>NC_069684.1:33061569-35561569 GCF_023699985.2 Odocoileus virginianus | reverse complement strand
GCTTCAGTGGTTGTGGTTTCTGGGCTCTGCACAGGCTCAGTAGTTCTGGCTCCTGGGCTAGGTTGTTCCGAGGCATGTGAGGTCTTCCTGGTTCAGGGATCGAACCGGCGTCTCCTGCACTCGCAGGCAGATTCTTATCCACTGAGCTACCAGGGAAGCCCAATATTATGCACTTTTATTTTTTTATTTATTTTTTTTACACATGTATTGATTTTATTTTTTATTTTTTATTTTTTCCATTTATTTTTATTAGTTGGAGGCTAATTACTTTACAACATTGCAGTGGTTTTTGTCATACATTGAAATGAATTAGCCATGGATTTACATGTATTCCCCATCCCGGTCCCCCCTCCCACCTCCCTCTCCACCCCATCCCTCTGGGTCTTCCCAGTGCACCAGGCCCGAGCACTTGTCTCATGCATCCAACCTGGGCTGGTGATCTGTTTCACCCTAGATATACATGTTTCGATGCTGTTCTCTTGAAACATCCCACCCTCGCTTTCTCCCACAGAGTCCACAAGTCTGTTCTATACATCTGAGTCTCTTTTTCTTTTTTTGCATATAGGGTTATTGTTACCATCTTTCTAAATTCCATATATATGTGTTAGTATACTGTAATGGTCTTTATCTTTCTGGCTTACTTCACTCTGTATAATGGGCTCCAGTTTCATCCATCTCATTAGAACTGAATTCTTTTTAATGGCTGAGTAATATTCCATGGTGTATATGTACCACAGCTTCCTCATCCATTCGTCTGCTGATGGGCATCTAGGTTGCTTCCATGTCCTGGCTATTATAAACAGTGCTGCAATGAACATTGGGGTGCATGTGTCTCTTTCAGATCTAGTTTCCTCAGTGTGTATGCCTAGAAGTGGTATTGCTGGGTCATATGGCAGTTCTATTTCCAGCTTTTTAAGGAATCTCCACACTGTTTTCCATAATGGCTGTACTAATTTGCATTCCCACCAACAGTGTAAGAGGGTTCCCTTTTCTCCACACCCTCTCCAGCATTTATTGCTTGTAGACTTTTGGATAGCAGCCATCCTGACTAGCGTGTAATGGTACCTCATTGTGGTTTTGATTTGCATTTAAAAATATGGAACGCTTCACAAATTTGCGTGTCATCCATGCGCAGGGGCCATGCTAATCTTCTCTGTATCGTTCCAATTTTAGTATATATGCTGCCGAAGTGAGCACTATTATGCACTTTTAATATCAGTTCCATTTTAAGCAGCCCCACGTGGCTAGTGGCTTGAGCCTTGTTCACACAGCAGAGCACTGGAATTCTAGTGTGTTCACACAATGGGAAATCATTACAGCGACAACCAGTGTTTGTGGAGGGCTTTCTTTATGCTGGGCAATGTTTTAAGCCCTTAGGTTTTAACTTACTAGCTTCTAACTGTGTGTGCCAGTGAGAGTGAATGAACTCTGTAACTGCAGGTGCCAGCAAAGATAAATACATCTCAGATGCACACGGCTGGAAAAGGTGGAGTGAAAAATCAAGTCACAAGAATCGCACGTCACAGACACAATGAAACAATACTGTTCAGGGATATACATTAAGAAATAAAGGAAACTGAGGCTGGGTGACCTTCTGGTTTCTCCAGCAAGGCCTCACCGAGTCTGGGGCAAGGTACCTCTGACCCCCTCGTTTCTGCTCTCTAGTGGGTTGTAGGGAGAGGTGAGCAGGATTTATACTGACCCGGAAGAACAGGTGTTTCAGGAAGTGAAAACCATGATCACGGTAGCATCGCTACAGTTAGCACTGAATCTGGTTTCAGTTCACATTTAAGCAGATGTTCCATGAGAAAGTCTCTGTATGGATATAGGTTGCCTTGGTTGGGTTCCTTAGATGAGAAAACATTGTTATTTATTCAGGCCAAGAGCAAAGGGGTTGAAATAAAACCCTTCCCTCCCACTGTTTCCTTAAGTCCAGTTGAATGTTACCAGTATCCAGCCACCAAGAACTTGGCTTCAAAATGAAAATCTGAAAACTAGAAAACAGCAGGTAGACTGACTTAGACACTGTTATCATCCAAGTATTCCTGAAAAGAGAGAGCCCCATGGTACCTGTTGGTGTGAGGAGACTTTACAGCAGTATTTCCTCCCTAGGCTAGTCCTCTGTGGTAAGTGGGATGCAAAGAGACATTTTGTTCTTGAAGGTTCAGTGTTGCTCTAACAATTTTAGCCACTGGCTACTGAGTGTATTGTTAAATGATGTCAAGCTTTTCTATGTAATATGTGCATCTTTGACTTTTTTTTTTTTTCTTATTGTTTCGAGTTCGTTCTTTCCTGTATTACTGACATGGGTTTATCTTTTCTCCCTTTAGAGAGTTTTGAGGTGACAGTCACCAAAGAAGGTGATAAAGGGTTCTTTCTATCCCTTTTATAAACATTAACCCACTAACTATGTTTATGAAATTGGGAATCAGCCCTCAAACAGAAGAAGCTGTCATGCTCTTTTCCCCCTATTTATTCTCCTACTTTGTTTCTATTTTTTAAGTCTATTGATGGAAATTGTATGTAACCAAACCCTTGGTTAGAAATATCTGGAAATCAGACATCCATTTGAACTATATGGATAATCCTATTTTTTTTTGAAAAATTGGATCTGAGAGATTCACTGTGTAACCATTTTCTGCTTGTTGTAATTTTGGAAGTTTTGTTTTTATGTGAAATATATTCCACACGCATCATAATGTTTATGTGTGTTCTCCCCTGGGCCAGAATGGAGACCTACGCTTTAACTCCCAGTGAAGCTCATAAACGAACTTGGGTGCACTTCCACTCCCAGGCAGGCTTTTTCTTCAGGTCTGATAGGACACAGTCCAAAACCAAGGGCAGTCTAGCACATCCCTCCCCAGAATGGAGACAATATCTCAATCATAGATGATAGCTGTTGAAATGGATGCCTGAAAAGTTGGTATTTCTACCTTTTTCTCATTTAGTAGTTTGTTTTGATTCCCTAATTTTAGCCAGGCTCATTGCACAGGAAGACTTGTTTCTTAGATTGTTTTTTTTTTTTGGACAGACCTTCTGTAATTCTGGTGCTGAACCTATGCCTCACGCTTCTTCCTTTCTCAACACTTAACTGTGCCTTTTAGCCTCCTCTCTGGTCCAAATCAAAACCACTGCCCAGCCCTCCCAGGTCCCTGGGCAGCTCCTCTGTGTTACCAGGCCTTGGCTGTTTGCTAATGAAACTACTTTACCCCGGAGCTCTCCTAAGTACTCCTGTGAAATGCCTGTCTATATTTTCTCTTTCTCTCTTTTGTATTCCTGCATGAATGGATGCAAAGTTAAACAAGTTGCTTGGAAAGCCAGAACATGCTTCTTTTTACTAAAGCCCCCAGAACTTACCCCCTCATAAAAGCACAAGCGCCCTCGCTTTGTCCACAGACCCTCCCCCCCAACCCCTGGCTGCCGAATTGTTGTTGTTTATTTTCTTTAGGGGAGGAGGGGAGCTCACCCTGGGTTTGTGTGACAGAAATCCTAACCCATGCCTCTTTGACTCCCCAGGTGAGATTTGTGGATTTAAGATTCACGGACAGAATGTGCCCTTTGACGCCGTGGTGGTGGATAAATCCACTGGCGAGGGGGTCATTCGCTCCACGGAGAAGCTGGACTGTGAGCTGCAGAAGGACTACACGTTCACCATCCAGGCCTATGACTGCGGGAAGGGGCCAGACGGGGCCAACGTGAAAAAATCTCACAAGTGAGTGAGTGGGACAAAGAGTGTGTGTGTGTGTGTAAGGAAAACGGTGACTGTTGCCACTGTCCCAAAACTTACTGCTTTTGTTTGTTTGCTTTTAAAATATTTATTTATTTGGCTTTGCCAGGTCTTAGCTGTGGCATGCTAACCCTTAGTGTGGCATGTAGGATCTGGTTCCCTGACCAGGGATCGAACCCCAGCTCCCTGCATTGTGAGCGCAGAGTCTTAGCCACTGTACTGCCAAGGAAGTCCCACGACTTCCAGTTTTGAAACACAAGGCAGAGGATAGTTTCTGATAGTCCACATTGAGATTGTCAGCTCTTTGAGGGCAGGAATCCTACCCTTGTGTATGGCTCCCAGCAAGTGTTCGATACTTGTTAGATGTTGAGTAAATGAATGAGTAATTTTATTTTACCAGGTACTCTTGTAAAAATACTAGGGCCTTCCATTGAAAATTCAATGATCCCACTTTTCCTGGAGGAAGATACTCTTTTGTTATGTTTATATATTTTTTTTCCATAAATTTTAATTTCCATAAATTTCAAATGCATCAAATGCATTTGAGCCGGTGAAAGAAAGCTTACTTCTGCCCCCAATCCTGGGTGTATTCACAGGCTTCATACCAGTTGAGAACTACTGGTGTCATGGAGACGATTGGACAAGACCTAGATTTAGTCTTTTTCTAGGGTCTTTTCTCCACCATTTACTAGTCCCTCAGCATTAGGCAAATTTAATTTTTCCAAGTATCAGTTTCTACTTACTGTATTGGTTAAGGAAGGAAGCTCCGTGGGTGAGGTGATGTCACATATCCCATTGTGAGGGTCAGGCTGGACAGGTACCATTGGGGTGGGGAGGGTCTTGGTGAATAGTTGGAGTGCTACATGCCAGTGAATCATGCCTCATCCTTTTTATGAAGTGCGATGTTACTGTTTTCCTTGACAAAGACCTTTTTTCAGTCAGGGACCTTGTCTGTCAGAAACATGCCCTGGTCAAGTAGCACTTGAGACTGATGGTTTTCAGTAGCTTGGTCTGATGATGCCTTAGTTTTCTTGTGCCCACACTGGGGAGATGGAATGTGGTTGATCAGGGAGGGCAAGTTGAAGTCTTTCATTTGTTGGTCAGTAGTGGATGATATCCCAGCAGTGGCTTACTGATGCTCTCTATTCCTTATAAGCAGGATAAAACTTCTTTTAATGCTCATAATTTCCCATTTTCTATCTCTGCTTTTTACCTCTACTTCCTAATTTTTTTTTTCCGGATTTTGTAACAAAATATTTTTAACTTCCTGGGTTGAGCACAAACAGATATCTGGTATATAGTTACCTCCCTTGTACGTGCCCTGCCCTACATTGTCAAGAAAATCCCAAGTCTCTCTGTTTTGTGTTTTTTGACTGCTCCATGCAGTGTACGGGATCTTAGTTCCCCAACCAGGGATTGAACCTGTGCTGCCTGCATTGAAAGCACAGAGTCTTAACCACTGAACCACCAGAGAAGTCTCTCAAGTCTCTTATTTACCAGCTGTCTTACTCGGTAGGACTTTGTAGCATCAACCCAAATTCCTGTTTTAACTTTCTGTTGTCTCCACGCTAAATTAAAAACAGTGAGCAGTTTAATTTTCATCTCCATCATAGAATTTAACAAAACAAGATATTGGAAAAAAAGGAAATTAAACCATAGGGCAGAAGTTTATTCTTGGGGTAAGAATACAAAAAAGCAAAACTGACAGCTTTTTTCCTCCCCCTTCTTCCAGAGCAACTGTCCATATTCAGGTGAACGACGTCAATGAATATGCGCCCGTGTTCAAGGAGAAGTCCTACAAAGCCACAGTGGTGGAGGGGAAGCAGTACGACAGCATCTTGAGGGTGGAGGCAGTGGACGCAGACTGCTCCCCCCAGTTCAGCCAAATCTGCAGCTATGAGATTGTCACCCCGGATGTGCCATTCACCGTCGACAAAGATGGTGAGAACCCAGAAGCGGGCGCATTCCTCCCCGAGGGGGAGATGAGGCAGGCAGCCCCCTCTACACCAGTTGGCTTCAAGCCCAAACTTTGTCTGCACTTTAGTGAAACTCACAGTCGGTCCATTCAGGCTGCTCTCACCAAACACCACAAACACAAAGTAACGGACACTTGCTTCTCACAGTTCTGGAGGCTGGGAAGTCCAGGACAGAGCGCACGGCAGTTCAGTGTTGGTGAGGACCTGCTTCTCGTGCGTCCCCACATGGCAGGGAGAAAGCTGTAGTTTCTTTTGTAAGGACACTGATCCCATCTTGAGGGCTCCACCCTTGTGAGCTCACCCTAAAGCTCATCACCTCCCAACGGCCCCACCTCCTAATACAGCACCATGAGAGTCACAATTGCAAGTGTAAGAATTTGGGAGGACACACACATTCAGTCCGTAGCAAGACCTAACTTGGTGTGTCTGTTTTACGCTTTAGTTTTTTTAATTGAAGTATAGTTGGTTTACATGTTGTGTTAGTTTCAGGCGTACAGCACAGTTGTGTGTGTGTGTGGTGGGGGGGGGGGGGCGATCCATGCCAAGTGGCTTGTGGGGTCTTAGTTGCCTGACCAGGAACTGAACTCTTGCTCCGTGCAGAGAAGCTCAGAGTCCTAACCACTGGAACAACTGAGAATTCCCTACTTCATTGTAATTTTGATTTATATTTCTCTAATAGTTAGCCTTGTTGAGCATCTTTTCATACAGGTGCCTTTTGGCCATCTGTATGTCTTTGGAGAAATAACTGTTTAGATTACATTTAAATTTTTACTCTGTTCCCTGAAAGCCCGTTTTCTGACAACAAAGTTTTGTGTTCTCTTTTAGGATGATCCTTTTTCTCCTTTCCCACCAAAATCTAATAAAAATCCAGTGCCTAAGATGATTTTATCATCTCCCTACCTTTCAGCCAGCTTGCATCTGAACAAGACTGCTTTTCAATCCGCCTCATTTTGTGTTCTCCATCAGATTGGAATCTTCTGCCTCATCTTGAAAATGAAGTTGATACCTTATTGCCAGCCCCGCCTTAGTAATTGAACAGTATTAACTTAGTCTGGAGCTCAGCTTCTTTATTAAGTTATGGCTTCTTGATGATGCTGTGGTGTCTCCATTGTTAACACACAGTCCAGAATCTTCGATGAAATGATGGACATGATGCAAACACTTTGCAGATATCTGCACTCATGTTCAGAAAGCAGGCTTCTCTCCTGCTTGGCGAGGGTAGGAAGTCTCTCTAACAAAGTAAATCTTTTAGTGAAAAGTATTTAATGCAGCTCCATCTCGTATTTAATATATGAAATACTTGGATTATTTTGTCTATTTATGCTTTTACACGTTATCTTGTTGTTGTTTAGTCACTGAGTCGTGTCCGATCTGACCCCATGGACTGTAGCCTGCCAGGCTCCTCTGTCTGTGGGATTTCCCAGGCAGGAACACTGGAGTGGGTTGCCATTCCCTTCTCCAGGGCATCTTCCCAACCCAGGGATCAAGCCTGTGTCTCCTTTACCACTGAGCCACCAGGGAAGCCCTTACATATTAAATCTTAAATATAAAATCAAATGCAGCTGTAAGAATAAATGGAGGCTGAATTCTGTAAACTCATTCTTCTGCTTAAACAGTCTTTCAAGGTGGATTTAGTGTGTGTTCAAGCTCAGGAAAGCCAAACAGTGTTAATTATCTGAAGCATCAGTTTATTTCTGTGTTAGTACTTCCAGGGCTGAAAGCATGTGCATTTTGTGTTTCAGCATAGGACAACAGAAGTAAAACACAACATGGGTTTGAAAATAATCTGGAAAAAAATGTATATATACGTGACTCACTTTGCTGTACACCGGAAACTGACACAGTATTGTACATCAGCTGTACTTCAATTTAAAAAAAGTCAAGAGGAGGGAAACAGAATGGGTTTGGATTCTCACTGTTGTTTTTCCCTTTGGAAGGTTACATAAAAAACACAGAGAAGCTGAACTATGCTAAAGAGCACCAGTACAAGCTGACTGTCACGGCCTATGACTGCGGGAAGAAAAGAGCGGCAGAAGATGTGTTGGTGAAGATCAGCATCAAGCCCACCTGCACCCCTGGGTGGCAAGGTGAGCCTCCCTCTCTCTGCTGCTCTCGCACCTGCTCTGAAAGTCTGTCCACCATGGAGACCTAACAGGAGTGTTCCTCCTCTCCCCTCCACCCCACCCTCCCTGTGGGCCTGCACAGGATGGAACAACAGGGTGGAATACGAGCCTGGCACCGGCGCTCTGACACTCTTTCCGAATGTCCACCTGGAAACGTGTGACGAGTCAGTGGCCTCGGTGCAGGTGGTGGTGGAGCTGGAGACCAGCCATATCGGGAAGGGCTGTGACCGTGACACCTACTCCGAGAAGTCACTTCACCGGCTCTGCGGTAAGGAGGCGAGAGAGGAACCCCAGACCCCAGAAACCCGTTCAGAAGGGTGTGTGTGTGTGCTGCCTTAAGACCCACTGATTTCAAGCATGTCTTTCTCTAACATACGTTGGGAATCATCCAAATAAGGGTTCTGTAAGGAGTGTGCTTTAAATGAAATGAAATTATTAAGGACTAAAGAAAAAAAACTAGGTAATGTGATAGCTTTTGGCAAACATGAAGTAGGAAATGAAAACTAAACCTGCATTGAATATATAGTCTTTGTGTCCCACAAACAAGGTGAGGAGCAGGTGGAACACAGAATGGTCACGAATTTGACCCAAGGCTTTTTCTCCATCTTCACCATCAGTCTGGATATTTTTTGGGTTTATCTAAGTCAGGTAGAGGAGAGGTATGGATACCTCTCAGGGAAAATGCTGAGGAAGAATCTTTCATGCAGCTAGTGGTAGAACACCAGTAACTTGTCTATGTTATGTTCTGGCCATGCTGCTCAGCACAGGGGATCTTAGTTCCTGGACCAGGGACTGAACCTGTGCCCCCTGCAGTGGAAGCATGGTATGTTAACCACTGAATCACCAGGGAAGTCCCAGAACACCACTAACTTAAATTGCTTCTTGATGATCAGAAGGGCCTCTTGTGTTCCAGGAGCTGCTCAGTAAGAGCTTTGGAGGTAGTGTTTTCTGATGCTCACCTGTCTCTTCACTAAGTGATAATGGACTTGAGCAACCAGTTTTCTTACATCATTGGAAATTGTCATACAAAGAAGAAGCAACAGGGAAAAAGTATATTCTCTGCTGGCTCATCCCAGTGCTGAATATACTTGGGTGTCTGACCATGAGTCCAAATTCTCATAATCAGGTACCTAAAAATGTGTAAGTGAAGAGGTTTGGAGTACTTTCTATTTTAAATTATGTAAGTATAATGTAAAAACCATGCTTTCTCATAATGCCATTCTTCTTTTTTTGCTTTTTATTTTTTAAAACTTTTTATTTTGTACTAGGGTATAACCAGTTAACAAACAATGTTGTGATAGTTTCAGGTGAACAACAAAGGGACTCAGCCATACATATATCTGTATCCATTCTTCCCCAAACTCCCCTGCCCTCCAGGTCACCACATAGCATTGAGTAGTTCTCTGGGCTGTACAGTAGGTCCTTGTTGGTTATCCACTTTAAAAATAGCATTGTTGACCCCAAACTTCCTGACTATCCCCCCCCACCTGCCCACCCAATTCATCACCCCTGGCAACCATAGGTTCCTGCTCTTAAGTCTTTGAGTCTGTATCTGTTTTGCAAGTACGTTCATTTGTATCATTTCTTTTAAGATTCCCTATATAAGGGGTGTCATAGGATAGTTCTCCTTCTCTCCTAACTTAACTTCACTCAGTACATTGGTCTCTTGCTTCATCCATATTGCTGCTGCCATTATTTGTATGATATCAAATAAGCATTTTCTCAGCAGAACAGTTCAAAAGGTAGAAAGAATTTCCTGTCCGAGTGCTTCCTATATACTAGGTACTTGCACATGTGTTATTTTATTTATCGTCCCGTGAGGGCCACAAAGGCAGTGGAGTTATTCCTCATCTTTCCAGAGGAACTAGTTGAGACTGAGGGAGGCTGAGTCACTTCAGACTTTTAGGAAGAGCCTGAACTTGGATTTGGACTGAGATCGGATGATACTTGAAAGACCAGTCTATTCCAGCCTAGTCCTGCTGCTCCTAGGAATAGGAAAATCAAGGGCCCAGCAGCTGGGAGAGGTTGCAGAATTCTCTGTGGATGAATTAAAAAAAAATTGAGCCTGGCAATGTTTAACAACACTTGTGAAAATATCTCATGTTCTCTGGCTTAGTATCCTGTTTCTAGGAATTTATCCTAGGGGAATAATCATGGAGACACACAGAGGTCCTCGTTGAGGCAAGGTTTATCACAGAAAGGAATTAGAGGCGACTCTGCGCACAGGAACAGATCAGTTAAATGTACAAATTCTATACAATAAAGTGCTGTTCAGACATTTTAAATTGTGCTCTAGACTATGAATGGTCATATATGTAAGTACATAGTAGGACCCATTTTTTATAATATATTTTCATACACGTTATACATATTTTAATAATACATATATATTCATAAAGAAAGGACTGGAAGTGTTTATACCCAATGTTAGCAGTGTATACAGTGGGGTGAAATCACAAGTAATGCTTCTTCTTTTTTTTTTTTTATTAAAGTATAGTTGCTGTACAACATAGTGATTCACAGGTTTTAAAAGTTAAAACTCCTCTTTTCCTTCTTTTTTTTTTTTTGAAGATAATAACCATGGTTGTTATTTTTTAATCTTTTTAGTAATAAAAACCCTTAGACTTGAGGAAAAGAAAACTGAATTAGCAAACTATTTAACCATTAAGATAAATACAGTACCTTAATACATGTGCCCCAGTGTTCACAGCAACACTGTTTACAATAGTCAAGACATGGAAGCAACCTATGTGTCCATCAACTGATGAATGGATAAAGAGTGTGTGTGTGTGTGTGTGATATTACTTAGCCATGAAAAAGAATGAGATAATGCCATTTGCAGCAATATGGATGGACCTAGAGATTATCAAACTAAGTGAAGTAAGCCAGACAGAGAAAGATGAATGTCATATGATATCACTTATATGTGGAACCTAAGAAGAAAAAAAAAAAGATACAAATGAATTTCTTTACAAAATAGATGCATAAACGTAGAAAACAAACTTATACTTTTCAAAGGGGAAGGGGCAGAGGATTGACATATACACACTCCTATTTATGAAAAAGAAACAACAAGGACCTACTATGTAGCACAGGGAACTCTACTTAATATCTTATACCAACCTATAGTGAAAAAGAATGTAAAAAAAGAATATGTATAACTGAATCACTTTGCTGTGTACCTCAAATTAGCACAACATTGTAAGTTAACTATGTTTCAATAGTAATTTTAAAATAAAGACTGTACCTCGTGGGACTTGAAATGCTTATCCCATTTGAGTTCATCACACAGTGCACAATAAGCATCACTGTGTTGCTTCAGGTGCTGCGTCTGGCACGGCTGAGCTGCTGCCTTCCCCAGGAGGCTCCTGGAACTGGACCATCGGCCTTCCCACGGACAACGGCCATGACAGCGACCAGGTCTTCGAGTTCAATGGCACTCAGGCAGTGAGGGTCCCAGACGGCATCGTCTCTGTCAACCCCAAGGAGCCCTTTACGATCTCTGTGTGGATGAGGCATGGGCCATTTGGCAAGAAGAAGGAGACGATTCTTTGCAGCTCAGACAAAACAGGTAGGTGAGCTTCGCTGTGAGGGACATCCTTGCAGTGGAGCCTGGAGCTGGCACCTTATTCTAACCCTAAAGGCTCCCACAGGCTGTTGGTGACACTCATGGTTCTCTGCTCAAGATCTGGCACTGGTATCTAGGCATTTGTTAGTTTTACTCAGTGGATCAGGCCCCACTTCTCAGTAAAGCCCAAGTGTGCGTGTTTGCATGCATGTGTGCATGCTAAGTCACTTCAGTCATGTCAACGCTGTGTGACCCTATGGACTGCAGCCCTCCAGGCTCCTTTGTCCGTGGGATTCTCCAGATACGAATACTGAAGTGGGTTGTGATGTCCTCATCCAGGGGATCTTCCCAACCCAGGGATTGAACCTGCAGCTCTTACATCTCCTGCATTTCCAGGCAAGTTCTTGACTGCTAGTGCCACCTGGGAAGCCCCAAACCCAAGTGTATCTGTTCCTAACACTGCCTTGGCCCACCCTGAAGAGTTCATTTATGCTGGTAAAACTGTCTTCAAAATCCATTGAAGAAATAACAGCTTTGATTTCTCCTTTGGGTCTTAACACATTATTGACTGGAGACCCACGTTTTCAGAGAGTGATATGATTAACATCACTGTGTTAAGTTGTTAGAACTTAAAATTGATCAGGGATTCACTGCACAACTTAACGATTGTTGTTATTCACATTTTGCTGTTAGGTTTTTGTTCCAACCTTGTGTATATTGTAAACACAAGTTTATTACCCTAAAATTTTTTAAAAATGATGCACAATGAAATTTTGAGTGAAAAAGAATTCTTTGGTGAATTTTATGCAGATACTTTCTCTAACTGTCCAAGTGACATGTATACTGGAGCTCATAAGATGGTAGTTCTTCAGAATATAGTTATACTTCAGATGATGTGAATATTCAACTAACAAAAAGACAAAAAACCTTAGTGATTAATTCTCATGCAGAAAGTGAAAATGAAACTCATGGTGCTGGAGAAGATTTACAGATGTGTCAGGTGTAACTATTGAATGTAATAACCCACAAAGTGTTAGTGAATAACAGAATTAATTTTTGGCCGGCCAGAATAAAAATGGCTGGGCCATAGAGGATCCTGATGTTGGAGAGTGTTTTGCCTATGTTCTCCTCTAGGAGTTTTATAGTTTCTGGTCTTACATTTAGATCTTTAATCCATTTTGAGTTTATTTTTGTGCATGGTGTTAGAAAGTGTTCTAGTTTCATTCTTTTACAGGTGGTTGACCAGTTTTCCCAGCACCACTTGTTAAAGAGGTTGTCTTTTTTCCATTGTATATCCTTGCCTCCTTTGTCGAAGATAAGGTGACCGTAGGTTCATGGATTTATCTCTGGGCTTTCTATTCTGTTCCATTGATCTATATTTCTGTCTTTGTGCCAGTACCATACTGTCTTGATGACTGTGGCTTTGTAGTATAGTCTGAAGTCAGGCAGATTGATTCCTCCAGTTCCATTCTTCTTTCTCAGGATTACTTTGGCTATTCAAGGTTTTTTGTATTTCCATACAAATTGTGAAATTATTTGTTCTAGTTCTGTGAAAAATACCGTTGGTAGTTTGATAGGGATTGCATTGAATCTATAGTTTGCTTTGGGTAGTATAGCCATTTTGACAATATTAATTCTTCCAATCCATGAACACGGTATATTTCTCCATCTGTTTGTGTCCTCTTTGATTTCTTTCATCAGTGTTTTATAGTTTTCTATGTATAGGTCTTTTGTTTCTTTAGGTAGATATACTCCTAAGTATTTTATTCTTTTTGTTGCAATGGTGAATGGTATTGTTTCCTTAATTTCTCTTTCTGTTTTCTCATTGTTAGTGTATAGGAATGCAAGAGATTTCTGTGTGTTAATTTTATATCCTGCAACTTTACTGTATTCATTGATTAGCTCTAGTAATTTTCTGGTAGAGTCTTTAGGGTTTTCTATGTAGAGGATCATGTCATCTGCAAACAGAGAGAGTTTCACTTCTTCTTTTCCTATCTGGATTCCTTTTACTTCTTTTTCTGCCCTGATTGCTGTGGCCAAAACTTCCAAAACTATGTTGAATAGTAGTGGTGAGAGTGGGCACCCTTGTCTTGTTCCTGATTTCAGGGGAAATGCTTTCAGTTTTTCACCATTGAGGGTGATGCTTGCTGTGGGTTTGTCATATATAGCTTTTATTATGTTGAGGTATGTTCCTTCTATTCCTGCTTTCTGGAGAGTTTTAATCATAAATGGATGTTGAATTTTGTCAAAGGCTTTTTCTGCATCTATTGAGATAATCATATGGTTTTTATCTTTCAATTTGTTAATGTGGTGTATTACATTGATTTGCGGATATTAAAGAATCCTTGCATTCCTGGGATAAAGCCCACTTGGTCATGGTGTATGATTTTTTTAATATGTTGTTGGATTCTGTTTGCTAGGATTTTGTTAAGGATTTTTGCATCTATGTTCATCAGTGATATTGGCCTGGATCCTCTATGACCCACATCCCAGAATTTAGAAATAAAAGCAAATATAAACAAATGGGACCTAATGAAACTTAAAAGCTTTTGCACAACAAAGGAAACTATAAGCAAGGTGAAAAGACAGCGCTCAGATTGGGAGAAAATAATAGCAAACGAAACAACAGACAAAGGATTAATCTCAAAAATATACAAGCAACTCCTCCAGCTCAACTCCGGAAAAATAAATGACCCAATCAAAAAATGGGCCAAAGAACTAAACAGACATTTCTCCAAGGAAGACATACAGATGGCACAAAAACACATGAAAAGATGCTCAACGTCACTCATTATCAGAGAAATGCAAATCAAAACCACAATGAGGTACCATTATACGCCAGTCAGGATGGCTGCTATCCAAAAGTCTACAAGCAATAAATGCTGGAGAGGGTGTGGAGAAAAGGGAACCCTCTTACACTGTTGGTGGGAATGCAAATTAGTACAGCCACTATGGAAAACAGTGTGGAGATTTCTTAAAAAGCTGGAAATAGAACTGCCATATGACCCAGCAATCCCACTTCTGGGCATACACACCGAGGAAACCAGATCTGAAAGAGACACGTGCACCCCAATGTTCATTGCAGCACTGTTTATAATAGCCAGGACATGGAAGCAACCTAGATGCCCATCAGCAGACGAAGCTGTGGTACATATACACCATGGAATATTATTCATCCATTAAAAAGAATTCATTTGAATCAGTTCTAATGAGATGGATGAAACTGGAGCCCATTATACAGAGCGAAGTAAGCCAGAAAGATAAAGACCATTACAGTATACTAACACATATATATGGAATTTAGAAAGATGGTAATGATAACCCTATATGCAAAACAGAAAAAGAGACTCAGATGTATAGAACAGACTTGTGGACTCTGGGAGAAGGCGAGGGTGGGATGTTTCAAGAGAACAGCATCGAAACATGTATATTATCTAGGGTGAAACAGATCACCAGCCCAGGTTGGGTGCATGAGACAAGTGCTTGGGCCTGGTGCACTGGGAAGACCCAGAGGGATCGGGTGGAGAGGGAGGTGGGAGGGGGGACCGGGATGGGGAATACATGTAAATCCATGGCTAATTCATTTCAATGTATGACAAAAACCACTGCAATGATGTAAAGTAATTAGCCTCCAACTAATAAAAATAAATGGAAAAAAAAACACACACACACACACAAAAAATGGCTGGGCACAGGTGTTAGTGTCTGCAAAAGCTGCCTGGTGAGTAGTGAGTTAAGTTGATGGTTTACCAGTAGAATTTCTCTCTGCAGAGATGAACCGACACCATTACTCACTCTATGTCCACGGCTGCCGGCTGGTTTTCCTCCTCCGTCAGGATCCTTCAGAAGAGAAGAAATACAAACCTGCAGAGTTCCACTGGAAGCTGAGTCAGGTGAGGGAATGGAAAACTCACTGATACTATTTTTTTTCAGAGAGAGTAGATGGGGCAATGAAACCTTGCACGGGACCAACTATTTATGGGCAGGGTGTATTGAAGGTTTTACAGTTTCTGTGTCTGTGGGTGATAGGATAGCACATTAAATCCATTGAACTCCTTCATGTTGAAAGACTTTGTTTTTTTACATGTGTGTATTTTGTACATAAAATATTAATACAGGCATACCTTATTTTATTGTACTTCTCAGATACTGGGTTTTTTTGGGGGGCGCATACTCTGCAGCATGCAGGATCTTCGTTCCCCAACCAGGAACCAAACCCGTGCCCCCCTACCCCGGCACCTGCACTAAGAGCATGGAGTCTTAACCACTGGACTGCCCTGGAAGTCCTAAGCATTTCCAGATGATGGTTACAGTTTTTAGTAAAGTATTTTTAAATTGGGCTTCCCTGGTGGCTCAGATAGTAAAGAATCTGCCTGAAATACAGGAGACCTCGCTTTGATCCCAGGGTCAGGCAAGATC
The DNA here is from genome assembly GCF_023699985.2 of Odocoileus virginianus. Taxonomy (NCBI): domain Eukaryota; kingdom Metazoa; phylum Chordata; class Mammalia; order Artiodactyla; family Cervidae; genus Odocoileus; species Odocoileus virginianus. Next base: position 35,545,756 of record NC_069684.1, on the reverse strand, counting down.
CCCTGGAGGAGGGCATGGCAACCCATTCCAGTATTTTTACCTGGAGAATTCCATCCTGGCAGTCTATAGTCCACGTGGTTGCAAAGAGTTGGACACGAGTAAGCAACTAACATACACACAGACACAGTTATTTTTTAGACATAATGCAGTTGTGCACTCAATAGACTATAGTATAGTGTAAACATAACTTTTTATACTTTGGGAAACCAAAAAAATTGATGTGACTCACTTTCTTGTGATATTTGATTCATTGCTGTGGTCTGGAGCCAAACCTGTGATATCTCCAAGGTGTGCCTATATAAAGAAATAGTATGTTTCAAATACAAAATGCTGTGTTATAATTTATTGAAATAAGCAGCACTTACTTAAAAATTGAGCTCCTTGTATTTGTTTATTCATTGACTAAGTGTTTGGCTCCCAAATTGTGCCCAGGACTCTTTATGCCTCAACAAATTTAGGGATACAATATTTTGAATTTTCAAGGAACCAGCAGTCTTGACATCTTTCAGACATCACATGAATTGCTAGGTCTTGGGAATTTACAGTTTTGGCATTAGATCCTATTATACTTCTTGTGATGATGTCATATCTTTGCAAGGCTAATTTTCTAGAAGTCGCAGTGGTAAAAAAGCAAGTGTCATGTGCAAAGAATCAATGCATTATAAGAAACGAGGAGATGCTGTGAACTGAGAAAGCCTTTCCATTACAATCACAGCAGGTTGTTTTGTCTCATGATTTAGAGTTGGTACAAGAAGGAAACCTTTGGCCTGGGCTTAAATTATCTGTCTCCTGGAGTTAGTAGATACGAGCAGATATAGTGTTACATGTGCTTATAGTTGGTGAAATATAACATTGTCTGAAACTATTACAAGACAGATACATAAGAGCCCATATGAGAGGAAAAAAATGTGTGGTGGTAGAAAGATGAGGTCACTGTCCAGATAACAGCATTCATCTCTTACTGTTATCATTTTTATTTACCTAGATCATTTCTTTCTCGGACACCATTGTCATAAATTTTTTCGAGATACTAAGGTATCCAGAAAAAATTTTTTGCAGCGTAGGTAGACATTTTAGGTATAGTTCTGTTTTCGTAACCATAGTCTGCATTTATATATTTAGTTTCTTCCTTTCTTTTAAATAAAAATTTTGACTGCACCCCACGGCATGGGGGGATCTTAGTTCCCCAACCAGGGATCATACCCATGCCCCCTGCAGTGGAAGAGCAGAGTCCTAACCACTGGACTGCCAAGGGTGTCCCAAGGTTTCGTTTCTTCTGTTTACATGTTTTTGAAACTTTATCATGGAATATTTTAGACATAGGTAAAAGTGGACAGATTAGTATAAGGAACAACTGCACACACCCTTCAGTTGGGTTCAGCAATTATCAGCTCTTGGTCAGTCTTATTTCATTGTCACCTCCACTGTTAATAATTTTTCAATATCCATCCAGTATTCAAATTGTTTCATAGATGTTTTTGTGTTTACAGTTTTGTTTGTTTGCATCAGGATCCAGTAAGAGGCCATACATTGGGATTTTCTGATAGACTTTTTGAGTTTATTTTAATCTATAGACTCTCCTCTTCTCCCTTGAAATTTGTTTGGTAATAAAATCAGGCTTTAGTTCAATAGGTTTCAAGAGTTTAGATTTGACTGGTTGCTTCCCTGTGGTGTAATGTAACACACTCCTCTGTTGTCTCCTCCTTTTAAAGATGTTTATTTATCTATCCATCTGTCTACCTCCTTACAGCTGTGTTAGGTCTTAGTTGCAGCCCCTGTGCTCTTTGTTGAGTGTGCGGGCTTCTCTCTAGTTGAGGCACGTGGGCTTAGTTGCTCCACTGCATGTGGGATCTTAGTTCCCTGACCAGGGATCGAACTTTCATCCCCTGCATTGGAAGGCAGATTCTTAACCGCTGGACCACCAAGGAAGTCCCACCTCTCTTTTCTTTATACCCTGTACATTGGGAGTGGGCTCTAAAGACTTGATTAGAATGGGGTTTATTGTTTCTGATCTGTTTAAGCCCTGGGTCTGTTTTTTTCTCTTCATGATGTAAGCAGCCATCAGTGGTCAGTGTCACCATCCTTGTGGCATTTGTTTTCTGGTCACTTGGATGGTAGGAAGTGTGTTCCCAGGAAGGGCTCATGGGAACAGTTAATTCCTAACTTCTTACATGTTGTTTTAATAGTTTGTCTGTGGCCTTTATACTGAAGGTCACTTTGACTGGATATCTCATCTCTGGCTCAGATGTAAGATTTCTAAGAACAATCTCTCTCTCCATTGAGTTCTAACATAAAATGTTACTGTTAAACTGTGACAACAACTTGATTTTCTTTCATTTATAAAATATTTAGTCTTTTTGTTTGGATGATTATAGGATGTATTTCTTTCTCTTCCTCTTCTTTTAATTTTATGAATACGTCTTAGTGGTTTTAGGTGTGTTTTCCCAAATATGTGGTATTCCCTTTTAGTATCTAGTTTCAAATGTTTGGGTATTTCATGCGGGTTTTTTGATATTCTTTTTCATTGCTTTGGTTTTCCTCCCTGGGGACTCCTTTTATCTTTTGTTGATTTTCTTCACCTTTTTTACTGTAACTGTCCCTTTCCTTTAAATCATTTCTGTATCCTGGCACCTCGTTTCTGAGTTACTTTAATTATGAACTTGTTTTTTACTGTTTTATGTCATTCTCCTAATGTCTTTTAGCATGTTTTAAAATACTAGATCATCGTTCTCATCTCTTTTGTTAGGTATGACTTTCAGGTATGGTTTCATTAGCTGAAGAGATATTATTCCCTTTGGTTTTCTTTTCTTTTCCTTTTAAAAACTTCATGTGGAATTGAGTCATGATCATTTCCACTCCCCCACCCTCAGTTTTACATGAAATTAGCTTTCTTACACTTTGAAAAGAGAGAGTTGATCAGCATGACTTTTTTTCCGCCTAGCTTTAAATTTTGAACTCTCCCTTCTGTTGTCTTCATAAAGTTTTTTTTTTTTTTAATGTGGCTTCACACCCTCTGGTATCTCCTGGATCAGAAACCCTGTTGCTTTTCTCCACCTGGCTTGTTTCAGCATTCATGTAGTCACCTCATCAGCAGTATTGTCGTGGGTGTTGTCTGTGGCTTGGGGTTTTACTCTCCTCATCTCCCTGTTTTCAAGGAAATTAAAAAATTACACTAATTCTACTGCTATCTTCACTTCCTGTGTAGCTCAGTTGATAAAGAATCTGCCTGCAATGCAGAAGACCTGGGTTCAACTCCTGAGTCGGGAAGATCCCCTGGCTACCTACTCTAGTTTTCTTGCCTGGGAAATTCCATGGACAGGGAAGCCTGGTGGGCTGCAGTGCATGGGGTTTCAAAGGATCGAGCACAACTGAGTGACTGAGCACACACTCAAAGGGAGCGAGGCTATTGTTGATGTAAAGTGAGTAGTTGGAGTGGTCCCAGGTGGCACTAGTGGTAAAGAACCCGCCTGCCAGTGCAGGAAACATAAGAGACATGGGTTCGATCCCTGGGTCAGGAAGATCCCCTGGAGGAGGCCATGGCAACCCACTCCAGTATTCTTGCCTGGAGAATCCCGTGGACAGAGGACCCTGGTGGGCAGCAGTCCATGGGGTCGCAAGAGTCGGACACGACTTAGTGACGCACTTGAACTTGACTACTATCTTCTCAGGATATGCTCATGGACTTTGACCAAATATTACTGATATTTAAGTACAGTGTTATTCTACTAATCCCCTAGAAACCTGTAATATTTGTAAAACTAGGAATGTAATATAAATTACTTTCTGAAGAAGCTTCTATTATAGAACTTGTTTGAAATAAAGACTTAAACTAAAATTAAGATCTTACCCATCTCAAAAGTGAATTACTGTGTAATTCCTTTATATAGAAATATGTGATGACACATTTATATACACATATATCATGAGTATATAGTAAACATACATACAGTGTTAATAGGTTTGAATTTTTCCTCAGGCTCAAAAGCAGTTGCTTTTCTTTTGGGAGTAATCTTTGGTAATGTCTTCATTTATTTGATGTTGCTGGCCTGTTTAAGCTCTCAATTTCTCCTTGGTTCAGTTTTTTAGAACTAAAAGGTAAATTGGGCAAACTTAAAAAAAAAATTATTTAATTTTTGGCTTCATTGCTGCTTGGGCTTTTCTGTAGTTGTGGCAAGCAGGGGCTACCCTCCTGTTGGGGTGCGCGGGCTTCTCACTGCAGTGGCCTTTCTTGTTGAAGGGCGTGGGCTCTAGGATGTGTGGGCTCAGGAGCTGTGGCACACAGGCCTAGTTGCTCTGCCACATGTGGGAGCTTCTCACATCAGGGATTGAACCCGTGTCTCCAGCATTGGTTGGCAGATTCTTTATCACTGGGCCACCAGGGAAGCTTTGGGCAAACTTTTTGAAAGGCATGTTTAGAAATTTCATCCCAGAGTATCTCCTTTTCTGCTTGTCCCTGTTCTTGCATAAGATATAAGCCAGAAATTAGGCCAGTGCCAGACCAGCTGGGGCCTCGGAGACTGCAGACCAGCACTCTCCGTGTGACAGCAAGGGAGATACTCAGTGATGGGAGAGGAACTCAGGTGAGTTTGGCCACCTGAGCTTTATGTTCATACTTGTATAGACCATCACTTTTGAACCGAGAAAGAAAAGTACATGATGCACAGTGGGCCTCATTCTGAGACGAGAGGTATTTTTCATTTTGATCCAGAAAAGGAACTGCCAGCCCCCTGAGTGGTGTCCATCCTGCTGATGCTAGAATTCCCTGGTATCGTGCTCCTGGCAGAAGAGGGTTGGGCAGCTCACCATTTGAAGCCCTGTCTCATGATGGGCAAGTAGCACCCCTCCCATCCCCCAGTCTGACATGTCCTTGAGGTGGTTGTCACCTGGGCCCTTTGGGTGAGACATGGTGGGAAGAGACATATTTTGTTGCTTTTTTATTTATTTATTGATGACGTGGACCATTTTTTAAGTCTTTATTGAATTTGTTAACAATATTGCTTCTGTTTTATGTTTTGGTATTTTGGCCACAAGGCATGTGGGATCTTGGTTCCCTGACGAGGGATGGAACCCACACCCCTTGCATTGGAAGGCGAAGTCTTAATCACTGGACCACCAGGGAAGTCCCTGTTGTTGCTTTAAATCTTTTCCTTTCTAGGAAAACAGAAATTGGTTCTCATGTCCAGCTGTGTGAGAGGGTGAGAAGGAAGGAGGGTGTTACACACCTAACACTTCCCTTGGCCCCTCAGGTCTGTGACGAGGAATGGCATCACTACGTCCTCAACGTGGAAATCCCCAGTGTGACCCTCTACGTGGACGGTGTCCCTCACGAGCCCTTCTCTGTCACTGAAGATTACCCACTTCATCCATCCAAGATCGAAACCCAGCTCGTGGTTGGGGCTTGCTGGCAAGGTAACGGTCACGGGTACTCCCTTTTCCCCTCAATCGCAGGGAGCAATGCTTTTTCTCTGCTGTGTTGATATTAATAGAAGCAGGCTCTTCTCAGTATTCTCATTCCTTGCTGTCCTGTCCTTTATCTTTTCATTCCTTTGCCTTTCCGGGGGCATTGCTGTGCAAGGCTCTGGGGCGCAGCTCTGTGATGCTCGAGGCAGTGAAGGATGGGAACACCTTTCCTGAGGGCCTGGGAGGGAGTGTTGTGCAGAGAGAGAGTGTGTTGAGAAACTTGTTTATAAATTAATCTGTTCATTGGAAAGTTTACAGAAACACAGAAACAGCAGTCAGGCACAGATGTTTGAGTTGCTCTGGCCCAGAGGGCACATCAGAGTGTTTGTGGTTGGTAACTTGGTAGAAGCACTTCAGTGAGGACTAGAGAAGAGTCTGTGGGCGTCTCTGCCAAAAGACTGAGATGGGATGTGATGACAATCACCAGCAAGATGATACTGCTTATTCTTGTTTTCTAAGTGGCAGGCTGTGTGCTGATGGCTTAACATACATTATCTCATTAATTCTAAGTGATACATCTGTGGGGCAGAAGCTCTTTTTATCCCTATTTCACAGCTGAAAAACTGAGGTGAAGAAAAGAAGCAAGCCGTGTTAATCAGCTGATCACATGGCGCTAGGGTTTGAACCCCTGGGGCTGGGGCACTCAGGCCAGGGTCTCTGATCCACCGAACGAGGAGTGTTAACCTTTTCTGTGCCATGGATTCCTCTGGTAGTCTGGGAAGCCTGAGGATCCCTTCTCAGAAGGATACATTTCTTATGAATCTATAAAATAAAACACATAGGATTTCAAAGGTGACCAATTAGATTGAAGTACATACAATTATGAAAGTGCTAAAAAGCCGTAATTTGTGAAATAGTAACATCTGTGTTGCTATTTACATGTGAAGATCAGGCACATCTGTTAACTGCTGTGAGTCAGAATAGCAAGGGGCTTTGTAACAATGCTTGTTGGTGTGATGGGACATGATTTCTATTTGCAAAGTCACAGTTTCTTCCAATATTCCTGTTTGTAGCTGACATTTACAAGGAAAAGGAAAACTAAATATTAGAAGTTAGTGAAAATAAGCTTGTGATTTTTCCCACCCAAGTTCATAGGTCCCCTGGTCTGCCACTGAGGTTCATGGGGCCCCACCTCCAACCCTTGCCCTTGACTCTCTTGTGTGACTGCAGGGTGTCATAATCATCGCATGTACCTGCTAAATCAGCCTGCCTTTTCCTTCTCTGTGGAAGTGTTGTATCTGGAGTTAGATTAGAAATTTATGAAAGAGCCTAATTTCCAAGACATCATTTGAGCAAACTCTGGGAGATGGTGAAGGACAGGGAAACCTGGCATGCTGCAGTCCATGGGGTTGCAGAGTCCAACACAACTGAGCAACTGAACAGCAGTTTCCAAGACACTGTTGCTGCTTTTCAGAGGATTGAATTCCATAATTTTCCTTTAGATCCTTTCAAATGAAAAGGAATATGACAGTATTCACAGTGAACTTCTTCAGTGAATTCCCAGATTTAATTCTGGTGACAGTTGGTTTGTAAGAAATGAGAACATGAGACCAAGGAGTGAGGAATAAATTATTAGGCATATCAGAAGTTTTTGTTATTCTTAAAATTTCAGTTCACATTAGCTTCCCCAATTTCTCAGTGAAGACTTGAATAAGAATACAAGGGCCAACCTAAGTGTTACTTTGTATTCTGAGAACTTTGTTGCATTTGTTGCCCTCACATTCCACTCTGCCTTCCTGTTCATGTCCTGGTGCCTCTGCTGTCAGAGGGCAGTCACTTTCACCCTCTCTCATCTCTTTCTACCTCAGCCCTCTCCACATCCTCAGCCAGAAAAATCTCCCTAAATCTCCAAACCAGACACAAGTTTTTAAAAATCGTAGTTAACAGGAAAAAAGATCTCCTTTCTTCCTTTCAGGGGATTCGAGATCCCTTTTCAGATTCACCATGGGGAACTCAGGCTGGAGGTCCCCTCATGGCATCAACAGAAACATCAGTTCTAACTATAGGTTGTGAAGACAGAGGAGCTGTGTGGGCCCCGGGGCTCACCTGTGTGTTCAGACAGAGGAGCTGTGTGGACCCCAGGGCTCACCTGTGCACACCTGGCCTGGAGCCCACTCAGCTGCAGCTAAAGCTAAAGGGGGAGAGGCCTGTTCTGTAAGGTGGGGTGGACACAGGGAAGCAGTCTTGAAAGTGGAGACTCTGTCCTCTTATCGGGTGGGTGGGTGCCTAGACCCAGAATGCTGGTGGGTAGCCGCAGCTGCTGTCCCTGAGCCCTGAGCCTGTCACCGATTGAGTATGTTTCTCTGGGTTAAGTTCCCTAATCTCTGACTCCCTTCCTGTTCAGAAAAACTGGTTAAAAATGCCTTCCTTCCTCTGTCCCTTGCAAGTTAAAGTCTCAACCAATTATGTACTCCTTTTGAGCCTTCAAAAAAGTCATACCACGTTCGCTACGTTCCAGCCTCTGGATGCTGACGCATGTGTTCCCCATCAGGAAGGCCGGTGCTGTGGTCCAGGTGGGCTGCCATTTGCATCGGGTCCGTCTCTGCCATTGACGTCAGCACCATTTGGCTGGGTCCTGCCTGGGCAGGTTGAGGAGATCAGTGAACTGAGCACACGGCTTTCAGTCAGTCTTATTTTGAATCCAACTTGTGTTTTGGCAAGGAGGCTGTAGGAAGGTGAAATAAAAGACTGGAAAAAGATGAACAACATGGTCCTACTGTATAGCCCAGAGAACTATATTCAGTATCCTCTGATCAACCATAATGGAAAAGAATATGAAAGAGGGTGTGTGTTTGTGTGTGTGTAACTGAACCACTTTGCTATACCGCAGATTAACTTCGTAAATCAACTACACTTAAACTTTTTTTTTAAAGGATGGGAGGAAGCATTGGGGTAAAAGGTGACGAGGTACAAGCTTCATCCACGTGGAATGTGTCAGGAGGGATGAGAGGCGAAGTGTTCTCTTTGTGTTTGTGTTTGGTAACTTTTCAAAACTAATTTTCAAGGTCCAGTTCTGAAGAGCCTAACCTCTTGGTCCTTTTATATTGTCTGTCTTGCTTTTCTACAGAGTATTCAGGAGTTGAAAATGACAATGAAACTGAGCCTGTGCCTCTGGCCTCCGCAGGTCCCTGGACTCTTGCCTACGGTTTCACTCTTGTGTTTCATTTAAAGACGAGACCTCCATTCATTGCCCATTCCGCATGCGACACCCCGGTTGCATTTGGGTCCTAGACACTGTCTTGAGCTGCTGCTTTGCCTTATGCTGCCCCATTGCATCATGGGATTTCCCTTTTCTGCCCGTGCTGATCCCAGCTGAAGTGAGAGCAAATGACTCATTCATGCGAGGCACTAATGAGAGTTTCTTTTACCCCCTTCATCAAATCTTACCCCATCCCACTGCCTGAGACGCCCTGCTGAAATCTCAGGCCAGGATTGGGAGGCTGCCTCCTGCTTCTTGTGTGTCTGAACTACCAGATAGGAAAAGACTCGTGTCTAGATATTCTGTCCCGCCCGATAATAAATTCTAAATAATGTTTCTTAGAGATCTCGATCCCTAGCAGTGATGTTGCATGTAATGTCCTTGTCAGGATTGAGACATGCTGCTGACAGTCGGGCTCTTCTCCTTCAGTGTAAGAACAGGGTTTACTACCTCCTGGTTTTGGCTCTTTGTGACAACCTGTCAGGGGCCACTTTCTGGCTTTTTCTTACAACATTTTCATTCTCCTCAGCTGTCCTCAGTAGTTGGAGACAGGAATGCTGCGCGTCAATGAAACAGCCATCTGAGTGGCCTTGATAATAGGCTTCTAAGTGCAGGGTGGGGTTTTAACATTCATTTTATCTTTCTACTCCTGCTTGTGTGTATTCATCCCTGAGTTTGTATGTATTCTGGGAATATGCTCAGTTAGAAAAAAAGCAACCCAAGGGGAATTCCCTTTTTGTCCAGTGGTCAGGACCCCGTGCTTTCACTGCAGGGGCCCAGTGTGATTCCTGGTCAGGGAACTAAGATCTTGCATCCACATGGTGCAGCCAAAAATAAATAAATTTTTAAAAGGCAGCCCAGCATCTGATCCAGCTGATTGAGAAGGCAGTGGTTGAAGAGACTGGCACCAGGAAGATGTCACTCATGTGCCATGGTGACCAGCGCAGCATGGGCCACCCTTACTGGGGAGTGGCCACATGAGTGGCGACAGTCATGGGACCTCTGGGCTTTTGGTGAGGGACACACCCCCCCCCCCCATCACCACCAGCTCCTCTCTTCTCCGGGCCACATGCATGATCATAAACCATTTAATTCCTCATTGTGCTTCCATGTCAGCTGCAAGGCTAACAGGATCTGATAGGAACTAACCTGCATGTCCACCCATCAAGCCAGCACCACCGGTAACACCACGTCGGAGGTGAGACGGGAGGCCCCCGGCCGCCCCCGCAATTTCTGCTTTCCCTCCCTCGTGTTCCACAGGTGGTGACCTGCGCATGGCCCAGTTTTTCCGAGGTAATCTGGCTGGCTTGACCATCCGTTCTGGGAAGCTCACAGATAAGAAGGTGATTGACTGTCTGTATACCTGCAAAGAGGGGCTAGACCTGCACACCCCCGAAGACAGTGGCAGAGGTGTCAAGGTAACACAGGGACCCCCCCCTGCCTGGCACCCCACTCCCCTGCACCCACAGCTTCCTTGACCTCAAGTGCAGGGGCCGCTGGCACAAGGTTTGATCTGTTTTTACTCTTAGCACCTCCAGCACCACACCCTAACTCTCCAGCTCTTTGGGCCCCCGTTCCCCAGTCATCCCGTAGTCCACTTCCGTCCTGACACTGACTGGGCACCAGGCCCCCCTGCCTACCAGACACCTGCTCCTCAGCTGCTAGTTACAAGCTTCCAGGCCTCTGGTATCTACACTTCCATCCAGCTTGGCTGCAAGTCCAGGATTCCCACAACCCCTCCCCCTTTTCAGTTTCAATAATTTGTAGAACTCAGAAAATCCCACAGAACACTTTGCTTACGGTTACTGGTTTATTGTAAGGGATGCAACTCACGAACAAGCAGGTGGAAGAGATACTCAGGGCCTGGGGTGAGGGGAGTGCACAGGGCTTCCACCCCCACCCCCCAGCACCTTGCTATGTCTGCAAACCCAGAAGTTCGCCAGACCCTGTGGTTCAGGGGGTTTGTAGAGATTCCATTATATAGGCGTGATGGATCAAATCATTAACCACTGGTGATCAATTAACACAGTCTCCAACCTTTCTCCCTTCAAGGGTAGGACTGAAGGTCCACTCTCACCACATGGTTTGTTTCTCTAGCAACCAGTCCCCATCCAGAAACTATCTAGGGCTCCACCAAGAGTCACCTCATTAAGGGAAACTCTGGGGTGGTTGAAAGGGGCTTAATCAGGAATAACAAAAGATGCTTCTATCCCTCAGGAAATTCCAAGAGTTTTAGGAGGTCTGTGCTAGGGACAAAGACCAAACATTTTTTTTCTTCTTATATCACAGATCTGTTTTGCACCTTCAATATTTACTTCACGTTGTGGGGTCATGGTCACTGGAATTCTACACGCTTTTCTTCTCCTAAGTCACCAGTTCACATCAGTCCCAAGCTAATTCTCTTTGTCAGCGCGTTCATGGTTTTACCTCCTTGCAGACAGAACCTTACTCCTCTTCTGTCTGTTTTGGTGCCATTTCAGATCCAGGCCAACCCTAGTCAGTCGATGTTGACCTTGGAGGGAGAGGACGTGGGGGAGCTTGATAAGGCCATGCAGCACATTTCCTACCTTAATTCACGACAGTTCCCCACCCCAGGGATCCGAAGACTCAAAATCACCAGCACAGTCAAGTAGGTGCTGATTTGTTAGCAGTAAATCTTGTTTTTCTTTGCTCAGTGACCCTTGAGAAGAAAATGTGTGCATTTAAGTTTTTTAGGACAAACCAGCCTCCCTTCTGTAAGCTTATGGTCACTCATTACCAGAAACTTTGAGTGATGTTTGGAAGCACATTCTGGGAGTGGCCAGCGTCTTGTCCCCCACGTGGTTGTGGAATCCTGCCTGCGCACCTCCGAGCACTCTCGTGTGGCCTGAGGTGTGTGTGTGTGTGTGTGTGTGTGTGTGTGTGTGTGTGTGTTGTGCTCAGTCACGTCCAACTCTTTGCCACCCCATGGACTGTGGCCCGCCAGGCTCCTCTGTCCATGGGATTCTCCAGGCAAGAATACTGGAGTGACCCTGTGACAGTTCCTCCTCCTGGAGTGTGGCCTGAGAAGCCGTCTCTTCGAGCCCTGACCCTCCCCTCCCCTTCCTTGTTGACAGGTGTTCTAACGAGGCCACCTGCATCTCCGTCCCCCCGGTGGACGGCTACGTGATGGTTTTGCAGCCAGAAGAGCCCAAGATCAGTCTGAGCGGCATCCACCATTTTGCTCGAGCGGCTTCTGAGTTTGAAAGCTCAGAGGGGGTCTTCCTCTTCCCCGAGCTTCGGATCATCAGCACCATCACGAGAGAAGTGGAGCCCGAAGGGGAAGGGGATGAGGACCCGACAGGTGATATTCCAGAACGGTTGGCCCTGCCTCAGCTCGAAACTGTGCAGCTGAAACCCCACTGCGGCTGCCAGGAGAAAGTCACGGCCCTTTTCCTTTGTGATTTTGGAAACTTGAATGTTTCTGTGCTGTTTTGGGTTTGCTTCTAGAATCTGACTGTGGGCTGGAGCTCCTTCTGATGTTTGGAAACCCACTTATTGGGGGGGGTGGTTCTTTGATCTTTTTCCAGCTTGATGTCAGAGTCTGGGATAGATCTTGGGGGTTGAGAGGATGGAGACCAGGGCAGGGGATGCAGTTGGGGGATGCTCCTGCTGGCTGGCAGTCCCAGCAGGACAGACCGCTCCCTATTCTCAGGCCTTCTGACTGTTCTTTCAGTCCTCTTTAGATGCATAAAACACCCCCAATTCTTGAAAGTGACTTTCCCATACCTCCATCCATGGTCCCTAAAAGGGCTCTGTGAGTTTGAGGATGAGCAGGCGGGCCGTTGCTGTGACCCCCCTCCCCAGGCTCCGCGGCCTCTGATATTTCCAGTTGGGCTATTTTTGCAGTTCAAGAGTCACTGGTGTCGGAGGAGATTGTACATGACTTGGACACCTGTGAGGTCACAGTGGAGGGAGAAGAACTGAATGGAGAGCAGGAGAGCTTGGAGGTGGATGCAGCCCGCCTGCAGCAGAAGGGCATCGAAATGAGCAGCTCTGACGTGGGTGTGGTCTTCACAGGTGGGAAGAGTGACATCTAGGAGCTGTCCTCCCAGCTCAAAACCTGGAGGGAGCCCTGGAGGGGGCGGGAAGGGAGAGTGTTGACTGGGCCGATGGCACACGCCCTTCTGTAGGGGGAAATACCCCGCAGTTGGACAGCCAGGCATGGCTGAGTGCCTTGGGAACCGCCTGCGTTTGCCTGTGGCCTGTGTTCCTGACCTCTGTACTGCCGTCTCCTCCTCACCCACAGGTGTTGACACCATGGCCAACTACGAGGAGATCTTACACCTCCTGCGCTATCGGAACTGGCACACCAGGTCCTTGCTTGACCGCAAGTTCAAGCTTGTCTGCTCTGAGCTGAATGGTCGCTATGTCAGCAACGAGTTCCAGGTGGAGGTGAGAGCCGGGCTCTACAGAGAAAGGCCAGTGGCGTGGTGACTGAGCACTCCACTCACGACCCTGATGTTTGCAAATGCTGATTTCCAGAGCATTTGTAGGGATCACTGTTGGGGTTCTTTGGGGGGCTGGGTCACCTTTTCCAGTCGGGGGGGCTGCTCCAGGCTAGACCTGCACAGGTTTGGGGATGACAGGTTGTGTGTGAGGTGAGCTGGGATCCAGCATGGTGCCCCCTTCACAGTCCCGCTCAGCCCGAGACTTGGAGGGGCCTTGGAGGGCGGTGGTCAGGATCAAGTGGTGTTTGATACCTTGGCCTGAGGAGCAAGGGTGTGTCTTGAGATTTGACACTGCTTTCGAAGGAGCAGTGCCCAGGAGCCAGAGGTTTTCTGCAGAGGCCTGGCCCTGCTGGGAGTGAATGCTCTGCCCAGGGCAGGACCACCTTTCGAGGAACGTGGTCGTCGTGACTCTGGCCCAGGTGGCCAGGGGGCATGTGGCCCCTCTGACCTGTCTAGTGTCAGTCAGAGCTTCTGTGCCCCAGAGGAATGAACCAGAAGTTATTCTCAGCAGTTGAACACTTGCACTGTGACCCCACAGCCCCAGAATTAGACTCACGAGGCTGAGGAGTCCATGAGGGTATTCTTTGAGCTGAGGGTAGTGGATTTGAAAGATAAGAGAGCCTGTGATTTGTGTTCTTCCATGTGGCTGTGATTTTAAGAAAAGAGGGACATGGTCTGTGCCCAGGCTTCTCAGATGACATGGGGTAAAGGGCCATTGGTGGTGCTGGGCCTTTTCCTCCAGCCTGTTGTGGATGAATTATTTTATCAGGCACAATAAAAATGAGTTATTAAAGAGCAGGCCTTTTCTTGGCTGTGTGACAACATCAGGTCATTACAACACCCTCCTTGGCTTCTTCTGTCCTTTTCTCCACCCGCCAGCACCCATCCAGGGCCCACTTTGGTGGTGCTGGTCAAGTGCATGTCCATTCCCCAGACACATCCAGGCTGCCTTTCCATTTCTGCAGGTGAATGTCATCCACACGGCCAACCCAATGGAACACGCCAGCCACATAGCTGCCCAGCCACAGTTCGTCCACCCCGAGCACCGCTCCTTCATTGACCTCTCGGGTCACAACCTGGCCAACCCCCACCCGTTTGCAGGTAGGACTGTGCTGCCCTGCCCTGACTCCTGCTGTAAGCTTGGCGCCCGCTTCCCCCCTGGCTCAGAACAGTCACTAGCCAGCCCAGCTTTTAGTCCCCAAAACATAAGGAAACTGGAGCACAGACAAGGCAGCAAGGGACCAAACCCCTGCACTGAGCCTTTTCTCAGAGGTCTGTCTGTTCCCGAGGGGCTGATGGAGCCAGCAGTAGGGAGGCCCAGGGCACACGGGCCCAGGACGGGTCCTGTCATCACAGCCGTCCTGTCTCCTCTCACCCCAGTCGTGCCCAGCACTGCCACCGTCGTCATCGTGGTGTGCGTCAGCTTCCTGGTTTTCATGATCATCCTGGGGGTGTTCCGGATCCGGGCCGCACACCAGAGAACCATGCGGGACCAGGACACCGGGAAAGAGAACGAGATGGACTGGGACGACTCCGCCCTGACCATCACCGTGAACCCCATGGAGGTAGGTGTGGGGCCCCGGGGAGGCTCATCCACCCCCCCACCCCCACCGCCGACGTTCCTGTGCTCTGTGTGGTCCTTACCACGACCCTGCCGTTAAAGTGAGGCCTGTGGGTCCTGATATGGGTCCTGTTCACACTGTGGGTGGTGACCAGAGCTTTGTTTCCCTTTGTCTGCGGTGAGGCTCCTTCCAGCCTAGTCCAGCCCCTCTGGCCGGGTTGTGGGATGTGACTCCCAGCAGGGGTGGGGGCTGGATTCAGCACCCGGTCTGTTGGGTCGTCCCTTTGTCAGACGTACGAGGACCAGCATAGCAGTGAGGAGGAAGGGGAGGAGGAGGAAGAGGAGAGCGAGGACGGGGACGAGGAGGACGACATCACCAGCGCCGAGTCGGAGAGCAGTGAGGAGGACGAGGGGGAGCATGGGGACCCGCAGACCGCGAACCGGCAGCAGCAGCTGGAGTGGGATGACTCCACCCTCAGCTACTGAGCACCCCGTCCCCCACCACCCCGTCTTCCTTCCTGCTTCCGGAGACTCTGCTGCCATCGCTGCCCACCCCCAGGGTCCATGATGTACAAAGTCATTCTGGCCAGTAGGTCTGCAGACCCTCCCCGCCGCCAATCTCCACCCTGCTTGGTGTGTAGGCCCGTAGGCTCCCTCCCCGCCACCTGCCTTCCTCCCGCTCGCCGGATCGCTCTTAAGTTATGTGAGGAGCTGACGCTTGCTCAACTCCAGAAAAGCTGCAGTGACTGGACTCCTTGACAAAGGGTTAGAATTGCTCACTCCCACCTGGTAATCCTTCTTTTTTTTAAAGTTTTTATTTTTCCACACTAGTGCATGTATAAAATGGCAGAATGGGGCTAATATGTAGATGATAAACTGACTTTTTAATATTTTGTAAATAAATTGGGATTCCTCGTGTCTTTTGTGCTAGTGTAACCCAGGGCTGGGTGCAAAGTGAAGTGGAGACACTGAGCGTGGGAGGGACTGAGGCCCCCCGACCCGCACCCCCCACCCCCACCCAGGACCAGGAGAGACGGGCACAGAACTGTGCTTGCTGCCTGGCAGGAGGGGACTGGGCAGGGACCCCTCTTCAGAGGCTGGAAAAGGTCAGGTCTTTTCTTTGGGATGCTACCCATTTCTGATTTGGCAGAGGGCTGAGGGGAGCTGGGGTCCTGGCTGTGTGTACTCGCTTCTCTGAGGACCAGCAGCTCACACAGGTGCAGCTTGGGGTCCATACTGAATAGATGTAGTTTTCCTTGCTGGTGAGAGTGCATGTTGACCATCCAGATGGTGCAGACCCTCTAACCACTTGGTTTGGAGACAGCAACAGGCCTGGGGGAATCCATACTCAGAACCTTGCTGAAATGATGCCCAGTGGCCGGAGGGCAGCACTCCATTCCCAAGCAGCTGCTGTGCCCCCTCCTCCCAGAGCCCGCCCCGGGGATACAACCCACGCCCAGTAGGTGGTGAAAGGAGAACACAGCAGTCAGGAGCTAAAACCCCTACAGCACTTGGTTTTTAATGTACATGTAAAATTTTAGATTTCTAAAACCGGGGGAAAATAATTTTGAACACTACGCTGTGATCATAACCGCTAGTCTCGAGGACACTGCCAGCTGTCCCGTGTCACATGTGGCCACCCCTCCATGTACTGTCACTGTAGCTGCTCTGTTTAGACCGTGGGTAGACGCTAATGCGGAGACAGGACCGTTCTCGCGCTGTCTGTAGCGGCCGTGGTACCACTTTTCAGATGTGTATATTGACAATAGGTCAGAAAGTGTATACATACAATAAAGTCTGGTTCTAACTCCAGCAGGCTAGCGGCTTTTTGTTGGTCTCATTTTCATTTGAATCGTACATTCCCTTGGTTTCTTTCTGAGCCAAGAACATAACATACAAAGGCTTTTATTTCTTTTAATCTGTTTTTACCTCTCACTTCAAGGTTTCAGACTACTGGTCTGAACCTTCATCAGTTATGTCAAACTCACCTTCCACATACAGAAACATCAAATGGTTTTTAAAAAAAAAAAAAACATAGAAAATAGTCTTTTCGCTGGGCACACAGGCCATGTACCCAAACCAAACATTGCTGTGTATACACAGTGTGCTGTCCATGCCAGGAAGCACAGACTTGTTTAAATAAATAAACAGAAAGATGTACACTCAGCTTTTCCTATTCCCAGATAGGTGAGGTGGGTCTGATGAATTCAGCACTTAGTTGGGAACCAGGGTCTGGTCAGCGGAGCTCTGTGGGTGGCATGGATTGCTACGGCTGGTGCCACTCAGCCACTTCTAATGAACAGAGAAACAAACTAGTACCCCAGGCTCTTCTGGAGGCTGTGCGCTTGGGCTGTTGAGAGGGCAGTTACCTCTGGCACTGCTGAGCCTTGGAAGGCCTTTGAGAGGTAAGTGGTGTCACCCTGTGGGTCCCCAGTAGGCTGCTGATTCCATTACCCCCACCCGTGGGCTGCTGGAAACCCAGATTCTCAGCCCTGTCTTCAGAGTTGGCTCCAGAAGGCTGACAGAGGCCCAGAGACCTGCATTCCTGGAGCTCCTCAGATGTACCCAAGGCTGAGCCTGAGTCGTTCTCTGGCTAACTACTGTCTGAGGAAAAGATGCCCCCACACCCCTGACTCATGCCTCTGCTACCTAGGTCCTCAGAGCCGAGTCTCAACAGTGAGTGTTTCGGAGAGGAGATAGGTCTTTCACTACCTAAAACCTGCTTCAGGTGGAGGGAGTTTACACAAATTGCACAATTGCACCAGCTTGCCTCTTGATCCATGACCAGGGTGAGCTCAGGGAAGCTCCCGTCTTTCTGACGTGGCTTGAGAACCAGTGTGCACTCTACCTGATGGGGGTTGGGGCCATCCCCCCACCCTCACCCCGAGCTATAGAGGTCAGTAAGTAGTTGGGCTACTTTTTTTTTCTTACCCGCAAACAAAATCGCTTTACAGCAGAGATGAGAATTCCCGTAACCAGAAGTACCCTCCCTGAATGTGGAGGGCACCCAGGCTGCCTCTGGGAGCTGCCCAGAACTCAGTCTAATGGAGAGCACGCAGGTGGAGGTGGTGAGCAGGCATGGGCGCCTTGTCTGGACCGCCAGGCACGGACACATGTGCAGTGCACTGGGAGCCTGGGGAGGAGGCAGCCCCCGTGCGGGAGAGAGGAGTCTTGGCTGGCTCCAGATCCACCAGCTGGAAGACTTGAGGTTACAGACCGTCGGCAAGATGCAGCCTGAGGTGTGCGGCTCACAGTGTCTTCCCATCAAAGCCCAAGGCTCTGACGGACACAAGGAGGACAGCGCCCGCCCCCATTCTAGGGTGCATTTCTATGTATGGCTGTTCAGTTCCTGAAACATTTCAAGTCATAAATAAATAACCAGTGTAAACAAAAGGCAGTCGTGTAGGTTCTTTCCCAAGGATGCAGTCCAGCCTTTTGGCCCTGGAGGGTGGCTGAGGGTGCTCGGCTCCCAAGACTGACAGTTTGCTCGTCTCCGGGCGCAGGGCTGGGAGGGGTTATTATTGCCTGTTATCTTTGGACACGTTGTGGGCCAGCCAGTTCACTTTGGTTTTCCAGCTCTCCCGGAGGGCTTCATTAAACTTCACTCGGAAGTGCTTCAGAGCCTCCTCCTCTGTTTTCCCCAGTGCCAGAGAATCCTGGGGCAAAACCGAAGGAGTGGGTATCCCCCTGAGGGGCTGGGCCCTGCTCAACAGGAACCCCTGCCCCCCTTCACCTCTGCCCTCTCTGGGCAGGTAACACCCCCTCCTCACAGAGGAGTCAGGAGAGCACCCCCCAACATCTCCCCGGGGAAGAGGTTCTTCCTTCTGACCCCAAACCAAGGCAGCCCCCTGACCATCCTCAAAATAAGATGTCAGCTTGTGCCAGGAGGTCTTGGCCCCAAAGCCCCATGTGGACAGAGGACCTGGCCTTCTCCACTGGAAGCTGGCCGGGGGAGGAAGCAGGGGAGCAGCTTTGCCCCGGGAACTGGGCACCAAAGAGAACAACAGGAGCTTTGGCCCCACCGCCCTTCACTCCCCACCCCAGAGTCACAAACTGAAAAGACACAGGAAGGAAAAATATCTTTTAACCACAGAGGGAACCCTCCCGTGCAAGTGGAAACACCCTCAGCCTGCGGAGGACAGGCAGGTGGGCCAAAGGAGGTACCGGCAGAACACAGGCTAATGCCGTCTGCTTCCTGCCAGATCTGGGTCCCAGATCAATGGGCCTTGTGGGTCCATCACACCTGGGGGTTGGGGGGGCCTCAGGAAGTCTGGGGCTCCCTGGTCTCCTGACCGCTGGGGCCCTGCCCTGGCCTTTACCTTGAGATACTGGATGTCTTTGGAGCAGCTGAGCTCAGGCAGGCCCGCCGCCCGCATCAGGGCAAAGAGGTGGAGGAAAAGGAGCCCATGGCGCCGCAGGATGGTGTAGGCCCGCTCACAGTAGCCCCGGAACCTGCAGGGAGAGGCCGGGGAGGGGGCTTTGGGTCCTTCTGGCCACTTCCACTCCAGCCAGCCAGCCAGCCAGCCGGCTGGCCCACCCTGGCCCCAGAAAGAGCCATGCACACAAAGCCCCAGCTTCCTCTAACCCACTCCCAGCACTGTCCCCTCCAGGGGTGATCTGAGAGCTGAGGCCCATCATCCCTGCACTCGGCCTGGGGCCCCTAGCACCACGGGGCATCTAGGGGGTCTGAGGCACTCCCACCTTTCAAACTTCTCACTATTATTTGTCTTCCCCTGCTGGATCACGTGGACAAAGTCATAGGTGAGGATGAATGGGACCCGCTCACGGTTGATTCCAAACTTGGTCTTGAAATTCCCCAGAAAGTGGCCGAAATCAATGTGGAACAGCTGAGGGGAGGGGAAAGCAAAGACTGAAAAGGAGTCAGAAAGCAGGGTGCCTGGCCCAGAGGAGCTGGGAGGGCTTGGAGGAGGTTCTGCCAGTAGCTCCGTGCAGAGCAGAAAGGCCAGGGCTTGGGGCCGGCCAACAGGCACCCACCTGCCCGTTCTCTCGGATCATGATGTTGTCGCTGTGGCGATCGCCAATGCCCAGCACATAGGTGGCCACACAGTAGCCAGCACAGGAGAGGGTGAACTCCTCAATGGCTCGATCCAGGGCCTCCCTGGGGGGTGGGGAAGGAAAGCATGGCCATGCCACTTTGCAGCTTCTTCTAAGTCCTTGTCCCCTTCCCTCTACTCTGGCCTTGTGACTTGCTTGCACTAATGGAACATGGAGGAAGTGATGCTGGGCTCATTCTGGAGCCGGGTCCTTAAGGCACCTTACAGCTCCCGAACCTTCCTCACTGCCACAGAGGGCAGCTAAGACAAGAGCGAGAGGCCATGTGGAGAGAGGCCCCAGATGCGCCCTGCTCCAGGCAGATCAAGCTACCTGATGAGCTCAGCTGCCTGAGTGATTCCAGCAGAAGAACCACTCAGCCGAACCAGCTCAAGTTGCAGATCTGTGATTTAAAGGCTCCTAAAGTTTGGAGGGGGCAACGCTTCCCAGGTGGTGCTAGAGGTAAAAAAACTGCCTGCCAATGCAGGAGACATAAGATCCCCAGGTCGGGAAGATCCCTGGAGAAGAGTATGGCAATCCACTCCAGTATTCTCGCCTGGAGAATCCCATGGACAGAGGAGCCTGGTGCAGACATGACTGAAGTGACTTAGCAGCGGCAGCTGCAAAGTTCAGAGAGGTTCTTACATGGCAGTAACTAACCTATACCTGTGAGAACAGGGACCTGCCCCACCCCTCAACAGTTTCTATGGGATGGTCCTCGGCTGAGCAAGAAGCTCCAGAGACTGTCACAGGCCCTTCTCCTTGCCTTTGATTCCCAAACTCCACTCCTTGGGAAGGAGAGGCTGTCTGTTCTGAGGGCCCAAAACCTACCCAGGGTTCTTGGACTTGAGCCAGTTGAGCAGAGCATCCTTATTGAAGGCAGCCGTGGCCGCCATGTTGCTCTTGTTCAGCTGGATGTTGGCAATGGTGTCCGAGTGAAGCACCACCTCGATGAGGCCTGTGCGGTCCCCAGTGGAGAGGCAGCCGTAGGGGGTCATCCTAGCCGGGTGGGAGGAGGGGCAGGCAGACATAGTGGTCAAGGGCTGTCCCAAGGGCTGCTTGACCCTGAGGAGCTTAACCCACAAAAACCAAAGGAGATACTACTCAAGTTGCTGAAAAAGAGAAGGTGCTGTGGAGGAGCCCTTGACTCCCAGTGCTCCAGGGAAAGTTCCTTAGAGAGGTCATACCAGAACCCAAGATGCAGAGAGGAAAAGTCAGCACTTTGGCCAAGTCCATGTTTGTTCAAAAAGAAAAATCCCAGTGACTGGATGGAGAAGATGGAGCAAAAAGCCAGGGATGCTGGGGGCAAAGGAAACCATAGAGAGAGACAGGTGCCAAGGGCCAGGGTTGGCATTCTCTATCCTCATCCTACAGCCCTATTGCCTCCCTGACCCCGAGTTTTAAACTGGTCCTTCTGGGTGGTTCAGTGGTAAAGAATCCGCCTATCAATACAGGAGACAGGGGTTCGATCCCTGGGTCGGGAAGATCCCTTAAAGGGGGAAATGGCAACCCATTCCAGTATTCTTGCCTGGAAATCCCATGGACAGAGGAGCCTGGTGGGCTACGGGGTCACAAAAGAGTTGAACATGACTTAGTGACTAAACAAAAACAGCAAAATTCTTCTTAGACCAGCCAGTCTTATTTCAGGTTGAGGCAATCATGTCAGCTTTGACAGGGGACCCCGGCAACGGGATACAGTCCTAGGCCTGGCACAGGCACACGTGGATGACCGGAAGGCCTCTCACCTCAGGTCCAAGCCCTCCTGCTTCCACAGAATGTCCATGAGCTGGATCATCTGCAGGGTCAGCATGTCCTGGCGGAGGTCTGCACAGTTGCCCCGGGGAGGAACAGCATGAGTTTTCAGTGGGTTCACCAATCCCAGCCACGTCCAGGCCCCCGAGTCCCAGGACTCTGTCTTTTCCTCAGCTCACCTTCCAGGAGTCCTCCGCCCCCAGCAGGGTCCCCCTCCCCACCCAGGGCAGTATGGCAGGGTGTGTGGAAGCCTTGGCCTCCCAGGTCCTCCCTGGGGCCCGCCTGCTCACCATCCCCATTCTTAAAGATGATGCCCACAGCGCCATCGCTGCCCGCCTCCTCGTTGCTGTACATGACCCACAGGGGCTTCATCTTGGAGTCCATGAAGGTGCACTGCTCCACGCTGCGGGGCAGACAGCAGTGAGCAGCGGGCCCTCCCCAAGGCCTGGGGCTGGGGGACGGGAGGCCCTGGCTGGGGCCTGGGACTTACCAGACTTCAGCCAGCAGGGTGCTGGGGTCGAGTGGGGACTGCAAGTGGGACAGAGCCTCCAGGTAGGTCTCCTGGCGCATGCACAGGTGCATCAGCTCCTTGGTCTGGGGCTTGGTGGTCTTCTGGGAGCTCACTTTGACAACGTCGTTCAGGGCCTTCAGTTTGCTCAGTGCTTCCCCCTGGCCGGGAGGATGGGAGGGTGTCGTGGGTGGACTGGGAGGAGCAGGCTCCGAGCCCCTGCCTGGCCCACCGGGTTCTACAGCGATGGGGCGTGGAGCTACTCTGCCTGGAGGCGGAGCCCAGGCGAGGTCGTGGAGTGCAGTCAGGGTTGTGAGGTGCCGCGCCTCACCTGCTTCATCAGCACCTTCATGTGGTGGGTGCTGCCCCGGCAGTAGGCTTCCATGATGAGGCCGAAGCGCAGGGACACCGACGGCACGTGCATCTCAGAGCTGGGGGGAGGAACCCAGGGCTGAGCCTCTCCTGGCGCGGCCACACAGCCCCTCCCAGCCCCATAGGACCCGGCTGCCAAGGACACCCGGGCCGGCCAGCTGGTGGGAAACGCGAGGCCAGCAGGCAAGAGGCCCCTCCTCCCCGTGGCCTTGCAGGTGAGTCCAGCTACCGGAGGTGCCAGAAGAGGAAGTGGCCGATCCTGCGATTGGCCAGGGCCCGGTCCAGCAGGAATTTGGTCAGCTCGCAGTCGAGGTAGGACTCGTACTTGAGCACCTGCACCAGCTGCAGCAGGTACTGGAAAAGCTCGTCGTCCCTGCAGAGAAGGGAGGCCGGCTGGGGCCCGGAGCTCCGCGGCTTGGGAGAGGGTCTGCGGCTGGCGAGGGGGCAGGGCTGGGACGGGAGGCCGGCCTCACCGAAGCAGGCCCCTAGGAAAGGTCCCCACCCGGTGCCTAGGCCCCGGGGGGTGGGAGCACAGCTGCCCTCTGAGGATGAGGAATTCCGCGGGACTCACGTCAGTTTCCGCAGGGACTTGATGGCAAAGGAGCCCACGTGGCGGTCGGGGAAGCTGAAGTCTAGCAACTCCAGGGCGCTCAGGACTGGCAGTTCAGGCCAGGAGCAGAGCAGGTAGAGCATCTGGAGGAGGATGCGACCGGTCAGGGGGCAGGGACGCGGGCTACGTCTGGCTCCAGGCTCCGCCCCGCCCCCTGCCAGCCCCGCCCTACCCGCCTCCGCCCCGTCCCGCCCCTGCCAACCCCGCCCTTCCCGGGTTCCGCCCCTCCCATCCCGGGCGCTGCCCCATTCCGGCCCCGCCCCCGTCGCCCACCTGGGCCACGTCCTCGTGTTTGTTCCACTTAGTGACCAGCAGCAGCCGGGCTAGGGCCTCGGGAAAGTGCTCCTGGATCTCGTGCCGCATCTTCCACACCAGGTCCTTCTCATGCTCATACAGTTCCCCGGAGCCCCGGCGCTCCAGGATCTCCCGCAGCTGTAGCTGCTGAGGGGCACAGCGGAGTGGGGGGGCAGTGGTGAGGGCTGCAGCCAGGTCCACACCTCACCGCCCACGGCCCCCAGCTCACCTCCTCCTCCGTGAAGCGTCCGTGCTCTCCGAGCCGCCCCAGCTCCAGGATCTGCAAGAGTGACCCTGGTATCAGCAGCGCCCCTGGGGCCTGGGAGAGCCTGTGGGGGGGCCCTGGGAGTCGGTGTCAACCCCTTGGCACTGCTGACTTTGTGGCGAGTGACCCTCAATGGTGGGGATCATCCCGCGCACTACAGGGCATTTAGCGACATCCCTGGCCTCCACCCATGACATGCCAGGAGCATCTTCCCAGCTAGGTGCAATAACCAAAATTGTCTCTGGACATTGCCAGAAGTCCCATGGGAAGCCAAGTGGCCCCGGTTAAGAACCACCACTCTAGGGCACATGAGGACTCCAGACAGTCAAGGAAGCCCTCAAAAGTGTGTGGGGACACAGTCCCCAGCCCTGGGCAATTCACAGGGTGCGGGGGATCATGACCTGGGTGCCCCAGAGGCAGGGTGGGGACAGCTCATCTTTAGCCTTGAGGTTTCTAGGCAGGGTGAGTCCTGGACCCCAAATGGCGAGGACCCCCTCACTGACCTTGTCCAGGGAAGGGTAGTATACAGGGTGAGGGGCCACCTCGGGGAGAAAGATGACCAGGGCGGCCGCACTCTCAGTGTTGGGGTTACTCCGCACGGTGCCACAGGGGTTCAGTAGCTCCCCTTTCTCATCTGGACACAGGGACAGACAGAGTTGCAAGGGGAATGCCGCCATGTCTGGGTGCACCCCACCCCCCCCACCGCCCCCTCCTGGCCTGGGCCCACCTGGGACAGAGGGCCACATGTAGAGACAGCGCTCGCCCGTCTTCAGCTGGTCCTTGTAGTCAAACAGCATGAGGTTGGCCCAGGCAATGGGGCAGTCCTGGGAAAGAAGCCAGGTGGGTCAGGGCCAGCCGCCCCAAAGGCCTCCGTTTGCTCAACAGCAGGATGGTTCCAGTCAGGCCATGCTGCCCTGCCCTCACCCAGACTCCCTATGCAGCAGCCAGCAGGGTCAGCCACACTGGTTTCCTACTGCTCCAGGACACATCCCACCCTCGGTTTCTTGAGAAAGCCTCACACAGAACATAGCAGCTCCGGAGAGCCGGCCCGGGTCAACTACCAGTGAGTCAGAGCAGCTCGGTGGCCAGTCACAGCCTGGTCCTGCTGACTCAGTGCTCAACCACCCCTCCATCCCCAGCTGGCTGCTGACGCAGGCTCCCTGCTCCCTGGGAGGACACTGCGATTTTCCTTCCACCCCAGGGAGAGGCCTCCGGGTTCCCTCAAGGATCAAAGGCCCAGGTCTAGATATCCCAAGCACTCCTGCTCATAAGCCCAGGATTCCAGCACCATCACACAGCAGGGGGGCAGGGGGTGGCCAGTGGGGCGATGGGGAGGAGGAGGACGGGGTCAGCAGGCCCACCCAGACCCCATTCCCAGGATGTGTGCGTGCCAGCTGGGATGCTGGGGACAGATGGGCAGCAGCCCCAGGGGGCTGCAGGACAAGGCCGGACCAGCAGGGAGTGACTCCCACACGCTCCACCCACCGCCTTCTTGGACTTCTTCTTGGTGGAGCGGGCCTTCTTGGCCTTCTCGATCACGGCGTAAAGTGCGAAGCAGAGCCGGGCCATGCGGGGCAGGTCACAGACGTTGATGTCAAACTCCAGCCGCTGCTTCCACACGGGCTCTGAGCACACGCTCACCTCCGAGCTGGACACCGTCTTGCATAGCGTCTCGTTGCCGTGGAAGAGCCCAGCCTGCACCACCAGCTGGGGAAAGGGCACACAGGTGACTGGTGGTAGAGGCCAGGCCCCTTCTCCCCCTGTGTGCTCCTTTCCCCCTAAGGCTGGAATCTCCTCCTCATTTCAAGTGGGCCTGAACCTCCCCCACCAGGTGCTTGAAGGTGGGCCAGATAAGGGATGACTGGCTGCCTCAGGGGGAATGAGTGATGGGGAGGGGAGGGTGGCATGGGCGACTCCCCACTGACTGTGAGACCCCGGGGCAGGTTGCTGCTCTGCTTTGGGCCTCAGTTTCCCTATGGGGGCTCAGGGACCAGGGGCACCTCTTGGTCAAGCGCCCAAGAATTGTATGAGTCCCTCTAGACAGGGAAGGATTTAATGCCCCAGCACACCCTGCCCTGTGTCCTCCAGCTCTGCCCTCACCCCCCAGTCAGAAAGCTGCCTCCACGCACCCTTCTGTGATTCGTCTACAGGAAACCAGACCTGCCTTGTGTGTGAAACTACCCCAGCCAGAAAGTGCTCCCCAAAGAGCCCTGGCTTCGTTGAGCCTGGGTTTCCCATTCTGCAAATGGGATGAGAAAACCTGCACCTCACAGACCATCTTGAGGCCAGAGGAGGCGGGCGTGTGAATGACTCAGAAATGGGCCTGGCCCCCTGGCTCACCGGAGCGGCTCCTCTTCTGTGTCCATCACCTCCCAGGCTCCACATCCCTGGGCTGGGCCAGGCCCCACCACCTCCACTAAAGTCAATACCCAGAACTCACTGGGCCTGGTTTCTGCGAATCGGCCTCTCTGGCCAGCCGGCCCGCCCCCCTCCCCCTTTCCTGTTTTGAAGCTGCTCACAACCACCCCAGGCAGGGATGCTGGGTAATGTGGTCAGGTGGCTTTCGTGTGACCCCCCTCCCTTCTTCCTCTGCCACCCCTTCAGGCCACAGCCACCGTGTTTTTGCAAAAAACACACACTGCCTGTGCCCTTCCCGGCCAGGAGCCCGCCCTTACCTTCATCCGCTCGTCAGCATTCACTTTGCTGCCCTGGATCAGCTCGATGTAGAAAGGCTGCTCCAGGGACCAGAGGGACATGGAGGAGGGCTGGGCAGGGTTGGGGGGAGAATCGGGGAGTTAAGGCAGAGGAATTCAGAGAAGGCTGATGAGGCCTGTGGCCGCTGGGGATGGGGTGAGGGTGTTGCAGGTTTACAGCCATGTTCGGTACCTGCCCACAGCGCCATCCTTTACCAGAAAACCTGCCGCAGGGACACCCCCACGGCCCCAAGGCCCCCGAACACTGCAGGGCACACAGTCCTGCCTACAGGGCAGGAAGCAGGAGCAGCAGGAAGAGAGGGCAGCTGGAGAGCCAGGCCTGAAGGCTGCCCTGGGACATCCAGACAGGCCCCCAACCCAGCTCAAAGGCCCAATTCTCAATCCTGAGCAATCAAAAGCCATGGGACCGGGCAGGAGACCGCTGGCCCACAGTGTTGCCCAATAGGCTTCAGGGTTGGACCACAGGTGGGAGGAAGGGCTGGCGGGGAGGGTAAGAGCAGGGTGCCGCTCACCTTCTTCATGGGGATGGGGGGCGGTTTGGTGCGTGGCTTCTGGACTTGGGGGGCAGGGTTGCTCTGCTCGTCCCGCATGGCGAGGATGGAGGAGGAGTGCACCATAGTCAGGTGGGGGGTCAGTCCGCTGTGCAGGCAGCTGCAGATGTACTGAGATGGGGGCACAGGGTGAGCGGCTCCAACTGTTCCCTGGCCCACTGGCTACCTGGGGACCTGCCCCCCCCCCCCCACGCTGACCACTCATGCCAGGCCTCCTGGGGTGGGATCTCTCCTCTGGCCCTTCCTGTCTCTGCCTACCTCCCTTGCTCATGAGGAGAGCCAGTCCAGCGTGGGGACACTCTCACTGTGACCCCCAAGGTCTGCCTTGCTGGGCTCAAGAGGGGCTGAGGAGCAGCTCCCCCACCCCACCCTCCACTCTGGCAAGGGCTGCGGGAGCCCAGGAATCCCTCCCGGCGCCCAGCCCTCACCTGGAACTGGCAGAGGGGGTAGCTGCCGTACAGGTACTCGTGTTTGCCGTTCACCTGCAGCGTGTAGTCCTCAGGCTGCTCCACCAGCGGCTGCCGGAACACCGTGGCCTTCTTTCGGAGGGCGCAGGCCATCAGTGCCAGGGGCACATCCTTGGTGGACACCTGGAAGGTGAAGCTCTCCTAGGAGGAGGAGGGAGGGTCAGCCATCCACACCTGCAGGGAGCTCACGGGGCACAGGGGCGCACGTGGGGTGGGGGGCGGTGTGTGTGGCCCATCTGCATGTATTAGGCACACCCTACCCCCCAACTGTAAGCTCTGTGAGGGCAGCCTCTGATGACGGCACGTGGCCAACATCAGGAAATATCTGTTGGATACATGAGCGGACCGAGGACCAAAGCCATCTGGTCACTCTGCCTCTTGCAATTCGCCTGGTGGGACGTTTGGCTGACCCCTCCAGTGCAATAGATACCCCACAAATACCACGCAATGTTGTTGGAAAGAGGGTGGATCTGGAAGGCTGGTGGGGGACTGGGAGTCTCGTAGGGGGACTGGGCAGCCTGCCTGCAGCACACCGGGCAGGCAGGAGCCTCAGCTCACCTCGCTGCCCTCAAACTTGACATTGACCAGGAGGGCCCGATTGGGGACGCGCAGGGTGCCCGGCCCCCAGCTCCGCGCTGAGGGCTCCAACTGCAGAGGGAAGCTGTACTGCAGCCAGGCCTCCCAGCCCAGCTGCTGCCTGCGGGCAGCCGCCTCCTCGCAGAACTGGCGCATCTTGCCTCGGAAGTCATTCACCTCCGGGTCTTGCAAAGAGTCAAACTCGTGGAGGCCTGAGAGGTGAGGGAGCCAGGTCAGCGCCAGGATGAGGGGCGGGGCGGGGCCGGGGGGACAGGGGCAGGCCCGGCCGAGGGAGGACCGCCCGGCCCCAACAGGGCCCCAACAGGGCACCTTTGCCGATGAGCAGGCTGATCTGCGAGTTGATGAGCTTCTTCACGCGGTCACCCTCGCGGGCCACCAGCCTCAGGACGGGCAGGAAGGGCTGGATGTCACAGAGCCGCCGCTGCTCGTCCTCCAGCTCCTGCTGCTCTGCCGTTTGGTTGACGCAGGTGAACACGTAGGCCTCAGGGTCACTGAGCATGTGGAAGAGCGGCTCATACTGGGCGCGGTGCCATAACACCTGGGAGGACAGTGGCCCGTCAGCCCCGTCCCTAAGGTGGGCGGGGCCGTGGGCGGGGCCACAGGGAGCCCAGGGCTGGTGGGCTGACAAGTGGGGGCAAAGGCAAGGTCCCAGGACCACTACCCTCTCCACGCCTCGATCACTGACCACAGGGTTAGGGTCCACTGGGTCATTAGGAGTCGCCGATCCTGCCCTTCTATGAAGGGGGCCAGGTAGGTGCTAACATCTGGAGCTGAGAGCGGGTCCTCTGGTCTCCCCTAGGCTACGCTGAGAGATGGCCAGCCCGACATGACCTCCAGGCACCCAGCTAATCGCTCTGGAGCTCATCACCCTCATCTTTCAACTCCGGCCACTAATTCAGAAAAGTTTAACACAATGAGGGGACCCTAAACGCCTCTGCGTGGAGGTGTCCCCAGGGCGTCATTTTAGTGCAAAGGCGCTCACCGCTGAGTTACAGAAAAGACGGAAAAGGGGAAAACGGCCCTATTTTTCTTCCAGGGGGTTTGGATAATTATGTTCCATCAATGTAAAGGGACAGGTGTAAATGGAACATAAGGATACCTGTACCAAGGGCAAACAGGACTCCAAGATACAGCATTCAGTGGGGAGAAACCCCAAGCTGTAGAACAGTGAATGTCATTCAACCCCATTCCCATAAAAACAATAAAAAATGTAATTATTACTACTAAAATAATAATTTTATTATTAAAATAAAATAAATAATAATTTTATTATTCCCATAAAAACAATAAATGAGTGTATTAGAGTAATTAATAATTACTGTAGACCAGGACTTGGCAAGCTACTGTTTGCCAGCTTATTGGAAGACAGCCACTCTGGTTCACTCACACGCCATCTATGGCTGCTGCCACCCCAGACAGAAGAACTGAGTAGTCGAGACAAACACCATATGGCCAGCAAAGCCCAGGATATTTACTATCTGGTCCCTGGTATAAATAAAAATATTAAGAAACTGAAATTGAATTGGGATATGAGGTGAGACTGCAGGGACTGATATGTTTTAGATTTCTGTGGTGCTGGAATTTTACTAATGTGTCTGCAGTACTGGAATTTTAATAATACGCATGTATAGCTCTGTAAGCAGAAAAATATGATTCACTTTAAAATGATATTTACATAAGGTTAATAACATGAAAAAGATGTTATAATGTTAACGCAGAAAAAGAATATAAAAATTCATAAAGAGAATATGAATCACAAATCACAAAAAAACACTATATAGAAAAGAAAACAGGAAATAGCTTAAGTGTTAACTGTGGTTGTCTCATATGGTTGGATCATGGGTAATTCTTTTCCTTCTAACTTTTTCTTATTCTCCTAAATTTCAGTATGTCCATATACTTTTGAAAAGGAAAAAAAGAAATTTATTTTTTAAAGAAACACCCAGAGGGACTTCCTTGGTGGTCCAGGGGCTAAGACTCCATGCTCCCAATGCAGGGGGCCCAGGTTCCATCCCTGGTCAGGGAACTAGAACCTGCATGCCACAACTAAGAGCCAGTATTAAAAAAAAGAAAGAAAGAAACACCCAGGAAGGGAAGGTTTAAAAAAATAAAACAAAACTCAAGGATGGTTCATTGCATCTCTCCTTTTTTTTTTTTTGCTCCCCAGTGTTTTCAAATCCGGGGCTAAGGCCTTGTCCTCTGACATGACCCGTGAAGTCCCACCCTTTGAAAGTGGGATAAGCCCTTGAAAAGGTCACAAGACACTATCTACCAAATACCATCCAGATGTTTTATCCTTTGACTCAGCAATCCACCATGAAAATGATTCAATAAAGCCAAAAACTATTTCCAAAGATGCTGTTGACTATGACAACAGCTCTGAAGACAAAAGACCAGTGAAACTCTTAAGTGGCCATGGATGGGCTGTGGTTTCAAACATGAGGGCAGAGTCATGGAGAGAATGAAAGGCCCCCCTGGGAACCAGCACCCTGGAGCTTTCACGAGAATCTAGGGAGGGACAACATGGCAGCCCACTGTGGTATTCTTGCCTGAGAAATCCCAGGGACAGAGGAGCCTGTTGGCCCCCAGTCCTTGGGGGCCATTAAGAGTCAGATACGACTGAGCACCCATGCACGCAACATGCAATGATAAGGGCAGGGGCTGAATTTGGAAACAGGTAGATTCTAACTGCAGGTTTTAAAGAATTCTTGCACATTATTTTTATCTTTTAATTTTTTTTTCGGCCACACTTTGAGGATTGCAGGATCTGAGCCCAGGCCCCAGACAGAGAAAGCTCGGAGTCCTAACCACTGGACCTCAAGGGAATTCCCATGTCTTTTAAAATTCATAGCAGAGGATCTCAAATCTCAAACTGCGAGACTTTTTCTGTCTCTCTGAGTTCCAAGCTCTGAGGACTAGTTTTAAGGTCAAGATCGTACCTTCTTGATAGTGCTGAGGTTGGCATTTCGGGACACAGGGAAGTTCAGATAGACCCCTGTGGGCAGCAAGAAATCAACTGCCACGTTCTGATTCTCCTCCTTGGTCCAGAATTCCATGGGGCAGTCAACCCCGGGGGGCATCCTGCTTTTTCACTTCTCAGATACCAGTCGTCCTGCAAAGGAAGCGAAGCATTGTGAGGCTCTCAGGTGTGCTGAGTGAGTCCTTTAAAAGGACCCTTTGAAAACATGAAGTCAGGACCTCTGCCAGCAGGAAGCTCTGGATGGAGTCCCAGCCAGGAGGTGGCCTGTGGCTCCTGCGGCCCCAGGTCACTGTCTAGGCTGAGTGGCCTCTCATCACAGGCAGGCACTGTGTCTGCCTCCCTCACGGCAGTGCCTCCAGTTTAAGACACCAACAGGACTTCCTGGAGTAGGAAATGGAAACCCAGTCCAGTATTCTTGCCTGGAGAATCCCATGAACAGAGGAGCCTGGTAGGCTACAGTCCATAGGGTTTCGAAGAGTCAGACACAACTGAGCAGGTACACAGGACTTCCCTGGTGGCCCAGAGGTTAAGAACTGCCTACCAGTAGAGGGGACATGGGTTCGATCCCTGGTCTGGGAAAATCGCATATGCTGCATGGCAGCTGAGCCCATGTGCAACTACTGAGCCCATGCACGCTAGAGCCTGTGCTCTCCAATAAGAGAAGCCACTGTGATGAGAAGCCTGTGCACTGCCCCCGCTCTCTGCAACAAATTGAGAAAACCTGTGTGCAGCAACGAAAACCCAGCACAGCCCAAAACAAACAAATAAATAAAAATTATGAAAAGACACCAACAAACCCATGCCAAATCATTTTTCTCAAGAACACATACATGGGAGACCTCACCATGGCTGCTAGCTGGCAAAGATGGAAAATGGCAGGATCACTGGGCAGACAACCCTGGATTTGAGAAGGACCGAAGACTAAAGTTCTTTGAAATTTTACGACCAGAAACCAGACCAGAAACCAAGCAGCTTTGACCATCAAACAAGTTGTTGCAATATCTTGAAGTGAAGTGAAAATTGCTCAGTTACGGTTGATTCTTTGCGACCCCATGGACCGTAGCCCACCAGACTCCTCTGTCCATGGAATTCTCCAGGCAAGAATACTGGAGTGGGTTGCCATGCCCTTCTCCAGGGATCTTCCTGATCCAGGGATCAAATCCAGGTCTCCCGCTTTGCAGGCAGATTCTTTACTATTTGAGCTACTGGGGAAACCATACCAAACTCCCTCTCCAGCAAGTAACAAAATGTTACAGACACAATTAGAGGTCTCTGAGTCTCTACCCTGATCTGGTTACCACCACCTGGATTCTGGTTGTTTACAGTTTCCATGCATGTTTTTATCCTTTTATTAGACTAAAATGTATCCACAAATGAGTCCTAATATTTTCCATGCTTTCCAAGCATTGTATGATTAGTGAGCCTTCTGCACCTTGCTTTTGCCACCCAGCATTGCAACCTAGATTTCTGCATGCTGATACAAGTAACTCTAGTTCATTCATTTTAACTCCTGGGTGATTTTTCACTGTGTAAATAAACCACAATTTATTTCCTCCCCTCTTCTTTTGTTAAGGAACTTCAAGGTTTGTGTCTATTTATTTGGTTATTACATATTATGCTACACTGTATATTCTTGCACACATCTCCTTGTGTACAAGTGAGAGTCTTGGTGAATGTTCTCTAAGAAAAATATAATTTGAGCTACATGTGTAATGTAAAAGTTAACTTTTTAAAAAAGTAAAAAGACACAAATAAACTTAAGTTAGTAATCTATTTTATTTAACCCACTATATCAAAACTATGGGGCTTCCCAGGTGGCACCATTGGTAAAGAATCCACTTGCCAATATAGGAGACACAAGAGACATGGGTTCCATCCCTGGGTTGGGAAGAGCCCCTGGAGGAGGAAATGGCAACCTGCTCCAGTATTCTTGCCTGGAAAATTCCATGGACAGAGGAGTCCATGGGGTTGCAAAGGGTCAGACACGATTGAGTGACTGATTATGCATGCATCCAAACTACGGTCATTTCAATGTTATCAGTATAGAAAAATTACTAAGATAGTTTACCTTTCTTTGGTATTAAGTGTTTGAAATCTGAAGTGTATTTTACACTCACAGCACAATTTGGACAGTAGGTTTTCATAAGAAATATTTCATCTGTATGCAGATTTCATGCAACTTACAGGTTAAAACCCCACCTGCAATGCGGGAGACCTGGGTTTGATCCCTGGGTTGGGAAGATCTCCTGGAGAAGGGAATAGCTACCCACTCCAGTATTCTGGCCTGGAGAATTCCATGGACTATATAGTCCATGGGGTTGCAAAGAGTTGGACACGACTGAGCAACTTTCACTTTCACAGGTTAAAAAAGTAGGCTCATTGACTCAAGTTGTTCCAAGTATACTTAAGTTTTTCAATAACTGAATCAAGTATGAATTCTTACATTTAAATGAATTAAATAAAATGTTTAAAAATTCCATTCCTGACTTACACTCTCCACATTTCAAATGTTCAAGAAAGACACGTGGCTGGTGGCTGCCATATTGTATAGCACAGGTAATGGGTAGAAGCCCAAGAGGGGAATTGTCAGATCATAAGTATAATCTGTGACAAGGGGTAACCACATCTTTAACTTTGTAATCTCCATATCTTAGTTAGCACTTGGCATTGTTCAATTTTCTCATTTCTGACAAGCTGGTGGGCACAAAATGCTCTCGTTTTAATTTGCATTTCTCTAATTATCCATAAAATGTTTACCTTCTGCAAATAACAGGCTTATAAACGTTTCCCTTTTTTGTCTGTTGCTATTGTTGTTCATTAGAAAAGACCCTGATGCTGGGAAATATTGAGGGCAAGAGGAGAAGGGGACGACAGAGGATGAGATGGTTAGATAGCATCACTGACTCAATGGACATGAGTTTGAGCAAACTCCAGGAGATAGTGAAGGACAGGGAAGCCTGGAGTGCTGCAGTTCATGGGATTGGACACGACTTAGCAACTGAGCAACAAATTGTTGTTTAGTACCTAAGTTGTATCTGACTCTTTTGTGACCCTATGGACTGTAACCTGCCAGGATCCTCTGTCCAGCGGTTTCACAGGCAAGAACAGTGGAGGGGGTTGCCATTTCCCTCTTCAGGGGATCTTCCTGACCCAGGGATCGAACCCACGTCTCCTGCATTGGCAGGTGGATTCTTTACAGTCTGAACCACCAGGGAAGCCCTGGGGTTGTCTTCTGCTTACTGGTTTGTAGGGTTTCTTTCTATTCTTTAGATTCCGTTCTTTAATTGCTTGAATGAGTTGAGAATATCTTCTAATTTGAGTCATCTTTTCATTTTACTTATGTGTCTTTTTAAGGAGTAGAAGTTTTGAATGTTGATGTAGTCAAATCTTTTTCCTTCATGTTTTATAAATTTTATCCTTTAAACAAATACTTCCTTACCCTAAGGTCACATCCGCTGAGATTGAAATGACTTTAAAAATAGCTGCAAGGAAATGCTTAGTTTGAGAGAGATGTTCTTCTGGGGGCTCTGCCACTGGGGCCCAGGCCTCACTCTTGGTTAGATGTAGAAGCTGCCCTGAGCAGCAGGACCAAGCGTGCGCTACCATGTCACCACTGTTGGGATCCACTTCCTCTGATTGTAAAACCACATCCTACTCTGGGTTCCTCTTTCTGAGAATGGCCAGGCCAAAGGCATTTTTTTTTTGTTTTTTTTAATTATTCAAAATGTGGAGGATCATCAGAAATTCTGGAAAAATCCATTTACAATGGTTTGGCTGAGCTTCGGAAGTCAGGAGCATTTTTGACCACTCGATCCTGAGGTTGAGATGAGCACCTGGGGCTGGAGCTCCCCAGGACTCTAGCCAGAGAGATGGATGGGGCTCTGGGACACAGGTATCCCTCGCTCCTCTGCCCTCAGCGACGTGGGAAGCCTTCAACGACCCTCATCCCTGCGGGATTCAGGGAAACCCTTTGATATTAAAAATCTAGTTTCTGGGCTTCCCTGATGGCCCAGGGGCTGAGAATCCACCCTGCAGTGCAGGGGATACAGGTTCGATCCCTGGTCCGGGAAGATCCCACACGCCTCGGGGCAACGGAGCCTGTGCGCCGCAACTGCTGAGCCTGTGCTCTAGAGCCTGGGGGCCACAACAGCTGAGGCTGTGCGCTGCAACGGCTGGAGCCTGCGTGCCCGAGAGCACACGCTCTGCCACAAGAGAAGCCATCGCAGTGAAAAACCCGTGCAACGCAACTAGAGAAAGCCCTCGCACAGCAACAAAGACCCAGCACAACCAAAAATCAGTCAGTCAATATTTAAAAACAGAACGACTCACTCCTAGAAGAGGAAGACTCGTGATGGTGCGGGCAGGACAGAATCAAATGCCAGAGGGGACAGGAGAAAGATGGGGATTCTCTCCTCTTCTGTGGGCCCAGGACCCAGGGTGAGGTTACTAACAAGCCCCATTCTTTGTGAAGCCCAGACCCATCACTCTCAGTATAGATATGGGATTCAGATGCCAGCTAATTCAGAGATTCTAGAACTGCTCCAAGAATGTGGATTGGCACAACCACTTTGGAAAACTGTTTCGCAGTATCTATTAAAGCTGAACACATATGCCCTGTGTGTGTGTGTGTGTGTGTGTGTGTGTGTGTGTGTGTGTGTAGTTGCTCTGTCGTATCCAACTCTTTGCGACCCCATGGACTGTAGCCCGCCAGGCTCCTCTGTCCATAGGATTTTCCAGGCAAGGATACAGGAGTGGGTTGCCATTTCCTTCTCCAGGGCATCTCCTGGACCCAGAGATCGAACTGGGGTCTCCTGTATTTTTGGCGGATGCTTTACTATCTGAGCTTCTAGAGAAGCCCAAACACATATGCCCTATGACCCAGCAATTAATTCCATGCCAAGGTACACGCTCACCAGAAATGCTAGCACATGTGTGCCAGAAGACGCCCCAAAGAGTATATATAGCACTGCTACTCATAACAGTCCCCAAACGGAAACATGCCACATGCTCATCAGTAGTAGAATGGAAAATACTACTTCTTCTCCCCATGAAATTCATATAGCGGTTTCTTCTCCCCATGGAATTTGTATAGCAATGAGAGTGGATGATCTATAAATTCAACATATAAATGAATCTCACAAATGTGAGGCTGAGTGAAAGACGTCAGGTACAAAAGACTGTGTGCTCAAGAGCCCATTTATAAGGGGAACAAGCACCAGCAGAACTAGTCTGTGTAGGCAGATGAAGAGACAGGGGTTACGGGGAGTAAGGAGGGCAGTTACCCCAGGGAAAAGGGGCACAGGGGTGCTGGTAATTTTTCATTTTTTTTTTTTTTTTCCCTGGGAGCCAGGGACCTTTCACAAACTCATTCCACTCTCAGTCCAAGTGACTCAGATGGGTTGACTTCACTCCTGGGTCCCCAAGTGGCCTGAGACCCAGGTCCAGCCAATCAGAGCCCTGTGTTTTCTCTGGCCTTGGGGACTGGACAGGAAGCAGGAATGGGATTGGCCCAGCCAATCATTT
Organism: Odocoileus virginianus; assembly: GCF_023699985.2. Classification (NCBI taxonomy): domain Eukaryota; kingdom Metazoa; phylum Chordata; class Mammalia; order Artiodactyla; family Cervidae; genus Odocoileus; species Odocoileus virginianus. The sequence goes on along the minus strand of NC_069684.1, from coordinate 35,509,382 downwards.
CTCTCTGGCTACACTGATTCCAAGATGGGCATGTGACTATCAAGTCAATCCAATTGGTTTTGACATCTGGGCTTTTTTGGGGACTTTCTCCTGGGGGAGGAGAAAAGACAGAATATCTACCTAGAGTTGGGCTTCCCAGGTGGCCGAGTGGTAAAAAACCTGCCTGCCAGTGCAGGAGACCTAAGAGATGCAGATTGGGTCCCTGTGTCAGGAAGATCCCCTGGAGGAGGGTATGGCAACTCACTCCCGTATTCTTGCCTGGAGAGTCCCATGGACAGAGGAGCCTGACGGGCTACAGTCCATGGGGTCACAGAGAGTCGTACGTGACTGAAGTGACTTAGGACACACACACACCCTAGAGCTGCTGGTGACCACCTGCTGCCCTGGGGACTGGGACCTGGGAAAGAACCAAAGTGGAGGAAAGCAGAACTCTGTATGGAATGTAAAGCAGAGTCCTGAGGACAGCCTTTGATTCCCTGGATCCAGCCATGCCTGAAACTACACTTTACCTTGGACTTTTCAGTTCTGTCTGCCAAACTCCCTCCCCTGCCTTTTTTTGTTGTTGTTAACTTAAGAGTAGTTTGAGGTGGGTTTTCTGTCATTTGTAGCTGAAAGTATCTATTTCCATGACTAAAGTAGCACATTCCTTTTGGGAAACTTCTAGTGTTTGGAGAGTTCTTTCCTTGGAAACGGCCCACCTCTAAGAGCCAACCCCTGTCCTTTGTGCTGCCACCCAGAGGCACATGGAGCTGTTATCTATCTGCTGGCCCTCCTGGAGGATGATAGTTCCAGCGTGTCTGTTCTCCCCACAATGCAGATTTAGACCTTTTTGCCAAAATTTGGTATTCCAAGAAAACAAGATGCTCCAGATGGGGCCTGGCAGGCCAATTGTAGAAGAATGTTCTGAACTCCCATTTGTTTGGCCTAAAAGTATATCAGGTTTCCCGCCCCCGCTCCCCCAGCCTACCCACAGAGTGTTCGGTCGCCACATCACCAAGCTTGGGGGCTGCCAACCCTCCAGATATTTCTCACAGTAAGCCAGGGTCTCCCAGCCTATGTGTGCATGCAAGCATGGCGCTTCAGTCGTGTCCAACTTTTTGTGACCCCATGGACCATAGCCCACCAGACTCCTCTGTCCCTGGGATTCTCCAGGCAAGAAAACTGGAGCAGGTTGCTATGCCCTCCTCCAGGGGATCTTCCCAACCCAGGGATCAAAGCTATGTCTCTTACATCTATCTGCATTGGCAGATGGGTTCTTTACCACTAGCGCCACCCTGGGAAGCCCCTCCCATCCTGTACAGGAACACTAATGTCCTGAATCTGAATGCAGAAATTCACAACTATTCTCATGGAGTAATTTGCGCTTGTGAATGGAATTTCATCTCACAGAAATAATCTGCACTCATGTATTACCAGATCTGACACTTTGTATATATCACTAAGGCTGAGATGTATTAGTTTATTCAACTAGTATTTATCAGGAATCACGAGAGGTGCTGGGAACACACAGGTGAATGAGACAAAGGGTCCCTCTCCAGAAAGACCTTACATACCAGTAGGGAAGACACAGTAGACAAGATGGATGTTTCTGCAATGATGGATCAAGGTGGCAAATGGCAGATTGTCAAGTGATGATGCGAAGAAGGACAGCAGGAGGGGCTACCACATACAGAAGGCTGAGAAAGACCACTGTGAGGGGAGGACACTGGGGCAGAGGACCAGGGTGAGCCATCATGTTCAGAACCGACAGCAGGCGGTCCCTTGCCTCTGGAGCATGTGGGACAGTGGGATGAGATGGGCTGAGGAGGTCGGTGGGGACCAGTCTCATTGAGCCTTCACAGGGAAGCACCTGGTTTTCACTCCAGGAGAGATGCACAGTCCTGGAAGGTTTTAGGCCAGGGAGCCACCGGATCTGATTGGCATCTGAAATGATGCTGTTGGCTGTGGCTAGGAAGGGCTGGACAGTTGCAAGCAGGCAAGGAGGAGAGTGTGGGGCAGCCCATGCTACAGATGACGGTGGCTTGATCTAGGAGGAGGAGATGGAACTGGCGAGAGGAAGGGAATCACGTACATCTAGGAGCTGGTGGGAGGCAGGGGTCATCAGATGGGGGCCAGTGAGGGAAGGAGCAGGGATAACAGGCAGGTTGGGCTTGGGAGACTGGCTGGATAGTGGATATTTACTGAGATGGGAAAGTATACTGGAGAAACAGATTTGGAGGGGCTTGAAATAGCAAAAGCTCCATTTCAGACACACCGAATCAGAGTTGTGTACTGAGCACCCCAGTGGAGACATCCAAGGGTCAAAGTCACAGTAGAGCTCAGAAGAGACATCTTTGGGGTCATAGAGACATCACTTGGGGTCAGTAGGCAGCCATGGAGCCATGGGACAAGAGGGTGAGGGAAGGCCAGGACCACCCTCCGGGGACCAAAATGGGATGGACCTAAGAAGAACAATGAGCCATCCTTCTCACTCCAAGTCATCCAGAATTTTGAGATAGGGCTTTTCTATTTATCTGCATCTGAATCATTCATAAAAGATCAAAGAAAACTGGACCAGAGGAAGCTCGCTTCCTCTCACCTTCCCACTTCCGGCCAGCATCATCCATAGAACAGCTATGCGGCAACAGAGCCATCCCAGCTGGGGGACTGCTGTCCCCATCCTCTTTGCAAGCTGTTACAAGACATTCCTGGATAGATGCACTTTCTTTGGCCTGAGGATGAAAAACAGTTTCTCAGCTGTGAAGGTTTGAGGGTCTGACCTGAGTCCTAAGCGGTTGGCAGAGGAATTTATCCAAAGGTTTCGCTAAAAGGACATTCGCCAGCCCCATCCTTCCTCGGACCTCAGGAATGTTTCAGGGGGCCCTAAGTTATTTCTAAGTGTGCTAGTTGCTCAGTCGTATCCGACTCTTTGCGACCCCATGGACTGTAGCCTGCCAGGCTCCTCTGTCCATGGAATTCTCCGGGCAAGAATTATTGTGTGGGTAGCCATTTCTTTCTCGAGGGGATCTTCCTGACCCAGGGATTGAACCTGGGTCTCTCACATTGCAAGCAGATTCTTTACCATCTGAGCCACCAACCAGGGGAGTAAGTTATTTCTAAGAGAAAAGGGCAAATAAGGGATGTAGGATCCCAGAGTCACAAACAGGATGGGGAGTCAGCCTGTAGAACACACAGCCCCTGAGCTGGCAGACCAGCTGCTTGTCTTAAGCTCGGGACAGCTGAAGGATCCCTTCATTTCTGCTGAAACTCCACTGTGTGTGTGTTTGGGGGGGGGTCAGGGTTGGGGGGCACAGAGCCAGCATCTCCCGAGTTGGCTAGACTTCTACCTTGTCCCAGTGGCCATCTCAGATGTAGCCGACATGCTCACCAGGAACTGCTGCTCAGCCTTTGTCAATGTAAAAACTGTCTTTTTTGTGTTACAGTCACATGTCCTGGGAAACAGCTTCCCAGGGGAACACATGAGTCACTCTCAGCAGGCTCTGTGCAAGGGATAGGCAGCAGGAGAAGGGAAGTTGTGTCCTACTTGTCTGAGTGATAAACAGCCTTCTCCCTAAGGGATGCCCTGGGCAAAATATGCCCTGTACCTTCGGATGTTACTCTAAAGCAAGAGTCTAGCGGTCCCCCTGCACCACTCCTATGAACCTGCATAGAGAGAGATGTTCATGTCCTTAACTAGAGGACAAAACCCCTGCCCAATGTCTGGATTTCTGAGCCTAAAGTTACAATCCAATTAGCCCAAGGGAAGGAGCCTCAGTCACAGAAAGTTGAAGAAGATGGTTACACCCACAGTCAAGGATCTACAATAAAGTGGAAGCAGTGAGATTTTATTTTCTTGGGCTCCAAAATCACTGCAGATGGTGACTGCAGCCATGAAATGAAAAGATACTTGCTCCTTGGAAGAAAAGCGATGACAAAACTAGGCAGCATATTAAAAAGCAGACGCATCACTTTGTTGACAAAGGTCTGTACAGTCAATACTGTGGTATCCAGTAGTCATGTACGGATGTGAGAGTTGGACCATAAAGAAGGCTGAATGCTGAAGAACTGATGCTTTCGAACTGTGGTGTTGGAGAAGACTCTTGAGAGTCCCTTGGACAGAAGGAGATCAAACCAGTCAATCCTAAAGGAAATCAACCCTGAATAATCACTGGAAGGACTGATGCTAAAGCTGAAGCTCCAACACTTCGGCTGCCTGATGTGAAGAGCCAAATCATTGGAAAAGACTTTGATGCTGGGAAAGACTGATGGCAAAAGGAGAAGGGGGTGACAGGATGAGATGGTTAGATAGTATCACTGACTCAATGAACGTGAATTTGAGCAAACTCTGGGAGATAGTGAAGGACAGAGGAGCCTGCCGTGCTGCGGTCCATGGAGTCACAAAGAGTATGCTACAACTTAGCAACTGAACAAGTATCTGCCACCCACCCAAGATGGGAGAGGAGGTGAGCCAGCAGTCATGTGACAAGGGGCTGTGGACCTCAGGACTGGCCTTCCATGTCACACTGAACAAGCAGAGTCCACACTGGGCCGCTTGACCTGGGTTTATTTTCAGGACTTCTCAGCCTCAAAAAGTCCTTATAATCAAGTGTTGCTCCAGGCAGCCTCCCACGGAGAAAGAAATGAACACTTTTCCTGTTGCCCACCTTAGACAGAAAGTGCCAGCAAATGAGTACATGAGAAGTGGAGTGGAAGTTGCTTGACCCAGAGGGCCCACCTCCTGGAGAACCTCCTGTATGTTTACTCCAAAGGAGTTTCCAGGAACCACCACCCTGCTCTGGCTGCTAAGAGGTCCTCCAACCACCACATCCTCCCAGAGACTCTCAGGAAAAAGAAGGTGGGGCCCTCCTCAACCCAGAAGGCTGTAGATCCCAAGTCCTTATTCATTCCTTCACTAGCCTGTTCATTCACTCAAAAATGTTTATTTGAGCACCTTCCATGTGCCCATCAGGGAATGGGACAGACACCACTCCTGCTCTCATGGAATTTTAGTCTAACAGGAAAAAAAAATGAAAAGAAACATTTGAATAATCACAATGATTTCAGAGAGTATAGGCTTGGAAAGTGATAAAATGATGGTTTGCTAGGAGGGTCTCCTTTGGATGACAGGTCAGGGAAGGGTCCTCAGATGAGATTATATTGCAGGTGAGGCTCAAATGATGAGAAGGATCTGGCAAAGCTCTATGAAATAGGGTTCCAGGCAGATGGAAGGGGAAGTGCAAAGGCCCTGAGGCAGGAGATCAGGAAATGAAAGTCATGGATGAAGGGAAGTCTGGGCAAGATGATGAGGCTGATCCTGCGGGGCCTTCTAGCCTTGATGAGGAGTAGGCTTTGTTACCGTTGCAGCGGGAAGTCACCAGGGGATGGAGATGGCCTGATTTTACACTTAACAAAGAAGACTGCTTCAGCTGCTGTGAGCAAGATGGAAGGATGAGAAGCAAGGATGGAGATGGGAAAGCAATGGGGCTAGGGACCCAGGTCAGAGCTGGCAGGGCAGATGAATGAGGGAAGGTGTTGGGCCTTGCAGGCCACAAAGCGCCCCGATCCTCTGTTCATAAGGAGCTGGCAGACAGGCAGTCCAGCAGCCCAGCCTTGAAGCCTGCATCTTCCTCCTTCTTGAAAAGAATGAGGCCACAGGCCAGAGGGAAACTGCATGGCCCAGGACCCTCATCAAGCACACTTTTAGGATAGATGTGCTATTCTCCCAAACTACAAATACTTTCTTTTTTTTTTTTTTTTGGTCCAAGCAAGTTGGACATCCCAAAGACCATCCCATGATGAGGAAGGATGGGTTTGTCTGGAGGGATGTCTAACTCCCCAGCTCCTGCCATGAGAAAAAAAAAGGGGTTAGAGGAGTGAAGGATGGGACAAAATAACAAAGTAATGGCACGTTGTGCAGAAGGCATTTCGATACCTGCTTGGAAGGTAAGCTGAGGACATGCACTGCCTTACTCCCTGGTCTCCTTGTCTACCCACTTCTGCCTCCTTCACTTTAAAAAAAAAATACATTTTATTTAATTATTTACTTTTGGCTGTGCTGGGTCTTAGTTGTGGCACCTGCGATCTTTGCTGTGGCAAGCAGGCTCCTCACTGTGGTGCCCAGGCTCAGTAGTTGTGGCTCAGGCTTAGCTGTCCCACAACAGGTGGGATCTTAGTTCCTCGACCAGGGATCGAACCCTCATCCCCTGCATCTGAAGGCAGATTCTTAACCACCGAACCACCAGGGAAGTCCTCTTTCTCACTTTTTTTGTTTTTCATTCTCTCCCATTTTAAATGTATCTCCTTTGACTCCACATTATTCAAAAGGGCAGTAACTTCTAATTTGAATATTTTAGAAAGGAAAAATTCTCTCAGTGGGGGGAAACCAAAACAGACATCAGAGAAGGAGAGGGGTAGGGCTTTAGAAATTCTGTTCTATGTGGAAAGAAAAGAAAGACTTCTGACTTCTCCTGCTGCCATCAGAAAAAACAAGTCAATTGTCCTGCAGAAAATTCTATCTCAACAATCTCCCAGGATGCTCAGTTCATGGTGCACCTAGGGGGCTCAGCATTATATAGAGAAATCGAAGAGAAAGATCCAAGTTCTCATATCTGGTCAATTTGGGGAACTGTCCTAGGAAGCAATTCAAAAGCAAAAAAGAAAAAGTTTTATGCACAAAGGGCTTCCCTGGTGGTTCAGCTGGTAAAGAATCTGCCTGCAATGCAGAAGACTCCGGTTCAATTCCTAGGTTGGGAAGATCCCCAGGAGAAGGGAATGGCTACCCACTCCAGTACTCTTGGTCTTCCCTGGTGGCTCAGAGAGTAAACAATCTGCCTGCAATGTGGGAGACCTGGGTTAGGTCCCTGGGTCGGGAAGATTCCCTGGAGAGGGGAACGGTAACCCACTCCACTATTCTTGCCTGGAGAATTCCATGGACAGAGGAGTCTGGTGGGCTATAGTCCATGGGGTTGCAAAGAGTTGGACACGACTGAGAAACTTTCACTTCACCTATATGCACAAAGATATTCATTGTGGTATTATCTGTGAAAGTTATAAATCAACAACAGTAGAGAGACTTCCCTGGTGGTCCAGTGTTTGAGACGCTAAGCTTCCAATGTGGGGGGCCCAAGTGCGATCCCTGGTCAGGAAACTAGACCCCACACGGCACAACTAAAGTGTCCTGCATGCTGCAGTGAGGATCCTGAGTTGCAGCACAGCCAAACAAATAAATATCTAAAATAATAATCATAAAGAAATGGCTAAATAAATTATCATATATACAACAAGAGTGAATACAGTCACTAGAACAACACCTGTGCATACTACATGACACTGCAAATAGACCCCACATTAAATGAAACCAATATGGCACATATAGTTATCATGGTAACATACGTCTGTGGACAAAACATTTCAGTAAGCATAGAGAAAATGAAAACAGCTGTATTATCGGTGGAAGTGGCTATTATAACAATGACTTTAAAACTTTCATACCTATGAAAGTTATGAAAGCACATGATTTTAAAGATTAATTAAACCTAAAATGTTTGCAGCAAAAAATTAGCAGTCTCTTGACCTCCACATCCAAACATACCATCCCCATTTTCAGTTGTTTCTCTAGGTATTCATCTCTGCATTTCTAAATAATATGTTTATATTGATATTTCTTGATCTTCAACTTGTAACTTCTTTTCTTAACATTTACTTATTTGTTGCTGCTTGTGGGCTTGCACTAGTTGAGGCAAGCAGGGTCTGCTCTCTAGTTGCATCACACAGGCTCACTGCAGTGGCTTCTCCGTGCTGAGCATGGGCTTTAGAGCATGCAGGCTCAGTAGGTGCAATGCATGGACTTAGTTGACTTGCAGCATGTGGACTCTTCCCCAACTATGGATTGAACCCGTGCCCCCTGCATTGAAAGGCAGATTCTTAACCACTGGACCCCCAGGGAAGTCCCAAATTTTAATTTCTTACCTTAGAAGATAAGTTAGTGCTTTCCTGCAGCTACACACATGCACGGATCCTCTCTCCCATCTTCTGGATATAGCAATGTGATCATTTTTTGTTAATCAAACTTTAGTGTTTCCATTACTATAACAATGTAAATATTGTTCAAAGCTAAGCCACATACTATACTATGATTTCCTTTCTTTTTTAAAAATATATTTATTTATATGGCTGCTTCAGGTCTTAGTTGCAACATGCATGATCTTCTTGTGATGCACAGGCTTGGAAGCATGTGGGCTCAGGAGCGCTGAGGTATGTGGGACCGTAGTTCCCTGACCAGAGATTGAACCTGCGTCCCCTGCACTGCAAAGCAGAGTCAACCTCTGGACCACCAGGGAAGTCTCATGATATCCTTTCTTGTTCCAACTTTTTGTTACTCCTATAGTTGATTGTTGCCTTGTTTTTCATTTTCTTTGCATTCTATGTATGAACGAGTAACTATTCCCTAAACTCTCTAACAGAACTATGAAACCCTCATACTATAACAAATATATCAAATAATCCATCAACTCCATTTTTTTCTTACAGATATTCCTCCTGGGCCCTCAGCCATCTTGCTCTAAATTGGGCTGGTTGCTCTCTAGTGCAGATGCAGAACTGGGACTTCTCTTCGCTATTATTATGGGCATTCCCTTCACCTTCTCTCCATCAATAATGGCTCTTGATTGCAAGTAAAGAAGTGATGATCTCTCAGTGATTAAGCAGGGAAGGAGATGATGGGTTATCTGACATATTTGTTGCATTGTGAGAAGTTTGATAGTTCTATTGGAGAGTTTGAGAAAGAATTAGTGACTACCCCAAGCCAGGCTTCAGCAATACATGAACCGTGAGCTTCCAGATGTTCAAGCTGGTTTTAGAAAAGGCAGAGGAACCAGAGATCAAATTGCCAACATCTGCTGGATCACCGAAAAACCAAGAGAGTTCCAGGAAAACATCTACTTCTACTTTATTGACTATGCCAAAGCCTTTGACTGTGTGGATCACAATAAACTGTGGAAAATTCTGAAACAGAAGGGAATACTAGACCACCTGACCTGCCTCTTGAGAAATCTGTATGCAGGTTAGGAAGAAATAGTTAGAACTGGACATGGAACCACAGACTGGTTCCAAATAGGAAAAGGAGTACGTCAAGACTGTATATTGTCACCCTGCTTATTTAACTTATATGCAGAGTACATCATGAGAAATGCTGGGCTGGATGAAACACAAGCTGGAATCAAGATTGCCGGGAGAAATATCAATAACCTCCCACATGCAGGTGACACCATCCTTATGCCAGAAAGTGAAGAAGAACTAAAGAGCCTCTTGATGAAAGTGAAAGAGGAGAGTGAAAAAGCTGGCTTAAAGCTCAACATTCAGAAAACTAAGATCATGACATCCAGTCCCATCACTTCATGGCAAATAGATAGGGAAACAGTGGAAACAGTGGCTGACTTTATTTTTTGGGGCTCCAAAACCACTGCAGATGGAGACTGTAGCCATGAAATTAAAAGATGCTTACTCCTTGGAAGGAAAGTTATGACCAACCTAGACAGCATATTAAAAAGCAGAGACATTACTTTGTCAACAAAGGCCCATCTAGTCAAAGCTATGGTTTTTCCAGTAGTCATGTATGGATGTGAGATTTGGACTATAAAGAAAGCTGAGCACCGAAGAATTGATGCTTTTGAACTGTGGTGTTGGAGAAGACTCTTAAGAGTCCCTTGGACTACAAGGAGATCCAACCAGTCCATCCTAAAGGAGATCAGTCCTGAGTGTTCATTGGAAGGACTGATGTTGAAACTGAAACTCCAATACTTTGGCTACCTGATGTGAAGAGCTGACTCATTTGAAAAGACCCTGATGCTGGGAAAGATTGAAGACAGGAGGAGAAGGAGATGACAGAGAATGAGATGGTTGGATGGCATCAGCAATTCAATGGACATGAGTTTGGGTAAACTCCAGGAGTTGGTGATGGACAGGGAGGCCTGGTGTGCTGCAGTGTATGGGGTCACAAAGAGTTGGACATGACTGAGTGGCTGAACTGAACTGAACATTGAAAACAGGGCTTCCAGGGTGGCTCAGATGGCAAAGAATCTGCCCGTGATGCAGGAGACCCAGGTTCAATCCCTGTGTCAGGAAGAAACCCAGAAGAAGGGAATGGCTACCCACTCCAGTATTCTTGCCTAGAAAATTTCATGGACAGAGGAGACTGGTGGGTTACAGTCCGTGGGGCCCCAAAGAGTTGGACATGACTGAGTGACTAACACATTTGCTTTCATGTTGAAAAAAAAGCAAATAAAAATATGAGGCAACTATCAACTCCAGCGAAAACACAAAAGTTGAACAAGAAAAGAAATATAGTTTCAGTACACTATGTGCAGAATCATTTCTGATGGCAAAACTGCTGGTATTGCCACTGAGTACTGGGTGCTGGGCTTCCCAGGCACAGTGGTAAGGAATGTGCTTGGCAATGGAGGAGATGCAGGAGACCCAAGTTCAATCCCTGGGTCGGGAAGATCCCCTGGAGGAGGAAATGGCAACCCACTCCAGTATTCTTGCCTGGAAAATTCCATGGACAGAGGCACCTGGTGAGCTACAGTCCATGGGGTTGCAAAGAGCTGGACACAACTGAGTGACTGAGAACACACTGGGAGCTATTTTGTATCCCTGCCACTTATGTGCCAAGAACTCAAACTTGCAGTCCATCCCTGCTGTCACCATCATAACCATGGATAAAAGAAACATTTCATCCCTCTCTTCTCTGTCAAAATGTAACATAGATACATCTCATTAGTGGTGCCCACATCACAGGTCCAGTCTTGGAAGTGAGTACTTTTCAGTTCCCATGGTGGGGTAGGTTTTTTTCTCCCCACTCTCAAGACTCAAAGACAACAACGAAATACAGAAGGTCATTTGGTGGCTGAGCCAAAGGAGAAACAAGACAACTGCACGTTGTACCACTTGTTCCTCTTTGTTGGTTTCCTCTCTCATTTTAGTGGAGCACATCCTCCAGTAGCTTCCTTGAAAAGGAATACAAAGGGTATGTGTGTGTAAAGGTTTTGAAAATTCACATGTCTGAAAATGTTTTGCTTGAATGGTGATTACAACATTCTGGATTGAGAATTAATTTTCCCTGGAAACTTGAAAGAGTTGCTCCATATAACTTCTGATGTTGCTTTCCACCCCACCCCACCCCACTTTTCTGGTGTTACTTTTGTGAAGTCCAATGCCATTCTGTTCTCTGATCTTCTGTTTGTGGCTCCTTTTCCCTGTGCTGGCTTTTAGTAACTTCTCTCTATCTCTGGAGTTTTGAAAGTTCATGATGCTGTCCCTTAGAACATTTTTTACTTTGATGTAGTGTATCTTATTATCATTGTGCTCAGTGCTACAGAGACTCAACGCAGAAACTCTTTCATGTCTAGATTTTTTTTCCTGGTGTTTATTTAATAACTTTTCCTTCTCCATTTCTTTCCCTTGAGCTTCTATGAGATGGATACTGGGCCTCCTAAACTTACTCTCATTTTCTTATCTTTTCTTTCTTCTTTCCCATCTCTCAAGCCTTTTTGTCCTACTTTCCAGAATTTCCTTGTTCTATCATCCAACTCTATTCTACTGAAATTTCCACTCCTAGTTTTGATATCCAAGAGCTTATTATTTTATGAATACACCTTTTTATGTTTTAAATATTTATTTATTTACTTTGACAGTATCACATCTTAGTTGCAGCATGTGGGATCTTCCCTGGTGGCACATGGACTCTCTTAGCTGTGGCACGTGGGCTTAGCTGCTTCTCGGAATATGAGATCTTAGTTCCCTGACAGGGATCGAACCCACATCCCCTGCATTGCAAGGCAGATTCCTTTTTTCAAATTTAATAAATTATCTATTGGCTGGGTCTTTGTTGCTTTGCGTGGGCTTTCTCTAGCAGTGGTGAGCAGGGACTACTCTGCTAGGGTGCCTGGGCCTCTCACTGCGGTGGCCTCTCTTGGTGTGGAGCAGAGGCTCTAGGCACGTGGGCTTCAGTATCTGCAGCACTCAGGCTCAGTACTTATGGGGCACAGGCTTAGCTGCTCCACGGCACGTGGCATCTTCCCGGACCAGGGACTGAATCCATATCCCCTGCATTGGCAGGTGGATTCTTAACCACTGTGTCACCAGGGAAGTCCCCTAAATATGCCTTTTTAAAGACAACCATGTTTATGGCTTCGAAATCTCTTTTTCCTATCGGTTTGGGTCTCTGTCTTTCATGCTAGAGGACTCATTCGACATGCGATGTACCAGATCTGCCCATTCCAATTTAAGAGCGAGGTACTGAGAGCTGTTTGTACAGGCCTAGCTGCTTGGTTAGTATTGCTGTGAAGGGACAAAGGAGGGTTTTTTCATGTGAGGTCCATTTCCTCAGAGAGAAGTTCTTCAAAACGCTGCCTGGAGGGTGGGTAGAAGCCAGACAGCCACGCTGTGGAAGTAGCAAGACAGGGTCTCTCTGTTCAGCACGCAAACTTTCACTGACTCCTCCTGTTCTCAGCACAGTGCCTCCCTTACCCTCGGCTGCCCTGGTTCAACACTGCCTGTAGGAACCAGCTGGTGGGGGAGGAAGCTGCCTGGTGGCCTGAGAGAGGGGTCTGTGGCTCTAACACATACTTCCAACTCATATTCCTGCTTCCACCTGCCCCCCGCACCCCATCGTCAGGATCATTCTGTAGCCCTCATTTTTTAGCCTTTAGTGGGAACTGTATACATGTCAGCTCCCCTTCCTCGCAGCTGGGATATTCAACCTTCTAAGCTTTGCTTCTCTCTCACCCCGCTGATCCCCACCTTTCAAAAGTTTTGCTCACATCCGTCCTCCTCTATCATCTACTTTTCTGTTTTTCTTAAGGATTTATACCTTTACTCTCCTTTTTGCATTCAGTTCTTTTTGTGGAAGTTCATGATCATATTTAACAGTAAATCAAAATCAAGCTTCCAAAGATACACGCAAAGAAATCTCTCTGGGCGTGGGGTGGGGGGAGGATACTCCAATAAGAAAACATGGTTCTTTCAGGAAGGGGGGTATAATTATAGCCAAGAGATGCTTGTAATTTTTTTGTATTTTGTACACTTTCAACAGTAAATAGGTATCTTACAAATCAAAAAGTCAGAGGGTTAAAAATCATTATTAAAAGTCATTTTCTGAAACACAGATCAAGACAGTATAAACAGGTGTGTAGAAGATACTCCAACTCAACAGTCTACACAACCCACGGTTTTTGCCTCTGTGCCAGGGAGTCCTGCGGCTCCACAGAAACACCCTGAGGTTTTCAGGGGGTGGCAGGAGTGGGACAGGGCGCTGAGTGGAAGGGGTTCTGGGCCAGTCTCTAATTGCACCACAGTGGCACTCTTCCATTCTGCTTTATAGGTAAAAATTCTACTTAATAATTTGATCTTTTTAGAGAGAGCCACACTAATAAAGATGCTTGGAAATTCCCAATGAAGATCTAGAAATGAAGGGGGGGGGAAGCCCCCAAGGATGACATCATGCTATAACCCTGTGCCCTACTTGAACCATCAGAAATGACAGTGGCTGCTTGAACATCCATATAAGGAGCTTGGTGCTTATAGCGTACAAACTTGGTGTACATGAATACACAAGTACACACACAGCTGGCAAATGGGACCAATCTGCGAGCTTGCCAACCACACACAGCCACTCCCAGACACCAAAGGCGGGGCTCAGCCAAGGCTTGGCCCAATGTCAGTCTCTGACCTCAGTTTCTTCATTCACACAATGACAGGACTAATGTCCCAGAAGTTCCAAGGAGTATCCTCTTATTGATACAGCGACTGCCAACTCCCTAGAGAAACAGAATGTCCCCACCTAAGGACTCCTTGAGAAGCAGTATCAAGTTATGAAAATCCAATCCACTTCCTCCGGAAGAAGGTTTTAATTCTTCTCTGGCCAAATAGGCTTGCCTGGCTCTACCATGAACGAAGAAAGTCAAATACCAAATGCTGCAGCTTAAAAATGAGCTCTAGGGCTCCTCGGAGCAAAGCCATCCCTTTCTTCCTGGGCAGCAGCAGACCTTTGCTGGGAAGCTGGTAGGGATCTAAGTTCACATCCCCCTTTGTTGGCTCGGAGCACAGATTTGGGTCACTCTCTTCCTGTTAGCATTCGAGTCCTACAGAGAAGTTCTCCTTTGGCTAGATAGTCAGGGAGGGTGGATTCCATTCACGTTCTTAACCGATCTACAAAATAACATCTCTTCTTCCCCCCCACACTTGTTTCCTTTGCCTGATCTACCTTTCTGGAATGGTCCAAAAAACCAGCAGCAAAGGTCCCTCTGCCTGGCAGGTTAAAGATGCTTTGGAATCAGTGAGCATCAATGCACTCTTGCCTGACTCTGAGCTCCTTATCTGTCTGGAAAAGGAAAGAGAGCAGAAAGAGAGAAAGAGAGGAAGGAAGAAAGAAAGAAAGAGAGAGGGGAGAGAAAGAAGGAAGGAAGGAAAGAAAGTAGAGAAAGAAAGCAAGAAATCTTTAAAAAGAGAAAGTCTCAGAAACCTTCTGCACATTCCCTTAGAGGACTTCAGCTCAAAAGCAACTTTCACCAAGGTTCCCTTTTTGCAAACCAGTCACATTGTGCTTGACGGGCCTTTTTCACCATCTGTGTCAATGCCACCCCCAGCTCTCTTTGGTGGTACTGAAGCAAACCACAGGAACATTTCCAGTGCCTGAAGCAGGAATTTATATACATACAGATGACTCAGATCATTTCTAGAGTTGTTTGTTGGTTTTGTTTGGTATTTGAAAGCAAAGTAAGTGATCTGAGTCAAGCCTGGGTTCGAGTTCCATTCAATGGCTGCAAAAAACATGTATGTGAACTTGAGGTCTCTATTCAACACCCAGATCACATCATAAAGGAAGATTAATCCTTGCTTGGTGGAGATGAAAGGGAAGGGTGTGTGGGGAGGGGTTCGCCCACTCACTGCATCTGTGGTACTTCTTTACCCACTGTGGGTGGCTCCTGGAAATAATCTGACCCCAGAGAGCAAAAGCTACCTGAGTTCCGAAAGCCTATGCAGCTGGATTCCAGCAGCAGGACATGACGCTTACCCGCCACTCCCCAGCTGGTTTCTCCTGCCTGGAACCCACTGGGCTCCTGAAGAGCAAGAAACCTAAACCATTGGCTGCTTCTCCATGAGACAAAACGCCCAGTTCTAGGAAGCTGTTGGAAAAGATGCCGCCCCAAGGTCCAAGCTGGAATTCTCCCTGCTGCCAGCCTAACCCCTGGAAGGATACCCCGTGGACCCTGCTGCAGGGTTCGGATAGTCCCTCCACTCAGCATCCAGGGTAGGATGGTAAGGACTTCCCAGAGCAAAGCTACCAGAGAAAGGTGAGATAAGCGACAAGAACTAAGAAATAACTTGCATCGCTGACCAAGGAAGCTAATTAAGAAGAGGACAAAAACAGCAGCTCAGTGACAGGGAAATGAGACTCGATCAAAGCAAAAGCACTTTCAAAACGAGAAAGGACGAAGCTGAAAGCGCGATGGAGCCGAGAGAATGGAGGGTTAGAGAAAGCAAGGAAGGAACTGGTCCTTAGGAATTCAGGTCAGGGAACAGAGAGCCGGGACAGAATTCACAGGAGGGCGGTCAGGGAGGAGGTGCGTCTTTCGCTCTGGCCCTCAGCACCTTCCGGGACCTCAGGAGCCGGGTTTGCTGCCCTCTAGCCCTCTGGGTTCAAGGGCAAAGCTTTGGGAGGCATCACTGGGAACGGACCGAGCGCAGGATGCTCCGTCCCGAATCGGGGGCAGGGGGAGGGGAAGGCGCGCGCGGCAACTGCTCGGTCCCTGACAAGTAAACATCTTGCCCTGAACAGGCGCGCGTCCCCGTCCGGAGCCCGGCGGAGGGCCCTGCTCATTCCCACCAAGGGCGGCAGCGGGACACCCCGTATTCCCGGCCCCCCGGAGGCATAAAAGGGAGGCAATAAAACGGGAAAAGGAGACTATGAACCAGTCCACGCCAGAGAAGGACAACGCGAGCGCGGCCCGCTGCCTCGGCCTCCGCAGCGGGGTCGGGTGCGCCCCGGAACGCGCCCTCCTCCCCAGCCCCCGCACCCCCGGGCCGGGATCGCCCCTCGCGGACAAAGCCCGGCGCTGGGCGGGGTGGGGCGTGAGCGGGGGGCACTGGGACCCCGCAGACGCCCGCACAGGTGGGCTCCGTACCGGGTGTTGGTGCCGGGGGCGGAGCCCGGTCTCCCTGGAGACTGTTGCCCAGGGGACGCGGCGGGCGGGTCCCGGAGCGATGGGAGGGCGCGAGCCTCCGGGCGGCGGCGCGGAGCCCGCGGGGGCCTGAGGGCAGGCCCGCGGCGCGGAGCCGGTGAGTGGGGCATCCGCGAGGGGCGCGGCCCTGGGCGGGGCCCGGACAACGGGCCGGCGCTGGCAGGGCCAGGGGGCGGGGCGTCCCGGGGTCGGGGCGGGGCCAATCGAGGTGCGGGCACCGTCGGCAAATTCTCACTGCCCCAGCTGGGCGAAGCTCTGGAGAGCAGGCGTGCGCTCTGCGCCTCGCGGACGCCGCCGCAAATCCTCCCCGAGCCCCGCTGCTACCCGCGGGCGGGTGGGGCTGCGCCTGGAGCCAGGGGACCCCGGACAGCTTGCGCGCGCTGGCCCCGGCCCCCCTTTCTGCCGGTAACCAGAGGATAGAAAATGTCACCTGCAAAGTGAGCGAGGGAGGGCCGTTGGCCAGACTGCTCGGGTTCCCAGGGAATCACCAGAAAGGGCGGGGCACGGGGCCAGTGTCACCTGTCAGGAGCCCGGGTCACCAGAGTACCTGGCTCAAATCCAGCGCGCGGACTGTTGCCCAGCCTCTGGGACCCCCTTTCCATCGGAGTCCCTCTCTCAGTTCCGATTTAGAAAACAAATAGGTTAACTCGGGACTGTCACGATACATCTATTCATTAAGATGAACTATGCGTGCAGGCACAGAGTGTTGAGACAGCGCGGTAATCCCCATGCACTTCGTTCCAGATGCTATCCAGGCGTCACCTTGTAAGATGGGCATTGTTCTCCCTCGAGTTGTAAATAAAGCAGAAGCTCGGAGGGCAGGGAACCTCACTACCACCCCGCACCACACACACACACACACACACACACACACACACACACACACACACACACTTCCGCACCCAATCCCACAGCCTCTTAGAGCTTTAGGACCACTTTGGATTGGTACCAAGTTCATACGGTTCGTGCCCTGCAACGTCCCAGATCCCCTCGAATGCTCTTCGGAGTTCACCGCCCGGAACTTCAACCTCCGCCACAGTGGAGGGCAAACGGCTGAGGAGAGTGTGAGGTTCGGAGTGACCCCAGGGTGTCCCACCCCTGGGGCGGAAGAAAGCTAGCCTGAGAGGCTTTCCACCTCCACCAAGCGTTCCAGGTGAGGCGCCCAAGGCAGGCCCGCCTGTCCGAGCCCAAGGAGCCTCCCTCCATCCCAGCTTCGCCCAGAGCCTGGGAAAAGGGCAAGAGAAACACTCCAACAGAAGTTCCCGGGAATGTTGAAGAAGCCTGGGATGTGCGGACCAGGCAGACCGGTCCTGGGAAGTCCCGGAGCCCTCGGCGATCTCTGCGTACTATCCCCAGCACCCCTGTCAGGGCCGGGGGTGCCGGGCGCCCCCGGCTTCTCGAGAAGAGAAGAGAGGGGGTTCAGGATAGGAGGATCCCCCTCGGTATCCCGTCAGCGGATGTCACACACAAGTACACTCGCATGCACGTTCACACACATACACACACACTTGGGCACAGTTACATAAACTGACACACACAATGATGCGCAAAGTCACATGGTGGTGGTGGTTTAGTGGCTAAGTCGTGTGCGACTCTCTGCGACCCCATGGACTGTAACTCGCCAGGCTCCTCTCTCCATGGGACTCTCCAGGCAAGAATACTGGAGTGGGTTGCCATTTCCTTCTCCTTCTTCTACATAAAATGATACACACAATGATGCTCAAAGTCACATACACCCGTACAAATACTCAGAGACCAAAAATACACACACAAACACACACTCTGTCAACCCACAATCAGCCGTGGACACCACAGACACACACGCACTAGTGCGCATTCACTCTGAACCGCACTATTTACCCACACAGCGCTGCGAGCTATGCACTTGGCCGACAATCTCTGGAGAAGGCGGAGCCTGGCCGCTGGGTGGGAACAACCCGGCACCCAACCCAGGGCGCCACTGGCAAGCTTCCACCTCCACTCCTGCTCCTCCTTGCAGCAGCAGACAGTACACTCGTGGATGGGACCCGGACTCAGCCCTAGGAGGGAGGGGTACCCAGTGGGGGTGGGGGCGGAGGTCGGTAGGGCCGCCCTTAATGCACAGAATCGGGGTTTCCCAGGATGAAGTATAAGCCTCAGGATCACACCTGGACTTTGGATGGGCAAACATGCAGGGAGGGGTTCTCTGACAGGCATCCTGACTGGGGAGGGGTAGTATCCCTAACAAGCCTCAACCAGGAAAGGATAATGACCCCCTAAGGCCAGGCAACAGAAGAGATTTTCCAAGTAGCTGACAGGTTTTGGCTGGTCCCATCTCCACCTGTGGGTGCCCTTCTCCCTAGGAGCCCCGTGGTGCAGACTTCCTTTCTCTCCAGCCTGGGTTTGACTGAAAGTCAACCTCAAAGCAAGGTCCCATTAACAATATTCAAATGAGGGTATTATTTTCCTCTGGACCAAGAGAAAAACCCAGGATTCTTTGAAATGGCAAAAGTCACAGAAGTCATCCTGCCTGTATTCACGAATGTCCTGGAACTGCACTGACAAACTCTAGAAAGAGGCAGCATGCAATCAGCTGTTTGGGAGATAGTTAAGTGAATTAATACAGACATGTGGAAAGTCTCTAGGACAGTGCCTGGTGTGTGGTATATGAAATGCTCAGACATGTTTTCTCTAACAGAGATGCTGTGACCCACTAGTTAGTGGCAGAGAGGGAAGAAAAAATCAAACTGTCCGATCTGGTTCCAAGTTCGGATATATTAACTCCTTTCTGAAATACAAGTGAGGATATAAAGAAATTAGTTAGGTGGATAAATAAATTAGTTTCACCATTGTTGTAAAGCATAAGCAAATCAAAGTCCCACTTCTCTACTAGCTGCTGCCAAAAGCTCTGGTTGTTCAGTCGCTCAGTCGAGTCCAACTCTTTGCGACCCCATGGACTGCAGCACACCAGGCTTCCTTGTCCTTCACTAACTCCTGGAGTCTGCCCAAACTCATGTCCATTGAGTCAGTGATGCCATCCAACCATCTTCTCTTTATAAGTTCCTGAGCTTGCAGCAAGAGATCAGATAAGCCTCTGCTCCCACCTGCAAGAGCCCCTTGTCACATTCAGCAGGCCTGTAAGAGGGAAGCGGATTTGCTCCATGAGTCTCTCCTTCTGCACGCTGTCCTGACATTTTTATGTAAGCTCACTGTGATGAAATGTCAGCTTCTCTCTGCTGTCCACACATATCCCAACCTCCAACCTTCCTGGAATTCTGCTTGTCTCTCCCTTTTCAAACCTGGCCCTCAGCATTGCACAGGGTCAGAGTACGTCAACCCCAGATACGCCACTTTGGTATATTGATTATTTGAAATTAAAAGGAGTTGAGAAACAGCCAGTGCAAAAAGGACACTCTGAACCTTCCTTGTCCCCTAAAACCAGGAAGTAAATCTTCCACCTGAAAGGTACCTTCCCTGCACCAAGAGGAAAAAGACATCCCTAATCACCAGAGGCAGGGAATTTAGGGGCAAGGGGTTTCCTTGACAGCTCAAAGAGTGAAGAATCCACACAGGAGACATGGGTTTGATCCCTGGGTCAGGAAGATCCCCTGGAGAAGGAAATGGCAACCCACTCCAGTATTCTTGCCTGGGAAATCCCATGGACAGAAGAGCCTGGTGGGCTACAGTCCAGAGTCAGACATGACTGAGCACGAGCATGGACAGATGGAGGCTGTATAAACAAACCTTGTTAATTTCTTCACCATCTTACCGCCCCTAGCCCAAACCCCTTTTCTTGTCAATTCATAAACTGTCTCTTTGTCTTAAAGGTATAGACAAAGAAGTCTGGTGACTTCTGTGAGTCTCATATCTTTGGGGGGGGGCTTTCGTACATATGTATGTATTTAAATTTGTTTTTCTCCTATTACTCTTTTTATTACAGGGCAGGTAGGAGGGGTCTCAGCCAGGAACTTAGAAGGCTAGAAGGAAAATTATTTTTCTTTTTCTATAGCGTTTTTAGATGTGGTCAGATAAGAAAGCTGAGTAGGAGTACTTCCCTGGTGGCTCAGTGGTAAAGAATCCGCCTGCCAATGCAGGAAACACAGGTTCAATCCCTGATCCCAGAAGATCCCACATGCTATGGAGCAACTAAGCCTGTGAACCACAGGTACTGAGTCCACATGCCCTAGAGTCCATGCTCTGCAACAAGAGAAACCACTGCAATGTGAAGCCCAAGCGCCGCAACTAGAGAGGAGCCCCCAATCACCATAACTAGAGCAACAAAGATCCAGCACAGCCACAAACAAATAAATAAATAATTTTTGTTTAAAGGGACACAACTGTCTTATATATAAAAAAGAAAGTTGACTAGGGCTAAGACGAGAAAGGCTATACTAAAAAAAAAAAAAAAGATGAAACTAACAACCAAAAAAAAAAAGTTAAATGCTTGTTTTAAGTTCTATTAGGAAAAACAAGATGATTCTGGAAAATAATCCTCCTCAAAATGAGGAGACAGTTTCCACAGTTGTTGTTGTTGTTTTTTTAAATTTGTTTATTTATTTATTTTTGGCCACACTGTGAAGCAGGTGGGATCTTAGTTTCCCAACTAGGGACTGAACTCAAGCCCCCTGCAATGGAAGCACCATGTCTTAACCACCAGACTGCCAGGGAAGTCCCTCCATGATTATTCACGTAATTCCCCCATCCTTTTGTTCCCTTGATTTCTTTACTCTCTAAGCAGGAGGAATGAAGGAACTTAATTACAGGAGTGTCTGCCTCCTGCTCTCCTGCCACTTTTGCATATTTTCATTAATCTTTGAGACTCTCACCCCCAGATCACTCAAAAAGTGGCTCATCTGTAGTTAAAAAGCAAAGTTAATTAGAATCTTGAAGCTTGTTTCTTTCTTTTGCCAATTCCCCAAGCTTAGACCAAAAAAGTCTGCCTGAGCTGAGGCTTCCAGAGTCTGTGATCTTGAGGGGAGGGGCATTAAGGGAGGGGAGGAACAGATTTTTTAAAATGATGCTCATGTCTGCAGTGCTCATTCTGTCAAGTGTCAACCTGAAAGTGGGCTTTCCAGGTGGCACTAGTGGTAAAGAACCCACCTGTCAATGCAGGAGACATTAGAGACAAAGGTTCAATTCCTGGGTTGGGAAGATCCGTCGAAGGCGGGCATGGCAACCCACTCCAGTACTCTTTCCTGGAGAAGCCCATGGACAGAGGAGCCTGGCAGCCTACAGCCCATAGGCTCACAAAGTCAGACATGACTGAAGTGACTGAGCACACACTCAACCCAAAAGCATTCTTGGTTGCAGGGTCTCCTGGTGAGAGGTGGGAGCAGCAGCCCCGGAATTAGACCAGGATGTGGATGAGTTTCCTGATCTCCCCAGAGCTGTTTCTTTGGTAAAAAGGAGATCCTGCAGGACTTCCCTGGGGGTGCAGTGGATAAGAATCTGCTTGCCAATGCAAGGGACACAAGTTCGATCCCTGGTCTGGGAGAATTCCACTTACCACAGAGCAACTAAGCCCATGTGCCACAATTACTGAGCTGGAGCTCTAGAGCCTGTGCTCCACAACAAAAGAAGCCACCGCAATGAAAGGCCTGCAGGTTGCAACCAAGAGATACCCCCACTCGCCGCATCTAGAGAAAGCCTGTGCAAGGCAACAGAGACCCTGTGCAGCCGAAAACAAAAATAAGTAAAAAATAAGAAGATGTAGCAGACAGTGTCAATGTGGCAAGTGGAGGTAAGGAGCAATGGGACAGCACACGTTGGGGGCTTCTAGCCGGGCCTCGCGGTGGGCACCTGGTTATACCCTGTTTTCCACCGTGATTTCCTGTGAGTCTTAGATTTCCAATTCTAGCATGTGATTCTTGTGGAAGGACAGGATGTCGCAGATTTTTTAATACACTTTAGAGCAGAAAAACTATTCCTCTGTTTGTCGAAAGGTCAATTGTGAATTTTTATTCCGAGAAAATTAGAGTAAGGGGATAAACAGGGTGCCTGGAACAACAGCGGATTGTGTGAATCACACATCAAAGAACATGAAAGACACCCTGGGGACTCAGGAAACTGACCTTCTCGAAGCTTCTTGTGAAAACTCTAGATGCATTTAAGAAGCCTCGAGGATAAGAAAATTCACCCAAGAGCTAGGGAATTTTTAAAAGTTGGGTCCAAACTTGAAGATGGTAAAATGAATGAATCTGGCAATATTAGACTTAACATATCTGCAGGGCTGCAGCTTGAAATTGTTTCTTTAGGACAGAGGGCAGAGGACTTGTGCAAGTCACACGATAAGATCCACAGCAGTCAGTACTGAGAGATACCAAAATGAACAACAGCAGCAGAGGGAATGGCTGCTAATATTTTCTGGCCCATATAACATGCCAGTCATTGTGCTAAATGTCTTTACATTTACCATGAAGCTTTTAAAATATGGCGGCCAGTCCTCATTGGTATGGCATTGGAAAGGCATCTATTGGTATGTCTCCTTCCCTTAAATCTGGGTGGGGGGACTTCCCTAGCGGTCCAATGGTTAAGACTCCATGCTTTCATTGCAGGGGACACAGGTTTGATCCCTGATCAGGGAACTAAGTTCCCACATGCCATGTGGTGCGGAAAAAAAAATCTAGGTGGCCTTTTGACTTCCATGAGCAAGAGTATATAGTAGGAGTGATGCTGAATGACTTGAGAGCTGAGCCCATAAATGGCCATACAGCTTACAGCTAGGTTTGGAGTCAACCAGCAATGCTTGTTCTCGGAGTTCTGACCATCAGGAAAGTGTGGCCCAGAGCCACCGTGCTGTAAGGAAGCCCAAGCTAGAAAGAGAAGCCAGTATAGGCACTGGGGTTGGCAGTCCTATATGAGCCCAGCCTCTGAGTCAGCCCCATCCAGGCAACCGGAGGAGTGAAGAAACTTCCAGGTGGAACTTTCCTGTTGGTCCAGTGGTTGAGAATCTGCCTTGCAATGCAGGGGATGTGGGTTTGATCCCTGGTTGGGGAATTGAGATCCCACATACCAAGAAGCAACTAAGGTGTGCACTACAACTGCTGAGGCTGTGCACCCCAAGTGTAGAGTCCAAGCGCTGCAGTGAAAGATCCTGCACAACAAAGGTCTTATGTGCTGCAACTAAGAGCCAACACAGCCAAAAAAATAAATAACATTAAAAAAAATTTTTTTAAAGGAAGAAACTTCCAGGTGAGTCCAGCCTCTAGGTGTTCAAGTAATCAGCAGTCCTTTGAGAGCCTTCCCCACTGACCCCAGACATCACAAAACACAGCCAAGCTGGCCTGTCAAGCCCTATCTGAGTTCCTGGCCCATAGAATCCATGCTTATAATAAAACAGTTGCTGCTTTATAGCTCTAAATCCAGTGTGATTCGTGCAGCAATGCATACCTGGAACTTTATCTCATTAAGTCCTAAAAACAACCCCACAAGGTAGTTGTTATCATCATCTCCTTAAGGAAACTGGGGCCCAAGACTTACCCAAACCTACACAGTAAATGGCAGAGCAGGAAGCTGAAACCACAAGACCAACAACTAAAGCTGCTTCTTACAGCAAATCATCTACCTCTTATAGGGCACCGGGCTAGATTTTTTTTTTTTTTTTTGACCACCCCTTGGAGCATATAGGATCTCACTTCCCCTAACAGGGATGGAACATATGCCCCCTGCATTGCAAGCCCGGAGTCTTAACCACTGAACTGTCTCAATCTTTTAATGCATGATATGTGCCCATTTTGGGCTTCCCTGGTAGCTCAGACGGTCAAGAGTCTACCTACAACGCAGGAGACATGGGTTTGATCCCTGGGTCGGGAAGATCTCCTGGAGAAGGAAATGGCAACCCACTCCAGTATTCTTTCCTGGAGAACTCCATGGATGGAGGAGCCTGGTGGACTACAGTCCATGGGGTTTCAGAGTTGGACACGACTGAGTGATAGGACACACACTTTGTGTCCATTTTATTGTGACCCAATCCCACCCCTCAAGATCATCTTATGGGGGACTTCCCTGGTAATCTAGGGGCTAAGACTCCATGATCCCAATGCTGGGAACCCAGCATCAATCCCTGGTCAGGGAACTAGATCCCATATGCTGCAACTAAGAGTTCACATGGAGCAACTAAAAGATGCTGCATACTGAAACTAGACCTGGCACAGCCAGGTAAGTAAGTGAAATTTTTTTAAAACAGAAAATCTTATAGGCCCCCTGGACAATGAGGTGTCTCTGCAACTGTTAGATGGTATGACCCACTGCCCTGGTGGGAGGTGGTCAAAACTAATGGGGTGGGTCCTTGGCTTGTTCTATTGAACACCTCTTTTTGATGACAAGAATGAAAGGAGATTCAAGAACTGGCTCACTCATTGACAGAAATGCAAACAGAATTTACAAATACCTGGAGAAAGAAGTCTGTAAAACTTATTCTAACAGAAGTGGGTAACTCTGGTAGAAACAAGTACAATGTAATTACATGTCAAGCTCCCTAATCAGAAATACAGAGTAGGGAAGAAGGGAAGAGGCCTCAAGAGAGAACGGCATCCAGGGAACTCAGGGTTGACCCAACACTCATTCAGAGGCAGCACTGTAAGCCCTTCATGAAGGAGCCAACTGGGTCCTGAATTTCCTAAGGACCACTCTCTATTTGAAACTATATCCAGATACTTGCTCCTCCTGGTATTCAAATCTTTGTGGAGCCCCCAGTCATATTTGATGCTTTTGAACTGTGGTGCTGGAGAAGATTCTTGAGAGTCCCTTGGACAGCAAGGAGATCAAACCAGTCAATCCTAAAGGAAATCAACCCTGATTCATTGGAAGACTGATACTGAAGCTGAAGCTCCAATACTTTGGCCATGATGCAAAGAGCCGACTCATTAGGAAAGACCCTAATTCTGAGAAAGACTGAAGGCAGAAGGAGAAGGGGGTGACAGAGGATGAGACGGTTGGATGGCATCATCGATTCAATGGACATGAGTTTGAGCAAACTCCGGGGCATAGTGAAGGACAGGAAGATCTGGCATGCCGCAGTCCATGGGTCACGAAGAGTCAGACACGGCTGAGCGACTGAACAACAACACCCATATTACAGCACGGTTGGTCTACAGAATATGGCAGAGTGATGCCAGGTTGCCTTGGAGATTGGGTCATAAAAGAACATGGGGCTTCAATCCTGGGCAATCTTTGCCTTTTTTTTTTTAATCTTTTATCTTTCTCTCATCTTTATCTCTTGGCTAAGCCAGCAACCAAGTTATACGGACACTTAAGCTACCCTGTGAAGAAGCCCGCATGGCAAGGAACTGAGATACCAAAACCTTGGCAGATATCTCCAGCCACACACACCTGTGGCCCCAGCTGCTCCCTGATTCTGACCTACAGAAACTGTGAGATGGTGTTTGTTGCTTAAGCTGCTAATTTTTTTCATTTTGTTTCATTTTAAAAAATAATTTTATTTATTAATTTCTGGCTGTGCTGGGTCTTCATTGCTGCTGGTGCTTTTCTCTAGTTGTGGCAAGTGGGAGCTACTCTCTAGTTGCAGTGCACAGGCTTCTCATTGAAGTGGCTTTTCTTGTTGTGGAACACAGGCTCTAGGGCAAGAAGGCTTCAGTAGTTGCAATGCGTGTGCTCAGTAGTTGCAGTTCCTAGGCTCTAGAGCACAGGCTCAGTAGTTGTGGAGCAATGGATTAGTTGCCCCACAGCATGTGGGATCTTCCCAGACCAGGGATCGAACCCATGTCTCCTGCACTGGCAGGTGGATTCTTTAGCACTGAGCCACGAGGGAAGCCCTAAGCTGCCAAGTTTTGGGGTAACTTGTTACACAGCAGTAGGTAACGAATACACTCATGGCTGCAGGGTTCACTATGTGGCCTAGCACCTGCTCCAGGCTTAGTATAGCAGAGGCTCCATCAATACCTGTGACTGAACAGTCCGTACAAACAACTCCTCCACTGTAATAATGAGTCAGAGACATTCCTAAAGAAGTGGCAACAGGCCGAGTGAAAGAAGCCAGCCACAGAAGACCACATCCTGTGTGATTCCATGTGTACAAAATGTCCAGAATAGGCAAGTCCATAGAAACAGAAAGTAGAGCAGTGGTTGCCAGGGCTGGGAGGGGTTGGGGAGAAATGGAGAGTGATTGCTAGTGAATACGAGGTTTCATTTTTGAATGATTAAAACGAAGCTCCAATACTTTGGCCACCTGATGAGAAGAGCCGACTCATCGGAAAAGACCCTGGTGCTGGGAAAGATCAAGGGCAGGAGAAGGGGGTGACAGAGAAGGAGATGGTTAGATGGCATCACCAATTCAATGGACATGGGTTTGGGTGGACTCCGGGAGATAGTGAAGGACAGGGAAGCCTGGCGTGCTGCAGTCCATGGGGTTTCAAAGAGTCAGACATGAGTTAGCAACTGAACAACAGCTACAAGATTTCTTTTAGAGTGATGAAAATGTTCTGTAACAGGATAAAGTGACAGTTGACAATTCTGTGACTATATTAAAAAATACTGAATTGTGTACATTAAGAGAATTTTATGGCATGTGAATTATATCTCAATAAAGCTTGTTATGTTCTAGAAGGGGGAGAGGAAGCCAGGAGAGGTCACTGTCCCAAGTCAGAAGTGGCACAAGGGAGGCTGGCCCCCCATAGGACTGGGGAAAGCATTGGGGTGCTTCAAGTGGAGGGGCCCCCTTCATACTTGGAGCAGAGAACATGGGAAGGTCTCAGGAAGGCTAACTGATGCCAGTCAGTGAAAGGGTGTCGGTGTGCTCATCCTACAGGGTCTCAGGCCGCCTGGAGCCCAATATCTGGGGCCTGGACGTGGCCCTGACTTCCTGTTCCCTACAGACCATCCAGCCCACGCATGGCTGACACCCAGCTCTACCAGGAAGGCTACACCTGCCCTTCATGCAGAAGAGGGGGCCACAAAGCCACAGGCTGCAACTTCTTAAAGGACACAGTGGCCTCCGCAAATGAGGTAATCCTACAGCAGAGTCACCCAGTGATGCAGGAAAGCCAGTCCTGGATGAAAGGCAAAAGGAGCCGTGAATTTAGAGCAAAGAAAAAGACTTAAACAGAGTACAGAGTACACTGGTACATCGTATCTAAGAGGTGGTCGATTTACTGGAAATAGAAACAGCTTCAAAGTGAACTTTGAACACGTGGTGGGGCAAGTGTGTCTCACTGAGGCCACAGGGAGGTCGGAATCTTTCGTCTGTCTCTGGCTTCTGAGGTTAGTTTCAGAGTCAGAAGCTGGTGGTCGGACCCAAACAGCTCTTCGCTACACCCTCCCAGAATCTAGGATGAACCTGGGGACCTCTGGGGGCCTGATGAAAGTATACACACAAATGGTCTCCTAGGAGCTTTTTTCTGGGGAGAAGGTCTGTGATTTTTCAACAGATTTGCAAAAAGATTTAAAATCTGGGACTTCCCTAGTGGTCCAGGGGAAAGAAACCAGGCTTCCACTGCAGGGGCACAGGTTCAGTCCCTAGTTGGGGAACCTAAGATCCCACATGCAAAAAAAAAAAAGGATTTAAAAATCTGAAAAAGGTTAGAAACCATTGAGCAGTGGAGCTGTAGGGCAGGTTTTATTTTTCTTCCTTTGGCAAATCTGTATTTTTTTACGAACTTTTCATAACTAGCTTGTATGGATTCTATGCAATTAAATATATATAGTATACACACACACTTATAAAACATATAGCACATATATAAAAGATGTGCACATGCATAATCTAGGAAAATCACAGCCTATAATACCCAGAAAATGTAGACCACCCCAATCTCAAGACCCCCAAGAAATTAATATCTTTTAAAACTGCAGGGCTTCCCTGGTGGCTCAGTGGTAAAGAATCCATCTGCCAATGCCGGAGACACAGATTCCATCCCTCCAGGAAGATCCCGTATGCCTCGGACCAAGCAACTAAGGTAACGCACCACAACAACTGAGGCTGTGCTCTAGTGCCCAGGAACTGCAACTCCTGAGCTCATATGCCACAACTACTAAAGCCCGAGCACCCAGAGCCTGTGCCCTGCAACAAGCGAAACCACCGCAATGAGAAACCTGCACATCGCAACTAGAGAGTAGCCCCTGCTTGCTGCAACTGGAGAAAAACCCACGCAGCAACGAAGATCCAGTACAGACAGAAACAAATTAATTTTTAAAAAATCTCTGCAAACTTGACTTCATCTCTTCTGTCCTGACCCCAAACAAATCACACACACACACACACATTCAGGGTGGCAGTGGAGATGGCTTCCCCTCCTAAGGGTCTCAGCCACTTGGCAGTTTACTTCATTCTCCTAGGTACCCCCTTGTTAGGCTCAGCCTCCAACCTCCTCCTTCCCCACTCAGCTATGGGTTTGCATGTCCTTTTCTCCTGTTGTCAGGAAACCCCAGATCCGAGGACAACCTGTAAGCCTCGGGAAACACAGAGAACTCTGAACATCTCATTCCATCACCCATCTCATTCCATCTCTCCTTGGCAGATGCCCTCTGTGTCTCCTTCCACTTCCAGGTCTCCAGGCTGTTTCTACCCCAGGAACCTTCCAGATAAGTTGAAAACAATAGCTTCAGGTCTTCCCTGGTGGTCCAGTGGCTAAGCCGCCATGCTGTCAATGCAGGGGGCCCGGGTTTAATCCCTGGTCAGGGAACTAGATTCCACGTGCTGCAACTAAGAGTTCACACGTTGCAACTAAAGACAACGTGTGCCTCAACTAAGACCTGGAACAGTCAAATAAATAAATAAACATTAAAACAACAACAACAGCCTCTTCATCAGTTGTTAAGCCCATCTCTGGGGCTACAGCAAGGAGCCCCCATCACTAAGCACCTGTCATAAGCCAGCACGTTTTAGGCGTCTTACATCAATTTTTGCATTTAATCATCACAAGAAGCCCCTACTGCAGGCCTTCTGTTTCACAAAGGAGGAGGGTGAGGTTCAAGGAGGTGACGCTGCACAGCTAGTGATGGGAGGGGCAGATGTGAACCGGGTTGACGCCAGAGCCCTGCTCTCACCACTGAACCATACTCCCTTTCCTGGGTCAGTGCAGAAGAACCAGATTTGGGCCACGGGTCAAGAAGACACTTGAGTCCTGTTGCCCTGACTGTGTCACCCATTAGGTTGAGGACCCTTGGGTGGACTTCCCACGGAAGGCTCAAGAGTTGGGCAAGGAGGCAGTTGAGATTGCAGAGGTCAGGCTCTGCTTCCGCTGGACAGAGGGGGAGAATGGGCACTACCTGGACAGACTGGGGTGGGCTGGGTACCAGAAGCCGCATCCTCCTGGCACCTCTCTCTGTAGAGGAGCAGAACCCAGGAGGCCAGCTCCACCAAGACGAAGGACTGCAAGAACAGAAAGGCTGTCTGGACCCCAAGTTAGCCTGGAGACGAGGGAACTGGTGAGAACAGGGCGAGGAAGACCCCCTGCACAGCTGATGGGCTCCCAGAGGCTTGAGCCCTCCTCCCACCTGGGATCCAGATTCCCCTCCTGGGCAACAAGGTGGCGCACTTGGAGACAGCACAGGGCAGGGGTGAGGAACAGGCTCTGCCACTTCCTTTCTGAGTAATACCTAGATAAGTTACTAAACCTCTTTGTGCCTCAGTTCCCCCTTCTGTAAAACACAGATCATGATAGTGCTTCAAAGAAGAAATTAGTATTTGGGGGACTTCCCTGGTGTTGTTGAAGCTGAAGCTCCAGTGCTTTGGCCACCTGATGAGAAGAGCTGACTCATTGGAAAAGACCTTAATACTGGCAAAGATGGAAGGCAAAAGGAGAAGGGGGCGGCAGAGGATGAGATGGTTAGATAGCATCACAGATTCAGTGAACATGAGTTTGCGCAAACTCCGGGAGATAGTGAAGGACAGAGGAGCCCGGCAGGCTACAGTCCATGGGTTCATAAAGAGTAGGACACGACTTAGCAGTTGAACAACAGCAACTGGTGGTCCAGTGACTAAGACTCTGTACCTCAGTGCAGAGGGGTTCAATCCCTGTTCGGGGAACAAGATCCTACATGCACAACTAAAGACCTGGCACAGCCAAATAAATAAATAAGAATAAGTGAGTATTTTCAAAGTGCCCAGAGTACTACCTAGCACAGAGTAGGTGCTACAAAAATGTTTGTTTTTATTGTTATTAAAGACGTGGCAAGCTAGACTAAGGTGGCAATTCAGAGCTGGCCAATAGCAAGGCTCACTGGTATAAATACTGCTAATGGGATCTGCAGAAAAGAAACTAGTGCGAAAGATCCCTTTTCTGGAGCTTGTTGTGCTCATCTCGGGGTGAGGGGCTGGTGTCTTTGAGATGGGAGTTCTAGGTCAAACTCCGCCTCTCACCCAGGCTCTGTGATTCGATACCTCTCTGTAGCAGAACTGGGGCAATTGTGCCCACCATTCCCTCTTCAAGACACCTTGACTGATGGTCTCAACATGCTGACCACTCAGGGCATCAGGCTGCAGGTTTTGTTCTCTGAAAGACTTAGCTGTTCTTGTGCCCAAGCACACCCATGCCAGCTGTTCACCTTGGTAATTACACAGTGTGGTCAGAGGATAAGTGGATGAAATACGGGTGTGACCAGAAAGAGCTGTTTCCATGAAAACGGAATTGAATGCTTTAGAAAACAGTCAAGACAAGTCACTAAAAGTTTCCATTGAAGGAGACTGGGCAAAGAAACTGTAACAGGTGGGGGAGAAGAATGAGAACTGACCAGGACTCTGTGCCTTATTTAAGAAGGACGAACCAACCAAACAAAAGCTCTTGGCTTCACATCAGTACATCTATGTACTTTTTTGCGGGGGGGGAGGGGGGCATGCTGCATGACAAGTGGGGCCTTAGTTCTCTGACCAGATCCTCTGGCATCGGGAGCTTGGGTTCTTAACCACTGAACTGCCAGGCAAGTCCCACATCAGTACGTGGGGATATGTTTTAAGTTAAGATGCTTAGATTTGAGATGCAGTATTTTCATAATTATCTACCTAAACCAAAGTTCCAGTTAATCAATCAATGAATCACATAGGATAAAAGGGCTCCTATGGGACTTCCCTGGTGGTCTAGCGGCCAAGACTCTGTACTCCCAATGCAGGGGGCCTGGGTTCGATCCCTGGTCAGGGAACTATATCCTGCATGCTGCAACTAAGATCCAGTGCAGCTAAATAAAGTAATAAATATTAAAAAAAAAAAGTGCTCCTAAGAAGCTAGGTATCTCATCACAGTTGCATCTAATCTAATCGCTGTTTTGCCTTAATCTGTTTTTCAAACTGTAGTTGGAGACATTGGGGTGGGAATAACGGAAGCCACAGCAAGAACATAAATATCTTCCCAGAGCATCCATCTGACTCAAAAGTAAGGGAGAATAGCAAAATAAACATGGATTATCGAGGAATAGAATGTAAAATTACTGTTAGGGTTTAAAATAAAATTTGAAGCTTCAAAGCAAGGTCATGGTTGGGGTGGGCTGCAGCAGGCTAGGGTCACAATCCCATCTCTCTGGTGGGAGGAGTGGGTGGGAAAGTTGGAGAAGCAAGGTCCATGAGGGTCAAGGTCACGGCCAGCTGCCTAGACATCTCCCAACCACTTTCCCACAAACCTGCAGCAGAAAACCATCCTGGGGTGGTTGCCTTCAGAGCAGCCTGCCCACTTGGACACCCCCATCTCGCTGCTGCAGCTTGCAGGTGATGGGGCCAAGATCACTTGATGGCAGACCTCACTAGAAGCCTCACCTCCACCCTCCCCAGCCTCTGTCCCCCGAGCTCCTCCAGACCTTGAACAGTTAGAAAAAGCTGAGGGAAAAAAACAAAAAAGAACCTCCTGGCTTTGGCACATCTAAGAGGAACAGACTGATAACAAAGGGCAAAGTGATTCCAACCTTTATCTGTAAAATGGGGGTATTTACTGACACACACCCTGTGCCTTCCAAAAGGATCATTTGTGGGAGAATCAAATAAGATAGTGGTGGGGGAGTTTCCTGATGGTCCAGTTGTTAAGATTCCACACTTTTTTTTTTAAATGCAGGGGGTGAGAGTTGAACCCTGGTTAGGGAACTAAGATCCCACATGCGAAGCAGCATGGCCAAAATTAAAAAAAAAAAAAAAGAAAAAAGGATAGTGGTTGAATAAACCTTAGCACAGAAGCAAACCTCAACAACTTATGACAAAGATACCTGTCACTTAAAATTTATTCAGTACTACTGTGTGGGCTGCAAAGATTCATTCATCCAGTGGCAAACACAGCAACTTTTGAAGTGCCCATTCCAAACTAATACAAATTTTTCCTTACTTCTAATCCTCACGACAATCCAATAAAAGAGGTAGGGTTATGTCAATTTTCAGATGAAAATCCGGAGGCTCAGAGAGGTCAAGGTCATTAAGTGTTTAGGATCAAAGCCAAGATCTCAGCTGCCATCTAGTTCCTAAGTTCTTGCTTTTGACATGAACATTAGACTTTCTCTCTACTCATTCTCAAACACTGTGCCTCCCACTGGAAATACGAAGCCTCACGCATTTTATGAAGCTCCCTCATATAAGACACAGGGCTGCACTTAATTTAAAAATAGAGCACGCTTCATCACTGGCTTCCCAATGACAGTAGGTGAATATTTATTCAAATATTTGTCACACCACACAATAGGGAAAAAAGATTCATAACCCAGTGAGCTGGCTTTTGGACCCACGAACCATCAGAAACAAGAGTGTGGTTTTGCTCATCTTTTCATTGGCTCTGAACATGAGAAAGGTTTTTCAATGGAGTTTTTTAAGAGGAACAGGTGAGAGGGAAAGTTGGGGGGGTTTTTGGTGGTTTTTCCACTAGAAGAAATTTCTCATGAAGCTATTTGAGATCAAGACTCTGGTTTTATTGATTTCCTCCTCAGACACAGGTCGGCAGCAAAGAGGAAAATGCATGCTTAAACAATCTGTGTGTTGGATGGACTACCCTCACCTGAGGCTACCTGACACCTGCTTGAGAGGAGCTTAGAAGCCATTTTACTCTGAGCTGTGTTCAGTCGTGTCCGACTCTTTGTGACCGCATGGGCTATAGCCCACTAGGTTCCTCTGTCCATGGAATTTTCCAGGCCAAAATACTGAAATGGGCTGCCATTTCCTACTCCAGGGGATCTTCCCCACCCAGGGATCGAACTCATGTCTCTTGCGTCTCCTACATTGGCAGGATTCTTTACCACTGAGCCACTAGGGAAGCTTTACTTTTTACTCTAAGGGGCTGCAAAAGTCTGCTTCATGGTCAGCAACCCACGCTGGTGCCACCCCAGGGTCCTGCGCCTGCGGGACCAAACCGCATGAAGGAGCAACTGGATATGTACAGAAACAATCACCAAGATGAATTCTGGACTCCACCATTCATAAGTCTTTATTTTCATTTCCATGCTCCAGGGGTGATGGGACCCCAGAGCACAGGGTCCTGCAGCCCCTCAGTCCCACCATACCTCTTAGCAAGCATCGGTTCATGCATTTGCCCCAGGGAGGCTCACACCCAGATCCAGGCAGACAGCTGGGGACTAGTTCTATTTTGACAGAAGGGCTGATCATCTACCTTTATAGCAGAAAAATGGATCCCCATGCTTAACTCAAATCCCTTTGGCGTAAGTGTAAACCATCTCTCCTTGTAGTAACAAGATTAATCTTGAGGGGAAATGGAGACTTGTTAAGTAAAATAATGATAATAATAATAATAGTGGAGTGGGTTGCCTTGCCCTTCTCCAGGGGATTTTCCCAACCCAAGGATCAAACCCACATCTCTTACCTCTCCTGCATTGGCAAGTGGGCTCTTTACCATTTGTACCACCTGAGAAGCCCATTCCTATGGCCATACCACCCTAAATGCACCTGATCTTGTCTGATCTTAGAAGCTAAGCAGGATTGGGCCTGATTAGTACTTGGGATGGGAGACTGCCTGGGAATATCAGGTGCTGTAGGCTTGAGCTTCCCTGGTGGCTCAGAGAGTAAACAATCTGCCTGAAATAGACCAGAAGAGCAGCAGAAGACCTGCAGAAGACCAGGCTTGATCCCTGGGTAGGGAAGATTCCCTGGAGAAGGGAATGGCAACCCAATCTAATATTCTTGCCTGGAGAATTCCTTGGACAGAGGAGCCTGGCGGGCTGAGTATCAACTATATGATAGGCAATGTTCATTTTCTAGTTTATCTCATTTAATCCTTAAGACAACACTAAGAACAGGTCCCATTAGCTTCACTTAACAGAAGAGGAAACTGAGGATCAGAGGAGGTAAGAAATCTCAAGGTCACACAGCAGGAATGTAGGGAAACTACAGTTTAAATTCCAGAGTTCCATCCAGTTCTAGAAGTCAAGGGTTTAATTACTATGTTATACTGCAGCAAACCTCATGCTATGTCTACAGCTAACAACCAAAAAGAAAGCTATTTAGCCTCATTAGCAAAATAAATAAATAAAACAAAAAAAATTTAAGATGACTACTTTTTAAGCCTATTAGTAAAACATATTTTACCAATATTATTAAATACTGTCATGAAACTGTTTTATATCACTGGGATAAACTCATTCAATATTTCCTGGAAAAATATTTAGCTCCAGGAGCCATAAAAATGGTCAATACCTTTGATGATAATTCTTGAATATGGGAAAATTCAGATGTCTGAAAATAACTGTTACAGTGCTTTAAAAGTGGTGTGTGTGTGTGTGTGTGTGTGTGTGTGTGCCTGGAAGCAAGATAAATGTACCACAGTGGAGGATGCCTGAGAAAGTAATGGTGTCCCTGCATTAGGACATTTATACTGTCAATAAAGGGATAACCAGGTGATGAAGTGATGTGGAATGCTAACGTGCCCCTTTAAGTGAAAAAAGCAAATTACAAAAGGACATGATTTGCCCCTCACACAATTAGGTATAGAATTATCATATGATCCAGCAATTACATTTCTGGGTATATAGGCAAAAGAATTCAAAGCAAGGACCCAAACAGTTATCTAAGGACATCCACATTCATAGCAGCATTATTCACAATAGCCCCAAAGTGGAAGCAACCTAGTTTCCACTGACAGATGACTGGATAAGCAAAATGCAGTCCATCTGTACAATAGAATATTATTCAGTCCTTAAAAAGGGAGGGGAGGTTCTGACACATGCTGCAACGCAGATGAATCCAGAAGTCATGATGCTGGGTGAAATGAGCTAGTCACAAAAGGACAAATACTGTGTGATTCCATTTATATCAGGTACCGAGAGTAGTCAAATTCTGAGACAGAAAGTTGAATGGTGGTTGCCAGGGGCTGAGGTGGGGAGAGGCATACAGAGCATTAGGGTTTAATGGGTAAAGAGTTTCAATTTTGCAAGACAAAAAATTCTGGAGATGGACAGTAGTGAAAGTTCGTGACAATGTGAATGTACTAAGTGCTACAGAATGAAATACACTTGAAAAAATGATCTAAATGGTAAATTTTATGTATATTTTACCACAATTAAAACAAAAAAATTAAGATAGAAAAAGATATGCCTAATGCAGAGTTCGATCCCTGGGTTGGGAAGATCCCCTGGAGGAGGGCAAGGCAACCCACTCTAGTATCCTTGCTGGAGAATCCACATGGATAGAGGAGTCTGGCAGGCTACAGTCCATGGGGTTGCAAAGAATCGAGCACAACTGAGAGAATAAGCATGCAGCACACTGGTCACAATTAAAAATGCACATTAAAAAACGGAAAAGTGGGAATTCCCTGGCGATCCAGTGGTTAGGACTCCACACTTTCACTTCTGAGGGCCCAGGTTCCGTCCTTGGTCGTGGAACTGAAGTCCCACAAGAAGTTCTACACACCCTGTACACATCAGCTCTTTTACAGACATAAAAATGTGCCTGGCACTTTGCACATGACTATATATGAAATGTTCAAGACTGGTGATAAAATTGCTGCTGCTGCTGCTGCTAAGTTGCATCAGTCATGTCCAACTCTGTGCGACCCCATAGATGGCAGCCCACCAGGCTCCCCCATCCCTGGGATTCTCCAGGCAAGAACACTGGAGTGGGTTGCCATTTCCTTCTCCAATGCATGAAAGTGAAAAGTGAAAGTGAAGTCGCTCAGTCGTGTCTGACTCATAGCGACCCCATGGACTGCGGCCTACCAGGCTCCTCCGTCCATGGGATTTTCCAGGCAAGAGGACTGGAGTGGGGTGCCATTGCCTTCTCTGGATAAAATTGCTATTCCAGTGTTAAAACTGGGGACTCTAAGGCTTGAGAGGGTTCCATGATTTGCCTAGTGGTTGGAAGGGACTTCCCTGGTGGTCCAGGGGTTGGGACTTTGCCTTCTAATGCAGGGGGTGTGGGTTTGATCCTTGGTAGCAGACTTAAGATCCCACATGCTTCTAGGTCCCAAAACCAAAACATAAAACTGAAGCAACACTGTAACAGATTCAATAAGGGCTTTAAAAATGGTCCACATAAAAAAAAAAAAAATTTTTTTTTAAGTGGTTGGGATTAAAATCAAGTCTGGTTGACTCCAATGACAGTACTTTTTCTTCCATGTGGCAATTCCTCCATCATCACCTCTGCACCCCACCCCACCTATATATAAAGGACTTAAAGTTTCAGTATCACAGCTATGAACCTGCTTCCCTACTGAGAAGACAATATGTCTCCAAGATTTCACAACCAACACACAAAATGGCAATGCCCCCCTGTAATTCTAGATGGGGAGGTGGAATAGGAGCCCTGCCCCTCCAGAGAGCCTCCACCCTCACAAGCTTCAGTAATAGGAGTGGGGCTCCCCAAATCCCTCCCCACACCACCAGCCCCATCCCACCAGCCCCACCTCACAATGGTGGCTGCCCAGGAGGAGGACATGAGGACACAGCAGCAAAACTGAGTCAGCCCTACTTCTCAAGAGACTTCTCAAGAGAGGAAACTCCAAAATGGGAGGGGCTGTGTGTCCCCCGACAGAGGTGGGGAGCCCTGAGCTGAGAAAGCGCTGTCCTAGGTCGGGTAGGACCAGAGAAGACTAAGGGGGCTGAAACAATTCCCTGCAGGTGAAGAGCTTGGTCTCTTGGCAATTCCTTTGAATTCCAGGAATTTTCTTTTCTGCCTTTGGGACCCTGATTGTGGAGGGTGCTACTAACAGCAGAGCTAACTTCTAAGGTGGCTGCCAGTTCACAAAGCTGGGGAGAGGGCAGCAGGAGGGAGGAAGGAAGGCTGGTGACAACAGGACCTCTGGTGACTCTGAAATCCTTGCCTGATGTCACCCACAGGAAAGCAGAGGGCCCAGACGTAGGGAGCGTTCCATTTCCTGCAAAGATGACTGTGCTCAAACCTTCCCCAGAAAATACCAAAGAAACACACTCCCATCCTTCTGTAGTAGGCTGAACGGTGGTCCCCTAAAGATATGTCTGCCTGCATCCCCAGAACCTATGAATTATTTGGAAAATTAACTTTGTGCAGAAAGAGTCTTTGCTGATTTAATTAAGTACCCTGAGATGAATTCATCCTGCACTGTCCAGGTGGAGCCCAAATCCAATGACAGCTGTCCCTCTAAGAGACACAAGAGGAGAAGACAGACAGAGAGGAGGAGCCGTGTGAACATAGAGGCAGAGATCAGATGATGCTGCCACAAGCCAAAAACAGCTGGAGCCCTCAGAAGATGGAAGAGGCAGGGGGGAGTTTTCCCTAGGTCCCTGGAGAGAGGGAGGCCATACAGACACCTTAATTTTGAACTTCTAGGAATACATTTGTGCTGTTTTAGGCCACAAAAACTAAGAATTTGTTATTGATAGCCACAGGAAACGAATACGGCATCCCTCCAAGACAGTAAAATCCAACTCAGGCAGCTCACTCCCTTTCTGCAGCTCTCCCATCGCCCATCCCCCCATCCCCACCCACTGTCATGTTCCTGGCATTTCCTCTAAGTGGAAAAAGTAATTTCCCCCAAAGTGAGTGAAACACAAGTGAACTGCAATACCACTTTAGGAACAGACACGCCCATCACTCTGAGGACTCTCCTTCTCAGCTCAGAAAGTAAGCGGCCTTGGAAAGCACCCATTTCCAGGAGAAGCCCTGAGAGCCCTTCTCTGAGGGGGGTCAGGTCACCATCTCTGATGGGGAGGAGTGGAGAGTTCTACAAGCCACACCAGTGCAGCACCAACCTCAGGCCCCAGGGGCTGTGCTGGCCTCCAGGAAAGGGAGAGGGAGCCAGATTTTGGAATGACCCAAAGCAAGTCAATATTTTTCTGCAAGGAAAAGAGTGAAGAGAGAGGCTCCCCAGTTTTTTTAATTGTTTTTTTTTTTCCCCACCTTGAAACTGGCAGCATTTCTGATATGATTGCAGGGGATTTCCACCAACCAAGTTGAAGAAAATTCAGTTTTAGCATTAACTGGAGGGAGAGAGGAGGAGTTTTGCAACCTTTGTCATTTATGAAACACCAGCAGTGGCCCCAAAATGAAGATGCTTTCCTTTCTCCCAAATCAGTCAGGCTCCCACCACCCTCCATGGGCTGGCGGCTAATTACCACACGCGTCTTGACTCTGACCCGGGGGCAGCGGGGCACTAACCCTCCCTGACTCTCCTGGGAGCCTTGCCCTCCAGTCCTGCCCCTCCAACTGCTCAGCTGGGAAAAGTGTTTGTCCCCTGGAGAGTGGCGGAAAGAGCTCTTCTGAGGTCCCACAGTAAGGAAACACTTGGTGGGGCCCTAAGCCCCACTGTCAGACCCACAGAAGCAGCTGGAGGGAGGGAGGTGTTCTCTAAACAAAAATGGTTTTGAAAAATAAGCTAGCCAAAGGGGAATTGCTTCATAAGTTGCACATTCACTTCTCCCTTTAACTGTGCAATTGAAGAAAAACAAGGTGAAGCAGGAACTGACCCCTCATACTCCCTCATTCTCCCCCCACCCCACAATCTCGCTTGATATAGGCACAAAAGCAAAGCTAACCAGGTCTGAGGCTGGTCTCTATTTATGGATTGTCTTGCCTTGTAAGCACCCCCAGGGGCTGATACTCTCCCTGCCAGCCTGCCTTGTTTTTAGCCTTGGCCCCCAGGGGGATCCGTAATAAAGCAAGAGAAAGAATGGAGCCCCAAGCATCATTCAAAGATGCACTTTACCCGTCCTTCCTGGGCAAGGACCAAAGCAGCAAAAATGCAACTTGTCCCACCAGAAAGGGACATCAGCGTGGCCAGAAGGACCTCTGGGGCAGTTGCCCTAATTCCAGAAACATCTGGATTGGCAGTGTTGTTTCTAAAGGTGGGTGGAGAGGTGAGGGGAAGTAAGCTTGGCTTGTCTTTAGAGCTGGCAACTGCCAACTAGGTTTTAAGAGTATACTCATCCTCCCACCCCACCCCCACACCCTGGGTGTTTTCCACTACTTTGCTGAAAGTACCAGAAGAGAATGAACCTCAGCATGTGCTAGTCAGCGCTCTCCTGAGCCAGGATGGACAGAATCCCACCATCAAGACATTAAGCCACAGCAGGGCATGAGAATGTGAAGGGGTTGGTGATTTCTGCTCTAGGGAGACCCGAAGAGAAAGCTCTATTCTGCTCTCCTTGTGTTTGCTGGCAGCCTCCTAAATCAGAAGAATCTTCACCCCCACTTATCATGCCCCTCAGACCTGGTGGGTAAGGGTAGTAGGGTTTCACAAGAGAGCATCCAGGTGGGTACTTTAGACTCTATAGCTCTGAAAGGACACTCCACGTCCCAGGTCCGAACACCAAGCAAACTGTTAGGCGACATACATTCTTCTTCATCTGCAAGCAGCAACACTATCAGATGACTAAATGCTTTGGCGTCTAAAGGAACCAGGATTCTGGATCAGCTAATTGTAAACGTGTGGGTCAGCAAGTTTGGTTTCCTCCAGTGCAAACAGAGCCCTCATTCAGTGCCTATGGTTAACTGAAGATACATGTGAAAAACCCTATGGCACCATTCACTTGAGAACACTGAGGCACTCAGGCACGCAGGGGCGGGTGTGCAGACCCTCTGCAAGTGAGCAGTGGGATTAGTCCTCGGTTTCAAAGTCTCTGGAGCAGTGGACTTTTCCCGGGGAGATGCCTGGGAACGGAAGCCGTTCCCTGCCCCAAGGCACACACCTCACACACGCGTGACCGTGCATGCAGGACATTTCTGGGGGTGGCGTCTGTTGGGGCTTCTGCAGGAGCCCCGGGGGAAAGAAGCCCCACTCGATGGTCCGGCAGGGTTCGAAACCCACTGCGCCCTCCTTCCTGGGGACACCCGAACGAAATGAAAGCTGCCCAATCACCCGACGGCTCCAGAGCGCTCCATATGCAAACTGGGCAGATCCCAAGGGTGCTGAACTTGAACTTGGTACATGGGCCGCCGGCACGGGCTGCCCCACGGCGTCCCCCACTCCGACCCCGGAAATCCCATCCCCACTCGCTTCCCCTCCCGAAGCGCCTCCTATCAGTCCGCTCTTGGCTCTCCATCTCCCCACCCGAGCAGGGCTCAGGGCGCAGACGGCAAAGCAGTGCCCCCGCCCCCACGTCCTGGTCCCCAAAAATGTTCCCCCGGTTCCTCTCTCCTCGATCTCAGAGAAGCGGTGCACAGGACTGACCCTAAATAAAAACAGGAAACGCGATTAAAAAAAAAAAAGCAGCAGCAGCAGCAGCCTCATTCAGGCTGAATTACGGGTACGAGTATTAAAAAGAAGAAAGAAAGGAAAAAAAAAAAAAAAAGAGTCCGGAAATGCAAAGCTGAAGGCGGTTTTGCCGCCGTAACCCGGACCCAGCCGCAGATCCGGGGGCTGGTCTCGCCGCGCCGCTGCAGTAAACACGCGGTGAGCGGCGCCGGCGGCCGGAGCCCAGCCGGGGAGGGCGGGAGAGGGACCCGCAGCACATCCACGCGCCCGGCCACGCCTTCCCCGGCCTCTCTCCAGCCCCGGGTCCCGCTCTCCCGGGTTGGGGAGGGCGCCCAGGGTCAGGGAGCGGGGGAGATGTGTGCATCCCTCTCCCCATGGCTCGACGGGAGCTCAGGGCGGGCAGGGGGGATGCGGCACCGCAGTAGGTAATGTAGCCTGCACCCCGCGGCATAGCCCGGGCGCCCCGGGTCCCGCTCGCCAGCCCCCGGGGCAGGGCGCACTCGGCTAAGCGCTGTCCTTCTCCCCTGGGCTCGGCTGGTGCAGAAGAGGCTGCCCCGCCGAAGGAGCGCACCTCGTACACCGCCTCCGGCCCGGGAGCTCCCGAGTCCCACTCCGCGGGGCATGCAGTCCCCGCGCACGGGGGTTCTGTGCACCCCTCTCTCGGCGGACGCTCCGGGGGGCGCCCCGACCCCGCGCACAGCCTTGGCCCAAGTTCCGGGGGGCGCCCCCTAGCCCGGCTCGCTAGACGCGGGCGGGTGCACAGGACCCGGGTGCACCGGCTGTTCGCGCCGGGAGACGTCCGCAAGCCGGTCCCCGTCTCCTCGAGGTTCCCCTAAGTCCCCCGAAGTCCCTGGCCCCGGTCCTCTCCCCCACCTCCCAGACGCAGCCGGAGGTGAGCGCTTACCCGTCCGGGCGCAGCTGGCAGCCGCTGGGAGCTCCGGCGCTGGGCGCGAGTGAGCCTCGAGGGAGGGAGGCGGGGCGCGCGGTGGGGGCGCCCCGCCTGCTGACAGTCCGCACACTCCACTTCCCACTTTGTTTCCTTTTTACTTGCAACAGGAAAAACAGCAGGTCCTCCTGCCACTTCTTCTAACCCTCCGCCGCCTCGCCTGCCCCCCTCCGTCTCGGGCTGGAGGGGCGTCAGCCCAGGTGCTTCTGGAAGCTACACCTTGCCCTTCTTCAAAACAAGTTTATATCTGTATCCAGAAATGGAGTGTTTCCTGCCGTGTCAACACACAAAGATGTCACAGCCATCAGCGATTCCGGCCCTCCAAATGTGAATTTCTGAGCCCGGAGGGCGCCCAGGAAGAAGGTTGAAGCTCCCATAGACCAGCGCTGAGGAGCTGGGGGTGTTGGGGGTGGGGGGTGGGGGGGACGCGGGCATGTGAAAAAACGCAGGATTCTGGCCCCCCTAGCTGAGATGCATATGAAAGGAATGATTTCAGCGAGCCCAGGCTCTTGCATATTTCCATACACAGAAAAGCGCTAAATTCCTTGAGATATCTGGTTTTAAATAATTAATAATAATCTTTTGATGTTCAGACTACTTGTCCCTTGTTGCACACTTCTATATAATCTGAGTCCTCCGCCCCGCCCCCCACCTCCACTTTGTCTGTAGCAGTTCTCTCAGGGTTACTTGCGATGCTGTCTCCCAGGCTTGACATCTTAAAAATTTGCACCAAATAAAACATAACTCTTGACTTTTAGGTTGTGACTATTTTTTTAAGTTGACAGTTTTTATTTATTAAAGAAAACAATCAAATCAAAGTCCTAAGAGCTCATAAAAGTTCCACACCTTCCACATGCACACACCAAAGGATTTCAGCACTGGAGGGAAGAAAGCTGGAGGCTCCCGGGGCGGGGGCGGAGGGGGGGGCGGATAAGCGGGGTGGACTTGGAGCTCAGAGTCCCACTGTGCTCAGTCCTGGAGGGAAAGCAGTGGCCTGTGGGCTAGGATGGGCCGAGAGCGTGGGTCGGTGCCCCCAAGATTACTACAGTGGCTTCAGACAACCCAGCCTGGGAAAGAAAGCACCTGTTTGCTTTCTTTGAACAGAAAACACTGAGGCTTGGAGAGGCGTTCCTTCCACCCAGGAGATCCCCTGGCTACCTCCAGGGCCGGTTTGGGCCCAGCACTGGCTACAACATTGGAAGGACAGGCAGTTCTGTGTTCAGCCAGGAAATGGGAGAGAATTTGGGCAAGATGATTGGGTTACTAAGTCATCCCTGTTTTCTAACAATTGGGCTGCAGGCTCTGGTCTCTCAGCTGGATACCTGTGAAGGAGCCAGGAGAGACCATGGGTCCCTAGGGGTGAGAATGCTGGGTCTGTTCCCAGGAGTATACATCTTTCCCAATGAAACATCTGAGGTTCACAACCTCACTCTTACCAGGCCAGGACCACTCCAGGGCTGTCCAAAGCCAGAAAAAAAATGGACATTTCAGAGAGAAATATCTGATGGCAGATTCTGATGTTTCCAAACACCTGTCCCAACCTTGATTTTGCCTGTGTGTAATTTAAACACTACTTGATAACCTCCAGAGCTGGTTGTAAGAAAGAGTCAGGTGAAGAATGGTTTTGCATCATCCAAAAGAACTCTTCGTTGAATACGTATTTTCTGTGCATGCATGCTAAGTTGCTTCAGTCATGTCTGACTCTTTACAACCCCATGGACTGTAGCCCACCAGGCTTCTCTGTCCATGGGATTTTTCACGGCAAGAATACAGGAGTGGGTTGCCATGCCCTTCTCCAGGGAATCTTCCCCACCTAGGGACCAAATCTGCTTCTCTGGCTTCTGCATTGCAGGCAGATTCTTTATGACTTGAACTGCCCTCAGGAAAGCCCTATGTATTTGCTGACAACCAATCAAATCATGCTTTGTAATATGCAAGACAGGAGGCCTACCAAGTGTTCAGATGCACTTCACACATTGTTATCTCTGATCTCAACAACAGCATCCCAAGAAAAATCTTATCATGCCCACTTAACTGATAAGAAAACTGAGACTCAGGAAGGTTGAATCATTTTGAGGGGCCACACACTCAGTGTCTGCTTTCAGATCCTCGATTCTTTGCCCATGCCACACTGTTTATGTCCCAGTCTGAGACCAAGTTTCACTTTCCTGTAACCCAGTGCACTTCATTTTAGAGACAAAACTATAGGGCTTATCCCTCCTCTTTTGCCTGGAGTGCCAGGAAGCTCAGGCTAACTGTAGCATCAAGTACACGGCCCCTCAAGTTCCCAGTAGACTTCTGCCTTCCTCTCTACAGTTTCTGATCTCTCTTTCTCACTTTATTTTTAACTGTTGTCATGTGTGTTTTGGAGGAAGCTACTTCAAGTTCCTTTTGAATCGTAAGTGAAATGGACCAGCTATGGTGGAGCATTTATTTATAACAGTCCTAGAAGAAAAGTGGCACCTGGGCTGTGAGGAAGGCAACACGTGTTACTCATGTGACCTCCTGACTGGGAAATCCTCTGGCCCCATTTTATGGAAGGGAAGGGAGATCTTTATGGTATTGAAGGGAGCTGGTCAGTGGAGAACATGGACCGGAGGCCCCCTGGGGGGCACTCAGAAGAGCACGCACAGCTCTCCAGACCCGTTTCCTTCTGCGCCTGCTACCCTCTTCCTGCAGAACTTCCCCTGCAGCAGCCATCCAGCCTCCGTGGTTTCTCACGGATGCAGTGAGCATCTTTGCTCTGTTCAACCTTGAGTGCTTACCACCGCCACCCACACATGCCCACAAGTAGGGTTAACTCAGGGTAGCCAGAGCCAAGTTGAATACCTAACTGCAGGGGTACAAGTAAGGAGACCACTTCCTCGGCGCCTCCACGAGGGGGTCCAGACACTCACCTCCATGACCTGTCTTGACACAAAGCTCGGTTTGCTGAGAGGCCTTTCTTTCCAGGCAGAGCAAAATTATCCAACTCAAACCCTTGCCCATTTGCCCAGGTGCGGTAAAGGAAAGTGTGGTGAAGATTCGCAATTAAGAGCACCTTCCCTGCAGCCAAAGTGCCTGGCATTGCCCCTGTGGAGCTGTGTGGTCTCAGATGAGTGACTTAACCTCTCTGTGCCTCCATTTCCTCATCTGAAAAACAAGGACGCTGATAATGGCTTCCAACATTGAGAACTGTTGTGAGGTTAAAAACACATA
This sequence comes from Odocoileus virginianus, assembly GCF_023699985.2. NCBI lineage: Eukaryota > Metazoa > Chordata > Mammalia > Artiodactyla > Cervidae > Odocoileus > Odocoileus virginianus. The sequence continues at coordinate 35,464,509 of NC_069684.1, read as the reverse complement.
AAATGCTATGAGTACCCGACAGAGTGAATCCCAAGAAAATGTTAGTTATTGAGTTATTCCAAAATAGAATCTTTGTGCTTTGTGGGACTGGATATTTCTTCTCTAGGGCAGTATTTTCCAAAAGCAGCAACCACAGGTTGTGACATACTAGCGTGGTAATGTAGTGGGAATCCATTCAGCAGGTCGAAATGAAACAGAATAGGGCTTCCCTGGTGACTCAATGGTAAAGAATCTGCCCACCATTGCAGGAAGATCTCACATGCCGGCCTTGGAGCACCTAAGCCACAACTACTGAGCCCATGTGCTGCCACTACTGAAGCCCTTTCGCCCTAGAGCCCGTGCTCCGCAACAAGAGAAGCCACCACAATGAGAAGCCCATGCACTGCAACTAGAGAGTAGGCCCTGCTCGCCGCAGCTAGAGAAAAGCCCAGACAGTAATGAAGACCCAGCACAATAGAAAATAAATAAATAAATACAATCTATCTGATTATATTCCACGCAGTAAGGGTGATATCCCTGCCTGAGGCTTTGTGTCTCATTGATTGGTGTGTGCGAGCGTACATTAAGTCAAGATGTGAGATGTATTCTCACTGCAGGTCCCAGTCAACACAACTGGAAAGGTGCTACTTTCTACAGACAACAACATAATGGTGGCAGTGATAAAAGGACACCACAAATGAGTAGAAAATTAGGCCAAGGTCAGACTTGATTCTTGGAAAATCTGAGTTCTTTAAAAATATGTTTATTTATTTGGCTGTGCTGGGTCTTAGTTGAAGCAAGTGGGATCTAGGGTTAGGATTAGGCCTAGGGATTGAACCCAGGCCCCCAGCCTTGGGAATGCCAAGTCTTAGCCAATGGATCACCAAGGAGGCCCCTGCAAAGTCTGACTTTTGAGGACACAGGCTCCAGCCAGTGCAGGGAGGCAGTCAGGTGGGAAGGAGAAGAGAAGTCTGGGCTCCAGGCTATGCCTGCGGTCCGGGGAATGACACGGAGGTCACCCCCAAAGGTGGATGGTCTGTGCCCTTGAACTTCATCTCATTGTGCTCATGGGGTTCTCAAGGTAAGAATACTGAAATGGTTTGCCATTCCCTCCTACAGTGGACCACGTTTTGTCACGCTCTGACTAGCCGGGACCTGCCCTTCAGTCGCTCCACATATCCTGATGACATGCCTGGTGCCTTTGTTGTCTCTTGAGAGTCCCTTGGACTGCAAAGAGATCAAACCAGTCCATTCTAAAGGAAATCAACCCTGAACATTCATTGGAAAGACTGATGCTGAAGCTGAAGCTCCTTGGCCACCTGATACGAAGAGCTGACTCATTGGAATAGACCCTGATGCTTGGAAAGATTGAAGGCAGCAGAAGGGGGCTGCAGAAGATGAGGTGGTTGGTTGGCATCACCAACACAATGAACATGAGTTTGAGCAAACTCAGGGAGATAGTGAACGATAGGGAAGCCTGGCGTGCTGCAGTTCATGGGGTTGCAAAAAGTTGGACATGACTTAGCGACTGAACAATAACTTTATCTGAGGTCAAAGTAGACTGGAGGGTCCAGAAAGTGAAAGTTGTTCAGTTGTGTCTGACTCTTTGCGACCCCATGGACTGTATAGTCCATGGAATTCTCTAGGATAGAATACTGGGGTGGGTAGCCTTTCCCTTCTCCAGGGGATCTTCCTAACCCAGGGATCGAACCCAGGTCTCCCACATTGCAGGTGGATTCTTTACCAGCTGAGCCACCAGGGAAGCCCAAGAATACTGGAGTGGGTAGCCTATCCCTGCTCCAGCGGATCTTCCTGACCCAGAAATTGAACCAGGGTCTCCTGCACTGCAGATGGATTCTTCACCAACTGAGTTGTCAGGGAAGCCAGAAAGACCCAGATTAAAAAAACTCAGGGGTGTCCTGGGTGAACCTGTGGGGCCAAGGCTTAATTGATGGAGAATGAGTTTTTGTGCCCACCTGGATGGGATCTCCAAACAGAAATCAAGTTATCTTTTTTTGTAAAATACACTCAAAACCCAGATTGCCTGGGTTCAAATCCCAGCCATGCAACTTTGGGGTAGTCAATTTTGTTCCTCCTGACCCCATGCTGGGGAGGGTTCCCTGAGTGGGTGGTTCTGCCCTGGCACAGTCAATCTTTCAAAACAGCAGTTGGCTTTATTTCTTTATTTAGCTGCATTGGGTCTTAGTTGCAGCGTGCAGCATCTTTGATGCACCATGCAGGAGTTTTCCTGGTGGCATACAGGACTCTTTAGCTGTGGTGCTCGGGCTTAGCTTCTCTGCAGCGTGTGGGATCTTTGTTCCCCAACCAGGGATTGAACCTGCATTCCCTGTGTTGCAAGGCAGATTCCTAACCACTGGACCACCAAGGAAGTCCCATAAACAGCAGGTGAGTTTAAAAAAAATCCTCTAAGTGTTAGTTGCTCAGTCGTGTCCAACTCTTTGCAACCCCATGGACGTCGATGAACTGTAGCCCTCCAGGCTCCTCTATGCATGGGATTTCCCAGTCAAGAATATTGGAGTGGGTTGTCACTCCCTTCTCCAGGGGATCTTCCAGACCCAGGGATGGAACCCAAGTCTCCTGTGTCTCCTGCATTGCAGACAGATTTTTTACCATTTGAGCCACCAGCTTTTCCTATTCCAAGGTCGGGGGAAATGTGGAAAGGGGATGGTGGGGAGCAGCAGGGTCTGGGGTCATGAGGCTAGATCCAAGCCTGATTCTCCATACACTGAGGGTGACCCAGGCTTTGCAACACTGATTCATTTGGCAAGTTCTGGGCTCTGGGAGACAGCACAGTATGGGCCAGAGACCCGCCCTTCTGGGGTTTACATGCTAGTGAGAAGAGAAACTATAAAGACTGAAAATAGGATACAGTGTCCTGAAGTAGTAAGTGGTGAAAAGAAATATTCAGCGGGTTAGGAGGGGAGAGGGGTTGGGGAGGGGATACTGGAGGTCAGGACCTTCCAGCAGAGGGAGGATCTGAATGAGGTGAGGGGAGAGCCCTGCTCAGCCTGTGCGCAGCTGTGTCCAACTCTCTGCAACCCCATGGACTGTAGCCCACCAGGCTCCTCTGTCCTTGGGATTTTCCAGGCAAGGATACTGGAGTGGGTTGCCATGCCCTCTTCCAGGGGATCTTCCTGACCCAGGGATAAAACGCAGGTCTCCTGTGTCTCCTACATCGGAAGCCGATTCTTTACTGGCTGAGCCACCAGGGAAACTCCATCTGAAGGAAGAGCATTCCCAGCAGAGGGAATGGCCAGGGGGAGCAATAGCAAGCTGGAAGACCAGGAAGGAGGCCAGGGAGGCTGGAGGTGGGGTGGGTGCGAACAGCAGAGTGGGGATCTGGGAGGGGCAGCGGGTTTTGGGGGCTTTGGCTGAAAGAGTGATGAGAAGCAGAGGGAGGGCTCTAAGCTGGGCTGGGAGGAGTGGGTTGTGATTTACATGTGATTTACACGTTTACAATATGTACTTATACACGTTCTTGGTCTGCCAGCTCTTTAATTGTAGAAACTTTAACCCCCAGGAAGCAATGAGCACACACCCAGCACCCAGATCTGGGTCTCTAATCCCACAGTCCTTGATAAAAGGAACCAACGCTCTTTGGAGAAATGGCTGATTCTTTGATGGGGGCAGGAAATAGACAAGATGAGCCTGGAGGTCTTACAGTGCTGGAAAAAAAAAGAACACCACAAAACAACAAAACAAAATACCACAGTGATGGGGCCAGTCCATGGTACACGATAGTGAACTGAACAGGTTTCTAGTGGCCAATGAGGGGACAGTTTGAGCAACCAAATAAAGTAGTATTGGATTAGAGCCAAAGGTACAAAATCTGTACCCAACTTTTCCTCTATGGACATATTATAGGATGCTAATAGTCAGCCATGAGACCATTGCCCTCAAGGAACTCTCCTACAGGGCTACAGTCATTTGCCTGGAGGGTTGCCACCTTAAAATTTTAATTCATTTCTCCCATGCTGCTGATATAGCCATAAACTTCTAAGAAAAAAATGAATACATCTATAAAAATAAATCTGGGAAGAGAAATTAGCAAATTAATTTCAAAACTAATTGCAATAAGCAGGAAAGATTGAGAATTTGATTTTTTTGAGAATTTAAATTTTTTGAAGGCAGAGATCTTTTTAAAAAAATTTTTATTTGTTTGTTTTGTTACACTGGGTCTTAGTTGTGGTATCTGGGATCTAGTTCACTGACCAGGGATCCAACCCAGGCCCCCTGCATTGGGAGCATGGAGAATTAGCCCCTGGACCACCAGGGAAGTCCCCAGAGAATTTTTATTCATCTTTACTATCATAAGAGTTGTCATTATATTTGACGTAATAAATTATTTTTAAGTGAATGACCAAAAACAAAAAACAAAAAAACCCAAGGTATAAAGTAAATATCCATGAGTCCAGACTGATATAAATCAATGATTGAATAAATAAATAAACAAGGGAGACTCTACCAGTCTTCTGCACAGATGAGATAATTTAGGAAGAAACTTCACCAGCCCTCCTGGAGGAGGAGCTTAAGTCATCACCCCTTTAGTGTAGGCTTGTCGGCTTTTCCCAAAGAGGACACAGTGGAAGGGGGACAAAGAGGGACTTCCCAGTGGACACACCTGGCAGCCACCACCGCGGCTGGGTGACCAAGGTCCCCATCGTCAGTGGTAAGTATGCTGACAGCAGGCGCCCTTGGTGTGATATGGTGAGAATGACACTTTGTTCTGTGGTCTTCCTATGAAGAGCTGATAAATACCAGTCTAGTCATGAGGGAAACATACACACAAACACACACACACTCACACACACAAAAAAACCAACCATGCAAACCCAAACAAGGAAACAGTCTAAAAAGTACCTGGCCAGTCCTCTTCAAAACCATCAAGATTATCCAAGACAAAGAAAATCGGAGAAACTGTCCCAGCCAAGAGCAGCCTAAGGTGACCTGACAACAAAACGTCATGTGATGTGCTGGATGGGATCTTGGAAGAGAAAAAGGACATTAGGTAAAAACTAAGGTAGTCTGAATGAAGTATGAACTTCAGTTAATAACTATGTACTTGTGACAAATATACTGTAGTAATGTAAGATGTTGAAAGTTGGACCACAAAGAAGGCTGAGTGCTGAAGAATTAATGCTTTTGTACTGTGGTATTGGAGAAGACTTCTGAGAGTCCCCTGGACTGCAAGGAGATCAAACCACTAAATCCTAAAGAAAATCAGTCCTGAGTATTCATTGGAAGAACTGATGCTAACGCTGAAGTTTCAGTACTTTGACCACTTGATTAAAAAGCCTGACTCATTGGGAAAGACTTTGATGATTGAAAAGACTGAGGGCAGGAGGAGAAGGGGACAGCAGAGGATGACGTGGTTGGATGGCATCACCGACTCAGTGGACATGAGTTTGAACAAACTCCAGGAGATGGTGAAGGACAGGGCAGTCTGGTGTGCTGCAGTCCATGGGGGTCACAAAGAGTCAGACACAACTTAGCAGCTGAACAACAACAATGTAAGATGTTAGCAACAGAGAAACCAGTATGGGGTGTGTGAGAACACCCTATACTATCTTTGCAACTTCTCTGTAAATCTGACACTATTCTAAAATTAAGACTTTTTTAAAGAAAAATTTTAGAATGATGTTGGGGGGATGTGGAGAAGGGCCAAGCTGAATCCCTTGAGACTATGAAGGATGTGCAACCAGGGGCATTGTGTTAAAAGCTTGGCATACAGGGACTTCCCTTGTTGTCCAGTGGTTAAGACTCCACACTTCCAATGCAGGAGGTACAAATTCAAGCCCTAGTTGGGAAACTAAGATCCCACAAGCTGTGAGGCACAGCAAAAAAAAAAAAAGAAACCACACACAAAAACCTGGCACACAGTGGTTTGGGAGGTGAGGCAAAGCCACAGAAAGAGAGGGGTCGAAGTGCAGAAAGTTCAAAGGCAAGGCTTTTATTCTCTGGCCCTGGAGATCTGCTGGAGTTGGGAGGATGGATATTTTTGAACCTTCTCTTCTGGGAAGCCTGAGATTCATTCTTACTCCCACATCCTCCAGTCTGTCCCTTCCTCTGTAAAATGATAATAAAAAGTTGTGAGGCCAACTTCAGAGAGCTTGTGAGACTAAAAAGACATGCTTCATTGAAAGTGACCTGGAGCCAGTCAACACTTTGCAAATATAATGCAGAAGAGGTAGTGCTAAATGGAGCTGATCGTTGTTTCCCACCCCATAACCCAGCACACATCTTACCCCTGCTCTAAAAGCACCTGTCTACCTAGAAACGGCCCCTCTAGATAGCTATCTGTCTTTAAAAGTGCCCATTCTGAGGAGCACCCTCATGTGAAACCTTTACAACCTCAATGAGAAGGCATACCGCTGGTTACTCTCCCTGCCACAGACAGAAAAATCATCAGCAAGAGAAAGACAGGGCCTTCTCCGTGATCCAGTGGCTAAGACTCTGAGCTCCCAATGCAGGGGGTTTGGGTTCAATCTCTGGTCAGGGAACTAGGTCCCACATGCCATAGCTAAGTATTCACATGCCCCAACTAAATATCCTGAGTGCTACAACTAAGACTCAGTGCAGCCCAATAAATAGGTAAATTTTTAAAGAGAGAAAGACACAGGAAAATTCAAGACAGACTAAGAGAAGGACACAGAGATAGGAATGAGAGAGGGGCATGTGAAGACAGAGGCAGAGACTAAAAGAATGTGGCCACCAGCCAAGGACCTCCTGCAGCTACTAGGTGCTGAAGAGGCCAGGCAGGAATCTCCCGTAGAGTCTATGGAGGGGGAAGTCCTGTTGACACCTTGATTTTGAATTTCTGGCCCCCTGAAGTGTGAGAGAACAGATTTCTGTTGTTTTAAGTCACATGGCATGTGGCAATTTGCTACAGCAGCCACAGGAAACTGACAAACACCCATTCCTTCTCTGGAACATTACACAACCAGTAAAGTGATAATTGCAAGATGTGGCCTTATGGTGAGGGTCTGTTGTTCAGTTGCTAAGTTGTGTCTGACTCTTTGCGATCTCATGGGCTGCAGCACGCCAGCCTTCACTGTCTCCTGGAGTTTGCTCAAACTCATGTCCACTGAGTCGGTGATGCCATCCAATCATCTCATCCCAGATGATGGTCTGGGTTACATAAACATGAAAAAAGGCAGGATTATTGTTGAGCAGTCAGCCTGCACCCTTTTTGTGCATTATCCTGTCTTAACCTTTAGTAACCATGTGTATTGGGTGTTTTTATTCCCCATTTTATGAAGGAAGAAAGTGAGGCAGTGCCTTGGGTAGCTGGCCAAGGTCACCCAGTTGGCAGGTGAGAGGTAGCAGACCCCATGTGCCTAGATCAATAGCTAGATGCCATCTATTGATGCCATCAATAGATGCCATCAATAGATGGCAGCCTTCCTATGACTCAGAGGTCAGGTGACAAGGAGGGTGAGGGGTCTACTGGACAAGCTGCAGCAGTAAGTTGGCCCATGAACCAAAAATGGGAGGAAGAAGATGTGTCACCTTGCATTGTGGAGGGTCTTCCCCTGGCCAGAACTGTCCAGAGGAAGGCATGGTCCATCCACCGAATGGAGTAGTATCCAGCCATTGAAAATAGTGATTGTGAAGACCTGTAGCATCACAGAAAGTGATCCTGTCATCAAGAGACAAGGGCTCCAGGCAGAACTGCCTCTGTGCTGGGTACCACTACATAAGTGCCCTACACCCACATGTGTGTAGTAGGAGGCGGCTTAGCACAGTGAAAGCAGTGTGGGAGGAAGGTGACATGTTTTTCTTTACATTTCATTTTCTAGTCACACTTTGCCAAATGTGTAATAAAAATGCAAAAAAAATATAAAACTTGATTTCCACTCCCCAAGTTAGAGCCAATCTCTCTAACCCCTCTTTATATCAATACTTTACATGAGCCATCTTTCCATCCTGCCTGGGCTCCAGTCATAGTGTACTGCAGCCAAGTGTCAGGTTAAGTGTCTTGGTCAAGATGATCAAGCATCTGCAAATCAAGGACAGGGCGACCCTGTGCAGGGATGAGAACCCAGGAGAAGGACTTCTTTGGGAATGCAGGTGGCATCTGGGAGGTCTGTCAGTGGAGAGCAGGTCCTCAGCCAATGGGAATTCCAAATGAGAAAGGCATCAGTTGGTGAGAGCACAGTGCTCTTGCCGGGGGCAAGGGGGAGGGTACTGTGTTCAACTCCTTTCTCTAGACACACTCCCCCCAGTGCATGCCTGTGGCTACACTGCTGTCTCAGTCAGATGTGCTTGTCTTTGAGCCTGCCTGAGTTGATGGGGCCAAGAGAGGTCACCTGGTGCCACTTTTGCCAAGCAGTGATCTCGATGGGAATATGGAGTTAGAACCAGGGGAATAATGTTTCTTCAGGTCCCTGGAGCTTGGGTGCTATGACATGTAAGCTGGGGAGCTGTAGGACCTCTTATGCCCATCAAAAGGACTAAAGGGACTTCCCTGGAGGTCCAGCGGTCAAGACTCCACCTTCCAATGCAGGGTACCTGGATTCGATCCGTGTTTGGGGAACTAAGATTTCACATGCTGCAGGGCAACTAAGCTTTTGCACTGCTCAACTACTGAGCCCACATGTCACAACTAGAGAGAAGCCCTGATGGCACAATCTGACACAGCCAAAATAAAATAAATATATTTTAAAAAGACTCCACACTTCCAATGCAGGGGACACAAGTTCAATCTCTGGTTGGGGCACTAAGATCCCACGTGCCAGGCAGCATGGCCAGAAAAAAAGTGTAAAAAAAAAAAAAAAGACTAAAGAAATCAGAGAGGCTGCTGAGCAAGAGAGATTGAGAGATGACCCCCAAAGCAGGTGCGTGGAGAGGAAGTGAGGATCACAAACGAGAGTGAAGATTCGGGCAACTTTTCAGCTCTCATCTTTTTGAGGCCCCGATGTGTCCTTGCCCTTGGGTTCTTCTGAAAACCCACTACACCCTCAAGCCTGTCTTTCACACGCTGCTTAAAATCTGGACCCACTTCCGAGAGTTGCTGTGACAAATCACCACAATCTGGATGGTTCAAAACAACAGAAATTTATTCCTTCACAGTTCTGGAGGCTAGAAGTTTGAAACTGAGGTGTTGGCAGGGTGGGTTCCCTCCAGAGGTTCTGAGGGGGAATCTCCTCCATGCCTCTCTCTTATGTTTATCAACCGAATCTCTGCCCATCTCCAAAGGGCATTCTCCCTATGCCTCTGTCTCTTTGTCTGAATTTCCCTCTTCTTATAAAGACACCCTCATCTAGCCCAACCTCATCTTGACTCATTAGATCTGTAAAAATCTATTTCCTGTTAAGGTCGTATTTCTAGGTTGCAGTGGGCATGAATTTTGGAAGGACAATAGTTCACCTAGTACAAACTCTCTTGAGTTGGGTTCTGTTATTTGAAACAATCAAACATTAATAAATCCCAGTTAAAACAGACATTGGTATCAGAAGGAGACTGTTGAAAGAAACAGCTTTTCAAAGAAACTAGGTATCTCTTTCAAAAATGTCACAGAAGGATAGTTGATTTACACTGTGGTGTTAATTTCTTCTGTACAGCAAGGTATATCAGTTGTATATATACATTCTTTTTCATATTCTTCTCCATTATGGTTTGTTACAGGATATTGAATATTGAAACTATATGACTTGAAGCAGAATGAAAGGCAGTGAGGAATCCCTGTCCTGGGAGAGGACACCAGCAGGTCTTGCTATGTGGTAACAGATCAGTTCAATTATTTTCAATGGTCTCATGAGGCCCAGAACTTCTGCTCATCAAGGCTGAAACTTTAGGCAACTTGGTAGCAAAATGTCCAGGCTATCAGTCTGTCTGTTACTTCTAGCTATCTTTAGAAGGTGCTACAAGGTGAGTTCAGTTCTGTTCCATTCTGCTAAAGATCAGGAAAAAAAAGTGGGGCAAATATTGAGCTCTGTTAAGGGAGATTCTTTTTTCCCTATAGCAGGTGATTATCCAGGATCCGCTAATCATGCCCATGCTATGAGCTGCAGCCTCAGTGTCTGCCTCACCTGTTTCTAACACGCATGTTGGCACACATGCGTGTTAACAGAAGAAGAACAGAAAGTCTGCAAGCTCAGCAGTTGGAATGGGGATAACTGGGAAAGGCCTAGGAGTGAACAGTCCTCAATGTCTGGTCCCTCTGAAGCCTCCCATTGCCAAGTGACCTGAGGGCAGGCAGGGGTAACATTCCCAGAATATTTATTTATTTATTATTTTTTAAAAATTTTATTTCCTTGTTTATTTTTGGCTGTGCTGGGTCTTCATTGCTGCTCAGGCTTCTCTCTCGTTGCAGCGAGTGGGAGCTGCCCTCCAGCTGCGGCTTCTCTCGTTGTGGAGCACGGGCTCTGGGCGCTCGGGCCCCAGTAGTTGTGGCGCAGGTGCTTAGTTGCCCTGCAGCATGTGGGATCTTCTCGTATCAGGGCTTGAAACTGTGTCTCCTGCATTGGCAGGTGGATTCTTTATCACTGAGCCCTCAGGGAAGCCGGCAAGAATATTTAGAGAAAGACATCTTCCTTCCATCCTAAGTCGGATGATGATTCCCCTTCTCATCTTTAGGTTGAAAGAAGAAACTGGCCACTGGGCTTGCTGCTGAGAAAGCCCAGCCCTGGGGCACAGTTTAGCTTAAGACCCAGTATTGAACTGGACAGGATTTCATGGAATTGGATGTTGGTAGGTGACACAACCCAAAATAAAATTGACAGGCCACCAACTCAGGTTTCATGAAGGTTGAAACTCCAGGAAATCCTGAAGCCTGGAAGTTGGGGCTTGTGATGTCTTAAACTCTGGGCAATTCCTAGGCTCAAGTACTGGTACCAACAAGAAGCTGCCTGATGGGGCAGCTGCATCATTTTCTAATTTTCTTTTCTTCTTCTTCTTTTTTTTTTTTTTTTCTGTGTAGCATGCAGGATCTTAGTTTCCCAACCAGGGATTGAACCCACGCCCCCTGCAGTGGAAGCACAGAATCTTAACTACTGAACCACTGGGTTGTCCATGCATCTTCCTAGAAAAAACCTTCCCTGGTGGTCCCGTGGTTAAGACTGTGTTTCCAGTGCTGGAGTTGAGGGTTCAATCTCTGGTCAGGGAACTAAGAGTCTATGTGCTGCATTGCATGGCAAAAATTAAAAAAAGAAAGAAAGAAAAGAAAAAGTCTTCCCAAGAACCTCATAAGGTCAGGCCTAAAAAAATCTAGACGAGGGATCTCCTCCCAGTGGACAGAACCTGGGGCAGCCACCTTTGCCAACAAGGGGGCCAAGGAAGATAACCAGCCGAGCAAATCCCACGTGATAGCTTGTTCCTAAAGCTTCATTTACTCTGCCTATCTAGAGGGCTGTTTTGTGTGCTCTGCATGGTGCTGTGGTTTTTTTTTTGTCTGTAGATCAAGCACAGTTGTTGTTCAGTAACCAAGTCATGTTACTCTTTGAGACCCCATGGACTGCAGCCCGCCAGGCCTCTCTCAGCCTCACCATCTCCCAGAGTTTGCCCAAGTTCATGTCCACTGAATCAGTGATGCCATCCAACCATCTCATCCTCTGTTGCCCCCTTCTCCTTCTGCCTTCAGTCTTTCCCAGCATCAGGATCTTTTCCAACAAGTCAGCTATTTGCATCAGGTGGCCAAAGTGTTGGAGCTTCAGCTTCAGCATCAGTCCTTCCAATGAATATTCAGGGTTGATTTCCTTTAGAATGGACTGATTTGATCTTCTTGCTGTCCAAGGGACTCTCAAGAGTCTTCTCCAGCACCACAGTTTGAAAGCATTAGGTCTTCGGCAATCAGCCTTCTTTAGATCAAGTATGGTAGGGTAGGTTAAATTGATCATTTAGTCTATCTAATGAGGAGGATCCTGAGGAGCCACCATAGAGGAGAGTCAACAGAAATAGAGGGGGTGGGGGACTTCCCTGGTTGTCCAGGGGTTAAGACTGTGCTTCCAGTGCAGGGGACACGGGTTAGATCCCTGGTGGGAGAACTAAGAGTCCACATGCTGTGTGGCTCAGGCAAAAGCTTAAAAAGAAAGAAAGAAGAAAACAGAGAGGGTGGGGATCAGCTGGGGATGAAGCCCAGGGCACAGTGGTTTGAAAGATTTGGGTTGCTTCATAAGGGGTGAGGCATCTGTGGTTAAGTTTGTGGTGTCAGGTTAAGCAAGTGCAACTGGAACGGAGATGCCTTGGGAAAGCCACTGGAGAACAGTAAAGGGTGTGGGGACAGGGCAGGAAAGCCAGTCCATCCGTTCCCCTTTTCTGGTCACCCTCCCTCATGTGGTCATGGGGACAGGCAACTCGGCATAGGAGCCTGACTGCTAGCCATAGTCCTCTGGGCCAGAAGGGAAGCCCTGATTCAAGAGTGAACAGTCAACTCCTTCCTGGGAAGATGGGCTTGGGATCTGGAAACAGTTCTATTTGGGGCAAGGGATCCAGGATCCCACACTGGGGGGAACCAACAGGACCTCTGTCATTTCTCTCTATTGCCTGCAGGCCCCTGACCATTCTCCTGGGTAAAGCCTGACTTGTTCAGCTGTGACTGTGTCGTTCATTCATCCGATTCATTCAGCGCTGCAGGTGGGTCAGTGGGGACCGGCCAACAGTGCTGAGAGAGTGTCCAGGGGTGTCTGGTTCTGGGACCCCAAAGCTGGGCTGTGTCTCTGGGTTCCATGTGTATACACTATACCCTTGTCATGGAGTCCTCGTTCTTTCTTCAGCTAACAGGGCTGATGCTGATTCTCGGAAACATTTGTGTGGTGGGAGAGTGACCTATATACTGGGTATCAGGTGAGGTTGAGGTTCAAGAACAAGATTGTTGTTCAGTTGCTAAGTCATGTCTGACTCTTTGTGACCCCATGGACTGCAGCATCAGATCCATGGACTGCTGCATCACCGGGCATCCCTGTCTTTCACTGTCTCCCGGGGTTTACTCAGATTCGTGTTCATTGAGTCGGTGATGCTATCTAACCATCACATCCTCTGCTGCCCTCTTCTCCTTTTGCCTTCTATCAAGAGCAAGGAAGTCATCAGATAATCATAGGAGTCAACCCAGCTGATCCCCCAGGGTTGTGGGCCGTCCTCCTCGTGGCACCCTGGACTGCGACTTGAAGCTCCAGGATACCCTGGGCTTGCTCTCTGACTCTGGGCCTTTGCTCATGCTTTTCCTTCTGCCTGGAGTGCCCTTGCCCACTCCTCTTTCTGTCCCTCCCCACTTTTTTGCTTGACTACTCAGCACAGGTGTTACCTGCCTGGCTCCCTCGCCCAGAGGGAACCCCCACTCTATTCCAGGCTATGCCATCCCCACTGCAGACTTGGGTGACCACCTGCACGCTCGGCCGCTCCTTGGGAGCAGGGACTTTGCACGGATGTGGCTTGACTCCCTGGCTGCGAACTCTGCATCAAGCACCCAGAATGTAACAAGTGAGTCTGTAGAAATGCTGAACGAATGAATGACACACTCATGGCTGGACAAGTCAGGCTTTGCCCAGGCTTTGCAGGTCAGGGGCCTGCGGGCAAGGGAGAGCAAGGACAGAGGTCCTCCTGGTTTCCACCAGTGTGGGAACAGCTCTTTCATTTCCTTCCAGCAGGATCGTCAAACCCAATGACACTGAAACCGGATGCTCAGAGAGCATCAGGGAGGCAGGGAGGCTGGGCCACCTTTCAGAGTGGCCCCTCCGCCCCTCATATCAGCAGAGGTGTGGCTGCAGCCTGGATCAGTCCATCCCTCAGTCCTGTCCCAAGCATAGGAACGAACGCTGCTTCCTGATTGAGAGTGATAACATATTACCCCCTCCTCTTTATATCAGGCAGCCTCCTAGCTTCCCCCCAACCAGCCTCCCAGCCCCTAGCATCCTAGTTTACTCTGAGTGGGAGCCCACAGAGTCCAGAGCTGGCAGCTGGGAGGCAGGGCACACAGCACACTCCTCTTTCCGGCTTCCCCAGTTCGCCTTCCCAGCAGGCCTCCGCCTTCACCCCACCACCCCCCAGCTCGGCCTGATGAAAGAGCAATGGTGCAAAATTCGTTGGGGAGAAAAACAGGAAGTGGAGCCGGAGAGCTCGGCTGCAGAAGCTCTACCCCAGCAGACTGTGGCAGCCCCCTGCCACCCGCGGCCTTACAGGAAAGTGTTGAGGGGGCAGCCCCAGCCCATCGGGGGAGGTGGGGGTGAGGGAGAATCCGGTAAGGACCCTTTGTCCGTGAGGGGCTTCATTCCTAGATCAAACACCACACCTGCAGCCCGTATTTCACATCTTTTCTCACCTACTCAGGACAGCTCCTCAAGGTTGGTACCTTTACCCCATCTTACAGATGAGGAAATAAACCCAGAGAAGTTAAATGACTTGGCCGAGGCCACACAGCCTTTCCCACGGCTGGGTCATGGCTCCTCGATTCTTTCTCAGGCTTTGATTTCTATTTGTGGTGTGTTTTTGTTCTGGGCCTGTGAGTGCTCAGTGGGTGAGGGGAGGGTGTGTGTGTGGTGGGGGAGGGCTGCTTCTGGCTCCTGCATCTGAGCACATCTGGGCTGGCGGGAAGACCGGGAGCAGGGCCGGCAGCAGAGGGCCTGGTTCCTGGGATGTGTGAGATGGAAGGAGCAGGAGAAGAGAAGAGGAGAGCCCGGGACGGGACGGAGGGAGCGGGGCGGGGGTGGGGAAGGCACTGGAATGACGGCCTCGCGATGAGGCTCCCCAAATACTAAATCAGGTGTTTACAACCTCAGCTGGCCGACCGTCCGAAGGACTCAGAACTCCAGTTGAGTTCAGAAGCCACTTTCCCTCCCAGGCCTGGAACTTGGGGAGCTCCGATTCTCTCTGTATGTATACATGTCTGAGAAACAACATCCAAATGGGGCCCCAGGGAAAAGAAGCAGGACTTGAGGTGGCCTGAGTACGGCAAAGTGATGGGGTGGGGAGGTTTACCCCCCAAAGGCTGCTCCCCAGCCGAGCCCAAGCCCTCACCCGGACCCCAGCTCTGCCCCACCTGGGGATCATGAAGCTTGCCTCACTCTGTCTGCTGCATCCCAGGACAGACCCTGGACTGCAACCTGGGGCTTCTGGGGACTTCCCCACGGAGTTCCTACCCCAAGCCTCTCCCCTGCCCAGGTCCGCCCCCAGATCTTGACCCACGGGCTTCAGCCCCACTTGCCACACGCACCTGCTTTCTGGTCACCCCCTCTACCTCCAGCTGTCGGTGGGCACCCCCTCTCCCCAACATTCCCCAGAGCTGTCCCGCCCCTGTGCAAGGTGCTGCAGCCCCGCGGTCCCCTGAGGTGGAAACCACGGCGCCGTGCTGTGACCTTTGTGTGCCGCCACCGCCACCGGGCGACCTCCCCGAGATAGGGCGCCCTTCCCAGAAACGTCTGGGCTGCGAGACCACAGGGCCCAGAGCTTTCCCCATGGGCTGCAGGTGAGAGGGGCTCCTGCCTCAGCCTCAAGGCGTCCCTCCTCTCTCTGACCCCTGCGGGTAGCAGCATCCCCCCTCCTTTCCTCTGTGCAGGAGCCCGGGCCTCTGGTCCCCAGCCCCTCCCGTCCAAGAGCGCGCTGTGGGGACCTGCTGGTACAAGAAAATGCTTAGAACAACGCCGGCCCTTAGGGAGAGCTCAGAAGACGTGTATACCGTCATCCTCTTTAATCCTCACAACAACCCCCTAAGTGAGCATTATGCTCCTGTTTTACAAGTGAGAAAACTGAGGCAGAGAGATGGGCGCTGCGGGCAGCACAAAGGGGCTGATGAGGGATTTGAACCTAGGTCTCTTGGAAGCTGTGCTCTCAGACCGTGCGGAGGGCTTGCCCATCTCCCCTGGTTTAGGGCCAGATTTGGATGCACACACATGCATGCGCACACACACACACACACACACACCAGCTTTGGATGTACATACACTGCACACATACACACACAGCATCGCACACTGCATACACACCAGCACATCCTGCACACACTGCATACACACCAGCACACACACGCACACACACCTAGTGCCTCTCCCACCCCCGCAGAAGGGCTCGATGGGATGCGAGGCTGCACCTTTACAAAGAAGTTGAAGTGGAGCCCGGGGCGGAGCCTTCCGGCCGCCGGGCCACCTTCTCCCACGCGGCCTCTCGTTTGAACTCCAGGAGATCACGGGCGCCACCTGGTGGTAATATGAGGTAAAGGCACCGCTGTCCCAGCCGTGCTCCAAGGCGCTCATCGCGCTCCCTGCGGCCCGAAGGAAATCGGCCAAGCCAGTGGGTTCCACGACTCGGCATTCACTCTCCTTTCCGCCTAGTTCCCTCCAGGGATGGGGAAATGAGCAACTCTTGTATTGCTTTGTTTGGGCTGCTGGTGGTTTGGGGTAGATGTGTCAAGAAGATTATTTTACTGAAAATATTTGTATATTATATGCAACAAACTTCCTATTCTTTTCTTAATTCCTGTGTGCAGGTTATTCCAGAGGTGCTTTTTCTGCTTAGGTTGGCACTGGCAGCTCAGCTCTTCCCTCCTCCCACCCCCTTCTCCCAGCTCAGCTCCTGGGCCTGGAGGTGCCGGCTGCTCCTTGCTGCCAGACTTTGCTCCCAGGCTCCCGGCTGGGTCCCCAGCAGCCTGGTGGCCTCTCCATTTGGGCCTGTGGGAGTCCCCTCCAAGGAATCTGCCCCCAACCTGACTTCCCACCAACCCGCTCTCATCCTGCATTTCCTTTCTGCTTCAGTGAAACTTGCCTCTTCTCCCCGCCCCCAGTAGCCTAAGCCAAAACGGGCCTCACTGTTTCCTTCTCTTTCTTTTGTGCCTCATTCAGGCATCACCAAACCTCACCATCCATGTGACCGTCAAGGGATGGGGGCTACAGGTTTCACTCATTCATTAACACACATTGTCAAATGCCAGCAAACATGGCCCGGAGAACGCAGGGTGGCCAATGTCCCTGACCTTGAGGACATTCTAAAGCGGGGGAGGGGTGGTTTGGAGGGGATGGGAGGCAGACGATACAGGAAAAGGCAAGGAACAAACAGGCACATTCATAATGCGTCACAGGCAGTATGCGCTGTGCAGAAAGCAGGTAAGGGCCCCCATTGCCAGACCCCCCAGGTGCCCTCCTCACCCTGCCTGGTGTCCACATCCCACACCAGGAGGCTGCCCTCTGCCCACAGCTGCCTTCCTCACTGTCGGGGCGACTGGCCCCATGAGGACCCGCCCCCTCTCCCCTTCCCCCTTGCCTCACCCTAAGGCTCTGATGCTTCCCACCGGGCCACACTCCTGTGTGGATGCCTCCTCACCTGGCTGGGACTCCAACATCCACACCTGGCCACCCAGGGCTGCATGGCCTGTCTCCCCCCTCCCAGTGCCCTTTGGACAGAATTCATAAAGGAGAGGAAGGAACGGAAGGGGAGGAGAGAGAGAAAGCCGCCTCTCAACCTGATATTGTGAAAAATTTCAAACTCTCCAAAAACCTGAAAGAGTAGTATAGTGAGTGCCATATACCCTAAAGATACCTAAGATGGGAAGAACGGCCTGGAGGGAAGCAGGTGGAGGGGATGGTCCAGAAGGAGGGAAGACAGTAAGGAAGCCGAAGTGGGAGGGGCTGGCCTGGCTGGGAGCATGGACAGTCCCTGGTGACAGGCAGGCGGGACGAAGACAGAGGACAGCTGTCCATAGACTGGTAGATACATTGTGGGAATACAGGGACTTCTGGGATTTTGGTTTTTTTTCCTTGTTAATTAGGAAGCAAGCTCATCAGCTGAGAGAGAAGAGGGGAGGAGGTGCTGAGAATGGAGGCGTGAAGTGAGAGTGTGAAAGTCCTTCTGGGATCCTGTGAAGACAGCCCCTGGAGAGGTGTGGCTGTGTGTTCTCCGGATGCTTTGGGCTTTGGTCCGAGTGAGTCTGCACCTCCGTCTTCTCTCCCCAGTCCCTGCCCGGCCTCGCTCCCTGCCTCACCGTGGAGTTCCCCAGCTCTGAGGTCAGGGAGGGGAGGAGAGTGAAGCTCCTGCCTCTCCCTGGCCTGAGTCTCTCTGCTGAAGTTGGTTTGAGCCGGTTTCTCTCACTCTATCTCCTTGAACACGTTGCTCGAAACTTCTAACTTCAGTTCCTCTCCTCTTATCCATCTGCCCTTCTGTCCCAGCCAGATCCTATTTCCAGAAGAGTTCATTGCTCTATAGGCATTAGCTAGGCAAAGACAAAGTTCTGGAAAGTTCCAGAGTCCTGAGTGGGAGTGATCACGACCAGTGCTTACCAAGCACCAGGCATTGTTGTAAGCAATCTTTACCCAGTTAACTTACCCAGGTCTCACAGTGGTCCTCCACGAAGCCTCTGCTATGATTTCCACAGCACGCAGGAAAGGTGGGGCTGAGCTGGGATTCACACCCCTGGGGCCTGACTTGGTTTGGAACCTGCCGGGTCCCATGCAGCTGGGTGGTACAGGAGGATGGGTTCTGGAAGGATTGGTGTGTGTTGTTGTCGTTGTTCAGTCAGTCATGTCTGACTCTTTGAGACCCTGTGGACTGCAGCACGCCAGGCTTCTCTGTCCTTCGCCATCTCCTGGAGTTTGCTCAAACTCATGTCCATTGAGTCAGTGATGCCGTCCAACTACCTCATTCTCTGTTGCCCACTTCTCCTCTTGCCCTCAATCTTTCCCAGCATCAGAATCTTTCCCAGTGAGTTGCCTCTTTGCATCAGGTGCAAAAGTATTGGAGAATTGGTATATAACAAGAAAAGGGGAGTTAAAATTTTCCAGATGAAGATTTCCCTAGTGGTCTTATGATTAAGAATCTACTTTCCAATTAAGGGGACGTGGGTTTGATCCCTGGTGGGGAACTAAGATCCCACATGCTGTGGGGCAAGTAAGCCTGCTTGTGGCAATGAAGATCCAGCACAGCCAAAAAAAGAAAAAGAATTTCCAGATGGCTTTTCAAGCAGGTTATTAAACCGAGAGACAAGCCTCTTTGATCACATGGCTCAGACACCCAGAAACTGGGCATGTGGTGGAAAGAGACAGGAGGACCATGACTCAGGGCCTCTTAAGGGAGGTCCAGGGTGAGTTGTCATGTACAGACATGAGAGTTGGACCATAAAGAAGGCTGAGAGCCAAAGAATTGATGCTTTCGAACTGTGGTGCTTAAGAAGACTCTTGAGAGTCCCTCCTAAAGGAAAGTCCATCCTAAAGGAAATCAACCCTGAATACTCATTGGAAAGACTGATGCTGAAGCTGAAGCTCCAACACTTTGGCCACTTGATGTGAAGAGCTGACTCATTGGAAAAGACCCTGATGCTGGGAAAGATTGAAGACAGAAGGAGAAGCGGGTGACAGAGGCTGTGATGGTTGGATGGCATCCCTGACTCAATGGACATGAACTTGGTAAACTCTGGGAGATGGTGAGGGACAGGGAGGCCTGGCGTGCTGCAGTCCATGGGGTTGCAAAGTGTCCGACACAACTTGGCAACTGAACAGCAACAACAGGGAGGGTTGTAGTAGGTGACGCTGATGCTGCTTTTGCCTTCCCACAAGGGGCCCCCTTCCCAACCTTCCAGAGGCCCTTTGTTAACAGTAAAAAGGTCCCCAGGTCCTGAGACCCAGGAAGCAAGGGGCAGGGCAACAACCCACATCAGAGGGGGTCATTAAGTCTTTCCTGCCAAGTTTGATGTGATCCCTCCTCCCTGTCCAAGTTCCCTTCTCTGAACTCAGAATCCCCAGAACCCAAAGGGATTCTGGCCTTAGGACTAGCAGCTGCTTCCCACCCCCTTCTTCTCCCCACCTTCTCCCGAGGTCACTGGGGCAGAAACATTTTAAAATGTGTGGGAGATATGTTCTGAGCATTGCTTACAGAGGACTCATTCTAACTCATCTTCTATCCAGGGAGCCCAGCGCCGCTCACTTTAATGAAACCTGATTCTCAACAGCAGGGGATTGCTTAGGAAAAGCTTATGGTACCAAAGATGAAAAAGTGTGCCATCATCAGGATCGTGTAGAAGAATATTTAATGGAAAGGGAAAATGCTCGAGAGATGAGACATTTTTTTAAAAAACTGCCTTAAAAAAACAAAACCAGCATGCCCCAACATCATCCCAATTTTGCTAAACAAATTGCACATTTTCACTCATTTATTCCTTCAGCTGACATCTATCGAAAGAGGAGCCTCCTGAGAGTCAAGCCTCACCCTGCAGGCAGCAGGGTAGGAGTGGGTGGGGGAAGGCTGTGAGGAAACCCACCTGCTCCAGCCTCTCAGGTGAGCCACAGACAGTCTAGGCCACCGGAGGAACGTGCCAGGGGCTATGGGAAGGCTTGGAGTCTTCCTGGAGGGAGCGGCACTGGAAGGAAAAGCTGCAGGAGTGAGTTACTTGGGCAGAGAGAGTGAGGGAGACCCAGAGACTTTGGAGACCTCACCAGTTTGGGTACTGGCCAGATAAAGCCCAGGCAATGCTCAGGCTGAACTGGAATGGGGATTGGCTCGGTGGGGGGGGCGGGGGGAGGTGCTCCTGACCAAAACAGATGGGGCCCTGTGAGCTACCAGAACGGGAGCCGCCCAAGAGTCTGAGTTCATCCATCTCCCATGCCTCATACGCAGTCTTACAAAGGAAATTAAAATGGGTGGGAAAAATGGGGGTAGTCAGGGAAGGCTCCTCTGAGGAGGTGAGATCTAAGCAGAGACCCTTGGGAAGAGTATGCGGGGGGTCATCCAGGCAGGAAGGGTCACATGTCTGCAGTTGCCAAGGCTTGGAAGCGGAAGGGGCCTGAGATATTCCAGGAGCTGCAGAAGGATCACTGCCTTGGAAGAGGCTACTCTGCCATGTGCAAGGACCCCGGAGGGCATTTGCAGGGCTTCTGTGGTGTCTCAGATCATAAAGAATCCGCCTGCAAGGCGGGAGACCTGGGTTTGATCCCTGGGTAGGGAAGATCCCCTGGAAAAGGGAATGGCTACCCACTCCTGTATTCTTGCCTGGAGAATGCCATGGACAGAGGAGCCTGGCGGGCTGCAGTCCATGGGGTCACAAAGAGTCAGACACGACTGAATGGCTAACACTTTCATGTTTGTCTGTATGAACAGTCCTAAAGAATGCAGAACCAGCGTGGCATCACCGTCTGTGCAGCCCAATCTCATGTGATTCCCCGAAGTAATGCCCTGCTGACCAGTGGGAGGCACCCTATTTACCAGGCTCTCTCCTGGGCTGGCTGCATAGGTGTGAGGACCTGAACTTCTCGAAGCATCTGGGTGGTTAAGTGCCCCAGCTAAATGACAATTCTGGTCTCTGTTGGTCCCAGGCATCAAGGAAGATGCTCTTTGAGGAAGGGGATCCAAAGTGTGGGGGACCCTGAGGTGTGGGGCCTGCAGTTACTGTACCCCCTTGTCTGGGTCTAAGGGTGGCACTGGGTTGGTGGGTGGGTGGTGAGCCAGGGATGAGGGAGGGAGGGGAAGGCAGGGTTGAAGGGGCTGGGGCCCCCAGGGACTTGGCTGGCTGCTAAGAACCCAGGGAAGCTATAACTAAGTGTTGGCAGCACTGGTCTCCTTTGGGTCCCAGGCAATGGGAAGCCATGAATAAGCCCCTCGCCTCCCAGAGCCAGGGGCAAGCCCCTAGTTGTACAGGCAGGACCAGTGAAGGCAATGAAGCTCTGCCTCTGGATTGCTGGGGTCCCCAGCATGGCTGTGACCAGCTTGAGGCGTGTGGGGTTTTCTCAGGGCAGGATGGGAGCAGGGAGCCCCTCCCCACCTCTTCCCTTGTACTCCTGGAATTAGATGAGCTGGTCTCTCCCTGAACCTCTCCCTGGTGCAGGCCCCGCTTAAGACAGAAGGCCCAGGTGCCCTCTCTGCCGCCTGGCTTTCCAGTGCGCTCAGCACCCAGTTAACAGGTGAGCAAATGTGACCACCATGACGGAGCAACTGCTCTTCCCTCCCGCCCTGGGCTCTTCACAAACCTGGTAAAATGCCATGATGTGGCATCAACGCCCACACTTTAGGAGACCCAGAGACCTTGTGCACATTGTCCAAGACCACCCAGATGATGAGGGGCAGAAAGGAGATTTAAGCCCAAATTTATCTGGTGACACCAAGTAGCAACATCCTTGTGGGTCAGTCCCATGGACCAAGCACTGATTGGCGTCATACTGACTGCAAGGCATCTAAGCCTCACCACAGCTTTGGGAGGATCCAGCTCTACCATGTCACAGCCACAGGGGCGTCCAGAGAGTCCCCCATTATGAAACCCATGAATCATTCTGCAGCAAAATGTACGGCTTGCATGCAAAGTGTGAGGGAACAGGGAGTGGGTGGATAATTGAGATTGTAGCCTCACCTCAGTGGTCAGAGATTTAACCAAGTAAGTCTGTGCCAAATTCAAACACATTGTTTTCAGAGCTTTGGGGGCTTAGGGATTGACAATAATGGATTGTGTGTCTAGATTGCTCCCATTTTATAGATTACAAAACTGAGGCACAGAAACGATGTAACTTTACATGGGAATTGGTTGAGTTTGGGATTTATATACTTTTTTTGTTTGATTTTTGGCCATGTTGCATGTCCTGCAGGATCTTAATTCTCTGACCAGTGATTGAACCCGAGCCCTGGCAGTGAAAGCACCAAGTCCTAACCACTGGACTGTCAGAGAATTCCTTGAGTTGAGATTTAAATCAGGCCATGTTATCAGCTTCTGTGTTCCCCTGCCCCTGTATCCCCAGCCCAGTAACTATGTAACAAGCACCTTTATACTACAGACTCAGTCTTACACCAGCCCCAAGAGATAGAAAACAAGCCCCTAGTTTTTTTTTCCAGGAGGAAACTTAGTCTCAGGAGAATAATTTACTGAAGGTGAGCAAGCCAGTAACTGACTGGTAGAGGAAGAATTTCACCCAGTTCTGCCCACTCCAAGCACACGTTCTTTCCACTGGGCAGCTAGACTGTGTCCTGGGTATACATGTAAAAATTAGAAAAGAGTAAATGCTTGTAAATACATGCAGTGTACAGAAGGATACAAGAAATCCTGGTGTTTACACGCCCTCCAGTCCTATTCTGCAGAGGTTATCAGGGCTGACAATCGGATATGAGTTCCTTCCTGGTAGGAGGGGCTACATAATAGCAGGGCCCAGTGCAAAATAAAAATATGGGGCCCTTTGTTCAAAAAAGATGAGGAATTTCAAGATGATAATAGTAAACCAAGTGGATCACAGAGCTCTTCTGGATGGGTGGAGGGGTCTGTGCCACATCTGGGTCTCACACCCATGAACCCAGCTCTGCTGCATGACCAGGGATTGAACCTAGCCTCCCCCCCCCACCCCCACCCCCCCCACCCCCGTGCATTGGGAGGGTGGAGTCTTAGCCACTGGACTGCCAGGGAAGTCCCCTCTCTCTCTTCTTAAAAGGACTCCAGTACTGTTGGGCTCAGGACTCCACTTTTATGACCTCATTTAACCTTTTTTTTAAAAAAAGTTTTAATTTATTTATTTTAACTGGAGGCTAATTACTTTACAATATTGTAGTGGTTTTTGCCATACATTGATAAGAATCAGTCATGGGTGTACATGTGTCCCCCATCCTGAACCCCCCTCCCACCTCCGTCCCCATCCCTTCCCTCTGGGTTGTCCTAGTAAACCGGCTTTGAGTGCGCTGCTTCATGCATCGAACCTGGACTGGTGATCTGTTTCACATATGGTAACATACATGTTTCAGTGCTATTCTCTCAAAGCGTCCCACCCTCGCCTTCTCCCACAGAGTCCAAAAGCCTGTTCTTTACATCTGTGTCTCTTTTGCTGTCTTGCATGTAGAGTCGTCGTTACCATCTTTTAAATTCCATATATGTATTCATTAATATACAGTATTGGTGTTTTTCTTTCTGACTTACTTCACTCTGAATAATAGGCTCCCGTTTCATCCACCTCATTAGAACTGACTAAAATGCATTCTTTTTTATAGCTGAGTAATATTCTATTGTGTACACATACCACAAATTTCTTATCCATCTGTCTGCTGATGGATATCTAGGTTGCTTCCATGTCCTAGCTATTGTAAACAGTGCTGCAGTGAACACTGGGATACATGTGTCTCTTTCAATTCTGGTTTCCTTGGGGTGTATGCCCAGCAGTGGGATTGCTGGGTTGTATGGCAGTTTTATTCCCAGTTTTTTCAAGGAATCTCCATACTGTTTTCCAAGAAGGCAATGGCACTTCAGTACTCTTCTACTCCAGTCCTCTTGCCTGGAAAATCCCATGGACAGAGGAGCCTGGTAGGCTGCAGTCCACGGGGTCGCTACAAGTCAGACACGACTGAGTGACTTCACTTTCACTTTTCACTTTCATGCATTGGAGAAGGAAATGGCAACCCACTCCAGTGTTCTTGCCTGGAGAATCCCAGGGACAGGGGAGCCTGGTGGGCTGTCATCTGTGGGGTCACACAGAGTAGGACACGACTGAAGCAACTTAGCAGCAGAAGCAGCAGCATACTGTTCTCCATAGTGGCTTCACTAGTTTGCATTCCCACCAGCAGTGTAAGAGGGTTCCCTTTTCTCCACATCCTCTCCAGCATTTATTGTTTGTAGACTTTTTGATGGCAGTCCTTCTGACCCATGTGAGATGGTATCTCATTGTGATTTTGGTTTGCATTTCTCTGATAATGAGTGATGTTTAGCATCTTTTCATATGTTTGTTAGCCATCTGTATGTCTTCTTAGGAGAAATGTCTGTTTAGTTCTTTGGCTCATTTTTTGATTGATGACCTCATTTAATCTTAATGACCTCCTTAAAGAGTCTGTTTCCAAATACAGTCACATGGAGGGTTAGAGCTCAACATATGAATTTTAGGGGAGCACAGTTCAGTCCATAACATCATCTAGACAGGAAAGCGTACGAATCCTAATTGTACAGCTTGATGAGTTTTCACAAGCCACACCAGCCGCATCCAGCTCAGGAAAGAGGACATGATAAGGGCCTAGAACACCGCCTCTCCCGGTTCTCTTCTAGGCACTTTCCATCCCCTCAAAGACTAACTGATACCAATCAGACTCGGCTGGGCTCACCCGACAATGCGTAGGAAGCCAATCTACCTACACTGGGCTGTGGTGAAGGAAAGGACAGAGTTTAGTGCAGGTGCCTGATGTGGGGCCAAGCACGGAGAATGGGCAGCTTGTGCTCAGAAGACCTGAACTCCCCAGTGGCTTTCTGGGAAGGGTTTTTGTTTTTGTTTTTGTTTTTTACTACTTATTTATTAATTTGGCTGCATCGGTTCTTAGCTGCAGCACACAGGATCTTTGTTTCGGCACACGGACTCCCTAGTTGTGGTTCATGGGCTTCAGAATGCAAGGGCTCAGTAGTTTGTGGCAAGTGGGCTTAGTTGCTTTGCGGCGTGTGGGATCCTCAGTCCCTGACCAGGGATTGAACCTGTGTCCCCCACATTGCACGGTGGGTTCTTAACCACTGGATCACCAGGGAAGCCCCCGGGGAAGAATTTTTAAAGGCAAGGTGAGGGAAAAGGTCTCAGGGTGCCTGATCAGCTTGTGGACAGTCTTCTGATTGGTTGGGAGGTGAGGCAACTGGGTGGTATTTCGGGAGTCAGCATCATCAACCTTCTGGCTCCAACTGGTCTGGGGTCTAGGTACTGGTGGTCAGCAAGCAGTAAACTTCTTCCACCTGGTAGGGGTTTTAGCATCTGCAAAACAGCTCAAAGATATGGCTCTGTATATTATCTACAGTCCTTGAGGAGGAACTAAAGGTCCTTGACTTTGTTTTAACCATAAAACAAAGTCAAGGACCTTTAGTATTAGTATTTAACTATTTAGTATTTAGTATTAGTATTTAACTATTTAAATATTTAGTATTAGTATATAACTATTAGTATTTTGTCTTGCTTGACTGTTTTCCTTTGTTTCTGCATTTTCTCATTTCTCTGATTATATTTGCTCTTTGAAACTCAGAGAAGACCTAAGAGGTTAAAACTATGGTACAAATAAGAGGTGGGAGGGAGACCCTGGAATCTGCTCCCAGGAAGGCCCCATGGGGTCCTTCTTGATTTTACAACCACTATTGTGATTCTAACCTTATAGATTATTATCTGATTTTAAACTTTTATTTTAGCAAATGTATTTATTTTTAATTATTACCCTTAAAAACTTTTTTTTTTTGGCTGTGGTGGGTCTTTGTTGCTGCGTGTTGTCTTTATTTAGCTACAGTGAGCAGGGGCTACCCTCCTGTTGCAGTGTGCAGGCTTCTCCTGTTGCGGTGGTTTTTCCTGTGGCAGAGCACAGGTTCTAGGTGCGAGGGCTTCAGTAGTTGCGGTTCCCAGGCTCTAAAGCTCAGGTTCAGCAGTCGTGGTGCACGGGCTTGGTTGCTCAGAGGCCTGTGGGGTCTTCCTGGATCAGGATCAAACCCTCGTCCCCTGCACTGTAAGGAGGACTCTCAACCACTGGACCGCCGGGGAAACTCTGTTTTAAATTATTTTTTAATGTATCTTTTTATTTATTCGATGTTTTGGACACTCCTTTTGGCATGTGGGATCTTCGTTTCCTGGACTAGTGACTGAACCCGTGCCCCCTGCATTGGCAGGGTGGAGTCTTAACCTGGGACTATCAGAGGAGTCCCTGGTTTTGAAATTTTTGTATATTTATGTGTTCAATGCTGTGTTATGAGTTCATCTGTTAAAAAAATCATTTTATTTATCTAGTTAGTTTTTGGTCGTGCTGGGTCTTTGCTGCTGTGTGGGCTTTTCCCTAGTTGCGGTGAGCAGGGGCTCCTCATTGTGGGGGCTTCTCTTGTTGTGGAGCATAGGCTCTCAAGTGCAGGAGCTTCAGTGGTTGCAGTTCCCGGGCTCTAGAGCACAGGCTCAATAGCTATTGCATAGGGGTTTAGTTGCTCTGAGGCTTGTGGGATCTTCCAGGATCAGGGATTGAACCTGTCTTCTGCACGGGCAGGTGGACTCTTTACCACTGAGTCACCAGGGAAGCCCATGAGTTCATCCATTTTGTTGCACATAGAAAAAAAATCTGTTCATTTCCTAGAGGTGTCAGTGTCTACATGTGTAAAAGTCCACTTTTACTGTGATTTTTTATTCATTCCCTTGTGGATGGACATTTAGTTTGTTTCCTATTTTGGGTCCTGCAGCAACTGCAGGAGAGCAAACAGGGATGAAGGTCAGCCTCTGAGAATCTAACAGGTGGAGGAAGCAGAGTTTTTTTTTAAATTATTTATTTGGCTGTATCAGGTCTTAGTTGCGGCACGAGGATCTTTCGTTGGCAGCACACAGACTCTCCAGTTGCAGTGTTCGAGCTTACTTGCTCTGCAGTGCATGGGGTCTTAGTTCCCTGATCAGGGATCGAACCCGAGTCCTCTGCACTGCAAGGCAGATCCTCAACCACTGGACCACCAGGGAAGTCACCCCAAAAGTGCTTTGCTTGATCTCTTGTGTTTATATGCCTCCCTATTTTCCCCCTTCCCTAGCTTATTTAGCTCATCTGGATCTGCTGGGGAACCAGCATCAGCACTTTTTAAAAAGTTCCCCAGGCTTCCCAGTTGGCTCAGTGGTAAAGAATCTGCCTGCCAATGCAGGAGATGCGGGTTCGATCCTTGGGTTGGGAAGATCCCCTGGAGGAGGAAATGGAAACCCAGTCCAGTATTCTTGTCTGGGAAATCGTGGGCTACAGTCCATGGGGTCTGGAAAGAGTTGGACACAACTTAGTGATTAAACAGCAGGTGATTCCAGTATCCTGCCAAGGCTGAGAATCAGTGATTCAGGCTTAGAATTTTAGAGCTGTGTGTTGGTGAGGCAAGGAGTTCCAGCTGGTGTGTGGGTATTGCTTGGGGGATCTTGGTGGGCCCTGCATCAGGAAGTGGGCTCTAAATGCCAGCCTGGGATCAGAAGGAAGATTGGAGGTGGTGGAGAGCAGGTGCTGCCTCCTGGAAACACCCTCAGGGTTCCTTCATCTGGCAACACACTGTGAGCACCGTCTCTGGAACTTGTTAGAAATGCAGATACCTGGGTTCTTTCTCAGATCGAAGATTCAGACTTTTAAGGAGTCCTGTGCACACGAAAGTTTGAAAACCACTGATTTTAAAAGTTGGCAAGTTCAGGATCCGAATCCAGAGCATGCATAAGATTCCTGCTGATGTTGTGTATTATCACGGGGAAAGGCAGTGCCTCAGTTTCCTCATCTGTAAAATGTGTCCCGTGGTCTCTCATGTTGTTTCCAACAAGAGGTGCTGGTCCAGTTTGAACTAAGTCTGAGTTAGTTGCAAGTTGAAAGCTTTTAAGTTGCCATCATGTACAATGTTAATACCTTTAAAAAGACACTACAAAAATTTAGCTGGTGTGTTTCTTTATGGTTTATTTCTTTATTTAATTAATGCATCGATTGATTTTTGCCTATGCTGAGTCTTCGTTGTGGTGAGTGGGCTTCTCATTGTGATGGCCTCTCTTGTTGTTGAGCATAGGCTCTAGGCTCATAGACTTCAGTAATTGCAGTATCCGGGCTCAGGAATTGTGGTGCTTGGGCTTAGTTGCTTCGAGGCATGTGGAATTTTCCCAGACCAGGGACTGAACTCATGTCATCTGCACTGGCAGGCAAATTTTTATCCACAGAGCCACCAGGGAAGTCCCTGGTGTGTTTCTAATAATGAGTTAGTGATCAAGTAGAAGATTAGGGATATTTTTTAGGAGGGAAATGCATAAGAAAAATAATTAAAGTAATCATCCCAGTAAGCAGTGTTATTGTAATGACCAGATCCCCCAAGTTCTGGAAATAAACTTTTTTAAATAAACATTTTACTTTGAAACAATTTTAGATTTACAGAAAAGAAGGCACAGAGAATTTCTCTTTACCCTACATCTAGCGTCCACTATTGCTAGCATCTGATACAATCTTCGCAATGAATAAACTGATATTACTACTAGAAAAAACTCTGTATTTTATTTCTACATAGATTAATGTTTTGGAAATCCATAGCAATTCCATGTGTTCTAGTGATTTTGTGGGGGAAATATACAAGGTCAACAAAATGTGTTGAGAAAAAACTTCAGTCTGGTTACTGCTTGCTCAGCACGGAAGCAGAAAAAGAGACCTGCTGATGTGGCCTCTTCCTATACTGCTTGGCTGTGCCAGGGGTCACTTGGGGCCATTTATACCAGCCCTTCTATAAAGTCATCAACTAATGCAGTTGGTAATTTGGCAGATTGGAGTGAAGGAGCCAAATAAAAATGAAATATTGTACCCAACTCTCCTGCCCACTTTGCTATTTTTAAGGTCAAAAAGAGGTCCATGTTCCTTGGGCTCCACTGCAGTGAATTTGGAAGCTGCAAGTTCATGATAAACTGTTGATGTCTCTGCAAACAGAAAATCAAATCTCCAGACACAATCCCAGCTCAGCAAACCTCTCAGAAGCTGCAGGCAGGCCTCAAGGTTATAAAAGGCCCTAACCGGTGATGGATGGCTACCCTGGACTAGATCTAGTCATCAAGTCAATCCCAGAAAACCACGAGCTTTCCCTTAACCCCATTATTCTTCCAGCATCATGTCTAAATAAGTTGAAAGGGGGGCAATCACATATCCCCTGGTGGCATCTGGCAATTCTCAGGGGATGTTCTGGCAATTTGGTGGGCAAGCGAGGGCTATGCCACATGGATTTATGCTGACACATGTGATTTAGATGGATGAACTTGGAAGGTTCCATTGGTATTAAAATGGAAGAGTTCAAGTCGTTTAAAGAAATTCTTTCTGCTGAAGGCAACGAGCAGCCCCAGTAGTGCACCCTGATACACAGGCTGCATGACTCTGGCTGAGGTGCCGCAAGCAGTCAGGAAGCCCCTTCATACGTATTAAGTTGTTAATTGCCACACTGGATTCAAGCTTGTTGCTGTTGTTCAGTCACTAAGTCGGGTCCAGCTCTTTGAGACCCGATAGACTGCAGCAAGGGCCTCCCTGTCCCTCACTGTCTCCAGGAGTTTGCCCAAGTTCATGGCCATTGAGTTGGTGATGTTATTCAAAGCTATCTAGCAAATAATTCAGTTAAGTAAAGGAAAACACCGAACACAGAAATGCTGTTATGCTCATAAATTTTGGGCTCAGATCTGACTTGGTTCTCCAAAAATTGAACAATTTTTATTTTTTATAATTTTATTTACTTATTTACTTTTGGCTCTTCTGGGTCTTTGTTGCTGCGTCGACTTTTTTTTCCCTCTAGTTGTGACGATCAAGGGGCTACTCTGTAGTTGAGGCGCCAGGGCTTTTCCTGGTGGTGGCTTCTCTTGTTGCCGAGCACGGTCTCTAGGGAGCCAGGGCTTCAGTAGTTGGGGCTCATGGGCTAAACTGCCCCTTGGCATGTGGAGTCTTCACTGGCCATGGGGTCAAACCCATGTCCGCTGCTTTGGCAGGCAGATTCTTAACCACTGGACCATCAGGGAAGTCGCGATAAGTCATCTTTTAGAAACACTCGTTTGCTCCTGTCTCTTCCTTGCTTGCACTCTACACCGGCTTTCCCTTTGCTCTTAGGATGAAGTCTAAAATTCCTAATGTGCCCTTTGTGGGTGACAACTGCCCTCCTTTGTGGGTGGCTTCTGCTCTCCTGGGTTCAGCTGGAGCTACTCACACCCTCCATCCCAGGGTTTTTGTTCACAGTAGCCTTCCGATTCCTTAGGCCACCATGGGGCCTTTGCATAAGCACTTACTCCTACTTACAGTGACCTGGCTCATCTTGCCTTAAAGTTTCATCTCCAACCTCAAGGGACTATGACCTCAGGTGTGCCATCGTGTGCTCACTGGGTGCTTACCTAAGGCCACCCTCCTGCTCCGTGTAGCCCCCGGGGAGCAGGGGCACCTCTCTTCTGTCCAACATTGTAGCCCCAGTGCCTGGCACAGCCTGGCGCACTCTAGGGACACCACAATGCTTATTGTGAAAAATCTAGTTATGGATGAAGAAGACGCACAGGAATCCTGGTTCTCTCCCCTCCTTCACCGTGATCTAGCCCACTCGCTGTCACCTGCCAGATGCTTTGGGGGCTGAGAGCAGCTTCCCCCACTTCTACCCTCTGTAACAAAATGCCCTCAGAGCTGCCACCACAAAAAGCATTTTTGCAGGACTTCTCTGGTGGTCCAGTGGTTAAGAATCTGCCTGCCAATGCAGGGGATATGGGTTCGATCCCTGGCACGGGAAGATTCCCTATGGCTCCAGGCAACTAAGCCCTCAAGCCCCAACTTACTGACTGCGCTCTAAAGCCTGTGTTCTGCCAGAGAAACCACTACAATGAGAAGCCCCCACATTGAAACTAGAGAATAACCCCTGCTCACTGCAACGAAGATCCAGTGCAGCACACCCCCTGCCCCGCCAAAAAAAAAGCATTTTTCAGTTGTGGATCCACTCCAGACCCCCCAAACATCCTCTAACTGTCTCTGATTGCCCCTCAGGAGGGACAGGAGGTCCACTAGGTCCTTCTGCTTATGTTGCATGGAGTGGTCCGAGTGTCACACAACTAGTAGGCAAGGTGGCTGGTATGCTGTCGGTGATTTTTCTTTTCAATCAGCACACCTCTTTTCTGACATACAACCTCACGTGTGGCCCAGACTATGAAAACCGAGCTTCTCTGCTGGACTTGGTTCTGAGCATCTGCTCACCTCCCTTTTCCCCCCACCCACCCCCAGTCCCTCCCTGGAGGCCAAATTGGGGTGGGGACCATCTCTTTACCAACATGACCAGGGAACTTGGACCCTCTGACTGTCTTTCTATCACACCACATAAGCTGTCTGGGAACCAGGTGCAGGTATCCAAAGCTAAAGTCGGATCAAGAATTTTTGAAGGAAAAATAACTCCCAACACAAAAAACCAAACTCTAGATCACTTTCTTTTTCTTTCTAGAATGCAACCAGGCAATGCATATAAAATTCTTTCGTTCCTGATAAATCTGTGATAGAACAAAACCTCCCAAACCTATCCTAAGAACAGTCTTTAGGTACAGAAGATGCTGGTTCCCACAAGATGCTTACCCCTGTCCCAATGATAAAAAGCAGAAACTGACAAGCCTTCTAGATGCTTGGCAGTAAGGGAAGATCAGGTTATATGCTTGTGCAATCCGGGAAGGCACCCTTTAAGAGGGATGAGAAAGCACACTTGATACCGAAATAGGCCCATGATAGTGTAAAGTGAGAAATAAAGTGACAAAATGCAGCAGGCAGAAAGATGAAGACACGTATGTAGAAAAAAAAAAGTAGACACCAATATTTTAATTGTGATTATGGGTCATTTTCTTTTTTGCTCACTTGTATTTGTAGATTTTCTACAATAAACTTATTTCCCTTTCACAAGGAGACAACAGATGACATTAGTGAGGTGATAATAGACACATCTAAATCCCTTTCAGAAACCAGGGGGGGTCTCCTTGTCCCAGCGCACGGCTGGGTGGAAGCTCTGAGCAGGGGTAGGGGGTGGGTGTGACTTTTGAGGGAGCCTTGGGTTCTTCCTGGGGCTTCTCTGGTGACTCAGAGGTTAAAGCATCTGCCCCTAATGTGGGAGACCTGGGTTCAATCCCTGGGTCGGGAAGATCCCCTGGAGAAGGAAATGGCAACCCACTCCAGTATTCTTGCCTGGAGAATCCCATGGATGGAGGAGCCTGGTAGGCTACAGTCTGCAAGGTCACAAAGAGTCAGACACGACTGAGTGACTTCACTTTCACTTTTTCTTTGGGTTCTTCCTGGGCATGCACTCACAGGCTCCCTGGAGGAGAGGGCTGCTAAGAACTGGGCCCTTTGGCCTCTCGAGGTCACAGCCTCAGAGGACATCAAGATCTGTGAACTCAGACCTGTTGGTGGCTCCATCTTCAGGGCTTCCCAGATGGCGCTAGTGGTAAAGAACCCGCCTGCCAATGCAGGAGGTCCTGCGGAGGAAGGCACGGCAACCCACTGCAGTATCCTTGCTTGGAGACTCCTGTGGACAGAGGAGCCTGGAGGGCTACATACAGTCCTCAGGTCGCAGAGTCAGGCATGACTGAAGTGGCACTGCACACTGGCGCACACACTTGGGGCAGCTTGACCCTGCCGCCACGCATGGTCGGCTGTTATCTGTGCGTGGTCAGGGAGCGGCCCTGCCCCATCCCTTCCCATCTGCCCTCAGGGCTGGTCAGACAGCCTGTCCTGCCATCCTCAGGGAGACAAGGACCCACTGACCACCCTCCCGACAGGTGCTGGGCCTGAGTGAGTCCTTTGACATAGTGTGGTGCTTCAGTCACCCCCAGATCAGCCCTGGATGGTGGGCCTGCTTCATAGAGTCAAACTGAAGCCAACAGAAATGTAGACTCTGGTCACTGGGCAGCCTGGGGGTGCCAGAACCTGTGCTGGGACACTCAGGAGGCCAGCCCCTGGGGTTCCCACCCAGGCTCCCAGCTCACTGGGGTATCTCCCAGGGCTACATCAGTGTCCACCGGGGCTGGCGTGTGGGCTGGGGGTCCACTGGTGCACCTGGGGCCCAAGTCCACTTGCTGGGAGGATGGCTGGGCCATTCCAAGTGGGCTTGGGGGGAAAACAAGGTCTCAGCCATGTGGGTGATCCAGGGCCAGGTCAGGGGCCGCTGGCTGGGAGCGGTGAAGAGCCAGCTGAGCCCCTGCTCTCGCTGCTTACCCAGGACTTCCTATCTCTGTTCCAGTTCACCTTCCTGCTGCGTAGCTGATTGCTGTTCAGTCGCTCAGTTGTGTCCGACACTCTGTGACCCATGGACTGCAGCACGCCACACTTCCCCGTCCTTTACCATCTCTCAGAGTTTGCTCAAACTCATGTCCGTTGTCCATCCAGCCATCTCATCCTCTGTCTACTCCTTCTCCCCCAGACATCTGCCCTCAATCTTTTCCAGCATCAGGGTTTTTTCCAGAGTCAGCTCTTCGAATCAGATTGCCAAAGTATTGGAGCTTCAGCTTCAGTCCTTCCAATGAATGTTCAGGGCTGATTTCCTTTAGGATTGACTGGTTTGATCTTCTTGCAGTCCAAGGGAGTCTCAAGAGTCTTCTCTTTCAAACCACAGTTCAAAAGCATTAATTCTTTGGTGCTCAGCCTTATTTATGGTCCAACTCTCACATCCATACATGACTACTGGAAAGACCACAGCTTTGACTAGATGGACCTTTGTTGGTAAAGTATGTCTCTGCTGATATCCTGTTCAAATCCCTCAGCCCTTCTGGGAACATAGCCACTGGTACCCACCACTCAACACCAGGAGCCCTGGGCCGCTCAACCTGGGCTCTGATCAAGAGTGAATATGCCTCCACCCACACTCCCCCAACACATACACACAACCCTGTCTGGCGCCTGAGTAAAGCAAATGAAGACAAGACAGGTTGAGGTGTAGTTCAAAGGTTGTTATCTTTTTTGGTTTCCTTTTCTGCTTTTGTAAAGAAAAATAAGGTTGCATGTTTATCTGAAAGAAAACATAAGTCAGCCCCCTCCTGGCTCAGCCTCTGCCCTGCCCCTGGGGGGCACTGGGATCACAGGCCCTGGGCAGGAGGGGCCTGGCTGGCCGGGGCGACAGAAAGGGGCTGGGCACTCAGTTGGGGCTTCCTCAGAGCCAAAGAAGAAGGGCATTCGGGAATGGAGTTTGGCTTGGTTAGGCAAAAAGTAAAATTAAAAAACTCGACACACGTGCCCACTGTACAGATGGGGGCCAAGAGGCATCACCTCCGAGTTGGAACCATCTCTGGCAGTTGGAGTCAGGGACCTGGCGGGGCCCCTGGCCCCCCAATTCCCCGTGTTCCGGGGTGGGGGGCAGGGCAGGAAACAGTAGCTCTCAGGAGTGGGGGAAGTCAGAGCAATCTCCTTCCCCACATGGTAAAAAAAAAAAAAAAAAAAATTACTAAAAAAGCACCCGAAGCTTAAAAAAACTAAACCTCCCTGGCAGGGAGAATTGGGGGCATCCTGCTTAGGAGCAGAATGCCTGACCTGGCAAAAATGTGTAGAAAAATAAAATTAAACTTTATCCCTGAATGACAGAGTGAAGACCCTTCCCCTGCCCTCACGACCCTCCCCCAAGGAGACTCAAGAGTTCACCAAGTGGCACAAACGTGCAGTGACACGTGGGAGTGTGCACACATGCACGCCGCCCCACACCTGCGCCCAGAGCCTGGGGCAGCGGCGGGGGGATCCTGACTCCCACAGGCAGTCTTCTCACCCCTCACGGCCCCGTGAGGGTCCCTGTGCCTGACTTTCGGGGGCAGGATGGGACTCCAGCCCAGGGGCGGGGGGGCTGCGTGGGGGACAAACCCGCAATATCAGTTGGAAGGGCAGTGGCAGGACTGAGGGGTTCGGGGTAGGAAGCAGGCCGGCCACGGTGGCCTGGAGACAGAGGTCACACTGAGCGCACTGCGACCGCAGGACGCCTAGAGGAGCCGAACTCACGGCAGGATGGGGGCAGGGCTCCAGGGTCCTCAGAGACCTGAGGGCAGAGGGGCCCAGCAAAGCCCCCGAGCCGTGCATGAGGGAGGGGCCTGGAGACGGGGTGGCCCTGGGTAGTGTTCTCAGGGTGGCCGGGCTGTTGCCTGGGAAGATCACCAGAGGTAATAAAATGGGGGTGCAGCAGGGAGAAGGGAGCTTGTGGGGGTGATTACACTAGTCCAGCTGGGCCCCGGAGACCCAGGAACTCTGAGGAGGCCTGGGCAGGAAACTTACTGCCCACCTGGGAGAGCCAGAGGGCAGGCCTAACCCACAGCATGGTGCAGGACAAGGGCGGATGGCGCCGGTCCTCATGGGGGTGTCCAGGGGGTCTTTACCTTCCACTTGACCAGGTCAGGGGGTACATTACAAAGAGGTGATCACAGCCCGGGGACACAAGGTTGGGGGGCAGCCCAGCTCCTGCTCCCCTCACAGTAGTAGTGGCATTCCTGCCAGGCAGGGCTGGGCGGTAGGGAGGGGACCCCAGAGTCACGCAGCCCCTCCACGATCTCTGGCTTGGGGATCAGAGTGTCAGCACCAAACGCACATCTGATGCCAGCCGAGGAGGGCGGGGAGGACTGCGCCCCGAGACCACGCCCAGCCATGCAGTCTGTTAGGTGTGAAGAAGGCGTCAGGAACAGGACTCCCTCCGGAGTCAACATCAAGGGCCCTGGAGAAGAGGGCGGAGGCGGCGGGCCCTCTGGGGGGCCAAGGCCGGCAGTGGTGGAAGCGGCATGCACCTGGGCGCACCCTCTGAGACCCTCCGGGTGCCGGGAGGCTGTGGACCGCGGGTCAGTGCAGGCTCTGGTACAGGTAGGCCGAGGTGAAGAGGGCGTTCGCAGTCAAGCTCACGGCCAGGAGGCCCCGGATCACGGAGGGGCCAAAACGACCTTCCAAGAGAAAAATCGAAGAGACCAGTGAGCTGAGAGCTGTGGGGTTGAGGCCCCGCCCCCAGGGGGGTGGGCTCCCCTGGGCTGAGGCCCTGCCCCCCAGAAACCATCCTATCTGAAAAGACCCCAGGAACCTGCTGTTATTTGAAGTCCTGACTTTTTTTTTTTTTTCCACCCTGCAGCTTGTGGGATCTTCCCTGACCGGGATCCTGGCCCTCGGTAGTGAGAGCGCAGAGTCCTAACCACTGGACTGCCGGGGAATTCCCAAGTAGTCCTAACCACTGGACTGCGGGGGAATTCCCAAGTCCTGACTCCTTGAAGGTGCTTCCCTTCTTGCCCCTGGCCCACCAGGCAGGTACCTGGCTAGGGCAGTGACACCTGTACCTTGCCACAGGGACATCAGCTTTACAGCCAAGACAGGAGGATGCCCCTGTCTGGGCCTCAAGGAAATAAGCGGCTGACTGGGCCCCCCCACCCCAAGTTGACGCTGCTGGGTCATGTCCCACACCCTACCTGATCTGGGGGTGGCCCCCATTACCAGTCAGCCCAAAATGATTGTTTCAGGAAAATCCTTGCTCAAAACACACGGCTTCCACATGCCCCGGGGGAGTGTCAGGACCTGACTGCTGGGCTTTACCCAGAACCCCGATTCAGTCTCGCAGTCCACCCCCAGCCCGCAAGCTGAGAAGCCTGGATTTGAACCCAGGCAAACTGCTGCCCAGTGCGGCCTGCAGCCTCTGCACTGGCCGCCTATGCCCAGGCCAACAGCCTCCTGGGGAAGTTTATGGAACGGTGACAGTGTTCTATACCCGCTGTCCACCTGAGCAGCTGCGGGCCACACGTGGCCTTGGGACACCTGCTATGTGGCTGGTACAGCTGGGCAGCCAGATTCTTATTCTGATTACACCGTAACTGTTAGACTTAAGCAGCCACCTGAGGCCAGAGGCCCCTGTGACAGCACAGGTGCAGACCCCTCGTAACCCGGGGGTGGGATGCTGTCTGCTGAGCCACAGGGGCCCCAGCAGGTGCGGGGGGGCATCAAACCACCCTCTGCCGCCTGAGGCCCCTTGAGGGGCTGTTCTGACAGACAGGAGGGAACAGTGGCTGCAGACCTACGGCCCTGCCCTCTTCCCGCACATGACACGGGGCACAGACCTCGCCAGCTGGTGGGCTCCTCGGCACACCCTCGGGTGGTGGTGTCCACCACACAGGAGGACTGGGATGAGTCATCCTCTTTCTTGA
The DNA here is from genome assembly GCF_023699985.2 of Odocoileus virginianus. NCBI lineage: Eukaryota > Metazoa > Chordata > Mammalia > Artiodactyla > Cervidae > Odocoileus > Odocoileus virginianus. The sequence continues at coordinate 35,427,049 of NC_069684.1, read as the reverse complement.
TGGAGCGGCTGCTACAGCTGCTGCCCCCTTCTGGCACTGACTTCATGTCTGCAGGGAGAAGGGGCGTTTCAGTGGGAGCTCGGGGCGCACCCCAGGGACAGACGTGGGCAGCTCCACCTCCAAGCCCAGGATGGTCCATGAATGCGGCCGCTGACCATCCAGCCTTGCTGGTCCCAACTCGCTTGGCCTGCCCTGGACAGTGGGTGGCCAGCTCCTCACTCAGGTTCTGTCTGCATAGCTGCCCGGAAGGGAGCTGGCTTTGGGTCAGGAGCCGCAAACTCAAACGCCACTAGGTGTGGAAGACGATGCCACAAGCAGGGCTGCGGAGGGGCAGAGGCTGGGGCGAGGGACCTCAGCCTGCCCTTCTACCTGTCCGACCCAGTATGGTCAGATCTTCTGATGTCATGAGAGACACAGGAAGTCCACAGGTTCATGGGAAACATCTAGATGTTAAATGTTGAGGCCTAAGTTAAGACGTTCTAGAACGCTTTGTAGAAAAACAGCATTTGAAAAAAATAAAAAACATCTGCAGCCCGATGCACGGAACAGAGGATCCTCCAAGTCAATTGCAAAAGAAGGAAATAAAAGCAGCCAACTAGGGGCAAGGTCCTGAAGGGTTCAAGGTCACCAGAAGCCAGGCTGGGGGGGTGTCTGGACTTGGGAGAGCGGCCACAGTCAGGTAAGAGCCAGCACAGGCCCCGAGCGGCCTCCTGATGGCGTCCCCACCGCTGCACGCTGACTGGAGGCCTCCCACGGCCGCGGGCTCTCCCACCTCCGGGGCAGGTCAGAGGGCCGTACCCGCCGTGTGCTTCATGTCCCGCGCCGGCTGCCTCTGTGGGGCCGGGGGCGACTCGACGGTATAGAGGCTGCCGTTGTGGGGCGAGTGTTCGTCGGAGCTGCTGGGGGTGTGGGGGGCGTCTCCAGGGGGTGACGGGAACAGCAGCAGCTTCTGCCCCTTCAGGTTGAGCCGGGCCGGGCTGATGAGGGGCCGGCGGTGGCGTAGGGAGCCGGCGCTGGAGGCCACCGAGCCGGCCACGGAGGGCGCCGGGGAAGGGAGCGGGGAGGAGGGGCAGCTGCCCGACAGCAGAGAGAAGTAATCTGGAGGCGGGAGGAAGGCAGAGACGACAACATCCTGAGTGCTCGCTCCGCTTATAGGAGCGCCTATTCTTATCTGTTGCTTTCTCGTCTACTGACCGAGGGAGAAAGGCAAGGATGGGCCTAGCCTACTGGGCACAGTGGGCCCTGCTGGGAACTCGGGGAGGAGGCACCCAGGGAGGGGAAGAGGATCGCGGAGCCTCAGCAATGCCCCCTCTGCCCCTCTCCAATTTCTGCCCAAAGTCTCTGCTACCTCCCTCAGCTGAGAACAAGGCCTGGGGAGAAAGAAATCCTGGAGACCTGGGGTCAGTTAACCTGGGCCCTGCTCATTTCCAAGTGCCACCTCCATCTGTCACCACTGTAAGGACGATGGCACCATAGCTAGTCCTAGAAACTCTGGTGCCCATTTCACATAAGAGAAAAATGAGGCACAGGGGTGTCAGGCACTTGCCCAGGGCTGCACAGCGGGGAGCAGCCGGGGGCTGGGATTTGAACAGAATCCCCTCCAGGGGCCTGTCTGCCGTCCCGGCCTGCACATGCTCTGGAAACCCCGGCTCACATGCTGCCTGCCTGAGCTGGCTTCCCATCACTCCCCTTGGCGCCTGGTCCCTCTTACCTGAAACTGAGACCTCCCCGGGTCGGGACACCTGAGATGGAGGGCGGCTCCCGCTAAACAGGTACCCTGAGTCTGGAGACAGAAAGGCAACATAGGTCCCTGGGGAGACGGCCTGTCTCCAACCCCTCTCCAAGGCATGGCTGCTCTGCGTCACCCGCTTGGCAGATAAGGAAACTGGAACCCATGCAGGCCACACGGGAGGCCAGGCCTGGGGCCCACCCTGTGCCCTTCTCTTCTCCAGCCATCTTGAGTCCCGCCTCCTCCGCTAACCTGTTGGCAGGTGCAGGGGAGGAGCCTTCCCGCCGGGCGTGCAGGGAGCCGGGGCGAGGCCTGCAGCAGGAGCTGCAGAGGTAGGTAGAGCTCGGGAAGACGGATCCTGGACCGCCAGGGCCTCCTGACACCTGAGCCAAGGGCCGGCCCCGGGGATGGAGACCGGGTCCCAGCCCTCACACGTCATTCTGAGACCAACCTGTGTCCCATAGAACCGCCCTGGGCCCTTGGGGCAGAGGGTCTCCTGAGCCCTCACCTCAGGCCTACCAGGGCAACAAGGAGACTGCCTGTGGACACAGCAGGCCGGGGCCATACCCATGCTGTCCGGCAGAGGCTCCGGAGCTTGGGTCCCTGCCCTGACCCTGGAGACTCTGCAGAAAACAACCTTCTGTGGATGGGCCCAGCTACTGGGTCCCCAGGTTCCTGAGTCCAGGGCCTTCCTGTCCACTTCGCTCCTCTCTGCCCCAGCTCCAGGGGCTGTTCAGAGAGGGCCCCCAGGGCCCCATCCATCAGCCCCAGGTCTGAGCAGGGCCTGAGCTGTGACTCACCTGCTCAGGGGACTCTGCTGAATAACCATTACCAGACAAGGCCCTTCTCCCAGCAACATGGCTCACGTTAGGTGATACGGAAATGCCTGGAGTCCAGATCCCGGTCCTACTCAGGGCTCAGTCTGATCCCTGTCAATCCCAACCTGCAGGCCTCAAACACTACCCACTGCTCGGCTCACGCTGTGTCCAGCGAGCCGTCCCTCCTGCAGTGTGACCCACCCACTACCTAGGAGGATGCAGGACTGCACACAGGGCAAGAAGATGCCTGGGCTCAAACCCCAGGTCTTGGCGGCCGCAGCTGCTGGGCAAGTTATGGGGAGAACAGGCCCAGGGGATGTCGGACTGGGTGGGGGGAGCCCCCACATGGGGGAACTGCTGAGGGGCTTCAGAGAGACACTGCATGTCAGAAGGCCCAGCTTAACCAAGATGCTGACACGTTCCTGGAGACCGGATCCTGCGGCACCGCCCTGCCCCCCAGGTCATCCCCCAGAGGATAAAGCAAACCCTGTGGGCACCAGGCAGCCTCCCCAAGTGAGGAGGGTCATTGAAGAAGACACGGCAGGGCCCCTGGAAAGATCCTGCTGGGGAAGGGGAGGGATGAGACAAAACTTCCCGTGGCAGGGACCAGATGCTGGTCCCACCAGGACTCCATGAACACGACAGGCTTGAACCAAAGCCCTGGGCCCTGCACCACAAAGGCTGGGGGCAAATTTTCCAGCCCCCAGGGTCTCAGGGGCTTCCCAGGTGGCTCAGTGGTAAAGAATTTGCCTGAAAATTGCAGAAGACATAGGAGACCCTGGGTTCTATTCCTGGATGGGGAAGATCCCCAGGAGGAGGAAGTGGCTACCCAGTACAGTATTCCTGCCTGAAAAATTCCATGGACAGAGGGATCTGGCGGGTTAGTCTACGGGGTCACAAAAGAATCAGACATGACAGCACTCACACACACACATACACACACAGGATCACAAACAACAGTAATAACAACAGTAACTGTGACACCTAAGGCTTTAAATCCATCACCTGGTTCAACCCTCACACAGGGTGCTTTCATTTGTTTTTTGTGGGAAACTGAGGCTCAGAATGGTTAAGCCCCTCGGCTCAGGCAGTCACTGAGTGCACACACCAGGGTTTGAACCCAGTTCCGCCAACTCTACAGCAGGACCACCATACCCACCTCGAGCTCAGTGTGGTGCCCTGAGCCCTGCACGTCCGCCAGTGCCTTTTAGTGCCACTTACCTGCTCGTGTCAGAGAGGGGATGGTTCCCAGCGAGAGGGCCCGGCTGAGACGGCCGGGTAGCGAGGAGGGCGAGGCCCGGCGTGGGGACCGGAACAGCTGCTGGTTGGCGATGGGCAGGAAGCCGGGCGGGGCGGGGACGAACAAAGATGGCGAGGGGCCCGTGATGCTCAGGCTTGGGCAGGGGACGGCCAGGCTGGGGCCGGTGGGGAAGAGGCCGGCGGAGTCTCCTGGGAAGCACCTATGAGAGAGCCCGGGGATGGGGGGGTGGGCGTGGGAGAGAGGAGCAGGTCAGCCCCGGGGGGCTCTGAAGCATGGCCTCTACCTCGGTGGGCCCCCTCCCCTCCCCCACGGTGCAAGATGGGGCCCGAGACAGGGTCCCAGAGGAGGCGTGTGTTAGTTGCAGCAGAAAAGCGGTCCAACCACATTCACGCCATTAGGAGCGGGTGGCTGGGAGGTGCTGGCGTGACCCACCCCTCCCTGCATGCCCCCTCCGATCCCCCTCAGCCTCACAGCAAACTAGGTCTACTACGAGTCTCGGTATTAAAGTGACACTGTCGCCCTCGCCAACCTCACGCCAACCCTTCACCTTGAAGCAGAAACGCCCAGTCCTCTACGGGCGCTCAACTGGGCCACTTCCTGCTCGATGCCCAGAGCCTCCTCGCAGTGGCCGAGCTCAGGGGGCCCCTGCTCCCCCGGCCTGACCCCGGGAGTCCCCCTGCTGCTGCTCTCTAGTCTCAGACACTGGACACTCTGCTAAAGCCCCTGGCAGAGCAGGGGGGAGGCAGCCAGGCTTGGGGATCTCCAGGAAGAGGCTCTGGCAGCACGCCAGCCAGACTCCAAGCCGTGAGCAATCGCGAGGTCGTCCGCAGATGGAAGGTGACAGTGTCTCTTTAACTTGAGCGCGGTACAGATCACACCACAGGACCCAGTGGCCCCAAGCCAGAATGTCAACCATGCTTCTGATTAAGGCAACTGATTACAGAGGGGGGAGGGGGCAGAGGCAGTTAATAAGGGATTAGTCTGCCCTCTGGACGGAGCTGCAGAGGTCCAGCCTTACCTCGGTCCCAAGGGACAACTGAGCCCATGGACAACGTGCCGACGGACGGGCAGGTTGGCTCAGGCCCTGCAGCAGAGCCGGGGGCTGGCTAAGGCGCCCACCCCAGCTGCACCCGGGGTCCCGCTGGCCAAGCTTCAGTCTACTCATCTCCCTGGTTTTCACCCCTTCCCCTCACATAAAGTAACTTCTATGAAGGCGGGTCAGCTGACGCCTGCCTAGAGAATCACGTGACCTTTTTATTGCCTTTCTAAGTGCCAGGAGGCCACCTGGACTTTGAAATCAAAGGTGGGCCCAGTGTTTGGGGGACATGGGGAAATCAATGCTATGGGACCTATCAAGCAAATCTATAGAGGACTCTGGGCACCTGGCTGGACATGCCTACATTCTACCCAAGGACCCATTCTGCCTAGGGTGACCCCTACCTCCTTTCCCCCAAAACGCCTGGGGAAGGTTGACTCTAAACACAAGACACAGGTTGATGCTGTCATTTTAGAATTGTGATACCATGCAGCAGGACAGCGACGACCTTGGGGAGTGGCCGGAGGTGGGGGCAGTGTGGGTGCGCTGGGACCCTTAGCTAACTTGTTCCAGTCACACACGAAGCCCTGTTCCCTGCACCTACCCCAGGACCCCTGGTTGTTGTGTGCAGCAGCAGCCTGAGGGCAGGGTGTGTGGGCCACAGTAGGGAGTTGGGGGGGGAGAGGGGGACGACGACGCGCACACACACACATATACACGCACACACACACGCACACACACACCTGGGCCTTTCCAGGGGTGGCAGCATGTCTGCCTGTACTGGGCTTCCTGTGCTACCCCACTGGGCAACCCATGGGCTGGGCCAGGCCAGGAGCTGGCCAAAGTACACCCCAAGTAATTGGCAAGCTCAAGCCCAGTCGGGCTGTGGGTCTTAAGAGGTGGCTGGCTGGGTCTGCCCAGCGCCTTCCTCCCGGATCCTGCTCACACCCGGGGCTGCCCAGCTGGCACGAGTGCTTTCCCAATCTCTGATGCGAGTAATCAAGGTGGCACTGGAGGGTTGCGGGGGGGAGGAGGGGGCAGTTCTTCAGTCTGACCCTCTTGTTGGGACACGTGGTGGCATCACTCAACTAGCAGATAGTGTGAAGTGTCAGGCATGAGCCTTTGTCCTGGCTCCACAGAAGACAGTCCCGGGAGCCTCTGTCAAAGGAGCCTCACCTCCGCCAGGCTCCCGAGCGCTGCACACAGACTGACGCTTCCTCTTAACCATCCCCCCCACCCCACAGACCACCTGCACCCTCAAACCCCATCTCAGAGAGGCACCTGGCCCCAGAACCCAAGCCTGTGTGTCCGCCGTGATGGAGGGGCTCTGGGGAAGGGGTGGGCGGCTGGCTGCACTGCACCCCGTCTGACACTGAGGGGGGTCTTTTGTTCTCCAACCCCATCCCGGCCCAGGCCGGGAGCGGGAGGACAGAGAGGACGACATTTAAGGAGCAGCTTATGGAGACAAGGAAACAAACACGCCACCCGAGGATGGTGGGCCCTGAGCTGCTCGGTGCCCATGTCACCAGCTCCCAAGCTTGACTCTGGTGGGCGCTCCCGTCCCTTGAAGCCCCCGCCCCTGGCAAAGAAGCCTCTGAAGGAATGAGAAAGAAAAAACAGAATAGACGTGGTGCCTGACGCCCACCGGTCAGAGCAGGGCCCCGGAGGCATTTATTTAAAATACAGCATCAAATCACTACAGCTAAGGCCGGGAATTGTGGTTACAGCAATTACAGGGTCACTAGACAGTCATCCACGTCTACACGACAGAAAGGACGGGACACTCGGCGACAGTCGCAGGCAGAGGGGATACCGGCCTCTCCCAGGGGCTCCTGGGCAAGCATTATTGGGGAGCCTACTTGGCCTGGGGTTGGGGGAGAAGATGGTTCCACACCCTGACCCCCCATTCCGGAGGGTCTGCTTCGTGGTCCCCAGTGGAGCGGAGAGTGGGCCAACACACTCCCAGGGAATAAGCCACGGTCCCAGTGATGCCCGCACTTCCTCAGCTGTCGCCAGTAATGTCGGAAGGTACTGAAATATGCTCCACGTAATGGAATTTGAAGGGACAGATGCATGGCCTTAAAAATCACACAAACTCTAAAAATGCCAGGAAGCCTTCCTTCGATGAGGTCCATCTTGTGACACGAGGGTGTCTTTCTGTCCCCGCCCGCTAGAGGGCAGGAGAGACGTCTGCTCAGCAGGCTCCTGGCCAGCGTGAGAGCTGGTTATGGTTATTATAAATAATTTAACTTAAATACACGCGTACACACAGATGTCCTGCTTCTACTCAAAGCCAAGAAAAGTAGTAATTAGCACCGTGCTGCCAGTTTCCTTGAGAACAGGGGATTCCAGAGACCAGGGGACACACAGCCAACAGACATGGGTTCCCCGCCTGGCTCCCACCACCCCGCTCGGGGAGGCTGGTTCACAGAAGCGAGGGACAGGCCGGCCACCCCACTCCTCCACCTCGTCAGTGCTCTTCCACCTCACCCTCCACCCAGAGCAAGCTGGGTCCAGCTCCTGACTCACCCAGCTCTCCGCACATGTATCAGGGTGCAGCGCCACCCGACACACAGGCGGGTGGGTGGGGTGGCTTCTCAGGACCCAGAGAATGGAAGGATGGTGGGGCTGGGGCCTGAGCTGGGCACTCTTCACCCACCCCGTAGGCTCAGCGAGGTGATGGCCCTTTCCTGAGCGTCACCCTCACACACGTGACTGGCCTGTGCAGTTCCCCGGGTCCATACCTGGAGCGGGGTTCGAGCTCACCCTGATGAGAGTAGGACGGAGGCCCTACAGGGGTAAGCAGCCTTGCTCTGCCTCCTGCCACGGCCCTGGGAGGCAGCCCCCAGGCTGAGAACGGCCTCCAGAGCATGCCCACACCCACGCCAGCACCCCAGGGCCCCGGAGGGGTCCGGCTCTCATTGTACAGATGGCGTACAGGTGCGGGTGGCGGGGCCTGGCCCAGGGAGAGTGAGGCCGAGGCCCTGTGGACTCTGCAGCTGCCCCATGGGGAGGCGGGAAGCAAGAGCCTCCCCAAGGGGCTCCAGAGGCCAGGAGGAGTGTGGTGACAAGCCAAAGAGGGACAAGGGACAAGGACCTGGTGTCATGGGCCTGCGTGTCCCTTAGGCCCCTTACCTGGCGCTAACTTCGGGCAGTTGGAACTTTTTCTGGGCATCATAATGGAGGCGGGGTTTTGGGAGGACACGGGACATCCTGGCATGGAGGGATGGGGGCAGGGCCCTGCTACCTGCCAATCAGAGCCACCTTGGCCTGGGAAGCCTGAACCCCAGCCCTGCAGGGAGCAAGGAGAGGGCTGGGCTGTAAGGGTTGGGGTCCCGCCTTTCCAGGGCAGAGCCAGGGGCTTCCCAGGAGAGTGGGCAGAGTGTGTGTGCCCCAGTTACGCTGTCTGGCTCACAGCGGTGCCCAAAAGATAGGGAAGTAAAGAGTATATAGACCCCTCCCCCCACCTTCCTGGGCGATCTCCCACCACCGCCTGGCTACTAGGAGAAATCTGCTGACCACGGGCACAGCACGATTTTCTACCCTCCACCTCCATGTGGGCCTCGCCCCACAAACTCATGGTCAAGGCCAGTCTGGGTCTAAAAACTGCATTCTCCACCCCTGGGGAAGGAGGCTGAGGGATAACGGGCTCTCCGAGCAGGGAACCCAGGGGGTCAGCCCTGCCTCCTCCTGGTTTCATGAGTTCCTGGGGGCTGACTGGACCACAGGTAGGACCAAAAGGACAGACCCGAGAAACGAGGGTGGGACGAGGTAGGGGGCCCTCGGTGGCCCTGAATCAGCAGCACCTGCCCACACCAAGCAGCCCGAGTGGTCAGGCCATGCGGCGAGGGCCCAGCCTGCAGCCACCATCGCCAGCCCGTTAGGGGCTCAGAGATGGGCAAGGTGAGAGAAGAAGCAAACAGCAGGCCCGTACCCCTCTTCCGAGAGCCAGGGAAGGGGCCGTGGCCAGTGTGGGGGTGCCTGAGCTGCCAGCGGAAGCCACAGGGCAGAGGCAGGCGGTACAGGTGCTGCCCTGCTCCGGTCTCAGAGCAGTGGTGGTGGGATCTTTGGCCAGAAAGGTGGCGGCAGTGGTGACCAGCTAGAGCGCACTTGGGGGCGCTGGGTGGGGGGTGGCTTGGTGGAGCCAGAAAGGAATGGGGGGGCATGACTCCTAGGGTTGGTGGAGGGGCTAGGCCAGGACCCTAAGGTGGGGGGTGGGGTGGGAGTGAGGCAGGTAAGAAAGAAGCAAAGACAGAGGTGCCCTGTCCGGGCTGTGGGCAAAGCCCGGGGCCTGCGGGTCCATCTGTCCTCCCCCCGCAGTCACTGCTGCGTCTCTGACCTTCGGGGCCGGAACCTCCGCGGGCCCTGTCGCCTTCCTCGTGGCCACGGCTGCCGTGAAGCCCACCAGGCAGCACAGGGACGTGGTGCTGAGCTTGAGCGTGTCCAGCCAGCGGGGCGAGGCAGCCTGCAGGTGTTGCTCGGCCAGGTGCAGCCCCAGCAGCAGGGCCCACAGGCCGCTGGAGAAGGCATCGATCCTCCGGAGCCTGTGGGGAGAGGGGGAGTGAGGGCCCAGCGAGGGGGTGAACCCCCTCCCGCTCCCCTGGGCTTCCTGCCTCCTCCATTCACCCCGGTCCTGCTCAGAGGAGAGGATCAAGGGCCCGGGGCAAGTGCGGGGCTCTGAAAGCCGCTTCCAACGCCTCCTCACCCTGTGGCTCTGAGTCAGTGTTCCTCTGAGCCTCGGTCTTCTAGTCTGTATAATGGGGCAAGGAAACCTCCCTGAGAGCTGCGGGGAGAGGAGGGGACGCCGTTTGGTACGGGGTCTGCACCTGCACAGGGAAGCACAAGATCCTGCAAGCTAGGTCACTGTCGCCCGACTGAGGTGAGGAGCCTGGGGTGGTGAGAGGACGCAGTGCGGCCCCCAGGGCCCCTGACTCCGCTGAGCTTCCCCCCACTGCGTCCTGCCCCTCACGCACCGGATGCGGCCGGCCAGCAGCATGGCCAGCAGGCAGGTGAGCAGGCCCAGTGCCACGACGCCCATCTGGTGGCTCTGCCCGAAGGCCCAGGCCTCGCGCAGCTTCTCGGCCGCGTGCTCGGGCAGCAGCTCCAGCAGCTGCCGCCAGCCCTCGGCCCCAGCGGCTGTTCCGTTGTCTGGTGGGGCCGAGCCATTGCTACCAGGTGGCATGGCAGGGGGAAGCGGGGCTCCCGGGACAAAGGGGTTGCTGGTGCCGTAGAGCGCGGTGGTCAGCAGGAAGGCACAGGCCAGGAAGGCGAGGGCCCGGAGCACGATGACCTGCGCTGGGGACTTCACCGCAGATGCGCAGAAGCTCTGAGGGAGGGAGAGGCAGGTCAGCGGGGGGGCCAGAGCCGCCCACAGCCCTCCGGGTGCCCACTCTGTGCATGGGCGTCTGGCCAGGGGCCCCCAGCTCTCGCGGAAGGACCACCAGCTCCCAGTGATCAGAGGTGCCCTAAATTCTCACGCACTCCTGGCTTCATTTCTGGTTCACCCCTGGGTCCCATTAACCTGTCTCGTTTCTGGGCCTTCACTCCATTGCGAGCTACTGTGCTACCACGTTCTCTACATTAATCCTTCTGATCTGATGGTGACCTCTTCTTTCAAACACACCTTCCAATCATTTTTCAAGTTATTGTAATAAATTCCTACTGTATGATTTTAACTAGAATTGTAATGAATATACACACAACTCTGGTCAAAGTTATAAAATACCTGTTATTAACTTTCTTAACTTAGGCCCATTGCTGTCCATCTGAAACTATCACAATGTTGTAATCAGCTATACTCCAACATAAAACAGAAAGTTAAAAAAACGAAAAAATAGTAAGTTGTTCAGTATGAAAGACAGCAGAAAGAAGGAGAGCAAGGGTCAGCGCCAGCTAGGCACCTCTGTGGACTGGGGGTGGGGGGAGGATTTCTTTGGGGAGGATGGTTTTTACTAACCACCTGCTCCTATATCACATTTTTTTTATGACAGGACACACCAGCATCTGAGCACAGTGACAAAAACTAATGATGGTTTTAGCCAGCAGGTCCAAGGTTCAAACCCCAGGGACGCCGCACGCTAGGCCCTCTGCAACAACTCAACCTCCCTGAGCCTGGTTTCCAGGGTACCTCGGAGAACACCCACTATGAAGGCGCTGGAGGAATCCCCAGAGGTGCTGGGAGGTGCCCAGGCTCTGGAGGGCAGCCCAGAAACCCTGGCCACACACACAAGTGACATACGTTCTCCTTGGGACCCCCCAACCCGCTCCCCTCCAGGCTGGGGCACAGGTCGGCAGGTGGCCCCACAGGAAGGTGGCTGCCCCAGGGGAAGGGCCTGGCTCTGAAGAGTTGCTCCCGGTCACTGGCCTGGGGTCTCCCGGGGCCTCCCGGGAAGGGGTCTCCCGCACAGACTCGGGGGCTGGGACGCCCCTCACACCTGCGTGTAGGTCTGGTCGGCCTCCCGGCGCTTGAACTGGTGACTGAGCAGCAGGGCGCGCAGCTGGCGGTTCTGGTGCTTGATGTAGTGCTCCACGGCCGCCTGGCACGGCCGGCACAGCTTGTACATCTGCTCCAGGTGGTGCCGGTACACCTCGACCTCCTCGTCGTATCTGCCCTGCAGAGAGGACACAGGCTCAGGGTCCCAGGGGTAACCATGTGCAAGTCATCCTGTTCTGCACCTGCTTCCTCGGGGGCTTGACAGGACCAAAGGCCTGGGAAGAGGGGCTGCGCACAGCCTGGGACACAGCAGGGCCTGCAGGGGATGTTCCAGCCAGTTCTGTGGCTGCCAAGGACACACCTTGAGGCCAGAGCCTGGCATGTGGCCCTTGCTCAGGCCCTGCTCCTGGACTCCGGACACCACCTGGGCTTGAACAGATGGGCCACCTGGAGGTGGGCCTGCCTCCCCACTGAAGCCCAGTGGTCCAGGAAACATGAAAAAGCCCCTGGCCAGGTCAGGGCCTCGGCAGGAACTGAAGGGCCTCTGCACTTCAGGAACAGCCCAGGAAATGCGAGGCCCACCCTTCCTTCCCCAAGAGATGCAGCACACCCCGCCTGTTTGCAGGGGAGCCAGACATTTCAGTCTGAAGGGGCAGGAGCGTCCTGGTTTGGTCTCTTGCTAGGAACGAAGGTGTCAGAAACCTTCCCTGGGTGCCCTGTCACACGTGCCTGCCCTCCTCTTGGCAGTCTTCCCAGCTTTCCCTGCCCAGCCCCAGCTCACCTCTATTTTCCTCCCTCCCCACCTCCCTCCCAGACTGGGCCTTGGGGAAAGTCAGGGTCTCTGAGCTTCAGCAAGCATTTTCTCTTGAGGTCACAGAACCCCCAGAGTGGGCGAGGAGAGATGGGCTAGACGACAGGGCTGCTGGCCCCCACAGCAGTGGATCCAGGCGGCAAAGGTCTGACATCCAGCCTCTGGGCAGCACCCGGCTCCCCTCACCCTCCATGAGCCAGGAGCCTCACCCACTCCAGAGCAAACTGCCTGCCAGGCAGTGGGCAAGACGGACTCAGAGGAACATGGACAGGATGGACCCAACAGAGCCCCGAGTTGGAGCCCAAGGACCCTGCCTCCCCTTGCCCAGGGACAAATCCCTCTGGACTGGCAGGTGCTCCCAGGCCTGGAGCCCCCACAGCAGTGACCACGAGACAGGAAGTATGAGAAGTGCGTAGCTGAAATGGATGAGATCACACACCCAGAAGGTGGGCCAGCACAGGGTTCCGGGTGAGGAGGGGGCACCCCTCCAGAGGGCTCCCCTCAGCGGCTCTATCGCCTCCAGCACCCCCAACCCCCCACTCACCTCGTCGCGCGGCGAGAAGGCGGCCAGCTGCTTGATCTTGGTGGTCTGGTGGTGGCTGCACCGCCGGCAGAGCAGCACCTGGCTGCTCACCCACTGCGGGGGCTGGGCGGGGGCGCGTGGGCCCGGCGAGCCGCTCACCACATGGTTGAGGTGCTCCAGGTACTGTGCGGGGATCGGCTTGTTGTAGTCACCATTCTGAGGGAGGAGGACCTGAGTCAGGGGGAGCCCTCCCCACGGGCAGGAGCCTCCTGCCCCCACTCAGGCTGGGCGCCGGACGGAGGCCCCACATGCAGACACTCCCCCAAGGTGGGTCGCTAACACTCCCTCTCTGCATGCAACAGAGAAGCTCTTCTTCTAAAGGAACTTCATGGGGAACCCCAACTCAGGCGAGACGAGAGTCCGAAAAGATCTGGGTCTAAACATAAACCCGCCCGTGTCAGTGCCGTGACTCTGCCTAAGTCACCCTGGCTCCCTGAGCCTGTGCGCTGGTCCTCAGAGGAGGCCCTGGATGGTGGTGGGGGCGGGCGGGGGGCACACCTCCTGGAAGCCGTTGTACTGCTCGCAGTGGGGGCAGTCCCAGCAGTTACGGTTCCCGTAGGGCACCACTGTGTCCTGGTTGCAGAACCAGCAGTTGACGACGGTGTGTGTTGGCTTCATCCTGAGGACGAGGACAGAGTGGAGTCTGTGGGAGGGCGAGAGACCAGGAAGGGTGGGCGGCAAGCAGGGCGGGGACCCCGGGGCTGGAGGTGCAGGCAGGTGAAGAAAGGAGCAGGGGATGCCATGAACCCGTCCACGGGACCTAGGCTTCTCCTCAGCCAACCAGGCCAAGCCTCCTTGACCCTGGGGTCAGCTGGAGACGCACCAACCGGGGCCAGCCAGGCTATGGGCCGACAGGGACCTGGCTCCAGGACTGCCCTCCTTCCCTCCTTGCAAGGCCCACAGACCTGGGCCCATTCCCAGGCTGTGGAAACGGTGCTCCCTGGGGAATTTCCAGATGGAAGGGGCCTTGGTGCTCACAAAAGCCCCAGGAGAGCCAGGGCCATGGAGACCAAGGGTGGGGACTGCAGACAGCTGCCAAGCCCAGGGCCAGCCCTCACTGGCATGGGGACAGGACAGGCGGATCACAGTGGCCCTCGCTGGCCACACGCGTGGTGACAAGTGGGTATGCAGGATAATCCCGGCCCAGACACTGAGGGATCTGTGCTTGAGCAGACCTCCAGCCACCTCCCTGGCTGTTCGGCGGGGGTGTGTCAGGGGGTGGGGGTGGGGGAGGTAAGGACATGGCAAACCCCTCCAGTCCCAGAAATCTACAACAACAGGTGGCTGCAGCTGGAGCCTGGGGTCCTGGCCTTGCCACTCCTGTCCCTTGCTTGCCCCCAGAGTCCACCTCCAGCTGTGGGGCTGCCGCCTGGGCCTCTGCTGGGATGGGCAGTCATACCACACATGGACACCTCTGCTGTCGAGAGGATGGCACGGCCCCAAGCTTCTGGGAGTCAGAGTCCCGGCTCTACCAACCCCTCCTCTCCCAGCCTCGGCATTCGCGCGTTACCAGGGCCCAAAAACACAAGACACGTAAAGGTGCTTTGTAACGCAGGGCGCTGGCTCTGTCACTCCCCTGACTCTGGGGTTGTCGGGCGGCCCGGCTCCCTGGGAAGACAACTCCTGCTTCTGACACTGAGCTGCCTCCTGGCCTTGCCTGTCCATGGACCCTAGGCAGGTCACAAGAGTTCTCCGAGCCTCAGTCTTATTACCTGTCATCTGTGGACAAGACAAGTGTGTGAAGTGCTTCCAGAGCCCAGCTAACTGCCCAATAAACAGCAGTTTACATGGGGAGGGCAGGGGAGGAGAGAAGCAAGTCCAGACAGAGGACATGGAACCAAACCCTGCAGGGAAGGGTCCCATGGTCCACAGCGGGCACCCTGGCTTGCCCCAGCATCATCGAGCTGGAGGGCAAGGCTCAGAAACAGCAGTGCTGGGCAGCCTGGCCCCATGGTCACGGTGTGGCCTTCAGGGAAAGTCATTTTTTTATCTGGCCGATGGGGAGAGCAACAATCTCTGCTCCAAAAAGGGTGCTGAGGGATCAGGTCAGAGAACTGATGGAAGCGCTGGGTTGGGCAGGTGGTCAGCGGAGGCATTCTGACAGCCTCACTGGCCTTCAGGCCAAGAGCAGTGGAAGGAGGCACCTAGTGGTGTGGGGACCCTCTCTGCCGGGAAGTTGCACTTGGGCAATTAAGCACTTGGCTTTCTCTCTGTTAATTTGTAACTGCTTTACAGGCTTCGCTGTAATAGTGCACCGCGGGGAGGCGTGTCCAAAGAGGCAATGTCCAAACACCTCTCTCCCCTGGTCCCCCGGGTCCTGCTGTCCTCACTATGGGGCCCTCTGCCCCCTCCAGCCCAGATGCCCACCGTACCACACCTGCCACTGGAGAGAAGCCAGCGCAAGAGCCAGCAGCCCACGAATAAAGACAGCTAGGAAGCGAATAAAGACGACCAGTGGTGGGCACCAGGAACTGAGGCTTTGAGCTTGGGGGCCAGGCATGAAGCCCCTCCCGCCCAGGAAGTCATCGTTTTTACCCTCAGTCACCAGCTTCGTGGCTGGGGAAGTGAGCCCGGACTGGAAAGGGGTGGCCAGGAGGGGAGGGAGGATTAGCCCTGGGCCAGCCCAGGTGGCGCTAGTGGTAAAGAACCCGCCTGCCAACGTAGGAGACGTAAGAGACAGGGTTCCATCCCTGGGTCGGGAAGATCCCCTGGAGGAGGGCATGGCAACCCACTCCAGTATTCTTGCCTGGAGAATCCCAAGGACAGAGGAGCCTGGTGGGCTACAGGCCCTAGGGTTGCAAAGAGTCAGACACGACTGAGGTGACTTAGCACGCACATGCTGAGCCAGCAGTTCTGGCTTGGTAATCCCTGCCCAGGGTTGTGGGGGTGAGGGTCTTCTCTCACAGACAGAGCAGCTGCCGGCCACCCTGGCCAGATGGGTTCCACCTGGTGGGGTGTCATCCCCCACGGCTCCTCTGGGGAGCGCCCTGAAAGCAAGCTCAGGCCTGTGAGTGGCAGACGGACCAGTGATACCAGGTGTGGATGTCAGCTCTCCAAGGACCAGTGATGCTCCTGCCTGCCTGGAGCTTCACATGCCAGACACGTGGGCACATGTGACTCACACTTGCGGGCTGCACTTGATGGCCAACCTTGCAGCTCATAGTCCCCACAGCGGCTGGGTGACCCTGGCCTGTGGGCCTGCACCCATCTCTACCGGGCTTGACGCAGGAGCCAGTTCAACTCCATCCTGCTCTTGCTCAGGCTAATGCCCCCACCCTGCGCCCCTCCTAATCCCTTGATCCACTTCTCCCCTGAGCCAACCCCGGCGAAGCTCTGGTCAAACCCCTTGTGGTGAACAAGATCAGAGGGGCCAAGAGAGAGTGACCCTGTGACACAGGCAGGAGCGACTTAGGCCAGGCTGCCTCCGGTAGAAGACCAGGCCCCAGAGGATGGGCGGTTGGCTTGGGAGACTCTGGAAGGTGCTCGCCCAGTTCCTGCTGCCTGCGTGCTGAGCTCCTGGGCTCTGCTGGGGTCAGGGGAGGCCTGAGGCAGCCAAGGGCAGGACAGGCCCCATGGGGGGAACCAGCGAGCAGCTGTGTGCTCTGGAACCATCCCTCCACAGCCCCAAACACACAACGGGAAAAAGATGAACACAGGCCCTAATGATGGTATCACCTCGTGAGCCCCAAACGTGCATGCTTAGTCATAGAAAAGCTCGTGCCCTGACATTCCGCCACATCCTAACAGGTCAGGTGGGGGCAGGGGGTCAGGTCCAGCCCACCACTCTGAGGGCTGCAGCTCCATGCTCCTTGGCCCTGGCCCCCACCAGAGGGTGGGCATCAGCTGTGAGCCCAGTGCTGTGTGACACGGAGGAGACACTGTGTGGGCTCAGAGTCTGGGGGAGGCCAATGTGTCAATCAGTCTCCACCATACCAGGTTCTGCGAAGTCCCCCAAGGGGGAGCAGGCACACAGCCTGTGACCCGTGTGCTGGTCCAGCAGGTCTGGAAGATTGTCTCTGACAGTCAGGCTGGTTTCCTTAGGGCATAAGAGGTCAGCCTCCTGCAGGGCGCCAAAGAGGACAGCCTCCCAGGTGAGGGGTCCTTGTGGGATCCCATGCACTGCCCTGCTTGCTACCCTGTGCCCTGAGTATTATGCAATCCACCTGCGAGAATCCAAGGGTATCCTTCAGGGCAGAGGCACCAGCACCAACGGGCCTCCGGGCCGCCCACTCCAGCCTCGAGGCAAAGCACACTTCAGTCCACAGCGGTCCAGCCAACACCATCAGAAGGCCTGGGTCTGCTCTTGGTGGATGGCCCTGGCTCCTCAGCATTGCCCGGCTGGAGAGGCACAGGCTGGGCTGGCAAGGGGGCAGAGATGCACGAGGCTCCCCACTCCTGACCTGGATGCAAGGACAGAACGACGACTGCACACAGCAGCTGCTACAGATGCCACAGCAGAGGGCCAACGGGCAGAGCGTCAGCTGTCACGCTCAAGGACAGGCCTGCCGGCCAGCAGGGCCAACAGGCAGATGGCCTTCAAACGGCCGGGACTGCCAGGCAAGGGGGCGGGGACCACCCAGTGTGTGTGCAGGGAGCCAGAATGCATGGCTGCAGGAGAGCGTGGTGAGAGGTGTGCAGGAGCGTGGCCGAGGCTCCACTCCTTTAGCCAGGAGGCTGCTCCCTCTCGTCTCCAAACACCAGACGGTGGACAATCCAATAACCATGTCTGGGGGCTCCAGCGGCCGTGAACAGGCTGTGCCGGCGGAAGACGGACACGATGCCCAGCAGCAGAGTCCAGGGGTGGGAGTCTGGGTGAAGTAGGCACAGGAAGCCACCAAGACTACCCGGGTCCAGGGCAAGCAAGCCCAGCAAAGTATAATCTGGGCTTCCACTTGGCCTCTTGGGTGCAGAGTGGCAGCCAAGGTGCTCAGTGAGGACCCAGGGCACGAGGCTTGCTTGGTTAGGAGCTGAAGGGTCGTGGTCAGGCAGGAAGCCCGATCTCCCCGGCCTCCATTTGCTCATCTGCTGAATGGGGCCACCAGCAGCACGCACTGCCCCCCAGGTCACAGGCAGTCCAGTCAAGGGGACTCCATGGGCAGGAAGCCAGGCTGGCTCTGCCCGAGGCTCTGGGGACCACAACCCTTCAGAGAAGCCAGCTCTTGCTCCTGCTCCAAGGCCAGTCCTCCGGCCCTGTCCCTCTCTGCTGAGCCTGCAAACACCCACCCGGCCAAGTCCATTTCCAAAAACAACTCTCCTCACCATGCCCTCTCCAGGGTCATTAAAAACCCACACTACGGCCAAAGCTTTTCCTCACTATCACTGATCTCCTCCCAGAGGGAGAAGGGCTCAGTCTGGGGGCTGGTCTTGCTTCTGAACCGTGACAGTGGCCAATTTATGACCCCAGACAAAAGCCAGCACTCAAGGAGAATCTCAGAGCCTCCCGGCAAAGGGCTGTCCTCTCGGCCAATGCGTCCCAGTACCACACCACAACTCAGGGGTACCACTGGTACCCTCATGGCTCCCCTCAGAGCACCTCACAGGACACTGCACCCAGGTCTCAGGCTCTGCCTCCGGGAGAGGGAAGGCTGTGGCTGGCAGCCCAGGAGGGGAGACAGCAACTACCCCCCCACCGCGAACAGCTGCAGCACAAGATGGAGGCACAGTGGGCATATCCAGCGCAAATCCAGCCACACAAAGCCTGGTGGCAGTGCCTGGCCCAGGCTGTGATCTCTGGACTGACATTCTTCATTCCACTTCCTGGGAGGCAAACGGACTCTGGACATACCTCTGCTGTGAACATTGCTCTGGGAATCTGAGCAAGGGGCAGGCACCTCTGTACCTCAGTACCTTCGTATATAAAATGACTGGTGTGAACCAGCTGGTCCTGCGAGCCCCTCCAGCCTCCAAAAACCCGGCAGAAGCCAGGACATGTTGAGATGTGTGGGCTGTCAGGGGTCCCACGAGGCCATCCCCTCCGCAGCCTGCCATTCTGGCTCATCCTGCAGACACAGCTGATGTCCCTCCCACCCCTTCCTCCCTGGGGGAAGACTGTGACTCAGTCGCTCTCACGTCTTTTCCCCTTGGGTAAGAAGCGGTACCCGGTGGTGGCTAAGGAAGAACAGACAAGCCCTCCAGGTTCAAGTCCCAGCTCCCCCGCTTGCTGCTGAATGGCCGTGGGCAAGTTCCTTCGCTTCTCCCACCTAAGAGCTGAGCTTCCAACATCTGCTGCTGAAGCTACAAACCCACCCACCCCGTCTCCAGAATGTTCTCACAACCCCACCTTTTTTCCTGTCCCCTGCGAAGGTGGATCAAGTGGTGAGACAGTGGAGATGCCCCTGAGGTCCTCCTGAAATAAGACGCCTAGTAAGCTTTTATCCCTGACCACGGAAGCCCATGACTGGCCAGCTCTACATAGGGGTCAGAAAGGTCTGTGAACCTGGGCCAGGGCAGGGGGCCGCCACTGAACCCACCCGGCAGGAACCCAGCGCAGTATTTAAACACCCCTAAAGTGTGTCAGGCTTTTCTGCTCTTGGAGGCTGCAGAGTCCAGGGGTTAGGGACGCAGGCTCCACGGTCGGGATGCTTCAGTTCACATCCTGACTCGTCTAATTGATAACAATTTTTGCAGCTCTTTTGTCCCTCCGCTTCTCTAGACAGAGCACGGTAGTGACTGAAATGGGCTTATGTGAGATTACAACAACGCCTGAGGCAGCGTATGCCGCCCCAGGAACCGCCGGCTAGTACTCAACCCATCCCAACGTGCTCCTGAGGGCGAGGGATCAGGACTCAGGGCGAAAGAGAGCGCGGACCGACCCCCGCTCGACTCTCCCGCAGGGCTTCGGAGCCCTGCAGATCCTGCGGCTCGGTCTGCACGAGTCTTCGCGGGGGAGGAAGTTCGTATCCCTCACGCGCCCCACATTTCTGGGCTCCCCCAACCCGCTTCTCCGTCGCTTCCCGACAGAGGAGCCCCAGCCCGGTTTTCTTTCCGGTGGCGGGGCGTGCACGACCGGCCTCGGCGCGGGGTCTCGCGGGCCGGGCCCCACCGCCACGCCGCGGCCTCACGGCTGACTGACAAGACGGCGCCGGGCGGCCCGGGAGCCCGCGCGGGTGGGGGCGGCCGCGGGCGGAGGGCGGGGGCGCGATACTCGCCGGCCGCGTGGGCCGCGCGCACTCACCTCCGCGCGATTCGGTAGAGCAGCACGCCAGCGGCGGCGCACGCCGTGACCCCCAGGCCGCCGGCCAGGCCGGCGGTGGGGCAGCGGGCCAGCAGCGCGCTCACTCCCTCCATGGTCCCCGGCGCGAGCGGTGGGCGGTGGCAGGCGGCGGCGGCGGCAGGGCCCAGGGCCGCGGGTAGGACTCGGAGCGGCGGCGCGCGCCTCCTCCCGCCGTGACCTTCGTCGCTTTGTAGCCGGCGCTGGCCCGCCCCCTGACTCGGCGCGCTCCCGCCGCACATCCAATCGGAGAGCGGGGCGAGCCCGGTGGGCGGGGCGCCGGCGGAAGTCGCGGTGTTGGCCCGAGCGCGCCCTCCCGTGGCCGGAGGTGGGAGGTGACGCGGAGCCCGGCCCAGCCCTCTTCTGCTCCCGCCTCTCTCACTGGCGCCTTCCGCAAAAGTCCGCCAACTTCAGCATCTCAAGCTAGTGTCTTTCCCCTGCTTGTCCTGTTTTCCCAAAGCCTCGCCAGACCCGGCCCGTGCACGCGATGCTGTTTTGCGGCAACTTGGAGCTTCTTAAGCTGCTTCCACTGAAGCCACTCCAATGGTCAAAAAATTAGTTTGTAGAAACATGACCCCCGCTCCTGAGGGTAATTGGATCTATGGGACAGTCAATGCTTCCGAACGTAATCCAACTATTAGAATGTCAGAGCTATAGGTATTGTCCTAGATGGATGAAACACTTTAAAAAAAGTAACATGCACATTAACTTTAATAACATATGTTTGAATAAACTATCATGTGTTGTTCAGCTGCTCAATCATGTCCGACTCTGCGACCCCGTGGACTGCAGCCCACCAGGCTTCCCTGTCCATCACCATCTCCCGGGGTTTGCTCAAAATCATGTCCATCGAGTTGGTGGTGCCATCTATTCGTCTCATCCTGTCGTCCCCTTCTTCTGCCTTCAATCTTTCCCAGCAGCAGGGTCTTTTCCAATGAGTCAGTTCTTTACATCAGGTGGCCAAAGTATTGGAGCTTCAGCTTCAGCATGAGTCCTTCGAATGACTATTCAGGACTGATTTCCTTTAGGATGGACTGCTTTGAGTCAAAGGGACTCTCGAGTCTTCACCAACACCACAGTTAAAAAGCATCAGTTCTTCAGTGCTCAGCCTTCTTGATGGTCCAACCCTCACATCCATACCTGACTACTGGAAAAACCATAGCTTTGACTATATAGACCTTTGTTGGCAAAGTAACGTCTCTGCTTTTTAATATGCTGTCTAGGTTTGTCATAGCTTTTCTTCCAAGGAGCAAGCATCTTTTAATTTCATGGCTACAGTCTCCATCTGCAGTGATTTTGGAGCTGAAGAAAATAAAGTCTCTCACAGTTTCCATTCTTTCCCCATCTATTTGCCATGAAGTGATGCCATGATCTTAGTTTTTTGAATGTTTTGAGTTTTAAGCCAGCTTTCCCCCTCTCCTCTTTTGCCTTCATCAAGAGGTTCTTTAGTTCCTCTTCACTTTCTGCCATAAGGGTGGTGTCATCTGCATATCTTGAGATTATTGATGTTTCTCCCGGCAATCTTGACTCCAGCTTGTGCTTCATCCTGCCCAGCATTTCACATGAAGTACTCTGTATATAGGTTAAATAAGCAGGTTGACAGTGTAGAGCCTTGACATACTCCTTTCTCAATTTGGAACCAGCCCATTGCTCCATGTCTGGTTCTATATGTTTAAAGATGATTGTTAATACTGAACTGCAGTTACCTGGGCAGGGGGTGGTTAAGAAGATTCACTTCATGCAAGTGTTTTAGTACTGGTTTGCGCTAAATTACTTCTAGAACTAAAAAAAAAAAAAAAAAAAAAAGGGAATATTTGTATTTAGTTATGCAATATCTCAGTGTCGCCACAACTATTCATGTTTTGAGGTTAATATTAGAGTCCTACTGTCCTGGACTGTACTGGGTGAGTTTTTGACTCCTGTTGCTCATCAATCTGTCCCCCATCCTAGATCTGAGCCTTCACCAGGAACTGCAAAGAGGCAGGGCAGTGATAAGTCTGGTGGACGCTCCACTGTCTTGGAAGTCTTTCCCATATTTTTGCTTATGAATTATCAGTGAAACTTCCCTTCAAAATGTGAGACGTTGCATTTAAGCACCATTCTCTTTCCAAGGAAGACTGCTGGCATGACATTCCCCTCAAAGGAAAGGCTCTGTGATGTATGCGGACAGAAAATGCACCCCACTGTTCTGCACTGGGCATGACTAGTACAAGCTCATCTCGAACATCATAATCCTTAAGTGAATGGAATGGAACTATTTGCTGGACCTTGACCTCAGAGCCAGATTGTCGCACAGGCTCTGCGGCCCCTTCCACCTGACCTGCATCTACTCAACAAGCAGCACAAACCATGAGTGGTCAGTTTACTACTTACCTCGGCAAGTGAGGCAAGCCTCAGTGCCTCTCACATCTGTAAAATGTCAACGAAACTACACGTCTCACAAGGTTGTCAGAATTAAATGAGAAATTAAGTAGCACCTCACATCCTGCTCGGCACAAAAACAGGTAAGCGATGGGTAAGCCTTACACACAGGACTACTGAAAAATGGTGAAATCTCCATGATTAAGCTTGTGGAGAAGAAAGCAGTCAATCATGGGATTTCTCCCTTAGCAGCTCAGTGATACTGCCCACTTTAAAATCCAATAACCCCTTTATAGAGAAAGCATTGCTTTCTCCTGCTTGTTCTCTCCCTCCTTGTACTCCTGGTACTCACCATTTCTTTCATTTCAGTGTCCTGGTGCAGAAACAAGCAGAGAACTAAAGAATGTCAGCTCAAAGTCAAATTTACCACTTCAAGAATGTGTAAGTGAGAATTATCTCCAAAAATTCTCATACCCACCTAGTGGATATTAAGCAAGCTTTTGTCTAAAAAAATTATTTTTGGTTGTGCTAGCTAGGTCTTTGTTGCTGCATGGGTTTTCTCTAGTTGTGGTGAGCGGGCTGTACTCTCTGGTTGCGGTGTTCGGGCTTCTCTTGTTGAGCACAGGCTCAGTAGGTGTGCCACACAGGCCTAGTTGCCCTAAGGCATGTGGAATCCTTCCAGGTTAGGATCAAAGCCACATATCCTGCATTGGCAGGTGGATTCTTAACCACAGGACCACCAGGGAAGTCTGAAACCTAACTTTTAACCTATTAAACTCTGGAGGAAAAATTCAGACTTTCATGCATGCAAAGGGTTTCATTCAAGCTGCTTCGGTCATGTCCAACTCTTCTGCAACCCTGCGGACTGTAGCCTGCCAGGCTTCTCTGTCTGTGGGATTCTCCAGCAAGAATATTGGAGTGGGCTGCCATTTCCTCCTCCAGGGGGTCTTCCCGACCCAGGGATTGAACCTGTGTCTCCTGCAGTTTCTGCATTGCAGGTGGATTCTTTACTGCTGAGCCACCAGGGAAGCCCCCTCAAATTTTCATATGAATATTAAAATAGGAAGATGTTGCTCAGTTAAAATGAGCTTCTGGAATAGATATCTCTTTGCTGTCAAGCACTACAGAGCTTGACTAAAGTCATTTATTTTGATTTCCATTTAGTGTTGACAGCTGGAGTAAATTGTACTAGAGGGCTCAGAAACACCAACCAACCTCCTTTATGACCAAAAGTTAACAAAAGTTAACTCAACTGTATTTCAATTTGAAAATATCCTCCTCTCATCCCTACCAGAACATCTGCCACTGAATTTGAAGCTACAAGGTATCCAAGATTAGAATCAATTATCTTTCTAAATATTCAGGTTGAAAAATAACCTTAATGTATAATACATACAGACTATAGTGAAAGGGCTAATGGGAAGATTGTACATAGATCTTACCTGCCTTCTATCTTACTATCTTTTTGCTGTTTATTAAAGTTCCTTTATAAATGGGGGTGGAGCTGGGGGGTGGTTTAAAAATCTGGTAATTTCTCATTTCCAGGACTTTAACCTTGTACTAGGCTATTTCAGCATTACCAGTGCCTCCTATCAGGATAAAAGGGGACTCTACTGGAGGACCAGGCAGTCAATCCCGCACCCTGCCCCTCTTCTTCAGTGGTGGAGCCCCCAAAACAGGGCTGAAGACCCCAGAGGGCAGGTCTGCTGCTCGCTAGTCACGTTCCACACTCACAGCCAACTCGGGAGGCGCCTGACGCTCTCACAAGTTACCTGGGCTTGACTAGGCTGAAACTGGGGAAATACATCCAGGGGCAAGCAAGTTGGTAAACTATTTTTTAAAACTCTTGCCTTTGGCACTTCCCTGGTGGTCCATTGGTAAGATTCTGAGTTTCCAGTGCAAGGGGAATGGGTTTGTTCTCTGGTGAGGGAACTAAGATCCCACATGTGCCGTGTGGCCAAAATAATATAAATTCTTGCCTTTGGTTCAAACTGGGGACAGAGGATAACTTCTGGAAAAGGTTTGTGTGTGCTCAGTTGCTCAGTCGTATCTGACTCTGTGTGACCCTATGGACTGAAGCCCTCCGTGCTCCTCTGTCCATGGGATTCTCCCAGTCAAGAATACTGGAGTGGATTGCCATTTCCTCCTCCAGGGGCTCTTCCTGACACAGGCATCAGACCTGAGTCTTCTGTGTCTCCTGCATTGGCAGGTGGATTCTTTACCACTAAGCTACCTGGGAAAGGTTTATAGTTTAAAATATTTAGTGTCAGGAAGTTGTGTTTATTTTTTTTTAACTTGGCAGCTGGAGAGCTCAGATGATCAATCTGTAGGAGATCCAGAGATGAAGGAAGGAGACCAGCTGGGAGGTCTGTCCTGGCCTGCCTGGGGCCACCAAGCTGTGACACTTCTTATCTTTCCATCAGAGCAGGATCTAACATATTAGAAAACAACTGTACTTTAATTTTAGTTTATCTCTGCGTTTCTAAGCTTATGCTTAACTGATGTCGTTAGCTACAGTTTACCATAAGGTGGACATACATAAAAGAGGACACAAACCAAATTTATACTTAAATTAAATACCATGATTTAATTTACTGGCTGCTTAATCCTGTATTCTCTTAAGTTAAAAAAACAAACAAACACAAACACCAACCAAAAGTAGTTATAATTAACTGTTAACGTTAATGAATTTAAACCTTCCAGAAAGCATGAATCCAAAAGGAAATGTCCAACAGGTGATGTGAGCCAGATATTCTATGGCTTTCCTGTTTCAGTCTCAAACATTCTATATGTCAATGGAAAAAATTCTCTAGGGTTTCTCAGGTTTATTCTTCTAGAGCACAGCTTTCTGGCCTGTTACTGAGCATGGTCTTCTAACAGGTACACAATTAACTCGTAGGTAGACAACACAATGGCAGTATTTGGTATCTGCCGGATGAGTTGGGCAAAGAGTCCTCTATAAAAGGCCAGGTAACCTTCTTCCCGGAAGACCAGCCGAGCAGTCTGGATGAAAGACTTGTACTTGGTACCCTCCTCCCGGAGCCGCGTCCTGATGACTTCTGCAAAAAGAAACATGCCTTTCAGGCTCTGGACGAACTGTACTTCCGAATGGTGTATGGAGAGAAGGCAAAGCACACAGCTTTATACACGTTAATGTGCAGCTATGGCTCTTGGCCATCTCAGCTCTGTTTAGGTGGGGCGGCCACACAGACCACGGAGAGTTCTTTTCAGAACATTTTCTAACTCTAGGAATTAGTCAATTGTCCCAAGACTCATGTATACTTCTAAGGGGTAAGAGTGCCAAATAACTTCTAAAGGATTAGGAAAATAAAAGTTTCATTTGAATGAGACTATTTTAAGACAGTTTATCGTTTTCTACTCTTAAGTAAACGCTGTCACTTCCCTGGAGGCCTAATTTATATTAAGTATAGTGAGTGGTATCTCCAATGAGGCTTTCATCCCATGTACTCCCCAGCTTTCTCCTCCTACTAGGATCCTTCTCCATTCCATCCAGCTTAAAAACCACCTCCTCCTTTCTCAGAGTCTTGCCCACCTGGCCCGGCCTCACCCTGGCCCCTGTGGCATGACACCTGGCACTGTCCGTCAAGCGGACTGCAGGGCACGTGACGTGGGAAGTGGCAGACCCCCTCCCCGAGAGCCTATGGGGCTGCTTGGTGTCCCAGCACATGACGGGGACTCGATGACCTGTTACAAGTTGGCCGTGCGCGATGCCACAGCTGACAGTGCAGCAGGTGCTGGAAAACAAAACCTGTTTTTCATGGCACAATAAACTGAGCTGTTTTTTTTTTTTTTTAAAAGTAGTTCAGTAGAACATGAGGTCTATTATGAATTCCTTACAAAATAAACTTACCCAAAGTAGCTTTCCTCAGCACTCCATTCAAGGTGGAAACTGAGAGAATTTTGTTTTTTTTTAAAAAAAAAGCTTGGCTCCCATATCACTTTTTTTTAAATTGAGGAATTTTAAATAAAATCCAGATTTTTTTGTTTCTTTGAAAACATCAGATGTTCCACAACACAGGGCTCACATTCTGCCGAGTGTTGGCCACAATCGGATGGAGCCAAGGAAAGCAGAGCTCCCACCGCCCGCGTGACCTGCACGCATGAGTTGAAGCCAGCTGTACTGGGACTCGGCTACCTGCATCACCTGCAGGTACCTGCATCTCCATTTGAACCCCAGAGGGCTGGAAGTACTGACACACACCAAAGGCCACTGTACCGCGCTGGAAGGCCAAGCAGGACCTACCGTGGGGGTAAGCAACACAGGAGGCACATCCCTTAGAAAGAGCAGCAGCTGCCATAAGTCCAAAAAAATTTGTGGAATTTTTCTCAGTCCCATTTGTAGAAGAGGCTAACGGAGCTTCTTTCAGATACTTCTTTAAACTTTCATAAATAGCAAAACAGATGATGGTTTCCGAAATCCCAGCATACGAGGCAGTTAATCCCCTGTAGAAGCCGCGGATGCCTTCCGTTTGGTAAACATAGCGTGCACACTGGAGCGTGTTCATCTGCTTGGAGCCTCGCACTCTGCACAAAGGAGACCAATGACAGGCGGTTACGACACATGCTGAGGAGCCCGCCCGCTGCCCCCGAGTCACAAGGGTGATAAAGAGAAAGTCCATGGGGAGGCGCCATAGTCCTCCTTGGTCTGGGGTTGGCTGAGTCCTGTCCACTGTGAGGCCAGGTCCACCAGCTACGTGGGGCCACAGGCCCACAGGATGGCACGCACATCTGTCCCAACTCACAGACAAGTGCTCAGAGTCTTCAATCTACCTTTGGGAAGAGCTAGATGGAAGGTGTTCACCAAAGAGGAAAATATGACTGTAATAGAATCAAAACCATCCATGTGTCTACACATGCGGATGGATGGTACACAGACTAGATTAAAAGAGTCGTGAAGGCAGTAAGACATGGGGAAGTGCTTAAAGTGGAGAGCAAGATGAAATTCCATGTAAAGTACAGTTATGACACAAACACGCTTTAAGGAAACAATGAAGGAAAACCCGCCAAGACTCTCACAGGGTGGTGAGTTTAAGTGCTCTGTTACCACTGTAGTCTCCAAATGCTGTTATTTTGACTCTCATTCTTTCTTTTTTGGGTTTACTCATCTGGCTGCGCCGGGTCTTAGTTGCGGCATGCAGGATCTTTAGTTGTGGCATGCGGGATCTCAGTTCTGGACCACAGATTGAAACCAGAACCCCTGCATCAGGATCTCGGCGTCTTAGCTGCTGGACCACCAGGGAAGTCCCTCCATTATTCCCACATTTGTAAAGTTATAAACACGGAAGAAACTATACAATAACTAAAAGGCCTTCAGCTTGGATGCTCCTGCCCCATGACAGGAAGTTTTCATAAACTGCCTAGAAACACACAGAATCCCAGGACTGGACAGTGTTCACAATGGCTGCATGTTGGAGACCCTCCTGTGGGGGAGCAGATCAGTGGACTGGGTTCCCGCACTCCCGCCCCCTACCTGGAATGACCTTTGTAATGCAAATGCAAGCATCCCACTCCCCTGTTTACCATCCTCTCATAGGGGGTCTCTCAGTCTTGGCACTACTGGGACTGCTGGGGCTGGACAGTTCTCTGCTGTGGGTGGTCCTATGTGCTGTAGCGTATCTAGCAGTCTCCCTGGTCTCTATCCACTAGATACCACTTAGGCTGTGAGAAACAAATATCCAAATGCTGCCAAACGTCCCCTGGGGACAAGGCCCGGGAATTCCTGCTCTAATAGCTCTACACTGCCTCCAAATACAGCTGAGTCCAAGCTCCCGCTCCTCCCCAGGGCTTTTAAGGATGCGGCTTCTCCAGGCTTATCTCCCTGTACCTCTCTCCTTTCCCAGCACATTCACATGCACGACACACCCCTTCTTTCTGCTGCTCAGAATGAACAAAGCTTCGCTGTCTCCAAATCTGCTGTATACCCGAGTCTCTGCCTGAGGCCCCTTCACTGCCAGTGCCCACTGGGCTCCTGGGCAGAGGGAGACATCCCTGCCACAAGAGCCCCTCCCTGGCTGCCTCCCGGCACGTCCCATGCACACTGCATCAGGGACCCCCCAGGGTCCTGGAGCACTGCTGGCCCCTTCTCCCACCAGCCTATAATTCTCTTTATTTCCTGTGAAGCTGTGAGCTTTGGGAAGGCAGGGCTTGTGTCTTATTCTCTGCTGTTTCTGCTGCCACTGGTGCACAGGAAAACATGCAACAAATCCTCATTGCTGAGGACTCTGTCAATAGAGCCCACCCAAACAGAGCTTTAAAATGTTCTGAGCACAGGTCATTACCAGGCAGATTTTAACAAATGCACATAAAGAAGGCCTTCAGCTGACCCATGCATTTATCCCCTGCTAAACAGAGTAATGTGAGGACACTGTGTGCACACTTGGAAGTAACCGCCCAAAGGTTCTAGGAGAGGACTGGTCAGGAGGTCGTAGGACAAGAGGTTCTTGAGGGTTCTATTCCTGGTGAGGAAGGGAGATTCAAGGAGACCGAAGCAGGAGACCACGTGACATTGTTTTTGAAAACTGCCAAGGACCGTGAAGGTTAAGCTGAGGAGTTAGGATTTGACTCTGACAGTAACTGACATTCATTGAAGCCTTCTGAGCAAGATATCTCTTCTAAATGATTAGACCTGGTACATTTTAGAAGGTTCCTTCAGGTAGAAGGGACAGAGAATGTCAAAGACGCACCTCAGAGGCTCCCCGGGTCCTCTGAGAGAGAAACAAGCAAAGGCAGAGTCCACCTCCATTTCTAGGTGGAGCTCTTGCTTGCTCTCTCCCCTCCTTTCTCTCTAGGTAGCTTAAGGTTAGACTGGACTAGCTGGAAGTTTCCAGCGCCCCACACAAATTTCTAGGCAACCTAGTAACAAAAGGGTACTTAGAATTCTATCAGAAAACATTGTTTATCATCATCACTGACTTGAAATTACAGTAGTAACTGGGATGTTCCTTGATCTTGTTACTTAATATACTAAAGAAGTACATTAATGTATTGTAACTCTTAAAAACACTGATAATTGTATTTCAATAATTGGTTTTCATTGCTTTTAAAAATATCATTCTAGGGCTTTTCTGGTCGTACAGGAGTTAAGAATCTGCCTGCCAATGCAGGGGACATGGGTTCCATCCCTGGTCCAGGAAGATTCCACATGCAACTAATGGGCAGCTAAGCCTTCGAGCCACAACTACTGAGTCTGTGTGCCTAGAGCCCGTGCTCCACAATAAGAGGAGCCACTGTAACGAGAAGTCCAAGCACCCCTGCTCACTGTAGCTAGAGAAAGCCCACTAGTAGCAATGCAGACCCAGTGCAAAAAAGAGAGAGAGAAAAAATCATTCTAAAAAGTGCCTGTAGGCTTCACGAGAGACTGCCAAAGGAACCCAGAGCATAAGAAATGTTAAGAATCCCTGGTTACAATTTTGGGGGAGGAATCCAGGATATTTGAGGGCCCTGGGAGACTAAAATGCCCTTATTGAAGCTTTGGGCGCTGCTGTTCTGGCACCTTCCCACAAGAGAGGCCATTCGGAGCACAGTTCACAGCACTCCACCTGGGGGCGGGGTCTCCCAGGAGCGGAGACCCAGGACTACCCTGGGGATCAGGGGCCACACCTGAGCGAACTCCTGACATCCCTTTGGCTGTTATTTCTGCTGGTCTTTGTCTCCCCCCTGAGGCTTGGCAGTATAAACTTCAACACAAGAGAAGTTTCTACATATGCTTATACACAGATAAAACAAAGATGGGGATGGTTAAGGATGCTACAGGTCTCACTCTACAGCTGGAACTGACAGAAGGGAAAAAACCCCTAAGAAATCAAGTCTTACATTAAGGAAGGAACAAGTAAAAACTTACTTTCGTTCTAGCTGCATCCGGGTTTTAACCATCCATATAGGGTTCATTAAGGAATTCGTGACAAAAGCTGGAAGAAAACCAAAAAAAAAACCAAATAGAAAATGTTATCACTGAACAGATCCAATGCTTATTAAAGCCATGTTCTCCATATGATAAACCTTGAAATTAGGCTTTCAATGGCTTAATAATAAAAATGGTAAGAAGCAGTTCCATTTCTACATAACAGCTGGAAGCTATAGTCCCCTAAAATGTAACATCTATCGGTAATGTTGAACTAAAATAAATCTCAATTTTCTAAAGCCCTGTCCATGGACAGGGCAAACACCCTCTTCCAACAACACAAGAGAAGACTCTACACATGGACATCACCAGATGGCCAACAGTGAAATCAGATTGATTATATTCTTTGCAGCCACAGATATGGAGAAGCTCTATACAGTCAGCAAAAACGAGACTGGGAGCTGACTGTGGCTCAGGTCATGAACTCCTTATTGTCAAATTCAGACTCAAATTGAAGAAAGTAGGGAAAATCATTAGACCATTCAGGTATGACCTAAATCAAATCCCTTATGATTATACAGTGTAAGTGAGAAATAGATTTAAGGGACTAGACCTGATAGACAAGAGTGCCTGATGAACTAAGGACGGAGGTTCGTGATACTGTACAGGAGACAGGGATCAAGACCATCCCTAAGAAAAATAAATGCAAAAAAGCAAAATGGCTGTCTGAGGAGGCCTTACAAAATAGTTGTGAAAAGAAGAGAAGTGAAAGCAAAGGAGAAAAGCAAAGATATACCTATCTGAATGCAGAGGTCCAAAGAATAGCAAGGAGAGACAAGAAAGCCTTCCTCAGCGATCAATGCAAAGAAACAGAGGAAAACAATAGAATGGAAAAGACTAGAGATCTCTTAAAGAAAATTAGAGATACCAAGGGAACATTTCATGCAAAGATGGGCTCAAAGGACAGAAATGGTATGGACCTAACAGAAGCAGAAGATATTAAGAAGAGGTGAAAAGTATACAGAGAAGAACTGCGTAAAAAAGATCTTCACGACCCAGATAATCACTGTGGTGTGATCACTCACCTACAGCCAGACATCCTGGAATGTGAAGTCAAGTGGGCCTTAGGAAGCATCACTACGTACATAGCTAGTGGAGGTGATGGAATTCCAGTTGAGCTATTTTAAATCCTAAAAGATGATGCTGTGAAAGCGCTGCACTCAATATGCCAGCAAATTTGGAAAACTCAGCAGTGGCCATAGGACTGGAAAAGGTCAGTTTTCATTCCAATCCCAAAGAAAAGCAATGCCAAAGAATGCTCAAACTACCGCACAACTGCACTTATCTCACACGCTAGTAAAGTAATGCTCGAAATTCTCCAAGCCAGACTTCAGCAATACGTGAACCAAGAACTTCCAGATGTTCAAGCTGGTTTTAGAAAAGGCAGAGGAACCAGAGATCAAATTGCCAACATCTGCTGGATCATCGAAAAAGCAAGAGAGCTCCAGAAAAACATCTATTTCTGCTTTATTGACTATGCCAAAGCCTTTGACTGTGTGAATCACAATAAACTGTGGAAAATTCTTAAAGAGATGGGAATACCAGACCACCTGACCTGCCTCTTGAGAAATCTGTATGCAGGTCAGGAAGCAACAGTTAGAATCGGACATGGAACAACAGACTGGCTCCAAATAGGAAAAGGAGTACATCAAGGCTATATATTGTCACCCTGTTTATTTAACTTATATGCAGAGTACATCATGAGAAACACTGAGCTGGATGAAGCACAAGCTGGAATCAAGATTGCTGGGAGAAATATCAATAACCTCAGATATGCAGATGACACCACCCTTGTGGCAGAAAGTGAAGAAGAACTAAAGAGCTTCTTGATGAAAGTGAAAAAGGAGAGTGAAAAAGTTGGCTTAAGGCTCAACATTCAGAAAACTAAGATCATGGCATCTTGTCCCATCGCTTCATGGCAAATAGATGGGGAAAC
The DNA here is from genome assembly GCF_023699985.2 of Odocoileus virginianus. Taxonomy (NCBI): domain Eukaryota; kingdom Metazoa; phylum Chordata; class Mammalia; order Artiodactyla; family Cervidae; genus Odocoileus; species Odocoileus virginianus. The sequence continues at coordinate 35,394,950 of NC_069684.1, read as the reverse complement.
AGTGGCTGACTTTATTTATTTGGGCTCCAAAATCACTACAGATGGTGATTGCAATCGTGAAATTAAAAGACACTCCTTGGAAGGAAAGTTATGACCAACCTAGACAGCATATTAAAAAGCAGACACATTACTTTGCCAACAAAGGTCTGTTTAGTCAAGGCTATGGTTTTTCCAGTAGTCATGTATGGATGTGAGAGTTGTACTATAAAGAAAGCTGAGGGCTGAAGAACTGATGCTTTTGAACTGTGGTGTTGGAGAAGACTCTTGAGAGTCCTTTGGACTGCAAGGAGATGAAACCAGTCCATCCTAAAGGAGATCAGTCCTGGGTGTTCATTGGAAGGATTGATGTTGAAGCTGAAATTTCAATACTTTGGCCACCTGATGCAAAGAGCTGACTCATTGGAAAAGACCCTGATGCTGGGAAAGATTGAGGGCAGGAGGAGAAGGGGATGACAGAGGATGAGAAGGCTGGATGGCATCACTGACTCAATGGACATGAGTTTGGGTAAACTCTGGGAGTTGGTGATGCAAAAGGAGGCCTGGCATGCTGCGGTTCATAGGGCTGCAAAGAGTCAGACACGACTGAACAACTGAACTGAACTGTCCATGGACAGAGGAGCCTCGAGAGTTCAAAGGGTCACAAAGAGGAGGACACAACTGAGCAACTGAGGACGACTACTAGTCCTCCCAGACTCTAGGTGGTGTTGTTGGTATTTCTGTTAATGTGATTCCTATGGTGGTAAACATGAAACTATGCTAAAACTCAACTGAAAGCATCAAGTCCAGAAATAATTTGTTTTAAAGAAATGATGATCTAATCCAAAAGAGTACCTTAAATTTAACTTAAAATAGAAGAAACTAAATCTCCACTTACGTGAATTCAAATTTAGACATTTCAATACCTGACTGATCATTTTAAGAAATTGAAGTTTTAAGACTGATCTGCCTACTGGAACCATCTTTAAGTCTTCTCCATCTTAATGTTGTTTGTCACTCTACACCAACCAAAAAAGCAGTATCATGTATCACTGACCTGATACACAGCGAGTCCTTTGGAATTTGTCATCCCCTCCACATTCTAAATAGACTGATTATATAATATGACCCTAGACATGCTTCAGTTGTGTCTGACTCTTTTCGACCCTATGGACCCTGACAGGCTCCTCTGTCCATGGGATTCTCCAGGCAAGAATACTGGAGTGGGTTGCCATGCCCTTCTCCAGGGGATCTTCCAGACCCAGGGATTGAACCTGTGTCTCTTACATCTACCTGTATTGGCAAGCAGGTTCTTAACCACTAGTGCCATGTGGGAAGACCCACCCAGATAGTCCATAGATCAACAAGGACCTACTATATAGCATGGGGAACGTATTCAGTATCTTGTAATAGACCATAAAGAAGTGAATCACTCTGCTATATACCTGAATCTAATATAACTTTGTAAATCAACTACACTTGCATTACAAAAAAAGAAAAAAAAGAATGCTGCCAGGAAGGAGGGGAAAAACCAATTATAGCAACATTAGCTCCTTGAAACAGCAAATTGAAGATTATTAAAAAAAAAAAATTTCCCTTCAGGTCCATTTTATTTACCAAGGGTTCCTCTAAGTTAATTTGTCAAAAGTTGCAAAACTGGTGCACAGCTTTTAGTTTATGGCTAACTCACTATTGGCTGAGGCAGTGAGGCCCCACTTCTTCTGAGCTCCACACTCCATCCCTTTGACCTCCCTGCCAGCTCCACATCCTGTAAACACCTTTCTTGTGAAGCATCTTTACTAATGTCATTTTCCATTTGGGATCCAAAAATTATCTGTATTCAGATAATTCAAATATTCAGATAAATTCCTAGTACTTTTATTTGGAGGAATAGGAACAAAATGGATACATACAATTTAGAGGTCAGCAGAGGGTGGAAATTTTTCATAAAATGTCAATTTAGTTCTCTAAAATACCTTCCTATTTAAACAGACAGAAAATTTCTATCGAAAACGGCATGGCCTCCTCGCAGCAATCTACAACTGCAATCTACGACATATTTCTGCCAAGTATTTCTTGGGAGAAAAATCCTGTTGTGAATTTTCTATGGTAGGTGGAACGATTCCCTCAAAAAAGAACAGAAATGACACCTGATCTATCACCAACCCTGCTGAACAAACCCCACGACAAGCCCCGAGTCTTCATCACAGAATCCAGCTGCTAAGGACAACTGTACACAGGGTGTTCTAGACACCTGGGAAGTCACAGAAAAAGCAGCTCAAAGTTGAGAAAATAATGTAATAGAAAGACATGAAAACACATTAATATTCCTTTAAAAGATACATCACACTAACCAACAGCATGCATGAGAACATGTCAAACTTAACGTGTCAATCTTAAGGCAGAATAAATGGAAGCAAGTTACAAGCTGTTCTCAAATACTCAGATTTTATCAATTCTAACATAAAGTTTCAGAAAAATGAGTTTAGGTGCAAAAGAAGCAGAGAGCTAATTGTTAACTCTTGGAAGGAGACCTTCTGGCACAACACACGCTTTAGGGAGCTGAGGCATTCATGAGCACTCACTGGTGTAACACACCTGCAGAACCAGCCGAGAAAACGTGCACGATGTTGCTGTTTGGCACGAAGATGCCATTGAACTGCTCTTTGGCTTTGGAGTAGCAGGCGAAGTACACAGCCCTGTCGGAGAAAAGAGAGAACACGGTCAGGACATCTTGGGACACTGGCCCCACGCAACCTCTGACAAATTCAGCAATATGGGGAAGAGGTTAATAGGTAATCGCAAGCTTAACCTCATCTGGGCTCAAACCAAAACCTGCTGTGGGTGCCTTGGGGAAGCTCCCGCTTGTCCCTCCAGAAAGTAGTCTGTGATGATGGAAGTGCCCTAAATAACTGAGGAAGATGAGGTTTTCATAGTATACATATGAAGTCCATTTACATTCTTCATTCTGGATAAATGCCAATCCCTTTAAGCACCAACATATACTGTGACAGTTAAAATTTATAATACATTTCCAACATATATCACACGTATCCTGTCTTATACCATAACAAGTATGTCACATGTAATTTGAACTTTTTTCCTGATGACTTGGGACCACATAGGAACATGTAGGCTTGCACACGTTTCCATAAAGGGCTCCTTCCACTGATGTGCTCCCTACCCCAGAACAGGACCACTGGAGGGCTGGCACCCCCTCCCACCCTGCCCTTGGCTCTCCAGTCTCCTCTGCCTGTCTGCTGTCCCCTTGTCTGTCTCCTCTCAGATCAGGGCTGAGGAACAGAGCCTGCTTGTGGTTTTCCCTGCTCTTCACCAGCAATGCCAGGGAAAATGGCATTCTTTTTTTCCAGCTGGCCAATGGATCAATTACAGAATGTATTTTTCAACCTAGGATGCTGACTACTTATAATGATTGTGTTATAACACTGTCTTTTTTTTTTTTTTCTAGGTTCCAACTGTTCTAAATGGGTGTGGTGGCCAAGCCTCTATATCAGACTGACAGGTATTACCAAGTTAAGCACTGTCCACGAGTAGAATGACTCCGTGTTCTTCATCAACTACATATATGCAGCATGTCCGTGTTCTCTTAATAATGCATGCCCTGCATAATCTCACAGGCTAGTACTTCCTGTATTTTCAATAGATTACACACACACAAGTTACAGAATTCTAAAGGAACAAAAGGGTTTAATAAGAATCTGCATATTTATGATATCCTCAGGAAATCTGTGTATAAACTGGAGCACTGACCTGTAAGAATTCAAGAAGCTTTTAGTCTTTACATCATATAAAAAGACACTCTCATTTTTGTTATAAAGTCTATTGTATATGTTGATTCATCTACATGTCCTAGCAGTCACACCCAACTCCCCTTTCCAGAAGGCAATTTCTAGAAGCAGTTTCTTACCTACTTTTCAGAGATACACTGCCCCCACCCCTCCACATGCAGAAACATTCATCCCCTTTCATATCGACGTGTGTATCCTCTGCGTCAGTCCGGCCCAACAGAACTTCCTGCGGAGCTAGAAATGCTCTACGCCTATGGTCCCTTAGGCAAGGGCCACTAGCCACATGTGAACATTAAGTACCTGAAATGTGGCTGGTGAGACCAAGGAACTGACTTTTTAATTTAATTAATTCAAGTAGCCCCATGTGACCAGTGGCTATTGTATTGGGACAGTGCAGCTCAATGTAGTCAAATAAGTTTTAAAGAGAATTAAATCTTGTAACAAAAATGGGAATTTTAAAAAATACATAAAGTAAAACCTAGAAGCTTTTAAAATTTTTTCAGATGAGTGCTTCCAAATGCAAATTCTGATGTGGGTCTGAGATCCTGTCATTTAAATCAGCTCTTCGGTGATGCCACTGCTGCTGACCACACACCACTATTAGGAGGAGCAAACAGAGAAAGTCCTAGGTGACGGGAGCAGAATAATTTTCAACTTAAGAATATAACAACCAAGAACCTCTTTCTAACACACACACGTAGAAAGACATACCAACAGTTAACACTTCTGTACATCAGATGCATTAGGATTCTCACACAGAAAAGGAAACTAGTCATCTAGCAGTACTGCCCCTCGGGTTACGAAAGGACTTGGTATATTTCATAGTGTACGCTGTAGGCTAGCTGAAAGGTTCAATGCTTACCTTGATGGTGCAACTCCAACCAAATTTGGACCCAAGCCTCTAAAAAGTGACTTTGGTCCCTCCTTCTCCAAGATTGACCTAAATAATAAGAAAAGATGTATCTTTAAAATCCTTAGGCAAGGGCTATGCAAAATGATAAGGGGTCAATCTTCACATTAGCTCCTTGAATAAAGAACAGAATGTTTACAAAACCCCTGAGGTCTTATCTGATTATATTACAATACAGAATCAGAAGACTGAAGAATACTCCTTTCATTACTACGGTGAAAAAACATGCTTCAAAATCTCTCTTGTTCACACAGGAGTAATGTTCAGGGTTTGCACAACATACAGGCATTCTTGTAAGGCAAAAAGAGCACCTGACAAGTATCACAGAATCTTTTCCTTACTAGCAGGTATCAAGTCTGAGCCTTGTACATGACCCCAAGGTGCACTCTTGTCTGCAAGGCCCAGACTAGCTCTCCGGTCATGCTGAGGGTCACATGAAGGAGCTCTGCTCACCACACTAGACAACTAGAGAGCATACCTCACTACAAGTACAATGCGCATTTCTTTTTTCATGGCATCTGGGGAAGGTCAAAGCAGTGTGTTTCAAATGCAACCTGGCCACACAATGGAATATCATTTGGTAATAAAAAGCAGAAGACTCTTGAGAGTCCCATGGACAGCAGAGAGATGAAATCAGTCAATCCTAAAGGAAATCAACCCTGAATATTCAGTGGAAGGACTGATGCTGAAGCTCTAATACTTTGGCCACCTGATACGAAGAGCCGACTCATTGGAAAAGACCCTGATGCTGGGAAAGGTTGAGGGTAGGAGGAGAAGAGGGTGATAGAGGATGAGATGGCTGCGGCATCATCGATTCAATGGACATGAGTTTCAGTAAACTCTGGGAGATAGTGAAGGGCAGGGAAGCCTAGCATGCTGCAGTCCATGGGGTTGCAAAGAGTTGGACATGACTGATCGACTGAACAAAAGCAACAATAAAAGGAAGTACTGATGACTCACACAAAGAAGAAGCTTCAAAAAACATTAGGTTAAGTAAAAGCAGACACAAAAGGCCATATGTTGTATGATTTCGTTCAGATGAAATAATCAGGAGACAAGCTAATTTTTTTTTTCCATTTATTTTTATTAGTTGGAGGCTAATTACTTTACATCATTACAGTAGTTTTTGTCATACATTGAAATGAATTAGCCATGGATTTACATGTATTCCCCATCCCGGTCCCCCCTCCCACCTCCCTCTCCACCCGATCCCTCTGGGTCTTCCCAGTGCACCAGGCCCGAGCACTTGTAGGAGACAAGCTAATTGATAGAATAGTGGTTGGCTGTCTAAGGCTGTGAGTCTGGGGATGGGGAGTGACTATAAACAGTGAGGGGATTTTTGTAGTGTGAAGGAAAAATCAAATTGTTGGCAAGGTTGCACAAAACTCTGTGAACATATTAAAACAGGTGAACTGTATGCATTTAGTGGGCAAGCATATGGCACGTGAATTATATCTTAAGTGCATTTTGAAAAATTTTTTAATGGAATTTATTTTTTTATCAGGTCACACCTGATCCTAGTTCCCGATCAGGCATCAAACTGGTGCCCGCTACAGTGGAAACACTGGACTGTCAGGGAAGTACTCTGAATTACATCTTAATAAAGCAGTTAAACCAAGAAACCCAAAGACTCACTGAAGAAGTTCTAAAAGATGAAAGAAATATTGGCAGTAACAGTTTTCATGTTTTTGCTCTTGTGCTAAATCAACTGCTTAACAAAAGATAAATGATATAACTGGAATACAGACTGTGGATTAGTTATATCAATATTAAATCTCCTAAATTTGAAAACTGTACTCTGGTTTTAAGAGAACACTCTTTTAGAGGAAATAAATGCTTAAGAATGAAGGGTAAAGGGACATAATGTGTGTAATCTATTTTCAGATGGTTCAGGAAAAAAAAAAGTACGTATACAGAGCAAAAAGAAATAAACAAATGTGGGAAAATGTTTAACACAAGAGACCTGAGGTAGAGTACAAGCAATGTATGTGCCCTGTTCCTGTCACTTTTCTTTAAGTTGGAAATCATTTCACAATAAAAAACTTTTAAAAATGAAAAAGCTATAGGTCATAGGTTACAAAATTACTGAACTCATCCTAACACTCTAAAGGAACGGCATGTTTTACTGCATTTTCACACTGGCCAGAACCAAGCCATTTGGTCCTTAACAGAGACAATCAGAATTTGGTGTTTTCAACTTTAAATTCTTTACTGTTAACTCTTTCTCAAAACAGGATTCAGCTTTTTAAAAAAAAAAAAAAAACACCACACTCTCTGGAAAAAAAACTCTCAAATAACCACACCTTGAAGTGACCTACATCTTATAGTATAGTAATGTGAAAGCTTTCAAATGGTCAATACATTTAGAATTTCTTCAAGTTTAGGCTCTGTCTGTGGTCCCCACAACTGTTCATTGTGCCGCCAACCCTAGGAGTCACTCAAATACAATTAAGGGTGTCTCTGGCTCCAGGAAGCTGGGAGCCACGCATCTATAATGCAGTGGGGGATTGGTGTCCTCAAGTGACTCAGGCCTTTTAAGAGCTGCAGAAAGGCTGTCTCCATAGTGACGCACGTTAACAGTGGGCAAAAAGTCAAATCTGTTACATAATTCAAACTTCTAACCTATCTGGATGTTTACAAAACTTTTCTGGAACAATCAAGTGCTTACTATAAATGGTATTCCTCAGCTTCAAAATAAAGCATGTTTAGGGCCCAGACTAAGTTTCCCACAGTACTATAAACTTTCATTTAGGAAAGAAATGCAGAAGGAAACTAGGGTCTTGTCTGGAGTGTTTCATTCTCTTCCCTCTTTTAGATCAGACTACGCATAACACAGATCAAGTTCCAAGGCAAAGTTCTGAGTTGAAGCTGATGAGCTTTTAAAAGAAAAACTACCTCACTAACATATTACTTTTCATATTAAAAAGGTACTTGAAAAAACAAAGTACCTGAAATAGTTTAAAGAACAAGAGTTTTGATTGGACAAAAAATTTTTTTAAGAAGATTATGTCCTAAGACTTTTTAAGGCAGATACTTGAATAAATATATTAGGACCCTTTGGCAAATTTAACAGAGAGAGCCTAATTGTGTTAACATCTTGTCTTCAAGTAACTATATTCAAAATACAAAGGTAATCAGTGCTCCAATGGAGAATACCTTTTCTCTAATAGATTAACCTGAGACATAAGCAAACACTGATTTGCATTTTGAAAAACAAAATTCCTGTAAACAAATTCTGTTGTCTGTTAAGCCTTTAAATGTAGCACTTCCTGGAAGAATAAGACTAAAAATAAGCAGCTTAGTTTTAAATGAATAACATATGACTATAGGCCACCAGGCTCCTCTGTCCATGGAATTCTCCAGCAAAGAATACTGGAGTGGGTTGCCATTCCCTTCTCCAGGGGATCTTCCCAACCCAGGGATCGAACCTGGGTCTTCTACACTGCAGGCGGATTCTTCACTGTCTGAGCCACCAGGGAAACCCCCTGATAAACCCAATGGCTTCTAATTGTGAACAGATGACTTGGTGGGCTCTGTGGCACAGAGAAAAGGCCTGGATCCCTGCTCTCAGTTCACCACTTCTTAGAAAAAGAGCCTGCTCAGTAGCCCCTCACCACAGCTCTAGCCTAGGGGTGATTTGTGGAAGACTCAGGAAGCACAGTCCAGTAATTCAGGTGGGTGAGGAGGGTGGTGGGGAAGCAAAGAGCAGTCATCTTCTATTAAACTATCCTAAAAGGCAATGCTTCTTAGGCTGGTACACTGTCTGATGTAAGTACTGGGTAACATTCTGCTTTCAGAACTCAGTGACAAGAAACAACATACATCTACCCTGAGGAGCATGTGTGCTTTCTCCAGATGAGAGTTATGTAGGATGACAGCCCCCCTTTTGCCTTCATTACCAGGAAACTCAGCTATAAGTCTTATGTTTAAAAAGTACAGGAAGTAGATATTATGATAGCAGCTAATATGGATTATTTACACGGCAGGGGGAGGAGTGGGTGTCAAGCTCTTCATATTCAACATCTTACTGATGTGTTACGTTCTCTTTGTCCTGCAGTCTTGCCGTGTGGCAGGCGGCATTCTCACAGATTGGGGACACCTCAGTCGTCAAAACAAATCGAAGCCCCTCCCTCTGGGGAACTTCTGTTTTGCAGGGGGGGCCCGCAGGGAGAGAAAATAAACAATATAAATCAATACATTACAGTGTATGATGGATAGAGGTAAATGCTGTGGATAAAAATAGAGCAGGACAGAGAGAATGTGAAAGAAGGGCCTGGTTTTCAATAGCATGGTCACTGCAAGGCCTTCCTGTAAAGGGGGACAGCTGAGCAGCCATGCAGATAATGTCCAGCAGAGAGGCCCTGCTGTGGAATGTTCCAACGTTCTGGTCTTTTATTAAAGGGCCAGTAAGGAGGCCAGTATAGCCAAAACGGTTCAGGAGAGGGAAATTCAAGGAGGCGAAGTCAAGGAAGTAACGGGAGGGGTCCAGCAGGCCCACGGGCAGCTTCAGCTTTTACTGGGAGCGAGAGCAGAAGGATCTCCTCCGCTTTGCTGAGAACAGCCTGAGGATGGAGCAGGGTGCAAGGTCTTCTGCCAGGCCAGTTAGGAAGATGGGTTGTCTTGCATGTGGTGTGGGTGCTGTTCATGTGTTTTAATGGAGAGGTGTTTTTTTTTTTTGGTTTACATTTTAGTAGAAGATGTGTCCTAATACACTTGAACTAGAGAAACATTCCCATTTACCTTAGGGGCTTGGCCCCAGTGACACCCTTGACTTCCGGGTAATAGGTCCCCAGTTACAGTAAATAAATAAATCTACTAGTCATGCGAGATTGGCAAGTATGTAAGAGGAAGTTCACCTTGGATGTTAGCAAAGCTGGCAAATTACCTCTGTTTCACTATGTCCAAAGCACTCCAAGTTCCTCAGAAGCAAGACGTCACTGGAGACACTGCTATTGACTAGACTTATTAAAGGCGAACAGGGGACGGGGTGTCTTCAGAGCCACTCTCTCCTTACTGACAGCAAAGCAGGCCTCCCATTTCAGTGCCCCACCTTTCCTGGCCTGCCCCTGACCTTCTGCATTTCGTGTCTCCACAATCCTTCTCAGCATTCAATTAAAAAAAAAAGAGATCCGCCTCGAGTCTTGGCTATCAGCGACCTCTTTCTCTAGTTGGGACCTTGCCCTCAGCAGCTGGGGCTGCTGCCCAGTTGGGCCCAAGCTCGGATGTACCCTGGTACGTGTGTTTGGCATGGGTGCCTGAATTACCCAGAAGTTGGCCTTACAAACAAAACGTACCTAAAAATAAATTAAGCACTTTCAAATCCATTCTACCTTATCTAAACTGTGACTGAACTCTGCCCCAAATCCAAAGTGTTGTCGTTATGAAGACAGAGCATCTCCATTTTATTGCATCTTTTTCTAACGCTTCCCCACTAAACATCCACACTGGTACACAGCTGTGTCTCTCTTGAACCCACACTCTCCCAAAGATCAGTTTTAGAGCTCTGAGTAACATGTGGGGTCAAAGTCAGTCATCATTTTAAAGTTCTCTTTTAAAAGCAAAGGGTCCCTGAGCTAAAATGCAGACATTGCCAAGTGCTCTTCTGAATTTCTGATTTTGCCTTAAGCATAGAGACTGATAAGCCAAATTCAACTTAAGAATATTCGGCAACTTGGTAAGCAACTGAAATATTTTAATACTGTAAAAACAGACAAAGCAGGTGGGCAGGCTAGGTATGAAACAAAAATTGTAAAGATCAGCTTACTAAACATATATTGTAGTTTTTCTATAAATTTAAAATTATTTTCAAATAAAAAGTAAAAAAGTACAACATTTTGTTCCCATATTACTTCCTCTTAAAATATTCACAACACTTCTCTTGTGCAATTTTAAAATTCATTCTACAAGCCTCAGAGCTTCTCGCTAGCACTCAGAAGACTTGGGGCAAGAGCAACACTCTGATGTAACAATTTAAACCTGGATTGTTTTGAGTTTGCTTTGTTAGGTTTACTTTAACTGTCCCTGGATGGTGATCACATGCATGCCGGGAGCCCTGAGGCCAACAGAGCAAAGTCTGAGTTAAAGATATTGGTATAGATACCTAGTTCTTAAATTTGGTCACAGCCTCTACAAACAGAACATCCCATCTGATGGGCCGGATAAACATTCTGCATTGACAGTGGCAGGGTGGGGGTGGGGGTGAGGGTGGCCTGAGGCCAGAACCGGGACTGAACTTACTTCAGAACCTGCAAGAGTCCAGGCGTCACTGACGTTTGTCTCACCACCCCAGCTCCGCTGATGGTCCCCAGATGAACCTGAGGATAATAGACTGTCCGAAGAGCTAATCTTGAGGACTGCAACCTTGTCTTAATGACTTCTAGTGGACAAGTGAAAATAGCACCAACCGTGCCCCCACATCTGTAAGAAAGGAAATCACAACAGGATCAGAAAAGCTGTACTGAGCTGTGCATACATGAAATGGGAAATGGAATTTTTCTCTATTAAAAAAAGAAAAAGAAAGGTACCTATGTTCATTTCATAATTAGAGCATACCAACAGGGTGGGACAAATGGAGAGAGCAGCATGGAAACATTAATACACTAACATGTAAAACAGCCAGCCAGTGGGAATTTGCTGAATGACTCAGGGAACTCAAACCAGGGCTCTGTGACAACCGAGAGGGGTGGGATGGAAAGGCTCAAAAGGGAGGAGACATATGTACACATATGGCTGCTTCATGTTGATGTATGGCAGAAACCAACACAATACAGTAATTATCCTTCAATTAAAAATAAATAAAGAAAAAAAATTGGTTGAAATCCCAGCAGCTAAAAAGATAACCACTGTTAACATGCTAGTAGTACACCCTTCAGGGCTTTTCACTGTTGGCTTTTTAACCTCACATCTTTTTCTTCTTATCTAGATATTATGAATGTCTTTCCATGTCAATACATATACACCTACATCACCATCATTTGCAATGGTTGCATCCTATTCTCCTATTCCGATCTATCAATGTATAATATTTTAACCTACTTCCTACCATTAGATGTTCACGTCATTTCCAATGTTCCAATGTTCACGTCACTCTCATGCTGCAATGAATATTCTAGAAAATATCTTTTCATGGTGAAATAAAAGTTATTCAGGTAATGCTACTATTTTGAAAATCAGTGTTTACCACAAATCAGATTTTTATTAAAATCTAATTTGGACTCCACTGAAAATCAAACTAAAGCTTACCTTTTAATAATGAAGTCTGTGTGTTTCACTCAGAACTAATCAATTCATCCTCCAGAATTTCATTAGATGCACTGGCTCTGTGGGTCAGAGTTCCCTAAATGATCCTTCACAATTGGTTCATATAAAAATATTACCTGAACTTAAAATTTAAATATTTTCACCTATTTATGCTAATATACAGGAGAAGGCAATGGCACCCCACTCCAGTACTCTTGCCTGGAAAACCCCATGGACGGAGGAGCCTGGTAGGCTGGCAGTCCATGCAGCCGCTAAGAGTTGGACACGACTGAAGTGACTTAGCAGTAGCAGCATCCTAATATACAGTACGTCAAGGCTGTGTATTGTCACCCTGCACCCTGTGTATTGTTAACCCATATGCAAAGTACATCATGTGAAATGCCAGGCTGGGTGAATCACAAGTTGGAATCAAGATTGTTGAGAGAAATATCAACAACCTCAGATATGTAGATGACACCGCTCTAATGGCAGAAAGTGAAAAGGAACTAAAGAGCCTCATGATGAAAGTGAAAGAGGAGAGTGAAAAAGCTGGCTTAAAACTCAACATTCAGAAAACTAAGATCATAGTATCCAGTCCCATCATTTCATGGCAAATCTTAGAAGGGGGAAAAGTGGAAACAGTGTCAGACTTTATTTTCTTGGGCTCCAAAATCACTGCAGATGGTGATTGCAGCCATGAAATTAAAAGATGCTTGCTCCTTGGAAGAAAAGCTATGACAAACCTAGAGAGCATATTAAAAAGCAGAGACCTTACTTACCAACAAAGGTCCATCTAGTCAAAGCTATGGTTTTTCCAGTTGTCATGTGTGGATGTGAGGGTTGGACCATAAAGAAGGCTGAGAGCAGAAGAATTGATGCTTTTGAACTGTGGAGTTGGAGAAGACTCTTGAGAGTCCCTTGAATAGCAATGAGATCCAACTAGTCAACCCTAAAGGAAATCAACCCTAAATATTCATTGGAAGGACTGATGCCGAAGCTCCAATACTTTGGCCACATGACGTGAAGAGCCGACTCACTGGAAAAGACCCTGATGCTGGGAAAGATTGAGGGGAGGGGGAGCAGGGGGTAATAGAGGATGAGATGGTTGGATGGCATCACTGACTCCTGGACATGAGTTTCAGCGAACTCCAGGAGACAGTGAAGGACAAGGAGGCCTGGCGTGCTGTAATCCATGGAGTCTCAAAGAGTCAGACATGACTTAGCAACTGAACAACAACAACAATCATAAAATAGCTATTTCTGTCTTTTCTTAAACAGTAATATCCATGAAACTGCATGCCTGGTGGGCTGGTTCTAGATAACAATGTGCCAGTACCACCTGAAGCCACTCCTACACCACCAGAGGTTCTTCTCTTTGGAGAAGATCAGAACACTGACGATCAGAACCTGCATCATATTCATCTCTGTATCACTGGCATTAAGATTCGCAGGTTCACAAACAATATTTGTTCATCAGAAGAGGAATTACTAAACTACCCTGTGAGGGAGCTAAATGTTTGAAAATTGCACTTACTGTCTAGCTTCTATCACAGGCCGGAAGGCAGGAGCTGTGTACTGTATGTTCTTGCACTTGGTTAGAGCACAGTACCGGCCAAACAGGTGGTTCAATAAAAATGAAACAGCAGAGGCATCTATGATTGGGAAAAGCAACAAGAAAGAGGAGGGAGAGGCCTTGGCAAACACAGAAACTGTGAGCGAGCTTCCTAACTCAGTGCAGGTGTTAAAAATCTGGAAGTGAACCCAGTCCCTCAGCCCCCAGGACAGGCCCCGAGGTAAGGGGTGAAGACAAGTTCCCAGGCAGCATTTTAAAACCAGGAGCCTATAGTTACAAATAGCAAGTAAAATCCTGATAACTAAGAGCTAGATAGACGCTATCAACTTAATTGCACTGCTGCCACTGATGAATGATTATTTTATGACAAGAATTCAACCCTCCAACAATCCTAGTAGGATAGGATTGTTTAGCTTCAATTTACCACAAAGAGCCTGAATGTCAGAAAAAAAAGAGAACACACAGACTAGGGGAGCGGGGAGGAGAGGAAAACAGCCATTTGGAACTATGTAGGTAAACCTGCCTTGAAATCATGATGGTAAGAATACCCTAAACTGAGCTTTCACTGCCAAGTGCTGGGGTTCAATCCCTGGTTGGGGAACTAAGCTCGCACAAACTGTGGCAAAAAAACAAATGTAACAAGACAAACAACAGAGCTGTCTCTTCAGCAGTGTTTGCTGAACTGTGGCCAAAACCCATCGAACACAAAGCACCGTAGGGAATCTCAACCAGAACAGGAAGGGAGGATGGCAGGAAGGACTTGACCTGCGGGTGGGACAACTATCATGTAAGCTCCCGATTGTGCAGGGTGGTATCATCCTGACCTCACAGGGAACCTGGGTCTCGATGAGGTTTATATACTTTCTCAAAGCCACAAGTGCCTACGTGTCTCAACTGAAAACCAAATCCAGACCCTTTGTCTGCAAAGCCTGTGCTTCCTTCTATACTAAGGTATCCTTTCTGGGAGTATTACAGAAGGACAGGTGTTTATATATAGTTTGTTAAGCTAGTTCACACTATTTGCAATTCACAGTTAAGATGGGAAATTGTCAATTAAGACAACTAGGACTTATAACTTTAATGTGTTTTTCAGTATGAAGAAAAAATCCTGAGCCCAACTGAATGTTGGTTGATATAACGGGCTCCGAGCACAAAAATATATCTAAAGAAAATGGGATATAATAGGGAGAGTTAAAAAAAAAAACAACACAAAACAAGCCTTCCAAACCTGTATCAATTCATGTAAAATAAATTGCTCTTAATCTATTACAATAAAAATTAGGTGATGATTCCATGTCGCTGAAAAAAAAAAAACAAAAACCAGAGCTTGCAGTAAATTCTTGCATCAGAAAGTCAACAAGTTCCAATAAGACACGGGTCAACCACCTTTGCCTTGTCCCCAGGTCAGCCATGCTTCTTACCTCGGCCAACTGTTGTCTACACGGATGCCACCGGTCAGAGGACAGCCTGCAGAAGTGCTAAGCAAATACTCGCTGACAGCAAGCTGGTCACCTCCTGGGTGGGGGTGGCAGGCCACACTCGCTCCACAGCCACCATTCTGTATGTTACACACCCACGTGCCCAGGGCAGAGGGCCGGGTGGTGAAAAGACTCTGGCCTCCTCCAGGGGCAAACTGAGGGTCTCCACATGCCTCTCCTACAAGAGGGGTGGCGCTGCCCCACAGCATCCCAGGAAACAAATACAAAGTGCTGGGAAAGCACTGCAAACTGTAGAGTGAGTGCAGTAAGAAGTAACTGCTCAGGCGCTAAGTCCCTCCTCATCCACCACGAAAAATCACTTAAATGAAAATACCCAAAGGATATTTAATTAGAAGAAAAAGGTTCTAACATTACACTAAATTGTCCAAAAGAAGAGTCTTCCTGAAATTAAAGACATTCCAGAGCAGAATTTTAAAAGCTAATCTTTCTGGGACTTCCCTGGTGGTCCAGTGGTTAAGAATCTGCCTTGCAGTGCAGAGGACGTGGTCAGGGAACTAAGATCCCACATGCCTCAGGGCAACTAAAAACTCGGGTTCTGCAACTATTGCACGCCGCAATAAAAACCCAGCACAGTCAAAAAGAAAAGTTAATCTTTTGGTAGAACTGCTTTTTCTTTCTTTATGAACCAAACACACAGGACATTCATCACTCTGAGACAGTAGACAAAAGAAATCAAAATACTGACTTCTCTGAGATTGGCTTTCCAAATTCTCTAAAGATATTTAATGAGGTTGGGTCCAAAGCACCTAAGAGTACAACAAATTATATTCTTTGTAGAAAAAAAGGCCCTGTCAATTCTCAATTCTTCAATGCAAAGACCTTCCAAGTTAGCCCAACTCCTCACCATGGTCAATTACCTGGGATGAAGCCCCATCGCCAGCAACTCTGCCGAAGGTATTAATATTAACTGAGCTTTTCAGGAATCTCCGGTTAGAAAGGGTGGAGACCTCAGCTCTGCCTGCCAGTCCTCCCCAGCCCTTGCCAGTACTTCTTTTCAGCTGTTCTCCACCGAATCCCGCCTCTCCTATCCTTTCAGTTTTTCAAATTTAGTCCCCTAGAACTTCAATCTCAAATCTGACTCACAACTTGCCTCTGCCACTGCCAGCTAGACTGAGGGGACTTGATCTGCTCTTTCACCTTTTCTCCATTCCCATCCTTTTAGGGATCTCTGGGCACATGTCTAGGTCTAGCTGTGGGTCCACCAGGCTACATGTTACGTATACTGGGGGCCTCATCAAGTGTCATGAGTCAGTGTAAATGGTGTGCAGGCCTCCTTGGGGCGCTGCTCAGTTCCACCAAGAGCCCCATCACTGAGAAGCCCTGTATTCAGACCACCAGCAGTCCATCCCCCCACCTCCTTCTGGCCTGAGAACCTTGCTGGCAGCACTAGGTGTGTCCTTCCTTCCTCTGGTCCTCGAACTCCTTGACATTAAGCCAACGGGGCCCACTAGTGTCCTTCCATGCCCACCATGAGGCAACAAGACTGACACTCGGTAGGAAGTCACCCCGAGCCCTCCCCAAGCATGCCACATCGGTCCCTTCTCATCCTGCTGGCGCTGGCTGATAAGGCAGTAGCTGTCCCCCTGCAGGAAGCCTCTGGACACAGAACAAGGTGCCCACCTCTCAGCCTCACAACCGCCCTCAACCTCCAGCACAGAGGAGTAGGGGCTGGTGACAGGGATGGGAACAGTGACAGGCACAGCCTCTCTCAACACTCCACAGGCCACAGTGCTGACGACTATAATCTATAGCCTTTCTGCTCTGCGTATGCAGCCTCGGATGCAGTGGTCAACGGCTGTCCTCCTAAGTCTCAGAGTAGGTTCAGCTGAGGGCCTGGGTAGCCGATGCTCAGACAGCAGGGAAAGTCACACTGGACCTGGAGTTTCACGGTGACACAGTGCTGGCCCCACACAGTTGGGCAACTGACTAATTCTGATTGGACACCCGTATTTTAGGCCACTAACCTCCAAAGTGGGGGAATGCTCCAAAAGGCACGCACAAAGATCCATGGCATACAGGAAGAAAGTATTACAGTCAAAAATAAAATTTCATTGTATTTAGAATCACCACCATTTAACTTCTATTTCATGTATGTGTTTTATAACAGATATAGAATTAATATGTTAATATAAATATACATGGGGATACATACAAACATTTTAATCACAAGTTTGTGTGATCAGTCTGAAGACCACTCTTCTAGACAAGTGGTCTCAGCCAGGATGATGCTGCCCTGGTTCCAGTGACATCCTGCAAGGCCTGGAGACACTTGCGGTTGCTGAACTTGAGGGAGGGGTTACTAGCACCTAGGAGCTGGAGGCCAGGGATGCTGCTAACATTCTACAATGCACAGGACAAGCCTGACCTCTAAACAATTGTTTGGCTGAGCTTGAGAAACGCGGCTCCAGATCGGTAAAATGGACAGTGTGTGTATTTGAAGGCGGTATAACCAACGTGGAGTACTGTCCCCAGCATCCATTCCTGCTTTCTCTGTCCCAAATTTCTTAAGTCATATGGTTTGGACGGGCTTCCCTGGTGGCTCAGCTATAAAGAACCAACCTGCAATGCAGGAGATGCAGCAGGAGACAGGGGTTTGATCTCTGGGTTGGGAAGATCCCCTGGGGAAGGAAATGGCAACCCACTCCAGTATTCTTGCCTGGAAAATGCCATGGACGGCTCATGGGGTCACAAAGTGTCAGACATGACTTAGCCACTAAACAACAAATAGTTTGAATGGGATTAAACCCATTTCTAGTTTAGTCCTAACTCAATCAACATAAAGCCATGTCATCTGTTCAAAGATGGCACATGATTCAGCCCAAGATAAGTGGCGTAATTCCCTGGGGAGCAATACCGCCTTAGAGCTGGAGGCACGTCCAAGTTGGTCCAGTCCGAGTTAAGCTCAAGGCTTGTTCAGTGGAGGAGAACAAGCTGAGAGGTGCTGGAAACCATTCTGTGTTCATGCAGGGACCAACCCTGGAATCGAGCAGATGTTTCTGGAAAGCAGAGCAGCCATCGAGGGGTCCCACAGTGACACTGTTGAGCTATTTAGGTAAGCCCTCCCTGAAGCCTGTGCCTACTCTAAAATCTGGGTGTATATGCCAACAATCAAGGCAGCTGGAAGTGACTTTGATTTACTACTTATAAGTGAAAGTCTCCCAAATGAGCCTAGTCAATTAAAAAAAAAATTATACCCAAGTTTCTCATGAAAGTACTTAAAGGGATTAACTATTATCAGTAATCTTCTAAAACACGCTGAGGAATTGTGTTTCCAGTGGACTATGTTTCTGATGGCTATGAGGAAATTCCCTGGATATTAATTTAATTTCGCTCCTAAAATCCTGCTCTAGTCACGGATACCAAAGCCACAGACCACTGGACTATTCCATACCCAATACACAATACCTCTGGGATATTCCATTCAGTGAAACCATCCCAAGGGCTTGAACAGGGCAGCAGAAAGGCCATGGATAGCAGTTAAATCATACATGTCTCAGAGTAGCAACAAGAGGCTCTCTGAAATCTATCTGCCCGATTTTCTAAAACAAAACAAAACTTATGACCTGTATTTTCCTGCAGCTTTTTCTTCTTTTACTACTTGTCCTTCCCCTCCCCCTCATTCTCTACCTTCTTTCATTCTTCTTGCTCAGAACTGAAGTCTCCTGTTTATTACATAAAGATGTATTTAACTGTTTATCTTTACCCATGTAGGCCTTGCTTGTTATTTTTCTAAAGCCTGTGGATTAGGCTCCTCCCCTCTACTTTACAGCAGAATAAAGCTAAGTTGGACCATTACTACTACAATACATACACTAAATTTTTTTCTGTAGTCCTTATGTGATCAAAGATGAATTTTTACCTTTTAATACATTTTTACCCTTTAACTCTAAGTTGCAAGTAACAAAGAGAATTTTAAAACCTAGACGTTTTCAACAAAAAACTGTTTTCTATACATAGACTCACTCAATTTAGACACTAAAGCCAAGACCAAAACACTCTTTATTATCACTGCTACCCAACTGACAGTAAACTGGTTTCCAGACTCACAGCTTATACCTAACTACAATATGGATTCTACTGACTAATAATATGGCCAGAGGCCCTGTGATCCCTAAATTCGGAGCCTTTGATAATTTCTCCCTTTCATCTGCTATTTCTATAGTCACTACCTGAAAAAAAAAGGAATGCATCTTTACACATAATTTTCTGGAATGTTTTATTGGAATACTTAGCACAAGGCTTAGAAGATTTTGATTATGCAAATTCTGTGGTCACTCAGTAAAATGCTTCTTTTTGGATGCAGCTAACTATCCTTTAGATGCTATTTTCTATATCCTACCTCAATTAGGAACAAAAAATGAAGTAGCAGCCGAACAAAAAACTCTACAGTGGACTTCCATGGTGGTACAGTGGATAAGAATTTGCCTGCTGATGCAGGGGACAGGAGTTTGATCTCTGGCCCAGTTAGATTCCACATGTCGTGGGGCAGCTAAGCTCAGCTCAGCTGCTGAGGCCCTGGCTCTAGAGAACTACTGAGCTCCCTTGCTCTAGGGCCCATGCTCCACAACAAGAGAAACTCCCTGCTCAGTGCAACTAGATAAAAGTCTGTGTGCAGCAACAAAGACCCAGGGCAGACAAAGATAAATAAGCACTTAAAAAACAACTTTACAGTACTTTCTGAAATTGAAGAGAATCAGTATCTTTTATAAACACACAAATCCAAAATGTTACCTTATGCTAGCGCAGTTTCAGCAAATTTTACTACAGAGCCATGTTTATAATTACAAATACAGTAGTGCTTTTCTTTATTTGGGACAATTAACAGGCTACACACCTCCAGGTTAGATGCACAATACCTTTTACTCATCCAGTTACTCATTAAACAAGTAGCAATGATGTTCTCTAACACTTGGGGGTTACTGTATTTGGGATGGATCAGTGAAGAAAACAGACACGGCTGCTACCCGTGAGGCTTAAATTTTAACAGGAATCTTTCATCCAAACAACACATTAAAGAAAAAAATGTTGCATGTATGAAATACACTGCAGAAAATCAATTTACAGCCTTAGTATACTTATGTGAGCCTTATATAAAATACATGGGCACACTATATTTGTCTTATCAAAGCTTCTTTAATCACTGCAAATAAATCACGCATCTTCTCTATATGGTTCCTTAGCAAATATATTAACGTATGGCTAATGAAAGTGAAAGGTGCTCGGTTGTGTCGGATTCTTTGTGACCCTATGGACTATACAGTCCGTGGAATTCTCCGGGCCGGAATACTGGAGTGGGTAGCTGTTTCCTTCTCCAGGGGATCTTCCCAACCCAGGGATCAAACCCAGGTCTCCCACATTGCAGGTGGATTTTTTACCGTCTGAGCCACAAGGGAAGCCCAAGAAAACTGGAGTGGGTAGCCTATCCCTTCTCCAGCGGATCTTCCCGACCCAGGAATCGAACCAGGGTCTCCTGCATTACCGGTGGACTCTTTACCAACTGAGCTATCAGGTATGACTAATACTTCAAAACTAACACTTAGCCGATACAGATTAAACCTGCAGGGACAGGGACAGTACAGAGTAGAACAGGTGACAGCTGTCCACAATGAGGGGCAAGACTGAACTGTGAACATATCTTAGATTATATTACTTTTAAAACCTTAAAGACATATCCCCATTAAAGTACAGTTTAAAGGCCCTGTAAATACATTTAATGACAAGAGAAAACACCATGCCATAAAAATAAGACCTAAAGCGTATAATCCAGGCCATCAAGCTCTAATCTAAGGACAGCTTAGTAGAGCTATTTCAGGTGCTAAGTACTCTCCTGAATGCTGCTTGTTCACAACCAGAACCACCAAGTCATTCCACGTATGTGTGCTCAGTCACTCGGTCATGTCTGACTCTTTGCAGCCCTATGGACCGCAGCACTCCAGGCTTCTCTGTCCAAGGGATTTTCCAGGGAAGAATACTGGAATGGGTTGCCACGCCCTCCTCTAGGGATCTTCCCGACCCAGGGACTGAACCTGCGTCTCCCGCGTCCCCTGCACTGGCAGGCAGATTCTTTACCTCTAGCACCATCTGGGAAACCCACGTCATTCCATAGGGAAAGTTTAATAGATTTTTCTCTGTCATGAGACCTACACATGCAGGGGCTACTTTGGAGGATTTCCGTGTTTCTCTTAATGGGATGGGTTTAAATAGTAGAAAAGGAATGATAGGTTTTGTTAGGTAGTAACAATAAAATTGGTTTAGGTTTTTCCTTTTGACAATGCCGCCCAGATTTTGGGATAGGAGAGAAGGCAGAAAACAGTAGAATCCCTAAAGATACTAAAGTGAAAGTGTTAGCTGCTTAGTGAGGTCTGACTCTTTGCGACCCCATGGACTGTAGCCCACCAAGCTCCTCTGTCCATGGAATTCTCCAGGCAAGAATACTGGAGTGGGTTGTCATTCCCTTCTCTAGGGGATCTTCCTGACCCAGTGATCAAACTCAGGTGTCCCGAATTGCAGATTCTTTAGCATCTGAGACACCAGGGTAGCCAGAGACACTAAAAACCAACATAAACGAATGAAGTTTGCTCACACAAAGTACCCACCCTAGGAGATGGCCTATGAAGGTGCTGGTAGCTATCAAGTCTTAAAAATGTGTTTTGACTCAGCAATTGTACATACCATGATCACAGTTTACCCTCAGGAAATAATCAGATGACTACACAGGTACACATAAAGATGTCCAGTTTATAATGGCAAAAATTAGCAATGAGGACTTCCCTGCTCGTACAGTGGATAGCAATCTGCCTGCCTATGCATGGGGAACGGGTTCAATCCCAGGTCTGGAAGATTCCACATGCCGCAGGCAACTAAACCCCAAGGGCTATGACTACTGAGCCCAAGCTCTAGACCCTGCCCTTGAGCAGAAGCCACCACAATGAGAAGCCGGTACATCACAGCTAGAGAGTAGCCCCCACTTGCTGCAACTAGAGAAAGTACTCACAGCAATGAAGGCCTAGCAGAGCCAAATATAAAATGAATTTCAAAAAAATGAGCAATGAAAGGTCAGAAAGAAATTATGTAATCAGAATAAATTAGGTAGCCCTGTCATATATGGTGGTAACAGCCTCATTGAACTCCTGCCACTGGGCTTGGAAATGTTTACATTCTTCACTGCAACCACGGAACAGTGAGGGTTGATTAGAAGTCTATTCAGAGAATTCATTACCATGCTGCTATCAAAACTCAACATATTTCTAAGGAGAAAGCAAAACATAAAGAAGAAGAGCCCATTTTAAAATTAACTATGAAATTACCTTTGGTGCATATATAGATGCACACAGACCTGATTCTGAAGTGCTTATTTCTAGCTGTTGGTTTGTGGGTGGTTTCTCCTTCAGTTCTCCTCTTTCTTTAAGGGCAACGCTATACTAAAAAGATGACTATTAATAAAAACCTGACTATTACAGGTTAATTTAGGAGCATTTTTGCCTCTGCAAAGAACTCATGAAACTGTTTCTAATAATGTGGGAAATTTAAAAGACTATATGAGTTGTTTTGTGTGTAGTTTTTATTTTCCAGGATCAAAAATTAATTTTCAACTATTCATAAATCTGTTAGACCTGGTAAAAACATTAACTCAGTATCATCAATTAGTGATAGCATTAAACTTGTTTGATGTTAGCTTCCAATAGCTATTCAATAAACAGGAGAAATGTGACAGAGTCTACATTAAAAAGCAGGGTCTCTGACTTCTTTTCCAAAAGCAATAAACTCAGTTCTCTGTGAAGAGGGCAGCTTAACAGTGGAAGCTAGTTACTTTGAGCAAAGTAACACAGCCTTGCAACAGACAGGGTGGGACCACTGCACTGCCTGATTTCAACTGCATGATACACCCACCCATTTGATATTTTAGCTCCTTTAATGTTCTTCCCTAAAAGAACTGGAAGCACTGTATTTTAGGCTAGTGGGAATGAGTCAAAATCCAATTAGCTACTCTGAAAGCATCCTTTTCAAACACTTATTTTCTTTCTTGCAGATCAGCAAGGAATCTTGAACTGCTAATGAAGGAATAGAAATCTGTTAAATACAATGGCCCCAGGCATCACCCTAATAAACTCTACCGTTTTAATCAGTTCAGAGCTGTGCTGGCTAATGCAGTTTTCCTCCATCACAAGGAAAGAGGCTGGTGCTCCAGTAGGAGAATCAGCAGGCAGAGGGCACTGTGAAGGGCGCGGTGGGAGCTTCAAGTCGACAGGGGAATAGATTACGCAGCCAGCCTCACAGAGGCTGCTCCAGAGCAAGGAACTCTCTGGGTTCAGAATACAAGCACTAAAAAAAAAAAGACCACCTCACTAGAAACAGTAAATCAAAATCACTGAGAATAAAATAATTTTTTAAAAATCTCTGTTAGCTTGAGAAATGACTTTAATAACATGGCCAACTTGTTTAAAATCCTCCAGAATGACAAATCAATATTCTGTCTTAATTTAGGAACAGGGCCCCCTCCCCAAACCTTGTGTTACTCTCAAGATAAATCTCAATGGAAAGATGAAGCAAAATGAGTGGGAAGGGCAGAAAAGAGATGAATGAGAAATCATGCCTATGTCTGAAGAACAGTCAAATTTTCTGATGGGAGAAACAAAGTACCTAGGTAAACAACTACAATAAAAAGTACCAAAAAACTCAGGAACACTCTCATCAAGGGTATTTTTGCAGACAAATGCTTAACCACTGCTTGTTTGTAATAAGGAACATATCTGGGTAGCAACTAAAACACAAAACTACAACTAAAATACTCAAAACAACAGGATAAGTGCTACTTTATGTAGAACTGTCCCACACTTAAAAATGGCTGTGCCAGGCCTGTGAGGTCGTTAAACAAGACTCCAAACATCTAGAAGACTCCAAAAGGACCCAAAGGCTGTACTGAAAGAAAACAAATCACTAATACAAAACATTTTAACTTCTATTTTCCGAAAAACAAAAACACCAGCTCCCCTCCTAACCTCCCTAAAAATACATTGCCGCCACTGAAACACATGAGATGCCATGACGATCCGCCAAATGATGCTTTCAAAACAAGGCACATCTTAGAATAACGTTGTTTCTGGCGCTCCAACCAGCAGGTGAGAAGCATTTCAACACATCTTCCCAACACACCTTCTCACTTGATCCTGCGGTCCCCCATCAGCCCTCCCACCGGTTGCTGACCCCAGCATCACGGTTCACCAGCACTTATCAGGCTCCTGCTGATACCCAATACCGGCATCTCTACCTTATGAACTCGTCCCTGCGCTACCCTGAGGAACTCCCCGGCCACATTGAGCATCTCCAAGCCCGCCTAGGGCCTTCGGGAAAAGGCCTTGGGGGAGAACTCTGAGGTCGCTAAGTGCAGTGTGGCCAGACAGGACCGCCGAGCGACACCCGTCAGACCAGCCACTAATTGTTTAAGAGAAGAAACAGGAGGAGACGCGGCCGGGATGGGCGTGGGCGCCGCGTAAAACCACCGTCGGGGGATGTGGTCTGGAGGGGGACAGGCCCCGCGCCCCTCGGGCCTCCCCGCTGCCCCATCGCCCGGACTTCCTCCTTCGAGAGCCCGCATTTCAGCCCGGGAAGGGCTGGTAACCGGCCCCGGTGCACCGAGGGTGCGGGGCGCGGCAGAAGGGCGGGGGCGTGGGGTCGGGCCGGTAACTCACCCGCCGGCGAAGAGGTGAAGCAACGTGTTCTCCTTCTGCTGAGTCCCCGTCGCCATGGCCGCGCCGGCTCCGCGGCCCGCAGCCGCTGGGTGCCGCGGGCTCGAGGCGGCTCGACCGAGGCGCGAGGTAGTCGCTCCGCTCTCCCGGCTGCCCTCAGGCGGCCTCCGATGCCGCCTCCATGCGCGCGCAACCCCGTGACCGGCTCCCTCAGCTCGCGCCCTCGGCCGCGTGGCTGGAGGCGCCTCACCGGCCACTGCAGCGCGAGCGCGGCAGCCAGCGGGAACCAGGCGCGCGGCTGTCACGTGCGGGGGCCGGGTCGTGACGTCATTCGGCGGCGCGGGCTCGGGGCGGTGCGCGACGGGGGTGTGGGCCCGGATTCCGCGCCGCTATTGGTCAGAGGGCGGACCTGGGCGGAGCGACTGCGCAGCCCGGGAGGGAGAGAAAGGTGGGAGCCGTGGGAGCCAATGCGCTTGGAGTGAGAACCGGCTAAAGCTGCCTGGTCTCTGATCCGAGAGGCTTAGAAACTGGGATTGGTGGAACCCAGCGAGACCGTGAGCCTGGCCTTTATTCATTTTTATAGTCGTTTACTTTGTGATACTTAAAGTGTGTAAAAAAGTATATAAATTACGTATGACAATTCAAGCTCTGTGCTTATCACGCAGTTTATAGGGGGAAAAACAAGATCCAAACAGCTTTAACTCCCAGTGGTATCATTTTGTGTTTCTTTGATTTTTCTAGAAATAGCTTTTTGGTCTCTTTTCTGATCATCTCCAGCCCAGACGTATGAACTCCCAAGTTTCTGTATCCGAGCTGTTTGTTTCTCTATTTGTGTGTCCTTGGGTCATCGTCAAGCTTCACCTGACAACTTAACTCCAAGTCTCCACGCTCACGCAGGCCTTCCCTTGCCCCCGTTTGCTGTATATTCTACCTCGTGACTCTTATTTAATTTCCTCACGTAGGCTTCTGCAGTTTTTTTGTTGTTTTATTTGTGTAAATTGTCCTTCCGCCCCTGGAGTGTAAGCTTCAGGAGTGCAGGGATTTTGTTCCTTTCGTTCAGGATTTTCCCTGAGAAGGTGTCTGCCCCTTGGCAGATACCAAGGTATACGCCTAAGAAAATAATGAATGAAGGTCCTGAATAGGACTCGTCACTTCATTCTTCCCCTCCCCCAAACCTGTCTGCCTCTTGTATTTCCTGGCCTGGAAGAAGATGATGCCACCATCTGCACAGCCACCAATGCCAATAACTTTCCTATTACCTTTAACTCCTCTCTCTCTCTCCTCAGCCCACCAGGCACTTCTGTCCTTGGAATTCTCCCAGAGTTATCCCCCTGTGTTCCTTCCACTGCGCCCGCTGGTTTCAAGTCTTCCTGTCTCTTGCAGCAAAAATCTTCCACCTGTCACAAGCCACCCTTTCATCCCTTTAGTTGGTTGCCCTCCACTCTCATCCCCCTCCAGAGGCACCAGGTACAGACTATACCAGCACTTTGTTTTCAATCTCCCAGGGCTGCTAAAAGCAGTACGTCAACCAGACCAGGTTGCTAGCTGTCCTGTGTGTAAACACAGTGAGAGTTTAGGCAGAAGGGAGATTGTGTGCAAACACAGCAGCTAGGTATTTGATTGCTGGGGCTCTTTAAAAACAAGTCTTAAGAGCAGTCATCCAAAATACAAATACGGTGACTACTGTATATTAAAGCCATTACTCCCCCTAGGAGCAGGAAAAGTTACATCAGTGCTCCATATATGGGGAGAAATAAGGGAAGAAGGAAATGAGACAGCAAGGAAAAAAAGAAAGCTGTTTCTTCCTGCTTCCGGGATCTCTCAAATCCCTTGATTCAGTTGCTCAGAAAGTCAATGTTCGTTTTAGCTGAAGATGGTTTATGAGGCATGTGTAGAAAACAGGTAATACAATCATGTTAACCAGGAGGAAGCTGTTCCCATCCTGGTGAGATTCTAAACCCAAGGAGATACACTCTTGGAGCACAACCCTCCATCTTGGCTGCTTTCTCACACAGGTGTCTGAGGCTGGAACCCAGGCTTCTCACCCATAGCAGCATCCTGCCTCCTTCTCTTTCCTAAGCACTGTCAGTCTAGTCTGTGCCAGACACATAAGTGTATGTGTGTGTGTGTGTGCCAAGTTGCTTTAGTCGTGTCTGACTGTTTGCAATCCTATGGACAGTAGCCCACCAGGCTCTTCTGTCCAGGGAATGCTCCAGGCAAGAATACTAGAATGGATTGCCATGCCCTTCTCCAGGGGATCTTCCCGGCCCAGGAATCAAACTCATATCTCTTATGCCTCCTGCTTTGGAGGCAGATTCTTTACCACTAGCAACACATAAGCAGGCTTCCCCATCCCCTTGTTAATAGTAATGCTGCCTTCATTTTAGAGTTTTTCCCAGGTCTTTCTCTATTCATCTCATTGGATACTCACACTGTTTGGCAGCCCTCTTGTTTTCCTTCCCCTTTATGGATAAGCAGGGTAGATTTGCCCAAGGTCACTCAGCTAGTTAGTGGATGATGCAACAACCTTTCATGCCTCCCTGATTTGGAGCATGCTGTTGCTTACTATGTCTTCTTCCTCAATTGGCCAGACTCCTTCTGGACCTTCTCTGAAACCAGCTCAGAAATCACCTTCTCTGTGAAGTCACCCAATAGAGTGCTTCTTTCTCCTGGTCTTCACTGTTCAGCCTAGACAGCATATTAAAAAGCAGAGACCTCACTTTGCTGACAAAGGTACATATGGTCAAAGCTATGGTTTTTCCAGTAGTCTTGTATAGATGTGAGAGTTGAATCAAAAAGAAGGGTAAGTGCCAAAGAGTTGATTCTTTCCAATTGTGGTGCTGGAGAAGACTCTTAAGAGTCCTTTGGACTGCAAGAAGATCAAACCAGTCAATCCTAAAGGAAATAAACCCTGAATATTCATTGGAAGGACTGGTGCTGAAGCTGAAGCTCCAATACTTTGGGCTGATGCAAAGAGCTGGCTCATTGGAAAAGATCCTGATGCT
Organism: Odocoileus virginianus; assembly: GCF_023699985.2. NCBI lineage: Eukaryota > Metazoa > Chordata > Mammalia > Artiodactyla > Cervidae > Odocoileus > Odocoileus virginianus. The sequence goes on along the minus strand of NC_069684.1, from coordinate 35,367,253 downwards.
GGGAAAGATGAAGGCAAAAGGAGAAGGGGGCAGCAGAGGATGAGATGGTTGGACGGCATCCCTGACTCAGTGGACATGAATTTGAACAAACTCTGGGAGATAGTGAAGGACAGGGGAGCCTGGGGTGCTACAGTCAATGGAGTTGCAAAGAGTAGGACATGACTGAACAACAACAACACACCAGCATTCATTCCCTGGTGTATGTGTTGGTGGGAGTGAAGACTGGGACATTTTCAGAGAGAAATGAATTTCTGACAATATGTTGAAATGCATGTATGCATACATCATTTGATCCCCACATCAAGGAAAGGAAGCCATCTGGTTCATTTTTTCAATATGTTTTTACTGAGCATTGACTCTGTTCAGAAAAAGCACTTGAGGGACTTCCCTGGCAGTCCAGTAATTAAGACCCCACTTTCCAATGCAGAGGGTATGGGTTCAATCCCTGGTTGGAGAAGTAAGGCCCCACATGCCTCTGGGTGTGGCCAAAAATTTAGAAAAAAAAGACATTTGATAGCACAGAATACCCATTCCTGAAAAAAGTTCTTAGCAAACTGGAGCAGGGAATGAAAGGTGTCACAATAAACCTACAGCTGACATCATAATTTTTGGCATAAATCTGCATGCCTGTCCCCCTAAGATGGGCAACAAGGAAAGAAATTTACTCTTACCATTTAGTCAAAGTGGTACCTGAGGTCACAGTGCAGTAAGACAAGAAAAATAAAGAAAAGGCATAAAGATTGAAAAGAAAGACATCTTTAGTCTTAGATGATGTAATAGTTTACTAGGAAATCCTTAGGAATCTATATAACAACTGCTAGAACTAATCAGTAAATTTAGCAAGATCAAAGGAGACAAGGTCAATATACAAAAAAAGAAATACTTCTTTTGCTAGCTACAAACAATCTGAATATGAAATTTAAAAAAATCATTTACAATAGCATCAGAAAACCCCAACAACAATAAAGGAGCCAGGCATGAAGGAGTACATGATTCTATGAAAAGTGTGAAAGTGTTAGTCTCTCAGTCGTGTCCGACTTTTTGCAACCCCATGGACTGTAGCCCGCCAGGCTCCTCTGTCCATGGAGTTTTCCAGGCAAGAATAGCAGAGTGGGTAGCCATTCCCTTCTCCAGGGGATCTTCCCAACCCAGGGATCGAACCCGAGTCTCCTACATTGCAGGCAGATTCTTTACCATCTGAGCCACCAGGGATGGCCACAGGATTCTATATGAGAAATTCTAAAAAAAAACAAAACTAACCTTTAGTGACAGAGAACAGATCAGTACATGCCTGGGGCTAGGGCTGAACGGGGGGCTGGGAAGGGGATTAATGACAAAGAGGCCAGAGGAACTTCTTGGGGTGATGAAAATGTTCCGTATTCCGGTCAGGGTATATACACTTGTCAAAACTCAAAAAAACTTACACTTAAAATGGGTGCATTTTATTGTATGTAAATTATATCTGAATAATATTAATCAAAAAGAAAAACAAAGTAAGACAGGCTACATATATGCATATATGAAGATCATATCAAGTTTAGAAATGAGAAAGGGCAGACAGATGGTTACACCAAGAGATCCACTTAGACATTGCTGAATTTCAGACATGAACTACTCCCAGACTTGGCGGGGTCTGGAGGAGAGGCTTGTTTAGGTTTTTGGTAACCAAACCTGAGGTTTTGGTTTTAAAGGGCCTGAACCTTCCTGCTGACTTATGAACCTGTTTCTTTTTGCTTTCTTCCTCTGACTGTCAAACCTCTAATTGCTTCTTTAATCCTTGTTTTTCTGCAAAAGGGATAGCATTAGAAAAACATTCCACCACTCATCCTACCCTCCAGGGGCTGGGATTTCATTTTTATTTATTTACTTATGTATGGCTGTGCTGGGTCTTTGTTGTTGCACAGGTTTTCTCTAGTTGCGGTGCTACAGCCTCTCATTGCTGTGGCTTCTCTAGTTGCAGAGCCCAAGCTCTAGGTGCAAGGGCTTCAGTAGTTGCGGCACATGGACTCGGTCGCTGTGGCTGGGATTTCATTTCTTTGCAGGAAATTGTAAGGAACATTTCAGTTTTGCAGAGCCTAAGGCTGGGATGGGCCCTGTGCATTCATGCTAAGTCACTTCAGTTGTATCTGACTCTGTGCAACCCCATGGACTATAGCCCACCAGACTCTTCTCTCCATGGGATTCTCCAGGCAAGAATACTGGAGGCCCCAAATCCCCACAAATGCTGAAAGGCCTGTGTCTGCCTGGTGGCTGGAGGGAAACAGGGGCAGGTGATGAGATTGGGGGCAAAGGACACACACCCCGCAGGCCTCTCTCCCTCCTTTCCTTTCTCTTTACTACACCCAGCCTGAGCCGGTTTCTGGTTACAGTCCTAATGAGGCTCTGCAAAGCCAAGCCTTCTTGCTGATGAAAGGCTGTGTTGTTCTGGCTCTGGCAAGAATAAACCACTGCCAGTGGGTCTCTCTCTCCTTGTCCACCAGGCTGGAACCTGTTTTTTCAAACGTTTTGTGAGCTTTGTCCCTACCCCCACGTTTTCCTGACGGTTTCTTAAAAGGAAAGCACCTTAGGTAAAAGGTCAGTTCTGGGAGGCCCAGACTGTTCCCGATATGTTTGGAATAAAACTTGGAAGTTGACTGGATGGTCTGTCCAGCTGGGCAGTCACTGCCGGGGTGGATAATGCCCTTTTTCTTCACTCCTCCCCCTCTCCCACTCTTCCCTTTGTCCCAAATCCTGAGAGGCAATAGAGCATAGGGCTGTGTTGCCCAACTGCCAAGTTACTTAATCGCCCCATGTCACCCCAACTATTCAACAAGGCTAGTTAAGGTTCATACTTCAGAGTGAGGGTTCAAAATAAATCTGGGGGTTTCCCTGGTGGTCCAGTGATTGAAAATCTGCCTTCCAACGCAGAAGACTCAGGTTCGATCTCTGGTCTGGAAACTAAGATCACACATGCTGTTAACTACTGAGCCTGTGCCACAACTAGAGAAGCCCATGTGCCGCAACAAAGATGCCGAGTGCAGAAACTGAGACACGACGTGGTCAGATAAATAAATATTAAAATAATAATGACAATAATAATAATTCTGCTAACACTTATTATGTGCCAGACATCGTTCTGAGTCTTTCTGGGACCCTTTTGGTTGGAGCTATGATTTGCATCCCCATTTACTGTGTCATGGGATAGAGCAGTCATACAGCATGCCTGGCTAGTAACTGACCAAGCTGGAATTTGAACAAAGAGAATGCGCTTAACCACCCAGTTGCATGGTCAGAGGTAGGACATATGATGGTTTTAGAGCCCTACCCGTGATCAGCACTGAAAACACAATATTTTTTACCAGAATTTGCACCACTATCTATTTGTATCCTTTGAAATGCACAAGAACTCTTGTTTCTGATTTAGAAGAGCAGAGTGGGCTGGAAAGAGGAGTTAAGGACATGAAGAAGAGAGGAGGGTTATTTGCTGATCGCCTGCTATATGCCAGCCTTGTGCAGAGGATGCTATAAACAACTCTTTATCTAAAACCTCTGTGTGTTTCATAAGTCTGAGTTATTCTGACGATTTTAGAGACATCGGACAGTCCATTCATTGCATGCTAGATGACACTCCAGGCCCAGGGCAGCAGTCCATCAGCAGGAACATAACAGTTCTGAATAGCCACACTGTGTGGGATTAAAAAACACTGTGTAAATGGAACTTTTTAAGATGGTGGAGGGACTTCCCCAGAGGTCCAGTGGGTAAGACTCCCAGTAAGAGGGGGCCCAGATTCCATTCCCGGTCAGGGGACTAGATCTCACATTCCCCAACTAAAGATCCCACATGCCACAACTAAGATCTGGCACAGTCAAATAAATAAATATTAAAACAAATAAGATGACTGAAATGCTCTCTATTGTGAATGTATGGTGATTATATTGGTATATGCTGTGATTAAATCTCGTCAAAGTATACACTTTAGATATATACATTTTATTTTAAATTATACTTTAATAAAGTTTACTAAAAAAAAAGAAGGAAAAAAAAAAACATTGTGTAAATAGCCTCATGATCCAGCAAGGTCAGAGTCTGCCACCAAAAGAGGCAGATCCAGATCCAGGTCAGCGGCTGCCAAGGGAGTTAGCCTCTGATTTTCAGGACATTTTGGAATTTAGAATTATGGTTGAGGGATAGTGGAGTAGTGTTTCACTTCATCCTCCCATCAAGGTTAAGAGGTGGGTATTCCACCCGAGTGGCCAGGCTGAGGACTTTGCCTGAAGTTACAGAGTCTTGAGTGCGACAACGGCAAGATCATTTACACCAGCCAGTTCAGTTCAGTTCAGTCACTCATTTGTGTCGTGACTCTTTGCGACCCCATGAACTGCAGCACGCCAGGCTTCCCTGTCCATCACCAATTCCTGGAACTTGCTCAAAATCATGTCCATTGAGTTGGTGATGCCATCCAGCCTTCTCGTCTTCTGTCATCCCCTTCTCCTCCTGCCTTCAATCTTCCCCAGCATCAGGGTCTTTTCAAGTGAGTCAATTCTTCACATCAGGTGGCCAAAGTATTGGACTATCAGCTTCAGCATCAGTCCTTCCCTGAATATTCAGGACTGATTTCCTTTAGGATTGACTGGTTTGATCTCCTTGCAGTCCAAGGGACTCTAAAGAGTCTTCTCCAACACCACAGCTCAAAGCATCAATTCTTTGGCCCTCAGCTTTCTTTATAGTCCAACTCTCACATCCGTACATGACTACTGGAAAAACCATAGCTTTGACTAGATGGACCTTTGTCAGCAAATGTCTCTGCTTTTTAATATGCTATCTAGGTTGGTCATAGCTTTTCTTCCAAGGAGCAAGCATCTTTTAATTTCATGGCTGCAGTCACCATCTGCAGTGATTTTGGAGCCCCAAAATTTCCATTGTTTCCCCATCTATTTGCCATGAAATGATGGGACCGGATGCCATGATCTTAGTTTTTTGAATGCTGAGTTTTAAGCCAGCTTTTTCACTCCCTTCTTTCACTTTCATGAAGAGGCTCTTTAGTTCCTCTTCGCTTTCTGCCATAAGGGTGGTGTCATCTGCATACCTGAGGTTGTTGTTCTCCCTGCAATCTTGATTCTAGCTTGTGCTTCATCTAGCCTGGCATTTCACATGATGTACTCTGTATATAAGTTAAATAAGCAGGGTGACAACATACAGCCTTGACATACTCCTTTCCAATTTGGAACCAATCTGTTGTTCCGTATCCAGTTCTAACTGTTGCTTCCTGACCTGCATACAGATTTCCCAGGAGGCAGATAAGGTGGTCTGGTATTCTCATCTCTTTAAGAATTTTCCAGTTGGTTGTGATCCACACAGTCAAAGGCTTCGGCATGGTCAATAAAGCAGAAGTAGACGTTTTTCTGGAATTCTCTTCCTTTTTCTATGATCCAACAGATGTTGACAATTTGATCTCTGGTTCCTCTGCCTTTTCTAAATCCAACTTGAACATCTGGAAGTTCTTGGTTCACGTACTATTGAAGCCCAACTTGGAGAATTTTGAGCATTACTTTACTAGTGTGTGAGATGAGTGCAATTGTGTGGTAGTTTGAACATTGTTTGGCATTGCCTTTCTTTGGGATTGGAATGAAAACTGACTTTTTCCAGTCCTGTGGCCACTGCTGAGTTTTCCAAATTTGCTCACATATTGAGTGCAGCACTTTCACAGCATCATCTTTTAGGATTTGAAATAGCTCAGCTGGAATTCCATCACCTCCACTAGCTTTGTACATAGTGATTTAGGATTTGAAATAGCTCAACTGGAATTCCATCACCTCCACTAGCTTTGTACATAGTGATGCTTTCTAAGGCCCACTGGACTTCGCATTCCAGGACATCTGGCTCTAGGTGAGTGATCACACCATCATGGTTATCTGGGTCATGAAGATCTTTTTTGTGTAGTTCTTCTGTGTATTCTTGCCACCTCTTCTTAATATCTTCTGCTTCTGTTAGGTCCATACCGTATCTATCCTTTATTGTGTCCATCTTTGCATGAAATGTTCCCTTGGTATCTCTAATTTTCTTGAGATCTCTAGTCTTTCCCATTCTATTGTTTTCCTCTATTTCTTTGCATTGATCACTGAGGAAGGCTTTCTTATCTCTCCTTGCTATTCTTTGGAATGCCAGTCAGGTCCAGTGCTACCTCATTTAATCCTCCCATCAAACCATGTCTTCTTATTATACCCATTTTACAGATGAGCAAACTGAACTTAGGAGAGGTTAAGCAAGCTACCCTGCCTACAGAACGGGAATGCTTTATTAACAAGATGGGGCAGAAGATAACCATACTCACCCTGGAGTCAGGCCATGTGGGTTCAAATGCCAGAACCTTAGGCAAGTCACATAACCTCTCTGAGCATGTGTTTCCCAACTATAAAGAGGAGATGGACAATAATAGTGCCTGCTGGGAATTCCCTGGCAGTCCAGTGGTTAAGACTCCATGCTTCCACTTCAGGGGACACAGATTTGATTACTGGTAAGGACACTAAGATCCCACATGGCAAGTGGTGCAGCCAAAAAGGAAATAAACACAAAAAATAATGATAGTGCTTGCCTTTCAGGGTTGTAGTGAGGATTACATAAGCTAATTGTCCCTTGGTCATAGAAGCTGCCAGTAAACATTCATGTGTGCATGCTAAGTCACTTCTGCAAACTCCTGCCAGACTCCTCTGTCCATGGGATTTTCCAGACAGGAATACTGGAGTGGGTTTCCATTTCCTTCTCCAGGGGATCTTCCCAACCCAGGGGTCGAACTTGGGTCTTCTACATTGCAGGCAGACTCTTTACCGTCTGAGCCACCAGTAAGACTATAATCCCATAAGGATTTAAGCTACACTGATTGGTGGGGGTGGCTGGCAGTTGCCAAGGCTGTTAGGCGAGAGACTGTGAGAAGTGGGGTCTGGGTCCTTGTCCACAGGGTGGGGCTCTGAACTGGGGAGAGGCCCTTGTTCTCCTCAACTTAGTACCTGAGGCTGACTGTGCTGACCTCTGAGGGATGCTGGGACAGGAGTATCAACATGGATGCAGCCATCCCAGGGAGAGGCGACGGTATCTAGACACGAAGCAACTTCCAACCACTGAAGAGTTGGGCTAAGCAGGAAGGAGAGACAAAGCAGACACTACTCATTCATTCATTCATGCAACTAATACTGATTTGCCCCCTACTCTGTTGCAGAGCTGAGCATAGCAGAAGGCATATTTAGGGGCTAAACTTTTGAGGGTCCTGCATGCCTGGGGCTTCAGTCTCTTGGAGACCTGATGATTAACGGGTAATGAACTAAATAGGGGAACTAAAATCCCACAAACTGCGTGACATGGCCAAAAAAAAGCGTGGACCCAACGTAGATGACCTAGAACCTGGGTGCTCATCTCAACATTAACACTGATGACCACAAATGTCAGAGCCCAGTGGGGACCCCGTCACCCTTTTGTGAAATCCTTCACCCATGTAAGCAAGCGGGGAGAAATGTGCTGAGAACTCCCCTTGGAGAAGCTGAGAGAAGAGCTCTTTATCTCTGGGCAGTTTCAGCTCAGTTGTAATTGACAAAATTTGGGGGAAAACTGCTCTCTCTGGCTTCCTGTGGGACCTCAGGGAGTTAGGTAGGTGGGGGATATGGGAGCAGGGCTGGGAGTCCCAGCAGGTCCCTGCAGACGTGCAGGGGGGCACAGGTGCCTGTGTATCCTTGGATTATCCTTCGGGCTCTGATGGTCACTTCTCAATGGGCTTTTGTCCTGGGCCTACTTGCCCAGGGAGGTGGAACCAAGGCATGCTTCAGAGGGCCAAAGGGGTGATGTGCCAGCAATTCCAGGGTTTGAAGGATTCATTAGCTCCTGGAACTTATCCCATGTTTGCAGTCCTCCCAGGGAGCTGGCTCTGGCTGCAAGCCTGGCAGTCTCACAGTCTGAGCAGGGGCCGAGCGAGGCTGCTGCCCTGGGCCCAGGTCAAGGGGAGGTGGCAGTTCTAAAAAAGCAACCCAAGATCCTAACTAACCTTTATTTTTTTTTTTAATATGTACTTTAAAAATTTACTTGGCTATACCAGGTCTTAGTTGTGGCATGTGGGATCTTTAGTTGTGGCATGAAAGTCTCAGTTGCGGCATGTGGGATCTAGTTCACTGACCACAGGTCAAACCTAGGCCCCCTGCATTGGGAGTACAGAGTCTTCACCACTGGACCTCCAGGGAAGTCCCCTAGCTAACCTTTATAGAGCACCTGTACTTGTGTGAACTCATTCAACTGTCCCCAGATCCTGTGAGGTGAAGACTGCTCTTCTTGTCCTCATTTTACAGAGGAGGAGTCCGAGGCACAGAGGTTCTTAACCAAGGTAGTTGAGCTCCAGAGTCCATGTTCCAACCCTCCCAGGACTGGATTAGGGACTCTCAGCAGAATGCATCCCCATTCTTTCTCCCTGACCTGTAAGCCACCTTCCCACTGATCCCTCCTCTTTGTGCTGACTGGTAAATCTGTTACCAGTGAAGGGGGAGGAACGCAGGGGTAGGGAAGGAAGACAGACTGGGTTCTTACCAGAAGGACTTTGGCTGCCATGGCGATGACCATCGAAGTTAATAACAGCTGAGCACGTCACTGTGTGTTGTGCTACTTAACGGGCTGTATAACTTGGGTTGAGTTACCTGACTTTCCTCTTTTATAAAAAGATGCTTATAGTGCTTACTTCACCAGGTTGTTCAGAATCTCCCCCACACATACGGTCTCTCACAGGTGGCTCAGTGGTAAAAAGTCTGCCTGTCCATGCAGGAGATACAGGTTCAATCCCTGATCTGGGAAGATCCCACATGCCGCAGAGCAACTAAGCCCGTGTGCTACAACTACTGAGCCTGTGTTCTCGAGCCTGGGAGCCACGATAACCGAGCCTACAGTTCCTAGAACCTGTGCTCTGCAACCAGAGAAGCCACTGCGATGAGAAGCCTGAGCACCGCAACAAAGAGTAGTCCCCGCTCCCTCCCACTAGAGAAAGCCTGCATACAGCAGCGAAGACCAGTGTGGCCAAAAATAAATAAATAAATAAAAAGAAGGACATTGTCACCCGCAGGTTGTTTTCTAGGTCTAAGATCGGTTCGGGTGCACCCCAATGTTCATCACAGCACTGTTTATAATTGCCAGGACATGGAAGCAACCTAGATGCCCATCAGCAGACGAATGGATAAGGAAGCTATGGTACATATACACAATGAAATATTACTCAGCCATTAAAAAGAATTCATTTGAATCAGTTCTAATGAGATGAATGAAACTGGAGCCCATTATACAGAGTGAAGTAAGCCAGAAAGATAAAGACCAATACAGTATACTAACGCATATATATGGAATTTAGAAAGATGGTAACGATAACTCTATATGCAAAACAGAAAAAGAGACACATATGTACAGAACAGACTTTGGGACTCTGTGGGAGAAGGCGAGGGTGGGATGTTCTGAGAGAATAGCATTGAAATAAGTATACTATCAAGGGTGAAAGAGATCACCAGCCCAGGTTGGATGCATGAGACAAGTGCTCAGGGCTGGTGCACTGGGAAGACCCAGAGGGATGGGATGGGGAAGGAGGCAGGAGGGGGGATCGGGATGGGGAACACATGTAAATCCATGGCTGATTCATGTCAATGTATGGCAAAAACCACTACAATATTGTAAACTAATTAGCTTTCAACTAATAAAAATAAATGAAAAAAAATTAAAAAAAAAATAAGATCAGTTCAGGGCTTAATGGAGTCATTGTGATTTTTTTTTTTTTAACACTTCTACCTGAATTCCTTCTGATCTGGGCACTAGGAACCCAAATAAGAAAAAGAAGTGGTCCCCACCCATCACAGAGCTCAAATTCTAGCAGAGGTGACTGTCGATAAACAAAGGATCAAATGGCCCGTGAAGTTAAATTATTGCCTTGTGTCCCACTCCATGAAGGAGGTAAGCGGGGTGCTGTGACGGTAAATTGTTTTAAGTATCTAACATTCATTTCAGAGAGGATGGTCAGGGAAGGCCTGTCTGCAGAAGTGGTATAAGGCTAGATGTGGAGGATGCAAAGGAGCTAGACGTGTGAGAGCCTCGGGAGAGTGTCCCCACCAGTGACACAGCAGGTGCAAAGGCCCGGAGGTGAGAGTGAGCTTGGATTTGTGAGAAACTGGAAGAAGGAGGCCTGGGTGGCTGGAGTCTTGTCAGAAAGGGAGGGGAGATGCCAGGTCAGCACCAGGCCAGACAGGCTGTGTGCACAGACATGGACTTCAGGATCTGGTTTTACCCCACCCACACCCCTAGTCTGGGGATTGTCTTGCAGCAACCTACACTCTGAATACATCCTAGAACTTCACTAATTCAAGCCCCATGAGTGTAGCAGTGCAGACATGGCTGAACCACACACTCAGGGAGAAGCAGGCTCTCTGACAGCATTTACAAGACCGTGAAGGGGATGCTGATGGGGATGCTGAGGGGATCTTGCAGGCCCTTCATGCTTTGGTCTCAGAGCCTGTGTTTCTGGAAATACGACTGATTTGAGATCCTGAAAAGCACCCCTTGCTGCAAAACTCCTCCACATCAAGATGAAACACAAAGGAGAACTTTAAAAACATAAAATCAGTTATTCTCTGATTCATTCATTTAAAAAAATTTTTAATACACCCTTTAAAAAATATTTATATTTTTGTATGTGGTCTTTTTAAAAAATACTTTTTAATGATGTAAAGTAATTAGCCTCCAACTAATAAAAATAAATGGAAAAAAAAATACTTTTATCATCTCACATTTTTACTTTATTTATTTATTTTTGACTGCACTGGATCTTCAGTGCTGTGCACGGGCTTTCTCTAGTTGCAGTGAGGTGGGGCGGCTACTCTTCGTTGTGGTATGTGGGCTTCTCATTGCAGTGGTTTCTCTTGTTGCAGAGCACAGGCTATTAGGCACTCAGGCTTCAGTAGCTGTGGCTCACAGGCTTAGTTGCTTCATGGCATGTGAGAACTTCCCAGAGCAGGAATTGAATCCATGTCCCCAGAATTGACAGGTGGATTCTTAACCACTGGACCACCAGGGAAATTGAAAGTCATTCAGTCGTGTCTAACTCTTTGTGACCCCATGAACTATACAGTCCATGGAATTCTCCGGGCCAGAATACTGCAGTGGGCAGCCTTTCCCTTCTCCAGGGGATCATCCCAATCCAGGAATTGAACCCAGGTCTCCTGCACTGCAGGCGGATTCTTTACCAGCTGAGCCACCAGGGAAGCCCATACCGCCAGTACCACCAGGGAAGCCCTCAAAATATTTTATGTATGTATTTATTTATTTATTTGACTGTGCTGAATCTTAGCTGCAGCATGCAGGATGTTGAGCTGTGGCATGGGAACTCTTAGTTGCCCCATGTGTAATCTAATCCCTCAACTGGGGATCGAACCTGGGTCCCCTGTATTGGGAGCACAGAATCCCAGCCACTGGACAATCAGGGAAGTCCTGCCAAAACAGAAATTTTGTTCCCACTAAACACTAACTCTCCATTCACCGCCAGAGCCCGTGGTAACCACTCTTCTACTTTTTGCCCATGAATTTGACTATTCTTCAGTACTTTGTATGGACTTCTCTGGCAGCTCAGTTGGTAAAGAATCCACTTGCAATATAGGACACCCCAGTTCAATTTCTGGGTCGGGAAGATCCCCTGGAGAAAGGAGAAGCTACCCACTCCAGTATCCATGGACTTCCCTGGTGGCTGAGACGGTGAAGAATCCACCTGCAATGCAGGAGACACAAGTTTGATCCCTGGGTTGGGAAGATCCCCTGGAGGAGGGCATGGCAACCCACTCCATTATTCTTGCCTGGAGAATCCCCATGGGCAGAGGAGCCTGGTGGGCTACAGTCCATGGGGTCGCAGAATCAGACACAACTGACTGAACACAGCACAGCACGAGTATTTTGTATACATGAAATTGTGCAGCATATGTCTTTTTCCGACTGGTGTATTTTACTCAGCATCGTGTCCTCAGAGTTGGTTGTTTTTGTTGGTCCTTCTTTTTGAAGACTACATGATAGTCCTTTGTGTGTAGGTACCATATTCTGTTTACCTGTTTATGCACTGATGGTCACTTGGGTTGCTTCTACCTTTTGGCTTTTGTGAATGAAATTGTTCTGAATACATAAATGCCTATTTAAAATGCAGACAACTTTCAGTTTTCTGGGGTATTGCACAGAAGTAAAATTGATGGATCATGCGGTTCTATTTTTAATTCTTTGAGGAACTGCCATATTGTTTTCCATAAAATGTTGAGAAATCTCCAGGGGTCTATCGAGAGAGAATCATGGCTACCCTTTAATAGTTGACCAAACTTTATAGTCAGGATGTTTGACATGAGGAGGTTGAAGAAATAAGGGTGCAGGGGACCCTCTAGGGCCCAGCGCCTCTGTGAAGGTGGATTTTAACATATGCGTGTGTGTTGAGTCGATTCAGTCAAGTCCAACTCTTTGTGACCTTATGGATTGCAGACCTCCAGGCTCCTTTGTCCATGGGATTCTCCAGGCAAAAATACGGAATGGGTTGCTGTGCCCTTCTCCAAGGGATCTTCCCAACACAGGGATCGAACCTGCATCTTTTACATCTCCTGCATTGACAGGTGGGTTCTTTACCACTAGAGCCACCTGGGAAGCCCGGATTTTAACATAACTGCCAGTAAAATCAGGGGATGAAACCTGTCTGTTCATCTGGACTCAAGGAAGAAGAGGAAAATAGCTCCTCTGAAAACTTGTGCCCACAGGCCTGCCGTATGTGAGTTTGGAGTTTGAATTTATGCCACCTTTGTGATCCAGAAAGAACCAAAGGGGAGGGACTTCCCTTTGGTCTGGTAGTTAAGACTCTGTGATCCCAATTCATGTGGTCTTGGATTCGATCCCTGGTGAGGAAACTAGATCCCACATGCCACAACTAACACCTGGCACAGCCAAAAAGAAAAAAAAGAACCAAAGGGGAAATTTATGTTTGCCTTTCAGTTCAGTTCAGTTCAGTCGCTCAATCATGTCTAACTCTTTGTGACCCCATGGACTGCAGCATGCCAGGCCTCCCTGTCCATCATCAGCTCCTGGAGTTTACTCAAACTCATGCCCGTTGAGTCCATGATGCCATCCAACCATCTCATCCTCTGTCATCCCCTTCTCCTCCTGCCTTCAGTCTTTCCCATCAGGGTCTTTTCCAGTGAGTCAGCTCTTCACATCGGGTGGCCAAAGTATTGGAGTTTCAGCTTCAGCATCAGTCCTTCCAATGAATATTCAGGACTGATTTCCTCTAGGACGCACTGGTGGGATCTCCTTGCAGTCCAAGGGACTCTCAAGAGTCTTCTCCAACACCACAATTCAAAAGCATCAATTCTTCGGTGCTCAGCTTTCTTTATAGTCTAACTCTCACATCCATCCATGTTTACCTTTACTTTTCCTCAAAGTAGGGCCTGTGAGAAGGCCCTGGGTTGGGCCAGTTGGTGTGGGAGGTGTTCACAGGTGGGGCAGAGAGGTGAGCAGGGAGAAGAAGGATAATGGGGTGCCAAGGAGCTGTTACTCATGTGGGGATGTGGGGCCAGACCCTGAGGGTACCCCAGCAAGAGTGAATGGGACGAAGCTCAGAATATCCCTGAGGGGGATGGGGGCTGGGCATCTCTCCATCAAAGTGACTTTCAGGGGACCAGCTCCTGGTTCCCTCTGAATGTGTGTCCCCACAGCCCAGAAATGTCCTCATCCTCACAGAGGATTCCAGAAGCCATGGGGGCCTACTGGGAAGTGTCCATCATGACGTGGGGCTGGTTGAGGAGATGCAGATGAATCCCAGACAGTGTTTAATCCATTAAGTTCAGTCGTCCTGGGAGCAGTGTTGGAGGGTCTGACAGAGGCCTCATACCCTCAGCCCTGACTCTGCAGAATTCCCATCCTAAGGTGGCCAGCTGAATGCAAGCCCAAATCCATCGGGTCTTCCCTGGCAGTCCAGTGGTTGAGACCCCACGCTCCCATTGCAGGGGACATGAGGCTCAATTTCTGATGGGGGAACTGAGATCACACATGTGGTGTGTGTGTGTGTGCTCAGTTGGGTCCAACTCTTTTGTGACCCCATGGACTGTAGCCTGCCAGCCTCCTCTGTCCATGGGTTTTCCCAGGCAAGAATACTGGAGTGGGTTGCCATTTCCCCCTCCAGGGGATCTTCCTGACCCAGGGATCAAATCCGCGTCTCCTGTACCTCCTGCATTGGCAGGTGGATTCTTTACCACTTGAGCTACCTGGGAAGCCCTCCCACATGCTTTGAGGTGTGGCGGAAAGAAAAAGCACAATCTACCCTGGGAGTATCGCCAGATTCTTCTTCCATGTGACACATTCATGTCCCCATGCTTTTGTACATGCCATACCCTCTCCCTGGGATTCTTTTCCCTTTCCCTGATGTAAAGTAACCTTAAATGTCACCTCCTCTCCTGGGGGAGGCCTGCTGCTGTCCTCCCCACCCCCTCAGCATTCCTCCCTCTGCACCCCTAGGGACACCCTAGGACACTTCAGCCGGATGTCCCAGGGAGAAGCATTTGTTTACACTTGTCTTTCCTGCTATAGTGTTTGCAGCTCATCCTGTGCCCAGCCCAGGAAGTACAAGTAAAATGAGTAGATAACAGAGTTGTGAAAGATGCTGACCTGCCCTGACCTCCTTCTCATCCATCTAATAGACAGGGTGAGTCTTGCTATGGAAAAACTGGTCAACTTAGTTTCAGTAAGTAACTCTGTACCCATGAAAATAATAACACTTACTCTTTAAAACAGTCTGTGAATTTTATGGAACTTCCCCGGTTTGATCCCTGGCCAGGGAACTAAGATCCCACATGCTGTTCTGTGCCGCCATAAGTTTAAAAAAGAAGTCTATGAATTTTAGACCAGATCTCCATTTAAAGTGTTTTTGTTTTTGTTTTAAATTGAGGTGAGATTCACCTCCCGTTTAGTGTAGAGTGAGGTTTTTGCTTTTTAACTTACTTTACTGATGTATAGTTGATTTGCAATGTTGTGTTGATTTCTGCTGTACGGCAAAGTGATTCAGTTATATTCATTACATACATATTCAATACATACACAGACTTCTTTTTCATATTCTCTTCTATTATGGTTTATCACTGGGTATTCAGTATAGTTCCCTGCGCTATACTGTAGGATCTTGTTTACCCATGCGCTCAGTCACTCAGTCCTATCTGACTCTCTGCGACCCAATGGACTGTAGCCCACCAGGCTCCTCTGTCCATGGAATTCTCTAAGCAAGAATCCTGGAGTGGGTTGCCATTTCCTTCTACATGGGATCTTCCTGACCCAAGGATTGAACCCGCGTCTCTTGTGTCTCAGTTCTTTACCTCTAGTGCTATCTGGGAAGCCCCTGTTTATCCACAGAGGGAGGATTTAAATGCGCTTCTTGGTTTGGGGCATGCACCAGCCGACTTGATGCTGCTTCGCTTCTTTCTCTGTGCATCCCTGGGAGACCGGCTGGTCCTGGCAGTGGTCCTGGGAACTCGCTGTACTGTGAGGTTGGCAATGTTTCCTTCCTCAAGCTCTGTCCTCTCACTCCTAGGGCTTTGCTCCTGGGGAAGCACAGAGGAGCTCGGCTGATGCTCTAGGATAAGCCTGGGGTTGCCAGCACTACTTTAGCAACCACAGGGATGAGCCAGGCTTCCAATGAAGGAGCAGAGCTGGCACTTCACTCCTGCTTGTTAGGGACACCGCACCGGGACTTGGCTCCCATCTGTGCCCTTACAGGCAGCCCCGCAGTCATGGATCAGATTTCCATTCCGAGAACTTTAGAAGCAGTTTGGGTCACAAGTCACAAGTCTTGAGTGATGAGTAAACTGGGAAAGTGAATTTAAGTGAATATTTTCATTCCAGAATCAACTTTCCAGGGTGGAGGTAGAGTTACCCATCCTGCAGAAATAGCCCATCTTATTTTTTCTTTCTTTTTTGGCCATGCTGTGCAGCGTATGGGATCCTAGTTCCCTGACCACAGATTGAACTTGCATCTCCTGCAGTGGAGATGCAGACCCCTAACCATTAGACCACAAGGGAAGTCCTGTCGTCTTTTGAAAAAAAAAAAAAATTGACATGTAGTTGATTTTAGGCTTCCCTGGTGTCTCAGTCAGTAAAGAATCTGCCTTCAATGCAGGAGACCCAAGTTTGATCCCTGGGTCAGGAAGATACCCTGGAGAAGGAAATGGCAATCCACTCCAGTATTCTCAGCTGGGAAATCCCATGGATAGAGGAGCCTGGAGGGCTACAGTCTGTGGGGTTGCAAAGAGTTGGATATGACTTAGCGACCAAACCACCAACCACCACAGTTGATTTACAATGTGTGTGTGTTTCTTTTTTTGGTTTGTTTTGCTTTTGTTTGTGGCTGTGCTGGGTCTTCACTGCAGGAAGTAGGCTTCTGTAGTGTCTAGTTGTGGCAAGTGGACTTAGTTGCCCTGCGACATGTGGAACCTGAATTCCCCAACCAGGGATCGAACCCGAGTCCCCTGCATTGGAAGGTGGATTCTTAACCACTGGACCAACAGAGATACTCCTGTTGTGTTAGTTTCTGTGGGATGTTCTTTTTAAAATATTCTGTCCCATTGTGGTTTATCAGAGGATATTGAATATAGTTCCTTATGCTATACAGCAAGACCTTGTTGTTTATCCACCCTATCTATAATGGTCCAGATCTGTTAATCCCGAACTCCCAATCCATCCCTCCCACCATCTCCCTCCCACTGGACAACAAGAGTATAGCAAGTCTATACTCTAAGTCTGGTTCTGTTTCTCAGCTAAGTTCACTTGTGTCATATTTTAGATTCCACTTTTAAGTCATATCATATAGTATTTGTTTTTCTCTTTCTGATTTACTTCCCTTAGTATGATAATCTCTAGGTCCATCTGTGTTGCTGCAAGTGGCATTATTTCATTCTTTTTCATGGCCGAGTCGTTTTCCATTGCGTCTGTATGCCACATGTTCTTTATCCATTCATCTGTTAGTGGACATTTAGGTTGTTTGCATATCTTGGCTATTGTGAATATTGGAAGGAACCCATCTTAACTTCGATTTTTGTAGCTCAGATATGACATCAAGAATCATATCCATCTGGCTTCCCTGGTGGTCCAGGGGTTAAGAATCTGCTTGCCAGTGCAGGCGACATGGGTTTGACCCTTGCTCCAGGAAGATTCCTACATGCCACTTGGCAACTAAGCCCGTGTCCACTATTACTGAGACCCGGGTGCCTGGAGCCCATGCTCCATGGCAAGAGAAGCTACCGCAAAGAGAAGCCCGAGCACTGCAACAAAGAGTAGCCCCTGATCACCACAGCTAGAGAAAGCCCTCGTTCAGCAAGGAAGACCCAGGAGGCCCAGCCAAAAAGAAATGAAGAGACATGTAATCAAATAAATCTTTAAAAAAAGACTCATATCCATCAACAAGGGGTGGAAACAAAGGAACCCTGATGAATCTGTTAGACTCTGGGTCATTTTATTACATATTTGGCTTGATGAATTTTTTGAAAAATTAGAATAAGGGTCATCAAACTACAACCTTAAGGTCTGTTTTTGTATAGTCCAGAAGCTAAAAATTCTTTTTATACTTTTGATTTTTTTGGCTATGCTGAGTCTTCATTGCTGTGAGAGGAGTTTCTCTAGTTGCAGAGCTTGAGCTTCTTACTGTGGAGGCCTTTCTTGTTGCTGAGCATGGACTTTTGGTGCCCAGGCTTCTGAAGTTGTGGTGCATGGGCGTAGTTGCTCCCTGGCATGTGGAATCTTCCCAGACCAGAGATGGAATCCATGTCCCCTGCATTGGCAGACAGATTCTTAACTGCTGGACCATGAGGGAAGTTTTATTTTTACTTTTTTGATTTTGTTTTAAGTTGCATTTTTTTCTTGGCCACATCATGTGGCTTGCTGAATCTTAAGTTCACTAGGATTCTCTGGGAATCCCTAGTTGCCTGACTAGGGATTGAACCCATGTCCTCTGCATAGGGAGCATGGAGTCTTAACCACTGGACCATCAGGAAGTCCTGGTTTTTACATTTTTAAAGGATTGGGAAAGAATCACCAGGATAATAATATTTCATGACAGGTGAAAACTACAGAAATTTAAATTGCTGTGTCCTTCAAGTTTTGTTGGGACAAAGTCCTGCCCATTTATTTACGTAGTGCTCATGGCTGCTGCTTTCCCTATGCAGGCAGAACTGTGTAGTAGAGACATAAATGGGATGGCTGTAAAGCTGAAAATAGTTACTGTTTGGTGCAGAAAGTTCACTGAGCCTTGGGTTGTGATATTGGAGATAAAGGAGTTAATGATACTGCCGCACCCGGTACAATGCACCCTACACTGAGCATTACTTACACTGAAGGAAGGAAGGAATGGATGCTGGGAATAAGCAAGATCACTTGGTCTCACATGGAGGTTTCAAAGCTCTTGTTACCAGATCCAGGTTCCCCCCACTCCCTAGTTGGCTCAATGATAAAGAATCCACCTGCTAATGCAGAAGACACAGGAGATGTGAGTTCGACCCCTGGTTCAGGAAGATCCCCTGGAGTAGGAAATGGCAACCTCCTCCAGTATTCTTGCCTGGAAAGTTCCATGGACAGAGGAGCCTGGTGGGCTACAGTCCATAGGGTCGCAGAGTCGGACACAACTGAGTCGGACCCACTCACCCCAGATCCAGGCTGCACCAACATCAAACCCTGAAGGGAGACATGGTGGTCATGGCCTCCAGAAGCCCACACACTTCTGGACAACGAGGGTTGTACCAGGGTGATGAGATTCTCGGCGTCAGGAAACTGCTCCCTGGCCAGTCACCCAGGAACCCACCCACCCTTCTCAGGAATTCACCCCTCCCATCCTGGTGGGTGTCAATGCCACTCCTTATTCTCAAATGTCAGATTACCTAATGTCTCGGTCTGCTTGGGCTGCCTGAACAAAGTACCAGACCCGGGTGGCTGCAACCACAGAAATGGATTTTCTCATAGTTTTGCAGGCTGAGAATCCAAGATCAAGGTGCTGAAGGTTTGGTTTCTCCTGAGGCTTCTCTCCTAGGCCTGCAGACGGCCACTGTCTCCCTGTGTCCTCAGCCAGTCTTCCTTCCCTGGTGTCTCTCTCTCTTAGGATTTGAGCCCATCTGTATGACCTCACTTAACCTCAGTCACATCTTTAAAGGCCCTGACTGCAAATACAGTCACGTGCTGAGGTCCTAGCAGTTATGGTTTCTGAAACCGAGTCTACCTCAAAACTGAGAAAACTGAAACCGAGTTTTCCTGCCGAGTTTATGGTTAACCTCACTTTCCAAAACTTTATTCTCTTTCTTGTCTGTTCCCCGTTCCCCTCAGGATTGAGGAGTATCTAAGAAAAGTGGGGAATTACTCTCCGGGGTCCCCCTGGGAACAATGGTACCTCCACTGTCTCTTGTTTCTTGTTTGTAGAAAAAACTTTAGTCTCCTAGGCTTTCCCTGAGTTCCAAAGAGCAGATCCAGCAGTTAATGATTAGGACAATAAAGTCCCAGGACTCCTAGTTCCTCCTGAAGGGACAGAGATAACGATCTGACCCAACTCTTTGAGTTGTTCTGCATAAACTCAGACCCCACCTAGTGGAGGATGGTGATGACATGCTGACCACAAGCACCAGACCCCAGACTGGTTGGAACCAGAAGGTTGGAGACTGAGATTCCCATTCATCACCCTATTGTCATACCACCAACCAATCAGAAGAAGGTCCATGATTAGCCATCCTACCCCCAACACTGTCTTTAGTGTTACACATTCAAAAAACTAAGATCATGATATCCAGTCCCATCACTTCATGGCAAATAGAAGGGGAAAAAGTAGAATCAGTGACAGATTTTATTTTCCTGGGCTCCAAAATCACTGTGGATGGTGATTGCAGCCACGAAATTAAAAGATGTTTGCTTCTTGGAGGCCAAGACATGACAAACCTAGACAGTGTATTAAGGAGCAGAGACAAAACTTTGCCGACAAAGGTCCATGTAGTCAAAGCTGTGGTTTTTCCAGTGGTTATGTACAGATGTGAGAGTTGAACCATAAAGAAGGTAGAGCACCAAAGAATTGATGCCTTTGAATTGTGGTACTGGAGAAGACTCTTGAGGCTCCCTTGGACTGCAAGGAGGTCAATCCTAAAAGAAGTCAATCCTGAATATTCATTGGAAGGACTGATGCTGAACCCAAAGTTCCAGTACTTTGGCTACCTGATGGGAAGAGCTAACTCATTGGAAAAGACCCTGATGCTAGGAAAGGTTGAGGGCAGGAGAAGGACATGACAGAGGGTGAGATGTTTGGATGGTATCACTGACTCAATGAACATGAGTTTGAGCAAACTCTGGGAGATAGTGAAGGACAGGGAAGCCTGGTGCACTGCAGTCCTTGGTGTTGCAAGAAGTCGGATGTGACTTAGTGACTGACCACCACCACCACCAGTGTTCTTAAAAACCCTTGCCGTCAGAGAGTTTGAGTCTTTTAATCATGAGCTGCCCATTCTCCTTGGTGCTCTGCAAATCTTTCTTTGCTCCAGAAACTCAGGTGCTTTGTTTTGTTTGGCCCCACTGTGCAGCACTGATGCTGCAGCTGAAACGGAAACTCCAATACTTTGACCACCTGACAAAAAGAACTGACTCACTGGAAAAGACCTTGATACTGGGGAAGATTAAAGGCAGGAGGAGAAGGGGATGACAGAGGATGAGCTGGTTGGATAGCATCACTGACTTGATGGACATGAGTTTGAACAGGCTCCGGGAGTTGGTGATGGACAGGGAAGCCTGGCCTGCTGCAGTCCATGGGGTTGCAAAGAGTTGGACACGACTGAGCGACTGAACTGAACTGTGCAGCAAGCACACAGACTTGGGTTTGACAATTTCAACATGAATTTTGGGGAGACATGATTCAACCCATGTCACTTAATTTTCTTGATTTTGTTTAAATCAGAATGTGTCTGGGGACTTCCCTGGTAGTCCCATGGTTAAGAATCTACCTTGCAATGCAGGGGACACAAGTTAAATCCCTGGTTGGGGAAATGAGATCCTACTTGCCTGGGAACAAGTAAGCCTGGGGACAATAACTAGAGAGTCCATGTGCTGCAATGAGAGATTCTCCGAGGGCTTTCCTGGTGGCTCAGTGGTAAAGCATCTGCCTGCCAGTGCAAGAGACATGGGTTCGGTCCCTGATCCAGAACGATCCCACATGCCTCAGAGCAACTAAGCTCGTGCACCACAACTATTGAGCCCGTGCTCTGAAGCCTGAGAGCCACAACTACTGAAGCCTGTGTGCTGTAGAGCCTGTGCTCCGCAACAAGAGAAGCCACAGCAATGAGAAGCCAGTGCATTGCATCTAGAGAGCAGCCCCATTCTTTGAAATTAGAGAAACGTCTGCACAGCAAGAAGACCCAGGACAGCCAAAAACTAAAAATAGATAAATATTTTTTAAAAAAAGATTCTGCCAGCCCCAACTAAGTCTTGACACCAGCAAATAAATTATTTTATTTAAAAAATAATTTATTAAAAATTATAATTTATAAAAATAATTATATTTTTTAAAAAAGTGTAACTGCTCTGGAGCCCTGTCAGGCAGCATGGAAGGGAAATTCACTCTCAGGTATTACTGCAGCTCTGGCCTCCTGCCTTCCCACCTGCAGAGATGCCGAGGGTCTCTGGAGGCCATTGAGACCTTAGGAGGCAGGACCCCTGGAACTTCCCTCCTCTTTGGTCGGTGCTGATCTGCCCTTGTCCTAGCTGCCCACTTCCAGATGAAGCTGGGAGCCCCACTCCCACCTGCCCCCACATCCTCCAGGCGCTTGTTCCCCTGGGGCCCCCAAGGATACAGACCAGCCCTCAGTTTGCCCCTTCCCTGCCGGCCCCTCCCTCAGCCCCCAGCCGCAGGCAATTCAATTCTTTCCTGAGTCTAAGAAGACTCTGAATTTGGCCTCAGAGCAGAGAATTCTTTTTTTTTTTTTTTCCATTTATTTTTATTAGTTGGAGGCTAATTACTTTACATCATTACAGTAGTTTTTGTTATACATTGAAATGAATTAGCCATGGATTTACATGTATTCCCCATCCCAGTCCCCCCTCCCACCTCCCTCTCCACCCAATCCCTCTGGGTCTTCCCAGTGCACCAGGCCCGAGCACTTGTCTCATGTACCCAACCTGGGCTGGTTATCTGTTTCACCCTAGATAATATACATGTTTCAGTGCTGTTCTCTTGAAACATCCCACCCTCGCCTTCTCCCAGAGTCCACAAGTCTGTTCTATACATCTGAGTCTCTTTTTCTGTTTTGCATATAGGGTTATCGTCACCATCTTTCTAAAGTCCATATATATGTGTTAGTATACTGTAATGGTCTTTATCTTTCTGGCTTACTTCGCTCTGTATAATGGAGAGCAGAGAATTCTAAGGGTCCAGCCTCAAAACCCAGTTGGTATGTCTTAAGGAGGAAGGGAAGGAGGGACAAATAGCTGGGTTCTTTTTTCCAAGAGTAGGGAAACCAGATGCTCACCTTCCATAGTTTAGTAGATGATGCTGGCACATTCAAGCTCTCTGCACTCCACTGGGTCCTCTCTCAGCAGTGGCCTCTGCAAATCTCTATTCTGCTCGGAACCACCCCCCTCCCCCCACCCCTGTCCCTCCACCCCCTCCCCTGCTGACCTTAAATGACGCCAGCTTGTCTGCCTCCTTAAATTCCCATGACTTCCTGCCAGGGACTCTTGCACAAGGCACCATCCCTTCTCCCCTGCTTCCTGGGAGGTGGAAAGGGGTCTTCCTGCCCCAGGCCAAGTGCTCCCCACCCTCTTCCAGCTCCATCAGTGGCCCCTCCTTATACATTTTAGGTGTTTTTTTTTTTATATAAAGTTTTATGCTTGGTGGTGGTTTAGTTGCTAAGTCCTGTCCGACTTTTGCGACCCCATGGACTGTAGCCTGCCAGGCTCCTCTGTCCATGGGATTCTCCAGGCAAGTATACTGGAGTGGGTCACCATTTCCTTCTCCAGGGAATCTTCCTGACCCAGGGATTGAACCCGGGTCTCCTGCACTGTGTATGTTTAGAATCATTGATGATTTACCGAAAAGTATACAGAGACTTTTCGTATACAACCCCCTCACCCAGTTGTATACTATTATTAACTAAAGTTCACACTTTATTCAAATTCCCTTAGTTTTTACCTAATGTCCTTCTTCTGCTTCAGGGTGCCACCCAAGATGTCACGTGACATTCTGTTGTCATGCCTTCTTGGGCTACTCTTGGCTGGGATGGTTTCTCAGACTTCCCTTAACTTTGAGAATCTTGATGGTTTGGGGAAGTACGATTGTCAGTAGACTGTCCCTCATTTTGGGTTTGTGTGGTTGCTTGTTTGTTTTTCTCATGACTAGACTGGTGTTTAAGGACTCTTGGGAGGAAGACCACAGAAACGAAGTGTCATCCTCATCACATCGTTTCAAGGCTGCCTGATGTCAACATAATCACCGCCATGGATGTTGACTTTGCTCACCTGGCTGAGGTGATGTCTGTAAAGTTCTTCTTTGTCCTCCATTCCATACTGTGCTCCCTGGAAGAAGTCAGGGCTATAGTGGGTGGGGAGTCAAGCTTCACTTCCTTGAGGGGTCAATATTTACATCAATTATTGACAATTTTCCCATACAGAAACCTTTTCTCTCCCTCTTTTATTTGCTTATTCAATCATTTATTTGTATCAATACAGACTCACAGATATTTATTTTATCCTTTGAGTTGTTATCAAATATGTTATTTCTTTTTTGTTCAAATTGTTCCTACCTTTGACTCTGGGTTGATTCAATTTTAGTAGATTCTGTGGTCCTTTGATGTGGCCCCATCCCTTTGTTTTGGAAGCACTTCCTTCTTTCCTTCCAAGATGCTCCAGGCTCCTGCCCCAGGCTAGGATCAGACACTTCTTCCAGGAGCCCTGGTGTCTGTTATCAAGGAGAACAGGCTTAGGAATCTAGGTCTGGGTGCCATGTGCCCTCTGAAGGAACAAAATTGGAAATTTATGCTGAAATATAGATAACTTGTATATAATACACATGACTAGGATGCTGGGAGAAATATCAACAACCTCAGATATGCAGATGATACTACTCGGATGGCAGAGAGTGAAAAGGAACTAAAGAGCTTCTTGATGAAAGTGAAAGAGGAGAGTGAAAAAGCTGACTTGAAAGTCAACATTCAAAAAACGAAGGTCATTTCAAGAGGAAGAGGAAATATGTGTACCTATGGCTGATTCATGCAAAAAAAAAAAAAAAAACTAAGGTCATGACATCCAGTCCCATTACTTCATGGCAAATAGAAGGGGGAAAAGTTAAAGCAGTGGCAGAGATTTTATTTTCTTGGGCTCCAAAATTAGTGCAGATGGTGACTGAAGCCATGAAGTTAAAAGATCCTTGCTCCCTGTAAGGAAAGCTATTAAAGCTAGACAGCATATTGAAAAGCTGCTGCTGCTGCTGCTGCTCCTAAGTTGCTTCAGTCGTGTCTGACTCTGTGCGACCCCATAGACAGCAGCCCACCAGGCTCCCAGAATCCCTGGGATTCTCCAGGCAAGAACACTGGAGTGGGTTGCCATTTCCTTCTCCAATGCATGAAAGTGAAAAGTGAAAGTGAAGTCGCTCAATTGTGTCTGACTCTTCGAGACCACTTGGACTGCAGCCTACCAGGATCCTCCGTTCATGGAGTTTTCCTGGCAAGAGTACTGGAGTGGCTTGCCATTGCCTTCTCTGTATTTAAAAGCAGAGATACCACTTTGCTGACAAAGGTCCATCTGGTCAAAGCTAAGGTTTTTCCAGTAGTCATGTATGGATGTAAGAGTTGGACAATAAAGAAAACTCAGCACCAAGGAATTGATTCTTTCTAGTTGTGGTGTTGGAGAAGATTGTTGAGAGTCCCTCGGACTGCAAGGAGATCAAACCAGTCAATCCTAAAGGAAATCAATCCTGAATATTCATTGGAAGGACTGATGGTGAAGCTGAAGCTCCAATATTTTGACCACCTGATGCAAAGAGCCAACTCATTAGAAAAGACCCTGATGCTGGGAAAGATTGAGGGCAAGAGGAGAAGGGGGTGGCAGAGGATGAGATGGTTAGATAGCATCCCTGACTCAATGGACATGAATTTGAGCAAGTTCCAGGGAGATAGTGGAGGACAGGGGAGACTGGCATGCTGCTGTCCATGGGGTCACAAAGAGTTGGAAATGACTTAGTGACTGAACAACAACAACAGCATTTCTGTATTTACCCATCTGTATTTTTATAAGCTAAATGAGTTGCTGCTGATATCTCCAACTCTAAACCAGTACCACGTGGTTCATTCCCTTGCTTATCTATAACTTCCCTCTGCAACTGAGAGAAACTCAGCTCCCACCACCTGTCATCCCTTTACTTATTTATTTATCCATGTGATTCAGGAGTGTTAGCTTGCTGACAATGAGCAATGAGTTTATCAGGAAGAGTACAGCGCTACATGTAGCTCACTTTGTCAACAGACTTTGGCAGGAGGAGAAAGGGACGACAGAGAATGACATAATTGGATGGCGTCATTGACTCGGTTTGGGCAAACTCCAGGAGGTAGTGAAGGACAGGGGAACCTGGCGTGCTGCAGTCCATGGGGTCACAAAAGCTGGACACAACTGAGTGACTAAACAACAACAACAAAGTCTAATGGCCACCAACCATTCCCACAGTTGCTTAAGAAACTATAGATCAGCACCTTTTCTCCCCCATCTCCTTCAGGGAGGCTATGTGACTTTTCTAATACAGTTACATTCTTTTTTCACAGTCTGCACCCTATCCTGGGACTCCCCACTATCTCCTAAATGATTTAAAAAAAAATTTGTCTCCATTAAGATTTGCTCTGTGCTGTAAAGCTCTGGGGATTTAACAGTGGACAATGTCCTGCATCCATCATCACAGTGTTACACAGAACCATTTCACTCCACCACCCCAATTCTCCTGTGCCCTCCTTCCAACCGTTGGCAACCACTGATCAGTTATCCATCTCTATTTCCTGCATTTATTTATTATTTTATTTTTGTCTTTTCACGGCTTTACAGCTCATTTTCTTTTTAAAAAAATTCTTTTTTGGAGTATAGTTGGTTTACAATGTTGTGTTAGTTTCAGGTGTATGGTGAAGTGAACCAGTTACACACACACGCAGACACACACACACGTTAATATATGCGCCATGCCATGCTCATTCGCTCAGTCACATCTGACTCTGCAATCCCATGGACTGTAGCCCTCCGGACTCCTTTGTCCATGGGATTTCCCGGGGAAGAATACTGGAGGGGGTTGTCATTTTGTCCAGGGGATCTTACCGACCCAGGGATTGAACCTGCATCTCCCTTATCTCCTGCATTGGTAGGAGGACTCTTTACCGCCTGAGAAGCTATATACATACCCCTTTTAGATTCTTTTTTCCCTGCAGATCATTACAGAGTGCTGAGCAGAGTTCCCAGTGCTCTACAGTGGGTTCTTATTAGTGCTCTGTCTTACGTGAGTGTGTGTGTGTGAGTCACTCAGTCGTGTCTGGCTCCTTGCAACCCCATGAGTTGGGGCCCACCAGGCTCCCATGACTTGGGGCCCATCAGGCTCCTTCATCCATGAGATTCTCCAGGCAAGAACCCTGGAGTGGGTTGCATTCCCCTCTCCATATCTTATACATAGTAGCGTGTATATGTCATTTCCAATCTCCCAGTTTATCCATTCCCCCACTTCCCCCTAGTGACCATAAGTTTTTTTCTACATCTGTGACTCTATTTCTGTTTTGTAGGTAAGTTTATTTGGATCCACATTTGCCCTGAATTTGAATGAACTTTTTGGCCGGCTAGGCGGTGCATGTGGTTCCCTTAAGGACATTTGTACATCTGCTGGCTGGTGATTCCAAAAGGAAAACAATTTGAAAACTTGCTTACACAAATATTCATAGCAGCATATCCTTGAGAACTAAATAGCATAAAAATCCAAATGTCCATCAACTGATGGATGGATAAACAAAATGTGATCTGTGCTCACAATGGAATATTACTCAGCAGAAACAGGAAAGAAGTGCTGTTACAGGCTATGGCACAGATGAACCTTGAAAACATTGCACTATGGGAAAGAAACCAGAGACAAAAGGCCCCATCTTATGTTACTGTGATTCCATTTACATGAAAGGTCCAGAGCAGGCAAATCTATAGACAGAAAGAAAAGAAGACTGGCAGTTGCGAGGGGCTGAGGGGCGGGAGAATTAGGGGGCGATGGCTAAGGGTGATCAACATGTTTTAAAATTATTGCGTTGATGATTGCACAAGACTGTGACTATACTAAACACCATCAAATTGTACACTTTAGATAGGTGGATTGTATGGTATGTGAATTACAGCTTCATAAAGTTGTTACCCAACAACACAAAACAATTCCCTCACTGATTGTGCTAAGGTGATATCCATTGAGATGAGTCATACTCACTATGTGAATTCTCAGGATAACTCAGGGTTACAGGGTTATTTTCAAGACAGCCCCAAGTTGGGCTTCAGAAGGTCTACCCAGGACCAGCCAAAGAGGCTTATTCAAAGGTGCCCAGAACTGCTTTACACAGGAGCTGGCCACGCACACCTGTGAAGCCTCTTTGGCTATGAGGTCCCAGACATGGCACGGGCCATGAACAAAGAAATCACTGTCAGGGTCATTTCATCTCTGGGCCCTCCCTTCCCTCCACTCTAAGGATTGAGTTGGGATTGGAACCTGGGACAGTTCGGCAAGTGACAGAATTTGAGCCCTGTTTGTAGGACTGTGGCCCTTGCCTCTAGGGTGGGGGTGGGGTGGGGTGTGGGGACCACTTTCTGACGCCAGATCAAACATGGACGTGATTACAGCAGTAGGGTTAGGTTGGCTTCAGTCGCTCAGTCATGTCCGAGTCTTTGAGGTCCCATGGACTGTACCATGCCAGGTTTCCTTGTCCTTCACCGCCTCCTGGAGCTTGCTCACACAACAACAAAGCAGCCAAAGAAACTGGTTCCAGAATCTAATCTGAGAGGGAGTGTCACACATAGAGTCATATGCATTTGTTCTCAATGGGAGTGACCTGTCACGGGGGACAGAGATCAGGTGGATTGTCAGAGCGATTACGTAGAATTCGCTCTCCCTCCAGTTCCAGCTCGACTTGCTGACCTGTTGGTCTTGCTCGAGACCTCTCAGCATGTTCGTCAGTAGGAAATCTGAACACTCTGTATTTCCTGCTGATCGGTCTCCCTGTCCACCAGGCAGGCGTTGAATGAGCTGGTTTGTCTTCCTTTTCACCACTAACTCACCTGGTCTTAGGCTCTGTGGTGGGTTGGATGGTCCCCAACCCCCTGCCCCCATGGATCTACCTAGAACCTGTGAAATGACCTTATCTGGAAAAAAGGGTCTTTTCAAATGTAATTAGATATTTATTTATGTATTTGACTGCACTAGGTTTTAGTTGCAACACCTGGGAGCTTTAGTTCCAGCAGGGTAACTCTTAGTTCTGGTAGGTGGGATCTAATTCCCTGACCAGGGATCGAACCTGGATCCAGACCCCCTGCACTGGGAGCACAGAGTCTTAGCCATCAGACCACCCGGGAAGTCCTCTGCAGATGTAATTAAGTTAAGAATCTCTACTTGAGATCGTCCTGGATTGTCTGTCATTGGCCCTAAATCTAATGACTGATACTCTCATAAAAGACAGAAGCGGAGAAGCCACACAGAGGGGAAGGCCATGAGAAACAAAGGCAGAGATACAGGTGGTGCCCCTCAAGGTGAGGAAGGCCTGGAGCTGCCAGAAGCTGTTAGAAGCCAGGAAGCCTCCTCCCCGAGAGCCTCTGGAGGGAGTTGGGTCCTGCCGACACCTTGATTTTGGACTTCCGGCCACCGGGACTTCGAGAGAATACATTTCTGTTGTTTTATGTCACCAAGTTGGTGGGAATTTGTTATGGCCGCCCGAGGAAATGAATACACCCCTGAGCCTCTGAACTTTATCTGTAAGATGTATTAAAATAAAACAGCATGGACCATGTGCCAGGGATTATGTAGGCTAAGCCTTAACCTACTTATGCCATCTAATTCCTGGTATTCCCATTTTACCACGTTAGAGGGAGGTGAAACAGGAGGCTGACTGTGCGGCGGACAGGCAGGACCTGCTGTGTGGTCAGCTCCCTTGGGGCTCTTGTCCTTGGCTCGTTAACACTCAAACACTGGGAGTCTAACTCATGGAGCCTCGGGCCTGGCCTGTTTCTGACATCTTCCATTCTTTGCACCAGCGAGCACTGCAGGGACTTGAGGGGCCTCTGGGGGATTAAAGGGTTAAACCCAAACCTCAGTGGCCAGGCCTCTGATGTGGTCCTGTCGTTGTTGTTCAGTCACTAAGTCATGTCCAACTCTTTGTGACCCCATGGACTGGGCACACCAGGCTTCCCTGTGCTTCACTATCTCCCCGAGCTTGCTCAGACTCATGTCCATTGAGTCAGTGATGCCATCCAACCATCTCATCCTCTGTCCATTTCTCCAAACTACAGGGAGGGAGCACAGCCCCATCTATCAGCAGAAAATTGGATTATTGGATTAAAGATTTACTGAACATGGTCCTGCTCACCAGAGCAAGACCCAGTTTTCCCCACAGCCAGCCCCTCCCGTCAGGAAGCTTGCATAATCTTCTTCTTCTTCTTTTTTTTTTGGTACAATCTTATCCTCATCCATCAGAGAGCAGACAGAATGAAAACCACAATCACAGAAAACTAACCACATGGATCACATAGATCACAGCCTTGTGTATCTCAGTGAAACCATGAGCTATGACATGTAGGGCCACCCAAGACAGATGGGTCATGGTGGAGAGTTCTGACAAAATGTGGTCCTCTGTAGAAGAGAATGGCAAACCAGTTCAACATTCTTGCCTCAAGAACTCCATGAATAGTATGAAAAGGTAAAAAGTGGTCCTGGGGTTCTCCTATTGCCCTGCCCAGAAGGTCGTCTCAGCAGTTCTTCCCATCCCTGCCGACCCCTAATGTACCTTGATTTGGAGAGGGATGCTTAGGCTGGGAAACAGTGAGTAGACCCAGAAGTGCTCCCAAAGAGCATCCTCTCCTCATCCAGAGAGACACTGAATCCAACCTGGGTGGTGAAAGGCAGGTTGGCCTGTTGCTTCGTTTTGGTGCTAGTGTGGACGGTGACTGCGACCATGAAATGAAAAGACGCTTGCTCCCTAGAAGGAAAGTTATGAAAAACCTAGACAGCGTATTAAAAAGCAGACATCACTTTGCCAACAAAGGTCTGAAAAGTCAAAGCTATGGTTTTTCCAGTAGTCGTGTACAGATGTGAGAGTTGGACCATAAAGAAGGCTGGGCTCCAAAGAATGGATGTTTTTAAATTGTGCTGGAGAAAACTCTTGAGAGTCCCTCACACTGCAAGGAGACGACACCAGTCAATCCTAAAGGAAATCAACCCTGAGTATTTCTTAGAAGGACTGATGCTGAAGCTCCCATACTTTGGGCACCTGATGCGAAGAGCTGACTCATTGAAAAGACCTTGATGCTGGGAAAGGTTGAATGCAAAAGGAGAAAGGGGTAGGACAGGATAAGACGGTTAGCTAGTATCATGGACTCAGTGAACATGAATTTGAGCAAACTTGGGGAGATACTGAAGGATAGGGAAGCCTGGCATGCTGCAGTCCATGGGATCACAGAGAGTTGGGCACAACTTGGCAACTGAACAGCAACAATTTGGAGTCATGGCAAGATGCTGACAGCTTGGTAGGGCAGAGACAGGGCCTGTGAGAAGAGTCATGGTCACAGACAGTGCACAGGGCAAGTGGGCTCACTGAGACCCCCCACCCTCAAGGGTGGGGACCCCCTATCCCTTCCCAGAGCCACAGCTTCTAAGCACGATGGCTGCCCGCAGGCACCCCTCATCTTTCATCCTTTAGCCCCAGAGGAAAGCAGCGTGGGTTGTTAAAACACATTTCATAATAAACAACTTTGGGTCCCAGGCTGCAGGACACGTGTTCAAGGCAAGTAACATTAGCCCTGTGACCTTTCCCACGCTGGCCGGCTGGGAGCTCGTCCACCTGTTGGGCCAGAACAAGTACACCCATGAGAGTCACCCAAGCTGCCGTCTGCTGTTCCCTCTTCCTCCAGCAGCAAATAGCAGCTTGCAGATGTCATAGGTGCCAGCTGAGACCCAGGCGGGATGGGCTGTACGAAATGGCTCCTCCGGGGCTGGGCCCACAGCACAGTTATTTATAAGCTCTGGCTGCTGCCAGCCCTCCTGGATCAGGCTGGTTTGTTTGAGTCTCTGGTGCCAAGTGTTTTCCTTTTTTTTCTTTTCCCAGTGAGAATCTGAATCTGAACATCGCTGGGGAAACCCAGAATCAAGTCACTGGATCAATACTTGCTCAATACCCATTGTCAAGGCCTCAAAGGCACAAATGTATGGTTTATCATCCACTCTCCCCTGGGATGATGGTGGGGCTGCTGGGTGTGTGTGTTGGGTGGGGGGGTACTTCCAAGAGCACCTGCCTAGAATTTGTCCTTGAGTGTGTCTGGTGGCTTAGGGATAAAGAACCCACCTCCCAATGCGGGACACCCAGGTTCAATCCCTGGGTTGGGAAAATCCCCTGGAGAAGGAAATGGCAACCCATGCCAGTATTCTTGCCTGAAGAATCTCATGGACAGAGGAGCCTGGCGGCCTACAGTTCATGGGGTCGCAGAGTCAGACACAACTTAGCAACTAAACTGCAGTGTCCTTTTCAGAGAGGGATATATCAGAGCTTTGTTGTTATTTACCAAGAAGATTGATGTCCCTGAAGAAAGGATGTCCAGAGTATTTGCATAATGTAGGGCTTAGGGCTGCACTGTGACTTCCACAGGCCCTGAGCACTTCTGTTTTTTTTGGGTCTCATCCTTCATTAAAAAAATATAATAAAAAATTTTAAATTAGAAATTAGTATTGGGTTGGCCAAAAAGTTCATTTGGGTGTTTTCATATCATCTTTCAGAAAAACCTGAATGAACATTTTGGCCAACCCAATGCAAAGCAAACATAATTCAGGCTGGATTTGCTGCTATATATTCATCATTAATGTATTTGCTTTTTCCTTTTGATTTTGTAAATTGTGTGTGCCATGCCCTCAGTTATGTCCAACTCTTTGTGACCCCGTGGACTGTAGCCCACCAGGCTCCTCTGTCCATGGAATTTTCTGGGCAAGAATACTGGAGTGGGTTACCATTTTCTCCTCCAGGGGATCTTCTTGACGCAGGGATTGAACCTGAGTCTCTTGTGTCTCCTGCATTGGCAGGAGGATTCTTTACCTCTGTGCCCACCGGGGAAGTAATTAAAACCTTTTTGAGGGCTCTTAAAAGTCCCAGGATCCAATGAGTGCCTCCTGCTGGGCCTCCCTCCCAAAGCTGTTTTATTCTCTGATGGTCACCCACATTCAGATTTACTGTGCTAAGTGATTTACACGCAAAGTCCTATTTCTTCTCTGCAAAGCCCATGGGGAAGGTAGCCTCCCTACCCCAAATCCACAGATGGGGAAGCTGAGAAATGAGATCACTTGTCCAGGGTCACACACAGCTGGGGCTGCACCCACAGCCTTGTCCTCCATCTCCACGCTAGATGCCTCTTCACCCATATTTGACTTTAAAAAGCCTTCATGCCCACAGTTTATGCTTCCTGGAGCCCTCCATTAATCAGTAGCCACTTGCTCCTGGCCTAGTGAGACGCTACCAGGAACAGAAGAAGGTCCAGGCAGAGGCAATCACAGGGTTGTGGCTGTCTGGAGCCACGCTCCCCCTCCCCCGCTTCCCTGGACATCCCTGGGCCCACTACCCTCAGTGTTGTTCCGTACCTGAGGCAGTGGCTCTGTCCGGCCTTGACTACCTCAGACCCAGGGCCAGTGCCCCGTGAAAATCAGTAAAAGGCGTCCCTTCCTCAAGACCCTTGATTGCCAGGAAACTGGCGCACTAAACACCCAGATCTATGATGTGCAATGCGTCTGTTATGTGAATGGGGCCCCTTGTAATGAGTGACGTGTGCATCCTGCCCAGCCAGACAGAGTGGTCCCAGCCAAGCTCCCAGAGCCCTGGTGCCAATGTCTGCTTTCAAGGATGCTACAAGTGGTAATAGGCCAGTCTTGGGAGAAGGCTGGAGATGAAAGTGTTTGCAGCAGAGGGTGGGGTGGGGGGGTAGGCGGGGGAAAGGTCTCATGCTGGCTCCAGAAGGAGGGTTGGGGCCTTGTGGTTGGAGCTGAAAGCAGAAGCCCAGGCTGCCTGGTGGTCACATGGGGAGCTGTACTTGAGGTCAGGAATGTCCAGCTTAGTGTGAACCAAACGTGGGCCTTGGAGCATGTACCGAGTGCTACAAAGGCAAAGACAAAGGGGCACTTATGTCTGCAGGGGCAGAAAGGACAACCAAGAAATGCTTCATGAAAGACGAAACATCTGAGCTGGGCTTTGGCAGGATAAATAGGCGTTCACTGCGCCAAGAATCCAGGAAGAACATTTAAAAAAATGTGTAGGGCTTCCCAGGTGGCTCAGTGGTAAAGAATCCACTTGCCAATGCAGGAGACATAGATTTGATCCTTGGGACAGAAAGATTCCCGCATGTTGCAAAGCAACTAAGCCAGTGGGCCATGACTACTGAGCCTGTGCTCTAGAAGTTGGGAGCTGCAAGTATTGAACCCACGCACCCTAGAGCCCGTGCTCCGCAACAAGAGAAGCCACCAAAATGAGAAGCCTGCGCACCACAACTAGAGAGAAGCCCCCATCACCACAACTAGCGAAACGTCCATGTAGCAATGAAGACTCAGCAGAGGCAAAAATAAATAAACAAAATTATTATTTTTTTTTATAAAGGTGTGTTGAAGAGAAGGAACAGAGAGGCAGGGGACTACAGAATTTCAAAAGACCCCTGGGTCACCCCTGTCTGACACTGACCCCCTCTGTGTTACAGGAGTTGTTTACCCACATCTCTTTCCCAGCGCACTGTCGGCTCCTGTGGGCAGGGACTGAGTCCAGTTTGCTTGTATTTCAGAACCAGGTTATGGCCTGGCATAAACAAGCTCTTGGTAAATATGTGCAGGGTGAATGTACCACCTGTTGATTGACTGTCTGTTGCAGCCGGAGTTTAAGGGTTTCCCAGCCCTTTAAGGGTTTTAAGGGCTGGGAATTGGGATGGGGAGGTAGGAGGAAGCAAGGCTGAGAAGACTCGCTGGAGACACCGTGTGGGCCTGGGGGCTCTCCCCTGGAGCCCATGTTTCACTATGTTGGGGATGTGCGGTCAACAGAAGGGTGATCCAGACCTGCCTAGGTCACCAGATCTGTTGCCAAAGGTTTGGGGTGGCCTCCAGTTTAAGGGTGGTTCAGTGGTAAAGAATCCACATGCCAATGCAGAAGTCACAGGAGACTGGGTTTGATCCCTGGCTCAGGAAAATCCCTTGGAGGAGAAAATGGCAACCCACTCCAGTATTCTTGCCTGGAGAGTCCCATGGACAGAGGAGCCTGTATAGGGTTGCAAAGAGTCGAATATGACCGAGCATGTATGCACCAGGCCACGTGGGCAGAGCCTTGAGATAACAGAGGAGAGAGGAGGAAAGTGTTGGGGCTGTGGGCTCCTGGCCATAGCTGCTTGCTCTAAAATGATGGAAACTGGGGAATTCCCTGATGGTCCGGTGGTTAGGGCCTCCCACTGTCACTGCCGAGGCCCTGGGGTTCAATCCTGTGTTGGGGAACTGAGATCCTACAAGCCATGTGACATGGCCAAAGGGAGGAAAAAGATGGAAACAGTCCCACTGAGGGAAAGAGGGAGTTCTCCAATTTAGAAGCATGAGTCAGGAAGAGCACCATAGTCTCCTGGGTCAACTTGGGTGTGGTAACATTTGGAAAACATAACCTGTCACAGGGCTAGCATATAAAACTATTCACTCAGCACCATGACCAAGTGGGATTTATGCCAAGTGTATAAGGTTGGCTCAACATTTAAATACCAATGAATGTAATCTATCATATCAACAGGCTAAAGAAGAAAAAGAATCACATGATCATATCAACAGATGCAGAAAAAGCATTTGACAAAATCCAATACTCATTCAAGATTAAAACTTCGAGAAAATCATTAGGAGGGGTACTTCCTCAACATAAAAAACATTTACCAAAAAAACTACAGCTAACATCATACTTAACAGTGATAAACTTGAAGCTTTCCTGCTAAGATCAAGAACAAGGCAAGGGTCTCCCCTTTCACTACTCCTTTTCAACATTTTGCTGCAAGTCCTGGCTAACACAATAAGATAAGAAATGGAAGTAAAGGTTATACAGATTGGGAAGGAAGAAATAAAACTATTCACACATGACATGATTTTCTATGTAGAAAATCTGAAAGGACCACCACCACCAACAAAAGCTCTTGGAATTAATAGGCAGTTTTAGAAAAGCTGCAGGATACAATGTTAATACGTAAAATGCAGTAGCTTTCCTGTATACCAACAACAAACGAGTGGAATTGAAGTTAAAAACATACCATCATTTACATTATCAGCCCCAAAAGAAATACTTACGTAGAAATCAAACCCAGATATATATGAGGAAAACTACAAAATTCTGATGAAAGAAATCAAAGAACCAAATAAATAGGAATATGTCCATGTATCAAGATGTTGTGTGTGCTAAGTCACCCAGTCATGATCAATTCTTTGTGACCCTATGAACTGTAGCCCACCAGGCTCCCCCGTCCATGGGATTCTCCAGGCAAGAATATTGGAGTGGATTGCCATGCCCTCCTCCAGGGGATCTTCTCTACCCAGGGATTGAACCGGCATCTCTTAAGTCTCCTGCATTGACCAGTGGATTCTTTTACCACTAGCGCCACCTGGGAAGCCCAACAAGATGTCAGTTCTTAACTTGATTGGCAGATTCAACGTGATCCAAATCAAAATGGCAGCAAATTATTTTATGGATATTGATAAGCTGATTCTAAAGTTATTTAGAGAGGCAAAAGACCCAGAATAGCCAACTCAGTATTGAAGGAGAAGAGCAAAATCAGAGGACTGACTCAACCCAATTTCAAGACTTATTATAAAGCTATAGTAATCAAGACAGTATAATAATTGCAAAAGAACAGACAAATAGATCAATGGAACAGAATAGAAAGCTAAGAAATATACTCACATAAATATAGTTAATTGATCTCTAACAAAGGAGCAAAGGTAATACAAAGGAACAAAGAGAACCTTTTCAACAAATGGGGCTGAAACAGCTGGGCATCTTTATGCAAAAGAAGCATCCAGACATAGATCTTACACTCTGAAAAATTAACTCACAGTGGATGATAGACCTAAATATAAACAGCAAAACTGTAAAGATTCTTGAAGATGATGTCAGAGAAAATCTAGGTGGCCTTGGGTATGGTGATGACTTTTTAGATATAACACCAAAGGCACAGTCCATGAAGGGAAGAACTGATAAACTGAACTTCATTAAAATAAAAACTGCTCTGTGAAAAATAATGTCAAGTATATGAGAAGACAAGCCACAAACTGGGAGGAAATATTTGCAAAAGACATATCTGATAAAGGATTGTTATCCAAAATACACAGCAAAGCCTTAAAACTCAACAAGACAACAAACAATTATAAAATGGCAGAAGAAAAAAATAAAATGGCAAAAGATTTGAACAGACACCCCACCAAAGAAAATATACCGATGGCAAAATGCATATGAAAAGATATTCAACATCATACGTCATTAGAGAAATGCAAGTTAAAACGAGATACCGATAGACTCTTAACAGAATGGCCCAAATCCAGAGCCTTGACAACACCAAATGCTGATGAGGGTGTGGAGCAGCAGGAACTCTCATTCTTTGCTGGTGGGAATGGAACATGATTCAGCCACTTTGGAAGACAGTTTGACAGCTTCTTATGCAACTGAACATACTCTTACCAATATAATCCAGCAATCTCAGTCCTTGATATTTACCCAAATGAACTGAAAGCTTCCATCTACATAAAAGCCTGCACTTGGATGTCCAGAGCAGCTTTAGTCATAATCTCCAAAACTTGAAAGCAAACAAGAAGTCCTTCAGAAGGTGACTGGATAAATGAACTGTGGAACATTCACACAATAGGATATTATTCAAGAGAATTCCCTGGCAGTCCAGTGGTTACGACTCCATTCTCTCACTGATGTGAACCTGTGTTCAGTACCCAGCCCAGGATCTAAGACCCCCACAAGCTGTGCTGCCAAAAATAAAAAATAAATAAACCTGAAGTTCTTAAAAAAAAAAAAAGAATATTATTCAAGATTAAAAAGAAATGAGCTCTCAAGCCATGAAAAGATGTGGGGGATACAAATGTATGTTACTGAGTGGCAGACACCAATCTGAACCAGCTACATACTTTATAATTTCAGCCACATATATGACATTCTGGAAAAGGCAAAACTGAAGATGGGAAAGATCAGTGGTTGCCAGGGGATGAGGGGGAGAGAGAGGGATTAATAGGAGATGCACAGATGCTTTTTAGGCAGTGAAGTTTCACTGTGTAAGACACTAGTTAATACAATAGTGGATACATGTCCTTATACACCACTCAAAACCCATAGTATGTACAACACCAACAATGAACCCAAGTGAAGTTATGAACTTTGGGTGATGATGTGTCAACACAGATTCATTGATTGTAACAAAAATGTCACTCTGTGGGAGGTGGTGAGGGAGGCTGTGAGTGTGAGAGTTCTGGTTTAGTCTCGATGTCATGTCTCATTCTTTTGCAACCCCATAGACTGTAGCCCACCAGGCTTCTTTGTCCATGGGATTTCCATGGCAAGAATACTGGAGTGGGTTGCCATTTCCTTCTCCAGGGGATCTTTCCAACCCAGGGATCAAACCCACATCTCTTGCATTGGCAGGTGGATTCTTTACCACCAGGGAAGCCCGTGAGTATGAAGGGACAGGGGGTAAAAGGGAAATCTCTGAAATTTCTGCTCAATTTTGCTGTGAACCTAAATCTGCTCTAAAAAATAAAGTCCATTACAAATTACTCACTGAGTCAATCTCCCTTCCTACTTCTGTCATCAGTCCCTGAATTGGGGGTGGAAGGAGAGATGGGAGCTCACAGAAGCAGAGGGCCCCAGCTGTCCCACACCCAGGCCTGCTCAGGTCATCTCCACCTCCCCAGGCCTCAACAGCCTAGGAGGGGACACTTGAGGGGGTGGATGGTGACCCTAAAACATGGGCTGGGTGGGGGCTTCCCTGGCCGTCCCGTGGTTAAGACTCTGTGCTTCTACTTCAGGGGACACAGGTTCGATCCCTGGTCGGGGAACTAAGATCCCACATGACCAAAACAATGAAAACCAACCTCACCGCTCCCTCACCCCCACCCCCGCCCAAATCCAAGGGTTGGGTAGTCACCCCTGGGCAAACTGCCTCTGGACTCTGGCTCCCGAGGTCCTGGCTCCACCACTTTTCAGCTGGGAAACTTGCCAAGTGGATGCCTGTCTGTAAAATGGGCGTAGTGATCGCACCTACTGTGGGCGCCGATGAACATTACGGAGTGACACAGGTGGATGGCCCAGCGCGGACAGCTGGACAGCAGTGCCAGCCAGGAGGGAATCCTCAGATCTCCGCGTTCCTGCAGGCGCCGCTGCGCCCCCTGGTGGCCTCATGGGGAGCGGCAGCGCTGGCCGGCGGCCTGGGGCAGAGCCACGCTCCCTCCTGCGGCTGTGTGCGGCTTGCTTTGCCAGCGGTGAGCATTGTGTGCTTGTGTGCCCTGTCGCTTAAGGAGTGTCCGACTCTTTGCGACCCTGTGGACTGTGGCCCACCAGATTCCTTCTGTCCATGGGGTTCTCCAGGCACGAATTCTGGAGTGGGTTACTGTGCCCTCACTAATCGAGCGTCCCTAGTGGTGGCCATGCTGAGTTTTCTCCCAGTTTCCTCTCTCCCGGGTCCTGGGGTCGCTACCCCAGGACAGGTTTGGTGGATGCTTGTAGAACTGTGCTCTACAACTCTATGTTGTAAAGTAGGGGCTCAGGATGGAGCCCCCGCCCTTGTCCTGTGTCTCCCCCTTGGGCTCTACCAGGACACAACCCCAGAGGTGGAGGAGCCAACCCCTTCCTCTCTGGAAAGCATGTACCAGACCCAGGCAGCCCACCCTACTAAACTGGACTGGTAGGGATGGATGTACTGACAGGTCCTCTCCTGAGACCGTCTGTTAAGGGGCAGGAAATCCAGGGAAGGGCCCCGCTGCCTGGTTTTTAAGGGACGCTGAGTGCCACCACTTAGAGGGGCTTTATCCACTCCTATCTCCCCAGTGCATGCCTGCTGCATGTTGCTCAGTTATGTCTGACTCTTTGCGACCTTGTGGACTGTGGCCTGCCAGGCTCCTCTGTCCACGGGATTTTCCAGGCAAGAATACTGCAGTGGGCTACCATTCCCTTTCTCCAGGATGTCTTCCTGACCCAGTGATGAAACCCATGTCTCCCAAGTCTCCTACATTGGCAGGCAGATTCTTTACCACTGAGCCGTCTGGGAAGGCCATCTCCCCCAGCAACCACAAATAAGGGAAAAAAAAAATTGGCAAAGTATGTGTTTCAGATTTCCAAGTTGATGGGACTACTGTTTAATTCATCAAAGGAAGAAATTAAGAGAAAACAATAATGTACTGGTGAAGTAATTGATTGGTCATTAGGGGGAAATTCTAGATTTCACTTTAAAAAAACCCTATTAGATAACTTGTTTGTAAGGATAAAGTTTGTTTTTTTCTTTTTTAAGGTGTACCTAATTTTATTTATTTATTTTTTGACTGCACCATGTGGAGTGCAGGGATCTTATTTCCCCGGGGTTGAAGCTGTGCCCCCTGCCTTGGGAGTTCAGAGTCTTAACCACCAGGGAAGACTCAGGGATAAAATATTTATTAATGACATCTTTCTGGATTATTCTCTGGTGCTGCCCTCAGCTGGCACCTCAGATGACATCTTTCATGTCAGTGTGCTCTCAGCCCCAGCCCAGAGCCTTGGAGAGCCACCCTCGAGCCCTCTGATGAGAGTGGACCCCCTCCTGCCTGACCATTGGTATCTTAGTAAAGGTGCCCATCGTAGGACATCCTGAGTTTTATTGGACTCTAGAGGAACTGGCAAAGGGCACAATTCTGCCGGCCAGAAGCTGCATGGAGCCCTCGCACCCCTCCCCTGCCCAGCTGGGATAGCAGAGTGGGAACCTTAGGGGAGGGAGTAGAGAATACTGTGTCTGTGTTTGGGGTTTTAGTCTGGACCTGAGCAGGTTGTGAAATAAGGGCATTTGAGCCGTGTTTATCAAAATTTCAAAGGGCCAGTTCGGCCCAAAGTGACATATTTAGTTTAATATCACTCATGTTGCCTTGGCTGTCAGAGTGCTGCCAGAAAAAGGCTCTGTGATCGGGTTGGCAGGACTGGAGGATGGCTGATGGTTCTGCGAGGAGAAGAGGAGGGCCTCTGAGCTCAGGGAAGAAGGAGGGGTCCGGGGCTCCCGTGTAGACTGTGGAAAAGCTAGGAACTAGGCGGGGGCCTTGCCTGCCCCCACCTGGACTCAGGGTTTCACACATCCCCGTGTTTCTTACCACCTCCTTCACAGGCTCAGAAATCTCAAAAGGATGTGAAAAAATTTGAGGTTCTGGTCATTTGAAAGACATCAGTTGTGCAGTATTTTTCGTTTTTCTCTGACAGAGTTTCATGTGCATTTTCTGTTTTAAACTTCATTTTTTGATGATAAAACTAGTAGAACCACAGAGAGCTGGGGAGACCAGGACTGAGAAGCAAGTGAAACCCCAGTAGCTCTGATCACAAAACACGGTTGGCGTGTGGTCCCACTCCCTCTGTTCGTGAACATGGCTACAATCCCAGGCCGCTTGCAGATCTAAGTTATGTGTTAAGATAGCAAAACATGGAGAGTAGGGCTTAAGTGTTCTCAACACACACACACACACATACAGACAGGTAGCTGTGTGAACATATGGATGTGTTAATTAGCTTGATTATGGCGATCATTTCACAGTGTATACCTGTATCAAATCTTTTCTTTGTATACTTAATGTATATAATTGTTGTCAATTAAACATAAAGTTGGAAAAATTGAAAATCGGATTTCTTCAACAAATAAATCACAAGATGAACAGGGAACCTATAGATAAAAAGAAATTTAAATGTCAGGTTAACTAATCGGTGGATCCCGATTCAAACAGACTGCTTTTTAAAAAAAGAATATTTTTGGCATCAAGGAGACTCTTCATAATACAGCATTAATGATTTAATTATGTTGAAGTTTATTTTTAGGTGTGTTGAGATTAAAAAGACTCTGTACTTTTTGTGCATTTAGAAATATTTACAGATGGAATAATATACTCTCTGGGATTTGCTTTAAAATAATAACAGTTGGAGGGAGAGGATAGAGGTCAAGATGAAATGAGGATAAGTTTGACTACATGTTGGTGGCATGTGGGATCTTAGTCCCCCTGCTAGGGACTGAGCCTGTGCCCCCTGCACTGGAGGCATGGACTCCTAACCACCGGAATGTCAGGGAATTCCCTATTTCTCTATTTTTAAAAAATATGTTTGCAATTCTCCATAATGAATGCCCCATAATAAAAAAGTTTAAATGGTTTTTCTTTTTTTTTTTTTTAAAAGGACACACAGGGACAAGGATTGACCTTCTTTGGTTGCAAAGGGACTCAGTCACTGAGAGGTACCCCATGGGCTTTGTTGTTGTTTAGTTACTAAGTCATGTCCGACTCTTTTCGACCCCGTGAATCGCAGCACACCAGGCCTCCCTGTCCATCACAAACTCCTGGAGTTTACTCAAACTCATGCCCATCGAGTCGGTGATGCCATCCAGCCATCTCATCCTCTGTCGTCCCCTTCTCCTCCTGCCCCCAATCCCTCCCAGCATCAGGGTCTTTTCCAATGAGTCAGCTCTTCGCATTAGGTGGCCAAAGTATTGGAGCTTCAGCTTCAGCATCAGTCCTTCAAATGAGTATTTGCTGGGAAGAGGTTATTCAGACTGGTCCAGCCACCAACTCCCTCCAGATGCCCCTTCCTGATGCTCAGTAGGGCTTCCCAGGTGGCTCAGTGGTAAAGAATTCGCCTGTCAATGTTGGAGACACGGGAGACTCAGGTTCGATTCCAGGAAAGATCCCCTGGAGGAGGAAATGGCAACCCACCCCAGTATTCTTGCCTGGAGAATCCCATGAACAGAGGATCCTGGCAAGCTGAGGTGCAACTGAGCACGTATGAAGGTTCGGTATCCAGTGTCCGCCAGGGGGC
Source organism: Odocoileus virginianus (assembly GCF_023699985.2). Lineage (NCBI taxonomy): Eukaryota > Metazoa > Chordata > Mammalia > Artiodactyla > Cervidae > Odocoileus > Odocoileus virginianus. The sequence goes on along the minus strand of NC_069684.1, from coordinate 35,324,941 downwards.
GGCTGAGACCATATTTAACTGACCCAGAGCTGAAGGGCTGGACTGCTGTTTTCTGGACCCCCTTGGAGATGTGCTGAGATTTCAGACTCTTCCATGGGGAAAGTTTGGGCACAAACCTTAGAGATGTGCAGAGGGTCAAGGCAAGGGCTGAGATTGCAGGCATGTTGCTGAAAACCTGTGGATGAAAATTGGGCTTTCCTGCTGATTTCTTGAGAGACTTTTATTTCTTTGGCTTCTGTCCCTGAGTTTCTCTAGTCTCCATTGTGGGGTTTTTTTGTTTTTTTTTTTTTTAATTGTTGGAGGGGGAGATATAATTCATGTATCATAGAGTTTACACATTTAAAGTGTACAGTGCAATCAATCTAGAATATTCACAGATATGTGAAACTATCCCCTCCTTCAGTGTTAGTTTTTTTGTTTGTTTTTTAAATCCCCTTAAAAGGAAACTGCTGGACTTTCCTGGTGGTGAAGTAGGTGGGAATCCGCCTGCCAATGCAGGGGATACAGATTCGGTCTCTGATCCGGAAGATTCCACATGCCATAGAGCAACTAAGCCCGTGTGTCCCAACTCCTGAGCCTACGCTCTGCAACGAGAGAAAATGAAAGTCGTGTCCGACTCTTTGTGACCCCATGGACTTTACAGTCCATGGAATTCTCCAGGCCAGAATACTGGAGTGAGTAGCCTTTCCCTTCTCCAGGGTATCTTCTCAACCCAAGGGTTGAACCCAGGTCTCCTGCATTGCAGGCAGATTCTTTACCCGCAGAGCCGCAGGGGCGCCCGCAACAAGAGAGGCCATCACAGTGAGAAGCCCTCGCACGGCAACAAGGAGTAGACCCCGCTCACTGCAACTGGAGAAAGCCTGCACAAAGCAACGAAGACCCAACACGGCCAAAAAGAAAAAATTGAAAAAAACTGCGTGCCATTTGGCTGTCTCCTAACTACCTTCCTGACCCCTGCCCCAGTTCTAAGCCACCACTAATCTACTTTCTGTCTGCAGATTTCCCCACACTGGATATTCCCTTGTGGTTTTGACGAGTGAAGAGGCTTTTTTCTCTCCCATCCTGGAAGTGAGAGCATTATGGGGACCCCCCACCCAGGGCCTCCTGCCCCTCTCTCCCTGTGAGCTTGGTCCAGAAGCTGAGACGCCCTCTAGACTGCTCAATGAAACTAGCTCCTCCAAAATTAGAGTCTGAGGAGGCTGAGGTCCACTGGATCACAGACCCCAGTACACACATGTGTTCACGCAGGAGGAATTAGAGTGGGCTGAAGAGCCATTTCAATTCAGAAAGACTCTGACTGCCCTCATAGCTGGCCAGGGAGTTGTACAGCCCCTGTGGAAGTGAGCTGGCAGTTCCTCAAAAACTCAAAGTCACCACATGACCCAGTAATTCCACAACTAGGTTAACATCCAAGAGAATTGAAACTGTACATCTGTGCAACAAACTTTACACAAATGCTCTTAGAAGCATTATTCACAGTGGCAAAAAAAAAATGGATGCCACCCAATGTTTATCAACAAAGAAATAGATAAAATGTAGCATGGGTGTACAATGGAATACTATTCAGTCATAAAAAAAGAATGAAGTACTGGTACACGAATGAACCTTGAAAACATGAAAGTCAATGCATCAAACCAGACACAAAAGGCCATATATGATTCCATTTGCAGGAAAGGAAATAAACACATTCATGTAGACAGAGATAAGTGGCTGCCTGGGGTTGGGGGAAGGGGGAACTGGGAATTACTGCTAATGGGGATGAAAATTTTGGGGGAGATGAAAATGTTCTGGAGTCAGATAGTGGTGATGGTTGAACAACACTGTAAATAGTTACAGTGAATTTCACACTTTAGAATGGTTAAAATGGTGAGGGGAAAAAAAAAAAGACTGAACCCAAGGGTCCGTCTTTCAGTCAGGGAGGTGGGCAGCAGGTCTGAAGACTCGTTCTAGAACTGGGGTACAGAGCAAAATCTGGAATGTTCCAGATCATGGGCTGCGGTTGCCCTCACCGCCTCCTGAAATGGCTCTTTTCTGGGTCACGGATGATATGTCCCTGGTTTTCTCCTGCGGATCTTCAGCCTCCTCCGCTGGTCCTTCCTTTTCTGCCTCCTAAGTGTCTCCAGCCATCAGTGCAGCCTGAACTGCCCGTGACTCCAGACTTCCTCGTCCACCTGCCTCTCCATCTTGCTGAGATGCCCAACAGGAAGTTCAAAGCTAACTTCTGCACATCCACTTCCGCCCTTCCCATCCCAGTCTGCTCCGGACCCCTGTGATCTATACTCCATCTTTCCAGTTGCCCAGGCAAAAGACGCTGGGGTCATCCCCGGCTCTTTCTCTCACACTCGACATCCAGTCTCTCGGAAAATTCTTTCAGTTTGGTGACGTGAGAAGATGCTCTGGATTTGACTGTTCTCACCACCTCCCCTGCTTCCTCTCTCGACCAATTACTGTAATAACCCCCTGGGGAGCCTCCCTTTTGCTCTTCCAGAATCTTCTCAACACAGCAGTCACACTGATCATTTAAAAAAATAATAATAATTAATTTTATTTTGGACTGCATCGGGTCTTAGTTGTGGGATGTAGTTCCCAGATGAGGGATTGGATCCAGGGAAGCCTTACATTGATCTTTTTAATCATGAATCAGATCATGTCACTCTTCTGCTCGAAACCTCCCAAGGCCCCCATTTCGTTGAGGGGAAAAAGCTGAAGTTTGTTCTGTTACCGAGTCTAAGCCTGTACTGCTCACCTGACAGGCCAATAATTGAGACATGAGTTGTTGGGGCAAGGAATCAGTTTATTCAGAAAGCAAGCAAACTGAGAAGATGGTGGACTCACGCTGCCAAGAACCATCTTCCCCGAGTAAGAATTCTGGCTCTTTTTATACTAAAAGGGGAGGGAGCAAACTCAAACACAATCTGCTTCCACTCAGACTCCAGAGGGGACATGTTCATTTCTGCACATCACCCTGCAGTCAGCATCACTGACTCAATGGATGTGAATCTGAGCAAACTCTGGGAGATGGTGAAGGGCAGGGGAGCCTGGCATGCTGCAGTCCATGGAGTCACAAAGAGTCGGACACGACTTGGTTACTGAACAACAACAAGGCTGCAGCCATTGACCGATGGACCTGGTCAGGATGTTTCCTGTGAGCTAACAAAGGTGTTTTAGCTTAATGCTCATTACCTGGGAAGTAGGGTTCCCAGAGCTGGGCTATTATATATAATTTAAGCTTATGGGCACCATCCATGCAGTGATTAACTTCCAGCCACTTTACCCAGGGAAGGATGATTGAGCTGTGTGTCAGCAAAGAGGAGTCTGCAATGCCAGACTGCAGCCCCATTTAATTTTTTTATTGTGGTAAAATACACATAATAAGTTTTCCAGGTGGCCCTAGTGGTAAAGCATCCACCTGCCAATGCAGGAGACTCGAGTTTGATCCTTGGGTCTGGAAGAAAATGGAAAATGGCAACCCACTCCAGTATTCTGAAAAATCTCATGGACAGAGGAGCCTGGCGGGCTACAGCCCATGAAGTTACAAAGAGTCAGACATGACTGACTGAGAATGCATGCATGAAAAATACATATAACATGAATGTTACCATTTACAATCATTTTAGAGTATATACTTCAGTGGCATTAGAGGCATTCACCATGCCGGGCAACCACCATTATTGTTTAGTTCCAGAAGTTTTTCTTCACCACCAAAAGAGACCCCACACCAATTAAGCAGCTGCTTTCAGTTCTTTCTTCACTCCAGCCCCTGGAAATTACTTGTCTGCTTTCTGCCTCTATAGATATACCTATTCTGGACATTTCTTTTTTTAATTAAAAATTTTTAAAAAAAGTTTTTGACTGTGCTGTGAGGCTTGCAGGATCTTTGTTCCCCAACCAGGCATTGAACCCACACCCCCTGCAGTGGAAGTCCTAACCACTGGACTTCCAGGGAAGTCCCTCTGGACATTTCATATAAATGGCCTGCGTGTGTGTGCTGTCATGTCTGACTTGACATGCAGGATAATATTTTGAAATACATGGCATACAAAGCTTGCATGATATCCCTAACAAAGAGTTAACCTCCTTGAGGAATTAGGCTATCAACCAGATTATGACATCTGATGTAAGAAAAGTAATTTCAACCGTAAAATTAAGCAATCTGACATGATAAACAATGGAAGGCTTGACTTGACATTCCACATGGATCAGAATACAAGGGCATATAAATGGAATCATAGACTGTGTTGCCCTTTGTGTCCAATTTCCTTCTCTGAGCATGTCTTCAGGGTTCACTGGGGTTGTGCCGAAACTTGATTCTTCTGAATGGCTGAGCAACATTCCATTGCATGGCTGTGCTTCCTTGTGTTCAGTCATCTGTCTATGGACACCTGGGTGGTTTCCACTTTTTGTGAACAGTGCTGCTAAGAACATTCTTGTACAAGTTTCTGTTTGACGTGTTTAAAAGAGTAAACGGTAAGTCCTACCTAGAAGAACAAAACACCAATTGCCCAAGAACAGGAAAGTTCTGTGACCCAAATCTGGAGTTTTCCCTCATTCTCATCTCAGTAAGGACCAATGGTGTGATGCAGTTCTTGGGAAAACCAATGAATGAATACACTCATCAGAGCATCTTGTGCTCTGTTTGGACCACAGACCAGATGCACGTTGGCTGTTTAATATTAGAGGTAGCAGTGATTGGAGAATAAGTCCCCCCTTACCAAAAGTACCAGCCTCTTCATCTCCTGGGATGGTCAGTCATGAGCATTGACGGATTATGAGTTCCACCATCAAGGTTCAGATCCTTGGGTTCAAATCCCAGTTCTGCTATTTCCTGGGGTTTCCCAGGTGGTGCTAGTGGTAAAGAACATGTCTGCTAGTGCAGGAGACATGAAAGGTGTGGGCTGTGTCCCTGGGTAGGGAAAATGCCCTGGAGGAGGACAGAGCAACCCACTCCAGTATTCCTGCCTGCAGAATCCCATGAACCCCTCCCATGGAGCAGCCTGGCAGGCTACAGTCCATAGGGTTGAAAAGAGTTGGACACGATGGAAACAACTTAGCATGCACGCTACTTCCTGACTGTATGGTCAGGTTTGTCACTTAACCTGTCCAACCCTACTGTCCACTCCTTATAATGAAAACCTCGTGGGTGGTTGTTTCAGGGGGAATAAGATAATGTGGCTGAGTCCTCCAGCAGTATCTGCTATGTGGAAGATGCTCCACAGACATTTAAAAAATATATTTCTTCATTTGGCTGTGCTGGGTCTTAGTTGCTGCACTCGAGATCTTTGCTCTTCAATCTTCACTGTGACATGGGGACTCTTTAGCTGTTATTGTTCAGTCCCTCAGTCATGTCTGGCTCTGACCCCATGGACTGCAGCACGCCAGACTTCCCTGTCCTTCACCATCTCCCAGAGTTTGCTCAAACTCATGTCTTTTGAGTTGGTGATGCCATCCAACCATCTCATCCTCCGTCGCCCCTTTCTCCTTCTGCCTTCAACCTTTCCCAACATCAAGGTCTTTTCCAATGAGTCAACTCTTCGCATCAGGTGGCCAAAGTATTGGAGCTTCAGCTTCAACATCAGTCCTTCCAGTGAATATTCAGGACTGATTTCCTTTAGGATTGACTGGTTTGATCTCCTTGCAGTCCAAGGGATGCTCAAGAGTCTTCTCCAATACCACAGTTCAAAAGCATCAAAGCTCAGCCTTCTTCACAGTCCAACTCTCACATCCATACATGACTACTGGGAAAACCATAGCTTTGACTCTACAGACCTTTGTCGGTAAAGTAAGGTCCCTGTTTTTTAATACGCTGTCTAGGTTAGTCATAGCTTTTCTTCCAAGGAGCAAGCGTCTTTTAATTTTATGGCTTTAGTTGTGGCATGTGAACTCTTAGTTGAGTAATGTGGAATCTACTTCCCTGACTGAGGATTGAACCTGAACTTCCTGCATTGAGAGTATGGAGTCTTAGCCACTGGACCACCAGGGAAGTTCCTCTCCATGGGCATTTGCAGAGACCTGGGATTCTGGAATGACCAGGGGAGGTGGTCAGGATGGTCCCAGGGCTCCAGGATTACCTGCTAAGTCACATGGCTTTGCTTCTCAGGTTGAATGTGCTTTAGGCAGAAACATCACGACACAAAGCAGTTTCCTCTTACAGCCTGATAAAGAGGATCCAGGGAGGGCAGAAAAGCAGGCCAGGAGCGGGAAGAAAACTCACGCTCAGCTAGAACATGTGATTCCATGAGTATCTCAAATATGCTCGATCCAGCCAAGATCGTGTCTGCAATCAGGCCGATGAGAAGTCCTTGCACAAAAATAGCACCCTTGGAGATAAGAGGATGTTTCTCACCGGGAGAATTTTCTTTTGGGTCTTCACATAGTTCACCAGTGACTCTGGAGGGAATTTTGAGGAATAAAGGCAATAAAAGTGATGAAGAGGTTGGAGGGCCTGATTATGAGCGAAGATGAAACGACAGCTTGGCCGTAGCATGAGTTTCGGGGAGTCGCGGCCTCCATCTGGCAGATGCAGAGGGTCCCAGATGGAAGGAGAGGTTGGAGGAGTCTGGGAGGGTGTAAGTAGGAGTAATGGTGTGATATTTTGAAAAGAAAGCGATAGGCTGTGGATAAGATGGTTTCTGGGCAAAGAGCCTGTTTAGGAAACTAATAGCCTCCCAAGGGCGGTGGACCTGCCTCATGGCTCGTTAAGGCAAACATTTGACAAGATCAAAGTCTTAGAAGCTGCTCTGTTGGGAGTGACCACCTCCTCCCCAACTTAGACGCTTCATCTCCACACCCCTTGTCTTTTTCAGAAGTTTGAAAGTGCCATGTGGGTTTGCAACCCAGGTCTTCAGGGTGGTGGATGGAGTTCTGTCCTGTGAACATAGGCTCAGAGGAGAGCTTAGCAAGGAGGAGCAGAGAGATGAGCTGGCTGGAAAGCACCTTTATCCTCCCAGGGAGCAGAGGATGGAGGGTGCTGTTGAATACTGGGGTAAACAACACATGTGCTTCTGGCCTCTGGTCTGAGCCAAGCAGATATTGGGACGGTTCTACCTGGGCCATTTTCTTTGATTTCTATGGTTCCTCTGCCCACTGGGTTGTGATGCGTCAACTTTCTGGTTGACAAGGCAGTTTCATGTATATTACCTCCTTTATCATTGTTACCATTTGAAGCTGACTTTTAGAGTGGCAGAAGTATTTGCATCATCTTGTCTGTTCCCCTGATTTGCTGGTGAGAATATTGAGGCCCCCAAAGAGCAAGTGACTTGATCTGAGGCAGCTGGTGCTTCCAGACCTCATGTGTGGAATGCTGGAACCACGCATGTGAGTCCATGCCCATGACACATATGAGAACAGTGGTTTGGTGAACTCCAGAAGGTTGCCTCTAGGAAGAGAAATGGGTGGCTGGGGGTGGACAGGGGTTGGAGAGAGACTTACTGTATTTGCCCACGTACATTTAAGATTTTTAAAAATATGTTTATTTACTTTTCTGATCTGGAAGTTGCCCCTTTCTTTCTTTTTATTTATTTGGCTGCGCCGGGTCTTAGTTGCAGCATGTACATCTAGTTCCCTGACCAGGGATTGAACCTGGGCCCCCTGAGTTGGGAGCACGGAGTCTTAGCCACTGGACTACCAGGGAAGTCCCAGAAGTTGCCCCTTTCTGAGAGCAGAGACCATTTGGAATGTGATCCACTCCTGCGTCTAGAATTCCACCTGCTCCTTTTCCCAGAAGCCAGTCAGCTCTCACGAGGGAGGCAGCAACCTCTGAGGTGGTGATGTGGCCACAGGGGCCTCAGGAAAGCTCCCTTTGGCTGGTGATCACGTTGTGGTCGGTGGTCTGAGTGGAAGGGGCAGCTCGGGTCCTGGAGCCACCATCCCCTCTCACTGGTAGAACTAGAGACTCTTTACCCACTATTGGGTTTCCTTGTGCTGCTTTTCTTTCAGGAACAAACTGTTCATTCAAAGGCAGGTGTAAAAACCTTGTTTTGTGGGTCGGGAAGGCCACTTCTCGCTGCTCCATTGGAGGGACCCATTTGGCTCCTGGAGTCACTATTGATGGCTGGTGGACGGAGACGAAGCTGACCAGCCTGGGAGCCCCACAGCCCTGCACACAGCCCTTGGATTGGCTGACCTCTGACCTCTGAGGCAGCTTGTTGGCAGATGGGCTGGCTAAGGGTAAGACCACAGCCAGACTGCTGGGATACAAACGTCACCCTGCCGCTTAGCAGCTGTGTGACTTTGGACAACTTACTCAACCTCTCTGTGCACCGTGCCCCAGCTTCCATAGCATGTGGTAATAATAATGCCAACTCTACCAAGCTCTTATGAGAATGAAATGCTTTGGTAGTTGCTCTTAGGACAATGCCTGGCACAGAGGTTCTGTAAGTTCTTGTCACATAAACTGAAGCAAAGAGGGTGATCCTCAGCGGGACTCCGGCTCTCTCTCCGGTTCCAGGGTACACTGTGCTCTTCTGGTGCTTAGCAATTTTCTCTTTTTTTTTTTTTGGCAGCGCTGTCTGTCTTTGTGGGATCTTAGTTCCCCGGCCAGGGATTGAACCCAGGCCCTTGCAGTGAAAGCGCCAAGTCCTAACCACTGGACTGCCAGGGAATTCTCTGGCACTTAGCTATTTTTTCAAAAAAGATTTGTCAATTTTATTGATTCTTTTGCCGGAGTGGGGGGGGGGATCAGTTTCTTGCATTGAATTTCTCTACTGTTTTCCTATTTTCAATGTAATTGAGTTCTGCTATTTATTAGTTCCTTGTTTATTTACTTATTTGGCTGCACTTGTCTAAGCTGCAGTATTTGGGATCATCAGTCTTCCTTGCAGCATGTGGGATCTTTAGTTGTGGCATGTCAGATCGAGTTTCCTGACCAAGGACCAAAACCAGACCCCTTGCATTGGGAGTCTGGAGTCTTAGCCAATGGACCACCAGGAAATACCCTGGTGCTTGGCTATTTTTAACTTATATTATTGTTATTGGATCCAGGGTGGACATTGTCTTAAATATCTGGGCCCCACACAACTACCTAGCACAGCATCTGGTTCATAGCAGCTCTGGGTGAGCATTAATGAATGAATAAGTAAATGAAACATCCCCCTTCTGCCACATTAATAGACTGTTCCTGGAACAATGAATCCCTAAGAAGCAACCTTTGACTTGTCCGCTGCGGCATCTGGGTCTGGTTGGGAACGTGTAGGGTCACTATATGATCTCAAGAGAGGCGCATGAGGCATGCAGGTGCTTCAAATCTAGGCAGGTGAGCGGCTTGGCTTCTCAGAGTGACACGGAGCAGGACCTTATGGTCCAGTCCCCTCCGCCCTCTGCCTGTCTTTTGACTGTGGACAAACTTTAGTCAAAGAATAAGTTTAATCAGAGAAGTAAGAAACACAGAAACAAAGGAAAACAGTCAAAGGAGACCAAATAATGATGATGTAGTCACTGAGCATAGTCGAGGACCTTTAGTTCCTTCTCAAGGGCTAGAGGTACTATTCTGAGCCACATCCTGAGAGCTGTCTTAGATACTGAAACCCAGTACTTATCTATTTCTCCACACTGAAACCAGGTGGAGAAAACTACATGGTGAGCAGACTGCATTCAGGACACGAGCTGCCGCAATTCCGAGAACTGACCGCAAAGAAATGCGAACAAACTGACCCTGGAGCTGAAGATTAGCTGTACCCAAAACAACCAAGATGACGTTGGTCAGAACAATGATGACCAACTTGAAGATGACTGTCAGAGCTGATTGTCCTGTCTCTGCATGTAGCACGCCCCCTACTTCTCTCTATAAAAGCTCTTGCCCCACTGGTTGCCAGTGTGGGATGGGGAGTCAGCCTTTGGACAGGTGTCCACCACCCTCCCCCAACAGTTGCTGACATCTGAAATAAGCAAACTTTCCTTCCCACCAACCTGGCCTGTTCATTGGCCTTTGAATGGTGAGGAGCCAGACCCCACACCCTCCTTTGGTAACAAGAGGAGGAGGCTTCCAGTCTTCCAGGCCCTAAGCTGCTGACCCCAGGAGAGAATTCAACAACAGGCTTTCCCCATACTGCCAGGAACAGTGGGGTCCATTCTTCCTGATTAAGTCCTAGGATGGGCCGGGTTATTAGAATGCTAGAGTCCTGGTGAGCAGTCAATCTGAGGAAATTAAACCAGCAGCTCCAGCAGGCACCAAGTGTCCAGAGAGACGACTTTTGCTTCCTGACAGGTAACTGGAGGGACTAGAGAAGGAGAACTGTGGGAACAAATAATGCTGCTTATCATTAGGGTAAAGGCATATGTGCACCTTCATCCTTTGACTCAGGAGAAGTAGGGCCTCCCTGGTAGCTTGGATGGTAAAGAATCCACCTGCAAAGCAGGAGACCCTGGTTCAATTCCGGGGTCAGGAAGATCCCCTGGAGAAGGGATAGGCTACCCACTCCAGTATTCTTGGGCTTCCCTGGTGGCTCAGATGTTAAAACATCTGCCTGCAATGCAGGAGACCTGGGTTCGATCCTGGGTTGAGAAGATCCCCTGGCAGAGTGCATGGCAACCCACTCCAGTATTCTTGCTTGGAGAATCCCAATGGACAGAGGAGGCTGGCAGGCTACAGTCCATGGGGTTGCAAAGAGTCGAACAGGACTGAGTGACTAAGCATACAGAGCACAATCAGTCCCTGATTCCCAGGTCAGTCCCTCCCCATCTGTTCACATCTTAACTGGCATCCAGAGGGGTGATCCCTTCTGGGAAACCCAGAAATGAGGAAAGATACTCCTGGGAGGCTCCTGGCCCCATCACACCAATGTCAGCTCCCGAGCCCTTCTCTGCATATGGAGACCTAGACACTGCATCTGAGTGCATGAAGCCAGCTGACCAGAGGCAGGAGAAACCTGACATCACTGCCCTGGCTGCAAGTCAGAATCATAAGTCAGGAAGGGGGACAGCAGATAACCCCCTCTGGCAGCCTCCAGGCTCTCACAGTTAAAGTCATGAATGTGGTCACTATGAGAAGCATTAGACAGGCTTTGGGTGGGGTCCCATGCTAGGGGAGAGACCTTGGTGTTCCCCACATCAACAGTGGGAGTTGGATGCCTTCCTTTGAGCAGGTCACATCTCTCCTAGTGCCCACTCCCCTTCCCCAACCATGAGTTGGGGTGGGTGGTTCTGCAGGGAAGGAAAGTCCCCAGAGCCCAATTTAAGTCAAAGCAAAGACCAATCACTGAAATATTAGATATTGCATCCTTGTATAGGACAGAATGCTTGTCTGGATGAAGGCCACTGCATAAATTTAATCTCTGTATCTTTGGGGAAAATCTTGGGAAATAAACTCTCTTTTCAAGCGGTTCACTTCATTCATTCAACAGATATGTCTTGATGCCTCACCGTGACCTGAGCACCGTACTGTCAGCAGGGAGCCAGGTGCATATTTGGCCTTGAGGATCCATGTTTGGGTGTGTGTGTGTGCAGAGATGAGACGTGGGCAGATAATTAACAATGTGCAGGCAAGTACTGTGACTTAACCACCCGCAGAGCTGTGGGAAGCCTGAGGGACTTGGCTCTTTGCTGGAGGAGAGGTGGGGCACTGAGTCAGGGAAGGCTTTTCAGAGGAGGTAATGCCTGAATTGAGTGATAAAGAATGAGTAAGCATTTGGGGGTCAGGTGGGGTGGGGGTGATGAGAGCATTCTGGGCAGAGGAGGCAGCAAGAGCAGAGATCCTAAGGAAGGAAAACATCGTGTGTGTGTGTGTGTGTGTGTGTGTGTGTGTGTGTGTTTGTGTTTATGAGCTGTGTGGCTGGCATGGTAAACAAGAGTGGGGGGCAGTGGTACAAGGGATGGAGGAGGAGGGAGACAGGGCTGGATCAGGGAGGCTGTATGCTCCTTGCTAAGGAGCTGTATTTTATTTTATTAGGGATGGGGGTATGCAAAGGCAGGTGAGTGAAATGCCACATGTATTGTTTGAGTCTCTTTTAGTCCCATATTACAGAAGCCCAGTTTCAATCAGCTTGAGCACAAAAGGACGTGATGACCTTTCAAAAGTGAAATGTCTTGGGGATAGTTCTGCCTTCAGGCAGAGTTGGATCCAGGTGCTCAGACAATGTGGATAAGAACCAGCCTCCTGCTGAAGTCGAGTCTTATGGCTAATTTATAATTAAAATAATATCTGGGTTTCTGTTCTTTTTTTTAAAAAAACTATTTATTTATTTTGGCTGTGCTGGGTCGTCATTGCTGCCAGGGCTTTCTTCTAGTTGTGGTGAGCAGGGCTACTTACTCTCTAGTTGCTGTGCACAGGCTTCTCAGTGCAGTGGCTTCTCTTATTGTGGAGCACCAGCTCTAGGGCACCCAGGCTTCAGTAGTTGTGGCTCCTGGGATCTGGAGTACAGGTTTGGTTGTTGTGGCACATGGGCTTAGTTATTCCTTGGCATGTGGAATCTTCCTGGATCAGAGATCAAATCGATGTCTCCTGTATGGGCAGGTGGATTCTTTACCACTGAGCCACCAGGGAAGCCCCAGGTTTCTGTTCTTGATCTTCCTACTCCTCTTTGTCCTAGCCCAAATTTGTTTGCAGAATTCATTTGCCGAATCAATAAAAAGTAGTGAACGCCAGGTACTGTGAGCCACAGCTTTCCAATAAGCATCACAGTTGATGTGATGTTCTAGGTTATCTTCCAGGTCAAGATGACCTGTGCACATTATGTTGGCTTCTCAGACCATGGGTTCAAAGACACATATACCACAGATGATTCAGAAGATTAACCCTAGCACCTTTGTTCCCCTTGAGAAATCTCTAACTCAGAGACCAAGTTGGAGTGGATCTGAGACTTGTTTCCCATCCCCTTGCTTGGAGACCTGCAACAAAATCCTTGCTTTGTTGCAAACTCCCACTTTCAGAGTTTGCCTTTCTTTGCATTGGGCATAAGAGCCCTTTGCTTAGATTCAGTACTTTGTCTCTGTTTTCCTCCGGGTGGGTTTCTTTCCCAGATGGGCACTCCTTCCGTGGTGGCAAAGGTGGCTGCCAGTAACCCCAGCCTCCCATTTTGCGGATTCAGCAAGCCAAGCAGAGAGCACCTTGCTCCAGAAGTCCTGTGACTGCTCTCATTGGCTGGGATTGAGTCACAAGCCCATCCCTGAGCCAATCAGAATGACTGATTTGCCAGACTTGGATCATGTGACTTCCCCTGCACACAGTGGGTAGGGCATTCAAGTGGATTGAAGGGAAGGGTAGGGTGGCTTCCCCAACGTAAAATGTGGGTTCTCTGGTCAGCAGAAGGGGAAATGGTGTGCTGGGCAGCTAAAAACAACAGATGTCTAGCTCCATATTGTGTGACTCATTTATATGAAATGTCTAGAGGAGGTAAATCCAGAGGCTGAAGGTAGATTGGTGGTTGCCGGGGGCTGGGTAGAGGGTGAACAGGAGTGATGGTGGTTTAATGGGTAGGGGGTTTCCTTTTGGTGTGATAAAAATGTTTTAGAACCAAATAGAGGTGGTGCTTGCATAACACCCTGAATGTACTACTAAATGCCATTGAGATGTTCACTTTACAGTGGTTAATTTATTATTAGTATTATTTGGTCATGGATTGCTCTGACCATGGATTGAACCCTGTGCCCCTGCAGTGAGAGTGTAGAGTCTTAACCACAGCACTGTCAGGGAAGTCCCAACAAAAGTTAATTTTATGGTATGTGAACCTGGTTGGATAGCATCACTGATTCAATAGACATGAACTTGGGCAAACTCTAGGAAATGGTGAAGGACAGGGAAGCCTCACGTGCTGCAGTCCCTGGGGTCGAAAACAGTTGGACACGACTTAGCAATGAACAACAACAACAAATGTGAATCCTACCTTGGTAAAAAATTAAAAAAAAACAAAAACAGAAAAATGGCACACCCATATTATGAGAATTCCTTTGAAGAAGTATTAGATAAAGGAAAAGTGATTCTTACATTGGTTCCAATTAATGAAAGAATTGGAACCAGGTGTTTCTTCAACTTCAGAAATCAATGTGGATCTGCTGAGTACAAGTGATCAAGTTCATCCTCCTTAAACAAATGAACAGTTCAAAGCTTGGCCCAAATCTAGTTGCAGTAAACCAATTTCTCCTTGCCGACCGTGATGCCTCCAATTGATAAGGTGCATCAGGACACTTTGCAGAACTGGTGCCAACAACTTAATTTGAGTACCAGTGGCCAGAAAATAGAGGTTTATCTGAGACTCCAGAAACATGCTTATCCTGAAAAAGATGAGTAAACTCCTGAATCATCTCAGGAGGCCAGATTTCAGTCATGTTGAAGGAAACACAAGATGGTGACCAAGAGCGCAAGCTTTCGGAAAAGTAGATGAGTGAGAGCAAGGAAGGAACTAATATGGTTGGAGTGATAACTTCAGCTCAGGAAGCCATGCTGGCAGCATGGTCAAGAATTTCTGAGGGACTTCCCTGACGGTCCAGGGTTAAGACTCTGCACCTCCAGTGCAGGGGCCACTGGTTTACCCCTAGCTGGGGAACTAAGATCCCACATGCCCCACGGCCTGGCCAAAGTAAATACATAAAAAGATGTTAAAAAAAAAGAAAAGAATTGCTGCAAGCCATTCAACCTTAGGCTGTGAATTCATGACCCTTTCCTATCTCTGTTCAGTCCATTCTGCCACAAGATTCAGGTGTCCCGTAGCGTGTGGTCCGTGGCAGACTGTTCCCAGCAGACATAGAAGGTTGGGTTTGCCTGCAGTTCCCTGCAGGACAGGCCTGAATCCCTGACATTCTCAGGAGATGTTCTCTCTCTTCCTGCTACCCGCTTGCACTCTCCCATCCTCAGACCTAAAAGATAATATGGTATGCCCTGAATGTGCTAAAAGAAATAAGAAAATTATGAAAGCTTATGCAGTGGGGAAGAGGAAGAAATGTGGCTTGGATACACAATCAATGCTTTTTTTTTAATTAAAAATTATTAATTTATTTTTGGTTGTGCTGTGTCTTCGTTGCTGCTCTCGGGCTTTCTCTAGTTACTGTGAGTGGGGCCACTCTTCTGTGTGGTGCACGGGCTTCTCATTGCGATGGCTTCTCCTGTTGAGGAGCGCAGGCTCTAGGTGCATGGACCTCAGCAGCTACAGCACGCGGGCTCAGTAGTTGTGGCGTTCAAGCTTAGTTGCTCTGCTGAACAGGGAATCTTCCCAGACCAGGGATCAAACCTATGTTCCCTGCACTGGCAGGTGGATTCTTATCCACTGCACAACACTGCTTTTAGATGGTTAATGTCAGGAATTCCCTGGTGGTCCAGTGGTTAGGACTTGGTGCTTTCACTACTTGGCCAAAGGGGGAGGGGGGAAAAAGGAATATAGACGGTCAGTGTCTAAATACAAAATAAATGGTTATCAGAGGGGAATGGGTGAGGGATGGGTGAAATGGGAGAAGAGGGGTAATTGTATGGTAATAGTGGTAACTAGATTATCATGGTCTACTATTTTGCATTGTATACAAATAATGAATTACTCTGCTGTACATCTGTAACATAATGTTATATATCCATTTCACCTCAATTAAAAGAAGATCTGTTAGAAAAAAAGAAACCCAGAACACCATGTATATCAACTCCCCAGGCATCCTGGGACACCTCTTTATTTCACAGGGCTGCCTGGATGGCATGACTCTTCCTTCCTTCTCTCTTCCGTCTTAAACCTCAGAGGGTGGGGGCTTGCTGTGGAGTTGAAGCCGGAGGGGATTTTGGGTGTGGCCGCTGGCAGAGCCACTGCCCACCATCGCGGCCGTGGAGACCTGGATGCTTGGTCCAGAAGCTGAGCTCATGGCTTATCATGAGACCTGGTAGAGCGGGCTCCAGTGGGATGCCAAGGACGTCTTGTTCACTAGCTGTACCTGTTTTCCTCCCGGCTTTGGGTGGTGGACGGGAGCTGCACTCCACACAGCTTAACGCTGCAGCTCCAGCTGGCCTGGAGGACTTGGAACACCGGATTTCCATCATCACTTGGCACTGAGCATGCGCAGATGACGTCACTGCGAAAGGGCGGGTCTCGGGGAAAAGCTATTGGCGCTTGGAATTGTAAAGGGGAAAGAGGGTTTTGGCTCATTCTCTGGGCCTTTCCGGATCCTCTGTGCTAGGGTTTGGGCAGAGCCCAGAGCCGCCCTGGGGCTCTCCCAGAATGAGCTTGCATTTGCTTCTTCAAGAATGGGAGTTTGAATCCAAAAACTCCTCCTTGGGTTGCTGGGCACCAGCTGGCCGCGCCAGGGTGAGGCCCTCTGGTCCCCAGCAGGCCAGGCCCGCTGGACTCATCTGGCCTGGACTCTGGCAGAGCTGTGCTGCCTGCTCCTGCCTTGAGCTGGAGACACGGCTGAACTTAACCCCTGAGTCTGATCTCAGTGATGCTTCAGGGCTTCTCAGGACATGGTTCTGGACCGCAGTCCACTTCCGGCACCCAGTCACCTAGGGTTCAAGGTCCTATTTTCAAAGCTGACCCTGGTTCCCCTCCCCCATCAGCTGACTGGGTCAGAACCTCTGAGAGGGGTTTTTTACAGACTTCTTTCAGGGATTCATATACCAGCTGAAGTTAGAGGATGTCTAGAGGATGGGATCATGTTTTGCTCTGGAAAGCTGAGGATTTCCTACTTGTTTTCCCTCCTACCTGGGTGTGCAGGGTAGGAATTCTCCCAGATGTTGGGCTCTGGCAGAAACCTTAGAGTGGATCCCAGGACTGTGGGGCCTGGATTTGAATTCTGACTTCACCACTTTCCAGCTGGGGACCTCTGGACTAACTACTTTCTTTCCTGCTCCCCAGTTCCCTCCTATCTAAAAAGGGGTTCCCCTGGGAATTCCTTGGTGGTCCAGTGGTGGTGGTGATTGTGTCTGACTCTTTGCAACCCTGTGGACAGTAGCCCACCACATTCCTCTGTCCATGGGATTTCCTCATCAAGAATACTGGAGTGGGTTGCCATTTCCTTCTCCAGGCGATCTTCCTGACCCAGGGCTCAAACCCATGTCTCCTGCATTGGCAGGCAGATTCTTGATCACTGAGCCACCACTGGTTAGGACTTTGCATTCTCACTGCCAAGGGCCCAGGGTTCGATCCCTGGTCTGAACAACAACCACCATTATCACTGGGCTGTCTTTCACAAGAGGGAGCAGAAGGAGAACCCGATCATCTCTCAGCAGTCAGCCTGTGGCCCTGGAGAGGACCAATCTGCCAAGAAGAGCATCCCCAGTGAGTCCAGGGGGCACCCGCCCTGCTGATGTATTGCCTCACTCCACGCCCTCCTGGCTTCCAGAGGCTGGAGCCCTGGGAGGCCCCTGGGAGGGAGTGGGAGCAAGGAGCGGGCTGGGCAGGGCAGCGGCCGGCCCAGGGTGAAGAATGCAGGCTGCTGTGAGGAATCAGGGCACGTGGGCCAGCGGCTGCCTGCTGACACATCACACCCCAGAGGCAGGACAGCGGTGACCTCACGCTGGTGTCAAACGTTCGGGGCCCCTCCCGGCACTGCCGATGCCTCAGCGTTGCCCAGAGGGAGCCGCCCCCTCCCCACCCTGCCCAAGTTTGCTCTTCCCTTCCCTGCACACACAGCGGGACAAGCTCACCACCCGAGCCAAGGCTTCAGTGGAGGTTTATAATTTGGATGCTCTGGGACGGGCGAGGCCAGCAGTTTCCACTTCCCCGAGGGCAGCCACATTGTAAATCCTGGAATACGCACCCGCACATCTGCCACAGCTGCCGGGGGAGGGTGTGATGGGCTTCGCGGGGACCGTTCCCAGCGTTCCCAGGGCTGGAGTCTGGGCCTCTCCTGCCTCCGTCTATATAAACAGTGGCTTACAGTTGGGGAAACTGAGGCCCAGAACTGCTAAGGACCTGCTACACACCTCCAAGTCAAAGCTTCTTGGCAACAGAGCTGGGACTGGAATGGAGAATTTATCTTGGACCAAGTTCTGGTCTATGTCCTGGACCAGGGTTGTCATCTTCTCGGTCACTGCTGCAAATCTCAGCTCCCCTGATCCCGGATCCAGGATGTGTCCCTCCTGAGTCAGGGTGCTGTGGTTCCTGGTTTCTAAAAGCCACTGTTATTTTCTTGGCCCTCACCTTCTGACCTCTGAAAGCCCCTGACCTGTCTTCCTATGGTTCTGTCCTCCTGTGGTGGTGGTTTAGTCACTCAGTCGTGTCCAACTCTTTGCGATCTCATGGACTGTAGCCCGCCAGGCTCCTCTGTCCATGGGATTCTCCAGGCAAGAATACTGGAGTGGGTTGCCATTTCCTCCTCCAGGGGATCTTCCCAACCTAGGGACTGAACCTAAGTCTCCTGCATTGACATGCGTGTTCTCTACCACTGAGCCACCAGGAAAAATCCCATGGACAGAGAAGCCTGGGGGGCTACAGTCCATGGGGTCGCAAAGAGTCAGACACAACTAAGCGACTGGTCACACACGTGCACCTTCTGGAAGTGAGTAATCTACCTTTAGCAGTGATTTTAGTTCCACTATTGCCCTCTGTGTCCACCCCACCTTCAGAGAGAGTTTTCTTGAGACTCTGGCTTTGGGTTCTTAATGTTTCAACAGACGACGCTGAGCAAGGATTTTTGAGAATCTACCGACTCAGGGATCTGTTCTCCACGCTAGATGGAGGCCAGGCGCCTGAGTCTCCAGGGAACAGGCAGCCCCAACCTGGGCTTTGTCCCCCATGCTCCCCTGTGGGTGAGCCAAGTCCTCGCACGGGCTTCGACAAGCATCTGGAGCAACGGGCAGGGCCACTTTGAGCTCCCCAAGGCTCCTGCTTGTTTATTTTACCATCATAACTTGAAGCCAATATTTAAGCATTACCAAGGCAACAGCCCAAATCTCCCAGCCCTTGGCCCCCGTCCAGCTCCACATGGTGGGGACAAGGGCAGGAGGGGAGTGAGGAGAATGAGTCAACCATTCCCCCACCCCCCGACCACCTGGGAAAACAGTGACCCAAAAATCAGATCCCAGCTTCTCTCACGGGGTAATTGTTCTTTTCCATGGGTCTACGACTCAGCGTTTCTCACACAAGAGGAACAGAATCAAGCAAGACCTCTGTCCCTATATTTTATTTTGTTTTTGCAGTTATGGTTGGAGATGAGAGGTTTTTCAAACATTTTATTGAAGCTTAAGGTACACAAAGAAAGTGGACAAGTTATAAGGGTACAATTTTATTTTTGCAACCTGAACTCTCCCTTTCCCCAGTACCCCCATCAAGAGCAGAACCCCCCCCCCCGCCCCCTCAATTTTCCTTGTTCCCTCATCACTATACCTCAGGGTGACCATGATCCTAGCTGCTCACAGTTTTGCCTGTTTTTCACATAGAGGGAAGTATACACTGTGTTCCATCTTGGATTGAAGCCAACAGCATTTGTAGGTTCTGGGAGGTTCCCTGGGTCCTTTTCACCACCAACTCCAGGGAGGAAAGAACATAGAGGAGCAGAAAGCGCCTTCTCTGCTCCACAGGCCATGGGGGTGTTCGGACAGGGTCAGAGTGCATGTAGAGAGTGGGCCGGGGAGTGGTTCTGATTTCAGAATAAAAGCCACGGCATCCTTTTCTCTGTTGCTCTGTGTCTCAGGTCCCCATCTGACATGCATGATCAGAGAAAGGAGGGGGCCCTCGAAGTCGTAACAAAGCCTGCTGGGGGCTTTCTTGGTGATCTAGTGACTAGAAATCCACCTTCCAATACAGAAGCCTTGGGTTCCGTCCCTGGTCAGGGAACTAAGATCCCTCATGTCTTGGGGCATCTGAGCCCATGTGCTGCAACTAAGACGCAACACAGCCCCCTCCCGTCTGCCAAAAAAAAAAAGGCCTGCCCAGGAGGTCTCCAGAGACCCCATTCCCAGAGTCCTCACTTCTCCTGGCAGGGTGCCGGGGGCACCCACATCCCCTTCACTGGCCAATACACCTTGTCACTGCAGGCCTGGCTCTGATGGCCCCTGTTTTTATGCCTGGTCAGGGCAGGACAAGGGTTTACCCTAATCTATGTGTCCCAGTGGAGTTGGTTGGCCTGGGCTCCTGCCTGCCTGGTCAGCGCCCCCGTGCAGCCCCCCAGGGCTGCTGCTGCATGGATTTCACTCTCTCCCAAGATTGAGAAGGAGTTCTTTCCTTGGCGCTTCACATCCCTTGGGCCAGTGAGTATCTGCAGGGAAGGATGTTTTGTTTTCAACATTTCCAAGCCATCACAGACTGCTGCCTTTGCGAAATACAATAACCTAGACACAGATGGGAAAAAGCAATGAAAGAAATAAAAGCCATACAAAATACAAGCCTGCATTTCTTTTATTATTATATTCCGGAAATAATAGGACAAGCCTAAGAAGGGGTGAAAGGTATATAGAAGTTTCTGGGTGCTTACTCTTGATTTCTATACTTATTCTGTGGAGTCTTTGACCCGCTCTTAGCTGACCAACACGGGTCTAAGGACCACACTTGGAGCAGCCTTGCCTTAGTCCAAAACTGGTTTCTGCAGTCTGTGTTTGCCTGTGATCCCCCTTCCCAGCTCCTTGCAGGGTTTGTCCTCTTCCTATTTCTATGCATGTTGCTTTAGCAGAAATAAAAGCAAGAGAAACCTTTACCCGTCTACTTTAGGACTTTATATGAGACTCTGAGGGCTTCCCAGGTGGCTCTAGTGGTAAAGAACTGCCAGTCAATGCAGGAAACGTAAGAGATGCCGGTTTGAACCCTGGGTTGGGAAGATCCCCTGGAGGAGGGCATGCCAACCTACGCCAGTATTTTTGCCTGGAGAATCCCATGGACAGAGGAGCCTGGTGTGTTACAGTTCATAGGGTCACAAAGAATTGAACACGACTGAGGCAACTTAGCACAGCACACACATGAGGCCCGGAGCTCAGAAGCCTTGCTGTTTTCAGTTTCTTATCTTTGGGAATTGCACCTGGCTTCTTGTGACTTTTCTGTCTTAGATGTGGGCCAAGCTTCCTCTGGAGTTAGGTTGGAATATTATACTGCTGACAAAAAGGTGTCAATCCTCTCTCCTCCCTTCAGCCCCTTCTACTCACTGCATCCTGGCATCACGGTGTCACTCTCCAGAAGATGCTGAGAACCTAGGAAGGGGGTTCCTGGAGGGTGTGTGAGGCTTCTCTTGCCTCTCCTTTCTTCAGAGTCTCTGACCTGTAGTTCAATTCTGAGCCCTCATGTTCTGGACTTTTCCTGGAGGGAAGGCTCTCAGGATCCAAGTGGGCTGGCAGCATCCTCCAGGCTGAGGTCACCACCAGGGACGTAACCAAGCCCTCCACCCCTTGCGTCCTCCCTGTCCCCACAGGAAGCCCATGGTCTTGACTCCTTTCTCTTAGGAGGGACAGCTTCTCTGTGGCCGTTAATGGTGTGTCTGACCCCTCTGGAGGGCAACCCATGTGTGCTCTCTGGCCCTAAGTGTCCCCAGGCTCATTTGACCATGGGTATGTGTGGGACCATGAGCAGGGCAGACTGTGTTTTCCACCTGAGATTGGTTTCATCTGGGCTTCTTTAGGGACAGATGTGTTCAGCGAGGACCGAGTAGCCCCAGCCAGAGACACAGGCAGATCCAGTGGTGTTGGTTGAGATTTACAAGCTGTCACCGGTCCTGCTGCATACAAGCCTTCCTGCCGTTCCCTTTCCTCTCCTCATTCTTCTGCTTCCCCCGCCCCCTTTTAATAACCCTGGCTGCATATTTTCTCTAAACCAAACCATCTGTTTACTAGCTTTTCTAAGTGGTAATAAAGACAGTAGAGACCCGAGTGCCCGTTGGGTCCAGGCTCCTTCTCCGGCTGTCCCCAGGTGGCCCAAGAGTGGGGCTTGGAGGTCGCGTGTCCGGCAGGGTCCTTTCTGCCTGAAGTTGCCTGTTCAAAGACACGTCTCCTTGGAAACCAGCTGTGGCTGCCTCCCCACCACTGTCGTTTGCAGCTGTGATCCAGGACCATGGGGTCACCTGCCTGTGGCGAGCTGCCTGCTGGATGCGGAGCTGACGCAGAGGAGCAGGGGAGTGAGGCTGCTGGGCCATCCGGGCTGCCCAGGCGCCAGGTTCTCCTCCCAGGGAATGTACTGAGTTTGGAGAACGGGCGAGCCCAGGAAAACATTTCGACAACAATGCCGAGTGCCTAGGTGACGGAGAGAAAAAAAGAGGAGTCTGTTTGGGAACAGATTTCGGCCTCCTCTTCCAAGGCATTAGTAATTCAAGCAGCAGCGAGTGTCATATTTACTTGGGAAACTATGAAAAGTCATATAACAATGTTCTCTTCACAGCTTTCATCATCGGCTTCCTGGGTTCTGAGTGCAGTCAGCCCCCTAATCATAAACAGGGGTGTGCTCTGCCATCTGGCAGCAGGAATGAGCCTGCTGCTGGCAGCTGGGACCCAGGCCCCTGCAGGGCCAGGTGTCTTCCCTCCCCAGGCCCTGGTGTCAGCTGCCGGGCCCCAGGAAGCCCAGAGTGTCCCCCACCCCAAATTACCCAGGTCAGGATGGCACTGCACACTGCTTGGACCAGGAGAAGCCAGGGCTGGTGGTGCTGACAACTACATGTCCGGCCCAGCAAGCAGGCCCGAGAAAAGATGAAATTTTAGGTCAACAAACTTTCACTTTATTATGTTTGGCTCAGATGCTGAAGAATCCACCTGCAATGTAGGAGACACGGGCTCGATCCCTGGGTCACTTTATTATGTTCTGTCATGTTATTTTTAGTTTTTGGCCACACCCTATGGCCAAAACCCACCCTCTGTTACCCTCTTCTCCTTTTGCTTTCAATCTTTCCCAGCATCAGGGTTTTTTTCCAGTGAGCTGGTTCTTTGCATCAGGTAGCCGAAGTATTGGAACTGCAAAATTCTCTTGCTTTCTCTATGATCCACGAATGTTGGCAATTTGATCTGCCTTTTCTAAACCCAGTTTGTATGTCTAGAAGTTCTCGGTTCATGTACTGCTGAAGTCTAGCTTGAAGGATTTTGAGCATAACCTTACTAGCATGTGAAATGAGCGCAGTTGTACCGTAGTTTGAACATTCTTTGGCATTGCCCTTCTTTGGGATTGGAATGACCTTTTTTCTGACTATTAGTGGGAGGAGCCAATTCAACTCTTTACAGGCCAGGCGGGTAACCTGACAGTGAAGGGGGCAGGTGTGGGCCACAGGTGGCCTGTGGGGTGGTGGTACCAAGGAGACCTGGAAAAGAGGCTTTTCCTCTTCCCCAACCCAACACTTCCATGCAAAAATGTGAGTCTTGGGCTGCCAGGCATCTGAGTTTTTAAAGAATTCTTTTTTGTGTGAAAATTCCCAAATTGAGAAATGTTGGTTCCCATATTAAGGACATCCTGCATAGGCCAAACAAACACCTCTGGATACGAAGGTGGCCTCTGGACAATTGTTTTGCAACCTCTTCGTTACACAGTTTCTAAGTTTCCTGTTAGCTTTGAAGTTGAACAATTTTACAACCTCCAGCCAGTCATCTCCTCTGTTAACTGGAAATGAATCACATGGCTTATTTTGAGTAAGAATAAGCAGACATAGATGTTACCAAAGCTGATTCCAAAGGGTTCATTCTAAAAAGCAGTTTCTCAGGACTTTCCTGGTGGTCTAGTGGCTAAGACTCTGTGCTCCTAATGCAGGGGGCCCAGGTTCCATCCCTAGTAAGGAAACTAGATCCCACATGCTAAAGATTGGAAACTAAAGATTCCATGTGACTAAGACCTGGAGCAGCCAAACAAGTAAAATAAATAAATATTTAAAAAGAAGTTTTTGCAAAGTAAGTATTATGTTTCCAGAAAAATCTCAGGGAAAACTATTGCAAGCAACAACAGGAGCTGTTGGATCGGACTCTAAAGGAAAGGGTAAAGAGATTTAACCAGCTAGAGTGAAAGTTGGAGATAAAGTTCTTCTCCCTGAATATGGAGGCACCAAAGTTGTTCTAGATGACAAGGATTACTTCTTATTTAGAGGTGGTGACCTTCTTGGAAAACATGTAGACTGAAATAAGTCACTACTAAAATGACATCACATGATGCTGCCCATTCCACTGAAGTTCTGAAATCTTTTCATCATGTAAATAATTTCCATGTTTCTCTTTTGTAATAAATTAATCATATTTAAAAAAAAGTGGTTTCTGCAAACTATCCCAGGTCAGTCTATTTCTCTGTTGATTTAGGTGCTGCTGTGAACTCAGTGTTGTTAAGATGTCTGCTATAACCTGGAGGAACAGGGAAAACAATATGCTCAGTGAAAGAGGCCAGACACAAAAGGTCACATGTTGTATGATTCCATTGATTTGAAACGTCCAGAATAAGCAAATTCATAGAGACAGAAAGTTGATTAGTGGTTGCCAGGGACTGGGGGAAGGAGTGATGGGGAGTAACTGCTAATGGGTATAGGGTTTTCTTTTGGGGTGATGCAAATGTTCTGGAATTTGATCATGATGATGGTTACGCAATGTTGTGAGTATACTAGAGACTACTGAACATTGTACTTGAGAATGGTGGGCTTTATGGTATGTGAATTATGTCTTAATTTAAAAGTATACTGTAGGGACTTCCACAGCTGTCCAGTGGTTAAGACTTCGCCTTCCAATGCAAGGGGTATGGGTTTGATCCCTGATTGGGGAGCTAATACTCCACATGCCTTGTAGCCAAAAAACCAAAACAGAAAACAGAAGCAATATTGTAACACATTCAACAAAAACTTTAAAAAAGGTCCCCATAAAAAAAAAATCTTTAAAAAAAATACTGCTAAGTTGTCAATTCTCAGATCGGTCTATAGATTTTATGCACTCTCAGTGAAAATTCTAGCAGGTTTTTGGGGGTAGAAATTGACAAACTGATTCTGGAATTCAAATGGAAATGCAATGGACAAGGAATACCCAAAACAACTTTGAAAATGAAGGGGAAAGGAGGAGTTCTTATACCATCTGATTTTAAGGCATGTAAAGTTATAGCAAGAAAGATAGTGTGGTATTAGCATAAAGACAAACAGGTCAGTGAAACAGACTAGAGAGCCCAGAAGTTGACCCAAACACATATAGGCAATAAAATTTTTGAAAAAGTTTCAAAGGCAATTCAATAGAAGAAGAATAGTTGTTACAGCAAATATTCGGAAACAACTTGATATCGATATGCAAAAAAAAAGAATCTTGATCCATACCTTACATCATATAAAAATATTAACCCCAAACATACTTAAATGTAAAGCTTAAAACTATAAAACTTCTATAAGAAAACACAGTAGAAAATCTAGTAACCTTGGCTTAGGCAAAGATTTTTAAAATATGGAGTGAAAAGCACTACCCACAAAAGAACAAATTGAGAAAATGAATTCATCCAAATTTAAAAGTTTTGGTTGACTTTTTTTTTTGCAAAAACACTGTTAAGAAACTGAAGACAAGCCATAGACTGGTAGAAAATATTTACAAGCTATATGTCTGATAAAATATGTAAAGAGCTTCCAGAAGTTAAGAAAACAACCAATTAAAAATGGGTGAAATATTTGAACAAATACACAATGATTATTTTGTTTAATAAGCTTGTACTTTTCTTAGTGGATGGCCAATGAGCATAAGAGAAAATGCTAAAATCATTACTCATTAGGGAAATACAAATTAAAAGCACAGTGAGATACTGCTACACAGCTGTTCAGTTCAGTTCTGGAGCTGTCGTGTCTGACTCTTTGCGATCCCAGGGACTGCATCACACCAGGCTTCCCTGTCCATCACCAGCTTCTGGAGCTTGCTCAAACTCATGTCCATTGAATTGGTGATACCATCCAACCATCTCAACCTCCATCGTCCCCTTCTCCTCCTTCCTTCAATGTTTCCCAGCATCAGGGTCTTTTCCAATGCATCAGTTCTTCACATCAGGTGGCCAAATCATTGGAGCTTCAGCTTCAGCATCAGTCCTTCCAATGAATATTCAGGACTGATTTCCTTTAGGATTGATTGGTTTGATCTCCTTGCAGTCTGAAGGGCTCTCAAGGGTCTTCTCCAACACCACAGTTCAAAAGCATCAATTCTTTGGTGCTCAGCTTTCCTTATGGTCCAACTCTACGTTACCTTTTTTTTTTTTTTTAATGTAGGATGTCCCTACATTATCTTAAAAAAAAAAACAAAAACTTTAACAAAACTTTATTTATTTGACTGCACCAGGTCTTAGTTGCAGCATGTAGGATCTTTAGCTGCTATGTGTGGGGTCTAGTTCCCTGACCAGGGATTGAACCTGGGCCCCCTGCTTTGGGAGCCCAGAATCTTAGCCACTGGACCATCAGGTAAGTCTCTCAAGTTATTTTTAAAAATAAATTTCATGGGCTAAAATGTCAAAGGCAGTCTCCTCCAAGTGTCTTGGGCCTGGTTTATTTCCAGCTCATGGATATGTACCAGGATCATGATGATTTAGGGGCTCTCCCCCAACCACTCATTTGACTCAAGCCAGGCTCCACATCACTTGCTTTCCTACAGCCCACAGACAACGCTTCCTCCTGCCCCAGGAAGGATGTTGCTCCATATTGGCCACATCCTTACCTCTTCCTTCTACTCCAGGTCTCAGTGATAACCTCTGTTCTGGCAATCCCATTCCTGGGCATATATCCAGAGAAAACCATAATTTGAAAAGATATGTGCACCCCAATGTTTATTGTTGCACTATTTACAGTAGCCAAGACATGAAAGCAAGCTAAATGTCCATTGATGAAGAATGGATAAAGAAGATGTGGTACGTATACACAATGGAATATTACTCAGCTGTAAAGAATGAATGCAATAATGCCAGGTGCAGAGACGTGGATGGACCTGGAGATTGTTATACTGAGTGAAGTAAGTCACTTTAGTGCTGGAGAAGACTCTAGAGAGTCCCTTGGACTGCAAGGAGATCAAACCAGTCAGTCCTGAAGGAAGTCAGTCCTGAATATTCATTGGAAGGACTGATGCTGAAGCTGAAGCTCCAATACACTGGCCACCTGATGCAAAGAACTGACTCATTGGAAAAGACCCTGATGAAAGACTAAAGGCAGGAGGAGAAGGGGACGACAGAGGATGAGATGGTTGGATGGCATCATTGACTCAATGGAAATGAGTTTAAGCAAGCTCTAGGAGTTGGTACAACCAGTCCATCCTAAAGGAAATCAGTCCTGGGTGTTCATTGGAAGGACTGATACTGAAGCTAAAACTCCAGTACTTTGGCCACCTCATGCGAAGAGTTGACTCATAGGAAAAGACCTTGATGCTGGGAGGGATTGGGGGCAGGAGGAGAAGGGGACGACAGAAGATGAGATGGCTGGATGGCATCGCCAACTTGATGGACATGAGTTTGAGTAAACTCCGGGAGCTGGTGATAGATAGGCAGGCCTGGCGTGCTGTGATTCACAGGGTCGCAAAGAGTCGGACACAACTGAGCGACTGAACTGACTGACTGACTGAGGAGCTGGTGATGGACAGGGAAGCTTGGCGTGCTGCAGTCCCTGGGGTTGCAAAGAGTCAGACACACCTGGGCAATTGACCTGAACTGAACTGAACTGAAGTAAGTCAGGCAGGGAAAGACAAATCTCATGTGATATTGCTTATATGTGGAACCTAAAAATATAGTGGCTTCCTGGGTAGCTGAGCGGTAAAGAATCCATCTGCAATGCAGGAGACCTGGGTTGGATCCCTGGGTCCAGAAGATCACCTGGAGAAGGAAATGGCAACCCCCTCCGGTATTCTTGCCTGGGAAATCCCATGGGCAGAGGGGCCTGGTGGGCTACAGTCCATGGAGTTGCAAAGAGTTGTACATGACTAGCGACCGAACAGTAAGAACAAAAAATGGTACAAGTGAACCTATTTACAAAACAGAAAGAGTCATAGATGGAGAAAACAAACTTACCGAGGGGGAAATTCGTGGGGAGGAGTAAACTGGGAGTTGGGACCGACATATACATACTATCTGTAAATAGATAACTATTAAGGACCTACTGTATGGCACAGGGAACTCTACTCAATACTCTGTAATGGCCTATATGGAAACAGAATTGAAAAAAGGGTGGATATATGTATTTGTGTAACTGATTCACTTCCCTGCACAGCAGACACTAACACAACATTGCAAATCAACTACACTCCAATAAAAATGAATTAAAACGTATATACTAATCCCCAGGTCAAAAACATGGAGTAGGAAATGGCAACCCACTCCACTATTCTTGCCTGGAGAATCCCATGAACAGAGGAGCCTGGCAGGCTACATACAGTCCATGGGGTGGCAGAGTCAGACATGACTGAGTAACTAACACATTTTATGTCTTAATCCTTGGAACCTGTGAATAGGAGGAGACATCACTCCTGCAGTTGTGTGATGTTGTATGATACAGTTGATCTTAAGATGAGAAGACACAAGCCCTTAAAAGCAGAGAGCTTTCTCCAGCTAGTGACAGAAGAAGTGGAGGGGCGCAGGGTGTGAGAAAGACTGGACACAATCATTGCTTTGAAAATGGAGGGGCGACATGAGAAGGGATGTGGGTGCCCTTGAGTTGCTGAGAGTAATCCCTCCACCCTTGCTGACTATAGTCAGCAGAATATAGTCCCTCAGTCCTTCATTTCAGTTCATTTCAGTTCAGTCGCTCTGTCGTGTGCGACTCTTTGTGACACCATGGACTGCAGCAGACTCCAGGCCTCCCTGTCCATCACCAACTCCCAGAGCCTGCTCAAACTCATGTCCATTGAGTCGGTGATGCCATAAAGCATCTCATCCTCTGTCATCCCCTTTTTTCCTGCCTTCAATCTTTCCCAGCATCAGGGTCTTTTCCAGTGAGTCAGTTCTTCACATCAGGTGGCCAAAGTATTGGAGTTTCAGCTTCAGCATCAGTCTTTCCAATGAATATTCAGGACTGATTTCCTTTATGATTTGCTGGTTTGATCTCTGTGCAGTCCGAGGGACTCTCAAGAGTCTTCAACAACACCACAGTTCAAAAGCATCAGTTCTCTGGTGCTCAGCTTTCTTTATAGTCCAACTCTCACATCAATACATGACTACTGGAAAAACCATAGCTTTGACTAGATGGACTTTTGTTGGCAGAGTAATGTCTCTGCTCCTTAATATGCTATTTAGGTTGGTCATAGCTTTTCTTCCAAGGAGCAAGCAAGAAACCTCAGTCCTTGCTATAGACTAAATGTTTCTATTCCCCCAAATTGAGGTGTTGAAACCTAGTCCCCAGTGTTGTAGCGCTTGGGGGTGGGGTCTTAGGGAGGTGATTAGGTCAGGAGGGTGAAGCCCTTATGGATGGGATTAGTGTCTTTTTTAAGGGACCCAGGAGAGTGCCTTTGCCCCCTTCTGCCAAGTGAGGATACAACCAGAAGACGGCTGTCTACAAACCCAGAAGTGATCTCTCACCAGACACTGAATCTCCTGGTGCCTCGATCTTGGACTTTCCAGTTTCCAAGGCTTCCCTGATAGCTCAGTTGGTAAATAATCCGCCTGTAATGCAAGAGATCCCGGTTTGATTCCTGGGTTGGGAAGATCTGCTGGAGGAGGGATAGGCTACCCACTCCAGTATTCTTGGGCTTCCCTTGTGACTGAGCGGGTAAAGAATCTGCCTGCAATGTAAGAGACCTGGGTTTGATCCCTGGGTTGGGAAAATCCTGTGGAGAAGGGAAAGGCTACCCACTCCAGTATTTTGGCCTGGAGAATTGCAAAGAATCGGACATGACTGAGCGACTTCCACTTTTACTTTCACAGGGCTCCCAGATGGCTCAGTGGGTAAAAAATCTGCCTGAAATGCAGAAGATGAAAGAGACCTGGGTTCGATCCCTGTGTCAGGAAGATCCCCTGGAGGAGGGCATGGCAACCACTCCAGTATTCTTCCCTGGAGAATCCCATGTACAGAGGAGCCTGTGGGATACAGTCCACAGGGTCTCATGGGGTTGAAAAGAGTTGGACATGACTGAAAGAAACTGAGAACGTGCACATATATATTTAAAATATTTATGTTTGTATTTATTTGGCGGTTCTGGGTTTTAGTTATGGCATGTGGGATCTAGTTCCATGACTAGGGATCAAACCTGCACCTGCTGCATTTGAAGCGTGGAGTCTTAGCCACTGGACCACCAGGGAAGTCCCCAGTCTATGATATTCTGTTACAGTAGTTCCAACGGATTAAGACAGTTCTGTGTCTGCTAGAAACTGAATTCTGTGAACAATTGGAGTGAGCCTACAAGTGGATTCTTTCTAAGAGCTTCCAGGGAAGACCCCAGCCCAGGCAACACCTTGATTTTGGCTGTGTAAGACCCTGAGCATAGAACCCAGACTTCTGACCTATAGAACTGAGAGCCAATAAATGGGTGTTGTTTTGAACTGTTGAATGTGTGGTAACTTGTTATGACAGCAAAACTCATCTACTTCCTCAGAGAGATTCCCTTACCATCCTGTCTGCAGTAGCCCCCACCCCCAGCCACCCAACAACTTTGTAATTTTCTCTCAGCCCTTCAGTTACCTGCAAAGCAGTAATTTTGTCTGTTTTGTCTGACTCTCTCTGATACTATGACTTAGCCAGGAGGGGAAAGACTATCTATTTTGTTCACCTGTGGATCTGGAGTCCCAGCCCCCAGGCCTGACCTGCAATTGGCCCTTAATTAGTGTTGGTGAGGGGGGAGGCCAGAGGGAAATAAATTGGGTGTTTGGGATTAACAGATACACACACTATATATAAAATAAATAAATACTTAAGAATCTATAATATAGCATGGGGAACTATAATATCTTTTAATAACCTAAAGTGGAAAAGAATCTGAATACATATATGTGTGTGTGTGTGTGAAGTGTAACAGAATCATTTTGTTGTATACCTGAAACTAACACAATACTGTAGATCAACTATGTTGTTGTTTAGTCACTCAGTCATGTCTGACTCTTTTGTGACCCCATGGACTGTAGCCTGCCAGGTTCCTCTGTCCATGGGATTTTCCAGGCAAGAATACTGGAGTGGGTTGCCATTTCCTCTTCCAGGGAATCTTCCTGACCCAGGGATCGAACCCACACCTCCTGCATTGGCAGGCAGATTCTTTACTACTGGGCCATCAGGGAAGCTGTAGATCAACTATACTTAATTTTAAAAAAAATGTTAGTGAATGGATAAGCGATCCTTGAAGATGTGCAGCCTAACCTCCAAGGAAAGTCAGATGATCCTCCTTGCACCCTTTCTAACAGATGCAATTATAAGATGCGAAATTGAATTAGCATATTTCTCAACATAAGTTTTTAAAAATGGGATTTTTAAAGTGTTATTTTGAATTTCATCTAACCAAAGTAACCAGTTAGCCAACTTTCTTAGCTAAAATTGGAATTTAATCCTCGTTCTTATTTAGAATCTTTCTGGAAAGATCCAGTGATACTGTTATTGTTTTGCCAAACATGACCAACCAATTCTTAGACGAAAAGGGTAGAAGCAGCCTGGTAATTCCCAGCAAGATTAAAGATAGAATTTCCATGTGTGTGTGTATTCAGTCACTCAGTCATGTCCGACTCTTTGTGATCCCATGGACTGCAGCTTGCCAGGCTTCCCTGTCCTTCCCTATTTTCTGGAGTTTACTCAAATTCATGTCTATTGAGTGAGTGAGGCTATCCAACCATCTTATCCATATGATCCAGCAATGGTATCTACTTTGGTATCTACTCAAAAGAAATGAAAACCTATGTATAAACATAATCGTGTTCACAAATGTTCATAGCAGCATTACTCCTAATAGCCAAAAAGTGAAAACAACCCAGTCATCAATTGGTGAATGGATAAATAAAATGAGGTATAACTATGCAACAGAAAATTATTCATACATGAAGTAATGATGTATGCTACAACATGGATGAACTTTGAAACACTATGTTAAGTCAAGAAGCTAGATACAAAAGACAGTGGACAGTGTATTGTGTGATTCCATTATTGATGAAATGTCCAAAATAGGCAAATTCATAGACACAGAGAGTTGATTAGTGGCTGCCTAGGGCTGGAGGGGAGGGTAAGATTAAAGGAATGATGGCTAAAGAGCACAACATTTCTTTTTGGGGGTGATAAAAGTATTTTTGAGATGGATTGTAGTGATGGTTACACAATTCTGAATATACTAAAAACCACTGCATCATATAATTTTAAAAGGATGAACTGTATTGTATGTGAATTATATCTCAGAAAAAAAAATGAGTGCTATAAAGGGAAGAGTAAGAAAAAAGTGGGACTTCCCAGGTGGTCCAGTGGTTAAGATTCCATGCTTCCAGTACAGGGGGTGCCAGTTCAATCCTTAGTCAGGGAACTAAGGAAAAAAAAATGTGAATGGGGTGAGCGTTGTCAGCATCACAAAGATAAAGAATGGATGGACCCATGAGAGGGAGGGAAGGACTGTGGAGTCCTCCCCACACCCACATTCCTCCTTGGAGGTCAGACCCCTTCCCTCAATACTGCTGCCAAGACGCTGAACCTAAGAAAGCTCTTACTTTCCTGCTGAAAACACAGACATTTTCAGGTTTGCTCATTGGTATTCTTGTACTTCCAGGAAAAAAAAAAAAATCTATCTGTAATTTGATGTGTTAAGGCCAGAGAGTGCATGCAAGCTTCAGCTCTTCTCTGGGGGGGCCCACGATGTCATATAGGGATCTTCTGAGTTTCTTTCTCAGGGTCCCTGCTGAGCCTTCCAAGAGCCCAGCCTCAGGAACCTTCATACCCTCTGCAGGAGGTGGCCACCTGCCTCCTCCCGGTGTCAGCCTGCAATGAAGTCCCTCTTGTCTGATTCCGAGTCCATGGCCGATCCCTCCAAGGAATAACAGAATGCATGGAAGGAACTAGCCTCCCAAATAGCACATATAGCAGAGAGAGAAATTCATGTTTCCTCCCCAGTTCCTCGGGGTTCACGCCCAGAGCCCCTGATTAACCCTGCACAGTCACATACGTGATTTACAGAAATCAAATCACCCACCCATGGTATCTTGATGTGGGACCTGGAAACGTCACAAGTGTAAATCTGAGCCTGGAGAGATTCTTGCAGTGTCAGGCCTGCGTCCGCCTACAGCTTCCTCTAGGCTTCAAGCTGGGGCCTGGAAAGCATGAAATTCATCTTCCTTGGCCTTTCACAGACTTTTCCTTTTGACCCAGAAGATGAATCCTAGTGCTGGGCTATTCGTAGACCAGGGCTTTTTACAAGCATATGGCCTTTGTTTTGAATCTTCCCTGGGAATTTCTGTAATCAAAGCTGACAAGTGCTTTTATCCCAGATGGACAGAGATGCTTGGTTCAACTCGGAGGCTTCCTGGTATCTGCCTGGTCCCTCCTCACCATGGAGAACCCTGAGGCCCCAGCAGTGATGGCTGACTGGCCATGGCTCCTTTCCCTGGGTCCTGTGGTCTGCATTTGGGACCAGGAGCCTGGACCCCTCTGGTCCCATCTGGCTTTCCATGATCTCAGCCCTTCAATGGTCTCTGCATCTTCCCTGGGATAAACACCTCCCTCCCTGCTTGGCTAACATCTTAATTAGGTTTTCCCAGATTGAACCACGTCAGCTTCACACTGTCTGAGGACGCAGACTCTGAAGGATCGTATGTAAAGCTAGTCATCTTGGGTTTTGCACAAAGGTGAGAAGATGTTGTTGGGTAACTGGAGAAGGAGGTTCAAGTCCACTGTCCTGGACGCCCCACTCTGGGCTCTCGGGAGGGATGTTTTGATCCGCTCTCACCAGAGGGCGCCACACTCCTTTATTGCTCCCCCAGTCTTGCTTCCAGATTTCAGAGGCTCAGGTAAAGGAGGTGGGCGCTTTCTAGAGTCTCACAATCATGGCTTTGCAAATGACTCAGAGGCATCACGTTGCCTGTTGGGCAGCTTGATGGTTTTAGGAGCAAAAACTCAGCTGACCTGACAAAGGCTCTTTGATCAAATGACCAGCTTTTGTACTGAACCACAGACAGCAAGCAAGAGTTTCCTTCTTGATTCCTATTCCATTTTATGACTCAAAAATAATTTCCTCCTTTTCCAAGGACAGCATCCACCCCATCTGGGATCTTTCGTGGCATAGAGATTAAAAAAAAAAAGTCGATCTGAAAAAGTGGATCCTTTCTCTAAAAAGAGCCTGTTTACAGGTCTGTTTATCTTGGGTGCAGCTGTACTATGCCAAGAAAATGCACCAAGACATTTATCTTTCTTGGTGCTGCTGGTCATTCAAAGGAGAGCAGGACGGAAGCCCTCAGCCACACAGGGATTGGACCACTGTCCTCGGCCACATGGGCTGAACAGGGGGTCCAAGGACAGACCTTACATCAGCACAGCTCTCACTGTCCACGGATGAGTGAAAAGCTGCTCAGAACACTACCTGGGGCAGCCCAGCCCAGGAGTCCTTGGAGATGAATCTTAACTCTCCCACCAGGGGAGCAAGGGGAGGCGTCGTGCCTCACTGTGGTGTGTATGTGTGTGTAAAAGTCACAGGGATGCAATCTGGGGGAGTCCCTCCCCCGATTCTGCCCATTGGTGCAGTTTGCACTCAGGATGCAGAAGGTCCTAGAGCTGTCTCTGTTCTTGGTCTGGGGATCTGTGCTGCTCTGTTTCCCCAGGTGGCCGGTCTCGCTGTGCCTTTTCCACCCATGGGGGTTTCTGGCCTTACTAGGCTCCGTGTCACTGATAATAAAGGTGACTTTCCCCCCTGGCCCAGCGCCCACAGGCTCCAGCGAGCCTGGATCGCTGGGGAGGGCTGCCCAGCAGGCCTCACAATCTAGATACTTTAATTGCAGAGCCCCTCCAGGGCTCTCCTGGGATCGCTGGGGGCCCTGGATGGGAAAAGAGGCTCTAGTTTCGTCCAGGACCTCTACAGGTCAGCTCGCCTTGGTCCCCTGGGGTCTGTGTTCTGGCCACCACTACCCTGGCTGGGAGGCACGCCATGTCCCTCAGCCTAGTTTGAGCAAGGTTTTGCCCTGGAACTTTTTAAAAAAATAATTTTCAAAATGTATTTTTGGCTATGCTGGGCCTTTGCTGCTGCATGTGGGCTCTCTCTAGTTGCAGTGAGAAGGGATTACTCCCTAGTTTCGGTACAGGACCTTCTCACTGCGGTGACTTCTTGCTGTGGAGCACATGCAGGCTTTAGTAGTTGAGGTTCCTGACCTCTAGAGCACAGGCTCAGTAGTTACGGTGCTCGGGCCTTAGTTTCTCTGAGCCATGTGGGATCTTCCCAGATCAGGGATTGAACCCGTGTCTCCTTTATTGGCAGGTGGATTCTTTACTGCCTGGGGCCAGGGAGGCCCCACAAGTTTGAAAAATAATTTTTAAAAGAAATTATTTTGGGGCCATGCTGTCCAGCATGCACGATCTTAGTATCCCGACAAGGGGTCAAACCCGTACCTCCTGCAGTGCAAGCATAGAGTCTTAACCACTGGACCACCAGGGAAGAGCCTGTCCTGGGACATTTTTCCAACAGAGAATTCATGTGGTTGTTGTTGTAGGGTGAAGGCTCTCAGAAAGACATCAGGAAAACTTGTTTCTCCCACAGGCCATCCTTCTGGAGCTCTCCTGCAGAGGGCCTGGCTCTGCAGGTGCTGCTGCCAAACTGGGTGATGGAGAGGTGCTCTCCAATTCATGGCTTCCCATGGTTTCCTTTTTAAATGGAACCACTTCTCATGTTTGCCAAATAAGAACTTTAAGGGCAACAGCCACATACTATTCTTCTTCTCCTTCTTTTAAATTTAGCCCTGTTGCAAGGCATAGGGCTTTCCTGGTGGCGCAGACAGTAAAGAATCTGCCTGCAATGAAGGAGACTGAGGATTGATCCCTGGGTTGGGAAGATCCCCTGGGGAGGGGAATGGCAACCACTCCAGTAACCTTGCCTGGAGAATTCCATGGACAGAGGAGCCTGGTGGGCTATAGTCCATCAGGTCACAAAGAGTTGGACATGACTGAGCGAGTAACACTTTCACTTTGTGAGGCGTATGGGATCTTAATTCCCCAACCAGGTATTGAACTTGAGCCCTCGGCAGTGAAAGTACGGAGTCTTAACCATCGGATCACCAGGGAATTCCCTATTCTGATCATTTTTAAAAAAGAAAGTTCTTCCCAGGAAATTGTTTACTCTCAGAATGAATGACCAGTGTATGTTTTTTATTTATTTATTTTTGGCTTCATGCTTGTAGGATCTTAGTTCCCCAATCTGGGATTGAACCCATG
Source organism: Odocoileus virginianus (assembly GCF_023699985.2). Taxonomy (NCBI): domain Eukaryota; kingdom Metazoa; phylum Chordata; class Mammalia; order Artiodactyla; family Cervidae; genus Odocoileus; species Odocoileus virginianus. The sequence continues at coordinate 35,288,872 of NC_069684.1, read as the reverse complement.
CCCCCTGCAGTGGAAACTCGGAGTCTTAACCACTGGACCACCAGGAAAATCCCCGGATGGCCTTTAAATGAAATACAGTTTGCTTTATGAAACACTTGTCATGTTTTCCCTGGTATTTTTGCATTTCCCTGCTCATCTGTGACCCTGTTGTCAGGCCCCAGTGAGCCCTGCAGACCTGGGGCCTCTCTCCCACCTTCCCTCCTCTCCCTTGGGTCCTGTGTCTACCTCTGGTGGGACTTGGCATTGGTTTTTCACCAAGACATTTACTTGCATTGCATGTCTCTGCATGCTTATCCTAGCACATCTCCCCATGGCACCACCTCCAAACTGGCCTCATTACCTTGAACGGCAGTGGGTGGGGGCGCTGCTCAGAGTGGCGAAGCCGGTGGCATCCAACTTGGAAGTTTCTCAGCTTCCTCTACTAACCTGTGACCAAATGGGTATGGGAGAGAAATATGCAGGTGAGGGAGAAAGTCTGGATTTGCATTGAAAAGCTTTGAAGCATTCCAAGAAGAAACCAAGTTTGAGTCAAACACTGAAGGGTCAGGAACCTACCAGAACTTTCAGCAGGTTCATAATCCCTCTACAGAGACAAGGCACACTGAGAATTTATCACCCCTGGGGGCTGAGGACCAGGCGATGCCCCTGGAGATGCTCCCTTAGGAGCACAGCCCAGACCCGCTGGTCCAGAGCATCTTTCAGCTCTGGCCTTGGTGTCACAGCTCAGAAAATGGTCTCGGCCTGGGGGGTGCCTTTCGACTTCTGTCTCTCATACGTGTAAAACTTATACTTTCTCCTTTCCCCAAACAGCTTCTCTTTCATCTTCCCTGTTTCGTTGTCTCCCTTCCCCAATCTTCCTCATCCCCAGAGTTGACCCCGTGAGCCATTCCTCTTCCCTCCATCAGCTCCATCAGTTGTCCTGGACTGTACATTCTTCCCTTACAAGGTCATGGGGAAGAGCGCTTTTCCTCTTCTGTCCACTCCCAGCCCACAGGCCTATTCCACCTCTGCTTTCTACACTTTACACAGGGTGGCTACCCGTGGAGCATGCAATTAAATAATAAGTTGACGTGCTCTAGGTTGTCTTGTCTCCTGCTAAAGAAAAAATTATTCAATGACACTAAAAAAAACTTTTTTTTTTTTAAAAATTTATCTGGTTGTGCTGGGTCTTAGCTGGGGCACACAGGATCTTTAAGCTGTGGCATGTGAACTCTTAGTTGAGGCATGTGGGGTCTAGTTCCCGGACCAAGGACGGAGCCCAGGCCCCTTGCATTGGAAGCATGGGGTCTTAGACCAACAGGGAAGTCTGTAATGACAATTTTGAAGACAGGAAAGCAGACTTTTACTCAAACAGGGACCACTGCGGTGGGATCTTGGAGTGGGAGAATGATCTCAACATTGAATACAGGGTGGGCACGTGGGGGTTTACAGCCAGAGACCAGGGGTGGGTGGGGTTGGTGGATGGAAAATTCCTAAGAGGAAACATCAGGGGTGAGCTAAACCAACCTCACCGGAATTTTGCTAAAAGCAGGACAGGGTGGGCAGACAGCCCCTGGGGACTGGTGGGGGATGAGAAACTGATCAGATTTCGAGGGTGGAGACTTCCTGCTAAAACTGGATTTTGCAAGGAAGGGCATAGATGGGCCTAGAAAGTTCAGGAGTCTGAAAAAGTTTGATCAAGCAAAGAATCTTTGTTCTTTTCCGATATTTGCCTATTGGAAGTACCAATTTTTCTTGTCCCCATGTGGTGCCAGGTATTAAGTGTATCCCACAGGTTCTCCATAAAGCTGTAATGTGGGAAAAATGACCTTCTTACCTACGAGACCAGCATTCTCCTCAGGGAACAAAAGGTCTTTGTTTAGGAAAATACCCCATGAAGGGGTGAAAGGTGAAAACCACAGAAAAGGAGACAGGAAACCAAACCAAACCCCAACCACTTTAAACTCTTCTGCATAGTCAAAGAACAGGTATCTGGGGGGAGAGAGAGAAGGGGAGAAGCCTGGAGGGAGAGAGAGAAGCAAGAGGTGGGGGTATGAAGGAAGAGATGGTTGGTGGATGTTTAAGAATAAGTCAAAGGCTCATATTCTGCTATTAACATTCGTAAACTTGCTTCAACTCCCCAAACCTTCAGCAAGAATGCAGAAATGTCTTTTGACATTATTATTACCCTTACTTGGTTTTCATACAGAAGACATGAGGTCACACCCGTGCCAGAGTTGATGCCAAGCTGGAGAGAAAGCAACAAGCAGAATCAGAGCAGGGGCAGGGCAGACTGGACTGTGGGGCAGAGAAGTGTGATGGGAAGCAATCTCAGGGAGGCTTGGATCTGCCTAAGGGGCTGGAGGGGACGGTGCCTGCAGCCCCACTGGGCACTCAACAAGCCTGCCTGGACTCATCTTGTGGATGGTCTACATGCCACCTCCAGACAGGGAGGTGTTAATGTTAAGAGTTCAGTGTGTCTGCACTTTCAACAGACATTTATGCTGCACCGACTGTGTGGCAGGCACAGTTCCAAAGGAGACACAGGAGGAACTAGCTGATCAGTCCACAGTTTCCATTGCTCCCTGGAATAATGCTCGCTTCCTTGCTTAGAAAGCTTTGCCAGATCCTCCTGCCTGGAAGTGATGTCAGCATTAGCACATGTTCCCCAGTGTGGACGATGATCCCTTCAGGTCCTGCCCCAGCTCACCTATTCAGCCTCCTCCTCTGAAATCCCTCAGGAAGCCCCTTATCCCTCAGTTCATGGCTGATTCCTGCATATTCCCAGGATGCCTCAGGTCAGGCTACAAAACCTCCACACACCAGATTCTATTCCTCTTCTCTGGACCTTTCCTGTTTATCTTTTTGAGCCAGGTCATGGCTGGTGGTCCTTCCTGACCACTCCTTCCTCTCTCCCCAACCCCTCCTCATTCCCCAGGGCCCAGTAGCCTCCACCATGTTGGTGTCTGTGTTCTCATGATGCTCTCAGCGGGCCAAGATGGACCACATTATCATGATCCATTTTCATAGGGTCTCCCCTCTTGGACGGTAAAGAGGAGAGGGGCCAGTCTTACTCATCTCAGGACCCACATGGCACCTGGTGCTCTATCAGCATTGAATTGTCTGGACAGTGAGGCTGAGAGATCCCGAGAACTTTCTCCAGGAACAGTAGGACAAGGAACACCAACTATGGCTGCAGCCTGCCCTCTGACTCATTTTCATCCAACTCCCGGTATAAATAGCTCCCTTTCCCCATATCAGAAGCCATCTGCTCCCACTAGCTGCCCAGTCTATAAATATCCTGTTGGATCCAGCCTGCCTTGGCACAGCGGCTGAGAGGACTTGAGGGGACCGAACACCAAAAGAGATGAGGGCGGTGGGAGTAAAGATGCAGAAATCGCCCAATCTCGCACTTTTTGCATCTCCAGCCACAGGCTGACAACACTTCTCACATGGGCTTGGAAACTCCCAAAATATTCCTGGGAATCCGGCAGAGACAGATAAACATCAGCTACTCCTGGTCTGGTGGTTTTCAACACACTGTCTGCCGCGTCTCTCACCGGCTGAGACACAGCTTGGAACTCAATTTGAGGCAACCCTCCCCATTCCAGTGGGATTCCTGCAGGATGGGAAATGATATGGCTTTGAAAGGAGTTGCTTTTCAAGCACATTTCAAACAGAGTCATGTAACTCTACGCTCCTCAAAGCTCCTTTTTACATTTAACAAACAAAAGACCTCCATTCCACACGGTATTGTGCTCTAAAACCTGCACAGATTGCCAAGGAGGCAAAAAGGAGGTTAGTGTTTGAGAGAAGGGACCTGGGGTATGTTCCGGTTCCTCCTGCAAACACAAGCTCACTGCAGGCATCACGCACCCTGTTTGTGAAACTGCCTGGTTTGTGGGTACAGCAGAGTAAAGCCTCTTCTTTACTCTCCAGGGCCCATCCCACACACCTGGGGGGCTGGTTTCTCTCTAGTATCATCCCTCCCCCTCACCCCCAACCAGGGCATTCTTGGCAGCTCTTGACCTTTGAGCAGCCACTGGGTGGTAGAAAGTTCTCTGATCAGTTCAAGTCTACAGGGTCTCTCCACAAGGCAGATGGGCGGAGGTTCAATTTCTTGCCCCCCTACCCCTAGCTCTGGCTGCACCAAGCCAGGACCCTGTGGTAGATGTGCCTTTCTTCTTCTACTACTTCTTTTTTTTTTTTAATATTTATTTTTATTTTGGGCGGCATCAAGTCTTAGTTGCAGCACGTGGGATCTTCCTTGCAGCACGCAGGCTTCTTTCTAGATGTGGCGTTCGGGCTTAGTTGCCCCAAGGCATGCAACCAGGGATGGAACCTGTGTCCCCTGCATTGAAAGGCAGATTCTTAACCACTGGACCAGCGGGGAAGTCCCCTTCTTGAAGTCCCCTCTGTGTTTTCATCTGGGATCTCCAGAGAACAGTTAGGAGATAGAGGTATGTTTTTACTCAAGAATTGGGCTTCAAGGATCATGCAGGTGAAGGTGTGCAAGATCTGGAGACGGTAAGCTGGAGACCTGGGAGAGATGAACTTCCCGGGTGGCTCAGACTGTAAGGAGTCTGCCCGCAATGCGGGAGACCTGGGTTTGATCCCTGGGTTGGGAAGATTCCCTGAAAAGGAAACAGCAACCCACTCCCGTCTTCTTGTCCGGAAAATCCCATGGATGTAGGAGCTTGGCAGGCTATAGTCCATGGGATCCCAAAGTGTTGGACATGACTGAATGACCTCACTTCTTTCTTGGGAGAGACGAAGGCGTGCATTCCAGTGGGAGCGAGAGTCTGAAGCAGAAAGCAGACGATGTCCCAGTTTGAAGACAGTAGGGCAGAAAGAGACCTTTCTTTCCAGTCAGCCCTTCAGTGGATTGGAGAGGCCCACCCACAGGGTGCGGGAGTGGGGAGAGCGCCTTTGGTTTCATTCTGTCTGTGGGCTCAAACGCTAAGCTCGTCCACAGACGCACACGTTTGGCTCAGTACCAGTCCCCTGCGCCTGGTCAAACGACACATGGAATGGACCCCCACACTTGCTTTCTCCACCTTGTCTGTCTACTCTCCTCCCTCCCACTCACTAGGCTCCTCCAGCGTGAAGTGGGTGGGGGCATCCATGTCATCAGTCATTGTTTCCTTTGGCCATGGCAGACATTTAAAGCTGTGAGGGGCTTTGGGGTCCCTCAGAGGCTCCCAGGAGCTGGGGGACAGCTCCCAGGAGCTGGGGGACAGCTCACCTGTGGTTCCCTTGAGGGGGATGGAGGCTCACCCAGCTGGGGTTTTAGCTTCGTGATTCAGCCCCCCTCTCGGGGCAGCTGTCTTGGGCCAGCTTTTTCTCACGGCCCACATCTGGTCCATGGGAAAGGTAGAAGGTGGAACTCTGTCCCTAATTGTGCAGCCAGCTCTCCTTGTAATGACTTTAGGGCTTCTTGCCATTAAGATTTCTCCAGTATGTGACTAACCCCAAGCTCCTGGGTATGTCTGTCAATCCTGTGAATGGGATCCTCAAAGTCCTCTTTACTAGGCCCCCTCCTCCCATCCATGGGTGGGGCCATAGCATCCAACATCTCTCTTTAAAGAAGTCTTCTAATTTTGATGCAGCTGTAGAGAACGGACATGTGGACACAGTTGGGGGTCAGGGGAAGGAGAGGGTAGGACAAACTGGGATATTAGGATTGACATATATTGCCTACCATGTGAAAAATAGCTAGCTAGTGGGAGCCTGTAGCACAGGGAGCTCAGCTTGGTGTTCTGTGATGACCTGGAGGGGTGGGCTGGGTTGGGAGGGAGACCCCAGAGGGAGGGGATGTGTATATACAGACAGCTGATTCACATTCTTGTACAGCAGAAACTAATGCAACATTGTAATCCAGTGTTATTGATATTCCAATAGAGAAAACAGAAACCATCTAATTTCCGATCTCTCCCTGTTGGCCTTGCCACCTCCAGTCTGTGGGAGGTCACAGCTCTTCGCAGGCCATGCCGACGTGGTCTAGTGCCTCCTTGGAACATAGGAGTAGTTGGTACCTACTGGTTTGTTCTCTGCCTCAGGACCTTCACCAGAGTTGAAACACAATCATTTTTTAACATCTTATTCTATTTATATTCGCTGAGGGTACTAGGCTAGCAGTTAGTTTTAACAGTAGTCTTCTTTGGATTAATGATAGGGATGGACTCAAGGGATGAAAATGTCTATCAAACTCTAGGACAGGGCTTCCCTGGTGGCTCAGTGGTAAAGAATTCGCCTGCCAATGCAGGAGACACAAGTTCAATCCCTGGTCCTGGAAGATCCCACATACAGTGGAGCAACTAAGTGCGTGTGCCACCACTACTGAGGCTGTGCTCTGGAGCCCAGGGACTGCAACTACTGGGCCCATGTGCTGCAACTACTGAAGTCCACAAGCCCTGGAGCTTGTTCTCTGCAACGAGAAGCCACTGCAAAGAGAAGCCCACAAACCGCAACTAGAGAGTAGCCCCTGCTCGCTGCAACTAGAGAAAAACCGGAGCAGCAAATGAAGACCCAGCACAGCCAGAAATTTTAAAAACGAAATAAAGTATATGTATGTGTTTGAAAATGGTGACTAGAGAAGCCTGGATATATTTATTTTTAGAAGCCTAACCCATTGCATTCCCAAGGCCTGCCAACAAGTTCTTCCTCCATATTTGAGATGGATGTCGTGTCTGGCGGTGGGAGAACACCCCCAATACTCTTCCATGGAGACATTTATTCAGGCTGCCTCACCTCGCTCTGCTTCCGCCTCCCTCCAGCCCACTGTGGAGCTCCTGGTGCCTGCTCCGAGCGCAGAGAACATTGCCAGGTCAGCAGTACGCACCATCCCTCAGACACGAGGAGTATTATTTAGTCTACAAGCTCTCAGAGGAAATATCTGCTTGCACGTGAAAAATCTCTGGAATTTCTCTGTTCCTCTCAGTCTTGCGTCCCTGTATCTGTGAGACTGCCTGGAAAAGCCTCTGTGTATACAAGTGCTGCCTTGTTCTGGTGCTGGCCACCACAGGCCCAGCTCCAGGACACCGAGATCTCCACCAGTGTCACTCCAAGCTGCTCCTGTCCCTCTGAGACTGGTTATGTCCAGGAGGAGGAAGGGGAAGAGGAAGAAGAGGGAGAGGAAGATGAAGGAGGGAAGATGGAGGAGGGAGCGGGAGGAGGCAGAGGATGAAGGAGGATGGAAGAGGGAGGAGGGAAAGGAGAATGGAGGAGGAAGGATGGAAGATGGAGGAGAATGGAGGAAGTAGAAGATGAAGGAGGATGGAAAAGGGAGGAGGGAGGAGAGAGGAGGATGAAGGAAAGATGGAGGAGGATGGAAGAGGTTGGATGAAGGTGGGAAGAGGGACAGGATGAAGGAAGATGGAAGAGGGAGGATGGAGGAGGGTGGATGGAGGAGGGAGGAGGACCCTCTGACGATCAGAAGTGAGAAGTCTTACACAGCTGAGAAAATATAGGAACAAAATCCACAACCTTAACCCTCCTGGTCCCTGAGTATCTAAGCCTTAACGCTTTTCACTAATGAACGTGAGGAAGATTTGGGATCTAAGTGATAATGCAGACTCCTAACACCCTGCTTATCCACAGGCTCTGCCTGGGCTGCAGATCCCTCTATTTCCAGCCCCACTCACTCCCCTTCTATATTCTCCTTCTTCCTCTCTTGAGTGTCCCTTGCTCCCTGACCCTCATACAGGCAACTGACTGTCCACAGATTTGGAGTTTATTTAGATGAGGTGCCCTGGATCCCAGGGGGGCACCCAAGGGCCTACTAGACAGGCTGTGAAGGCATAAGTACTGAGTATCTGCCTTTAACTCTTTCACACGAAGCCAGGGAAACCTTTCTTCCAGTCTCCCGTGCCTCTCCATCCCTCACCTCCATCACTGTCTCCAGGGCTGTCTTGTCTCCATCCGAGCCCAGTTCTGGCAGCACAAGACCACAACTTTCCAACTCCTTTTAAAAATGTCCTCCTCTTCATGCCTTTGGGTTGGGTTAAACCCAGAAGGTTGGGTTAAGCCAGACTAGCATGGAAAAGGGAAGGTGGAAAAGAAAATTTGGGGGAGAGAGGGTACCCTTCGGAAAACAAGAAATAGTCAACTACCAGGTGTGAGCGTTTTAAATAGAAACCTGCTTACATTGCACTTGCCATAACAGCTGGGCTGGGAGGTCCCACTTCTTTTCAGAAGACTAACATTTAACTTCCAGACGGTTCCGGAACAGTCTTACCATCACATGAACTCATGTCAGCAAATGCCCAGTGGCCTGGCCTGCCTGTGCATCTCAAATTCCTGGTTCTAAGTTATGTACTAAACCTCTCACATTCGGACACACATACAATGACCCTGTTTTTAAAAATGCAGTCCTACATGGGAATTTATGACATCAAACCCTTAAAAATGTGGAAACTTTAGTTTCAAAATACTTCATAGGGGAAAATAATAAACCTCTTGATTCACGACGCCTTTGCTCTGCTTATGGCTCGTTTCTGAAACTGTGACTGACTCTGGACTTAAGAGGCATAATTGAGTATTCATATATGCCCGGGCTTAGCACTGCAGACTGCTCCTCTGATCTGGAAATATTTTCCCTTCAGACAGGAATAGAGAGGTTACTTTTGGGTCACTCCCAACCTCACAAAAAGGCTTTTCAAAAAGGAGGGAAGAAAAAAAAGTTTCTGATGTGTCAGGAGAAACCAGTGAGCTTTCAAATGATCAAGACGTGGTGAGCCTCCGGGGCTGTGAACCGCTTGGGTGGGGAGTGGGTGAGAAAGGCAGGGTTCCAGGGGGGCGGAGAGGGGTGGAGGCCCCGTTTCCTCCAGGTGTCCTTTACACAGACTTTCCAGCCCGGCTGCTGGCTGCAGGCTCCATCCCTCTCCTGTGGCTGGGGCATCAGCTCCCGCGATCTTTCTGGAAAGCTTGTGTAACGGCCGTCCGCCTGCCTGTGGCTGCCTCACCCATTGCCCCACCAGTCCCAGGGCTCTGTTAACAACCAGGGAGGTGACAACACGTCAGATGCATTTCCTCCTCAGGAGCTCGTAAAAAGCAGACCCGGTTGGCCCCGGCAGAGCGAACACCTGTGTTCCTAAATCATCGAAGGTTCTGCCTTTTCTCTGGGAATGACCTCCCCTTTCCTGTGTCTGTTGGAAAAGCAGAATATACAGAATCAAGGGGGCAGTGAGGAAGAGAGGCAAACTATTTGTCCAACTCTTCCAATCTCTTTGAGGAATCAGGAAGATTCCTTCAGCTTCTAGAACTATTGAGTTCCTTTGCTGTTGTTGTTTAGTTGCCAAGTCCTGTCTGACTCTTTGCGACCCCATGGACTGCAGCACGCCAGGCTCCTCTATCCTCCACGGTCTCCCAGAGTTTGCTCAAACTCATGTCCATTGAGTCGGTGATCCCACCCAACCATCTCAAAATCTGCCGCCCCCTTCTCCTTTTGCCTCAATCTTTCCCAGCATTAGAGTCTTTTCCAGTGAATCGGTTCTTCACATCAGGTGGCCAAAGTGTCGGAGCTTCAGCCTTAGGATCAGTCCTTTCAATGCATATTCAGGTTGATTTCCTTTAGAACTGGTTTTATCTCCCTGCTATCCAATGGACTCTCAAGAGTCTTCTCCAGCCCCCCAGTTCAAAAGCATCAATTCTTCAGCACTCAGTCTTCTTTACGTCCAACTCTCCCTTCTGTACATGACTACTGGAAAAACCACAGCTTTGACTATACAGAACTTTGTTGGCAAGTGATATCTCTGCTTTTTAATATACTGTCTAGGTTGTCATGAAGCACAAGCTGGAATCAAAACTGCCAGGAGAAATATCAATAACCTCAGATATGCAGATGACCCCACCCTTAAAGCAAAAAGTGAAGAAGAACTAAAGAACCTCTTGACGAAAGTGAAAGAGGAGAGTGAAAAAGTTGGCTTAAAACTCAACATTCAGAAAACTAAGATCATGGCATCCAGTCCCATCACTTCATGGCAAATAGATGGGGAAACAGTGGCAGACTTTATTTTTGGGGGCTCCAAAATCACTACAGATGGTGACTGCAGCCATGAAATTAAAAGATGCTTACTCCTTGGCAGGAAAATTATGACCAGCCTAGACAGCATATTAAAAAGCAGAGACATTACTTTGCCAACAAAGGTCTGTCTAGTCAAGGCTATGGTTTTTCCAGTAGTCATGTATGGATGTGAGAGTTGGACTATAAAGAAAGCTGAGTGCTGAAGAATTGATGCTTTTGAACTGTGGTGTTGGAGAAGACTCTTGAGAGTCCCTTGGACTGCAAGGAGATCCAACCAGTCCATCCTGAAGGAGATCAGTCCTGAGTGTTCATTGTAAGGACTGATGTTGAAGCTGAAACTCCAATACTTTGGCCACCTGATGCAAAGAATTGACTCATTTGAAAAGACCCTGATGCTAGGAAAGATTGAAGGAGGGAGGAGAAGGGGTAGAGAGAGGATGAGATGGTTGGATGGCATCACCGACTCAATGGACAGGAGTTTGAGTAAACTCCCAGAGTTGGTGATGGACAGGGAGGCCTGGTGTGCTGCAGTCCATGGGGTGGCAGAGTCGGACATGACTGAGCAACTGAACTGAACTGAACTGAACTGGAGGTTGTCATAGCCTTCCTTCCAGGAAGCAAGTGTCTTTGAATTTCATGGCTGAAGTCACCATATGCAGTGATTTTAGAGCTCAAGAAAGTAAAATCTGTCACTGTTTCCACATTTTCTCCTTCTATTTGCCATGAAGTGAGTTCCTTAAAGTAGAATGAATGCCTAATCACTGAATAGACTTTTGCAAAAACATCCATTGTCTTGGCTGGTACCCGGTGTGCAGGGGACACTCAGGAAATATTTCAACGTGTATTTAATGTTGTTCACTCACTAAATCATGTCTGACTCTTTGTGACCCCATGGACTGCAGCACAACAGGCTCCTATATCCTCCACTATCTCCCAGAGTTTGCTTGAAGTCATGTCCATGGAGTCGGTGATGCCATCCAACCATCTCATCCTCTGTTGTCCCCTTCTCCTCCTGCCTTCACTCTTTCCCAGCATTAGGGTCTTTTCCAGTGAGTTGGCTCTTCACATAAGGTAGCCAAAGTACTGGAACTTCAGTTTCAGCATCACTCCTTCTAATGGACACTCAGGGTTGATTTCCTTCAGGACTGACTGGTTTGATCTCCTTGCTGTCCAAAGGACTCTCAAGAGTATTCTCCAACACCACAGTTTGAAAGCATCAATTCTTCGGCACTCAGCCTCCTTTATGGTGGATACGTAAGCCCTATTACAGGTACTGGGCTGTGACAGTGGACAAATATCAAAATCCCTGCCTGCACAGAGCTGGTGTTCCAATGGGGAAGGCAGGCAGAGAACAGACAGGTAGCAGCTGCTGTTACAGATATGGATGAAAGCTCCAGGGATCATCTGTGTGGAAGGAGGACACACAGGGGTGGGTGGCTGGGGTGGTCCGGGGAGGAGTGTGGTTGGGAAGGTCTCACTGGCTGCCAGGCATGTGGATGAAGACCTAAAGGAAGGGATCGAGGGAGCCACATGGATGACCCTGAGAGTATGTTCCAGATGGAGGAAGCAGCATGTGCCAAGACCCCAGGTGCATGTGTGTCTGATAAGTTAAAGAATCAGCAGGATGGCTGGGGTGGCAGCAAATGAGTGGACAGAGAGCTGAGGTGATGAGGCCAGAGGGGGTGAAGGAACGAACTTTGTTTAGAGTCTAGTGTTCAAAAACTCCCATAAGCACATGGAAGGTGACATGACAATGACAGCTAGAACAGGCAACAGCACTGACAGCAAGTCATGGGGGTTTGGGTTATGGGAATGAGTGGATGGAGCACCTCGGGGCTGACACAGGTTGTACCCTCTCTTTTTTTCAAAAATATTTTTGGCTGTGCTCGGGCTCAGTAGTTGTGGTGCCCGGGTTTAGCTGCCCCTTAGCATGTGGGATCTTCTTTGACCAGGGATTGAACCCATGTCCCCTGCATTGGCAGGTGAATTTGCAACCACCAGACCACCAGAGAAGTCTCAGGTGGTACTCCAGAGGGAGGATGTCAGGAAAGTGATCTGAATCCGACTCGACTCGAACGGGCTCTTTAGATCCTCTGGTGGGCAGAGATGTTCTGAGGTCTCCTGTGCCCCGGGACTCACCCTTTGGATGATAGAGAAAGCAGAGTATTCCTAAAACAACCCTGCTGAGGTCACAGGAGGAGAGAGCTTACGTCTTTACATCTGGGACTGTGGCTCCTCCACACTGCTTTCTGGCATGTGTGTTAGCAGCCACCGGTCTCATTGCTCTGTTAGGAGGTGCGAATGTGGGTTGTGGCACATCCTCTGCCTTGTCAAGGTTGAGAAAGAGGAAGCTTCCTTGTTGAATCTGCCTTTGCCTGCAGCTCCTAAACCACTTTCTACTCCAGATTCCCCTCCACTCTGCCCCAGATTTTAAGTGAAACTATCTCAGCATATGATTCCCATGATCACTGTGGAATCCAAACCAAATTGCTATCTCTAACCTTCCTAGGACCTTATCTCATTGAGATAAAGACATTCTGGGCTTCCCTGGTTGCTCAGACAGTAAAGAACCTGCTCCCAATGCGAGAGTCCTGGGTTCGATCCCTGGGTTGGGAAGATCCCCTAGAGAAGGGAATAGCAATCCTCTCCAGTATTCTCGCCTGGAGAATCCTCATGGATACAGGAGCCTGGCTGACCAAGTCCATGGGGTCGCAAAGAGTCAGAAACGACTGAGCGACTAAACACACACACACACATTCACACACTCCAGAGCTGAGAAATAGCTGCTTCAGACTCAGACTCCAGGCTTTATCCTGCTGCCGACCCATGGCTGCAGTCAGGAAGAAGGGGAGTGGGTCAGTGACACTGAAGTCTACTGCTGCCCGTGCAGCAGGAGCTTAGCCCTGCCTTTCCCTGGAGCATCATCACCTTTCCTCTCTGCCCTCAACAGTTTTCCGGGTCCCCTCCGCAAACTTTGGGGATGTCACTCCATAAACGAGTGTTCTGAGCCCTCCTGAGCTTTTGTTCTTGTTTTCATCCGTGTGGGGAGTTGGCCCAGAGGACGCTCTGGCCTGTGGGACATAGTTACCTCTGGAGGTGGCTTCCAAGGCATTCTGAGTCATTCTCACACCACACAAGTGGAACCATCCTGGAATAAATAATTAAAAAAAAAAAACACAGAAAAACCCCAAAAGCCTACCCAGTTTCCTGGCAGTTCTGAAACTCATAAGGGGCGAGATGTTGCAATACTGGGGGGGCAGGTTGAAGAGTGAACTGTTGTACTGTGGGAAACTTGGACGTGATCTCATCGAGCCCAGGCTGCTGCGCGGGCTCTGTCTGCTTCTACAGGGAAGTGTCAGCGAAGCGGGGAGGAGAGCCAAGCCCCAGAAAATGCCAGAGCAAGTGGCTAATGTGGGTGAGCTGTGAGAAGGCGGCCCTGACATCCCTGGTCAGATGCGAGTGAGAACGCGGTCTCCTGACCACTCTGGTTTCTTTGCTAAAAGCCCAGCTGTGCTGGGAACTGACCTCATTCATGAAGTAAACACTGAATCAGATACCAGCAGGCCTAGCCCTGGGTAAGTGGGAACAACACGGACGTTTCCATAATTACGAAGCTGCCAGCTGGATCTGGGAAGAGCAGCTCTCAATATGTCAATCGGAGTGAGTTCATCACCTGCTCCTGCCAAAGGAATCAGAAGCCAGTTTGCCTCGTTGCGGTTGAAATTATTTATGTGAAAATGCTTTCCTTACGTTGTCGTTTTTATATCCCAAATAATGTACTGGAAAGCAGTGTAGTCTAGCAACTGGAAGACGAGATTGGGAATCCGTGGATTGGCACCCAGTCCTGGCCGGGTCTACAGCCCTTCCCTCCCCTGTGCCAGCAGCCGCTGTGCTCAGGATCTTGTTACTGGAAGGCGGGGGCCGTAGAGCAGGGACCTGTCTCATGATCAGGCTTGGCTGTGCTCCTGGGTCCTGGTGTTCGTGTGTCCCACGTGGAGGTCACGCTCACCGTCAGCTTTTGCTGTCCACTCGGGATTCTGCTGGGCCTGTGCGCCCACCTGAGAGGTTACTCATGACCTGACTTCCTGTTTCTAAACTGGCTCCTTCTCCCTTTTACACACAGCTCATTCAGGGGGTGAAATAAATCATTTGCTCCTCCATAAACAGCTGAGACTACTGTTTGCAAGACATTCATAACTGGGGGGAGAAATTACTTCTAATCCTTGCCAGATTTTGGCTCAGAGGGTGAAGAATCTGTCTGCAATGCAGCAGACCTGGGTTCGATTCCTGGGTTGGGAAGATCCCTGGAGAAGGGAATGGCAACCCACTCTAGCATTCCTGCCTGGAGAATCCCATGGACGGAGGAGCCTGGCAGGCCACATATAGTCAATGGGGCTGCAAAGAGTCAGACACGACTGAGCGACTAACACTAACTTCTAATGGTTATTACATTTTTGTCCTCATTTACTTCTCTTTCCTGAGAGAAGTAAATGGGAGAGCTGGGCTGCCTGAGTCCTAAGCCCAGCTCCTCTGCCCTTCAGGATGGGTGACCTCAGGCAAGTCACTTAAACTCTGCTTTGTACCTCCAGCTCATCATTTGTGGGGGAAAAAAAAAAAGTGAAAACAGCACTGACTCTGCAGGGGTGCTGTTGGGATTAAAGGGTTAAGTCATGTGAAGCACTCAGGACCGCGCTTGGCACACACACAGGACAGCTAAGTAGCAGCCTTTGTTATCATTCTTACAGTTATTATTAGTATGAATGAGCAAGAACACACAGCAAGGAATGGCCATCTTTACGTAAGCTGGTGGTAAATTTACAAGGTGAAAAATCAACAACTAGTTCGCTTTCGCAGACATGGCTATAAGAAGCCAGGTGGCCAGAGTTAAGACTGACTCATTATGTCACTTAAATCAGTTACTTAGTTTCTCTTTTAGTTTCTTTATCTGTTACATGGGGGTGTTTACTGTTCCTTCCTTAGAATAATCTTGTCTGATGATTATTATTTTTTTTAATCTTATTTAGCTATCTATTTGAACTTCCTGGTGGTTCAGCTGTAAAGAATCCGCCTGCCAAGCAAGAGACTCGGGAGACTGGAGTTTGATCTCTGGATCAGGAAGATCCCCGGGAGAAGGAAATGGCAACCCACTCCAGTATTCTTGCCTGGGAAATCCCATGGAGAGCAGAGCCTGGCAGGCTATAGTTCATGGGTCGCAAAAGAGTCACACACGACTTTGTGTATTATGTATTAATTTAGTTTTTGGCTATGCCACATGCCGTGTGGGATCTTAGTTTCCCAACCAGGGATCGAACCCACATTCTCTGCACCCCTGCATTGGAAGTGTGCAGCCTTAACCACAGGACCACCAGGGAAATCCCAGAGTGATGACTTCTGACTATAGTTTGAAAGTTTCTCATGAAATCTTTATGGACAAAATAGTGACCAACAGGCTTCGAGAGCTTGAAGGGACAGTAGGTAATCATGTGTCACATCTCTAAGGTGACACAACTTGCTCAAGGCCACACAACTATAATTAGTGTTCGGGTTGGAGTCTGTACCTGGCCCCTGTCCCAGATGCAGGCTCCGCCCCCTTGCCCCTCCTCCCCGTGGCTCCTGGGTGTGATCAGGTAGAATCCAAACACTGCCGGGGACAGTGTCCTCCCAAGGCGTTCTCCAGTGGCCTGCCCAACAGTCCTATCCTTGGCCCTAAACTCTTCAACATCCTATCAACAACTTGAATGAAGCCAAAGATAACTGCTTATCAACCGTGCAAACAACACAGGGCTGTGTGGGAAGGCCAATATGTTGGAATCACAGAATCGGGATCCAAATTATCTCAACAGGAAGGAATGATTGATGGAATCCAGCAAGATAAAATGTAACTGGAATACATGTAAGCTCCCGCATCTAGCTCCAAAACTCGATTACAAAAGTATAGGATGTGGTTGGAAAACATGTCCAGCTTCACCCGTAATCAAAGAAATGAAATGGAAGCAAGCGTGAGATAATCACTCTCCCCTATCAGATTGGCAACAATCAAAAGAGTGAAAATTCCCCAGTTTGGTGGCGAGGGAGTGAGGAAATAGGCTCTCCTATTTTATATGTGGGCATATAAACAGAAAGCACCCATTCTGGAGGGTGATCTGGAAATGTAGAGCAGAAACTATTAAATGTACCACTTGTCCCAGTGGTTTCTCTTACCAGAATGAATCCAAAGACAGTTATGTTATGATTTATGTACAAGGAGAGTCATAAAATTACTTTTAAGAAAAGAACACTTTTTGGGAAAGGGGGTGGTGTTCAGTTTGGGGACAGAAGTCTCAACACCATGCAGGGCCCCGTGGAACTCCTGGGCACAAGGCCTTTCTGTGTCCCCCGTTTCTTTTCTCTTTTTAAAATAATTTTGCTCATGTACTTATTTTTAGGAAACAGCCTTCATTCAGCCTCTATGACCTTCCCTAAATTCCAATGGGCAGATTCAAGCCCTTGTTAATTAGAGAAGGGAGGGGATGTGAGACCAGGGAGGAATAAACAGTCAAGAGCAGCCTTGGAGCAAGGGCCCATTTCCTTATCAATGTATACACACAATAATATCTTTGAGCTATTTTGCAGATACCGAAACCCCCTCCAGGTGGAAGAAGTTAATGATTAATGATGGTATGCTGTTCACAAGCATGCAGACCCCAGAGCAGCTGACCTGAAGGTTGACAATACGGACTCCTACTTACCTCACCACCAACCCATTGGAAGAATGTCCATGAGTTCATCACCCTCTTTGAACAATTACTAGAAAACTTCTCACTGTCTTCCCCAAGTTGGGACATGTGGTTTTGAAGGCATGAGCCTGCTGTGTCCCCCTTTGCCTGGCTAAGCAATATAGCTATTTTTTTCTACTTCACCCAAAACTCTGTCTCCGAGATTTGATTTAGCACTGGTGTACACAGAAACTGAGCTTTTGGTATCAGTCTCGGAGGCCTAAGAAGGGTAACATACAGCTATTATCAAATACTTGACTCTATAAAGAGGAGGTGTTAGGGTCTGTGTAGCTCAAGGCCAGACCAGGACTTATAAGAGGTAATATATATACGTGATACATGTGCTTAGCCGCTAAGTCGTGTTCAACTCTTTGAGACTCCAGGGACTGTAGCCCACCAGGCTCCTCTGTCCATGAGATTTTCCAGGCAAGGATATTGGAGTAGGTTGCCATTCCCTTCTCCAGGGGATCTTCCCAACCCAGGGATCAAACCCAGGTATCCCACACTGCAGGCAGATTCTTTACCATCTGAGCCACCAGGGAAGCAGCAAAGCAGATTCCAAAGTTCGTTTGGCCCCCAGTTAGGACGGGCTGTCCTGTAGATTCCCAGTCACTGGCAGATGGCCCCTTGTCCAGGCTGTCAAAGTGGGTAGTTATTGCTCCTTAGCCCCTGAGCTGAAATGCTCATCTTGTTCCCCTCCAATGCAAAGAAGCAACGAACTTTGCTGCATGAAGTCATCAGAGGGTAGACTCACCACTCTCCACTCACCAAGGTGGGAGGGAGATGACACCGGGTTTCACTTCCTGATACGAATTCTAGGAATGAACTGAGAACCCTCTATCCCCACCATTACTGAGAGTTTGTGGGAGATGACCACCCCCTTTATCCCAAGTCTTTTAGGACTACCTGACTGTGAATCCATTTTGCCAAAGGTAAAGCCTAAGGGAAGCTTTTAGCTGGGCCTGAAAAAAATAAAGATGAGTGCTCCCTCTCACCAAATCATTTCCACTGTATTTTGGCTTCCAGGGGTAAGTGTTCATCTGCTCTATCTACACATTTTCTCTTTTGTGTTACTTTCATCTAAAACTTTCCATTTCAATCACAAATCACATCTGTTTAAGCTATGTTGTATCCAACGCCCCCAAATGTGGAGACTGGTTTCTTTTGGATGCTTCTCCTTACTATGCTTGTGTGTTTATCATTTCAGTTTGTTAAGCCTGTGTCTGGTCTCTTTTTCGGCTCTCTATCAACTGTGTCGGGGGGCACTATTAAAAATACTCATATTTGGGGTTTCCCTGGTGGCTCAGTGGTAAAGAATCTGCCTGCCAATGCAGGAGACAGAGTTCGATTGCTGATCTGGGAAGACCCCACATGCAGCGGAGCAACTAACCCCAAGCACAACTCCTGAGGCCACGTGCTGCAACTACGGAAGCCCGTACACCTAGAGCCTATGCTCTTCAACAAGCGAAGTCACCCCAGTGAGAAGCCCGTGTACTGCAATTAGAGAGTAGCCCCTGCCTGCCTCAGCTAGAGAATAGCCCCCACTCGCCGCAACAAGAGAGTAGCCCATGCAGCAACGAAGACCCAGCACAGACAAAAATAAAATAAGTAAATACAATTATTTTTAAAAATACTCATAATCCTTCATTGAGCCCTTGAATGAGACACTCATCATGTAATCTATCAGATAATCCTCACCAGCCCACAACCTTGGAGCTGGGGACAGCCTCTCTCCACTCATTGTGCTCAGAGGAATCTTTTCATAAGACAACACTTATCACATCACTAATCACAGGCCTAGGTGGCTTCCAGGGTCCTGCTGCCGCCAAACCCCAGTGTATCTCCTACCAAGACCCCTCACTCCAAGCTCAAGCTACATGGACCTATCGTCTCTTCCAAGTTGTCATACTCTTTCCAGTCATGGAATTTCTGTGTATATTCTTCCCTATCCCTGGGGTTGCCCTTGTCCCATCTCTCCTTCCTATGCATCATTTGGGCCTTAATTAATGTTATTTCCAGCCCTCAGCACCTCAGAATATGACTGCTTTTGGAGACAGAGCCTCTAATGAGTTAAGTATGTTAAAATGAGAAAATTAATGTGGGCCCTAATCCGATCTGGCTGCTGTCTTCATGAGAAGAGATTAGGACATCTGGAGAGAAGCCGTGGTTGCAAGTGCACAGAAGAAAGGCCTTGTGGGACTTCCCTGGTGGTCTAGTGGTTAAGACTCCACACTTCCACCACAAGGGGCATGGGTTCAATCCCTCTTCTGGGAACTAAGATCCCACATACTGTGCAGTATGGACAACTTTTTTTTTTTTAAAGCCATGTGAGGATGCAGGGAGAAGGTGTCAGCCTGTAAGCCAAGGAAAGAGGCCTCAGGGGGAACCAAACTTGCTTGCACCTTGATCTTGGACTTCCAGCCTCCAGGACTGTAAGAAAATAACTGTCTGTTGCTGAAGCCACCTGGCCTGCAGTATTCTGTTGCAGCAGCCCAAGCTGACTAATACTATTAAGGAGTCACTCCCTCAGAGAGATTCCCCACCAACACTCCCCATTTCAGCACTATATTGTTTCTCCTCTGTCATGCACATCACAGTTTGCAATTAGTCACTTATTTGGAAGACTACCTGGATGTCGTCTGTATCCCATCCTCAGGATCCAGACACCCGGACAGGAGGAAATGTGTGTTTAGGTTCTCCACAGAGTCTCCAGCAACTAGCAAGCATGGTGCTTGCTGGTCACGTGGGGGTGAGGTGTTCCCTGTTGCTGAATGAAAGTCTGAAATATTATTTCACTGACATTAAGAATGAATGCCATGAAGCCCAGTGGAAGTGTGGGATTCTGTAACTCAAAATCAGAGGTTAGAGAATGCTGTTCTTTTCTCCATCTCTCCCTCTCTCTCTCTTTCCCATGCCTTGAAGCATGTGGGATCTTAGTTCCCAAACTAGAGATTGAACCCACTCCCCCTGCATTGGAAGCACAAAGTCTTAACCACTGGACTCCCAGGGAAGTCTGAGAATGCCTATCTGCATAAGGATTGTTTGAGTCAAGCCTTGATGGAGGTGAGAGAGGGAGACTTGGGGCTATTTGAGGACAAGTTCCAAGCAGAGGTAAAAGCAAGTTCAGTGTCCTGGAGGCAGATGGAAGCCTGGCAAAATGACCTATATGGCTGGAGTAAAGGAAGTAAGTGAGTGGAAATTAGGAGAAGGGCTCAGAAAGCTTCCAGGGGCCAGGTGATGGAGGACATTTGTGTGTGTGTGTTCAGTTGCTCAGTTGTGTCTGACTCCGTGTGACCCCATGGACTGTAGCCCACTATGTTTCTTCTGTCTATGGGATTAACCAAGCAAAAATACTGGGTTGCCTTTTCCTCCTCCAGGGGATCCCCCTGATCCAGGGATCAAACCTGTGTCTCCTGGGTTGACAGGAGGATTCTTTACCACTGAACCACCAGGGAAGCCCCGGAGGACATTTGTAGCCATGGTCAAACTCTGGCTTCTACTTGAGTGAGAAAGAAGTCTTTGGAAGGTTTTGCACAAAAGAAGCCATGTGGTATGACTTTGAACAGAATTACTCAGGCTGTTTTCATGTGAAACATAGATTGAGAAAGAAATGGGTAATGGTAGAGTCTGGAAGAACAGTTTGGAGGCCATTACAATAACCCATAATTTATGAGACGTGAGGGGCTGGGTCTAAGATGGTGTAAGTGGAGGTAGGATTCTAGGTATATTTTTAAGAAAAAAATGTTTCTCAAAAATTTGTTGACAGATTGGATGTAGGATGAAGAATACAAGGTTTGGAGTCTGAGAGCTCAAAGGTTGGGTGTTCCATTCTCTGAGAGAAGGAAGGGCATGGGGAGCACATTTTGGTGGAGAGGCTCAGGAGTTCTGCTCCAACAGGATGAGTTTGAGCAGCTGACTGGAACTCAAGTTTTGATTCCAAATAGATAGTTGTATATTTAAGTCCTGGGGTTCAGGGGAGAGGCTCTTATCAGCATATAGTTGGTCTCTAAGGTCATGAAACTACATGAGATCACCAAGGTATAGTAAGTGGAAAGAAAGAAATTCAAGGAGCCAGTACTCTGGGCACTGCAACACTGAAAGTTCTGTGGAATGAGGAAGAACTAACAATTGAGACTGAGAAGTAGTGTAACTGAAAGTGGGGTTTGGCTGCTCACTTCTCAAAAGCCATTAAAGAGGCCAGGTTGGTGGAAAGGGGCATTTCCTTTATTTTGGATGCCAGCAACCAAAGGGAGAGTGGACACCTGTCCAAAGGCCAACTCCCTGCCACTGACAGTCAGTGGGCAAGAGCTTTTAGAGGCTGAGGGAGGGGGCTACATACAGAAACAGAACTATCAGCTGACAGTCACCTTGAAACTGGTCATCAGTGGTCTGACCAGCGTCATCTCGACAGTTTTAAGTACAGTTAATATTCAGCTCCAGGGTTAGTTTGTTTCCATTTCTGGCATCCAGTTCTTGGAATTCTGGTGGCTTATGTCATGGGTAAAGTCTGGTCATGATGTAGTTAACTTCTTCCACCTGGGGTTTCAGTGTCTATAAGACAGCTGACAAGATATGGCTCAGAATATTATCTATAGCCCTTGAGAAGGAACTGAGAAGGAACTCTGCTTAATGGTATATTATTATTTACTTTCCTTTGACTGTTTTTCTTTGTTTCTGAGTTTCTTCACTTCTCTGATTAAACTTATTCTTTGGCTAAAGTTTGTTTTTTTTTTCCCCACAGACAAAAGGCAGGCAGAGGATGTGGGGTACAAGGACCATAGGGTCCTGTTCAGTTTCAGTAGGAAGAAGAAAACCGAGAGTGGGCAGTCCTGCAAGTCAAGTGAAGAAAGTGTTTCTTGGAGGTGAAGTGATAAACTGTTTCAAATGTTGCTGACAGAGCAGGTGAGAAGACAACAGGAAGAAACTGTGCAGGTAAAGGATTCAATAAAGAGGGGGAGAGGGGGCCACTGGGACTACAAACACTCTTTCAAGGAGCTTTGATATCTGGAGAAAGGTAGAGAACAGCGGTGTGAGTCCCAGGGAGAAAGGAATCAGAGTTTCTTAGGAAAAAATATTTTCATGCTTATGGGAAATTGAGGCTCAAAACGGTTAGGTTACAGCCCAGAACGAAGTCGTCTGGTCCAGATTCTTCTTCCTATCCCTACACTGCCTAAGTGATAAATTTAAGCCTTATTGGGGTCTCTCTGCCCGGCCCACAATAGGATCTAGGGCAGTTTGAATTTTTACTTTACTTGGATCAGAGGTACAACCGAAATTTACTACCTTAAGTCAAGAAACCCCTCAAATTAAATTTTAGGCTCTGACTCTAATTTTGGGGGGTTCCTGGAAGTCGCGGGGCGAACTTCGAGAAGGCGTCGGAGTTGCCAGGGGAACCCATGCACACAGAGACCTACAGCGCCGCCCGCAAGCTTTCGGAAACCTTACCAACATTAGCTGATCGGCTCTCCTCCAATCTCTTATCGGGGACCGGGCTCAACGCCCGGTCTCCACAGCAACGCCTTTGTCTGAGCCCAGGACTTGGGTACCGTGGGAGGCGCGCTCGGATGACGTCATGCACCCCCGGCGCTTGCGTGACATCAATTCCAGAGCAGAAGGGGGCTCAGCCTGCCCGCAGGTATGAAAATGAGTAAGGCCTCGGACACTGCGCACGTGTCATTTTAGGTTGGCGCCTGTATAGTTCTTAAACACCAAGTTGTGAGCGAGCAGTCTTAAAGTCTGCGTGCCTGCGCTGCTGTGCCTTTAATTTTAGCCAGAGAAACCATCAGAGATTTGCTTCAGTTCCTTCTGGCTTTCTAAGGGCCTAAGGGCAGATACCTGGGAATCGGACAGTTTGTCTCTCCTGTCTCTTACCGCTCCTGGTGGTGGTACTGCTAAATCGCTTCAGTCGTGTCCGACTCTGTGCGACCCCACAGAGGGCAGCCCACCAGGCTCCCCCGTACCTAGGATTCTTCAGGCACACGCTGGTGTGTGTGTGTGTGTGTGAGTCGTTCAGTCGTGTCTGACTTTTTGGGATTCTTCAGGCACACACTGGGTGTGTGTGTGTGTGTGTGTTAGTCGTTCAGTTGTGTCTGACTCTTTGGGATTCTTCAGGCACACACTGGGTGTGTGTGTGTGTGTGTTAGTCGTTCAGTCGTGTCTGACTCTTTGGGATTCTTCAGGCACACACTGGGGGTGTGTGTGTGTGTGTTAGGGGGGGTGTGACTCTGGGATTCTTCAGGCACACACTGGGTGTGTGTGTGTGTGTGTGTGTGTGTGTGTGTGTGTGTTAGTCGTTCAGTCGTGTCTGACTCTTTGGGATTCTTCAGGCACACACTGTGTGTGTGTGTGTGTGTGTGTGTGTGTGTGTGTGTTAGGGGGGTGTGACTCTGGGATTCTTCAGGCACACACTGGGGGTGTGTGTGTGTGTGTGTGTGTTAGTCGTTCAGTCGTGTCTGACTCTTTGGGATTCTTCAGGCACACACTGGGGGTGTGTGTGTGTGTGTGTGTTAGGGGGGTGTGACTCTGGGATTCTTCAGGCACACACTGGGTGTGTGTGTGTGTGTGTGTGTTAGGTGTGTGTGTATGTGTGTGTGTGTTAGTCGTTCAGTCGTGTCTGACTCTTTGTGACCCCATGGACTGTAGCCCACCAGCCTCCTTTGTCCATGGGATTCTCCAGGTAAGAACACTGGAGTGGGTTGCCATTTCCTTCTCCAATGCATGAAAGTGAAAAGTGAAAGTGAAGTCATTCAGCCGTGTCCCTGGTGCATTGCATCCTTAATGCCACCTACTAGTCTTGAAAATTCTAGTTGAATTCCCAGATTGTGTTGCCAGCAAGTTTCCTCTAGCAGACCATCTCCTTTCTAAGCCAGTGCTTGGTAAGGTCAGCAAGCAGACTTTTTAACACTTGTTCAGTCACTCAGTTATGTCTGACTCTTCTTGACCCTTCAGACTGCAGCAAGCCAGGCTTCCCTGTCCTTCTCCATCTCCCAGAGTTTGCTCAAACTCATGTCTATTGAGTCAGCGATGCCATCCAACCACCTCATCCTCTGTCACTGCCTTCTCCTCCTGCCCTCAGTCTTTCCCAGCATCAAGGTGGCTAAAGTGTTGGAGCTTCAGCATCAGTCTTTCCAGTGAATATTCAGGGTGGATTTCCTTTAGGATTGACAGATTTGATCTCCTTGCTGTCCAAGGGACTCTCAAGAGTCTTCTCCAGCACCACAATTTGAAAGCATCCATTTTTTGGTGCCCAGCCTTCTTTGGAAATAGGTAAAGTAAGGATAAGCCAACTCTGACTGAGAGCCTGAAAAGTTCTCTTGAGTTAAGTATTTGAACTTTTAAGGATTTGTGACTTCTGTTGACAGCTTGTGGTTCCTTCTACCTTCTTTCAGATTTTTAGCCAAGCAGTTGACTCAGCTAGGTAAATGACCTCCAGGTAAATGAAATGTCACTGTTCAGGAACTTTGGAAGCACCCAGGGGCGCTGAGCCCCAGGGGATACAGTGATGATGACAGCGCTTGCCATGAGGTATAGCTCATTTCATTGACTCATTCCAGAAACATGAATTTCAGCACCAGTTGTGTGCTGGGCATGATTACTGTTCATTGAAGAATGAAGTGAGATCTAGGAGATACGGTGCAGCCAGGAGTCAGACTTGATTGAAACTTGGCCCTGCTCCTGACTTGCTGAATGATCCGGGGGTGAGTTATGAACCCCCTCTGCATCTCAATTTTATAATTTGTAAAAATGAGCATAATCCTACCTCCTAAAGACAACCGGCCTATGAGACAAACCTCATGGTATGATTTGGCTGAGGGAGCTTTTCTTTGCCCCATTATGTTTATACCCCGAAACTTCTTTATGTTTCTCCCCTTCTCAGTGCCTGTCTTTTCAGGCCTTACACATAGGACAACACCACTAATGGGAAAACAGCCCCCTGACCAGCACACAGCCTCAGAGGTCATCCACAGATTCTGCTCAAGTTATTTCAGAGACAGCTTTCATCCAGGCGCAGCTTTTTATGGGTCTGTATGCTGAGGCCATGACTGAGCAACTAACACACACAGTCATGCTGAGGCCAAGTTAGGTTTAAGCAGAACTCACTCTCCCACTTCATCTGCAAAGAAGTTCCTCTTAAACCACCCAGATCCAAACAGAAAAAAAAAAAAAATCCTTTTCTTGAAGTGCGTGGAGGCTTGACACTAGGTGTTGGAGGGTGGCCTGTGAGGTTAGGTCAGATCCTGGGTCACTGTCGGGGAGGGATGAGGCACCATAAGCGTTGGGGAGCGAGTGTCTGGCTCCCTTGTCACCACAAAGCCTGTGGTTTCCAACCCTGTCTGCATCCCCGTCCTGCTAAACAACAGAGGGAGAGAAAACAGACATGCACACAGGCGGACACACACACACACACACAGCCTTCAGAGGAAGTAAAGCACCAGATGTTCTGGGTTTCCTGTTCGATGCTTCCACAGCTGGTCGGGTCTGTGGTTGTGGTTTGTCTGTCTCGGGCTCATGTGAGAGACAAAAGCTGGGCTGACGGGAAACCTCCCCTCTCGGCCCACCCCCTTCCTCAGCTCTAACTGATCAGTCACACGGAAACCTGGCAGGTCAGACATTTCCTGAAACACCCAGAGCCTGGATTCTCCCAGGAGGAGGCTGAGTCCCCCCAGCCCTGCAGAGCAACCCTGGGGCTGATGGTCAGTTAGATCCTGGGGACAATAGAAATCTCTCTCCAAATGTACTATTGATATAGATCTGCATTGCTGCAGAATAGAATGAAGCTGCAGAATAGAATAGAATGACATTGAGTTGCCACATTCACTAAGCCAGTGTCTGACATAGAATAACCATTCAGAAACACTCAGCATATGGAGGAATGAATGAGGGACAGGGATCTTCATCTTGGGGTTCAGTTCAATTGCTCAGTTGTGTCTGACTCTTTGCCACCCCATGAACTGCAGCACACCAGGCTTCCCTGTCCATCACCAACTTCTGGAGCTTGCTCAAACCCATGTCCATCAAATTGGTGATGCCATCCAACCATTTCATCCTCTGTCGTCCCCTTTTCCTCCTGCCTTCAATCTTTCCCAGCATCAGCATCTTTTCCAATGAGTCAGTTCTTCGTATTAGGTAGCAAAAATATTGGGGTTGAATACTTTGGGGGTTGAATCTACAAGTCCTGGCTCACCATCATGTGCCATAAGTGGCTCTAGATTCAAATTGACAATGGTTTGAAGCAGCACTGTGCTACTGACTTACCACAAGTCATTTAACTTCTCTAGGCCCACTTTCCTCATCTGTAAAATGGAGACAGTAATATCTATTGTCTATAATATGCCAAGAACCTGCCTGCCACTGCAGGAGATGTAAGAGAGCCAGGTTTGATCCCTGGGTCGGGAAGATCCTCTGGAGGAGGGCATGGCAACCCACTCCAGAATCTTTGCCTGGAGAATTCCATGGACAAGAAATTCCATGGAGGAGCCTGGCAGGCTACAGTTCAGGGGGTCATGAAGAGCCGGACACAACTGAGCCACTGACACTTTCACTTTCACTAAAGATCATCACCACATTATAAGGTAATGGCGATGCTTAAATGAGTTAATGTATGTAAATCACTTAGAATAGCTTCTGGCAGTTGTTAAGGGATGGATAAATATTAACTGTCATCAGTGTTCAATTACATTTGATTCTGACAGCAACCTAACTACAGATAGGCTCTGTGAGTAGTGCCATTTCACGGATGAGAAAACTGAAGCTCAGAGAGATGAAGTCACTTTTGCAAGTTCACCGAGGTAGTGAATAGTAAGACTGAGACTCCTCTCCAGCTCTGTCTGACTCTTTCTTGTGTGTGCATGTGTGCGTGAGGTTTCAACCGCCTCCTGCAGGTGCATTTTTTTCATCTCCTCCTGGGACCCCTCCTCCCACTCCCACTGCACAAGGCCCAGCCTCCTCCTGCAAACCTCCCTGCCTGCAGCCTCCAGCTGCATCCCTGCTTTCAGAGAAAGGTCTTGCTTCCCTGCAGAAATGTACCTTGAAGAGTGACGTCTTATAGATGATTGTGCCTAGCTGGGAATAATCAAAGAAATGGCTCATTGGGGAGAATTTCACAAATAGCAGCCTGGCCAGGAAGACATTTTGTTGTGGTGGTTTTGGCTGGGGAGGTGGTACTTTTCTGTACCCCTCAAATCCCATTACTCTGATGGTGGCTTCGTCTGACAGAAGAGGCAGTGGGATATGGTGTGAAGTGTTATGCTCAGATTTAGTGAGCATCATTATTGCTGGAGGAGCTCTGAAAATGCAGATTCTCAGGCCCCGCCTTAGAGTCTGTGAGCTACATTTTGAGAAATACTGGTGGTGTGGCAAGAGGCGCAGACCTAGGTTCAAGTTCCTTAAATAGCTGTGCAACCTTAGGAGGATATTGACCCCTTCTGAGCTTCTGTATTCTCATCTTTAAAATAGGAATTAAGCCAATCCCACCCACCTCATGGGGGACCACCAGTGAAAGTGCTTCATTCACTATGCAATGGGAATGTGAGTGGTGACCATTTCTATGTTCATGCTCAACCAAGTGCTGTGGAGAAATTCAAAGGAAGGCACAGACCCAGGCCCAAACCTCAGAGAAGTTCCTTAAATCTTTGGTGAGACAGGGAACTGTGGGCCCCTGAGCGTAATCAATTCTTTGGTGAAGGCTGTTAGCCAGAAGGGGAGGAAGTATGCTTTTCCACCTCTGCTATACTGGTCTCTCCCAGTGAACAACATGACAAAGTGCACCAGAGCCTGAATCAGTCAGGGCATGCCAGGTAATGGAGCAGTAACGAACCAACACTGGGTCTCAGTGGCTAAACACAATAAGGGTTTCTTTTTCTCTCTCTTTTTAATATTTCTTTTATTTATTTGGCTGTGCTAAGACTTGGTTGCAGCATGTGGGGTATTCAGTCCTCCTTGTGACATACAGAATCTTTAGTTGCAGCATGCGAACTCTTAGTTGCAACATATATGGGATCTAGTTCCCTGACCAGGGAATACACCTGGAACCCTGGCATTGAGAGCTCGGAGTTTTAGCCACTGGACACCAGGGAAGTCCCGAGGGTTTATTTCTTGATCACGCTGTATATCCCAGCAGATCGGCAGGTAGTTCTGCTCCACAAACTCATGCAGGGACCCAGGCAGAAGATGTTGGGCATAAGTATGGAACACTCTTCCATTGTCAGAGTGGACTAGAGATGGGGGCCTGGGGCAATTTACTGCCTCAGCCTGGCCATGGCATGCACCCCTTCTGCTCAGTTTCATCAGCTGAAACTAGTCAGATGCACAGCTGGGAAAGGCAGGGGAGCAAATGGCATGTTTGGGGAGCACTGTTTACCCAATTGTAGGCTAATGTAAGTGTTCTGAGCACATTTAAGGTAGGCTAGGCTAAGTTATGGGCTTCCCAGGTGGCCCAGCGGTAAAGAATTCACCTGCCAAGCAGGAGACGTGGGTTCAAACCCTGGGTCGGTAAAATCCCCTGGAGAAGGAAATGGCAACCCACTCCAGTATTCTTGCCTGGAGAATCCCATGGACAGAGAGCCTGGCAGGCTATGGTCAATGGGGTCACAAAGAGTTGGACACAACTTAGTGAATAAACAGCAGCAGCAGCGGCAGCAGCACTGTTTTTGCTGCAGGGTACTTCCTGCGTAGAGTAGGGAGATCTGAAAACTCTTGCCCAGATTTCCACCAAGGGCACAAAGACCAATGTTTCTCAGAGAGAAAAGGAAGGAAGATTTCTCTGTCTAGTTGCTTCTGCACCCTACATTCTGAGAAGCTCAGCTTTCCTGTCTGGTAGAGCCGAGTTTTATCTGTTTGAGAATGTAGTAGTTGTTTTGTTTTTTTTTCCCCTCTCTCCTTCCTTCTTCTTATTCTTGCCTGCCCTCAAAACATGGGAAGAGAAGTAGTCTGCCTCAAGCAGCCAGCAGTCTGGCCCGGCTCCCTGGGCTGGAGGGGAGCCATCTCCCAGCAGGCTGAGAAATACCCCAGAGCTCCCAGGGTCCTGTGGGCGCTGGGTGGGAGGCTGACACAGCCTAGAGGCGGTGTGCCTGGCCGCCAGCCCCACCCTCCTCGGAGTGCTCTGCACAGAGCGGAGCTGAAAGCAACCCAAATATCTTCGAAATGGAGAACGCTGGACTGGAACCCAGCAATTTGGGGCAGCAGTTTTTCTGGAGCACGTAGCTGGGGAATTTGCCTTGAGAAATCTCTCATTCCTCGAGTGTTGGTGGATAAATGGCACTTATTTGTTTAACCTCAAATCAAGCCACAGTCCCCATTTTCTGGGCTGCTTTGAAAGGGTTGTTTTAAAAGAGCTGAACAAGCTGAAAATCACGGGTCTGGTTGTTGGAATGGCTTTGCAGAAAGTGGTGGGCTCAGAAAGTTCCTGAATTTTCTGTAGAATGTGACTGGCAGTGGTGGGGTGTGGGTAGGGAGGTGGGGAACACAGCCTGGACCCTTATCCTGCATATTGACCGGACTGTTTCTATGAGGAGTCCAGCCTTGTCAGGGTCAGTGTTCTCTTGACCCTGGGTTCCCTTGACCAGAGTTTCAGGTGGGAGGAAGCCCTGGAAGATTCCTTTCTGAAATCTGTTCAGGCAGCTTTGTATAAAGTGGAGTTCTTCTGTTCTTTCTGTCTGACCAGTCTCTACTTCCTTCCCCTCTTTCATAACAGAAGGTGTTTGTTCTCCACACTCCCGCCCCCGAGAAAGAATTCTTTTTTTAAGTTAAATTTATTTCTTTTTAATTGAAGGATAATTGCTTTACAATATTGTGTTATTTTCTGCCATTCCTTAACTTGAATGAGTCATAGGTATATTATCTGTCCTCTCTGTCTTGAACTTCCCTCCCCATCCCACCCCTCTAGGTTGTTGCAGAGCCCCAGTTGAGTTTCCTGAGTCATACAGCAAATTCCCATTAGCTGTTTTCCCATTGGCTATCTGTTGGAGGGACTGATGCTGAAGCTGAAGTTCCAATACCTTGGCCACCTGATGCAAAGAACTGACTCATTGGAAAAGACCCTGATGCTGGGAGAGATTGAAGACAGGAGGAGAAGGAGACGACAGAGGATGAGATGGTCGGATGCCATCACTGACTCAGTGGACATGAGTTTGAGCAAGCTCCGGGAGTTGGTGATGGACAGGGAGGCCTGGCGTGCTGCAGTCCATGGGGTGGCAAAGAGTCTGACATGACTGAGCAATTGAGCTGAACTGACTGGTTTATTTTACATACAGTAGTGTATATGTTAGAGCTTACCTGGTGGCTCAGTTGATAAAGAATCTCCCTGCAATGCAGGAGACCCAGGTTTGATCCCTGGGTTGGGAAGATCCCCTGGAGAAGGAAATGGCAGCCCACTCCAGTATTCTTGCCTGGGAAATCCAGTGGACAGAGGAGACTGGTGGACTACAGTCCATGGGGTCACAAAGAGTTGGACATGACTGAGCAGCTAAACCACAGTGTATGTTTCCATGTTACTCTCTCCATACATCCCACCCTCTTCTTCTGCTGCCCCCCATGTCAATAAGTCTGTTCTCTATGTGTCTTCATTCTGTGATAAGTCGCTTTAGATGATGGTTGAAATTGGTTGTGGTGGGAGCACAGGTGGACCTCAGAGATATTGCAGGGCTTTTTTCCTCTGCCAGACTACCACGATAAAGCAAATAGCACAATAAAGCAAGTCACAGGCTTTTTGGCCGTGTTCTTAGGGCTGTCAGAGAAGACCATTTCTTTCCCTTGGCATTGCTAAAGAGGCAGGATGTCAACAGTCATCTTGCCAGACACAGGGAGAGAATTTCTTAGAGATCGAGGGAGCATAGGACACTCATGATGTCACTTGAATGCCTGAATCCAGCCATACCTGAAGCTGGTGTATTCCTGAATGTTCCAGTTGCACAGATAAATATTCCTGTTTCTTTGCCTAGGTAGCATGAATTGAGCTCCTGCCATCTTTCAATAAAAATACCATGAATAATACAAATGGGTCACCCATAGCCAATTAAATAGATTAGATGTTTGTCTTGATTGTGGTGGTGGTTTCATAGGTGTATTTATCTGCCACAATTCACTGAATTGTACACTTTGAGTGGGTGCATCTTATTGTAAGTAAATTATATCTCAATTAAGATGCTACAAATTAAAAAAAAGAGGGGTATGTGTGTAGTGGGTGGGAGTGGCTTTTTCATATCTAATTCTGCTAGGTAAAGACTCAGATAGGAAAAGAAGATGAAACCAGAAGGATGGTTCTGTAACTCACACCAGCTGGTTCCTCCTTCCACCTGTTACCGTGATTTTTATCCACCCACCCATTTACCAGGGGCTCCCTTGGTGGCTCAGTGGCAAAGAATCCACCTGCAATACAGGAGACCACCTGCAATGCAGGAGACATGGGTTTGATCCCTGGGTTGGGAATATCCCCTGGAGAAGGAAATGGCAACCCACTCCAGTATTCTTGCCTGGAAAATCCCATGGATAGAGGAGCCTGACGAGCTACAGTTGCAAGAATCAGACATGACTGAGTGACTAAACCATGAACCACCACCACCATTTACCACCTGGGACCTCTTAGAGAAGAAGAAGTAAGGATGGAAGGACACAGCCCTCTTGAAGGGGGAAGAAGCAGAACTGAAGTTGGGTCTTCTTTCTTCCGCCTGGAAACCAGCCAAGTTACCGTGACCCTTCATCCAGTGATAAGAGCCTTACAGAATAGCAGTGTGACAAAAGCAAATGGGCAGCCCAGCAGAACTTCACCTGCTGGTCCTTTGAGAGGGAGTTGAAACAAACACAGTATGGACTCATTCTCCTTTTCTGTCTCCAGGGTATGGGAGAGCATGAGCTCCAGGTTGCAAATAAGGAAGAGCCTGGATCAGGCCTCATGCTTCAATCCCACCCCTGGGTCCTGGCTCAGGGCCCTAAGGCTGCTGTTAACTCCGAGCACCTGGGACAGCACTCTGTTTCCCACACTGCCTACTTAAGTCTCGAGGGGAGTTAAGAAATAATATCAGGACTTCCCTGGCGGTCCAGTGGTTAAGAATCCACCTTGCAAAGCAGGGGACACAAGTTGAATGCCTAGTCTGGGAAATAAGATCCCACATGTGTGGTAGCAACTAAACCCGCATGTCGAAACTGCTGAAACCCATGAGCCACAGCTAGCGAGTCCATGCGCTACAACATGGAATGTGTACAATATGGAAGATCCCACAAGATGCAACAAAGATCCTGTGTGCCACATCTAAGACCTGAAGCAACCAAATAAACAAATAGATATTTTAAAAAATAAGTAATATCAATGACAGCAGCTACTTCTACTTCTTTCCTAGGAGACCATCTGAGTGCCCACCCCATGACTGACTTCATAAGCACAAGATGACTTCATCCTCCAAATCCTGAAGGTAAGTTCTCTTAGCAGTCGCCATCATACAGCTGAGGAAGCTGATGCTCAGAGAGGTTAAGTCACTTGCAGGGGTCACACAGCTAAGGAGAGGCATGGCTGGGCTTCAAACTCAGGTCTGTCTGGTCCCAAACCTGGCTTCCAAGCTGTACAGAGTGCAAAGCAGCGTAAATGACATTTGTCTTTAGCACCCAGCAACACTGAATTCATAATCAGTAGGCCCACACAAGGTGAGCCATCCTGGGCAGTTGGATATCAAATGCCTGCCGCCAGTGTGATTGCCCCCTGGGCAATGGCCAGGGTGGAGATTTCCCAGTCTCTGGCATGGATCCCCACCTGCAGGCCATGGGAAAGTCCTTGGAAGATTGCTGGGGCCAGAGGCGGGCCTCCCAGGTCTGCAGACGGGCTGCAGATCAACCTGCGATGGGCTCAGGACTCCATAGGAGTGGCTGGGCGCTCGTCTTCCCCTGGCTGAGGGCGTCTCTCCAAGAGTGGCAAGAGAGCTATTTCAGGACAGGCAGGGGGCCTCAGTCCAGTCTGCCCCAACATGCGCCCCTCAGATGACTGCCTGGCCCCATAGAGCGAAAGGGCTGAGCCAACAAGAACCCCACAGCCATCTGGGGCTCCCGGCAGGATGGACACGGGTGTGGCCCCTGTGCCCGGTTCACACCGGTCACACTCGGTTCCGGTCCCCTGATGCTCCAATTGGAATCACCTCCTTTCCCACCGCCACCCTGTTCACAGAAACACTGCTCAAGGAAGGACTCGCCTGGGCTGAAATTTTGGCTGGGTTCCAGGGAGCTGGCTTGGTCTGATTGGGTGGCGGGGATGGGGGAGGGGGAGGAGGTAACAGGAAGAGGCTGCAGGTGTGGAGGGAGAGGGAGGAGGTGGAGGTGCACTGTGGCCAAGTGGTCAGGGTGGGGTGTGGACAGACAGGATAGGGAACGATGGAGAAGAAAGGGGCTCTGAGGCCAGAAAAGGGAGGTGGGCATCGTGCATCCCCGGACTGGAGGAAGAAAAGCATCAGAATGTTTAGAGCAGAGAGGCACAGTGGAGTGGGGTGTGTGTGTGTGTGTGTGTGTGTGTGTTAGTCATTCAGTTGTGTCCAACTCTATGTGACCCCATGGACTGTAGCCCGTCAGGCTCCTCTATCCATGGGATTCTCCAGGCAAGAATACTAGAGTCAATTGCCATGCCTTCCTCCAGGGGATCTTCCCGACCCAGGGATTGAACCCAGGTCTCCTGCATTGCAGGCAGACTCTTTACCCTCTGAGCCACAAGGGAAACCTGAGGGGAGTCATAAAATAGTTACAAAACAATATTGATCAAAGCCATTGGGCGGGAGGGGCTGAGGGGTCCCCAGTTCGAGGGCAGAGATGCCCCAGTTTGGGGATAAGTGCTGTCTGGGTGTGTCTGGCTGGCAGGAAGCGAGGTAGGGCCAGGGTGCTGGGGTTTGGCTCCAGTGTCTGTGGGCGCAGAAAGCAGCTGCAGGGTGCTCAGCCCCAGGGCCCCTGGGCTGGCCTGGCAGCTAGACGTCTGAGGTGTTCGTGTGGTGAGGATGTTTAACCGTCCGCTTGCAGTCCATGTGACTTGCATAGCACTCAACCTGCTCAGCCTTTAGCACACGTTATGTCATTTAATCACCCAAGCCTCCTGCAGACAGGGAAAGAGGCCACAACCCTGGTCTCCTCCCAGGTAACGAGTGGAGGGACCAGGGTTGGGACCTGGGTCTTTCCTCTGGGTATATCACCTTATGTCCAGGGACCTGGGTCTTTTCTCTGGACATGTCACCTGGTGTCCAGGGACCTGAGTCTTTTCACTGGACATGTCACCTGGTGTCTATGGACCTGAGTCTTTTCTCTGGACATGTCACCTGGTGTCCGTGGACCTGGATCATTCCTCTGGGCGTGTTACATTGTGTCCAGGAACCTGGGTCTTTTCTCTGGGCATGTCACCTGGTATCCATGGACCTGAGTCTTTTCACTGGACATGTCACCTGGTATCTTTGGACCTGAGTCTTTTCTCTGGACATGTCACTTGGTGTCCGTGGACCTGGATCATTCCTCTGGGCGTGTCACATTGTGTCCAGGAACCTGGGTCTTTTCTCTGGGCATGTCACCTTGTATACACAGACCTGGGTCTTTCCTCTGGGTATGTCACCTTGTATACACAGACCTGGGTCTTTCCTCTGGGCATGTCACCCTGTGTCCATGGAGGGGGCAGGAGCTGAAGTGGGGATGGGGTACAACTGCTGGGGACAGTGGATGTCGGCCAGCTGGTCCCATTGGCCAGGACCCCGCTTCTCTCGTGAGTCAGCATGGTAAGGTGTTCTGAGTCAGTGGGAGGGTGGACAGGGAGTGTGAGTGAAGGTGGGAGGTGAGTGTGTGTGGGTAAGTGTGAGCATGCCGCTGTGAGGTGTGAGTGTGGGATGGCCCTCTGTTCTGGGGCTGGACCAGCCAGGAGACAGGAGCCCCTTGGAGTCTGGCAGGGACAGGAAGTTGCTCACCCTCCATGCATGCAGCAGCCCTCCTGGGCAGGCACAGGATGCTGTGGTCTCTGCAGAAAAATGGGAACCAGGGAGGGAGCAGAGGAGGCAATGGCTGAGAGGGTGGGATGGGACATAGGCCTGGAGAAGATGGGGGAGTCCAGGGGATGGGGAGCTTGAAAGGTGAGAAACTGGAAATCCTCCAAAACACTGAAGAAAGAGGGGAGGGCTTTCTCTCATGTCCCTGGAGATTCACTGGGAGACAAATTAAGTCCCTGCCCCCCTGGAACTGACTTGCCCCTCTGTCAGTCTGGCCTCTCACAGCTTTCTTACCTCCTGGGTTCCTCTCCATGTGCCCTAACTGCCAACCCACACCCTGGGGCCCCAGCTCTGGGAGTGTGCCACCCTCTGCTCTGTCAGCAGGAACTCTGCCCATCTTGGAAGACATAGCTGGTGCTTCATGGCTGAGAAGCCTTCCCACTTGTGGTGCAAAGGGTTTCTCCCTCGTG
The DNA here is from genome assembly GCF_023699985.2 of Odocoileus virginianus. Classification (NCBI taxonomy): domain Eukaryota; kingdom Metazoa; phylum Chordata; class Mammalia; order Artiodactyla; family Cervidae; genus Odocoileus; species Odocoileus virginianus. Next base: position 35,253,717 of record NC_069684.1, on the reverse strand, counting down.
GTCCAGGCAGCTCATTCCTAAGACCTTAGCTCCTCAACTCTGCTGGGGAGTCTTTTAATTCTCCTCATCCTCTGTGACAACCTGTCAAAAGTGGCAGGGCTAGACTCACAGGGTTTTATTTACTGCTAACAATAAAAACCATGCATGTTGGACTTCCTTGGAGGTCCAGTGGTTGAGGCTCCATGCTTCCACTGCAGAGGGTGTGGGTTCAACCCCTGGTCAGGGAACTAAGATCCCTCATGCTATGTGGTGTGGCAAAAAAAAAAAATAATAATAATAATAGTAAAAACTATGCATGTTGGGTGGATGCGGTAGGTAGGGGGATCGTGGTGGAGGCAGGAGACATCACATTCCTGCCATGTCCCAGAGGAGCCCCATTCCCATTTTTCTTTGTTAGGATTAAAGATTGGGGAATTGGGAATGAGACTAACTTGGTTCAGGTTCACCCTGTTGCTTCACGTGTGGCCGCCTTTTACACTGTAATCCCATATCTATAAATGTGAGAATTTGAAGACAGTAATCTCCAAAAAAATGAAAGACTTTTCCATACAAAGATGTTCACAGCAGTGTTATTTATAATCGTGAGTTGGAAACTACTTAGATATGCTAACATGGGAGAATGGCCAGATGAATAATGGTATTAACATTATCTACTGCATAAATATTAGATAGACATTTTGAAAGATGGTTATGGTGCTTCTGTGGTCATATGGAAAAGCTTTGTAGTAATCTAAGATGATCATGGATATGTTAAACAAACAGCCTTACATCCAAAATGTCTGCATGGGAGAAACAGTGAAAGAAAACACGAGATGTTAATGGTTGAAGTGCTTTGGTGATTTCTGATTTCTCCTTTCCACTCTCCTGTAACAAGCATGAACACTTATATCAAGATTAATTATACTTAAAAGTATCTTTTTTCTTATCTTGAGAGTCTTTTTTTTTTTAAAATAAAATGACACCAAGAAGAAAATAAGCATGTTAACATTTTGTGTGTTTCCTTCCAGTCCTTTCTCCACGCATATTTCCACATCTATAAATAGACACATAGTTGACTAGAAAAGAAAAAATCCCAAGGAATTTTGGAGGCGTTCTCTCTGGGCTTGGAGGTCCCAGTTCCCTGGAAGTTTCCCTGTGGTTGTGGGAAGAGGTAGAGAGCATTGGCCCAGGCTCCTGGGGTGAGAGCTGCTCCCTGCATGGAGTCTCAGGTCAGAGTGAGCCCCCCACCGTCAACCTGAGAGTTGCCCCTGTACCCTGGAGAGCCTGCTTGTTGATGGGCTGCCCCCAGACGCATCTTCTCCATTCTGGCCTCTTAATCCTGGTCCCGTCCCCTCCACTGCCTTTTTAAGCTCCTTGAAGCAACCAGTTTGCTAATTAATCCTGACCTTTCCAAAGTCTGAAATTCCTAACCAGTGGGAGACTTCCCCTTTTCAAGCGGTTCTGGCAGTCATTGGCCACAGGGGGGTGGGGGTGGGGGGTGGGAGAGATGGGTTTCCACCTCCATTCCATGTGTTGGCCAATCAATGGCGGGTTTGGCCCTGGAGGTTCGGTGGGGCCTGGACTTGCTGGGCCTTGCCCTGCCTCACCCTGCTTAGGTGGGGACATTCGCTCCAGGGTTCTGTCAAGGCCACCACCCTGGTCCCCTGGAATCTGCTAGCAAGATTCAGGTGACTGTTGACTCATACACCCCCAACAGACTGGGCCAGCTCACCCCTCCCAGGCCTGGGACCATCTCCACGCCCTTGATCTTAGGAGAGTTGCTGCCCTCACTCTTCATGGAAATGCTATGCACTCTGGGGAGGTGGGGGGCAGGAGGGAGATGGGGGATATGGAAGCCCTGTTCTGTGCAGCCTGCCCCCACAGAGGACTCCTACTCTCCTCCCTCACCCCATCCCACCCTGTGGCCACATGGGTTCCATGAATAAGATCCTGTGATTCAGAACTTCTCTATTCCCCCAACCTCCCATCCTGCTCCCCTCCCGCCCCACCACTCCCAGCCTCTCAGTTGCTTTCTGATAACCACAGCTGGGTTTCTGTCTTGGTCAGAGGTGAACATGAATCAAGAGTTACCAGGTTCTGCCCCGAGCTGACTTTCTTTTTCAGCAGCCTGTTTCCACTTAGAAAGGCAAAACAGGTCAGGCTAGCCAAGCCCTGCTTGCTGGGTCAGGATGAGGACAGGGTGGGGAGACTGGGCTTGGGACCAGGGACCAGGGCAGGCTTGGGAGTGGGGGACACGATGGCCAGGACCTGCCGTCTGCATTGCCCTCCAGAACCCAGCACACAGTGGCACTGGTTTTGTAGCATAGGTGCTCTTTCCTAAGGCCCAAGGGGACGTGGCACAGGATATGGCCATGTTTTATTTTTCAGTGAGGGGAATTATTTTGGTTCCATTCTCTAACAGCCTACATCCATCAAAAAACCCACTGCTAATCACCCACTGGGTGCAGAGTATATGGTTTGTTTTCAGAGGAAACCTCCATCACCCTACCGCTTACCTCTAGCCCAGACTTGGAGTGACGCTGTCTCTCACCTCTTGGCCTCCTGTCTAGACCTTGTGCGTTGGAATTCAAGTGAAACTTCTTACCACATTTCCTTTGATGCATTAGACATTCATTTTAGGTTGAGATTGTGCTTCTAACATCCTTGTGGATGGTACCAGGGGGCCTCAGACACCAGGGTGCCCCAGAATCAATGGCAGATCCCACAAAGTCACTGATTGCCAGAGACGAGTGGTGACCTGGAGGCAGAGGAAGGAGGCCTGAACCACCCTCTGTGCTGTGATTGGACTCTTCTGGTTTCAGGGACAGAAAGGTCCTCAGAGACTAGGGGTCCGCTGGAAGGATTGTTGCAGAGGGGAGGCCCCCTGGGAGGGGCCTCAACCAGGCCACCACAACCGGGGGCACTGCTGTTTCTGCAGGACCAGCAACCACCCCCCTCCCCATAGCAGCACCCACTATCACACAAGACGCTGTTCTCAGCATTTCTAAGACGCTGCCCTCCTCTTCTTGGGGGTGGGCCCATGACTCAGAATCTGCCAATCAGGGTACCCACTCACATCTCTGACACCAGTCTTTTTAGGCATTTTCTGCTGGGCAGGTATTATCTTTCCTGTAGATGACCTTGGGGGGCAGCTGAGTGGTAAGGATGGCAAGTTTTAGGTTTCAGGTAACCCCCCCCCCCTCCACCACCTCCCCCGCCCAGCTAATCTGATTCTAGAGGAGACTTTATCTTTGGGAAAGATGGAGGCCTGATGATATCACTTGACCTTGTTGATCTTGTTGTACCTGAACCTAAAGCTGGCCCAATTTTCAGATCAAGGCTCATAAGTGGGGATGAGTTTTTCACTTAAGTGGGGATGTATTTGGCTTCTGGTACTGTTCTTGATGAAAGTGAAAGAGGAGAGTGAAAAAGTTGGCTTAAAGCTCAACATTCAGAAAACTAAGATCATGGCATCTGGTCCCATCACTTCATGGGAAATAGACGGGGAGACAGTGGAAACTGTCAGACTTTATTTTTTTTGGGCTCCAAAATCACTGCAGATGGTGACTGCAGCCATGAAACTAAAAGACGCTTTATCCGTGGAAGGAAAGTTATGACCAACCTAGATAGCATATTAAAAAGCAGAGACATTACTTTGCCAACAAAGGTCCATCTGGTCAAGGCTATGGTTTTTCCAGTGGTCATGTATGGATGTGAGAGTTGGACTGTGAAGAAAGCTGAGCGCTGAAAAATTGATGCTTTTGAACTGTGGTGTTGGAAAAGACTCTTGAGAGTTCCTTGGACTGCAAGGAGATCCAACCAGTCCATCCTGAAGGAGATAAGTCCTGGGTGTTCATTGGAAGGACTGATGCTGAAGCTGAAACTCCAATACTTTGGCTACCTCATGCGAAGAGTTGACTCGTTGGAAAAGACCTGATGCTGGGAGGGATTGGAGGCAGGAGGAGAAGGGGACGACAGAGGATAAGATGGCTGGATGGCATCACCAACTCAATGGGCATGAGTTTGAGTAAATTCTGGGAGTTTGTGATGGACAGGGAGGCCTGGCATGCTGCGATTCATGGGGTCGCAAAGAGTCAGACACAACTGAGCGACTGAACTGAACTGAACTGTTAAGTAAGAGAGAATCCTGCAAGGGTTACTGTTGCTTGCTCCACCCTGAAGGATGTGGCTTGGGTCCTCAGGAGGAACCAATTCAAGTAGATTTTTTAACAACTAGACCTGGTGCAGCCCCCAACACACACACACGCACACACACACACACACACACACACACACACACACACACACAGAGCTTATTTTTGGCCAACCATAGTGTGCTAGGCAGAGAAGGCAATGGCACCCCACTCCAGTACTCTTGCCTGGAAAATCCCATGGATGGAGGAGCCTGGTAGGCTGCAGTCCATGGGGTCGCTAAGAGTCGGGCACAACTGAAAAACTTCACTTTTCACTTTCATGCATTGGAGAAGGAAATGGCAACCCACTCCAGTGTTCTTGCCTGGAGAATCCCAGGGACAGAGGAGCCCAGTGGGCTGCCATCTGTGGGGTCGCACAGAGTCGGACACGACTGAAGCGACTTAGCAGCAGCAGCAGCAGTTGCTAGGCAGAATGCATGCATGCATACTCAGTCGCTTCAGTTGTGTCAGACTCTTTGCCACCCTATGGACTGTAGCCCGCCAGGCTCCTCTGTCCATGGGATTCTCTAGGCAAGAATATTGAAGTGGGTTGCCACGCCCTCCTCCAGGGGATCTTCCCAACTCAGGGATCGAACCGGAGTCTCCTGCATTGCAGGCTGATTCTTTATCGCTGAGCCACCAGGGAAGCCCACTAGACAGAATAGGGGCCCTCCAAAAATGGGCTTCCCTGTTGGCTCAGTGGTAAAGAATCCACCTGCCAAGCAGGAGATAAAGGTTCAATCCCTGGGTTGGGAAGATCCGCTGGAGAAGGAAATGGCAAGCCCCTCAGGATTCTTGCCTGGAAAATCCCATGGACAGAGGAGCCTGGAAGGCTACAGTCTAAGGGGTCACAAAGAGTTGGATACAACTTAGTGACTGAGCCCACAAAGATGTCCAGGTCCCAGTCCCTAGAACCTGTAATCATGTGCCCTCATGGGCAGAAGGGATTTTGCAGACGTGGCTAGTGTTAAGGGCCTCGAGACAGGGAGGCTATCCTGGATTATTCAAGTGAGCCTCCTGTCATCTCAAGGATCATTATCAAAGGGAAGCAGAAGGATCAGAGTCAGAGAAGGCGATGTGACAACAGGAACAGAGGCTGGAGCGAATTGAGGATAAGGCCATGAGCCAAGGAATGCAGGTGCCTCTAGAAGCTGGGAAAGGCAAGGAGGATTCTCCTCTAGAGTCTCTGAAAGGAGCAGCCCTCATGACACTGCTTTTCGCCTTGTGTATTGTCTACTGGGTAAGCCATGGCAAAGTGTCATAGCCTAGGTGGTTTAAGCAACACGGATCTATTTTCTCATACTTCTGTTGGCTGGGAGTCCAAGTTCAAGGTAGCAGAGAATTCGATTTTGGGGGAGGGCTCTCTTCCCAGCTTGTAGTGACTGCCTTCTTGCTGTGCTCTCTCCTGACCTTTTCCCTGTGCATATAGGAAATAGCAACCCACTCCAGTATTGTTGCCTGGGAAATCCCATGGACAGAGGAGCCTGGCAGGCTACAGTGCAAAGGGTCGCAAAAAGTTGGACAGGACTGAGCGATTGAACATGCATGCACACACACACATACACACACACCCCACATAGGAATTTGGGGGGAGGATCACAAGTTAGTCTGTGACACTCAATGAGACTGATTTTATATTTCTGACCTCCAGTTCTGTCAGAGAATGAACTTATGTTATTGTAAGTGACTAAATTTGTAGTCATTTGTTGCAGCAGCAGTCCAGAAAATAATACAGTTGACCAGCAATGCTCTCTCACCTTCTTGTCTTCCCACGTGCTCTGCCTTCTGCCGGGCACTGTTAGCTGGCTGGCTCCCGCCAGTGCTTCCTCTCAACTCAGGGGTTCACAAAGTTTTTCTTGACGCTGTATTACTATAGGTTTATGTATCTGTCCCCCAGCCACTCTGAAAACTCCCATCTCCCGTTCCTCCATTGAGCAGGTACACATGGAGTACCTGCTATGGGTTCTGCAGAGCCCAACATTCTTGCCCCCTCGGAGCTTTCACTCCAGAGGGGACAAAGGGCAGGGCCTACTTCCCTCTCACCTGTGTCTCCCTGGCACCTGCAGCATCAGGCACAAGGCGGACTCCATAGCTATGTTTTTTTTTAAGAATGTTTAAAAAAGTTAGTTAATTTTATTTTGGTTGCACTGGGTCTTTGTTGCTGCGAGCAGGGTTTCTCTAGTTGCCGTGAGTAGGGGATACTCTCCAGCTGTGGTGCTCGGGCTTCTCATTGTGGTGGCTTCTCTTGTTGTGGAGCATAGATTCAAGGTGCATGGGCTTCAGTAGTTGCAGCGCATGGGCTCAGCTGTGATGCATGGGCTTAGTTGCTCTGTGGTATGCAGAATCTTGCCTAACTAGGGGTCCAACCCATGTCCCCTGCATTGTTAGACAGATTCTTATCCACTGGACCACCAGGGAAGTCCCTCCATAGCTATGAACTGAATCAGAGACACAGCTGGTAAGTCTGAAAGAAGTCCACAGTTCTAGGCCTCACCCTCACACAAATATGCATGACTATCGTTCTAGAAAAAGCCCAGACTTCAAGACTCAAGGCTGGCAATCCGTTGGAGTGCTTTTTGCTGGCTCGGAGAGTTCCCTGGGTTCTTCCACTCTGGCCAAGCCTTCTTGTTGCCCAGCCAGTGTCCTAGGCCAACTCTGAGGCCCAGGGCACACATAGATCATTCATCAGTCTGTCCCTCCATATGTCCACTGAGCTGGGTTCCCCTGCCCCTCTTTTCCTGAGCCTGGCAGTTCTCACCATGAGGTGATTCTTCCCTCTTCTCCTCCACCCCTTGCCCAGGGACATTTGGCAATGTCTGGAGGCACTTCTGGTTGTTGTCATAACTCTGGGTTGGGGTATTATGCCCACTCAGGGCATATAGTGGGCAGAGGCTGGGGGTGCCTCTCAATATCCTCTGATTCCCAGGATAGCTCCCTTCCAGTACAACCAAGAAAGTCCAGTCCCAAAGGTCAGTAGTCTTGAGCTTGAGGAAACTTGAGGCCCAACCCCATACTTTTGAACTATTTTTGGCTGGAGAGTTTCAGCATATGGGCTATGAGATTTGACCCCTGCCTCTCTTTTTTAATGCTTATGCTCTTGTTTATTCTTTCACCTCACTGCACAGCATGTGGGAGCTTTAGTTCCTCGACCAGAGATTGAACCTGTTCCCCCTGCATTGGAAGTGCAGAGTCTTAATCACTGGAGTACCAGGGAAAGCCCTTGATCCCTCTATTTTATTTTTTAATTAAAAATTGAAAAAAAAATTATCTATTTGTCTGTGCCAGGTCTTAGTTGCTGTGGGATCTAGCTCCTTGACCAGGGATCAAACCCAGGCCCCCTGCATTGGGAGCACAGAGTCTTAGCCTCTGGACCACCAGGGAAATCCTTGACCTGTCTTCTTAGAACTTGATGGGCAAAGCTCCCCTGTATTATGTTATGGAAGGGAAAAGTCTGCTGTCATGTTATCTTCTCTTGAAGGCTGTTGTTAACTTTGTTTTAATGGATTCTACCTGCTGGGGCTGTGATGACTGAGGCCACATCAGACTGAGATAGTGTGTTCACAGATTCCTGACACAACAGCAAACTCCCAAACACACCTGTGGTTCAGTCCCACTTCACATCAGCTGAGCGACAGGTGGGTGTCTAAAATCACCTCGGCATCAGACTGTCCTGGGCACAAGCACTTGACTAGTGGCCTCTGAGCCTCAACATCCTGATTTGTGAAACAGGGACAGTAAAACCTACTCTACGGAGCTGTAGGGGAATGAGATCTGTACTCACTGGATTGTGGGAGCTGACTTGTACTGCCTCATGAGAGTGGAATGGTCACTTTTCAGGAATTTTGTGAGCCAGTGGTTAAATATGGTCATCACTAACAATTTAGTTTTACAACTTACAATTCAATAAATTACATTAAAAAGAAAGCAACTATTCAAAAGTCATCACTTTTTTATTATTTTACTGTGTGTTACTATTGTCTTTGCCCTTGAGTTTATTTCCATCTGGAAAGACTGCGCAGTGGCAGCTGCTGTGTGTCTCTTCTCAATTCCATGGCTGGCGACGCCAACTCAGTGGCTTGGAATCAGTTATGGTGGAAGATTTACAGCAAGGAAGTTGGTAAACACTATTAATCAGGGCTTGCTTTGTTGTCGTGTTGATTTTATAGGTTTAAGAGAGTGATGGAGAATATGATAATAATGCAGGTTAAACTTGAAAGTGAGTCAGGTCTCTGGTCACTGCATTGTGACTAGCACAAAAAAATTAAGAACGTATTCTTCCTGTGTTCAAACACTGTTATGTGTGCATGCGTGCTAAGTTGTTTCAGTCTTGTCTGACTCTTTTTGATCCCATGGACTGCAGCCCACCAGGCTCCTCTGTCCTGCAAGAATACTCATATGGGTGCCTATGCCCTCCTCCAGAGGATCTTCCTGACCCAGGGATTGAACCCATGTCTCCTGTATCGTAAGGGGATTCTTTATTGCCGAGATATCGGGAGGCCCTAAACACTGATGCAATTCAGCAAAAAAAATGAAGTTCCAGTACACATCTTCACTGTTCCTCTCTTCCTCACTAAATGGAAATATTAATCAACCTTCATGTCAGAATGGCACTCGCTCTTCAGTGACATGAGTGATTTCTTTTGTTGAGGTGGATTTAGTAATCAAGTGTTTATTTTTAGTAAAGTTTATACTTAACTTGTGCACATATATTTATGGACACACCTCCCCCCAAGAGAGTCGGTTGTTAAACACTTACCAGCCCAGCACAGAATGTGAGTGTGCATGTCAAAATTCTTAACCAGAGACAGTGTTCCATCTGCAGTGTCAGTTCGGCTGATGGCCCCACAGCCAGAGCACTGTGGGAAGGTGACGTGTGTGTCTGAGCTGAGGTGGGAACTGGTTCTTGTAACCATGGCCTGGAGGGTCCATCTCCCTGCCTATCAAGTCACTTTTGCTGGGCATCCTTGGGGTTATGTGGCACATAGGTATATGTGCCAGGTTGAGGCATTTGAGAACCCAGGGTGGGAGCCTCCAGGTTTGGGCTGGTCCATCTTGGAGATGACCCAGACAACCTAGGTGAACCTGGACTGAGCTGGTTGGAAGGGCCGGATTGTGGGCCTAGATGGCCTTTTGGGGATGGTGTATGTGTGTGTTTGTGGGGGGTGACCTCGAGGGGCACACTCAGGGTGAGTCCAGCCTAGCAAGCAAAATATTAGACATTGAGCCCTTTACACTGAATCATCCATTTATTCACAAAACATCCTGTCTGTGCCAGCTCTGGCTAGGTGCTAGTCATCTAGCTCATTTATCTTTCTTTCTCTTGTGGAGACAGTGTTCTAGGCAGAAGGGACAGGCCCCGGCAGCTCTAGAGTGTGGCTGGAATCGGTGAGGGTGGGGTTGGCAGCATGTGGGGGAGTAGATGAGGAAGTGTCCTAGTTACCGTTGTAAATAAGAAGCACTAAGCCAGACTCACATGTCACTCTTGTACTAGTAAAGCTCATAAGCAAATGTTGGTTGAATGAAAGCCATCAGGAGACAGGAAGCTCACGCCTGAACTTCTAGGTGGCAGGAAGGAAAGGTTCTCAAATGTCTGAGAACCTGCGTGAGCATCATTCCAGGAGAGTGAGCCAGGAGCGAGGTTCAAAGACTGCAAGGAACCCCCCGACCTGACCAGGCAGAAGCTAAAAGCATGTCCCCAGTGGCATATAATTGCTTTACAATGTTGTGCTAGTTTCTGCTGCACAACAAAGGGAATCAGTGTATGTATACACATATCCCCTCATTCTTGGACCTCCCATTCCCCCACCCCCATCCCACCCCTTTAGGTCACCACAGAGCACCAAACTGGGCACCCCACAGTTGACGGGGTGCCATGAATCTTTGACTCAGGTCATGCACCTCCTGTCTGGCAGGCTTGGACTGGCCCCAGTGGGACTGGCGAGGTCAGCCAGTAGCCAAGTCAGCTTTTCAGACTTTATATTAAAGGCCCACAGGTGGGGAGAGGGATAAAGTGGGAGTATGAGATTAACAGATGCATGTTTCCATATATAAAAGAGATAAATGACAAGGGTTTACTGTGTAGCACAGGGAACTATATTCATTGTCTTATAATAAGCTATAATAGGACAGAATGGGAAAAAAGAATATAGATATATACACAGGCTTCCCAGGAGGCTCAATGGTAAAGAATCCATATGCCAACGCAGGAGACACGGGGGACACATGTTCGATCCCTGTGTCAGGAAGATCCCTTGGAAGAGGAAATGGAACCCACTCCAGTATTCTTGCCTGGGAAATCCCATGGACAGAGGAGCCTGGTGGGCTACAGTCCATGGGGCTGCAAAGAGTCAGATACCACTGAGCAACTGAGCACACACACACATACATACACAGGTTATTTATAATTGAATCATTTTGCTGGATACCTGAAACTGACATGATATTATAAATCAATGAGACTTCAATTATAAACAAACAAGTGGCCCAAAGGTAAATCTTGCTGGGATGTTCCCCCCCAAACCCCTTGCCCATGTTTCTTCCTGCTGGGAATGCCCACCTTGCTCTGCACCCCAACCCCTAAGACAGCTGGATTTCACTAGTGGAAGTAAGACTTCCAGTTACATTAGAATTTCAAACAACCCATAACTTTTTAGTCTAAGTGTGTCCCTTGCAACATTTGGCAACTCTGTGCCACCCACATCTGCCTGAACTGGCCCCTGGGTCCTCTTCTCTAGCCATCCCTCTGGGTGGGGTAGCTTGGGGCAAGGTGGTCAGTTGCAGCCTTGAGGAGGAGCCCAGGAGCTTAAGGACTCAGAAGCATCAGGCTGAACTTCTGAGGGCAGACTTAGACCAGGATCAAGTCTCAAACTTCTTAACTCCCACCTACCGAAGGGCGGCTGGCACCTAGCTTCTCTGAGCCTGCGTTGTCCTCTCTGTCAAGTGGGGATATTACTAGTACACATAGGTGGTTGTGAAGGCTGAAGGAGGGCACTGGGCACAGAGCCTGGCGTAAACTGAGTGCTCCATAAATAGTAGGCATGACCACAGGCTTACCCATTATTACCTGTATTTTGTTAATTATTTATCACAATAAGAAATGATTATTAGCATAGCTCAACATCTTGTTTTGCCTACTAGTCTATTGCGAGCATCTAGAATGATGTGTGGAGGGACTTGCCTGGTGGTCTAGTGGCTAAGACTCTGCACTTTCAAAGCAGAGGGCCTGGATTCAATCCCTGGTCGGGTAACTAAGATCCCACATGCTGCAACTAAAAAATCCTGCATGCCACAGTGAACATCAAAGATCCTGTGTGCTGGGACTAGGACTCAGTACAGCCAAATAAATACTTTCTTTAAAAAAAAGAATATTGCCATTTTCAGTCTTCCAACTTTATTGAGGCTTTCAATGGCTAAGTCTAAGATCTCTCTTGGTAAATGTCACATTGCATTTGAAAATATATGGGTAATTTTCAAATATCTTTGGATGTTGTTTTCTAACTTAATTCCACAGTGATAAGAGAACAGACTCTGTAGGATTTCAATACTTTTAGACCATCAGACTTTTGCACCTGATCTTATGTCCCTGGATATGTTTCAGTGTTTATAGTCTGTGGGAACTTGAATAGAATTTGTATCCTACTATTGTGTGAAAATTGTATAAATCTTAATTATGTTGAATTGGTTCATGGTGCTTTTCAGGTCTACTATATCCTTCTACTTTTCTGTCTATTCATTCTATTAATTTTTGAGGGCTTTGATATTGAAACTCCAACTAAAAATCTTAATTTATCTACTTAAAAAGAATTGTAATATTAAAAAAGAATTTGAATATATAGTGGAGCTATATGTAACTGTGTTCTGTATTTTCCAAGTCTGCTGTAAATGTATTATTACACTTTCATAATTCAAAAAATAAAAAAGAAAGAGAGAAAAAAACAAATCTTCTTTGGTTAAAAAAAAAAGGATGATGCTTGAAACACAGTAGGTGCTCAGTAATTATATGCTGAGGAGGTCTTTGCCTGCAGGTAGCCAGGAAGGGCCCAGGCACACAGCCTGATGCCTGACATTGGCCCAGCCTGCTCCCATTTGATCAAACCTTGCCGCAGCATTGCCCTAGTGATAAATAAGCAAGACAAGTGGGAACACAGAAAATCCAGGCTGAAGTGTGTGGCTTTGTTTCCACTGAGTTCTGGGAAATCAGACCCGTGACAAGAGGTGGGTGGCCCCTGGGTGCATGTCGGGATCCTGGCTCCTGTCGAGAGCCCCGTGGGGATGGAGGATGTCACCGTCCCAGGGTCCCAGTCCTGCCCGTCACTCCAGGCAGATGGGGAGGAACCTGGGAAAACAGACACGGGATGGGCAGTCACACATTTTCTGTTCTAGACGTCCTTCTGTCTGTCCTCATCAGGCTGGATGACGTTGCAGAAGAACACAGCATCCCACAGCCCATTTCTGAGGTCAGAGTTCTGGCTTCACAGTTTTAGGGGAGCAGTGCATGCCGTGCATGCATGTTCAGTCTTGTCCAACTCTTTGCAACCCCATGGACTGTAGCCTGCCATGCTCCTCTGTCCATGGGATTTCCCAGGTAAGATTACTGGAGTCGGTTGCCATTTCCACTTCCAGGGGATCATTGGAAGAACTAATAATGAACCTGAAACTCCAATACTTTGGTCACCTAATGCAAAGAACTGACTCATTGGAAAAGACCTTGATGCTGGGAATGATTGAAGGCAGGAGGAGAAGGGGACAACAGAGGATGAGTAGGTTTGATGGCCTCACCAACTCGATTGACATGGGTTTGAGCAAGCTCTGAGAGTTGGTGATGAACAGGGAAGCCTGGCGTGCTGCAGTCCATGGGGTCACAAAGAGTTGGACACGACTGAGTGACTGAACTGAACTGACAAGCCCCAAACATGACAAGTCTGATCCGAGCCTGGACCTTCTCCCACTCCAAATCTGCTTCTCTCCAGGTCAGGTCTCTGCCTCTGACTGTGGTACCTCCAACTGTCCTGGATCTCATGCCAGAAACCAGGAGGTCTCTCAACCTTTCCACACCCTCTCTCCCCACATACAATCCAGCACCATGCGTTGTAAATTCTACCTCCAGTTATCCCTGCTTGTCTCCATACCCACTGCCACCATCCCCATCCTGCCTTCTGGCTGCCTCCTGCCTGCTACGTCCTAGGACGTCCTGCCTCCCACCTATTCTCCCTGCATCCACTCCTGAGTGCTGGCCTCTGCCAGGCTAAACCCAGTCCTGTGTACCTTCTCCCCGCTTTTCTCAGCTAATTCCTGCTCAGCAAGCAGGTGATGACTCCTCAGTGACACCCACATAGTCAAGCCAATCACAGACACAGTGACCCTCACTCCTGAATATTTATTTATAAAATTTATTTGAAAAAAAAAATTTATTTGGCTGCACCAGGACTTAGTTGTAGCATATGTGATTTCCTTTGAGGCCTGTGGGATCTAGTTCCCTAACTAGGGATGGAACCTGGGCCCCCTACACTGTAAGCTCAGAGTCTTAACCATTGGACCACCAGGGAAGTCCCATCTCCTGAATATTTAAACAAGAGCCTTCTAAGATCAAGATCAGTCTCCTGTATGACCCAAATTCCACTTTTATGCCCAAGCATTTAACTTTGATGCAGGAATATGATCCAATATGCAATCCATAATTTCATTTTCCAACAGTCCCTAAAATTAGTGACCAGCCTTATTTTTCTTTAATCCAGGATCCAAACAAGAATAACACATGGTGGCTGGTCACAGGCCCTTTTTGTCTTTATGATTTTCTGGTAGCATCTGAGCTTGCCCACCAAAGCCCTAATCCTTCTCTAAGCAGCAGCTTCTTTAATCATCTGCTTTGCCAGCTCTCTGAGGGCTGGGCTGAGTTTGTCTTTGGTTTGGTTTTTTTCCCCAGAGTTCCAGGCATATAGATAGCAGGCAATAAATATTTTTTGAAGTTGAATCTAGGAGATGACAGGAAATCCCCTGTGCTCATAACTGTGCTGTCCTTTTGTGATAAAATCTGCACCCCATAAAGAGGGTGCAATAGAGGAAATACTGCAAATTCGAACTCTTGAGTCTGAACCATGGAAAGCGAGGACCTTGAAAACCACAAGGGCAGCTTGTCTCTGCCCAGCGTGTGGTGTCCACTCAGATCACGAAGGCAGACAAGGGACAGCCAAGGTAGGGTTGCGGGGGGAAGGGCAGGGTCAAAGTTGAGTATCTTTCTGCCTCTTTCTGCGTTGGGTCCCAACATTGCCCAGCCGTCCGCATCCAGGTTCACAAATTCCCAGGCGGTCTGGGGAGCTGTGGGTATGTGAAAAGGCAAAGCTGGGACACAGTACATGCTTCCTGGATTATCAGTTCAGCAAGGTCATTCATTCTCCGAGGCCCTCTCACTGGCCAGAGGAGTTACACGCTGGCTGGAATAACAATGGCCTGGACTGGGTTTTTGGAGCAGGAAGGCCCAAACAGCCCTGCGAGACGGAGAGGTCATTGAGAGTCACCAATATTTATTGACATAGCCATGACTGTTCCTGGGACAGCTGTGAATCAGAGGAACTGCCGGGAATAGCACTCAAAGGCCAGACTCACACTGTCTGACCAGCTGCCTGCGGGCGTCTCTCCCCCACCCCCACCCCCAGCAGTGGGGCAGGAACCTCCGGCTTGGACACTGGGGGTGCAGGGTGGGGTGGGGGGGAAGCACAGCAGAGTACCTGCTTCTAGTCGATGGTGTTGTGCTGAAGATAAATCTCATTGCTTCCTTCATTCAACACATTCATAGTGAGCTCCTGCCATAGGCCTGTCAAAGTTCTAACCACTGGATTTGGCTATTCAGGCTATATTTTTTGAGCACCCACTGTGTGCTAGGTGTTATCTGGACACTGGGTTCCAGTTATTTGTCCTTCATTCTTTTTTTTTTTACTTCTTTTAAAAAAATTTTAAATTTATTTTTAATTGGAGGATTGGGCTTCCCTTGTTAGTAAAGAACACACCTGCCAATACAGAAGACTCAGGTTTGATCCCTGGGTTGGGAAGATCCCCTGGAGAAGGAAAAGGAAACCCACTCCAGTAGTCTTGATTGGAAAATCCTGTGGACAGAGGAGCCTGGTGGAGTTGGTGATGGACAGAAAAGCCTGGCATGCTTCAGTCCATGAGATCGCAAAGAATTGGACACGACTGAGCAACTGAACTGAGTGACTTTCACTAATACACTAATTGGAGGATAATTGCTTTCCAGTAGGATGTTGGTTTCTGCCATACATCAGCACGAGTCAGCCATAGGTGTACATATGCCCCCTCCTTCTCGAACCTCCCTCCCACTTCCCATTGTCCTTCATTATTTTGAGTACCTACTATGCATGTGCCAGGCGTGGTATTAGAATGCTAGCTCAGGGCAAGCTAAGGCAATAAAGTAATTTCCAGTTCCAGGCTCTGCCCTCATTCTTTTGGGTCCTGGCCCTGGTGCCGTGGGCAAGAGAGGACAGTGGTTTCTCAGCCCCTCAGGGACCTGGTCTCCCCAAGCTCAGCCCCTCGAGGGGCCGGCAAGGGTGGGAGGCCCAGCTCCAGCCCAGGGCAGCCAGGCCTGGCTGCTCACAGGCCGTGCAGCAGGCTGGCCTCGGCTCTCACCAGCTCCCGGGGTGCCTCCCCTCCGTCAAAGTGGCCCCCGTTGCCAGGAGATACCAGTACAAAACAGTGCTGGCCATTCTGCAAACCTGGCGTCTCCCCCGGCCCCGAGGGCCACTGCAAGGAGCCCAGTCCTCTAATTAGAACCGGCCGGCTTGGCCTGCACCCAGCCCAGGCCCAAGTTGACTTCAGTGGCCATAAAACTTGCAAACTCTTTCCTGTGGGCTCCCTCGAGATGCAGCCTGCAGGAGCCTGGAAGGCGAGTCACTTCCCCTGGCCGTCAGCCGGGCAGGTGCAGCTGTGGCCTCTGGCCTCCTGGACGACAGAGGCTTCAGGGTGGGGGGCTGTGTGCTGGCTCACACCTCCCAGGGCCTGGCGCACAGGGGCACTGGAAGGGGATGGCTGAACAAATGAGCCCCGGCCCCCCTCACGCCTACAGAGGGCTCTCCCAGCATCCTTACCCCTCCCTGCTGACCCAGTCTGCCCATCGTGCAAGGCTCAACTCAGGGGCATTTCTCAGCTGGTTCTCAGTGGCTTCTCTGGGCTTCTGTACATCTGTGATGCCATTTACCTGTCTCCTGGGAATTCCTCTAAGACAGGGACTGGTTTTGTCTATTTCCACATCTCACCACCATCCATGGGGCTTGGCAGAGAGCAGTGTTCAGGGATGTTTGTGGGCAGCTGAATTGGAGGCTCAGTTGCTGGTCCCCTAACCCCTTGTGTGTCCTGACAGAAAGGAACCCACCCCTCTCCTCCAGGGGCAGAGATAGCAAAGCCAAACTCCTCCCCCCTCCAGACCCCTGGAGGCTGGCGTGGCCTGGGCCATCAACATCTCCAGCCAGGTGGACCGGGCTCTTTCCAGCTCATAGGCCAACTTCCATGCAAGCCCGGGCCGAGGTTTTCACTTGGAGAAGATCCCCATGATTGGGCTGGCCAAGGACCCAACTTGGAATCTCTGACTAATCCCCGCTGCCCGCCCTCTAGGCCTGGGTACAAAGCAGCAGCTGGCACTAAACACTGCCCCCCCAACCCCCGCCAGGTTCTTCTCAGTCCTGCCTGTGTAAGAGGTAGTCAGGGTAGGGCTGAGCTCGACACCCTGAGGTCTTCTGGTTCCTCTTTGCACCCCAAAGCCCATGTCAGTTTGCAGAGAGCCATCAGCCCCGAAGGACCTAACCCCAAGAACTGTGTGCAGCGGTTTCCACCTGGCCCAGCCTGGTTGCATGTTTTCTGGAAAGATGGTTGCACTTTTTGGAGCTCTGGAGGTGTTTGTACACACCAGAGGCAGTGGGATCACCTGGTAGGAGGCCAGGGGGAATTGCTGTCAGCCCAGACGAGACTTCAGAGGGCTTCTCAGGGCTCCCTGCTTCGGCCTCCAGCTGCAGGATGGGCCGAGCTGCCAGCCGGCAGCTGGCAAAACAGGGCTCTCCTTGCTCGAAGCACCAAATGGCAAACAAGGACGGTGCCCAGAAACAGCCCGTGGATCCCAGTGACATCGGGATCCTCTCAGGGAGGGGGCTTGAGGGCAGCTCCTGTTAAAAGCCCAGGCAGGGGCTGGGTGGGGGGAACCCAGGCTGGTCTCTAGTCACCTCTTCAGGGGTCATGCAAGGCAGCTCTTGCTGGTTGCTTAGTTACTAATTTGTGAGGGACCCCATTGGGGCAAAGTGGGGACTAGAAAGACTGTGCCGTGATGTCAAGACAGAGATGAGAGTGGTGTTTACTGCCCTGCAAGGGCCTGCCTGGCTTGATGATGGATGTTTGGGATAGTGTGAAAGGGGAGCCCACGGGAGTGAGAGAGAGCAGGGGTGGGGTGAATGTGAGTCCAGGCTGCCCTGGGAATCTGAGGGGAGTGGGGAGGCCAGTCCCCTCTCCTTGTGGGTGGGGCCCATCAGTGTGTCCAGAGAATGAGGTCTTGGTGGGCCACATCCCTGGCCAGGAGGGAGGTGGGGAGGAGAGGAAGCAGCGAACAGACTGAAGCTGCAGCTGACCCTCCTCCCTGCCTCTTCCCAGCTTCCCTCGCCCCCTCCAGGCCCCCCTCCTCCTATCCCCACGGTGATCCTAGCAGGGAATGTGAGAAGGTTCCCATCCCCCCTGCCCCCCTCCTCCTACCCCGGCCACCTGCCTCTGGTCTCAAACGTTCCCGTGTGACTCAGGAGGGTGGAGAAGCAGCCTGGAAGCGTCTCTGCATCCTCTCTCATCCCCTCCCCGGCTGCCGGCCAGCATTCCCCACCTTTCCTACGGGACCCGGATGGCCTGCCTGACTCCTGGGTCCTGCAGAGCACATGGGATTTGAACCCTGCTTCCACTCAGGAAAAACCTGGCTTGTCCAAGGGTGTGGCTAGCCAGCCTTGGCCAGGGGCCCTGTGCCAGCTGAGCAGTGCCCGGACTTGTCCGCTGCAAACAAGGGCGCTGCTCAGTCTCTGACTTCACCAAAGAGTCCTTTTCAATCTCTCCAGCTGCTGGTCACTGATGGCTGAGCGGAGGGTTCTGGACTCTGGAATCCCTCCTGGGGGAGAAGCCTGCCAGGTCCAAGAGCGCATCTAGCCCCCAGCCTGGAGGGACCTGTTTCTCCCCAGGACAGGAGCCTCAGGGCCCAGCCCAAGCAGAGTGACTTAAGCTATGGAGGCCTCAGTTCCCTGGAGTCCAGATGAACAGGATGTGGGAGGTGGGGGTGGCTGGGCTTTTACAGAGTGGCCCCGAGGATGGCAGAGAGCAGCAGGGCATCAGCCACAGCCGGAGTGCTCTACTGGGGAGTCCTTTCCCTTCCTGGGGTTTGCTGAGACCAGAATGCTTCTGCAGGCCCAGAGCCTTGTCCACAAACACCACTGCTGGGGCCCTAACGGCCGAGTGAAGGCTGCCAGGACACTGCCGAGTGTGGAGTCAGTCCTGGAGGTGCCAGCTCAGGGAAGTGTGACCATTTTGGTATCCACCTCCCTCTCCTCTCATAAATCACTCACTTTGGGGGAATCTTTTTTTGTTTGTTTTTTAAACTTTTTATTTTGTATTGGAGTATAGCCAATTAACAAGCAAAGTTGTGATAGTTTCAGGTGGACAATGAAAGGACTCGGTCATACGTATAAATGTATCCATTTTCCAAATTCCTCTCCCATCCAGGCTGCCATGTAATATTGAGCAGAGTTCCCTTTGCTGTTATCCATTTAAAATATTTGTTGTGGCTGTTGAGTCACTCAGTCCTGTCCGACTCTTTCGACCCCATGGATTGCAGCACTACAGGCTTCCCTGTCCTTCACCATCTTCTGGAGTTTGCTCAGACTCATGTGCATGGAGTCGATGATGCCATCCAACCATCTCATCCTCTGTCGTCCCCTTTTCCTCCTGCCCTCAATCTTTCTCAGCATCAGGGTCTTTTCCAATGAGTCAGCTCTTCGCATCAGGAGGCCAAATTATTGGAGTTTCAGCTTCAGCATCAGTCCTTCCAATGAGTATTCAGAGTGGATTTCCTTTAGGATTGACTGGTTTGATCTCCTTGCTCTCCAAGGTCCATCCCAAACTCCCTAACTATCTCTTCCCCACATCCTTCCCCTGGCAACCATAAGTTCGTGCTCTAAGTCTGTGAGTTTCTTTCTGTTTTGTAAGTTCATTTCTATCATTTCCTTTTCTTTTGGGGGGATCTTAAAGCTCTTTTACTGATCTGGAATTCTCTCCTGAGTCCACGTAGGTGAGTCAGAAAGTTTGGGAGCAGTTGAGTCCCTCCCTCCTTCTAGCAGGCCCTTCCCCCTCACTGTACCGTCTGGTGGCTTCGTGGGGCAGTAGGTGACAGTGATGCTCCAGGTACCAGTGTTCTCTGGGCTCTCAGCAGCGCTGGGCCTCGGCTCCACCCTGCCCCCTCCCAATCAGGAGAAGGTTTCCCGTCTGCCTCTGGACTGAGCGCTAGGTTCTATTTACATAGATCAAAGATCAGGGACAGGGTTCCAACTCCAGGATCTAAGAGGCTGTATGGTTGTCTGAGGCAGCACTGAATAATTTGTCACTAGTAAGGAGTCAGGACTGGCATTAGGATGGACACAGGGCTAATCCTTGCAGGGGAGGTGGTAGAATAAGGGCTGCCCAGAGATGTTTGCTTCTGAATTCCCTGAACCTGTGACGATGTGAGTTTGCTGGCCAAAGGCACTTTATAGACGTGATGAAAGACCTTGAGATGTAAGATTCGCCTGTATTATCCAGGTGAGCCCCATGTGGTCACAAAGTCCTTATAAAGGAGAGGCAAGAGGGTCAGAAAGAGAGAGATAGTCAGAAGCTCAATGTTGTATCCCCCCAGAATCCACATATTTAATCCCTAACAACTCCCCCAACTCCAATGGGGCTATAGTTGGAGATAGGGCATCTAAGAAACTCACTGAAATTAAATGAGGTCATAAGGATGGGGCCCTGACTAGATAGGATTAATGTCTTATAAGAAGAGACACTTGAGAGGTTGCACTCTCTCCTTCTCACCATTCCCCTTGTCCATTTCCTTTCTCCCCCTCCTCTTCCTCCCTCTGCCCTCCTTCCCCTTCTTCTTCTTCTTTTTTTTAAAAAATATTTATTTATTTGGCTGTTGGACTTCCCTGGTGGCTCAGATGGCAAAGCGTCTGCCTATAATGTGGGGGACCCGGGTTCTATCCCTGGGTCGGGAAGATCTCCAGGAGAAGGAAATGGCAGCCCACTCCAGTATTCTTGCCTGGAAAATCCCATGGACGGAGGAGCCTGGTAGGCTACAGTGCATGGGTTCACAAAGAGCCGGACATGACTGAGTGACTTCACTTTATTTGGCTGTGCTGGATCTTAGTTGCAGCACATGGGAGCTAGTTCCCTGACCAGGGCTCAATTCTAGGCCCCCTGCATTGGGAGCACAGAGTCATAGCTACTGGACCACCAGGGAAGAGTCCCTCTTTCTTCTTCTTCTCCTCTTCCTCCTTCTTACTCTTCTCTCCACCTCCACCCCCAACTTGCGTTTACATGCTAAAGAAAGCCCATGTGAGGCCACAATGAGAAGGTGACCGTTTACAAGCCAGGAAGAGAATTGTCACTAGGAATTAAGTCAGCACCTTGATCCAGGACTTCCTGGCCTTCAGAAGTGTAACACATAGATTTCTATTGTTCAAGTCATCCTGTCAGTGCTATTTTGTATGGCAACCAGAGCAGGGAGAGAGAGGAGTTGGAGGAAGGAGCCATGAGTCAAGGAATGCAGGCTGCCTCTAGGCACTGGAAAAGGCAAGGAAACAGATTCTTCCCTGGACCCTCCATAAGTCACCTCTGCTGATGCCTTGATTTTAGGGCTCTGGCCTCCAGACTGTAAGATAATACATTTGTGTTATTTTAGGTGGTGCTAGCAGGAGAAGGGGATGACAGAGGATGAGATGGTTGAATGGCACCACTAACTCAATTGACATGAGCTTGAGCAAGCTCTGGGAATTGGTAATGGACAGGGAAGCCTGGTGTGCTGCAGTCTGTGGGGTTGCAAAGAGTCGGACACGACTGACTGACTGAACTGAACTGAGTGGTAAAGAATCTACCTGTGATGCAGTGTACATGGGTTCGATCCCTAGGTCAGGAAGATCCCCGTGGAGTAGGAAATGGCAACCCACTCCAGAATTCTGGGGAATTCCATGGACACAGGAGCCTGGGGGGCCATAGTCGATGGGGTCGCCAAGAGTTGACCATGACTGAGCAACTGAACACACACACAAACACACACACACGGGTCATTTTGTGACAGTCTGTTGGAGCAGCACAGGAAACTAACACCGAGGCCATCTGAGGTCCGCCCTGTCTGGCCCTCCTTCCCCATCCCCTGGTGGCAGCTCCTGGACCTTCCTCTGGGAACCTCCCCTCCCTCCCCCTGTTGGGTGGAACTAACCCCAGCCCCCAGCCCCTGAGTGGAGCAGGTGACCAGAAAATGAAAACATCCCAACGGTGCATCTCCCCAGCCCCGGGACAGGTGGCCTGAGTCGATAAGGCTCCATCCTGGAACTTTTGAAGAAACCCTGGGGAAGAGAAAATCACTGAGGGTGAACGGGAGCTGGGAGGGCTGGCAGTCGTCAGCCACTGCGGGAGGAGGGCCACCTTGAGATGCAGCCCATGCAAATGACCCAGGACCCAGAACTGAGAGGGGGCCCAGGCGCCTCCTGACCTCTCGGTCAAGCCCCAAGCAGCCCCACCCTGAACTTGCTGACACATGAACTGAACCCATGTAACTCAGATCGGGACTTGAACCTGTGGTCTTTTAACTGAGATCACACCGCTGGTCTCGGGACTTAATGAAGCTCAGGTTCTTGATGTTTCATTGCAGAAAGAATTCAGTGAGAGACAAAGTGATAGGTTAGAAGTGGATTTTATCTGGGGAGAAACACATTCCACAGACAGAGTCTGAGCTATCTCAGAAGGTGAGAGGAACACCAGGGCATACCCTGAGGTTGTCAGTTTTTATAGGAGTGGATCATTTCATAGGCTAATGAGAGGGAGGAGTATTCTAGCCATTTTGGAGAAAGGATGGGGATTTCCAGGAATTGGGCCACTGCCAACCTTTGGACCTTTATGGTGGGCTTTGGAACTGTCATGCCGCCTGTGGATGTGCCAGTTAGCTTGGTGATGTGTTACAATGAGTGTATACTAAGGTTCAAGGTCTAATGAAAGTCAACTTGTCCACCACCTTGGACCTATTTAATTCTAATCTGTTGATGTTTTGTCCTTGTTCTTTATTAATATCTTATTTTTGGCTGTGCTGGGTCTTCATTGTTGCAGGCTTTTACTACTTGAGGTGAGTCGGGGCTGGTCTCTAGTTGTGGTGAGTGGGTTTCTCATTGCAGAGGAGTCTCTTGTTGCAGAGCATGGGCTCCAGAGTGTGGACTCCATACTTGTGGTGCATGGGTTTAGATGTTCCGCTGCACGTGGAATCTTCCCAGAGCAAGGATTGAGCCCATGTCCCCTGCATTGGCAGGTAGATTCTCAACCACTGGACCACAAGGGAAGTCCTATGCCATTCTTTTAAAGGTTGTGCCCTGCCCCCTTCCCTTCTGTTTCAGAACCACTGGGCCCCTGTTTGGCTTAACCCAGTTCAAGGTGAGATTCTGTCACTTGCAACTCAGAGGCTTATAATGATGTCATCTCCTGCTCTTGGTTCTGAGGTTGGTTTCCTCAGGTGGGAGAGAAAGGGCTGGAGTCACAATCACAGGGAGAGAATCACCCCTGCCCACGTGCTGCCTCATCCTTACTGCAGCCACCTTAGTACTGGTTCATGACGGATTGTGCTATATTGCTTGGTCAGTTGACTGGAGCTTCTGTGAAGACCAGAGAGCTCCCCACTCAGATGTCTCCACCCATCACTGCATTGCCTGGGAGGAAACAGAGAACACCCCTCCGCAGGTGGCCCTATCTCTGTCCTCCTGGACACCCTCCTGCAGAGGAAGACCCTCTTTGCTGATGCTTTATTCCATGATGATCTGCAACCACAGACTTGGGCCTGGGGCATAGGGAAGAAAGGATGTGGTGACTCTCTGGAAAATCTCACGTTTGCCCAGGTGATAAGAGACAAGGAGTAATGTGCCCAGATGCCAACATTATCATCACCAGCACAGACATGGGCGGCAGGACTCCCTGCACCCCCAGGCAGGCTGGGGTCCATTGAGGTCCCTGGGCTTCTGTCTCCACGTCCCTGAGCCACAGCTCTCCTTTTAGGATCAGGTGGGATGTCCTATAATATTAATAATAACTCCCTGGTGGCTCACATGGTAAAGAATCTGCCTGAAATGTGGGAGACCTGGGTTTGATCCCTGGGGTGGGGAAGATCCCCTGGAGAAGGGAATGGCAACCCACTTCAGTATTCTTGCCTGGAGAAGTCCATGGACAGAGGAGCCTGGTGGGTTACAGTCCATTCGGTTGCAAGAGTTGGACATGACTGAGCGACTAACACTATGACTTTTCATTTTCCACTTGAAGGAAGAAACAAGCTCCACGAGGCTGTTACTCATGCAAAGCCTTGAGACTGAGAGGTGGGGCTGTAGGGCTTCTCTGGGCTTCACAGCCATAAGCAATATCCTCCTTCTCTCAGGATCCCAGTTCAGTTCAGTCACTCAGTCATGTCCGACTCTTTGCAACCCCATGGACTGCAGCATGCCAGGCTTCCCTGCCCGTCACCAACTCCCAGAGCTTACTCAAACTCATGTCCATTGAGTTGGTGATGCTATCCAACCATCTTATCCTCTGTCATCACCTTCTCCTCCTGCATTCAATCTTTTCCAGCATCAGGGTCTTTTCCAATGAGTCAGTTCTTCACATCAGGTGGCCAAAGTATTGGAGTTTCAGCTTCAGCATCAGTCCTTTTAATGAATATTCAGGACTAATTTCCTTTAGGATGGACTGGCTGGATCTTCTTGCAGTCCCAGGAAAGGCCAATTCTGCCTCCAGGAAGGATCCTTCAGGGTGTGAAAATGAGGAGGGGTTAGGGTCTGAGCACCTGGACTGCTCTAATACTTATCATTGCCATGATAGAAACCCAGCTCTCGTTGGCTTCAGCAAAAAGAGTATTTATGGACTCATGTGCCTGACATGCCCTTGGGGGTGGCCTGGCCTGAGACGCCTCTGATCTGCAAATGATGGTGCGGAATCTACACATTTCCATCTCTTGGCTCTGCATCCGCTGGTGCTAGCTCTGTCCTCAGTGACTCTGCCTGAGAAGGGCCAAGCTGGCTTTTATCCTCCCAGCTTCAGGTCCTCAGCAGAGAGAGAGCTTTCTTCCCAACAGAGCCCGCAGGAGCCTCAGGAGAGACATTGGTGGATTGGGTCTTGTGCCGGGTAGGCACTTCCTTCCAAAGGGAAGTCAGGGTACCATGGAGACTCCTGGAAAGGGCAGGTGCAATGTCCTCCAGCTTGGAGAGCTCAGTGGGTCAAGGTCTTATCTGTCATTCACAGCAGTGAGGGCAAGGCATGCAGGGGAGGGGCTGGGGCTCCTTCATCCTTAGCTCAGGGGTCCTTTCCAGTCCAGAGATCTAGGGAGCAGGAGGTGGGCAGTCTGTTGGGGGCAGGGGGTGCAGACGGACAGGACTTCAACACCATAAACCCTCCCGAGGGATGGAGCTGCTTCTTCAAAGTCCATCCCTATGGCTCCAGATCCCCTAGCTGTGCCCCACAGAGTCTCTGATGTGGGAAGAGAAGGCCGGCACTCCATCTGCCTCATCCTTGCTGTGTGATCTTGGGCTGGCCCTTTGCCCTCTGGGCCTCAATTTCCTTTGCTGTAAAAAGGTGGCCCACTCCCTTTGTTGAGAGAACCAAGTGGGACTTTGAACCAGAGAAGTTTGTCCAATGCCTCGGCTGACATTCAATGAGCACCCTGTCCCCGTTGGAGCCGGAGTCCCATCTCCAGGCCTGTGATGGGCTGTCATGTTGCTCATGGGGCCTGTGTTTCTTGTCCCCTCTGTGTCCCTTCTGTTCACTCTGCCCAGCCAGCTGGGAGGCCCGTAGAGGCTGGGCTGCTGGTCCTCTGTGGTCTCTGCCACCCCCAGTGCCTTCACTGCGGGGAGGCTGAAGTGTGAGGGGCTGGGCAGACACAGCTCTGCTTTTTCCAAGAGGGGCATGGAATAAACATATCTCTGCTGACCCAGTGCCAGGCAGTGAGTGACACAGGGAAGCAGGGGACAGGGGGAGGCGGAGGGGCCAGGCGGCCTGGAATCAGAGCTGCCATTGTTGTTGCTGTTCAGTTGCCCAGTCCTGTCTGACTCTTTGTGACCCCATGGACTGCAGCACCCCAGGCTTCCCTGTCTTTCACCGTCTCCTGGAGTTTGCTCAAACTCAGGTCCATTTGCTCAAACTCCAAACTCGGTGATGCCATCCAACCATCTCATCTTCTGTTGCCCCCTTTCCTCCTGTCTTCAATCTTTCCCAGCATCAGGGTCTTTTCCGATGAGTTGGTTCCTCGCATCAGGTGGCCAAAGTATTGGAGCTTCAGCCTTTATCCAAACCCAACCCCCCCCCCCCCCCCCCGCCCACTTCCTCCCAGCTGTGCATCTCGCTTTGGGCCAACCTTCCCCCCTGCCCCACTCCCTTCTGGGCCTCACTTCCCCTCTCTGTAAAATGACGACAGACAGCTTGGAAGTGCTTCCGATCCTGAAGTAGAATGTTCGAGGGCCTTGCAGGGGTCTGGTGCCCGCCGTTCACTGAACAGCCTGCTGTGGTTTGATTTTGCTCTAGTCGCTTGCCTCCCAGCTGTGCACTGTCAAACTGCTCCTTCCTGGCCCTTGACTCAGATTTTCAATCACTTTCAGTTTTACAAAGCGGAAGCCTGTGCACTCAGACTCTGTGATCTCTCCCTTTGCTCTTCCCCTCCTGCTTACCCGGCCTCAACAAGCTGGAAGCGTGAGAATCATCTGATGGGGTGGAAGAGCAGCCAGTCTCCCCTTCTTTGTCCCTCCCTGCAAGTTCCCTGGACCCTGTCCATCCATGAAGCTGGGGAAGGAAGATGCCTGGAGGCGGAGTGGCCTCCCAGTTAGGTGAGGGGACTCCGGCCCCAGTGGCTGGAGTCTGTCTGTGTGACCAGAGGCCAGTGTGATTTGGGGCCACAGGAAACATCTCACTCTCCCTTATAATGTGTTACTACCAAATGCTCGGGCCAGAAATCCCCTTGTTCTGTGCCCGCTGTTGGTGTGAGGGGAGAGAGAAGGGGAGGAGGGAGAAAGCTCTCAGGGGCGTGCAGTCTTTTTGCCAAAGGTCTTCAGGGCCACCTTGGTCTGAGGGGGTCTAGGCAGAGAGGGATATCTGCAGCCAGAGGGACAAGGAAGGTGGTCTCTCCTCGTTGTGGAGCTGCTCTGCATGCTCTGGGAAATCACCCACTGAACATTCTGGTCTAAAGATGCCATTTAGATCTGATAGGTCAGGTCCAATAGATGCAGGAAAGACCCCCACACTCGCTTGGCTGTGGCTCTGGAGGGTTGGGGGTGGCTCAGGTGCATGAAGCTCATGGCAGGGGCCCCTCCCACTCTACCTCTGGCCCTCAGTTTCCCTACCTGGTGTGGGTGGAGAGCGGGTGTTGGAGAAGCCAGTGAGCGTGGGTGTGCCAAATCCCGTCTGGGGAAACCCTGGCTTCCGGGACATGCCGGAGCACAGGATAGGAGTCTGAAGGCCGAGGTCTAGTTCCTAGGTCCCCCGCAATGGAAGCAGAAGCTCTCCTCCATTCACAGGAAGAGTTCTTTGGGTGTGCCAGGCACTTGGACACGTGTCCTTGGTGAATCCAGCTCATAGCTCTCTGAGGCCGGGGTCCATCCCAAAGCTTCCGCCTTGTGTTTATTTATTTGTTGTTGTTTAGTCAGTAAGTTGTGTCCGACTCTCTGCAACCGCATGGACTACAGCACACCAGACTTCCCTGTCCTTCACCATCTCCCAGAGAGAGTTCAAATTCTTGTTCATTGAGTCAGTGATGCTATCTAACCATCTCATTCTATGCTGCCCCCTTCTCCTTTTGCCTTCAATCTTTCCCAGGGTCAGGGTCTTTTCCAATTTCTGACTCTGTGTGACCCCATGGACTGTAGCCCTCCAGGCTCCTCTGTCCATGTGTTTCTCCAGGCAAGAATGCTGGAGTGGGTAGCCATTCCCTTCTCTAAGGGATCTTCTACCCAAGGGTCAAACCTGGATGGCTTGCGTTGCAGGCGTATGCTTTACTGTCTGAGCGACCAGGGAAGCCACATTTATTTATTTATTATTTTTGGCTGCACTGGATCTTGGTTGCAGTGTTCAGGCTTTCTCTAATTGTGGTAAGCAGGGGCTCCTCTCTAGCTGTGATGCACAAGCTTTCATTGCTCTGGCTTCTCTTGCTGCAGAGAATGGGCCCTAGAGCACACGGGTTTCAGTAGTTGCAGCTCATGGGATCTTCCTGGACCAGAGATTGAACCCATGTTCCCCTGCATTGGCAGGCAAACTCCCAACCACTGGACCACCAGAGAAGTTCCTTCCTCTTAGTTCTGTGTAAATCTTTCTTCTGCTTACCCACTGACCCCCAGGGCTCCTCCAGTGCACACCAGAGGCCCAAATGAAGATCCACTGACCATGGAGGAGCTAGATTTTCTGTTACAGAGACTAAGTCTGGCTGGGAAGAGGGGGGAGGTGGCACAGGCCTGCCTTGTCTAGATGATTAGGTTGCATATTGCACAAGGGTGCCTGGCCTGTGAGGGCAGCTGGCAGTACAGACATAAACTGACCTGTATGAGATCATGTGGGCAAGTGTGAGAATCCAGGTCTGTGCCTGTGGGGGGCCAGATGAGCCCTCCTTTATGAGTCCCTTACACTGGCCACCAGGGAACATTTTGCCCAAAGATGGGCACAATAAAGGACATAAACAGTAGAGACCTATAGACGCTGAAGAGATCAAGGAGATATGGAAAGAATACACTGAAAAACTATATGAAAAAAGAGCCAAAAGAACCGGACGGCTACAATGGTGTGGCCAGTCACCCAGAGCCAGACATTCTGGACAGTGAAGTCAAGTCAGCCTTAGGAAGCCCTGCTGTTAATAAAGCTAGTGGATGTGATGGAATTCCAGAACTATTCAAAACCTTAAAGGATGATGCCATCAAGGTGTAGCATTCAATATGTCAGCAAATCTGGAAGACCCAGCAGTGGCCACAGGACTGGAAGAGGTCAATCTCCATCCCAATTCCCAAGCAGGGTAGTACCAAAGAATGTGCTAACCATCAGACATTTGCACTCATCTCCCATGCTAGTAAGGTCATGCCTAAAATCTTGCATGCCAGGCTTCAGCATTATGTGAACCAAGAACTTCCAGATGTCCAAGATGGATTTAGAAAAGGAAGAGGAACCAGAGATCAAATCGCCAACATTCCCTGGATCATAGAGAAAGCTAGAGAATTCCAGAAAAACATCTACCTCTGTTTCATTGACTACACTAATGCCTTTGACTGTGTGGATCATAACAAACTATGGAAAGCTCTTAAAGAGATGGGAATACCAGATAAGATGGTCTTGTTTACCTGTCTCCTCAGAAACCTGTATGAGGGTCAAGAAGCTCCTAGAATCCTGTATGGAACAACTGATTGGTTCAAAGTTGAGAAAGGAGTATGACAGGGTTGTCTGCATATCACCCTGTTTGTTTAATCAATATGCTGAGCACATCATGAGAAATGCCAGGCTGGATGAGTTACAAGCTGGAATCAAGATAGGCGGGAGAAACATCAACAACCTTGGATATGCGGATGATACCACTCTAATGGGAGAAAGAGAAGAGGAACTAAAAAGCCTCTTGATGAGGGTAAAGGAGGAGAGTGAAAGAGCCGGCTTAAAACTAAATACCAAAAAAACTAAGACCATGGCATTCGGCCCATTACTTGATGGCAAATAAAAAGGGAAAATGTGGAAGAAGTGACAGATTTCCTCTTCTTGAGCTCTAAAGTCACTGAAGATGGTAACTGCAGCCATGAAATGAGAAGACGTTTGCTTCTTGGCAGGAAAGTTATGATAAACCTAGACAGTGTGTTGAAAAGCAGAGACATTACTCAACTGACAAAGGTCCGTATAGTCAAGGATATGACTTTCCCACTGGTCACATACAAGTTGTGAGAGCTGGACCATAAAGAAGGCAGAGTGCCAAAGAATTGATGCCTTCAGACTATGGTGCTGGAGAAGACTCCTGAGAGTCCCTTGGACAGCAAGGAGATTAAACCAGTCAATCTTAAGGAAAATCAACCCTGAATACTCATTGGAAGGACTGATGCTGAAGCTGAAACTCCGATATTTTGGCCACCGGATGCGAACAGCTGACTCATTAGAAAAGTCCCTGATGCTGGGAAAGATTGAGGGCAGAAGGAGAAGGGGGCGTTAGAGGATGAGATGGCTGGATAGCATCACTGATGCAATGGACATGAACTTGGGCAAACTTTGGGAAATGGTATGGGACAGGGAGGCCTAGCGTGCCACAGTCCATGAGGTCACAAAGAATTGGACACGACTGGGTAACTGAACAACAACAACAACACTGGACTGGACATCCACCCTGCACACTCTTGGCACACACAACACATGCACATGCAGCTGGGCCATCCCCACTGAGCTTGGGGGTATTCCCAAGGCCCCTCCACCTACCAGCTACTCTCAAGGGTCCCTTAGGGCAGACCTCAGTCAGAGTTTGAGGAACAAGCAGAGACCAAATACGTGAATGAATGCTGGAAGGGACAAGTGACATACAGGACAAGTGATGACAAAGGAGTGGGTAAGCAGCTGAAAATTCTGCCCTTGTGCCGTGACTTTCATGCTGAGCAGAACTCAGGACCCTAGCTGATTTCGGGGTCTGTGCTGGGTGGAGGATGCGCCCTTTCTCTCAGTTTAATGCCAGATGGTTCTGGGTTTGGGCCTATAGCCTCTACCAGCCCAGACCCAGGTCCACTGACCTTGGAGTCCAAGCTTAAAACCCCCAGTGACCACCTGGGTGTCTGCTACTCTGGTAGCCACCACAGCCCACAGAGAGGGGAGAGTGCCCGGGTCCCAGTGGGCCCCTCCAGGGGTGCCTGGCTGCCTTCCTCCTTCCCATAGGCAGTGGGGGCTTCTCAGCCCGCCAGGTGTGGGCCTGGGGTCTGGAGGCAGGGGCAGAGGCTGGCAGGGTGACGGGAACTGCGTCCCAGCCAACCCACAGGGAGTCTGCTCAGCCCTCCCCAGGCTCCGGAGAGAGACTGGAAGACAAAGCTATTTTTATTTATGACAGTGTCAGCGGGCTGGCCTCCGTCTAGACAGCTGGTGTTATCATTCGAGGCCATCCTGGAATGCGCAGCCCCATTTATTGAGAACAGAAGACAGTGCGCAGATTAAACAGCTCATAAAAATAAGCTGAGAACAGCTCTGGGCCGGGAAGACCAAGGTAACCCAGCGAGGTCAATGGTCCTTGTTTGTGTTGGACCTGGGGGTGCTTTCAGAGAAAACAAGGGGAAGCCCGAAGTTCTGTTGGTGCCCCTCGGCAGAGATCACCAGGGGTTGGAGGTGGGGGGCTACAGAGTCTCTCCCTCGGGGGCAAGAGGGGACAGAGGACCACCACCTGGCTCAGGACCGACCTCTGAAGCCACTGTTGAAACCTTGACCTCCCCAGGGCTGCCAAGCACCCAGCTGCCATCTCCTGGGGCTCCCGCTGCCAGCACAGAGGCCACTGCTGGTCACCCCAGCTATCTGGACTTGAAGAGTGATTGATCAAGGAGACACGTGTCCGGAGCTCACCTCACATGTCCATTTGTTCATTCTCTCATCTGTTCATTTGTTCATTCACTGAATCAATTCACAAATACATTCTGAGCATTTCCAACAGGCCAGGTAGCAATCCTAGGCTTTCCCAGTGGCTCCAGCATGAAGAACTCACCTGCCAGTGCAGGAGCCATGCGTTTGATCCCTGGGTCGGGATGATCCCCTGGAAAAGGAACTGGCAACCCACTCCAATATTCTTGCCTGGGAAATCTCATGGATAGAGGGGCCTGGTGGGCTATAGTCCATGGGGTCTCAAAGGAGCTGGAGATGACTGATCGACTAAACTACAACAAGGCAGTAACTCTGGTCTTGTCTTCAAGATGCTTCCGAGGGACATGATCCAAAGCAGATGTGAAAACACAGGTGAGTGTCCTGGAGCAAACCGGTGGAGGCCCCCCAGATGAAGGACTGATACTGAAGCTGAAGCTCAACTACTTTGGCCACTTGATGCAAAGAGCTGACCCATTGGAAAAGACCCTGATGCTGGGAAAGATTGAGGGCAAGAGGAGAAGGGGGCAACAGATGATGAGATGGTTGGATGGCATCACTGACTCAATGGATATGAATTTGAGCAAACTCTGGGAGATGGTGAAGGACAGGAAAGCTTGGCATGCTGCAGTCCATGGAGTTGCAGAGAGTTAGACACGACTTAGGGACTGAACAACAACAAACCCAGTGGTCTGATCTTACCACTTCCTTAGTTGCAAAGCTACCTGGCACCCATGAGGGAGAGGTGGGCACCCTGCCTACCGCCACCTCACCGCCACCCTCATCTCTCCCCAGTTCCCTGCCCTCTGCCTGTCCACACCCTTCAGCCCTAGCTGGCATCCCACCCTCCCCAGGTTCCCCTTCGCCCTTTTTTGGAGCCACTCACAGGCTGCTCGCTCTGTTCTGGATGGTATTTCCCCAGGTCCCACCTGGGGCACCCATCTCAGCCATGCCCACCTCAGACCCCAGCAGCCCCCACCCCAGGCACGGGCCCTCACTGTCCCCTTTACTCCCTGAGGTCCTGGGAGTAGAGGGTGGGCGCTGAGCACATGTGCATGAGAGCCCGACTGAACCTGCCAGCCCTGCGTGGGCAGTGTGGCCAGCTGCTCTGTGCCTCAGTGTCCTCATCTGTAACATGGGGGTGAGCTCAGACCCTGCACCTCAGGGAGAGGACTGCATGGTCAGAGAGCACTGGAGTGACACAAAGGCGTCCCGATGTTCTCGCTCTGTGCTGTCCCTTAATGCCTTTTCTGTGTCCCTGGCCTACCCCGAGCCTGTTACAATGAGCCTGCTCATCGAACACATGGTGCAGAGCTGGGGGCCCCAGCTGGGCAAGAGGGAGCTCCCGCGGAGTGAAGCGAGGCAGGCCCTTGCTCTGCCCCCAGCAGACCATCCCAGCTCCCTTCTGAGCCTTGCCTTCGGAGGGATGTGGATGTGAGTGACTCCCTTGCAAGCCTGCCGGGGACAGAGAGCCCGGGGCTTATGGAGCACAGGATGCTGTGTGAACCGTCTGGGTCCCGGCCTCTCCTATGAACAGAAGGCCAGGGTGTGATAGCGCACAACAGATAAACCCTTGAGCAGATGGGGCCCAGGGGTCTGCTTGGCTGGGAGAAAGGAATTCGACCTCTCCTGGTGTTTCCTGTTGTCCCAAGCATGTCCGGACCTCCCATCCAGACCCCCACCCAATGTCAGCTGAAGGGACAAGTTCCCTCTTCCTCTTCTTCTTTTTAAAATTTATTTGGTTGCTTTAGGTCTTTGTTCCAGCATTCACAGTCTTCCATCTTCCTTGTGGCATGCGGGATCTTCAGTTGCAGCATGTGAACTCTCAGTTGCAGCCTGTAGGACTTAATTCCCTGATAAGGGATAGAACCTGGGGCCCCTTGCATTGGGAGCATGGCTTCTTAGCCACTGGACCACCAGGGAAGTCCCAAGTTTCCTTCATTGCCTTAAATGCTGCCTTGACCTCTTGATGTCAAGTCCTCATCTTAACACTGCCCCCTGCCAGGTCCCCATACTAGGGGCTTGTGTGGTCAGAAAAGACTTAGCTGCCTCTCTTTCACCTTCAGAAAGCCTGAGGGTTTCTCCTGCTGCCCCTCCAAATCATGAGCTGAGCCCGCCATCCTAACCTCTTCTCTTGTTCACCCCATGTGCATTTGCTGAAATGTACCATGTGCCAAGATCAAGTAGCAAGCCAGATAGACACGATGCCCAATCTCTCATCCCTATGGCAGGAAGAGTCCACTCTGTGCCCAGGAACCACACTTAGGGCCCAACACAGCATCCAGCACAGTGTCTTTGCTGGACACATGCTGAATGAATGGAGTGTAGCTGCAGGGTGGCAGAAAGCTCTCGGCTGCCCGAGGAAGGTGGTGGAGCCTGAGGTCAAGAGCCCAGGGTTTGGTGCCAGGGAGGTCTGGTTTTGAATTCTGCCCTCATCACTTCAGCTGTGTGGCCTTGGGTAACTGAATGAGCTTCTCTGAGCATCCGAGATCGTGGGAACAACAGAGGGCTGTTGGTAGGACTGCATGCTTTAATGTGTGCAAAGAGCACCTACTGGTGCACAGCGAGTTCTTGGGATTGTGTTTTTGGTCCCTTGCAGACATTGTGATCAGGCTTCCAGGTGGTGCTAGTGGTAGTACCAATGCAGGAGACTCAGGAGATGTGGGTTTGATTCCTGGTCGGGAAGATCCCCTAGAGAAGGAAATGGTAATCCACTCCAGTATTCTTGCTGGAGGATCCCATGGACAGAGGTGCCCAGCAGGCCATGGTCCATATGGTTGCAGAGTCGTACATGGTTGAAGCGACTTAGCACACACTCAACCCTTAAATGATACTGTTTGTGCCCAGACACTATACTTTAAAAAAAGAACCTGTTCCCTGTACCTTAAAAATAGCCACTCAAAAAGGCAGGTCCTATCACCATCCCTATTTTACAGAGGAACCTAAACAAATAGACTCACTTTTCTTCCTTCTGGAAAACTCCTATTCATCCTTCAAAACCCTGCTAGGTCATCCATGGCCCAATCCCCTGGTAAAGTCTGTTGTTCCTCAATCTGTATCACTTGGATGCAGAGCCCCATCTCCCACTTGTGCTAGTCTGTGTCTTCCCCCTGAACTTCCTGTTCAGAAGTCTGGTTTTCTGAGTCTGAGTCCCCACCTGTCTGACACAGACAAAGGATCAAGATGTGCTTGCCTAATGGGACAACAGGAGCTGTGTGCCTCTTCTCCAAATTCTCACGGGATCTCCTGCAGGGAGAGGTTGCTGTCTCCCTTCTAGGTGACCAGGACGACCTCTAGGGCCTGTCCTCTAGAGGTGAGTCTAGGCGGGCTGCTACTTCAGCTCATCCCCCGCTCACCTTTCTAGGAAACTGGGGGTTGGGGATACTCAGAGGGGATCCCCAACTTCCAGGGATGGCTCCTGGCTGCATAAAGAGAAGCCATAGTACCTGAAGGACAGGTGCTTTCTGGGAGCAGCAGGCTTCTGTCAGATGTTTCTCTTTCTCACTTTCTCACAAACAGATACGATAAAAAGATCTTGGGCAAGCTCAGACTTTGCAACTTCTCAAGGTTTTGCCCACGCTGAGGCCTTATTTGATCTTTGCAACACCATGAACTTGGCCAGTTGGAGTTGTTGTTCAGTTGTTAAGTCATGTCTGACTCTTTGCAATGCCAGGCTTCCCTGTCCTTCACCGTCTCCTGGAATTTGCTCAAACTCATGTCCATTGAGTCGGTAATGCCATCTAACCATCTCATCCTCTGTCGCCCCCTTCTCCTCCTGCCTTCAATCTTTGTGGCCAAACTATTGAAGCTTCAGCTTCAGCATCAGTCCTTCCAATGAATAGTCAAGATTGATTCCCTTTAGGATTGACTGGTTTGATCTCCTTGCAGTCCAAGGGACTCTCAAGAGTCTTCTCCAACACCACAGTTCAAAAGCATCAATTCTTCAGCACTTAGCCTTCTTTTTGGTTCAACTCTCACATCCATACATGACTATTGGAAAAATGATAGCTTTGACTACACAGACTTTTGTTGACTAAGTAATGTCTCTGCTTTTTAATATGCTGTCTAGGTTGGTCATATCTTTTCTTCCAAAGAGCAAGCATCTTTTAATTTCATGGCTGGAGTCACTGTCCACAGTGATCCTGGAGCCCAAGAAAATCTGGAATCAATCAATATTGTTGGGAGAAATATCAATAACCTCAGATATGCAGATGACACCACCCTTATGGCAGAAAACGAAGAGGAACTGAAGAGCCTCTTGAGGAAATTGAAAGAGGAGAGTGAAAAAGCTGGCTTAAAACTTAACATTCAAAAAACTAAGATCATGGTATCCAGTCCCACCACTTTATGGCAAATAGATGGTGAAACAATGGAAGCAGTGATAGACTTTATTTTCTTGGTAATTGATATTCTAAATCTAAGCCCCAAATTCCAGCCTTTGCGCCGCCTTGCCTGGGTCTCTTTGAGCTTCTTTCGACTGTTGGTGGGCCTCATTCTGCAGGGGGTGGGCCTGGGGACTTCCTAAATTCCGCCACAGGGAACCTGGGCTCTTGGGGAGAAGGTGCCCTGGTTGCCATCTCTCTTTCAAGTTCTCTGGAAGATTCAGAAGTTAAAAGCAAGCAGGGTTGGGAAAGGGTGGTGCGGAGGTGGGTCCCTGAGGACTGCCAGAACAGGCAGTCTGGGGAGCCTCCCCTTGTACCCCGGGGGAGGCAGGCACCCCCAGGGCCCAGCGAGCTGCCCCCACCCCCGCCCCACCCAGCTCCTCCCAGCGCGGCCCCCAGAGGCATTTCATTTAAGGGAGAGCCAGATGCAGGCACTAACCGTGAATGTTAGTGAGCACTCTTGCTCAGTGGACAAAACACTGCTGGCACTTTCAGGAGTGGACTGAACACTGTGTCCACTTTGGCGGCCTTCAGGATTCCTGGACGGACACAAGTGTGCTTTCACATGCAACAGGATTAATTGCACAACCTCCCTCCGTCCCGGCTCCTCAGCACCCCACCCCTCGTCCCCACCCTTTCCCCTGGTTGCCTGCTCTGCCCCAGAGCAAGCTTCTGAGCAGTCATTCCAAGTGGCCTTGGGAAGTGAACACTTGAGTCATGTGACTCTCCCCACAGTCCTCCTTGGAGTGGAGAGGGGCTGAGAAGCAACCCCCCAAGCCCAAATTCTGTGGACCCCAGTAGTCTCGCACTGGGACACCCCCCACCCCCAAATGAACTGTGGTCTCAGCTCTGGACCCCTGTGGTTTTCCATGCTCCATTTGAAGAGGCTGGTATCAGGTGGCCAAAGTGGGACCAGGATGGAAAAGCTGGGAAGAAGGGGTGAGTTCTGGGTCCGCACCTCCTGGGGACAGCCCTGGCAGGTAAGGCCTGCTCCAAGGGGCGTTCCTTGCAGAGCTGTCCATAGGGTCTCAAGGTTGGTTTTAGACCCTGCCTATCACTGAAAGGACTGATGCTGAAGCTGAAGCCCCAGTACTTTGACCACCTGATGTGAAGAGCCAACTTGTTGAAAAAGATGCTGATGCTGAGAAAGACTGAAGGCAAAAGGAGAAAGGGGTGACAGGATGAGATGATTAGACAGAATCACTGACTAATGGACATGAATTTGAGCAAACTCAGGGAGACAGTTCAGTTCAGTTCAGTCGCTCAGTCGTGTCTGACTCTTTGCGACCCCATGAACCGCAGCACGCCAGGCCTCCCTGTCCATCACCAACTGCCAGAGTCCCCCCAGACCCATGTCCATCGAGTTGGTGATGCCATCCAACCAGACAGGGAAAGATGTAAATGCCTGGCGTGCTGTAGTCCATGAAGTCTTGCAGAGTCGGACACAACTTAGCGACTGAACAGCATGCCAGGGGAACATTCCACAAGCTTTCGGTGCCTTCGAGACACCCTGAAGTCAGGGCCATGCTGCCACCCCAGCCAGGTTGGATGCTCTGGGAATCAGGCTCTCAGCGTGGCTCCACTCAAGGCAGAGCAGGCCTGGGTTGAGCGGGAGGGAGTGGCAAGGAGGCTGAACAAAGGCCCGTCGTGGGCCGGTGCCAGGGCCCCGAACCCGCTGGGGCATGATGAACTCCGGCGGGAGGCAGGCTGCTAACCAGTAAGCAACTTGTAAAAACCCAACTCAGACACAACATCTGGCAGCTGCTTCAAATAGTTCTCTGTCTGAAGTTGGAGCTGCTCACAGCCCTCCCGTAAATCAAGCCATGTGCAAAGAGGAGCCCCGGGCCGACCTGAGGCTCCCTGCCTGGCCGGGTCCCAGCCGCGCCCCCGGCTCTCGTCGTGCTCTTTAAATAGCCCAGGGTTCGCATTCCATTTCCTTGTGTGGCTGAAGAGGCTGCAGGGTGGGAGTGCCTCCC
This sequence comes from Odocoileus virginianus, assembly GCF_023699985.2. NCBI lineage: Eukaryota > Metazoa > Chordata > Mammalia > Artiodactyla > Cervidae > Odocoileus > Odocoileus virginianus. The sequence continues at coordinate 35,216,343 of NC_069684.1, read as the reverse complement.
TCTGTCCCAGAGAAAGATGGGGAGGTGGGCAGTGAGGGTCCACAGGGCATGGGGCACAGGGTTTCCTGCCCCTGGCCTGGCCTCAGTTTCTGATGACACCTGAGTAAAGCCCATACCTTTCCAGACCATGCCTCCGGCTCACTGGAGCTGATCAGAGGGAAACCCAGAAAGAGGGGCCACGTCCTCTGTCCATGGTCAAATTCCGAGTTCTCTCCACATCCTGGCCTGAGCCTGGCCTCTAGGCTCCCACGCCCAGCTTGGGTGCCCACCATTCATCAGTTCCACAGCCAACATGCTCTTCTGCGACAGGCCATCAGAGCTGGGGCAGGAGGGCCATGGGGCTGTAGCTGATAACTCTGGGAATTCTCACCTTGTGGCAGCACCCACCACACCCAGCCCAGTATGGCACTGGGCTATGTTTTCTAACCTTTATTGTTTGTTTCATAAATCCTTATGGGCATGAGTGGGTACCTTATGAACTCCATTCTAGGGATGTGTGTAGAGGGTTGAATGGCAGCCCTTAGAAAGACAGGTCTTTGTTCCAACCCAACCCTGGACCTGTCAGTGTGAGCTTACTTGGAAAAAGGGTCTTAGGTGCCATTGCGTTAAGGATCCTGGATAATTCAGGTAGGCTCTAAACCCAGTGACAATTGTCCTTATAATACAGACATGGAGACACAGCGGGAGAAGGCCACTTGATGACAGGGGCAGAGGTTGAAGGGACGTTGTCATCAGCCAGAAAAGTCTGGAGCCACCAGAAGCTGGAAGAGGCAGGAAGGATTTCCCTCCACGAGAGCCTCCAGAGGGAGCAGGGCTCTGTCCACACCTGGAGTTTGGACTTCTGACTTCCAGAACTGTAAGACAATAAACGCGTGCTGTTTGAAACCACCCAGGGTCTGGTAACTCACTGCGACAGAAGCCAGAAACAATAACAGTATGGAGACTGGGGGTCAGAAAAACTGAGCCTGGCCATGCTGCTCTGCTGGGGCCCTGACAATGAGACTGATTTTTAGAAAAGTGACCTTATTTCCATCCAGAAGGAAAGAAGCTCCCAGGCCCAGGCAACTGCCTTGCATGATCCCCTCCCAGGAAATTCTCGTTGGTCTCCTCTGTGCCACTGGAGCCCAGACAAGGGTCTCTGGGCACCCCTAGCAGTATGCGAATAATCACACCGGCTACTTTTATTGATCACTTACTGTGCGTGGGGCAGTGTTTTAAGTTTTTACAAACTCACTTTAAAAAAATCGTTTATTTTGGCAGTGATGGGTCTTCGTTGCTACATGGGTTTTTCTCTAGTTGCAGCAAGCGGGGGCTACTCTGTCATTGTGGTGCACAACTTTCTCATTGCAGTGGCTTCTCTTATTGCAGAACATAGGCTCTGGCCATATGGGCTTCAGCAGTTCTGGCTCCCGGGCTCTAGAGCACAGTTCAATAGATGTGGGGCACGGGCTTGAATATTCATTGGAAGGACTGACGCTGAAGCTGAATCTCCAATACTTTGGCCACCTGATGCAAAGAGCCTACTCATTAGAAAAGACCCTGATACTGGGAAAAATTACAGGCAGGAGGAGAAGGGGATGACAGAGGATGAAATGGTTGGATGGCATCACCACTCGATGGTGATGAGTTTGAGCAAGCTCCAGGAGATGGCCAAGGACAGGGGGGCCTGGCATGCTGCAGTTCACGGGGTCAACAAGAGACAGACATGGCTGAGCAACTGAACAACAACGGGCTTAGCTGCTCTGCGGCATGTGGGTCTTCCCAGACCAGGCATTGAACCTGTGTTGCCTGCATGGAGAGGTGGATTCCTAACCACTGGACTGCCAGGGAAATCCTCAGCTCAATTTTTAAAAAGAGCCAGTTGGAAAGTGGTGAGGCAGGAATGCTTGGTACCAGCTACCCTCATGTATCCTGCCCTAAGCACACAGTGTCTCAGTGGGCCTCCTCAGCAGGAAAGTGTGGCTCTTACTTCATAGATGGAGATAGCAAGGCTCTTGGGGCTCTTGTTCCCCTACAGGCGGTGAGGAGGGGAGCTGGGCATCAGTCCTGGGCTGTCCTGGCTCTGGAGTCCAGGCTCTTCCCCTGTCAATACATGGATCAGCAGGAAGGTGAGGTTCTCTACTTGGAGCCTGAAGTTTGCTCTCCCTGAAGCTATCAGCAGCCTAATGGCTGCTTTGCTTAACAGAAATCATCGGGAAGGTACTTCATAAATGGGCTTGGTTGAAAATCTTTCAACAGGTGGGGCCTCGGGGTGCAGGTGTGAGGGGGAGTGGAACGCCTGCTCCTTATGCCGTGAGGAAATGGGGGCACGTGGTCCTGGGTGAGTACCGAGGTCGTGGGAAGTAGCCGAGAGCATCTGTGGAGTGACTGGCCCTGATGGGAGGTGCTTGGGTCATGGCGCCTGTCAGCTCCTGCTTAGGCTTCCACAGGGCTGGTTTCCCAGGCAAAGCCAAAGTTCAGGCCTGAGGTTTCCCCTTGCACCCATCCTGTTCACTCCTCCAAGAGAAGCGCTTCTGTGCCCTCGCAGGATGCTGGCTTCGCATCCCCAGCTCTCGGGGCTGTTGCTTGCACTTCAGAGTGGGTGGAGCTGATTCCCATGGAAGCTTCCACTCCAGTGCTCACCAAGCTCCTCTGGATCACAGCTCCTTGCGAGTAAAGAGGACCAGAGAGGGATCTGCATGGGTCTCAGAGGATAATGTCTCCCAATCAGCTACAGGTGTTTCAAGAGGCAGATTCCCAGATCCCACCTGTGGCATCAACATTTTCTGAGATGTTGCTTTTTCCTTGAGGTTACCAGATGACTCAGATGCAGGAGGTATTTGAACTTCAAGTTAAGGGCCCCAGACTAGGTTCTGTTATTCCTGTGCTTCTATAAGACACATTCTTAGGGATGGCTGTGAGGTCCACCCTCAGAAGAGTCAGGGAAGGGATTCATGGGGCCTTTGCCTTTTGTACCTACAAAGTAGTTACAGGGGAGGCTGCTGCAGAGCTGCGTGGGAAGACAGACCCCAGAGCAAGGCCAATGCCACCTTCCATGCAGCCAGCTGCCCTTGGCCTAGGCTTTCCCAGTGGGAACAGCCCTTCTGCCCAGGAATAGCATTATCAGACCAGCAGCTGTTCTCCAGCCTAGGAATAAAGGTTCCAGGGAGGTGTCAGCTTTCTCTTTTCTTGAAAGAAAGAAAGAAAAAGTCAGAGCAGAACCCCATGGATGGCAGAGAGGGCTGAAGCTGGGACAGGAATCCACCGCGTCCACCAGAAGTGCACTCGAGCAGTCCTGCCCGTCGGCAGCTGAACCCCGAGAAGCCCTCGGAGAGCTCTGAGTGGCTTCCTCCGGTCTTGTTCAGCCAGGACATCATTTGTTGATTCTAGAGTCCAATCCCTAGCTCATGATTTCCTCCCTGGTTGCCATGGCCCCGCACAGAAAACACAGCAAACTCCTGGCCCCAGGCAGCTCATTTATTTCAAATATTCCTTGCAGCTGGCCTCCAACCATGTTTGGGTGTCTGGACTGGAGCATGAACTAATTGCTCTGTCTTCGGCCCCCTCCCCAGCTCCCCCAGCATACTTTATGGTTCAGTAAATCCACATTCCTCATCTCGCCGCCGAGGAGGAGCAGGACTGAGGGCGGGTGGGGAGTCATGTGCAGGAGATGGACGGTAGAGGGAGGAGGGGGCTCTTCCCATCTATGGCCAAGCCTGAGAGCCTGCTACCTGCTTGAAGGCAGGGTATTAATTACAACCACATGGGCCAGTCTGCACCATGGTTTTATTAAGACCGCTCCCTTCAGCACGAAACCCTGCTCCCCAGAAGTCTCCCGGTAACACAAAGGCCCTTATTTTCCCTCTGTTTCTGCCACCCACCCCCATCCCCTCTCCACCCCCTGACCCTTCTCCTCCTCCTGCCATCTCCTTCTAAGCAAGTTGGAGTGGCAACCCAGACATGAACTCCAACCTAAAAATAAGTTCAGCCCACCCCTTTCCTCCAACCGCATCTGGGGAAGGCATCTAGGGGTCCCTTCTCCCAACACCCACCTTGATCTTCGGAGACTTTACCTGAGAAGAATGTATATCTCTCAGGAAGTTGGATGAGGAATGTTTGGTCCATTCTCGGAGACCAATTCCAACCTGGGAACTGTCATTTTCCAGAAGTGCAAGAGCTATGAAAGCATGTGTTTGCACACTTGCTGATATGCCTGGCTCTGTTCTAGAGCCTTATGTCACAGGACTCCCCTGGTGGTACAGTGGTTAGGAATCTGCCTGCCAGTGCAAGGGACACAGGTTCACATCTTCCTGGTCCGGGAAGATGCCACATGTCGTAGGGCAGCAAAGCCCATGCTCCACAACCATTGAGCCCACGTGAAACAACTACTGAAGCCCCTGTGCCTACAGCCCATGCTCCGCAACTAGACAGTAGACCCCGATCACCTCTGCTAGAGAAGGCCCATGCACAGCAGTGAGGACCCAGTGCAAACAAAAATAAATAATTTTTAAAAAATATATTTAAAAAAAATTAGACTTCTGTCACTCTTGCTACCCTCCTCAGAGATGGGGACCATGGTGATGCAACTTTGCAGAGGCTCACCAGGATCACACAGCTCATGAGGGTCAGAGAAACACTGGAACCCAGGTATGACTCAGGAGGCCATGTGCTTCTTGCTGGGCCAACCCAGCCACACACCGAAAGGACTTCCCTTTACCCTGCAACTTTTCCAGGAATAGAGTTGACCAAGTCACCACCAGTGGTCTCCAAACTCTCACAGAAGGTCACCTGGGGAGCTGGAGGGAGTCACGCATCCCTGGACCTGGTCCTGGAAATGTCCACTCTGTCCATCTCAGGCAGGGTCCAGAGACGAACATCTTAACTAACATCCCTCAGCTGGTTCTGATGCAAGTAGTCTCAGGAAAGCTGGCCAGGAGGTTCTCAGAGAAAGTAACAGGGGACCTTGGTCCCAGGGGTCTTGGGCCCTCAGATCAGGGCAGTTTGCCCAGCACCAGCAGATCCCAAAGTGCCTTTAGAACGAAAAGTGCCCACAGGGAGCAGAGGGCTTCCCAGGTGGCTCAGTGGTAAAGAATCCGCCTGCCAGTGCAGGAGACACGAGTTCGATCCCTGGGTTGGGAAGATCCCCTGGAGGAGAAATGGCAACCCACTCCAGTATTCTCGCCTGGGAATTCCCATGGACGGAGGAGCCTGGCAGGCTACAATCCTTGGGGTCGCCAAGAGTCAGACACGATTGAGTGAGCGAGCACACATGCACACACACAGGGAGTGGAATGCACTCTTGTTAATTCTTTGGAAACTAGTCATGACGTGTGGTCATATCTAGTAAACTTCTTGATTCTTCACTTTATCAGTCACCAGTCCTCTAAGCCAGAACGTCCTGTCTTCTCCGCTGGGGTTCGGAGTGGGGAGCAGCTAGCAGAATGGGCTCATTCAGCCTTCCTGTGCGCTTGGCACTGGGGATGCAAAGATGGGTGAAGGACCAGCTCCTTTAGCTGAGTGCCCAGTGCTTGGACTCTGAAAAGCCAACAGTCAACTGAACAATAAGCCAAGGGTCCTTGCTGATGTGCAGAATCCTTTCTACCAGCTCAGCGAGTCCCTAACTGAGCTGCAGGCCTCATGAACTTCTGAAAAGGATGAGGTTGTTCTAGGATCATCCCTCCAGGATTCTCCTCCTCCATCTGGGACCCCTGATGGCACTCCACCCTCCACCAAGGGCTCTGGGGAGTCACCCCATTATCTGTTGTTGAAAACCATGGACCCAGGAGGGGTCCGTCATGCCCTTCCCCTTCCCCTAAAACTCAAAGTCACCTTAGGGAAGATCCCCTGGAGGAGGGCATGGCAACCCACTCCAGTATTCTCACCTGGAGAATCCCACGGACAGAGGAACCTGGTGGGCTACAGTCCATGGGGTCACAAAGGGTCGGACACGACTGAAGCGACTAAGCACAGCATAGCACAGGGCTCAAAGAGGGACTCCAAAGAGCCTTTGTATTTTAATAAACTTTCCTTTATTAGGTTACTGACTATTATCAACCATCATAAAATAGAACAGGAGTTTCAAAACTGTACAGGCCACAAGGCTCTGGGCTGAGAGGAAAGACAGGTGGGGCTGAGGTTTGGGGAGCTGGGGTGTTGGGGGTGCAGAGAGATGACAAGGAGTCTGGGGGTTTGTCCAGCGTCTGTGGGAGACGACTGGGTCAAGGTGATAAGGCTGGGATCTGTCTAATGAGACCCTCTCATGTGTAACATTCATCAGAACATGGCCCATCCTGAAACAGGAGTGAGGACAGTCTTTAAACGTCTCAGGTTCGGTTCCTCCCACCCACTGGGGGAAAAACAAACCTCCAAAGATCAAGGGGAAATTTACATTCCTCACCCAGTCTTGGCACCAATTTTGTGCTTTAAAAAATATACTCCACTGGAAGACTTTTTTTTTTTTTAAAAAAGGTACCCTACAGCAGCTGTTTAAAACATAATTTTTACGGACAAATATATATGCATATATATTAAACATTTTAAACAAATAAAGTCATCTATTGTACCTGTACAGAAATGAACAGAAGGCAGATTCTAAGAGGGTGGACTTCAAGACATAAGAAAAGGTGACTTGGTGGCAGGTGCTGGGGTCTGCTACGTGGGGGAGTTGTGCAAGGGAGGGTGTGTCCCCCCCACTGCAGGCTGCCCACCCCACCCCACCCTGCCCCACCCCATGGCTCTGGGGCACCGTGATGAACTGAGGTTGCTCCACTTCAGCCCAGAGCCTGGACAGGGGCACCAAGCGGAGACAGGCACCAACTCTGCTCTGGTCTCCCCCACCCTGCCCTGCCCCTGGCCTCTCAGACCCACTCATCCCCCTGTCTTGTTTTGGCAGGTACTCGACAGGGGAAGCCAGAGCTTCTGAGTATTCACGTGGCAAATCTCAGGTAGGAAAGCGAAAACGAAACCAAACCCACACCAAAAAACCCCACAGAACACTAAAAAAATAAAACCACGCGCAAAAATGGATAAGCCCGAGTGACAAGTGGCTGTTTGGGGGGACGCAGGGAGCTGCCACCGCCCTTGCAGACAGGTCCCCAAGACACTCATTATTGCACGTGAGGTGCCCTTTCAGGGGCCTGCTCGGGCACTCAGGAGCAGAGCCCCCTGGAAACTGTAGATCAAGGGACCCACACAGAGGTCCCCCTGTGCCCGCATGGGGACACATCACAAATATGACCCAGCGAAAGGGCCAGGTGAGGCACACACATCCCAGGAAGGGGCAGGTGGAAGAAAAGCAACAGAACACTCCAGAGAGAAGTGACCCGAACAAAGTGTCCTTTCTAAATGGAATAAATAAATGGCTTTTGTTACTGTTAAAAGAATAAATACAGGGTATGGAGGCACCGGCAGCCAGGACTGATGCTGGGTGCTCATGCGCCTAGGGAAGGTCCCATTTTGGTTTCTGCCTCGGTGGCCATGGTGAGCTTCTGACATCCTGAGCTTCGTCCGCTGTGGCTGCCCTGCTGGGCGGGCGCTGGCCCTCATCTAAGCACCTCTTAGCACCCCTGGGATCTGTTCTCGGCACCAGGGGGTCCCGGCAGGTGTGGGGAGCACCCAGGCCACCCCAAGAGCAGATCAGAGCTCAGGGCAGCAGTTTATCCTCTGTGTTTTTTCCAAGGAGGGGCTGTGATACGGCATGCGGGGGATTTCTGCCAAGGTCCAGAAGGGGAGCAGAAGGGCCCGCATCCAAAGCCGTCTGTGTCCGGCTGGGCAGCCAGAGAGGATGAAAAGGAAGTCGGGACTTCCTCCCACGCCTCGGACGCCGGTCCAAGGCTCGTGGTGCTGTGGTGGCTCAGTGAGTTGGCACCGGGGGGTGGCTGTGCTGGCGGTCCCAGGCGGAGCATCACTGGTAGAGGAGGTAGGCCTTGAGGGAGGCGGGCAGTGGCAGCGCGTGGATCTCACCCAGGCGCCCCTTCCCCAGGGCCAGGCGCACCGAGCGACGGCAGAGATCCATGAGCGGTAAGGGCTCCGCTGCGGATAGGAGGAGAGAGAGGACGCCTGTTAGTACGGCTCCGGGTGGTCTGAGAGCAAACACTGACAGCAGCAGCCACGGCATCACTGACTGATATTAGATGTTTTTTAAAAAAATATTTATTGATCTATTTATATGGCTGCACAGGGTCTTGGTTGGTCGAACTCAGGCCCTGTACATTGGAAACTCAGACTCTTAGCCACTGGACCACCATGGAAGTCTCGATACTAGTTTTAATACCCAGATGACTACAAATTAACTCCTTTTAGCTTTTTTTTTGGCAATGCAGCATGGCCTATGGGATCTTAGTTCTCCAACCGGGGATGGAACCTGGACCCTCAGTAGTGAAAGCCTGGGGTCCTAACCTCCGGACCACCAAAGGTTCCCCTCATTTTACCTTTTTTTTAAAAAAATTATTTGTTTTTAATTGATTGATTATTGCTTTACAATGTTGGTTTGATTTCTGTCTCATTTTACCTTTTAAATCAGTTATTAATTGCTAACACAGAAAACTCACTGGGTCAGGCCCCCTTGTAAGCCCTCATTTAATCCCCATGATGGTCTGTTGTTGCTGCTGCTGCTGCTAAGTCACTTCAGTCGTGTCCGACTCTGTGTGACCCCATAGACGGCAGCCCACCAGGCTCCCCTGTCCCTGGGATTCTCCAGGCAAGAACATTGGAGTGGGTTGTTATGAATGATTTAATAATCACAGGGAGATACATACCATGATCATCATCCCCATTTTACTGATGAAGAAACTGAGGGATAGAGTACAAATAACTTGCCCAGGGCCACACCACTGGCAGGAAAAGGAGCAAGGGTTAGGATCAGGGTTAGCTCTAAGCCACTGAATTAGAGGCCCTCATCCTGGACTCTCCCCGCATATATCCAGTCCCAGACCCCACTCGGTCTTTCAGGAGGAGAATCATTCTGTGTTAACCCAACTGCTCACAGGGATGGTTCTCCTCTCCATTTTACAGCTGAGGGCACTCAAGTGCAGAGGGGACAGAAGTGCCAGGATTATAGGCTGGGATCCAAACCCCTGCAGTCGGGGCCCAGTTCATGGTAGAGCTGCGTCAGGACCCTGGATCCCAGGGGGCTTCTGGCAGCAACCTGCAAGGGCACCTCTGCCCTTGTGTCCCTGGGAGGGCCTAAGACCTAGCTTCCTGCAAGAGAGGCTCCACACAGCCTGCATCTCAGATAAACCCTCTGCTCCAGAAGGAACCAGAAAGTAATGCCCTCCAAGGCCCCAGAGGCTGCTGAGTTGTTATGGGCTCTGCTCATCTCCCCCGCCCCATGCCTGGCTGACTCCTCCTTGCTGTCATCCATGAAGCCAGGTACAGGTGAGCACACATGAACGGCTCGGGGGCCCTCCCTGCTCGGGGTCCTGGACACACAAGGAGCTGAAGTGAGCGGATCCGTGACCTCGTCCACTGTCTCCCCAAACTTCCTTGTGAACAAAATAAAAGGTCAAACCAAAAAACTGAGAAGACCCCCAGCATTTCCCTTGAAATCCCATTCCACCAATTAAAAAGTGGATGAAAGTTCTTTAATATTCACCAGTGTGTCTCAGAATATTAAATAGAATATTAAAAAATTCAGTCATTGGGAATTCCCTGGTGGTCCAATTCAATTCCTGGGTCAGGAAGATCCACTAGAGAAGGGATAGGCTACCCACTCCAGTATTCTTGGGCTTCCCTTGTGGCTCAGCTGGTAAAGAATCCGCCTGCAATGCGGGAGACCTGGGTTTGATCCCTAGGTTGGGAAGATCCCCTGGAGAAGGGAAAGGCTACCCACTCCAGTATGCTGGCCTGAAGAATTCCATGGACTGTATAATCCATGAGGTCGCAAAGAGTTGGACATGACTGAGTGACTTTCATATACATCACATACTAGTGGTTAAGACTTGGTGCTTATGCTGCCGATGGCTTGGGATCAATCCCTGGTCAGGGAACTAAGATCCAGCAAACCGTGCGCTGTGTGGCCAAAAAATATAAATAAATAAATAAAAATTCAGCAATTGAAGACCAAATCCTAAGGCTGGCGGTTTTTGGGGAAACGGAATGACTGAGTAGGGGTTCCCTTTAGTGATGATGAAAGTGTTCTAAGATGAACCACACCAGTGGCTACACAGCTATTAGTAAGCTAGAGGTCACCGCACGCTGCAATTTAATGGGTGAATTGCATGGCGTGTGAATTATATCACAGTAAATCTGTTATTTAAAAAAAAGAATACATCTTAGGCTTGACAGGGCATTTATGTTCCAGGCTTTAAAAGAAGACAAACAATGGCTCTTTATCTCCCCTGGGCAGTCCCAGGAGACAGGACAGTCGTAGTAGTGTCAGTTGCTCAGTCATGTCTGACTCTTTGAGACCCCATGCAGCCACCCTGCCAGGCTCCTCCATCATGGAATTCTCCAGGCAAGAATACTGGAGTGGGTAGCCACGCCCTCCTCCGGGGGATCTTCCCAACCCAGGAAGTGAACCCAGGTCTCCCACATTGTAGGCAGATTCTTTACTGTCTGAGCTACCAGGGAAGCCCAAGAGACAGGATGGAAGTGGTAGATGTTTTTCATGGAAAGCTTTGAAATGGGGCCTTTCCTGGAGGAAGGAGGATTAACTAAATGATGTTCCATCTGTTCGGGTCAAGGATCCCACAGACTCCTGGTGGGTCGGGATGGAATCGTCCCACCTGCCGGCCTGCAGAGACCTGGTCTCCTTCACTGGACCTGCCTCGGAGACCCCAGACCCGGCCCCTCACCTTCACCTGCATAGCAGCCTCACTTCGAGCAAATGGCTCCCTTCCCCTGGGCCTCAGCTTCCCCAGATGGAAGAAGAGGGGTCTGGGCCAGACGCTCCTTAGAGTCCCATTGGCTGAGCACAAGGCTCCAGAGACGGATGTGGACATTATGCCAGGAAAAACATATGTCCCACAGATTCTGGTTGGTCACTACCAGGACCCAGAAGGCCTTTCCAACCTCAGTCCTTTTGCCCACGGTGGGGAGTGGGGGGCTGTAGGGTCTGTATCCGGCTCCATCCGCACAGAGTGTGGCTCAGGAATCAGGAAGTGGAGCTGGTGCTATTTACGGGAGCAGGACAAGGAACTGGACAAGGCCATGTGCCCACATCCACATCTCCAGGATGAGCAACCACCTGGTGGCCGATTTGAACATGCACGGCCAGGGTCACCTCGTAGTCTCCCAAGAGATGCCCACCCGGAGCCCCAGAGCCTGGTTCTGTGTCCAGTCCACAGGCGGTGAATGGACTTTGGGTTTGTGAGGTCAAGGATGGATGTCTCAAGTCAGGAAGTGCCCAGTTCAGAGACGTTTCCACCCGCCACCTTCATGGCTCCCGGGTCCTGGGAACCAAAAAGGGAGATTTTGAAAATGCTGAACTGCAAGGAAATGCTTCCTTAATGGGAGGTGCTGTTAAAAGTGTCAGAGAGAGGTGCAGGAGGACTCTCCTTTGAGTGACAGCTGGTCTGCTGCTTAAAAATAGGCCTTTCCTGGGACTTCTCTGTGGTCCACTGGCTAAGACTCCATGCTCCCAATGCAGGGGGCCAGGTTCAATTCCTAGTCAGGGAGCTAGATCCCACAGGCTACAACAAGACCTGGTGCAGCCAAACAAATAGATACTAAAAAAAAAAAAAAAAAAAAGGCCTGGGCCTAGTGGTAAAGAATCCACCTGCCACTGCAGGAGACATGGGTTTGATCCCTAATCCAGGAAGATCCCACATCCTTCAGGGAAACTAAGCCTGTGCAACACAACTACTGAGCCTGTACTCTAGAATCGCAACTACCGGAAGCCCACAGTGCCCTAGAACCTGTGTTCTGCAAAAAGAAAAACCATGGCAATGAAAAGCCCCAGCACCGAAATTATAGAGCGTAGCCCCTGCTCACTGCAACTAGAGAAAGCCCTCACAGCAATGAAGACCCAGCACTGTAAAAAAACAAAAAAAAAAATAGGCCTTTCCTTCTGCATCTCCAGGAGTGGGGTAGGCAGGTCTAGGAGCCAAACTGGGCCCTGTCTCCCCTCTTCAAAGGCCATTGCTGCCCCCTCTTCTCAGAAAAGAGCAAGATGACACAGCAGCCCCTCTGGTTGCAGCCTCAGCCCCGGAGACCTTGAGCCCCAAGGAAGAGTCAGAACAAGTGGTCTGTGATCAGAGGTGGTTGGACAGTGGTGGAGGTCATGCAAGGACACACAGCCTTTGCTCTGGCCCTGTCCAGGCCAGCTCAGCCCAGGGTTCCGGCACTCGGGCAGGGACTCTTCCGGCGAGGGTCCACCTGGCGTTCGGGGGAAGAAAGGCTGGGAGGACAAAATGCCCACTGCAGCACCCAGGGTGGGGTGAGGCGGGGGAGGGGGTGCACAGGACTCTGACTGACCCGCTCTGCAAACAGCTGCTCCCTGCTGAGGTCAGCACCCGGCAGCCGGGCGAAGTGGGACTGGGTGGAGGAGGGAGTGGACTTTCCAGACGACCCAGGGAGCAGTAAGAAGACTGCTCGAAGACTGCAGAGCCCAGAGTCACCTTGAAGACTGCAGAGCCCCGTCCAGGCCTGACACCAAGAAGATGTATCTGGTCAGACTTGGCCAGGGCTTCTGCCTGTCACGCCCTGTTCTCTGGGGGGACTCTGACATCCCTCCTTTCTCAGCTGACCTGGGGAGTAAAGCAAACCCTCCTGGGCAGAGGACTTGGGTGCCCTTTGATCTCACCTGACAGATATCCACCATCTGAACTCTGGGCTCTGTCTCTTACTGCCTCATCTCCCTGAAAGACAGCAGCCCAGGGAGGGGAAGGAACTGTGAGTGGGACAGCATCCCTCCCACTAAATTCATGTCCATCTGAAAACCTCAGAATGTGACCCTATTGGAAACAGGATCTTTGGAGATGTAACTGGTTAACATGCGGTCACACTGGAGTAAGGCTTCCCTGGTGGCTCAGTGGTAAAGAATCCGCCTGCAATGGAGGAGCCACAGGAGACTCAGGTTCTATCCCTAGGTGGGAAAGATCCCCTGGAGGAGGGCATGGCAACCCACCCCAGTATTCTTGCCTGGAAAATCCCATGGACAGAGGAGCCTGGTGGGCTACTATGGTCTATAGAGTCACAAATAGTCGGACACGACTGAGTGACTGAGCACTCATGCATACTAGAGTCGGATGAGCCTTGTCCTTATAAGAAGTCACACCCAGAGGAGGTCACACAAGGCAGACACTGAGTGATGCATCCACAAGTCAAGGTGTGCTGGGACGGGACAGACTCTCAGAGCCCTCGGAAGGAAGTGACCCTGCCCACAACTTGGTTTCAGATACCTGGCCTCCTGAACTGAGATGAAACACCATTTCTGTTGCTTTAAGACTCCCAGTTGGCAGTCATTTGTTCCGGTGGCCCCAGGAAATAACCACACCACCCTCCTCTCTACACCAGCCCCTTCCTCAGGCTTTTGAACCCACCCTATCCAGAAGACCCTCATCAGGGTCACCAGCGATCACCTGGTGATGTGTCCACAAGCCAAGGTGTGCTGGGACGGGACAGACTCCAGAACACTCCTCCTCCCCCAGCCCCTCAGCTACTCCACTTCTCCTTCCTCATCATCATCAACCCTAAACAATGACTTGCCCCAAGGCTGGGCCTCAGCCATCTCCTCCTTCCTTTCCTTGGTGACCTCATCCAGGGTCAGAGCTTTCAGCTCCATCTCCACTGACCACTGTCCTGTCTCCAGACCTGCAGAGTCACTGTGACATGTTGAGTGAGCATCGCAAATGTCACTTCCCCACCATGGTGCCCACCGTGGTGGTCCCTGGCCCTCACCAGAACCTGGCCCTTTCCCCTGGACAGCCATCAGGGCTCCTCCCTGGCCTCCCGGTGGCCCCTCCTGCCCCCACCGTCCATTTCTACGCAGCAGCCAAAGTGACCCTTTTAGGGCATAAGATCAAACATCCTGCAGAGGCTGGGGTTGCTGCCTTACCCTCACAGGTTTCCCATCCGGATCCTCCTAAGCCAGCCAGCAGTGCAGAGTGGGGCCCATTCATGTCTGATTAGGAGAGTGGAAGGTGAGAAGCCAACGGGGCCCTGGCACACTGCCTGGCATTATGGTGGGGACAGAGGAGCATCCTCATCAGACACCAAGAGTGTGGAGGGGGCTCAAGCCTCTGGGCACTTCCAGTCTCCCCCCCTCCACCCCAGGGTCCAGCTCAGGGGTGGGCTTCTCATAACACATGCCCATGCTATTCCCCTCCCCCTCCACCCCTTTAAGTTTCCCAAACAAGAAAAATTGCAAAGGCATCTGACCTCCCATCTAATGCAGAGCTGATAGGGTATTGACCGATCACGCCCATCTGGGCCTCTGGGACTGCTTTGGCAGAACCACCGCCAAGCCTTGTCCTGACTCGGCAGGGGAACAGTTCTGTTCGTGCACGCCCTGATTCGCCATGGGGGAACAGGCCCCTCCCAGCCACTCTGAGGTCTGTGTTCTGTCCTGGAGCTGGGCACATGAGCAGTGAAGCCATGCACTCCCGGCATTGGCACCAATGGACCTGTTTCCAGAGGGGCCAGGGCTGCCCCGTTCTTGGAGAGACCAAGTCTCAGAAGCCTGGACCCAACAGTTGACTCATCTGTCTGCACAGAGCAGGCATTAAAGGACTTCCCTGTGGTCCAGTGGCTAAGACCCCCAGCTCCTAATGCATAGAGGCCGGGTTCAATCCCTGGTCAGGGAACTGGATCCCACATGCTGCAACTAAGAGTTCGCATGCTGCAACTAGAGATTCCACATGTTTCAACAAAGATCGAAGACTCCACGTGCCACAACTAAGACCCAGTGCAGTCAAATAAATAAATATTACAAAAAAGGTTGGGGGGGGGGAGCATTGAACTCCCTGCGGCTGTGGTCACTGTCTACTAGGAAGAGATAAGCAGGACTACAGGCCAGGGTACCCTGAGACCCTGGGTCCCCGGGCTCCCAATCCCTGCCCATCCCTGCACAGGGTAGATGTAGCTGTGAACCTTCTAGCCTGACTCGTGGAGAGATGGACTCACAGAACTTGCCCTGCTGGTTCCCAAAACCAGGTCTGGATGACTTCCTCAGGGAGATTACCTGCTGGATGCACACCTGCCAGGAGTACCAGGAGGACCAACGGTGCTGGGCTACACAGGTGAGGTGGACACCCCACCTGGCTGTGGGCTCACTGCTCTCACCCTGTCAGAGCCTGCCAGGAGCAGCAAGGGAAAGATGGGCAGAGGAGGGCTCCAAAGAGAAACATGTGTACCCCATGGAGTACAGGGGGCATCTGCTGTCGAATGGATGAGAGGTCGCTGGCTTTCACTATGTGGGCAGCCCTAGTACCCCCAGGACACAAAGCTCAGCTCAATAATATGATGGTTACTGTGCTAGAAGACCTGCTAGAACTGCAGATCAAACCTGGAGGCAGCTCAACCAGAAACAAGCCACATCTGTCAAAGACCATCCATCCACTGATCCATTCATTCATTCAACCATCCATCCGCCCATCTACTCAACCACCCACCCACCCATCCACCCACTCCTTTACTTATTCATCCATCCATCCACCCATCTGTCCACCCCCCATCCATCGATTTACTCCTTTAATCACTCACCCACTCAACTATCTATCTATCTATCCATCCGTCCATCTATCCACCCATCTAACCATTCACTCCTCTAGTCTCTCACCCACTCACTCACTCCTCTATCCATCCATTCCTTTAGTCATATACCCACCCACCCATCCATCCATTCATGCATGTATGTATCCATCTACCCATCTATCTATCCATTCACCCATCCATCCACTCCTTTAGTCATCCATTCATCCGTCCACCCATTCATCCACCCACACATCCATCCATCCATCCACCATCCAGCTATGAGGTGCTGCCACGTAATCTGCAGACTCTAGCTAGAAATCCCATCTAATCAGAGGCAAGGCAAAAGTCTAAGGATCTGAATGTTGGTGTGTCTACTTAAAGACATTTAAATTGCAACAACTGTAAACTTTTAGCTGGGCCCAGCCAGGACCAGCAGGGCACAGGGAGGCCAGGGACACCACCACCAAAAACAGAGCCGAGGACACTTACGGTCAAGTCCATTCAAGTAGCGCATGCGGATCTCACAGTGGCCCCAGACGGCACTCACTACAGGATACAGTTTTTTGCCCTTGAGTCCCCGAAAAGCTACTCCCATGTACTGTCCATCCACAATGAAGCTCAGGGTCCCGTCGTCCATATCCAGGGCCACCAGGAAGGAGTCGGGGACAATGAACGTCTCATCCGGCTCCAGAAAGGCTGGGTATGTCTTGCTTGGCTGGTTTTTGCCGTCGTGGTAGAGCCGGTTGCGACCCAAGTCCCAGCCCCAGGACTCATGGTTATTCCCCACGAGCGTCGTGTACCCCACGGAGTGCAGGGGGGCATCTGCTGTTGCCACCCCCACCACGGCATGGGTGCCGCGCTGCCTCATGGCCCACGTGATCTGCCACACGTGCAGCCCGCGCGTGTACCCGACTTTGCCCCTGATGGCGTCCGTGCTCTGGGCCACCGGATGCCGGTGGAAGATGAGCTTGTCGTCCTCCTTCACGAAGACATTGAGCGAGCGGTCATTGTTGTTCCAGGAGTGGAGCAGCTGGACGTCATAGGACACGGGGGGCATGTCCAGCAGCAGGTCCAGGCGGGTGGGCTTGCAATAGTCCAGACCCTGGAGCTCCTGCTTCAAGGGCCGGTATGTGGGGTCCCTCATGTCCACCGTCTTGATCCCTCCGGTGACCTTCTGCCCCATGTTGGCCTCCCGTTTCACCTGGTCACCGATGCCCAAGACAAACTCATCAATGGCGGGGCCACTTCTCCAGTTTTCAATCAGGCTGGGACGGCACTCCTAAGGGAGGCTGCTAGGTGATGTGGAGCATCCGGTACTGCCTAGTGGATGGAAGGAAAAACAGGAGGTGAGCTGGGGGTGCAGAGAGAAGGGGAGAAACCCACTAGGTTCATATATCACACAGGCATGTCCCTCCCATCACATCTGATTCTGGGCAGACCAGAGCCTCTGCACCGAGTGACATCCCCTCTGTCCCTGCAGCTAGGTTAGCATAAAGGAGGGGGCCGTGCACCTGGAAGTCTGTGTGGAGAGGTGGGCTTGGGGGCAGGTGTTACACCCAACTGTGTCAGGTATCCAGCCTGAGGCTTGCCAACTCATCACTGTTTCTCAGGGCAGAAGGCCAAGCTGGCCTGATTCCAAGGTCGGCTCAGGGCAGTGGGCGTCTCCTCTGGTCAAAGCAATGGGAGGCTTACTCCCAGCACCTGCTGTTTGGAGGGCAGGTGAATCCCCACGTGGTAGCAGAAACCATTTGAGATGCTGATTCCCAGTCCCTCCTTTCTCTTCCAGCACAGCCACCTCCAAGATGTACCACCAGTTCACACTAGGGAAGGGAACCCCAGGGTGGGCATAGAACTCCTGGCTCAGTGGCTCCAGGGGGCACAGCAATGCCCCCACCCAGCTGGCCCAGAATCAGGTGGGCACAGGGCTCTCACTGCCACCCCTGGGTGGTTCTGGACCCACCTTTAGACAGCCACCCCCTCCTACCCACACTCTTCAACTGGCGTCTAGTGTTTGGCTCCTCCAGTCCCCACAGCCCATCTGGGAAAGAAGTCCGACTCCAAGACAACTCATTTCCGCCCAGGCTACGCCATCCCTGTGTCCTTTAAGGGAGATCAGAGCCACGGGCTAGAGAGGAGAGCCCGCTGTCTGTCCTCTCCATCAGCAGCACTGGGAGGAGGGGCTGAAATGTGGGATAGATAGGACTCTGGTCACCCCCGCCACTCCTGTCCCCATGTCCGCCTTGAAGAAGGGGAAATCACAAGCTAGTTTGGTTTCTTAAGCCTCACTCAAGAGGGAAGGTGCTTCCTGCCATCACAACCCCTACCTCCCACTCCCCTGGCCCATGGGAGGGACTCTTGGCTGCCTAGTTTGGGGGATAGGCTCCGAGGACTGGCTTCCCAGGTGACTCAGTGGTAAAGAATCCACCTGCCAGTGCAGGAGATGCAAGAGACGTGGGCTCGATCCATGGGTCGGGAAGATCCCCTGGAGGAAGACACAGAAACCCACTCCAGTATTCTTGCCTGGAGAATCCCATGGTCAGAGGAACCTAGTGGGCTACAGTCGATGGGGTCACAAAGAGTTGAACATGACTGAGCATGCACGGTCTCACGCTCTCCCAGGACTGACCAGACAAGGGAGCAGGAAGACTCCTGGCTACATAAACAGGACTAAATGAGGGTACAGAGATGCTGGGCAAGAAGCCATGGGTGTCTGGCTGCTGGAGAAGCATCACAGGGGCACTTGTTCCCAGGAGCATGATGGTGCCTGAGACAAGGACAACACAAGGGAGCCCAGCGTGGGGCTGCAGTTGGCATGTCATTTTCCCTCCGAGGCGCAAGGTGGAGCGTCTGCAAGGGGATGAGGGCAGGGACTGGCTGCAGAAGATCTGGCAACCTGGGATCACTGGCCTCCCCACCGGGCACCCAGGGATCTGCAGGACCAGGAGGACGGGAGGGATCTGCAGTGAGACCGGCTTCCGGTCTGGTCTCTGGCTGCCCTGGAGCTGCCTTCCTCTCATCAGCTGGGACAAGATTCCCAGAGATGCCCCATACTCAAGGCGGCCAGGGGTCCTGGGAGGCAGGCTCTTGGCAAATGCCTGTGTGGGAGTGCTTGGACCCCCTTATCTCAGTGAGCAGGTCACTCTTCTCACCCTCCAGCCTATCACCATCTTGTCAGCTGGCTCAAGCCTCATAGCAAGAAGGACCTCTCTCCTGGAATCTCATGGGGTCAAAGATCCCACCCCACCCCACCCATGAGAACGGGTAGAGTGAGGGGGAGGCTAGGGATGGGGTGGGGGAGAGGAGACCTGGGCAGGTGGGCCATGTGGGAAGGAAGGGTGGTGGGGGGAAAGCCCTTCCAACCCATTAATTTAAAATACTTGGTGAGAAATGAGTGGGAATGGAGAAGGACTACAGCAAGGAGGTTGAGGTCAAGTCAGAGGTGGAAGGAGGGAAGGGTTGATAGGGTGGGGGCGGGGGAGAGGGGGAGAAAGGGACAGAGGGAGCTCGTGGGCTAGTACATCTGGGCCTGTGCACACATGTAACCCCTACTGGAGCTGGATCAAACCAGTCAGTCCTAAAGGAAATCAACCCTGAATATTCATTGGAAGGACTGATGTCGAAGCTGAAGCTCCAATACTCTGGCCGCCTGATGCGAAGAGCTGAATGATTGGAAAAGACCTTGATGCTTGGAAAGATTGAAGGCAGGAGGAGAAGGGGACTACAGAGGATGAGATGGTTGGATGGCATCACCGATTTGATGGACATGAGTTTGAGCAAGCTCCGGGAGATGGTGAAGGCCAGGGAAGCCTAGAGTGCTGCAGTCCATGGGACTGCAAAGAGTTGGACACGACTGAGTGATTGAACAACATAGCTGGACCAGGATCAGCAAACTCTCTGTCAAGGGAGAGCTGGTAAATGCTTTAGGCTTTATGGGCCCAAGAGTCTCTGTGCAACTCCTCAGCCCTGCCTTGTCGCCTGGGAGCAGCCACAGACAACACATAAATAAAGAAGCCTGGCTGAGTTCCAATAAAACTTTATTTACAAGAGCAGACCAGGAGGTAGTTGGCCAGTCCTACACACGGATCACGGCAGCAGGAAAGCACGAGATGTTTGCTGGGAGGAATCGTGTGGCAGCAAGGTCAGTCCAGCCCCAGAACGAGGGGTCAGAAAAGACAGCATAACCTCTCAGCGGCTGGTCAGCTGTCTGTCTGAGTCAGCCACCTGCCTCCTCTCCATCTCCTGTCTACTTTCAAATGTGGCCACAGGGACCCACTAGCCCTCGTTTTGGGGACTATGGCCTGCCAGGGTGCTCCCCCCAGCCTCCTCCCCATCCTCGCCTCCAGACTCTGCATCATTCCTCTGCCAGCCCTGCTCCTGAGGCTTCTAACCCCCAGCCCTCTGCCTGAGACTCATCCTACGCTTTTCTGAGCCTCGGTTTGCTCTTCTGTGAGATGGGTGTCAAAGAGGAGAGCTCGTCCCCAGGATCAGAGCAGAGCATGTGGTTGTGAGGGTCCCGTCTCCTCTCATACCCTGGGGGGGGGGTGGGGGTGGGAGTGGGGGAGTGGGAGGAGAAGGGAAGCAGGAGTGGTGGGCAATCACAGTGACAGGGCGGGGACACTGCGATTCACACACTGGTGCTGCAGATGACTCGCTTTACCCTGAGGAGGGACACAGAGGGATACAGCTCTCACACGCACATGTGCATACACACACACACATCACACTAGAAGCCTGGCAAGGCCTCAAGGAGTCTGCATTTACTTTCAAGACAGTGAATGAGATCAAAAGTTCTGAGATAGGGACTGCCCCGGTGGTCCAGTGACTAAGACACCACACTCCCTGTGCAGGGAGCTGGGTTCGATCCTTGGTCAGGGAACTAAGATCCCACATGCCACAACTAAAGATCCAAAGTGCTGCAACAAAGATCCGACACAGCCAAATAAATAAATATTTAAAAAATTAAAAATAAACATTAACAAAAAAAAGCTCTGGAACAGAAGGGAGGGATGTCTTCCACCCTAGACATTTTCCACCTAGAGTGAACACGCCCCTCCCATCTGATGCCACACCCGTCATCCTTGCTGGGATAAAAATCAGCTCATGGTTCACTGTGTAAGGAGATGTGTCTTGGACTCTCTAATGGGCAAAAGCCTTCCACATAGTGTCCCCCTTGGGATGGGGTGGCCTGGGACTCTAAGAACCCACCAGAGTTGCCCATCCACAACGGAATTCCAGGTGGACCCCCAGCGCTAAGTGGATGAACCTCCTCCCACTGTCACCACCAGCAGCCAATTACATGCTCTTGGCTCAGGGTCTGGGGAACAGCACTCCTATCCCAAAGCCTGGCTTCGAAGAGGATTTGCTGGGAGCCACAGCTATCCACCGAGAGAAAGACCAAAGCCTCACACAACACCTTCCCTCCAGCTTCCTGGGCTCCTCTAGGTGGGCTCTCTGCTCTCAGAGGGCAGGGCAACCAGATCCAGAATTGGAGGACATGCCGGGAAGGAAGCCCAGAGCCAAACAGTGACCCCCAGTGAGTGGGGAGGAGTCAGAAGCATCTCTGAAGCCCACTGTCTGGGAGTTCAAGACCTGGGCCAGGGGAAGGGTACCCAGCCTTTACCGATCTAAAGCAGCAATCCTCTCTGAAGTGGGTGGGAAGGGCACACTGATCTCTGTCTCCTGGGCACACATGGTTGAGAACACCTGTTGGATACACCCACGGTTTTCACTATGCAAGAGGAAAGTAATGCTGACAGGCTTCTATCGGTGACAGAGGGACCAGCAAGCCTTGTGGGATGCACAGGAACAGGAGAAGATGTAGGGAAAAGGCCGTTTGTGTATGGGTGTGGGCATGTATCCCAGACAGACAGACTCCACCTGGGACATGCTTCTCGGCAAATAGGTGCCACGTGACAGTCTCCATTCAGGTGTAAAACATGCCGCAGTCACCCACTGACCACTTTTCCAGGGGTCTCGTCTATAAAACCCTACAGCCCTGCAGAGGGACATGTGGGCAAAGATGCCCACTGCACCATGAACTCCAGCAGCCATGGAGAGAAGGAGGTGGCCCCTTAGATGTGCTGACTTAATGTAACATGTAACATGACGCTGTTATATTTTTAAAAAACAAATTGGAGAACAACATGCAGAGCACGAACTGGTGTTTGTAAGAACAGAATTTTTAATGCTATCTGCTCATGTTTGTCTGTAGGCATACAGAAAGGTCTAGAAGAATAAACACTAAAACTGTCACAATAGTTAATCCTGGAGAGTGGGGAGTGGTATGCATTAACTTTAAGAACTCTTTGAATTGAAAAAAAATTTAATGCATGTATTCTATTTTGCGATGAAAAGGATGTTTAAGCACACAAAAAAGAATAAAAAGGTGGACAAATACTGATTTAACACACTACATTCACAAGAGCAAGTTGTTCCCAAAGCAACTCCTAGTCTTTCCACGTGTGTCACTTCTTATAAAGCAAGCACAGGATAAATGCTTAATTTACCCAGGAAGATATACATGAAGGAGACAGCAGGGCATTTAAAATACAGGACAAGAATTCCCAGTTACAGCTCTGGAACCATCCCGCCAAAAGAGGACAGTATTTCTACAATAAGTTTTCCCAAGACTTCTAATTGCACTGCTATTACAACTCGAATTTTATTTTTTCCCAGCAAAAATGGGGTAGCTATTTGTTAATCCTAAAGGAAATCAACTCTGAATATTCATTGGAAGGATGGATGCTGAAGCTTCAGCTTCAATACTTTGACCACCTGATGCGAAGAGGTGACTCATTGGAAAAGACCTTGAAGCTGGGAAAGATTGAAGGCAGGAGGAGAAGGGGCAACAGAGAATGAGACAGTTGGAGGGCATCACTGACTCAACGGACATGAGTTTGAACAAACTCCGGGAGATACTGAAGGACAGGGAAGCCTGGCATGCTGCAGTCCATGGGGTTGCAAAGAGTCAGACACAACTGAGCGACTGAAAAACAACAATAATCTGTCTCCGTGGGCTCCAAACAAGAAAAGACATGCACCATCCTCAGACAAGAAACCCAGCCATGGTGGCTATACGTGGTTCCATGCTCCGCCAAGGCCAGTTGGGGGGATGAGGAAGGAGGACCTCCAGGGGGCAGAGGCTGGAGAGGGGCAAGACCACCAACCCTGACTCAGCTGGGACAGCACCCTCAGCACCTGCTGGGAATGCGACCCTGTCCCTTCAATTAAATCAGCAGCTCCGCAGTTCCGGCTTCCAAAAAACCACTTTCGGATCAATTGGAACTGCTAAAAATTACCCTTTTGTTTTATTGTTAAAGACAAAAAATGTTTGTTGGGCCAGCAACATGTTGGAGACATGTCCAAGGTGATAGGTGACAAATGGATGGGACGGGGTGGTGTGGCAGAGGACACAGAGGCGGTCACTGTGGCATGGCAGGCGAACACCCAACCCTGCTCTCAGCTCAGTTCCCCCTCAGTGCGTCAGACTGACCCCAGAACAGTAAAACCATTGTTTCAACACGTGATGGGGAAAGAATAAAATTCAGGATGTGGAACAAGGTGACCTATTTATAAAGCCTCCTTTCACCTGCAGATCAAATAAGCTCCCTCCCTCCGCCTCCCCGCCTCACACAGTGCTGGTTGCAGACGAGGATTTTGCAAGAGAAGCAGGCCTGAGCAATGGGCTATTAGAGCAGGACACAGCTTCTGCAGCCCGGCTGAGTGGCTGCCACGCTCTGTCTGCTAACTGGGGTTTTGTGCTTCGTGAGCAGGGGCTCAAGAACACATTTCGGTGGTGGGAGCACCCAGGGAGGGTTTGCTCCGTGCAAGCCTGACCACAGAGCCTGGGCCAAGGTGCCACCAACAGCAGGACAAAAGCCATGTTATGTGGTCATTACCACCTCTACTACATGCACCTACAGCCTTGAGGAGAGACACCCAAGAAGATCCAGGAAAGCTGTCTTCTTGCTCAAGCAGGGCTAGAAAAGTCAGCGTCTGCCCCTAGAATCAACAAAAAGGATCGGACCTTTCTGGAAAGTTCTGATGAGTGGTTCTGGAGAGAAAAATCCCACATGGGCTGGAGCTCTAGTCTCTGACCTCAAAAGACCAAAAGATGCACCTGCCGTAAACACCTACAGAAGGACCCAGATTACTCACGGCACTTTCAGAAAAGGCTCAAATCAGTTGAGCCTGGCCTCTGGGAAACAGCATTCACATTCATTCAGAGACTAAAAATCATGAAAAAAAAAGAAGTCACGGCTGCAGCCGAGTCAAGGCTATGATGACAACGGCTCCGTTCACATGAGCAGCTCTGCTCCTGGGAGGGAGCTGAGTGACAGTGACACACGGCGACCTTCCAGAAAGCTTTCCGAGTCAGCAGCAGATGCCCAGTGGGGCGGAAGTCTAGATGGTGGACTCCCCACGTCACTCAGGCTGGGCGGTCCGTCACACTGGGTCTGCCCGGTCCATGCAGGAACTGGACGGGGGAGGGGTGTCCGTGGGAAGCGGGCAGGAAGGGAGCGCAGAGGACAGTGTCACAGCCACTTCCCAGGGGAGAGCCCATGGGTGCCCAAGGGGGAAGGCTCAGGGATGCAGGTCCCTCCCCGTCCCACCCTGGCTGGTGGCAGAAGCCCACAAACCCCGGTGGACTGCTGGTCCCAGTGAGTGTGCTCCAGCCTCGAGAGAAGTGGGGTTCGCCTTCCCCCAGGTGAGTGCCGGGACAAGGCTCCCTGGGGAAACAAGAGTCCTCTCTGCACTGTCTGCCTGCAGGACACACCCTCACCTGTTTACTCCAGCTCCGTGTGGCCTGTGAGGAGGCCTGGGACAACACTCGCCTGCATCAGAGACCCTCAGAGCGAAGCCTGACCACGTCCAGGCTTTAGGGCCTGGAGACCTGAGTGTGAGCAGGTGACACTCTGGCCTCTTCCCATGGGATGTGCCAACTGGGAAAGATCACCTCTGAGAGTCGTCCCATGGATCACCCCATGTCCCTCCAGGAGGAACAAGCAGGAGGGAGGCCAGGGAGAGATGTGAGGCTGTGAGAGGAATCAGTTCACAGAGAGATTCGAGGGGTTGGCTGCTGAGAGAGCTAGAGGGGCCTGTGTTCACTTATCCCACCTGTAGGCTCAGGTGATGCTCTCAAACCACCTAGAGAGTAAAAGGAGGGGGAAGAGTGGCATTCTGTGTAGCTAAAGCACTTCACATAGCATTGGGGGAACATAGTAGGTGTTTAATATATGCCACTCCCTGCCTTCTCCCACCTCCCTTTAACAAGACTTCTTTAGTTGCTAAGTTGTGTCTGACTCTTTTGTGACTCCATGGACTGTACCCCACCAGGCTCTTCTGTCCACGGAATTCTCCAGGCAAGAATACTGGATTGGGCTGCCATTCCCTTCTCTGGGGATCTTCCTGACCCAGGGAATGAACTCACGTTTCCTTCATTGCAGGCAGACTCTGAGCCACCAGGGAAGCCACGGGTTCACAGGAGTGGTTCTCAAAGCAGAGTCCCTGGATCAGTAGATCAGTGTCATCCTTAGAGACAGCAAATGCTTGGGCCCCACCCTAACCTCCTGAATCAGGCATGCTTGGGGTGGGGTTGGCATTCTAATGAGCCCTCCAGGGATTAGGACACTGCTAGTTTAAAGGAATTGCAGCTCAAGATTTTGGAATCTCAAATCCACATTGAGAACTGACAAGCTTGGACTGATGACTACAACTTTTAAAGATTTCTTGTTCTGTCCTGATTTGAAATCTTTCAAATGTTATACATGATCTTTTTTTTTTTTTTTTGAAAGTTGCTCAGTCATATCGGACTATGTAATTCCATGGACTGTAGCCTGCCAGGCTCCTCTGTCCATGGAATTCTCCAGGCCAGAATACTGGAGTGGGTAGTTGTTCCTTCGCCAGGGGATATTCCCAACCCAGGGATCGAACCCAGGTCTCCCACATTGGAGGCAGATTCTTTACCATCTGAGCCACCCGGGAAGCCCAAGAATTCTGGAGTGGGTAGCCTATCCCTTCTCCAAGGGCATCTTCCTGGCCCAGGAGTTGAACCAGGGTGTCCTACATCGCAGCCAGATTCTTTACCAGTTGAGCTACCAGAGAAGTCCATGCTCAAAAGAAATCACAGAGAAATAAAATATCACACTCCTACTCTAGCACAGATACAGGGACTGTCCACTCACAGCAAAGGATCACACCACACACACTACCCCCAAGTTGCTTTTTCCAAGTCATGATATATTAGCTCCAGCCTACATCAACTTTATGCTTTAGTAGCTATGTAATATTCCATCATCACAATTTTGGTAACTTTTCTTTTTTTTAGCTGTGTCACATGACTGTGGGATCTTAGCTCCCTAACCAAGGATCAAACTTCTGCCCCCTGCAAAGGAAGCCTGAAAGGAGTCCTAATTACTGGACTGCCAGGGAATTCCTGTGTATCTTCCCATTTAGTTCACGGCCGCCTCTCCTCTCATTGCCCTCAAAATCTTGGACTGCAGAACCTCCCACCCCATTGTCTATTTTTAGAAGAAAATCCAGTGTGAAAGTAACCTACCATCAGGCTTCCTGCTGTTGGAACTGTGGGGTCTGAAGGCGCTCGCAAGTTTCTGCACTCACTGGGCTGAAGGTTTGTCCACTGGACCTTGAATGGACCACAGCCAATGAACTTGGGCAAGATTCTAAAAGGAATGGAGCAGTGTGTCTCCTGGTGCAACCTAATCACGGTTCCCTGGGTGAGATTTCACGAACTCAACAGGATACCAAGGACGCGGCAAATCCCTGGGCCTCACAGGCCAGTTGGTGAAAAAAAAGGGACTTAAACATCCTTTAAAGATACAATGGCCTGTAGGTTACTGGCCTTCCTCCTCCAATCTTGTCAACCTGGAAAGTCCTGAACACCTGGGCTGATAACAAGGACAACCACAGCAGGCCCACAGGTGGCAAATACATTCATCCTGGACTTCCAGGCAAACACAAGGGTCTGGGCACCAGATTGCCATGGTGCCAGCTGGTCACATGAGGGATGAGGCGAGGAGGCAGGAAGGGGTCTCCCCAGCTGGCGCATCTATGGAGATGGACACAGCTATCCAAGATGTTAGCTGAAAGGATCACTGTATGAGGGGCAAGGGAAAAGTTCTGCTATCTTAAGTGACTGCAGCCACGAAAGTAAATGATGCTTGCTCCTTGGGACAAAAGCCATGACCAACCCAGACAGCATATTAAAAAGCAAAACCATCACTTTGCCAACAAAGGTCCATGTAGTCAAAGCTATGGTTTTTCCAGTAGTCATGTATGGATGAGAGAATTGGACCATAAAGAAGGCTGAGCATTGAAGAATTGATGCTTTTGAACTGTGGTCCTGGAGAAGACTCTTGAGAGTCCCTTGGATAGCAAGAAGATCAAGACAGTCAATCCTAAAGGAAATCAACCCTGAATATTCACTGGAAGGACTGATGCTGAGGTTGAAGCTCCAATAATTTGGCCACCTGATGCAAAGACCCGACTCATTGGAAAAGACCCTGATGCTGGGAAGATTGAGGGCAAGAGGAGAAGGAGGAGACAGAGGATGAGATGGTTGGATGGCATCACCCACTGACTCAATGGACAAGAGTTTGAGCAAACTCAGAGAGAAGGATAGGGAAGCCTGGCATGCTGCGGTCCATGGGGTCACAGAAAGTTGGACATGACTTAGTGAACGAACAACAATCTTAAGTGGAAGGAAGGACACAACTATATCTGTCCTACTAGTAGAATCTAGAAAAAAGTATACAGGCACATGTGTGAAAAGAGATGAAAATAAGCAGCAAAAATGATGTTGCTATGTTTAGAGTGATGAGTTTATGAGCTTCCCTTTCTTTCAGAGTTCCTTACTGTTGTCCTATTGTTGCAAAACCATAAGTGGATGAATCCAAATGTCCATCAATACATGACGGCATAGACAATTGGAAAACATATATAATGGACTATCACTCAGCCATAAACAGGAAAAAAGGACTGACACCTGCCATAGCATGGGTGGACCTCAAATCCTTCATGCTGGGGAAGAAGGCAGATCCAAAAGGTCACACAGTGGTGTTCTCACGTCTATGAAATAGCTGGAATAGGTAAATCCATAGAGACAGAAAGCAGACTGGTGGTTGCCAGGGGCCAGGGAAGGGGGGATGGGGAGTGAAGGCTAAGGGGTCAGGGTCTCTTTTATGGGAGGGTGAGTGGTGAAACATTTTACAACTAGACAGAGGTGGTGGCTACACAGCATCGTGAAGGTACTAGATGCCACAGAACCGTCTTGAAAATGGTTACTGTTACATGAACGTCACAACAAATGAAAACACACAAATAGATGAAAACTATGCACTTCTCCAAAATCCACATGGCAGGAGGTAGGTGTGGGAAGGGCCACAGAGCCGGGAAGAACCTAGAGCTTGTGGAGACCCAGCAGGCAGAACCAGGCCCCTCAGCCAAGTTTACACAGGGAGACAGCACTAAAGAGCCTCATAGTAAGGAGCAAAGAGCCTTCTAGAGCTGAGTTCTCCGCTCCCCACCCTACCCTCTTCCTTTCCTAGGAAAGAAAGAGCTCAGAGCTGTGGTTTGGCAGCCTGCTGCTTTGAGACGGCACCTGTGGATGGAGTTTTTCTGGGGGAATCCGGAATGCGTGCCTGCATCCTTGTGCCTGCGTCCATGATGTGGTGCAGGGAGGAGACGAATCGACACACACACACAGGTGCCAGTGGTGGGAGGAGGAGGATGTGTGAGAACCGAGGTCACGCGGACCCCGCATCCACACATCCTCCACTCTGGGAAGCAGGCAGGTTGAGGAGAGACAACACCCGGAGTTCCAGGTTCTGGCTTGTTTACGGAGCAGCTCAACACCCTGAGGCCACTCCAAACTGGCAAAGGCTACCATGCGTTACAAGGCCACTCAGCGCTCGCTCGCTCCCCGTTGATGACATCTGCGCCCACCTGCCAGCCACGATGATGCCACAGCGCAGGGCGCTGGTCCAGGCCAGGCAGGCCCCAGGCTAATGCACAATGTGACTGGACCTGCTGCCGCATGCAAACCTGCTCTCATGGGTGGAGTTTCTGCGTTCCCGTGTGTCTGTGTTCCTGATCACAGCTCACAGACTTGGAGAGACCTCAGTTTCTCATGCCAGGTGCTACCTTCTCCCACAAACCCCTTTTGGCCAGACTCACTCCTGGTAAACACGGAAAAATGGGCCCCAAAGGGCCACACTCTAGGCATATATATGTATATACTTGATTGATTCAGTCACTAAGTCTGACACTTTGCAACTGCATGGACTGTAGCCAGCCATGCTTCTCTGTCCATGGGGTTCTCCAGGCAAGAATACTAGAGTGGGTTGCCATTTTCTTCTCCAGGGGATCTTCCCAGACCAGGGATCAAACCCATGTCTCTGGCATTGGCAGGCAGATTCTTTATCACTGAGCCACCAGAGAAGCCATATATGTATACAGTAGGTGCTCATAAAGACCTGAGTTGCTTTCTCACCCATCCCACAAGCACCTGCTAATCCCCCATAGGGAAGCATGGGCTTCCTGAGACCCTTTCTTTGTTCCTTAGTCTCCGAGAACCTCAATTAAGTGGATGATTCAAAACCGGGAACTGGTGCCTGGGAAAGCTAGAGAATGTTCCACCTACTCCGCCAGAAAGCATCTTCCCCAGATGGAAGCTGGCAAAACTCGACGAAACCTACAAGACAGACAACTGCAGAAGTGATCCAACCTGAGGGGTGGCCTGCAAATGTTCAGCTAATGAGCATTTGGGAAAGCCAAGTTCAAATTAGGTGCTTTAGGGCTGGAATTCATTCCCAAAATATTTGTTAGACACCTACTATATACATTATACATATTCATACTCTAGGGCTTCCCTGATGGCTCAGTGGTAAAGAATCCCCCTCCCAATGCAGGAGACACAAGTTCAATCCCTGGATTGGGAACAGCCCCTGGAGAAGGAAATGGCAACCCACTCCAATATTCTTGCCTAGAAATCCCATGGACAGAGGAGCCTGGCAGGCTATAGTCTCGGGGTTGTGAAAGAGTTAGACATGACTTAGCAATTGAACAACATACATACTATAGAAGTAGAAATCATTGCCCTCAAGGAGTTTACAGTCTGATGAGGGAGACACACAGCCATTGTAACAATCTTCTGAACAATCAATGTGAGCTTCAGGACACAGATTTTTATCTGTTGTCTTCAAGATGGGAGGCCCCATGCCTAGAACATTGTCTGAAACAAAGCAGGTGCCAAACAAACAAGCCTTGACTGAACAAATATCTAACACTGTTGTAGTTGTTCAATCACCAAGTCGTGTCCAACTCTCTGCAACCCCATGGGCAGCAGCTCACCACGCCTCCCTGTCCCTCACCATCTCCTGGAGTTTGCCTAAGTTCATATCTAACATGGGGCCAGGTAATAAGTATCAAAGAAAAATGAAGCAGAGTGGCAAGGACAGAGAAAGGGATGGGAGAAGGTGGTGAGGAAAGACTTCTCTGATACAGTGATACATGGACAGAGACCTGGAGGAAGCAAAGGAGAAAAGCATGTGAGTATTCAAAGGGAAGGGTGTCCTGGGCAGAAGGAACAGGATGTGCAAAGGCCCTGAGGTCTGAGCATGTGTGGCAAATCAGGGGAACTACAGAGATGTGGTGTGGCTAGAACAGGAGGAGGAAGAGGCTGTGGAGGGAGGTGGTTGGTGCAAGGTGTGCGGAGGGCAGGCACACCCGGCCTTGATGGTAACAAGGAAGAACTTTAGATTTTGTCTTCAGTGTCATGAGAAACGAGCAGGGGGCTTTGTGCATGCAGAGAATACAATCTGACTTCCCTTCTAACAGAATCCCTCTTGGCTGCTCTGTTGAGAAGAGGTTGTTGGTAGCCAGAGACCAGCTAAGAACTCAATGCAAGGATGCAGCTTGGATGGGGGAGCGGTGGAAGTGGTGGGATCCAGAGTGTAACCTGAACTAGATATAACCCCATGTGAGTGCATGCACACTAAGTCACTTCAGTCGTGTCCGACTCTTTGTGACCCTATGGACCATAGCCTGCCAGGCTCCTCTGTCCATGGGATTCTCCAGGCAAGAATACTGGAGTGGCTCTGACATAAATCACAGCAAGATCCTCTATGACCCAACTCCCAGAGTAATGGAAATAAAAGCAAAAATAAACAAATGGGACCTAATTAAACTTAAAAGCTTTTGCACAACGAAGGAAACTATGAGCAAGATGAAAAGACAGCCTTCAGAATGGGAGAAAATAATAGCAAATTAAGTAACTGACAAAGAGTTAATCTCAAAAGTATAAAAGTAGCTCATGTAGCTTAATACCAGAAAAATAAATGCGCCAATCAAAAAATGGGCCAAAGAACTAAACAGACATTTCTCCAAAGAAGACATACAGATGGCTAACAAACACATGAAAAGATGCTCAACATCACTCATTATCAGAGAAATGTAAATCAAAACCACAATGAGGTACCATCTCACGCAGGTCAGAATGGCTGCTATCAAAAGTCTACAAACAATAAATGCTGGAGAGGGTGCAGAGTAAAGACAACCCTCTTACATTGTTGGTGGGAATGCAAACTAGTACAGCCACTCTGGAGAACAGTGTGGAGATTCCTTAAAATATTGGGAATAGAACTGCCATACAACCCAGCAATCCCATTGCTGGGCATACACACTGAGGAAAACAGAATTGAAAGAGACACGTGTACCCCAATGTTCATCGCAGCACTGTTTACAATAGCTAGGACATGGAAGCAACCTAGATGTCCATCGGCAGATGAATGAATAAGAAAGCCGTGGTACATGTACACAATGAACTATTACTCAGCTATTAAGAAGAACGTATTTGAATCAGTTCTGATGAGGTGGATGAAACTGGAACCTATTATACAGAGTGAAGTAAGTCAGAAAGAAAAATGCCAATACAGTATATTAACACATATATATGGAATTTAGAAAGATAGTAATGATGACTCTATATGCGAGACAGCAAAAGAGACACAGCTATAAAGAATAGACTTTTGGACTCTATGGGAGAAGGTGAGGGTGGGATGATTTGAGAGAATAGCATGAAATGTATATTACCATATGTGAAATAGATCACCAGTCCAAGTCTGATGCATGAAAGAGGGCACTCAAAGCCGGTGCACTGGGGCAACCCTGAGGGTTGGGATGGGGAGGGAGGTGGGAGGGGGGTTCGGGATGAGGGACACACGTACAGCCGTGGCTGATTCATGTCAATGTATGGCAAAAACCACCACTATATTGTAAAGTAATTAGTCTCCAATTAAAATAAATTAATTAATTAAATAAAAATAATACTGGAGTGGGTTGTCATGCCCGCCTCCAGGTGATCTGCCTGACCCAGGGATCGACACTGCATCTCTTACATCTCCTACGTTAGCAGGCGGATTCTTTACCACTAGGGCTTCCCTGGTGGCCCAGCTGGTGAAGAATCTGCCTGCAATGCGGGAGACCTGGGTTCAATCTCTGGGTTGGGACGATCCCCTGGATAAGAGAATGGCTACATACTTCAGTATTCTGGCCTGGAGAATTCCATGGACCCTATGGTCCATGGGGTCGCAAAGAGTTGGACACAACTGAGCAACTTTCACTTAACTTTTTATCACTAGTGCCACCTGGGAAGCCCATAAACCCGTAGGATATCATATCATACCTGGTATAAGCAAAGGGCTGCTTAAGCTTTAAAGGTGGTGGTGAGTGAAGACACAGATGCAAAGCCCAGTGGTCTAATGGTAGTCTAATCCGAGGCCCCACGACTACAGTTCTTGTTCAGTCTACTCCTGGCTTAACAGTGATATCAGGTGACAAAACCTGAGGCACAAATCATGAGGGCCACTTGCCAGTTTCCCTGAGATCTGGTTCAGTGCCTCCCATTTGCTCCTTTCAGAGGCAAACACTAATGCTACCTGAGTGGCCTGCCTCAGGTTTATACATCAGTCTCTTGTGAGTTTGGTGGGTATATCGAAACCGTATCAGGGATTTCCCCAGTGGTCCAGTGGCTGACTCCATGCTTCCAACGCAGGGGGTCAGGGTTTGATCCCTGGTCAGGGAACTAGATCCCACATGCAGCAACTGAGAGTTTGCAACCTCATCTAAAGATCCTGCATGCCGCAACTAAGACCTAGCGCAGCCAAATAAAGATATTTTAAAATAAATTTTAAAATGATATCAATATTAGATATATTGTTGAAATTCAGTCACTAAGTTGTGTCTGACTCTTTGCATGGACTGCAGCATGCCAGGCTCCCCTCTCCTCCACTATCTCCTGGAGCTTGCCCAAATTCAGGTCCATCGAGTTGGTGATACTGGATATATTGGGGGGGGGGGGGGGAAATCCCATTCTTGAACATGCAAAAGGTAGGTGGGCCACAATGACCCCAATGTGGGTGGGCCATGACGACCCCAGGCCCAACACAGCCCCTTGGCATCCTCATCTGGGTAGCTCTGAGGCTTCTACTGAAGATTTCTTGGAACTAAAACAGGGTGGGTCAAGAAAAAAGGGAGAAAACTACAGACAAAGATGGAGAAGGCTGCAATCTGAAGTTGGGCCACCTGGGTTTAACTTTCAGCTCCACAAGCTGGGCAACCTTGGGCAAGTGCTCCAACCTCTCTGAGCCTCAATTTCCTCATCTGTTGACATGGGGATGATGACTGTTCAACCCTACTGATTTGCTTTAGGGATTAAATGGGGATGCCAACACTTAAAAAAGCTGAGCACTTAATAAAGAGCCACAGTAGCCATGTATGTGTAGTTTAATGTTCTGAGGAAAAGGAGGGAGGGAGAGAGAGAGGGAGGGAGGGGAGGGCTTCTTAAGGAGATGTTTCCTCCCCAGGGGTGGAATGCAGCCATGCAAATTCTGACACCCATCCCCCACTGCAAACTCAGCACTCTCCCAGAGAACAGCTGCCTTGGGGTGTCCATGACCCAGCTCTGTGGCCACCTCTTGCCATGGGAAGCTCACTAATGGCGACAGAGAGGTCTCCACTGGAAGCTCCCAGGTGATGCTGAAGCTGAGGCCGCTCAAAGCCAGCCATGGTTTTGTCTGCCTCTGCCGAAATCCCCCAATGCCCCTACCTCATCCCCCACGCCGCCCCTCCAACAATGTGCCGGCTCCGGCAGTGGCAGTGGGCCTGCCATGCCTCTGTATGCTCTGGGGCCAGGGGGCCAGGACAGACACATCCGGAGAAGTTTCTTGGGAAAGTACCTTGGATCCGGGGTGAATCTGGTCCACTTGTCACATATGAAGATACAAAAGGAGGAAAGAGGAAGTGGAAAAAAAGGGAAATTGGTCCAATAACCATTTAATGGGCTGATCCAGGATGGCAATCGGGGCAGAGGGAGGAGGAAGCCAGGTGGAGGCACTGGCTTTGCCCAGCAAGGTTGTCAGCCATACTTCAGAATCAAGCGAGCCCAGGATGGGCCAGTGGAGCTGGACCAGGGCCTCAGTACCTAGCAGGAGTGAGGGCTACACATGCATGTTTCATGCACTCGCCTCTGCAGGGCTGCACTGCGACTCCAGACAGAACACGCTCAGAAAGGTATTTCCTCTGCAAGTTGGGCCTTCCATAAAATCACAGCAGCAGCATGTCACCTTCACAGGTGACATGGGGAGCGGGGGATGTGTCCCCCACACTTCAGTGTCAAGGAAGGCAGCCTCGTTGCAGCTATGGGGGCACAAGACCACAGACCCAGGTGTGGGGACCCCTCCCCAGCGCCCAGCTAGGGCAGCCAGCCCCAGGGCAGCGCCGTCCTGTAACCAGAGGAGGACCACGGTCCCCTCCCACCCAACAGACTGCGTGTTTCTAAGGCTGTCCCAAGTTTCCGTTCCCATATCAAAAGCACCTCTTTTCTGCTGAGGCGGCAAGACCTGCCAACAAAACAAGCCTCTGGGACCCACATTTCTGTAAAATGCCTTCCCTTGAAAGGCACTTCAATGAATCACTGAGGTTAAATAGTATCGGCAGCTGGGTTGGTGGAAGAAATCCTGGTGTAAGTCGGACAGAGGTGCTTGGGTAGGGGTCCCTCTGTGCCCTGCCCACCCCCCTAATACCCCGATCTTGACTGCCAGCACCTCCTCTCCAGGCCCCCAAATGGAAAACCAGACATGCCTGAGATCCTGCACATGGAGCTGGATGATTCCTTCCTTGGGAAGTGATCCTTTTAGCAGCGAGGGAGCCAGTCACCCAGAGTGCCCTGCATCTGGTCACGCCCCCCCCCCCCCCCCCCCCCCCCGCCCCCGCCTGGGGAGCCCATGGGTCTGCCGCTGAGGCATCGCCTGGGAGCTGGTTGGAAATGCAGAGTTGTGGGCCTGGCCCCAGCTGACTGCCTCTGAGCAGCCCTATCACTGGTGATCCGTGTGCCCAGGTGGGTGGGGGCTGTGGCCTGGGTCCTCCCCAAGGTAGAGGCTGGCAGGAAACACATCAGAAAGAAAGAAAACAGAGGCCTGTCCAGCCTGTTCCAGGAAGCCAGTCCTGAAACATAATGGACTCCCAAGAAACCAAATCTAGAAGCCGACAAGTTTAACAGAAGTCACGGGCAGAGCCTGGCAGGGCCCTGTCCTAGCTAGACCCACAAGGGCAGGGGGCGCACAGAACAGGCTATAGATTCCTTGGCCCCCAGGCGTTCTAGAAGCCCTAGGTCTATCGGGGTCTTGGGAAACCCAAGGCAGTGGCAACACCTCTCCCAGGCCCTCCTCTGCTCCCTAGCTCTCTCTGCTCCTCCAGATAGTCATGATTCCCCAACTAGCCAAGCCAGCCCGCAGCCTCCAAGAGCCTCATGCTTTCTTGCAGCCACACCTGCAGCCCTTGCTTTCACTTCAAACAACCCCACCCGACCAGAATCCAGGCCCTCCGAGATCAATCCTGGCCCTCTTGGCCACGGAGCTGTCCCTGGCTGGCCTCCACGACCTGGGCTGCTTCACAGCAGGTCTCCGTCTCCCTGCAAAAATCTCCCCCAGAACTAGCTCAGGACCCTGGATCCTGCCGGAATCTAGAATGAAGGTCATCCCTGGCCCCTAGCAGCACCCTGGCCCAGGTCCACAATCCTGGCCACGACCCACTCCTACACGGCCTGCCCGCAAGTATTGACCTCACGGTCTCTCGGACACCTACCGGAGGATTGGCGGAGTTCTGGAATGTTTCGGGCCAGTGCCCGGGGATGGGGGGGCTCCAGGAGGGAAGCCCTCAATCCCCGGGCCGGGGGAGACGGAAGCGGAGTGCAGGCAGCTCGTTGGTGCCCTAGGAGCAGGGTGCCTCCCTGCCAGTGGCCGGGCCCTGCAGGTCCCCAGGCCTCCTCGCTCGGCTGGATCAGCCCTGGCCGGAGTGAGCTCCACCGTCACCAAGGGGAAGCGGCCCTTGGTTACCGCTGGCCGGGAGAACACAGAAGGCAAAACAAACACTGGACTGGCTCCTCACTGCTGGGAACAATTACAAGGTAATCGGCCAGTTTTTAAAAGCCCTCCAGAAGGGAGGCTGCTGGCCCAAGGGGAAGCTGGTTTGTAACCCATTCTCTCCCTCCTGCTGCTGCTGCATCCTCCTCAAGACCCAGAGACCCTCTTTCCACCCCGCACAGAGACCCCCGGCAGAGCAAGGCTGGAGTTTCAGAGGAAGTGGGGCACACAGTCCCAGGTGGGCCGAGTGCCACTTCAGTGCCCAAGGTACGTTCCAAGACGACAGGTGGGCCCCACCCGGCAGGTGTGGACCCTGGCCAGCCTGCAGGGGCAGACTCGCTTGGTCCCCTTCTGAGGTCCCTTTCCAGCAATAATCAGCTCTTTTGTCCCCAAGCAACTTGTCATGAAACTAACAGAAACTCACCAGTGAAGAGTAAAGAGCTCGTTTACCAGGCTCCAGCCGGGGCTGATGGACCATCAGCCAGGACGGTGCCCAGGTCATGGCCAACCCCCAAGGACTGTCCCCAGGGAGGGAGGTGCTTCAGGTACAGCCCGGGCACTGATCCCCAACTGTTGCCTGTCAGCAGACCTGGGACCCACAGCCAGTCACGTACCTCCTCTTAGAAGACATCCCAGAGCCCAGGGTCTTTGTTGTGACCCCAGACCCATATGAAGAAACCGTGGGGAGCCCCCAGTGGACAGTGGGCGGGCTGAGTGACACCCAACCCCATCTCCAGGTCCCCCCAGGTGGGGGCACGTACAGGAGGAGGATTCCTCCACCCCCACTGCGGATCCTCTGTGTCCTCCAGGCAATGGTTCAAGCCTCCCTCTCCCCCTGCTCCCTCACAGGGAAGGTGCGGCACCTTTCTGGGGCCAGATGGCTGACCTCAGATGGGGAACGTGGTGGCAGGTCCAAACCCCAGACAAACAGGGCCTGTCTCACCCTCTTAAATTCCCCTACCCCACCCTGCAGAGGACGCTGGTTAGTTCTCCCATCCTGTAGAAGTCACGTTGGTCTCAGGAGAGGAGAGCTCGCCTTGGTTTCACGGACCTCCTAGGGGACAGAGATTTGGAGAGACAGAGACACACAGAGACAGAGAAAGAAACAGAGAGACAAGGACAGAGAGAGAAAACGAGAGGTAGAGACAGTCAAAGAGACTCAGAGAGAGAGCAGAGAAAGAGAGAGACAGAGACAGAGACAGAGAGACTCAGAGAGACAGAGAGAAAGCAGAGAAAGAAGCTGGAAAGGAAGCATAGGAATGCGGAGCAGGAGGGTGGAGGCCCCACGGCCTCAGCAGACTTGCGTTGGCCGAGGGTCCCATCAGGAGGGCGGGGCTGAGGCTCTGGGTGGGAGCTGCACCCCCTCCCCCGTGGTACTCAGAGGGGGACCCTTCCTCAGTAAGGCACCCAGAGGAGCAGGGTAGTGAGGAGATGGGGGCGGGGTGGGAAGTTGGGGTGCATCTCTGCCCACCTCCAGCCTCACCCTGCCCCCTCCCAAAGCGAGTTTCCTGTCCCCAAACCAGGGAGGTCTTGAAGCTAAAGCAAGTCAGCAGCCTCACTGGCCAGCGCAGCCAGTGGCCGCAGGGAGGGAGCCTGGGCTCCTGCAGGTGCAAGGACCAGCCTGGGCTGTGCTTTGGAAGCGGAAGGGGGACCGACAGTGGTCACAGCGGCAGTGGCAGCTTCCCTAGACAGGCTGAACACCTTGAGGAGTCCCCGCTTTTTAAAAAACCAAATCAGCACATTTGGAGGTAAAGACCTGGCCTACATGAGTACCTGGTCACCCTGCTGTCTGGCCTAGTCTCTCTCTGCTTGTCTCAGAGGGACCCAGGGCCCAGTCTGTGCCCTCACCTGCCCCAGAGGCATAGAGCTGTTCTCTAGGGGGTGCTGAGTGGTGGGAGTTAACACTGGGGTTAGAGCCTCAGATGTTGCTCTGAGATGCTGAGAACAGAAATGGAGCATTTCTGGGACAACTGGATAGAAACTATCAGAAAGACCACTCCACCTCTCACTTGAGTTGATGGAGAAGTTTCTTTCAGACATCCAGGTTTGACTTTGATCCCAGATAAGGAAGAGAAGGGGCCAAGCATCCCTGGGCTATGATACCAGAACCCCACTTGGCATCCCCCCCCAACACATTCCTGCCTCCCTTGAGGACCTGGGCATGGCAAATGTGGCTGCCATACCCAGAGGGAGCCTGGTTGGCTGGGGAAGGGGTCACTTAGTGCCACTTTCTGTTTAAATATCCACAAACTGGCATTTTCGGTAGTCTTTCTCCTCACACGGTGAGGAAAATTTAAGCCGTCACGAAAAAGTAAAGAGCTTCTTACCCTGCTCTTCTCTTACCACTAACGATCCATTTGGTAAATTTGATGCACTGTCCCCCAAGGCACAGCCTGGTGGGAGTGGTGGGGAGGAGACAGGACAGCAAACTGCCTAGTAACCACTGCCTCCCAGCAGAGATGCTGTCTTCAAAGAGCTACAGTAGAAGCAGGATGCTCGAACTTGGGGGTTGCTGAGATGGGTGGGGGTGGAGGTGGGGTGCGACTCTTGGGGACATCCCCTTTGGGGTTCTGACCAAAGCTGGGATTTTAATAGCAAGGGTGAGCTGAGGGAGGAAGCAGACAGACACCACCCTGACCCTTGCCGTGAAAGAACCCTTCCCCCGCCACAAACAGAAGTGAGGAGGTATATTTGGGACCCAAAGGGTGGTCAGGAGATTAGAATGGCATTTGGGAATTTTGAGCAGTAACTGGAGAGAGGGAGAGAGAGGAGGGAACATAGTTTGGATGACAAAGACCTTGAATGTCATGACAGGGAGTCCGGGCTCAGGCACACGTGCCAGGTGGGGAGGCGACAGGTCAGAAAGCCTGCTCCTGGGCTCCCTGGTGGTCCAGTGGTTGGGAAGATCCCCTGGAGAAGGGATGGGCTATGCACTCCAGTATTCTTGCCTGGAGAATCCCATGGACAGAGAAGCATGGCGGGCTACAGTCCATGGGGTCGCAACAAGTCGGACATGACTGAGTGACTAAGCACACACTGTAGTTAAGAATCTGCCTGCCAATGCAGGGGGCGTGGGTTTGATCCCTGGTCCAGGAAGATCCCACATGCCTTGGAGCAACTAAGCCCTTGTGGCACAACTATTGAGCCTGTGCTTTAGAGCCCAGGAGCTCATGTGCCACAACAACTGAAGTCCTTGCACCAGCGGAGTCCATGCTTTGCAGCAAAAGAAGTCGCCACAGTAAGACTGAGCGCTGCAACTAGGGAAAAGCCCACAAAGCACAAAGACCCAGCTCAGCCAAGAATAAATAAGTAAATCCATTAATTAATTTTTTAAAAAGAAAGCCTGCTCCTAAGTTCAGCCAGCAACCCCCCTGGGTTTCCAGATAGAACCAGAAAATACTGGGAACAGAGAAGTGACGTCCCCTCTTTCCACAGAGCAGCTACCCTTGCACAGCTTAACAAAAAGAGCTGTGGGTGCAGATGTTTCATAAGTACTTCGGGGGAGGTAGGTGAAGAACCAGGGGGAAAGAATTAGAACATTTCTTTTACATAAACAGAAAGCTTGAAATGTGTTTACATCCTGAGAGATACTGCTTTAAACCAACATCACGAGAAAGCATCTATAATTTTTCACCTGAAAAATTGAGATGATAAATACCTAATCTGCAAAGAGAATAATAAATATACCTGAAGAGGCCAAAAATTTCCCAGAACATAGTAGGTGCTCAGACAATACCTGACGTTTACGTGGCCTTCACTGTGTGGGCTGCTTTTGGGTACCTCGCCTTTCACGTGTATTCAGGGTTTTGGTGGTGGCTATAAATATTACTGTTGTTGTTCAGTCACTCAGTCCGACTCTTTGAGACCCCATGGACTGCAGCATGCCAGGCTTCCCTGTCCTTCACCATCTCCCGGAGTTTGCTCAAACTCATGTCCGTTGAGTCGGTGATGCCATCCAACCATCTCATCCTCTGTCATCCACTTCTCCTCCTACCTTCAATCTTTCCCAGCATCAGGGTCTTATTGCTACCTGACATTTGGGTAAGCAGATCTTAACTCTGAAGATCATCTTCCAGCCACTGACCACAGAACCAGAGAACCATAACTTCCTTTTAAAGCACAAAAGGGGCATTTTCCTGGTAGTCCAATGGTTAAGAATCCTACTTTGCAATGCAGAGAACGCAAGTTTGATCCCTGGACAGGGAACTAAGATCTCACAAACCTCAAGGGGTGGCCAAGAAAAGGAAGGAAGGAAACTTTGATACACACTGCAAAATGGATGTACCTTGAGGACATGATACAAAGTGAGAAAAGCCAATTACAAAAAAGACAAATACTGTGTGATTCTACTCATGTGAGGTATCAAGAGTAGCCAATTCATAGACAGAAGGAGGAAAAGTGGGAGCCATGGGAAAAGGGAATGGGGTGTTAATATTTAATGGGGACATAGTTGCCCATTACATGAAGATGAAAAAGTTGCAAAGGTGGATGATGGTGATGGTTGTACAGCAATGCACTGAATGCCACCATCAAGTGGTGTACCTTTAAAAATGGTTAAAATGGAGTAGCGCGGGAGCATGGTGATGGTTTAGTCGCTAAGTTGTGTTCGACTCTTGCGACCCCAGGAGCCTGCCAGGCTCCTCTGTCCATGGGATTCTCTAGGAAGAATACTGGAGTGGGTTGCTATTTCCTTCTCCAGGGAATCTTCCCAACCCAGGGATTGAAGCCGGGTCTCCTGCATTGGAGGCAGATTCTTTACCCACTGAGCTACGAGGGAAGCATAGAAGCATATACATTACCATATGTAAAATAGATAGCCAATGGGAACTTGCCATATGACTCAGGGAACTCAAACGGGGGCTCTGTAACAACCTAGAGGGGTGGGAAAGGGTGAGAGGTGAGAAGGAGGTTTGAGAGGGAGGGACACATATATACCTATGGCTGATTCATGTTGATGTATGGCAGAAGTCAAACTAAGATTATAAAGCAATCATCCTTCAATTTTAAAAAATCTACAAACAAACAAAAATCTAAAAATGGTTAAAATGATAAATTTTATGTATACTCTACCACAATTTAAAAAGTGCTTCACTTTATATGAAAATAAGGAAGGAAAAAAAATGCGAGACACAAAAAGTGACGAAAAGGGGAGTCGGTCCCTCTATTCTGATGCTACGGGAACAAATGCTGGACAAAGCTAAGGTGTTTGACCACCACCCCTGGACCCACCTCATCAGCATCTCTAAGCCAACTGATGGCCAAAGCTGTCCACACATAGAGCTGTTGGCCCAGGAGTCATGCTGGAAAGTCGGCAGAGACAGAATGTCACCATTTACTTGGCTAATGGGTTCCTTAGAAGCCCCTGGCTAAATCTCTCTTATTTTTCATTCGGAATAAGAAGGACTTGAATACCTGTGGGGGTGCTCATATGCTGTTTCTCATTGCAGGTGCTTCACAAACCTCATCAGGAGGCAGCACTGGCGGGAAACAGAGTCGGACTTAAAAAGGAAGATCCATTTATGAAAGGCCAGGCCTCAAACGGTAAGAAGCTGGGCCAGGTTGCTATCCAGGAAATGACTCATGTCTCCCTTGGTCCCTTGAGGCTGCTTGGGAACAGACACTGACGAGCACACACGGAGATGCTTGAGATTCTCAAGAGGAAGGCAGCCTCCGGTGACACCAGAAGCTGGGACACCTGGGGTGGCAGGTGCCCAGCCGGCCCCCAAGGGCGACTCAGTCCACACTCGCGGGTGAAGCACCATTGAAACCAAATCAGAATGCCACAGAGCTGGGTGCCAGGGCTCTTCTCCTGCAGCCACCCACACTTCCTGTGACCTCGGTCACCCTCTGTGCACTCAGGCTGCAGAAACCAGCAAGCTGACTTCAGGCCCCAGACACTTCAGGGAACATGCACTTATTAGGGCCTCCTGATCAATACATTGAACGGCCTGAAAAAGCATCTACCTTCCAACTGCATTTGAAGACCCTGACTGGGAAAAAAAAAAAAAAGAAAACCCTGACTGTGACCTTGACATTGAAATATTGGTTTCTGTGACAGTGTGCTCCCTGCCCTGCAAGGCTCCCACCCAGCTCCTTCGCCAGTTTTTCCTCCTTTCCTTAATCACAGATGTTGCTCTCTCCGTGGGCTCCTCTGCTCTCACGGTTCCAGGAAGCATCTCCCCTTGAAATTGACACATCACCCTTATGGTGACCACATCATTGAACTGCATGACTCTTACGGCAACCCTGCCCTGCATCCCACACAGCTCCCTGCCAGACTCAAACGTGGCCCCCTCCCAGCCTCTGCATCTCTGCCAAGTTCTGTCCTCCTTCTCCTGGTCAGTCACCCAGATTCAAACCCCTCATCTTCCTGGATTCCTCCTCTCCTTGGCCTTCCACATTATCATCAAATAGTAGAAATCTCACCCCCCAGAGTTGCCCAAATCTGTCCCCGACTCTCACAGTTCAAGTCATCATCACCTGCAAAGTTAGTGTAGGAGTCTCCAAAATTGGTCTCCTTGCCCACAACACCTCTCTGACCCCGTCGGATCTTCCTAAAACACTCTCATTTAGATATTAGTCTTTATTTTTTCATTTTGAAAATATGTAACTCAAACATGTACAAAAGAGACACATATTTTCAGCACCTAAAATGAACCACTGTCAACAGCTTGTCACATTTGCTTCTAGTCCTTTTACTGCATAATGGTCAAATGGCCAGAGGACCTGATGAAGCAACTCAGGAACAAAAATTAAATGCAAGTGATAAGCTTATACGAAAAAAACACCTGACCTGTCTGGTAAACAGGGAAACAAAAAATAAAGTACTAATAAGTGATCCATCACCTTGCACCCCCTGCCCCAGATTTCTACACAGTCAGTAGAGGGATGGCATCTACTACCGACGGGTAGGGGAGGAAGTTGTGCACCAGTGTGCACCAATGGACTCTGAACCTCACAGCTTTGGGGAAATCAACTGAGGACTGAGCCAGCAACGCTGCTCCTGGAGCTTGGGCCACAAGAATAAAAGCACCTGGACAGAGGATATCTACACAGGTGCTTATTACAGAGGCACTGCCATTTTCTGCCAGTCCAAATTAAGTGTTGCCATCATGTTCAAC
The DNA here is from genome assembly GCF_023699985.2 of Odocoileus virginianus. Classification (NCBI taxonomy): domain Eukaryota; kingdom Metazoa; phylum Chordata; class Mammalia; order Artiodactyla; family Cervidae; genus Odocoileus; species Odocoileus virginianus. Next base: position 35,173,172 of record NC_069684.1, on the reverse strand, counting down.
TGATCAGGTGGCAGGTGGACAACTCTGTCACATCTATACCATGAACCATGCATCACACAGAAATTAAAAGAACAAGGTAGAACCACACTGAACCCCACGGGCATCTCCAAATGCATTCAGTGAGAACAGGGTAGACTATGAAAGGAAAGCCTATTTTAATCAGTGGTGTCCCCTGATTTTCTGATGGTCCAGTGGCTAAGACTCCATGCTCCCAATGCAGGGAGCCTGGGTTCGATACCTGGTCAGGGAACTAGATCCCACATGCTGCAACTAAGAATTTGCATGCTACGACTAAAGATCCCGCATGCTCTAAGACCTGGTGTAGCCAAATATTTTTTAAAAACACAAATAATGGTGTCCCCAAAGACACATACATATATGCCTGGGCAGGAAGGAAGGTATGGAGCTACTCAGGGTGTCTTGCCCTTCCATAAAAGGTTTAGGTTAAAAGAATTAGAAAAGAACAGATGTTGGCAAGGACGTGGAGAAACTGGAACCCTTGTGTACTGTCAGTGCGGACGTAAAGCAGTGCAGCCACTATGGAAAACAGTATGGAGGTTCTTAAAACAGAATGACCACATTTCATTTCTGGGTATAGACCCAAAAGAATTGAAAGCAAGGTCTCAAACAGATATCGTACGCCTGGATATTCACAGCAGCATTATTCACAATAGGCAAAAGGTGGAAGCAACACAAGTGTCCACCAACTGATGACTGGATAAACGAAACATGTAGATCCATTTGACCTTAAAAAGGGAGGAATTCCTATCACAGGCTACAACATGGATGAACCTTGAGAACATTATGATAAGTGAAGTAAGCCAGTCACAAAAAGGCATATACTGTGTGATTCCACTTGCATGAGGTAACAAGAATACCTCAAATTCATAGAGACAGGAAGTAAGATGGCAGCTGACAAAGGCTGGGTGAGCCGGACATAGGGAATTGTTTGTTTCTTTAATGGAGACAGTTTCAATTTTGCAAGATGAAAAGAGTTAGGGAGCTAGATGCTGGTGATAATTGCCCAACACTGTGAATGTACGTAACACTACTGACCTATACACATAAAAATGGTTAAGATGTTGTCATGCTAGAGCATGACTTGAAAAGATACGTGCAACCCAATGTTCATAGCGGTAGTATTCACAATAGCTATGACAAGGAAACAACTTAAATGTCCATTGACAGAGGAATGGCTGAAGAAAATGTGGTACATAAACACAATAGAACATTGCTAAGTTAAGTTGCTTCAGTTGTGTCTGACTCTGTGCGATCCCATAGACAGCAGCCCACCAGGCTCCTCTGTCCCTGGGATTCTCCAGGCAAGAATACTGGAGTGGGTTGCCATTTCCTTCTCCAATGGAACATTGTTCTCCAATGGAACATTACTCAGCCATAAAAAGAATGAAATAATGCCATTTGTAGCAACATAGATGAACCTAGAGATTATACTAAGTGAAGTAAGTCAGAGACAAATATCATATGATATCACTTATACGTGGGATCTTAAAAAATGATACAAGTGAACTTATTTACAAAACAGAAACAGATTCACAGACATAGGACACAAATTTATGGTTACCAAGAGTTGGGGGAAAATTAGGAGTTTGGATCAACAGATACACAATACTATACAAAATAAATAAACAAAGACCTATTTATAGCACAGGGAACTATACTCAACATCTTGTAATGACCTATAATGGAAAAGAATTCAAGAAAGAATGAACATGTGTGTGTGTGTGTGTGTGTGTGTATGTGTGCTCAGTCGTGTTCAACTCTTTGGGATCCCATGGACTGTAGCCCACCAGGCTCCTCTGTCCATGGAATTTTCCAGGCAAGAATACTGTAGTGGGTTGCCATTTTCTACTCCAGGGGATCTTCCCGACCCAGGAATCAAACCTGCATTTCCTGTATTGGCAGGCAGATTCTTTACCACTAGCAACACCTAAGAAGCCCTAAGAAAGAACAGATGTGTTCTTTCAGATATATGGCTCTATCTGAGTCACTTTGTTCTACACCTCAAAACTAACACCACATTGTAAATCAATTATACTTCAATTTAAATTAAAAAGGAATAAAGAAGAAAAAAAAAGATATTATGGACTAAATGTGTCCCCCCAAAACTCATATGTAGAAACCCTAACCCCTAAAGTGATGGTTTTAGGAGTTGGTTCTCTGAGAGGTGATTAGATCATGAGGGTGGAGCCCTCGTGAATATAATTAGTGCCTTTATGAAAGAAACAGGAGAGGGATGATCTTCTTCTCTGCCACATGAGCACACAACAAGACAGTTGTCTGCACACCAGGAAGACAGCTCTCACCAGACACCAGCGCTACCAGCTCCCTGACCTTGGAATTCTCAGCCTCCAGAACTGTCTGCTGTTTGAGTCACCTTGTCTCTAGCACTCTGCTTAGACCACCCATCATCACAAGGACAAATATCTGAAACGGGCACCAAAGTCTGCTCCCACGTTGACCTCAGCCCGCTTTGCCACAGAACTGCTTTCTCTAGGAGCAGTCCCTCATTCCTCCAGCTGCTCTGTTCCTCCAGTTTGGCTCACACACATGTCCATGCTCCTCCACACTGCCCACTCACCTGGAAGGCTGTCACTACAGAACCAGGCAGACCCTCCAGAGCCCTCTGCATATTCTCCATCACCTTAAACACCTGCGTTACCATGGGCATAGTCCCTTCCCTTTCCATAAGCTCATTAGACCTTTTTTTTTAATCTGGCTGCCCCAGGTCTTAGTTGTGGCACGTGGGCTCTAGTTCTGTGACCAGGGATCAAACGCAGGCCCCCTGCCTTGGGAGGGCAGAGTCTTAGCTACTGGACCACCAGGGAAGTCCATCCTGTTAGGCTTTGAAACAAGCCCTCCCTGTGTGACTGGTGCCCTAATGCAGATACCCAGGAGCTGATTAAAACCTTTACTGAGATAGGATGCCTTGTGTACCCCAAACGGTGCTTCAAGACCCACTCAGCCTGTCAGGTTTCTCCTCTCTGCACACCTGTCCCCAGACTATTCTGAACCAGCTGTCTGTCATCTGGGTCAATTTTCCTCCCTGGACTCTAAGGCATCAGGCCCAGAAAAAAAAAACAACTCTAAAAGCTTCAGAATATCAAAGTTTCGAGAATAAAGGCTGTAGGTGATACTACCCACAGAATGTTCTCCACACCTCCCATCACACACATTTGCACCCAAGCCCATTGGCCTCCAAGGCCGAGGTCCGAGAGGTCTCCTGGACTCCAGCTGACTTCCGATTGTTTGTCAGACTCACTTCCTGAAATAATCTCCAGCCCACTGTCTTTTGCACCCCCTCATCTGTCCCCTCCACCATCCTCATCACCTTTCCAGAATACTCGCTGCGTGCAGGTTCGTTTCACTCCAGCGCTGTGGTGAAGTCCTCTGACCATAGGGCACGCACCCTCCATCCATTTGGGATCTCACCTTTGTCTTCACCTGACCCTAATGCAGAAATGAACCATCTCTTGTTCCCTCATCTTGATTTACACACTCAGGACTCTTCCAGCAACTTGCCTGGGATGCTTCCCCCACTGCCCTATCCACCCCCCCACCCCCACCCCAGCCCTGAAAACTCTCCTGCACTCCCACAAATCTTTCTACCATTTATCAACAACTCCAGCAAGTGTAGGCTCCACACATGTTGGTTCAGTGCATCTTAACCAGAGTGGTTTTACCCCCAGGGGACATTTGGCCAGGTCTGGGGACATTTTTCGTGGTCACAGCTGGGGTGACATCTCATGGGTGGAGGCCTGCTACAAAACGAACCTGCCCATAAAGTCAACAGTGCAAGGTTAAGAAACCCAGAGACAGAGCGGGCTTCAGATGGAAGAATACAGTGCATCCTTGGGACAAAGTCATCTTCTTGTGGCCAGAAGCACAACCTGGGACACCCATACCTGTGACTTCAGGTCAGGGCAAGGCCATACCAGGAAGAAGATGGCTGAGTAGGAAGCCAGCACCCATCCCAACACTGTCACCAGCCTCCTATGTCACCTTGAGGAAGACATTCAACCTCTCTGGGCATTAGGTTTCCATTAGGTCTATAAAACAGAGGGTTGAAGGAGAGCAGCTCTTCCCTAAAGTGATCTGGACAGATCCTGAAAAATTGTTTCTAAGTTTGGGGAAATATTATATACCCTCCAAGAGAGTCAGAGAACCCATCAGCATCTTCAAGGCTCTGAGAAGTCCTGCAGGCGAAGTCCGGCTTAGCAGGTTTCAACTCTAGTGGTTCTCACCCTGGAAGAGAAGGGGATGTTCTTTCCACACTTTCCCCTCCATATCCCTAAGGACTCCAGCTTGGAGGGCCTCCAAATCTCTCTCGGCTCTGCTGCTTCTTGATTCTAGGATGAGCAGGGCTCTGCCCCCTCCCAAGGCCACACTTCTCTGGCTCTAAAGAAGGTGTGAAAGCGTGCTGCCAGTTGAGTGCTCTCCAGTGGGATGTTAGGGGCTGCTTACTGCTCCACTGACTCTCTGCTGGGCCACACCCTGCCCCCAAGTCCCCTGAGGGTGGGTCCAGTGGAGCAAGGTCAGAGGCATGCTTTTTGGTGGGTAACCTCGGCTGGTTCTGAGCCTCCATTGGGTCTCTCCTCTTAATCTAGACCAGGGTTTGACAAACAATGACTCCATGGGCCAATCTGGCCCACTGCCTGGTTTTGTAAATAAAGTTTTATTGGCACAAAGCCACTCCCTTTGGTTTACACATTGCCTCTGGCATTCCCGCTCACCTGCTGTAACAGCAGAGTCAAGTAGTTCCAACAGGCCTAAATATTTACACTCTGGTCCTTAAGAGTTCGGGAACCCTTGATCTAGATCTTAAGAAGTGGTGTCCACCGGGACTTCCCTGGTGGTCCAGTGGCTAAGATGCTGCTCCCCCAAAAGCAAAGGGTCTGGGTTGAATCCCTGGTCGAGAACTAGATCCTGCACACCACAACTTAAGATCCCATATACCACAATGAAAATTGAAGATCCCGCATGCTGCAAATAATACCTGGTACAGCCAAGTTAATTAGTAACTTTAACAAATAATTAAAAAATAAAAGAAACGGCGTCTATCATGGTGTCTACAGGAGCCAGACTTCTCCCATAAACTCCTCAACAGCCTGTTGTAGCAGGCCCAGGCCTCCATGTGTACCTGAATGACACACAGTAACCAAAAAACAGGAAGGAGCCAAGATCCTGCAGTCTGCCCACCTCACAGCCACACCCTCGGTCCCCTGCACCCACACATGCCCCACCACAGCCCTCCCTGGACCCCAGTGATGCCCCCTCCCTTCACAAACCAGAGCTCATTTACAGCAGAATATATCAGCCTTTTTTTGGTTATGCACCCCGTTTGCTAGCTTTTAAGCAGGTATCTCCCCAAAGACATATATTGGGCACATATTATACTCATATACTTCTGTATCAATAGATGACATACATTATGAAACACACACCAAAAAAACCCAGATATTCAACAAGAGGAGATAAAAGTAAAAACAAAGCTACTAATTTCTACCTATAACCCTGCAGACCATCTTAGAAACAGCCACTCTGGAGGCAGCTAGCTCATGGAGTCCCCTGGCACACGCTACATGTTTAGCATGTGGACAAAGGGGAGCTGTTTTCTCTGTTTTTGTTGTTTCTCTTTTTGATTTTTGGTCATGCAGGGATCTTAGTTTCCCGACCAGGGCTTGAACCCAGACCCTCGGCAGTGAGCGTGCAGAGTCCAAACCACTGGTTTGCCAGGGAATTCCCAACAAAGGGGGCTGGGCTGGTCCACAGCCAGCGACATCAGATACGGATGGGGAGTCATCCTGACACCCAGCCCTGAGTGTCTGCCCTAGAAGATGCATGGAGGTGGGAGGAGGAGAGGTGGAGGCCTGGGATCTAAGGTCCCAGGAGCCTTGCCCACCTGGCTGCGGCAGGAAGGGAAGGATTAGGGACCTCCCCAGAGATGGCGCCAGGGGCTCCCAAGGCAGTGAACACCACAGCGCATCCAAGGGGATTTTTATGTTTTGACTCAGAGGCAACAAGTCTTTCAAATTAAACCAACGCAGACTAAACTGCAGTAAAGAGGAAAGCCCCTTCCGAACAGCCAGCCGGGGGTTACCACCACCAGGCGAGTGGGAGGGAAGACGGCTGGTTGCGGGGCTGGGGAGGTGGGGGCAGGCGGAGCAAAGGGTGACCTTGCCCTGTGGCCCCTTTCTGGAAGGTGGGCACTACAGTTGCAGGAGAGCCCGTGGGCACAGCAGCTTTGGGGTCCTCAGACTCAACCCCCAGTTCCAGGGCTGGGTTTCCCAGCCCTCAGTCCCATCCTCCCAGGCCAGCCCGCCCAGCAGGAAACACCAGGCCAGAAGCAGGCAGCGACCGCAGGGGAGACGGGCAGCTCACCTTCTCAGCCACTGCTTAGGGGGCCATTTGGACCCCACCCACTGACTTTCTTACAGGCACTTTGGGTGACTGAACGGTGAAGCTTCGTTAGCCAAGAAAACTCCTGAGCATCAAAGACCCAACCAACCAAAGTCAGGGCAGAGCAAATTCAGCCCATGGAGAGCATTCCACCAGATGGCTCCAAAGCTGCTGCTGACCCAGCCACACTCGTGGGAACAGGCAGGGTGCAGGGTGGAGTGGGTGGGTTACTCTGACCTCATGGACCCCAGGCCCCCTGAAGCATCAGCTCTGCTCTCGGGATGAGTCAGGGCGGATGAGGGGACCTGAATGTATCTTCCCTTGATTTTTTATGGAGCAAAAAAAATTCAACCGCAGGGAGTTTTATGCCAGCCCAGGAAGCCGGGCCACCCAAGTGAAAAGGCGGCCTCACCGGGCAGCCGGCTGCTTTTAGAAACACACCCTGCTCATCCGCCACAAACATTAGCCGGCAGCTAAAAGAGGGAAGTGAACAAAACAGCTCTCCGGATAAGAAGAGGGCTGAGAGGATGCTGGGGGCAAAGCTAATGATAGGATCCAGCTCCGCCACCCAAACTTGTCCAGACGGCCGTGTACGGAGAGGCACATGGGGGCCAGCGTGACAGGCTGCCCCAGGAGGAAGCGGGAGTGGGAGGGGGCTCCCCACCCCAGTCCTGGGGGTGTGGGGGGTGTGGGGGCCAGGCTCTGTCCTGAGTCTGCCCAAGGCCCTGGCCGCACGCCCCCTCCCAACCAGCCTCCAGCCCGGCCCAGGCTCTGCCTTCTCAAATCCTCATTTGATTGTGCGGCTTCCCAGATTAAAACCATCTGGGGGGCATCCACTAGACATACAGGTCACCTCGGCAAGGTTACCAAGTGCCCACAAGGTTACCAAGTACCGGGCATAGAGCCCCCTCCAGGAAAGGCTCGAACTCTCATGTGCGTTGTTCAGTTGTCCAGTCGTGTCTGACTCTTTGTGACCCCATGGACTGCAGCACACCAGGCTTCCCTGTCCTTCACCACTTTCTTAAAGAGGGTCAGGCATCCATATGTCTGCCCTCGACCTGCTCTGGAACCTCCCCACAACTGATGTGCAGACCCTCATTTCTTGAGAACTCAGTTCCCAAATGCCCCAATAGCCCACACTCCTACACAGCCCAAACCATCCTCAGTGTGCCCGGCCGACTGGTACCCAGAGACATGGCAGCCTGGATCACTTCTCTCCTGCACTGGCTGCTCTTTCCTGGAAATCCCAGGAGCAGCAGCAGCAGTTTGGCCACATACTCCACCCGGAGCCCTGGGGCCCCAGCGTCAAGTGTCTACACAAGCCCTCTATTCAGGGGGCAGCAGCCGGCGGGGGGCAGGGGCAGAGCTGGCTTCCAGATGGGGCTCCCGCGGTCCCCTGCTGCCCACTGGCACAGACTGGCTCACGAGGTGCCTCCTATCGTAGTCCTGTCCCGGCAGCCCCCCACCCACTCGGTTTTCCAAGAATGTTTCTGGTCTGGTCCCAACAAGGCCGGCCTGCAGACACGGAGAACAGACTCGTTGTCCCCAACATGACTGTCTGGACATCATCTGGCCCAGTGTCAGCTCTAAGAGGTCAAGGGTCACAGGAGTTATCATCGCAGCGACTTGTGGCTCCGAGGCAGTCACGCCCATTCCCAGGGAGCGTCTGGGCGCCGGCGATGCTGGCTGCCTCCGCCGCCGGGAGCCACACACAAAGTTCCCTTTATGGGAATGAGGTGGGCTGAGCACTGGCAGTTTCGGCTGCAGGGAAACCCAGGTTTGGGTTTTCTCCAAGGGCACAACTGGGCCTTTGTCTTGACTTTGCCCATCCCCAGCCGGGCTGGCCTCCTCGCTGGGTACACAGTGTCCAGGGTCCAAGCTCTTCCAAGGCCGGGCACCTAGACACACCATGGAAGACAGCAAGGGCCGTTCCCCACTGAAACCTCCCGGAGGACCTCCAGAGCCACAGAATCGCAATGGAACCTGCCACAGAGGAGGCTGGCAAATGCGATGAAGCTAATCAGGCCACAGTTCACCAATGCCAGGAACTGGAAAGGGCCCCACAATGGGCTGGTGCTGTGGGTGCAGTGGGTCCAAGGCACAGCACGGTCCATCTGGAGCCCGTTCCAGCTGCATCAGATGCGCCAACCAGCTCGGAAAAGCATGAACATGTGCTTACCCAGCAGGGATCCAGTCCCCTGCTTTGGCACACAAAAATCACACGGCCTAAAAAACCTAGGAGAAAAACCTAGGGACTATGATAGAACAGAGCAACCAGGCTACCCCGAGGAGGGATTCAGGCGGCCAAGGGGAGATGGTACATCAAGCCTGCACATCATCCCTTCTTTGGGTCTGTATCCTGATTCTTCCTTCCTGCAGGAAAGAATTTCCTGAATTTCCCACTGGCCTCAGGGAGGAAGGATCTGAGAGGAGGAAGGATCCGAGAGGAGGGAGGGAAGAGGCCCCACACCAGGCCCCTGCTTTTGAGGTCTTGTGATTCCGAGACCCGACAGTTGACCCCTGAGGTGTGCGAGCATCACAGCAGATAGGCACTGCTTGTCACCAGGGAGCCCCAGCATCGGGGTGTCAATGGTGTGGGCAGTGTCCACTGTCTCGCTGATGCCCAGGAGGCCTTAAGGATCAGGAGAGGCCACTTTCCAGGAATCTGGTGCCAGCGATCCAGGGCAGCCAGGTGTGAGAAAGACACCGTCTCCTTGGAGGGTGATGAACCTGGTGTTCTGTCTCTGCGACAGGCACATCTGGGTTCCATGAAGCCGAAAAATTAAGCCCAAATTAAGGCCTCTATGGAAGACAGGGTTCCAGGCCCAGGTGAGGGGAAGTGCTGTCCAGTACTGACTCCAGACACTGGTCATTGTCGAAGTGCTAACCTTCGGGGCAACTTTGTGTCCGGGGCCACACAGCAAGCTCATCTGAGACCCACCACGATCTCTGAGGGACAGTTCCCTAGGCCAGCCAGGGGGAGAGACGGAAAAACCCCAGCAACTCTGCAGAACGCACATGCGTGCGTGAGCCAGGCAGCGGGGTTGGGGGCCGAGGAGGGGCCCAGTGGAGCCGCCAGCCCCCTCGGCTCAGGTTCAGCAGGCATCCAGTCAAAGCCGCCGGTCCAGCCAGGGCTCCTCATGGAGCGGAAAAGGTCGGATGCTCAGACAGAGGGTCGGGAGTGTTGGATTTCCCCTTTCCGATATGGCCAAGGGAAGGAGGGCCGCTGGCCGGCGCATCCGGCAGGCGCATCCGGCGGGCGCTGGTGCTGGGCGGCAAAGTCCTCCACCACTGGAGAGGGGAGGGGCGGCCGCCCTGCCCCCACTTGTTCACTGCCCCTCCACAGACAGCATCAAAGAGTGATGGCCAGACACAGTCACCACGGGGAAGGTCACATGTGGGTCAGCGCCGGCGGCACGGGAAGGGAGTGACCTATTTCCAAGGCCCATTCAGGAACCTCCCTGCAAACCCAGACGTCTGACGCGGCCAGACAACAAAGGACAGGGGGCTGGGGGAGGGCTGGAGGTGTCTGAAGGTCCAACGCGGCGCTCCCCTCCCCTCCACACGGGGGCCTCCCACCGCTGCACCTCGGCCTCCCGCTGACCACCGGCATGGCTGCACCAGATGACCGGACCTAGCCACACTGGCTGTCTTGACCCTCTGAATGACTCTGCCCAAGTTCACCCTCAGGGGAACCAGAGGCGGTCCTGGCCTCTCTAGAATTCGGCCCAGGAGCCCATAAGTACCTATCTCCCCAGGAATTATTCCACTTCTCATGAAGTTCTGAGAAACACTTGCCACCCTGGGTCTTACTCACAGATGCCCCGTCTCACTCAGTCATCAAGTCAGGGCTTTGACATCTCACTTGCCAAAAAGTCAAGGCATGGTACAAACTGGGGGAAAATAACAAATGAGTATAGGTTGAAAACTTCTGAAAGTGAGAGACAGGCAAGGACTTGGGAGCTGCCAACCCAGATTTCAAATCCCATCTCTGACCTGAGACCTTCTGGACCTCAGTTTCCCCAGCTGTGAAATGAGGACAATAACTCTCTGTCTCACCGGGATGGCTTGAGGGGTAGATGATGCACATGCACCCCAGTGCCTGGGACATACGGAGCGGTCGCTCCAGACAAGCTACAGGGATGGGTCCAAGACAAAGAAGCAGGAGCCTAGGCACCAGGGTCTAAGCCCCAGAGGTTCAGGTCTTTAATAAAGAGCCACTCAGGGGGTTGTTTGTTGCTGTTCAGTCACTCAGTTGTGTCTGACTCCTTGCAACCCCAAGGACTGCAGCACACCAGGCTTCTCTGTCCTTAACTACCTCCTGGAGACCATAAAGAAGGCTGAGCGCCAGAGAATTGATGCTTTCGAATTGTGATGCTGGAGAAGATTCTCGAGAGTCCCTTGGACTGCAAGGAGACCAAACCAGTCAATCCTAAAGGAAACCAACCCTGAATATTCACTGGGAGGAATGATGCTGAAGCTCCAATACTCTGGCTACCTGATGTGAAGAGCTGACTCTTTGGAAAAGACCCTGATGCTAGGAAAGACTGAAGGCAAAAGAAGCGGGTGGCAGAAGATGAGATGGTTAGACGTTATTACTGACTCAGTGTACATAAATCTGAGCAGACTTGGGGAGATAGTGAAGGATGGGGGCCTGGGTGCTGTCCTCAAGGGGTGGAGAGGAATAAATAGGGAGATAGAGATTGACATATACACATTACTAAATATAAAATAGATAACTAAGGAGAACCTACTGTATAGCACAGGGAGCTCTACTCAATACTCTGTAATGATCTATATGAAAAGAAATCTAAAAAAGAGTGGATATATGTATATGTATAACTGATTCACTTTTCTCTACAGCAGAAACTAACACAACATTGTAAATCAACTATACTCAAATAGAAATTAATTTTAAAAATGATCAGTGATATTTAATCTGGAAAAAGTCCATAGACTATTTAAAAAAAAAAAGAAAGGATCTGATCCCCTGATCCAGGGGAGCCCGAGTTCGATCCTTGGTCAGGGAACTAGACCTCACATGCCACAACTAAAAGTTAGTAGGCTGCAGCTAAGACCCAGCACAGCCAAATAAATAAATATTTTTTAAGAATGAAAAAAGACCCTCACGGGATGGGAGCTCAGGGAAAGTGGGTACTGAAATCCCCTGCCTGATGCTATTCCCAGGTGTGTTACCTGGGTCTACCTTTGCTGCTTGGACAGCAGACTTATTGCAGCTGCTCCCCTTGAAGGTAAGAGGCTACAGTGACTAAATGAACAGTGAGGGCCCAGAACAGGGCCACACGTTGGTCAGTGGTGCCCACTGGTATTGCTCTCACTGCTGCTGCTGTATTCCTAGCCCTACTCTGCCCAGAAACTGCCTCCACCCTGAGGTACCTGCTGAAGCTGAATGAACCTCTCCATGAACTCGGTGATGCCCTTGGCTAGGCCAGTGCCTCCATCCTGTCACAGTTTCGCCATCACTATTCAGCGTGATTCACATGTTAACATCACTGAAATCGGGCTGGTTCTGGAGTTGACAGTTCGTTACAGTGACAATGGGCAGCTCATGATAGAATGGTGAACTTTCCTCTGCATGGGGCATACATGTGATGAAACACAGCATCAACTAGCTGCCCATATCTGTCTCCTGACCCGGTTCATGAGCTTCTGCGACAGCCCTCTTATCCATTTTTGGCTAAACAGTAAGTGTTCACTAAAAGTCTGAGAACCAAACTGTTGAAATACCTCTCTCGAGGGTACCAAGGGGATGACTGACAGGTCAGGGCCTGCTCTCCCCTGAGAAAGGGCCCTGGTACTTGAAGCCCACTCTGTGCCATCCAGAATACTTGGAATTCCAACACACACACACACACATGCTTTCTTTGTCAAGACTTCTGGCTTTACCCTCCACGTACCACTAACCCAGAAACTCGACACTCCAGAGAATCGGCTAAGCCCAAGGAATGCAAATGTTTAAGGCCTACCGTCTGCAAGGCCTCAGCAGACTAAACTGAGGAGGTTTAAGAGCTTTTTATCAGCTCTGTGTGTGTGTGTGTGTGTGTGTGTGTGTGTGTATGTATGTGTGTAGAAGGAGAAGGTTCAAAGGGAAATAGGACTATATCCAGACCTGTAACTACACTGCTGCCAATCCCACTGCCTTGACCTGCGGAGGGGGCAGAGACTCAGGAATTGAGACGTGATGGAGCAGAGGAGAAGCAAGAGGCCTATTTTTAAAGGAGGGGAGGGTTTTCCACCAAAGCCTGAGGGGTGAATCCTCCTGGTCACACCAGTCTTTCACGACCATGAAAAGTGAAAGCGAAGTCGCTCAGTCATGTCCGGCTCTTTGTGACCCCATGGACTGTAGCCTATCAGGCTCCTCCATCCATGGGATTTTCCAGGCAAGAGTGCTGGAGTGGATTGCCATTTCCTTCTCCAGGGGATCTTCCTGACCCAGGGGTCGAACCTAGGTCTCCCACATTGCAGGCAGGTGCTTTACCATCTGAGCCACCAGGGAAGCCCATAGCTTCCTATAATTCCGTTCCCTGAAAACCAGCCACGATGGGAGATGGGGCTTCAAAAACACCAGTGACGTAATGAAAAGTCCTCACAAGGGAACAAGAGACACAAAGCCCACCCTCCAGGCTACGTCGGAAGGAAGGACATGATCAGTGGGCGTGGGGGGCAGCCACTCGGGGGGTGCACCCCCTACAGCCCAGATAAAGTGATGGCTAAAAAAGAATTGGCTGAACAAGCCCCACTGTGTTCCAGGCACTGTCTTAGGTATCTTGGCAGCCGAACTAGTTAGATGGAGCCCCCACCTTCGTGGAGACAAGAGTCCACAAACAACCATGGAATATGAGCGATTGGATCAAAGATGCTAACTTTCCCATGGTCACTGAAGAGGTTGGCTAGCTCATTCATTCACTCATTCCTCCAACAAGTTCTTCCCACTAGCCTGTACCTGGTCCCAGCCAGCGTGCTAGGCAGACACCAGGACCCAACCAGAAAGAACCAAGATCTCGCCCTGGAGGAGGTTTCAGCGGCTCCCACCACATCCCCAGGACTTCCACAGCACCTCCTGGATTCCTTACAACCCCCTCAGGCCAGGCACTGAGCACTGGGACCAGCCCCAGATCTGTATCATCAGTTCCCAGGGTGACATGAAATGAATCCACCTAGCTGGGGGTGGGGGGGAGGGAGGATGTGTTACCAGCGGACCCTGAAGATAGAAACGCACCCAAAACACAGAGGGTGGTCCTGGCCTGAGAGACAGTAATGGTTAATTATCACCCTCCAATATACCCTGTTCCTGCTATAAGCTCCCTGCCTAGAACAATGGCCATGACAAAGTGGGTACTCAGTAAATATTTATAGAAGGAGGTTACTGCTATGTAAATTTAAGAGGGAGGCAAAGACAAACCAAAGGAGGGAGGAGGGTACCCAGAAACAGTGAGACAAAGACACCAAACTGGACATCTGGAGGGCTTGGCAGAGAGCTCTGACCCTGTCCATGCAGGTGGTCCCACTGCCACAATAGAAGTCACTTGACCCAATGGGTTCGAAGCGTGAATCCCCCTCTGCCCTTCTGAGAAGGAGTGTCCTACCTGACTCCAGGACTGGGCAGGCAGGTGGCCAACTCAAGGCCAGGTCCAGCCAGGGTCCTCCCACGAGATCCAAGAGACAGGAGAAGTGGGGAGGCAGAAGCTGGGGCAGCCACAGGACCAGTGGGTGTGGACTCAGGAGCTCATGTCGAGGGGCCTATCCTGTCTCCAGGACAAGACACCAGGCTGGATGGTGCTTTGAAACCCTGCCCTTAGAGAGGTGGCCCTACCAACATCAGCCCCCTCCCAAAACCACACCGGACACGCCTGTGAGGGAGGAGCCTGAACATCAAAGCCGCAGAAGATCCATAACCTGTTTCCATCGCAATTCAGTTTCACTCTGCCCCTTCCCAGCCTATGACACCACCCCCTTCCCTGATCTGAGGGGACACCTGGGTCTGCTCCACGGTAGGTCTCCCCACTCACCATCAGCCTCACAGGCCAGGATTTCCCCAAATGCCTAACCTCAGGCATCCCCCATCTCTTCCTAAACTCCAAAGGGGACCAGCCTCCACCCAGGGTCCCGAGCAGGGTGTGGAGCAACAGGGCCCCAGCACTGTCCCCGTCCCTGCAGACAGCCTCCCCTCCTGCTCCTGCATTTCAAGGCCCCAGAAGAGGAACAGCCACTGGGGGTGTCCTGAGGTGGGCGGGGCTTGTCCCACAGTCAAGGTCAACAGCATGTGGCTGGGGTGGCTCCGTCTGCCTTTCTCGCCAGCCTGCCGTGTCCACACTCAGCCTGCAGCCCACAAGGTGCTTCTGCTCGCTGCCCTTTCCACACCAGCCCCTCGGCTCCCACCTCCCAGCCCCCACCTGCTCTCTAGGACTCACTACAGCACCCCCAGCAAGGTGGGCTTCCTGGGCTAGGGGGCCCTCCTCGGAGCTGTGCACCACACCAGTCACACCATTCTGTTTACAGCTCACACTACTGTCCCCACCACGGATGGAGAATCCTCGGGGGTCCCCCTGTGTCCAGAGCCCCGCCAAGGCACTGACCTGGGTGAGCCGCCTGAACTGCCAGATGACAGAAGAGCAGTTCTCTGAGGCACCACGTGGTTCAGTCCTTTGTCTAGTCCTTGCAGTGATCCTCACACCCACTTTATAGACATGGAAACTGAGACTCAAAGAGGCTAAGTCATCTACCCAGGATCCAGTTCGAAAGTCAGAATCAAAACTCACGGTCCTGAGACTTCCCTGCTGGTCCAGTGCCTGAGACGCCATACTCCCAGTGCAGGGGGCCTGGGGTTCGATCCCTGGTTGAGGAACTAAGATTCCCACATGCTGCAACTAAAGATCCCGCATGCTACAACTAAGACCCAGTGCAGCTAGATAATAAATAACCAATCAATAAACATTAAAAACAAAACCCCCCAGTCTTCCCAGACTGCTGGAAGCCTGAGACTAGGGGCAGGAGTGGCCTCAGGGACAAAGAGGGACATCGTGTTCTGCCTCCTGTACCACCGAAGCCTAGAGATGCTGCACCCCAGGCAGGGCCCACACTGCAGGGAAGGAAGTGTAAAAAGGAGGCAGGGGCCAAGGAGGATGGACAGCCTAGGTGGCACAGACCAGGGGAGGCATGAGTGGCCATCTCCCAGGCCAAGGATCCAGGGGCATCATGAGACTGTTGGTGCTCACATCTATCTTCACCCCTCACTGCATCGGCCCAGACCCCTCACCCCACACCCCCAGTAGGCCACAGGAAGCGCCAGCGAAGATCCTCACGCAGCATCTGCCCAGAACAATCTGCCCGGAAAGGGAGAGGAGGTGGTGGCTTCCTCTGGTCCCCACCTGGCTGTCAGAGGCACGGTTGCTCACAGCATCCCCTGGCTCCCAGGGGAAGCTTCATCAGACCCTCGCGCCTGTCCGGGAGCTCCAGGGAAGGCCCAGGGCTCAGGGAAGTTCCAGAAGAACCCAGGCACAAAAACCCAACCAAGGTCGGGACTCCCCTCAGGTCTTCACCTGGGTCCCCGTTTCCTGTCTGTGCAGCCAGGGCAGGCCAGAGCCAACACACGGATCGAGGCCGGAAGGTCAACAGAGAATAAAAAGCATCCACCCAAGAAGCCCGCGTAACTGCGGGGGCTCAAAAAGATCGGCCCCCTTGCCACAGGAAATCAGCTGCACACGGCTTCAAAACTGTCTTCTTCCACCTGGTGGCCTGACACTCTCCACCCCATGCAGGTGCACACGTGCACGTGTGCGTGCACACACACACACACACACACACACACACATTTCACCCCTTGGCCCAGGAAGGCAAGGCAGTGAGTTTGAATTCTGCCTTCCAACCTGGATCCCGGACAAATGACTTGGCTTCTTTGAGCGTCAATTCCCATATCTACAAAAACATCTTTGAAAACCCTGGAGTCCTGCCGATTTTGATGATGGTATTTATTAAGCATGTACTACACACTGGGGACCATCTGAGCTTCTAAGCATATGCACATTTCCTCCAACCAGTGAAAGATCGCTTCCTTTCTTCTCTTCCCCCTCACTCTCCAGTTCCTACACATCCTAAGGTCTAGCTTCAGTGTCACCTCCTCCAGGAAGCCTTCTTAGATTCACCCGCTAAACCTCATCAAAATCCTCCAGAACTCTACTTGCCTCTCACTGCCTTTATTACCCTCTAACATGATATTAGTTCAGAGTTATCAGTATATTTGCCCTTCTTCCTTTCCAAGCAAGCTCTCAAAGGCCAGGATTAAGGATTGTAAATTCCTTCCTCAGAGAAGGAAGGTGCATGAGTGGTAAGGCCCCGCCCCACCCCAGGCTTTAGAGTTCAGTTACAACAAGGACAGTACCTGGCAGCTCATCCATGTCAACTTATTCCACCCACAGGGTCCTCTGACACCCCCATTTCATGGATGGAAACTGAGGCCCACGTCACAGAGGCAAGAAGTACTAGAGCAGGACTCCGGCCACCTCCATCTGACTCCGAAGCCAGGTTCATAACTGCTCCAGCCCTCAAAGCCAGGCTAGATGCACAGCATACTCCAGAAAAGCCAGGCTAGATGCACAACATCCTCCAGAGATGAAACCCTGGACCAGAGATGCCACCCAGCAGAGCACCTGCACTTGTGCCAAGGCAACACGTGGGCTCTGAGATCTCCACACATCCCCAGACCTGTTGATAAATACTGACTTCCCTGAGTCCCTGGAGGCCCTCTCCATCAATCAGCCCCTTGGCCACAAGCCACACCCCCTCATCATCCAGCAACTAAAGTCACACCCGGCATGGCAGGAGCCTCAGGGCCCAACGTCAACGTTAAGTCTGCTCAGCTTGGCCAGTGCCACGCCAAACCAGCATGCAGACATCACCTGGTGGAGCCTGCGGGGGCAGACAGACACACACACATACTCCCTTGACCATGGGAACTGTCTCTCACTCCTTCCGCAACAAAATCTACTGTTCCCTGGGCACATCACCATCTCAACTCACCTGAAGCAGGTGGCCCGGCCAGCTGGGCAGTGTTTCTTTCCCAGGCCCACTCCCTTAGGAGGTGCAGCCAGCCCCACGGCAAGCAAAACCAGCTGTCTCACTCACCTGGTACCTCCCTGGGTCCCCTGCCCCTGCCCTGCGGGACAGGGCTGACCAGGGAGGAGCGCAGGGCCCCTCTGCAGGACCCAGTGGCCGCTGCGCTTCCCCAACCTCCCGCACCTGGCCCCCGCTGGTAATGACTAAGCGATCCCCACCTCGGAGCTCGCCTGGCAAGGGGCCCCGCTGGCTGCCGACCGGCACCATGATGCCCGGAGCCGCACGCAGTAAACCCATAATTGGCAAGTCCTCTTCTTGGGAAAGAAAACCCCCTCCGTGTTTTGTTTTGTTTTGTTTTGCCCTTAAATGAAACAAATCCACCCACGTAGTTACTGGAAACTCAAGCATGTGAAACCGAACCGTTTGCAAAGAGAATTAGTCAGCAACCTTGTGAGCCGAGGACCGGTCCCTCCGTGGGTGGAGCCAGCTGTGCTCTCGAGGTTCCCAACCAGGAGGACAGCAGGGGGGCACCGACCTCCACACCAGGTTCCCCAAAGTCCAGGGGATGCCCTGGGGGGTGGGTCAGCTTGAGAACACATTGCCATCTGTGGGAGAGTCCCCCAGCTCCAGGTGAAGGGTGAAATGTCCTTCTCACTGCTATACACGGGGGACGGTTACAAGCCGAGGCTCAGGGTCAGGCTCACGTTCAAATTCCCCCTCCGTGAAGTCAGTTGAACTTGCAGGTCTGTTTCCTCATCTGTAAAATGAGGACAATAGATCTCTGCCAGCGCCAGAGATCCCCAGGGTCAATCTAGAGGAAGTTCTCTGTGCCTGGTGCCAGAGAGGCAGCCATAAACGCACCTTTTGCAGGGGAGCAAAGGACAGCAGGGATGTGATTGTCTTAAGGCTCTGTACTTCCTGGTGCAGGGGAATAGACTGAGCTGGTTCCCAGCCCTGCTGCTTTATCCAGGATGTGGCACGCCAGGTGGAAACTGGGCCAGGCCAGGTACCAGCAGCTACAGGTCTCGTCCCAGCGCTTAAGCCCCAGGTTGTGTGACTCCACCAGGCTCCCTGGCCCTGCCCTTCTCATCTGTACAGAAAGGGCACAGACATTCTATTCTGGGTTGTTTCTTTAAGAACAAACAAAAAACCCAGTAAGTTTTTTAAGTGATTTGTCTACTTAAAAAAAAAAAATCCAGATTCCTGGCCTCCCTTAGGAGAGAAAGAAGTAGACGCTGTAGTTCCCTGGACTCCACATGTCAAGGTAAGAGAGCCACCCCCTCGTATAGGATACCCGCATGCCGCTTTGCCATAGTCCTCACCCTGCCCTATAGCTGTCCACGGGCTGCTTCATTTGTGCCTCCTTCCTGGCCCCTGGGGGCATCTGAGTTTGTGACCTAGTTTAAAAGTCTAATTTTACTTAGAAGCATGACCTTAGCCACTTGTCACTCGAAATATCCACAGGAAGTGTCCTTCGAGAAGGTGATTAAAATCTGAGGCTTAAGGTTGATTTTTCTGGAAGGAAAACACAATAATGTAAGAAGACACTTGTGCCACTCTTGCTGAGGGAAACACAGGCAGAGTCCTTTGGGGGGGTGCCAGGGATGCTCCCCATCACAGGATGGGGAGCCCCAGCTATCCAAGCTGACCAGCTATTTTATTTAAGGGACAGGGGAGGTAGGAGTCAGCAGATACAGCTGGGCCTACTAACAGCTCAACAGAGATGCTGAAACTGTCCAGTGGAGTCTGAGGACATTTTCAAGTCGTCTGGATCCCTCCTGAAGGGAAAAAAATCAAGACTCAGGATCTCTGTTTCCCGGCCTCACCAATGACACTTGGCACATTCAGCCTCCACTGCTAAGGGCTGAACATGGTGACACAGCAAGGCCAGGTTGGACCCACCTCGATCCCACACTGCAGCATCACATGAACCCCTTCTCCCCTCCCCAGCTTGGCTCCCTCCTTTGCCTGGCTACGGTCTCCTCCAGTGACTGTTGCTTCCAGACCCACTCCCCACCTCCGCCAGATCATGTGTCTCCTCAGGCTCAGAGGTTGCGTGCAACAGTGATTCAGACCACAGGCTGGGTCTGTATCCAGCATGGCTGTGTGTGATCCCAGGCAAATGATTTGATTTCCCTGTGCTTCAGTTTTCCCATCTGTGAAATGGGCACAATAACACTCCCCCGCTGACCACACACACACACACACTCAACAAGATTCCTGGGAGCACGATAAGTTAATGCACTGGAAAGGGCTGAGCATGGTGTCCGGCATATAGCAGGTGCCCAATAAACATTAAGCAAAGTGGTCTAAAGCCAAAAGGACAAGGTGATCCATGTATGCAGGTCCGCCAGGAATACACACAATCTCCAGTCCAGTTTATACAACTGGCACTTGCTGTTGCTGATCCCCTCACGTCTGCATCCTCCACAGCCCCAAACTCCACCTAGGTAGCCTTCAGTAAGTGCTTCCCCAAACCGCCCTGCTTCTATGAGAGGACAAGCACTGAGATCACCCAGTCCTCAAAATTTAGCCCATGAGCTGCTCACCTAAGAAACCTCTATGATTGTACCTACCTGCATCTCTAACAGCACGAAGGAGACTCGGCAAACTTATGGAACTTGGCAAAACTGCAGTTCCCCGCCCCAGTTTCCACCCTCAGAGAAGTGAATCCATTAGCCCCTACTGTTTACACTCGAAGCCTCCCACTGCTACAGTATCCAGAAAGGTGGGTACTACCTGCTTTGTCTTACAAAAATTCAGGGAAAACAGTTAACCCAAGACAAAACTTGGTCCTCAAGGGGTGCCCATGACTGAAGGAGGGGAAGCCAGCTCCACTTTCTACCTTGTCTAAACACAGCGACTTCATCTGACTAGGACTGAAGCATGGTTCAACCCGAGGAGAAAAGTCCCCATGGGTGTTCCAAATGTACCTTCCTGGTGCATTTTGAAAAAAAAAAAAATTTATTGTAGTAAAAGTTTCCCTGATGGCTCAGTGGTAGACAATCTGCCTGCAGTATAGGAGATTCGGGTTCAATCTCTGGGTCGGGAAGATTCCCTAGAGAAGAAGACGGCAACCCACTCCAGTATTCTTGCCTGGGAAATCCCATGGACAGAGGAGCCTGGTGGGCTATAGTCCATGGGATTGCAAACAGTCGGACTAAACAACCAACCAACCAACCAAAAGTCACATGATATAAAAATACTATTTTAACCATACTTAACTGTACAGTTCAGTGACACCAAGTATACTCACATTGTTATGCGATTCTCACCACCATCATCTCCCGAATTTTTCACCTGGCTGTGAAAACTGTCCCCATCAAACACTAACTCCCCAGCCTCCACCCCCTTGCCTCTGGCATCGGCCAACGTGCTTTCTGATTCTATGAATCTGACTATTCTAGGTACCTTGTGTAAGTGGAGTCAAACTGTATTTGTCTGCATCTACTGTATCTGAAATGCATTTTTAAGGTTAACTTAATATATGTCCTACAAACATTGTACCTTCTGTTTCTTTAATCCCTCTTCCTGTGGCTAAAACCACACCTTGCACCAGACACCAGAGAACTCAGTATCTCAGGCAGAACCATCTTGGGTGCTGCAACTCACCCTGGTCCTCACCTTTATCTACTCCTATAAGTTTACTGAAGAATGTTGGGGGGGATGGCAGGGGCAGGAGAGGGTGGAGAAGACCACCCCTAATCTGCCTCTAAGACAGGAGCCCCCCAAATTATTTCCAGCAGCTCCAATAATTTTCCCCCTAAGTTAAGCCTTGTACAAAACCCCACCCTGCTCAAGAAAAAGGTTGAAATGCTCTGTTCAAATGGCCTGTCTTCCTGCTGCGCTGTGTAGCATCCCTGAGGCTCGGCAGGAAATCAGGGGCCGAGGAGATGGGGTCCACACAGCCCCGCCCAGCCTTTCTTAGCAGGTGGTCATGGGACGCCCATGAGATGCCCAGTGTCCCCTTCTCAGAGCTGCCTAGGAAACAAGAACATAGTTTCAACCCGCCAAAGCACAAGAGCCCTACCTGACCCTCCTGGAACTTCACTGGCATCCCTTCGTCTGATCTGCCTGGGAAGGAGGCTGCAGTCGAGCCCAGCGATTGGCTGGTGACTGCTCCCCAGACACCAACCTCTGCTCTGGCTTATGTTCACATTTTTCCATTTAAAAAATACATGTAAACACTGACTGCAAAGCAAAACCTCAGTGGGGTGAGACACCCTGGGGGTGGAGGGGAGCAGAGAGAAACCCCAGTCGTGGCTCAGGACTCGGCCGAGATGCGCTTCTTGGGTCGGAGCTGTGTGGGCAGCTCTCAGTGCGGGCACCGTGGCAGCTGAGACAGAGCGGGCATTCAGGGGACACTGGCTGGATGGTGAAGGATTAAACAAAAAAACCCTTTATCCCGAGCTGTCTAGACACCCCTGAGAGTGACACAATGGTGTGGAAGATACTTGCTCTGGGAACCTGGAGGGCCTGAGGCAAGGGGTGGGGGATAAAGAGACAAAACTTACAAATCAGCTCAAAATTGGCCCCACAGGCTGGAACTGGAAGGAAGGGGGGAAAAGCCCTACCTTTTGAACATCAAAGTTCTCCAAAGATGAGGACGATTTTTTAAAGGGACCCTGACATTTATATATAATTTATACATAATGAGAACAGTTCACATTGGTGTTGCCCTTACGATGATCCTGCCCAGCTTCACAAAGGCAGGGTAATGGTCTCATTAGAGCTTCTTAAAAGCTCCAAACTGAGAGACCCTCAGACAAGCAAGAACCCTCCCTCCCCCAGAGATCCACTCAAGTGCCCCCACCCCCAGCACTCGGCAGGGCCCCTCACCCTCCACACAAACTGCCTCCCTCTGAGTCCTGCATTTAATCTCAGGGTTGTGTGAGGCTTCCTCGGATCAACCCAACAGGCAGATCCAACAGCACGACCCATTGCCTGTGTGGCCCTCCCGTGGCAGGTGCAGGAGCTCCAGGGGTCTCCCCAGGAGCCCCTACTCCCGAGGGAAGGTGCAGGGCCACAGAGCGGCAGCATCACCCCAGCCAGAAACCCCAGTGTCCGTCAGCCCTGCGGCCAGATCGCCAAGCAGACAGTGAATGATCTGCTCGCCGAGTGTCCAGCGCATCCAGACAAAAGGACTGAGGCGCTGAAGCAATGCTTCCCAGAGGTCAGAGAGCTGACCACAGAGCAAACAGGGCCAAGAGGTCTAGTTTATGCAGGCATTACAGGAGCAATGTTTGGGGTAAATGGGGGGAGGGTGCAGGGTCACCCCGTACCCACTGACAACCCCTGGGTCCAGCATTCAGGGCTCCCTGCCACAAGGCAGCCTGCCAGTGATCCTTCTCGTGACAGCCCGTCCCTCCTCAGGGTCACTCTACTGCGGCCCACCATGAAAACCCCCAGTCTAGAGCAAGCCCCCCTAGACAGTCACAGGAGCCCCCCACCAGGCCCACTAGCACACCTGTCAGCTAGCTAGTGTCTCCAGCACACGTCGCTCGTCTCCACCTGCTCGACCCCAGACTCTTGAGGGCCCCAAGCCGCTTCCCACCCCTCCAGCGTGATGTCTGGGAAACAGTAAGTGCCCAGTAAACGATGCGGTGTGCTCAGCAGTCACAGCAGAAAGAACACAGCTGTTGATCAGGCCAACCCTCTATCACCCACAGAGCCATGTCACCTCTGTGGTTCAGAAGTCATCTCTGATGCTCACTTTTCTCCTCTGTGAACAGGCAGTTCATGCCTGACTCACAGGCTGTGGAATCCATCTATGGCAGCAGGCACGGTGCCTGGCACACAGGGGTGTTTGATGCAAGCTAAGACCATTTCTGGCAGAGTCGGACACAGAGCAGACGGGCGACAAGACACCCTCAAGGAGGTGTTGGCCCAAGAATGGGAGGAAAAGTCAGGGAAATGTTGTCAGAGGGCTCCTGTGACTACCAGGCCAGTGTGCCCTTGGGTGACATCTCAAGGTCCCCCCCAGGCCACCGTCCCTGCTTCTGTGCCTGTCAATGCATCGTCTCCCTACCCACAGTCATGGCACCATGGCCGTTGACTGAGTCAAGGGTGGACACAGAGATGATGCCACTGCCCATGGACGCTGGTCAGGGCATCACCGCCCCAGAGAGGGGCAGGAAGCTCTCGGTTACGCCACAGATGAGACAGAGACACTCAGGTCTCAGAAAACTGGGAGGAAAGGGGAAGAGAAAGTGCCTGGCTGAAACTGAAGCTCTGCTCCCAGACGGGTCAACAGGATTCGAAAGTGGCACCAAACTGCAACGCTATCAGAGATCAATCCTGGAAAACGTTCCCACCCCAGAGAACCACCACCCTCAGCCTCAGAGCTGGTCCACAAAAGATACAGGTGACACTGCTGCTTGAGATGGAAGGAGGGGGGCAGGAGGGGCTCACAAAGTGAACTCGAGACCAGGTCATGCCCTGAGTGTCATGACTCTGGAAATTCACCCTAGGAATGACGGTGGCTGTTGAAGGGCTTTAAAAAGGGAGCTGAGATTTCAGGTGCTCACTTTTAAAAGATCACTGGAAAAAAATTAAGAACAATGAAGAAGTTCGCTGACTGCAAGGGAACTGTGTCTGGGTCTTCGGTGGTAATGGAAAAGGAGCCAAAGGCAGGTGTCTGCAGTTTCCTGCCTTTTCCAGGTGGATGTTTTAGACAAGCTCTTGTTTCCACCTTTGAGTGACCCCCAAGCGAGTCAGGAGGGGAAATCCAACTTCCTTCTAGGAAACACTTCAATCTGCTGTGCCCCACGTAATTAGCCAGAAGCCGGACACAAAAGGCCCCAGAGTGGATGGTTCCAAGTATAGGAAATATCCGGAATGGGCAAATCCATAGAGACAGGACTCAGACTGTGCTTGCCAGGGGCTGGGGGAGGGACATGGGAAGGGACTGCTCAATGGGTACAAGCTTTCTCTTTGGAGGGAAGACGTTCTGGAACTAGACGAAGCTGGTTGCACAGTGCTGTGAATGTACTGATCGCTACTGAACAGCTCATTTTAAAATGGGTCATCTGGAGGGCTTCCCTGGTGGTCCAGTGGTTAGGACTCAACATTTCCATTGCAGGGGGTGCGGTTTTGATCCCTGGCCGAGGAACTAAGATTCAACATGCTGTATGGTACGGCCAAAAAAAAAATTTTAAATGGCTAGTTTTGTGTTTTATGGACCTCACCTCGATTAAAAAAAAAAAAACTATAATCGGCTAGTATCACAGAGCATATGGAGACATCCTGGAGTTAGAACTACCAACCCCATTTTCATGTGTGTGTGCGTGCATGCATGTGTGTGTGTGTGTCTGTGTGTGTGTGTGGGGTGGGCATCATTTCTCCTCAAACCTAGGGCCACTTCTGATTCCTGTCAGCCCCCACCGGCCAATACCAGGCCACAGGTGACATGGGACCCTCTAGCCTGTCTCTCAGCTCACTCGTTTCTGCTGCTCCCCTTCTCTGTGGCAGAGCGTGGTGTTTAAGTGTGTAGACCCGGGGGCCAGGCTGCACAGTTCAGCTCCTACTCCCAGCAGCCCTGAGCTGGTCTCAGTTTCCTCATCTGTAAAATGGGGCAGCACCTACTTATTCTACAGGCCTCATTGACATTGTGAAGACGGAGCCACTGTGTGTGTGGCCACACACAGCCCCTGGGAGGGCATCCGGACAAGCCAACCTCCATTAAGTGGCTGTGGATGACTGCGCTCTGAGCCCAGCACTGTACCTGCATTTACGCTGCCCTTCTCCTCCTGATCTCCTATGTGTGGTTCTTCTTCCTACAATAGTGACTCCATCACATCCAAACTGTCCAGCTTGGCATTCAAGCACCCCCAAGCCCAACCTGCCTGCCCACCTATGACCATATCCCCCACACTCCCTCCTGCATCTGGGCGGGAGGGTAAGAGGGATAATCCAGGAAGACGGGTTCTCCCCTGCCTCATACACCAGTTCTGCAGTGCCCAGAGGGCTCTCCACAGTCAAAGCTGCCTAGTGAAGACGTAATGAGCAAACTGGAGTAGGAAGCAGCATGTACCCCACCACGATGGAGGCCCAGGACTCAGCCACCCTGCTGTGGGGACTCATGGCCAAGAAGGTGGAGACAGCCGACAGAACCAGTCATTGCCCCGAAACAGTCACTGCCTTGAAGAGTCCACACGAGAGCACACCTTCCAAGTGCATCCACTGGGCTCCAGCCCTCCCCGTGGGAGCAGCCCCCGAAGTCCCCCCTCCCCATGGGAACACCCTCCAGTGTCATCCCCTCCCCATGGGAGCACCCCGCCAGTGTCCCACCCTCCCCGTGGGAGTGTGCCCTAATATCCCTGCCCCTCTCCCCGCAGACTCATCCCCTGGTGTTCTCCATCCTCTCTGCCCTCATTCAGCCCCACTCCAGCCACACACTGGCCCACACACACCTTCCACACCTGCCATCCTTCCACCTGAAAGGCCAACTTGCCTCCCGATGACCTTCTCTCTCTCAGTATCCCCCTATGCCCTGGGGTAAGGTCATCAGGGGGATAAGCCTGCATCTCCCACTGGACAGACAGGACCTGGAGAGCCAGGAAGCCCCCTCAACTCCATCCTTCGTATTTTCAGCCCCAGCAGACTGGCCACACACAGCAGGGGCTCAATAAAAATTTGGATGAAAGAATGAACACGAGTGAGTCAATAACAGCACACACGAGAGGCTTGTTTTGGAGTCCCTGATGGTCCACGGAGCCGTGGGGGGAGATGCCGATCTGTGAATTGAAAACTTGGTGGTCAGTTCCTATGACAAGAGTCCAAGGGGTGGGAGCAACCAGCAGGATTCAGATGCTGGTGACTGAAGCTAGGAGGGGGCAAGGGGGCTGGCATGAGGAGGTGGGTGGCCCAAGAGAGATGTGAGCAGGGGGTGTGGGTGGGAGTGCGAGGGGTCTGTGGGGGAGACAAGGCAGAAAGGGCCAAGAGGCGGCAGCAGTGGTCCGGGTGGAAGGGGGTGGGGGAGAGTGCTCTCTAGGCGGAGAGGGGGCCATAGCACCAAAGCAGCAGGATGGTGAGTGGACATGAACTAGAAGGTCCTGGAGAGCCTGGGAAGTTAGTATGGGGACCTCCAGGAGCTGCTGGAAAGACCTGCCAGTGCCAGGGGAGTGAGGGAGTGGAAGCCAGGTGTGTGTTGCCCTGAGAACGAGAGGCTGGATGGGGCTGGAGGGGCCGCTTCTCCCGCCCGAAAAGCAGGTCTGGGAGCTCTCAGCCAAGTGAAGCCTGAGTCCTGGGGCCCCTCCCCACTGGCTGTGACCCTGGCTCCCAGGTCCCCGCATGACCCCAGGAGCAGCCTCATCTACCTCTGACCAGCTGGAGGGCACAGGAAGCTGTGAGGCTGGGCCAGTCACATCGGGGAGGGGCAGGAGCCCCAAAGCCCACCATCAGAGCCCCCCTCCTCGGCATTCCCACAGGGACCCCTAAGGCCCACGATGAGGGCCCCTTCCTGGGAGCCTATAACTCTTAGGGAGAGCAATGAAAAAGCAGAGACCAAGTGTCCACCCCCGGATGAATGCATAAGCAAGATGTGGTCCATGCATACAATGGAATGTTATTCAGCCCTAAAAGGAAAGATATTCTGACATGGGCTACGGCACAAATGAACCTCTCGAAGACATCTTGCTAGGAAAAGTAAGCTGGTCACAGCAGGACAATCCCATGTGATTCCAGTTATCTGATGGGCCTCCAGACCCTGGAGTGGTCTAATTCACAGAGGCAGAATGTAGAATGGTGGTTGCCAGGGGCTGGAGAGGGGAGGTGGGGAGCTAGGGCTTAATGGGGATAGAGTTTTAATTTTACAAGATGAAAGGAGTTCTGGAGATGGAGGGGGTGATGGTTGTAGAACAAAATGAAGTACTTAATATCACCGAACTGTACACTTATAAATGGTTAAGATGTGGACTTCCCTGGTGATACAGTAGATGGGAGTTCACCTGCCAATGCAGGGGATATGAGTTTGATCCCTGGTCCGGGAGGATTCCACATGCCACAGAGCAACTATGCCCGTGTGCCACAACTACTGAGCCCATGGGCTACAACTATTGAAGCCTGTGTACCTGGAGCCTGCGCTCTACAACAAGAGAAGCCAGGGCAATGAAATGCCCCAGGCGCCGCAACCAGAGAGCAGCCCCCATTTGCAGCAAGAAGAGAAGGCCCTCAGGCAGCAACAAAGGCCCGGTGCAGCCAAAAATAAAATAAATAATTTTGTAAAGATGGTTAAGACATAATTTTAATGTTATGTTTATTTTTAAGAAAAGAGAGAAGAATCGAACCCTTAAGCCAAGAGGAGTCTTTCCAGATGGCCTTTGGGCACCCAGGTGCCAACCATGGCGACCCCAGCACACACCCTCTTTGTCGGGGTGGACTCTCCCAGGACACACAGGGCAGGCAGGAACACTAGGCTGAGGGTGCCAGTGCCCGGGTCTCTTCCCCAGTTCTAGCTGAAATGCTGGGAATAAGGGTTCCATGCCCCAAGCACGCCTCATCTCATGCCAAACGCTCTCTTGTGGGATGGCACGAACCTGCTTTAAAAGAAGGTTCCAAAGTTTCTGTCTCCAGCCCAGACCTGTCTCTTGAGCCCTAGGCCTACCTGCCATCTGGACATATCTGCAGAGACCAGCTCCACCTGGAACAGGCTTAAGGTATGCCCACGTCTCCTTAGCCCCCAGTCCTCCCTAAAGGGTCACCATCCACTCTGACCTCTCGACAGACACCTGCAACTCTCCCCACTTCTTCATGCCCTACGCCCAACGAGTCACCAAACCTGCCAATTTCACCCTGAAAATGTGGTCACTGCCATCCGCCCGGCAGGAAACAGATGTGACGGAACCCAAGGCAACATTTTGAACAACCAGACACCCTGAGGGCAGAGCCGGCAGCTGTGTGTGACCACAAGCAGCTTGTCCAGCGAGGGCTGTTCACAGCTGGGCCACCTGTCAAGACCATGTCACCAGGTTGATCCTAGATTCCTACTCAGTGTGGTATTGACATCCCACACGCCCACAGCCTTGGGACCGCATGACCCGCCGCCCCCTTCACTCCTCCAGAGGTACCCCGAGGGCGGCCGAGGCTCCCATGCCCTCCATCACCCACAGGGGGAATTCAAGACGGTTAAGATCAGGCTTAGGTCTGGCGCAGCACTTGTGGATCAACCACTTCCACATTCCTGCTGTCCAGCCCTGCCTGAAACCCCAGGCCTGCCTTGCCCAGGCCCAGCCTCGGTGGGGGGGCACAGCCAGGGTTGTGCCTTGGCAGATCCTCCAAGGGAGGCCCAAGGAGCCTGTGTGCTATGTCTCCCAACCAGCAGACACATTTTTTCACTACGTTGGGCAAGTAACAGAACTTTTAAAACACAAAACAGCAGGAAGCTTCCCAAACGTTTTTGGGGTTGCGGGGGTGGGGGTGGCAACAGGACAGATGCCCCTCTAGGAGCCACCCTCCCCTTGGCCCAGCCAGGAAAGACCCTCAGCTCCAAGTCTGGAAAAGTACCTTTACCCCAGCTCACCCTCCAAAGCCCACATCTTAGACATTTATGTGCATGAAGTCACTTCAGTGGTGTCTGCCTCTGTGACTCTGTGGACCGTTGCCTGCCATGCTCCTCTGTCCATGGGACTGTCCAGACAAGAATACTGGAGTGGGTTGCCATGCCCTCCTCCAGGG
Organism: Odocoileus virginianus; assembly: GCF_023699985.2. Taxonomy (NCBI): domain Eukaryota; kingdom Metazoa; phylum Chordata; class Mammalia; order Artiodactyla; family Cervidae; genus Odocoileus; species Odocoileus virginianus. Next base: position 35,144,009 of record NC_069684.1, on the reverse strand, counting down.
GATCTTCCCGACCCAGAGATCGAACTCACGTCTCTTATGTCTTCTGCATTGGCAGGTGGATTCTTTACCACTAGCGCCACCTGGGAAGCCCCTTGGACACTTAATGTTTCCTCTAACAGCTTCTTAGGAACAACTTACAGGTGACCTGACATTATGTCTAAGATTTACTTCCCAACAAGCCAGGAAGGGCTTCCCAGGTAGCACAGTGGTAAAGAATTTGCTGCCAATGCAGAAGATGCAAGAGATACCGGTTCAAACCCTTGGTCAGGAAGATCCCCAGGAGGAGGAAATGGCAACCCACTCCAGTATTCTTGCCTGAAGAATCCCATGGACAGAGAAGCCTGGTGGGTTACAGTTCATGTGGTCCCAAAGAGTCAGACACAACTAAGCATCCAAGCCACACACAAGCCAGGAACAGTGTGTGTGTGACGGGTGTTTATGTGTGGGTGGGGTCGGGCGTGCATGCATGCATATGCATTCATGTGTGTGCATGCTGACACTTGAAGCTGGTGAGGGAACCTTATATTTCTCTCAATTTTGGTATATGTTTTAAATTTTCCATAATCATAACAATTTTTTATTTAAAAATTAACACATGCTTCCTTAAGAAAAGGCTAAGGTGATGGAGGTGGGAGGCTGTACTGATTAAGGGCTTAGGTGCCAAAATCCCTAACCTTGGCCAAGCCATGTGGACGGCGGAAGAACTCACTTGCTACCCTGAGTTCTTAGGAAAAAGACAAGGGTTAATGTGTCAAGGACTCAGATCAGAGCCTAGTAGCAGTGCTATAACATTATTTCTCTTTATTATTCTTATTCTTACCAATCAGCATCAGACAAGATCTCACCCATAAAGCACTTAGCTGCCTGGCACAGTGCCTGGCACCTACTGGAGCAGAATTTTTATTCTTAGATTGGGGTGGGGGGTCTATCAGATAACCGAGATATAGGAGAGCACTCGGCTGAAATAAAGTCCAAAATAAAGGTCCTTTTAAGTCTGAATTTCATCGGTCAGGCCTGTGGAGGAAGAATGAGATTATGCATCCCTAGGTGGACCGAGGCATGCCCTGTGCTGCTGTCCTGATTAAGAAGCTCATTCTCAAACTTTTCAGGAACAAATATAAATCGATCATGAACAGCAGCCAGAACCTAGCTCTTGGGAGGAATTGTTGCAAAATTCCCAGACTAAGCTCATGAGCACAGCTCATGAACTGTATGAATCAGAGGTTTTACTGAATGTGAAAACACAAGGCAGGCAAGTCTCTGCTCACCCGGGAGGAGAGGCAAGGTGGGAGAAGGTACGGCCCTGAGGGAACATGCATCCATCCTTCTCAGCAAAGCAGCAGGCAGTGTGGGCCTCCACCAGCTGGACACCTACCATCCTCCCCTGCTTCAAAGGAAGATGACTCCCCAGGGCATGTCAGAGTTTTACCAGGCAACCCAAGGGAGCCCAATGAAGGGTGGTTTCAGACTTGTTGGAGCAGCCCAATGAAAGAAGTCTCTCCCAGCTCCAAAGTGACATCATCGGGGACCCCGGGCAGAACCACTCCCCCCTAATAAGCCCCAGAACCCACTGATTCTCCCTAAAGCCCTGACCTCTCTGACGCCAGGCCTGCCCTGCTCGTGACTGTCAGAGCCACTGTGGTCAATGTGCCTCTGTTTTTATTCTCTCTGCTTCCCTCGTGGGAGCCAGACTGGGAAAGGAAAGGAAGTTTGTAGAGTTATTATTGCATTAGGCCATGCCACCCCATCTCTCTCTCTCTCTCCATCTACTGGGTAAAGCACACTCTGCAGAAGACAAAGCAGTAAGAGAACAAGAAAACTGAAATGATCCAATCCAGCCCATCACTTGACATCTGGGGAGACACGAAGTGCCTGGCCCATGATCTCAGCACTAGCGACAGTAACCAATGACAGTAACCAACCAGCAACAGTTAGGGCTCCGGAGATTTGGTCCACAAGCTCTGGCTGTGCAGTCTGGGTAAGCCAGCCACCCTCTCTGGGCCTCTGCCAGGAAAGGAAGGGTGGGCCCAGATGGATACCCCATAAGTATTAATAAGACACGGCTTCCCCAGCTCTGTGATTCCTCAGTGGGAGAGCCACTGGGGAGGGGGTGGTGTCAGGAACGGGTTCATCAGAAAAGGGAGGGACAACCCCGCCCCCTCGCTTGCTTTCCGTCCTCACACCCAAACCAGGATTCCAGGTCTGCCCCCCCCTAAATGTTCTACCCAGGAGAGAATTCTTTCAAGGACACCAGGCTTTAGTCACCAGAGATGCTTTTTTACAATCAACACCTGTTAAAACTCAACTCATGACCAGTTTCTGATGCTACTGGCTGGAGCATTTAATTAAATATTACTCACTCAGGAAGCGGCCCCTGCCAACTCACCCCCGAACTGTTCAGTTCATTTTCAGAGAAAAAGAGAGCAGGAGGGAGGAGCCTGCACCCTCCTCAGCTGGTACCAGGCACCCTGCCCTCCTCCCCTGTACCCTGGTTCAGGGCAGCCCTGTTTTGAGAACCAAGCAGGAAAAGGCAAGTTAAGCGGATCCAGGAGCCAGCGATCCCCGCTGCCAGGTTACCATGGATGGCACGCACACACACACACACACACACACACACACACACACACACACTCATGCCACACGGACACACACGCACTCAGAGATGCAGTCAGACACACAGACACATGCACACACACACATTCACAGAGACACACTCACCACACACACACTCAGAGGTGCACACTAACTTGCACGAAGACACACACACAGGCACACACAAACACATCACACATGCACATTCATACATTTACTCACCCACACACACAGGCTCACAAAGACACACTCTCACACAGACACATACTCAGTACACACCATACTCACACACACAATTCGCCATCCCTCCCCGGCATACCAAGCCATCGCCCCGCGGGGCCGTTAGCATTGCCGGGAGCCTCTGCCTTGAACTTGAACAGGACAGCTACCACCGACTGACCCGGGCTGCTCTGTATTTTCTGTTTTAATCGATTTCCCGACAGAACTCTCGGCTCTCCCCTGGTTGCTCAAGCAGCCGCGGCGGCTCCGGGGCGGCGGGGAGGGCGGCGCCGCCAGGGGTGTCGCCCGGCGGGCTCCCCGGGGGAGGCGCCGCCGGCGGAGCTGGGGACCCCCAAGGGTGCTAGTTGGGCCGCGCTGCGGACCTCGGTCCCCGCCGGCGGGAAAAGCGAAAGTAACTCCATGGAGCGGGGTCGCGCTACCCCTGAGCGGAAGGGGCAGGTCGGCGCCCCCGCCTCCGCCGCAGGGATGGTCCCGAGGCCACCCCCGGCGTCCGGGCACCTAGAAGTCTCCGGGGGCCGCCGCGCGTCCCGGGCTCCTTCTTAGGTCTGCAGCCGCCAAGGCTCAATCCCGGGTCCGACGGTCTCCGGGGCCGCCTGGACTCCCGCCCCGTCTCGTCCCCGCAGGTGGGGCCCGGGGCCGTGCGACCTGCCCGCGCCTGCACGGGCAGCAGCTGCAGCAGCGCTGGGCGGCGCCCCGGGCCCCTCTCCCGGGACCCGCGCCGAGAGAAGGGCTCCCCACGTACCCGTACCGGGTCTCCAAGCGGGACCCCACCCCAGCCCCGCGCCCGGGTCCCCAGGTGCTGCGACCCCAGCGCGCGCCCGACCGGGACCCCCACCCACCCAGTCCCCGCGCCCGGCCCTGCCTACCGCTCCGGGGAGGCTGCCGCCGCCGCCCGCTCTCCTGGGCCGAGGAGGCTTCCCGCCGCAGGGAGCGAAGTCGCCTCCTCCCCGCGGCCCCGGCGCCAGCGCTGGAGCCTGGTGCCTGCTGCGAGCGCGCAGGATGCCCGAGCGCGACTTCTGTGCAAAGAAGAAAATGCAACCGAAGGCTTTAAAGTGAAAAAGGAACGCGCTAGGGGCGGGTCCTCCCCGCCCCGCCCCTCTTCTTCTTGCCTCGCCCCGCCCCCCGGCTGGGGTTCAGGCGGCCGCGCGGGGGGCGCAGTGCGCTGCTGGGCCCGAGGCTGGGGCGCGGGGCGGGTGGTGTGTCACGTGCCCGGCGGTCGTTCCACAGCCTATGCAGCCGCCGCCCCCCTCCTCTGCCTGCGCCATCGCCCCACCCGGAGGCCATCGGGGCGCTCCGGGCGGCGCCGAAGCTGTGGTCCCTCCGGAGGCGTCTTTGGGAAACGCTGGGCAGCCTCCGCTGGGTAAGAGGCCTTGGTTGCAACACCCGGAGGGCTGCAGCGGTGCTGGGCCAGCGTGGGCGCGGGGGGAGAGGAGGCGGGCGGGGGTTTACTAATAATAATTTTTTTGGTCTCTTGGGAGGGTCAGGGTTATTTCAATAACCCTGGCAGCAAGGCTTTGCTTGTTGTTTAGTCGCTCAGTCCTGTCCGGCTCTTTGCAACCCCGTGGGCTGTAACCCACCAGGCTCCTGTGTCCATGGGATTTTCCAGGCAAGAATACTGGAGTGGGTCGTCATTTCCTTCTCCTGGAGATCTTCCCACCCAGGGATCGAACCCATTTCTACTGCACTGCATGTGGATTCTTTTCCGCTGAGCCACCTAGGAAACCCTGGTCTCAAATTACCAGAAACTAAAAATTCTGTAATTCTAGGGCACAGGAGAGCAGTTCATTGGCCAGCAGATAATCCAAGGACTGCTGGTCCTGCTGGAGCCCACCCCCCACTAAGGCATTTTCCCTCTAGGTGGGCCCAGGGAGGGTGTCTTGGGATTCCCAGACCCTGGGGGGCCAGTACCAGGACATCACCAGCTTCCTGATGACCTTGAGCATACAGCTGATGGTTTCCCATGAATGTTTGTTGAGTGAATGAAAGAGTGCTGGGTGGGTACCCACCACCCCCACCCCACAAAGACTTGTCCGTGTAAAAGTGTCAGCTGGCTCCAAGCCACCAAAGGAGTTTTCCTCCACTCCCCTCAACAGAGCAGTCACTTGCACTCTAGAACTGGGAAGATTTTAAAAAGAACTTTTTAAAGACCAAATCTCTTTACATTCCTCCACCCACAATAGTGTGTAGTGTTCACTGAAGGGCACGGAAGATTCACATTGGAGAAGCTGTCAAGAAGAATGTGGTTCCGTAGTAATTTCATCTTTACCGTAACTATAAGGGTGGAACTGTTACATTGACTGTAGAGATCTGGCAGTGAACCCTGTAGGGGTTCCTGGGCACAGGGAGCCTTTCCGTTCAGCCTCCAGCACCTCCCCCTGAGTTCTAAAGGGCTGTTTCAAGCAGTTGCATATCCGGGAAGAGGGGCTATGTAGAGTCAAGGGAGGAACAACCAAGAAACAGCCTTGGGGTAGGGTCCTCATTCTGCCTCAAGGGACACACTTAACAGTATCTTAAAGCCCTTGATGGGGCATGAGTGGTAAAGAATCTGCCTGCCAACGCAGGAGACACAACAGACTCAGGTTCCATCCCTGGGTGGGGAAGATCCTCTGGAGTAGGAAGTGGCAATTTACTCCAGTATTTTGCCTTGAAAATTCCATGGACAGAGGAGCCTGGTGGGCTGCAGTCCATGGGGTCGCAAAGAGTCGGATACGACTGAGTACGTAGAATTGAAACCCAACAAAGGGAAGATGTCAGCATTCTACATGCCTCTGGAGACCTGAGGCCAGACTGAAGAAACCAAAGTTCATCAGAAAGATTACCTGATGGACTTCCCTGGCAGTCCAGTGGTTAAGACTCCTCTGTTTCAAAAAAAAATTAAAAAAAAAAAAAAGACTCCTCTGTTTCACTGTAGGGGACTTGGGTTCAGTCCTTGGTCGGGAAACTAAGATTCCACATGCCTGACTGTGTGGCCAAAATATTTAAAAATAAAGATCACCTGAGACCAGATTAAAGGACTGCAGGCCCTGCACACAGCCTAGTCTTACCAGCAACCCCACCCTTGTACTATTGTTATGAAACTCCTCATCAAGTCCTCCAGTGTTGAGACACAGTTTTCAAAGACAGGAGCCCACAGAGGCTTCCTTTGCCTGGCAAAGCAACAAGGGTATTCTTTTCTGTCACCCAAAACTCTGTTTCAGAGATTCAATTTGGCACCACTGCTCAGAGGTCAAGATTCCAGCATCAGCAGGAGTAACTGGTGAAAGGCCTCGAGGTAGCTTGTTGTTGTTCAGTCATTAAGTCGTGTCGGACTCTGTGACCCCATGGACTGCAGCACACCAGGCTTCTCTGTCCTTCACCATCTCCCGGAGTTTGCTCAAACTCATGTCCATTGAGTCAGTGATGCCATCCAACCATCTCATCCTCTGTCTCTCCCCTTCCCCCCGCTCCCTGCCTTCAATCTTTCCCAGCATCAGAGTCTTTTCCAATGAGTGGGCTTTTTGCATCAGGTGGGCAAAGTATTGGAGCTTCAGCTTCAGCATCAGCCCTTCCAATGAATATCCAGGATTGATTTCCTGTAGGAAATTTAGACTGAGGCAGACCAAGGTATAATTCAAGTGGCAGTCCATCCATCTGGGACCTGAGACCCCACCTTTGATGTGAGGACCCTGAAATAGACTGTTTCAGGTAAGACAACCTCAGCACTCCCACCCCCCTTCCTTCAGTGTGAATCTTCACGTATCAGCTCTGATCCAGTAGGGTAATGAGATCGCGCTGACCTAAATTTCCTAGAGGGATCCCTGGGGAGTGAGCCTTCCTCTCCTCCAGGACGTGGGCAGGTAGGCCGACCAATGCTGGGAAGCTGGGCATCCCGCAGTGACCCGGAACAGTGTTGAGCAATAGTGGAGTCCAATTGTATGAAAGGGGTGTATACTCATCCTATCAGCACGAACAGTATTGTTTTGTTAAAAAGATACATGTTGTTCAGTCCCTAAGTCGTGTCCAGCTCTTTGTGAGCCCCCTGGACTGCAGCATGCCAGGTTCCCTGTCCTCCACTATCTCCCAGAACCTGCTCAAATTCATGTCCATTGAGTCGGTGATGCCATCTAACCATCTCATCTTCTCCCGCCCCCTTCTCTCTTGGCCTTCAGTCTTTCCTAGTATCAGGGTTGTTACGTATTGTGACATCAGCAGATAAATACCATCCAGGAATTTGAAGACTGACTCAAGTCTTAAACCCACTTATCTGTCATTCCATGGGGGTGAATAGGGAGGGGGCATGGTTCTGGGCTTCTGGTGGTGTCATCTGCCCCCACAACGGCACCTCCACCTCCACTTAGATTTTATCACTTGCAAGAAGCACAGTTTGCTCCCTTCTCTAATCTGTTTCAGGAAAATTATGGGGAGAAATTGTTAGATAACAAATTGGCTGTCAGCTGCTTTTTTTCTTTTTCTTTTGTGGCCACACCACACAGCATGCTGGATCAGGGATCGAACCCATGCCCCTTGCAGGGGAAGCTTGGGGTCTTAACCACTGGACCACCAAAGAAGTCCCTCAGCTGCTGTCTGTGATGATAAGGGGTCTGTCCAGAGCTGTCTCAGACACACTGCAAGCCTTTAGAGCAGACTTCTGCTGCCTGCACATGCTCCCACCTCCTCAGGGCTCCCATTGTCTCTGAGTCCCTTTTGCTGGTTGAAGAAAATGGACAAGAGATTGGTATTAGACAAGTAATGCAAACCCCAGCTGCCACTCACCAGCTGTGTAATCTTGGTTGTTGTTGTTCAGTAGCTAAGTCATGTCCGACCCTTTGCAACCCCGTGGATTGCAACTCACCAGGCTTCTCTGTCCTTCACTATATCCTGGAGTTTGCTCAAACTCTTGTCCATTGAGTTGGTGATGCTGTCTAACCACCTCATCCTCTGATACCCCTTCCTCCTCCGGCCCTTAATCTTTCCCAGCCAGGGTCTTTTCCAGAGAGTCGACTCTTCCCATCAGGTGACCAAAGTATTGGAGCTTCAACTTCAGCATCAGTCCTTCCAATGAATACTCAGGGTTGATTTCCTTTAGGACTGACTGGTTTGATCTCCTTGTAGTCTCAAGAATCTTCCAGCATGGCACTGTCATTCACCAGCTGTGTAACCTTGGGCAAGTTATCTAATCTTTCTAGGACCCACTTTCCTCATCTATTGAATCGCTCTGCATGTTTCCCAGAATTTGGTGGTGGGGAAAGGGTAGCAGTCATGCCACAAATATTAATTGAGCACAACATGTGCAAGGTATTGTGTTAAACTGAAATGCAGAAAGTTTTGAGGAATGTCAAGATAATAGGCCCATTTTAGATATTATTACTTTATTTTATTATTGGAGTATAATTGTTTTTCAGTGTTGTGTTATTTGATGCTGTACAACAAAGTGAGTCAGAGATACTATTATTGACAATAAGAAAAATGTTTTCTAGAAAAGCTTGAAATCAACAACACAAAAGTGTGACAAGATCCACCAGAACAAAAAGAACTGAAACATATTTTTCAAATTTATACCCATTCTGCATTCTTAATACAAGATATACTTATGTCATGAAGTGAAACTGGAGTAGACCTTACCTTTCAGAACTTTGATCTTAGAGCTTTCATGAGTTAGTGCGTGCATGCTCAGTCAGTCGTGTCCAACTCTCTGACCCCATGAAATGTAGCCTGCCCTGCCCTGCTCATAGGATTTCTGGGTAAGAATACAGGAGTGGGTTGCCATTTCCTACTCTAGGGGATCTTCCTGATCAGAAATCAAAGCCAAGTCTCCCGTGTCTCCTGAATTGGCAAGTGGATTCTTTACCTCTGTGCCACCTGGGACTTGGTAGACATATTCTCTTAACCCTTTTGTCGGGGGTGGGGTGTGCGATTCACTCCGGATCACATAATTAGCAGACAGTGACACCTGCTGGCAGAGTATGATATTGCAGTGTAGCTCTATCAGACACTGCTGGTCATCAGAACAAGGGGGTGATGTTGAGCAAAGTTTCGGCAGATTCGTTTGGTTTTGTTTGTTTGTTTTTTTAATTTTTTAGCTGCATCATGTGGCTTGTGGGATACTAGTTCTCTGACCAGAAATTGAACCTGTGCCCCCTGCATCGGAAGCATGGAGTCTTAACCACTGGACCACCAGGGAAGTCCTCAGCTACTTTCAATCAGATATTGGGTAGCAACCAGGCTTGAGGAGAGTTCCTATGACCTTGAGAAGAATGAATAGATGACCTTGGATTTGTCACAATAGTTATTGTAAAGTTCTTTGAAAACACTTTTAGTGCCTAGAAGTGAGCTGGCTGAGACCTTGATACCTATCTTGACTGTCCACTGGACATTTTCAATAGTCTTTCAGTGTATTTTCCCCCCATGGGAACATCTTCAATATTATAGTCAAATGCCAATACAAGTGAAGCACCTCTCCAAGTATTTATTCTTTTACTAAATATTGAAGCACTGAATGAATAAGTATTGAACAGCACTATTCTGCAGGCTGGAGAGAGAGTAGTAAACAAAATAGACCGGGCTCTTGACCTCAGAGAATTTCCATGGGAGGGGGAGAGACAGAAAAGAAACAGTAAATGAGATCATTTCAGAGAGTAAAAAGTGATAATAAAGAGTCATTTTATATAAATTTGCTCTGTGGACTATTTTTCTTTAGGAACAAATGTGTATTCAAGTGGACTCAATTCAACCATTAAGACTCTATATATGGAACTTCCCTGGTGGTCCTGTGGCTAAGACTCCATGCTCCCAATTCAGAGGGCCCAGGTTTGACCCCTGGTCAGGGAACTAGATCCCAGATGATACAACTAAGAGTTCGCATGCCGCAGTTAAGAGCGCACGTGCTCCAACTAAGACTTGGTACAACCAAACAAATATAAACATTTTTAAAACTCTATGAGAAGGTTCTAAAAAGGTCACCCGTCATCCCAAATGACAAAGCAGAGACCTCTGATAGTCAGGGACTCATATTTCCTTCCTGTTCCCCCACAGCAGTTTGCTCTGTTTGGTCGACCCCTTGAAAATGAGTCCAGACTCAGGTTTGACCTCTCTATTCCATGCTTATCTCAGGATGCCCATTCTTCCAGCTGGAGGCTCTACCACCACACTCATTAAGCAAGCATTTTAGTGGGAGTGAGCTCCCCTTCTGTGCTGTGAGCTTCTAAGGTTTAGCATTGATTCCACAAGAGACCAGCTTGGAGAATGAGATGAATCAGCTCCCATTCTGCCTCACTGCTGGCAAAATGCCTCTAAGAGCTTACAGCACCAGTCCTTTCACTTTTCTGCACAAAGCCTGGCACTTTCTGGCTGGGAATTGGTGATGCTTGTTCTGTTTCCTCTGGTGATGTCCTGGATATGTCTCTCCAGGAGAGATTGGGTTGGAAGAAGAAAGAATTAAGGTATTCAGGGGCTTCCCTGGTGGCTCAGTGGTGAAGAATCTCCCTCCCATTGCAGGAGGCACAGGTTCATTCCCTGATCTGGGAGGATGCCCATGTGTCATGGAGCGCCTAAAACTAGGCATCACACACGCCACAACCATTGAGCCTGTGCTCTAGAGCCCACAAGCTGAAACTACTGAAGCCTGCCTGCCCAGGAGCCTGTGCTCCACAAGAGTAAACCCTGATCACCGCAACTAGCGAAAAAGCCTGTGCAGCAACAGAGACCCAGCACAGCCGAAACTAAACAAATAAACTTTAAAACAGAGAAAGAATTAAGGTATCCAAACCTATAGTATGATCGTGGAGGAGGATTCTGCGAGTAGAGAAGGCTGCCCAGTCGAGGTTCCAGGCTGAGCAGGGAAGCTTCAGTCAGCCTCCTGCCTGACCCTGGGAATGGGGTCTGAGAGCTAACTTCCAGACATGGGAACACGCCGTATGTCACTGAGGAGCAGGCACTGCTGGGTGTGGCCGGCGGGGCAGCACACTCTCTCAGGCAGTGGACCCAGGGCTGACCACTGGCCAGCTGTGGGCTGTGGGGCATCTACAGGGTTGGTGTAATGAAAGGAGAAATCACTAGAGCGATTAGGAAAGTGAGGAGAGAGTCCACCCCCAGGATTTCCCTCTGCGGCCATGATGAAATTGGATGGGCATCTCTGTGTTCTTCCATGGGATCTTAATGTTGACCTTTGCATTAAATCTCCCAGACACTTTCCTGAAGGCCAGCACCGGGCCTGTCAAACTTGCAAAGCATGCAGGACCCTCCTGGAATTCTGCATCTGTTTATTCCCATATGCTTGATCTTGCTCAAGCAAATGCTGATTGAAAACTGCTTTAAAGAAATATTTATTGTCCTCTACCCCAGCCACTGGAGATGGTCCTTCCCCACCCCCGTGACCTGGAGCTCAGACTTGTTTAGGCCAATGGGATGTGAGCAGTGTGTGATTCAAACAGAGACTGAAATGAGCTTGCACCACTGGTCTCTACTTCTTGGCACCTCTGTGACCATCAGAAGAGCTTCTCAAGGGTCTCTGCTACCCCTTTGTCCTTGGGATGAATGCATAGAACAGAGCTCTGAGCCACATCAGGGAACCCTAGGTTCCAAAGCAAAGTCACCCAGTCAAGCCTGGGGGGACCAACTGACTCCCAGCCATCCTGTAGAAATGTGAGTGAGAAGAAATGATTTGTGGCTGGAAGCCACTGTGTTTTAGGGTGGTTTGTTACGCAGCAACAGCCTACTGATACAAGAGCCTACAGTGTGCTGAGCTCCGAGTAAAGTAAGAGTGAAAATAACTCCTGCGACAAGTCTACAGAGGAAGGGGTACATGGGAAAGCATGCTATGGGAAGACAGGATCGGGTCGGATAGGATGAGAGCTGGGAGCTGGAGGAGGGGCAGGGGGTGACTAGCAGGCAAGGAAGGAAAATCCAGGCAGAGAGGCCCTGGGACGATGCTTCACACAGGTGGGAGCTTGACACTTGGAGGAGCTGCAGCAGGGAGTTGGAGGAGCCAGGAGAGATGGGGGAGGGGGCATTCCTGTGGGCTGAAGGGACAGGTAGAAGGCAGACTGCCTAGAGCCTTGTGAGCACGTTAATTATTCTGATACACATTTTGCATATATCACTTCCATTGCTGAGTGGGAATCAGATTGGAGGAAAACAAGCAAGGCAAAATAATCATAGTTTAGCCATTAAACAAAGCCAGGAACCTTTAATTGCTCCTCAAGGACCACAGATAATATGCTTAGCCATGTCCTTTGATGTCAAAAAAGCAAGAGAGCTCCAGAAAAACATCTACTTCTGCTTTATTGACTATGCCAAAGCCTTTGTGTGGATCACAACAAACTGTGGAAAATACTTAAAGAGATGGGAATACCAGACCACCTGACCTGCCTCCTTAGAAATCATATGGAGGCCAAGAAGCAACCATTAGAAGTGGACATGGAACAACAAATTGGTTCCAAATCAGGAAAGGAGTAGGTCAAGGCTGCATATCGTCACCCTGCATATTTAACTTATATACAGAGTACATCATGAGAAATGCTGGACTGGATGAAGCACAAGCTGGAATCAAGATTGCCGAGAGAAATATCAATAACCTTAGATATGCAAATGACACCACCCTTATGGCAGAAAGTGAAGAGGAACTAAAAAGCCTCTTGATGAAAGTGAAAGAGGAGAGTGAAAAAGTTGGCTTAAGGCTCAACATTCAGAAAACTAAGATCACGGCATCTGGTCCCATCACTTCATGGCAAATAGATGGGAAACAGTGGAAACAGTGACACACTTTATTTTGGGGGCTCCAAAATCACTGCAGATGGTAACTGCAGCCATGAAATTAAAAGATGCTTGCTGCTTGGAAGGAAAGTTATGTCCAACCTAGACAGCATATTAAAAAGTAGAGACATTACTTTGCCAACAAAGGTCCATCTAGTCAAAGCTATGGTTTTTCCAGTAGTCATGTATGGATGTGAGAGTTGGACTATAAAGAAAGTTGAGCACCGAAGAATTGACGCTTTTGAACTGTGGTTCAGTTGCACAGAATGGAGAAGACTCTTGAGAGTCCCTTGGACAGCAAGGAGATCCAACCAGTCCAACTTAAAGGAAATCAGTCCTGAATATTCATTGGAAGGACTGATGCTGAAGCTGAAACTCCAATACTTTGGCCACCTGATGCAAAGAACTGACTCATTTGAAAAAACCCTGATGCTGGGAAAGATCGAAGGCAGGAAGAGAAGAGGATGACAGAGGATGAGATGGTTCGATGGCATCATCAACTCAATGGACATGAGTTTGAGTAAACTCTGGGAGTTGGTGATAGACAGGGAGGCCTGGTGTGCTGCAGTCCATGGTGTCGCAAAAAGTCAGACATGACTGAGTGACTGAACTGAACTGAGCTGAAACTTTGAGCTATTTTGCAGATTCTAAAACCCCCACCATGACCTTTCCCGATGGAAAGTGAACGTGAAAGTTGCTCAGTCATGTTCAACTTTTTGTGACCCCATGGACTGTAGCCCACCAGGCTCCTCGGTCCATGGAATTCTCCAGGCAAGAATACTGGAGTGGGAAGCCATTCCCTTCTCCAGGGGATCTTCCCAACAGAGGGATCGAACCCAGGTCTCCCGCATTGCAGGCAAATTCTTTACCACCTGAGATACCAGGGAAGCCCTCCCCAACGTCTTAGCAGGTAAACAATCCACCTGCAATGCAGGAGACCCAGAAGACTCGGCTTCGATCCCTGGGCTAGGAAGATCCCCTGGCGGAGGAAATGGCAACCCATTCCTGTATTCTTGCCTGAAAAATCCCATGGACGGAGGAGCCTGGCGGGCTACAGTCCTAAGGGTGGCAAAGAGTTAGACATGACTGTGTAGCTAAGCACATGAAACCCACAGCAGGTGGAAGATAACTGTATCCGGCCCATAAGCATACAGACCCCAGGCTGGCTGGAACCAGAAGGTTAATGATGCTAACTCCCACTTACCTCACCACTCACCAATCACAACCAATCAGAAGAATGTCCACAAACTGATCACAACTCCCCTCCCCTCCCCTATCTTTTTCTGGGTCTTCATTCCTTTGCTCTAGCTTTTTCTAGTTGTGGCAAGTGGGAGCTACTCTTCACCACGGTGAGCAGGCTTCTCATTGCCATGTCTTCTCTCATGGTGGATTACAGGCTCTAGGGTATGCAGCTTAGCTGCTCCGAGGCATGTGGAATCTTTCCGGACCAGGGACCAAAGTCGTGACCCCTTCATTGGCAGGCAGATTCTCATCCACTGTGCCATCAGGGAAGTCTCAGCCTGTCTTTTAAAAAAAAAACCTTTCCCTGAAAGCTTTTGGGGAGTTCAGGCCTTTTATGCACCAGCTGCCTAGACTTCTTGCTTGGTGCCTGCAGTAAACACTGAACTGTCCTTCACCACAACCTGGGGGCAGTAGACTGGCTTTACTGTGAGTGGGTGAGTGAACTCAAGCTCGGTTTGGTAACAGTGGAAACCCTGCTTCTTTCACCAGCTCCCAGGGCACCGGCGACCAAGTTTTTCCCCCAAAGACAAGAAACCAGAGGGATCTTTTGGGGAAAAACTAAATCGTCCAACAGCAAAGACCTATAGATTCTCACACTTGAGGGCCCTCAACAAACAAGTGCACTCCACCCGTGGATAAGCACCACCCCCACCCTCCCATCCCCCTGCTCAGGCCTCTCACTGCAGTGGTGGCTTCTCTTGTTGTGTTGTGGCATTCAGGCTCTAGAGCACGGGCTCAGTAGTTGTGGAGAAAGGGCTTAGTTGCCCCAAGGCATGTGGAATCTCTTTGGACTGGGGTCGAACCCATGTCCCCTGCACTGGCAGGCAGATTCCCAACCTCTGGTCTGTCGGGTTAAGTCCCTCCATCAGCTTTCTAAGCCTCACTTTCAAAGGTGAAGGGGAGCCAAGGATGGCAGATATTTGAGCAGAACCTCCAAGCTGCTCAGGATAGGTGAGATTATGATGGTACCAGTTCCCCAGAGCTCAGAGTCTTGACTTATCATCCACACTCCAAGTTCATCTCACTATTGGGAAGCCCTGCCTCCTCCTCATGAAGGGACCCAGACCAGCAGCATCTCCATCATCTGTGGGCTGCTATAGCAAAGAGAAGGCACGACCACTTCCCTACCAACTCTCTACCTTTACTAATAATTTTGCTGTTGTTTTTCAATGACCTGAAACTCACAGGAAAGTTCCAAGAACAATGTAAAGAATCTTTTTTTCCCTTGGACTTCCCAGGTGGTACAGTGGATAAGAATCTGCCTGCCAATGAAGGGGACATGGGTTTAATCCCTGGTCCAGGAGGATTCCACATGTTGCAGGGCAACAACAGCATGCGCTGGGATCCCATGCGCCACGACGGAGCCCATGTGCTGCGACTACCGAAGCCTGTGCTCCACAACTGGAGAGTAGCCCCACTTGCTGCAACTAGAGAAAGCCCTTGAAGAGAAAGCAGCATTGAAGATCCAGCCCAACAAAAATAATAATAATAATAATGAAAAATTCCTGAATCACTTGAGTGTTCTGACATGATCCCTCAATACCCCCCAAAACAAGGCTACTCCTCTGCCTAAGCACAACTCATCCCTTCAAATCAGGAGCCTCGCTTTGGGATGTGAACATAGCTAATCCTCAGATCCTATGAGTTCTGCCAGTCGTCCCAATAAAGGCCTTCAGAGCAGAAAGACCCATTTCAGATCACGTGTCACCTTTAGTGCTTGTCCTTTCCTACAGAGCGAGATGTTCCAGGCTCATTTTATGCTTGCCCTGCTACAGCGATTTCCCCAAGGAGCCCTGATTCCTTTTTCTGGAGAGGAAGATTTAGAAGCCAGGATCTGGGTATTCATTCTCACGGCCCTTGCCCATGTTGGACCCTCGCTCGGGGAGTAACCATGCAGGGCTGGAGTTGGAGGCCACAAGGCTCCAGAAGTGGAACTGGTGGATGCCTGTGTTGAGAGGGGAGTCACAGTTTTCTCGGGGATTTGAGGGAAGAATTAGTGATAGAAAATTAAAAGACAAGGCAATAATTAACTACAGGAAAAACATAGCAAAACACACACCAGAAAGGAAATTTAATCATAGTATATTGTGTGGCTCGGCTATAAATCATATTTAGATGTATGTGTATGTATGTGTGTTTAGTCACTCAGTCATGTCAGATTCTTTGTGACTCCATGGACTGTAGCCCACCAGGCTCCTCTGTCCATGGGATTCTCCAGGCAAGAACACTGGAGTGGGTTGCCATTTCCTTCTCCAGGGGATCTTCCCAACCCAGGGGTCGAACTCCAGTCTCCTGCATTGCAGGCAGATTCCTTACCATGGGAGCCACCAGATAAGTCTTTACAATAAATACAATAAATGCTTATTTAATCAGAGTGGTGGGGACTCCCCTGGTGATCCAATGGTTAAGAATCTACTTAGCAATGCAGAGGACTTGGGTTGGATCTCTGATAGGGGAACTAAGACCCCACATGACGCGGGGCAATGAAGTCTGCGCACCACAACTTCCGAGCCCGTGTGCTTGTGCTGCAAGTAGAGAAGCCCAAATGCCACAACTAGAGAGAAGCTCCTAAGTGCCGCAAATAAAGCCTGAGTGCTGCCGTGAAGACCCAGCACAGCCAAAAATTTTAAAAAATAAAAACATAATGATGTAACTATATTATGAAGTTGGAAGGAGAGAGTGTGGATTCTCAACTCTCATGAAAGGATGATAATAATAAATGATGTTGATGACCAACAGTTATTGAGAGATTATTTCATGCCAGGTCCAAAGTACATGTGTAAATTATTCACGCCTTACATGAGCCCCATGGGGCAGGTATTACTATCCCACATTATAATAAGAAGTCTGAGGCATGATGAGATAAATAACTTATTCATTCTTGTTCTACTAGTAAGTGGCAGAGTCTAGATTTGAACCCAAGTAATCTGGCTCAAAAGTCAGCATCTTATCTGTTATTTGATATGGTTTCTTACATTTGGATGATGTCATAGTGAAAAAATAAACAAGCTGTTGAGAAATACAGCTGTGAATATCAGAAGAAATAGCTAAAAAAGAACTGTAAGTAGCCACCTCTTGGGTATAGCAACTGGGCGTAGGGAGGGGTGGGACAGGAAATTGCTGGGGAATTTTGCTTTACTTGTTTTACTTTACTCTGAAATGTTAAAAACTATTTGCATGCACTGTTTTGATTAAAATACAAATCGAGTCCAAAAAAGGAGCTTCAAATGGTACAAAGGGATCCCCCATCTCCTCTCCCCAAGGTATCCCGCTGGCCAGCTTCCTGTGTTCATCCAGACTATCTGTGCTCTGACCTGGGGGCCATACTCCACACACGGCTCTCCCTTCACTCCTCTCTTGGAGACGGTCAAGCATCTCTTGATGAGCATAAGCATCTCTCTGGAGTGTTCCACGGTGGCTCTGAATCAAGACAGGCATCCCGCCTGGAGGGGGCCCTGGGACAGCTCTTCCCCATGTGCTGACGACCCACCTGAACCGGCCACCGAGACATGGGAGCAGGGCTGTCAGGCCCAGGCAGAGCACAGAGCCCCGGGGCCTGAGCCAGAGGGAGAGCTCCTGCCCGGCTGCCAGGTGCCTAGAAGATCTAGAGGAGACCAGGTCAGTAAGCCAGGTGTCCTGGGGCATCAGAGGTCATTTATGCCTTCATCCTGTGATTTCTAGGTCACAGAGATGCCCAGGGCCTCCGGACTTATGGTGCTTTGGACATTGGGTCTGTGACTTTCCTGATGGTCCAGTGGCTAAGACCCCATGCTCCCATTTCAGGAGGTGTGGGTTCCATCCTTGATCAAGGAACTAGATCCCACATGACACAATTCGGGGTTCGACTGCTGCAAGGAAAGATACTGCATGCTGAAAGAAACAGACATGGCGCAGTCAAATAAGTTTTTTAAAAACAGTCAGCCAGGCCCTCCCACCCTGCCCCAGGAATCTGCCCTCAGGAGTGGGCGAGTCCCTCCCTGTCCTCCACCCTGTCCTAGCTCCATCTCCCAGACCGCTGTAGCTGCTCAGTGTCGGGGAAGCTGAGTCTGGGTGAGGTCTCCAGGGTGCCCACTCACTACCCAGCAGGAGGAGGACTGGGGTGGAGTGAGCTGAATTTCCTTTCTATTTAAAGAAAAAAAACCCAAGTCAATATTTTTAGGTGCCCGCTAAGAAGCTGCTTCCTCTGAACAGGGTCTTCGTCTGCCGTGTGGTGGGGAGGTGGCTGACCCAGCCTGCAAGTTAGGATTGGAGCGGGGAGGAAGGGGGGGGGAAAGGAGGGGGGAGTCCGCTTCCTGGGCTGGTGCAGTTCAGTTCAGCTCAGTCGTGTCCGACCCCATGGACTGAAGCACTCCAGGCTTCCTGGACAGATGCTAACATCTGGTTTCAAGTGAAGGGTCTATTTCTTTCCTACTCAGCCAGTAGGTTTGCCTGAAGCTCCAGAAGGAACTTGCCGGAAATTGGTGGCAACTTGAACCCAGGCTCCTTCTGGCCTCTGGATTTCATTCTGATACCAGACCACCCAGGCAGCTGGCATGTACCAAGAGCGGGCTGAGCTCTGTCTGGAAGCCATATCTGAGAGACTCTGCTGCGGGTGCCTGAAGACACATACATGATTGTCAACCTGCGCTGGTTTCTCTCTGCCCCAAAGGGACAGTTGCAAGAATGTTCCCCACTGACTCTGTAGCTTGTGCCGGTGTGGAGCATGTGTGTGCTCCATCATCTCCGACTCTTTCCGACCCCATGGACTGTAACTTACCAGGCTCCTCTGTCCATGGAATGTTCCAGGCAAGAATACTGGAGTGGGTTGGCATTTGCTACACCAGGGGAGAAAGGAACTGTTACCCACTCCAATATTCTTGCCTGGAGAATTCCATGGACAGGGGAGCCTGACAAGCTATGGTACTTTCACTTTCACTCCAGGGGATCTTCCTGACCCAGGGACTGAACTGGCATCTCCTGCATTGGCAGGTGGATTCTTTACCGCTGAGCCATCTGGGAAGCCCTGTGCATGTGTGGAGGTCCCCTCTGTCCCCCAGGGCAGCTGGGAAGGACATAGAGACTACAGCTAAGACCCAAGAGAGAAGATCGGTCTTCCCTTGGGACTTCTAGGTTCCAGGTGATCCCTGGGAGGTGGAGCTGAAGCCTGGGCACGTTGGCAAGTACAGGAGGAAGGACTGACTGCTGGATGGACAGCTTTGCTGGCAAATTGGCCTCCCCAGCCACACTCTCGAAGACTCTGCACTTTCCAGGGGCTTCCAGGTCATCAGTAGGCCCCTGGGGAGGGAGACCTGGGAGTCACATCCCATCAGGGCTGCCAGGACCCGAGAGAGAACTGTGGTGCCCTATACCAAGGTCACAGGTGTGAAGCCCTGCACCAAGGTCACAGGATAAAAATCTCTGGGACTGATCAAGTTCCATAGCAACTTTTGCTGTGAGCCTCCGGATCTAAACCAGCCAGTCCCCTGATCCCACATTAGGTAAAATACCCACCCACCCTATAGCATCCTAACTAATTACCTAATGCCACCATTCCAGTAAGAATTTCTTTATCTTGAAGCTCTGAAAATTTGGCTACTAACCTGTGAAAAGATTCGACTCTCCCTCGAGCGAGCCTGCTGTTCTAACAGCGTCTCCCACTCTAATAAACTCTGCTCGCCTCTCATTCTGCCTCATGTCTGGAAATTCTTTTCCAGCCCGTGCATGGACCACAATAAGAACCATCCTCTGGGGTTCTGGCAGCTCCAGTTTCCCCGGCTTGTGGATCATGAAACCGAGGCCCACACACGGGAAGGGCTGAGCCGAGGCCCACAGCAGTCTTTCCTGACCCCCGCACCAGGCCAGGCTCTCCCCCACCAGATGGGGAGCCCTGAGGAAGGTTCCACCCCATCTGAGGCCCCGCGCACAGTGCCCGGCACACAGTAGGTGCTCAGCAAACATGGGTGGTGAGTGTGACATCAGTCGGCAGTGTTTCCTGAACACCTAATTTGAGGTTCCCCACTTGTGCAGTGTTTCCTGGCCCCCTGGCCTGCTCTCCAGGACTCCAGAACTGCCGCCTCTCACGGACTCCTGCTGGTCCCACCCCAGGTCAGCACTTGAGAGCCCACTTTGTGTGAGACGAAGGCCCCGGCACCCGAGAGACCCCTACTGTGTGATGAACGGGTGTGGTGGGGGACACACTACCTGCTCTCACTGGAGCCCGTGCCTCTGGCCATGGGTCTCTCCTGAAGGGCCCATGAAACCACGTGAAACCCAGGCTCGGGGCTTCCTCCCCACAAAGCTGGGTTGACCCTCCCAGTCAGCAGAAGAGGAGACTGAGGTTCATAGTGGTGAAGCTGGGCTGTCACTGCCCCTGAGCATCAGGGCTGGGATCTGAACCCAGATGTTTCTGACTCCAGGGCCCAACCCTTAAGCCCATAGCGTGCTGTCTCCTCCCAGGGACCCTGGAGAGGCCCAGGACGGTAGGATCTGCTTACTTGCTCCCAGCACACTACCGAGGGGCGGAAACCATACCACAGGCTACGTTGCACACCCTTGCTGTTTGGACAGGCCTCGGGCCCTGAAGGAAATCACTCTTGGCAGGAGAGCCTCCCGAGGGGGAGCTGCCGTGTGGGCAGAGTCGGAGCCGGGACCTCTTGGAGCCAGGCCTCTCCGCTGATCCAAAACACAGGGCCACACAACCTCACGCAACATCCTGAGGCACTACTGACTCAGTCAGCAAGCACTTAAAGGGCGCCAACTGTTTATAAGGCCATAGAGATGAGTAGCTGACCCTTGCTGGGCTAATGAGGAAGGTATGTGCGTGCATGCTCAGTGTTTGACTCTTTGTGACCCCGTGGACTGTAGCCTGCCAGACTCCTCTGTCCATGGGATTCTCCAGGCAAGAATACCGGAGTGGGTTGCCATTTCTTCCTCCAGGGGATCTTCCCAACCTAGGGATTGAACCCATGTCTCCTGCATTGGCAGGCAGATTCTTTATCACTGAGCCACCAGGGAAGCCCAGTGGGGAGGGGGCATCACACAACAGATCACTTGCTGGTGTGGAAGAGGGAACCCTGCCTGCCTTGTTCATGTCTGGGTCCCCAGCATTCACCACAGTGATGAGTTGTGTGTGGGATGAATGGATGGATGATGGATGATGGATGGATGATTGCAGGGCCGGGTGGTCTGGGTGATCCCCGTCTTGCTGAGCCTTCACAACACAGCCAGACCCGGCTGGACCCCTCTCCGGTTAGCAGCCCCCTTGATGACCCCACTATCCCAGGAACTGATGCTCCAGATTTCCTCCCCAAATCATCCTGACCACCATGAGATATCTTTGGAGTCTCGTGCTTTATATTGGGAAGGGGTGGAATTTTACTTTCTGCTCCAGGTTTGTTTTAGCATAAAAATATTTTCCTCCAACTCCTAGAGCACAGATTTTGTCCTAGGAGGTGGTGCTTTGTTTGTCCTGTGGTTCAAGTTCTCCCAACTCTGTGTAGTGACGTTTTCGAGAAATCTGAAAAGCTGAGATCGACCTGGGGTAATGTCCACACTCCTTGGCTGGCCTTCAAGGCCCAAAGGTCTGGCCTCTGTCGCCTCTGTCGCCTCTGTTGCCCACAGTGGTCACTTGCACTGTCACCCTCGGCAGCACAGGACTCTTTGTGGCCCCCCGAACCCAATTCAGGTTGCTTCACCTGAACTTGTACTAACCCTCAGGACTCAACTCACCTCGTCCTCCAGGAAGCCCTCCTGGCTCTGCCATGGCCTCCATCATGCCTCTCTTCAGACTTTCAATGTAGTGTTAGAATAATATCTCCAAAAAAAAAAAAAAAAAGAATAATCTCTCCACTATACAATGCAGTTGCTGACAAAAATCCAATCCATATTATCTTAAGTTGGAAAAAGAAGTGGGATGGATTGGTTCACAACACTGGGAAGACATGGGTGGGGCAAGCCTGGGGGTGACAGGGATGTTTGGAACTCTGTGCCTCTTGTCTAAGTGGCTTCTTTCTCTGGGACAGGAGGCCTGGCTGCCTGCTCCCCAGGCAAACACATAAACAGCTCTGAGTCACAGGAAAAACACTCTTTTCCACCAGCTCCAGGTAGAAAATTCCAAGGAAAGTGTATCAGTCCAGGCTTCAGGCCAGTCCAAGCTCACACAAATTAAGGCTAATTTGAGAAGAGCTGCAAAGGGGGCTCTTTACAGACGCCTGGGTCCATGAGGGGGGCAGTACTGCTTTCGGACTGGGTGGAGGGCTGGTTCCACCCCTAGGCCTGAAGGGCTGGTGCCAGGGAACAAGCGCTAGGACCTCAAGGGGGAGAGATACGCAGGGAGTCTGGCTGCATAAGCGCTGTGACCTTCCTTTAAGGACGCAGCCAACCCAGGGGACCCTTCACAGCTGGGGTAATAAATTACTCTGTCGCTCCTGTTCCACTGATGGATCCAACTGGAGCCGGGGGGCCTAGGGAGCATAAGATGCAGTCCATGCAACCTCCTGGGGCCCAGACCAGGGTAGGGGTGGGGCAGGATGCAGAGGTAGGCAAACAGAAGACCCTTCCTGTATTACCTCCTCTCCCTGGACCTCTCCAGGGTGGAGGAGGAGGACTGGCCTCCTCATGGTCGGGGGTGAGGGAGGGAAGAAAGGGAGAGGGAGGGTGAACCACATAGTGTTAAGCTCGCTCAGCACCCCAGGCCCCGGGCCAGGGCCTGCCATGGGCCTCCTCTCTCCTGGGCTCAACACTGATAACTAAATATTGAGACAGATGAAAGAGGATGTGGCAAAGCCTGATGCCACAGCTGCTGGGCTGTGTTCAGCTGCCTCCCGGGCATTGAATGAGGCCCCAGGTCCCAGCCTGGAGTTCAGGTGGAGCAGGCGGAGGGGCATCCCTTTGGGGAGCTGCTGGGTGGATTCCAGGGGGCTGAAGAAGGAGGGGGCAAGGAGGACTGGAGACTGTGGAGGAGAGAAGAGACACGCTACAAGAGTCCCTTTTAGGAAAAATGGAGCTTATTTGTGAGTCACCAGGTGGCCATCCCAGGGCAGAGGGCAGAGGCTGTGACACGGGCAGACCATGCAGACACGACCCTCAGAGGGGAGGCTGCAGCAGGCCCTGGGCCCCAAACTGTCTCCAGGTTGCCTGAGGTCCAGCCCAGGGACCATCCTGCCGAAAGTGACTAGTGTATGGCACCTGCAGCCACACATAGCTCATCTGTTCAGTTCGACCAGCTTGGACGGCAGCTCAGATTCAAGAGCTGGCCTGAATCTATAAGCCGATTGCACATGTCTCCTCTCTCTAACCCGACTGTCACATACAGGAGCCAGGATCAGGTCTTCCTTGACTTTTGTCCACTTCACGTAGCACAATGCTACTCATAGTAGGTGCTCAACAAATGACTGATTAAGAACTCATGAATGTTCTCTTCGGACAACGAAAACTGCTTAGAAATAGTAAAGAAAGTTAAAGAGAGACCATAGCTCTGCTCTAATGCAGGATATTTTCTGTAGCACTTACTTAAGAGCAGTTACAACTCATACATATCAGAGATTGTCTTCAATTTAAAACAATAAATGTGTCTTTTAATAATAAAAAATAAAATTCAAGAGCTGGGCAACTGCACCTCTGCTGTCTCTGGTGTCTACCCCGCCTTTTAGGATTTTGTGAAAACCTTCCACGGCAGCCCATGAAGTCATAATATTTGCAAGGAATCAAACCACGGCTAAGACTGGGGAGGCTGTGGTGGCCCTGGAATTTTTGAGGCACTAAGAGTAATTTTAGCGTTTGCTGGGGAGGTGGGGGCAAGTAGAGCACTCTGGTCAGGTTTATTTTCAGGAGCGAGGGGACACCGGTGGACACGCCCTCTCGCCTCACCTTCTAACTTTGCTCCCGAACACAGGTGGGCGGCGGAGCGGATGGCCTGCAAGGCTGGTTGTAAACACAACTCTCGGCTTGGGTTTCTTGGGGGATGACTTACTTCTGAAATAGCTTGATGATTAGAAAAACTTTTGGGTGGATGTTCCCTCTCCAGAACACAGAATAACAACTGCTAAAGTGGTTATTTCTGTTCACTAGATGGCCCTGATTCCCAAGGCCTGGGAAGCACCAGGTGAAAAGTTTGAAGCTCTCCAATGTGCCTTCAGCTCGAGTGGTAGGTCCACGTGGATCTGGGTGCTGCTGCTTCTCCTTTTGGGAAAGACCCTCGTGCTGATCGCAACACCCCAGGGATGGAATATCTGCCCCCCCAACCTCATCCAGGGATAAGTCCAGAGCTGGGTGCTACCTGAATTCCCATGAGGAGGGGCTTTGGGGCAGGGATCTGATTAGACAGGGGAGCACAGGATTTGACGGTCAGTGGTTAAGGGAGCTTCCTCAGTGGCTCAGCAGTCAAGAATCTGCCTATCAGTGCAAGAGACACAAGTTTGATCCCGGGGTCAGGAAGATACCCTGGAGAAGGACATGGCAGCCCACTCCAGTATTCTGACCTGGGAAATCCCACAGGCTAAAGTCCACAGGGTCGTAAAAGAGTTGAACACGACCTAGCGACTAAATAACCACCACCACCACAACCAGGGTTAAGAATCTGCCTGCCCATGCAGGGGACACAGGTTCGATTCCTGGTCCAGGAATACCCCCCGTGCCACAAAGTAACTAAGTCCGTGAGACGCAACTACTGACCCCGCGTGCTCTACAGCCTGCGCTCTGCAACAAAAGCCACTGGAATGAGAAGCCCATGCACCGCTAGAGAGTAACCCTCGCTTGCTGCAGCTAAAGAACAGCCTTTGCACAGACACACAGACACACACACACACACACACACACAAATTACAAAGAAAAGGGCGCATAGTCCTTGCCTTGAGGTTACATTGATTGCACAGCACATGACAAACATCAAGAAAACCTCAACTGTTCATAACTGTTCATATCCAAGAATCTACGGGGTGCTCTGATGAGGGGGAGAGATGTGAGTGGGCCCTCTAGGCCCCTCCTGGTGCTGACACCACAGTGACCCTTGCGGGAGCCAGTAAAGTCCTCCCTAGGGTATCCCAGGCAGAGCCATGAGCCCGAGGTTGTCTCTCCCCTGGGCATCCCGGGTCATTGAGATGCTGTGAGCTGTTGGCAGCCACGATCCCTCACAAGAAGGTCATGTATCGAGGCAGGATTGAGGCCACCATGCACAGGAGAGTCGCCAGATGAAACACAGAACACCCTGGGAAATTTGCGTTTCCTGTGTGCATGTGTGTTTAGTCGCTAAGTCATGTCTGACTCTTGCAACCCCATGGACTGTGGCCTGCCAGGCTCCTCTGTCCATGGGATTTCCCACAAGAATACTGGAATGGATTCCCATTTCCTTCTCCAGGGGATTTTCCCGACCCAAGTATCAAAGCCACATCTCCCGCATTGCAGGTGGATTCTTTACCACTGAGCCACCTGCATTTCAAGTGAACAACAAATAATGTCTTAGTCTAAGTCCATCCCAAGTGTTTCCTGGGACATACTGCTACTAAAATGATACTTGGGGACCTCCCTGCTGGTCCAGTGGCCCAACTTTGTGCTCCCAATGCAAGAGGCCTGGGTTTGATTCCTGGTCAAGGAATTAGATTCTGCATGTCACAACTAAGACTCAATGCAGCCAAATAAATATTTTTTAAAAATCCTTAATAGTCAACTAGCAATTAAAAACATTTAAAAAAATAAAATTTTATTTGTTCTTTACCTGAAACAAACTTCACTAGGTGTCCTGTAGATCTATTTGCTAACCTGGCAGCCCCAATGAAAGAGGAGCCTAACAGCATTGGCTGACTTCCCTGACTTTGGTCCCACTGAATCTGCCCCACCCTGGCCCTTCCAAAGAGCAGAGCCAGGACATCCTTCTTTCAGATCTAGTTTGAGTTGGGTTTCTGTCACTTGCAACTGAAGGAGTCTGGGTTAAAACAGCAAGTCATGGCTACCTTTCAGGAACAAAGTAGCCTGCAGCCTGGGAATCTGGGGGCTTGAAAACCCAAAGTGTGGAACCCAGGCTCAAGAACTTTTTTTTTTTTTAATTTTTTTTATTTATTGGTCTGTTCCAGGCCTTAGTTGCAGTAGGCAGGATCTTTTAGTTGAGGTCTTAGCTGAGACACATTGGATCTAGTTCCCTGACCATGGATCAAACCCAGGCCTCCTGCATTAGGAGCTTGGAGTCTTAGCCACTGGACCACCAGGAGATTTCTGGGCCCGTCACCCTGGCCTGCAGCCTCTTCTCACTTCTCTTTCAGGGGTTGTGCTGGGGACACAGCCTGTGACCATACTGACCCCGTGGTTCCCTCCTCTCTCTTCTGCCCTAGAGGTTTCCAGCTTCCTTTTGCATCTCCTTTCCTTCCTAGGCCATTGCTTATTATTGTGATTATAATTATTGTCATATCAGGGTTTGTTTCTCGATTACAAAGCAGGTTCACAAGTACTGGGTCATTTTAAACCTCACTCTAGCCCACCAGGCTCCTCAGTCCATGGAATTCTCCAGGTAAGAATACTGGAGTGGGTTGCCACTTCCTTCTCCAGGGGATCTTCCTGACCAGGGATTGAACCCACGTCTCTTACATTTCCTGTGTTGGCAGGTGGGTTTTTTTTTTTACCACTAGTGCCATCTGATAAATACTAAAAATAACTTAAATGTTCAACAGCTGAGGAGGGGACATGCTTCAAGTATGCTTCCCATCAGTGGATCTCACACTTGTGCGGAAACCAAGTATGAAGACCATGAGGATGCGTGGAGAAGGCTCACAATAAGACAAACATAAAAAATAAAGGCTACAAAACCGTGTGACACAGAGAGCATCTCCTGAGGAAGGGAGGTTACTGAACATGAAAAAACTACTAGGTAGGATGGCAGGCACTGCAGACAACTTTCTGTTTTTAATTTTTTTAAACTTTTTTGGCCATGCCGTGCAACATGCAGGATCTTAGTTCTCTGACCAGGGATGGAACTTGTTCTCCTTGCAGTGGGAAGCAAGGAGTCTTAACCCCTGGACCAACAAGGAAGTCCCTTAATGGTGTCTTTTTTTTACATAAATGAAAATTCAAATGAGAAAATTCAGTTTTTCCAAACTGCCTCCCCTCTTGATTGGAAGTAAGAATGGGGACAGACCCCAGCTTTGGGGGCCCCCTGGTAAAGACAATCACAAAGAGAATCAAGGAAGACAAGGAGACAGCAGTGAAAGCCAGGTCCCCTGACCCCCGCCAGGGCTTTGCTCTCAGGGTCGGCAGACTCTGTCTTGGCCCCCAGATTTGGTGGTAGCCAACAGGTCTTGCTGACGGTCACCTCTTGACCATCAGTGAAATGAGGTCTCCTGCCTGGGCTGTGTTGGCCGCTGCTGTGGAAGCAGTGGACTCTTAGTGGTGCGTGGCGGCCACCTTGAGGTGTGGTGGTGTCCAGTGGATCAGAGGTGACCTCGGAGACCACTCCAAACAGAATGTGAGGCTAGAAGTGACTGCGAGGCCACTGAGAAATCTGCTAGTGAGGAGGGCGTGGAGGAGAAAGAGGAACTTGAAGAGGGGTGGACGGTGGACCTCCCAAATAAAGGGCGCACGGAAGGATCAAGAACATGAGGAGCAGAAGCTCAGTGAGGACGTGAGCTTTGGGTCACCTCTGCTAATATTGCTCTGCTAACATTTCTGCAGGGAGGGGACTGGACTGCAGTGATTTAACATTCATTTGTGTGCTTTTTGGCAATGTATGAATTCACTTATGATGAGTATGTATTATTTTACCGAAATACTGATGCTTCCAAAGGTGCCCCGACCGACACCCACCTCAGACACCACAGTGAATGCCCTCCAGGCGAGGCCTGCTGCCTGAGTGGTCTGCCAGGTAGGCTGACGGGGAGACGACGTCCCTCAGGCTGCTTGTGAACTTATGAAACCCAGCTGTCTTAACCCCCACTGTCTCTCCCAGGAGTCCAAGGGACCCTCAAGCAAGTGGGGACCGGCTGGTTGCTCAGATCCACCTGTGATAGGTGCAGGGTAACTGGGTCTGCCTCACCACACACCTTCCGAGCATACACACAGCCCGTCACACTCCATCTCCCAGAAAAAATAAAGAACAGGGATTTGGGGGAAACAATTTTATTGTTTAAAAAATAGATGGTACATTTGTTATACAAAAAAGGCATTTTAAAAACTCTGATCTGAATATGTCTCGTTGTCAGAGGCAGCGTTAAAAGTGTTCAGTGTTTCCATAAAAGCCAGGAGCAGTTGCTCTTTCTGCAGAAAGGTGTAGCATGTTCACGCCATTGGCCGGGGTCGGGGGAGGAGGGGGGGTCATGATCATGGTCTTCCACTACCCAGGGGAACAGACAGTCCCTCCGAGGTAACAGCTTGCCTGTCTCTCTTCCCTCCCAAGAAAAATCCTGTTTGGATTGCTGCTTTCCCGCACGGGACAGAACGCATGGACACAACCCAGATTACAACACGCCATGATTTCAGAGCCCACACCCCCCATCCAGGACTCTTTTTTGGCAACAGCTGCTAGACACAGCACCAAGGAGGCTGAAAACCTTCACTCAGGCTCGGGAAGCACTGGCTCTCGGAGCCGGCAGAGGCCCCTTGATGTCTGCTCTCATCCCCTTCTTCCAAACCGAGGGGTGGGGCAGACTGTACAGGTCCTGTCTCAGAGACGCGCATTCAGACTTGATTACCAGCTTCTCCAGGATCCTTCCCTCTTATACTCGAGTACCTCGTACCATTTATAACCGACCTTTCGACACATCTGTGGGGTACAGCTAAGGACCCAAACTGATGAATATATGTAGTTCTGTTTACACTTCTGTTTCTAAAGCTACCAGCCACGGAACCATATTCCATGCAACTTTCAGTGAATGGAAATGTATTTATCCCTTCCCATGCCAGAGGGACAGAAAAGATGCAGAGATTTCCTTTAAAACACCTGAGAGGAAGGCAAAGACCATCAAGAATAAAGAACCACCAAGAATAAAAGCAGCATACTTAATTGAGATCTCCACCCCTCCCCATCTATGGTCCCATGCAGATACAGCACTGGCATCTACTTTACAAAAGAGATGGGCTCCCAAAAGTTGGCTGGAGAGGACAGTTCATCAAAGGGATCATCCCCCCAACTCCTCCAGCTTGTTGTGAGGCCAGAAGTGCCTCCTCTAGTCTCACGTCACTTTTCTCCTGTGCTGACAGTGTTTGTGAGTGTGCACCTGGCTTTGCAATGAGCTGAGCAATCCTTGGAATTTCTCACTCCAGCCCCATCTGGAGTGCTGATAGCCAGAGGCCAGGAGTCTGCACCCCTGGAGAGGGGTCCCAGGGTGCCCTGGAAGATGCACGTCTTCCAAGAACACAGGCTGGTGTGGGTCCCCAGTGGCTTCCCCTGGTGAAGATGCCTGGCCCTGGGAAGGCCTCTAGAGCAGGAAAGCAGGAAGCGGGATTTTTATCTCATGTGGAAGCGACGCAGTATGCAGCCAAGGACCACAGAGGACATGCTGGTGCCCAGCTCCAACCTCCAAGTGAGCAATGGAAGAGGGACCCAGGACTGGCAGGCTGATGCCTCAGCCGACGCTGGCCCATCAGTGGGGCGCAGTGGGGGAGGGGGAAAGGCGGGGTTCTTGGAGGAATGCATCCACGACCTCAGTCAAAACACAGGGCCTCCCTGAGAGCTGACTTCACTGCGGATCCCTCCAATGCTGTCCCCAGGCGCAGACCAAACACGGATGAGGCTGGAGGACCCGCCCTCTTCCTCGTGGGACTCTCGACCGCCACGTGCACAGCTGCAACCTCAAGGGGAAGTGGGAGGCTCCCGGCGGGGCGGTGGGAAGGCTGGGAGAGGGATGAGGGGGAGCTGATGGCCCCTACTGGGCCATGCAGGCGGCCACCGTGGGACACAGCGCCTCTCAAGGCTTCGGCCCCGCTGGAATCTATCTTTTGTGGGGCAGGCAGACACTGATCTCGGGGACCTGCCACCACGGCCCCCTCACGCTTCTGTCACCACTGGCCTTTCCTGTGACTCGTTCATTCTTGGACACAGACACGCTGCCCGGAGTGGACTGAGGTCCATGGGTCCCCGTCTGCTTAAGATAAAAATAGAGCTGGTAAAGCTGATGCAGAGGCTGCTTCTGTGAGGCTGTGTGTATTTTTGTCGAGAAAAAAAAATCTGTTTCTGAAAACTGACTTGTAGGAAACCGCCCCTTAAGTTTCTGCGGAAGCGTCTCCCTCCCTTTCTCAGCCACACTGTCTGGTTCTCTACACAAACGGGGAGGAGGAAGGTCCCAGACCGGGGAGAAGGGGCCCATGAGCTCTGGAACAAGAGTCCCCAAGGGAGTGTTCTGAAATACCACCCGCTGGCAGAGCCCGGGTTGTGCTGGTCCCCGGGAGGCCCGGGACTGGAAAGAAAGCACTGTCGGCAGAGGAACAAGAAGTGGGGCAGAAGGACAGGACTGTCCTAACTTGCGGTTGGCAGGAAACTTTGCTCCCTGAGCAACATCAGAATCTAGCTCATAGCAGCTAGGAAAGTCCCTAAATCTCTCCCTGCAGCAACTGGTAATAAGCCTGCTTCAGAGAGGAGGATGTAAGCCAGCCTCCTGTCACAGGCCTGCAGGGCCGCTGCAGCTGCCTGGGCTCTGTCTGGGAAACTCTGGGAGCTGCGCTGGGCTCCCTGGGAAGGAGGTGGCGCTGCAGAATGGCTGGGAGCACATGTCTAGACCCCTGTGGGCCACTTCAGTTTACAACTGGCCTGTTGTCATTAGACAACTCCAGTTTCAACTTCAAAGTCATCGGTCAATCAGGATTCCTCCACCTCCTCACGGGGTTGTTGTAAAGACTAAACAAGACCATACAGCGGAAAACGTTTAGTGCTGAGTCTGCCACCCTCTGTATAGGACACATTACCCCTTTCTATAGGACACATGATCACCGCTTCCAGAAGCCCTGGGGCTCCAATTGATGTGTCTTCCATCACCCACTCCTCCCCTTCCTCATGATGGGAGCAGTCAGCATCCCACCACAGAGGCTGCAGCAGCATCAGCTGGGACCAGCCTGAGGCATGAAGCTGTGGGAACAGGAAGCCTGGGTACCAGTTCCAGAGTGCTCATGAGCATCCCTGTGTGGGCTTGGTGCCCGTGCTCCCTTCCAACCCTTGGGACCTCGGCTTACACAACAGGGTAAAGTCAGATTAGAGTAGCACGTTTCAAACTATGGACCAGCTTGATTTAGTGAATTATAAGCAGCATTTAAAAAAATTTTTTTTTTTAAAAATAAGGTATCCAGAATTTTCAGGATGAGAATTCATTTATGGAACTTTTACTTGAGATGCAGATTCATGCTGACTCATGATGTAAAGCGTGTTTCTTGCTGTGGATCATGACCCAGAAAGTCTGAAAACCATCAGCACAGGATAGGAGAAAGAAAAGGGGAAGGGGAGTGGGAGGAAGCGGGAATATGACAGGGGCTCCCAGTGGACTACGCTGGTGTGACTTTAAGACAGCACTTCCTAGAAAGGTGGGATGGGGGGCGGGGTGGGGGGAGCTGGGAGGAAGGCAAGAGGGAGGTGCATGTGTGCGTGCTCTCTGTGACCCCGTGGACTGTAGTCCGCCAGGCTCCCCGTCCATGGGATTCTCCAGGCAAGAATACTGGAGTGGGTTGCCACTTCCTTTTCCAGGAGATCTTCCCGACCCAGGGATTGAACCCACATCTCCCATAATGGCAATGGATTCCTCACCACTGAGCCACCAGAGAAGCAGCACAAGAGAGAGGGGATATGTGTGTATAAACAGCTGGTTATTCTGTTGTACGGCAGAAACTAACATTATAAAGCAACCATACCCCAATTAAACAACAACAAAAAACCCAGAGCACTTGATTCTGGGAAGGAAACCCTGGCACTTCCTGCCCCCGCCTGGCCCTGGCCCCTACGCACGCTCTCTAAAGATGAACGTGCATTTTGAGGCAAGGCCCTCCTCTCAGAACAGGACATGCCCAGCTCAGGCCCACGGTAACTCGCTGTTACTCAGAAACGGTGACATCAGAAGTTTGCTGGTCCCTTATCCTGCAGCGACACTTGGGCACGTGCAGGTCCCTTTTTTTCTCACAGAGGTTCCTAAGGAACAGGTTGGGGAGGGGGAAGAGGATGGGGAGGGGGTGATCCTCAGTGCTACAGATCCAGGGAGGCTCAGGAGCCTGAGGGGGGGAGGCAGGGAATGAGCATCTCTGTGGTCCAGACAGCAGGGATGGTCTGAGGGCGCCCCCATGCGGCCGGACGTGACACCTGCAGCCACGTGTCCACTCCCTTAGTTTACTCCCATCAGAAGCTTCAAAGCTAAACAACGCTGATTTTCAGAAAGGGAAGAGACTTCCCTATCTGGGCATTGTGCTCTGATTGGCCCAGGTGAGTCTTCTGGGCATAAATATTGATATCCTGTCTGGATGGGGTCTTTGGAGGCTGGGGGAAACCAAATGTTAATAGGTACCTTTATGTGCAGAGCCCCTGGCCAGCACCCACCTCACAGGCACACATCTCCAAAGCAAGAATTCCTGTAAATTCTTGAAGAAGTGTAAACAGCCTTGAAGAAAGTGTAAACAATAAAAAGTTGAAAGACACATTTCATGATGCTCCTTCTTGCCCAGGAAAGCCCTTGGTGTGACCTTAACACTTTGTATCTGCCTGATCTGATACAAACTGTGCCTATAAGATGGGGAAGCTGTTCCACGGAAAACCCTGCTTTATCCTTTATCCTTGGGCTGTGTGGAAAGCTGAAATTAAGCATGTTTTGAGAATTTTCACTTTTTTATAAAAGAATTTTGTAGATGCCCCCCACCGTTTGGGGGTTTCAGAGAAACAGCTGTTATTGGTCCAGGGCTTCTCAGGAGCACCCGTTTACTCTAAATGAGAAGCTCAACCGGGACTGCCCCCCCAAATCTTCAGTGATGTGTTAGTGGTGAGATGAGCAGTGGCAGGAGGGGCTGGCACATAAGAGGCCGATGCCTCCACGAGGTAGTGTGAGAGGGTGGGCAGCAGTCGCCCCTTCTTGGTGCTGACAACCAGCAAAGGCCCTGGGACGGCGGTGGACAGCCACTGCTGACGTGGGCCACAGCCGCCCTGCCAGGAAGGCCTGGATCCAGCT
Organism: Odocoileus virginianus; assembly: GCF_023699985.2. NCBI lineage: Eukaryota > Metazoa > Chordata > Mammalia > Artiodactyla > Cervidae > Odocoileus > Odocoileus virginianus. The sequence goes on along the minus strand of NC_069684.1, from coordinate 35,111,118 downwards.
GGGTGAGGGTCGGAGCGCCTGGATGGTCTGGGTGCCCTGATGTCACATCTCACTCCCCCCAGGTAAGATGTTACCGTAAGAAAAAGATTTAACTGGATCTTTTCAGGTAAAACAAGAGGGGACACAGAGTGGAAACACTCATTGGGGAAGTCCCCTGAGACACAAAGGATCCTCTTCAATGCAGATCCCAGGAATGGCCTGACCAACTCTGTCCAGTGTGTTTCAGTGTTTCACGCAGAGCTATCTGGCTGTGGTGGCAGGTCCACGCTATTGGCGCCCGCCCGCCCCGCAAAAGACAGGCTCCAGTGGGGCCAAGGCTGGAGACAGGGGCACGTGCCTGGGGCAGGGGTCCTCCCTGACGGAGCTGGGGAACCGGCGCCTCCTGCCATTGGTAAAGTCCACCTACTGAGAAAAGGAGCTCCACGGCACAGTCACAAGATTCCTGGATCCGTTTCCACATCCTAGTGTTTGTTGCTAGGGTGTCTGAGGGACAGCAAAGAAGCAGAGCGGGTGGGAAGACCTCCCTGGTGAGGTCTAGGAAGACAGGACCTGAGATGCAGAGCAGATGGAGGTGGCCCTGGAGGGGACCGGATAGCAGGCTGAGCTGGAGGCTGGAGAAGAAAAGGATGGAGGAGGAGGCGGCAGGTCCTAGCAGGCGCTCGTGGCTCCAGGTAGGCACCTGGGCTCCACCATTCATGCTCTGCTTTTCTGCTGGAGGCGGTTCAAGGTGCCTGGCCCACACCTACCTCCTGGTTAACCACTCCCTGATTGCACTCCTGCTCCAGCGGGGAGCTTTCAGACAGTCCTGTTTGTGCTGGTGGATGCCCACATGTAACTGCTGCAGGCCTTTATTTAAGGTGGATGTTTCTCCCCTGACTTTTGGATCTGTAGATTTTCAAGAGCAGAGCTGCGGTCTCTTCCTTGTTCCATGGGGGCCCGCCACCACTAGATGGGAACTGCCGCAGGGTTGGGATGGGGTCTTGTCCTTCCCCACTGGAGGCCTGACCCTGAGGTGTCAGATTCCAGAGAGGACGGCATGTGCGGATGGGGTGGGGGGCAGGACTGAGAGGGTAGAGGGTGAATGAAGGGGAGGATGGGGGTGAGCAAAGGGCCAAAGTTCCATCACCCCAGAAATGCGTCGTAATCCATGTACCACACCAGCTGGCCAGAATCTGGCAGGACGCCTGAGATGGGCCACTTCTTGGGCTCGTGGCCCACGCGGCTGACCAGCATAGCGATCTCACGCTTCATCCTGCCCATGACCAGCACGGCCACCTTCCGGGCGCGGTTGATGAGGGGCAGGCTGAGGCTCATGCGCCGGTGTGGGCTGGAGGGGCTCGTGGTCAGCACCACCAGCTGCTCGCCGTCCAGGCCGGTGGGCGACTGTGGGAAGAGGGATGCCGTGTGTCCGTCGGCGCCCATGCCCAGCAGCACCAGGTCGAAGCTGCTGTTGGTCACGAGGGCAGAGATCTCCTCGGCATAGGCCTGGGTGCCTTGGTCCTCCTCGGCGCAGAGCCGCTGACGCCGGTGCACAGGCATGGGGTGGACGTTGTAGTGGGGGACCCGCACGTGCTGCAGCAGGTGTGTCTGCAGGCCCTGGAAGTTGGACTCGGGGTCCCAGAGTGGCACGCAGCGCTCGTCCACCAGCCACAGGTGCGTGTGGGCCCACGGGAAGCTGTAGTGCCCTGTGGCCAGCTGCTGGAACAGGGCCACCGGGCTCGAGCCGCCCGAAAGCGCCAGGTGGAACTCGCCAAAGCGCCGCACGGCCCGCACGGCGGCGGCCTCAATGTCGCCCGCCAGCCTGGCGATCAGCTCCTCGGGCCAGGCCGAGATCAGCGGGCTCTCTCGGTACTTGGCCCTGAGGACCTGGAAGTCGCTGGGCAGTGGGGCGGAGTCCGGCCCCGGCACCAGCTGCTCTGGCAGCGGCTGGGAGAAGGACAGGTGGCCGCCGCTGAGCTCGAAGTCCAACAGCTGTCCGTTCTCTGCTCCTCCCGGGTACAGGCGCGGGACCTCGTGGGCCAGGCTGTCCAGCAAGGGTGTCCAGAAGGCCCAGGAGGCCAGCAGGTTCTCCGTGGTGACGAAGGAGTCCTTCCGGCAGTGGAAGATGTGAGAGATGAGCTGGGAGTAGGCATCCTGCTCCCGCACGGGGCTGTAGGCGTAGTAATCGGAGAGTGGGAGGCCGAAGAGGCGCAGCCCGGGCCGGCCCTCCACTTCCTTCCAGCCGGCAGAGGGCAGGGCCGGCCGGAAGAGGTTCCTGCTGACCAGCACGGCAGGGCTGCCCAGCTCGCCGTGGCCGATGTGGAAGATGATCTGCCGGGGCAGGCAGCGGCTCTGGGCAGCAACCCAGTGCTTCTCGCTCTGGACGCAGAACGCCTGGTTCTTGAACAAGATCCGCACGTAGCTTACTCTCTCATCCAAGACTTTGCCTGACATCAGGATGAACGGGACGCCCTCCCAGCGGAGGTTGTCTATGTGAACGAGGATGCCTGGGGCAGGGCGACAGGGGGACAGCGGAGGTGATGCTCAGGCACAGGACCCGGGACCTCCCAGCCTGCTTACCTTCGCCTCTTTCCTTCCTGCTGGCCAGCCTCCTTTTCTCTGATTCCTCCTCTGGGAACCTCTGGCTTTGCTAGCCTCACCCCCACCTCTCACCTCTTCCATTATCTTCTCTTCCCAGTCGCTGCTCAAAAAGCAGCCTCATGGGCCACCTTAGACACCCATGGCCCTTGAGAGGCCTCTCAGCACCATCGTCCCCAAACAAAGGGGAGCTGGGCTGAGGAGCTCCAATAGGGAGATTCTATGAGAAGTCTCATGGGGCAGGGGTCAGGGTGCAAGGTGGCACTGATGCTGAATGGGGATGGGGGGAGGTGTTCCTAGGGAGAGGTGCTTCCTTCCTGTCTGTAGAGTGCTGAGGATGCGCTGAGGCCATCAGATATGGGGGGGCGGGTGGTGGCAGGGGGAGCCAGGGGTCTCAGCCACAGGCCTGCACAGAACCACTGTACAGCTGAGGCGGCCTGCAGGGGCCCATGGCGGTGAGAGTCGGATGCAGAGTGCCCTCCAGACTGAGCTGCAAGCCTGATTTTCCCACGGCCTATCTCTGCGTGACCTTGGGCAGGTTTCTAGCAACTTCGCCAAGCCTCACAGCCCCTCAGCTTTAAGTGAGGCTGACGACACCTGCCTGATGTGTTTGCACGGGAGGATTAAATGAGGTGATGTGCATACAGTGCTGGGCACGCAGTTGGTGCCTGACCTGAGTTGCTGCTCTGGTCCTGGGGTTTGTGATGGCAGTGTTAGGAAGCCGGCCACCCCCAGAAAACTCTGAGCCTGTGCAAGTGCCCAGAGGACAGCCCCGGTGGGCACCTGCCTGCCTGGCATGTTGCGTGCCCGCCAGGGTGCCCCTGGCCTGCAGCCTCTCCGGGGGCTGGATAAGCTCCTCAAGGGCAGAGCCATGTCTGAGCCCAGCTGGGTGAGCCTTGGAAACATCCGTGGACTGAACAGAGATCATCACTGAGGTGTCTGTCCCTCTGTCCAGAGGGAGCCAGCAGGTGACCCGCTGCTTTAGGCTGGCAGAAGGGCAGGGGGGCAGGGGCATCTCTCACTCGCCTCTAAGCACCTTGGGAAAATCCCACTTCCAGCCCCTCCCGACCCACCCTGAGGAGTCTGTGTTGGGAGGACTGCTTCCACCCGGGGGTGGGGGGGCGGCCGAGCAGCCCGTGCCCAGCCCTCAGGCCCACCTGCGAAGGTCGGCGTCAGGCTGTGGAAGCTGTCTGGCTTCTGCAGCTCCCTGCGCACCTGCCCACTGTAGGCCTGGTACTGGCCCAGCACGGCACTGTGCCTCTGCAGGCCCCGAAGCACCGGGAAGGCCTGGAGCTTGTGCTGCAGCACGGCCTCTGGGCTGCTGATGTTGACGGGCAGCTCCATGGCCACCAGCGTGAGGACCTCCGTCAGGTGGTTCTGCAGGACGTCGCGGATGACGCCGTACTCCTCGTAGAAGCTGGTGCGGCCTGGCGGGGGGTGGGGAGGAGTCATAAGGACCGGGCACGTGGCTGACCTGTGCCCACAGCCACACTCCCTAGTCTGGAGTGCCAGAGCAGAACCGGGCAGGAAGGGGGCGGGCGGCCCTGAGCCAACGAGACCCGCCCCGCCAGGCGGTGTCAGACCCCATGGGCCTCTCCGGGCCTCTGCCTGGGAAGGCCCTGGTCCTGGAAAGGTAGGCACTCCGTGAGGGCCTGGGCAGCTTGCTGGTGCGTGACCCTGGGTGAGTCACCTGACTTCCAAGTCTCTGTTCTGCATCCTGCCATCAAAGGGCACTCACTGTCACCCCCTACCAAGCCCACGTAAGTGCCGGGTCCTTGCCCTCGGCTTAGAGTCGAGCAGAGGGAGGAAAAGCCAATGAAGACATTATAGACAGAGTTCATGGCAGAGGGTAATAGGGAGTCTGCTCTGAGACCTGCAGGAGCAGCCCTGCAAGAAGCCGGGCAGAGTGTTCCAGACGCAGGGAGCTAAGAGAGGAAAAGCCTGAGGCTGGACAAGCTTGGCTGCCAGGCGCCAGGAGAAGGGGCTGGGAGGGCAGGGCTTGCAGGATGAGGGGCGGAGGCTGATTTGTTCCCACGCTCAGGGAAAGCAGGGCAGGAGCTGAAGTAGGAGATGGCAAGACCTTCCGCACATTCACGCCCCGGCCTGCTGTGGGGAGGGCGACTATAGCAGACCACGTGGTGGCCCAGAGGTGGGGGCGGGGGGTGATGCTGTGACTTGGACTAAAGGGATGGGGTAAAGCAGCTGGAGAGGGTGGACGGCACTTCTGGAGTGAGAACTGGCTGGACCTGCTGACCCATGAGGCACTAGAGATAGAGAACCCACCTGCCAATGCAGGAGACGTAGAGATGCGGGTTCCACCCTGGGTCGGGAAGGTCCCCTGGAGAAAGACATAGCTACCCACTCCAGCATTCTTGCCTGGAGAATCCCATGGACAGGGGAGCCTGGTGGGCTATGACCCTTGGGGTCACAAAGAGCTGGACATGACTGAAGCAACTTAGCATGTAAGCTGATCCATGAAAGCGAGCACCAGTGAAAAGGAGGAGCCAAAGCCAGCTTCAAGGACTCGGGGCAGTGGCGGGGAGGAACTGGCTCCTGGGAAGGTGACTGCTCAGGCCTGAGCAGAAGACGGGCATGGTGACACTTCCTGAGATGAGGGGACTGGGTAGCGGAAGGGGTTGATGGAGGGGAAACCAGTTCTATTTAAGCCTAAAACACACAGGTGGAAATGGCAGGTGGCCAGTGGATGGGGTTGCCGAGAAGATAAAAGAAGGTGACACACAGAAAAACATGACCACAGAGCTTGGCAGTGACAACAATGCTCACTGTGCCTGGCACAGCGTGGAGACGCCAGGCACCCCTCCTGTTACACCCACAGGGTCTGGCGCAGCGGGTCCACGACCGTCCCCGTCTACACAAGAGGAAGAAGTCAGAGGCCCAGGGCTGGGATGAGCAGTCAGGAGCTGGTTAAGCACACACGACACACTTCCTCCTCCAGGGCTCAGAACCAACTCTGACTACCAGTGACTCAAATACGTACAAGCCAGTGGTCTTAAGGCTTAGGGTTCAAACGCCACAACACCTCACATGGCATGGCTCACATTCTGCTGACTTGCTGAGACTCAGGCCAATTCACAGCCTTACGCACAGAAAAAGGTGACATCACCACCGGAAGAACAGCTGTTTATCAAAGGTTTGCGTACGTCACCTGTAACATGGGATCAGCTCTGTTATCCAGCAGCTCCTGCTCATCTTTCAGGTCTTGGCTTCCAGGAGATTCTACCAAACTCTTGGCCTGCCCTCCTGGAGGGCCCTATCTTCGGATGTTTCCCCTGACTAACTTGGTGCTGCCTGTTATTCGCTCTTCCTGCCACCCTGATGCTCCATCAGGTTAGGACTGCATCTGCCTGCTCCTTGCAGCATCTCAAGCACCAGATACAGCACTGCAGTCACTCCACAGAACACTGTGTGGCCAGGAAGCTGAATACACACATCACCAGGGATCCACCTCGGAGGTTCCATGTTCAGAGAAATAAAGCTGACGATGTAATATAAATATATAAACTGCTTTGAAAATATAATATGACCAGGATAAACAGAATTTCAAATCAATGAAAAATACAAGGGGAAATAAGAAATTCCATAGACAGGTTTTATGGATTACAAAAGGTTGGGGGGAAAAAAAAAGTTATTAGAAGACAGATCCATGCAGATTATCCTGAATGCAGGTTAAAGAGACAGAAAGACTCAACCCTCTCTCTCACACACAACACACACACACACACATACACAGCGTGTTGACTCTTCAAAATTGAACAGCATGTTTTTAGGCAACTGGATCCACACAGAAACGATAAAGAAACAAGGGGAAAGTCCACCTAAAACCTGGACTGTAGAGAAGAGGAACTGGGATAGGACTGGGGGAGGGACCCAAGGTTTACAAGTTCACAGGTATCTGTTACATCATAGTTCTGCATGTTACCTAAATTGTGTGTGTGTGTGTGTGTGTGTGTGTGTGTGTGTGCCTGCTCAGTCATGTCTGACTCTTTGTGATTCCATGGATTGTAGCCCGCCAGGCTCCTCTGTCTATGGGATTCTCCAGGGCAAGAATACTGGAGTGGGTTGCCATGCCCTCCTCCAGGGGATCTTCCTGACCCAGGGATCGAACCCAGGTCTCTTGCATCTCCTGTGTTGGCAGGTGGATTCTTCACCACTAGCGCCACCTGGGATTGTGTAATCATTCTTTTTTTATCTTATCAATACTTAATTCAAACCAACAGAAAGAAATGGCCCCTGATTCAGACCTGCCTGGCCCACCGGCCCTGGCCAGGCTTGGGCCGGCTGGACAGTGAGCAGGAGCCGCCTGGCCTGAGCCAGGCGTGGCAGTGGCACCAGGGTCACAGGGCAGGAAATGAGACCCACGGTCGGCTCCTGGGAAGGTGTCTGGTTCTAGAGAGTGGGGCTTGAGGTTGCAGCTCTGGTCAAGGAGGCAGGACCCAGGACACACAGGACACCCAGCCTGGCTGGTGCAGCCAAACTATCCTAAATGCCCCCTGCTGGGAAACCAAGGCTCAGGCTCCCGGCCCCACAGGGGTCTGGTCTCCAAAGTACTCACAATATCACTGAGAAGACATCAAGAAAAAGATAACATATAACAGCAATAACGGCAGATGTATATATCAGTCCATTTACCCCTCACAGTAACAACATGTACAGAGGTCCTGCTATTACCCTCATTTTAAAATGTAAAGAGGAACTTCCCTGGTGGTCCAGTGGCTAAGACTCTACACTCCAATGCATGGGGCCCAGGTTTGATCCCTGGTTGGGGAACTAGATCCCGAATGCCACAACTAAGAGTTCATATGCTGCAACTAAAGATCCTGCCACAACGAAGACCTGGCACAGCCAAATAAATAAAATATGTATTTCAATATATTAAAAATAAATACAATGTAAGGAAATTGAGGTTCAGAGAAGTCAAGCAACTTGCCCAAGGTCACACAGCTGGTAAAGGGGTAAAAATGAGATTGAAACCTCGGCAGCTGGCCCCAGGGGCTTCCCTGGTGGCTCAGTGATGAAGAATCCACCTGCAAGGCTGGAGATGCAGGAGACACAGGTTCGATCCCTGGATCAGGAAGATCCCCTGGGAAGGAAATGGCAACCCACTCCAATATTCTTGCCTGGGAGGCCCCATGGACACAGGAGCCTGGTGGGCTACGTCCACGGAGTCGCAAAGCGTTGGAAACAACTCAGCGACTAAACAACAAAGCAGGTCCCAGGGCCTGCCGTTCTCACCACCTCCCTGGCTCCACTGTGATTCCCACCCAAACAGCCACAGGCAGAACAGGGCGCCTGGTGTGGGGCTGAGCAGCACGGGCCCTGGTGGCTTTCAGAAGTGGAAGCTGGTGGCTGAAGCAGGAAACCAAGCTGGGCTTTTTGGCCGGGGGGGGGGGGGGGGTTCGACGTAAGGGGCCAGGGGCTCACCACCTCACGGGCCAGGAAAGGTGTGAGGAGGACAAGGCAGGGCCCTGTCCCTCGGCTGCAGTCAGGCGGGGAGTGCCTCACAGGTATGTGGGCCCACAGTGACCGAAATCTTGTCATTTATACAGAGAACATGAAAAACTGGATCATTAAGTACAATCTCATGTGTACAAATAATTCAGATTTTTTAAATTGCCGTGTGTCTCAAAGAACTGTATGTGGGGGGCCGACAGTGCCCCTGGGCCACGCCCTGGGTGGGGGGAGAAGCATGAGCCAGAGGACAGAGGCCCCGACACACAGGTCAGACGATGGATGGGGGTGAGCCTGGCTAGTCTGGCGGAAGCGGCCAGTCTGTGATTCGCAAGAGCAGAGATCGAGAACAGATGGGAAGGGCTTCGGAAAGGAGACTGAGGGGCTCAAGGAGCTATTAAAAGTCCTCGACCTCACCAGTTAAGCCGAGTTACTGCACGATCCAGCAGCTCCAATCCACCCGAGAGAAAAGAAAACGTATGTCCACACAAAAACTTGTACACAAATGTTCACAGCGGCCTTATTTACAACAGCCAAAAAGGAGAAAGAACTCAAATGTCCACCAACTGATAAGTGGATAAATAAAATGTGGTGAATCCATCCACAAAGCAGAATGTTAACTGGCAATAAAAAAGAAATGAAGTGGGTAGCACTGAAACATATACATCACCCTATGTAAAAAAGACAGCCAGTGGAAATTTGCCGTCCAACAACTCAGAGGGAGTTCAACCTGGTGCTCTGTGATGACCTAGAGGGGTGGCATGGGGTGGGAGAGGGAGGGTACATATATATACTTGTGACTGATTAATGTTATCTGTGGCAGAAATGAACACAATATTGTAAAGCAATTATCCTCCCATTAAAAATAATTAATTAAGAAAAAAAGAAATGAAGCACTGACACAGGCTACACAGTGTGGATAAACCTTGAGAACATTACACTCAGTGAGAGAAGCCAGACCCAGAAAGTCACATCTTATTTACATGAAATGCCTAGGCAAATCCATAGAGACGGGGAGTAAGTTTATGGCTGCCAGGGCTAGGAGGATGAGGGGCGTAATCAGAGGATGGCAGCTAATCAGACGGGCGGGGGGGGGAATACAGAGCTTCTTTTGATGAAAATGTTCTACAACTGATTGTAGTGATGGATGCACAGCTCTGTGAATATACCAAAGCCCACTGAATTCTACACTTAAGTAAGTGAATTACATGATGGGGGCTCAGCAGTACAGAATCCACCTGCCAGTGCAAGACACTTGGGTTCGATCCCTGAGTTAGGGAGATCCCCTGGAGACGGAAACGGCTACCTGCTCCAGTATTCTTGCCTGGAGAATCCCATGGACAGAGGAGCCAGGCAGACTACCATCCATGGAGTTGCAAGGAATCAGACACAACTCAGAGGCTGAACAACAACAAATGATATGTGAATTATCTCTCAATAAAACTCTTTTTATTAGAGTAGGGAGGTAGAACCCTGAGAGAGGTACTGTAAGAAGATTAAGCCATCTACGATATGCAAAATGAACAGAGAGGGGACAGGGAATGGAATCAATGGACAGCTTTGGCTGCAACTGAAGGAAGTAAGAGGGCCGAAGCAAACAGTGAAACATAAAGACGCTGAGTGGATGAGGGAAAACTGCAAGGTGCCTGGCTGGATCCATGAAAGGCCGTGCAGGATTATGGTCTGCAGTCTCTGCAACCAGGCTGCGTGGGTTCAAGGACCTGCTGTGCCTTCTTTTAGCTTTGTGACCCCAGGCAAGTGATTCTACGTCACATATAAAAGAGGACTGGCTGCAGTGCCTGCTCTGCAGGGCTGCTGTGAACATCAATGAGCTAACAAGTGCATGGGGTATGGAGCAATACCTGGCATGCAGGAAGCACTGATACACACTGGCTAGCATTTTTATTATCACAGGGGCTGCAAGAGAAGGCCTGTCAGAGACAACTGACAACTCAGAGAACAGCCACTATTTGAAAATAAAGTTAGAGGGCTTTCCTGGTGGCCCAGTGGTTAGGACTTTGCCTTGCAACGTGGGGGACACAGGTTTGATCCCTGGTCCAGGAAGATCCCACATGCCGCAGAGCAACTAAGTCCGTGTGCCACAACTACTGAGCCTGCTCTCTGCAGCCCACGAGTTGCAACTACAGAGCCCACACCCTGAAACTACCAAAGCCTGCTCGTTCTTAGAGCGTGCTCTGCAAAGAGAGAAGCCACTGCAATGAGAAGCCTACACAGTGCAATGAAGAACAGGCACTGCTTGCTGCAACTAGTGAAAGCCCTCACACAGCAATGAAGACCCACCACAGCCAAAAAAAATAATTAGAAAAGGCAGACAGTATCTCATGAGAACAATGCAGTGATGGTTTAAGTTCTAAATCGGCTGGGTCTGACACGGTGATATACATCCAGTGAAAATATCAGTACCTCAGAGGTAACTGGAGGTTATATATATATAAGACTAGGGCTTGGAAAGACAATGCTGGAGATGGACTAAATTCCATCAAATCAAAAATGAGACAGAAACTAAGATCTGGCTTGAAGGAGTTCACATTTTAGCTTCCCAGGTGGCTCAGTGGTAAGGAATCCTCCTGCCAATGCAGGAGACAAGAGTTCTATCCCTGAGTCAAGTGATCCCTTGGAGAAGGAAATGGCAACCCACTCCAGTATTCTTGCCTGGGAAATCCCATGGACAGAGAGGAACCTGGCAGGTTACAACCCATGGGGTCACAAAGAGTCGGACACAACTAAGTGACTGAAACAAGATGGAAACAGGCTGCCAATTCAATTCTATCACCCCATCCATGGTAGACCCAACTTCAGAGAGGCTCGAATATGTAAAAAATGTGCATCCTGGCATCAATGAATTCAAGTAGATTTAGGAGTGTAAAGAGGACAGTTAAAGCTTTGAGAGCAGCTGAATTTTTGATCGAGAGAACACAGCAGAGTCTTAAAGAGCCCTGTTATCTGCTTACTAGTCATTAGTTCAGCAAATCCCTAAGTGGCCCTTTTCCTATTTTTATCCGCTCTCACTCCTGGAGAGGAGGCATTCATAGGTTTACTACCTGCTGTGTAAAAGAGAGCTTCCTTCATTCCTTAATTTCAAGCTTGGGGGTGGGAGGGGAAGTGGGCCTGTGTTCAGCACAGCCCATATATTTGTGGACTTGGATCCTTTCCTGCGAGCTGTCTTTCCAGTTAAAATGGAGTGATCAGGCCCATGGCTGACACCTCATCGGGGAAAGGCAGGGCGGTGAAGCCCAGGTGGGGGCTGGTCCTCCTGACAGCACCCAACAAGGTGATTTTTTTCTGGTTACCACCAGTTATTGTGGACTGCCTTTTCCTGAAAGTGACACATATGACTCCTAGTATCTTTCCTAGGCTGAAAATTGAGGGGTAAAATCCCATGGGTTTGTGAACAAGGGGGATTTCCCTGGTGGTATAGTGGATAAGAATCCCCTGCCAATGCAGGGGACTTGGGTTCAATCCCTGGTCAAGGAACTAAGATCCCACATGCCAAGGAACGACTAAGCCCGAGAGCCACCACTACTAAGCTTCCGTGTCCGAGAGCTTGTGTTCTGCAACAACAGAAGCCACCGCAACAAGAAGTCCACACACTGCAACCAAGAGCAGTCCCTGCTCACCACTAGAGAAAGCCAGAGTGCGGCAATAAAGACCCACCACAACCAAAAACATCAGTTTTTAAAAATACGTGAACAAGGATAGAATAAAGCATGTGTGTGCGTCCCTAGCTTCAGTTGTGTCTGACTCTTTGTGACCCTATGGGCTACAGCCCGCCAGGCTCCTCTATCCTTGGGATTTTCCAGGCAAGAATACTAGAGTGAGTTGCCGTGCCCTCCTCCAAGGGGTCCTCCCAACCCAGGGATCAAACCCCCATCCCTTAAATCTCCTGCATTGGCAGGCGGGTCCTTTACCACTAGCGCCACCAACCATTTTCATGGAAGACAATTTTTCCATGGACCTGGGGTGGGGGAAGACAGTTTCGTAATGATTAAAAGTGCACTACATTTATTGTGCATTTTATTTCTATTACTATGACATCAGCTCCACCTCAGACCATCAGACAGTAGATCCCAGAGGCCGGGGACCCCTGGAACAAAGCACAGCCGGCTTAGACCACTGGAGAAAAGACCAACTTGGCTCCTGAATTGTTCAAACACAGAGCTCATCGAGTCACAAGCTGCAGGCACGGGGGACCCGTCACTCTCCTCCTTGGTCATGTTCCCCTTCACAACCTCCCAGGCAGGTACTCTGAGAAGAGCAGCTGCAAACCCACCAAACCAGCGGGAACAGGGAAGATGGGGGCCCGATGTGGACAGAGCTGTAGGAATGTCACCAGTGACGGATGCAGCTGTTGCGAATTTCCTGATAAACAGTCCAATAAAATGTAAAAACAGCCGTAAGGTCGTGTTGACCCATCTGGTCTAGTCATTCCACTTCAGAAGTACACTTAAAGAAAAAATACTTTTTAGAATGCTCATAAGTGTTCTATAATTAGATAATGGTTGCATGACTATGTGAATATATTAAAAACTACTGAATGGTACACTTTAAAAGAGGGTAAATTTTACGGTATGTGAATCATACCTTAATTTTTTTTAAAAGCTAGCAAAGTACTATTTAAAATAGCAAAAAGTGGAAACAACTGAGATGCCTAATAATAGAACAATTCATATTCTGTGATATAAACAGGACTGAACAGAAACACAGAGCGACTGAAGGGGATACATTATGCAGGCTGTCAATACATGGAAATTTAAGTACATATATAAGTGAGAGAGAGAGAAAATATTAGGTGAAGAATGGACATGAGAGAACTGGAGATCAATTACTGTCTTTATATAACCCAACACAAGTCACCTACAAGTCACCTGGTGCCCAGAGAGCCAGAGAGCTGCTGCTTCCCCTCCCAGCCCACTTGGAAGGAGAATGGCAGTCTCCATTTGAAGAGCATTTTCATGTGCATTATCTGACTTAATCCTTAAAACAATCCCAAGGGACAGGTAATGGGGATGGCCATCACTATGCAGAGGGGCTGCCGAAGATGCAGCCTTCAGATCTTAGATCAGAACCCCCTCCCGCTGCCTCCCCTTGGTGGGAGATTTGGACTTTCCCAGCAAAGAAAAAACAAAACGAAAAGCTGGCTGCGGTCTCTACCAATAGGTTCTGGGACCGCTAAGAATGAAAACGGGGAGAGGGCAAAGGAGAGAGCGGACCGACGGGCTGGAGGCCCAGCAGCGGCTCTGGGCTCACCTTGAGGACACTGGGAGGGGCGCCGGCCCTGCTGAGCAAGCTGCCAGCACCCCCCTCCACCACCCCCCAGACACCAGGCCAGGAGACAGGACAGCTGCAGTGTACCTGGAGATGCTGGCTGCCTCGGTACCTCAGTGAGGGGTACGGAACAGTCACTCCAAGCCTCAGGGTGACCAATGTCAGATCGGGGACCCCACCAAAAGCAGGGACAGCCACACGGTCCTTAGGAAAGCTCCCTCCTTCCTCTTGCCAAAAAAAAAAAAAGGAGAGCCCTTCAGCCAGAGGGGAACCGGGGTGGCAGAGAGATACCCGGGGCATGTCTGGCAGGAAGGCCAACTGCCGGGGACTTGGACAGACTGAAGCTGCGGGCGCAGTGGTTAGGAGCCTGGGTTCTGGGGTGCCATAGACCTGGGACCCCCTCCCTGCACTTCTAGGTGGGGGGACGGCAGCCCCGTGAGGACAGCCCCCCTTTCAGCAGAGCCCATCCCAGTGGCTGTGAAGAGGGCAGGTGGGGGTCACCTCCACACACGGGCTAGCGGCCCAAACAATGTCACTCCCTGGATGACCCAGAGGGCTGCCTTGGGAGACCCCTGGAGCGGGGGGTTGGCCAGGGCTTCTGTGACTCTTAGGACGGGACTTCCAAGAGGGGTGGCCCAGACAAGGATGAGAGGGAGCTGGGGCTGCAGGAGGACCGTTCCCCTCCCCCGACCTCCTTTATTCCCCACTCCTGCCTCTGCAGCAGCCTCAACTGCAGCGAACTCCTCTGGGCCAGAGGCTGCGGCAGGAGAGGAGAAAAAAACCTCTCACAGCAGGCGGGGAGGCACGGAGGGAGGGAGCCAGGGGACGGGTGGGGGTGGGGTAGGGTGGAGGAGACATCCAAACCCCCGTGCTGCTCAGACGTCCCCACTCAGGGTCTGTCTGGGACCAGGCCTGGCCCGTAGCCCCTTCCCTTCTAGCACTTAGGCCACAGTCTAGGAGCGGGGTCCCTCGGGGGCCTCCTGGCGCAGGAGTGAGTGAGGGGGGTGCGGGAGGGGAGAAGGCCCCCACACTCTGTCCTTCTGCTTCACTGTCAGACCACAGGGCTGGGACTCCTGCCTGGACGCTTGCTGGCCGCCCTCGGCCTCACTGCAGCACCGTGCCGGCTGAGCTCACAGGACAGCAGGATGCTGTGACCTCTGGCAGGGCGGGCAGTCTCCTCCTGAAGCTTCCTACCCCCAACCCCAGGGGGAGGCACAACCACGACCCTGGTCTGCTGGACACAGGGTTACTGGCCATGGTGGGGTGACTGCAGGATCCCCAGCTCCTGTCCTCTCTCTCCAGCCTGAGCTTGAGTCCAGCAGGGCCCTGAAGCAGATCCGGACGGGAGAGGATCAGTGCCGGGGACGCACAAGGGCCCTCCCTTGGGATGCAGAGAACGCTTGTTCTTCTGGGTCCCCTAGCCCCCAGGGAGAGAGACAAGACAGAAGGAGAGGGAGGGAGAAGGAGAAACAGAGGCACAGGGAAGAGAACCCCCAGTTCTGGCTGTTCCCGAGGACCCAGGTTCACAGCCCCTCGCTGAAGGGATGAGCACAGAGGCAGGAAGTCATCCCACCCTACACCGTCAGGCCTGTGTACACACCTGCCAGGGAGATGCGGCACCCAGGACAGCTGCTGTGCTGCTGGCCACCTCTGACAAGGAGAGCGGTCTGAACCAACCCTGCCCTGGCTGTGAGCCCCGCACATCTGGTGGGTCCCCGAGGCCTGCCCTGCTCTGGACCCAGTGAAGCAGCATGTACTCTGGAGCTGGCAAAAATAAGACTCACTGCTCAGAACCCACACCCCAAAGGCAATCGGGCTGGTGCTCTGGTCCCACATAGCAGCCCTGAAGGCAGAGCCACAGGCCGCCCTCTGCTCTAAACCTCAGCAGTCATACTAGCAGTCAAACCCAAGATTCTCCCTGCCATGGGCTTGCCATGGCTAACAGATCTGCTCAGACCTTGGCCTACCTTTCTGTCTTCCTTTCTCCGACATTCAAAGGCACCTTTGCAAGGAAGGGCCTTTGCCTAGCTCCTGGCTTCATATGGATTCTACAAATGACATCAAATATCAAGAAGGATGGTTCCAACACTTTGGCCACCTCATATGAAGAGCTGATCCATAGGAAAAGACCCTGATGCTGGGAAAGATTGAAGGCAGGAGGAGAAGGGGACGACAGAAGATGAGATGGTTGGATGGCATCACCGACTCAATGAACATGAGTTTGAACTAACTCCGGCAGATAGTGAAGGATAGGGAAGCCTGGCGTGCTGCATTCCATGGGGTCCAAAAGAGTTGGATGGGACTTAGTGACTGAACAACAACAACCAAGAACGACGGGGCAGGGTGGAAGAAATAAGAAGCAACAGCACCAATTGGTGACTCCAGACATCACAGGGTAGGACTGGGGAAGGAGCTGCCAGAAATGGGGGAGGAGAGGAGCCCCAGTGTCACATCCAGGCAGAGAGGGGCTGGCCCCCACCCGCCCCCAGCCAGGCGCTTGGCACCAGATCTGTAGGTCATCTGTAGGTCATGTCTCTGCGGATGAAGCCAGGGCACGGCCCAGCCCTCAGTCCTGCCAGGACAGGAGGCACACACAGGCCCCAGGCGGAAACCCACAGCCTGAGCCCCTGCTAAGGACAGGAGAGGAAATCTGGAAGGCCTGAAGAGAGCCACAAAGGCTCACTGCAGTGGGGAGGGCACCCTTTTCTCACACAGGCTCCAGACAGAGAAGCCCAGCTCCTCTTTAGGACGGCAGGGCCCTTGGAAGCTGGCTCCTGTCTGGTACCCTAGCCCACCGTTCCTCCCACCTGGCCCTGGCAGCACCATCTGCATCATTCATTCTGGAGTCTGTCCCAATATATATCCCCAGGTGAACCCATGAGGCATCAGGGGACAGCAGGCAGCTGGGTCCCCATGCCTGAACGCCCCCCCCCAAAACCCACCCAGAGCTTCCAGCACTAAACCCATGTCAAAGGGGAAAGGGGAGAAAGCTGACAGGAGGAAAGGAGCGGAGAAGAGACACAGACCTCCTGGGCCCCTTCTAGGCCCAAGGGGTCTGGGGCCCACCTTTCTGCCCAGGCCCACACTGAAGGGTGGGACGGCGGCCTAGGGCTGCAGCACGCAGTTGGGGGATGAGCTGGCTGCAATGGTGCAGAGCCTGGGGCTGGAGCCAGACTGCCTGGACGGGGACCCGGCTACACCATATCCGGCCGTGACCTTGGGCTCATCACCAAACTTCATCCGTAGGTGGAGGCTAATAATAGCGCCCTTCCCATTTGGCTATTGGGGCCTCAGGACATGGTAAGAACTAGCTTTTACCATTGTGGTAAAACAACTGAAGCTCCGAACACACAGAGCCAATGCTCACGAGATGTGATGGAGTCACAGAAAGCCAGGGCTCAAGGGGCCTCAGCTGCTGAGGTTGACACAGTTGGTGGCCACACAGACGAGGGACAGGATGCAGCGAGGTCACTCGGGGAAGAGACGGGTCTGACATGCAGGAGTCCTGACTCCCAGGTCAATACTGCTGATTCCTGCAGTGTTCGGTCAGCACTTCCCAGGTGCGGGCCAGATGCCACGAGAAGGTGGCCTGAAGCCTCCAGTCCAGTGGGACAGACAGACAGACGGGGGACTGAGACGAGGCCATGGAGGGACAGGGAAGGGAGGCGTGTTCATGTGAAGTGTGCAGCAGGAGTGGACCTTGTTGGGACACTCAGCAGGGCCTCCCTGACAATGCAACCACTGAGCTGAGAATTAATGAACCGCAAGGATGGGAGGTAAAGAGAAGAGAGGAGATGAAAGCAAAGGGGGCTGCTGCTATAAGCAGAAGCCTGGGAGCCCTGCGCGCTGATGGTTTCCACCACACTCAACAAGGAAGCCAGCTTACCTCCCAGGGTTTACTGCCAGCCAGCATTTCAGTGCCTTGGCCAAGTCTACATAACCCAACTACATGCTCCCTAAGAGCAGCCGTCACCATCTAGGACTTGCCTGCGGGCCCCCTGGGGTATGGCATGGCCCAGAACTGGGCACACACAGGCCCTGAAAGGAGACTGCACACCAGCGAAATCTTCTAAGCAAGCACTGGAGGAGAAAAATGGCAACCCACTCCAGTATTCTTGCCTGGAAAATCTGATGGACAGAGGAGCCTGGCGGGCTACAGTCCATGGGGTCTCAAAAGAGTTGGACATGATTTAGTGACTGAGCACGCACACACACAGCACTGGCCATGGCGCGGGGGCCAATGCCAAACCACTGATGCAGGGCGGGGACCGCTCACGCACCTTCCGCGTCCAGTGTCTCCTTCATGACGACCTCCACCCGCTCCACGTGGTGCCGGTTCCAGAGGCCGTCCAGGGCCGCACGGTTCTGGTCTCGGAAAGGCAGGATCTGGGCCACTACCTGCCACGGAGGAAGACTGCAGAGCTATGGGTTTCTCTGGGGACCAAGAGGGAATCCTGACCCCAAGGAAGGGCCTGCAACCTCTCCATCCCGCTCAGAGGAGACACTCTAGGGAGCAAAAGTCCCTGGATGCCAGGCCTTCACAGCCCAGTAAGGACTCAAGAACCTCTCAGTGACCTCCACAGGGTTAGCAGCCTTTTTTAGATTCTCTACCTTCTATTGATGCTTCTGAACTGTGGTGTTAGAGAAGACTCTTGAGAGTCCCGTGGACTGCAAGGAGATCCAATTAGTCAATCTTTAAGGAAATCAGTCCTGAATATTCATTGGAAGGACTGATGCTGAAGCTGAAACTCCAATACTTTGGCCACCTGATGGGAAGAACTGACTCATTGGAAAAGACCCTGATGCTGTGAAAGACTGAAGGCAGGAGGAGAAGGGGACAGAGGATGAGATGGTTGGATGGCATCACCGACTTGATAGACATGAGTTTGAGCAAGCTCCGGGAGTTGGTGATGGACAGGGAAGCCTGGCATGCTGCAATCCATGGGGTCGCAAAGAGTCAGAGACGACTGAGCAACTAAACTGAACTGATCTTCTATTACCATCCATTTTTAATAAAAGAAAGGTGTTTTAACACTAAAATTGGAGCAAGAAAAGTTTCAAATTGAATACCATCCAGTATTTTTTTTTAATATAATTTTCCCCTAAACAAGTGAAAACCTACCAGGACAGGCATTGGTCTAAGGGCTTATCTTTGGAACACTGCAGCTCCAAAGAGAACTGGATGTAAGGTGATGCCTCCACCCCAGATGACTCCGTGATGACCCCAACGTGGCCCTGGGCCCATGGCCTGGTCAGGGCCAGAGAACACACGTGCTCGTGTGTTTTCTGCTCTGGTTTCCAGGAAGAGGTGTCCTGAGGGGCCCTGAGGGTCTGCTCAGATTGAACTGGCCAGCTGACCAGCCTCACCCAGGAGGCCAGCCCCTTGCTTCACCATAGGGCCTAGAGGAGAAGCAAGGACTCAAAGAGTCCCTATCCTGTTTTAAGATCTTGTCACCAGGCTTCTGACTCAAAACAGAACTTGGAAAGGAAAAGGTGTTGAGAAAAGGCAGATGGATACGGAGTAATGTGGTTAATTCTAATTCTCACAGCATGCCCACCCAGAAGCCGGGCCCAGACCCCAGAGTCTCAGGGCCCCCTCGGTACAGAACACGGGGCCATGCTGAGGAATCAGAGCCCAGACCCAGGCTGGGAAACAGAAGATAGGATATAAAAATAACAGGATACATGGGCAAGGGCCAAGCAGTCCTGCCGCTTCCATTCACCTCCTGCCCAGAGTCAAGATGACCATGGGAGCCCAGATCTCACAATGCCTTCGGGGCCAATTCCACACTCAGTGGTGCACAGGGTCTTACCTACCCCAGCTCCCTCTACCCTGCAGGCTCCGGGCTGCGGCTCACCTGCTTGCCCAGGTAATGGTCCACCCGGTACATCTCCTCTTCCCGGAAAAAGCTCCCCAGTTCTGCGGCCAGCTGCTGGGCAGAGTGGAGGTCATGGCCAAAGGGTTTCTCAAGCACGACACGCAGCCAGGCACCGGGGCCTGGCCGGCAGCTGCTGTTAATGTTGCGGGCGATGTCCACGTAGGCAAAGGGCGGCACTGAGAGGTAGAAAATTCGGCCAATCTCCCGGAGGCCTTCGTGCTCGACCTGGGCCTCGATGTCCTTGCTCAGGGCCAGGTAGTCCTTGGGCGTCTTCAGCTGGCGGTACTCACTCAGCTGCTGGAACTGAGCCTTTAGTTCAGCACAGTGACCCGGGGCCATGTCCCTGGGGCAGGACAGGGACTCCAGGACCTTGGCGATGACCTCTTGGCCCTGCTCGGTGCTCGTCAGAGCGGTCCCGTGGAAGCGAAAATGGTGGCCCTTCCCCACCTCCTCCAGGTACAGATGGAACAGGCCCTGCCACAGGTACTTTCTGGCCAGGTCCCCGGTGGCTCCCAGCAGGATGATGGAGACCTGTCCGGGGAGATCCTGGGCCTGCAAGCTGCTGAGCAGGGCCACGCACACAGCCGCCATGAGCATCTTCCAGATGCCTGGGCACCTAGGAAAGACAGAGAAGCAACAAGGAAGGATCAGACATGGCTCGATGGCTTCGATGTTGGGGGGGGAACACATCCCTAGGTTATCAAACATTTCCTGCCTGGCAAGGAACAGCCACCTGTTTCACAGGAAAATGTGTCAGTCGCACAGCTTCCCTCTCCCTCCTCACAGCCTGGCTTCTGTGCCAAGCAGCCAGTGGGCCAGGAGCCTACCCTGTAAGCAGAGATAACGCCACTCGCTGGAGGGGGGCCGTTCTGTGCGGGAGCGGCAGCCCCCAGGGAGGCCCCAGCGTGGTCGTGCGCTTGGAGCCGTCCACTCTACGATGAACACCAGTCTTGTCCATCAGCATGGGTGGCCGGGGTCATCAGAGCAGCAGGCCATGGTCCTAGATGACAACCTGGAGCTGGGGGGACATTGTCGCCCCCTCACTTCTCTGTCTGCTTTTCCTGTATCTATTGGACTCCAAGCACAAAGTGACCACTAACATTTTTTTTTTTTGGCCGCTCAGCATGCAGGATCTTCCCTGACAAGGGACAGAACCCATCCCCCCTGCACTGGGAACACAGAGTCTTAGCCACAGACTGCCAGGGAAGTCCACAAAATGACCACTAATCATTGCTGCAGCACTGTGATCAAAAACTTGGATTCTGGAACCAAGTGAGTTTGACTCCCAGCTCAACCCTGAACTTGAACAATTATTTAACCTCTGTACCTCAGTTTCCTCATCAGAAACGAGGGTATTCATGGTACCTACACCAGAGGGCTGTTAAAAGAAGGAAATGAGTGACTGCTGAGAATGTCTTGGACAATGCCTACCACCTATTAAGCACTAGATAAGTGGTGGCTATCATTATGGGACTAGGACGGGTTAGCATACATTATAGTGTATGTTAATAGCATCAAACCCTGAATGTTTGATGCTGCATGTGCCAAACACTGAGCTAAATATTTCTGTGCATCAGATTTCCCTGAATCCAGACAAGAGCCTTGCAGAGAACCAGCAGAGGGGGGACTTCCCTGGCTAAGACTCTGAGCTACCACTGCAGGAGGCCCAGGTTCAATTCCTGGTCAGGGCACTAGGTCCCACACGCTGCAAATAAGAAGTCACAAGCTGCAACTAAAGATCCTGCATGCTGCAACAAAGATCGAAGTTCGCAAGTGCTGCAACTAAGACCCAGCGCAGCCAAATAAAGAAATATTACAGGAAAAAAAGAACCAGTGGAGGAGTACTATCACAGTCCCCTACTGCTAGAGACAGACAAGCTGAGGCTCAGGCAGGTGAAAGTCCTGTGGTGAGAAAGTGGGGGAAGCCAAGCAGGCATCCGGCTCCTTGACTTCAGAGCTGATGGGCAGGAATTACACACTACGGTCTCCCTGAGGTTAGTCTAACTTCTTGGCTGGTTTTCAGTCTAAACTGAAGCAGCTGACATGCAGGAAAGGCAAGGCCCCAGACTTGTCACTGACGCAAGGAGGGTTTACTTTCTCTGGCTTTCTGTTCAGACTGAGGCTGTAGGGCTGGATATGTTCAATTCTCACTCCCTGGCTCTCCTATTCTCCAAGTCCCTGCCAAGGCCAGTGCTTTGGAGGAAAGACAGAAGGAATGGAGAGGAACGTGACACGGCTCTCAGACCCAGGTCGGGGCCTGGGGCCCAGCCTGGGGTATGGGAGGACTGAAGAAGGAATGAGGATGACTGGCTTGGCACTGATTATATGGCAGGTGCTCTCCCCATAAAGGGTTAACACAGTCTTCAACAATGAGGTGCCAATCTGGTTATGCAGATGGGGAAACTGAGGTTTAAAGAGACAGAAGGAATTCCGAAAAGGCCCTGCAGACCTCCCCTCACCCCAACACCATTCGCTGTATTGAGGGACCAGATCTGTCCCCCACTCTGACATCAGACCCCTCCCCTCACTCTTCCCTTCCCTTCTTTCCCCACCTCTCTTGAGATTCATCTCCAACATGGCCTCAGTTAGCGGTCAAACCAAGATGAGGACCCAGCAACAGTGTCTGCACCAGAATCTATAGGACACCAGACCTTCCCGTCATGGGAGGTCTAACTGAAGGACCAAGGGACCCAACGCACGGCACCCCCAGCCTCCTCTTCCACTGTCCATTATCAGCACTCGTGCCCGAATTCAGACCACGGGGCCATTCAACTTTCTTCTTCTGCTTTCCAATCCCTATCCTTGGCCCATCAAGCACTTCCTTCTTAACTGGCAAACCGCCCCTGTTTGGAGGGAAGGAAAAGCTGCAAGGTCAGTGCGGGAAAGAGGCAGCAAGAAATCTGAAGCCCAGGGAACAGCCTGGAGAAGGAGAAGCCGCCAGCTGGCAGCTGCGTCTCGGAGCTCCTGATCGGACACTGGCAGCCAGAGGTCTGGACAGGCCTGTTGAGGCAGGTGAGGGAGCTTGGAGGGCCATCACTGCTACCTCCACCCCAGGAGATGGCAGAAAACCTGAGCCAACCCCCAGACCTCCACTTAACCCTGTTCTGACTCTGAAGTCTGCTGCAGTCTTCTCTGCCCAGCCCTCTCTGGGCTCCCAGAGCTCAGGTTAGATGCCCTTATCTCTTGCTTACATCCCCAGCCTCCTTTAAACAAATACACATCAGAAATATCAGTTATTGCAACACGGCCGCTTACTCTGTGATTGCTAAACAACCAGGGAACAACCCTTTCCTAAATGAGTCAGGAAGGGAGCAGTCCTGAGCGTTTGCTTTTCTTATTACCATGTTTTTAACCTTAACAGTGTTTCTCAAACTTCAATGTGCTTATGAATCTCTTGGAGAATTCTTTCAAAAATGCAGATTCTGGGGCAGAGGGTCTGGGGATGGGGCCTAAGGTGCTGAAAGCTGGCCCAAAGAGACCACCGAGAGAAGCAGGGTCTGGAATGCTGAGCAGTGAAGCCGAGTCAGGGCCAGTGTCAGAGGAAAGCATCAGATCTGATTCGGCTGCAGGGTTTTCAAAATACATGTGCATGTATATGTGTTAAGTTGCTTCTGTCGTATCCAACTCTTTGCAACCCCATGGACTGTAACCCGCCAGGCTCCTCTGTCTATGGGATTCTCCAGGCAAGAATACTGGAGTGGGTTGCCATCCCCTCCTCCAGGGAATCTTCTCTGACCCAGGAATTGAACCCGGGTCTCGGCACTGCAGGGAGATTCTCCAGGAAAGCCCCCTCAAAATGCACATTCCTGCCTCCTACTGCCTTCGCCAGGACAGTGAACCTCTGACCCCAGTGGGCCCAGGGCAGGTGCAAACATGGGCATTTCAAAGCTACCTTGAATTTTGGCAATGGACCCATCCTCCTTCAAAACCTGGTTACTGATAACCTCGAGCCTAATAAACCTGACATCTACCTAGTAGTCAGCGTGTGCCAGACGATGTAAACACAGTCTCAACCTTCCTTCCACACAGCGCTGGGAAGGAGTCCTGCAAGGATCCCATTTCACAGATGAGCAGACAGCAGGCCAAGTCCACTGTCCAGTTCCAGAGCCTAAGGCCCCAGGTGCTGTGTGAAATGGCTCCCCGAGTCGAGTGGAGGAAGGTGGCCTTTGGGTCAGAAGACCTGGGCTTAAGGCCACGTCCGAGCTCTGCGTGATCCAATCAAGTCACCTGTCAGTCCTCACCTATCAAAGGGGCTAATACCCCCCAAACTAAATGGAGGTTTGCAAAGACTAGCTGAGATGACACCAGTGACAAAAACCCTATACAAATGCTAAGTTAGACTTCCCTGGTGGTCCAGTGGCTAAGACTCCTCACTCTCAAAGCAGGGGCCTGGGTTTGATCCCTGATCAGGGAACTAGATCCCACATGTCACAACACACACCCAGTGGGTGTGTGTGCACTCAGTCACTTCGGTCTTGTCTGGCTCTGTGTGACCCCATGGACTGTAGTTCACCAGCTCCTCTGTCCATGGAATTCTCTAGGCAAGAATACTGGAGTGGATTGCCATACCCTTCTCCAGAAGACTCAGGACAGCTAAATGTACATATAATATATATTGGGTTTCCCAGGTGGCGCAGTGGTAAAGAATTAAACTGCCAATGCAAGAGACGCAAGTTTGATCCCTGGATCGGGAACATCTCCTGGGGGAGGAAATGGCAACCCACTCCAGTATTCTTGCCTGGGAAATCTCATGGATAGAGGAACCTGGTGGGTTACACTCCACGGGGCTGCAAAGAGTCAGACATGACTGAGCACACACACACTGCATGCATACACACACACATATAAAAAGCCAACAACAACAAAAAGCAAATGCTAAGTTAATTAATGTAGAGTGCACCCTGCCCCTGCCCAGCACGGCATCAGGCTGCTGCAGCTGCCAGGAAAACCTGTGCTGCTCTCTCCTCTCAGGAGCTCCAGAGCACAGCCCTGCAGACAGTACAGGACACACCCAGATGTCTATGCAACACACCCCCCCCCTCCCCCGCCTGCCCTTATACCCTGAGTAGATAGGTACACAGGTATAGAGATGTCCTCTCTGTTGCCCCAACAGAGGAATAAACAGGTTCTGAGAAGTCCAATTACATCAAAGTCAAGACCAGGCTCCTAGCCCCTGGAGCAGAGGTAACAGGGATAGAGCCTCCATGGCCACCTGTGGCCTAAACTGCTCTCGGGCTGCAAACCTCTTCTTCTAAAGGATTTTCTGAAAAACTTTCTCCTGCTTCCTTGCCTCCTCTGAGAGCAATGGGCTACGAAATACATCTCCTAAGATTACATACTTGAACTTGGCCAAAAAAACACAGAAGTGGCATTCCAACGGCCAATCCTGCTATGAACTGCATCTATGTTTAATTAATAAATAAGAAAACCATGAGTGCAATGTATGACCCACCGGACAGGAGGACAGTGTATTCAACTGCGGACTGGAACATGTGGTGATTAGTACACAGAAAAATCTAAACATCTTGTAACCTTGAACTTGCATGTTCCTAGCTGGGAACTGCAGTTTCCCCACCTGTGAAGAGAGGCAGCTAGAGGAGTTCGACAGCACTTTCCTCCCAGGAAACTGTTTTCCAAGGAAAGGAGATAACCTCTCTATTATGTGGGAGATGGCCATCACCTTTCTAAAGGCAGTTTAGGCCAGGAAATACAGGACTGAAGTAGAAAGCATGGTACTGATAACTGGGAGTCACTCAGAAGTTAAAAGACCAAGCTCTCTGAAGCTCTAACTTCAGTGTGTGGAGGATGCAATCTCATTTACAATTATTACTCCAAATACTTGCCAGCAGCATGCACATCCGTGCATGCTAAATCACTTCAGTTGTGTCTGAATCTTGTTCAACCCTATGGACCAGAGCCTGCCAGGCTCCTCTGTCCATGGAATTCTCCAGGCAAGAATACTGGAGTGGGTGCTAGAGAGGGTGTGGAGAAAAGGGAACCCTCTTACACTGTTGGTGGGAATGCAAACTAGTACAGCCACTATGGAGAACAGTATGGAGATTCCTTAAAAAACTGGAAATAGAATTGCCATATGACCCAGCAATCCCACTCCTGGGCATACACACCAAGGAAACTAGATCTGAAAGAGACATGTGCACCCCAATGTTCATCGCAGCACTGTTTATAATTGCCAGAACATGGAAGCAACCTAGATGCCCATCAGCAGACGAATGGATAAGGAAGCTGTGGTACATATACACCATGGAATATTACTCAGCCATTAAAAAGAATTCATTTGAATCAGTTCTAATGAGATGGATGAAACTGGAGCCCATTATACACAGTGAAGTAAGCCAGAAAGATAAACACCAATACAGTATACTAATGCATATATATGGAATTTTAAAAGATGGTAACAATAACCCTATATGCAAAACAGAAAAAGAGACACAGATATACAGAACAGACTTTGGGACTCTATGGGAGAAGGTGAAGGTGGGATGTTCTGAGAGAACAGCATTGAAACAAGTATACTATCAAGGATGAAACAGATCACCAGCCCAGGTTGGATGCATGAGACAAGTGCCCAGGGCTGGTGCCCTGGGAAGACCCAGAGGGATCGGATAGGGAGGGAGGCGGGAGGGGGGATCGGGATGGGGAACGCATGTAAATCCATGGCTGATTCATGACAGTGTATGGCAAAAACCACTACAATATTGTAATTAGCCTCCAACTAATAAAAATAAATGAAAAAAAAAATACTGGAGTGGGTTGTTGTGCCCTCCTCCAGCGGATCTTCCTAACCCAGGGATCGAACCCACGTCTCTTACATCTCCTGCTTTACCACTAGTGCCCACTTTGCTACAAAGTGAGGTGTGGCGGAGGCTTTTTCCAGGGTGTGACAGGCTCATCCAAGAGTCGGGACTGGACAGGCCCATGTCCAGAGTCCAGAGCACCTCTCGCTGCCCCCAGCTCCAGGGTGAGGGGTTCCTACTGGACCTTCTGGGAGACTCACCTTTTAAAGTGAGGCTCTGCTAACATCCCCAAAGCTGCAAGCGTGGACGTGGCCAGCCAGAGGGTATGGACCAGAAGCAGGGTTCCCGAGCGAGAGAGGCAGACGTGCGGCGCACCCAGGACCAGTCTCGGCACAGCCCCGGCCTGGGCGGGCACTTGGGTGGCAGAGCCGGTTCTGGGAAACCACAGGAGGAAGCAGCTCTGACCCTCTGGCCCCAGCAGGCAAGGGGCAAGAGAAAGGAGCCAGGAGGTGGACGCTAGCAGTTGCTGGCACTCTGTCCCTTCCCTGGTGACACATCCACACCTTTGACCTCTGCTTTCTGTTTGCCAGGCAGGGGGAAGAGGAATTTTCTTCAAATCACAGCTCATGAGCTTGGCACTTTTTACAAGAGTGTGTGGGAGTGAAACAAAAGTTCAAAGTGAAGAGGAGTTTTTGCTGAAGTACAAGGGGATGTGCCAGTCCCTTCTACACTCGCCAGCTCCAGTATGTTTCCCACACTCTCTCCTCTGTTCTCTGGGCCTTTTGTACAGACACCCCTATGTGGAGGTAAGTCGAACCCATCATCATCAACTGTGACCTGCATTAAACCCCTTGGAGCTAGACAAGGGACAGAACCCCAAGATCGGCTCTGAGACCACTTCCCCCCCGCTAAACTCATAGAATCCTTATTCCCATCACCTCGTGAGGTCAATCTTTGGTCCCTGTAATTCAAATGGTGTGTGAGAGCCATCACATATCTGCATAAGAGATTCAATTCCTAAATTTTCAGGAATTTGTCAAGTCAGATGTTAAACACGGCCCCTATTAAAACTGAATTACACAAGTTCAGAATCAAAGAAGCTATATTTAAAAACAAAGATATTAAACACTCAATACTCCCTAATTGATTTACTTCATGTTACTATTATCTATGCTCTTGACATTATTTAACCTACTGCATCTGTTGTTCAGTCACGAAGTCATGTCCAACTCTTTGCGAGCCCATGGACTGCAGCACACCAGGCTCTTCTGTCCTCCACTCTCTCTCGTAGTTTGCTCAAATTCATGTCTATTGAGTCAAGTGACACCATCCAACCATCTCATCCTCTGCTTTCCCCTTCTCCCTTTGCCTTCGATCTTTCCCAGCATCAGGGTCTTTTCCAATGAGTCAGCTCTTCGCATCAGGTTGCCAAAGTATTGGAGCTTTAGCATCAGTCCTTCCAATGAATATTCAGGGTTATTCAATGAATATTCCTTTAGGATTGACTGGTATCTATAAGGTGAAGGTATTCTGTAATGGCGTGCTTGAAACTGGCCGGCGTGGGAACATTTATTTATGCGGCAGGTGTTGGCAAATGCTATCAAGCTGGCTCCTGGCCACCAACTGCCACCTCTTCCAGAGGATGGTAAACATTTACCAACACACCACTGCCTGTGCACCAAGCCGTTATTTCCAGTCTGGACTTTCTCCCCCTAAACTCAGTCTCACACAGTCAACTGCAATGACACCAACAGCTGGGTGTCTACAAGACGTACCACATTCAAAACAGACACTTATCTCCCAAACGCTCCAAACGCAGATCGCCCATCCTCAGTAAATGGAAACTCCCCCCTTCCAGGGGCTCAGGCCAGAGACCTTGGGGCATCCGATGTGACAGCAAGTCCTGTGGTTTCTGTCACCAACATTTACCTAGAATACAACTACTTCTCACCATTCTCACCACATTCTATCTCTCCACTCTGGTCCTAGCCACCATCACCTTTGTGTGAAACCACCTCCCTGGCCTCTCATTTCCATCTTTGCCTGAACCCAGGAGTCGGAGTGCTCTGTGGTCAGATCCTGTCCTTCTGTTCGGTGGCCGGCAGGGTCTATACACTCTGGCCTTCCATCTCTTACCTCTTCGATCTTTTCTCCTACACTCTGCCCCTCTCTGGGCTCGAGCCACCCATCCTCCTGCCCCAGGGCCCTTGTACTTGCTGTTCTCGCTGCCTGACCTACTTTTCCCTGCAGATGTCCACGTGGCTCACTCCCTCACTAATTTCAATTCTTTGCTGAAATGTCACCTCAGTGAGGCTTTCTCAGCTGACTCTCTGTAAAAGTGTAAACCTCCAACCCTCATCTCATCCCCTGCTTTATGTCTCCCCATAGTACATATCTGCATGTGATAAGCAGATTTTTTTTGTTTATCGTCTATCACCCCTCCCCTCAAGAACCTATAATTAAGTGCCTATGACGACATGGGTTTTTCTGTTTTGTTCACTGCCTATCTCCAGTATCCAAAACAAGGTCTGGGGCTTCCCTAGTGGGACAGTGGATAGGAATCTGCCTGCTAAAGCAGGGGACCCAGGGTTCGACCCTTGATCTGGGAAGATTCCTCACGCCCACAGGGCAACTAAGCCTGTGCTCCACAGCTACTGGGTGCTCTCTCCCTAGAGCTCGTGCCGGGCAACAAGAGAAGGCCCTCGCCCAGCAACGAAGATACAGCACAGCCAAAATTGGTTAATTAATTTTTAAAAAGAGCGGGGCCTGGCCCACAGAAGGTACGCAATAAACATTTGCTGAATGAACAAATAAATCCCATTTGCCCAAGACCACTGTCAACTCTGTATGGGCGGCCCTGTGTGGACGCTGAATCTCTAATGGTGACCTTAAGCGCTGTGACACAGCACACATTAGCAGCAGCTCACTATCGGAAATGATACTATGAATAATAAAAGAGACATTTATAGAGCATTTAACTAAATGCAAAATATTGGGCTAAGAGCTTCACATGTGTCACGTCATTTAATACTTGCCACAGCTTATGAGGTAGGCGGCTTCCCAGGAGGCGCAGTGGTAAAGAATCCACCTGCCAATGCAGGAGACACAGGAGATGCAGGTTCGATCCCTGTGTTGGGAAGATCCCCTGGAGAAGGAAATAGCAACCCACTCCAGTATTCTTGCCTGGAAAATTCCACGGGCAGAGGAGCCTGATGGACTATAGTCCATGAACAAGGTTGCCAAGAGCTGGACACAACTGAGGATAGAACAGCATGAGGTAGGTACTATTATTGCGCCCATTTTTAGAATGAGAAGAGAGGAAACTAAGGTGCAGAGAGAGAAAATAACTTACTGAAGGTCAGGCAGCTTAGAGGTGACAGGACTTGAATCAAGGCAGTCTGGTCCAGCACCTTCTTCCCACCTACCTCTAAAATGTGTGACATGGAGTAGGAAATGGCAATCCCCTCCAGTATTCTTGCCGTCTTGCCTGGAAAATTCTGTGGACAGAGGAGCCTGGCAGGCTACAGTTCATGGAGTCACAAAGAGTCAGACACGATTGAACACAAAGACCCACCCTAAATCCAGGGTGATCTCATCTAAACATCCACAATTACATGTGCAAAGATCATTTTTCCAAATAAAGTCACCTTTGCAGGTTCTGGGGTTACAATTTGCGCACACCTTTGGGGGCCACTATTAAGCCTGCTGCTATGTGGTAAGAAAAAAAAAAATGTGTGACTACAACCCCAAATAACAAATTTAAAACACTGTTTTAGAGGAACTTCCATGGTGGAGTGGCTAAGACTCCACAGTACCAATGCAGGGGGCCCAGGTTCCACCCCTGGAAGGAAAACTAGATACCACATGCTGCAACTAAGAGTTCGGAGGCTGCGATGAAGACTGAAGATCTTCGAGCCACAACTAAGACCCAGTGCAGTCAAATAAATATATAAATACACATTTTTCAAAAAGACTAGGAAAAAAAAAAGCCAAAAACAACATTGTTTTAGTGGACACAGATTCTGCTCCCTTCCAAGATCAGAATTACAGTGGTCTAAACACTCCCATAAGCGACCCAAACTGGTCAGCAGCTCTGCTTCCTCAGGTCAGGTTGCCCTGACCACCAACTGCTGTGAATGGCCTTGGCCTCCAATGTCCACTCTAACAGTGATTCACTCACCTCACTTCTGACATCATGAGGACACTGCATTTAAGGCTGAGTTGCTGTGTTAAAACCTGAAAGGCCCTTGTTGGGGGAGGGGGGAGGCCCTCCTTTCTGGGATCTTAGCTACTTAGTAGCTATGTGACCTTATATAAGTTATTTAACCTCTTCCAACTTCAACTATCAATTATACTTAAGCCAAAGGAACTATGGCATGGCAAAGCCTGATGCCATCCACAGGTGGAATATTTGCGCTGCTAGGTATCTGTCTCGTTTCAGACTGTGGCCACATCTGTGTCATGGGAGACCTCTATAGAGGTGTCCTGGCGCCATGGCTCCCTTCCCCAAGTCGCGTGAGAGGCATGGGAGAAGAGAAGCTAAAGGCAAAGTAGAAAAGGAAAGATATACCTATATGAATGCAGAGTTCCAAAGAATAGCAAGGAGAGATAAGAAAGCCATCCTCAGTGATCAATGCAGAGAAATAGAAGAAAACAATAGGATGGGAAAGACTAGAGATCTCTTCAAGAAAATCAGAGATATCAAGGAAACATTTCATGCAAAGATGGGCACAATAAAGGACAGAAACAGTATAGACCTAACAGAAGCAGAAGATATTAAGAAGAGGTGGCAAGAATACACAGAAGAACTATACAAAAAAGATCTTTATGACCCAAATAACCACAATAGGGTGATCACTCACCATCCAGAGCCAGACATCCTGGAATGCAAAGTCAAGTGGGCCTTAGGAAGCATCACTCCAAACAAAGCTAGTGGAGGTGATGGAAATTCCAGTTGAGCTATTTCAAATCCTAAAAGATGATGCTGTGAAAGTGCTGCACTCAATATGCCCGCATATTTGGAAAACTCAGCAGTGGCCACAGGACTGGAAAAGGTCAGTTTTCATTCCAATCCCAAAGAAAGGCAATGCCAAAGAATGTTCAAGCTACCACACAATTGCACTCATCTCACATGCTGGCAAAGTAATGTTCAAAATTCTCCAAGCTAGGTTTCAACAGTACGTGAACTGAGAACTTGAAGATGTTCAAACTGGATTTAGAAAAGGCAGAGGAACCAGAGATCAAATTGCCAACATCTGCTGGCTCATCAAAAAAGAAAGAAAGTTCCATAAAAACATCTACTTCTGCTTTAATGACTACACCAAAGCCGTTAACTGTGTGGATAACAACAGTGGAAAATTCTTAAAGAGATGGGAATACCGGACCACCTTACCTGCCTCCTGAGATCCCTGTATGCAGGTCAGGAAGCAACAGTTAGAACTGGACATGGAACAATGGACTGGTTCCAAATTAGGAAAGGGGTACATCAAGACTGTATATTGTCACCCTGCTTATTTAACTTATATGCAAGTACATCATGCAAAATGTGGGGCTGGATGAAGCACAAACTGGAATCATGATTGCCAGGAGAAACATGAATAACCTCAGATATGCAGATGACACCACACTTATGGCAAGAAGTGAAGAGGAACTGAAGAGCCTCTTGATGAAAATGAAAGAGGAGGGTGAAGAAGCTGGCTTAAAACTCAACACTCAAAAAACTAAGATCATGGCATCCGGTCCCATCACTTCATTGCAAATAGATTAGGAATAGAAACAGTGACAGACTCTATTTTCTTGGGCTCCAAAATCACTGCAGCCATGAAATTAAAAGACGCTTGTTCCTTGAAGAAAAGCTATGACCAACCTAGACAGCATATTAAAAAGCAGAGACATTACTCTGCCAACAAAGGCCCATCTAGTCAAAGCTACGGTTTTTCCAGTAGTCATGTATGGATGTGAGAGTTGGATCAAAAAGAAAGCTGAGCACCAAATAATTGATGCTTTTGAACTGTGGTGTTGCAGAAGACTCTTGAGAGTCCCTTGGACTGCAAGGAGATCAAACCAGTCAATCCTAAAGGAAATCAGTCCTGAATATTCATTGGAAGGATTGATGCTGAAGCTGAAGCTCCAATACTCTGGCCACCTGATGTGAAGAACTGACTCACTGGAAAAGGCCCTGATGCTGGGAAAGATTGACGGCAGGAGGAGAAGGGGAAAACAGAAGATAAGATGGCTGGATGGCATCATCAACTCGATGGACATGAGTTTGAGCAAGCTCCGGGAGTTGGTGATGGACAGGGAAGCCTGGCATGCTGCAGCCCATGAGGTTGCAGAGTCAGACACGACTAACTAACCAACCTCAACCACAGAGTGGGAAAACAAGTCGATAAGAAACACAAAAGGAGACAATCCATACAAAGCACCCGGCACGATGCTTGGTATATAGTAAGCATCCAATAACTGTTAGCCACTGTCATTATTAAACCAAGAGCATCATGAATTAAGTGGCGTTTCTTGCTTGTCTCTTGGAACTGCTGGGAAACCAACCGACTTCACACAGCAGGAAAAAACGCCAATGAACAGCTCACTGACAACGTTGTGAACTTCCAGTCATACTGATGAAAAGTCAAAGGGCTATAAAGCTGAGAGGGCTTCCCAGGTGGCTCAGAAGTAAAGAATCTGCCTGCTAATGAAGGAGACGTGGGTTCAATCCCTGGGTCAGGAAGATCCCTGGAGAAGGAAATGGCAACCCACTCCAGTATTCTCGCCTAGGAAATCCCGTGGACAGAGGAGTCTGGTGGGCTAGAGTCCACGGGGTCACAACGAGTTGGATGTGACTTAGCAACTAAATAGCAACAGTGGCATAAACCTGAGATGGTTAAAAAAGTCTCCACCCCAGCCCATAAGGGGTTTATAATCCAGGCCAAAGAATACAGCAGTAGAGCAAACCTCTAACTCTGCAGCCCTGGGACTTTCACTTAACTGTTCAGGGCCTTTTCTCCAGCTGTAAGATGGGTAACATTCACCTCATTTTAATGTCTGGCCAAAAGAAAAAAAACCAAACAAACCCAGATCGTGGCTGTGAAAATACTTTGGGAGGCAATGCTGGTAAGAGGTCTCATAGACAAAGAGCCACCCAACTCCCAGCTCAGGGTAACAGAAAGCAAAACCAGACTTCCTGCTCTGCCTGTGGGTTAGGGACTGGCAGAATCCATAGTGAAATCTGGCAACAAGCAATGACATTTTTCCTTGTTCAAATTCCATCAATAAAATGAGAAGTGGGTAGGGACTTCCCTGGTGGCCCAGTGGCTAAGCCTCCATGCTCCCAATGCAGAAGGCCAGGGTTCCATCTCTGGTCAGGGAACTAGATCCCACATGCCATGACTAAAGATCTAGCATGCTTCAACTAAGACCTGATGCAGTCAAATAAATATTTTTTTAAGAAAATGAGAAGTGGATTAGCCACAGATGACCAAAGGAGCCTCTTGGTTTCCCTTTGCCCACAGATTTGACAGTTTCCCCTTTAAAGGGCCTAAAACCATCCCACAATAGTAAATTTTATTAGTCTTTGGATAAAATAACTTGAATGCCTGCCTGGAGTGTGTATCTGCTGAGCAGCTATGTACCTCAAAGAAAGGGTTACATAAAAAAAAAAACACTGCCTAAAAGTGAGCTCTGCTCATGCCAAACACTGAGCATTTTCCTCTCAGGTGCTCCTAAAACTTGCCAGAAGGTTAGCCTCCTAAGCTCAAACACTCTATGCATCACTATAGAGTACGTACTAACTAACGTTTCGGACTCTTTTACAACCCCATGGACAGTAGCCCGTCAGGTTCCTCTGTCCATGGGACTTCCCAGGCAAGAATACTGGAGTGGGTTGCCATTTCCACCTTCAGGGGATCTTCCCCACCCAGGGATCAAACCTGTGTCTCCTGCATTGGCAGGTGGATTCTTCACCACTGAGCCACCTGGGAAGCCCCAGTTAGTGTAAAACATAGTTTAAAATACACCCAGTCTTTGAAGGTTTCCCGCGCTGACTACCTTTCAGGAGCCACAGGGCTGCCTAGGGGACAGTGGGGTGGGTGGGCAAGGAATTTCAGCTTATGACTTCTCCAGAAGTTCTCACTTCCGTTTAAACACTCAAGTTTGAGTGCGCTGATTTTCAGGGGCCCAGACAGGTCTGCTTCTGGAAAACCATTCATTGGATGGATGTATTTGAAACGCTGATGGAAACCTGAGCGCTAGCGCCAAAGATTAAGCCGATCCCCAAGGGAGGTGGGAGTTGGGGTGGGGGGCTCCAATTTCTCCTCTCACTGAACTGAATTCCAGAAAGTCCAGGAAAAGGAGACGCCGCTGGCCCCTCCGGACCAGCCTCGACGGGGCCTGGCTGCCTCCAGCTGGACCGCCACCACGCAGCACTGCCACGCCAAGGCATCTGAGGAACAGGAAGTGAATAATTTATTTTGCGGAAGGAACGCGGGGAAGAGAATTGGGGCAGGTGGGTGGTGGCTGGGGTGACTCTTCCCAATCAAACGCCCGAAGATTTTACAGCCACGCGGGGCTGGACTCCCGGGCCTGCGGGTTCGCAGGGGCGGGAGCGCGCAGCCGCCATCCGGCTGTAAAAGACTCCTCCTGCGGCCCAAGAAGCCGGAGAGAAAGCGGGGGAGGCAGCTTACTTCATCACGCCCGTCAGAGTCGGCCGCTTCTCCGGGAAACGTCGGGGGCGGCGCGGGCCGCGCGGTGCTGCTGGCCGGGCTCAGGCCAGGTCGGTGCCCGGCGCATTCTCTTCCGCCCGCCCGGCCAGCCCCGACAGGTGCGCGTCACGCGGCCCCGCGCCTAACGCGCACTCGGGTTTCGCCAGCGACGCCGGGGGCGGCGAGCGGGGGATGGGGGACGAGGCCGAGTCCGGCCGGACCGCCCGGTCCCGACCCAACCCGAGACACGTCAGTGTCCCGGAGCGCGGCTGACCCTCTGGGCCTGGGCTTCAAACCCCTGCGGCCTCGGCGCGCGCGCAGTGGGGCCCGGGCCCTGGGACGCGCGCGCGCAATAGGGCCAGGCCAGGGGCGCGCAGAGAGGGGCCCCCGGGCCCAGGACGCGCGCGCGCTCAGCAGGACCGGGCGAGGGGCGCGCGCAGTGGGGCTGAGCCGGGGCTGGCGGCGGAGGCGGAGACGCAGGCGACACCACGCCCCCTAGCTCGGGTCGCTAGGGGTTGGCGGGCGGGCCCCTCTCAAATGTTTCCCTGGTTCGCGTGGATGAGCTGGTCTTAAGAGCGAAGTGAGCGGGCCTTTTTCTGCGTCTCTGGAATCTCTCGTGCGTCGTAGGGGCCGGGCCGCCTTCTTGGACACGGGAGGGCCGAGGGAAGTCGTTGTGTGGTGGAGCCGAGTTGCTGGCTCCTCGTCAGATTCTGGCACAAGCCGTGGGACCTGGAACTGAACACTTGACCTTCCTAGGCCTCGCATTTCTCCATCTGTAGAAGGAGCAGCATGGTGCCCCGCATTTTTAATCTCCAGAAGTGATTTAGGGGTGGGAGAACAGGCTGCCTGTGCTCGTGTGACCTTGAAGACACTGCGTGCTGCGTGCTAAGTCACTTCAGTCGTGTCCAACTCTTTGCGACCCTATGGACTGTAGCCCATTAGGCTCCTCTGTCCATGGGATTCTCCAGACAAGAGTGGACTGGCAACCCTGGACTGGTTTGCCATGCCCTCCTCCAGGGGATCTTCTCGACCCAGAAATCGAGCCTACGTCTTCTGCGGCTTCTGCATTTCAGGCGGATTCTTTACCGCTGAGCCATCCACCTATGATAAGTGCTCAGCAAGTGGTAGCTTGCACCTCTGGGGCTTTATTAGCAAGACAGTGGATGGGAAGAAGACCTTATCTATAGGATGATGGGGTGATGATAAAGCAGATGACCGGTGAAGCGCCTCTCAGCACTCAGTGGATGGTATGCCAGTCCTTTGCCCCGTTCTTCGCCATGATCACGCTGTGCCTACCCTCACCCTCACCTTGGTGATCACTTTTATCCCAGCTCTACACTCCTGCCAGTGCCCCAGTGGGGCCATGGCCATCAGAAAAGCAGCTGCTTCTTCCTACTTCTCAGCTGACCCTGGGTGACCTTGAGTTAGCCCACGACCACCCAGGACCACCTCCTGGACATAGCTCCTCCATCCCATGCCCATTCCTGAGCATTTTAGCTCTTTCCCTTTTTTCAGACCCACCTTTATCCCATCCCAGACACAGGAGAATACCTGGTCACCTATGCTGAGGAGTGTGGGACCACCCAAGGGGGGGCATTCTGACCAGAAAAAAAAAAAAAACTTTTTTTATTTCATGAAGGTTCCCCTAGAGGTAGGAATGTCAGGAACTAGCAGAAGGAACTTGGCAGTGGCCAGCAGGACTAAGGAGGGCCAACAGGCATGATTACCACACAGGATATTAAGCAAGAGGGTTCCAGGAAGGGTGGGGAGCCAAGGGGGGCTAGGCCCCATGGTCACCAGGGCCAGGGGCCATCTGGGGGCCTGCAGAGAGCTGCTGGATGTCAATGAAGACTTGGCCATGCTGGGTGGGAACTGTGGGGAGAGTTAAGGAGCCAGGTCCCTGCCAGACTGCCTCCACAGCTGGAAGTGGGTAGGAGGGTCTAGGGCAGGGGCCAGCCAAATCATATTGGACAATGCCAGGACTCAGTCAAGAGCTCTTCCCACACTCATGGCCTTTGGCGCACTGTGCAGTCACATACCATGTAAACCCAAGCCGAAGGAGGTACAGATGGAAGAAGGCAGGTGCCCAGAGACAGATATGAGCAGAGGGGACGTTTCCCAGATCACTGTACAGATATCATGAGAATGATCTTCAGTTACCTCTAGAACATCTTTAAAAACACCCCATGGGCTTCCCTGGTAGTCCAGTGGTTGAGAATCCACCTATCAATGCAGGGGACATGGGTTTGATCCCTGGTTGGGAAACTAAGATCCCACGTGCAACAGGACAACTGAGCCCACGTGATCTAGAACCCCAGCTCTGCAACACGAGAAGGCACCGCAATGGAAGGCCTGAGCACTGCAACTAGGGAGTAGGCCCTGCTCACTGCAACTAGAGAAAGCCTGCATGCAGCAGTGAAGACCCGGCACAGCCAATCATAAATAAATTCATTAAATAAAATTTAAAATTTTTAAATAAATGAGAACATCCCAAAGCCAAGTCACCTATAAGCAGCTTATTAAGAAAATCCTTGTGTCCACATAGGTGTCAGTGGGGTGGATCAGGGGAGTAACATGAAGTGAGTCTAGAGCATCACAGCACTTCTCCCTAATGAGAGAAGTACTTCCACACCCACACATAGTTGAGATGTTTTCATTTCTCTGCCCTCCTCCCTGTCTTGGAGTCCTATCTCATCTCCTGACTCTGTTCCTCCTAGTCTGATCTGAACCATTACTTTGCTTTCTTTCCATCATGAAAACAATTTGGTCCCATGATGCTTTCAAACTGTGGTGCTGGAGAAGACTCCTGAGAATCCCTTGGACAGCAAGGAGATCAAATCAGGCAATCCTAAAGGAAATCAACCCTGCATATTCATTGGAAGGACTGATTCTGAATACTTTGGCCACCTGATGCAAAAAGCCAACTCATTGGAAAAGACCCCTGATGCTGGGAAAGATTGAGGGCAGGAGGAGAAGGGGGTGACAGGATGAGATGTTTGGATGGGATCACCAACTCAATGGACATGAGTTTGAGCAAACTCCAGGAGGTAGTGAAGGACAGGGAGGCCTGGCATGGTGCGGTCCATGGGGTCACAAAGAATTAGACATGACTTAGCGACTGAACAACAAGGTTGTTGTTGGTGGTTTGGTTGCTCCCCAAACCAAAAATCTCAAACTTTGTCCATGGGACTTTGTGATGAGCTTCAGCACCTTGGGATACTTGAAGCTTTTCTCACTTCTATGCTAACAGAAGCTGCAAGGCCACATGACAAGATACTCCACATCCTGAGGGACCAGGTGTACCCAAAACTCTCTGAAGGAAGCCAGAATAAAGGAATGATGCCCCATGGAGGGGAGGGTGTCCTGGGACCCAAACTGTGTCTGCCAAGGAGCGCCCTGGAGCTCTGTTTGAGTTTTGTTTTGTTTTTTTCTTTCTAAACTGTGGGGTAGGCAGAAGTCAGGGTTAATTCACCCTGCTTCCCAGATGTGGAAAGTGAGACCTGGAGAGATGAATGACTCACCAAAGAGGGCAGAGGAGTTAGAAATAAAATCATGTTACAGTTTCTATTTTGGGGCAGCAGTCACTAAGTGAGCTCTACTCCTTCAGTCTTTGCATGGGGTAGGGAGGAAAGAACAGGTGTTGTGGATTTTCAGCCACGAGTACATCTTTTCCTCCCCAGTCATGAGAAAGACTAGCACTCTTTTCTTGTTTTAAATATTGGCTTATTAAAGTCTACATAAAGTAACAGCTACATGTTGGTTTTCTATTGCGGCCATAACAATTGACTACCATTTAGTGGCTTAAACAAAACAAATATGTTATCTTACAGTCCTATAGGCCAGAAGTCTGATGTGGATCTCACTGGGCTAAAACCAAAGAGTTTCAGTGCTGTGTGCCTTTTATGAGGAGCCCTTTCCTTGTTCATTTGGGTGCAGAAATCAGATCCTTGTGGTGTTAGGACTGAGATTCCTGGTGCCTTGGTGATTGTCAGCCGAGGACCATTCCTAGCTTCTAAAGACTTGCACATTCCCTAGCTTATGACCCCTTTCCTCAGTCTTCAAAGCCAGCAATGGCAGGTCAAGTGCTTAGCATCTCTCATCCTTACTGTCAGGTTCATTTCTTTGATGGATCTGGA
The DNA here is from genome assembly GCF_023699985.2 of Odocoileus virginianus. Lineage (NCBI taxonomy): Eukaryota > Metazoa > Chordata > Mammalia > Artiodactyla > Cervidae > Odocoileus > Odocoileus virginianus. Next base: position 35,072,320 of record NC_069684.1, on the reverse strand, counting down.
ATCGGACTTCTGCTTTTAAGGATTCATGTGATTAGACGGCGCATTTGTGTAAACCAGGATCATCTCCCTCAACTCAGAGTCCATACCTTTAATCATACCTGCAAAGTCCTTTTCGCCATATAAGGTGGCATACTCACAGACTCCACACACTGGGGCTTAGACAGCTTTAGAGAGTCATAATTCTGCCTACCACAAATTATGAATTCACAGATTCTCAAACCCTCTTGATTTTCCAGGATTTTCATCACATGATTTTTTTGGTAAGAGTTATACTGTGATATAATTCGCATGCTACACAATTCATCCATTTAAAGTGTACAATTCATTGTTTTTTATATAGCCACAGAGTTGTGCACCCATCACCACATCAGTTAAGAACATTTTAATCACCCCAACAGGAAACGATGTACCTGTTGGCACTGACTCCCTATTTCCCCTCAGTTCTCTCAGCCCTAGGGAACACAAATCTACTTTCCGTACCTGTGGATTCTCCTACACTGTGTATTTCATATAAAGGGAATCATAGAATATGTGGCCTTTAGGGCTTCCCTGGTGGCTCAGCTAGTAAAGAATCTGCCTGCAGTGTGGGAAACACAGGTTCAGTCCCCGGGCTGAGAAGATCCCCTGAAGAAGTGAACAGGCTCCAGTATTCTGACCTGAAGAATTCCATGTACTGTACAGTCCATGGGGTCCGCAAAGAGTTGAATACAACTGAGCGACTTTCACTTTCACATGACATTGAGCATCTTTGCATGTGCTTATTGGCCATTTCTTATTAGAGAACTATCTAGTCATAATCTTCACCCATTTTCAAGTGGGTTCTTTTACCATTGAGTTGTTAGAATTCTTTATATGTGCTCGACATGGGCCCCTTACCAGATTTGCAAAAATTTTCTCCAGTTCTGTGGGTTATATTTTCACTTTCCTGATGATATCTTTTGTAGCATAAGAATTTTTTTTATTCTGATGTCCAGCTTATCTATCTTTTTTTGGTTTGTTGCTTGTGCTTCTGAAATCATATCTAAGAAGGCTTTGCCTAGTCCAATACCATGAAAATGTATGTTTGCATGTTCCTCTAAAAGCTTGTTTTAGCTTGTATGTTTAGGCTTTTGATTCATTTTTGGTTAATTTTTGTAGATGATGTGAGAGGAAGGAGGTCCAACTTTATCCCTTGGCATGTGGCTATCCAGCTGTCCCAGAATGCTTTGCAGAACTGTCACATGATGGGTTCCAAACACATCTACTTGGATCGCTCTACAATATGGACATGATCCAAGTCCCTCCCCAGTCCAGTAAGCGAGACCCCAGTGGACCAATGCCTGACAAGCAGCAGATCCTCAAAACATGTTTGTCGGATGAATGTGGTGAAGGTGGGGAACCAGAGCCCCATGTTCAGGGGTTGGAATCCCCTTCACTCTGAACTTGACTGTGACTCTGGCAATATTTTCTCCCAGTGGCCATGTAGCCAGAGTCTAAAGTGGTGCCTTGGTACCCTTGAGTGAAGGGGGCAAACTAAGCTGAGTCTTTTTGTTTTGTTAACTTTAGTCATGCCCTGTGTCACAGCTTGCAGGATCCCAGTTACCCAACCAGGCCACAGCGGTAACAGCACCAAATCCTAACCATTAGGCCACCAGGGAACTCACGGGAGCATACTAGCAGGGCTCCTACTGCCTAAACCCAAATCTCAGGGGGATAAAAAATCCCAAAGTTTGTTTCAAGGCTGCCAGGGAACAGGGAGGCCAAGGGAAAGGAAGAGAAAGATTGGGAAGCAGCTGGTTTGAATATGAACCAGGGCAGGGAACCTTGAGTAACGAATTGAGAAGCACCTGTACTCAAGGTCAACATTCCTTGCCTTAAGCTTCAAGAGGCAAAAGCAGGAAAAAGCTCTTGGCTGGCAGATGAAATGAAAAGATAAAAGTGTTGGCAGCCACCCCAGGCATCTCTGCAGCAGCAAAAGCCGCATGAGATCTTTCGGGCCAAGTGGAGCTGCAGCCTGGGGCCAGCCAAGCCTCTGGAGCGGGCGACAGATGAACCTGGGGTCTGCGGAAGGACAAGACACCCTTGCCGGGGAATGTGATGGTCAGCAGAAGCTCACGAGACAGAGGCCAGCTTCCGGTTGGCTTCTCCAGGAAGCAGATGCTGTCTGCCTTTCCCAGCCCTGACTCTGCAGTGGCCTGGTCTGGAGCCAGGAGCTGGGAGCCTCTGACGAAGCAGCAGCTCCCAAGTGGCTGCAGGGTCACATCAGGGGACAATCGCTCACTCCTCAGCCCCTTCCACTCCCCTCTCCAGTCCTGGACACACAGGTAAGTTACCCCTTGTTCATTCATGCATCCAATACAACATGCCAGGCTGTCTAGGCTCAGGCAATGCAGTCGTGAACAAGGCTCCTGTTCTCAAGGAACTTATATTCTACTCCAAGTCGGGGTGTGTGGTAGGGAGACAGACGATCAACCAGTAAAAGAATAATTGTGTGCATTCTCAGTCACTTCAGTCATGTCTGACTCTGTGTGGCCCCTGGGACTGTAGCCTACCAGGCTCCTCTGTCCATGGGATTCTCCAGGCAAGAATACTAGGGTGAGTTGCCATACCCTTCTCCAAAGGATCCTGCCAACCCTGGGATCGAACCTGCGTCTCTTGTGCCTCCTGCATTGGCAGGCAGGCTCTCTACCACTAGCACTGCCTAGGAAGCCCAAAAGAATAATTGCGCTGTGTTGAGCTTAGTCTCTCAGTCGTGTCTGACTCTATGCAACCCCATGGACTGTAGTCCAACGGGATCCTCTGTCCATGAGATTCTCCAGGCAAGAATACTGGAGTGAGTTACCATACCCTTCTCCAGGGGGTCTTCCCGACCCAGGGATTGAACCTGCATCTCTTACATCTCCTGTATCGGCAGGTGGGCTCTTTACCACTAGCTCCACCTGGGAAGCCCAGAAGAATAATTACAGACTCACAATTGTAATGAAGAAAATAAAACAGAATAATAGAATAGGATGTCTGACTGTATGGTTAAGGAAGGCCTCTCCAGGGGTGACATTGGACTCACACTAGAGGAATAAGGGCCAGTTGCACAAAACTGAGGAGAAGAGTGTTCCAGGCAGAGAGCACAGCACGTACAAAGGCCCCCAGGGCAGGAAATAGCTTGGCGTCTCTGAAAGGAGGCCACTGTGGCTGGAGCTCCAAGCTGGGGGAGGCCTGAGAACAGGTTGTAGAAGCTGGGACACATGAGGCCTTCTAGGCCATGGGAAGGAAGGTGGATTTTATTCTAATTTGTAGTGGAGGCCCCTGGGGAATTTTAAATACGAGAACTGACAAAATCGGGTTTCATTTCGGAAAGTCCCCAGGTTCACGGGCTGCAGGCCTGGAGGAGAAGCATTTTGAGTGGGTGGGGGTTACTGTAGGGTCCAGACAGTCTAGGGCCACAACTCCAGGATGGATTAAAATGTAGATGCGATTACTGTTCAGATACGGCAAGACAAACAGATCAAAAGAGGACTGCTGCTGAGAAGGTAGTCGGTTGCAGTACCCAAGAAGAGTGGGCATGCCCTGCCACCCATGCAGGGTCATGAGGATGCACCAGGGTCAGCCAGGGGACAGAAGGAGTGAGGGAAAATGTGTACAAGAACCTCAATAGTGGTTTCCATGGGAAGGCATGGGTGACTCAGGGTCAGCAGGCTTAGGATTGGCCAGTTTGAAGAGTATCAGCAGGCTCTGGGGTGTAGGGGCTGCCCCTGGTCCAGGGTATTGGGGGCAGGTAGATAGCAGCCCAGGGTGTGAGAGCCTAATAGAGAAGGAGGTTGGGGCTTAGGGATTGGATGGGTTTGTTCGCATATGAAAGGCACACTCCAGAGTGAATCACCATATCTAGGAACTGGCCGGCCCTGGGAGGGGCAGTCCCTCCACAGTCAGCAAGGCCCCAGACATCAAGGGATCAGAAACACATGGTTGACATACAAGCGACACCTGTATTCTGTGCAGAGAGGCTCTGGAGAGGAGAGGAAATTGATGGGATTTGCTGATGTTTTTAGATGTAGGTGATGAAGGAGGAAGAATCAAGGATGCTGCCTGGCTGTTTGGATTAAAGCCACTGGTCCCCAACCTTTTTAGAACCAGAGACTGGTCTCGTGGAAGACAATTTTCCCACAGACTGGGAGTGGGGAGACGGGGTAGTTTCAGGATAATTCAAGCGCAGGAGTGTTCAAGCTCCTATGAGAATCTAATGCTGCCACTGATCTGACAGGAGGCAGATCTCAGGCGGCAATGTAAGCATTGGGGAGTGGCTGTAAAGACATGAAGCTTGGCTGTCTCACCTCCTCCTGCTGTGCGGCCCAGGTCCTAACAGGTCATGAACTGGTACCAGTCCATGGCCTGGGAGTTGGGGACCCCTCGGCTTAAGCATTTGGGTCCCCTCACTCTCAAGCAAGTCTCTGAGGGCTCAGGAGACACGGCTATCTTCAAGGAGCTTAAACTCTCATAGGGGAGCCAGGCTTCAAGTAGGGACAGTTTCAAATCAGTGGCATTAGGCTCCCTGAAGTAAGAATACACCTTGCCTTAAGTAACAAAAATGTTACTGAAAAACAACATAGGATTCAGATATAGTACATGAGGGGAATACTGAACCTGAATTATATGTTGTTTTTCAGCAACATTTTTGTCACTTAAGGCGAGGTATACTTATCTGCCTTAGAAAATCTCTTCATAAAAATTTAAGATGAAGCCTTTAAAAAATATACGCTCTTTTGATTGTATAAATAATGGCCTTTTAACTTTTTTGTTTTGTAAGATCTACTTCTGTTAAATTCAGTGGTATATAACCGTAAATAACTTTTATTTTTATGTTAAAATTAAGACTAAGAAAAGAGAGCATGCCTGGAAACATATACACTAACAAATGTAAAATAGATAACCAGTGGGAATTGACTGCATGACTCAAGGAACTAAACTGGGGCTCTGTGGCAACCTAGAGGGTAGGGTGGGGTGGGAGGTGGGAGGGAGGTTCAAGACAGAGGGGACATATGTATACCTATGGCTGATTCATGCTGCTCTGTGGCAGAAATCAACACAATATTGTAATCATCCTTCAATTAAAAATAATTAATTTTTTTAAAAAATGATCTAACCAAAAAAAGAAAAGAGAGCACTCATGACATAAAAATGGGCTTCCTTGATGACTCAGTGGTAAAGAATTTCTGCCTGCCAATGCAGGAGACTCAGGTTCAATCCCTGGGTTGGGAAGACCCGCTAGAGAAGGAAATGGCAACCCACTCCAGTGTTCTTGCCTAGGAAATCCCATGGTCAGAGGAGCCTGGGGGGCTACAGTCCATGGGGTGGCAAAGAATTGGACACAACTTAGTGACTAAACAACAACAAAATGACATAAAATAGGCATTCAATAAAAAATGTTTCTGCAATTTTGATGGTGTAGCTTCCATGAAAGGAGGGACTGGTGGTGTATTTATATCTATTGCAAAGCTATAAAGAAGCTCTCTCCCCAGAATATAATCATCTTGACATGGTTAGGGACTAAGCTGGGGATGTTGTAACACCTAAGATTAATGTTCCCAAGTTCTTGCTAGTTTCGATGTCACCCATCACCCACTGTGAGCATGGAAATATTGATTGCTAGTGAGAAATGTGATTGTGTGCTTCCAGGCAGGTGATGCAAAGTCGTGCATCTTTCTCACCACCCTCCCTTGCTGCAGGAGCACTCCCATCACATCCGAGTGGAATTCACACGCTTGAAATGATATGTCACCTGCAAACATCCGTTGGTGTTTTCCAGCCTCTGGGAAGTGTCTTGTCAACTAGGCTATAAATACTTTGATGAGGAGCTGCCCAGTGGCTACTATATCTTGTAAATATAAACCCCAGAACAAGGCTATTACATGCATACATGTGAAGTCACTTCAGTCATGTCTGACTCTTTGCAACTTTATGACGGTAACCAGCCAGGCTCCTCTGTCCATGGGTTTCTCCAGGCAATAATACTGGCATGGGTTGCTATCCCCTCCTCCAGAGGATCTTCTGGACCCAGGGATTGAACTTGAATCTCCTTCAGCTCCTGCACTGCAGGCGGATTCGTTACTGCCGAGCCACTGGGGAAGTCCTCCTTAATACATACTTGTTAGTTAAATAAATGAATTAATTAATATTACATAGCTGCCTGGTGGGCTACAGTCCATGGGGTCACACAGAGTCAGACACAACTTAGTGACCAAACAACCACAGCAACATAGATGTCAGCTGGCAGATCTTTGTCTGATCAACCTTTTTTTTTTTTAATGTATGTAAAAAGTCCCACCTGATTGTGCATCAAAGGAGTCTAGTGAGTGAAAAGACAATCCACACAATAGGAGAAAATATTTGTAATATTTAGAATATATAAAGAACTCTCACAACTCAACAACAATAAAACCAAACAACCCAGTTCAAAAATGGGCAAAGGATTTGAATAGACATTTTTCTAAAGGAGGTATACAAATGACCAAAAAGCACATATAAAGATGCTCAACATCATTAGTTACTAGAAAAATTCATGTCAAACCACAATGAGACACCACTTCGTACCCATTAAGTGAAAGTGAAAGTCGCTCAGTCATGTCTGACTCTGTGGGACCCTAGGGACCCTCCAGGCTCCTCTGCCCATGGGATTCTCCAAGCCAGTATCCTGGAGTGGGTTGCCATGCCCTCCTCCAGGGGATCTTCTCCACCCAGGGATAGAACCTGCATCTCTTATGTCTCCTGCATTGGCAGGCTGGTTCTTTACCACTAGTGCCACCTGGGAAGTCCTATGTTGTGTATACTTTTCACAGTTTTAAAAATCACTAAAAAGAAAAAAAAAAAACCACATTGGGGCAGCCTCCTGTGGATGAAGATCTGAGAAGTGTCTAACTTGTGTGGTATCGGTTAGGCCGTGATACCCTACCTGCCTGGCTCCCCTGTGTCCTAGGATTAGGACAAGCTGGTCATCCTGTTTTAAAATTTCTTTTTGGTGGCATTGGCTCTTCTTTGTTGCTGTGCACGGGCTTTTTCTAGTTGTGAGTGGGGGCTACTCTTTGCTGCAGTGCATGGGCTTCTCATTGCGGTGGCCCTTCTTTTTGCAAGCTTCGGTGGTTTTGGCACTCAGGCTCAGCTACTCTGAGGCGCATGGAATCCTTCTGGACCAAGGATGGACCCTGTGTCCCCAGCATTGGCAGGTGGATTCTTCTCCACTGTACCAGCAGAGAAGTCCCAGTCATCCTTTTTGATCTTTGTATGGGGAGTGCTAGACACACAGAAGTTTATCCCCAAGGCTGACACCTGTCAGAGCTGGGACCGTAGCCAATGTTCACACAGCAGAAACCTCTCCAAGGGCCCAGATCTTCTCTCTTACTTCTGTATTCCTTTCAATGCCTCCTCAACTGTCCAGCTGCAATCTTATTGTAAAGGTTGATTATGTGTTAGCTAAAATCAGACACTTCATTTTGATCAATAGTCCAATTTGGGAGAAAGTTGAGTATGTGAGTCCCTATTACCAAATAAAAGGCAAATGAAACTCAAACATATGCCAAAGTATCTGAAATACTTTGTTCTCAGAGCCCATGCAATGGGGTGTGTGCTCAGTCCCTCAGTCCAGTCCGACCCTTTGTGACCCCATGGACTGTAGCCAGTCAGGCTCCTCTGTCCTTGGAATCTTTCAGGCAAGAGTAGTGGAATAGGTTGCCATTTCCTCCTCCAGGGGCTCTTCCTGACCCAGAGATCAATTGAACCTGACACTCCTGTGTCAACAGGAGAATTCTTTACCACTGAGCCACGTGGGAAGCCCCCATTCCATTGGGTAACAGGCTAGTAACATTCTCCTAATTCCTCTAGAATTAAGTGCCAGATGGATGAGCCCCCAAATGAGTTTATCTGTATTAAGTTCCAGAAAGTTGGTTAATGTTAGAGCATGGCTCCCAGGTACTTAAAGAAAATCCGAATTACAAATACAGCACAAATGAGGCAGATGTTAGAAGAACCAGTGCCACATAAACAAGTATTTAGAGGTGAGGCAGGAAGTGTTAAATGGAGCCCTAATTAATGCACTGCTTATTGTGCTTTCCTGCAACTAGGAGATTAACCCTAAGATATTTTTAAACCTTTTGCGTGTAGCAAAAGTTACATTGAACAAATGAGGCTCATTGAATGCAAAAGACGAAACTTCATCTTGCCCTTCTGTCAATTCAAATCTGCTGGAATGTTTCCTCTACCTTTGGATGAAATCTGAAATGGAAATCTGACTTGCCCAGCCTCTCTCTCCAGCCAGGATTTTAAATGTCCTGTTGTTCAGTTGCTAAGTCATGTCTGACTCTTTTCAACCCCATGGACTACAGCGTGCCAGACTTCCCTGTCCTTCACTATCTCCTGGAGCTTGCTCAAACTTATGTCCATCGATTTGGTGATGCCATCCAACCATCTCATCCTCTGTCATCCGCTTCTCCTCCTGCCTTAACTCTTTCCCAGCATCAGAGTCTTTTCCAATGAGTCAGCTCTTCACACCAGGTGTCCAAAGTATTGGAGCTTCAGCTTCAGCATCAGTCCTTCCAAGGTACAGCATCTCCCCACCCCCAGCTCCTGTTTTCCCACTTGGGCAGCCCTGCAATTGCTAGCTGGGATCTTTGCCTGCTCCAAAACTGCAGGAAAAAGATATGAGAAGGTGACAGACAAGGTTTACCTGGAATGGGAGGTCCAGCGGCGCTGGCATCACTGCTTGCTGGGCTCAGCGAATATTCAAAACTTCTCAGACCAGGCACTTTGGAGAGTCTTTGGAGATTTCAACAGGGAAGAGGTGACACCTGCTGTTCTTTTTGACTACTGTGAAAACACCTCCTCTGGCTGGTGTTTTGTTAATTTGTAATTCCATCCTCAGTCCCCAGAGATCAGACCTCTCCCTCTGAGGTCTCTTTTCCCCTCCAGGTGTTCCCTTGGGAGGATCTAAGTCTCTCTCAGATGCACAGTGGTCCCCAGAAGCTCCCACCTTGCACTGGCTCTCAGGGAAAGAATGTCACCACCAGGGGGTGCTTTAGTCAGGTGCCCCCTCCCCACCTTTAGATTTCTCAGATGGGAGTTGCACCTGGCCTTGGGAGTCAGGTGGGGGGCCTTTGCTGACAAAGGTGTGTCTAGTCAGAGCTATGGTTTTTCCAGTAGTCCTGTATGGATGTGAGAGTTGGACGATAAAGAAGACTGAACGCTGAAGAATTGATGCTTTTGAACTGTGGTGCTGGAGAAGACTCTTGAGAGTCCCTGGGACATCTAGGAGATCAAACCAATCAATCCTAAAGGAAATCAACCCTGAATATTCATTGGAAGGACTGATGCTGAAGCTGAAGCTCCAGTGCTTTGGCCACCTGATTCGAAGAGCTGACTCATTGGAAAAGACTCTGATGTTGGGAAAGATTGAAGGCAGGAGAAGGGGACGACAGAGGAGGAGATGATTGGATGGCATCACTGACTTGATAGACATGAGTTTGAGCAAGCACCGGGAGATAGTTAAGGACAGGTAAGCCTGCCGTGTTGCAGTCCATGGGGTGGCAAAGAGTCGGACACGACTGAGCAACTGAAACAAACAACAACTGGGGTACTTGCGTTGTCCTCTGAGTTCTCTCCATCAAGATTCCTTCAGCCAGCTGGAGATAAGAGGAAGCAATTCCCCTATCCTCCACGTGGGGGCGATACTCGGAGGACACTGACCACTGAAAAGCTTTCTTCCCTGATCTCAAAGGTGCTGCAATTCTTTTTTCTCCTCCAAGTAGTTGTTGAGCTGATGGATGCAAAGCAGTAGCTTGACCTCTCCTTTGCATATTTGTCCCCCCTGGAGTTGGGAATTCTGGCCTCTCAGGGCTAGACCCGTGGCTGAAATCAAGCCCGTGAGTCCCTTTTGAACATCTCAATACACACTCTTAATGATTGAGGGCAAAGCAGAGATTTCTTCCCCCACCCCTCACCCATCTTTTAAGAGCTTTGCTTCCTACTAAATCTAAAAGGGGAAATATTCTCAGCAGAATTCAAGAGACTCATGCAAATCAGAGTGATTTCAGGAGACAGAAAATTGCCCCAGGGGCTCCTGGGTGGTTCGCTGGTGAAGAATCCACCTGCCAATGCAGGAGAGGCAGATTTGACCCCTGATTTGGGAGGATTCGACAGGCCGAAGAGCAACTAAACCTGTGCGCCACAACTACTGAACCTGTGTTCTAGAGCCCGGGAGCCACAACTGCTGAAGCCCAAATGCCCTAGCTAGAGCCTGTGCCCTGCAAGAAGAGAGCTCCCACAATGAGAACAGCACAGTGATGAAGAGTAGCCCCAACTCTCTGAAACTAGAGGAAAGCTCGAGCAGCAACAAAGACCCAACACAGCCAAAAAATCATAATTAAATAAAATTATTACTTTTAAAAAATGAAAAGAAAATTGCCCCCAAACATGAGTCATTAGGAAGAACTCCAGTAGATAATGAAGGTCTTTACAGCTTACCTGGAGCATCAGTGGACCAGAATTCTGCCCCACTGGATGAGTTTTGTCAGGAATGTGAGTGATTTCCCTGTATAATCCAACCAGGAAGGAACCCAAGCACCGTCTCAGACCATTTCACGCACATATATAACCTCCATGAGCAAGTAACCCATCGATGGGCAACATTCCCCCCTCCTTTTATCCCTTGGGCCTACACCATGCCGGGCACAGTAGGATCTATCTGGGCAAAGCCTGAATTGAATCATAATCTAAGGATAAAGTGGGGAGCTCCAGAGAGACCTGGAATTTATTCTTCAAGGAATTTACTCTTCTCCTTTAAAAATTCTTTTTAATTAGATGTGAGATATAAAAAGATCAATCTGCTGCTTTATTTTATTACTCTTCTATTATATTAAATTGTAACCCTTGGTGGCTTAGAATTATAATGAGTGAGTCTATAAAGCTAGAGATCAGACATGTTAAAATTGCCTATATTTTTCAAAAGTAGGTCCTTAAAGTCCTCCTACAGAAAGACCAGGTGCCCTAATACGTAAGGAAAGAGGACATAGTGTTTTATGGTGTACTTGCCTACCTAATATCCATCATCCCCTTCTTCTACTAATAAATCCTTAATTTTTTACCATGTGGCAATGTATGTAATTATTAACACATTTACAAGCTTCTCTTGCTACTGAATATGGTCATGTGATTAAGTTCTGGCCAATGAGATATAAGTAGAAGTTGCCAAGTAGAATTTATGAAAAGGGGGATAGACAGTTGGCATTTGCTTTTTTCATATTCTTCCTCCACCTGCTCCTTGCTTCTTGCCTGGAATGCTGATGTAACAGCTAGGGCTCCAGCAACTCTCTTGGCTCATGAGGTGACAGTAAGACTGAAAGTCACATGCAGAGAATGGCAGAAGAGAAAGGTAGGAAGAATCCAGATTCTAGCTGACACTGTAGACCTTTGACACCTGGAATTTCTTATATGAAAGAGAAATAAAGCTCTATTTTAAGTCTTTATTTATGGCTTCCATTATTTACACAGTTCTTATCTGTGACATCTATTATAAAGAATCACTTAAGTATCCAACATTTTATTTTATCCATTTTGGAAGGAAATTCCTCTAGGATACATTGTACATCCTCTTCCTTTTCAAAATCAAGCATGTAGTGTATGTAGTGAACAAAGTTGGGAGATAAAATACAGAACACCCAATCAACTTGAATTTCAGATAAGCAAGAAATAGATTTTGAGTAAAAGCATGCCTCAAATATTACATGGGACATACTTATACTAAAAAATATTTAGCTGTTCATCTGAAATTCAAATTTAATTGAGAGTTCTGTATTTTTATTTGCTGACTCTGCCAGTCCTAACTGAGCAGGCTCTTTTCTTGCTGTCACCTAACCTATGATGAGGTGTATGGTGATGCATTGGGGACCTACTGAGGTGTGGAGGGCTCTTAGGCATTGTGGAAAGAGACCCAGATTGCCACACTTTTTATTCCTTTTTAAAATATTTTTATTTAGTTAGTTATTTGGCTGCACCAAGTCTTCATTGTGGCATGAAGAATCTTTTTGTTTTTTGTTCTGTTGGGTTTTTTTTTTTTTTGCTTGTTCAATAAGTTTATTATTGTCTTATCTGAAAAATCTTGATAGAAAATTGTGGTTTGGTTTAACTCTTGGCAGCTCGTTCCTGAGCTCTGAGGAAGCTTGGCTTCTTCTGAGCTACCCGATCCTTCTTCTGGACGAGTGACATTTTGAGACGGTTCCACCTCTTCTTTTTAACTTCTTTCTTAGGCTTCTTCTCATACACTGGATTCTCTCATATTGCAGCATGAGCTTTCTTATACATCTCCTCCATCATGTCTGGAGTTGGGTTGTTCCTTATGCACTGAGAGAATTGTTTCCTGTAAGCATCTTCATCTTCTTCAATCAGGTAACACATGTAATCTGCAACGTTCTGTCCCATGATGTGCTTTTGGTGCACCTCAGCACTGAATTCTTTGCTTTCTGAATCACAACCAGGGAACCGTTTGGTACTGTGAGGGATAGACAAGCCTCCATCGACAACTCCCTTTAGGGCCCCAGAAACTTTATTCCCAGTAGTAGTTCTGGCAAGTCCTGCATCCAAGCAACAGGTGAAGGCACCAGGTTGACCATCAATACTTTCCACACTGTATTCATCTCCAGTCACTTTGACCTGGCCTTCATAAATTTTATCCATACCAAACCTATTAAGAAGCCTGCAGACCAGCAGCAGGCCAGTACAATATGCTGCAGCATAATTTGTCAGGCCAACCTTCACACCATATTTTGGGAGTTCGTGAGCATAAGCTGCACCAACTATCATATCTCCTTCTATACGGGCATAAGCAATCTGACAAATTATATCTCTGTTCGTTACACAAACAATCATTCTGTATTTAGGTGTGTTGTACTTATTTTTATCTTGGATTACCAATCATTTCCGAGCATAGTAGTCAGTTTTGCCCTCTCGCCTTCTTCTGAATTTCACTTGGTATCTCTTGAAGTAGGCCTTGTTCTTCACAACTTTAACAAACCCCATCCTGCGGAACAGAATCCCGATTCTGCGGCTTGCCACAGAACTGCAGAACCAGCATGGCTCCGGGGGGAGAAAAAAGGTCTGTTGGGTTTTTTTCAGCTGTGGCATTTGAACTCTTAGTTGAGGCGTGTGATGTCTAGTTCCCTGACCACTCAGCTAGGTTTATGCCAATGTATGGGATTGAACCCTGGGTCCCCTGCTTTGGGAGCAGAGTCTTAACCACTGAACCACCATGGAAGTCCCATGCTTTTTATTCTCATTCTGCTCTTTCTAATGTTCCCGTTTCTTATCGATCGCCCTGTCTTCTGCTCTCTGAGTGAGTCTGCCTGTCTCAGCCCCTCACCCCGTGGATGATGTGCTCTGGAAATCTGTGGGCAAGCACAGCACTTGGAACATGGAGCTGGAAGTCTGGGTCCCACTCCAGGTCCCCCCACTTTCAGTTCTATGACCTGGGGCAGCTCATTTGACCTGTGTGAGCTTGGTTTCTGCCTGTAATATGGGCGGTAGCCAGAGCCACCTCCTGCGTTACGTGAGGCTTAAGCGTGGGCAGTGTGGGGCAGCACCCAGCCCTGAGTAAGCACTCCGCAAATGGAGTAATTTCTGTGTGGCAGGCTGAGCAACCGGATAACCAAGCCTGAGAAACAGGATCTGAGGAGAGACTGCCTATGAGTAAAACATGAGCAACAGGGATGCTAAGGTCACCTAGAGGAGGGGTGGGAGGGAGACTGGGGGCCGAAGGTCAAAGTCAGAGGAGAGTGGGCGAGCTCGCGCAGGGCGGCCGATGTCGGGGGCCAGGCCGGGGATGGGGGTGCGAGTGTGCCTGTGTGCTGTTAGGTGTCCCCCCACCCCAGATTTGTGTGCTGATATCCCAGCCCACAGAACCTCAGGGTCTGACTGTACTTAGAGACGGGGTCTTTAAAGAGGCAATTACATTAAGGTGAAGTCTTTAGGGGTCCCTGACCCGATCTGACCGGTGTCCTTAAAAGATTAGAACAAAGGCACAGGGGACCTCCCTGGTGGTCCAGTGGTTAAACCTTCACCTTCCAGTGCCGGGGGTATGGGTTTGATCCCTGGATGGGGAGCTAACATCCCACGTACCTCTCAGCCAAAAAACCAGAAATAAACAGCAGAAGCAGTATTGTAACAAATTCAATAAAGACTTTAAAAGTTGTCCAAGTCAAAAAAAAAAAGCACAGACACACACAGAGGGAAGACCAAGTGAGGACCCAGCAAACCAAGGAGACAGGCCTCGGGAGAAATCAACCCTGCCGACACCTGGAACTTGGACTTCCAGCCTCCAGAACTGAGGGAATATAATGCTGCTGTGCAAGCCACTCAGTCTGTGGTATTCTGTCGAGGTGGCCTTGGCAGATTCAGACAGGCGTGGAAACAGAAGTCTGTAGGAACACAGCAGCAAGCTCCTGGAGCAGTCATGCTGCCCTTGATTCAATGCATGTTCTTGTTGATGTTGACGTCGGTGGTGGTATTGACCCAGGAATTCTTCCTGCACAGAGAATCAGGGATGAATGCTGTCATTCTCCTGAGAGAATAGATGAACCAGAGAATCACAGACGGTGACAGACGCCAGGCTGAGGGGACTGACTGGGAGAAAGCATGGAACTGAGAGCCGCTCCAGGGAGCCCATCAGAAGAGGCTGCTCAAAGAGGGGAGCTGGGCTGACACTTGAAGAAGAAAGCCATCTAGGGGGATTTCCAGAAAGACCACAACGAGGCCCGGGGCTGCTGGCATGGAGCAGGAGAGAGAGGTAGGCCTAGAGGAGGTAGGAGGCTGGAGGCAAGGGTCAAGGCTAGACATCACAACTTCCTGGGCCTTGGTAGGTTTGCAATTTACTCTGAGGTAAGAAGGCAGATCCAAGGAGATGTACGATCACAGAGTGATGGCCAGCTCTGCCAGCCCTTCCTCCTGGCCTGCGTCTCCAGGAAGGACAGCCATAACTTCCATGGGCCGTGATGTGCAGAGCCATCCTATGGGCTTGGGGAAAACCAGGTTTCACTGATGGGGGACAATTAGAAGTCCCCAGGTGCCAACAAAGGTCCATATAGTCAAAGTTATAGTTTTTCCAGTGATTGTGTACAGATGTTGAGTGTTGGACCATAAAGAAGGCTGAGTGCCGAAGAATTGATGCTTTCAAACTGTGATGCTGGAGAAGACTCTTGAGAGTCCCTTGGACAACAAGGATATCAAACCAGTCAATCCTAAAGGAAATCAATCCTGAATATTCATTGGAAGGACTGATGCTGAAGCTGAAGCTCCAATACTTTGGCCACTTGATGCAAAGAGCTGACTCATTGGAAAAGACCCTGCTGCTGGGAAAAACTAAGAAAAGGAGGAGAAGGGGGCAGCAGAAGATGAGATGGTTGGACGGTATCACCAACTCAATGAACATGAGTTTGAATAAGCACCGGGAGATAGTGAAGAACAGGGAAGCCTGGCATGCGGTAGTCGATTGGGTTGCAAAGAGTCAACTTAGCAACTGAACAACAATGTGGTGGTGATTATAGGTTTGCCTGAAATTGAAGAATTCCACTGGGTGCAAATAGAAAAGAAAGGGGGTATGTTTGCTTGTCCATTCATTCATTTACAAAAATACAGGGAGTCTCTCTGGCCTCCCAGGCTCTGTCCTAGAGCTGAGGACACAGTCATGAGCCAAACAGCCAACCTCTCTGCTTTGGGGGAGGTGGCCTCCCGGCATGGAAAGACAGATACTAACAAACAAGTGGACAATGTCAAGTGCTGATATACCTGCTCAGAAGGCAGGGAATAGAGTGAGGAGGTGGTGCTGGTGTGATGTTTTGAAGAAGAGAGTGACTCTGATAAGTGGACATTCGGGCATAGGCCAAAAGAGACAGGTCCCATGGACACAGTGAAAGATGTTCATGACTGAGGTGGGCATTTCAAGGATCCCAAGTAGGCGTCCTTGCGCTGGAAATATGTGTCATCAGGCAGCCGGGGCCTGAAGATGCCCCTATCATTGCTTGGCAGTTAACACAGACATCTTGGGGAAGACTCTCAGCTCAAGCTGTGAACCTCTGATGTCTCAGCAAAGATACATCAATAATCTATGGAGCACAAGCTCACCTTCAGCCCAGTGCTGACAAAATGTGTGTCTCTCCACCACTCTGCACATAGTAGGTGCTCAATCAACACTTTTTTTTTTTCCCAGCCATGTGGGATCTTAGTTCCCCAACCAGGAATGGAACTCCCTGCAGTGGGAGCATGGAGTCTTAAGCACTGCACCACCAAGGAAGTCCCTCAACCAAGAGTTTTTAAAGGAACAACTGAGAAAACCCACAAAGTACATAAGTAAGCTGGCAGATCTGATATTTGAGCGTTATGGTTTTGTTTAAATAGACTCAGAGGCAGGTCAAGAGGGTAGGAGACTGCTGTTCCCCAGCTGACCGTGAAGAAGCAGGAGGAAGGAACAGCATGACCATGTAGGGTGGAAGTGTTCTTCCTAATCGTAAAATGCACTTGACTCTGCCATCCCTGTGCCCTCACGTGGCATTGCTCAGAGCAGAACAAGCTGCGCTTAGCGCAGCTATCAAACCTGTAGGAAATTCAAGGCAGGCAAAGACTTTGTCTTCTGCTGAAGACGAAAGCCACCCTCTTGGACCCCTCCCTGGTGATGGTGGTTTTGTGTTGATAGAGAAAAGGCCAAGCACATGGAAGTCATCACAAAAGTTTTACTCATCCGGAAAGAAAAGCCACTGTGATGCACTCTACAACGTTCTCTAGTTCCACCCAGATGCTCTGCTATGTGAAGGTCAAGGGACTTTCTATGATGTAAGAGGCAGAGAATCTCCTGAGTCAGATGGCCATCTAGAGTTTATCTCCAGGCAGCCCTGGGCCTTCAAGGGTTCTGCCTTCTCCTTAAAAGGGAAAGATCTGGGACCCCCCAGGTGGTCCAGTTGTTAAGACTCTGTGCTTCCACTGCAGCGGGCATGGGTTTGATCCATAGTTGGGGAGCTGTCTCAGTGCAGACAAAATAAATAAATTATATACAAATAAAATCGTATTTATAAAAAAAGAAGGGAAAGATATGATCTAGACTAATATTTTAGAACCTAATGCAATCGCTTCTCGGTCTTTTGGCTAAGATCAAGTGTAGTATTTCAGAACCTAATGTATTTAGTAGTATTTGGAACCTAGACTTCTATTACTGCTACTGAACACACAAAAGACAGTGGGACTGTTGCATATTAACCCCATGTAAGGCAGCCAGTGAAGAAACTGGAACCGTATCTGCTTTCTACCCCTGTGCATGCAAACTGCTCCATGCCAGTGTAGGAAACCCAAAGAGGAACTAGACAGCCCCAGTTATTTCAAGGTCTAAGTCATAGCCAAAGCTATGAGGACTTAAGTAAGGGCTGAGAAGAAATCTAACGGGGGTTAAAACTCTAGAAGAAAGGGAAAGGCTCACCAAATTCACCAAAAACAGCCTGAGAAAGAAGACCCAACGCAAGGTCCCACAGTGTTGGCAGCTCCCAAAGACCACTATTCTTACCAAGTTTCTTCTTTCTTATTGATTTGAAAGTGGATGTTTGTTTCGTGTTAATTACTGACCTGACGGCTGTTTTGTTCATCAGGAGTGACAATTTTAGATGTGCATTCCATTCTTAGGATGACCCCTTGGGCTTATCCAGACAGTTAATGTTCCCGAGTCCCTCCGGTGTGTCTAAAGGCTGCAGAGGTGTCCCTGGTTGTTGTTGCTCAGTTGTGTTTGCCTCTTTGCCACCCCATGGACGGCAGCACACCAGGTTTCCCTGTCCTTCACCATCTCCCGGAGTTTGCTCAAACTCATGTTCATTGAGTTGGTGATGCCGTCCAACCGGTCTCATCCTCTGTCACCCCCTTCTCCTGCCCTCAATCTTTCCCAGAATTAAGGTCTTTTCCAATGAGTCAGCTCTCCACATCAGGTGGCCAGAGTATTGGAGCTTCAGCTTCAGCATCAGTCCTTCCAATGAATATTCAGTTGATTTCCTTTAGGATTGACTGGTTTGATCTCCTTGTTGTCCAAGGGATTCTCAAGAGTCTTCAACACCACAGTTTGAAAGCTTCATTTCTTTGGTGCTTCTCAGCCTTCTTCACAGTCCAACTCTCACATCTATACATGACTTTTGGAAAAACACACAGCTTTGACTATAGGGATGTAGGGATGAAAAAAGACATTGCCCGGAAGATGGAGCAGCACAGAGCACACATCCAAACATGCTCAGAAAATATCTGTAAAAGAAACCAACTGGAGATGTGGACTAGACAGAAAATCAATGATGTCGAGCTGAGAGAGAGAAGAGTATGTGCAACCCCAGCACAAGGGAGCAGAAGTGTGATTAAGAGCAAGGGTCCTGAGCCAGATGGTCTCCATCCTGCTGCTCAGTAGCTTGTGTGACCTGAACCTCCTTGTGCCTTAGTCTGCCTCACTGTGAAACGGGGTGATCGACCCCTGGGTTCGGAAGATGCCCTGGAGAAGCGAATGGCAACCCACTCCAGTATTCTTGCCTGGAGAGTCCCATGCACAGAGGAGCCTGGAGGACTATGGTTGCAGGGTTGCAAAGAGTCAGACACAACTAAGTGACTTAGCACAGCACACAAAATGGGGTGATAATGACATTACCTGCTGCAGAGGGTTGTTGAAAGAATTAACCAAATTGACACTTAGAAGCCAAACATTCTGTACACATAGCTTTTAGCTTCCTTTTTCAAAAATTTAATTAAAAAATTTTTTGATGCAGACCATTTTTAAAGTCTTTATTGAACTTGTTACAGTATTGTTTCTGTTTTGGTTTTTTGCTGAAAGTCATATGGGATCTTAGCTCCCTCACCAGGGATTGAACCCACACCTCTTGCATTGGAAGGCAGATTCGTAACCCCTGGACTGTCAGGGAAGTCCCTAAATTTAATTTTTATTTATATTGCAGCATACTTGATTTAAAATACTGTGGTCAGTTTCAGGTGTATAGCACAGTGATTCAGTTATATATATATATACATCTATCCAATCTTTTTCATATTCTTTTCCCATATAGGTTATAACAGCATACTGAATATAGTTCCCTGTGCTATACAATAGGTCCTTGGTTAGTTATCTACTTTATAAATAATAGTGTGCATATGTTAATCTCAGATTCCTAATTTATCCATCCTTCCCTTGCTCTTTGGTAACCATAAATTTGTTTTCAGAGTCTGTTTTGTAAATAAGTTCATTTGTATCCTATTTTTCAGATTTCACACACAAGAGATATCAAATGATATTTGTTTTTCTCTAACTTACTTGACTTAGTAGGATAGTCTCTAGGTCCATCCATGTTGCTGCAAATGGTATGATTAACTTCTCATAACTTCTTATTGATGATTATAACCAAAAGGCTCTGTGTTATGGCACCTCCAGCAATTGAGGTGGGATCAGCGCTGTGATATTCCATTGCTGTTGGGTCTCACATGAAAACTTTCAGTGGACAGTGCAGAGCGGGGGAGCATGGCCCTTCCCCCCTGAAAGATGTAGAACCTCTGAAGTTGACCTTACAGGGGAAAAGTGTCTTTGAAGATGTAATTAAGGATCTCAAGACAAAATAATGCTGGATTAGAATGGGGCCTAATTCCAATAACAAGTGTTCCTATAAGAGAAGAGACAAACAAGAAGGGAAGAAGTTATATAGAGGAGATGCCACTCAAAGACAGAGGCAGGGGTTGGTGTGATGCATCTACAAGGAAAAGACCCTGATGCTGGGAAAGATTGAAGGCAGGAGAAGGGGATGACAGAGGATGAGATGGTTGGATGGCATCACCAACTGGATGGACATTAGTTTGAGGGAGCTCTAGGAGTTGGTGATGGACAGGGAAGCCCGGCGTGCTGCAGTCCATGGGGTTGCAAAGAGCCGGACACAACTGTGCGACTGAACTGAACTGATCTACAAGGAAGGGCCAGCATCGCCAGTAACTGGCAAAAGCCAGGAGAGATGCATGGAATGAATTCTCTAGAGGGAACTGCCCTGCTGACATCTTGATTTCAGACTTCTGGCCTCCAGAACTATGACACTATCAGTGTCTGTTGTTTTAAGCCACCAAATGTGTGGCACTTTGTTTCAGTAGCCCTAGAACAACACAGATGGCCCTGTAGGTCTCAAAATCAGAAAAGACTGAAAAAACCCTTGCTTTGGCTCCTAGGCTTTATGTATGGTCTTGCCTCTGAAAGCGAGAAAATGACTTGGTAATTTTCCCACTTCCAAAGAGTTGAAACTCCTTGGCCCAAGTCTGCATACCATCTAGAGAGTGGAGACTGACCACAGAACAGAGAGTTGATCCTCAAGGTCATGCGAGGAAGGGGCAGAGGAACACGGCTTGCCTACAGGGCAGGGGAAATGGCAAATAGGGTGAGAAACTCACAGGACAAAGGATCTGAAGGCCCCAATTCTAACCTTAGCTCTGCCTTTCATTGGTCAGGTGACCTTGGGAGAGGTCCTACCATTTCCTGGGTCTCAGGATTACCCATCTGTGAAATGGGGGCATGGGGCTGCCTGCTCTCTGGGGTCCCTTCCACTGGGACCCTCCATGAGTCTGTGGCCAACACCTGCCACAACCAGGGGTGCACCGTGGAGGGGGCCCCTAGCCTGACGGTGGCAGGTCCTTGGCTCTGTCTGCCGGCATGGCCCATGCTGCACAGCCCCACGTGTCTCTGCCAAATCCCGAGAGCCAGGAGGGTGGGTGAGGGCGGCCGGTGGATGCGGTGCCCACGTCGTTGCTGGTGCACTGCAGCAGTGGGGCCCTGTGTGTCCCCAGGCAGAATGCTGGCTGCAAGCCTTCCCCCTGGTCTCTTTAGAAACCAGTCACACACCAGGCTTTACTTTGGTAACGAAATGTACGTGAAATTGATGCAGTCAGTCCTTCTGACCAATTTATTTAGGAATCTCTGTTCCCCTCCCCTCCCCCACCCTTTCTCCTTAATTGACCTTTCTCAGACTCTGAGTTTGCATTAAATGCGAAATCTGGGAATCCCTTTTTCACCCCCCATCCTGCTTTCCTTCTCAGTTTACTTTTCTGCTTTATCTCTTGCGGACTGTGTTAGGATGTGCTGTTTTAATCATATCTGCATTTAAAGGGCTTCTCACTCCTGGAATTTTCCCAATTAAATCCCCATCTCCATTTTAAATGATATTAACTTGCACGGAGGTAGGAGCAAAAACTTCAAGAATCCCAGACGTGGCAGGACAAAATTTACACTTTTGTGGCCATCTTTTACATTTTATGTGCCTGCTAATTTTTAAAAATGGGATTTTCTTGAAGGAAAGCAAAAATAGAGGTTTCCCAAACTGTTGCAAATTTGCCAGCAGACAGAGAGGAATTTTCCTATATTTTTTACCCTAGGTCTACCTCTGTCCCTTTTTTGGGTAAAGTGACGGTGTAGACTTTTGCCTGAGGCAAAGCGGACTTGTCACTCACTGCCTCTGCTCCTTCCTGGGCATCAGGCTGCAATTTCTCAAACTTCTGAACAACTCATACCTTCTCCAAAATGTAGTCCCAAGAAGGAAAGAATTAAGGATTCCGCAGTCCCTGTCTTTTTTTTTTTTGCCAGAAAAGCATTCTTAGGTGAACAAACGCAGAAGGTGGAGCAAAAGCCTTGGACCTTGAGATGAGGATGCTTTTCGGAGATGTGACTCTGTAGAAGCAGGCATCTTGCAGTGTCAGGGGTTTAAATTAAAGCCGGGTGGGGGAGGGAAAAGGGGAGAGACCATCCCCGCGCCTGCAGCGTTGACTCCTGGCATCATTTCGGTGCAGGGACCCAGCTGACACTTCTTATTTTGGGTCCTGCCTCCCCAGCAGCAGTCTCCAACTTGCCGGCATCCTGGCAGGACAGCAGCCGGCAGCCGCTGAGCAGAGGAAAGAGAGGTAACTTTCTGGGAGGGGTGTGTGGGTTTCTGGATGCTAGATCAGCTCATTTCAACCCGCTCCCTAGATCGCCAGGCAGAACAATCCCCTTTTCTCGGGGTTTTTAAAAAAAAAACAAAACTTTCTTTTGTAAAAAGCTGAAACCTTCTCCCTGCACTTTGAGGAAACTCTGGCTCCATGAAGTTCATCCAGGTCTTTCGCCGCATGGCTTTCTGTGTAAGGAAAGCTGAGTCAGTCGCTCACAGGAGTAGATTTTTCCAAAATAATTGTTAAATGAGGTTCGAATTCTTTTTTTTTAATCAGATTTCTTTCTTATGTCGGTTTCATGTTTGCACCTTGCGTTTTAATTCAGCTACAATAAATATAAGTTTGTGGGGAAAATTTTGGTGGGGGTTTGGTGATTAAAAAAAAAAATTACTCCATTGCAGTCTGCTGCAGTCCCAGCAACCTGGTTTAACTGCAGAGGCTCTCACGGTGCAGTCTGCCTCTCCTTTTTACCCTTGCTAGAGTCTGAGTCTCTGAGTCCCACCCGCCTGCCTTCTCCAAGCCTCCCATCCCTGTCTCCTGGCCCACCCACCCTCCGCAAAGGACCCCGGTAAGTGAGTGGATGTCTGTGACGCTTGGGGTTTGAAGGAGAATTTGGACACTGCAGCTTTAAGAATGCCGTACTGCGAAATCTTTCTCCTTCAAGTGACTGCAGAACCTCAGCGGCAGGAGGAGGCAGCAGAAGGAAGAGGAGAGGGACTCCTACTCTTGGGTCAGCCCGTTGGGTAACTCAGCCTGGGGAGTGCTCAGCCCTGGGAAAAATCCAAAGTGCGTTCAGGATCTGACTCTGGGTTGGTCCACACGCTTGGGCACACAGGGAGACCCCACAGACTCACTGATGAGTTTCAGCTCAGTCCTTGCCTCCGTGCGTGCCTGCGTGCGTGTGTGTGTTTGTGTTGGGTTAACTGGCTCTTTAAACCGTGTGGAGAATTCTGGTCTGATCTCTATTGTGATCTTTGCAGCCTGGCTGGAACCCTGGGAACACAGAGGCAGCTTTCGCTGCCTTGTTCGTTGTGGGTGGAGGTTTTCTTCTTGTGGGTTTGTTGAGATGAGCTTTGGTGGGAAACTCAAATGGCGATTTGCGACCGCAGGGCCGAGGTTGCAGCATTTAATAAAGGATGTGTTACTAGTAGGTGTTAAATGGTGATGCACAGGGTGCCAGGCAGTTGTGGGGTGTCCTAGGAACCTCATCTAGATGAGGAGGGGGACTGCACAAGAGCAGCTGAAAGCACTCTTGGGGCAGCAGCTCTTTCTGGGGAGATACACAAGGAGCCCAAGGCGTCTGAGCTCTGTCTCCGGGACCAGACTCCTCCCTGTCTGGCTGAAGGGCCACCCCAAAGGCAGTTGCTGCCTCAGTAGGTGCCGGTTGGAGGAGTGCCAAAGCTGGCACTGCTGGCGTGGCATTCCGGGACATGCAGTGCCTGGATCCAGGTCTGCACTGGGGGTGATGTCACGCAGGGCCAACGGTGACATGTGCCCAGGTGGTCCTGGGTACTAGACAGGCTGAGCTCCTATGTGGTTCTTCTCAAGGCAAAAAGGTATCTTTTTACAAACAAACAAAAATAACTTTAGGTCTTGCAATAAATCTGCTCTAAGGAGGCACAGGAAACCTCTCAGATATAAAGTATCCAGGCAAGTCCCTGAAGCAGCAGTAGGCTAAGGCTGGCCATGTGCCATGACCTCCTTGGGTTGCTGAACGTCAGACTTGGGGGCTCATCTTTAGAAAACCCTGCCTGCACTGTGGCTGTAGCTCCTCAGAATGTGAGAGGTGGTCCCATCAAACCCTCCACAGGCCTTTGGAGAAATTTGGGCTCATAGACAAATATTTTGTAGGGTCTTAGACTATATAATTGCCTAGGCTGAAAAAGCCCTCTACGGGTGAAAACAGCTCCCCCTCCCAAATTAGGGGCATCTTGATACTTCTTCACTTTCAATATCCCCCTCTGTCTTGCTCCACCCATTTTTATACATTCCCTGTATATTTAACACCATCTTTGACCTCTGCTCATAAATCTGTTGTGTGGGCTTGCAGAACCCTCTGAGATATACAGCTACTTAATTTTTCCAGACTAACATCCTTGGATATGAAAGACTACGAGCCTGGGGGCACCCAGATGAGTCACAGGGGTCCCACACACTAGGGTTTTTGATGATCAGCATCATGTGGGGCTGACCCTGGAGCCTCATTGGTGCCTCAGGCAGAACTTGCGCCCCCACATCCCCAGCCCAGAAAGCTGCTAGGATGTGCTGTTTGAACAAACCTTGATGAATTTTTCCCTTATCAGTGGCATAGAGGTGTCAGTGGCCTTCCCACCCTAGGGAGCAAGAAACTAGAGTTGGCATGCCCCAGGCAAACTCCTCTTCAACTCAGCACCTCCCTCCCCTGCCTGGATTAAAAAACAAGCATCCTTTACATCTGGAATTAATTCCTTTATATCTGGAATTAGCCAAGAAGAAGGCCACTCCTCCCTGGCTACAGAGAAAATGCCACTGTTGATTTCAGAACCCCACCCATGTCCACTGGTCTTTGGTTCCCATAGGGGAGGTCAGGTGAGGCAGGAACTTCACAAATGTGCCCCAAGGGGAGCAGATGACCCCAGAGCCACACACATAACTGGGGCCTGTGAAACAAATGACATGTGCTGCCAATACAAGATGAAATGAGGGGTTTCTACAAGCTTCTTATGGTGAGAGCTCGCCTTCCCTCGGGCAGGTGCAGTCAGGGCCGAAACGACTGAACCAAGGCAGTTGGGGAAGAAGTAGGCAAAGTGACACTGAGAGCATCTGGGATGGACAGGTGTGGAGGGTCTTAGCCCTGGCAGGCCCCTGGAGGCCCTCGTCTCTCAGGAAGTAGGATGGGGAAGCCAGCTGCTGAGGAGCTGGTATGGCGAAAGCTGGCCTCACACTGGACAGCCAGGGACCAGTTTCCGCAGGGAGAAAATCAGTGCTGTTGGTAAGGACCACCACCCTGCCTCCATCTCCCCCACTATCAGACCCACTAGCCCAGTGGCTGCAGGAGGGTGGGAACAGGAAGCAACTCTCCCCCTCCCTGCCATTGGACCAGTTCCAGGAGGTGACACGGGACTGGGCTAATCTTTAAAAAGAATTCTCTCTTTCCACCTCCCAGAGCACTTACAACAGGCGCATCCCGGCCCTGTAATTTTTGCAGGGAAACAGTAAGGCTAGAGCTGGTCCCTAAGTTAGGTGTGTGTGAGGAGGGGTGTGGGGGTGGGGGGAAGTGGGGAGGATGCCTGGAGGGGCCGGGAGGGTGGTGGGCGTCTCGGTCCCAGGCTCCCCGGCGGCTCGCGATGCACCAGTGCTGACTCAGGGCTTCCCTCGTCCTCTCCCTCTCCCCCCGCCATCACCTGCCCCGGCCTTGGCCCGCGGAGCCCGCGTTGCTGGTTCTCCGGGTCTCCTTGCGCAGGGGCGGTGGGGACCCAAGCCGCTGCAGGCCCTCCCCCGCCCTCCCCGCCGCCCGGGGCCAAGTCAGCAGTGCTGGCCGCCGCCGGGGCTGCAGCAGCGGGCGGCGCAGAGGCCCTGCACCACTGCTCCGGGCTGGCGGGCGGCGCGCCTCTGCCGCGCTCTCGTCCCGACGGCCACCTCCCGGCGGCTGCGCGCAGCCAGCGCCGAGACAGCACCCGGCCTCTGATTGGTGCAGTGAGTGAGTCTCGGGCTTTATTTATACAACCTTTTCTGCACGACTCGACTTCCTCGGAGTTGAGGGCTGGAGCCGGAGGCAGCCTTCCTTCCCGGCTGGGAAGGATGACAAGCCGAGCTCTGGTACAAGCGACTAACTTCGTGCATCCTTGGATGGATCATTTTCATCTGCTTCTGTACGGAGCAGCCACCAAGTGTGGGGTGCGATTTGCAGAAACCTCCATAGAAAATCAAGACTGTGTGGCACCTCAGTAGGGCTGGGAGGGTGAAGGCTTTCAGACGAGCCCAGGGATGCTGTGTCTGGGCCCTGGCTTTGGACCTCCTGCTCTGAATCGTGGACACCGGTCAGGAAAGCGAGACTGCCTTTCCAGCTGGGGGTAAGAAGGGATTCTCAACTCTGGCATCCTCTTGGGTGATGGCAGAGGAACCTTCTTGGACCATATCCTTGAATGCTCCACTCAGGGTGTCTGGGAAAGCCCATGGAGACGGATTGAGGCACAAAGGTGATGGGAGAAAGGTTTTTTAGTCCCAGTGTCATGGAGTTAGTTGAAGAAGGTTAAAGTTGGATGAGGAGGGAGTCCAGCTCCCCTGCAGAGGGAAGCTGAGCCAGCAGGTATGGGTGGTGTCTGGTCATTGTGGACCCTCCTGGGTGAAGTGAGGGTTGAGGAGGCAGGAGTCAGGGAACAGGGGACAGAAAAGTTCCCCAGGGGGTCTGGGCAGCACTTTCTGCCCAGAATAGAAGCCTTTGGTGCAGGTCTTCATTTATACCAGGGGAATGAAAATGCTGCCCGACTCATCCCCTGGGACCTGTCTCCCGGCAAGATGGGAAGTGATGTCAGGCTGCCTGCTCTTCTGGGGCTGAGACAGTTTGGAGACTGATGCCTCTCACTGTCCTGGGCCCTGGACTTCTGTGGGGAAAGCCTGGGTGCTGGGGGCCGCTTCCTCCCATGGCTAGCTTGAGCGTCTCCACCTTGGAGACTGCCCTTGAAGCCTGCATTGCGCTGGGAGGAGGAGGAGATGGCAGAGGAGGAGGAGGGGGAGATGGCAGGGGTCGAGGGGGAGATGGCAGGGGTCGAGGGGCCTGCAGACCCTGCTCCCTGCTGATGTCATCAGTCTGAGGGCCTGCACCAGCCGGAGGCTGCCCCAGAACTGACACCAGGAGCCTCTCTGCTCAGTCTGGGACAGGCGCAGTGCTGCGGCTGCCAGTATTCCTGCCAAGGACGCAGGGGCAGGTAGCTCTCCAAGGGACTGCCTGTACCCTCCAGGCAGAGCCAACCGGCTAGCTGAGTCCCTGGGCCTCCTCCAGGAACTGAGGTGTAAGGCAAAGGTGAGGGCCGTGAGAGCCAGTGGTGGGCCTGGATTTCAACCGGAAATGGGACACTGGTGGTGCCCACCTGGTTCCAAAGACAGGGAGGACAAAGAGGCAGGCGGTGGCGGCAGGGGGTTGGGGGGGGGGGGGGGGCTGGGGAGAGGACAGGAAGAGGCTCCAAGGTGTTGCTGGGACCCTGGGGTCCCAGGGCCAGATCTTGGCCCAAAGCGCCTTCTCCACTGACCACTTTTGCTTTTCCCCCAATGCAGAGTCAGCGGTTTCTCTGCTGTGCCCATTCTCAGCAGATCTGGTTAAGGATCAGAAGCTGCCTTTCCTCTGATGCATGCAAACTTTAGCCCCACACATGAAAGATACTTTGAAACCATCTGATGCCAACGCGAGCTCAGAGATGAGGACTGTGAGGCCAAGAGGTTAACTGACTTGCCCAAAGAAGACAGGAAGCACAAGGGCAGGTCTGTGAGTTCCTGGGATGTGTTTCAACCAGCACGTCGGACAAGGACAAAGTCATCAGCTCTGGACCCATCGAGCACCCTGACTCCAGTGAAACAGGACAAGGTAAGGAAATTGGGGACCTGAGGCGACACTGATCTAAGGTTCTAAAGACCATGGGCAAAACTTACTGGACATCAGGCAGTGCTGTTCTGGGAACTGAACGTTGCCTTTGAGAAGGTTTGCAGCACCTCTGGTTTACAGCTCTCACTGGGCAAAGTGTCCAGGGGAAAAAACATAGGACTTCTTTTCTAGTTGTCCCTCTTTGGAGCTCGGGAATTTGGGGCCACTGCCTGGTGGCTACCAGTTCAGTTATTAATTCTGTAGCACAGACTTCCTCCAGCAGAGGGCGGCCCAGGATGCAAGAAGAAAACCCAGCCTCTCACTGCAGTCCAGGCGGTTTGGGGAAATGGGGATGTAAGTTTTTATTTGGTCCCATGCATTCAGGCCGTAGAAGGAAATGGCAACCCATTCCAGCATTCTTGCCTAGAGAATCCTGTGGACAGAGGAGCATGGTGGGCTGCTGTCCATAGGGTCACACAGAGTCGGACATGACTGAAGCAACTTAGCATGCATGCATGCATTGGAGAAGGAAATGGCAACCCACTCCAGTATATCTGCCTGGAGAATCCGAGGGACAGAGGAGCCTGGTGGGCTGCCGTCTATGGGGTCGCACAGAGTTGGACACGACTGAGGCAACTTAGCAGCAGCATGCATGCATTCAGGCAGAAGAGTTTTTCAGGATTTTCTTTTGACCAATAAAACAGAAAGTTTACCGAGAAATTTCCCTGCCATTCAGGATGTGTGTCATCTCCTGGGTTCTCCCACATTTCATTTTGGCTTCTTAGAAAGGTCTTGGGGAATTCAATACAGAGAGGTGTGCTGTGGTTTTCTTTGTTCGGAGTTCTTAGAGTAGGCTTAATGAGTCATTTGTGCCTCTGTTATCTGAGGAAATCTCACAAAATTCACAGGGAGAGCTGGCCATCCTTGAACAGCGTGACAAAGGACAGGTGGCTGGACCACCAGCAACCCTGCACTGGGCATGCTGGTCCATTTGCAGGAGCTTCAGCCCACCCTGGGATTTCAGGTGGGTCCTTATGCCCACCTCTTGTTTGGGGGATGTTACAAAAGGACAGTAGCAAACCCAGACAGGAGTCCACATGAATCAGCCACTGGGTTTGGCCTCATTTTTTCCCCACCGATCTCTTCCCTGATGATCTATCTTTCTGTCCTTGTTTGGGGATTTCTATTCGGCATCTCAGCTCATCGTCTCACGCCAAGTGAGTTCCCTGTTTTCCCCAGTGGTCCCACTTGTTTAATGCTGATTTGCAGTTGTGAGGAAGACCAACCTGAATACCCTTGAGACTAAAATGTTTCTTGCTAATGACCTTCAGCTACTCAGAAGTGAATTACTGCGATTATCTAAAAGACAGCTCATTTTCTTGTGTCATGAGGTGACCTTCGTTCTTTATGGTAAAATATGATTTTTAGATAGCATGCTATCCTGCCCAGGGGTTCTGGAGTTCTTAATTCTCCAGTTTGGGGTGGGTGTAAGACTATGTCGTTAGCACACTGCATGGGCTTGTCAATGTAACTGCCATAAAGCAAGGGAGCTGCCAGACCCCTTGTTAGGTGCAGGTTAACTTGACAGAAGTGGAGAAATTTAACCAAGAAATGTGACTGGGGGCATCTCAAATAGGACCAGTAGACAACACATAACTTTTTGACTCTAGTGGTATAAAATTATTTCTCCCAAAGAATTCTTTGATAATTTGATTCAACCCAACAAGCATCCACTGACATGAAAATCTGAGCTGTGAGTAGGTACATACATAGAGGGTATGATCCTTGCCTTTGCTTATTTATTTCAAAATATTTACTTATTTGGTAGCATTGAGTCTTAGTTGTGGCACGCGGGATCTCTGTTGGTCTCGTGCAGGATCCTTCGTTGGGGTGCTTGGACTAGTTGTGTTTCGTGGGATCCAGGGCGCGAGGCCTTCAGTGGTTGCCATAGGAGGGCTTAGTTGCTTCGAGGCTTGTGGGATCTTAGTTCCTTGACCAGGGATTGAACCCGCACCCCTTGAATTGCAAGGCAAATTCTTAACCCCTGGACCACCAGGGAAGTCCCCTGATACTTGCCATTAAAAAATCAATAGAGGGACTTCCCTGGTGGTCCAGTGGTTAAGACCCCACACTTCCAATGCAGGGAGAAAGATCAGTCTCTGGTTGGGGAACTAAGATCCACATGCCGCTCAGCCAGTAAGTAGATAAGTAAATAAATGAAATGCTGGCTCTTTGGGAAATATTTTTTAAAAAGTCAATAGAATTTAGGGGGGAGGGATAAATTAGGAATTTGGGATTAACAGATACACACTCCTATATATATAAACCACAAGGACCTACTGTATAGCACAGGAAACTATATTCAATATCTTGTAATAACCTATAATGAAAAGTGAAAGTGAAAGTCATGTCCGACTCTTTGCGATCCCGTGGACTGCACAGTCCATGGAATTCTCCAGGCCAAAATACTGGAGTGGGTAGCCTTTTCCTTCTCTAGGGGATCTGCCTAGCCCAGGGATAGAACCCAGGTCTCCCGCATTGCAGGCGGATTCTTTACCAGCTGAGCCACCAGGGAAGCCCTATAATGGAAAAGAATCTGAAAAAGAATATATATGTGTATAACTGAATCACTTGGCTGAAATTTGGAAATCAAGTATACTTCAGTTAAAAAAATCAATAGTACTTCAGCGTATGACAACTGGGTGGCAGAGCACTGAGGGACAGGGTCACTTCTCAGTGACACTTAATGGTTCCAGGTCTACCTTTGGCTCCTTCTTCCTTGAGTCAAGCCTGGTCAAGAGTGGGCACTCGACATCCTACTGGTGTGCCAGGTCCCTTGAGTTTATAAGTGCACCTAGAACTTGACCTGTCCTGTCCTGGGGCTCAGATGCCTGCTGCAGTGCCCCGTCAGTACCTGTCACTTGTTTTCTTGGGGCAACTTGCTCCAGGGTCTGTCTGCTGGGGCTGAGACATCTGGCTTGGGCTCCATGTTCAAAAAAGATGTTTAGATTTTTTAAGTCATTTCTAGTATACAGTGCAATTCTCTTATATTTGAGTTGCGTGTATATTAAAAACATTTGGCTTTATTGCAATATTTTTTCATTTTATTGGAGTATAATTCATTTACAGGGCTTCCCTAGTAGCTCAGTTGGTAAAGAATCTGCCTGCAATGCAGGAGACCCCGGTTCAATTCCTGGGTCAGGAAGATCCACTGGAGAAGGGATAGGCTCCCCACTCCAGTTTTCTTAGGTTTCCCTTGCGGCTCAGCTGGTAAAGAATCTGCCTCAATGTGAGAGACCTGGGTTCGATCCCTGGGTTGGGAAGATCCCCTGGAGAAGGGAAAGGCTACCCACTCCAGTATTCTGGCCTGGAGAATTCCATGGACTGTATATTCCATGGGGTTGCAAAGAGTCGGACACAACTGAGCAACTTGCACTTTCACATAATTGATTTACAGTGTTGTGTTAGTTTTAGGTGTATAGCATAATGATTTAGTTATACACATTTGGGCTTCCCTGGTGGCTTAGATGGTGAAGAATCTGCCTACAATGAAGGAGACCCAGGTTCGATCCCTGAGTTGGAAAGATCCCCTGGAGAAGGGAATGACTACCACTCCAGTCTTCTTGCCTGGAGAAGCCCATAGACAGAGGAACCTGGTGGGCTACAATCCATGGGGTTGCAAAGCATCAGACATGACTGAGAGACTAACACTTTATCTTTCACTGTCATATATATATATATATTCAGGGCTTCTCAGGTGACACTAGTGATTAAAAACCCACCTGCCAATGCAGGAGATGTAGAGACGTGTGTTTGATCCCTTGATGTGGAAGATCCTTTGGAGGAAAGGCATGGCAACCCACTCCAGTACTCTTGCCTGGAAAGTTCCATGGACAGAGGAGTCTGGTGGGCTATAGTCCACAGGGTCATAAAGAGTCAGACGTGACTGAAGCGACTTAGCACACATGCACACACATACATATATTCATTCTTTTCACACATGTTATTATAGAATATCATTATCTATTTTACATATAGTAGTGTATATATGTCAACCCCAAGTTCCCAATTTATTCCCCCCTACCTTTCCCCTTTGGTGACAAAATTGTTTTTGAATCTGTGAGTCTGTTTTATAAGTTCATTCATATCATTTTTTATCAGATTCTTCATATGGGTGATATCATAGGACATTTGTCTTTCTCTGTATGACTTACTTCTAAGAGCATTAAATTTTAAATGTTTAAAATGCATTTTTCTAATCCTGTCTTGACATCTCTCCATCCTGTAAACTCCCAGGTTGCCTTAGATGCGGCATTGGCCTGGATGCCTCACGTCCTCTGACCGGCCCCGCTGCACGCAAAGCACTGCCCCTTTGTGATCTGAAGGTCACCTTGTCCTGCAGCCCCAGTGTTGTAAACAGTCTGTTCAAGTTCTCAGAGACACCAGGCTTCCGTCTGTGTGATAAATGTGCCTATTTGACAACAGGGAGTGGACCAGACATAAGTGGTTTTTAAAGAAAAGTACAAATTAGGTTTTTCTTCAAAACCGGAGGAGTAAGGTAGGGCTGATAAAAATGTGAAAATGGGTCCAGATTGTCTCTGATGCTCCCTCCCCTCTGGCCTTCACCCCATGGGTCTCCCAGGCTACCTTGGAAGCTCTGAGGGACTCCAGGTCAATAAGCCTCCGCTTAGCGCCTGTGCTCAGCCCGGCGGCCTGAGCACCACATTCAGTTGCATCTTCCCATCTCTGTCTTCACCCTGGAAGTCTGTACTAATAGATTCTGTTGGAGACACCAGTGCCCACCGGTCTCTGGAAGTTACACGTTCTCTCAGGCATCTCCTGAGGCCTGCAATGCCTTAACTCAAAGGAGAAGTCCCTCCCAGCAAAATCCGTCTTTGGAGAGAAGCCTGGTGAGGGAGACTGGAGCAGATCTGCTGGGCACCTGCAGGCCACTTCCCTGCACACCTGTGCTGGAATTGCATTGGTTTTCACAACTGCTTTGCTTCTTGGCTTCTCCAGCTCCCTGGAGGCCCAAAGCAGCTGCTCTCCCAAGGCGTTCCTACCAGGGAAGGAGACCCAGCTCCAGCAAAGATGTCCTGTGAGTGCCCTTTATCTCTTCCAGATGCTTGCTACACATGGTTTTCTTAAGGCTATGCTAAGCATTCTTTCTATATATAGAAAGATAGAGGTGATGTTAACCTGGCAAACTGAGGGGAAAGGGGCGATGGCTGCAAATACAGAACTTGGCAGCATTTGCCCAAAGGATTGAGGACGGGTGTTGGTGTGGCCCACCAGAGAAGGGGTTCCAGTAAGTACAGGGGCCTGAGGCATCATTCATAAGCATCATCCCCATGGTCCTATATTGGGATGTCTATATATTCTAGGATGTGGGAGGCTTTCTGGCTTTCTCGCTGACCTCAGTATTCCTTTGTGGGTAGACTTATTTTAGGTGAGTGGCCCATTCCACCAATTACTGTATCTCTTTAACATCTGTCCCATTTCCTGGGGGCCCTAACCTGTCCTTGGCATTTTTTTCTTTTTTTTTGGCCATGCTTCGCAGCATGTGGGATCTTAGTTCCCCAATCAGGGATCAAACCCACGCCCTTTAAATTGGAAGTACAGAATCTTAACCCCTGGACCTCCAGGGAAGCCCTATGTCCTTGGCATTTCTA
This sequence comes from Odocoileus virginianus, assembly GCF_023699985.2. NCBI lineage: Eukaryota > Metazoa > Chordata > Mammalia > Artiodactyla > Cervidae > Odocoileus > Odocoileus virginianus. The sequence goes on along the minus strand of NC_069684.1, from coordinate 35,039,131 downwards.
TAACATTCCCCACTCAATAACCTCAAAGCCCAGGCATGGAACTGTGTTCAACCAACCCTCCAAGGATGACACTCTTCTATAGGACAAGCCACTTTTCCTTCTGGCGTGGGTTGACTTTTCTTTTTCTCTTTTTGTTTTCCTTTCTAATTAATCAATAGAATAAGGCAGTTATCTACATCAGAAATAAAATGCTTATGGTGGTCCAGTGGTTAGGTTGGGGCTTCCCTGATAACTTAGTTGGTAAAGAATCTACCTGCGATGCAGGAGACCCTGGTTCAATTCCTGGGTTGGGAAGGTCCACTGGAGAAGGGATAGGCTACCCACTCCAGTATTCTTGGGCTTCCCTTGTGGCTCAGCTGGTAAAGAATCTGCCGCAATGCAGGAGACCTGGGTTCAACCCCTGGGTTGAGAAGATCCCCTGGAGAAGGGAAAGGCTACCCATTCCAATATTCTGGCCTGGAGAATTCCATGGACTATATAGTCCATGGAGTTGCAAAGAGTCAGACACAACTGAGTGATTTTTGCTTTCACTTTCCAGTGGTTAGGACTCTGTGCTCCCACTGCAGGAGGCCCAGGTTCGATCCCTGTTTGGGGAAACTAAGATCCTGCAAGCCATGCAGCGCAGCCAAAAAATAAAAATAAAAAAGAAACAAAGTGTTTGATCTATCAGTTGATCAACCACTCCATAGGGCTATCTCATAAGAATAATTAGACCTCTCTCTGTCCTCAATTAGAAAAAAAGGTGAATTTGATGCACAAGCCACAGGGCAACTTTAGGAGCTGGAGAAACGTAAAGCTATGTTTATTTAAAATGCCCAGTCAGCATAGCCATGAGTAAACACTTAAAAGTAATTCTCCCCTTTGTACAGCATTTTGACTTCTTACATTTATTTGCTATTTTTAATTCAGTGGCGATTTCTTCACCAACCCAACAAGTCAAGTTGCGCTTCCTTATTCAGAAGTGGGGTTTTGAAGAGTGTACTTGCTGACACAAGGGCTTTGCAAGGGCTAGGCAGGCTCCCTGGAGCACCCCCCCAGGCTACATATAGGTCCCCACACTGGCCCATCCATCATGGGCCCACCAAATGGCTCTCTGATATATCAACTGAAAAAAAAATGCACAACGTCAGAGCTGAGAGTTATGTTTTATTTGGCGGACACCCTAAGAACTTAGGCCCAGAACATAACCTCTCAGATAGTCCTGCAGGACTGCTCCAAAGATGCAAGCGAGGAGCTAGGATACACAGGAGTTTCTGCAACAAAGACCAAGAAGTCAGACATCAAAATATTGCTGCTATTGTTGTTGTTGAGTTGTTCAGTCGTGTCCAACTCTTTTGCGACTCCATGGGCTATAGCCCACCAGGCTCCTCTGTCCGTGGAATTCCCCAGACAAGAATACTGGAGTAGGTTGCCATGCCTTCCTCCAAGGATCTTCCCAACCCAAGGATCAAATCTTCGTCTCATGCATTGGCAGGCGGATTCTTTACTACTGAGGCACCTTACTGTTAAAGAACACCAGCCATCTCAAGTTAAGGAATTTAGTGCTTTGCTATGCATGGGAAAGATGCAAAAGTCTGGGCTTGCTGACGTCATTCCTTGGTATGCCGTCAGCTCTCTGGGGCCAGAATCCCGTGTTTTCTCATCCCGAGTCTCCTCAGGGTGCTCCCTGGTGGTGGCTGCAGCGGTTGACTTCTAGCTGGGGAGGGGGTGCTTCCTGCCTCTATCCTGAGTTCCCTCAGGGCTTATGGTCCAGGTGGCTGTAATGTGATGGCTTGATGATTGCAGCATCCTTGTTTACCAATATGGCAGCAACATCTGTCACTCACAGATGCAGGGTTGCAATAGGCAAGTCCTCCCCACCACCAAGCCCCCTTTCTCTTGCAGGGTCCAGTCTCAGACCCTATGTCACCACAGTCCTGTCTTCGAGGGCATAAAAGACAGGCTACTTTGGACTTGTGAGTACCTGCCAGGGTCCAGGCAGAACATCCACAGAATGCCTGACTTCCTTGTGTTACCTACACCAGGATTAGATTTTTTTTTTATCTTGGCCCAATTTATTTATTTATTTTTATTGTTTCCTGTGGCATATGGGATCACAGTTCCCCAACCAGGTATCGAACCCACAGCCCCTGCAGTGGAACACAAAGTCTTAACCACTGAACCACCAAGGAATCTTCTGAGTCAGGGGAGTTAGTATTTATCAAGAGTGCTGGGGCCAAAAAAAAAAAAAAGTGCTGGGGCTTTCAGAAACCTGCTGGGTTCATGCCATTTATTTTGGGCCACTAAGAAGAATGGTGTCCCCCTTTTTTCCCTCTACTGAGATATAACTTACATACCATAAATTTCACCACTTAAAAGTACAGTTTGGTGGGCTCCAGTATACAGTCAGCCCTCTGTATCCATGGGTTCTGTATCCATATCTGTTGGCTCCAGTATACAGTCACCCCTCTGTATCCATATCTGTTGTATGAATTCGACTGACAGTTGACTGAAAAAAATCAAAAGAAACTATTTCCAGAAAGTTCCAAAAAGCAAAATTTGAATTTGCCAGTGGCCAGCAACTATTTACATATCATTTACATTAAACTTAAATGTCTACCCACTCCAGTACTCTTGCCTGGAGAACTCCATGAACAGAGGAGCCTAGCGGGCTGCAGTCCATGGGGTCGCCAAGAGTCAAACACGACTGAGTGATTACCACAATGCTATACTTACTTACACTGTGTTTATATAGTATCAGGTGTTATGAGTGATCTAGAGACGATTTAAAGTATACAGGAGACTGTGCATAGGTTATATTAAAATATAATACTAGCTTATTTTATGTAAGGAACTTTCGTGTGTGCTAAGTCACTTCAGTCATGTCTGACTCTTTGTGGCCCTAGGGACTGTAGCCTGCCAGGCTCCTCTGTCCATGGGATTGCCTTAGCAAGAATACTGGAGTGGGTTGGGATTTCCTTCCCCAGGAAATCTTCCCAACCCAGGGTCTGAACCTGAGTCTCTTAGGTCTCCTGCACTGACAGGCGGGTTCTTTACCATAAGCATCTTCAAATTTGAGGATCTTAAGAGGGCCCTGGAACTGACCCCCCCCACCTTAGATATGGAGGGAGACTAGATTCACAAAATTGTGTGACCATTAGTATGATGTAATCCTAGGATATTACTATCCTTTTTTAATTTGTAAAAATATTTATTTATTTGGCTTTGTCGGTTCTTAGTTGCGGCATGCATGATCTTTGGTTTCAGCATGTGGGATCTAGTTCCCTGACCAGCGATTGAACTCGGGTCCCCTGCACTGGCAGCATGGAGTCTTAGCCACTGGACCACCAGGGAAGTCCCTAGCCTTCTTTTTTTTTTAATTCACATTTTTGGACAAGATCAATCTCATAGACTGATTCAGAAGGTAGGACTCCTTGGGCTTCTATGGTTAAATTTAAAACATGAATGCCTCCCGAGGGCACTGTTTTAAGCTGAGTCTGGGCTGGGGGCATAAATTGAGGCTTCTGCATGCTATTTCTGTAGCCCCCTTTCTCTATAGGGCCCTTGCTTGCTAGTTAGGGGTGTGTGTACATCTGGCTGTGGGATGAATTCTAGGGGAAATACAGATGGGCTGAACACCCTCGGTGAGACAGACTGACATATGGAGACGCCTTTATAAACCAGTCCTCACTTACACAAACATGATTAAGAAAAAAAAAAAAAAAGAGGCCTGAATGTGGTTTGGCCTTTCTGAATGGAAAAGTGGATATAAATCTTATTTCAGGTCCTCTAGTTACCGGAATCTGGAGTCTCCCAAATGTACTCCTTCATCTGTCAGCCGCCCAGGTCAAGGCACTTTGGTGGCTCTGAAAGGAAAGGGAGAAGAAAGGACCAGTGAGGGCGGAGGTCTCAGCTGGAAATGCTCCCAAATGGCCATAGTTGTGGAGCAGGGAACTATAGCTTCCTTGGGCCCAGGGCTCCACAGAGGTTCCTTAGGTAAGCTGATGAAGGCACGGAAGTGCCTGCTGTGTGCAGCAACTCCATTTACTGCAGTCTTTACAACCACCTTGAGGGATGCGGGGATCATTCATTCATTCCACCAACATATATTGAGTCCATACCGTGAGCCCGATGCTGTCTGTACACACGAGAACACCAAGGCGTGGAGAGGCTAAGCAATTTGCCAAAATGAGGCCAGATGCAGTTGCTTAAGGAGTGTGGCTTGGGGGTCAGAAAGGAATAAATATGGGTCCTGGTTCCACTTCATTCTCCCCCTCATGAGGGTGGCCAAGTTTGACCTCTCTGGTCCTCAGCTTTTTTTGGATATGGGGTAGTACTAGTATGTATCTCACAGGACTGATTTGAGAATTGAAAGAGATTATTATCTAGGGTGGATTGAGGTTGATGCCTGGCACACTGTGTCTCCCGCACTGCAGGCAGACTACCATCTAAGCCACCAGGAAAGCCATCCCCTGGAGAAGGAAATGACGACCCACTCCAGTATTCTTGCCTGGAAAATCCCATAGACGGAGGAGCCTGGCAGGCTGCAGTCCATGGGGTCACAAAGAGTCGGACAAGACTAAGTGACTTCACTTTCTTTCCGGCACACTGAGCACTCAGTGTGAGTTAGCTTTATTGTTATTATTCCCTGAGGTCACACACAGAATCAGGATTAGAACCAGCTTTTCCCTTCTGTCGCCTGTGCCACCTCCAGAGCCACTGACCTCATTGAAAAGAAAGTATTACTCGCTCAGTCTTTGTGACCCCATTGAATATACAGCCTACCATGCTCCTCTGGCCATGGGATTCTCCAGGCAAGGATACTGGAGTGGGTTGCCATTCTCTTTTCCAGGGGATCTTCCCCACCCAGGGATCAAACTTGGGTCTGCTGCATGGCAGGCAGACTCTACCGTTTCAGCCACCAGGGAAGCCTTGGCCTCATTAAATCCTCCTGAATCTTTGAGGATCTGCAAAGGCCTTTCCCACTCAAGCTACCCCACAGTGATGGCCACCCTGGGGGAAGGGTGGGTGGTAAATGGTCCTCTCCCCCACTGCCCCTGTGGGGAAAGGTAGCTATCCAGTGCATCTGGGCCTTTTGACCGACTCTTTCCTTCTCTAGGACTATTCTAGAATCCCTGGAAAAGGCTGGGAACATGGGCTTCATGCAGATTCATCCCTGTGAGCCGGGGACTGTCATCTGTCAAACGAGGTCAGCTCAGAGCTGGCTTCACTTGCTCACAAGTGATGACATGCTTGGGGGGCAGCCACTTCCCGCCAAGGACCACCTTCTCCCAGTACAAGATGCACGAGTCTCAAGGGGCCAAGAAGACCCTACTCCTTCAGTTGTGTCCCTGTGGAGGAAACAAGTGCTTGCAGGGTCTCGGTGCATCACAGGCAGAGTACCCTAACTGTGAGTTTGCTAAGAGGGTTTGCCTCGGAGAAAGTGATTTCAGAACAGCCCTGAGCGCAGAACTCTTGCAGGGGGAGACCTGGGAAACTCCTCTTTCCTTCAAACCAGGCCAGGCGGGCCGCAGGGCAATTTGTCTTCCAAGGGTCCCAGGTCCAAACCTGGTCGGATTGGGTGGGATCTATGGTGGTTGGGGGTGGGGTGGTGGCTGGGGAGTCCCCTCCCCACAACAGAGAAGGGCGTCTTCAGGGCCACCGCTGCACATGTGTCCCCATCAACCGCGGCATGCGCAGGGCAGTGTAGAAACCGCGAGGAAAGGGAGGCGCGCACCTCGCGAGCTGCCCGGCGCCTCACCGCGTCCGCATCCGTGCCTCCGGGGACCAGTAAGGCAGATGCTGGGGGCTGCGTCCGGCCCCTCGGCTCAGCTGAGCCCTGCCCCGCGCGGTCCCCGCCCGGCGCGCCCAACTCTCCTGCGCCGCACCTCGGCGAAGACCGCCACCAGCCTCTGCGCCCCTGGACGCGCGAGCGGAGGCACCTCGGCTGCAAGCAGCGCCGGAACTTGGGGGCGCGGTGAGTGGGGGCGGGGCACCGGCGGGCGGTGGCCCTAGCCGGGTGCCTGATTCTGGCGCTAGAAGTCCTTCCCTGTCTCCTCGAATCGGGACTGTTAGATCCTCCCAGCTCTCCCGGCTGGCTATGTTCTGGACACGACAGGTCCAGACCCTGGACACCTCCCTCATCTGCGCTTGGGACGCGGTTTCTCCTTGCCTCTTTCTGGGGTTGAGGCCCGCGGGTTGGGCATTGCGGCGAGCGGGCCCCATGGTTTCGTTTGCTTTCTTACAGGCCCCCTCGGCCCGCCTGGGCTTTGGTCCCGCCGCAGAGAGGCAAGAAGCTCCCGGAAGAGTCGCGATGGCCGTGGAGTCCGGTCGTCGGCTCCGGGAGCGCACCCCAGGAGGAGATGAGGGGCGACCCGCTGTCCGCACTGTCGCAGAGGACGCACCAGTCCCCGCGAGCGGCAGCGGTGGAGGGGCCGGGACCCGGTGCCTAGGGGGGACCGGCTCCACCGCGGAGCGCGCTTGGTGCCCCGGCAGCGCGCCCCGCCGCGGAACCCGACTTTTCTGTCCTAGAGCACACCCCACCCCGACGTGACCCGGGTGGTTGCAGCGCCCGCCCCGTTCCCTGCGGGCTGGCGCCGCCCCCACCCGCCCCTCCGCGGCCTACCTGCAGCCCTTTTCCTTCTCAGGTGGAGGAGAGGGCCGGCTCGGTCCGTCTGGAGCCAGACGACTCCATGGATCTGGGGCCGGAGAGACGCGTCTCACGCCCCGGGGCCGGGTGGTTCGCGCAGGAGGAAGGACCGCGAAGCGGGCTCTGCCTGGGCTTGCCTGGGCTTGTTCAGAGCCAGGCTGCTTCCCTCAGTGGCCGCGCCGATCCCGGGTGATTTCGAGATTTTGCCGGAGCCTTGGAGTCAAACCCCAGGGAGGAGGAGGCCGGAAGCCTGCACCATCCATTCGCCGTCCAAGGATGGAACCCAGGTAAATGCTTGCGTTCTCGGTGGGTGTGAAAGTTGGTAAAGGAGGCAGGAGCTAGAACAAGTACTTTAACAACAATAAAGAGAAGCCTGTTGAATTGTGTGGCCTCAGAGTAGTAAGAAGAACGTCCAAGAAACAACAAAATGCTCTTTGATTTCATAATCTTTGGAAAGAAAGGATTTTTTTTTTTTTTTGCATGGCTGATTATTTTTCTCCTCCTCAGTCTCCGTCGTGGGTGCAGGAGGGCTCACTGGTCTAAGAGTGGAAATGGGGACTCTGGTTTTACTGCCGCTGCTCAGCCACGTGCTATCTGAGTAAATACCTTGACTTCCTGAAAGTGGGGGCATTGAAGCTAGGTCCCCAAGGTGGTTGTGACAAGTGCTTCAGTCACTAAAGAAGTGTTATATAAGAAGTCCAGCCCGCCAGTTCGTGTTTTAGAGGAACAGGAGAAGGGGTTTCAAACTTCCAGTCCCAGAGGGCTGTCCTCCTCCTCCTCCTCCGCATCCCAGTCTCTCTTTGCCCCCGCCCCCCAGCTGATGGGAACCGTGTCTGGGCTTGGGGCCGCAGGTCAGGATGGCACTTCCGGGTCAGGATGGCACTTCCGGTAGTTCATCTTCCTGGTAGGGACAGGAGCCATGCGTGGACGCCCGCTCGTTAGTATAGGTGGATGAGGCTGGCACCTCATAAGGGACCTATGCCAGTGCCTTCACGGTTTCTGTGCCAGTGGGGCACAGAGCAAAGGCACAGCATGCTGGGCAGACAGACCCAGGGCGCTAGCGCCCCCAGTCCCCCATACACCCTCGCTGGTCTCCTGCAGCAGGAAGTGGCTGGGAGTCCTGGATAAGCGCCTGTGGAGCTCTTCTGGCCAGAAATCATGTCAGGAAGGCAAAATGGCTCCCTGTGAGGTATGTGGGGCCAGTTCTGCCTCTGCCTCCAGGTCTGAGAGAACTCTGCGACAATGGCCACTCCCCTGAGCCTCTGTATGGCAGTGGCTGAGATTGGGGGGGGGGGGCTAGGCAGGAGGGGGTTCTCCTGTACTCCCTGTTATTCCCCTTGAAGATCCATCCAAGAGCAGAGAGCTGATGGGGACATTGGCTGGTGCCCTGAGGCCACTGGCATCAGCTGCCCTGTGGGTTAGTGGCTTGTTTCCTGAGCTTCCCAAGCTTGAGGATTGGCCGAGACTTTCCTGCTCCACCTGCCAATCCATCTTTCTCTCTGGCCTCAAGAATCCCTTGGTTACCAGCCTGGGTGTCCCCAAGAACTGCACTTTTATGCCTCACCCCTTGGCACCCATCACAAATCAATGATGCAAAACCTAGACTGGCTTCGGGTCCTTCTCTTCACCGCAAGCCAGGCAGCACTTCCCATTGATGGTACAAGCAGGTCTTCCCCAGCCCTGAACCTGCCCTTGTGACTGGCTCCTGGGCTAGCAGGTACAGGAAAATGAAAGTGAAGTCGCTCAGTCGTGTCTGACTCTGTGATCCCACACACTATAGTCTACCGGGCTTCTAAGTCCGTGGGATTTTCCAGGCAAGAGTATTGGAGTGGGTTGCCACTTCCACGCACAAAATGCTGCCCCTGGTTAGAGGCTGCTCAGCCTTGGGTTAGAGGAGGTCAGACGTAGGCAACAAGAAAATGACTAGTCAGCACCCATTCATTCAGTCATTCAGCAAATATTCATTGAATCCTTGCTGTGTGCCTGCATCATCTAACACTGAGAATACCCCCGTGAGCCAGACAGGCAGACCCTTGCTTTAGTGGTGCAGCTGATCTGATGAGGAAAGAGGCAATAAATGAACAAAATAAATATTTCAAATAATGTTAGGTCATGATAAATGCTGTGAAGGAGTTGGAGGGTGAAGTGCTGGGGAGGGGTGTTGTTTTGCTGGGAGGGAGAGGTTAAGTCAGTGAAGTGAGGGGAGGGTTTTTTTAGCAGGGAGGGTCAGCAAGTGCAAAGGTGCATTTGAGAAATTTACAAGGAAGCCAGAGAGGTTGGAGGTGAGTGGTAACTGTTTAAGTTGGGCAGGGCTGAGAATTTAGAATGAAATCCAAAGGGTGATATTCCCCAGCCTTTGGAGGGTTTTGAGCTACAAATGTCATGATCTTATGTTTTAAAACAATGGCTCAGGCTGCTGTGTAGAGAACATACACAGGGAGTGGCAGCTAGGGAGTACCTACTGGAGGTGATTCCTTGGCCCTACTAGAGACCACAGTAACTACAGGAGGCTTGTAGCCCAGAGGGGATAGTGACCATAGTTGTTGAAGGTAGAGCCAGTTGAGTCTGTAGCTGGATGGACAAGGGAGGATGGGCAGGGGAAAAAAGAGACAAAGATGACTCTGAAGTTTGTGGCTTGCACAGATGGGTGAATCATTTATGGAGGCGGGGAAAACGGGGAGGCACAGGCTACAAGGTTCTGATCTGGCTACAGTAGGTCATCTGTTAGACACCCAAGTGGAGATGGTATTGGATGCTGGCAGCTGGAGCATAGGGGAGCGTTTAGGGCAGGGGAATCTTAGTGACTACCTAATACCTTGAGACTGGGTGAGGTGCTGAGAGCGGGGTTTGGAGGGGCTTGGGGGAGAGCTTGAAAAGGTGGAAAGGAGTCACCTTGGGAGATGGAGAGAGCATGGACAAGGGAAGTGACAGAACAATATGGCACATGCTTAATAAATGTTTGTTGGGTGGATGGACACATGAAATGTTGTAGGACTGCTGTGCAGTGCTGAGTACCTAAAGGCCCAGCGGGGGATGTAATAGGATTTTAAATGCACTGGGATTTCTGGGACTCACAAGGCTGGGGAGATGTCAAGGCAGTCTGTGGAAGTGGAAGGGATATGATCGGAGCCTGGGAGAGCAACCAGGATTCTGCGGAGAGGGAAAAGTAAATTGAAGGGAATGGCATTAGCAAAATTAGGAATGCATGAGGCATGTTTAGGAGTCTGATGTATTTATGGCATAGTTAGACTGGGTGGAGAGTTCTTAATGCAGGGGAGTGGGTGGGGTGGAATTGGCTGAAGCTCTTTGCCCCCCAGGGGTGACTGGAGGACAGAGAGCCTGTCCCCATGTCCTGTCTTTGTCCCCAGACCTCCACCTGGTCAGATCTTGGTTAACCAGGCCCACTCCTGCCACCTGGCCACAGAGTGCCTGACAGTACCTCCTCTGGTCTCTGTGAGGTAGATAGGTCGAGGAGATCAGGATCTTCATTTTTGTTGTTTTGATATCAATCTTGGCAATATTTTTTTTGGTTTCGTTTTGTTTTGATTGAAGTATAGCTGATTTACAATGTTGTGGTAGTTTCAAGTGTACAGCAAAGCGATTCAGTTGTACATATATATATGTGTTTTCAGATTCTTTTCCCTTATAGGTTATCACAAAACATTTAAGTACAGTTGCCTGTGCTGTGCGGTAGGTCCTTGGTGGTTATCTATTATGATCTTCAGTTTTGGGTTTTTTTGGCTGTCCTGGGTCTTTGTTGTTGCTCGAGTGCTTTCTCTAATCGCAGAGTGGGGACTGCTCTCTAGTTGCTGTGCTCTGGCCCCTCACTGCAGTGGTGAAACACAGGCTTTAGGATGCCTTCAGTTGTTGCAGCTCCCAGGCTCTTGGGTGTGGCTCAGTAGTTGTGGTGCACAGGCTTAGTTGCTCCGAAGCATGTGGAATCATCCTGGACCAGGAATCGAAACTGTGCCCCCTGCACTGGCACAGGGATTCCTTACACTGAGCCACCAGGGAATCCCTGGTCATCGTTTTTAATCACTGAAAAGCGACAAGGACCTCGGAATTTAGTCCCAGGGAGTGGTGTGGGGTAGGCTCCCCCAGAGCGCTCTAGCAGTTCCTGCCGAGTTTACACTGGTGGCCTTTGCTGTCGGGGTTGCCTGTGTCTCGCAGGAAGAAGACAGAGACACCCTGAGGAAGAGAGTCCTGGCTCCAGCACCCATAGAATCAGCATCATTTTGTTTTAGGCTGTCTGACAACCAGGGCTGATGTGTGTATTAGTCAGGAGGACTGGCAAGAACTACTTTAAACCCCAGTTTCAACGACAAAAGCGTCCTTAGGAGGGAAAGCTTTGGGTGGCTGACCTTGGGTGTCTGCTCCCAATCAGGGTCTGGCTGTAGATGCCATGCAAACGCTGCCAGATGCTGCAGTCCATTAGCAGGTATGGATCTTTTCTCTCCTTTCAAAGGCACCTCAGTTCCCCCTGGGACCCCAAAGTCCATGAAGCTCATGGCTTTTTAGTCAAGGACTTGCCTGCCAGACCCGTCTCTGTCACTGGCTGCATGAATCTGCAAATACGGCTTAACCTGCCTGGGTTTTGGTTCCTCATCTGTAAAGCTGGGCCTGTGTTAGAACCTACTTCACAGTGTAAAATCAATTAGATAATGTACATCAACCATGCAACAGGCCACTGTGGTGGCTGTTAGGTATCAAGCATGTTTAATACTTTGACTAAATCAGAAGAAACTTCCTCTACACTGATAGAATGTAGTGAGGTTTTTGAAGTTTTTTGTTTGTTAGATTTTTGCATTGCAGATACCCCTTTCTTCCCCTTCCCCAAAATCGCTGCTTTCCTATTTGTTATTGTTAACTAGTGTTGCAGATATTTAAGTGGAGCAGAATGCCTTGGGTGGATGCAGAAAGAATACTCTCTGCTCCCATATCCTTTATATCCTTGGCTGTGGGCAGGTGGTAATGGGCTTCCCAGGTGGCACTAGTGGTAAAGCACCCACCTGCCAATGCAGGAGATGTAAGAGATGCGGGTTCGATCCCTGAGTGGGGAATATCCCCTGGAGAAGGGCATGGCAACCCACTCCAGTATTCTTGCCTGGGAAATTCCATGGACAGAGGACCCTGGTGGGCTACAGTCCATAGCGTCACAAAGCGTTGGACATGACTGAAGCGACTTAGCACACAGGCACCAGAGGCAGTAACCGACCTCCAGCAGCTCCCATAAATGGCGCCCATGGTCAACCAGTCTAGTCCTGACCTCTGCCTCCCGTCTTGTCCCTTCCTGCCAGTGGTGCTGAGTCACTGCTGCCGGCCTCCCTGCCTCGCTTAGCACCAGTCTGGGCAGCTCCTGCCCAGTTGCCATCACCTCCTCTGGACTGGCCCATCCTCCACTTGGCAGATCAGCCGCAGGCTGATTGCAGCTTCCTATGAGGAAAGTGGAGTTTCGACACTCAGTAGATGGGAAAGTGGGCGGAGGAACGGGAGGTTCCATCCAGAGGCAAAAAAGTTGGCCTGATTGTAGTGGGGGAGGGACATCCATACTGGAGGATGGGTGTTAGTTGACTTGGGCCGAATTGATTCCTAAACCTGACGTTAAAACATTTTCTGAGGTTGTCACATCGTCTCACAATAAAATTATTTAAACTAGACTTGAAAGTGCCTGACTACTGCCGTTGTAACCCCCTTTGATTATGAAACCCACCACCCGTGATGGGGTGAAGCAGGTTTAAAAGCCTGGCCCATGACATCAGCCACGGAGCAGTTCCGCCCCCAGGATCACCGCAAGGCAGGTGGTGGTTCCCAGGATCACCTGCCCAAACCCCAAAGCAACTTTAAAGCCCTTGCCTCCAACCTGGAAATACAGAGAAACACTTCTTCATAATATGCAGAGAAACAGCTGTTGGGGGCCTGTGTTGAATTTCATTCCCCTGGGTACTACCTGGCTGTCTTCTTGCCACTAATGCCCACCTCCCTGATCAGGGGCCAAGCCAGTGGAGGGATGTGGACTGGGATGTAGAGAGACCCTGCTAGGGTAAGCAGGCAGCTGTGGTAGCCTTTTAGCAGGGGAGAAGGGAGAACGGACCCAGGGTAATATTTCAGACTGAGCCTGCACCTTGGGGACTGATATGTCTCTAGAAACCCCACCACCACCTTGGCCCCCGTGCTGAAGACTGTCCCATCCCCTCAAAAGCCATTTAACCCCAGAATACTTCAGAAACTTCCCTTCAAGCCACTCCTCAGCCACATCCTCCTACACCAAATTAAAAAAAAAAAAAGGACAGCAAACCCTTCCCAGCCTCTCACTCTCTCCTCTTCACCAGAGAATCACACCTTCTCCCAAACACTTCCAGAAATGCAAGCTTCGAGTGTGTATACACAGTGCTAATTATGTTCATTTATGTGAATTGTTTCCATTTAAGCCTAATTACTGTACTAGAGGCTAGCACTTATCCTTTAAATATGTGTCAAATTAACTTTGTTAGAAGGCGTGCTGAAGGCGGTGGAGAAATAGAAAGAACATTGTTTGGGATCCAGACGGTCCTTGTTTTACCCTCCATTTCCTCGGTGTTTTTGGGCAAGAGTTTAACATCTCTCAACTCACTTTCTTGGAATAAAAAAATTTCCATCCTGCCTGCCTCACAGAGGATGGCATGGTTCACACGTACTCCATGATCCTCCCCATGTTCAAGGCTATATGCCACAGCGGGCAAGACAGACCATCGCTGCCCACGTGGACTTTACGGTCCACCCAGGACAACAAAAGGTGAATAAGTAATGCACAAATAGCAAACATTTATTGAGAGCTTACTGCATGCCAGGTGCTATGCTAAGTACTTTTCAAATATTACCTTCTTTAATCCTTATAGCAAGGCTGTGAGGAAGCTACTATTGTACCCATTTTACATATGGGGAAACTGAGGCTTAGGGGGTTTACCTGCCTGGCACAAGTATGGTTATGGCTTGAATGCAGGTAGCCGACTCAGCGTCTGCAGCTGTGATCACTCTGCTGCTTCCCCCACCCCCACAATGTGGGAGAGACTGCTGGGCATCCCAGAACCCAGATGGTATGAAGGCACTTTAAGACCCATGATCCACCACCTTAGCCCTCTTCTCGCAGTCAGAAGTGAGTCCCAGGTCCCGTCCACACCCAAGGGGAGCAGATGGCACTAGGGCCTGAGCACCAGGAACCCACCCTCATGGGCCCTGAGGGATCTGTCCACCACCATTTCTTTCTTTTTTAAAAAGTATTTATTTATTTGGTTGCCCCAGGTCTTCACTGGGGCATGTGGGATCTTTAGCTGCAGGATATGGAATCTAGTTTCCCAACCAGGGATTGAATCGAAGCCCCCTGCATTGGGAACTTGGAATCTTAGCCACTGGACCGCCAGGGAAGTCCCCCACAACCATTTCTAATTTTGTGGGTCTTTTGTCCTCATAGTTTCTTGTCATGCCAGCTATTTACAGTGTTTTTTTGTTGTTTTTTTTTAAAGTTAGGACACTAGCAGCATTTCTGACATTTTTTCCTGATCCCCCTGGATTTTGAGGACCTGCCCTCTGGGCCATTCATATCGTCATGGCTGTTTCCATGGTTAAATGGTCCCAGGAATTTTCTGAAAGAGAAATGGAGCCGCAGGAGTTTGAGGCAGTCAGCAGAGAGAGGGGCCAAGCCCAGGGAGGAATTCAGACGTTTAATCAAAATCTGAAGTCCACCCATCTCTTCTTGTTCCTTTATCCATCCATTTATGTGTCCCTGAGCCCGGCTCGCTTGGTGAGCCCCTTCTGGGTCATGTGCTCAGCTCTTCACCAGTCCCCTCGCTGCATCCAGGGCAGAGTTAACAAGAGGAGAGGGTGGGATGCCCTCTGCCTGGGAACGTGGGCGGGGGGACCAGCCTGGAGTTCACTGTGGGGACAGGCGGACAAAGGGAATAGTATGTTTCTTAAAGCAGAATAAATACCATTTTACCTTCTGTTAGCCAGATCATCCCTCTGAAGATGCAACGCTGTGCTGTGTGGTGTGGAATCATGGCCTGAAGGCCCAAGCCTCAGGGCCCAGGGCTCTTTTATTTTTTATTCATTTTTAAAAATTGGAGTATAATTGCTTTACAGTGTTGCATTAGTTTCTGCTGTGGAGCAAAGTGAGTCAGCTCTGTGTATACACATATCCCCTCCCTCTTGAACCTCCCCTTCACCCCCACCCCATCCCACCCCTCTAGGTCTTCACTGAGCCCCGAGCTTGCTCCCTGTGCTCTTTTTAAGTGTTGGCGAGTGTGTCTTAGAGCCTCTCCACTTCTTCTGCTCTGCATCCCTCACTGATCTCTGCTTGGTTTCACCAGTGAATCCAATTTCAGCAAACCTTTTCCTGCCGTCTGAGTGGCTGCTTCTAAATTACTGTGGGGCATGAAACCCCCCTATATCTGATCAGCATTGTGTGTAAAGTGTTAGTCACTCAGATATCCGACTCTTTGTGACCCCATGGACTGTACCTTGCCAGGCCCCTCTGTCCATGGAATTCCCCAGGCAAGAATACTGGAGTAGGTTGCCATTCCCTTCTCCAGGGGATCTTCCCAACCCCGGGATCAAACCCGGGTCTCCTGCATTGCAGGCAGATTAAGAAATGAGCTAATAAGTGGATCTCAAGGACAATCCTGCCCCCACCCCAAAATCAGAATAAGGGCGTGGGTGTCATTTGAAAACAAAACTTTGATTCATTGCTTTCATTTAATATTAGTCATATCATTTACTTGATTTTGAATTTCAGCTAACTGTAAAGTTGGGGTAACTAGGTTTATCCAAGGAAAGTATTGATTAACAGAAAGTGCACAGTATTGGGGGTGACAGTACATCCTGAGGAAGGGCAGGAGTTCAGGCTGCTCGGGGGCCTCTTCTCGTCCACAGGCCCCGGCCCCCTCCCTCTTCCTGTTGCAGTGAGTTCACTGATGACCCCAGGGATATGTGAGTGTCCTGTGGCTGCTGTAACGAATGACCACAAGCTGGATGGCTTAGAACAACAGCAGTGTATTCTCTCCCAGTCCCCGGGGGCGTTTCCGGATGTCTGAGGTCTGCTCTGAGCACAGGCACTCAGCTAAGTGGACCTTCCCTGGGCTAACTGAGTGGTCCCTTGGGGCTGCAGCATTCCTGGTTTCAGGCACCAAACTAACAAACTTCTGAAGAGTCCAAATCACCATTTACTTGCCGATTAGGTGCGCTCAGAGGATCTAACGTGCAAACAGAATTCCTTACACTTACATTTCTTGAAACACTTTCCCATCTCCTGCCTCACCTGTGTCGTGCCTCCTTGTACAGACAATGCACCTGCAGCCCAGCCTGGTCGTTAACAAGTGGAGCATGCAAACGGAGCCTCCTGACTCTGAGAGCAGGCTGGGGGTGCTGATGGATGATGCTTGGGGTGGGCGCAGGAGCCTACAGCCAGGGCAGGTACCATGCCTCCCCCAGGAGAGGAGGGCTGACTGAAACTTGAAGGACATGTAAAGTCGTTTGCTGAAGCTGGAAAAAGGGTGCCCAAGACAGAGAGGCTGTCCAGCAAGGCATGGAGGCAGGAGATCCTGCAGAAGGGTGAGCAGAAGATTCTGATGTGTGATCTCAGGGAACTCTCCCCCTTCCCTCCCACCAAGACCCAGTCTCCTTGAGAGAGCTGGTTTGTGGCTGAAATTTACAAATTAGAGCTTCATTCTTTTGGCTTAAGCCAAACAGTAAATTTACTCTATACTCAGATGCAAAATCCCCTGAATGGGCTGAGTTTCCTGCCCAGCCAGCCAGTTTGCTGGTTGGCATGTCTGATTCTTCTAAGGACAGGGTTAGCTCAGTGGATCAGGGATCAGGCATGGTTTGGGGGCGTAGGTGAAAAATGAGCCATCAGCATGTGGGGACAGGAGCAGAGCAGATGGACTGGGGTCCACAAACATCCCTCCTTTATAATTCCTATTTGGCCAGCCTTGAGCTAATCCTTGGCTTCCCTAGTGGCTCAGAGAGTAAAGAATCTGCCTGCAATGTTGAGACCTGGAATAGATCCCTGGGTTGGGAAGATCCCCTAGAGGAGGACATGGCAACCCACTCCAGTATTCTTGCCTGAAGAATCCCCATGGACAGAGGAGCCTGGCGGGCTACAGTTCATGGGGTCAGAAAGAGTCAGATACAACTGAGCAGCTAAGTACAGCACAGTGCATTATATGTTTATACACCACATCTTCTTTGTCTGCTCATCTGTTGATGGACTTTTGGGTTGCTTCCGTATCCCGGCTATCGCAAATAATGCTGCTAGGAACATTGGGGTGCATGTATTTTTTTGAATTAGTGTTTTTCAGTTTGGGGGTATATATACCCAGGAGTGGAATTGCTTGACCTTATGATAGTTCTATTTTTATCTCTTTTGAGGAACCTTCATACTGTTTTCCATAATAGCTGCACCAGTTTGCATTCTCACCAACAGTATGCAAGAGTTCCTTTTTCTCCACATCCTCACCAATATTTGTTATTTGTGATCTTTTTGATAGCCATTCTGACAGATGTGAGGTAGTATCTCTCGCCTGTGGTTTTGATTTGTATTTCTCTGATGATAGTGATGTGGGGTGTCTTTTCATGTGCCTGTTGACCATCTGTGTGTCTTCAGAAAAGTATCTATTCATGTCTTCTGCCCATTTTTAATTGTTTTATTTATTTATTTATTTTTTGAGATAAATGAGCTATTTATATAGTTTGGACATTAACTCCTTATTGGTTATATCAATTGCAAACATTTTCTCCCATTCAGTAGGTTGTCTTTTCATTTTGTCAGTGGTTTGCTCTGCAGAAGCTTTCACCCCCAGAACTGGGGGTTGGAGAGTAGTGAGAGGTTGAACAGTGGTGACAATGCTGGCTCCAGACCAGAAGCTGACTGGACATGGAAAAACCAGATCTCGGGTTCCGTGGGCCTGAAATGGGGTGCATGAAGGTCAAAATGGCAGTTCAAGGAGCCTGGGCCTTGTTCCAGGTGGGAGCAGACTGGGTGGGCAGAGACATTGAGCCTAGAGGTGTGAGGGGGGCAGGGGTGGAATGGGGTGTGGGAGACACATTTTAACTGTGCACAACTTTCCTCCACATTGTGGACCTCAGGGTGAGCAATGGATCCAGAACCTTGTCTTGGTCTGAAAGACCATCATAGTGACAGTCAACTGCTCAGCGAGCGTTGGCAGGACACGTGGGGTGTCGGGTCCTCAGCCTCCTTCCCACCCAGGCTGCTGGCCTGGCTGGGCCGTCTTTGTTCCCTGAGGTTGTCAGAAGAGAGCTGCCCTCGCTCATTGCCTCTGCCCTTTCTCTGTGGTCTTCGCAGAGTCTCGCCAGGGCAGCTCTCTGGGGTCTGGTGCCCGGGATCCGGAGTCCCTGCAAGACGGCCGTGCAGAGAGGCCCGAGCAGGCAAAGTGTGTTCCCAGGAAAGAGGGCCTGGACGCCAGACATTCAGCTCTCAGTAATCTTTGTTCATGTTCTTTTAAAATTATAAAATTAATAGTAATGCTCCTAAAATGTCAAACAGCTCAGGAACTTCCCTGGCGGGGTCCAGTGGTTAAGACTTCGCCTGCCAATGCAGGGGGCGCAGGTTTGATCCCTGGTCCGGGAGCTAAGATCCTATGTGCCTCCTGGCCAAAAAAACGAAACATAAAACAGAAGTGATAATTGTAATAGATTCAATAAAGAGTTTAAAAATGGTCCACCTCAAAATAACTTTTTAAAAAACAGTTAAAAAAAAGAAAGTCAGGCAGTTCTGAGGTAGATGAAGTTAGTGGGTTGGGCCTGTTCCAGTCTCCCTCTCTCCTTACCCCCAGCTCCCTGAAGGCGGCCACTGTCAGCCTGGGCTTGGTCCTTCATGCCCGCCCAGCCCCCAGGGTGGTTTCCGTTGACTGTCGGCTGAGCCTCGTGGTAGAAAAACTGGTAGAAAAACCTCCGGGAGTGTGGTGAGCCTCTATCTCTGCTGGACTCACATCCAGACCCTCAATTGCAGGTCTGTAGCTCAGAGCCAGGGTCACCCCCAGATGCTGGGCGATCAGCCCAGCTCCAGTCTCTGGGGGCTCACCACATAGGAGTGACTCTGTGAATCCTGCTACTCAGGTACCCCTGACCCTCAGCCTGTCTGCAGAGGTAGGGGATGGAGTCTGGCTGGACTTAGCTCGGGGTTGGGGGCTTGGTCAGCTCCCAGCTTCCCTTGGTATCCTGTCTTCCTGTGAGGTCCCCATCCCTCTGCACCCATGGATGTGTGGCTCCTGGGTGTCCCACTGGCCTGGCAGGTCAGGAACGCAGAAAGACTGCTTTAATGGGTAGGGCCCTTATTTATTTGGGTGTGACAAAGTATGTGAAAGGTCGTTGATGCCCGGGAAGCACCTGTCACTGGTGAAGTCGTGTGCTATGATTGTGAGGACTGTCACCACCCCCTCTCCATGGCTTCACTGGGAGGTCTCTGTAGCTGCCACAGTAGGAATCAGTTCTGAGGATGGGGACCCTTGGGCTGGGGCAGCCAGGCTGCTCGCCCAAGCTGGGGTCTGTACCTAGAGTTGCCTGCAAAGATACTGACCTGTGATCACCTGGCCTGGCAGGTAGCAGGTGGCCCTCTGGGCTGAGGACATGTCCAGTGATTAAAGGTGACCATTTGTCCAGGACTTTTAAAGAAGAGAGGAAAGTATTTTTCATGGTATTAGAACTGTTTCCCAGTCCCAGCATTGTTATTTGGGGCAGTTCATTCTCTGCTATGGGTCTGTCCTATACAGTGAGGTGTCATCAGTTTGCCTGGCCTGTACCCACTCGTTACCAGTAGCATCTCCACCTCTGCTCATGACCACCAAAAAGGTCTCCAGATGTTGCCAGATGGCCCCCAGGGGACAGACTGGCCCCTACTGAGAGCCCTGGCCTAGAGGACTCGATCGGGCTTCCAGCGAGCACCGCCTTGGCATCACGAGCTGCTTCTCGCTCGGGTGCAGTTTTCTTTGTTCCTTTTCCAAAAGGCTGACCTCATCCAGCTCATTTGTTTGTTTCGTTGACTCACCCAGCTCTAACCACAAGAGCCTTCCTACTTTGGGGGATCCCAAATGACTTATCATGGGACTCTGTACGTAAATCTAAAAGATTCTTGTCTGCTAAATTGGAGGCAGACACTTCTCTTTTAGCTCTGCTTGAGAAGTCCTTGTCTCAAGCATTCAAGGACATGCGGGGCTTCTACTGAAGATTTTACTGTGAGCACCCTTGCAGTTTAGTTTTCTGAAATCACCAAGCATTTTTCTCCCATTCATTTGGGTCTTAGCCCAGTGACTAGCAGATGATCTAAGGGCCAGAGCGGTCTGGAGTTGGCCAGTGCTTGGGGGATTTTCTTAAGGCCTCTGACCTAGGACTGGCTGGGGAGGAAGACAGAGGAGGAACCAGGAGGGGGAGGGGGAGGATGAGGAGGAAGAGGAGGAAGGAGAGACAGGTTCCAGATGGACCCACCCACCCAGAGTCACACCCCACTGCTGTGCATCAGGATCCTTGGGCAAGGCCTGGCCTGTTGGGGGCTCCTCTTGAGGCCCTGAGAAAGCCACTGCCTTTGAGGTGGGGCTGCACAAAGCTCAATGTAGCCCTGAGGACTGATGCAATCCTGAGGTCAGAGACCACGCCTTCTACCCATGTTTGGTGAGCGAGGCTGTAACCCTGAGGAAGAAGGCTGGGTTCTGGCTGGTCCTCTCTTGGGCTCCTTTTCCTGCCTCCCTGACTCCTTAGGGAAATGGGTTCTGGTTTCCAAGTGGGGGCTTTAGATCTTAACACCTGCCTTGCACTCGAAAACTCTAGTTATCGGAAGATCTCGTGCGCCCACAGCTCTCCTCTCGGGCGTCGGTACTTCTGTTCTGCAGTGGCTCCCAGAGGCTCGGCTCGATTGGCTGCCTCCGAAGCATGCAACTGAACTTGAACAGCAGTTGGGATGCCCAGGCCCGCCCCCCTGGCGCCGCCTGTGGCCTCACATTCAGCCTGTGCCGAGAGCTCCATGCTTGCTGTTGACTTGCACTGGACTGGCCACAGAACAGAAGGGACCAGAAGCTAGATCTGGCTGCCAAGGGCTCTTCATCCTGGATGGCAGAACACTAGCTGGCTGCACCAGATGCCACCAGCCCCGCCAACTGTGCCCATCCACCCCCGGTTAGCACATGAAGCCAGGACCTCCTCTCTCAAACCAGTCAGTACTCCAGGTGCCCAGGGATCCTTCCTGAAGGGCTGGGGCCGAGAGGGGTGAGTGGGTCTGTGTGCACTCAGCAGAGTTTCAGGGGTACCCTTTATTCCCTGGGACTGTTCTCCCTGCCTTCACCTGTGCCAGCTCTGAGTTTTCCGGATTCCAGCCTCCGCGGTAGCCAGTCTGTCAGCGGCTGCCTGAAAACTACTTTCCCAGTATAGCCACCCACTGGTGGAATTTGACCCTGACGACCCCCACGAAGTTCTTCCCAAGCTCCTGGTCCCACCTGGCTCCACCTCTACCCATCACCGGGGCACTGTTGGTGGGTATGGGGGCTGGTTTTTTCCTCTCTCCTCCTCCCTTCTTCCTCTTCCCTTTTGTCCTTTTCTCCACCAGCTGTAGATTTAGAATCCTGGTGACTCAGGAGAGATGTTCCAGTGCTTGATAGGCTGGGCGGGTGGAGGCGGTAGGTCACCTGGTGGGGGCAGAGAGGGGAGGGGACCCCGGGTGCCAGCACCTCTCCGCAGGTGAATGCACACCTCTGATAGGCCTGGGCACTGGCGGCGGGCCCAGGCCCAGAGGTGGAGGCAAGCCCGGCAGGTTGGACAGGTGGAGCGAGTCCAGTGGCTTCGGGGCCACAGCCGAGGGTCCCATTCCCGGTCCTCCCTCAGCCCATAAACCAGGTAATCCATCTTTTTATCTTTTCTGCTGGTTTAGTTCACTGTCAACTTCAGGCAACACTTAAGACTTGGGGGAGGGAGGGAAAGCCTTTGAGGTTTTCGAGGGAAATCATGAGTGTTTTTGGAGAGCACTTGCCATGTTTGTATGTGGGAAACTTGGCCTTGGCCTCCAAAAAACACATCTAATGGTCTGGTCCTTGGTTCTGAAAAGCAGGTTTCTTGCGGAGCCTAGATTGTTCAGTTGCTCAGTCATGTCTGACTCTGCAGCCCCATGGACTATAGCCTGCCAGGCTCTTTTGTCCATGAGATTTCCCGACCCAGGAATAGAATCCGTGGTGGATTCTTTACCACTGAGCCAACACAGGAGCCCTTAAATCCTCCTTATGGAAAAGGAAAACAGCCCACCTAACCACAACAAAGCCTTCCACAGGCTCCTCATTCACAGTTACAAAAAAAAAAAAATCTCATTTCTGGACCTTGCCTTCCTGATTTGCCATTCAGCATCCAGGCTCCGTGGGCTTCCCAGGTGGTTCACAGGTAAACAATCTGCCTGCCAATGCAGGATACGTGGGTTCAATCCTTGGGCTGGGAAGATCCCTTAGAGAAGGAAATGGCAACCCACTCCAGAGTTCTTGCCTGGTAAATCCCATGGGCAGAGGAGCCTGGTGGGCTATAGTTCATGGGGTCACAAAGAGTTGGACACGAGTTACTGACTAAACAACAGAGGATTTGGGCTGGGAGCTGCCTCACGCCGAGTCTCAACTCAGAAGCAGGAAGAGTGCTAGGCTCCTTCCAAAACTCAAACTTACATTACAGCCCTTGGGCAGAGTTTTATTTTGAAATTGTTTGAAGTTTCATGTCACCTCTCCTGCTAAGATGGACTAGACTTGTGAGAGCCAGTGTCCAGGATTTTCACCCACATTTTATTTAGCCCGCAAGTTGTCCCCTTAGTCTTTGGGGTGGGGGTAGGGGCAGTGGTTCTGGCTTGAGGGCAGGCAGGGAAGAGCACAGATCTGAAGAACAAAGCCAGGACTCCCAGCCGGAAACGGGGACTGGTTTTGTCCTGTTCGGCATCATTGAACTTACGCATTGCTTCCTCTCTGCAGTCCGTGCCCTTCCCTATCTGCCAGTATCCGGGAACATCACCCAGGTGCTCAGAGCAGATGCCACGTTTGTCTCAAATTGCCCTTGCACTTTGCAGGGAGAGGACACAGAAGCTGCTTCTGCTGTTGAACCTTTTGTAACATACACATTTTTTTAAGTGTTAAGTGGTTTGCCCTTTTTTTTTCATTTTTAATTCCAAGGTAATTTGTGGTGTTCAAATTGCTTAGATTATGGGATATATCTGTTAGGATTCCTTCTTCTGTAAGTAGAAGAAAACACTACTCAAAATGACAAATGATCACAACATTAAAATTTTTATAAAACATTAAGTGCAGAGATAGAGGAGCTTTGTGATGGGTTATGTATCCAGGACTCAGCAAGGTCAAGGAGTTAAGACTTTGTCCCTATTTCTGCTCTGCCATCCTCCACATACTGACTTGTCTCCCACCAGCTCACCACCTGCCTAGCTCTTCCTGGGGTCTCTTAATGTAAGTGAGGAGACTTTTCCCAATGCCCCCTGTCCCACCCCAGCCAATCAGTGGCAAGGAGGAGGGGGTTATTGTCATGGAATTCTTGAGGCCCATGTGAACAGGAGAGGAGGGTAGATAACCTGCATCAAATCAGGGTCTGTGAGCAGGTGGAGAGAAGGTATGAATTTCGGTTAGTATTGCCACATCAAAAATTTACATTTATTCAGATTTCTAACTGATTTGGGGGCAATAACTCTTGCTCCTAAAACATGTATTTTTTCCAATACACAGTTCTTAATGCAAGAGCAGTTTTAGGTAATCATGGTATCCACGCTTAGACTTTCACCTCCTAGGAGGCCTTCTTCCTTAAACATCTGGGCCAGTGGTTTTTAGGAGTTTGAGCTTTTCTCCTTAAAAAATATATATATTTATATATATATATATTTATTTTTGACTGTGCTAGGTCTCCGTGGCTGCTTGGGCTTTTCTATAGCTGCGAGCAGGGGCTATTCTTTAGCTGTGCGGGCTTCTCATTGTGGTAGCTTCTCTTGTTGTGGAGCACAGGCTGTAGGGTACAGGCTCAGTAGTTGTGGTGTGCAGGCTTAGTTGCTGCAAGGCATGTGGAATCTTCCCTGACCAAGGATCAAACCCATGTCTCCTGCATTGGCAGAGTGATTCTTAACCACTCGACCACCAGGGAAATCCTTCTTCCCACTTTTGACATCACTTTGAAATGCAAGAGGACACCTAAGGCTGGTATGAAATGTCTTGGATTCCTTGCAAAGCTTTGCAGAGGAGCATGTGATGCAAAGCTGTGACTCTTTTTGAGTACCTTGTTTGTGCCACCAGGCCAGGCTTTTCCAAAGCCCTTGTTCCTGTGTTCAGAACCGCTCACAGTTATGATTTTGTACGTCTGTGATTTCCTCCCCATCTCTCTCTCTCTCTCTCCAGGAGTCCCCCAAGACCCAGGACATCCTCCCATTGAGTCTTCAGCACCCAGTGCAAGTAATATGTTATGGGTGAGTTCATGAAGGGGACATTCGTGCTTTCTGAAAGATGCACTGTGGAATTAGGAAGATTTCCTTAGTGAATTTCCACATCTCCGTGGATGGAGAACGTGTCCTGCTTTCCCAGAAATGGTAATGTTCAAGAGCCTTGTTCTCAGAATCCACTTTTTCTTTAATGCTTAAAATTTAAGTGCTAGGAACTTAAAACACCCCTGGTGAAAATGACTTCTGGTTTTCTTGTATTCCTCCTGGTTCCCTGGGCTGGCAGCTCTAGCTCATACATCATATAGCAAGATGTATCGGGCTTGGGGCTCAAAAGATCCCCTGTAAGAAGAAGAGAAGGGCTTCCCAGGTGACACTAGTGGCAAAGAGCCCACCTGCCAATACAGGAGACATGGATTTGATCCTTGGGTTGGGAAGATCCCCTGGAGGAGGGCATGGCAACCCACTCCAGTATTCTTTCCTGGAAAATCCCATGGAGAGAGGAACCTGGTGGTCTACAGTCCACAGGGTCGCAAAGAGCACGCTATGACAGAAGCGACTTAGCACACACGCAAGGAGAAGAGAAGTGAAGCATCATCACAGCTCTGAACGGAACTCCGGGCCTTTTAAACATCTTGTGTTAATGCAGCAGAGGCTTGCCTGGCAAGTGGACCAAAGGCGTTTCAGTAGAAAGGAACGTACATTGAAAAAGTATGTTCACTTGGGTCGTGAGTTTCCAGTAAAGACTGACTCCATGAAAGACTGCTAACTTGGTGTGTTTTGTAAATTTCATGGAATACAGTCAGACTTGAGGCACTGACTGATTATTCACACTAGCCTCCTCTCTCTGATGGAAAAGATTGTTCCTCAGGTCCCAGCCTCCTCTCTCTGGAAGATTGTCCTCTCCATCTGAAAGCCCTGACTGATCAGCCGTGGTGCCTGGGGTGGGGATGGGGGGAGAGGAGTGAGGCAGCCTCCCTAGGTAGACCTCTTCATCAGAGTTGCTGCCTAGATTCAGAAAATGGTGTTCTGCGTGGAAATCAGGGGGCGGGGGCTGCTTAGGAGCGGCTGGTGCATCTAGTTTGGCTTGGATACCCCCAGCCCCCCATCTTGGTTTTTGGAGCCATCTTTTTTTTGGGGGGGGTGCTGCTCTGAGCAGCTTGTAGGGTCTTAGATCCCCCCCTCCACCAGGAATTGAACCCAGGCCTGGACATTGAAAGCTCTGAGTCCCAACTGCAGGGCCACCACGGAAGTCCTTGAGGTATCTTTTCTTCCCAGACTGTTTCTGAGCCTGAGGGTGGGCTGGACCCAGATCTGACAGGCCCCTCATCTCCATCCTTCCCACACTCTGTGACACCTGCTCTAGACCTCTGCCAGGGATGAAGACGTGCCCTGTCCTCGTGAAATGCACAGCCCTCCCACCCTCGGTAGCGGCAGAGCCACACTCGGGACTGCAGCTGGAGAGCGCCCACGCTGGCCAGGCGTGCCACTGCGCCTTGGTCTGCACGTAGTCATCTTCATGCTGGGAAGCCTGCCTCTGCTTCCAGTTTCCTGGGTCCTCTGCCTGGGCTGGCCTAGGCTGGGAGTCAAGGGAGGGGGAGACTCAGACCCCTCTTATCTCTGTGCTCACGTGAGGGCATGGTCACTGCAGGAAGTGCCTTTGGCCCCTTCCCAGACCTGCTGGATCAGAAGCTCCACTGTGGGCCTGGGAATCTGCCCCTTCCCAAGCTCCCAGGCAACTCTTACACACAGGAAGACCAGTGCTCTAACCTGATGAAAGTGTTCTGCCAGGACTTAACTTTAGGGTAAAATTGGACATATTTGGGGCATTTTCCTCACACTAAAAGATAACGCCTGGCTTGCTTTTATTTTATTTTGTTTAAATATTTATTTCTTTGGCTGCACTGGGTCTTAGTTGTGGCACGCGGGATCTCTGATCTTCACTGTAGCATGTGGCATCTTTAGTTGTGGCATGTGGGGTCTAATTCCCTGACCAGGGATCAAACCTGGGCCCCCTGCATTGGGAGTGAGGAGTCTTAGCCAGTGGACCACCAGGGAAGTCCCCTGCCTTGCTTTGTTGGAATACAGATATGTTCACCGGTTTGGGGGCAGAAGACTGAGGTAAGCAGTGATTCCATCAGCCCCACTGGACATTTTGTAGCCAAGAGAGGATGAGCCTGTGTGCCTTCCTCCTGCGGCGTGTGTAGGATGCCCTCCCAGGGGCTTTCTCCTCTCCTTTCCCCAGCTCTGGCTGGGGAGCTGCCTTCCTCTGTACCCCCTTGCCTGCAACACAGGTTTCTGGGACTTGCCTTGCTGGGGTAGAGAACACCTGCTGCGTATCCCCCCTCCCACACCTTGGGTGGTCTGCATCCAAAGCCGTGAGTCACGTGATCTTCAGGCCGCCTCTTTGTGATGGTCAGTTTGAGGCGTCTGCATGAGCAGGCTGTGGGACCCAGGAACCCAGCCAGACACTAGTCTAGGTGCTGCTGTGACATTTTGTAGGTGGGTCATCATCCACCATCAGTTGACTGAGTGAAGATCATCCAGGAGAGTTAGTGGGCCTCATCTAGTTAGTTGAAGCCCTTAAGAGCCTCGCTGGGACCCAAGAGGAAGAAATTCTGTGGTTGGATGGCAGTACCTGCTCTAGCCCAGGAGTCTCCAGCTTGCTAGGCTGCCCTGCAGACTTCAGCCTGGCCTAACAGCCCCGGGATCACATGAGCCCACTCCTTGACATAAATCTTCATCCATATCTCCTTTGGCAGAACTCCGATGGCCCCACTCTCTACACTGTGCCCGGGATCTGGGAGCAGTTGCTGCTGCTTTATTTTATTGCTTGCTTTTTTTGTTTTTGGCTGCGCTGGGTCTTTGTTGCAGGGCAAGGGCTTCTCTTGTTGCAGTGTTTGGGCTTAGCTGCCCCCCAAGTCATTGGGATCTTAGTTTCCTGCCCAGGGATCAAACCCACATCCCCTGCATTGCAAGGTGGATTCTCAACCACTGGACCACTAGGAAAGTCCCCATGAATTTTAAACTATTGTCATTTTCTAACTTCTCACCTAGGGAAGCGCTAGCTTGTTTTTCCTCTTGATGAGTGTGGGTCGTGGGCCAGCCCTGCTGAGATCTTTGCGATCTCAGCTTTCTCCTCCATTGTCTTTCTTCCGCACCCCCCCCCCCCATTTCTTTCTCTGCAGGTTTCAAGCAGAGGCAGGACAGGCCTGCCCCCTGTCATCGGCGGGGCCAGCTGTGAGTGTTTCTTTGGCAGTGTCTTAGCTGGTTGTTGTGAGTAATAATGCAGGAAGCAATCAGCAAGTATACTGCCCTAGAAGTGCTGCACGTTGTGGGCCCAAGAGGGAAGAAAGAGGCAAGACGCTCGAACCATCGTCGGATGCTGGGGCAGGATGTCGGAGGCTTTGCCCTGCCATGGCAGCTGGTAAGGGCTGCTGGAAGCAAGCTCTTGGGTCCCTGGAGCTGCCTGCTTATAACTGTTGGAGGAAAAAGGTGCACAGGCTGGGCCATGGATGGATTCTGGCTAGGAGGAGATTGCACCTAGGAATGATAATTGCTAATGTTTATGGAGCACTTACTATGTATGAAGCCCTGCATCCTAGGGCTTATGTATTATCTCAGGAGCAAGAATCTGTTGTCACCCTGCCTTTCAGAGAAGAAACAGAAGCACCAAGGGCAAAAGTAACACAGAATGGGACTTCCCTGGTGGTACAGTGGTTAGGGCTCTGTGATTCCACTGCAGGGGGCACAGGTTTAATCCCTGGCTGGGCAACTAAGATCCTACAAGCCACATAGTGTAGCCAAAAATAATAATAATAAATTTTAAAAGTAACAGGATGCAGTTGATAGAAAGGGGGAGCCAAGCAATCTGGCTCTGAACTCCGTACTCCTAACCGCAGGCTCGTGTCCTTAGAGATGGGTCTGGGGTGGTGTCACTGACCTGTGGGGACCCCCTTTGACGAGTGAGTTGAATGTGAACACCCTCTACTCTCTCTCTCCCTGCATGAAGCAAATTTCAAATGCAATCATATGCTTCGGAGGAGGTACCTGTGTGGGCATTAGGAGACGTGTCTGCCTTGGGGAGAGTTTTTCTTTTCATCTGAAGCCAGACCCAGGAAGTTGATGGGGAGGAAAAGCTGGTGGTGTTTTCTGCGCTGGTGATGAGAAGGGTTGCTCCAAGGGAGCTCAGCTGAGACCAGAGTTTGGTTTTCCGGGTCCCACCAGTTCCACCCACCGATGCCAGCTTTGGGTCCAGCGAGCTGTTAGGCCTGCCAGATTACCATGGCAACAGAAACTGGATCCAAGCCACCAAAGGATGGAGAGCCAAGACAGCAGTGGCTTTTCCAAGTCTTGGATCACCAGGCATACCCCATGGCCTCCAGCAAGCCCGGGATAACCCAACAGCAAGCCAGGCCCTGTGTGTCCCCAGAGCCTGCCAAACCAGCTTGGGGTCGGTCCTTGCCTTCCTGCCATTGGTATCTAGTTGCTGACACTGAGTGGTAAGTTCCCCAGTTTACTGTCCCGCTGATTTTCCCCATTGCTTTCCAATCTCATGCTTAAAGAAACTCACCCGAATCTCAGAGGCAAAGCCACATGCCAGTGACTGACTCCTCTGACCCCACTGACTAAAGTTAAGACAAGCCTCCAGGGTCCATGATGCGATGGGTACTGTTGATGCAGTCTGAGGACAGCACCTATTGTGACCAGCCCTCCCGCAGCCTCTGCGTGTTGTCTGCTGCTCCCCTTCCAGCCACTGCCCAGGGCACCTCCCCTGCTCGTGCCCACCCAACTGGACCTCATCTCTTAGTTCTGTCTTGTCATTCTTTGTGCTTCTAAATGCTAGACGGGAGAGGAGACTATTTCCATTCTGACCACTTTGTAAGAGTCAGAAGGGCCTTAGAATGGTTTTCTGAGCTTTGAAATTGAACCTTGGCCTTGACACACTCTGCCTGATAGCCCCTCCTCCAGGCTAAGTGAGTCCTCTTTCTCTTATTGCTGGAGAGCAAAGCAGGCAGCCAGATCAGTTCCCGTGGGAATGGCCTGGTCCTCCTCTGCTCAGCGGGCTGGCTTCAGAGAGGATCCCTTTGTCATGCACACTGCACTGGCCACGCCTGCGGCCGCCTGGCCACAGTTCCTCTCTGCTCCCCAGAGCCTGCAGTAGGGCCATTGCATGCCTGGGATGCCGGCTGCAGTGACAGAGCCAGCCCAGAGCCCTCACGGGAGTTCTGACCAAGACAGCATTTGGGATCAATTATAAGCCAAAGTCTTTACATTTTTTCCCCCAGTTTTAGGCTGAAGTAAAGAATGCCTGCCATCTCCAACCACTGACTGATTTGGGGGCTTGAACTTCTCAAATAAAGGGACCAGACTCCTCTGTCCATGGAATTCTCCAGGCAAGAGTACTGGAGTGGGTTGCATTCCCTTCTCCAGGGGATCTTCCCGACCTAAGGATCGAACCATGGTCTCCTGCATTGCAGACGGATTCTTTACCGCCTGAGCCACCAAGGAAGCCCAAAGGGACCACAGGTTTGGATTATGATTTAACTAGACTGTTAACTTGAGTTCAGGTAAAATCATTTGCAAAGTAACCTTTTCCTGTCTAGCTTTGCTTTTAGTTATGCCAGCAAGGGGCATCCCCTGGTGGCCCAGTGGTAAAGAATCTGCCTGCAGTGTAGGAGACCTGGGTTTGATACTTGGGTTGGGAAGATTCCCTTGGAGAAGGGGATCAGGCAACCTACTCCAGTATTCTTGCCTGAAGAATTCCATGGACAGGGAAGCCTGGCAGGCTACAGTCCACGGGGTCACAAAGAGTCAGACACAACTTAGCGACTAACACATGCACAGTTATGTCAGCACAGACATAATCTGTTTCTCACATAGAGGTCACTTATCTGTGACCTGTCTCAGATAGAAGTCACCTGTAGACATCCCTGGATGATGATTCAGGAAACAAACATCAGGTAGTCTCTGCTTCCATTTGGGTCTCAGATAAAACTGATGTCTTCATGGCAGTTGAATTTACCCCTGCAGTCTTTAGAGCAGATGGATAGAATATTTGTCATCTTTATATCTGATGGTAACAGAAGACATGTACTTAGATATTCATCTAGCTCTTTATCTCCTCTCCTGTGGAGATGTGAGGGGTGGTGTTGGCTCCACGGGAGTGAGTTTAGAATAGACTGGGAAAGAGGGCTACTCCCCTGTCTCTGTCTGTCTCACCCATACAAACACATGCACGCACACACACATGCACGCATGCACATTGGCCTTGAATTTGGGGAGTTCGGGGTCCTTAAGTTGAGGCTGTCCGGCCCTGGGTCAGCATGCACTTCTTCTTTGGGAACGAATGGGCAAATCCTAGTTTGTAACTGGTGGGTTGGAGAGAGGGACCAAGAACTTCATGACTAGACTTAAGTTTGGAGGCAGGTAGAGTTAAATGCAAGTTTTATGTTTTGGGGGAAAGTATCTGTTCTTGACTGAGGCAAAGTGGAGGTTAAAACATATATTTGGTTAAAATGTATATGCAGGTATTCCTCTGGTGGTCCAGTGGCTAAGACTCCGTGCTTCTAAGGCTGGAAGTGCAGGTTCGATCATGGTCGGGGAACTGGGATCCCACGTGACGTGAGGCAAGGCCAAAAAACAAACAATTACTTTAAAAAAAAAATATATATATATATATATATATGTCAGCCTATATATTTAATAAGCTCTGTGGATCAGTAATATCCATTTCCTAGTTTCAGTATTGGCCTACAGTTACTGAGAGAAACTGACTCAAAGATACGTAGGATCTCTCTATTTTTTTGTGTGTGCAATTTTCTATAAATCTATGGTTATTTCAAAATTAAAAGTTACAACATATATTTGACTAAATGCTGTATGGTGTCCTCGATTGGATCCTGGAACAGAAGAAAGACATGAATAGAGAAACTGGTGAAACCCAAGAAAGATCTTTTAACATTTACCAATGTAAATTTCTAAGTTTTGATAATGGTTGTGTAAAATGTTAACATTTAGAGGAAACTGAGTGAAGGATATGAATCTGTAAATCTAAAATTATTCCAGAATTTAGTTTATTAAAAACAAAAATGTATATATATATATATATATATATGTATGTATGCATGCACACATATGTACTACATTTACATTTAAATACATCCATAAAACCAGTGCCCTTAAAAATATACTTTCTTTAGGTGAAGCATCAGATGGTGCCTCTGAGGTGAGGCAATAATTAAGGGCCCTTTCAACAAATAAACTGCAAGGTCATTTTGTTCCCTAATTTGTCTGTATGACCACAGGGACCCTACACAGCTCTTAAAACCCAATAGCAACCTGAATTCTCCCCTCTCTGAATCACACGTTAGGGAAAGTTCATTGTAGTACAACCTCATTTTCCAGATCAGAAACTGAGGCCCAGATAAGAACTGATGTAATTTAAATTGAGATTTCCTAGAACCTTTAAAGCCGAATTTCTTACTTTATCTGTTTGACCAGCCTGCACTTGGACATGTACAAAATAGTCTATAAACTGTAGCCTTTATACATTTAAGGGGGGGCAGGTGAGAAGGAAATAATCTTTGCCACTCTTTTCTGGGGCTCTATCTCCCCAGGATTAGTGGTTAAAATTGGTGGATGTGGTGGGGAATCTGGTCAAAATGAGAGCTTTAATTCAGCACCTAGTCCATGCTCTACACCAGACAGGGTGCTAGTAGGGATGCCCAAGGACTAGGGGACATTGGGGGAGTTTTGCTCCCCAGCATCCTTTTCTAGCAGCAGCTGCTGGATCCTTGGGAAAACCACTCACCCCACTAGATGCAGTCAGGGACTCCCCTGGTCAGTGTGAGTCATGAGCTCAGGGTGCAGATGAGATGTACGTGCAGTTTGCTGGTCCCAGTGCACACATTCAAAGGAGGATCCTGTCATTCTGGCCCCCTGGATCCCCCAAGCTCTCTGGTCCCATCCTGCCTAAGTATTCCTGCCATCCTAGGAGCTGCCTTGTTTTCATTAGACATGAGTTCACCAGAGTCCCGTTTATTGTTTGAAACTCACAAACTCTACATGATATGCCTACACAGAGGAAGGAGGGGTTCCCTTGCTCTTCATCCCCTGCATCTCTTTCTGAACATTACCTGGAGCCACTTTGGACAAATCCATCCTTTGCTGGAACTGGAATTGCCAAAGTAAACAGCCAAATACATAGGCCCTTGGACTCTTTAACTAAGAGGTGCCCTGTGCCCCTTTGGTGATTCTGTAGTAATTGTTTGGGCTAGTACCTCCTCACTCCATCCCCAGGATCCTGAGGCATCATTCCAAAACAGAGCATCAGGCTATAGTCTAATTGCCATAATGCACAAAAATCACAGATTATCCTGTCTCTAAATGACAAACTTTAAGGATTGTCTTTTTCTATTTGAAGTCACAGCTAAAACATGGAATCCAGATAGGAGAGAAGAGATGAAACAATCTCCCCCAGGTCACCGTCTGGAAGCTTCCACGAGGCTCAGATCCGAAGGGGCAGGTGGCTGATTCTTGGCGCTGGTGACAAGTCAGTGGCTCCTGGTGAGGTTGCTGTGCCCTGGACACTGGCCTTGCTCCTCCCTTTGCTGTTCCCTAAGAGCCACTTCAGGGGGTGCAGTCTGTACAGTCCCACAGGACCCTGTGCTTTGCAGGGCCTGCATCTGGGCTGTCACCAGTGGAACTTGGTAATGACTTTGGAACAAGGACCTGCAATTTCATTGTGCATCTGGCCCATGAATTGTGTAGCCACTTTTGTCTAACACCTGCTACAAGCCTTCAGGCTGGAGGTCATGAGGACTCTTGTCCCACGTCAAACTCATGACCCAGTTTGGGATCAGGACTTGGTGACCACTTCCTGAGACAGCCTGGCACAGAGCAGGTGCTGCAGCAAAAGATGGTGACAGACCTACCCAGAGAGTCGGGGCGAGGGAGGCTGGGTGGGGCCAGAATTCTCCTTCTGGCTGAATCCAGGGCCTCTTGGGGCACACACAAATACAGAACCCGGGTCTGGTGCTTGGGGCTGCCTCTGACAGTCATCAGAAACTGGTTCCTCAGAACTCAGGGAAGAATGTTTCTTGTTTTGTGACTTGTTTCTGCTCAGGGGTTGTATTACTTTGCTAGGGCTGCACTAACAAAGAACTGCAGAAAATCTCTCTTCTCACAGTTGCAGAGGCTGGAAGTCCAAGATCAAGGTGTCGGTAGGGCTGGTCCCATCTGAGGCCTGTCTCCTTGGTTCACGGATGGCCCTCCTCTCCCTGGGTCCTCACATGATCTGTGCCTGCCTGTGACCACACCTCCCCTTTTTATGAGGATGCCAGTCATATTGGATTAGAACCCACCCTAATGACCTCTAACCTGATTACCTCATTAAAGAACCTATCTCCAGGGACTTCCCTAGTGGTCCAGTGGGGTCCCAAGTTCATTCCCTGGTCAGGAAACTAGATCCCACCTGTCACAACTAACGTCAAAGATGCTGGCGCCACAACTAAGACCCAGTGCCGTCACATAGATAGATAAACGTGGGGTGGGGGGTGGAAACCCAGTCTCCAAATTCAGTCACATTCTGAAATCCTGAGGGTCAGGACTTCAACTATGGATTTGCAGAGTAGGGGCGGGATGGTGGTGACACAGTTCAGCTCATCACTGAGATTTTTCTGAACACTTCAAAGTCAAGTTTTAATAGCTTAGCAGTATCTATCCAGCCTAGAAATGATGGACTCTGGGGCCTGTTCTCTGTCCATAGGAAGAGGCAGCGAAAGACCCAGGAGCCAACAGAACGTAGTCGCCCGAGATTGCTCAAGGGTGTGAGGCGTGGTCACTTAGTACTGGCTCTCAGATGGATGCAGAAGAGTGACCATACAGAGGACAGGGACCAGCTGTGCCGGAGTCCTGTGGGGCCTGAGCGAGAGAGGGGTGATGGGAGCCGCAGGACTTGGGTCAGAGATGGGAGAAGGCCGGCAGGCTCCGGGTGGGTCTGTGGGGGAGGGCTCGGAGGCCGAGTTGTGTGAACAGCACCCGGTGGGGGATGGGGATGGGGGCGGGGGCGCGGAGCGGGCATCCCGGAGGCGGGGCCAAGTTTGTAGAAGTGGTTCCCAAAGGGCGGCCTGGGAGCTTCCTAAGCCCTAAGACTCTGACTCCCCCATCTTGGGTGGGACCTGGGTATCTACATACTTAGAAAGTTCCCCAGGTAGGATGTAGGTGAAACAAGATTGGTCGTGAGGCGATGATTGAAGCTGGCTCATGGCATCCGGGGGGTTCGCATATACTTCTGTACATTTTGAAATTTTCCGTTATAGAAAGTGGTTTTTGTTTGTTTGTTTGTTTGTTTTAAGAGAGAGCGGATGGGGGAGGGAAAGAGAAGGGCGTGGGGGATCAGAGAATGAGAACAGGAAAAAAGTTGCCAGGAGGTTCCGTTAACCAGCCCTGATTAGGACGAAGATGGAGGGAGGAAGCCCTCTATCTTCCCTGGGCTTCCTCTGACACGGAGGAAGCAGCGCCTCCTGGTGGCAAGAGGTGCCCTCACAGCCGGGTCAGGATGTGGAGTCTGGGTGTGAGTCCGGATCCAGGACCCAAGTGTGTCCCAGGGATGAAGGCAGAGGGGGAAGAGAGACAAGCCCTGGGAGCAGCCGTTTGACTGTGGTTATATCGTGACCCTTTTGCCCATCTACCAGTGCCTATAGACCGAAAGATGGAAAAAATGCATGGATTATATAGCAAATATAGTGTAACATGGGCTTCCCTGGTCGCTCAGCTGGTAAGGAATCCACCTGCAATGCAGGAGACCCCGGTTCGATTCCTGGGTTGGAAAGTTGCCCTGGAGAAGGGATAAGCTACCCACGCCAGTACTCTTGGGCTTCACAGGTGGCTCAGATGATAAAGAAGCCGCCTGCAATGTGGGAGACCTGGTTCAATCCCTGGGTTGGGAAGATCCCCTGGAGCAGGGCATGGCAATCCACTCCAATATTCTTGCCTGGAGAATCCCCATGGGCAAGGGAGCCTGGTGGGCTACAGTCCATAGAGTCGCAAAGAGACATGACTGAGCGACAAAGCACAGCACATAGTGTAACATAATTATCAAAATAGTTGATAAAACCAAATTTGTTAAATTTGTTAGAGTGATACATGTGCCCCTGGGCTTCCCTTGTGGCTGAGACAGTAAAGAATCTGCCTGAAATGTAGGAGACCTGGGTTTGATCCCTGGGTCTGGAAAATCCCCTAGAGAAGGGAATGGCTACCCACACCAGTATTCTTGCCTGGGGAACTCCATGGACAGAGGAGCCTGACGAGCTACAGCCCATGGGGGTCCCAAACAGTTGGATATGACTGAATGACTAATACACACACATATGTGCCTCTATTAGCACATTAAATATGATCCTGCAGCAGCTGGCCAAGTAACGACCATAATTTAAAAGTAGTGATGAGCACGAGTGGTATTTTGAGAAACCTGCAACGTGATAGGAAAACATCTGAGATTTCTGTTGTTGGCACTGCTCAAACAAATAAACAAAACACTGAACTCCTGGGCCTTGTTTTCCATGTTGGTAAGTAAAGGATTTGCTTGATTTCTGTGGGAAGTTGATGACAACAGACTCACCTAGTCCCCGTCCAGGTTACTGCCCGCAGGTAAGAACCTTGCTCTAGAAAGGCAATCAGGGCCACAGTGTGTCTTGCCAGGACTCCAGCGACTGTCATCTGGCTGCTCCGTGTGTCCCACAGACCCTGGCTGAGGACCTGTTGTGTGACAGACACCACACACAAGGCCAGCCAGGTCCCTCCCTTTCTTGGATGTGCGTTCTGTGGAGAAAGGGGTGCTGAGCAAGACATAGCATAGCTTGCACATGCTCAACATTTAGGTTCCATGTTCCTATTGAATATATGTGTAATATATTTCCTGTCTAATTGAGATTTAAGGCATATTGCTAATTTTCTTTTAATCCCATTTGTTTTAAAGCTGTTTTCAATCAGTTTAGCTCATAGTTCTCTTTTATAGAGCCAAAGAAAACTCCTGGAAGACTGTGAAGGGCTTCTGGGAAGGAGACATGCTCATAGCTTTTATTTCCTCCCCAAGCCCACATTAAGAGTCACTGCTTATTCACAGCAGCATTATTCACAATAGCCAAGAGGCAGAAAAAACCCAGGTGTTCATCAACAAGTGAATGGATAAGCAAAATATTCATCCAGTGGGATACTACTTGGCATAAAAGGAAATAAAGTGCCATTACATGCTACAACATGAGTGAACCTTGAAGACATTATAGTAAATGAAAGAAGCATATAGAAATGACCATCTGTTGTCTGAGTCCATTGATGTGAAAGGTTCAGAAATGGGAACTCATTAGAGACAGAAAGTAGATATTGCCAGGGTTGGAGGGAAGAGACAATGGAGACTTATTGGTTAAGGGGTACAAAGTTTCTGTTTGGGTTGATGAAAAAGTTTTGGAAATAGTGGTGATGGTTACAGAGTCCTGTGAAGGTCATCAATGCCACTGAATCACATACTTCAACATAGTTAAAATTACAATTTTCTGTAAAGTAATTAGCCTCCAACTAATAAAAATAAATGAGAAAAAAATAAAATATATTTCCTGTAAAAAAAAAATTACAATTCTCATGACATATCAAAAAATTTTAATTTTGCCACAATAAAAAAAATACAGTCACTGCTGAAAGACATCTTTCTGGTTCCACTGACTCATCCTCCCACTTCTAGTTTGTAGTGCCCAGGGCTCCCTCTGCAGATGTTGGTCCCTGGGAGCTCTCAGGTCTCATGGCTTAAACACCATCTTTATGCTGACTGCCTCCAAATTTCTATCTCCAAGTAGGACCTTCCCCAAGTAGGACCACTTGGCTTGTCCAATAGGAATCAAAGGCATCCAGAACTGAGCACCTTCTGTTGCCTCCCCATACCTGCCCCCTCTAGGCAAGAGTAAGTCTGCCCTTTCATCTTGGAACTCTAAAATCTTCCTTGACTCCTCATTTGCTCACACTCACACCTGACCCCTCCATATATCCTATCATCTCTGCATCTGGAACTACACATCCTTGATTTCTACCTCCATCACCCCTCACCTCAATGACACAGTAGCCCCTAAGTCAGGCTTTACTCTGATGTGGAGCTCAGAGCACCCCTCTACTCAGCTCTTCAATTGCTCCTCCTGTTCTTAGTCTAGAACTAGTCTTAGTCTTTCCCAGCATCAGGGTCTTTTCTAATGAGTTGGCTCTTTTCATCAGGTGGCCAAAGTATTAGAGCTTCAGCTTCAGCATTAATCCTTCCAGGGAATATTCAAGGTTGATTTCCTTTATGATTGAATGGTTTGATCTCCTTGCAGTCCAAGGGACTCTCAGCATACAAAAGCTGAATTCCTCATGTTGACTGTGGGGTCCTCATAATCTATCTGCCCTCTGATCCCCCCTCTAGAGTTTCCTTGCTGTTCCCTAAACACATAGGCTATGCTCCTCCTCAGGGCATTTGCTTGGACTGTTTCCCCTGCCTAGAATGTTCTTCCCCTGGGTGTCCCAGGACACTCCCTCACTTCTGGATCTTGTTCAAATGCTATGGCATCAGGGAGATCTTCTCTGGATACCTGTATAATACGTTCCCATCACCCTCACTGGCATGCCTCCACCCTTTTACTTACTCTTCTCTCCCATACTAATCACTATTGAACATTATGTATTTGTTGGTTGTTTATCACCTCCCTCCTGCCTAGCAGGAAAACTCCTTGAAAGTGGGTATTTTGTTTTGTTCAGTGTTATATCTTCAGGCAATTAATAGGGGCTCAATAGATAATCTGTGGAATGAATAAATCACCACAACCCCTTGATTCACTGAACTTCTAGCATATTCTTGAAGTAATACTTATTGAGGAGGATTAAAAAGTCACTTAATATTTTAATAATTGCTCCATTTTGCAAAACAAAATCCTAGGTGAAACAGAGGCTCTGGGCTAATTAATGCTTACATGACATCCCCAATTCTTCTTTGCCACCCTTGGACCTGTTTTCCCTGTACTAGTTGCTTGAATTAGTCAAGGCAGAGACAAGGCTGCTGTAATAAGAGCATCCCGACCCCCACCCCCAATAGCCAAGGGCTCCAAGAAAACATGTTTATTTCCCTCTCACGTGCCAAGCCAGTGGGTGACTCAGCAACCCCCTTATTTAGGGACCTGGGTTCATACCATCTTTCTTCTCACCATCCTGGAAGTCACGTTCCTTGTCTGCTTGTTGAAGCTGTGTGGCTGGCACCTCAGTGTTCTAGTCATAGGAGGGGGCAGGAGCTGGAGGGCATGTGCCATGTTTTAAAGTCCACCCTAGAAGCAGCCCACATGCCTTTCTCATTTCATTGGTGAAGCCTTGGGCAGGTGACCATACCTCTTAGCAAGGGATTCTGGGAAATGTAGTCTTTTGCTGGGTGGCCATGAGCCCAACTGTCACTCAGTTATTAAGAACATAGTTGCCACTGGCTCCACTTTAGAAGTGTGGAAACTGAGACTAGGAGAAGTTAAATAACTTGCTAAAAGTGACACAACTAGTGACTTTTGGTCTTCTGGCCCAAAGTTCAGGGATCTGTCTACAAGCCCCAATGTCCCTTATTCACAACAACCCTTTGGGTTTTCTGTCCTTATTTTCTGAATGAGATGTGGGGACTTAGAAAAATTAGCCCCTTTGGGTCATGTGGAATATTTGTTTTCTATTTCTTTGTAACAGATTACACCAACTTTGTTGTTGTTCAGTCACTAAGTTGTGTCCCCAACTCTTTGCAACCCACAGGACTGCAGCCAGGAGGCTCCTCTGTCCTCCACTATCACCCAGAGTTTGCTCAAAATCATGTCCATTGAGTCAGTAATGCTATCTAACCATCTCATCCTCTGTCACCCCTTTCTCCTCCTGCCCTCAATCTTTCCCAGCATCAGGGTCTTTTCCAATGAATCATCTCTTTGCATCAGGTGGCCAAAGTATTGGAGCTGCAGCTTCAGTATCAGTCCTTCCAGTGAATATTCAAGGTTGATTTCCTTTATGATTGAGTGGTTTGATCTCCTTGCAGTCCAAGGGACTCTCAGAGTCTTCTCCAGCACCAATTTGGTGGCTTGTAAAACAGCCAGTTATTACCTCATAGACCTTCAAGGTCAGAAATCTGTCATGGCTCAACTGGGTCTTCCATTCAGGGTTCCACACTCCAGCGTTAATGGCTGTGTTCTCAGCTTGTTCAAGGATTGGCTGAGTTCAGGTCTCTTTCATCCCCTAGTAGCATTTCACAGGCCCTCTCACAAGAGAAGACTCTTGAGAGTCCCTTGGACAGCAAGGAGATCCAACCAGTCAATCCTTCCAATGCATTGGAAGGACTGATGCTTAAGTTCCAGTACTTTGGCCACCTGATGGGAAGAGCTGACTCATTAGAAAAGACCCTGATGCTGGGAAAGATTGAAGGCAGGAGGAGACGGGGGTGACAGAATGAGATGGTTGGATGGCATCATCCACTCAATGGACATGAGTTTGAACAAACTCCAGGAGATGTGAAGGGCAGAGCCTGGTGTCCCTGGACATGACTTAGTGACTGAGCAACAACTCACACCATCACTGGTGGCAGCTGGTTCCTCACACCCAAAGCCCCTCTGATGGAATCTTCCCTCACTCTTCAAGGCTCTCTGACTTCCTCCTCTACTCCTGGCCAAAGAAAACTTTCTGCTTGTAAGGGGTTCAGGCCAACATGGATCATCTTTGTATCTTAAAGGGCCACCTGACTTAGCTCTGGCAGCTATAACAAGATACTGCAGACTGAGTGGCTTAAACAGTAGACATTTGTTTTTCAGGGTTCTAGAGGCCAGGAGTCCAAGATCCAGGTGCTGACAGGTTCGGTTCCTGGGGAAAACCTGCTTCTTGGCTTTGTAGACAGCTGCCCTCTTGCTATATCCTCACACAGTGGACAGAGGAAGCTCTGGTGTTTCTTCCTCTTCTTACAGAGGCACCAGTCCCATCAAGGGGGCTCCATCCTCACATTGCATCTAAACCTAATCACCTTCCAAGGCCCCATCTTCTAATACGATCATATTCAGGGTTAGGGTTTCAGTATATGAATTTGGCAGTGCAAGGGAGCGTGAACACTCAGGTCATAACAAACCTTTAATTCCATCTTCAAAATGGAGTACCTAGATTAGTGTTTGACAAAATGACCAGGGCTCAGGAATTGAGTGGAAGCATTTTTAGAATTCTGTCCACCAACATGGCCAGGACCAAGCAGCAGGACTAGAACCTGGGTCTTCCACTAGGAGAGACTTCACTCCTGGTGCCAGCAATGTACTTTCAGCCACTCCCACATGCAAAGTGAGTCCCCACGCAGAGGTATAAAGGAAAGTAGGCGTTTCCTTTAGTGATTCAGCTATTTTTTTTAAGGGTTTTTTTTTTTTTTTTTTTGGTAGACCATTTAAAAAGTCTTTACTGAATTTATTACACTATTGTTTCTGCTTTATGTTCTGATTTTTTGACTGCAAAGCATGTGGGATCTTAGCTTCCCGAGCAGGGATTAAACCTGCAGCCCCTGCAATGGAAGGTGAAGTCTTAACCACTGGACCACCAGGGAAGTGCCCCCGCTATTCTTTAATTGGCCCAGGCAGCTGGGAACCACAGTAGTGGTCACCCTGGGAGCTGCTGCCGTACAAGAGCTTGGCAGAGGCAGGGTCTTCAGGGCTTCCGCAGGCAGGAGGGCCTCGGGCACGGCAAGCTGGCGGCAACAGCTTTTAGACTTTGGGGTAAGGAGGGAAAGATTCAAGGGAAAGGTTCCTGAGCCCTGAGGGTCTCTCTGGTAGGGAAATACACCCACCAGCCATGCCCCTTGAAGAGGAGGCCCCTGTCTGTGAGACAGGCTGGGACCTGGGAGCCTTTGCTGCAGTGTTTGCACCTGGACAAACTTTTCTCCCAACAACAAAATACAAAGAAACTATAAGGGACTAAAAATAACTGTGCATGCAGTTATAAACAAGAAGATACAAAAAGACCCAAAACCCCAACTGCCAAGTCTGAAGAGCCAGGGAGCAAAAGCAGGGTAGTGTACATGCCCCCTGCCTGTAACACCACCAAAGGGGTGGGCAAACCACCTAAGCCACCCCTTTGGCCTCCCTCACCCCATATAAGGAGCACACCCTCCCCTCACCCCATATAAGGAACCAGCTTCCCCCCCCCCCCCGCCCCAGAGAGCGAGCGAGCAAGCAAGGGAACCTGTTGCTTGTTCTCCATCCCTCCTGCTACACCAGACACTCCAATGAAGTCTTGCCTGAATTTCTTGTCTGGCCTCTTAACAACTTCTATTGATCAAGGAGGCCAAGAACCCTGTTCAGTTACAACTGCACAACTATGCTGGTCAGCTTGCCCTGGTTTTCCATCTCTGTGGCTTAATGGTCACGTGAGCGTGTCAGGGTTTGCCCTACCTCCTTTGAGGATGCTGGGTGGGGGAGGAGGGAGAGGGCCCACGTGAACCAGGTTCCTCTTCCACAGCTGTTGCTCACCATGGTACCTACATAGTAAAGGGCAAGATGAGCCATATTCACCTTCAAAGAGGGAAATGAGAAAGCTAGCCAGCCCACATTTCTACCAACAGCATAAGGAAAAGTCCCTCTTCTGTTCTAGTGTTAAAAATCAAATACATAGCTTACTGCTTAGGTTGGAGTTGAGCTCAGAAAATCATTTAGGGCTCTTTCATCTGAGAGACTAAAGATTGCCACCCCCTTTGCAGTTAACAGGGGAGAAGAACCTTGTGCCATTTCTCGGGTGAGAGGACAGGGAGAAGCAAACCCAAGCCAAACTGTTCCTGGGCTGCTGGCCATGGCCATGGGGCCTCTTGGGGTCTGGGCCCCTAGTTCTGCAGCCAGACAACTGCAGGGCAAGGAGGGCTGTCATGATGTGCCAGGACCTTTAGACATGACCCCTTTGGACATGGGAGCAGCAGACAACTGCCGGCTGGCTTGGCGCAGATGCTAGAGAGATGACTCAGGGTCAAATGAAGATTCCATCTGGATTTTTTACCAATTCCTCTAAGGAGGGAGGAGGAGGGGGAGGACTGAGAGGATAGGCCTCTTAAAACATGGCTGATGGGACCCTGCGTTCCACGTGGGTAGGAACTGTCAGTGGAAGCTTGGAGCCAGGAGTTTCTCTGGGTTTGCTGTCTGGGTCACACCTCCTTGGAGGACCACCATTTCCTGGGATGGAGATGGGAAAAGCAGAACCCAACACCTGTGTTGAGAGGCAAGGTGTCCAGAGTCCTTGGCTCCTTTTCGCAGAGCTACATTAGAGCTACATTAGGTAGCTTAAGATCACCCAGCAACTTGGGAGTCATGATTCCCACCCTTCTGCTTAGTCCCCAGACCTATCTGGGCAATATCAGTGCCATCAGACTGGAAAATTGGCCTCAAGTTTAAATCTAAGTGATTTGAAGCTATTTCATTACATGTCTTCCCTATTTTTTCCCCCTGTAATGAGAAGTATGAATGTTGTTTGAATGTTTTCCAGTGCAGAGAATGCCAAGGGTTCTCTTGCTCAAACCTGCATGTAAAGTAACCAACCGCTATACTTCCCTGAAGGGCTTCCCAGGTGGCACAGCAGTAAAGAATCCTCCTGCAATACAGGAGACGCAGGAGACCTGGGTTCGATCTGGCCTGGGAAGATCCCGTGGAGAAAGGAATGGCAACCCACTCCAGTCTTCTTGCCTGGAAAATCCCATGGACAGAGGAACCTGGCATGCTATAGTCCATGGCGTTGCATAGACTTGGACACGACTGAGCACATGCTCACCTGGCTAGAGAAATACCATAATCTCAAAAATTGTTTTCCCAGGACAAGGTTTATCCATTGCACTTCAGATGTGCTGACCCCTGCAATTTCCCCAAATGTAGGAAACTCGACTGCAAATTGTGGTAGTGGGAGAGGGGCACTTGTGCTTTCCCCTAGAAACATGAAATATAATAAAAGTCTGGGGAAGTGGGTGAAGGGTTTTCATGTCAGTAAATGGGGAAAGATCTAGTCTGACTTGATCTGTGACAGAGATGCTTGCCAGAAGACGTCTCCTGTCCCCACTTGTCCTTCCAAGACCTTCTGAAGGTTTAAATGAGTATGATCCGGGGAGAGTCCATTCCAGGCTCTTGCGTGGCCATGTGCCAAAGCCAAGGCTGGTTGCACAATCCAAGCTTAGAACTATTCACACCAGTAAAAAGCCGAGCAGTTTCATTGACAGCCC
This sequence comes from Odocoileus virginianus, assembly GCF_023699985.2. Lineage (NCBI taxonomy): Eukaryota > Metazoa > Chordata > Mammalia > Artiodactyla > Cervidae > Odocoileus > Odocoileus virginianus. The sequence goes on along the minus strand of NC_069684.1, from coordinate 34,995,820 downwards.
GGGGCTGTTCACGATCTTGGGTCCTCTCAGGAGGAGGTCAGGGGCTTCCTAAGTGACTCAGAAGGAAAGCAGCTGCTCTTTGACCTCTGCAAAGCAAAGGTCATGAATACGCTGTTCCAGCTGCTGAGAATTGTTCTCAGTAACTTTTTTCCCCGATTAAAAAAAGAATGTATGCTTATCTCAGCATTGCTTGTCCAACAATCCAACATGTCCCAAAACAGTAGATGGGATAGATATTTTATTTATACGATGGAATACTGTATGGCAGGCAATGAAACTGAAAGAATTACAGCTTCAGTGAGAACATAGATGAATCTCACAAAAATAAATTGAGCAAAAAAACAAGAGACAAAATGACACAAATGAACTTATTCACAAAATAGAAATAGACTCACAGACATAGAAAAAAATTTATGGTTACCAAAGGGGATCCGGCTGGGGGGGATAAGATAGGTGTTTGGGATTAAAATATATACACTCCTGTATATAAAATAGATAACTAACAAGGACCTACTATATTGCACAGAAAGTGAAAGTGAAAGTCATAGTTGCTCAGTCGTGTCCGACTCTGCAACCCCATGGACTGTAGCCCAGCAGGCTCCTCTGTCCATGGGATTTTCCAGGCAAGAATACTGGAGTGGATTGCCATTCCCTTCTCCAGGGAATCTTCCTGACTCAGGGCTCAAACCTGCGTCTTCTGCACTGCAGGCAGATTCTTTATCATCTGAGCCTATTCTCTATATCTTACAATAACCTGTAATGGAAGAAAATGTAAATAATGAATATATATGTGTGTGTGAATCACTTTGCTGTACACCTTAAACTAACACAACATTGTAAGTCAACTCTAATTAAAATTTTAAAAACACGTTAACAAAATAGAAGATACAAAAAGGAACATAGCATGCGATTCCACTTATATAAAGTTCAGGGAGGTCCACACTTTCACTGCTGAGGGCCTGTATTCAACCCCTGGACAGAGAACTAAGATTCCACAAGCCACATGGTGTGGCCAAAAAAAAAAAAAAAAAAAATTAGATGACAGGCAAACTATACTACTTTGTTTAGGGACGTATGCATGAACAGTTTTTAAAAAGCAAGAAAATGGCTTTTCATGAAGATGGCGCCGAAGGCGAAGAAGGAAGCCCCTGCCCCTCCTAAAGCTGAAGCCAAAGCAAAGGCTTTGAAGGCCAAGAAAGCAGTGTTGAAAGGTGTCCACAGCCACAAGAAAAAGAAGATCCGGACGTCACCCACCTTCCGGCGGCCCAAAACACTGCGGCTCAGGAGGCAGCCCAAATATCCTCGGAAGAGCGCCCCTAGGAGAAACAAACCTGACCACTGTGCTATCAAATTCCCCCTCACCACCGAGTCAGCCATGAAGAAAATAGAAGACAACACACTGGTATTCACTGTGGATGTCAAGGCCAACAAGCACCAAATTAAACAGGCTGTGAAGAAGCTCTATGACACTGACATGGCTAAGGTCAATACTCTGCTCAGGCCTGATGGAGAGAAGAAGGCATATGTTTGACTGACTCCTGACTACGATGCTTTGGATGTTGCCAACAAAATTTGGATCATCTAAACTGAGTCCAGCTGGCTAATTCCAAATATAACAGTTTTCACTATAAAAAAAAAAAAAAAAAAAGGCAAGAAAATGACCAATGAGGAAGAAATAGGCCTGGGAGGAAGTTTCTGGTGTGCCAATAATGTATTTCTTGGTGGGTATTTGCTTCATAACTATTTATCAGATTGTTTATCTGTGTTTTAACTACTTGTCAGTATGCATAGTTCATAACACAATGGCTTTAAAAGTTAGATGCAAAAAAGATAATCTAAAGACTCGGACACAGCTGAGCGAATGAACTGAACTGAACTGATGTAGATGATAATCTCCTTTTATGAGTCACTTGCAAAATCAAATCTAATGTAAATTGAAAACTATAAAACAACATTGACTGAAATTAAAGATGACCTAAATAAAAGGAAAGACATCTCTTGGTCATAGATAAGAACATTTAATATTATTAATTTGGGGGGCATTATTCCCCCCAAATTTCCATACAGATTCAATGCAATCCCTATTTTTTTTTTTCAGAAATGGAAAAACTGATTCTCAAATTGATACTGAATTGCAAGGGACACCAAACAGCTAAAATAATAGTGAAAAGGAAAACACCACGGCAGGACTCACACTTCCTCATTTCAAAACTTACTGCAAAGCTACAATAACCAATGCTGTGTTACACTGGGAAGAAGAGAGCATAGGTGTAAATCTTTCTGAACTTGGATTAGGCACTGGCTTCTTAGATATGACACCAAAGATAGTAAACCAACAGCGGAACAGCCAGAGGGAGAAAAAAGAGGTAAACTGAACATTGTCAAAATAAAAACTTTTGTACTTCCTTGTATACTATCAAGAGATTGAAAAGATAACCCACAGAATGGGAGAAAATTTTTGTAAATCATGTATCTGACAGGTCTAATATCCAGAATATATAAAGAACTCTTACCACTCAATAACAAAAATGCAACTTATTTAAAAAATAGGCAAGGGATTTGAACAGACATTTCCCCAAAGAGGAAATGCAGGTGGTCAATAAGCATAGGAAAAGAGAAATGTAATTATTAATTATTAATTAGAGAAATGTAAATCAAAACTCCAGGAGATGGTGAGGGACAGGGAGGCCTGGCGTGCTGCAGTCTATGGGGTCGCAAAGAGTTGAACACTGAGCAACAACAAATCAAAACCACAATGAAACACCAGCCATTCTAGGATGGTTAGAATCACAAAGTTAGGAGACTGTGCAGAAATGAGAACCTGGATAGAGTGCTGCAGGAATATAAAATGGTGCCACTTTGGGGAAAAGTCTAACAGTTCCTCAAAAAGTTAAAAATGGAGTAACCATATTGCCCAGAAAAGACAGAGGAACCAGAGATCGAATTGTCAACATCTGTTGGATCATAGAAAAAGCAAGAGAACTCCACAAAAATATCTACTGCCTCACTGACTACACTAAAGTCTTTGACTATGTGGATCACGACAAACTGTGCAAAAGTGTTCAAGGGATGGGAATTTACCTTAGGAAAGGCCAGCTTACCTGCCTCCTGAGAAATCTGTATGCAGGTCAAGAAGCAACAGTTAGAACCGGACATGGAACAACAGACTGGTTACAAATTGGGAAAGGAGTACATCAAGGCTGTATATTGTCACCCTGCTTATTTAACTCACATGCAGAGTACATCATACGAAATGCCAGACTGGATGAAGCACAAGCTGGAATCAAGATTGCCGGGAGAAATATCAATAACCTCAGATATACAGATGACACCTTATGGCAGAAAGCGAAGAGGAACTGAAGAGCCTCTTGATGAAAGTGAAAGAGGAGAGTGAAAAAGCTGGTTTAAAACTCAACATTCAAAAAACAAAGATCATGGCATCCGGTCCCATCACTTCACAGCAAATAGATGGAGAGACAGTGGAAACAGTGAAAGACTTATTTTCTTGGGCTCCAAAATCATGGCAGATGGTGACTGCAGCCATGGAATTAAAAGACACTGCTCCTTGGAAGAAAAGCTATGACCAACCTAGGCAGCATATAAAAAAGCAGAGACATTACTGTGCCAACAAAGGTCCATATAGTCAAAGCTATGGTTTTTCCAGTAGTCATGTATGGATGGAAGAATTGGACTAGGATGCTTTTGAACTATGGTGCTGGACTCTTGAAATTTCCCTGGACTGCAAGGAGATCAAACCAGTCAATCCTAAAGGAAATCAACCCTGAATATACATTGGAAGGACTGATACTGAAGCTGAAATTCCAATACCTTGGCCACGTGATGCGAAGAACTGACTCATTGGAAAAGACCCTGATGCTGGGAAAGATTGAAGGCAAGAAAAGGTAACGACAGAGGATGAGATGGTTAGATGGCATCGCCAACTCGATGGACATAAGTTTGAGCAAGCTCCGGGAGTTGGTGATGGACAGGGAAGTCTGGCGTGCTGAAGTCCATGGGGTCACAAAGAGTGGATGCAACTGATCTGAACTGAAATGACCCAGAAATTCCACTCCTGGGTATATACCCAAGAGAACTGAAAATAAATGTTCACACAAAAACTTGTATATAAATGTTGACAGCAGCATTATTTATAAGAGCCGAATATCAATTGATAAAATGGAAAAACAAATATGGGATATCCATACAATGGAATATTATTCAGCCATAAATGAAGCACTGATATATGCCACAATGTGGATGAACTTTGAAAATAAGCTAAGTGAAAGAAGCCAGTCGTAAAAGACCACCTATTATTTAATTCCATCTCTGTGAAATGTCCAAAATAGGCAAACCATAGACACAGAAGGTGGACTAATAGTTGCTAGGAACTGGGGAGAGCGAGAAATGGGGACTGACTACTGTTACAAAACCCAGTTCAACTGAGTAAGTGGTAAAGCTCTTCCTGGCTTTATTCACTCATCACGAATCATGCAGCAGCCCATCTAGCAAACAGAAAGGAGCTCTGAAGAACCGGATAAAATAGAAGACTTTTACAGGCAGAAAGAGGTGGGACAAGGAAATTAGTCAGCAAAGAGCTGATTATGTCAGCTGAGGTGGCCTTCCTTTGGGGAACTGCAGGGGTCTATCAATGGTTCACTACTGCAAAGCAGGAAATTCCAGAATGGCTGATTAAGACTGCATTCCTAACTGAAACCACAATTAGGTTAGGTATGAAGTCCTGGTTTTGTCCCTTGAGCTTAGCATGTGATCCCATTTGGGACTTCTTACCTCTCTTTTGACCATGTGGGATGTGCTCAGTCGCGTCTGACTCTCTGCAGCTCTATGGACTGCAGCCGGCCAGGCTCCCCTGTCCATCGAATTTCTCAGGCAGCAGTACTGGAGTGGGTTGCCATTTCCTTCTCCAGGGATCTTCCCAACCCAGGGATCAAACCTGCGTCTCCTGAGTCTCCTGCACTGCAGGCGGATTCTTCACCTGCTGAACCATCAGTGTTTCTTTCTGAGGTGATGAAAACGTTGTGGAATTTGACAGGGAGGATGCTTGCACAAACTTGTGTATACACTATAAATCACTGTACATGTGTTTAGTTGTTGTGTCCAACTCTTTCCAGACTGCGTGGACTACAGTCCGCCAGGCTGCTCTGTCCATGGTATTCTCCAGGCAAGAATATTGGAGTGGTTGCCATTTCCTTCTCCAGGGGATCCTTCCAGCCCAGGGATTGAACCTGCCTCTCCTGCATTGGCAAGCGGGTCCTTTACCACTGAGCCACCAGGGAAGCCCACTGCATACTTACGAGAGCCAATTTTATGGTACACGAATGGTACCCCAATTTTTAATGGAATTTTCAGAAAAAAACTAATAAATTGCAAATTGTTTCCTTTCTTTAAAATTTCACCCACTAAACTTAAATTTTAAAAAAGAAAAAAACCAAATCAGTGACCGTGCTCATTGTAAGAAAAATTAAAAGCATCCCACTGGGGAACCACCACCCCCTTCCAAACAACTCCCATCTCTGTTATCACTGCTTAAAGAACGAGAATCACTTCGAGTGTTGCTTTTGTTACCAGTGGAAAGAATGCCTCCAACCCTCCCTCCAGCATACCACTGCCCCCTCACCAGCCCCCCTCCCCCGTACACAGGCTGGCAGTAAAAAAGGAAGGAAATATTAGCCCTAAAAATATTGCTAATGCATCCCTCCCCAGGACTCCAGCTCTGAGTGGGGAGTCCGGCAGACCTGCGGCCTGCAGGCCGGATCATGCAGGGTACCACCGGTGTGGTGTGAGCAGAACGGCGGGGACTTGCGGAGCGTGCTGCGAAGCTGTCGGGCAGTCTTAGGGGCGCGCGCGCCGGGGACAGGGTGGGGCTCGTGGGACAGTCTAGGGGCCGACGCGGGTCCGCAGTCCGGACTTGGGGGCCATGGGGCGGGGCTTGAGGACGAAGGGGTGTGGCGTCAGGGCGGGGGCGGGGCGCACCCGCTGTCTTGGCGTGGGGGCTACGGGGAGGAGTGTGGAGGTCGCGGGGGCGTAGTAGGGTAGGGGCGGGGCCTAGGGGTAGGGGCGGGGCGTGGGCCGCGGGCCCCGAGAGCTCGGGAGGGGCCAGACGCGGGAGGGGCCGGACGCGGGCGGGGCGGACTCTGGGACGCTAGCGGCTGGCAGGTCCGTGCCCAGACAGCTGCGGCGGCGGCCACACGCGGAGCCCCGATCCCAACCCTCTCTGCGCCCGGCCATGCCACCTCCCCCGCCGCCCACCGTGCTGGTGCCGTCGGAGCGCGCCGTGGTGCTTCTGTCGTGCGTGCTTTCCGCTGTGGGCTCGGGCCTGCTGATAACCACGCACGCCCTGTGGCCCGACCTGCGCAGCCTGGCGCGGCGCCTGCTGCTCTTCCTGTCCCTGGCCGACCTGCTCTCGGCCGCCTCTTACTTCTACGGGGTCCTGCAGGACTTCGAGGACTCCTCGTGGGACTGCGTGCTGCAGGGCGCGCTCTCCACCTTCGCCAACACCAGCTCCTTCTTCTGGACGGTGGCCATCGCCCTCTACCTGTATCTCAGCATCGTGCGCACAGCGCGCGGGCCGGAGACTGGCCACCTGCTCTGGACTTTCCATGTCGTCAGGTGGGTGGCGGCGACGCCGCTTTCCTTCAGGTTCCCTGATCCCTGCCCGGATCCTGTGTGCTGTCCCTGTGGCCCTCGCCACGCTCAGGGCCACGTGTCTTGGTCAGACCTCTGACCGGCCACTCAGCCGGCAGTGTCTGCTCATGTCCCGGGACAGCCCTGGGTCAGCGGAATGATGGTCTTGATGAACTAGTTCTGTATATCGCCGCAGGGGGCGTCCCTTTGAGGTGGCCCCAGCTCAAGCCTCCCAGGGAGGTGGGTGCCTCAGCGCAGGCCCTGGAGCGTGGGCGACTAGAGCTCACCCTCAGAGCCAGACCCTGGTAACTTGGAAGCACCTGGAGAGCTGGTGAGGCCACTCTGGACCTTTGGCCTCCTGTTTCACTGTGTTCTGGCCATCTCTGCTGCCGGTGGGCATGGGGGCAGGCACCTGAGAGATGAGTTAGGTGCCCCAGGATGGAAAAGTACATGTGGTTCATGTGGCCACTCTCAGGCTGCCCTCCACCCAACCCTCTGCCTCGGCGCTAAAATTTAGGAAGGACAGTCTTGTTTATTTTATCTTAACTCATCTCTAAACCTCAGGCACCAATCTCTTGTTATCTGTGTTCTAGATAATCTTTCTTTCCAGCGTTCAGCAGCTCTGAAATTGAGGTCAGAGCCAGAGGCTGGTCTGGAAGACAGCTGCCAGCTGCCTGGAGTCTCTGGGTAGCGAGAACCAAGGCCTTGTCCTGCCCTGGCATTGTAGTGTCTCATCCAGCTAGCTCTCACCTGTGAACCAAGGTTGGCCCCTTTCCATTGTAATCCCAGGGCTCAAACATCTGGTGAGGTCCTCTGCTGAACCCACGGCAGGAATTTTATAGAGCTTCTTTCCTCTTCTCCCTCCTCCAAATAAGAGCACCAAATGCTGCCCTAATTATAGGTCCTCTCTGTTAAATACTTGAGTTCTTTCCAAGGGACAGAGGATGGTCAGCACTTTTGTAGAGACAAGTCACCTGGGTGTCACAACAGTGAGGTCACAAGCCTGCAAGAGTCACTTGACCTCCAGGACTCACGGCTGTTGGAGGGAGGCCAGCTGGTCCCTGGGAAATTAAATGGCCTGCTTCTCAGCTGTTCAAGTCAAAATGTTTGCAGTGAGCCATTCAGACAGGGTCAGGTGCTGCAGAGATCCCCAGAGAGGGGGTGACCTTTCCTTTCTCTCTGTCCAACCGGATCTCTGCATCCATTTCTGGGACCCTGTTCTTGGGAGGCTGGTTGGGTGTGGGCAGCGTGGAGCTCAAGTGTACCTGGGAAGGTGCCCAAGACTTTCTTTGCAAGGTTCTCTTCTCTTTTCCTCCCCTCTTTTGAAAAGTACTGAATACAATGTATTTTTTAAGTGATAAAGAGAACCTGTGCAGCTTCTATAGAAAAGACACATTCCCTAAGAACCTTTCTTTTCACTTCTGTGATGCTTAGGGAAAGCCTCTCAAGAAAGCCTGTGTGTCCTTCTGTGGCTATAAGGAAGCAGATTGTTCCTCTTGTCTGTTGTATGTGATCCCCCTACTTTATATATACATGGCTACATTCAGTCTACAGTTGCAGTGCACAGGCTCAATAGTTGTGGTAGTTTAGTTACCTCACCAGGGTTCGAACCCAAGTCTCCTGCATTGGAAGGTGGATTCTTAACTACTGGACCACCAGAGAAGTCCCTATCTACTTTCTTCTTAAAAGAAAAAAGAAATTTTTCCTGTCAAAGGGACTTTGACAATTTTTTCTCTTCCAGAAATTAGCACTCCCTTTGCTAGTCTAAAAATTGGTAAAAACCTGTCCAGCAGGTTCATGTATTGACCTGGATCCTCCCAGACGATATTGCTAAGGACTCTTCAGTGTCTTTCTTTGAAGGATTAATTTATGGCTGCTGAACGACCTCTTCAGTTCAGTTCAGTCACTCAGTCGTGTCCGACTCTCTGTGACCCCATGGACTGCAGCACGCCAGGCTTCTTTGTCCATCACCAACTCCCGGAGCTTGCTCAAACTCATGTCCATTAAGTTGGTGATGCCATCCAGCCATCTCATCCTCTGTCGTCCCTTCTCATCCTCTGTCGTCCCTTCTCCTCCTGCCTTCAATCTTTCCCAGCATCAGGGTCTTTTCCAGTGAGTTAGTTCTTAGCATGAGGTGGCCAAAGTATTGGAATTTCAGCTTTAGCATCAGTCCTTCAGTGAATATTTAGGACTGATTTCCTTTAGGATTGATGGTTTGATCCCCTTGCTATCCAAGGGACGCTTAAGTCTTCTTTGGCACCACAGTTCAAAAACATCAGTTCTTTGGTGCTCAGCTTTCTTTATAGTCCAACACTCCCATCCATACATGACTTCAGGAAAAACCATATCTTTGACTATATGGACCTTTGTAGGCAAAGTAATGTCTCTGCTTTTTTTATATGCTGCCCAGGTTGGTCATAGCTTTTCTTCCAAGGAGCAAGTGTCTTTTAATTCCATGGCTGCAGTTGCCATCTGCTGTGATTTTGGAGCCCAAGAAAATAAGTCTTTCACTGTTTCCATTGTTTCTCCATCTATTTGCTGTGAAGTGATGGGACTGGATGCCATGATCTTCGTTTTTTGAATGTTGAGTTTTAAACCAGCTTTTTCACTCTCCTCTTTCACTTTCATCAAGAGGCTCTTCAGTTCCTCTTCGCTTTCTGCCATAAGGGTGGTGTCATCTGTATATCTGAGGTTATTGATATTTCTCCCGGCAATCTTGATTCCAGCTTGTGCTTCATCCAGTCTGGCATTTCGTATGATGTACTCTTTATGTAAGTTAAATAAGCAGTGTGACAATATACAACCTTGATGTACTCCTTTCCCAATTTGAAACCAGCCTGTTGTTCCATGTCCAGTTCTAGCTGTTGCTTCTTGACCTGCATACAGATTTCTCAGGAGGCAGGTAAGGTAGTCTGGTATTCCCATCCCTTGAAGACTTTTGCACAGTTTGTCGTGATCCACATAGTCAAAGGCTTTAGTGTAGTCAGTGAAGCAGAAGTCGATATTTTTGTGGAGTTCTCTTGCTTTTTCTATGATCCAGCAGATGTTGGCAATTTGATTTCTGGTTCCTGTCTTTTCTAAATCCAGCTTGAACATCTGGAAGTTCTCAGTTCACATACTGTTGAAGCCTGGCTTGGAGAATTTTGAGGATTACTTTGCTAGTGTATGAGATGAGTACAATTGTGCGGTAGTTTGAAGAGTCTTTGGGATTGCCTTTCTTTGGGATTGGAATGAACACTGACCTTTTCCAGTCCTGTTGCCACTGCTGAGTTTTCCAAGTTTGCTGGCATATTGAGTGCAGCACTTTAACAGCATCATCTTTTAGGATTTGAAATAGCTCAATAGGAATTCTATTACCTCCACAAACAAGGACCTCTTGGCAGTGGGAAGTCTCATCTTCAGACTCAGGTTACACAGTGACCCAGTCGTTAACTATGTCAAATGACTGGAAATCAGTCCTCTTCTTCAGACCTTCCAGTCTCCAAAAATATTTTAAAATATGAATATAGGAAAGGTCAATCTCTATTCTCTAAAGAGTTCTTATGAGTTGATTTTTTCAAAGAAAACTGACAAATATCTTTAGAAATGGACAGAGGACATTCTGACAAAATAGTAAAAGCGTGAATACTCAATACAAGCAATAACAAAGAAGTACCATTTTCTCTTTAAATTAGAAGGAAAAAAGTAGTAAGGCAGGATATTAATGTGATATGCAGATGAAACTGGTGTTTTCCTAATTATTTTTGGCCATGTAAATTGGAATAATCCATGTAGAAAGTATTTGGTTCATACCCCTTGATCCCAGAAATCCTATTATAGGGATCTAGTCAAAGGAGATCAACCAAATGACATGCAAAGCCGGATGTACAAAGGAGTTTGCATGGCACTGTTAGCCAGTGATGACAATTTGAAAGCAACCTTAATGTCCAAAAAATAGGAGATCAGTAAGTTATAGACTATACCCCACCTGGAAGCGTTATGCTGTTAAATACGGGCCATGAACTCTACAAGTAATATATATTTTTTAAGTGGTAGGACATGATAAGTGGGAAAAGCCATCTATAGAGCTGAATGCAGCCATACACTGCAGGAGGCTGGAGAGAGTCATGCATGCAGGCAAGTACCCAAGAAGTCCCTGTATGCCCCTGGGGCCCTATGATAATGCCTGACATAGTTTCCTTTACTGAAAGACTTAAAAAAAAAAAATCTCATTGGGGAAGGAGGGCAGCTTAGACTTTATCCTCAGAGGTCAGGCTCCTGAGGTCTTGCAAAGTGCTGCCTTGATCCTCCAAAACCCAGCGGACTCACCCAGGATTTGTCACACTCCAGCCACAGCTGATGAGACTTGCCTGAGCCACAGAGCTATGAGTGGGAGGCTCTGGGTTAGAACTTCAAGGTCAGTGGCCCTTTAGGATTCCATCTTGTCTCTTGGCCTTGACAATAATTTTTTAAACTGAGAGGTAATTTGGCAGTCATTTATTTTTAGCTCTCTGGATTTCCCCCATTGTTAACGTGTAATTAAACACGTTAGTGTTATTTATCTTTTCCAATAATTTTTTTCTGGAATCATTTAAGAGTAAGTTGCAGACCTGATGCCCCCGACTCCCAATCCTTCAGGGTGTATTTCCAAAAGGCAAGGACAGTCTCTTGCATGACCATGTTGTTAGTGTTGTTCAATTGCTAAGTCATGTCTGACTCTTTGCGACCCCATGGACTATAGCCCACCAGGCTCTGTCCATGGAATTTCCCAAGCAAGAATAACGGAGCGGGTTGCCATTTCCTTTTCCAGGGAACCTTCCCGATTCAGGGATTGAATCCACATCTCCTGCATTGGCAGGCAGATTCTTTACCACTGAGACACCTGGGAATAGCACAGGCACCCTATTTTGTAGGATGTCTCTCTCACCCAGGTTGCCTGATGCTTCCTTGTGAGTGGATCTGTTGCAGAAAGGGGGACCCCCTTTAGGTGCTTGTCTAACACCAGGGAATGAATTGTCCAAAGAGGCACACGTGCTGACAAAGCAACAGACTTTGTTGGGAAGGGGCGTCCCCGGGGAGAGCAGTAGGTAAAGGAACCCAGGAGGACTGCTCTGCCATGTGGCTCACAGCCTTGGGTTTTATGATGAGGGAATTCATTTCCAGGTAGTCTCTGGCCAATCACTGTGACTCAAGGCCCTTCCTGGTGGTGTGAGTATTGCTTGGCCAAGATGGATTCCAACGAGGAGGATTCTGGGATGACGTATGGACTGGAGTCTCCTGTCTCCTTTTGACCTTTCCCAAATTCTTCTGGTTGGTGGTGGCTTGTTAGTTCCCTGTCCCTTACCAGAATCACCTAGTGAAAAATAACTCATGCAGATGGTTACTGGAGTGAGCAGTGTCAGTCATGTGTCCCCTAACAGATACAGAATCGGCACTTTGGGCTGAAATCTCACAGAAACTGGTTCTCGCTTGCTACCTGGGGGTGGCTGGCGACTGTGATTTGTACGTTTCCTAGTGATGTTCACTTTGATCACTTGGTGATCACTTGGTCGAGGTGTTATCTACCAGTCTCCCCTGTAGTTACTCTTTTTCCCTTTGTAATTAATAAGGATCTTGTCTAGATAAACCTCCTGGAAGTCTCAAGGTCTCACTCAAGGGTTTCACATCCATTGATTCCTATAGCGTTCCAAGGTGAATCTTCTGGTTGTTGCTTCATTTTTAAGTGAAGTGAAACTGAAAATTGTTCAGTCGTGTCCAACTCTTTGCGACACCATGGACTATACAGTCCATGGAATTCTCTAGGCCAGAATACTGGAGTGGGTAACCTATCCTTCTCCAGTGGATCAAACTAGCGTCTCCTGCATTGCTGGTGGATTCTTTACCAACTAAACTATCAGGGAAGCCAAGGTGTGAGAATATTCCACATTCAAGGGCAAGTCCTATATCAAGTCCCTTTGTACTGTGTCTTAGCAGTGGAGATGGCATTATACCAACACCACGTAATTGATCGATTGCTTGAAACATAGTTGACTTACAATGTTGTGTTAGTTTCAGGTGTATAACACAGATTCAGTTATATATTTATATTCTTTTCTAGATTCATTTTCCTTATAGGTTATTAAAAAATACTGAGTAGAGTTTCCTGTACTATGCACTAGGTCCTTGTTGTTTATCTATTTTATATATAGTTGTGTGTATATGTTAATCGCAAACACTTAGGATCCTAAATTATCCACCCCCTCTCTCCCTTTTGGTAACCATAAGTTTGTGCTTATGTTGTACAGGCATGTGGATAAGCATCTGGGACCATCTGTTTGCAGTTCTCACCTATGAAAGTGCTGGGCAGCCCAGTGGCCATGGGTGGGGTCATTTCCCTTTTGATAAGATAAGCCTAAAACCATCTCTGTCGCCTTGCAGAAAGCAACCTGCCTTTCAAAACAGCCCCTCTTCCCCCACAAGGTGGTGGACTCCTTCTGAACCAGACGGGCAGGGTCCTTAACTGTCCCCAACACGCGTGCCCCAGGGCCACTGGTGTGTCCTGTGATTGCGGGGGGAGGTTGGGCCAGGGGTGCCGCATCTCGCCATGGGCCCGGGCCAAGCTGGCCACCTCCAGCAGCCTTAGGATTTCTTTGGGCTCCACTGAAGTAGGGATAGATGTGGGCATGACCCCTGGCCCACGTGCCCACCCACCCTCTGGCAGTGGCTGGGAGTTCTGGAGGAAGAGAGAAATCTAGGGCACCCCAGGGTCACCATAAAACCCCCTGCTGTGGGGAGGGGGAAGTTCCCGCGCAGAGAAAAGGGGAACCGTGGGCCCTGAAGGGGAGAGCCTGTGAGCTCTCTAAGCAGACACCAGCTCGCTCACCGAGGGCCCAGCGACAAGGCCCCAGACGGGCCGTGCCTGAATGGGGATGGATTCAACGGCCGCGTGAGCAGCACCCCATGCCAGGTGGTGCTCCCCAAAATGACAAGAGCTGAACTGACTTTGTTTTCTGAGAGCGCTGCTACAGTGAGTTCTCTGCACTGCGTTTGCATGTTCATGGGGGCACCGTGGGTTGCCCCTTGACTCTGCTGGGGCACAGGCAGATGCCACCGGCCTTACCTGGGCCCAGGTGGGCAGGAAAGCATCTCTGTGTGCTACAGAGCGCTCCTCGGCCCCCAGAACCAGGACTGCAGAGCCTGGTGCTGGCAGGGGGTGTTTCGCTTCTGCAGCCAGGGCCGCAGAGCGACCTCGTGGTGGCCTGGCCAGTGGCTGGCGCCCTGAACGCCCACGTCCTGCCCCTCTGCCCGGCACTTCACACTAAGAGCCCATTGTCCGGGCAGAAACCTCCAGGCCTCCTCAGGCCTGGATTCCTTTCCCCACGCCCTGCTCCCTGCAGCTGCCTCCCTCCGAGCTGGCTCTGTCCTGCTCCCAAGAGCTTCTAAATCGGCACATTGTTGCCTGGTGGTTTCGTCCTCGGAGCATCTCGGGGTCACGTTCACAGTCATGGCTTTCCGTAGGGCACAGGCCCAGGGACCAGGCTCTGCTGTTTGGGGGAGAAGACCCTCCTGTGGCCTTCCCAGCAAGGGCCACCCATGTAGCAGAGATCTGTAGGAAGGGTGAGGTCTGGTGAGGGGGGAGTGCAGGAATCCACGGTGGACTAAGGAGATTTGGAGCCCGTGGGGGAAGGGTCTTCCCATCACCGAGTCACGCCAGGTGTTCCCCACCCTGACTGGTGGGACAGATTTCAGAAGATCCCCAACTGGGCAGACTGGGATCTCTGAGGGAAACGCAGAGCGTTGCTCTTGTGGACACCGGCCGTCTCTGGTAGGACTCTAACAAATGCCAGGGAATCCAGGTGTGGGATGTAGCCTGCTCACTGCCCAGCTGATCCTGCATTGGTTCAGCTTCTCACTGGGCAACCAAAGAACGAAGTGAATGCTGAGTTCCACAAGCCAAGCTCATGTCCAGTCTGCAGGACTTTTGTCAGTTTACACCTCCCCTAAGCTTACTGAGGGCCCCCCAGCTCTGCAGGTCTGGGTGTGATGAGAGGGGAGGTCCCCTGTGTGTCTCTCCCCTACAGTTGGTAAGACAGCCTCTTCCTTAGTCTGCTCCAGCTGCCCTAACAAAGCCCACGGACTGGGTGGGGCACTTAAACAACAGACATCCTCCCCTCCAGGTCCCAGAGGCTGGAAGTCTGAGATCCAGGTGTGGGCAGGGCCTCCCCTCCTGGCTTGCAGAGAGCCGTCTGCACCCTGTGTCCTCACATGGTTGTCCCTCAGTGAGTGTTTGCATCCAGATCTCTTCTTACAAGGCCATTCCTTGTTGTTCAGTCTCTTAGTCGTGTCTGACTCTTTGTGACCCCAGGGACTGTAGCATATCAGGCTTCCCTGTCCATCACCATTTCCTAGAGCTTCCTCAAACTCATGTCCATTGAGTTGGGGATGCCATCCAACCATCTCATCCTCCTCTGCTGCTCCCATCTCCTCCTGCCCTCAATCTTGCCCTGCATCAGGGTCTTTTCCAGTGAGAGGGCTCTTCACATCAGGTGGCCAAAGTATTGGAGCTTCAGAGTCAGTCCTTCCAAAGAATATTCAGGGTTGATTTCCTTTAGGATTGACTGGTATGATCTCCTTGCAGTCCAAGGGACTCTCAAATTTTCTTGCATGGACACCTGTCCTATTGAATTAGGACCCACCCAATGACCTCATTTTGACCTCATCACCTCTTTAAAGATCTTATCCCCAGACATAGTCCCATCCTGATGTTCTAGGGGTTCGGACTTCAACACAGGAATCTAGGGGAGATGGGGAGACATACCCACCCCAAAACTGCCTCTGAAGGGGGAGGAAGCCAGCTTGGAATCTGGCCTCGGTTTCCAGGCAAACACAGGTGAGAGCTGGGGCTGGATGCCTCTGGGACAAGCTCTTGGTGCCCTTCCACGTAGGGCATTCTGCTCACAGATGGGCTTCTGTTGTTGTTCAGTTGTTCAGTCCTGTCTTTGCAACCCCATGGACTATAGCACACCAGGTTTCCCTGTCCTTTGCCATCTCCTGGAGTTTGCTCAAACTCATAGCCATTGAGTCAGTGATGCCATCCAACCATCTAATCCTCTGCACCCCCCCCGCCTTTTTTTTGTGGTCTTCAGGTGCCTTCCATCTAAGGGACCCCAGCTCTGCTTCTCCTCAGCCTGTATCACAGGTTTGGAGAGAAGAGGTCACCTGCGCTAACCATGTCTCTCCTCAGGCCTTTTCACAGCATCCCCTGCACGTGGTCACATGACTTCCTTCCCTTGGTGGGATCGGGGAGGGGAGAAAACTGCCAGTTCAGCCCCCTGCTCTGGGACTTGAGCAGCATGCCTGCCTTTTCTTTCCTCTGGCCTCCTGATGGCTATTGCACTCACAAGACCTCCTCAAAAGTCTTTCAGCACTCAAGGCCCAGTACCTCCTCATATGCCCGCTCTGGTGCCAGCTTCACAGGCTCAGGTTTAGAATGTGGGTCCCAGGTGTCCACATGGAGGGAGGACAGCTTGCTGGCCGCTCTCCATCACCCGCATCTGGGCGTCAGGGAGAGCTCTCTGACCTTCTGGGTCATGGTCAATTGCAACCCTTGGTCTGTTTCACGTGTGCTGTTGCTAAGCCATATCTTACTTTTTTTAGTTTTATTGTTGGGTTTTTTTTTGATTGATGGTGGTTTTTTTACAGGGATAAAAAAAGGCCTGTTACGTGGTATTGGGTAGGCCAAAAACTTCATTTGCATTTTTCTGTACCATCTTACAGAAAAACCCAACCGAGCTTTTTGGCCAGCCCTATACTTGTCAGAAATTAGCAGTAGACTTTTCTGGAAAGTGGCAATTAGGTCATACATGTCTTTTCAGAGTCCCTTCCAGGGTCGCATACCACCAATAGCTCAGGGTGATCGCTTGGTCAGAGAGCAGCTTGGCTAATCTGAGGTTGCCAGCCTTTCTCCTCGCTCTGTAGGTGAGAACCCGGGGCAGTTTCAGCCCCCATCCTTTTCATCTCTTGTCTAGTGGTGACCTGGAGCCAGTTTGTGGGGCCCAACTGTTAAATTTCAGGGTATTTTTTGGGCTGGTTGTTAGCTAGAACTATCATTAAAAATTAAATTATTTAAACATACAATTAAATAAATTATATTAAAAACAAGAGTACTACTCAGAACCCCTTTGGTCCTAATTATAGTTTTGTTGGTTTGTAAAGCAGATGTCAGCAAACTTTTCCTGTAGAGGACAGGATAATGATTATTTTCAGCTCTGCAGGCCATGTGACCTCCCCGTGCAATTGCTCAGCTCAGCTCTTGCAGGCAGCCATAGGTGACATGTAACCAGTGAGTGTGGCTGTGTGCCAATAAAACTTTATTTTAAAGAACAGACAACAAATTGGGAGATTGGGACTGACATATATATCACTATATATAAATGTATATATTTATATATATATATATATATATTAGTTGCTAAGTCATGTCTCACTCTTGCAACCCCATGGCCTGTAGCCCACCAGGCTCCTCTGTCCATGGGGTTTCTCAGGCAAGAATATTGGAATGGGTTGCCACTTCCTCCTCCAGGGGATCTTCCTGACCCAGGGATCGAACCCAGGTCTCCTGCACTGCAGGCAGATTCTTTACCGACCGAGCCACCAAGGAGGAGAATGCTCTGTAATGACCTAAATGGGAAAAGAATCTGAAGAAAGAGTGGAAAATACTGTATATTAACACATATATGGAATCTAGAAAGATGCTACTGATGAACCTATCTACAGGGCAGCAGTGGAGATGCAGAAATAAACAGACTTGTGGACACAGTGGGGGTACAAGGTGGTGATTTGAGATAGTAGCATTGAAACGTACACATTACCTTATGAAAAGTAGGTAACCAGTGGGAATTCGCTGTGTGACACAGGGAACACAAAGCCAGTGCTCTGTGACAACCTGGGGGTGGGGGGGAAATGGGGAGGTTTAAGAGAGAGGGACATAGTATACCTATGACTGGTTCATGTTGCTATATGGCAGAAACCATCTCAATATTGTAAATTGCTTACTCTCCAATGAAAAGACTATAAAATAAGAATAAAAAGTGGATACATGTATATGTATAACTGATTCACTGAGGTACAGCAGGAACGAACACGTTCTAAATCAACTACACTCCAATTTAAAATAAATAAAATGGAAAAATAAATAAAACACAGACTTTGGGCTGGATTTGGCCTGAGAGCCCTAGTATGTTGGACCCCTGATCTCAAGTTAAGAAAGTGATTAGGAAATGTGAGTGTGTGCATGTGTGCTTTAGGCATGTCCGACTCTTTAAGACCCTATGGACTGTAGCCTGCCAGGCTCCTCTGTCCTCTGCCTGGATTCTCCAGGCAAGAATATTGGAGTCGGTTGCCATGCCCTCTTCCCGGGGATCTTCCCGACCCAGTGATCAAACCCATATCCTTATGTCTCCAGCAATGACAGGTGGATTCTTTACCACTAGTGCCACCTGTGAAGCCCCGGAAATGTTAGTAGTAAAGATAAAATGTAAAAGTGCTTCTTGTCTCTGAACCTAAGCCTACGGCCCACATAAGGGCAAGTGGGAAGCTGGATATTCAGGGGGAGGTGATGAGAATGGGCCAGGTCCCAGAGCAGGAAAAAAGAAGCAATATCTTCTGGTGTTGGAAAAGTGTTACCTTAGTCAGAGAGAGGTTGCTCGTGTCAAACGTCATATCAACTTCATATCATGCCAGTAAAGTTCCCAGCACTTGTCTGATGCCCCAGGTCTTCCTCATTTCACTTCCATTTTACTTGTTAAGGAAAATGAAAATAGCATCCACCTTCACATCATGGAACTACTCTCATTGGCTAACTGCAACCACAAGTTGGCTGCGGATACCAGAGTTTGGAAAAAGTCAACAAGAGCATCCTGTGAGAATCAGTTGACTGTATGGAGTGTACAATGAGGAGTATTGTATATTTTATTATTATTTACAGATTGTGTGCCTCGCCTCACATCGTTTAAAAAAAAAACAGTGAAGTATGGTTGCTTTACTGCAAGAAATAAAGAACTTAAAGTGGTCCATTTTCAAGAATAGCTAGTTTTGAGTGACAGCTTGCTGATGCAATAGTTACAAAACTAAAAAGTCCAGAGAAACAGAGGAAGGGTGGGGTGCCTAGGCTTTTCACGCTGGCTCATTCTATTGGTGAATTCAAAACATAAGAACAGAAATAGGTGTGCAGGAAAGGAGGAAACAAGATGTCAGTGAGGGGCCAGCCCATAAAGAGAGAGGAAGTAAACCTAGGCGACATCTAGGAAGATTGTTCACCCCACAGTATTCAGCCAGTGAGGCACTGGAGGAGGGACTTGCATGCTAGGGATAACTTGCGGATAACTTGATCCGTGTAGCGACTCTGGGTGAACCTGCCCACCAGACACCCACTAGATGATCTTGCAAGACCATCATTAAAGCCTCACTTCCCGCTGCACGTTGTGTCTCCAAGATCATTCATTTGAGTTTGGGCTGGTGAGTGTGTTTCTCACATTACGATCGATGTGTTAGTTTCTGCTTACAGCAACGTGAATCAGCTCTAAATACACATGTATTCCCTTTTTTGGATTTTCTTCGCACAGGTCATCCCAGAGTCCTGAGTAGAGTTCCCTGAGCTATACCATAGGTTCTCATTAGTTATCTATTTTATGTGTTGTTGTTTAGTCACTAAGTCCTGTCTGACTCTTCTGCAACCCCATGGAGTGTATGTTAGCCTGCCAGGCTCCTCTGTCCATGGGATTTCCCAAGCAAGACTACTGGAGCAGGTTGCCATTTTTCTCCAGGGGTTCAATCCAGGGATCAAACCCGTGTCTCTGGTGTCTCTTGCATCCATAGGTGGATTCTTTACTGACTGGGCCACCCGGGAAGCCGGTCTATTTTATATAAAGTATCAATTGTGTAAATATGTAAATCCCAATCTGTCAATTCATTGCACTCTCCCTTGCTCCCCTTGGTTTCCATACCTTTTACTTTATATTAGTAAAACTCATAATCAGTTTGTGTGTGTGTGTGTGTGTGTGTGTGTGTGTGTGTGTGTGTGTATGCAGACGTCTTTCTGATGTTAAAACATTACCAACACGCCAGTGTCTTTACCTATAAATTACGCATCTGGTGGAGCCTGCTTGGCAGGGTGATTAGACCATCCCGCCCATTCCCTTCCCACGCTCCCTGAGATCACTCCTTTTCCCACCTCCACCCAGGTACCTCCCAGGCAGCTTCTGGCTCCAGTAAAGCTGCTGTCTGGGCTCAAGTTCAAAGAGTGACTCTGATTGATCAACCCACAGTCTCAGCCCTTTCAAAACCTTTTGTCTATTTGGTCTTCCCTCTGGCTGTTTTCCAGCACAGACTCAGCTCCAGGCACACCCCAGTCACACAGAGAAGAGACATCACGTTGTAGCTTTTGTCTGTCAGACCAAAAGTTGTAAAACCTGGAAATGTCACCCTGTGGTCCCCAGGTTTCCTTTGGGGGCCCTGGGGAGGCTGAGGAGGGAAGGAGGCAGCTTCCTCCTGCCAAGCCTGTGCTGTCTTCCCCCCAGGATAGGAATCCCTGGCTCCCGTCCTGCTGGGGGATGGTCTTGACTCACTGCTCTCCCACCTCTAACTTCAGGATTTCTGGTTCAGCCCTTTAACAGGGGTCCCCAACCTCTGGGATCTAATGCTCGATGATCTGGGGTGGAGCTGCTGTAACCATAATAGAAATAAAGCGCACAATGCATGTAACGTGTTTTGTTGTTCAGTCGCTAAGTTGTGTCTTGACACTTTGTGACCCCATGAACTGCAGCACTCCAGGCTTCTCTGCCTTTCACTGTCTTCTGGAACTTGCTCAGTCTCTTGTCCCTTGAGTCGATGTTGCCATCCTCTGTCATCCTCTTCTCCTCCTGCCTTCAATCTTCCCCAGCACCAGGGTCTTCTGATGAGTCAGTTCTTCACATTAGGTGGCCAAAGTATTGGAGCTTCAGCTTCAGCATCAGTCCTTCCAATGAATATTCAGGGTTGATTTCCTGTAGGATTGACTGGTTTGATCTCCGTGCTGTCCAAGGGACACTCAACAGTCTTCTCCAACACCACATCCCAAAACCATCCTCCTCTACCCCTCAGTCTGTGGAAAAATTGTCTGCATGAAACCAGTGCCTGGTGCCAAAAAGGTTGGAGACTGCTGCTTTAAGCGCCTTTCACCTCCTTTCAGTAATGTCCTTGCGTGAACATTTAAGGAGTAAATTGGGAAAAGCTGTCTTGGCCACTGCACTCATACTTCATTCATTCAGGAAGTCCTAGTTTTGCCCCACCACATGCCAGGCACTGGTGTGGATGCTGAGATGGAGCAGTGAGCCCACATGGCCATCGCCTTCTGGAGCTCACAGTGGACACATGTTGTCCTCTACTAGGATGGCGTGAGGTTGTTTTTTTAAAATTGGAGGATAATTGCTTTACAATGTTGTGTTGGTTTCTGCCATACGACAGTGTTCATTGCAGTACTATTTACAATGGCTTGAGTTTTAAAATGGGAAACTTTTATTAAGACAAAATAATTTGATAGTAATATATATTAACTTAATAGATCAATAATTCTTCACAGGACAAGCATTTGGCTTCCCTGGTGGTCAAGTGATTAAGAATCCTCCTGCCAATGCAGGAGACATGGGTTCGATCCCTGGTTCAGGAAGATCCCACATGCCACAGAGCAACTAAGCCCATGTGCCACAACTCCTGAGTCTGCACTCTAGAGTCTGCACCCTGGAGCCCTTCTCCACAACAAGAGAAGCCACTGCACTGCAACTAGAGAGTAGCCCCCGCCAATCACAACTGAGAAATCCCTCTCCCAGCAACCAAGACCCAGTGCAACCACAAATAAAGTAAAAAAAAAAAAAAAAAATAGCACAGTCCATTGTAAGTGTAGCATAATAATCCCATAATCCTTTGATTTGAGTGGAGTTTTGGCTCCTCCTGTGCCTCTGTGCCTTCAAGGGGGACGTGTCACTTCTGCCTCTGGACAGCCGGAGCTGCAGGGCTGTGGGGCCCCTGCAGAGGTCAGCGGAGGATGGACACCAAACCTGCCCCAGGCCCAGGGAGCTGACTTTCTCCCATCACCATCCCCGCCCTGCCTCCTCCCCCATCCTGCAGCCTTTGGAGACCTTGATTGAAACACAGTTCTTCTAGCCTCCTTTTGGTAACAGACCAAGTGCAACTGGGATCACATCATTGTTCTATGACTTTCAGAAAGAGCCGGCATCCCTTACACAGAGCCCTTGAGGTAGAACTGCTTTCCGCATTAGGTGTTTTTCTAGTGACACTGTCCTGGTCACTGGGCAGCTGACCTGGGACATAGGCCTCTGTGTCCTCCTGGGGTCACAGGCCTCACAACTCCCTGGTGCCTGCACTGCAGGACTGGATCCTGGATCCTGGATCCTGGAACCTAGGGATGAGCCTGCCTGACATAAACATGGACACACCCTGTCCCGTGTGCACACCTCACGCTGATCAGTATTTATTCTGGTAATGACTGACTGCAATGCTCTGCTCCAGGCACCGTGATCATCCCCACTTGGTGCAGAAAAACACTGATGTGTTGCAGCCACGTGGGGCAGGCCCGAGACTTGGACCCAGCCTGTTGCATCGCCGTCCAAGCTCTTAAGCACCCTGCAGGCCTCCATGTTAGCTTGTTTGTGTCCCTCTCACCGATTTGAAAGGTTTTTGGGGGAGACTGGTGTGGGGACCACCGGGGAGGGGCCTTGGGGCTCGGCCCTAATCTGGGCTGTGTTGCCATTGTGTTAAACTCTAGAAAAGTCCATCAAGCACTGCCTTGAGAGGGTGCTCTGCCCCTGCTCTATGCTTTAGAGGGTCTCCTTGGGCTTCTCTGGTGGCTTAGATGGTAAAGAATCTGGCAGCGATGCAGGAGACTTGGGTTTGATCCCCAGGTTGGGAAGATCCCCTGGAGAAGGGAATGGCTACCCACTCCAGTATTCTTGCCTGGAGAATTTCATGAACAGAGTAGCCTGGCAGGCTACAGTCCATGGGGTCGCAAAGAGTCAGACAGGACTGAGCGACTAACACACCTGGATCCTTGCCAGGGCCCATGTAGACATGTCTGCCTAGAGCCTGCCCCCTCTTCTAGTTCCTGCTGCAGCTGCACAGGATCCTGACAGCCCCAAGCCGCCAGTGTATGTGTGCACTCCCGGACCCAGGGGCCTGTCTGCTAGTGGAGTGTCTGGATGATATTTGGCCACGTGGGCTGATGTTTGCAGGTTGGTGCCCAGTCCTCCCGATGCAGGAAGGAGCTGGCTGTTCCGGTGCTATGGTGTGTGATTTTAGTCACTCAGTTGTGTCCGACTCTTTGCGACCCCATGGACTGTAGAGTACCAGACTCCTCTGTCCACAGGATTTTCCAGGTAAAAGTACTAGAGTGGATTGCCATTTCCTTCTCCAGAGGATCTTCCTGACCCAGGGATCAAACCCCTGTCTCCCACACTGTAGGCAGACGCTTTACCATCTGAGCCACCAGGGAAGTGAGAGTGCTATAGCATCCTAGGCTCTGAGGAGCCTGGCAATTCTGAATTAGAACCCAGCCTCCGAGCGCTTGGGAGGCTGTGTGTGTCCAGGTGGGAGGCCAGGACATCCCGTGTCCCCTTTCCTGGGCTTGGGCAGAGCAGGGCTGGATTGGGGGCTTTGAGGACTCCCGCCCCTCTGCTCTCCAGGGACCCTGTCTGCTGCGGCCTTGGGAGAGCACTGGCCTTGTCTGCACAGCATCCCGGTCTCTTCGCCCTTCCTGGCTTTGCTGGGAGCTGGGTCTGACCTCACCGCGTCCTGTTTGCTCCTTACTCCTCAGCTGGGGGGTTCCGCTGGCCATCACCGTGGCAGCCGTGGCTCTAAAGAAGATCGGCTACGACGCCTCGGACGTGTCGGTGGGCTGGTGCTGGATCAACCTGGAGGCGGAGGACCGGGTGCTGTGGATGCTGCTGACCGGGAAGCTGTGGGAGCTGCTGGCCTACATCACCCTGCCCGTGCTCTACCTCCTCATCCGGAAGCACATTCACCGGGCGGTAGGTGCCCCCGGGGGGCCCGCCTGAGCTCTGTGTGGCCCGTGTCGCCCGGCGTCGGGGCCGGCCATCTCAGGGGAAGGACCAGTGACCGGCGAGAGTGAGGGAGGGTTTGTTCTGCATCACTCACCGTGACGCATGTCGAATTTTATAAGCACCGTGGGTTGTCTTGTTTGCTAATTACACAGCCCCGTCGGGACGAGTCCTTTTATTCCTTCGTTTGTGGATAGGAAACAAGGCTCACCAAGGTTAAGGGGCTCCCCAGACTCCTAGTGTCTGGAATTAAGGAGGCTACGAGCGCAGCCTGCGGTCTGGGCCACAGGTCTCTACTGCCCCCTCCTGGACAGACCCATGCAGTTGTTTAACCTTGAAAGGAACCTGAATGAAAGAGGCTTGCGTGCAGATGAGCACTAGCCACATAAGAATTGACCCGGCAGGGCCCCACCCGCACACCGCCCCGCCCCGAGGAGGGGAGGGGAGGCTACAGACTTCCGTTATCAGTGATACAAATAATTCACTTCTTATTCTTGGTGATTAAAATATCCTAAGTGGTAGATTTTTCGGGCTCTCAGGAATTCAATAGACTGGGCTGATCAGAAGTCTGCTAGTTCTGACCAGAAATTTTCGGAAAGAATGCTTTCCCTCTGATAATCTGACCGAATTGTCCCTTGTGCTGGACTACCAGTTCGTTTCTGCAGATGTAAAGTACAGGCTTTCTCCTAGCCACGTCCAAGTCCTTGTTGTGATTGTTAAGTCACTAAGTTGTGTCTGACTCTTTTGCCACCCCATGGACTGTACACCGCCTGTAGCCAGGCTCCGCTGTCCATAGGATTTCCCAGGTGAGAATCCTGGAGTGGGTTGCCATTCCCTTCTCCGGGGGATCTTCCCAACCCAGGGATCGAAACCACATCTGCATTGGCAGATGGATTCTTTACTGCTGACCCAGCAGGGAAGCCAGTCATGTGCAAACTACTACCCCAGAAGTGCTCAGATTAGCCCATCCATTGATTTGCTCAAGCATTCATTCAGTGCATTTTTATTGAGCATCTACTATACATAAAAGTTCTGTGTGGCAATGGGAGTTTCTAATGAGAATTCAAGCCTGGTTCCTGCACTCCTAGGAGGAAGCAGAGGTGTAACTACGATGGAAGATAAAATACGGCACGTGGCTGGAGCGGTAGCAGAGTGAAAGCTCTGGGGACAGATTTCCTAGCTCAGCCTGCTGATGTGGTGCCTGTCTTTCTGTTTTGCTCTGCGTTTTCAAGGCTGAAATTATAGGGGAGAATATCCCCATCTTTCGAGTGTGCTGCAGGCTCAATGGCCATTTCCAAGTGTGTAAGGTGCTCCTCGCAGCTGTCTGAGACCTGATCCCCACGCTGTACTCCTGTCTGTCTCCTGAAACACACACTTCGGGTTTTCTTTTTACTTGAAAATCTACCTGGTTCTCACTCCTCCCTGCCGCCCTCTTGTGGCTCAGCTTGGAGTCACTGACAGAGATGCTGGCAGGTGTACCAATGGGTCTGAGATCCTCTCGGTCTTTGAAGGGCTTTTTGGTTGGTCTTCTGTCTGGGCTGGGGGTGCCCTTCTCACCCCCTCTTTCCTACTGCCCTAGGAGGGTTCCAGGGCTCCCAGATGGAAGTTCCCAGGAGCCCACCAGGCTCTGCCCAGGACTCCCCCCATCCCCCCCACCCCCAGCTGCAGCTCTTGCCTGTGTCTTTTTTTTTTTTTTTTTTTGGTGGTTTGGCCACCTGATGGGAAGAGCTGACTCATTTGAAAAGACCCTGATGTTGGCAAAGATTGAAGGCAGGAGGAGAAGGGGATGACAGAGGATGAGATGGTTAGATGGCATCACCACCGACTCAATGGACATGAGTTTGGGTAAACTCCCAGAGTTGGTGATGGACAGGGAGGCCTGGCGTGCTGCAGTCCATGGGGTCACAAAGAATCGGACACAACTGAGCAACTGAACTGAACTGATGGGGCATGTATGTGGGAGGGAGCTTGTGCAGAGGCCCAGGGGTGAGGTGTGCCTGGCATGTTTGGAGGATTAGGAGGTCTGTGCGGCTGGAGCAGAATAAACATGAGGAATGTGGCAGGAATGAGGTCAGAGAGAGCTAGAGTTGGGAATTTTGTAAGGAACGTGCAAAATGAGGAGTCACCAAGAGCTTGGAGTGGAAGACTGGCTTCATCTAACTTAGGTCTGTTGTTGTTTTAATTTTTACAATGTCGTGTTGGTTTCTGCCATACAGCAATGTGAATTGGACATAATTGTACACACATCCCCTCCCTCCATAGCCTCCCTGCCCTCCCGTCCCCCACCACAGAGCACCACATGGGGCTCCCTGTGCTATCCGGCAACTTCTCACCAGCCATCCAGCTTATGGGGGCTTCCCTGGAGGCTCAGACGGTAAAGAATCTGCCTGCCATGCAGGAGACCTGGATCCCTGGGTCAGGAAGATCCCCTGGAGAAGGGAACGGCTACCCGCTCCAGCATTTTTGCCTTGGGAAATCCCATGGACAGAGGAGCGTGGCAGGCTACAGTCCATGGGGTCACAAAGAGTCAGATATGACTGAGTGACTAGCGCTTTTGTCTGTCTTATGCCTGATAGTGTATATATGTTGATGCTACTTTCTCTGTTTGTCCCACTCTCTCCTTCCCTCACTGTGTCCACAAGTCTGTTCTCTGTATCTTCGTCTCCACTGCTGCCCCGCAAATAGGTTCATCAGTACCATTTTTTTAGATTCCCTATATATGTGTTAGTATATGATATTTGTTTTTCTCTTTCTGACTTACTTCAGTCTGTATAGCAGGCTCTAGGTTCATCCACCTCAGTAGAACTGACTCAGAGTTTTTTATGGTTGAGTAATATTCTATTGTGTATATGTACCACATCTTTATCCATTCATCTGTCAGTGGACTTCTAGGTTGCTTCCGTGTCCTGGCTGTTGCAAATACTGCAGTAATGAACACTGGTTTTCAAGGAACCACACTGCATTTGTGTTGAGAGTGACATTGCGGTGGGGAGGAGGTTGGGGTGGTCAGGTCAACGGAGGGAGACCAGTGAAGAGGCAGTGGCAACCGTCCAGAGAAGTGTTGGTGGTGCCTGGACCTGGCTGGTGGCAGTGACCGTGGACAGAACTTCCAGGTCTGGGTCTGTTTTGAAGGCAGGACCTGCAGGGCTTGCTTTTGGGGCGGACGTGAGCTGTCGCATGGAGACAAGAACCAAAGACCACTCCCAAGCTTGGGGCCCAGGCAGCTGGAAGGACAGGGCTCCTGTTAGCTGAGGTGAGGAAGCAGGCAGAGGGCTTGGGGGCGAGGTCAGGCATCTGTTGTGAACATGAGAGGCTTCTGACATGCTTTAGACACCCACGTGAGGATGTGGAGTGGCCAGTGGATGGATAAGACGGGCCAGAGATGGAACCTGGGCTGCCAGCCTTAGGCACTGACTGCATGCCTCATGTCCTCCCGCTCCAGCCAGTGTGTGTCCCCGGGAGGAGCGGGGAGACAGCAACCCATGGGCAGGGGAGGGAGTGGGGAGGAGGGCCCCAGCTCACATCGCTAATCTCAAGTCTGCTCTCTGCCTTCCCGCACAGCGCGAGGAGCTCTCAGAGTACCGACCCATCGTCTCCGAAGTGCACCGGCTCCAGCGCCACACCTCCGTGGCCGATAAGAAGCTGGTCCTCATCCCGCTCATCTTCATTTGCCTCCGGGTCTGGAGCACCGTGCGCTTCGTCCTGACCCTCTGTGGCTCCCCGGCGGTGCGGATGCCCTTACTGGTGGTTTTGCACGTAGGTCTGCCCTCCCCTACCCAGCCGGCCGCAGGGTCAAGGGGGCAGGCAGGCCCTAACGCTCCGTCCAGCGTGGGCGGGTGGGGGGGCCCTGCTCCCCTGCGCCCTCCTCCATGCCCTGCCTGACAGGGAGCCTTGACGAGAGAAGGTGGAAGGTCAGCATGGCTCCAGGGCAGCCCGTGGGCATTGAGTTGCTGTCCCATGGCCTAGGAGTAACCCCAGGACAGTGGACTGACCCTTAGCCCTTCCAAACCCAGAAGACTCAAGGCACGCCTTCAAATTCAGGCCTGCTGTTGCTCTGTCGGGGGTCCTGGTGGCCAGGGTCCCCAGGGACCAGCCCCCAGAGATGGAGACGAGGTCCTGGGTCCCCTGCTCCTCCCTGAGTGTGTTGCTCAGACCCGCTCAGCCCTGGTACTCACTTGTCTTCCTTTCTCCCCACCAGGGCATCGGGAACACTTTCCAGGGAGGCGCCAACTGCATCATGTTCGTCTTCTGCACCCGCGCGGTCAGGACCCGACTCCTGTCTCTCTGCTGTTGCTGCACCCCTCAGCCTCCCGCCGCCGAGAGCCTGGCCGGCCCTCCCAAGGCCCCTGCGCCCTCCAAGAGCGAGTCTCAGAGGCCCAGGAGAACCCCAAACCAACTTCCAAGCACCTGAGCTGCTTCCCTCCTAGTTCCGGGCGTGGGTGCGGCCGACCTGGGGCCTCCTGCCCTTGCAGCTCCTGACCCCCTGGGGAGCAGCGCAAACTCAACTTGTCTACCTCCTCGACCCTCAGGCACGTCCCCCTCACGCCGCGTCCTTCGGCACTGGGGGGGATCCGTCAGCACGAGGGCTGCACTGAGATTCAGGGAAACCAGTGGTTCATGAGCACTGCCAGTTCGCCTTGTGGTCCAGGAATCTGGGGCCCCTGACCACACGGCACTGTTTACAGTCGGAGGGACCCACACGGGTGCCAAAGGCACCAAGAGATACATGTACAACCGTGCACCCATCCTCAATAAACTGTTAGGGTGCCAAAGAAAGGAGCCCCCACCAAGATAATACAGAGCAGATTCCCGGTTTGTCAGAGCGTCGGGATTCCCCTGAGAGCCTGGCTTTTCCTGGATGGCTTTACTGGTCAATGCAAGGGTCAGTTACCTTGAACCAGGAGGTTCCCTAGTGACCAGCATGGGCACAGCTGCACGCAGCGGCTCAGGATGGCCAGTCTGCAGGGGCCTCCTGAATTGTGTCCATGGGCTCCCTGCCCTTGATGGAGATGGTGTGGCCAGGATCCAGACTCCTGCCTCCATGAGACACTTAACATTGGGGAAGGATTGGGCTTCCCTGGTGGCTCAGAAGGTAAAGAATCTGCCTGCAATGCAGGAGACCCAGGGATGGAGCCCTGGAGAAGGGAATGGCTATCCACTCCGGTAATTCTTGCCTGGAGATTGCTGATTTACTCACTTTCTAGGTTAATTTTTTATAGGAAAGGCAACCAGAGAGTTAGGAAATCACCCAAATACTGATTTTTCCCTGAAGGGGAAGGTTAGGGGAATTGGTTGGCGGGTATGACACATGCATCCTGGGGTGATTTGAAAGAAAAAGAATTTAAAAGAAGCATCCATTAACTCTATCATCTATGACTCTTCCACCAACCCTTTCCTCTTTAGTTCAGAAAACAGTTTCTCTGTTAAGTCACAGAAGCCACTGGCTGAGAAGGGAGGTGTACCTGTCACTGGGACGGGGCTGGGCTTGAGGAGGAGGAGTCGAACTTAACTCAACAAGTGCTACCCCTCCCGTAGATGCCCCTCCGGTAGGTCCCACGAGCACTCTGCATAACTGCAGAGATGTTCTAAACCCGTAAAATGGTTCTGGATTAAAATCAAAGCCACTGCTACTCTTGATCCCTCTTTTACTCTCAAAAGCAAAATCTGTAACAGGAAGAGACTGGAAGGAAGAGTCCTCTACAGAACTAGGTCGAAAACGCTCTTGTTGGGTTTCCTTTTTAAAAAAGATTTTATGAAAATCAGCAAGGGGTGAACATCCCTTTAGGATTCAGAGAAAGTTCCGGGCTGCTTGGCAGGAGGGCAGTCTGCTTACAGGAATGGCCTACGCTGGGGGAGTTGGTGTTCCCCTAAGGATGTTACAGCACACCTTGGGTGCCCAGAGGGTAAAGAGCCTCACATTACCTCCTAGAACGGAGCAGAAATTCAGGAAGTTGCTGCTGCAAAGGAGAAAATCAGTCATGGGTGAGTTAGAGTATGGGCCCCCGGGGAGAATGATGCTAGACTACCTCCAGTTCTCAAGGGGGCCCCAGAGGCCTTGGATCAGATGGTGCAACACTGCTGCCTGCTGGGCGTGGCCTCTAAGGACGAGCCTGAGACCTGGGTTTCCCCACACCTCTGCTGTGCTGTCTGCTCTTCTGAAAACCACCCCGAAGATGCACCTATTTCCATTCCCTCCCTCTGCTCCCCACCCCATCTCTGTAGATGGGTGAAAGTGTTCCTGTGAGTGGGGAACAGGTGTGGGCAGGGGAGGGACTCGTTCTTGTGCCCAGGGGCTGGCAAACAGCAGCATCTCCTTTCTCAGTCAGGTCAGTCTAGCTGGGTGGGTGGAGTTCAGAGCAGTAGAACCAGTAGAATAAAGCCCCTTTCTGAACTCCAGAAGGGGTTCCTGCCTCATATGAGAGCAAGACAGAAGTGCGTTCCTCTTACACGTGGTGGGGCTCCTGTGGGCTCTCTCTGTGTGTCAGTGTAGTTAAAGATTATCTACCCTCATTTCCCAGGCACCGCTGGATGACCTCAGCCTACACAGGGGCTATGAGCTCAGCCTAGCCTCTCTCTTCTCAGGCACTTTTTGAACCTTGGTCTTTTTCTCAGGTTTACTAAGCACTTTCTGCCTCTTTGTACTGCTGAGCTTCTGAATTGTGTCTGTTTTTGGTTTTTTTTTGTGTGTGTGTGTGTTTTTTTTTAATAAAGATTATGACTTTAGCCTTGGTTGAGGGTGCAGACAGAGCTCTGCCTGCATCCATGACAAGAAAAAGAATGTTTTTACAGACTTCCCATAGCAGCATAATGACATTGAGAGAGGTTTTTTTTGCACGTGCGAAGTTGTCATGAAAACCCTGACTGGGTCAAGGCCAAAGTGGCTATTTTAAATAAAATATTTTTCTTTTGTGTGTTTGGTAAACTGATTGTCCTTGAGTTGATGTAGGTAGAGCTGGGCAGGGTGGCTCAGACTGATCTGTGCTGTGGGGGTACGTCCAGCACCTTCCACACCGTTGGGCCCTGGAGACAACGTCTGGGTCCTTGTCTATGGGCAAAAGCAGCCAAGTGGGAGGCCACCTGGTTGGCACCTGAGTTTGCCTGATAGAGACATTGGTGTCGGTGGTGGTTGGGGGACAGGGGTAGTGGTGTTTAGAATACAGATTCCCAGGCCCCATCCCATCTGAGGCTCAACAGATCCAAGTTTCAGGGGCTCACAGCTTGAGGCTAAACTCTCCTGAGTGAGACACTTCAGCCACTGAGCCACCAGCCCTGTCTCCCTGCATGATTTTATCATGATGCTCAGGGACCCACTGCAGTGGCTGCTAAGGTTCCCTCGGGGCTGGGGACTGCTGGAGCACAAGGGCTCTCAGCCTTCCAGAACCAACCATCAGAGCCCACTGTCTCACTCTATGCAGCCCCTCACAGCCCATGCAGCCCTGCCTTCAAGTCTCTTTTCTTTTTTAACTGCTATTCTTGGGGAACTTTGCTTCCCAAAGTGCTGCTTGTTAATTTGTTCGATTTCCTGGATTTTGTAAGGCTAAAAATATATTCACTATCAAGAGGATGAAAGGACAAGCCACAGACTGAAAGAAAATATATGCAAAGGAGATGACGGATGTTAGCTTATTGTCATCATTTCACACTATTGGTGAATTACCATCACACTATATGCTTTGATACAACTTAAGGATATGTGTCAACTATTTCTCAGTGAAACTAGGAGGAGGGGGAGACACATCTGTATCTTACCAACATACACAGTGGGCTGTCTAACACTCAGGAAGAAGAAAGCAACCTGATTAAGAAATGGGGCAAAGACCTTAACAGGTGCCTACCAAATATTAATAAGATACATGGGTGGCAAATATGCATTTGAAAAGATGCTCCACATCTCGTGTCACCAAGTAACACAAATTAGAACAAGGAGACACTACTACACACCTAGGAGAATGGCCAAGATCCAGAACAACGACACCACCAAATGCTGGGAAGTATGTGGAGCAACAGGAGCTCTCATTCACTGCTTATGGGAATGCAACATAGTGCAGCCACATTGGAAAAGAGTTGTGTGGTTTCTTACAAAACTAAATATGTTGTTACCATACAATCCAACCATTGTGCTCCTTGCTATTTACCCAAACAAGTGGAAAACTTATGTTCTCATAAAAACCTACTTATGATTGTTTGTAGCAGCTTTATCCATAACTGCCCAAAACTTGGAAGCAATCAAGATATCCTTCAGTAGGTGAATGGATAAATAAACTGTGATGCACCCAGACAGTGGGGCTTCCCTGGTGGCTCAGTGATAAAGAATCTGACTGCCAATGCAGGAGACGAGGGTTTGATCCCTGGGTCAGGAAGATTCCCTTGAGCAGGAAATGGCAACCTGCTCCAGTGTTCTTGTCTGGGAAATTCCATGGACAAAGGAACCTGGCAGGCTATAGTCCATGGGGTCACAAAAGAGTCAGACATGACTTAGCAACTAAACAACAATCCAGACAGTGGAACATTACTCAGCACTAAATGGAAAAGGGCTATCAAATCATAAAAAGATAGGAAACTTAAATGCATTCCTAAGTGAAAGATACCAGTCTGCAAAGGCTATATCCTGTATGATTCCAACATAAGACATCCTGGAAAGGGCAAGAATGATGGAGACAGTAAAGACTAGTGGTTGCCAGGGGTTGAGGAAGAGAGATGGAACACAGGGAGTTTTTAGAGCAGTGAAACCACTCTGTATGACCCTGGTTTGGGAAGATCCCCTGGAGGAGGGCACGGCGACCCACTCCAGTGTTCTTGCTTGGAGCATCCCATGGACAGAGGAGCTTGGTGGACTACAGCCTATAAGGGTTGCAAAGAGTCAGACATGACTGAAGCTACTTGCCACAACATGGACCCTGTGATGATGGATACATGTCAACACAGATTTATCTAAACACACAGGATGTCTAAACCAAGAGTGAACCCTGATGTAACCTGTGCAGTCTGGGTGATAATGACATGTTAGTGCATCTTCATTCCAAGTAACAAGTGAACTATTGGTGGGAGGTGTTGATGATGGAGAGGGTTGTGCAAGAGTGGGACCTAGGGTCACATTGAAAATCTGTATCTTCCCTTCGATTTTGCTATAAACCTAAATAAAGTCTTAAAATAATTAAGTAATTGAAAAATACATAGACTAGCCCCTAGAAATGGCTTGCATCTTTTTTATATTAATTTTGTTATTAAGATGCAACATGGGGGGAAGGATAGATTGGGAGTTTGGGAAGATAATAAGGACCTATGGTATAGCACAGGGACTCTGGTGAATATTCTGTAATAACCTAAATGGGAAAGAATTTGAAAAAGAATAGATCCATGTATATGTATAACTGAATCACTTTACTGTAGACTTGAAACTAACAACATTGTTAATCAGCTATGCTCCAATATAAAATAAAAAAATTTTTAATTAAAAAAATAAAATGATCAAAAAAAGAGGCAACACACACAAACTTCAACAATACAAAATTAGCAGTGTCCTGCTTCTTCCAGGCAACCACTTGGGAGAGTTTTTTAGCTACTCTCTCTTGCCTGGGTCCCCACATCTTGAACCAGACACTATGTGCTTACCTGCGAGAAAATGGAAAAAGCCTTTTCCAACTGGTGCTGAGAAACCTTCCAGAGACCCTCTGCTCCTCATTAGGTGCTGTGTGCCTCTCTCTGTCCATCCCGCCTCCTCTTGGTGACCCTTCATCACCCTTCTCTGATCTTCCCACCAGCCTCCTCATCTGGCTCAGGGAGGCTCTAGACCACCACCTCTGGCACAGTCTGGCCAGGCAGCGCAGCCTGAAGAACTCCAGTGGCTGGGAACAGTCCGAACTCTCAAGTCTCCTCCAACCTGCACCTATCACCTCTTCAAGTTTCCCTCCTTGCTTCTCATCCCAGCAGACAACACACCCTTTCATGCTAGTGATGTGTGCAGTTTTTCCAAACCCCAACAAGGAATTCTCTGACCCCAGCTGTAGGACCAGCTGGGTGTTCCACCATCCAGCTCTACCTGGAGAGCATCACATCCACAGGTGAAGGGCTCAGTCCCGAAGACTGCCTCCCTGCTTCAGACACCAGCTCAAAGTCCAGGTTGTCAGCTGTGCTTCTGATCAACCATCTGTAGATGGGAGGTTCCAAGACCCCCTCTTTGGGTCTGATCAATTTGCTAGATTAACTCACAAAAGTCAGAGAAACATTTTACTTATTAGATCACTGCTTATCACCAAGGATACAATTAAGAACAGCCCGAGGGCAGATGTGCATAGGGCCAGGTATGGGGAAAGGACACAGGTCTTTCATGCCTCTGAGTTCTACTTTCCCCAAACCTCTGGGTTCTCCTGTTCTTTTGTATTTTTAATGGAGGCATCATGCATGATTGATTAAATCATTGACTACTGGCGGTTGACTCCGGCCCCTTCCTCCTCCAGGAGGTTGAGGAGGTGGGACTGAAAGTTCCAACCCCCTAATCAGGGGGCTGTTTCCCTTGTCAACCAGCCCCATTCCTTGCTTACACAGTGCTTTTTCAAAAGTCACCTCATTGACATAACAAAGACACCCTCAATGATGAGGAAATTCCAAGTATCTTAGCATCTCTGTGCCAGGAACAGATGAAGATGAAATACAGATTTCTGATTATAAATCATGATATCATAATGCTGTTCTCTCTCCCTAGAAAGCCCTTCTTTTCCCTTCTTACTTGACTCTACTTCTGGCAAGTATTCTTGCCCTCAAGCAGCAGACACCCTGAAGTGCACCTCCCTCTGCTCCATAGCCTTCTAAGCAGACCTCTGAGATGCCATGGTGTCCATAGAGACCAGAAGTTCCATGGACCACTCTGTTGGGCCTGTTCCCCCAAAACCAGTGGGATTCTGGGCACAGAGTGAAACCCTGGCATCAGCCCAGCATGTACATGGGGCCTAAACCTTTCACATATGAAAAGTTAGGAGTTTGGGGGGAAGAGATGAATGACTTTCTGAATGAAGCATATAGGTCCCCCCCCCTCAAAAAAAAAAACAAAAAAAAAAAAACACAAAAACCCTCAAACTCAGAATCAGTTATCAGAACAGAATCCAGGTTCCCTGAGGAAAAAGTTTTCCTGGTGTTAAATGGGGTTAAGACATTGATAGGAGTTAATAGCTAGTGTTTACTGAGATCTTATTACAGTAGGGCCAAATGAGGCTGCCCTTCTCATCACAGTCCCTAGTGACTGCATGGGTGGCAGGTCTGCCATTGAGCCAGCCCTCTCTATTGATAAGACAAAGTCATGCATTGCTGGCAGGATAAGGAGAAGCATTTTCAACAGGGCTTTAGTAGGTCTCAGCTGGTAAAGAATCCGCCTGCAATGCGGGAGACTTGGGATCGATCCCTGGGTTGTGAAGATCCCCTGGAGAAGGGAATGGCTACCCACGCAAGTATTATGGCCTGGAGAATTCCATGGACTGTATAGTCCGTGGGGTCACCAAGGGTTGGACATAACTGAGTGACTTTCACTTCACAGAGTGGGAGGGACATTTAGTGGGATATTTAGTGACATTTTTTATTTTTGGCTGCACAGCCTAGCTTATGAGATCTTAGTTCCCTCACCAGGAATCAAACCTGTGTCCCCTGACCTGGAAGCATGGAACCCTAACCACGAGACAATCAGTGGCACTTTTTAAAAATTCTGGCTGCACATAGGGGCATTTGAGACCTTAGTTCCCTGACTAGGAATCAAACCCACCACCCCTGCATTGAAAGGCAGAGTCTTAACCTCTGGACTGTCTTAACCTCTGGAAGTTGCACATTTTTGAAGTGTGATTTGAAATGGGCCTTTTAATGTGCTTGGGATTGAGCAAGGATTATGATATAACACTTTTGGATTAGAGGGTATAGTGAGGTAAGGCTCTGAAGGTAAAGAATTCTCTGAGTTCTGGGTATAAACTGTCACAGTGCTTTCTGTTAAAGAATGTTTAGTGTTTCTTGAAAGTTCTTGGAGGAAACTAGATGTTACTTGTGGAAATGAAAAAATGTTGCCCACTCTTCCAGTTCTACAAGTCATTAGCCCCTGATGACAGCACACCCTGAAAGGAATTCAGGATGAAGCACCCTGTGTTCTGGGTACATGGGCCTCTAGACAGTTAAGATGCATATCTAAAGAAGAATTTTGATGACCCCAGATTCTCTGCACTTCCCATGTAGAATAAAGCACTAAAATCATTAACTGGAGATATCTGGTTTTTGTGATTGGCAGTCACCTTTTACCAAGATGTAGGCTTCCCTGGTGGCTCAGTGGTAAAAGAATTTGCCTGCCAATACAGGAGATGTAGGTTCAGTCCCTGGGTTGGGAAGATCCTCTGGAGAAGAAAATAGCCACCCACTCAAGTATTCTTGCCTGGGGAATCCCATGGACAGAGGAGCTTGGCAGGCTACAGTTCATGGGGTTGCAAAAGAGTCAGGCATGATTTAGCAACTAAACAACAACAGCAAGGCTTGACTACATGTATTTCCCAGTCAAAAAAATTTCATATACATTCTCCTCCAACTCCAAACTCTGGTAGTTTCTCAGAGCTAGCTGAGAGACTGTCTCCCAGGCTATAGTCCTCAGTATGATAACTGAGTAAAATTCAATTTACAGCTCTTATATTGAGCTTTTTTTTTTCCAGTTGACTCTTGCAACTTATATCTCTCTGGGCCAGTCTCCTAGGCATAGTAAAGCAATACTGATGAGGCCATTCACATCTTCACCCAGCCACATCTTGGCAGGCAAGCCTTCGTCCAAGGAAAGGGGTCAGGAGAGAGACAGGTGTGAAAAATGAAGCATTGAAAGGAGAGAAACTGTGTCAAACAAGACTCTGCCATTCCTAATCATGTGATTCTAGGCAAATAATCATGACCTCTCTGCGTCTCAATTTCATCAAAAAAGGAGAGAGTCATGAAATTAACGCGAGACCCAGTGCTTAGTACAATGACTGAGCCCAAGGAATGCTCTGCAAGCCCCCTCCCTCCCATCACTGTGATCAGTTAGCTTGTCTGTGTTCCCCAAGTCCCTAAGTGCCACAGAAGATCCTACTACTTCCTGCCCCACCCCCACAGCTGGATCCTCCCCTCCTTCCAGTGCCCCAGGCCCAGCTCCAGATGCAACAATCTCACACTCACTCCTGCTGAGCGGTGCCTATTTAACAAGTGTTTGGGGAATTTCTCACGACCATTATGTGGGAGATGAGAGCAGACTCTCCCTTCTTCTAATCTTTCTGCAGCTTTTCTTCACCCTGGAACACAGCAAATCCCTGGATTTGCCTGGACCTGTTGCACCTGGGAGAGCTCCTTAAATACCAGCGGCCAGCCTTTGTCTTGTCCTGGTCTTCAGCCCCACCACCCCGGGAGGAAAAGTAGGCTGAAAGCATTGTGGAGAGCCGGAGGGCAGGTGCCATCTGAAGTGAACCGACCATCACTGAGATGAGAGACATGAGTGACTACGAGAGCACTGGGAATACTGTGTCAGCCCTGGGGGTAAGCCTGCCCTGGCTGGGCACAGAGCCAGGAGAACTCGGGGCTGGGTGTCTGGGGAGAGTCGCTGATGCCACATTTGCTTTCAGGCAAAGCACGAAGTGGTGCTTCTGACTTTCCTGAGAGCCAGGACCACCTGGGCTTCTGGTTAAAATGCAGGTTCTGATTTGAGCAGGTCTGGGAACTTCTTACAAGCTCCCAGGTGAGACGGCTGCTGCCAGTCCACAGACCTGGGAGACCTAGAGGAACTCTGGTTGAGGGGTCTTCAAGAGTGTGGTCAGATGCTGGCAGGGTTTGGCTTCCAGGGGAACTTGAGTGGCTAGGCAGCACCCATCGGGCTGCTGGCATCCATAATATGCTCCTTAAGATCCTGGTTGTGTAACTGGACAAAATCTTGGCTTTCTCTGCCCCCTGAAGCCAAATAAAAAATCTGGAAACAGAGTTTGGAGGAAATAGAAAGGTGGCTTTAATTCCCAGCCAGTGGAGAGGGAAACACAGGAGGTTCATGCCTCAAAAACTGTGCCCCCTGCTTGAGGAGTCTAGAGGTTTATATAAGATGAGGGCTTGCAGTCAGGAGTCGGTGATGAGGAACAAAGGTGTTAGGATCTTGATTTCTTTCTCTTCCATTGTTTCCAAGACAGTCGTAGGCTGGCGCCAGTAAATCAGTAATTGAGTCTTGCAGTTTGGTGGCTCTGCGGCCTTCTTTCTGATGTGTAACTACTAGGGGAAGGGTGTTATAAGGGTAAACACCAGATACAGGATGTATTTAGCATAGCGTCAAAGGATAATAGGTGCAAAATGTAGCTCCTGCAGAGTTAGGGAGCAGAAAAGCAAACTTAGAGACAGCAGAGTTAGGAGCAGTTAAAGTTAAAAAAAAAAAAAAACTAGGAATGTTCAGGCCTGCTTACCATTGTCTTGACCTTCTTTGTTCTCAGGAATGGGAAAGAAAAAAACTCATTCCTCTTTTTCCCTTTTCGCTGCAACAGTTAGAAATGTAAAACGTGTTATCTGGTCCTGGGACATCATGTAGGACCAGATTCTGGGGGACGCTGTAACTGCCCAGCCACAGACCAACTGAAGGCGAGGGTGGCACCGATTTAGAGACTTTGCTGATGTCGACTAAAAACTACAGTCACAACCTGAAAGTAGAGAGTTATTTTATTTGGTGAGAATGTTTAGAACTCCGAGCCTGGGAGACATCATCTCAGTAGCTCTGAGAAAACTGCTCCAAGGAGGCAGGAGGGGAAGTCAGGCTCCAAACAAGTTTGTAACACAGGGACCAGGCAATCTGAACATCGAAGATCAGATATTAAGTTAAGGAGTTTAGCGTTTTATATATGGGAAGCTGCAAGCCTCTGGGCTCACTAAATTCATTCCTTTCATATGCACCTCAGCTATCTGGGACCAAATCCTATTTCTTTGTTCACCTTAAGGAGTGAGGATGTGGCAGATGGCTGCTTCTTTCATTCCCCCAGTTCCTCAGCAATCGCTGTGGGGGGTGGCAGCATCCATGGAGCCATCATTCATGTTTGGAGGCCAGAAATCGCTGCTGGCTGTGACATTTCTTGTTTATTGATATGGCAGGAGATATCTTCATTTCAGACTATTATCTGTGATGCTCTCACCAAGGTTGATTTCAAACAACTGTAGGAAAAATCATGTGCTTCCATGCAAAGTCATGCATTGCTCACAGTGCACTTCCTGTTGGCACAAGGCTCTACCCCTCTACTACCTTTGAGCTTACAGTTCTGCGAGTCGTAGGTACCTGATGCTGGAACTTACACAATTCAACATAAAAAAAAAAAAATTCCAACACCAAATTTTCAAATAAGCAGAGGATATGGACAGACGGTTTATTTCCAAGACATACAGATGGCCAACAGACACATGAAAAGATACTCAAGGTTGCTAATCATCAAGGAAATTCAAGTCAAAGCCACCATGAGATATCACCTTATACCTCTCAGAGCAGCTATTAGCAAAAAGACAACAAAGAAGTGTTGATGTGGATGTAGGGAGAAGGGAATCCTTGCACTGTTGGTGGGAATGTAAATTGGTGCAACAGTTATTGTTGCCGGCTAAAATCTTGACTTTCTCTGCCTATCGAAGCTGAATAAAAAAAAAATACAGAGTGTGGGGGAAATAAAAAAGTGACTTTCATTCTCTGTTGGCAGAGAGGGGAACACAGTGGGCTCATGCCTTAAGAACCGTGCCCCCCACCATGGGGAGTCTAGGGGCTTATATAAGATGAGGGCTCACAGTCAGGGGTCAGTGATGAGGAACAAAGGTTTTAAGATCTTGTCTCCTTCCTCTTCCATTGTTTAAAAAGCAGTCTTAGGCTGTCAGTAACCCAGTAATTAAGTCTGGCAGTTTGGTGGCTCTGGAGCCTTCTTTATGGTATGTAGAAAAGAAGAACTACAAAGGGAGGAGATAATAGCTGTGAAATGTAGCTCCTACAGAGTCAGGGGGCAGAAAAAGCAAACTCAGTTACAGACATGCAGAGCTTGGAGCAGTTAAAGTAAAAAAACTAGGAATGTTCAGGCCTGCTCACTGTTCTCTTTATCTTCTTTGTTCTCAGGGAAGGGAAAGAAAAAAACTCATTCCTCTTTTTCCTTTTCACTGCAACATGATGGAAAGCAGTATAGAGGTTCCTTGAAAAATTGAAAACAGCACTACCGTATGATCTAGCAATTCTACTCCTGGATATTTATCCAACAAAAACGAAAACACTAATTTGAAAAGATATATGAATCTCTGTGTTCACTGTGGGATTTCCTGGTGGCTTGGTGGTAAGGAATCTGCCTGCCAATACAGGAGAAGGGTGTTCTATCTCTGGTCCAGGAAGATCCCCTGGAGATGGAAATGGCCACCCACTCCAGTATTCTTGCCTTGGGAAGTCC
The DNA here is from genome assembly GCF_023699985.2 of Odocoileus virginianus. Lineage (NCBI taxonomy): Eukaryota > Metazoa > Chordata > Mammalia > Artiodactyla > Cervidae > Odocoileus > Odocoileus virginianus. The sequence continues at coordinate 34,955,697 of NC_069684.1, read as the reverse complement.
CATGGCCAGAGGAGCCTGGCAGGCTACATACAGTACATCGGGTCACAAAAGAGTCGGACACAACTTAGCAAGTAAACAACAACAACATGTTCACTGCGGCATTATTTACAATTGCCAATGCATGGAAGCAACCCAAGTGTCCACTGAATGAATAGATGAAGAAGTGGTAGGAATTCACTGGTGTTGCAGTGGTTAAGACTCCGCACTCCTACCGCCGAGGGCTTGGGTTCAATTCCTGACCAGGAAACTAAGATCCTGCAAGCCTTACAGCATGGCCAAAAAGAAGAGGTCGTACACACATACACATACACTGGAACGCTTCTTAGCCATTAAAAGGAATGGAATCTTGCAGATAGAACTAGACGATAATACCGTGAAATTAAATTTCACTTAATGCTAAGTGAAACAAGTCAGACAGAGAAAGACAAATCCTCTTATGATTTCACTTATATGAGAAATCTAAAAGATGAAACAAATGAAGAAACGTAAGAAAAGAGAATCAGGGTCATAAATACAGAGAACAAACAGGCAATTGCCAGAGGGGGAAAAAGGTGGGAGGAAGAGAGGAAGAGGTGAGGGAGAGGAAGAGTTAAAAAATGAATGAATCACTGGCATGGAAGGTGGAGAGTAGAGTCTATAACTATGGTAATATCTTTGTAGGGTAACATACTGTAACTAGATCATTTTGAAAAGTATAGAAATAGAGAGTCACTGGGTTGTGCCCCAGGAACAAACACAAGGCTGTAGTTCAATTATACTTCAAAAACAAACAAGCTCATGGGGAAAGAGATTAGATGAGTGGCTGCCAGAGGCTGGAGAAAGAGGAATCGGATGAAAGTGACCACAAGGTACAAACTTCCAGTTTCAAGAGAAATAAGTGCTAGGGGTGTAAAGTACAGCAAGGTAAATAAAATTAACAACACTGTATGTAACACATAAAGGTTGCAAGTCCCAAGCATTCTTATCATAAGGAAAATATTTTTTTCTTTTTCTTTCATTTTGCATCATATGAGATGATGGATGTTCATTAAACTTATTGTGATAATTGTTTCATGATGTATGTAAGTCAAATCATTATGCTGTACACCTTAAACAGTGCTGTCTCTATGTCAACTACGTCTCAATAAAACTGGAAGGAAAAAAGTCATAATTTTCACTTTTTTGGAAAAGTTTCCTTTTTTTTTTTTGGCTGCACAGCATGCCGGATCTTTGTTCCCCACCCAGGAATCAAACCTTTGCCCCCTGCAGTGAAAGCACAGAATCTTAACCACTGCACTACCAGGGAAGTTCCTGTAAATTATCCTTTAACACTATTAATGTGAGGTCAAAACCACAGAGTCAGAGATGGGCAGTGTCATACCATTCTAGAGAACTTCAGCATTTATTCCCTTGCTTTTCATTTTATTTTTTAAAATTTTGTATATTTACTCACTTTTGGCTGTGCTGGGTCTTTGTCGCTTCAAGGGCTTTTCTCTAGTTGCGGTGAGCAGGGGTTTCTCTAGGATGCAGGATTCTCATTGCGGTGGCTTCTCTTGTTGCGGAGCATGGGCTGTAGGGTGTCCGGGCTTCAGTAGTTGTGGCTCCTGGGCTCCAGAGCACAGGCTCAGTAGTTGTGGCACGTTGGCTCAGTTGCCCCGAAGCATGTGGGATCTTCTCAGATCAGGGAGAGAGCCCTTGTCTCCTGCACTCGAAAAAGGATCCTTCACCCCTGAACCACCAGGGAAGCCCTATTCCCTTGTTGTTGTTTTTTTAAGGAGAAATTCACATAAAATTACCCTTTTCAAAGTGTACAATTTAGTTGCGTTTATTACCTTCACAGTGTTGTATAATCACCACTCTATCTAGTTCCAAAGCATTTTCATCACCCTCAAAGGAAAATTCACACCCATTAAGCAGTCATTCCCCCTTCTCTCCCCCCAGCCCCTGGCAACCACCCATCTGCTCTCTGTCTCTAAGGATTTACCTTTTCTGAATTTCCAGTATAAGTAGAATCCTACAATATGTGACATTTTTGTGCCTGGCTTCTTTCACCTAGCATAATGTTTTCAAGGCTAATGTAGCTTGTGTCAGTACTTCATTTCTTTTTATAGCTGCATAATCCATTGTGTGTATATATCACAATCTGTTTATTCATTCATTCATTGGTGGAATTGTGGGCTGTTTCCACCTTCTGGTTATAGTAAATAGTGTTATTATGAATATGCATATTCATATCTTTGCTTGAATGCCAGTTTTTTTTTTTTATTCTTTTGGAATTAAAATATATTTAGGAGTATAATTGCTGAGTCATAAGGTAATTCTATTTTTAACTTCTTAAGAAACCACCAAACTTTTCCAACAGCAGTTGGACCATTTTACATTCACGCTGGCAGCCTACAATGGTTCCAATTTCTCTGCATCCTTGCCCACACGCGGATGAACCTCGAAGACATTATACTAAGTGAAATAAGACAGTCAAAAAGACAAATCCTCCAAGATTCCACTTATATGAAACAACTAAAGCAGTCAGGGTCACAGAAACAAAAAGTAGAATGGAGGTTGCCAGAGCTGGGGGATGTTAGTGTGTGTTGGATACAGAGCTTTAGTTTGCAAGATGAGAAAGTGCTGGAAGTTGGTTGTACAACAGTGAATATACTTAGCACTACTGAACCGTACACCTAAAAATGGTCAATTTTATTATATGTTTGCTGTTTTGTTTTTATTTTTACCACGATGTGGAAAAAAAAGAGTCATCTACTTAGCGTAATGTGTAACCAACAGAAGCCACTCATGTCCCTGAGAAGCCTCGTGATCCCCTGGCTTTCACCCATCTTCTCTGTGATTCCCAAGGGTGATTCCCTTCAGTGCATGGGCACCCTAATGAGTGAGGTCAAATTCTTTTCTTGGAAAGAAAACTTAGGAACCTTGTAATGTCTCTGAAGCTTACTCACACCAGGTGTGTCAGCATGATTGGCAGCTTTTTTGCCTTGGGGGGATCTGATAAAATCTTGGGCCTGATTCAATGACGGCAGTCTGAACTGGCCTGCGGAACGAGAAAGTTTGGAAGCTTGGATCGGGCATGTTCTCTCCCTCCTCCTTCCACTCACGTTGCAGAGTTGGGTTCCAATGGCCAGAACCCAGCAGGCCTGGGCAAGTGTAGTTGACCCCACTGCGCACTAGGCTTGGGAAGTCTTATGTCAACCTCTGCACCAGGAGTGCTGCCTGTGTGGAGGGCTGGGTGCAAGCTGGGACCTGTTAATTACTCCTTCTTTTTCTAACCCTGGATTTCCTGCCTTCCTGCCCCTCCTTCCAATCAAACAGTGCACATACACCATGGTAGCAGCCTCGCTTTGTGTCCTCTGAGACATGTGTAGGTACTCTAGTTCGATACACATGTTTCTAAGGAAATCCACATTCTATAACATAGCATATAAATAAAGTACAGAGCTTAAGAAGAAAACGGTTGAGGTGGACCACTAGGCAATTTCAACATCTGAACACAAAGAAAAGCAAATGCAGTCTAAAAGACAATTGCCTGAGTAAATCTCCACTGTTGTTTGTACCCAACCACAGGGTTCTTGCTTGCTCCTTTAAAATGAGGGTCCTTAGGTGGTTTGCTTCTAGTAGAGAGCTGTTTCATCATAATTTAAAATCTGATTGAGAATCCCTGGTGGTCCAGTGGTTAGGACTCGATGCTTTCACTACCTGGGGCCTGGGTTCAACCCCCTAGTTGGAGAACTAAAATCCCACAAGCTGCACAGCTCAGTCAAAAAGTCAAACAAACCTGATTGTGACGGTAATCAATTAATGCAAACAAACAAATATATCTGTTCAGTTCAGCCGCTCAGTCATGTCCAGCTCTTTGCAAGCCCATGGACTCCAGCATGCCAGGCTTCCCTGTCCATCACCAACTACTGGAGCTTGCTCGAACTCATGTCCATCAAATCTGTGATGCCATTCAACCATCTCATCCTCTGTCATCCCCTTCTCCTCCTGCCTTCTATCTTTCCCATCATTAGGATCTTTTCCAGTGAGTCAGTTCTTCATATCAGGTGGCCAAAGTATTGGAGTTTCAGCTTCAGCATCAGTTCTTCCAATGAAAGTTTAGGGCTGATTTCCTCTAGGATTGACTGGTTTGATATCCTTGCAGTCCCAGGGACTCTCAAGAGTCTTCTCCAACACCACAGTTCAAAAGCATCAATTCTTTGGCGCACAGCTTTCTTTATAGTCCAGCTCACATCCATACATGACTACTGGAAAAATCATACCTTTGACTGTATGAACCTTTGTAGGCAAAGTAATGTCTCTGCTTTTTAATATGCTGTCTAGGTTGGTCATAGCTTTTCTTCCAAGGAGTAAGCGTCTTTAAGTTTCATGGCTGCAGTCACCATCTACAGGGATTTTGGAGCCCCCAAAAATAAAATCTCTCACTGTTTCCATTGTTTCCAATCTATTTGCCATGAAGTGGTGGGACTGGATGCCATGATTTTCGTTTTTTGAATGTTGAGTTTTAAGCCAGCTTTTTCACTCTCCTCTTTCACTTTCATCAAGAGTCTTTTTAGTTCCTCTTCACTTTCTTCCATAAGGGTGGTGTCATCTGCATATCTGAGGTTATTGATAATTCTCCCAGCAATATTGATTCCAGTCTGTGCTTCATCCAGCTGGTACATCCATTTGCATGATGTACTCTGCATATAAGTTAAATAAGCAGGGTGACAATATACAGCCTTGATGTACTTCTTTCCCAGTTTGGAACCGGTCTGTTGTTTGGAACCATGTTTGGAACCATGTCCAATTCTAACTGTTGCTTCTTGACCTGCATACAGATTTCTCAGAAGGCAAGTCAGGCAGTCTGGTATTCCCGTCTCTTGAAGAATTTTCCAGTTTGTTGTGATCCACACAGTCAAAGGCTTTGGCATAGTCACTGAAGAAGTAGATGTTTTCCTGGAAATCTCTTATGTTTTCTTTTTCTATGATCCAACAGATGTTGGCAATTTGGTCTCTGGTTCCTCTGCCTTTTCTAAATCCAGCATGAACATCTGGAAGTTCACAGTTCATGTACTGTTGAAGCCTGGCTTGGAGAATTTTGAGCATTACTTTGCTAGTGTGTGAGATGAGTGCAATTGTGCAGTAGTTTGAACATTCTTTGGCATTGCCTTTCTTTAGGGTTGGAATGAAAACTGACCTTTTCCAGTCCTGTTGCCACTGCTGAATTTTCAAATTTGCTGGCATATTGACTGCAACACTTTAACAGCATCATCTTTTAGGATTTGAAATAGCTCAACTGGAATTCTATCACCTCTACTAGCTTTGTACGTAGTGATGCTTCCTAAGGCCCACTTGACTTCAGAATGTCTGGCTCTAGGTCAGTGATCACACCATTGTGGTTATCTGGTCATGAAGATATTTTTTTCTATAGTTCTTCTGTGTATTCTTGCCACCTCTTCTTAATATCTTCTGCTTCTGTTAGGTCCATACCATTTCTGTCTTTTATTGTGTCCATCTTTGCATGAAATGTTCCCTTTGTATCTCTAATTTTCTTGAAGAGATCTCTAGTCTTTCCCATTCTATTGTTTTCCTCTATTCCTTTGCATTGATCACTGAGGAAGGCTCTTATCTCTCCTTGCTATTCTTTGGAACTCTGCATTCAAATGGGTATATCTCCTTTTCTCCTTTGTCTTTAGCTTCTCTTGTTTCTCAACTATTTGTAAGGCCTCCACAGACAACCATTTTGCCTTTTTGCATTTCTTTTTGTTGGGGATGGTCTTGATCACTGCCTCCTATACAATGTCACAAACTTCTGTCCATAGTTCTTCAGGCACTCTATCAGATCTAATCCTTTGAATATATTGTCACTTCCACTGTATAATCATGAGGGATTTGTTTTAGGTCATACCTGAATGGTCTAGTAGTTTCCCCTAGTTTCTTTGATTTAAGTCTGAATTTTGCAATAAGGGGTTCATGATCTGAGCCACAGTCAGCTCCCAGTCTTATTTTTGCTGACTGTATAGAGCTTCTCCATCTTCAGCTGCAAAGAATATATTCAATCTGATTTCAGTATTGACCAACTGGTGATGTCCATGTGTAGATTAGTCTCTTGTGTTGTTGGAAGAGAATGTTTGGTATGACCAATGCGTTCTCTTTGCAAAACTCTGTTAGCCTTTGCCCTGCTTCATTTTGTACTCCAAGGCCAAACTTGCTTGTTACTCCAGGTGTCTCTTGACTTCCTACTTTTGCATTCCAGTCCCCTTATAATGAAAAGGACATCTTGTTGGGTGTTAGTTCTAGAAGGTCTTGTAGGTTTGCATAGAACTGTTCAACTTCAGCTTCTTCAGCATTACTAGTTGGGGCATAGACTTAGATTACTGTGATATTGAATGGTTTGCCTTGGACAAAACAGAGATCATTCTGTTGTTTTTGAGATTGCACCCAAGTACTGCACTTCAGACTGTTTTGTTGACTATGAGGGCTACTCTATTTCTTCTAAGGGATTCTTGCCCACAGTATATTCATATATAATGAATAATTGTAATTCAGATATAATGGTCATCTGAATCAAATTTGCCCTTTCCAGTCCATTTTAGTTCACTGATTCCTAAAATGTCGATGTTCACTCTTGCCATCTCCTGTTTGACCACTTCCAATTTGCCTTGATTCATGAACATAACATTCCAGGACTTTACTTCCATCACCAGTCACATCCACAACTGGGCATTGTTTTTGCTTTGGCTCCGTGTCTTCATTCTTTCTGGAGTTATTTCTCCACTCTTCTCCAGTAACACATTGGGCACCTACTGACCTGGGGAGTTCATCTTTCAGTGCATATCTTTTGCCTTTTCATACTGTTCATGCGGTTCTCAAGGCAAGAATACTGAAGTGGTTTGCCATTCCCTTCTCCAGTGGACAAGTTTTGTCAGTTTTGTCTCCACCATGACCCCATCAGTCTTGGGTGGGCCTACAAGGCATGGCTCATAGTTTCAATGAGTTAGACAAGGCTATGGTCCCTGTGATCAGTTTGATTAGTTTTCTGTTATTGTGGTTTACATTCTCTCTGCCCTCTGACAGATAAGGATAAGAGGCTTATGGGAGCTTCCTGATAGGAGAGACTTGACTGTGGGGGAAACTGGGTCTTGTTCTGATGGGCGGGGCTGTGCTCAGTAAAACTTTAATTCGACTTTCTGTTGGTGGGTGGGGCTGTGTTCCCTCCCTGTTGTTTAACCTGAGACCAAACTATTGTGGAGGTGATGAAGATAAGGGTGACCTCCTTCAAAAGGTCCCATGCACACACTGCCACACTCAGGGCTCTGACCCTGCAGCAGGCCACCACTCACCCATGGCTTCGTCGAAGACTCCTGGACACTCACAGGCAAGTCTGGGTCAGTCTCTTGTGGGGTCACTGCTTCTTTCTCCTGGGTCCTGGTGCGCACGAGACACAAGAGTCTGTTTCCCCAGTCCTGTGTAAGTTTGTCTGCTCAGTGGCTCTGTGGTGGGGTTAATGGTGACCTCCTCCAAGAGGGCTTATGCCACACCGAGGTCTGCTGCACCCAGGGCCCCTGCCCCTGCGGCAGGCCACTGCTGACCCATACCTCCACAGGAGACACTCAAAGGCAGGTCTGGCTCAGTCTCAGTGGGGTCTCAGTCCTGGTACGCACCAGGTTTTGTTTGAGCCCTCCTCGCATCTGAGCTTCCCTCATAGCTCAGTTGGTAAAAATCTGCCTGCAATGCAGGAGTCATCATTTCAATTCCTGGGTCGGGAAGATCCACTGGAGAAGGGATAGGCTACCCACTCCAGTATTCTTCGGCTTCCCTTGTGGCTCAGCTGGTAATGAATCTGTCTGCAATGTGGGAGACCTGGGTTCGATCCCAGAGTTGGGAAGATCCCCTGGAGAAGGAAAAGGCTACCCACTCCAGTATTCTGGCCTGGAGAATTCCATGGACCATATAGACCATGGGGTCACAAAGAGTCGGACACTGAGCAACTTTCACTTTCTGAATGTCTTGCGGGGGGGGCATGGTATGGGGTTTGATTCTAAATGTGGTTTCACCCCTCCTATTGTCTTGCTGGGGCTTCTCCTTTGCCCTTGGACATGGGGTATGTTTTTTTGGTGGGATCCAGCATTCTCCTGTTGATGACTGTTCAGTAGCAAGTTGTAATTTTAGAGTTCTCACAGGAGAAGATGAGCACATGTCCTTCTACTTTGCCATCTTGAGAGCAAAAACCCATTTTATACACACACACACACACACATATATATACACAGGCTTATATATATATGTATACATAGGCATATATATATACACACACAGGTATATATATATATATATAGGCTTATACATATATATGTGGCAACCCACTACAGTATTCTTGCCTGGAGAATCACTTGGGACAGAGGAGCCTGGTGTGCTACAGTCCATAGGGTTGCAGAGTCAGTCATGACTGAGTGACTGACACATACACACACATATATATAGGCTTCCCAGGCGGCACTAGTGGTAAAGAACCCACTTGCCAATGCAGGAAACCTAAGAGACACGGGCTCGATTTCTGGATTGGGAAGATCCCTTGGAGGAAGGTGTTGCAACTCACTCAAATATTCTTGCCTGAAGAATCCCATGGACAGAGGGGCCTGGCAGGCTACAGTCCATAGCTCGCAAAGAGTCAGACACGAATGAGTGTTCACTTTTCACTAGGGAACCTATAGCAGTCTCTGCAATAAAGGCCCACAACAAAACTTTGAACACTCCAGAACATTCCTAGTAGAGATGACATCAGCACTGATCTGAAGCCCTGGTATCATTGTCTGATTTCAGAATGATGCCTATAACTCGGCCTCTGCACTAGTACTGAATATCAGAGACAAGAGTTTTGAGTGAAGTAGAAAACAACAGCTTTATTGCTTTGCCAGGCAAAGAGGGACAGAGAGGAGCATGCCCTTCACAAACGGTGTCCCAACCCAGGAGCACTGGATAATGAGTTTTACAGCAATAGTACAAGGAGGGGATTGCTGATAAGATTAGGGTGTGTGCCTAAACTCCTTTAAACTAGTCTCTGGTAATCTGATGGGTTTCTGTGTTTCCTTTAATCTGGAGAGCTTTTCTGGAATGAAGAATGCTGACATCTTCCATTTGTTGTGGAGTTCTGGTTCTACAAAGAGTTTAAAGATGTTATTATGTGTATCCCTTGAGGCAGAACCAGGACCCTACCCCAAGGCTGCATTGTTATTTGTTGGCTATCTCCACTTTCCCTCCCTTCCCCACCCCCCCACCCCCCATTAGCAACAGTTCAATTCTACCCTTGACTCAGGGAAAGTCATGGAGGTTGGAGTCTGTTCCCTACAAACAAGAAATGGGATACATAGAAAAGCTTTTGTGCCCAAGAGCTGCACAGGGTCCTGTTCAGTTTCAAGAACAGCCCAGTGATTTGCCAACCTGCTGCGTGATGCTTGTTCAACATCTCACATCTTGGTTACATTTTCCCATATAAACTTTTTCTTTTCAATTTTTGAAAAGCTTCATTTTCAGAAAGACCATTTTTATTTTTTGTTTGTATTACAACAGTAATACAAAAATCCTCTTAATTCCCCTTGGTGTCAATCATCAAGTTTTGTCAATTTCCATCCTAAATATCTCTCAAATGCATGTATTTCTCTAATCTCTGCCACCATACAGCTCAAGCAACTGACATCTTGGCCTATGTCTGTGCTCAGTCACTTCAGTCATGTCTGACTCTTTGCAGACCTGTGGACTGTAGCCTGCCAGACTTCTCTGTCCATGGAATTCTCCAGGCAAGAATACCAAAGTGGCTTGCCATTTCCTCCTCCAGGGGATCTTCCTGACCCAGGGATTGAAACTGAGTCTCTTGTGTCTCCTGCATTGGCAGGTGGATTCTTTATCACTGGTGCCACCTGGGAAGCCCATCTTTTGCCTGTTCAACAACAAAGAATGAATTTCTCTTCTCTTCCCCAAATCCACTTGTCTCTTGTCTCCACATCACTTCTCCTCTAGGCGGCCACAGTGAACTTTTTTTTTTTTTTTCCACAGTGAACTTTTAAAAATACAGCTCCAAACAAAAAAAAAATAAAAAAATTAAAATAAATAAAAATACAGCTCTGATCACCCTCCATCCTCTAATGTCTTTTCTCTTCTCCTAGAACAAAAATCAAGCTCTCTCACCCGGGCTATAAGTCTGGCCCTACCCACTTCCCCAGCCTCTTTCTTCATTCACTCTTCCTGTCTGGTGCTCTTCAGTTATACTGACCTTGCAATTTCTCTTCTGCCACAGGGCCTTGGCATGTACTGTTACTTATCTGGAAGGATCTCTCCATCACCCCATCCCCATCTCATCCCCCTTTGCTTTGCTGTTGTTCAGCCACTAAGTTGTGTCCGACTCTTTGCGACCTCGTGGACTGCAGCACACCAGGCTTTCCTGTCCTCCATTATTTCCCAGAGACTGCTCAAACTCACGTCCATTGAGTCAGTGATACCATCCAACCATCTCATCCTGTCACCCCTTCTTTTCCTGCCCTCAATCTTTCCCAGCATCAGGGTCTTTTCCAATGTGTCAGCTCTTCACACCAGGTGGCCAAAATATTGATGCTTCATTTTCAGCACTGCTCTATTCATCTCTCTTTCCCTTTTCAGCTCAAGCTCACTTTTTTAGGGAAGACTTCCCTGACCAGCTCCCCAACCCCTGTTTAGAGCTCTTTTATAGTTATAAACTCATCAAGTGTTTTACCGGCCTAAATTCTGCCTTCCCTGCTAGATTCTTAGCCACATGATATATTTACATTTTATAATAATGATGCTTAATAATAATAATATATGTTAATAATAATGATTTGGGAATGACATCTGGGACCCAAATTCTCTTGTCAGAATTCTTGGCAAACAAGTATTCTTAGGAAACACTTTCTCCATTGTGAGAGATTAGAGAGTACCTAATCTAGAGAAAAGGACCCAAAACTAATTTATTTATAACTAATTTATTTAATAACCCAAAAAGTAGTTTTGGGTTCTTTTCTGGATTAAATCCTAATATAATTTCCCTGTAATGAATCAAACTGTATGGAAGGTGGGGAAGAGAAAATCAGGAAAGTCCCGGCAGAGCCTGAGTCTGGCCACTTTTCCCTTTTACTTTATTTATTTTTTAAAATTAACTTTTATTGGAGTGTGGTTGATTTACAATATTGTCTTAGTTTCTTCCGAAAAGCAAAGTGAATCACTTATACATATACATATATCCATCTTTTTTAGATTTTTTTCCCATATAGGTCATTACAGAGTGCTGCAAGTTTCCTGTGCTATACAATAGGTTCTTTTAGTTATCTCCCTTTTGCTTTAAAAATGATTCTTTGACTCTCATCAGAGGTAGTTTCAAGCACAGGTCAGTTTCTTGGAAACATTAGTACATGTTCCCAGGACGCGCCTTGGTCTGCTATGTGCTATTAGGCAAAATGTCCTTGGGTTAATCAGTATTGTTTATTATTGTCATTTTAAACCCCATGGCAAAATCGGATTTCAATCGGTAGTTTCCCTTCCCAGTTCAAAGGGAGAGGAGGGCAGGGCGGGAGAGCAAGGGCCAGTGATGTAAAGAAGACACTCCCCTCCTCCCAGCTCCCCGACAGCCACTCCCCACCCCCACCCCACCCCGCGCCTCCGTCTCCTCTTCCCAGTCCCCGTTTTCAGCTCTCGCGGGTAATAAATAAACTTGGAAAGTTCAGAAAACCACAGACACTTGAGCAGAGGGCCAGCCCAGGCCACACAGCAGGGACAGTCCCCGCCTCGGACCAGGGGGCCAGTCCGCGTTCTGATTCCCCATTATCCGTGGACGCCCAAAGGACCGCCGTGCTCCCACGGGCCGAAAGGGTCCTGAGGATCCCAGGCTGCTGGGCCCGGGGCGGGGCGGGGGGCGGGAAGGACCTGGCAGGGGACACAGATGACCTGAGTGGGGATAATTCTGTTCCAAGCTCTCCGGGGTCCCCAGATGCCCTCGAGGATCCTGGGCTGAAGAGGTTCCAGACAGGGGTGGGGGGATCCCTGGGCAAGGGTAAGGAGGGGACCGCGTTCTGCGCCCAGCATACCCGCGGCATCCCCCTGCGGCCTCCCGGCGCGTTCTCCCCGCTCGCGCCGCGCTCCCGCCGCTGAGGCGTTGGTAACGCCGAGGTGGTGCCTGCCTGAGGCCTACAGAGCAGGTACTACGGCCCCCCAATCCCACCCCATCCTGGGCCTGTACTGCTGTCTCCTCCCCCACCCCCACTCCAGGTGGGAGGTCAAGGCTGCAGGAAGCAGAGAGGTCTGTGTCCCCCTCTCAGTTTTCAGCTCCCTGCGGCCCGCAGGGGGCCAAGTGGAAGCTTTGGGCCGAGAAGTGGTTCTCTTGATTTCCTCTGGGCCTGGCAAACCCGTGATGGCGAACTTCTGACATTGCTTTTGTTTTCCCCAACCTGTCCCCTTCTTCACTCTCCCCTCCCCATCCCCCCCAACTAAAGTGCATTTTCTTTGGAGAATTTTTCAAAACTCTTTTGAAATAATTGGAAACCTCTGGTCTTGCCAAATCTTAGTTGGAAATCATTGTATTAGGGCTGTGACCCAGAAGGGAAAAAACAAGAAGTGAGGTTAGAGAGAGAAAATGGTCACTGCCCACCTCCCCACTGCCCCCCAGTACACCCCACAAACATGTTAATGGGAAAGCAGGGACCACATACACACACACAGTCACCTTCTTCTGCAGCCTCCCACACAGAGGCACCTGAGCACAATTCCCCAGCTTGCCACTGTTGCCAAGACACACAGTGGGCCCCGGTTAACTGTTACTTGCAGGTGAACCAGGCCATGTGCCTATATTAACTGTGGGGTTTGTGCCACAGCAAATAAAACAGGGAATATGCCCTGTAAGGGTGAAAACCTTGTGAGGCTTTGCTCTGGATTTTGGCTGCTTGACCTGGTGTGCCCCCATGACGGCTGAACCCGTGCTGAGCGCAGGGGGCCAACAATGGCCTGGCCATGAGTGAGGACCCAGACGAGCAACTGTGACTCACTTTCCCTGCCCTGCAGATAAACGGATTTGAAATATTTACTGCTGTTGCAATAGTGATGATTACACAGAAAATCGCATCCCTGGGCCACTCTGAGTTCCTTAAAAATAAGAAACTTTCCGAGAAAAGTGTTGCATGGTAATTTGGGCAAAAGCCGAGTCTCCAGCGGAGAGACTTGGCTGCAGGATTTCTGGCAGGGACCTCTTCTGAGAAGCCACTAATGGCCCCGTCTCTTGTCCCTGTGCTACCTGGCGTATTGAAGGGTCAGTGGCACCTGTTGCTTTCCATGTGTTTGTGACAGAAATAACCCTTCCGGTCACTCATCATGAGTCTGACTTTCGCAGTAAGAAAATACCGCAGACTGTCCCAATCAGGAAGGCACGGTGCCTACAGTCCCTGGGGGGTGCCCACTTGCTGAGCTAGACCCCAGACAGCTCCTTTCAAAAGAAGAAGTGAAAACAAGGGAAACGTCTGGGTTCCCGAAAGGGTTATTCTGCCTTAGACTGCCCATAAAAATGCTATTGGCTGTTACCTGGCTCGGCCAAAGTACATCCAGAATGTCTTCTTTCGCCACCCAGTGCATTTGGTATTTTGGCTGAAAGGAAACAAGCAGAACTCTGCGCTTCCAGAGCAAAGATGGAGCCGCAGGATCCAGTCAAGAGGGAAGGGGTAAGTGTGCTGTCAGGGAGGCAGTGAGGAGCAGTCCCATCACAGGTCCTGTTCAGCCTTGCTAGGGGATGCTCTTCAAAGCCGTGTGCACTGGGGGACCTGCCCTTCAGAGTTCACCCAGCAGCTGGACTTTACAGGGAGTAGAGAGAGGAGAGATTTAGAGACTTTTAGGTTTAGAGGTTCTTTGGGAAGCATGCTCCTGGAACAGCTTTTCAAAGTAGTTAAAACTGAATTGGTGGGACTCAAAGGATTAATTTATCACAACTTCCTTAAGAACTTGAGGTGAAGGGCTTCTGAAGTCAGCAACAATATCCTTACCCCGAGAGGTGTTTTTGATTTGATTTGATTTTGGCTTCTAGACATTTTCATTAACCTTTTCAGCAGGTAAATTAGCTAAGCCAGTATGCAAAGAAGATAGAAAGGATGTTGCAGGATTTGAGTGTAACTCTAGGTAGCAGAGATTTCCTTTTAGATAATTTAGATTTCCTTTTAGATAATGAGGCTCCTTTTTTTAGAGACAAAAGATTTTTCTGGACTTATCAGGACCTACCCAGGTGCTGCCATATAATTGCTATTGTTACTTTTGATTGTCTTTTGCTGTACTTTTGATAATCTTTTGGTTGAGGAAAATGCATATAAAATTACTGACACTTTTAAGAAGTTTGCATTTTATTCATTGCAACAGCATCTGCATATATACATTGACAGGAGGAGATACATATCTGTGCAAATTACTATTTATTCATAGATATGAGACCCTTGCCATGGGCAGGCTGGACACATGTTCTGGGGTTAATAGATTAAAGCAGGTTTGGAAGGTAGAAATACCTGGGATTCATTTCTGCTCCAACCTGTTCTAGCTGTGGGAACTTGGGCAATTATTTAACTACTCTGCCTCCGTTTTCTTATCTATAAAATGGGAATGATAACCTTGCCACTCACAGAGGGCTACTGGAACAACTAAATGAGATGATGCATGTAAATTACCTGGCACCGAGTAGATGCCCCATACATGTTATTCTTTAAATTATTTTTGGCTGTACTGGGTCTTCGTTGCTGCACACAGGCCCTCTCTAGTTGCAGGCAGGAGGGGCTACTCTTCATTGCGGTGCACAGTCTTCTCCTTGCGGTGGCTTCTCTTGTGAAGCACAGGCTCTAGGCCCACAGGCTTCAGGAATTGTGGTGTGAGGGCTCAGTAGTTGCATCACATAGGCTTAGTTGCTCCTTGGCATGGGGGAATCTTCCCAGACCAGGGATCGAATCCGTGTCCTCTGCATTGACAGGCAGTTTCCCACCCACTGTCCCACTGGGGAAGTCCCCATATTATTATTTTTTGATCATCCTTTAGAGCAGGGTGCTATTGACATTCGGAGCCAATTGGTTCTTGGCTATGGGGCTGGGGAGGGGGATGGTGGTGGCTGACCTGGGTGTTGTAGGTTGTTTAGCATTATCTCTGATGTCTACTCACCAGATGCCAGTCTCACCCTTGCCCATGAGATTGCCTGCTTTAGAAATCAGTGCATCACTCCACAGGGATTGTCTTGGCGACCTCATGGTAACAAGACCATGTTAGGTCAAATGTTATCTCCTCTATTTTACGGAGAAGGGACTGTGAGGCAACAAGAACTTAGGGATTAAGGAATCAGGGGAAGCCCTGGTCATTTCTGTGCTGTCTCTTCAGAGAGCAATGCGCCATCCGACTGTGTCCTCAGGTGCGGCTGCAAAATAGCAGAAACTCACCACATGGTGCTCCCTGAAAATGAACCATGCATTTTGAAAGGAGATGATTAAACGGTTACATACAAAACATAAGGGCTAATCATAGTCACCTGCTCCTGCGATCCCCCCAGGAAGGAGGCCTCCTTCAGGGCTCCACCCGGGGGAATGCATGCTGCCCCCTTCCAGGCTCCTAAGGGCAGACCTAGTCCTTTGGTAAATACGTGCTGGGGGGGACATCAAAACAGAACTACGCAGGTGGTGGCTGTGAGAAAGAACCTGCAAGTCACAAAGCAAAGCTGGGGGGCACTTAGGAGCTGAGGAGAAGTTGGGGGGGCGGTGAGCGAGGCCATAGAGTCTGGGCTACCACTGGGTCTGGGGATGGGGGCGCTGCTCAGGCTGGTGGGAAGGGCCCAGCTCTCTGTCTCCCTGGTGGCTGTGTGTGTGACCGCAGCCTCACTGGCCTTTGGGTTCCTCACCTGTAAAGAGAAAAGACACAAATTTGGTGTGCCTCAAGACTTCCCACTGGGGAAAAAAAAGATTCTTGGGCTGAAAGACAAAATAAAATTGATTAGAAAAAGAAAATGCCAGAATGCTTTGGAAGATGAAAGCAGAGTTTTTTGGTGGCATGCCGCCACCACCAACTAGTTGAGTGTCACTGAGCAAGTAACTTCCCTCTGATCTGCATCGTTAATAATTAATATTGATAGCAAACCTCTGATGTAATGTGTAACACTTATAGTGTGTACCGCAAGTCAGCTGTGGGTCTGAGCGTCTCACACGTATGAACTGATTTATTCCCCACATCTATCCTGTGAGGAAGGCAGTATCATCATCCCCATTTTACAGATGAAGGAACAGAGAAGTTTAGGAGCTGGCCCAAGGCCACACAGCCAGCAGCAAGAAAGGCAGCTGTGAGCTCCCACAGAGACAGGGCACCTGCGGTTTGTCTGTCTCTCCTCCCCTCAGCACTCAGACCTCAAGGAATGTTTGTGAAACTTTGGATTCATTATAGTCTGATAAAGTGACCTACTGCGTTAATAATTCATAGGAACTCTTATTTTCCCGGGATATTTTTGTTTTGGCTGGAGATGCCTGACAAGCAAAAGTCTTAGGCTGAGAGTGTCTCCCTGATGGTAGAAAAGAAATTGGAGACAAATTCCTAAGAGAGATGGTTTGGGTGGGGCCTTCTTCCCAGAGACCTGGAATCACACCCTGTCAGATGGCTTGCCCTGAGAGTGGCTGTTCTACTAGAGTCTCAAAATGTTCTTACCGTCTTGCAAAACAGGAAGCCAGCTTACTGTGGGGACGAGGGAAGTGACCCCTAGCTCTTCTCCAAAGTGGCAAATCACAGCTCCCCCTGGCCTCGGACAACAGCCCCGTTTCATGTCTCGAGGCCGCTGAGCCCCTTGTCTTTTTTTTTTCTTTCTTTAATTAATTTTATTTATTTTTGGCTGGGCTGGGTCTTCATTGCTGTGTGGAGCTTTTCTCTAGTTGTAGCACGTGAGGCTGCTCTTTGCTGCGATGCACAGGCTTCTCCTTGCAGGGGCTTCTCGTTGCGGAGCACAGTCTCTAGGGCTCACGGGCTTCGGCAGTTGCAGCCCGTGGGCTCAGCAGTTGCAGCTCCCAGGCCCTAGAGCACAGGCTCAGTCGTTGGGGTGCATGGGCTTTGTTGCTCTGTAGCATGTGGGATATTCCTGACCAAGGATCGAACCCGTGTCTCCTGTGCTAGCAGGCAGATTCTTTACTTCTGAGCCACCAAGGAAGCCCCTTTTGTCATTTTTAACAAGCTTGTGGGAGACCTGCACATCCTGTCTGGTGCCTTCCTCTCTCTCTCATGCCCTAATCCAACCCGGTACCAAATTCTTCCTTTTGTCCTCCTCACAAGTATTTAAAAAAGGAAGAAGAGAAGAGAGACAAAAAGGAAAGCTTAAACTCTGAATTTCTCTTACACCCTTTTGTATAGTGTAATAACTTTATTGGGAATATAACTCCCAGACCATTTCACCCCTTTAAACTTATACAATTCAATATGTATTCACAGAGTTGAATAACTATCACCATAATCAATTTAAAATTTTTAAATATTTTTTTATTAAATTTATTTTTGGCTGCACTGGGTTTTTGTTGCTGTGCATAGGCTTTCTCTAGGTGTAGTGAGCCGGAACTACTCTAGTTGTGGTACACAGGGCTTTTCATTGAGGTGGCTTTTCTTGTTGCAGAGCGTGAGCTCTAGGGCATGCAGGCTTTAGTAGCTATGGCACATGGGTTCAGTTGCCCTGAGGCATGGGAAATCTTCCTGGACCAGGGATCGAACCTGTGTCCCCTGCATTGACAGGCAGATTCTTAACCACTAGTCCACCACAATCAATTTTACAAGATTTTCATCACCTTTAAAAGAAACTCCATACCTATTGGCTGACTCTGCGTTTCTCCCATCTCCTCCTCTTCTCCCCCAACCCTGGGCAATCACTGATTGATCTCTGTCTCCATGGACCTGTCTATTCTGGATATTTCACACAGATGGAACCAGGTGATCTTCCGTGACTGTCTTCTTTCACGTAGCCCATTTTCAAGGCCTGTTCACTTTGTAGGCAGTAACAGTGCTTCATTCCTTTTCATGGCCATGTAATATTTCATTGAATGACTCTTCCACATTTTGCTTATCAGTTCATCTGTTCATGAACATTTGGGTTGTTTCCACTTTTTGAGTATGGTAAAAATGCTGCTATGAACATTTGTGATCAAGTTTGTGTGATTATATGTTTTCATTCTCTTGGGTATAAACCGAGGAGTGGATTTGCTGGGTCATATGCTTGATGAAAGTGAAAGACGAGAGTAAAAAAGTTGGCTTAAAGCTCAACATTCAGAAAACTAAGATCATGGCATCTGGTCCCATCACTTCATCACTTCATCACTTCATGGGAAATATATGGGGAAACAGTGGAAACAGTGTCAAACTTTATTTTGGGGGGCTCCAAAATCACTGCAGATGGTGATTGCAGCCATGAAATCACTGATTTCACCATGAAATCAGTGAACCTAGATAGCATATTAAAAAGCAGAGACATTACTTTGCCAACAAAGGTCCGTCTAGTCAAGGCTATGGTTGTTCCAGTGGTCATGTATGGATGTGACAGTTGGACTGTGGAGAAAGCTGAGTGC
Source organism: Odocoileus virginianus (assembly GCF_023699985.2). Classification (NCBI taxonomy): domain Eukaryota; kingdom Metazoa; phylum Chordata; class Mammalia; order Artiodactyla; family Cervidae; genus Odocoileus; species Odocoileus virginianus. The sequence goes on along the minus strand of NC_069684.1, from coordinate 34,937,137 downwards.
CGAAAAATTGATGCTTTTGAACTGTGGTGTTGGAGAAGACTCTTGAGAGTCCCTTGGACTGCAAGGAGATCCAACCAGTCCATTCTAAGGGAGATCAGTCCTGGGTGTTCATTGGAAGGACTGATGCTGGAGCTGAAACTCCAATACTTTGGCCACCTCATGTGAAGAGTTGACTAATTGGAAAAGACCCTGATGCTGGGAGGGATTGGGGGCAGGAGGAGAAGGGGATGACAGAGGATGAGATGGCTGGATGGCATCACCGACTCGATGGACATGAGTTTGAGTAAACTTCAGGAGTTGGTGATGGACAAGGAGGCCTGGTGTGCTGCGATTCATGGGGTCGCAAAGAGTCGGACACAACTGAGTGACTGAACTGAACTGATATTTACTCTAAATTTAACTTTTTGAAGAACTGTTGGACTATTTTCCAAAGTGGCTGCACCATTTTACATTCCCCCAGCAATGTGACAGGGTTCTAATGTTCTCAATGTCCTTATCAACACGTATTATCTGTTTTGTTGGCTTTAATCATCCTAATGAGTGAGTAATAGTATCACATTGTGGGTTTGATTTTCATTTTTCTCACAGAGTACCAAATCCTTTGATTTTGCTTCCTAAAATAATCCTCAAAGCTGGCACCTCTTGCCCCTGCGTCAGTCACTCCCCTACCCAAGCCCCCACCCTCTCTCAGTCACTTTCCTGACTTCCCTTTTTAACCATTTCAGTGGATTTTCTTCATAAAACTTGCTACAGTTCTAGTTTAATTATTAAGTACTTAAAAAATGTCTTCCCATTGGACCACAGTCTTCTTGGGGGTAGGCATTTTGCTCGACAGACTGTAGGATGGTACCTGGCTCATAGTTGGCTATCAATAAATATTTGTTTAATGCATTGTACATGAAAAATTAATCAACAGTCAATCAAGAAAGACATGGAAATTTTTATTCACACTAGCTTGAGGATTATAACCTGGGAAACAGCCTTTCAGAGAATTCTGGGGACTGGTCCTCCTGTTAGATGTCAAAGCACAATTATGTAATTTCTGAGACAGAGGGTTATATACATTAAAGTAACATATTGATAGTTTACATAGTCTAGCACAGCAAGTAGAGAGTTATTGTGACCTCTTATAGTATTGAAGAAGGAATATTATCTCCTGAGGTTTTATCTTGCTAGGGCCAGGAGGAAGTTGCTTTTTTTTAATTATTATTATTTATTTATCTATTTAGGAGTAGGCATTCCTGTGTTTTCTAAGGGGACCTAGTTAATGTGTAACACAGATGCACAATGCACCCTAAAGGGGAGGAGATAGTGACCCAAGCAGCGAAGAAATTTTTACCTTAAATTTTTCTTTTCCTGCCTTAAGAATAATTCTGTTTCATCCAAAGGAAGGAATTTGGACCGGCAAGTTCAGTGAGGACTTCCCAGAATGTCCTTACTTTTTCTACAAAGGGTGAGCTCTGATTTCCCAAGGGTCCGTAGAATGTGCCTGTGGCTTGAATTCAAGGAAGAAGCCAGAGACTGTAAGTTGAATCATTTGCTCCAGGCTTAGAGAATTGACAGCCTGAGATCCTTCTGATGAGTTTTGCTAGGATCCTGTAAAAGCAGTCAGGGAGCTGTCTAGTCATGTGCCTGGCAAGATCCTCCCAGTTTAGGGTATGAGCTCAGGGCATCACCCAACTCCCTGGCTGAGCTTTGCTAAGGACTTTAAATCTTAGGACTCATCAAAGCAGAATGTCGGAGTTGCCCCTGCAGAATGAATGAAACTGGGTGCATTTATAGTTTATCACTTACTGAGAAGAGAATTGGAAGAGGAAACATTTTAATCAACAATTTTTCTTCCTTCATTTCTTTCTTCCTTCCTTCCTACCTTCCATCAAGTCAAGCAATAGGACAGCTATGAAGTGAAGTGAAATTTGCTCAGTTGTGTCCGACTCTTTGTGACCCCATGGACTATACAGTCCATGGAATTCTCCAGGCCAGAATACTAGAGTGGGTAGCCTGTGTCCCTTCCCTTCTCCAGGGGATCTTCCCAACCCAGGGATCGAACCCAGGTCTCCCACATTGCAGGTGGATTCTTTACCAGCTGAGCCACCAGGGAAGCCCAAGAATACTGGAGTGGAAGCCTGTCCCTTCTCCAGCTACAGGGGAGGGATCTTTGCTTTGTTCTCTACTATCTCCCTAGTACATAGGACCAGAACCATGCCTGACGCACAGTGGGTGCTCAATCTGTTGAATGAATGAATGAATGAATGAGTGAATGATTACCCAGAGCGCTTCGGGAGATGAGCTCAGTTGGCCCTATGCTACCTACTGGGTGGGGTTTCGGAGGTGGTGGTGGGTGTGCCTACCTGTGTGCCCCCGTCTTTAGAAAACACCATGCAGCAACTGCCCTGGAAACCTTTTTCCCTCCTGGGCCCCACTGCCTGCTCCCCGACTTCCATCACCCACTGTCTCCACTGGCCCCAGAGAGTGGTGGGGCCTGAGCCCACTGCTCCCTGTCGGTAGCTCTTCTCATCCTCGCCAGAAACTTCCTGTGAACAAGCGTTTGTTAATTCATTCGGTGGAGGGAGGGTTCAGCTGTTAACCGGGGCCCTTGCGGGTCCTACAGTTGCTCTGTGAGGTTGGGGAGGGGTGTCACTAGCTCACATGTCCCCTTCTGGGCACTAGGCAAGGCCCAGGTGACCACTGTTTCTCGGCCTGTCCTGCTCCTACTTGCCTTTCTCAAGAGGTCCTCCTTAGATCAGCAGGGATGTTGTTCAAGGAGATGTGAGGACCACAGCTCGGCACAGGAGGTACTGAGTCCATGTGCCAGGGACCTCACTAGGAACACAGGATGAAGTGCATCAACAGTGGGCTCTGAGAGCCACACCCAGACTCACCCCCAGTCAGTGGATTCACCTTCGGGACTAGACAGCTTCCATAAAATTAATCCTTGTAATAACTCCAAGGGTTGTCATTATCCTAATGCTAAAGATGAGGAAACTGAAGATCAAAGAAATTAAGCCAGAAAGTGGCAGTGAGCACATTCAAACTGAGATCCATAGATTCTAACAGCAAACCTCCTTCCACTTTTACTTCCTCTCGATTTTCATTCCTTCACTAATGAACCCCTACTTGCCATTAAAGATTGTCTTAAATGAGTGTTCAGTTTCCCAAGGGTCAAAGGGGATATCACGGAATGTGTGTGTGTTTAAAGAGACCCCTGAAATCTATATTTAAATTTTTTTCACTGTGCCTTCTGCTTCTTACAGCGAAGTCCAGAGGTTAAAGGAAATGAATCAGTGACCCTAAATAATTAAAAATTTTCACAGTTCTTCTCTCTGATTTTTAAGGGAGTTTGTGTCAGAGGCCACCCTTTGAACTACAGCCCACCAGGCTCCTCTGTCCTTGGGATTTTTCAGACAAGAATACTGGAGCGGGTTGTCATTTCCTCCTCCAGGTGATCTTCCTGAGCCAAGGATCAAACCCACATCTCTTGCATCTCCTGCATTGCAGGCTAATTCTTAACTCGCTGAGCCCTCAGGGAAACCCAGGTGGCATAGTGGTAAAGGAACCACCTGCCAATGCAGGAGACATAAGAGATGTGGGTTCAGTTCCTGAGTCAGGAAGATCTCCTAGAAGAGGAAATGGCAACCCCTTCCAGTATTCTTGCTTGGAGAATCTCATGGACAGAGGAGCCTGACGGGCTACAGTCCTTGGGATGGCAAAGAGTTGGACACGACTGAGTGACTAAACACACAAACACATGTGTTGGAGGCAGTGCTTGAGTGCATTTGCTGCAGTAGGCCAAGGCAGCTCCACAGCAGAAATGTTGTAGAAGCAACTCAGACATTGGATGGAGTATTGCAACAGGTGACCCTTCAGTTTTGTTCTGACCCAGTGATTCTCAACCAGGGGCGAATCCCCCTCTGCCCTGGGGACATTTAGCTATGTCTGGAGACATTTAGGTTGTCACAGATGGGGGGAGGGCTGTCCCTACCATGCACATAGGACAGCCCCCCATAACACAGGATTGTCCAAGCCTAAGCGCTACTGTTAGCGCAAGCAGGAAACCTGCTCCACCCAGGTGAGTGGTGGGTAGGTTTCCAGACGTGGAGTGGTTGAAAGACTGTGGGTCTTCAGGTCCCATTACGTCCATCTTTCTACAAGACTTTGAGTAAATCCTGAGTTTCCTGGAAGTGCAGGGCTGCTTCCTGACCTAAAGCTGTGATCTCATCTCCCGCAGAGGCTGACACCCGTGATTGTTCTGGCGACACTGATAGCTGCCTTTGGGTCGTCCTTCCAGTATGGGTACAACGTGGCTGCTATTAACTCCCCTTCGGAGGTAGGTCGCTGTGGTGGGCAAGGCGCAGCCCCCCAGGGAACAGGGAGGTGGGTTTGGAGCAGCTGGTGTCCGGGTGGCTGCTAGGGTGGGACTGCACACATGTTGAGGGCACACGGTGGGGCCTCGAGTGAAGGGAGGGGTCACACCCAGGAAACAACAGCACAGGCTCAAGGAACCTGCAGGCACAAGGCCGTGGGGCTCCACCAGGTCCCCGGGCCTTAGATTCTTGTGGAGAGCCAGGCCTGGCTGGACACAGTGCGGGCTGGCCTCAGGGGTGGGCAGGGGAAGGTTTGAGAGGGCTCTGATCTTCTATAGACAGGTAATCCATAGCAGGGTCTGGATGGGGAAGGGATCATCCAACATTGATTCTGTGATTGAAAGGCTGGAGTCATTCCTTTCTGGGGTTAGAAACATCCTGAGCAGTTTGCCTTCTGGAGGCCTCGCAGCCCCCTACCTTCTGCCTCCGGCTCGTGGGTGCCCCCTGCTAATTGCTCTTAATCCTTACTCCCTCTCCTCCACTTCATCATGTTGATGTTCACATGCCCAGTTCATCCCATCGGATGGCCCAGCAACTTCCATTATTCTTTCTGCAAACCAGCTCAAATGATTCTGGTGTTCTGCTTTGCTCTGCTCTCCAGTTCATGAAAGACTTCTACAACTATACCTACTATGACAGAATTGGTGAATACATGAACGAGTTCTACTTGACCTTGCTGTGGTCGATTACTGTGTCCATGTTCCCCTTCGGAGGCTTCCTCGGCTCTCTCATGGTCGGCCCCTTGGTGAATAATTTAGGCAGGTAAGAGACAGTGAAACTTATAGACTCCATCAGAGTTTAAAACCCAGACCAAAAACAGAAGTCTCACAGACTAACAAATTTATGGTTTCCAGCAGGGAAGGATCAAGGCAAGGGATAGTTAGGGAGTCTGGGATGGATATGTACACACTGCTGTATTTACAATGGATAACCAACAAGGACACATTGTATTGCACAGGGAGCTTTGCTCAGAGCTTTGCTCTGCCACATAACATGGCAGCCTGGATAGGAGGGAAGTTTGGGAGAGAATGGATACATGGATATGTATGGCTCAGTCCCTTTGCCGTCCACCTGAAACTGTCACAACACTGTTAATCAGCTATACGCCAATATAAAAGAAAAAGTTTCAAAAAATAAAAAAAAAGCCAAACAAAGCAGAAATCATTATTGTAAAACTAGGTAATGACCACTGTGATGATTTTTGTTTCCTAATGGAGTTAAGAAGACCAGACCTTGACCAAGTGTCTGGGGACTTATCAAGGGTGGAGGTGGGTGGGGGTGACAGTTCTGAGGCTCTGGGGTGGGCTTGGACAAAACAGAGAGTGCTTCAGAGATCAGGACTCACTCCCACTCTTGCCCTCTCTTGCCTTGAAAGCTTATCACAACTTCCTTCTGGCCTTTGGAAGAGTCAAGTGTAGGACAGCATGGCCACAACATGGGGCACAATGTAGACTGTAGCCTAATGCTCCTAAACTCTGCCTCCTAAGTGAACATTAGCTAACCCACTCTGTTCTTTTACACTGGGGTCCAGTAATATGCAAAATGTAGCCCAAGTTAAATTCCTGCAAAATTCTGAAATGGCTGAGATCGATGTCGAGCCCTTCCAGGTGAAACCATGTGGTCCCAGGGCGACCCTCATTGTGAGTGTCATGAACGCCAAGAGCCCAGCTTAAATCTTGCCTCTAACTCTAGACACATGAGAGATTCTGTATGTGATTCCCCCACTCCCCGGGTAAAAATCCACAGGCATGAGATAGCAGCCTTGTTATGAACAATGTTTAAGAGCTCCTCCCCTCCAACCTCCTCCCCTTTGAGGATGGGCACACAGAGGCAGGTTGAGGTCAGGGCTGCGTTCTCAGCCACAGATCTAGTGAGCTCAAGAGTCAAGGCCCGACTTTACAACTTAATTCCTTCCCCAGTCTTTTTCAAAAAGAATCTAAGGACCTCCCTGGTGGCTCAGGGGTAAAGAAGCTGCCTGCCAACTCAGGAGACACAGATTCAATCCCTGATCTGAGAGGATCCCATAGGCTGAGGAACAACTAAGCCCATGTGACACAACTATTGAGCCTCTGCTCTAGAGCTTGGGAGCCACAACTACTGAACCCATGTGCCCTAGAGCATGTGCTCCCCAACAAAAGAAGCCTCTGCAATGAGAAGCCACAACTAGAGAGTAGTCCCCTCACTGCAACTAGAGAAAAATGTTTGCAACAATGAAGACTCAGCACAGCCAAAAATAAATAAGTCAAATTATATATATATATTAAACACACACACACACACACACACACACACACACACACACACACTAGAATCTGAGAATAGACACATACAAACTGTGAATCTAAGATCCTGAAGTCTTTCTGATAGTCTGGTGTTGAATGCACAGTTCTCCCTGTGGACCACCAGGGGGCAGGACATCAATCAGGTCACATGTCTTGCAGGGTGCTTCTCCTTGAGTGAAGGACTAGCGGTCTGGTCTGCAGATGGAGCTGACAGTTACCAGTCCAAGTGAAGATGTGATAAATACTGTTCAGTTGTTTGTGGTTTTCTTAAAGATTTGTCAGCGTTCCTTAAATATCAGTAGCAAGCTAACAATTTACTGATTTGTTCGTCTGTGCCAGGCTCTATCCTAAGTGCTTTTAGGGGATATTCAGTTCACTTCAGTTCAGTCACTCTGTCATATCTGACTCTGCAATTCCATGCGCTGCTGCATGCCAGGCTTCCCTGTCCATCACCAACTCTGGGACTTTACTCAAACTCATGTCCATAGAGTCGGTGATGCCATCCAACCATCTCAAAGCTTACTTTTGTTATGTGTTTAATGAATTAATTTATTCATTTGCCTGTTCTGGGTCTTAGTTGCAGCTTGGGGATCTTCAGTCTTTGTGGCATGCAGGATCTTTAGTTGAAGCATATGGGATCTAGTTCCCTGATCAGGGATCGAACCTGGGCCCCTGCATTGGGAGCTTGAAGCCTTAGCCACTGGACCACCAGGGAAGTCCCCATATAGTGAAAATTCAAAATCTTTAAATGTTCAAGTGGTCACATTTAACTCATTCATGATTTTTGCTTTTTGTGTCTTAAATAGTCTTTCCTACCAGATGTCTGGGAGGGCATGGCAACCCCCATGGACAGAGGAGCCTAGTGGGCTACTGTCCACAGGATTGGAAAGAGCTGGACAAGACTGAAGCAACTTACCACGCATGCACGCACCAGATGTCATACGGATAGTCTTCTATAATTTAAAAAATAATTTTGCAACTTTGTCTTTCCCATATAGATCTGGAATTTTGTTTTGTATTTAATGAGTGAGTGGTGAGGGAAAGCCAGTTTTAGTTATTCATATTCCTTTACTCTTCTGTGTTAATTTTAAACTCAGTTGATCAAAATCCCTGAAAAAGGATTGTACTTGGAATTACTTTGGATTTATCATTCAATTGGAGGAAAACTGACATCCTTACACTATTGAACCTTCTCTTTCACAAGCAATCTATGGCTAATTTATTTACCCCAGAAGTTACTCCAGTTGCTTGTCTGAGGTTTCATGTCTTCTGTTCTGGAGAGTTTTCAGCCATCATTTCTGTGAATATTTTTTCTCCTCCATTTTCTATATTCTTTCTTCGGGAAACTCCTCAGTGTCTTTGTTGTTGTTGTTGCCTTTTTGACTTCTTTAAAAAATTATTTTTAAAAGTTATTGTGGGAATTCTCAGTGGTTCAGTGGTTAGGACTGGGTGTTTTCACTGCTGGGGTCTGGGTTTGATCCCTGGTCAGGAAACTAAGATCCTACAGGAAAAAAAAAAAAAAAAAGTGGTAAAATGTATGTATAACATTTAATCAAATTTTAATTGTGTAGGTTATCAGCATTAAGTGAATTCACATTGTTGTATAACCATCACCACCATCCATCGCTATAACTTCTCATCTTGCAAAAATGGACACCATGTACCTATTAAACAATAACTCCCCTTTCTCCTCTTCCCCTAAGCTACCAATGGACTTTCTATCTTTGTGCATTTGACTACTCTAGGGACCTCATATGAATGGAATCATGTAAGATTTGTCCTTAGGTGACTGGGTTATCTCACTTTAGCCTAATGCCCTCAAAGTACAATATTATTGTGGCACATGTTGGGATTTCTTTCATTTTAAGGCTGAATAATACCCAGTTGTACGAACATACCACATTTAGTTTATTCTTTCATTCATTGATGGATGTCTAGGTTGCTTCCACCCTCTGGCTACTGTGACTAATGATATTATGAAAGTGAAAGTGTTAGTTGCTCAGTCATGTCCAACTCTTTGTGACCCCATGGACTGTAGCCTGCCAGACTCCTCTGTCTGTGGAATTCTCCAGGCAAGAATACTGGAGAGGATAGCCATTCCCTTCTGCACAGTATCTTCCTGACCCATGGATCGAACCTAGGTCTCCTGCATTGCAGGTGAATTCTTTACTGTTTAAGCCGCCGGGAAAGCCCAATGATATAATAGTCCTCCCTGCCTTAATCTGTCATATTTCCCTCCTCCTCCTCCTCCTTCTTCTCTCTCTCTCTTTCTTGCTTTCTATGTAACTTCCCCAGATTTGCCTCTCTATTCATTAATTCTCTCCTCCACTGCAGTTCATCTTCTGTGTTTTTGTTTCAATGACTATATTTTTCATTTCTATAATTTTTATTCATTTGTTTTTAAAATCTTATTTTTTTTGCTATTATTTTGGATAGTTTTGTTTTATATACTTTCTTGTTCTTTGTATACTATGCTTTGACTCCTTATTGTTTTTAATTAATTTTAATTTCCAGCTTTTTAAGAAATCTCCACACTGTTTTCCATAGTGGCTGTACTAATTTGCATTCCCACCAACAGTGTAAGAGGGTTCCCTTTTCTCCACACCCTCTCCAGCATTTATTGCTTGTAGACTTTTGGATAGCAGCCATCCTGACTGGCGTATAATGGTACCTCATTGTGGTTTTGATTTGCATTTCTCTGATAATGAGTGATGTTGAGCATCTTTTCATGTGTTTGTTAGCCATCTGTATGTCTTCCTTGGAGAAATGTCTGTTGAGTTCTTTGGCCCATTTTTTGATTGGGTCATTTATTTTTCTGGAGTTGAGCTGGAGGAGTTGCTTGTATATTTTTGAGATTAATCCTTTGTCTGTTGCTTCATTTGCTATTATTTTCTCCCAATCTGAGGGCTGTCTTTTCACCTTGCTTATAGTATCCTTTGTTGAGCAAAAGCTTTTAAGTTTCATTAGGTCCCATTTGTTTATTTTTGCTTTTATTCCTTATTGTTTTTAATTAATTTATTTTTAATTGAAGGATAATTGCTTTACAGAATCTTGTTGTTTTCTGTCAAACCACAACATGAATCAGCCATAGGTGTACATGTATCCCCTATGACACAACTCATTTAATACATATTTTGTAGCTTCTATCTAATCCTATTGTCTGAAGCTGTTCTGTCTGTGTGTGTGGCCTCTTGCATGTGGCGGATTGTTTTGTGTGTCCTGTAATGGTACTGCTCCTTCCCAGGCGGTAATGGGAGTGGTGGCTGGGGGACTCCCGGGAGCCTGATGCGAGGGGACGCTCAAGAGAAGCTTTCATTTTGCCTTTGGCTCTCCAGGGCCCAAGGCCATGTCCAGTCTTGACTTAAGTGGGAATGCTTTGTAAGTTTCACTAAGTTGGACTTGTTTTTTTCTTATAGGTTTTTAAGGGATGGGCTTCCCTCATAGCTCAATTGGTCAACAATCCGCCTGCAATTCAGGAGACCCCAGTTTGATTCCTGGGTTGGGAAGATCTGCTGGAGGAGGGATAGGCTACCCACTCCAATATTTGGCCTGGAGATTCCATGGACTGTAAAGTCCACAAGGTCGAAAAGAATCAGACACGAGAGAGCAACTTTCACTCACTCACTCACTGTTTTAGGGGATACCCTTTATCAGCGCACATAAGTTCCCTCATTTTTATGTAAGTGAAAGTGTTAGTCACTCAGTTGTGTCCAACTCTTTAAGACCCCATGGACTGTAGCCCACCAGGCTCCTCTGCCCATGGAATTCTCCAGACAAAATTACTGGAGTGGGGAGCCATTGCCTTCTCCATGGGATCTTACCACCCCAGGGATCGAACCCAGGTCTCCTGCATTACAGGCAGATTCTTTACCATCTGAACCACCAGGGAACCCCAGCTCTTATTTTTATGCAAGGTTTTTAAAAATCCTAATGGGTATCAAATTTTGTTGACTTCTTTTACTACTTCGCTTAATAATCTTATATTTTCCCCAGTATAATGTTTAATATAGTGTTTTTAACCTTGAAAAGGAAAAATGAAAGTTGCTCTGTCGTGTCTGACTCTTTACAGTGGACTCTATACAGTCCATGGAATTCTCCAGGCCAGAATACTGGATAGTGGGTAGCCATTCCCTTCTCTGGGGGATCTTCCCAACCCAGGGATTGAACCCAGGCTTCCCTCATTGCAGGCAGATTCTTTACCAGCTGAGCCACAAGGGAAAATAATTCCTTTTATTTATTTATTGTTGGTCACACTGGATCTTTGTTGTTTTTGCCTAGGCTTTCTCTAGTTGCGGTGAGCAGGCACTATTCTTCATTGTGGAGCAAGAGTTTCTCATTGTGGTGGTTTCTCTTGTTGCAGGGCATGGGCTCTAGGCACTTGGGCTTCAGTAGCTGCAGCATGCAGGCTAGGTAGTTGTGGCACATGGGCTTAATTGCGCCTCAGCATTGGAATGTGTCTGGACCAAGGATCAAGTCCCCTGCATTGGCAGGCAGGCTTTTATCCATTGCACCAACAAGAAGTCCTGAGAGATTCTTATCTGTACTGCTGAATTCGATCAGCTAGTAATTCACTTAGGATTTTCACATCTGTGTTGATAAGTGAGGTTGGCCTAAACTTTTCCTCTAAGGTCCTTATCCAGTTTGAATTTCAAGATTACACTAAAAGCACAATAGTTTATGGTTTCAAAACCCTTTGTTGTTGTTTTCCAGTCACCCAGTCATGTCCGACTCTTTGTGACCCCATGGACTGCAGCACACCAGGCCTCCCTGTCCCTTACCATCTCCCAGAGTTTGCCCAAGTTCATGTTCATTGCATCAGTGATGCTGTCCAGCCATCTCATCCTCTCTTTCCCTCTTTTCCTTCTGCCCTCAATCTTTAGCAGCATCAGCGACTTTTCCAATGAGTCAGCTATTCGCATCAGATGACAAAAATACTGGACCTTCAGCTTCAGCATCAGTCCTTCCAACAAGTATTTGGAGTTGATTTCTCTTAAGATTGACTGGTTTGCTCTCCTTGCTGTCCAAGGGGCTTTCAGGATCTTCTCCAGCACCACAGTTTGAAGGCATCAATTCTTTGGTGTTCTGCCTTCTTTCTGGTCCAGCTCTCACAACCAAACATGACTGCTGAGAAGACCATAGCCTTGGCTATATGGACCTTTGTTGGCAGAATAACGTCTGTTTTTCAACACACTGTCTAGGTTTGTCATAGCTTTCCTGCCGAGAAGCAATCGTCTTCTGATTTCATGGCTGCAGTCACCATCTGCAGTGATTTTAGAGCCCAAGAAGAGGAAATGTGTCAGTACTTCCACCTTTCCCCTTTTACTGTATTGTAATATTCAAGTCTTTCCCTGTGTGCCCCACTGATGTCCGCTCCCTGGGAGTCATTTATATTTCCTCCCAGTGAGAATCAGGCCATCCACTTGACCTGTATCTGTCTTAGGTCAACAACAAAGCATATAACACAACAGCAACTACTATAATGGAGTAGAGGCCCAGCAAACACTTGTCAAAGGAGTGAGCGAAACCTTAAACCAAACTAATTGGTATTTTGTCCTCTGCAGAAAAGGAACCTTGCTGTTCAACAACATCTTCTCCATCGTGCCTGCGTTCTTAATGGGATTCAGTGAGCTCGCCAAGTCATTTGAGATGATAATTGTGGCCAGGGTTTTGGTGGGAATATGTGCAGGTAAACCATTCTGTGACTTGGGATAGTCAAGGGGAGGGAGAACAGACCTCTGGGACCTGAACCTATCTGGGGTCTCCAAAGCATGTAGGTTCAAGCTATTCTTACACCTCTGCTGTGGATAGACACATAAGCCCCTGTGTGATGGGGATGGGTGTTACGTGCAGTAAAGGTAAGGACTGTCTTTTGAAATTTTGTTTCAATTCTGTATACATATGTGAGAACCAAGCTGGACGTAACATGTATTTCTATATTGTGCACTATGGGTTGTGGTCAAAAAACTTGAGAAACAATCTAATATAGAATCCCTCTATCAGAAGAGAGTTGATGACTATAAGTGCTTCAAAGTCATTCTGCCCAGGACAGGCTTCCCTGGTTATAGGAAAGTCCCTCATCCATGATGCCTCAGACTGAAGACACATGGTTTTGGCCGTGCCATGGACTCCCTTCACGTTGGCGTCTTCTGCAGGCAGAAGGGCCAGGGCCGTCAAAGAGAGAGAGGTGCCCGCTCTCGGAGCCGTGCGTTGCAGGGCGGGGACCCAAGGGTGGTGATTTTTTAGTCACTAAGTCGTGTGCAACTCTTTGCGACCCCACGGACTGCAGCACTCCAGGCTTCCCTGTCCATCACCAACTCTGGGAGCTTGCTCAAACTCATGTCTGTTGAGTCAGTGATACCATCCAATCACCTCATCCTGTATCCCCCACCTTCTCCTGCCCGCAAGCTTTCCCAGCATCATGGTCTTTTCCAATGAGTTGGCTCTACACATCAGGTGGCCAAAGTATTGGAGCTTCAGTTTCAGTCCTTCCAGTGAATATTCAAGGTTGATTTCCTTTTCTGATCTCCTTGCTGTCCAAAGGACTCTCAACAAGTGGGCACCCCTGGAAATGCTGCACTCTGGGCACTCACTCGCTGCCCTCTCCCCCCCACCCCAGGTTCTGGCATCATCAAATGACTCATTCTCCTTCCAAACACGGGGATTGGGATGAAGGGATAAATTGCCCCGACATTAGCAGACCCCTTCCCTGGAGTTTACTAACAATAGAGGAGATGAGGAGGAGCCTAGTATTGAAGGGATTGCAGACCTGGGGGAATAAAGAGGAAAACAAGTTTCCCAAAAAGAGAAGAAGTCACTTTAAAGAGGGGATAATGGGTCCCCTGGCAAACTGCCCTCATTCTGGCTGTGCCTGAGACTGCCTGGACATTTATCTGCCATCTGGGCAGGAGCTGCAAGGCACCCAGCCCCGCTCCTGTGGGTTTTTCCTGCAGCCAGGCTCAGCTTTATGAAACACAGACGATTCCTAGAAGTCGTTGGCAGTGGGTAGGTGCTGTTACGTTACTATTGACAGCCAACAATTGAGAGTTGATTCCAAAAAATAAAAAAATTAGGCTCTACAAATCACAGTTTGATATTCCAACCTTTGCTTTTGGCGGTGGAGAGGGGGGGCGGGCTGCCACTTCATGACTTATGAGATCTAGTTTCCCAAACCAGCTATTGAACCCTGGCCCTTGGTGGTGAAAGCCCAGAGCCCTGGCCACCGGACCACCAGGGAATTCCCAACCAACCTTTGCTTTTAAATGAGTATGACTTCAAGTTGGCAGTTCTGAAACTTTTTGGCCTTAGCATCTCTCTACACTCATAAAATTATTGAGAGTTCTAAGGAGTTTTTGCTCATGTGTTATTTTGATCAATATTTACCACATTAGAAATTGCAACTAAGAATTTAAATTAATTCATTTTAATAGCAATAATAAGCCCATTACATGTCTTTATGAAAATAATTCTATTTTCTAAGACCAAAAAAATTTAGTGGTGTTGTTTTACATTTTTGCAAATCTCTTAAATGTCTGGCTAAATAGAAGATAGCCAGTCTCTCAAACCTACATCTGTGTTCTCTTGGTGTGATGTCAGTGGGTGTGTGATTGCTGAAAAACTCATCAGACAAGGAGAATGAAAAGGACAAATAATATCTTAGGATGGTTCTGAAGATAGTTTTGATCTCACAGAACCCCAGGTGTCAGGAACCCTCTGGGTCCTTAGGTCATACTTGGAGAACTTTAGCGGAAGCCTAATCCATTTGCCATTCATTTCTTCATGTTTTTCCTGAAAAGTCCAGAAAGTGTGTCATCAAGCTCTGTGGTACTTAGACACCCTTAAAAATAAGTGGCCACTCTGACCAAGGGGTACAGGGTGAGTGCAGCTCAGACCCCCAGATGCTCAGTTAGCTGGTTTACTGTTATTCAAGGTCTTTGGTAATAACACTGCAGACTTTCACTAATGGAATTTAAACTTTAAAAGTCATTTCTCTGACTGTTGTCAGAACAGGTGGGCCAAGGTTCCCCCGTGGAGTCATTTTTAAGACAAAACGAGACTGTTCTCTATCAACATTCGGGGAACCCGATCTCTTCACAGCCTCCAGTGTTTTATCTCTCCAGTGTTGCTCTTAATTAAGGTCAGAAGCACTTGACCTTGAGATGTGGTCACTAGGGCCTGAATGATGACTGGGCACTTGCAGGGCCTCACTTCCTCCACAGCCCTTTGGGCACTGGGCCTGCAGAGTCCCTCCCTACCCACCTGCAAGACATCTAAGAGCTGCTCTAAAGACTGTCCCTCTTTGCTCTGAAAATCAGAAAGAATTGGTATTAATTAATGAAAGATGATGTCCTTTTAAAAATACTAAGCAGAGATGTCCTTGGGCAGAATGCATTGCTTGAAAACTTAGCCATCAGTGTTCTATCTCAGGGCTATCAAACACCCTCCTGTCACCAGC
Source organism: Odocoileus virginianus (assembly GCF_023699985.2). Taxonomy (NCBI): domain Eukaryota; kingdom Metazoa; phylum Chordata; class Mammalia; order Artiodactyla; family Cervidae; genus Odocoileus; species Odocoileus virginianus. The sequence goes on along the minus strand of NC_069684.1, from coordinate 34,922,039 downwards.
AGCTCTAGCCTCCCCTCACCCCACACTGTTTCCCTTGGTCTCCTTGTGGTCAGAGCCTCCCTCTCAGACCCCACATCTTGCTGAGCATCTGCTTACCTCTGGCTCTGTGTGCAGTACTTGGAACAGTGACAACCAACCCATCAAGGAGATCAAACCAGTCAGTCCTAAAGGAAATCAATCTTGAATAATCCTTGGAAGGACTGATGCTCAAGCTGAAGCTCCAATACTTTGGCCACCTGATGTGAAGAGCTGACTCTTTGGAAAAGACGCAGGTGCTGGGAAAGATTGAGGGTAGGAGGAGAAGGGGCCAACAGAGGATGAGATGGTTGGATGGCATCACCAACTCAGTGGACATGAGCTTGAGTAGACTCTGGGAGACAGTGAAGGACAAGGAAGCCTGGAGTGCTGCAGGAGTCAGACATGACTTAGTGACTGAACAATAACAACAACCCATCTGACCTTCCCAGATCCTCAACCTCTCATTGGGCTTCTCTGAGAATTAAATGAATACATGTGAAAATATTTTAGAGTCTATAAAACTAAATTCCACCTATTCATAAGGGGATCAGACTGTAGTAAGATAGGAAAACCAACAAGTTCAAATACTGAGGATTCAGAAACAGTTCAGACCTTACACAAATCCCAGAATACAGTTGGTATTGGGTATTACTCGCTCTCGGGTCTGACTCTTTGCAACCTCATGGACTGTAGCCCACCAGGCTCCTCCGTCCATGGGATTTTCCAGGCAAGAATACTGGAGTGAGTTGTCATTTCCTTCTCTAGGGGATCTTCCCCACCCAGGGATCAAACTCGGGTCTCCTGCATTGCAAGCAGATTCTTTACATTGAGCCACCAAGAAAGCCATAATAAATATTGGTGCACAATAAATATTTAAGTTTTTATTTTTAAATGCTTAATGGAGTATTATGTTTAGTCGTGTCTGACTCTTTGCGACTCCATGGAATGGTTTGCTATTCCCTTCTCCAGGGGATCTTCCCAACCCAGGGATCAAACCTAGGTCTCCTGCATTGACAGGAAGATTCTTTACCACTGTCACCCCTTATTGAAAAATAAAGCTTGTGCTTCAGTGTCTATGCATCAGCTTATTGTATAAATAAGAAAGTAAAGCTGGTGGACAGGCCTTTTATTAATAGGTTTTCCCCAACAAAGAGCAAGAGAGGAGAGAGTGTACAGAACACACCTGGGCTTTTCCTCTCTGAAACCACACCGGTCAGGAGGGAATTCCTGCGGTCCGGCTGGCCTGTGTCCCCAGGTAACACCAGTCTGGAAGCAAGGACACTGAACTTCTATCAGGCTATTTTCTCTTAATGTCTAAAGGACTAAGAATTGCAAAAGGTGATGTTTGCTTACTCTTGTAGTTTTGAGAAAGTTTCAGCCCAACTAATATGATTGCTAAGGGCTTCCCAAGTGGCACAGTGGTAAAGAACCCACCTGCAATGTAGGAGACATGGGTTTGATCCCTGGGTGGGGAAGGTCCCCTGGAGGAGGAAATGGCAACCCACTCCAGTATTCTTGAAAATCCCATGGACAGAGATGCCTGGCTGGTTACAGTCCATGGGGTTGCAAAGAGTCAGACGTGACTTAGTGACTGATCACAATAACAATGTGATTGCTAAGGAAAATAAATGTATTTGAAGACACAGCTTGTCCCTGCCAGACTACTGTTTCCAGATTGTGCCTTTACTTCCACCCCCTCTCCCAGGTCTGTCTTCCAATGTCGTCCCTATGTACTTAGGAGAGCTGGCCCCTAAGAACTGGAGGGGGGCCCTGGGGGTGGTGCCCCAGCTTTTCATCACCATCGGAATCCTTGTGGCCCAGATCTTTGGTCTTCGGAGTCTCCTGGCAAATGAAGAAGGTGAGTTCGGGATGCCTTCAGACCACTAGCCCGCTCCTATGAGCTGGTCTTTTCTGTAAACCATGAGGCCCCTGCAGTGGAGAGGGGAGCTCTGTAGGGCTCAGCACTGCAGAGCCCTGGCCCCACAGGGCGGAGGTGGTGGTTGTGCCGAGCAGGCCTGAGCAAGTTGGTGGGGACACATAGACGGACGTTCTCTAGTCCCTCTTGGAACACGTAGGAGGGGGCTTCGAGGGAGCAGGATGAGCTGCTGTCTGAGTGGCTGCTAGTCCCGGGGCTCGGTAATGAAGGCAGCCAGGGTGCCAGACTCTATGTTTAAGGCTTCCAGCACCCCTGCACTGGGGCCTCGCAGCAACTCAGCTGCCCAGAGATTTGTGGTCATTCCGTTGCAGACCACGAAAGAGGGTCACAAGACCCAGCCCCCGTGGAGGCAGTGGTGAGTCTCAGGGCCAGCATCCACCCCAGACCTAGACTCCAGGGCCACAGCCCCAGCCCCACGAGCCTGGGGCCTGGCACATAGTAGGTGCACAGTAGCTCATAATTGTCACTGTTTTTGCATGACTTCCCCTTTCTTTGTCTTAGGTCTCAAAACTCTGAAGGGACCGAAATCACCACTAATAAAGCACCAGTCAAAACATATGAAGTACTCGTCATGGGCCAGACACAATGCCTTCTATATTAATTCATTTAATCTTCCAAACAACCTATGAGCATGCACTGTTACTGTACCCATTTTATAGCTGTAGACCCTGAGGCCAGGAGAGGTTGTATCACATGTCCAAGGTGTCGTTAGGACACAAATGCAGACAGTGCAGGCCTGGGCTGGAGTTTAACTATCCTCTCTCCCACCTTACGATCAACCTTGTAAGGATCTAGGACCAGAAGTGAAGCAGCTAGGTTCCTGTCTCCCAGTGATGGCACATAAGCCAGCAGGACCCAGAAAACCCCTGGCACCTTTCAAGTACTCTGTGGTATGTGGGGAAAGAACCATAGGTCCACCCAGGGAGAGGGACTCAGAGGGGGCCTGGGCTGGGAGAAGTAGGACCAGCACTCCAGTTGTGAGCAGAGGGGCCAGGAGGTGAAGTTCTTTGTGTGACCAGGGAGCTGCAGATATCCTGGTGACCTCTCACTTTGTTGTTCCATCCTTCACTGTGACTGTTCAGACATTGGCACCTTCCTCTAGGCAGAGCGTGGAGGGCAGGGCTTGTCCTGACTCATCTTAGAATCTCCAGCACAATTCATGGCACATAATAGGTGCTTAGTGAAGAAGGAAGGAGGGAAGGAAGGAAGGCCAGAAGAGAAGACTGTCAGGGTTTATGGAAGCAAGGGGCATTGGAGGTGAGCAGCCATAGCACAAAGGCTGCAAAGAAGTCCAGGGTAGGTCAAGATCAGAACCAGGTGTCGGATGTGGCAGTTAGGGACACTGAGACCTTGGGAGAAGAATTTCACGTAGTGGGTGGAGCGGGGCCAGAGGGCAGACAGCAGCAGCCCGAACGGCAGGCACTTCCCCACTTGCTGTAATCTATGCAAGGGTGATGGAAGTGGAACTCAGATCAGCTAGGCCTTGGATTCGTCAAGAGGTGGGAGGAGCTTGGGAGGATGGTGATTCAGGTTTCAACGTGCCTGAGTTCCTATCTCAGCTTTTCTTCCAAATAACTGATCTCGCGGCGGGGGAGCTGCACCCTCCATGCCTCAGTGTTTGCAGGTGTAAAATGGGGTTGACTCTGGTGCCTGCCTCCTGACATTGCTGTGACAGGGAGTGGGCTACTGGTGAAAAGCCATCAGACTAGTGCCTGGCACACAGATGTCCAAGGTTGTCACCTTCTGCAAATCCTAGGAGAAGAGAGAGTGAGTCGGGCATTCACAGCTCCTAGAGGGAGCATGAACCACTCATTCACTTATTTTAAATAGTTTTATTTATATACTTATTTTTGGCTGTGCTGGGTCTTCATTGCAGCTCGGGCTTTTCTCTAGTTGCTGTGAGCAGAGATTCCTCTCTTGTTGCGATATACTGGTTTCTCATTGCGGTGGCTTCTCTTGTTGCGGAACACAGGCTATATAGGGTGCATGAGCTTCAGGAGTTGCAGCTCCCGGGCTCTAGAGCACAGGCTCAGCAGTTGTGACCCACGGGCTTAGTTGCTGCATAGCATGTGGAGTCCTCCCATCCAGGGAGGGAACCCGTGTCTCTCCTCCACTCAGTCACCAGGGAGGCCCTATTTAACCATTTTTATTGTGAGATATAACATACATGTGGATCCAGAACTAGAACTGGGCTGGCCTCCTGTGCACCCCTCAATCATGGCCTCCTCACCCCCAAAGGGAGCCATTGTGCCAACCCTTATCATTGTGTCCCTGTTCTTCCCTGCAGTGTCACCACTTTTCTAGAAGATAGAGCTAATCCCTGTTGCTGGATTTAATACAGTGGAACCACATGGTGTAGAACCATGCCGCACCAAACACCGCATTGGTGTGACAGGCTCCCATCCTGACCTGCTTCATTTTCATCACAGTATAAAATTCCACCTGATGAATGAACCATCATTTATGGATGATGGTTTGCCTTGTTTCTGGGTTTCCCTTCTATAATCAGTGCTGCTTGGCCCATTCTCCTTCCGGTATCCTGGTGGCCCAGGCACACTCCTGAGCACGACTGCTGGGTTAGAGCCTGTGTGGTGTCCAGCATCACTAGCTCCTGCTAGACTGTCTCCTAAAGATGCCGCATGTCCACACGGCACGTGGAGACTTCCCATCTGCCCACGTTCTCACCAGCACTTGACATCATCTGCGTTTTTCACTTTGTTCAGCTGGCAGGTGTGCTCTGTGCTCATTTGCTCAGGTCATTTCTGACTCTTTGCGCCCCCAGGGTAGGTGGGCGGTAGTTATTCATCATTATCCATTCTCTAAGTGTTTAGAGTGGCCACTTTTCCTTAGGTACCATCCTAGGGGTTGGCAGACACAGGGATGAGAAAGACAAAGATCTTGTCCCCATCCCCACCCTCACTGCCCACTGCGTTCCAGACCCAAAGGTAACCAATCAAGATAAAAGGCCAGAGCGGCCAATAGGGCTCCATCTGGCTGGAGGCAGAGGCAAGCTGGAGCCAAGGCGGGGTCTGGGGCACTGGAACCAGCTCTCAGGTCACACTGGTTTCCTTGCAGGCTGGCCCATCCTCCTGGGATTGACCGGGATCCCCGCTGTGCTGCAGCTCCTCTTCCTGCCCTTCTTCCCCGAGAGCCCCAGGTACCTGCTGATTCAGAAGAAAGATGAAGCAGCTGCCAAAAGCGGTGAGCCTTTCCCTTGAGACGAGGAAAAGGGACTGAAGTTCTAGCATCTTTTCAGGAAGGGTGGTGGGGGGGCACCGTGGTCTAGCCCGCAACTCACCCTCTGCTCCCTCCCCCCAGCTCTGAGGAGGCTGCGTGGCTGGCACGACGTGGACGCAGAGATAGAGGAGATCCTGGAGGAGGACAAGGCTGAGAAGGCTGCAGGCTTCATCTCTGTGCTGAAGCTATTCAAGATGAGGTCCCTGCGGTGGCAGGTCATCTCCATCATCGTTCTCATGGCTGGCCAGCAGCTCTCCGGAGTGAACGCGGTAGGGAGCAGGTGTTGGGGGTGGGGGGTGGAGCTCGGCCTGGACAACGGCAGGTGCAGGGGACACCCCGAGGCGTCCAGGTAGTGGCCTGGCAGGCCTCACCTCAGTCTCCTTCTAGATCTACTACTACGCAGACCAGATTTACCTGAGCGCCGGGGTGAATGAGGACGATGTCCAGTATGTGACAGTGGGCACAGGTGCTGTCAACGTGCTGATAACTGTCTGTGCCGTGAGTATCCCAGGAGCCAAGTCCCCATCTGCCACCAGGGATGGAGGGCACCTTGGGGGGTGGGCAGGTGGTCTCAGCTCAGAAAGGAGCCGAGATCTAGGTGGCAATGTGCCCCTTGGTCCCTTCATCTCTAACTTCTGGGCTATCCTCAGATGAGAGCCTGTCTCTCCTGATGGGCAGCCTATGACTCCCAAAGATGGAGTCCCCACCCACTATTCTGGAAGCTACCACCGTGAGACGTGGCTCTTCTCCAGTCTCATACATTGGGGGTCACTACCTGTGCCAGGGCCGCCGTGTGATAAACAGGGCCCCTGGACTGGCCATTCAGGGACACACACACACGAGAAGGTGGGTGCACAGCCCACCCAGCTCTCATTGTGTCTCACTCACTCAGCCGTGTCTGACTCTGCGACCCCATGGACTGTAGCCCACCAGGCGCCTCCGTCCATGGGATTCTCTAGGCAAGAATACTGGAGTGTAGCTGCCCCTGTAGAAAGGTGTTGTGTGGAACATGAAAGTGGGGGTGCCCAGGAGGGCGGGTCCAGACAGGGATATGGCGGGGCGGGGGTGGGAGGGGAGGGCACCGCCTGCTGAGCCTCTCACTTTTCCTCGCCCTCTCCCTCCAGATTTTCATAGTGGAGCTGATAGGGAGGAGATTCCTGCTCCTCCTGGGCTTCTCTGTCTGTTTCACCGCCTGCAGCCTGCTGACGGGTGCCTTGGTTCTGCAGGTGAGGAAGGCGGGGCCTGGGGTGCAGCCCTCTGTCTGGGCCCTCCTGTGCATGCTTATCATCACAATGAGTCAGCTGCTTGGGGTCGGCCCTCCACCTGCCCCAGCAACCCACTGTTCATTTACAGTGGATATTCCAGAGGCATGCAGGTGGCGCTGCCTGTTGAAGAAGGTGCCAGGGGCCCTCCTTCCCAACTCAGGCAGAGCGACTGGCCCTCTGGGAGACGAGTCCTGATGGTCTCATCAGGTTGTGTCTGCTTTGGGTGTAATTCAACTCTGTTTCCTCTCCACAGGACAAGATATCCTGGATGCCCTACGTCAGCATTGCCTGTGTCATCTCCTACGTCATAGGGCATGCCCTTGGGCCCAGTATGTACCCCAGGGCTGATTCAGTGGTTTCACTGCCCCTCTTCTGTACCACCAGCCTAGAAACTTCTGGCCTGAGCTCCTTAGAGAGGCTCCAGGGAGGGCTAGATTCGGCCCCGAATGGCTTCTGTGCTACGTTCTTGCAGCTGAGGGGTTTGGACAGAGCATGACAAGAGGGAGGATAGTAAAGCAGCCTGTGTGGGCTGGAACACAATGCCCATGTGGTGGGCAGAAATCTTTACAGATGGTCATGGACCCCTTTTAGGGACATCACAGGATGTCCCCTGTTGTGCCCAACTCTTGGTAGATGCCGTCTCACACTGCTTCTCCACAAGATCAGGAGTCCTGGAGACACACTTGCTCTGCCTTGAGCCGGATGCCTCTGGAACCTTACATGGGCAGGGCTCCAGGACCCGTGGTGGGCTTGCTTGGCCAACAGAGAAGTCAGCTATTCCTGTTCCTCCACAGGTCCCATCCCCGCACTGCTCGTCACTGAGATCTTCCTGCAGTCCTCCCGGCCAGCTGCCTACATGGTGGCGGGTACTGTTCACTGGCTCTCCAACTTCACTGTGGGCTTGGTCTTCCCATTCATCCAAGTAAGTGTGACCCAGGGCCCCAGAGGCACAAGATACTCAAGCAGTTAATCGAGAACATTTTCAACAATGTGGACCCTCTCCCCTCCCACAGGTGGGCCTCGGAGCTTACAGCTTCGTCATTTTTGCTCTGATATGTCTTTTCACCACCATCTACGTCTTCCTGATCATCCCTGAAACCAAGTCCAAGACGTTCATAGAAATCAATCAGATCTTCATCAAGATGAACAAAGTGCCAGGGGTGCACCCAGAAAAGGAGGAGCTAAAGGAGTTTCCACACTCGACGACAAGGCAGTAACTTGAGAGGAGGAGCCCATCAGTAGGATCTACGTAAAACTTCTCTCCTGGGCTATGAATCCAGAATAAGGACAAGTCCAGTGTGGAATGCAGGCACTGCTGGGACTGTCCAAAGGGCTTCTGTGCAGTTCTTAAAGCCAGGCTGTCTCTTTCCAGATTGACCTACCACCAACCCTGAGGCATGGTGGACAGCTGTCCCTCAACCGTGCTGGTTCAGCCATTATGTGGCTCCCGGTAACACCAGCTCCTATCCCAAAAATCGTTACCATGATGTCAAGACAGAAGGAATCAAATATGGCCAAAGAAGCTATCTCTCCTCCAATCCCATTGTCTTCCGGGAGCCACGAGCACGTATTCAGAGTGGAATCCCTCAGATCCATCTCCAGAAACACTAGTCTTAGAAGGTGTGATGTCACAAATAATGTCTAGGAATCTGGGAAGCAGGTCCCCAGAGAGACTTTAACCAAGTCAGAGATTACTGATCCCAAATTATATTATGACAGGACCATGGCATTGCCTCTGTATACTCAATAAAACAAATATAATCACTTTTCACCAAGATGTGCTGTGTTTCTGTGAGCAGGTAGAAGGTGGGGGCATTCCCTGTTCCTCCAAGTAGCTTGGTTGCACTGGAGTGTCAGCCCCTTGAGGGCAGGGGTTTGACCAGTTTTTTTTATCCTGGAATCCCCTGTGCCTTGAAGAGCCTGGCATGGAAGAGGCCCTCGAACAGTACTTGCTGAAGAAGGGGAGAAGTGAGAGATGAGGTGGCTACAAAGTTGTGATTTTTAAAATTTAAGATTGGGGAAACTTCTGCATGTCTTCAGGTGCATAGTGAGCAGTGAGGGGTCCTGAAGATGAGATGAGAAGAGTCTAGGGAGAAGGAGGGAGTACCCCCAAACACACGGCAGAGCTGGAGGCTTTTCTTAGAGGTGTGCGTGTGTGAAGAGGGTGTATACAAAAAGGTGGATAGAACCAAGGCATGGGAAAGGAAAGTGGAGGGACCACCTGAAAGGCCTCTGGCAGGATGTGAATTCTCCCAGGAGTTGGGAGGCAGAGACCAGGGGCAGGGTGGGACAGAGGTGGAGTTGGGAGCAACTTTCTTGGGGGTGAAATGGGGATTCCCCAGGTGGTGTGTTCCCTGATTTACAAAAGTAGTGAGGACCCAAATGAATTAAAAAGCACAATGCTGTGACTGAACCATCCTTACCTTCTGCTGCAGGGACCTACAGTGAGGGTCACAGAAAATAACTGTAGATAGCAGCTCTCAACACTGAGGAGCAGTAAGGCTGGAATGTTAGAAGCTAAGGAACTATGATGTTATTAATCCAGGTCATGCTACCTGGAGGACCCCTAACCCAGGAGAGGCTCTGGAGTTCATGATTCTGTGTATCTATTCCTTGGAGTCAACCTTGGTTCTGCCATTTAGTAATCGTGCACCTTGGGCAACCACCTTGGTTTTTCTGTACCTTGACTTTCTCTTCTGTTGCATGCTAAGTCACTTCAGTCGTGTCCAACACCTTGTGACCCTACGGACTATAGCGCAACAGTCTCCTCTGTCCATGGGATGCTCTAGGCAAGAATACTGGAGTGGATTGCCATTTCCTTCTCCAGGGAGCTTCCCAACCCAGGGATTGAACCAGAGTCTCTTGTGTCTCCTGCATTGGCAGGTGGGTTTGTTACCAATAGTGCCACCTGGGAAATCCTGGTGGCTCAGATGGTAAGGAATCTGTCTAATGCAGGAGACCTGGGTTTGATCCCTGGGTCTGGAAGATCCCCTGGACAAGGAAATGGCTACCTATTCCATTATTCCAGTATTATTCCATTTTTCCAATATTCCAGTATTCTTTCTGGAGAATTCCTGGACAGAGGAGCCTGGCGAGCTACAGTCCATGGGGTCTCAAAGAGTGTGACACGACTGAGCAACTAACACTTTCTTCTGTTGAACTAATCATAAATGTCTCACATGGTTGGCTGTGAGAAGTAAATAATATACTTGTAGTATATAAATCAGTTGTAGTTTAGTCACTAAATCATGTCCAACTCTTTTGCAACCTCGTGGATCATAGCTCACCAGGTTCCTCTTCCCTGGGATTTTCCAGGCAAGAATACTGGAGTGGGTTGCCCTTTCCTTTTCCAGGTGATCTTCCCAACCCAGGGATTGAATACATGTCTTCTATCTTGCAGACATATTCTTTACTACTGAGCCACTGGGGAAGCCAGTGCCTGACTTGTGTTAAGCATTTAGTTATTTTTCAGTGCTTGGGAATAAGCATTGATCTGGAAGACAAATAAACCCACAGATAAAATACAGTGAGAGCTCACTATACACGTAAATGGATTTAACAAGTAAGTGGATGGCAGGTGCTGGGAACTATCTCGTTGTTGCAGTGGGAAATACAGATAAGCCAAGAGAGAGGGTTTAGGATGATCCACACGGTAATAGACTAGAGTTGGAGATGTGGTTTAGCTGAATATAGGCACAGATGGCTACACAAGGATATTTACAGATGCGTGGATTTCTATGGGTTAGTAAAATACAACAGAATAAAAGTATGGGCCTGATGCTATGTCTGCACAGAAGGAAGATGTGGATTTAGGAAAGACAAAAAGGATTTCTCCAGTTGGAGAAGATGCAATAGGAGAGAGAAGGATGGTTGTTCCAGGTGAGGAAGGGCACAGAGAGATGCGGAGGAGTTGAGGGGAAGGCCGGATCGCTTGGTGTGAAAGTGAAGGCAGAAAACCTGAACAAGATTCTCTGGGTCCCTGTGAGCCAAACTGAGCCTGAACCTTGTCCTCAAGATAAATCTGGCTTTAGATGACCGTTGAGTTTCACAGAGGTCCACGGCAGCAACAAGACTGGGTGGGACTGGGGGAGGGAGGCCTACTGGTGAAAAATAATGAGGGCGCTGCAAAGCCAGCAGTGCAGGGGGGTGGGGATGGGGCAGATGCGAGTAAGAATTCAGTGAGACTTGGTGGGATTTAGGAGCTCCTCGGCCACCATAGGTCTGGTGTCCCTGCTAGGTTTCTAACTGGGGCCAACAGGGAGTGGCTTGGGGAACTGAGTGGCAGCTTTGGGGGGAAGACAGTTAACATTCTTGGACCTGTTGAGATGGGGAGCTCATCTCACATGAAAGATGCTAGAAGGAAGACCTCCCTTCTCCTGACATTTTCTAATGTAATGACTCTTTAAATCGCAAATTAGTCCAGGACAGTCTGACTCAAGTCAGCCAGTGACTTCCCATTATGTTCAGAATAAAATCCCAGTCCTCTCAGCTTGCTCAGTATCTATGTGCCTGCTACCTCCTTCCTCTCCCTTTCTGCTCCAGCTCCACTGACCTCTCGTCACTCCCCAAACCACCGTCAGCCCTCTCTCACTTCAGGATGTTTGCATCAGGCTGGTGCTTGTACAGGTTGTCTCGTGGCTGGCCACCTCCATCACTCAAGGAGGCCTTCTACCTCTCTGGATGTACACACACATCCCCACCCAAGATGTGAGGTGTACAGGCTCTCGTCAGCCAAGATATATCTTGAAGTGAAGTCTTCCAGGAGGAGCAAGACTCATCATGGCCTGGCATTATCAGCTGACTTTTTGACCCCTAAGGAGCCTTTCTGCACGTGTGTAGTGTCCCCAGAAAGTAGGGGTAGGGGGTGGGGGAGTGGGAGAGAGAGAGGAGATCACTTAATCCTTTACCCAAACAGGAGTTTTCCCCTCTTTGTTTCTGCCTTGGCTGTTATCTTAAGGTGTTTACAAGAGATAAAACCTGGCTGCTTATCCTGTTTATCTTGTTACTTCTATTTCAGATGGCAAACAGGAGGCTGATTGTTAATGCTTTACCTGGAACCCACCTATCTCCTGTCTCAGGAAATGCAAACAGGAGGCTAATTGTTAAGTATCCACCCTGAAGCCCACTTCTTCCTGCACCATGAAATGCTACAGGAGGCCAGTTGTAAATGCCTAATCTGCAACCCATCTATCTCCTGCCTTAAACTGAGCCTCCAAGAATGGGTGAGATTTCTCCTAGATTCACATATATGTGTTAATATACAATATATATATATATATTTCTCTTTCTGACTTATTTTTCTCTGTATAACAGGTTCTGGTTTCACTCACCTCAGTTCAACCTGACTCAAATTCATTCCTTTTTATGACTGAGTAATATTGCATTGTATAAATGTAGCAGGGGGGGAGAAAGGGTGGGGCAAATTGAGAGAACAGCATTGAGTTATAGACACTACCATGTGTAAAACAGATAACTGGTGGGAAGTTGTTGCATGCCACAGGGAGCTCAGCCTGGTTCTCTGTGATGATCTAGAGGGGTGGAATCGGGGGTGTGGGTGGGGAGAGGCTCAAGAGGGAAGGGATATACATATAGTTATGGCTGATTCACAGCCATTATTGAGAATGGTATGGAGATTCCTTTAAAAACTAGGAATAAAGCTACCTTTATGACCCAACAATCCCACTACTGGGTATATACCCTGAAGAAACCAAAATGGAAAAAGACACATGTACCCCAATGTTCATCACAGCACTATTTACAATAGCTAGGACATGGAGGCAACCTAGATATCCATCAATAGACGAATGAATAAAGAAGTTGTAGTACATATACACATTTGAATATTACTCAGTTATAAAAAGGAACACATCTGACGCAGTTCTAATGAGGTGGATAAATCTAGAGTCTATTAGACAGATTGAAGTAAGTCAGAAAGAGAAAGACAAATATCGTATACTAACACATGTATATGGAATCCAGAGGGCTTCCCGGGTGGTGCTAGTAGTAAAGAACATGCCTGCCAATGCAGGAGATGTAAGAGATGCAGGTTCAGTCCCTAAGTTGGAAAGATCTCCTGGAGGAGGGCATGGCAACCCACTCCAGTATTCTTGCCTGGAGAATCCCACGGACAAAAGAGCCTGGCAGGCTACATACAGTATATGGGATCACACAGAGTCAGATATGACTGAAGCAACTTAGCACACACGCATGGACTCTAAAGATGGTACTGATGAACCCGTCTACAGGGCAGCAACAGAGACAACAGAGACACAGATGTAGAGAACAGACTTGTGGACACAGGGAAGGAGAGGAGGGATGAATTGAGAGCGTAGCATTGAAACATATACAGTACTGTATGTAAAATTAGATAGCCAGTGGAAATTGGCTGTATGATGCAGGGAGCTCAAGTCCAGTGCTCTGTGACAACCTAGAGGGGTGGTATAGGGTGGGAAGTGGGAGGAGGTTCAAGAAGTAGGGGACATATGTATACCTATGGTTGATTCATGTTGACATATGGCAGAAACCAACACCATATTGTAAAGCAATTATCCTTCAATTAAAAAAAAAAAGAATGGGTAAGATTTGTACAGGAAGGGAGCATAAGATGTTTGGAGGGTCATGGAAGAGGGAGCATCATGCATCAAGGACATTCATTCATTCAACAAATATTTGTTGAGCACCTACTATGAGCAGTGGATGTAATGGATCTAACGGTAAAAAATACAAGTAAACACTTATGGTCATGTTAGATAGTGTTCAGGATAAAGTGGTGGAGAGTGCAGGGCAAGGGGTAGCGGTTACTTTCAAAAGGGTGGGCCTAGTGAGGACCTCTCCAAGGAGGTGACGCTTAATTTGAGACCTGTGAGAGGTATGTTTCAAGCAGAAGGAATAGCAGGAAGAAGCTTGGTTTTGCCATCAGCTTGACCTTGTTTTCGCAGTTGACTCAGAGAAAAGGAGGAGAACCATATAGTATTTAATCAGTGTTATTAGTCTAGGAGCATTGTGACTAGACATTGTGATTTCTGCCAAAAGAATACAGAATTCAGGTGATAAAGCAAAGCAAAGAAAACAAAACCTAGTAGACTAGCATTTGAGGAACAAAGGGAGCGATAACTGCGGTCAACTAACCCTGAGATGGGAGATTGTTGTGGATTATTCAAGTGCAATTAATGTAACACAAGGGACAGGAAGAACCAGAAAGATGGCAGTGTCAACAACAAATTGGCGCTTACCAAGGGCATCGGCAACGAGTGAACAACAAAGGCACCTGCCATCTGCCTCTATGGAGACTGACCCCCATGCTGCCATAGCTGTTGACCTTCAACAACCCCAGAGGGAGTTCAAGGTGGAGAGAGGCACTCTGTGCTCCAGGGAGTCTAGTGGCACAGGTCTTTAAATAGTTGGATGTTTTTAGGAAAAGATTTTATGATCTCAATCCTTGCATCTCCTCACACATAGAGAAGCACTAAATCCCTTCATGGTGACATCAGATCCTCATGACTAACAAAAAACCTTTTGTAAATTGAGTGCTTCATGGTATTGAACTCCCTCTTCACCAAAACCTTATGTATTGACTTTCCCCCGCTGCCACTTTGGAGCAGTTTCTCAGATATTTGAGATGCTATCTCCCGGGCTTATTTTGCCCCCAATAAAACTTAAAGCAACTCTCAAATTGTACATCTTATTCAATTGACAGCAGCATGAAAAACACTCAGCCTGATGTTGTTGGCCTTGAGGATGGAGAAAGGTTTCTAGAAGCTGGAAAAGGCAGAGAAATGGATTCTCCCTTACAGCCTCTAGTGAGGAATACAGCTCGGCTGACACCTGATTTTAGCCCACTGAGACCCTTGTCAGACTCATGACCTCCAGAACTGTAAGTTAATACTTTTGTGTGGTTTTAATCCAATAAGTTTGTGGCAATTTGTTACAGCAGTCACAAGAAATTAATCAGTTCAGTTCAGTAGCTCAGTCGTGTCCGACTCTTTGTGACCCCCATGGATTGCAGCATGCCAGGCTTCCATGTCCATCACAAACTCCCGGAGCTTGCTCAAACTCATGTCCATCAAGTCAGTGATGCCATCGAATCATTCTCATCCTCTGTCATCCCCTCCTCCTGCCTTCAATAGATCTTGATACAGTTCTGAGAAGTGGGGGAAGCTATAACAAATACCTCAAAACATGGAAATGGCTTTGGCCTTGGACAATGGAAAGAAGCTGGAATTGCTCTCAGGACCATGATAGAAAAAACCTAGATTGCCTTGGACAGATCTTGTAGAAATAGAAATGTTAAGATTTCACTGCTCATTGAGTGACCAGGCTGTGCCACCAACGTTAAAAGACAAGGGAGGGCTCCCCTGGTGGCTCAGTGGTTAAGAATCCACCTGCCAATGCAGGGGACTTGGGTTCAATCCCTGGTCCAGAAAGATTCCATGTGCCACGGGGCAACAAAGTCCGGATGCCACAACTACTGAACCACGAACTGCAACAAGGGAAGCCACCGCAATGAGAAGCCCACCCACCACAACTAGAGAGTAGCCCCCACTCACATAACTAGAGAAAGCCTGCATGCATGCAGCAATGAAGACCAGTACAGACAAATACATAAATAAATAATAATTTTTTTTTTAAGGCAGGGAAGTGCCCCCCCCCAGGGGGGAGATGTATGTTAAGATTCAAGGTCACTGAGGACAAAACTCTCACAACAAACACAAATGGTACAGCATCGACTTACTGCAAGAAAGGAGAGAAGGAATATGCCAGATGCAGCCCTTGGCAAAGTGTCCACCCTCCTGGGGGGCAGTGTGGCTACACAGACCCCACTCTGTGCTGTGTGGGAGGATCCCACCTCTCCCCCGCCCCCCGCCCGGTGGGGGCTCAAATGCAGAAGCTGGGCCTGCCTGGGGGTCACTGCCACGTGTGCTTGAAGCAGAACCCAGGAGCACACTCTGAGCTTAAGCTAAAAATATACTCCCTCCCAGGTGAAAAGCCCAGCACGGGCTGTGCGGGCCCTTCATATCTTGGCAGGAAGTGTCCCAGGCCCAGACCTGTCCCAAGAGTTAGCACTCTGCAAGGGAGGCCTGAGAACGGATGACGGGCACAGCAGACAAAACATTTAGATTTAATAGCACTTGGGAGAATACCTAAACTGTCATGAGCAGACCTTTAAGAGAAATAAGGACCCCACATTCTCCTCTCCCTACAGCCATCACGCTACTGTCCATGTGCCAACATGTTTTTACCCAGGCATACGAGTGTATTTTGCTTTAGTCACCTAACATGACTTCCATAACATGTCTCCAGTTCCCTACATAATTTCCATAATTATCCCTTGAAACGGCAGCCTGGCATTCCAATCAGTCTATTTGTCATAAGTTATTCCCTAATTATTCCGCCAATAGAGATATTTCTGAATTGAGCAACTTTGTTCAATATTTTAGTGACTTATTTAGTATTAATAAGTATGCATGCTAAGTCACTTCTGTCCTGTCCAACTCTTTGCAACTATATGGACTATAGTCCTCCAGGCTCCTCTGTCCATGGGATTCTCCAGGCAAGAATACTTGAGTGGGTTGCCATGCCCTCCTCCAGGGGATCTTCCTGACCCAGGGATTGAACTCTCCTGCATTGGCAGGCGGGTTCTTTACCACTAGTGCCACTTGGGAAGCCCTATCTGGGAAGCCCTATCTGGGAAGCCCTAATAAGTGTAAGTAAAAATAATTAAACTGTATCTCTTTAAAAATATTTAGCGTCCTCTTTCCCCAAAATGAACAGTTAGTCCAAATTCCTAAGAGAAAGCAAATATGGACAGATAACACAAGAGACACATAAAAGATCCAGACAATCAGAGCTGACTTGGTTTCCAAGATGCCTCGTTTCAAGGGACCCAGAGCAGGTGGTGTTTTTCTTCTCCTTGGTGCAAGGGAGAGTTTCTAATTTGAGGCTTGGTGGAGGCAAAGACAAAATTCACACTGTGACCCTTTATCTTATCAACACTTCCAAGGAAAATGTTCTCTGGGGAAAGTCAGCAGAGTTCAGAGACCAAAGGAGTAATAAAACCTCACAAGCCCCAAGCAGTCAGCACAGAGCAGGACCCAGGTGTCGCTAAGGAGGCAGAGTGCACCTGTTTTTCTGCTGAACAAGCATGGAGAAACAAAGAGGCAGGGACTCCTCTGCACACCCCACCCAGGGAAGGGGTTGGTGCCAAGTCTTGGAAACTGTCACTCACTGTCCCTTTCCAACCAGGTGAGGGGACTGTCGAGGGAAGATGAGGACAACACTGGCCTTGCCTTTCCTGGGGAGCCATCAGCCCTGGGAGAGCAATAGGGAGATGCAGCTTCCTGACTCAGAAACAAGATGAAGTCGGGTGGAGGGTGAGTCCAACTGTAGGGAAGTGTGTCCCGATCCTGTTCTCCCAGCCTCTGAAGTTGCCCGAATTCTGTTTGTGGGCTGCCAGAGTTGAGGACTGTTGCAGTCAGGCAGCTGATGCTGGGGGTGGGAGGTCAGAGGTAACAGGCAAGCAGAGGCGCAGAGGCATGAGGGGGATGGTCTGGGGAAGTGACTCAGCAGCAGCTGGCTTCTTGGAGCCCTGGGCGGCGCTGATTCGGGGAGCCACAGACCCGGCCCCAGTTCTGTCACCGCCTGCTCCGACTTTGGCCCTGGGGCCAGGTCCCGGAGCTGCCCTGGGTGCTCGGGCAGCCGTGGAAATGTGACTACCTTGGTTTTCCCGACAAGCCATGTGCCTCCTTCAGGGGCTCTGTTTGCTGCTCCCTCTGTCTGGAATACCCTTTCCTCAGATAATCACAGGCCCACATCATCCTTTCAGGTCTCAGTTCAACGGCGCCTCCTCAGAGAGCTGTCCCTCTCCCCCCAGTCCTGTCCCCTGTTTTATTGTCTTCACAGCATTATGGTTATTTGGAAGTCTCCTATTTGTTTGTGGTTTGAGGGCTGGTAGGAAGGGGGGTTGGGGTGAAGGTTAGTTTTTTTGTTTGTTTTTGCCCCTCCTCCCCAAGCCCCCGTCTGGAATGTAAGCTCCACACGGGCAGAGCACGGTGGACATTTTTCCTGAAGCTTCTCTCTCTCCACTTCCGGAAGTTCCCAGGACCAACCTCGGAGTTCCTGACCATAAACCTCCTCTCTGGCAGCGGCTGCAGCCCATGCTGGTGCTGAACACGCTGGGCGCAGCCTTTGGCTGGGCCTTCCCAGTACAGCTACAACATTGAGTGGTCAGCAGGCCACACAAGGTGGGCAGGAGAAAACTGCCATCTTGCTCTGTGGAAGCTTCCATCTTCCGTCCGGAAGTCACCCTCTTTTTCCCAGAAGCTGCTGTCTTCCTCTGATACTCCCCGGAGGCTGGCCTCTGAAGACCAGGGGATGACTATAGTTATACCCCTCCACCCACCTCCATTTCCCACCTCAGGAATGTCATCCTTTACATAAAGACACATTAGGAAGGGGGTGGGAGGGGATGGGCATGAATTCCTGCCCAGTCGATTTGGACCTTAGTCCCACTGCTCTTCCTCCTGGGAAGGCCACTTACAGATGACAAAGAGAATGGAGTCAAAGACTAAACTCTTAGGGGTTGGGGTTGTGGTAAGAAGAAGCAAAGGAAACTGTCTCCAAGGCCTGGTAAAGCATGTGAGTCTGGAGAGAGGGACAGAGCCTGGTGAGGAGTCAAGATAAGGACCAAGAGTTGACCACTGGCTTTGACCGCATGGAGGGCATGACTGACCTTGACAAGAGCAGCTAAGGGGAGACCTGGAGACAAAAGCTTGACTGGAGTGGATTCAGGGAGAATGAGCAGGGTGAAGGAGAGAGCCTTTTGAAAGTGTTTTGCTACACAAGGGAGCAAAAAATGAAGCTTAGTGAAAGAGGAGTGGATTGTGTTGGTTTTTTACAGGGCGAGAGTAATGTATGTATTGTGTCATGTGTGTGTGTGGGGGGGGGTGTACCCAGTTACTAAGTCGTAGCCAATTCTTTGGACTGTAGGCTGCCAGGCTCCTCTGTCCTTGGAATTTTCCAGGCCAGAATCCTGTATTGGGTTGCCATTTCTTCCTCCAGGGGAGCTTCCCAATCCAGAGATCAAATCCACATTTCCTGAGTATCTTGCATTGGCAGGCAGATTCTTTACTACTGAGCCACTTGGGATGCCCTTATTGTGATGAGAAGGATGCAATAAAGATGGGCCAGTGATGCAGGACAGATAGGGAACATGTCCCTGAAAGGGCAAGAAGAAGAACCAGTGTCTGTTCCCATTCATGTGGGTATATGACTCCTGCAGTACTTTAAACATCACTGTCATTACAGGAGTTCCTTGGTGGTCCAGTGGTTAGGACCCTGTCCTTCCACTGCAGGGGGCATGAGTTCTAGCCCTTGTTGGGGAACTAGGATCTCACAAGCAACTCAGTGTGGCTAAAAAAAGAAAAATCACTGTTATTAGTTTTTAGCTACACTTTATTCTGCTTTATAGGAGCTACTGCAGTAGTTGCTCAAGGATTATATATATTATATTAGTATAATTATTACCATTGAAGGAACACTTATTCTCAAACAATGTACCATCACTATATATATTACAGTCATTGCTGTCAAATTCTCTATTAAATACATATTATTTCTATAACTGATGAGAAACCTAAGGCTTATAAAGACAGCTCACACAGTCATACTATTAATAACAATATTTCTTATGTTGCCTTTTGTACAGTAAGACTCTATGAAGTGAATTTTAACAGTAAATTTGTTAAAAAAAAAAAAACTTTACACCAAGACATATCATTGTATTTTTTTAATTTTTTTGACCATACCGTACAACTTGCAGGATCTTAGTTCCCCAAGCAGGGATCGAATCCAGGTCCCCTGCAGTGGAAGAGTGGAGTCCTAACCACTGGACCACCAGGGAAGTCGCAACAGTGAATTTTCAACAGCATTTTGTGCAGTCTGGTTCCTCCTCTCACCCCATTGTACAGTAGGGTTTTTTAATCTCCAGCAAACAACAGAGAATCAACTGTGTCCTAAGAGTACTGGCAGAAACATTCTTTAGTACAATGCTGCTGCTGGAGGCAATTAAGAATATTACCTCTTGGTCTCTCATGAGTTGCCCAGTATTCCTGGCTGTAGATGGGGCAGTGTCTTCCAGGTCTTCAAGTCCTTTTATAATGAAACCTAGTTCGGGCAACATGGAGCCTTCATGGACAGGAAAGTCATGCTACTGCAGGGGTTCTGCACTGTGTCTATTTCCTCTGGGTGGCTTGGTGGGGTCAGCATTAGTTTTTGGCCTGCTGGTTGACAAATGTGATAGGTTGAGGGGGAGGGGCTACTCTCACTCAAAATTCACATCAGTAAACCATGGTGTTCTGGTGATCATGCATATGGTGGGGAGCTGTGTGACCTTGAAAATCAGGAGGCCTGAAGTCCGGCCCCCACTTTGCCATAGATATCATAACCTTAAAGGAAGTCCTTGAATTTCTTGGGATTTCTCCCCCTTGTCAGCTGCAAGGGAACAGCAACCCCTCTGTCATCCACCTCGTGGAGGTGGTTCAGCCTTTGAGAGCAAAGTCTGGATGGTACTCAGCAGAGGGGCCTCATCAGCGCTTCTAGCAGGTGTTCAACAAATGCTTGTTGACTGGGTTTAATTCGAGGTCAGGTGACCCATGGCTCCAAGTTATAACGGCTGCAGTCTCTCACTGTGCAGCCTCAATCATGTTGTTCTCTGAGGTGTGGGGTTCAGACCGGGTCACTCCACATGTCCCTGACTTGTGTCTTGTTTAAGGATGAAACATAGTTCTTATACTTTGCTTGGTTTACAGGGACTCACTGATCTTTACCCCTAAGCCCAGTTGCTGCAAAGACATGACTCAGCAGATAAGGAGGGATGCCCGGGTCAAGGTTCCCAGGAAGGAAGTGAGCCAAGGTCTCACGGTTAGGTCCCATAGAATTCCATTTGACCAGGTCTCACTCTTTGGAATTCACAGTTACACTTGAAGTTGACATGTTAGCATTTTGAAGGGAAGGGTGGGAAGTCCTCTAAAGAAAACTAGATTTTAAAGAACCATATCAATTCAGTTTTTATGCATGAAAGAAAATATTGGGGAATTCCCTAGCAGTCCAGTGGTTAGGACTCCCTCCTTTCACTGCCGGGTGACTAGGGTTCAATCCCTGGTTGGGGAACTAAGATCCCATAAGTGACAAGGCATGGCCAAAAACAAAAAAGCGAAAATACTAGCAATTGAAAGTCATTTATTGAAACAGGACTCATATCACCTCTTCTTATAGTTACTTGATTAAGAATTAATTTTCGGGACTTCCCTAATTGTTCAGTGGTTAAGACTCCTCACTTCCATTGCAGGGGGCATGGGTTCAATCCCTGGTAGGGGAATGAAGATCCCACATGCCATGTGATACAGCCAAAAAAACAAACTGACAAACAAACAAAAAACCTGACTAATTTGCCATTTGTTGTAAACTTGAATGCAGGAAATATTCACTATATTGCAATTATGCCATAATCCAAACTTTTTGGAATTCAGAATGTGCTTTCTCAGCTATACCAGGAGTGACTGGATTGTTCCAGAAGCTTGTTCCCCTCCTCCTTGTCTGAACCCAGTGTCACAGAACTTGGAACTTCAGAGATGGCTTTATCATTGCCCTCATTCTGCAGATGATGACCCTGAGACCACTGGTGTAATGGAGCTGGCCTTGTCCTAGCAGGGTGTGGACAAGCCCCGAGCTAAGCTAAGCCTTCCTGTCATCATGAAGGGGCTCATATGGGCTCTTTTTTGTCTCTGGGCCTCAGGTCTCTGGGCCAGCTGATCCTCCGCTCTGAATTAGAGCTCTAGTTGCAGCTGTCTCAGGGGTACAGCCGCCCCAGGATGAGAAAAGTGGCCTGAGAAAACCAGTCTGTGTATCTGGTGAGTCATCAGTGTTGCCTGGCAGGGGACTTTGGAAGAACTCTCACAACTAACCCCACCACCACCCCAGAAGTGGTGTCTGGGGCTCTGTTTAGAGATCTCTGCTCCCCTACTGCTGGCATCAGAGCCCCACCCCCCTGGCTGATGCACCTGTGTCAGTCAGGGTCCTGATGGTCTTCAGAGGTGGGCAGTGTGTGAAGACATCACCAAGGGTGGTGCAGCCAGTGGCCACCCCTTATAGCGGGGGCACCATCTTCCTGATCCACTGCTGTTTTCTCCCTTGGCAAAACCGAGCCAAATGTGGGTGTGCGGGGGCAAGGGAGCCACTGACACAAGTCAGCATGGGGCCTAGAACACAGTGGGGAAGATAGGGGTGGATCCTGGGGGGCCAGCAGGGGACATCCAGCATTGTTCTATTTTTCAGACACCCCCTCCTTTCCTTCGTAGACTCATGGGTCTTCAGCATTCAGTTCAGTTCAGTTCAGTCACTCAGTCGTGTCCGACTCTTTGCGACCCCATGAATCACAGCACACCAGGCCTGCCTGTCCATCACCAACTCCCGGAATTTACTCAAACTCATGCCCATCGAGTCAGTGATGCCATCCAGCCATCTTATCCTCTGTCGTCCCCTTCTCCTCCTGCCCCCAATCCCTCCCAGCATCAGGGCCTTTTCCAATCAGTCAACTCTTCACATGAGGTGGCCAGAGTATTGGAGTTTCAGCTTCAGCATCAGTCCTTCCAATGAACACCCAGGACTGATCTCCTTTAGGATGGACTGGTTGGATCTCCTTGCAGTCCAAGGAACTCTCAAGAGTCTTCTCCAACACCACAGTTCAAAAGCATCAATTTTTCGGCACTCAGCTTTC
This sequence comes from Odocoileus virginianus, assembly GCF_023699985.2. Classification (NCBI taxonomy): domain Eukaryota; kingdom Metazoa; phylum Chordata; class Mammalia; order Artiodactyla; family Cervidae; genus Odocoileus; species Odocoileus virginianus. Next base: position 34,899,811 of record NC_069684.1, on the reverse strand, counting down.
CTCATAGTCCAACTCTCACATCCATACATGACCACTGGAAAAACCATAACCTTGACTAGATGGACCTTTGTTGGCAAAGTAATGTCTCTGCTTTTTAATATGCTGTCTAGGTTGGTCATAACTTTCCTTCCAACGAGTAAGCGTCTTTTAATTTCTTGGCTGCAGTCACCATCTGCAGTGATTTTGGAGCCCCCAAAAATAAAGTCTGACACTGTTTCCACTGTTTCCCCATCTATTTCCCATGAAGTGATGGGACCAGATGCCATGATTAGTTTTCTGAATGTTGAGCTTTAAGCCAACTTTTTCACTCTCCTCTTTCACTTTTATGAAGAGGCTTTTTAGTTCCTCTTCACTTTCTGCCATAAAGGTGGTGTCATCTGCATATCTGAGGTTATTGATATTTCTCCCGGCAATCTTGATTCCAGCTTGTGCTTCTTCCAGCCCAGCGTTTCTCATGATGTACTCTGCATATAAATTAAATGAGCAGGGTGACAATATACAGCCTTGACATACTCCTTTTCCTATTTGGAACCAGTCTGTTGGTCCATGTCCAGTTCTAACTGTTGCTTCCTGACCTGCATACAGGTTTCTCTTCAGCCTCTTCAGCATTAGACATCATCTAATCCAACTCTGTCTCCTACCTGTCTTGGGGCTCCCATGTTCAACATTCCTGACAATCTTTCTTGTCTAGTCTTAACTCTGCTTGATTACCACCAATGACAGGAAACTCCCTACTTGTAGAGACAGCCCATTCTCTTTCTTTCCCTGCTATTTTCAATCAGCTCCAATTGTTAGCATGCTCCCACTCCCCACCCAACTCCCCCTGACCCCAAACCTCGCTCTCTAGGACCTCTGCCCACCGTCTTGCTTTCTGTCCTTCCCAGCCATCAGCCCTTCTCTGGCACACTCTTGACACTTCTATTTTGTGATAGATGCCCTGGAGAATAGGAGTTGGTGTTGGAAGAGCTTCTGCCACCCCAGCCCCCTGCCCTCTGGGCTCTGCTGTCCTTGCAGACAGGGACCCTGCAGATCAACAGTGTCTTCACCATCATCCCTGCCATCCTGATGGGAGTCAGCAAAGTGGCCAGAGCTTTCAAGCTGATCGTCTTTTCTTGAGTGGTGCTGGGAGTCTGTGCAGGTACCTCCAGTGATGACTGAAGCCCTAGGCCATTCTCAGGGTCATCCATGGAAGAAGGTGCCACTAGTCCTTTCTCCTCTGAGATAAGCTGAAGATCTCTGGACAAATTTCCAGTTCCCAGGGAGGGCAGTTGGTGGACACAGCTCAGGTCAGGAGCCTGCTAGGCTCACTCAGGCATGACCATTGTGGCATCACTCTCAGGGAACGTGGTTCTTTTGCTATAACTGCATCTGTCAATGGTGTGGGAGGATGAGTGGAGCTCTCCCAAAACAGAGATGAGGGGCAGCTTCCAGAAACATCCGAGGCTGGATAAGTAACCCAGATGGTGCTCAAGGAAAGTGTCGGAAAGAGGTGGCATCCAGCCCTCGGGGACTCAGGGGTGCTCAGCAGGAGACATTGAGTGATGCACAGCACAGGTAGGAACCATAGCATGTGTGGCTTTTGGAAGTGCTGCATTGCCCACATCCTTAGGGCTGGGCCAGAGGAGAAACTAAATTTGGGGTTGGCGAGGCCCAGAATAAAAGATGGGGCCTGAGACTGTAGACTAACAGAGCGACAGAGGGAAACCTCTCGGGGTCGGCTAGTCCAGCTCCATTTCACAGACGCAGAACCCGATGCCCAGAGAAGGGAGGAGCTGTAATCTGGGCTCCAGGAGAGCCAGTCTCCATCCTGGTCTCCTGACTTCAGGTCCCAGCTCTGTTCTCCCACCTGCTGCCTCCTTCCTGCTCAAGAGGTCCCCCGGGCTTTTAGGACTGTGTATTTCAGTCAGGAATCGGCCTGGGCCTTTAAGCCTCTCTTTTCAGTCCTCGTGCTTTTGTTTTAGATCAACTACTATGGGGACATGACCTACACATCCACTGGTGTCGAGGCCGCTCACTCCCCCTGTGTAACAGTGGGTGCTGGCGTGGTCAACATAGTGATTACCAGCATCTTGGTGAGAAATCCCAAAGTGTTCTTCCCAACAGGCATCTCTGAGTCAGCTCCCCCCAGGCAGACAAGAGCCCCCCAGAGTCCACTGAGAGCTGCTGGTCCTGGGGTTACTGGGGGACATAGACTTTCAGATGTGCACATACTTACCACTTGTCTGACCTTGACCAGGCCCCTTGAAGTGAAATGACAGTCATTCAGTCATGTCCGACTCTCTACGATCTTATGGACTGTAGCCCGCGAGGCTTCTTTGTCCATGGAATTCTCCAGGCAGGAATACTGGAATGGGTTGCCATTCCATTCTCCAGGGGAACTTCCTGACCCAGGGATTGAACCTGGGTCTTCTGCATTGTAGGCAGATTCTTTACCATCTGAGCCGTAGGGGAAGCCCAACAAGGCCACTTAAATACCTTCAAATTCATGTTTCTTCCTTTGTACAATGGTTTTGGTGATAATACTACCTAGCATACTGATGTAGGTGTTATTTATTTTTTGGCATAAAACTACTATTTCAGAGTTGTATATTTAAAAGCTGAACTACTTTTGCCTGTATTAAAAAAGTGAATTGACAGAGGTGTGCTCATTTACAAGGTCAAGTGACCATGATGGCCCTTTCTCTAGAACTTTTCCATGTTATCTCACTATGCTTTTGGTTCCTGTTTCTTGAGTTACCTTGGAGGTGTTTTAAAAAACTATTTGATACTTATCTATATTTTCCCCAGAGCCAGTTTAAGCACCAATCAACTTTCAGAGTATTTAGCACGATGGGGAGGACCAAGTGAAGGAAAAGAGCAGGAAATGGGAGGATTACTGGAGGAGGTGGGAGACCTCCAGGCCCAATTCTCCACCCTTCCTGGAGTATGTCCACCCCTTCCTCCTCCTGCTTTTAGGGCAAGGTCCACCCTCTGTCCTCATAGCCCCCTTCCTCTAGGGTACATCATGACTAGGACCCTCTTCCCCATCAACCTACCTGGAGAAACCCAAGCCAGAAAGACAGGGCACATGGTACTTACCTGGTGGTCCAGTATTTAAGACTCCCAGCTTCCAGGGTGAGGGGTGCCAATTCAATTCCTGTCAGGTGAACTAGGATCCCACATGGTGAGGCCAAAATAAGTAAATTAGTAAAATAAAAGCAATTAAAAAGGAAGAAAGAAAGGGGCACCCCTGTCTCTCTCTCCCTGAGGAGCAGTGTCTGGGTACTAAGCTTAGAAGGTGAAGTTGGTCTTACTTGTAACTTGATTATACAGTTTTCCTCCAGGATTGCTGTTTGGCTCTCGTTGGGCCCTGGTGAACGGCAGTGATAATCCCTGTCTGTAGGGTTTTGGGGAGGATGGAAGAGACACGTGTAAAGTGACAGTACAGGACCTGACATGATGATGACGGAGATGGTGCTGACTGTCGTGGATGCTGCTGGGGGGATGGAGTAGAATGATAACAGCATTAGAACAAGGAGGAAGTGAGGCAGGCTAGGCTGGAGCGTGGCCCAAGCTCAGAATATCCAAGCTCAGAATATCCAAGAAGGTATAGGCTGAGCAGGAGGTACATGTCCTGGCAGTGGAAAAGGAAGTGTATGGAGTGAATAAGACCCTTATGTTGGGAGGCCAGATTCTGGGTGGTTTTGGTGTGAACTGAAGCTGCAGGTTATAGGAGGGGGCTATTTTTAAATGTAGGTTTTATTATTTTGGGGGGTTGTGAGATGGTTGCCACTGAAAAGACAGTTTGTTGCTCACTGCTCCCAAGGGAGAGAGGGGCACACAAGGCCACATGGAGAAGCACCTGGGGTGGGGGCTGGGGGCTCAGGAGGTAGTGGGTTGGCACCTGGGCAAGAGCCTTCATGGTGGTTTCCGTGGGAAGGAACAGGCAAGGTAGGATAAGCAGGTTTAGGACTGGCTAGTTTGAAGGATTTCAGAGTTTTCCAGGGCATCAGTGGTGGGCTGTTCCTGGTTGTCTGGTACCTGCCCTGGGTGATCAGGCAGGGGGCACTGGCTGGGGTTGGGAGTGGTGGCGAGAGCCCGATGGAGCGGAGGCGGGTGCTCTGGGTTGGTTTCATGTGAAAGGTGCACACACAGGTTGAGTTGTCTGCTGTCTCTAGAAACTGGCTAAAGGTAGGAGGGCAGTCCCTCCAGCGTCAGCAAGGCCCTCAGATGCCAAAGCTTCAAACGAGGAAACTAGAAAACTTAGTAATTACGGTGGGGCGGGGCACGGAGCTGAGATCTGGGGTCTGTGGATGCCAGAGACAGGGAAGGGTATGGTGCGGAGTCTATGCCACGGACGTCAGTTCACATCGGGATAAGGGCCTCTGTCCCACCGAGCAGGCAGCAGGGGAGAGAGGGCACTTAAGGAGGGGCTGAGGAGGGAGTGGGGGGACCAGGCCCAAGAATTCGGGGCGCCCTCCGCCCCTACCCCGTGCCATCACCGCCCTCTCTTCTTCACTTGCAGGCCAGCACTGGCGCGCGACGAGAGCGGCGGCGCCTCCTGCTGGTCGGCCCCGGCATGTGCAGCGCGGCACAATAAAGAGCCCCCACTCCACAACTAAGCCCCGACACAGCCAAAAATTAAAAAACAAAATAACCCCCCAGGTTAAAAAAAAATGAAAAATTAAAACAAAAAATTTAAGGGGAAATTCCCTGGCGGTCCAGTGATTAGAACTCGGCACTCTCACCACCAGAGCCCGGGTTTGATCCCTAGTCAGGGAAATAAGATCCTGCAAGCAGTGCAGTCAATAAATATAAGAAATAAATAAACCCCCAGGTTATAAACGGGGCAGAGCTCTTATTTGAAATTCTACCACGTGTCAAGATGTATGTCAGTCTCTAATATAAAAATATCTTGGAGCCCAGATCAGAAAGAAGTGGGAAAATAAACAGCGAGAAACGATGGAGTAACTGGGAATTCCCGTGTGGCTCAGACGGTAAAGCGTCTGTCTGCAATGCAGGAGCCCGGGTTCGATCCCTGGATCGGGAAGATCGCCTGGAAAAGGAAATGGCCCTCCACTCCAATATTCTTGCCTGGAAAATCCCATGGACCGAGGAGCCTGGTCGGCTACAGTCCATGGAGTCACAAAGAGTCAGACAAAACTGAGCAACTTCACTTCAAGAATAAAATGGGGCTTCTCAGGTGACACTAGAAGTAAAGAACCCACCTGCCTACTGGGGAAATGTAAGAGACGCCGGTTCAATCCCTGGGTCAGGAAGATCCCCTGGAGAAGGGCTTCCAGGCAATTTGTCATTTTCTTAGCATATATTTACTATCCGTGTTCTACAAAAGTTTTGAAAATACATAGGATGGCCATTGTATGAAATATTCTGAAAACAGTGAGCATTTTATATATCCTTGGATGCTTCTGCCCTGTCATTGCTTTTGCAGTAATTGAACCTTTACAAGTAAAGCTATGCACAGGGCTTCCCTCATGGTCCAGTGGTAAGTGGAGGTCCACTGCCAATGGAGGAGACATGGGTTTGATCCTGGTCTGGGAAGATCCCACATGCCGTGGAGCAACTAAGCCTGGGCAGCACAACTATTGAACCTGTGCTGCAGAGTTTGGGAGCCACAACAACTACTGAAGCCCACACACCCTGGAGCCCATGCTCCAAAACAAGAGAAGCTATCACAACAAGAAACCCACCCACAGCAAACAGAGTAGCCCCTGCTCACCACAACTAGAGAAACGCCCAAGCAAAGCAATGAAGTCCCAGCGCTGCCAAAAATAAATAAATAAATAAAAATTTAAAAACCTTCTTACAAACTGTGCACAGATGGAGTGAGTTTGTTTTTTGTTTTTAAAAATTATATACAGTTTTCCGGAAAGTAAAAACAGAATGATTGTCACTGACCCTGCTGAGCACGTGGCCGCCAGGAGCTGCCCAGAATCACAAGAGAGGATCGTACTGCTTGGCGATAGCCCAGGGAAAAGATCAAAATTCAAAGTACAGTTTCTAGTGAATGTGTTTCATTTCACACCACTGTAAAGCTGAAAAACTGTAAGTCGAACCTGCTCGAGTCAGGGGACTGTATTTGGAAACACAATCATATTGAGAGAGTCAGTTCTTAGGTAGGTTGATCAGAAGTCAGGGTCCCCGAGGAGGAGAAAGGGGTATGGAGCTCTTCAGGAGGAGGAAAGGACAACCTTTTTTCCTACATGCCTTCATCTTAGTCACATAAAACATTTTTTTCTTTAAGCCCAGAGCTAAACGACTCATCTTGCTCAAGGATATGTTTTTCCTTAAGCTCTGTACCAGTAACTAAATAACAACAATGTATCCTGCCTGAGGACATGTTTCTCCTTCTTAAGAATATTCTGACTAATTTGGTCATCTTAAAGTAAATGTTGTGGGAGTGGGTCTGGTAAGACCTTTACAACCTTGAGACATTCTTTTGATTTACTGTAACAATCAATTGAAAAAGTATATAGCTCCTTTCCTAAGACTAGTGAGGGGGGCACTCTCCATCCCTCTTCTTTTTTTTTTTAATATAAATTTATTTATTTTAATTGGAGGCTAATTACTTCACAATATTGTATTGGTTTTGCCATATATTGACATGAATCTACCACAGGTGTACATGTGTTCCCCATCCTGAACCCCCCTCCCACCTCCCTCCCCATCCCATCCCCTGGGTCATCCCAGTGCACCAGCCCCAAGCACCCTGTATCATGCATCGAACCTGGACTGGCAATTAGTTTCACATATGATAATATACATGTTTCAATGCCATTCTCCCAAATCTGTCCCCCTTCTGATGTCTATATCAGAAGCTTTCTCTGTCCCTTTTTATTTATTTTTTAAATTTAGGTTAATGTTTAATATCAAATACCAGACAAATGTAAACTATGCAAGATGAAAAGTAAGTTTAAAGCAATACAAAATACACATGTATATATATATATATATATATAAATTATAAATTCTGCAATGCAACCTAAAAATTCTATCAGTGTAACTACTGTTATGCTACAGAAGGGATGAAATAAAGGAAGAATCATCCAAAATCCTACCACTTAACCCAGTCACCTTGCTCTTTTGGATCATTTAGTCGAGGGGAAGCCAGCTGCCATGAGTATACATTCATGCCTTGCTGGTGGTGGTGGTTTAGTTGCTACGTCTTGTCTGACTCTTGAGATCCCATAGACTGTAGTCTACCAGGTTCCTCTGTCCATGGGATTTCCCAGGCAAAAATACTGGAGTTGGAGTGGGTTGCCATCTCCTTTACCTTCTCTGTCCCTTTTTATACTTCAGTAAAACTCTGCTACACAAAAGCTCTTGAGTGATCAAGCCTAGTCCCTGGTCCCAGAGCTAAATCTTTTTCTTTGGAGATCATGAATCTGACACTATTCACCATAAACTGTCAACATGTTAAGATGAGAATGTGTCAAGAGATTATTCTTGTAATTCAGAGACAATGTCTTCATGCTTTGCCTTTTTTGCCAAGCCATCCTCTCTATCATGATTTCCTCCTTAATTCCTGGGTGCGTGCAAAGACCTTCAGGTGGACAAAGCCTTGTTGTGTTCACTGAACAGCAGGGCCTGTGGAGGAACAGGTGAGGTGGAAGGCGATGATAAAGCTGGCAAAGAAAATACTAGTTACAGTCCTGTTTCGGTTTAACCAATGTTTCCCTTTTGTGGGGGGTGGGTCACATCATGCCGCATGTGGGATATCCCCCCACCAGGGATTGAACCTGTATCCCCTGCGCTGAAAGTTTGGAGTTCTCACCACTGGACCAGCAGGGAAGTCCCAAAGCATCCTTTTTAAAGACTTTATTTTCTCATTTTAAAACCAATTTAAGTTTCTAGTAAAACATTTAGGGACTTTAGAAAGTGAAAAGAAGTAAGTAAAACCGGACTTTATCTACAGAGATAATTGCCAGCTGCTTTTGGAACCCTCGGTGACGTCCCCTGAGTCTTCTTTTCTCTCCCTCTCATCTTCCAGTCCTGTTGGCTCTGCCTGAAAACATACCCAGCAGCTGCCCAGATGGCACCAGGCCCAGAATGGCCCCTCCAGTCTCAGCCAACTCCTCTTTTGCTTCAAGCCTTGAAATGGACGCCATCCTGCTCACCTGCTTGCTCCCGCTTCCGCCCACAATTGTGTCTGTTGAATCAGAGCCTCCGCTCAGCAGCCCCGCTGGCTCTTCATCCCCAGGTCATCCATTCCGGGAGGCTGCCCCTCGCTCAGCTCATCCCCTATCCTGCAGCTCAGAGACAGCTTCATGGAAGGAGCGGTCCACCTCCATTGCTAGCCCTGTGCCAACCCCACCCTTGCAGCCTTTTTCATAATTGTAGTGAAAGGGTTACCTGCTCGGTTAGTTGGGTCGCAGTCTCTTCACCCTGAGTTCGTGCCATCTGTTGCCCTAGTAGTGGAGAGCTGGGAGAGATGGGAGTCTCTCTCCTGGTCCAATGGCTTCTAGAAGGATCCTGTCAGATGGGGCAGAGTCCCCGTCCCAGCTCCATGCCAGCTGATCATCTGACTTGAGCCATTGCTTGACTTCCTGAGGGACCCAGTGGCCTCTTGGTCTGTGTTCAGGCTCTCTGCTCTGATTCCACGGCTGCAGAACTGAAACTATAACAGCCTCACTCAGAGGGGGTCGGGAAGATGGTGATGTTTGTGTACTTAGTCACTCAGTCACGTCTGACTCTGTGACTGCGTAAGAAGAACTGTACAAAAAAGATCTTCACAACCCAGATAATCACTGTGGTGTGATCACTCACCTAGAGCCAGACATCCTGCTATGTGAAGTCAGGCGGGCCTTAGAAAGCATCACTACGAACAAAGCTAGTGGAGGTGATAGAATTCCAGTTGAGCTATTTCAAATCCTAAAAGATGATGCTGTGAAAGTGTTGCACTCAATATGCCAGCAAACGTGAAAACTCATCAGTGGCCACAGGACTGGAAAAGGTCAGTATTCATTCCAATCCCAAAGAAAGGCAATGCCAAAGAATGTTCAAACTACTACACAATTGCACTCATCTCACACGCTAGTAAAGTAATGCTCAAAATTCTCCAAACCAGGTTTCAGCAATACATGAACCGTGAACTTCCAAATGTTCAAGCTGGTTTTAGAAAAAGCAGAGGAACCAGAGATCAAATTGCCAACATCTGCTGGATCATCAAAAAAGCAACAGCGTTCCAGAAAAACATCTATTTCTGCTTTATTGACTATGCCAAAGCCTTTGACTGTGTGGATCACAATAAACTGTGGAAAATTTTGAAAGGGATGGGCATACCAGACCACCTGACCTGCCTCTTGAGAAATCTATATGCAGGTCAGTAAGCAACAGTTAGAACTGGACATGGACCAACAGACTGGTTCCAAATAGGAAAAGGAGTATGTCAAGGCTGTATATTGTCACCCTGCTTATTTAATTTATATGCAGAGTACATCATGAGAAACGCTGGGCTGGAAGAAGCACAAGCTGGAATCAAGATTGCCGGGAGAAATATCAATAACCTCAGATATGCAGATGACACCACCCTTATGGCAGAAAGTGAAGAGGAACTAAAAAGCCTCTTGATGAAAGTGAAAGAGGTGAGTGAAAAAGTTGGCTTAAAGCTCAACATTCAGAAAACTAAGATCATGGCATCTGGTCCCATCACTTCATGGGAAATAGATGGGGAAACAGTGGAAACAGTGTCAGACTTTATTTTTGGGGGCTCCAAAATCACTGCAGATAGTGACTGCAGCCAAGAAATTAAAAGACACTTACTCGTTGGAAGGAAAGTTATGACCAACCTAGATAGCATATTAAAAAGCAGAGACATTACTTTGCCAACAAAGGTCCATCTAGTCAAGGTTATGGTTTTTCCAGTGGTCATGTATGGATGTGAGAGATGGACTGTGAAAAAAGCTGAGTGCCGAAAAATTGATGCTTTTGAACTGTGGTGTTGGAGAAGACTCTTGAGAGTTCCTTGGACTGCAAGGAGATCTAACCAGTCCATCCTAAAGGAGATCAGTCCTGGGTGTTCATTGGAAGGACTGATGCTGAGGCTGAAACTCCAATACTCTGGCCACCTCATGCAAAGAGTTGACTGATTGGAAAAGACCCTGATGCTGGGAGGGATTGGGGGCAGGAGGAGAAGGGGACAACAGAAGATGAGATGGCTGGATGGCATCACTGACTCGATGGTCATGAGTTTGAGTAAACTCCGGGAGTTGGTGATGGACAGGGAGGCCTGGTGTGCTGTGATTCATGGGGTCGCGGAGAGTCAGACATGACTGAGCGACTGGAGTGAACTGATGGAGGTAAACCTGGACTGTAGCCCTCCAGGCTCCTCTGTCCATGAGGTTCCCCAGGCAAGAATACTGGAGCAGGTGCTACTTCCTGCTCCAGGGGATCTTCCCCACCCAGGGATCGAACCCACGTCTCTTGCATCTCCTGCACTGACAGGCGGATTCTTTACGTAGGCACGTAGGCAGCACCGATGTTTGTGAAGGGCAGAGATTAGATAAGCGATAAGGGCAGAGATTAGATAACATTCCTCCTGTTCTCTCAAACAGGCATGGCTCATGGAAGCCCTTGTCGACTAGAATGCTGGGTGCCATTCACAGCGTTGCCCTCAGAGCCCTGGAGGCCCACGCAGGTGCTCAGAAATCCAGGCGTGGCTCCTTCCTGTGGCAGGAAGCTGGGGCCCACAGGTGGGTCTTCTTGCACATGGGCTCTTGGCCTCAAGCTCTCAGAGGTCCCAGGCCTGGGCCTCTCAGTCACAGACAGCCCTTCCTCTCCCCACAGAGCTGTCTTATCTCCGTGTTGTATGCATCTTTGCCTACATCTGGGACATTGCATCAGGGCATCAGGCCCAGTGAGGACCTGCTGCCCCACAGCCCTCCAGGGCCCAGAAGCCCTCCAGGCCCAGCACATAGGAGGTGTCTGGTATTTGCTGAGTGAATGAATGCTCATGACTGGTGATACTATCTTGTCCTCCCCACCTTCTCCCCTGTTCCTATACAAGCCCCACCCTCACTGGAATTTTCAGTTCAGTTTACCTTTTTCTTGAAAGGACATTCCAGCTCACATTCACTCATTCAACAAACATTTCCTAAGTGCAAGCCAGTACCATGACCAAGCTGGGGCCACCCCATCTCCTGTGACTCCCAGAGGTGCCAAGCTTCAGGTCCAATGCCCAACAAGGAGATGAACCTCTGCAAAGAGGGAGCTTGTTCCAGCCAGATGCCACTGGGGGACCCTCGGTTCACATCCAAACACTACACACTCATATTAGCCTCCAAGCCCACTGCCCGCACAAGGCTCAGTTGTCTTTGGCCCCCTGGCCTCCAGCTACAGTTCCTCGTTGATTCAGCTCTGGGGCCATATGCTGGCAGCCTTGGGCCTTCACCTGCACCTAGCTTGTGGGCAGACTCTAGAATCCCCCTCCTCTCTGTGTCCTCCTGAGAATCAGATACAGTTCTTGCTGCCTGGAGAAAGACCCCTCTGACTCCTAAGACTTAAATATTCCCTGCAGAATCTTGGTTTTGAAAGAGCTGTCCATAAACCAAAATAAAGGTACTGATTCACAGAATGCTCAGGCAGCTGTGAACCCAACCGACAGAGTTGAGTTCAGGATATTTAAGTGGGATTTTGAGTTTCCCTAGTCGCTCAGAAGGTAAAGAATCTGCCTGCAATGCAGAAGATCTGGGTTCAGTCTCTGGGTTGGGAAGATCCCCTGAAGAAGGGAATGGCAACCCACTACAGTGTTATGGCCTGGAGAATTTCATGGGCCCTATAGTCCATGTGGCTGCAAAGAGGTGGACACGACTGTGCTTCTTTCACTTTCACTTTCCCCCTTCCATGTTGGCGAATTTAAAAATGATTCCAACACGGGGGAGAATGGCATTGGTGTGACCTTGAGGCCGTCAGAGGCTCAGTTTGGAGCTCAGTGGTGAGTGTACCCAGGAGAAGCCGGTGGGGGTGGGGGATGGAAGCAGTGGGCTGAGAGACAGGAGCTCCCTCCTGGCCATCCAGAACATTGGGCACCTTCGAGGGCCCTCTGCACTCCTGTCTGCTCCACTGGCCCAGCTCTCTGCCCCGAGGTCCCACCCTCTCTGAGCTCTTCTCGTAGCCCTCGCCGGCCACCTACCTTCACGGTGGACGGTGTGTGTGGGGGGTGAGGTGTGTGGGGTGGGGGCAGAGTGCAGGGCCTCACCACCTGCATTGTGGGCTTCGTGTTCCAGTCTGTCCAGCTGAGTGGAAGTATCCTGCAGGGAGCACAGGGGTGGGGGGCACGGCCCCTTGCCCTGACTTCCTGCTCTACCTGGCCCCCGCCCCTAGGCAGATGGGACTCCAGGAAATAGGCAGGGGTCCCCCTTCTACTAAGAACATCTGTTAACTTGACAAGAGAGGGGGCGGCTCTCCAAGGTCCATAAAACAAAGGTGGTACCATCTCAGTCAAACCTACTCCAGTTTCCCACCTACTAAAGGGAGCTCGGGCACTCAGACCATGAAGGGTTAAGTATGTAGGGGCTCTGGTCTGCCAAGTTCAAGCAAGCTAGAGCCAGGGGAGATCCCCCACCTCCCCACCCCCACTCCCCAATTCTGAGGGTGTGCAGTCAGATCTAGAGGTCATACTGTTCATACTGTTCCCGTTGTCACAAGGCTGAGTCCTTTCTGACGTGAGGCAGGATCTAATTTTCTAGCTATTCCACTCCCGGGGAATAAAGTGAAACCAGCCACTGATAGACTCCTGTGTGACTCACATAGGCTTCACCTGGCGCTGGCCCTGGAATGTCTTTCTTCCTCCATCCCCTCCTGTGTTCTTGTCTCTTGGCCCAGGAGGTCACTGGTGCCTACAGCCTCATTATCTCTGCTGCAATCTGCCTCCTCACTGCTGTTTACCTCTACATGGTCATTCCTGAGACCAAGGGCCGAACATTTGTGGAGATAAACAGAATTTTTGCCAAGAGAAGCAGAGCAGAGTTTCTGGAAGAGAAAGAAGAAATTGCAGATGCTGAGCCTCACGCACCATCCCTGTTGGCCACGGAGGCTTCCTTTTGTGGCTGTGCACGTCCCCAGATGCCTTAAGACTTCCTTCTTGAGGATGTTCAAGACTTCCTTCTTTAAGGAAGGGACTCCCTGCCCCAGGCCGCGAGGGAGGGGAAACACTGAGGAATTTCTGAGCCCCTAGTGGTGGCTAGAAGATTTTGGAAAGTTTGGTTTCTGATTTAGTTGAGAAGCACTTAGCTTCCAATGCTCACCTGGGGAGGAATGACCTGGAAGGACAGGCAGGTATGTGAGTATTAATTAGCAAAAAGAGACTCACTGATTGTACAGCAGCATCAAGAAACTCAAATGATGGAGGCCCATGTTCAAACCCTGGACAGGGAACTAGATCCCATATACTGCAGCTAAGAGTTCGCATGCCTCACCTAAAAATCCCGAATGTTGAAACTAAGATCCAGTGCAGCCAAATAAATAAATATTAACAAATAAATTTTTAAAAAACAAGTGATGGATGAATTTTTTTTTTTCTTTTTGGCTGTGTTGGGTCTTCCTCACCTTGTGCGGTATTCTTTATTGTGGTGGTGGTGGTGGTGGTGGTGAGTGGGGACTACTCTTTGCTCTTGTGAGTGGGCTTCTCATTGTGGTGGCTTCTCTCGTTTCAGAGCACAGGCTCTAGAGCTCAGGCTCCGTAGTTGTGGTGCATGGAACATGTGGAATCCTGCTGGACCAGGGATTGAACTCGTGTCTTCATTGGCAAGCAGATTCCTATCCACTGAACCAACAAGGGAAGTTCTGGACTCACTTTTTTAAAGTATAACTTTTCGAGTTCAGTGTTTGATATGAAGGCCTAAATCCTGATCAAAGTTTTAAAAATTTTGAGAATTTAGAGAATTCAATCAGAATTTAGAGAATTCCTCCGAATTCAGTCAGAGAATCGAAGAACCAGATGCAAGGCTCTAGATTCCATTGCCTTTCTTGGGTGGCTTCCTCTCTCTGTGTGTCTGTGGTTCACGCAGCTAACCCAGGTCAGCATTACATATTGCAGGATTTGTTCACTTGCATTTCTGATGGTTAATGCTAGCTGAAACTGACGCATGATCTTAGCTTCCTCATATTTGGTAACTGGATTCCTGTGGGTGGGAGGAGAGAAAGAAAATTGTAGGCACACTCACACCCCTGGGTTCAGACATAGATAGCATCAGTTCTGCCACATTCTGTTCTTTAGAAACTCATCACTAATTCCAGCCCACCCTGAGGGTGGGTGGACTCAGACTGCAACTTTTGAACAGAGGCATGCCAAAAAATGTGCCAAAATCATTAAAAACCACCTTAGGAACTTTTTTTGGGGGGGGGCAACATTTGTTACCTCTTCTGGCCCTTAATCAGGAAGGTTAATCTTGTTTGGCTTCAGTCTGTGCATCTCTGAGTTAAGGCTGATCATTCTTGCCTCATATAAACCAGGTAGAAATGCTAGGTAAGTTCAGAAGCATTTTCCTAATGTCAGGGGCTACTTTTTTAAGCGTAAGTAATTTTAAAAACTTTTATTTATTTATTTATTGGTTGTGCTGGGTCTTCATGGCTGCTCAAGGGCTTTCTCTAGTTGCTGAGAACGGGGGCTACTGTCCAGTTGAGGTGTGCAGGCTTCTCATTGTGGTGGCATCTCTCGTTGCAGAGCGCCGGCTCTAGGTGAGTGAGCTCAGCAGCCATGCACACGGGCCTAGTTGCTCTGAGGCATGTGGGATCTTCCCGGACCAGGGATTGAACCAGTGTGCCCTGAATTGGAAGTCAGACTCTCAACCACTGGACCACCGGGGAAGCCCAGAGATTATATCTATGGTTACTATTATAGCCTGTCTGCCAGCTGAATCCCCCAGCATGCTCATCATAGAACCCTTCCCCCCACCTCCCCAGGCCTCACTCTCTTTACAAGGATGTGTTCCATGCCCTGTGACAGTGACACGGAATGTCCAGGAGGTTCAAGATGTGGCCCCAGCTGGTGCTATGGCTCGTCCAGCCCAGCTACTCCATGCAGGAATTCCAGGAGCTCACCAGGACTCCCCCCCAGCCCCAAATGATGATCCCTCCCTCCTAGATCACATACCGGCATCTAGAGGTCTTCTCCACCAGCGTTTCCCACGACCCACAGATAAGCCCGTCCTGAAAGGGAAGCCCAGGTCTTATGGTGTTGGGCCCAGTTAGTGGTGCAAGAACAAAACCATAAAAGAGACACCTATCACAATGTTGGTGAATGATCCCAGGGTCATCCAACACTAGCTGCCTCTGAAGTAAAACAGAAGACAGTCTGATGCATTCATCATCGGAGTGGGAATATAGTCTGGGCCTGAACAAAGCTGACTCACTGCTAGCCGATAGAATACAGCAAGGAGACAGGGTAAGAAGGAAATATTATGAATAGTTCTGTGCCAGTAATTTGGTAACTTAGTTGAACTGTGGTGTTGGAGAAGACTCTTGAGAGTCCTTTGGACTGCAAGGAGATCAAACCAGTCAATCCTAAATGAAATCAGTCCTGAATATTCATTGGAAGGACTAATGCTGAACCTGAAACTCCAATACTTTGGCCACCTGATGCAAGGAACTGACTCATTGGAAAAGAGCCTGATGCTGGGAAAAATTGAAGGCAGGAGAAGGGGACAACAGAGGATGAGATGGTTGGATGGCATCACTGACTCAATGGACGAAAGTTTGAGCAAGCTCTGGGAGTTGGCGATGGAGAGGGAGGCCTGGTGTGTTGCAGCCCATGGGTTTGCAAAGAGTCAGACACAACTGAGTGACTGAATTGAACTGAATTAGATGAAATAGGCTCCTTAAAAGATACTAAGTACTAAAGGTTTCTCAATCTGAAATAGATTATCTGTATCTCCATCAACTAAAGAAATTGAACTTGTAGTTAAAATCCTTCCCTCGATATTTCTGGTGGTGTAGTGGATAAGAATCCACTTGCCAATGCACGTGGATTCAATCCCTGTTCCAGGGTCATGGGTTCGATCCCTGGTCCAGGAAGATTCAACATGCCATGGAGCAACTAAATCTAGCCACCAGAACTACTGAGCCCTCACTCTAGAGCCTGTGAGCCACAATTACTGAGCCTGTGTGTTACAACTGCTGAAGCCCGAGCATCCTAGAGCCTGTGCTCCACAACAAGAGAAGCCATCGCAATGTGAAACCCGAGCTTCGCAATGAAGAGTAGCTCCCACTTCCTGCAACTAGAGAATAGCCCGCACAAAGTAGTGAAGACCCAGCACAGCAATAAATGAATAAATAAAATTTAAAAACAAAAACACCTTCTCACAAAGGAAACTCAAGGCCCAAATGGACTTACTGGTGAATTCTACCAAACATTTTAGGAAGAAATAATACCAATTTGATATGAACTCTTCCAGAAAATTAAGAGAAAGGAATACATTCCTCGTTTTAGAAACCATCATTTCTCTGATACCAAAACCAAACTAGAGACAGAAAACTACAGACTGATATCCTCATAAACATAGATACAAAAATTATTTAAAAATTTTCACAAATAGAATACAATAATGTGTTATAAGATGTGTTATATATCCTGACATATATGGCTCAGACGGTAAACAATCATTCTGCAATGCAGGAGACCTGGGTTCAATACTTGGGTTAGGAAGATCCCCTGGAGAAGGGAATGGCAACCCACTCCAATATTCTGGCCTGGAGAATTCCATGCACAGAGGAGCCTGTCAGTCCATGGGGTCACAAAGAGTTGGACATGACTGAGCAGCTAATACTTTCACTTTCAATTATTCTATGTTTGGTTTAATTTGAGGTCAGGTGACGCGTGGCTCCAAGTTATAACAGCTGCAGCCTCTCCCTCTGCAGCCTCAATCATGTTGTTCTGGGGAGTGGGGCTCAGACTGGGTCACTCCCCATGCTCTTGACTCACGTCTTGTTTGAGAATGAAGCATAATACTTGTACTTTGCTTAGTTTACAGGGACTCACTGATCTTTACTCCTAAGCCCAGTTGCTGCAAAGATGTGACTCTGCAGATAAGGAGGGATGTCCAGGTCAAGGATCCCAGGAGGGAAGAGAGTGAGCCAAGGTCTTGCCGAGGCCCTGCGGAATTACATTTGGCTGGGTCTCTCTGGAATTCACATTTACACTTGGACTTGATGTGCCATGGTTGTCAGTTTTTAGGGAAGAATGGGAAGTCCTCTAAAGAAAACTAGCTCTTAAAGAACCATTGTTGTTGTTTAGTTGTTGAGTCATGTCCAGCTGTTTGTGACCCCATGGACTGAAGCATGCCACGCTTCCCTGTCCTTCACCATCTCCTTGAGTTTCTTCAAACTCATGTCCATTGAGTTGGTGACACCATCCAACTATCTCATCCTCTGTCGACCCCTTCTCCTCCTGCCTTCAATCTTTCCCAGCATCAGGATCTTTTCCAGTGAGTTGGCTCACTGAATATTCAGTACTGATTTCCTTTAGGACTGACTGATTTGATCTTCTTGCTGTCCAAGGGACTCTCAAGAATCTGCCTTCTCTAGCAGCACAGTTCAAAAGCATCAGTTATTCAGAGCGCAGCCTTCTTTATGGTCCAACCCTCATACCGTGCTTGACTACTGGAAAACCATAGATTTGACTATATGGACCTTTGTCAGTAAAGTGATGTCTCTGTTTTTTAATACACTGTCTGGTTTTGTCATAACTTTCCTTCCAGGGAGCAAGTGTCTTTTAATTTCGTGGCTGCAGTAAGCATCCACAGTGATTCTGGAGCCCAAGAAAATACAATCTGTCAGTGCTTCCACTTTAAAGAACCATTCTAGTTCAGTTTTCATGCATAAAAGAAAACACATTGGTAACTGAAAACTGTTTATTAAAGCAGGATTTATAGGACTTTTTTTTTTTTTTGTCGCAGCATGCATGATCTTAGTTCCCCAACCAGGGATCGAACCTGCACCCCCATGCAGTGGAAGTGCAGTGTCTTAGTCACTGGACCACCAGGGAATTCCCAGAATCTCTTCTTGTACAAGCTTGATTAACAATTAATTTGCCATTTGTCGTATGCTTGAACGAAGGAAACATTCACTATATTGCAATTATGCCATTGCTGTTCCGTTGCCCAGTTGTGTCTGACTCTTTGTGACCTCATGGCCTGCAGCATGCCAAGCTTCCCTGTCCTTCACTATTTCCCGGAGTTTGCTCAAACTCATGTCCGTTGAGTCGGTGATGCCATAATACAATTATGCAATTATGCCATAATCTAGGGGTTTTTTGTAATTCAGACTATGCTGTTCTCAACTGAACCAAGATTGACTGAACTGTTCTAGAAGCTTGGTCTCCTCTTCCTTGTCTGAACCCAGAGTCATAGAACTTTGTCAGTGGAGGAAACAGATTGGTCCCATCTCCTCCTTCATTTTCAGGTGAGAATCCCAAGCCCAGAAGGAGCAGGATGGAGTGAACCTCATTCCAGTGGGATCAAAGCTTACCTGGGGCAAACACGGCTCCTGGTCAGCAGAAACTGCTGGCAGATTGCACAGCTAGCAAGGTTTGAGCTCTGCTGAAACCCAGGGAGAGAAACTCAAAGTATGGAGCCAGGTGGCCACTGGAAAACCCACTCATTTGGGCCACATGATGCGAAGAGCTGACTCATTGGAAAAGTCTCTGATGCTGGGAAAGATTGAGGGCGGGAGGAGAGGGGGTGACAAAGGATGGGATGGTTGAATGGTCACTAACTCAATGGACATGAACTTGGGCAAACTCTGGGAGGGTCAGGGAGGCCTGGCATGCTGTAGTCCATGGGGTCACAAAGAGTCAGACTCGACTTAGTGATTGAAGAACAACAACAAAGAGAGCCCCAGGCTTTAGTCCTTATTCCCCTCACAGACTGTTACAGTCCCTACACCTCATTCTTAGGTCCTGAAAGTCTCCAGTCTCCTCAAACTCTTAGACACATTCCAGTAATGATATTTTTTAAATAAACTTGCCATATTTCCTCTTCTCCATTTTCTTTGTGGAAATATTTTAAAGTAAATTACAGACATCATGCCATTTCATCCCTAAATATTCTTATGGCTTTTTAGAAAAGCTATCTTTTTATTACTTTCTTATTCTTTTTTTTTTTTCATCTCTGCCCATGCCTCATGACATGTGGGATCTTAGTTCCCCAACCAGGGACTGAACCTTCATCCTCTGCATTGGAAGAGCAGAGTCATAATCACTGGACTGCTAGGGAATCCCTTTATTAAATTCTTCTATTTTAAATACAAAAATTTAAAATAATTCCTTCATATCATCTAATATTCTTGCCATTTTCAAATATCTGCAATGGCCCCCAAAATATTTCTGGGTTTGTTCCCATCAGGCAGCAGGCGGTACCATTGAGTTTTTAGTTTCTTTTTTCTTTTTTGGTTTAGCTGTGGGTTTTTTTTCCCTATTGTCTTCATTTATGTCTCCTTTTAATATATAGATAATGTGAATGTGAACACTAAAGTCAGGGAAGGGCCAGCTGGTGCTTATGGATATTTGCTCAAGGCCCACCTTCTAACCCTCCACCTCTAACTGAGACCTGAACACCTTCTCCCTTTATTGGGTGGACTTCATCCCTCTCTCCCTTTTGCTGAAGGCATTTTCCCCAGGGTCCCACTGTAGATACGGGGTCCCCATTCCCGTTCTCTGCCTTGGTTGCTAAGCCCAGAGGACCAAATCCTGGCGCTTCTGGCACCCACCATGAGGGACCACTTTGGCTGTGAGATCAGGGCCAAAGGGAGGATGAACTCAGTTCTGATGATATCATGTGAGCTGGGATCCCACTGAGCCTGAATTTCTCTTGTGCTTCAGCTGAATGTCTTTTTTGTGCTTCACCTGAATTTTTCAGTTCAGTGAGCCAATAGATTTCCTTTGTTGCTGAACCTGCTTGATTTGGGTTTTCAGTCTCTGAAAATAAGTCTTGAGTGAAATAGGTTCTTTTCTTCTTAAGGAACAAAGCAAGTCATAGAAACTCTTCACAGTTGGCTGGAGGTTTAGACCCACACCCCAGTGCAGACTTCTGGTAAACTACATAAGCAATGCCAGTGATTCTTGACTGCAGTGTCGGTCAGCATAACTGGGGAACTTGTTGGAAATACAGATTCTAGCCCCTCCACTCCCAGACCTGCTGAATCAGAAACTCTGTAGCAGAGCCCAGGAATCTATGTTTTAACAAGGCTAACCTAACCCTAGGACTTCACTCAAATCTCACCCTAGGACCCTGTCAGAGTTCTATCTTAGAAAGGTTGTCCTGCAGCTTGATTTGAATCAAGCTATCAAGTGTGGAATAAGGAGACTAAGAAGAAGGCTAGAGAAGAGACCATGGACTTGAGAGGTAATTGGAGAGAGTTAAGAGATATTTAGGAGATAAGATCAAAGGGATGGTGGGTGAAGAAGATGGAGATATTAAAATGTTTACTGTTTTGTTTTTTTACATCCTTCATTGGATGGCTGGTGGTACCATTTATAGTTTGGGGTCACAAAAAGAATACTGGGTTTTATGGAGGAAAATCATGAATTTAGTTTTGTCTGTGTTGGCTTGAGTTCCCCCAGATTCTGGGATTGGCTCTGAATGGGCTGCCTGGAAGCAATTCTTGTGGCCAGCAGGATGGATAGAGTATGCTGACTGACCACCCACCCAAAATTCACGGACTGAGCATTGGGGAGGAAGAATAGAGTTAGCGGCTCTGTTTTCACAAGACCTCTAAGGAAAGGGTGTCTGGTTCAGGATTCCTGGTGCCCTCAGCCAGTGCTAATGAAGCACCAACTTGATCACACCTCAACATCTCAAATATCCATATAGCTACTGATTCAACTTATTAATAGATTTAATACTCTTAGTCTTGAATTCTACATGAATATTGATATTGCCATCAAGACTTGCTTTTTGTTTGCATTTGATTAGTATGTATCTACTCACCCCTGTATTTTTAACTTCTTATATTTTAGATGTGCTCTGGATTTTTTGTTCTTTGATTTAATCTGAGAGTTGGCCCTCAAATATCAGAGTTTAATCCATTTATACTTGTTGCAATCTTTGACATCTTATTTTATGGTTTGCTTCTTATATGTTCTTGCTATTTTTTTTTTCAATTTCCAATCTCTCGCTATGCTGAGTAACTTTGCTTCATTTCTTAATTCCTTTTTTTTTTTTTACTATTTTATTTTTTATTCGAATAGAATTGCTTTATAATGTTATGTTAGTTTCTACTGTACAAAAAATTGAATCAGCTCTATGAGTCCCTTGGACAGCAAGGAGATCAAACCAGTCAATCCTAAAGGAAATCAACCCTGAATATTCATTGGAAGGACTGATGCTGCAGTTGAAGCTCCAACACTTTGGCCAACTGATGCGAAGAGCTGACTCGTTGGGAAAAAAACCCTGATGCTGGGAAAGATTGAAGGCAGGAGAAAAAGGAGCCAATAGAGGATGAAATGGTTGGATGTATCACTGACCCAATAGACATGAATGGTCCAACTCTGAGAGACAGTGAAGGACAGGAAAGCCTGCCATGCTACAGTGCATGGGATCACAGAGTCAGATGTGACTGAGCATCAGAACAAGAACAATATGTATACAAATATCCGCTCCTCCTTTTTTTGGCCACACCACAGGGCATGTGGGATCTTAGTTCCCTGACCAAGGATGGAAACTTCACACCTCGCAGTGGAAGCTCAGAGTCATAACCAGTAGACCGCCAAGGAAGTCCCTGCCGTGCTTCACTTTCACATCCACAGTTTGAAGCCTTACATCCTCTCTTAATTTTACTAACAACTTAACAAACTGTTACTAACAATGCCCACAGAGCCCCTGAGGCCCAGGTAGCTGCTCAAAACCACTCTCAGGTGTGGTTCCTCCCTCCTATGACAGAGGGTGGGACCCACAGGTTGATCCATGCACTCAGGGCATGCAGAGGCCCCAGGCCAGGCCCCCTCAGTCACAGACAGCCCTGCCTCGGCCCACAGAACCTGATCTCTGAGCTTTCTGACCTCAACTGTGTCTTCACACCCATTTCACTTTGTGCTTCCCCTGCGTGCGCCGCACCGCCCCCTCCACGAACAGCCCTAGCAAACCTTCTCCTGTGGTCCCAGAAGCTCCTGGAGTCAGATCCAGGGCCCAGGGAGGAGATGAGGCTCAGTATGGTGGCCTCAGAGCTCACTAGCTGCATAATGAGGTCCCTCCAGCTCAGTTCTGAAGTTCTCTGAACCCTTGGCTCAGCTGATAGACCACAAAGGAAACAGTTTCCAGCACTTTCTCACCTTCTAGACCTTCTTTCATCACCATATCCATGAACCCTCAAGTCAACAACCTCAGGCCCCCACCCATCAATCCTAGCCCCCCTGGAGCAACCTGTGATAACCCAGATTACTCCTATCTCTTCCTCATCAAAAGCACCATTCTAAACCTAAAGGAAAGGTATCACAGTCCTTCATCCTGAAAATAAACCAGGTTTGAACTGTGCATTTAATTCATACTAAGATTGAAATAACTGGTAACAGCCTAATCTATGAATTCTCCTCATAGTGTTTTCATTTTCAGAGAAGGATTTTAAATCACTGATGATATCAACTTCTGACAGGAGCCCTATGGTTCTCCTCAAATGAGAAATTAGTAGAAAGATAACTAGCCTAAGAAACAGGAGACCTGGTTCTAGATCTTGCTCTCCCATTTGGTACCTGAAGCACCTGAAGCAAGCTGCCTTAACCTTCTCATCTCTAGTCTCTGCTCTTAAATGTGTATCATTGTTGTTGTTCAAAAGCTCCGTCATGTCCAACTCTATGCAACTCCATGAACTGCAGCACACCAGGCTTCCCTGTCCTTCACTGTCTCCCCGAGTTTGCTCAGACTCATGTCCATTGAGTCAGTGATGCCATCCAGCCATCTCATCCTCTGTCACCCCTTTCTCCTCTTGTCCTCAACCTCTCCCAGCATCAGGGTCCCAGCATCATATGGGTGGGCAATCTTGTAGGCAAGAATACTGCACCCTGAAGCGTGACATGGAGCTCACCAGGTGGAGAGGGGGTGACAGAGCGAGAAGTACATCTAACACCCTCCTTGGATCCTTTCATTCTTGGCAAAGGCTAGTGGTCCCATGTGGTGGTATTTTTGACCGGGAGCCTAGTGATGGCTCTGTTTGCGCACCATCTGCCTCTAAGCAAGATGTACATCAGCAGGCTTTCCCATGTTCCCCCATAGAGGGGCCAGTGTGTGAGCACCCACCATGGAGCTGTCGGGGGCCTCTCTCAGCTTCCACCCCCTAGCAGCCTGTTATGCTGTCAGGGGTGGGGTGGGGAGCTCTGGAGCAGGGGCCAATGGGGCATTTACCATGCATCTGGAAGATTCTGGGTACTGACACCCTAAAACTCACCCCAGGGATCTTCCTTAGTGGAGCTGAGGCCACTGAATTGAACTCCTGAAAATAACCCCCTGCCTCTTCCTGACTTGTTCCCTAGGCCAATTACAGTGTTCCAAGGGGTCAACAAGAAAGTGGTAATTGCACAGTACTTGGAGGTGTGTTCCTTGATATTTTTCAGTTGCTAAGTCCTGTCCAACTCTCCCAGAGTTTGCTCAAATTCATGTTGAGTCTGTGCTGCTATCTACCATTCTTTTCATCCTCTGCCAAACCCTTCTCCTTTTGCCTTCAGTCTTTCCCAGCACCAGGGTCTTTTCCAATGAGTCAACTCTTTGCACCAGGTGGCCAAAATATAGAGGCTTCAGGATCAGTCCTTCCAATGAATATTCAGGGTTGATTTCCTTTAGGATTGACTGGTTTGATCTCCTTGCGGTTCAAGGGACTTCCAAGAGTCTTCTCCAGCACCACAATTTGAAAGCATCAATTCTTTGGCGCTTAGCCTTCTTTGTGATCCAGCTTTCACATCTGTTGAGTTCCTGCTTCCCCACTAAGATGCTGTGTCGGAGCACACTATCTGGTCCCAGTTAACTCAACTGGAGATAATCAAATCAGGTCCTCCAGCTGTTTGCTTCTGAAGCTCCAACAAAATAAGAGACATGTTGTGTTTTAGTTGGGGATCGTGTGTTTGTGGAGAGCAAAAATGCAATCAACCTGTTCAGTCGAGGCCTGTGGTCAAGGGACTTCTAATGGCAGGAACTACAGCCCAGTCCAGCGTTCACCACCCACCACTCTCAGCCACACTGAACCACCTCTCTGAGATAGGAGGTCCTTCTGTGCTTCTCTCCAGCAGCTTCTCTCTGGACAGCAGCTGTCCCTGGGAGGGCGTGGTATCTGCTTCCCCTGTGTGAGGTTCGGGGTTGCCGGGTGCCGTCCTGGGCCCCTCTGCATGGCCTCGGTTGGATGTCAGCTGGGCCTCATGTCAGCGGGGCTCAAGTCGCCAGCTCAGGCCTGAGAGGGGGCATCTGAGTTGCCAGCCTGTCCATTCAGCAGGGGTGGGGGAGGTGGCCCCCCAGGTGACAAGAGGGTAGTTGGGAAGGGCTGGGTATCTATCATCCAAGGGTGATGATGCTTTGAAATTCTAAAAGCAGGACATGGAAGTAAGAGGGACCAGAGCCCAGTGAGTGCAACTCCACGTCTTTCATTGTGTGAAAAAGGATGAAGTCCAGGGACTTGCACTGTAATGCTCGTCCCTGATACGCCTCTAACTTACAGAAGAACTCTTAGAGGTCCTTGGGCCCCAGGTTACCAACAGGAAAGATAGGAGGGGGGGAGGGCCTTGCCAAGGTCCCCTGGGCACAGGCCCCGCCATTCTCACAGTGGCCACTGGAGGGCAGCAGCTTCCCTTCAAACACAGCCGGTCCACTCAGCCCTCTCTCTAATCCGTCCTTCACAAAAACCTTTGCTTTGGTTAGCCCTTCACAAAATGGCACCGGCACAGAAGGCCTTTGGGGAAATGCTGGCACTCTTGAGAGGAACGTCTACTGAGAGCACCGTGGGACAACTAAGGGGCTGTTTCTAAGGGATATCTTGTTTTTCAAAACTTCTCTTGAGAACCACGAACTCATGGAAGCCAGTTTTGGAATTCTGAAATCGCAGAGCCTGCAAAGGGGGGGGTCCTCCCAGCTGCTCCTGGGGGCGGGGGGACCCGGGCTTGGCCCTGAAGGGGGCGGTTGGCCGGGTGGCTTTCTTCTCACTGACAGCAGGAGGCTGTTTTTGTGGCTTTTTAAAGAACCACACTTTCTGCTGTCACTAGGATGCAATGTGCCCTCTGTCCTCCGCATCTCCCTCCCAGGACAAAACTTTTGGATCACAAAGTTGACAGCAATTTAGTTTTAAAAGGCTTCCCAGGTGGTGTAGTGGTAAAGAGTCTGCCTGCCAATGCAGATAGTTTTTAAAATGTTCACAATGACGATCTAGAGAAATAACATTAGCCCCAAATTAATATCACCTGAAACCATTTTACTTGTTCCCCTTGAGTGTTTTTGGCTTTTGTTGTTGTTGTGTTGGGTTTTTTTTTTTTTTTTTTTGGTTTCAAGAACACTGGAGTGGGTTGCCATGCCCTTCTCCAGGGGATCTTCCCAACACAGGGATTGAACCTGGGTCTCCTGTGTAGCAGGTGAATTCTTCCCTGGTCTGAGACACTAGGGAAGTCAGTTTTTAAGCTAAACTCAGCCAAATTCCTACCCTGCATTGTTGTAATAGTGAAAAGTTGGAAGCATAAATTAACAATAATAATACAAACAAATAATAGTACTTACAGTTTTCATAAAAGTTATAAAAATATCAGTTGTTGATTGGAAACTTTCATTTTTAACCTTTCAATTATGTCAGTGGGAACTTTTGAAAAATGCTGGAAATCCCTCCCACCTTCATTTCTACCCCATCACCTGGGTCCCTCCGGATAGAGCAAAGAAACAATATTTGAAATGGCACAAAGGAATAGAAAAGAGAAGTTTTTAAATAACAAATTTCCAAAGTTATTTTATTTCATCTAAATGCTATCAGGATTTCAGTCTAGTTTCTAATTAAGACAAATTAATGTATGCGATTCGAGAGGAGGATAGTTAAATTTCTATTCCAGTCAATTCCCATTGGTATCTCGCTCAAACCCTTCTCATGCATTTAAGCCATCTCACTTCCGTTCACGGATGATGGTTTCTCCTGTTTTAATCGTAAATTAAGCAGCTGCCTTGGTAGACATGGTATGATCTGGACACCCAGGGCTTCTTGGACAGAAGGCAGGGCTCACTCTTCAATGCCAATATCCTTGTCTTTTTCTCTTTGTTATCTGCTGTTCAATAAATCTTCTCAGGTACTCAAGGTTTTTGTCAATGTTGTTTAGATAAAAGTGGAGTTTGGAGCCTAAAGTGTATTCTATAAAAAGAAGAGTTAACAGGAAAAAGTCAGAACTTTGAAGAGATTCATGAAAACGGGGGACCCAGGACCTCCAGACACCATTCCCTACATGCATACTTAGGAAAAATATTTTCGATTCCTTCATACGCCCGCCATGTTCCCATCCCATTGGCTTCAGGCATCCTTGCTATGTCTGAATTTAGGCTTGTAAGCTGCCAGAATCCAAGGGGTGACATGTCAAAGATGGTTCAACCCTTGACCCTTGGTTTCTCATGTGAAGCTCAGTAGCCTTTACCTTAGAATACACAGGTGTTTTCTAATAAATAAGTTGCAAGAGGGCCGATTTTGCTATTCTCCTGTGTTTACAACTGATCTTTGTTTCTTGGGTCATTCATCTTTGATGAGTTGATCATATTAACCCATCTGGTATGGATTCTATAGAACTATGAAATATCATGTAGACTGTGCAGTTGGGTTGCTACATAGAAGTCTGGGTCTGCGTAAAGTTGGAGTGAGATGATGCCCAGTTCTCTGTTCTCTTCTCAGTAAAGGAAGGGCATTGTTCAGATCCCTTGGCTGGGTTTGGGAGGAAGCCCTCTTCCTATCTCCTGGGAGTTGGTATGCTGTTGCTATTGTTATCATTGTCATCAGTTGCTAAGTCATGTCTGACTCTTTGTGACCCCATGGACTGTAACCTGCCAGGCTCCTCTGTCCTTGGGATTTTCTGGGCAAGAATACTGGATCAGGGTGCCGTTTCCTTCTCCAGGAAGGAAACCCAAACCAGAGATGGAACCCAAGTCTCCTGCATTGGCAGGAGGATTCTTTACTACTGAGTCACCAGGGAAGCCTGGAAGTTGGTGTACTCCTCCTAAATAGCAAGTCTCAGAAGTGACGGCAAAAATGACATACCGCCAGATGGAACATTCTGGACTAAGAAGTGGTTATTAGAACCTCTGAGATTGCTCATGAGAGTACATTGAAATGACACTCCTGCCCTGCTGCAATGGAAAGAGCATTTGAGAAGTGGCATAAGGAGAATGATACAATCTGTGTTTGCTGCAAGAATAGCATAAAATGTTAAAGAGGGACCATAGCAAAATTAGAACAAGGAGACAGATCAATGGGTCTAAGCTCCCTTTGTTGAGTCTGCTAGTGATTGGGCCTGTTTAGGAGGGTGTCATCCTTTAGAAAAAGAAATTGTGACTGCTAACATCCAATACTTTGGCCACCTGATGAAAAGAGCTGACTCACTGGAAAAGACCCTGATGCTGGGAAGGACTGAGGGCAGAAAGAGAAGGTGGAGACAGAGATGAGATGGTTGGATGGCATCACTAACTCAATGGACACAAGTCTGAGCAAGCTCTGGGAGGTGGTGAAGGATAGGGAAGCCTGGCATGCTGCAATCCATGGGGTCACAAAGAGTTGGACATGACTTAGTGACTGAACAACAATATCATATAAAGTATAATATGGGGAAATTAAAATTATAGTTGGTGTCATATTTCCTGTTAGTATTGTATGAAAGGAGCAGACTGATACAGGGAAAACAATAAGTGAACCAGGAGAGATGGGGAGAAAACTATAAATGGAGCTTTATTGTGCTGGGGAGTATGTATGGAAATTTTTAACTTTTGCAAGGTACATGTAGAGATAGGGTAATATTGACTGGAGACCAGGTCTATTTATTAGAGAATATAAAGTCATCCATGGAATTTTCCAAGCAAGAATACTGAGTAGATTGCCATTTCCTACTCCAATATAGTCCTCAGGAATGGTTAATAGGAATATACTGTAAAGACAATGAATTCAGGGAATGTGTGTAGTTCACCACCACTTTACAGAGAATTGGACAAAATAAAGATGGGAAATTGCAGAATATTTACATTCCTGTGACCACAGAAATGAGGTAAGTCAAACCGACACAGTTGAAGCCCCACCTCCTGGACTGGAAGGTCCAGGGGAAACTGGACCACTTATACCTTCTTCCAGGGTCCTGGCATCTGTGGCTTCACCTGTGTGCATAAAGACGCGTCCGTCTCTTTGTGACCCTAGGGACTAGAGTCCACCAGGCTCCTCTGACCATGAGATTTCCCAGACAAAGATGCTGGAGTGGGTTGCCACTTCCTGCTCCAGGGGATCTTCCTAACCGAGGGACCTGACCTGCTTCTTGCGCGTCTCCTGTGTTGGAGGTGGTTTCTTTACCTCTGAGCCACCTAGGAGACTCAAAGGCCATTTGGTGGCTAATCCACCCCGTTTGATCCACGAGAAAAGGTAACAAGCAGTATGTGGTCTAGCCCCACCTTGAGGGAATTTATGGGAGGAGCTGAGGATGGGTTTGTAATGCAGACCAAGACAGAAGTGTGGGGGAAACACCTGAGTTGGATATGATGAGGTGAACATGAGCCGACACTCTATGGGAGCATCTTGTGTTACTGACATCTTGCTCCTCCCACTGTCTCTTGCCAATACCAGGTAATATTATGGAGCTGGCTCATTCTCATCACCCGCTCTGTCCTACTCAGTAGTACCACTACCTGGACTGGGAAAATGAGTCATCCTCTTTGCCCAAGCCCCATTCTGATTGGTCCACCTGAGCCCCCTGCCATTCGGATGACTCCCCTTCCCTTACTGTGGCCAGAAGAGATGGGCTTACCCAGAAAAGGAGGGAAACAGGAAATTATCATTGCATGCGGCAAAGAACAAACCAGAGTTGATCCCACTCACCCTGATGAGGCTGAGACACGAAGTTGGCCTCCACCACTCTGTGGTTCAGGGGCTGAGTCGTGCGGTAATCATTCTGGATGGTCTTGTTCTGGTGGTTCAACAAGGAATTCTCTAGCTTCTCAATCTGCCAGCAACATGAAAGGAATTAATGAGAGGAGAGGCACTGGGTGACTTTTTTTTTAAATTTAGTTAACAGTTGAACCAGCGCTTGGATTTATATAACTCTGATAAAGGAGATCTCAAGTCCAGAAGTGGTTCTGAACACTATGTGCCTTGGCATTCATCCACCCGATCATTCTTCTGACAATATCTTTCAGTCTTTTTCTATGGGTATTTAGCCGATAGAGAGGAGAGAAAGAAGTAAACAGACACATACCAAGTAGCAAGCTCAATTTCTGTTTTTCTGCACATTCCTGTGTTTTTGTCTATTTTTTTTTTTGAGTAAATTCTATTTATTTCATTATTTTTGGCTGTGCTGGGTCTTAACTGCTGCACTCAGGCTTTCTCTAGCTGTGGCCAGTGGGGGTTACACTTGGTTGTGGGGTGAGGGCTTCTCAGCACAGTGGCTTCTCTTGTGGAGCCGCGTCTCTAGGTTCACAGGCTCAGTAGTTTGGCGCACAGGCTGAGTTGCTCTGAGGCATGTGGGATCCTCCGAATCCAGGGATTGAACCTGTGTCCCTGCACTGGCCGGCAGATTCTTAACCACTGGACCTCCAGGGAAGTCCTTGTCTATGTTCTTGAGAGGCATTTTTGCTGCCGTGTGACTCGAGGTAAGCTACTCATTTCTCTCGGGGCTTTGAAAAAGTGCTTGCACTGCTTTTGAATTTCGTTGTTGCTGCGTTGAATTAACTCTCAGTCTGATCATATTTCTTTCATGAAAATATATCTTTTCTCTTTGGCTGATATTTAAATCTCCTCTTTGCTTTGATAGCTTGTGGCTTCACTGTGATGTGTTTAGTGCGGGCTTCTTTTTGTTTTCATTGACTCATTGGGCTTCCTTAATATATAATATGGTGACTTTCAACCCCCTGGAAAATTGTCAGTCAACATTTCTCAAATTATTCCTCTTCTCTATGCCACCTCTCTTCTCCCACTATAATTTTAACTTGACATTTTTCAGGTCTTTCTGGTATCTTCTCTATATCTCTCTACTTTTTCATATTTCTACCTCTTTTTCTCTCTGTGCTGCATTTCGCATAATTGTCTCAGCTCTGTCTTTCAGCTTACTAATTCTTTCTTGAACTTGTCCTACATGCTATTAAACGCATTTGTTGCATTATAAATTTCAGTTACTATCTTTCATTTCTAGAAATTAACAATTTACTTTTTTTCAAGTTTACTTGGTCATTTTTACACTTCTTTCTTTCCTTATATTTCAAACTCTTCTACATATTAAGCATATCAAATATGTTTAATTATACATATTATGCATTCTTTATACATATTAAACAGACTTTATATTAATTGGCTGATAATTAAACAGTATCTGAAATCTTTGTAGGTCTGATTCTGCTGACACTCACTCATAGTGCCTTTTTATTGGTATTTTGTGATTTTTTTTTTTATTTGAGTTCATCTCAGATAATTTTATTTGTAGAAACTCTTCTAGATCTGAATTTAAGGTGCATTATTCATAGATAACTAACATTGATTTTTGTTAGGTATCTCAGGGCACTTTCAACCTAGTTGGCATTGTTTTTATATCTGGGTGTAAGAATGAGGGGTCTTTGCACTTTTTCCTGAAATAGGGAAATGTAAATTTTAAAAAGAGAAACATTCGCTTCTGAGGAACCCAGAAGGTTTGCTTTGCAAACTCAGTAACATTTTTCTTTTATTTAACTCAACAAATACTTCCCGTGCTAGGCTCAAGGACAAAAGACAATTGATACAGCTCTTCCCCTCAAAGGGCTACAGACATTTTTAGATGGTAAACGGCTAAATCTGAAGGTGTCCTTCTTGCATAAAGTCATTTATGAGGTTAGAATGTTGCCCCATAAGGACATGGAGTTTGCACATGTAATACCTGGTGAGAGCAGCACTCAATAAATATTTGCCTTCACTATGCAAATTTTCTCCTATGACTTGGATCAGTTTCCAGTTTTTTTGTTGTTGTTGTTGCATTGCCTATAGATTTCTTGGATTCTCTGATGCCTGTTGGCCCATTTCTGCCATAGCACAGCACTAGTAAGATCACCCATGGTGATACAGGTGAGGCATTACAGCCCTGGACATAGAAGACACTATAGGAGCCCAGGTATTGGCATTAGGTAAGATTTAGGGGAATGCTCTTATTGATCAGGTCTTGGAAAGGAGAGACTTGGATATTAAAGCAATCTTGTACATTACCTGTGTCCTAGAGAGCTTGACAGTATCTGCTAACACAAACCAGTGGACATTCTCTGTGCAGGGAGGAGTGGTGAGTGATCCCAAGTAGCTGTAGTAGTAGCGGAGGTCCCCAGGTAGCATGTCCTGGATGTCAAGGCCCCTCAGAACCGTGCTTTGTCCTAATAGAGGGGATGAGAAGGAATGCTGGGGACCACTGCTGCCCCTTGGGAGGGCAGCTCTGGCTCAGATCTCACCATCTTTAAATCTCCTGATTTAAGCAGAAGAACTTAGAACCTGATCATTGAGAAACATCGCCCAGTGTGCTGCTTCCTGGAAAGGGTTAAGAGCAAAGACTTTGGGGAGAAACCCTCTCAAATACCTCCTCTGGCTGGGTGGCCCTGGCTGGATACTCACCTGTCTATAGAAAGGGGACACTCATGGGAGTTCCCTGGTGGTCCAGTGGCTAAGACTCCATGCTCTTATTGCAGGGGGTCCGGGTTCGATCCCTGGTCAGGGAACTAGATCCCACATGCTGCAACTCAAGATGATGCACAAGGCAGGAATTCTGCTTCTTTCCCTGAGCACTTCTGAATTTTTTTTTTAATGGCAAAGAGGATATCATTGTCATATATACATAAACAGGCTTGTTTAACCAAGGCTGTGAAGTCTAGTAGTGCATAGCCCAATGAGCAGGCAAAAAATTTCTAAGTTTTTTTTTTTTCTGGTTGCACTGCATGGTATGCAGGATCTTAGTTCCCCGAACAGGGATTGAACCCATGCTCCCTGCAGTGGAAATTGGGAGTCTTAACCGCTGGACTGCCATGTTAAGAAGATGAGTGAGTGTCTGGGTACCTTCTCCATGAAGTGGGAGGTCAGGCATCCCCTTCAGGGGAGAAGCTGGGGCCAGGGAGGGGGTGCTTCTGGAGAGAGGAGAAAAGGTGATGCAATCATTGTGGAGAGGGGAAAAGAAAATGCCCAGAGGAGTATTTTAGGATTTCTGAGCAGTGTTAGTACTTGTTAATATTTTAGCTAGGAATGAAAGTAATACCAATTAGAAATATCTGTGTTTCTCTCAGGCACATTCTCTATAGGCTGTTTGGCTACAGGCTCTGAGAAGGTAGAAGTTGGCCTAGGGCTTTATCAGGTGAGTTTGTGGAGGGATGGAAAGCATTTGCATGGGTGTGTCAGAATGATGGTCCGTGGCATCCAAGCCAGGTAAAGAGAATTGAGAGGCAAGAAGCGTGACTAGTAGTGAAAACATGGAGGCCCATGAATTGGAAGTCAGGAGATTCCTGGAGAGAGTGAGGACTGAGGTCAGGGAACTGGAGTCCAGAATATGGGGCAAAGTGAGATGCCCAGAACCAAGGCTGCAGCAGACGTGGTTACAGCTTAAGGTCAAGAGTTGACCATGTTGCTGCTGCTGCTGCTAAGTCGCTTCAGTCGTGGGAGCGGGCAAATGTTCTGACAAGAACCCTGCCTTCTGGAGGCAGAGAGAAGGGAGACCAGCGCCGTGACTGCATTCACAGACACCATGACAAGAGGCTTCACTCTTGAGACTCTTCTCAACTAGAAACCAAGGAGCTCATCTCTGTCTAAGGACCAGGATCATCACTACCAGCTGGGGCCAGAGGTGAGGGTGACTTAATGGAAAATATCCCTCATTCATGGAACTCTGGCCATCCAGACATTCCAGTCGTGGAAATCAACAGGTAGTTTATGAACGGGTCTCTCGGAGGTGTGCACAGCCTGAGCCAACCACAGGAACTGCTGGAGCCGGAGACCTTGCAGGGGGAGCGAAGTGTCCCCTGGAAGGCTTCTCTGCCACCCTCCCCACCCATTACTTTCCCGGCCCCCCGGCCCCATCACACTCAGGCTCAGGCCTCCGCCCCGGTGCACCTTCTGGTGGTTTCTCTTACCTGCATACCTGATGTCCTCCAGGTGAGAAATGAAGTTGCTGTAGTAAACATTTTCAGCGTAATCCTTTACCTGCGGGGGAAACGGAGCCGTTAACCTGAGGGAGGTGGGCCTCCGTCTGGTCCTCTCTTCCTTAACTCAGCTGTTCGGTATCCTGGCTGGCTGGGCAGAGCTATGAGGGCAAGGAGGCATCTGGGGAGACAGTCTGGCTGTTCTTTGCATAAAACTGCCTTGGCTCACCAGTTTCTTCCAGAAAGACAAGATCTGAAGCATTTTGGCAGCTTCCAGAGAAAAGACCTTCTTGGCAGTATCTGGTGATATCCTCATGGAATGGCCAAAGTCACTGTTAAAATATCCCCAGTGACCTTGTTTGGGGCAATGTCAGCCACAGTCAGATTCACTGTGGGTTTTTTGGTTTTGCTTTTAGCCACTGCCACACAGCATGCAGAATCTTAGTTCCTTGACCAGGGATCAGGCCCATACCACCTGTAGGGGAAGCATAGGGTCTTAATTGCTGGAGCACCAGGAAGGCCCCCAGATTCATTATGATGAGGGGGCTTGGTCTCAAGTGCTCCCTTCTTCATCCTCAGGACTTTTGACTGGATGGATTAGAGCCAGATGTCCAAGGCAAAACTGCTCCAATGCTGACCTCCAACATCCTCTATTTTTTGAATGAGTGTTTACTTGTTAGAAGTCAGAAAAGTTGTTTTGGTGAAAAAGATCTATGGACAATGGTTCTTTTCAATCAGTGATGCTGATCCATTCTTCCACTGGGTGAAAATTCAGACTTTCTTGGATTTCTTCTTTTTCTAATCTTAAATTTATTTTTTAATTGAAGGATAATTGCTTTACAGAATTGTGTTGGCTTCTGCCAAACATCAACATGAGTCATCCATAGGTATACATATGTCCCCTCCCTCTTGACCCTCCTTCCCACCTTCCTCCCCATCCCACCCTTCTAGATTGTTACAGATCCCGGGTTTGAGTTCCCTGAGTCACAGCAAATTCCCATTGGCTATCTATTTTACTTATGGTAATGTAAGTTTCCATGCTATTCTCTCCCATACATCGCCCCCCTCCTTCCTCCCAACCCCCTTCCTTGGATTTCTGACTGTTGTTTATCTGTTTTCTAAATGTGTCATCTCTTTCTCTGTTTTTCTAGCTACCTTATGTGAGCAAATGCTTTCAGTGTACCATTTAACAATTTTAAGTTATTAATTAATGGTTGCTCTAGTGACTTCAATGTGCAACTTACATCAGTTTGTGCTAGAGAGCATCCCAGGTGGTGCAGTGGTAAACAACCCACCTGCCAATGCAGGAGACGCAAGAAACTTGGGTTCGATCCCCAGGTCAGGAAGATCCCCTGGAGGAGGGCATGGCAACCCATTCTAATATTCTTGCCTAGAAAATTCCAGGGACAGAGGAGCCTGGCGGGCTACAGTCCATGGGGTCACAAAGAGTTGGACACAACTGAGCATTTTCTCCTAAATACAGATCACATTTTCCTATTTGCATGCTGAACTTTTCCCTTGATTACTAGACGTTTTACATAGTATATGGTAGCAAATCTAAATTCTGATTTTTAAAAACTGTCCTGTGGGGTTTTTGTTGTTGTTCCCGTAACTATTCAGTGACTTGCCTGGGCTTTATCTGCAGAATATGTGTCCATAGTAGTGTGGAGCAGCTGATGAGTCTGCTCAGGTCTTAAGTCTTATTTTTATTTTTTTAGCCTAGGACCATCTATGGTCAGCACAAGTTTACAGTCACTCAGTGATTTTAGCAGAGGTTGTGCTCAGACCCCAGGAGCTCAAGCTGATGGATCTGTGTGTGGGTTGAGGAGCACATTCAAAGGTCGGCCAGTTACCAAGTCAGACTCAGCTTTCACTTTCCATCAGGCCCGGGGAAGCCGACACGAGCGCTCTGTGGGTCTCTCACTTTCAGCATCTCCCAGTTAGATTTCTGATTGGTCTGCCCCTTGTCGCTCACCTCAGGACGTTAGACTCCCAGAGCTGCGAGTTTTCCTTTTCTGTCTTTTCTGTTGTTTGCTACTTTTATCAGCAATGCCCCTCGGGCACGGGTTTTCAGTTTCTACTTCAAATCTCATGAATCCCTGTACCAGGCAGTGAAGCTGCTGGTTTTCCAGTTCACCTGCCCTGATGAAACTACCTTGCTGACCAAGTTGCTGTTGTTCAGTTGCTAAGTTGGGTCCGACTCTTTGCGACCCCAGGGATTGCAGCACACCGGGCTCCCATGTCCTTCACCGTCTCCCGGAGTCTGCTTATACTCATGTCCATTGAGTCAGTGATGCCATCCAACCATCCTATCCTCTGTTGTCCCCTTCTCCTCCTGTCTTCAATCTGGCCCAACATCAGGGTCTTTTACAGTGAATCCGTTCTTCCCATCAAGTGGCCAAAGTGTTGGAGCTTCAGCTTCAGCATCAGTCCTTCCAATGAATATTTAGGTTTGATTTCCTCTAGGATTACTTGCTGACCAAGTTATCAGATGGAAAGAGTGCCAGGCAAGAAGCCCACAAACTCCCATTGTTTTTACTCAAAATTCTCACCATTCATCATAAATAAGTGCTTTACCTTGTTATTTGTCTTTGGTCCATTTCCAAAGCACTGATATGCTTGTTTTTGATGTGTGTGTGTTCAGTCGTGTCCAGCTCTTTGTGATTGCATGGACTGTAGCCTGCCAGGCTTATCTGGAATTTTCCAGGAATGGAATTTTCCAGGCAAGTATACTAGAGATGGTTGTCATTTCCTTCATTTCCAGGCAATCTTCCTGACCCAGGGATTGAACCCGTGTCTCTTGTGTCTCCTGCATTGGCAGATGGTTTCTTTACCAACTGAACCACTAGGGAAGCTAATATAATACTTGTTTTGGGAGGGGATCGTATTCACTGACCATTTCTTGCCACCTAGACATAAGCCCCACCCTCCAGACTTTCTGAGGAATGCAGAGATGTGGCCTCTGTTTACTGGGCCGCAGGCTTCCTCGTGTCCTCAGACCAGTTTCTGTCAAGTCAGCCCCTCTGGGATCAGCTCTTCTAACTCAGCTTGTCCAGATCATCCGTGAGGTTGGTGACCCAGAGTCACCACAGTAACTGCAAGCAAGGACTGGGGAAAGAGTTAGGTCTTTCAGGGACTTCCCCGATGGTCTGGTGGTTAAGACTCCACACTCCCAATGCAGCAGGCCCAGGTTCGATCCCTGATGAGGGAACTAGATCCCACATGTCTCATAGATGCTACATGCTGCAACAAGGGACAAAGACTCTTCGTGCCACGACTAAGACCAGATAAGTAAACAAATGTTTTTCTTTAAAAGAGTACACCTTTTATCAAGTCAGTGTTTCCAAGAACCGTGAGCTCGGGAACACATGAGGAGAGACAAGTAGGAAAACCCTTTGTCTACACTTAACATCTTGTTTTGACACCAGTTTATAACTTTGAGTGTGTAGGTTCAGCCTACCTCAACCAGGGCCGCCAGCACAGCCAAACCATCCGGCTCTTTCTGGGCTTCTTCATAGCTGTCATATTTAGAATTGTAGTGGACGACGTGAATCTGTGGAAGCAAGAAAGGGAGTGAAAGTCGCTCAGTTGTTTATGACTCTTTGCGACCCCATAGACTACATAGTCCATGGAATTCTCAGAATACTGGAGTGGGTAGCCTTTCCCTTCTCCAGGGGATCTTCCCAACCCAGGAATCAAACCAGGGTCTCCTGCATTGCAGGAGATTTTTTACAGGCTGAGCTATCAGGGCAAGTCAAGGGCAATTCCTATAACCTTCAAATGCTTCAGGTTTTCAGGAAGGAGGAAAATGAAAAAAAGATGCTTCATCTGGCACCTCTGCTTGACCGATAAACACTGCTGACCACCATCTCCCTCCATCTGGGCTACAAGATCTAAGACCAGAAAGTTCTGAGAAAGACATGTGAGAGGGCTGAGAAATGTTCATGGGGAGAAGCTCTGATTAATGCAGGCTTGTATTGCTTGTATTAGCTGATTTTGCTTTATATTTGCAAAGTAATGAACATTTCTATTATTTATTGAAATAGCTTAATTTGCATAGCCTGTACTCAATACAAAAAAATAATGTATAGCACTTGCTTGCTTAGTAAGAATAAGTGCTAGATTTCTAATTTTAAAAAAGCAGATACACAACAAGCAACAAAGGTTTTACTATATAGCACAGGGAACTACAGTCAATATCTTATAATAACCTATAATGGGAAATAATATGAAAAATAATATATGTATATATGTATAACTGAATACTTTTGCTGTACACCTGAAACATTGTAAATCAGCTATACTTCAATAATATATATACATCAATAAAAAAGAGTAATGTATAAAATATGTGAATCAAGTTTAAATTAAAATTTTGACCCTAAAAAAAAAAAATTCTCCAAGAATGCAAAGAACACGAGTAGGGTTATGTGTGCTGTGTGCTAAGTTGCTTCAGTCATGTCTGACTCTTTTTTTTTTTTTTTTTCATGTCTGACTCTTTGTGACACCACAGACTGTAGCCCACCAGGCTCCTCTGTCCGTGGGATTCTCCAAGCAAGGATACTGGAGTGGGTTGCCATGCCCTCCTCCAGGGGATCTTCTTGACCCAGTGATCAAACCTGCGTTTCTCATGGGGCGATGGCAATTCACCTGACCCCAGGCAGACAAGCTGGCAGAGTCCAGGAGATCATATGAAGCCATGGGGTTCTCCTGAGGTCTCCCTAGAGTGGTCATGTGCCCCCTTACCTCAGAAGGCCACTGTAAACCCGTGGTCATCCAAAGCAGTAATAATCTTCACTAGTCATATCTTTTTAGGTAGTGTGTCTCATCAGTTCTCTCTTTTGAAGTAGAATCCAATAGGCTTTCTTTATGAAGCCTCCCAGTTGGCGCTAGTGGTAAAGAATCCAGTTGCCAAGGCAGGAGCCTTAAGAGACATGAGTTCAATCCCTGAGCCAGGAAGATGATCTGGAGGAGGGCTCGGTGACCCACTCCGGTATTCTTGCCTGGAGAATCCTATGGATAGAGGAACTTGGCGTGCTACGGTCCATGGGGTTGCAAAGAGTCAGACACGATGAAAGCGACGTGGCACGCACCCATCCTAAGCAAGAGAGGAAACCAGCAGATCTACCAGGCAGAAATCCAGCTGAAACTAAAGAGGGCTTGCCCCACTCTGTGGGCTGTGCACTCCTGCTTTGGGCTGACTTCGTGAAAGTGGGAACCCAGCCCGAACCCCCAGCACAGAGCAGTGACGAGTGGTGAGTGAATGAAAAATAAATTTAACCTCAGGGTGACCTGACTCACCACTGTACAAAGCGTTTCAGTTTGGCTGTTTCAGTGAGAAAATAGGGCTTCCCTGGTAGTCCACTGGTTAAGAATCTGCCTTGCAATGCAGAGGACACCAGTTCAATCCCTGGTCCAGGAAGATCCCACGTGCCGAGGGGCAACTCAGCCAGTGCAGCACAGCTACTGAAGCCTGCACACCCTAGAGCCCGTGCTCCACAACAAGAGAAGCCGCCACAGTGAGAATCCCACGCAGCATGACTAGAGAGTAGCCCCCGCTCACTGCAACTAGAGAAAGTCTAGAAGCAGCAAGAGCTGCCAAAAAATAATAGTGATAGTACATTAAAAATAAATTACACAGGCCTTCCCTGGTGGTTCAGTAGTAAAGAATCTGCCTCCAATGCAGAAAACCTGGGTTTGATCCCTGATCTGGAAAGATCTCACACACTGAGGAGCAAATTAAGTCTTTATACCACAACTACTGAGCCTATTCGCTAGAGCCCAGGAGCTGCAACTACTGAGCCCACACACCACACTAAGGAAGTCTGATTCCCCTTTGGTCCTGCTCCACAGAGAAGCCAGCGCAATGAGAAGCCCAAGCGCTGCAACTAGAGAAAAGCCCTGGCAGCAATGAAGACCCAAGACAGCCAAAAATAAAATAAATAAATATTTTTTAAAAGAGGGCTTCCCAGGCGGCTCAGTGGTAAAGAATCCACCTGCCAACACAGGAGACCTGGGTTCAATCCCTGGGTTGGGAAGATCTCCTGGAGGAGGAAATGGCAACCCACTCCAGTATTCTTGCCTGGGAAATCGCATGGACAGAGGAGACCGGTGGGCTGCAGTCCATGGGGTGGCAGACTAGAGAAAAGCCCTCGCAGAGGCAAAGACCCAGGATGGCCAAAAAATAAATAAATATTTTTTAAAAAATAAAGTAACACAAACATGACTACGGGGTTTGAAAGAAAGAGGAACCTGAAGGTACCTCAATTACGTATCGCATCCCATCCACGGTGTGCTCAGAGCCGCTGATCTCCGAGGACGCTCCGCCCCAGTGGAAGTGCATCTGCTTGGCTAAGTACTGTGTGCCGTCGGAGGTCGTCATGCACATGGTGGACGGCAGGCTGATCTGCACTGGAAGAGAAGACGAGGGGCGGGGAGTGTGTGGATGGGCGGGGACGGGCAGGTCCACAGGTGAGTCAGCATCCCTGCTCACCTGCCCACTCCTGGGGCCAGCTGGTGCTATAGACAGGCCTAGACTGCCATGGGCAGGGTGACCCCCGGGGAGGAGGCAACTGGCACACAGGGCCGGTTGGGGACCAGGCCCTGAGCTGGGCTGGACAGGCACTTGTCCCTGGGCACACACCTTCCCACTCAGGACCAGTAGGTCAGGTGCAGGACACCAAGGGGCAGGTCCAACTGATTATCCCTGAAAAAATAGGGCTAGTGAATGTGAAAGTCAGAATTCCACTCTCCACCTGTGGCCAATTTTGGAATTTGCCCATAGGGTAGGGAACAGGAAGTGGGGCCTCTTGGGACTGTTTTGATTACTTTTACTACCAGACATGAATACCCTGGAAGGCCGAGTTGAGGTCATTAACTTCGCCACGATGTGGTTAAAATCTTCAACTCTACTGCATCCCTGAGGGTTTCAACACTTTTTTTTGTTGGACTGCTCTGGGTCTTCATTGCTGCTCAGGCTTTCTCTAGTTGTGGTGTGCTGGCTTCTCATCATGGGGGCTTCTCTTGTTGTGGAGCACAGGCTCTAGGGT
Source organism: Odocoileus virginianus (assembly GCF_023699985.2). NCBI lineage: Eukaryota > Metazoa > Chordata > Mammalia > Artiodactyla > Cervidae > Odocoileus > Odocoileus virginianus. The sequence continues at coordinate 34,859,517 of NC_069684.1, read as the reverse complement.
GCGCGGGCTTCAGAGTTGTAGCTCTGGGCTCTAGCGCACAGGCTCAGTAGTTGTGGCGCTTGGGCTTAGCTTTCCTGTGGCTTGTAAACTTTCCCAGACCAGGGATCAAACCTGTGTACCCTGCATTTGCAGGCAGATTTTTAACTACTGGACCGCTAGAGAAGTCCTTTTATTTTATGGACCAAAAGGCCAACCCAGGGAGGTAGAAAGATTTGCAGTCACTCAGATTGTAGGTCCAGGCAGAACCAGGCCTGGACAGGACATTATCACTGCAGGCCTCAACTTGTCTTCAGAAGACAAGAGATCAAATTCTGCGGCATGTCAGGGAACACGCGGACTCTCAGCATGGGATTGAATTTGATGTAATCATCAACAGTTTCAAATGTTAGGTTCTTGCCGACAGAAAATGGTTCAGTCTTCTAGCTAACTCGTGCCTTGGGCCCTACAGACTTTCTACAGGGAAGTCACTCTGGTCAGACAGCTGTCTTGTTTATTCCACTGGCTCAGACCTGAGAGAAATCTCTATATTTTGGAATGAGTCAGGCAAAAGGGAGACATGGAGAGTGACCCAAAAGTGACCAAGAAAAATATCTATGAGAGTATAATTTAAGACTTGGAAAGGGACAGTCGGCATCTGTCTTGTTAACAAGGTTTTTCTATTTAGTTATTGATGATAAGGTTTTTCTATTTAAAGTCATCAATGATAGTTATAAACAAGTACATTTTCTTAAAAAGCAAATATTAAGTCTTTGAGGATTTCCTGGTGGTCCAGTGGTTAAGACTCTGTTCTTCCCATGCAGGAGGCATGGGTTGGATCCCTCATCAAGGAATTAGATCCCACACATCACAAAGTGTAGCCAAAAAAAAATCAGGAATTTGATATCTGTCAAATGCCCCCCTTCTTCCCTTCCAGAAGCAGCAGGAAGCTGTGATGACAGCTTCATAATATGCCAGGAGGCAGGAATCGGGCCTCTGAGGTTTTACATGCCCTTTGGCAGAACAGGTGTTTTGTGTTCAGTGCTTAAAATGTGGCCAGCTTCTAAGTCAGTGCTCCCATGAGAAAAATGGAAGAGTTTTTCAAAGAAGATGTTCAGTCTTCTGTGTCCAGAGACTGCAGAGCTGAGGACAGTTAGTACCGCACGAGCTGTAACAGAGATCCCGATAAGTGTTTCCCCAGAAACACAATCCCCTGCAGACAGAATGTCTCAGTTCTCAAGCTGTATCAACAGGATAGCACAGGACAGATTGAAAAATGGCAGCAGTACTGGGCTTATCACTCTGCTTTTGAAAAGGTAAGGCCAGCTACCCATCCTCCCCAAAATCGATTTGCTGAACCTTCCAGGTTCTGACAATTGATTTAACTTCCAGAACGGACTCCTCTTTGTTTGGAACTGATTTAACCAGATTCTCATCAACACAGAAAAACCACATGATCTGAGCATTTGCTGTGCTCACATCTACAACAAAATAGAGAAACTGAAAACAAGGTTTAGAAGGACTTCTCTGGTGGCCTATGCTCCCAATGCAGGGTGCCCTGGGTTCAATCCTTTGGTCTGGAACTAGATCCCACAAGCCGCAACTGAAGATCTTGCATGCTGCAACTAAGACCTGGTGCAGTCAAATAAATAAGTAAATACTCTTTTAAAAAGAAGAAAATAAGCTTTAGGAACTGTTGCAGCACTTCATCTCAATACCCAAGTGTGTTTTCGATAAAATGTAATTTTATATCTGTATTCTAATCTAATAATAAAAATGGAAGGATATAAATATAAAATAGACATATAAAGCAGAATTTGAAATTAAAAACACAATCCCATTGACCATCTACAAATCAATGAGAAAGGCCTCAAAATAGAAACTAACCTTGAAACACTTGATCTTGGACTTCTACCCTCCAGAACACTGAGAAAATAAGATTCTGTGTTTTAAGCCACAAAAGCCCCACAATATCATTTACATTAGCACTCCCCTCCCAATTAAATAATTAGGTATAAATCTAATGAATTATATACAAGATCTATATGAGGATAACTGAAAAATTCTGATGAAAGTAGTCACAGAATAAAAAAACGGAGAGGTGGTCAATATTCCTGGATAGGAAGACTCACTGTCCAGATGTCAGTTCTTCTCAACATGACCTAGAGACTCAGTGTGGTCCCAATCAAAACACCAACAGGAAAAAACAAATAAACAAAAACCCCAACAGGTTGTCTTGTGGATATCAGCAAACTAATTCTGACATTCATATGGAGAAGCCAAAAGACCAGGATAGCTGACACAGTGTTGAAGAAGGGGGATAAAGTTGGAGCACCAATGATACCAAACTTTAAGACTTATTGTAGAGCTACAGTTGGGGCATCTGGTGGTCCAGTGGCTAAGATGCTATATGCCCCATCCAGGGGCCCGGGTTTGATCCCTAGTCAGGGAACTAGATCCCACATGCAGTAACTAAGATCCAGTGCAGCCAAATAAATAAATAATTTTTTTAAAGGCTTACTAAAAAGCTACAGTAGGGACTTCCCTGGCAGCTCAGTGGTTAGAACTCTGCACTTTCACTGCAGGGGGCATGGGTTCAACCCCTGGTCGTGAACTAAGATCCCACATGCCTCTCCACAAGGCCAGGAAGAAAAAAAAAAAAGCTACAATAATCAATGCAGTGTGGTCTTGGTGGAAGAATACACAAATAGATCAGTGAACTGAAAAGAAAGCCCAGAAATAGACCCCCATAAATATATTCAACTGATCTTTAACCAAGCAGCAAAGGTGATGTTGTTATTGTTCTTTTCTTGCTGAGTCGTGTCCAATTCTTTGTGACCCCCAATGAACTGTATAGCCTGCCCAGCTCTTCTGTCCATGAAATTTTCCAAGCAAGAATACTGGAGTGGATTTTCATTTCCTTCTCCAGGGGATCTTCCTGACCCAGGAATCGAACCTTCATCTCCTGCATTGACAGGTGGATTCTTTTTTTTTTTTTTTGGTTGGTCAGCAGTGGTTATTACACCATTGGCAAATAATGAAATGTGTGTACATTAGCGACAACCACAGGGCCAGCAAGACAACACACAAAAGTACCTGAATAGAGTCCATGACATTTTTCCTGGGAGGGGAGAAGCCACACACATACACACACACACACATACACGCACGTGCGCACGAAAACACTAACATACCACAGGATGGAAAGCAATAAATTATGGGCCACGTGCCTGCCTGGATCCTAAGAAAAGGCACAGTTAAAGAGCAAAGCCTCCCCAAGCCAGCTTCCTATGTGTCCCCAGGATGGGCCCTGGGTCTGGCAGTGGCCAGGCAACGCTGGAGGCCTGAGCTGGCTTGCTCTCCCTGGAAAGAGATGAGTTTAAATATCTGGCTTCTTACCAGAACTATATACAAGGAAAGTGGCCACACAGGCCTCACAGGGGAAAGGGACTCGTATGGGCCTATGTCAAGTTGCCAGCAAGTCCCGGTCCACGGCAGGTGCTCCCCCGGGGTGGCCTTTCTGAGGGTAGGGAAGGGGGTGAAGTGAGCAAAGTGAGCCCAGCTATGGGCGCTGGTTCCTCCCTACCCCTCAGCCCGGCGGCTCCCTTCCTTAGGCCGATACTCTGCAGACTCCTGCAACTCCTGGTCCGTCCCCGTCTGGGCGGCTGCAGAGCTCGGTCCCTGCCCGCTGGCCGCCTCCAGCCCTGCCGCAGGGCCCGGCAGGGGCCCCTTCTCCATGATGATCATCCGCCGGTTGTCCTCCAGCGTGAGGTCTGCGGTGACATGCAGGGCCTCCCCTCTGTCAGGCTCACTTGGGGGCGACTCCCCCAGAGGCTGGGGCTGGGCCGCCTCTGGGCTCACCGGGGCCCTCCTGGCCTTGAGGCTGCCACAGCGGCCCAACCTGACAGGTGGATTCTTTACCACTGAGCCACCAGGGAAGCCTATGGCAAAGGTGATACAATGGAGCAAAGAGGGTCTCTTCAACAAACGGTGCTGGAACAACGGGTCATCCACACGCAAAAAAAAAAAAGAAAGAAAAAGAATCTAGATAAAGACCTTATACCCTTCACCAAAATTAATGCAAAATAGATCACAGACCTAAATGTAAGGTACAAAACTATAAAATTCTTAGAAGATAACATAGGAGAAAATCTAGATAACTTTGGGTTTGGTACCTTTTTAGATACAGCACCAAAGACACAATTCATGAAGAAAGAATTGATAAGCTGGGCTCAATTACAATTTAAAACTTCTGCAAAAGAGAGCATCAAGAGAATTAGACAACAAGCTATAGACTGGGAAGACATATTTGTATAAGACACATCTGATAAAGAACTGCCATCCAAAATATACAATGAACCCTTAAAATTCAACAATAAGACAAATAACCCAGAGACCATCACAGATACCTCCCCAAAGAAGATACACAGATGGCAAATAAACATATGAAAAGATGTTCCACAGCACAGTTCATCAAGGAAATACAAATTAAACCAACCATGAGATGCCACTACACACCTATGAAAATAACCAAAATCCAGAACACTGACACCACCAAATGTTGGCAAGGATGTGGAGCAAGAGGAACCCTCATGCATTGCTGGTGGGAATGCAACATGTTGCAGCCACTTTGGAAGAGAGATGAGAAGTTCCTTAGAAAACTAAACATACTCTTACCATACAATCCAGCAATCATACTCCTTGCTGTTTTCCCAAATGAGTGGAAAACTTATGTCCACACAAACATCTATACATTGGTGTTCATTGATGTTTATAGCAGCTTTATTGTTATTGCTAAATCTTGGAAGCAGCCAAGATGTCCTTAAGTTGATGAATGGATAAATGAACTTAGGTGCATCCAGACAAGGAAATATTATCCAATGCTAAAAAAGAAAGGAGCTATCAAGTTGTGAAAAGACATAGAAGAATCTTCAATGCATATGACTAGGTGAAAGAAGGGCTTTCCTGGTAACTCAGCTGTCAAAGAATCTGCCTGCAGTGCAGGAGACCCCAATTAGATCCCTGGGTTGAGAAGATCCCCTGGAGGAGGGCATGGCAACCCACTCCAGTGTTCTTGCCTGGAGAATCCCATGGACAGAGGAGCCTGGCGGGCTGCAGTCCATGGAGTCTTAAAGAGTCGGACACGACTGAATGACAAAGCACAGCACAGCACAGGTGAAAGAAGCCAGTTTGAAAAGGTCCCACTCTTCTGCCAACTTCCCAGATGCTTCAGAGAGTGATGTTGGAAACAGGATCTTGACATTTGTGATAAAATGATGCTTTCATGAATTATTTGTGGAGGTCAGTGATCCAAATCATAGGTATCTGAGGGCTGCTACCTTCGCCAGCCTCATGAAGAGCAATGGGTTTTATTTTCTCAATAGAGCAAAGAAGAAATCTGAGTCCTATGACCCTAACCCCATAAGCCTATGCAAATGGACAGTAATGGGAGTAGAAAGGGATGTTTCCAAGGAGGACACGGTGGAGGAATCAGACATCTGGGAACTGGGTCCAGCTCGACCATTAGAGACTGTATGACTAGAAGTCCCTTGGATTCTCAAAGTCCCTGGTTTCAGCCTAAAAAACACCTCCCTCTGGGCTTGTCTTGAGGCTTAGAGGAGACGAGCCCAATTGGTGAAAATGAGAAAGATGTGTGCCAAGGTATAGCCAGATTTTATGTGTCCAGTCTAGACTTCAACAATAGAGGGGCACCAACACCCAGCCTTTCCTATCTGACCTTTACACATAGAAAATGTGGCCAATCAGACCAGGGCACAGATCAACAGAACACACAGTGGGTCGTGCAGCTTCATTGCATCACCTCTCTGTCTGCCGAATTTCCCTCTGGTTGGGTCAGAGTGGGCTTGGAGAGAGGCCAGCGCAGAATGAAGTGAGTGCGGAACCGAGTCTACAGACAGGTGCTGTGCTATCTGGGATGAAGCGCCAGGACTCAACACCTGCAGCCCCCAGGCCACACTCTGCCTCTCGGCATGTCTAGCTCTGGGCAGCCCTGCCAGCCTCCCCCACCGCCCGCTTCCCCCGCTGCCCCCCAAGGGACAGAAGCTGGTCTGTCGCCCATCCTTACCTGTGTGGCCGTTGTTGGTCATAGGGAACTCCTCGTGCTGGAGTCCGTAGCCTGTGAGGTTCAGAGCCCTCAGGGAAGGGTTGTACCGAACTTTCTTCACCTGCAGGTCAATGGGCGACTGTCTCGTCCCCCCACAGTCCGGGTACTCCAGAGGCCAGTGTGCTTCGTCCAGCGCCCCCTCTGACATGGGAGAGAGCCAAGGGGATCACAGTGAGAGGTGCTGCCCAGCCGGGCCCTCTCTGTGGGCACCTCACTCAGTATAGAGGCCAGAGCCGGTAGCTCACAGCAGGGCCTGGCCAGGGAGGCCGGCAGAGGCTGAGACCAAGGCTGGAGGTCTGCCTTCTAGAAAGCAGGGCAGGGCCTCCAGGAGGTGGGTTGTTATTGTTGTTTAGTTGTTCAGTTGTCCAACTTTTTGTGACCCCATGGACTGTAGCCTGCCAGGCTCCTCTGTCCCTGGGATTACCCAGGCAAGAATACTGGAGTGGGTTGCCATTTCCTTCTCCAGGGGATCTTCCTGACTGAGGGATCGAACCCGCATCTCCTGCATTGGCAGGCGGATTCCTCACCACTGAACCATCTGGGAAGCCCAAGGAGGCGGGAAGGGCACGTAAATCAGCTTCACAGACCCTGGGGGGCTTCGGGGCTGGTTCCTAACTTTTCAGTTGCAACCACTGGCCCTGAGAACATGACTTACTATTTTGAAATCAATGGCTATCTTTAAGATCAAGCTTTGGTTTTTCCTTTCAGTGACTGTCAGCTGATGAATATGGGATCTGGCTACAGTGCTAGTGGTAAAGAACCCGCCCGCCAACGCAGGAGATATAAGAGACAGAGGTTCGACCCCTGGGTTGGGAAGATTCCCTGAAGGAGGGCATGGCAACCCACTCCAGTATTCTTGCCTGGAGAATTCCATGGACAGAGGAGCCTGTGGGCTGCAGTTCATGGGGTCACAAAGAGTCGGACATGACTAAAGGAACTTGGCACAGCACACAGCTGATAAATGGTTCTGAGGGCTCCTTGGCCTTGGCCTTGGCCTTCCTGTGTTACTTTTAAGGGCCTTTCCTCACTTCTTCTGAGTGGCAGTTCCCTTTTCCAGCCCTCAACACTATGAAAGCCCCATCCACACCCTACGGCAGGACCTTCCCACCTCTTTTCTTTCCCAATCCCTCTTCACTGGTTCCCAGTATTGTAAAGACCACCTGGGTGCCTACACTGTGGATTGAAGTCAAGAAAGGAAGCATCAGGTTCAAGGATGACCTAGAATAATTAGTTGAAAAAATGTCAAAGAAAGGAAATTTATCTTTTTAAAGGTAGTTATTAATCATAGAAGAGAGTGATAAAAGCAAGTCATCATAGGAATTCCCTGACAGTCTAGTGGTTACGACTGTGCACTTCCACAGTTAGATACCTGGACTGGGAATTGAGATCCCACATGCTGTGTGGCACAGCCAAAAAATTAAACAAAAAACAAAAGCAAGTCTTCGTAATGGGTGATTCAGCCTTCAAACAGTTGTGGAGTCTGGTCTCACCTGTTTGCAACAGGGACTCCAGCTCTCTTTCCCCCTCAGTGGGCAGCTGTGTCATCCACAGGTTATTTTAAGAAAGATTGTCATATCTGGGCCTTTTACAGTTTCCTGGTTCAATAATAAGTCAATTCTTTATTTCTCCTCCTCTCCTCATTATTCAATAATACACACCAAATTGTAGGCAAGTCTTTCCTAGAGGCAGATGCAAGCATCAAAGTCAGAATTGTTTTTTGCTCCACTGCGTGGCATGCAGGATCTAAGGTCTGGGACCAGGGATCGAACCCAGGCTCTCTGCATTAGAAGTGCAGAATCTTAACCACTGGACCCCAGGGAAGTCCCAAGGCCAGACATCTTGAGCACAGCCCCTTCACGGGCCAAAAGGCTTTTTGCCAGCATGGGGGTTTCTCAAGTGTTTACAAGAGGTATTTGCGGTAGCTTTCCTGGACTCCTGGTGCTTCCAGAAGGCCACAGTCTCAGGCTATGCTGAGCTGAGAGGGACAGTCTGCACTGTGGGAATCCTCACTTGTCTTTACACTATAGTCACCCTCAGCATCTATGGGCCTACCCAAGCAGAAACCCTGGGGTCTCATGGTGCTGAGCCAGGGAGGGATCCTCTGGGTCAGACAGAATGACTGGTCAGTTGGCTGTCCTGCCCTGTGCTGCCAGACTTCTTGAACCTTCCCATGATGTCCCTAACTCTGCTGCCCTTGACTTAACAGGACACACATCCACACTCAGTGGACACTCCCCTGAGTATCTGAGGCCAGGGTGGACTGTGCAGAGAGCAGGTTCAAAACCTGCTTGCTCCTGACTCCAGCAGCCCTGGGCATCCTCTTGGGCCCCATGCCTCCCTCCAGGACATGAAGGAGGAGGACCAGGCAGGTGCTTTTGCTCCTGCCACACAGAAGAAGTGTTTCTTATCTGAACCCCACAATCTTCCTCTCTTTGGCTCACATGTGGGCCAGGACCTGTGGTAAATATCAGAGTTTTTTTTTTTTCCACTTCATGTCCTGTAAGTGGAGTTCAAGGTGTGAGTCTGGGGCCTCAGCAGGGCTAGGCAATGGAGAGAGGCCAGCCTGGAGGCCGTGTAGTGGTCACTGGGTTCTCGGCACATTGAGATGTTCTAGATAAACTGTGTATCATGGAATTTCCAACAAGAAAGTTCTTGAAAATCCCACACATTCTCAGTGGGACTGCAGGGAGCTCCCTTCAACCACTTTTTTTTTTTTCTATTGGAGGATAATTGCTTTACAATACTGCGTTGGTTTCTGCCATACATCAACATGAATCAGCCATAGATATACATATGTCTGGGCTTCTCAGGTGATGCTAGTAGTAAAGAACCTGCCTGCTAATGCAGGAGATATAAAAGACAGAGGTTTGACTCCTGGATTGGGAAGATTCCCTGAAGGAGGGCCTGGCTGTCCACTCCAATATTCCTGCCTGGAGAATCCCATGAACAGAGGAGCCTGGTGGGCTACAGTCCATGAATCAGACATGATTGAAGTGACTTAGTACACATGCATTCATATGTTACCTCCTTCCTAAACCGCCCTCCCATCACTCGCTATCCCACCCCTCTAGGTTGTCACAGAGCACTGGACTGAGCTTCCTGAGTCACACAGAAATTCCCACTGGCAATGTATTTTACCTATGGTATTGTGTTTGTTTCCATGCTATTCTCTCAATTCATCCCACCCTCTTCTTCCCCTTCCTGTGTCCACAAATCTGTTCTCTATGCCTCCATCTCTACTGAAGTGAAAGTGATAGTCGCTCAGTTGTGTCTGACTCTTTGTGACCCCATGGACTATAGACAGCCAGGCCCCTCTGTCCATGGAATCCTCCAGGCAAGAATACTGGAGTGGGCAGCCATTTCTTTCTCTGGGGGATCTTCCCAACCCAGGGACTAAACCTGGGTCTCCTGCATTGCAGGCAGATTCTTTGCCACCTGAACCAGGGAATCCCCCTTGCTGTACTACAAATAGGTTCATCAGTACCATCTTTCTAGATTCCATACACATGCGTTAATATACAGTATTTGTCTTTCTCTTTCTGACTTACTTCACTCCATATAACCGCTTTATTTTTTATCTACACAGACAGAGTGCAAATGGCTTTGCTGTCAGAAGCACTGAGTGAGTTGTCAAGCCAGCACCAGGAGTGGGAAAGCAGAAACCCTGTGGTTGATTCAGGGATCCAGAAATGGAAAGAGCTCTGCCCTACCCTCTGTAACCGAGGTCTCCCCCAGCCTAAGATGTGGAGTACCCAACAGCACCGCACACAGTCATCGATCGTGGTCGCCCCTGACTGACCAGGCTTCACCCTCGAGAAGTGGGTGCCGCCCCTGGGCCTTACCTGAGTAGGTCCACTCGGCCCCGTGCTGGGCCTGGGCTCCCAGCGCGAGCAGGGATAGCAGGGTGACCAGGGGCGTCATGTTGCGGCAGGTCTGGAGTCAGGGCCGATGCTGCGGAGGCTCCTCTTTTAAAAGCTCAGAAACTGTAAATAACAATTTACCGGGTCTGGCCAGCTGATCCACCCTTTGCTGCGCCCACTGAAAAACAGCACACCCCTCGCACCCGCTTCCCCGGCCAGGTGATGCGCACCTGCCCCATCACCTCTGGCACAAGCACCGAGTCCACGTGGCCTGAGGGTTCGGTTGTCTGTTGTCTGATTTATGAAAACTCACTCAGAGGGTCACACAGCGCAGCCTTTGTGGACAAGCGACTACCTCGGGCCAAGCAGATGGCCCCAGGCAGAGGGCTGCAGAGAGGGGAGGTTTTTCCAAAACAATGGCATTTTCTGTGACCTCGCTCCTGGCAAGCGGGGCCCAGGAAGGGAACCGGTGAGGAGCATCACCAGTGCCTAAAGCCCCAGCCGGATGCTGCGTGGTATTTCCTGCCTGCCTCAGCAGTAGACACCTGCCACTCACTCAGACTTAGGGCTGCCCTCAGCCAGACAGCTGGAGATGGCCTGGGCCCCATGCGTGCTCAGTCGCTCAGTCGTGTCGACTCTTTCGAGACTCCATGGACTGTAGCCCACCAGGCTCCTCTGTCCATGGGATTCTCCTGGTAAGAATACTGGAGTGGATTGCCACTTCCTCCTCCAGGGGATCTTCCTGACCCAGGGATCAAACCCACGTCTCTTCTGTCTCCTGCATTACAGGTGGATTCTTTATCTGCTGAGCCACAGGGGAAGCCCCATGTTTGAGCATAAAATGAAGGATCCAACTGCAGGCTGTCCTGTTCTAATCCTCTTTTTCTTCTTAAGCCTTTTTTTTTTTTTAATGTGGACCATGTGTAAAGTCTTCATTGAATTTGTTACAACATTGCTTCCGTTTTTTGATATTTTGGTTTTCCGGCCACAAGGCATATGGGATCTTAGCTCCCAGACCAGGGATCAAACCTGCACTCCCTGTGTTGGAAGGCAAAGTTTTAACCACTGGACCACCAGGGAAGTTCCTCATCCTAACTCTTGAATCACTGGTGGACGCTGAGTCCCAGCTCATGAGCCACATCCCAACACATGTCCTGGGTTAGCCCAGCTGCTGTGGGTGTCTGAGTTGCTCTGTGGAATGGATTTGCTCTGACAGCCACAGTGCGCTTGGTCACACCCAAACCCATCCAACACGCCGGATCAATGAATTGCTTAATCCTCCTGTGTCCACTTGGGTAAACAGTCCTTGAAATTAGCTGAGAGAGAAATTTTCGAGGTTATACTTGCTGACAGGCTCGCACTTCCCATGGCCTTCAGAGAGGGCACAGGCAAAGGGCAGCAATGTTCTTGGCCTGAAACAAAGGATCGTCCTGTTCTGCAGAACAGAGCTAGCGCCTCTGCAGCTTCTTTAATCTCATGGCCTACTTTTCCCTGGAGTCTGGGGGAGGCTGCAATGGCAGTACAGTAGCATGATTTAACTCTGGTGGAGAGAAAGGATTCTGTGGCCAGGCCAACAGAGTTCAGAACTCTGCTCTGCCACTTACTAGCTGTGTGACCTTCAGCAAGGTACTCAACTGTTCTTTGCCTCCATTCCTTCAGTTTAATAAGACTTAAGGATAGTACTTCCTCATGCAAGGAGATCAAACCAGTCAATCCTAAAGGAAATTAAGCCTGAATATTCATTGAAAGGACTGATGCTGAAGTTGAAGCTCCAATACTTTGGCTACCTGATGTGGAGAGCCGACTCATTGGAAAAGATCCTGATGCTGGGAAAGATTGAGAACAGGAGGAAAAGGGAGCAACAGAGGATGAGATGGTTGGATGGCATTACCGACTTGATGGCCATGAGTTTGAGCAAACTCTGGGAGATAGTGAAGGACAGGGAAGCCTGGCATGCTGCATTCCATGGGGTTGCAAAGAGTTATACATGACTGAGCAACTCAACAACAGCAACCTCCTCCTGAGGATACAACAACAAATCTGTATGTAATACTCATAGTAGCACCTGGTATGTGGCAAACAGTGTTGTTAACATTTTATGGAGAAAGGAAGTGACATCATTGTCACCTAGCCTGTTGGGGAGGGAACAGAGGTGAAAATGCAGAACTCAATCTCCAACTGAAACAGCTTTCCAGGTTTTCAGAAATAGGAAACCCACTGCCCAGTCTTTGCTAAGGAAGTTAGATCCCAGCCTGCTGGGCCCAGGTCTGGCTATAAAGGGCCACCTTGTAAGACCCAGTTCTGCTGAGGACACTGAGATGGGCACCTACCTCTAGGACTTTTAGACATGCCAGGGAGCCCTGACACCCAACTGGCAGGAAAACAAAAACTGAGCCATCTCAACTCGTTACTTAAGAATCACAGAAAGAATTAGAGAATTGCAGAGGGAGCTAGAAGATCCTGATGTGGAGAAGCCAAGGAGCTTTGCCGAGGTGAGAAGGAACTCAAGTAAGCCAGAGTGTAAGACAGGGGAAACTGCAGAGAGAGGGAGGCAGAAAGGAGAATGAGAGGAGACGGGAATAGACCTACAGAGAAAGGAGGGTTCCTGGAGCCACATGGTCTGGCCTGAGTGTCGGCCGCTTCCAATGGCTCCCACGCTCCATCTCTCATTTGTGTGTGAGAAGTGTGGTCCTGTGGTCAGCGCTTTGGGATGCCTAAGAGAGCCCTGGTGCTTTTATTGCCCCGCAAAATCTTTGAAGTAAGTGCACAGTTGCTTTTGGGCATCTGTAATGTTAACATCCCTCGCCTGGAACCCTACTGCAGAACATGCATCCATCCATCAGACCTGCAGCTTTGCCGGGGTTTCTCTGTCTCTTTGGCCAGCTACTAGCCTGTACAACTGGCTAACACTGCGAATAAGTGGTTAGGGTGAATGATTAAGTTAATAAAGCGATCAGACTAGTCAAGTCCGATCTGCTAATGAGGGCACCTTACTAGAGAGGGATGGGGATTCTGGGTCTCCTTCCTCTGCTGTGTAGAAGACTCCAGTGACCTAATCCACATAGAATCGGTCAAGGTCACTTTTGTTGCCTACTTTCCAGCTCACTGTCTTCTTTGACCCTAAAATTTTCCATTGACCTTGAACATGTTTCCACCCTCTATTTGGAAAGCACACTGTTTTGATTTTTATAGTGTGCCACATTAGACTCTGAACTGGCCTTTTCTGCTTTCATCCAACCACATCTCCAGCTCATCAAAGATGTGTCTTATTCGCAACTCCTGTTTTTCTGGATACTGTGATTTGAGTGGTTGTCTGAGATGAGTTGACAAGTATGCCATTTTTAATCACAACAAAATGTCAGAAATGACAAAGGAGACTTGTTTCTCCTTGGTGCCACCACAGCTGCGTGGAGGAGGCCCACTGAGGCAAAGAAAAAGGGAGGGCAGTGAGGTGCGATCAGCCCGGATGAGCGGGGAAGCACCGCCAGGCCAGGGGGCAGGGAGCGGGGACCAGGCCAGGGGGCAGGGAGGGGGGACCAGGCCAGGGAGGCAGGGAGGGGGGACCAGGCCAGGGAGGCAGGGAGGGGGGACCAGGCCAGGGGGCAGGGAGGGGGGATCAGGCCAGGGGGCAGGGAGGGGGGACCAGGCCAGGGAGGCAGGGAGGGGGGACCAGGCCAGGGCGGCAGGGAGGGGTGATCAGTCCAGGGGGCAGACAGGGGTGATCAGTCCAGGGGGCAGAGAGGGGTGATCAGTCCAGGTGAGCAGGGATGGGTGATCAGCCCAGGTGAGCAGAAAGAAGTGATCAACACAGGTGAACGAGGAGGTACGGTCAGTCCAGGTGAGCAGGGAGGGGTGATCAGCCCAGGTGTAGAGGGAAATACTATCAGCCCACATAAACAGGGAAGTACTGTCAGCCCAGGGGAGCCAAAGCTCAGGTTTGCACAGGACTGGCATGGAAAGACGAATTTGGCTACACAAGAACACATACATTTTGGCTGTAAGTAATACAGACAGGCCATTGTTCTGTTTCATTTAGGAGTTCCAGCTCTGGAATCCTGAAGACTGAATCATTCTCAACAAGTTAGTTGTCTAAATAAGTAAAGGTTCAATTCTATATAAGCACCTCTAAGATACTTAGTCCACTTTGGATTAAAACTTTTAAGGTGTACCATGCTCTTGCCTGTTGTCTGCAGTAGGTCAAGCTGAAAGCAATTAAACTTTTCTTAATGACCAAGACCCACTAATTTAAATATAAATTATTATCCTTTATCATAATGTATTTATGTCCAGTGGGCCTATAATTATATGAGTCCTCTCCCTACATGAAACAACTCTAACTGTTACACTTTTGGATTTCTTATTTTAGATGTTGAGAGAGGAATTTCATCTCTCAATTATTAAAGCAATGTACACCCATGTTCATGGGTAAAATAGTCAAATTATTAACATACAGAAGGCATGTAACATACAGAAGGCAGTATAGTAAAAGCTACGGCTTTCCCAGTAGTCATGTATGGACATGAGAGTTGGACCATAAAGAAGACTGAGCACTGAAAAACTGATGTCTTCAACCTGTGGTGCTGGAGAAGACTCTTGAGGGTTCCTTAGACTGCAAGGAGATCAAACCAGTCAATTCTAAAGGAAATATTCATTGGACGGACTGATGCTGAAGCTGAAGCTGAAGCTCCAATACTTTGGCCACCTGATGCGAAGAGCCAACTCATTGGAAAAGACCTTGATACTGGGAAAGACTGAGGGCAAGAGGAGAAGAGGGCAGTAGAGGATGAGATGGTTAAATAGCATCACTGACTCAATGGACGTGAATTTGACCAAACTCTGGGAGATAGTAATGGGCAGGGAAGCTTGGCTTGCTGCAGTCTATGAGGTTGCAAAGAGTTGGACACGACTTAGCCATTCAGCAACAACAACAGAAGACCAATTGATACAAAGATGAGACTTGGTGCTAAGGCAGGGTCTGGAGGACTCTGCTCTGCTAGAAGTTAACTCTTTAGTTGATAGATTATAAAGAGGTTTGGAAGTGCTGGGGAAAGGCTGGGAGGCTGGAGCATCTGGAGGTACCAATGTGTATGTTCACTTTTTAATAGTTAATGTTTCCCTACTGGTGGCTCAGTAGTAAAAGAATCTGCCTGCCAATGCTTGAGACATGGGTTCGATCCCTGGTCTGGGAAGATCCCCTGGAGAAGGAAATGGCAACTCACTCCAGTATTCTTGCCTGGAAAACCCCATGGACAGAGGAGCCTGGCAGTCTACAATCAATGAGATTGCAATGACATGGACACAACTTAGCGACTGAACAACAGTGACAAACTGTAACATAGGCTGTCAGCTGTTGCTTCTCAATTGTCCATTTGGTACCCTCACTTCCTGGCTTCTTGCAGCTTTTTATCTAGTTGGTCAGCGATCAGATAATTACACTCCTTAGAATTATATGCACAAGAAGAATGGAGACAGCTGAACCAAGAGCACTGAGGCTGTTGTAAAACCAAAGAATGCAAACATTGAAATATTCATTTTGACTACTCATGAAATGTTTATATCCTTTCTGACTTTTGGTTATACCCATGTAAGTGAAGTGTTACTAACCTGTCAAGCTAAATAACCTACTTGCAGAATATTCGACCACATCTAGCCCTGATTCAGCGAGGCCCATGATTTCTTTCCCAGCCTTTTGGTGGATGAATTCCCCAGTCTTACAGGGAACCTCCAGTCTCATCTGTCCTCCTAAAATTCAGCACCTACTCTTTCGTCTACCAGCAGGCATTTTCCTCCATTGTATCTATCCTTCTTCCTTACTGGGTACCAGTAACCCACATCAAGAAACATCCAGACTAGGACTTCCCTGGCAGTGCAGTGGTCAAGAGTCCACCTTGCAATGCAGGGGACACAGATTTGATCTCTGATCAGGTAACTAAGATCCCACACGCAAGGAAGCAGCTAAATCCACATGCTGTAACTACTGAACCTACGTGCCACAACTGGAGAGTCTGTGGAGCACAACAAAAAAATCTCACATGACACATTAAGATTCCCATATGCTGCAAGTAAGACCCATCAGACAAATAAATAAATATTAAAAAAAAAAAAACATCCAGACCAAAACCCTTGTGGAGATTCTCTTCTCCATTATTAATATGTGAATAAGCAAAATAGAGAGCTTCCTGGCTGGTGCTAGTGGCAAAGAACCGGTCTTCCAATGTAGGAGACATGAGATTTATGGGTTCAATCCCTGGGTTGGGAAGATCCCCTGAAGGAGGGCATGGCAACATACTCCAGTATTCTTGCATGGAAAATCCCACTGAAACGTTGTTGTTGAACCACGAAAAGATGCTGGGATTCTTGGCCTCCGGAGGAGAAGAATTTAATCCAGGGCCAGAGACGAGGCTTGATCACTCAGAGCTTTTATGTAATAAAGTATTATTAAAGTATAAAGAAGATAAAGAAAGCTTCTGACATAGGCATCAGAAGGGGGCAGAAAGAGTACCCCCCTCCTAGTCTTCAGCTGGATGTTATATAGTCACTGCTGCTGCTGCTAAGTCACATCAGTCGTGTCCAACTCTGTGCGACCCCATAGACGGCAGCCCACTAGGCTCCCCTGTCCCTGGGTTCTCCAGCAAGAACGCTGGAGTGATTTGCCATTTCCTTCTCCAATGCATGAAAGTGAAAAGGGAAAGTGAAGTCGCTCAGTCGTGTCCGACTTTTAGCGACCCCGTGGACTACAGCCTACCAGGATGCTCCGTCCATGGGATTTTCCAGGCAAGAGTACTGGAGTGGGTTGCCATTGCCTTCTCCATTTAGTCACTAGAAGTTTGTTAGTGAAAGAAAGGAATGTCTTAAAACTCAGAATGGCACCAGGCCCCTCATCCATAAGATGTATTTTGGGATAATCTTGGCACCAGAGGAGTCATCCCAGGTCATAAAACGATTGACTTGAATCTTGTAGAAGGGCAGATTACCATACAAATAGTTTTGTTTACATAGATTAGGGAAACAATGTCTGAGTATAACATAATGGTTTGTCAAGTAGGTTCTGAGCCATTAGGTGGAACCAACTTGAAGACAGAGTATATTCATAGTATATATGCATAGTATATTATTAACACAATTTAAGACAAACATTTCTGTGAGAAAAATGCATAGGTTGACTCAAGGTTTGAGAATAATTAACTTCAGGTGGAACCAGGTGTCATTATGGCAACACAGTATTTCAAGAGAAACCTCCTTTTAAATTTGTATAGAGAAGGAAAAAAAATATCGCTAGTTTGTTTCCTCCTGCCGCTTAAGAGAGAGGAAAATGTCTGACACTTGCAGCCTATTTCCTCTGTTTGGAGACCCCTGGCCTTCCTGCCTGTTACCCTCCCACCATGGACAGAGAAGCCTGGTAAGCTATGGTCCGTAAGGTCGCAAAGAGTCAGACACGACTGAAGAGACTTAGCAAGCACACACACATGCAAGCAAGATAGGATCCAATACTAAAAATATTTAATGCTCAGACTTCCATCCACATTTTGTGGCCCTTGTCTGTGCAAACTCACCGTAGGACCTGATGGAGTTGGAAGTCCCATTAACCTCTCCGGCTGGCTGTCTCTTCAGCTCCTTGGAAGACACTTGGGCCAGGTCTTGCTTCAAGCCCTTTTATGTACTCCTCCCCTGGTCTATTTCTGTAGGACAGGTTTGTGTGCTTCCAGCTCCACCCTGAATGGTCAATAAGTAATTCCAGATCTATACTGAGTCCTAACCCTCCCCTTACACCCAAGAGACTGGTTTCACAAGTAGAAGATTATTCATTTCCTGTCACCACTGTAACAAATTACCACAAATTACTCAAAACAAGATGTTTTTCTCTTACAGATCTGGAGCTCAGAAATCCAAAATTACTTTGCCCGGGCTGAAGTCAAGGTGTCGGCAGAGCTGGTTCATTCTAGAACTTCAAGGGAAAATCTGAACCTCCTGCTTTTCAGCTCCCGAGGCTGCCTACACTACTTGGCGCACAGCTTCTTCCTTGAATCCCACCGATCTCTCCCTTCCATCATCATATCTCCTACTTCCTCATTTGATCTTCTAGCTTCCCTCTTACGAGGATCCTTGTGATCACATTTAGGGTTCACCCAGGTAATCCAGGATCATCTCCCTATCTCAAAATCTTTAACTCAATCACACCTGCAATTCTTTTTTGTACCTTTGACAGGTTCTGGGGATGAGGATGTGAACATCTTTGAGGGGAGCACTGTTCAGCCTACCACAAGGGTTCAGGGGATTACCAAGTTAAATTAAACCATGAGTGGTTAAAAATGGGATTTAAACTTTAAAGAACAGCAAAACAAATCCACAATGCCATGAAATATACCAGAAATGGAGAGGACTATAGGAAAACAAGATGGACAACAGCTGATCTGTCAGGAGAATACATTGGCTTGGCCAAAAATTTCACTTAGGGTTTTCGGTACAATGTTATGGAAAAACCCAAAGAAACTTTTTGACCAACCCAATACAATTGCCAGGGGCTTCCCTGGTGGCTCAGTGGTAAAGAATCTGTTTACCAATGCAGGAGACACAGGTTCAATCCCAGGGTTGAGAAGATTCCCTGCAGAAGGAAGCAGCAAGGGAGAAAAAGATGGTGGAGGAGTAGGCAGACGTGGAGTATATCTCTCTCCACAGATACATCAAGAATACACCTTCGGAGACAAAAGATCTTGCAGAACACCAGCAGAGAGCAGGCAGCAGTACCTGACCACTGGAAAAGAATATATAGAGCATGCAAAATTCACTAGGATGAAGGAAGCAGAGGGAGAAGAGGAGAGTGAGCAGGACTGGACCTGCACCTGGAGGGTGGGGGAACAGAAACAGGGGTCAGATCCTCACATTGGGGCAACTGTCCAGGACAGAGGAAAAGCATCCGAGGCTGAGAGTGAAGCAGCTGATCTGTGGCAGTCTGAATGGAATAAGAATCACACAGAGAGTCCTTGCCACAGCCATATGTACCCCAGACAAGGATGCAGGTCCCCTAAAAAGCATAGTGGCTGGGAGCCGACATGTAGGGATTAGAGAGCAGTCCCAGGGCAAGGTCTGCTACTGATTGTGTGGAGACAGCCCGAGGGGGTGTGAGGGGGGAGATCACATGGAAAATGTCTGTGGAGGAAAACTAGGTAGCCACTGGAGGCAGGGCAATACTGCTGAGTCAAGTGCAGTGGGTGGAACCATTACTGTAGCCTCTCTCTCCCCACATACCAGCACCAGTAACTGAACAATGAAGACCCCAGAGAGGCTGTCCCTTTAAGCACCTGATGCACCAAGCAGCAGAGAAGGACCAGTCAAAGAGGACCTCTGATTGCCAGCTGCCAGAGCCTAGAAGACTCTGATAGGGTTACAGCTCCTGCGGCTAAGATGGTTGGTGCACACGTGGCACTGCCAGGGTCCCCAAGATACAAAGAGACTTGGCACCTTCAGGGTCCCCAGGATACAGACTTGGTACCACCAGGGTCCCCAAGATCCAAGCAGCTGTACCACCTCCGTGCTCAATTCTCACTGGTGCAAAGCAGCCAGAGGCTAGAAAAAGCCCTATTAGCGCCATATCTCATGACAATAGCCACTGGCCCCCCTGAGTACCTGGCACTGCTGGGATCCCCGCAATCCAAGCAACCCCACCACATTCACACTTGATCCCCACTGGGACAGAGCTGCCAGAGGCTACAAAAAACCCTAAGAGCACCATATTTCCTGCTGACCTAGCCACTGACTCGCCTGAGTACCTGGTGCTACCAGAGCCCCTGTGAACCAAGCAGCTATGCCACCTCCACACCTGGGCCTCACTGGGGCAGACCCAAGTCCTCCAGGGAAGCCTCAGGAGCAAAGCCCTGTGGACACTCACATGCAGAGGTGGAGATAAAACCACAGTAGAAACCCAGAGGCAGTGTGGCTAAGGAAGAGGACCCAAAACCTTTCCACCAGCTGTTCAAGCTGCAGATTAAGTCCACATCAACTAGGCAGACTCTGTGTCTATGGAGTATATAAAAAGCCAATGAGAGCTCCCACAAAAGAATATGCAATAGTTCTGGCAGGTGTGGATACTGGAGGCAAGAACACACAGGAGGAGAACCAGATTAGAGTCTGAGCAGCCCCCAGAGCAGGTCCAGAGATCAGCCCACTATTGGAGGGCATCCTAAGGAAAGGAGGTGGAGCGTGACTCACAGCAAGGGAAAGGATGCTGACAGTTGAGATTCAAGAAAAACATTTATTATTCTTTTATGTTAACTAGTTCTGTAGTTGCTTCTGGATTTTTTTTAATTTTTTTTCCCCTCTGTTGCTGTAGTTGTTGATTTTATTAGTACTATTAAATCTATTTAAGTTTTTGAGAATTCTTTTTTTTAATCACACTTTTTATTTCTTTTCTATACTTCTGCCTCTGCATTAGCCTTTTGCTATTTTGTGGGGCTTCCCTTTTTTTACTTAAAAATTTTTAAAATTTATTGTCTTTTTCTACATTTTTTCTTTTGTTTGCTTTTCCTATTGCAGTTATTCTTTAATATGTGTAAATTTTCTTTATCTATCTCTATTTAACTTTGTATCTCTATTCTTTCTTTTCTTTTTTTTTTTCACCATGTTTGTTTGTTTTGTTTTCATTGCTTTATTCCCCAGTTGGCACTTTGATTTAGTTTTGTTTTCCAGTTTGTACTATTAGTTTCATTTTTAACTGGTGGATATTATTTTTTGTTTCTTTTGCTTTATGGGCCAATCTATTGTACTTTTTTTTTGGTGGGGGAGATTGTTTTGTTTTTTTCTAATGTTGTATATGGCTGTGTGTATATTTCTTTGTTTTTGCTATTATTTGCCTGATTTTCTATTTGCCATTTGTCTGGGGTTTGCCTTTTGTTTTTTCTTTTTGTGTGTTTGTTTTAATCCCCTTTAATCCCATAACAAACCACCTGTGGAATCTCCATTCCGTGGCCAGAAATTGGGCCCTGAGCCTTTGGAGTAGGAGTGCTGACTCCAAGACCCTAGACTACCGGAGAACTCCTAACCCTAGGGTGTATTAATTAGCAAGAACTCCCACATAGGCATCCACAGTATACAAAATCTGGTATCCCCAACTGCCTGCAGCACTCAGTGAGGACACCTCACCTAAACAACAAAGGCAAAAATACAAGCCTAATTATCAGCATACAGGATTACCACCTCACACAGCTCTGTCCATCAGAGGTTAAAAAAAAAAAAACACCTCACCTTTCCCACCAGAACATAAGCACATGTCACAGCCTACATGAAGCCTACACAAACCACTGGACCAACCTTACCCACAGACAAAGGAAGAAAGAATTTGATCTTAAAACCTAGGAAAAGGAGACCTCAAACACAATAAGTTAAAAAAAAAAAATGAGGAGAAGGAAATGGCAACCCACTCCAGTATTCTTGCCTGGAGAATCCCATGGACGGAGGAGCCTGGTGGGCTATAGTCCATGGGGTCGCAAAGAGTTGAATATGACTGAGCAACTTCACTTTCACTTTCACTTTCACTTTCAACCCTCAGCTGAGAAGACTTTCAGCTCTTGTGTTTGCTATTGATTGTTTTCTTGAGTTCTCAAAGACCTGTGACCATATTTTTTTTAAAGTTGCCTGTTTTCTAATTGCATCACTTTACACACTGTTGTCTAATAATATGTGGTATTTAGAATGCCTTCTTAATTATTTTGAGCAGTCATTGCCTGTATTTTCTTAGCACCTCCTTGGTTTTCTTACATGAACTCATCTGACAGGGAAATGCAGCTTTTTTGTTTGCCCTCTCTGCATATTGTACCGTCTGAGTCAGTGTTCTAACTAATAGCTGATGGTCTCTGAGCTACTTTTCTACCAGACTCAGTAGTTATGTGCTTCAGGAATTTTTCGGTAGAATTGGTCCTATTAGGAGACTCTGGGTGTCACCTTTGTTATCTGAAAAGCTGGTCCCTTCACTGAGGCTCTTAATTTTTTTGAAAACTTGATTCTATTTCAGCTGAAAATTAGCAAGGCTATTTAAAAACTTGAGGGAAGCCATTTAAGAAATTTAAAAGTAATTGCAAACAACATTGGGTATTTGTGACTTTCAGTTCTGTATCAGTTGAATTTTTGTGCTCTTTTCCCTGTGTACGTGGTGGTTCTATTTTTCTCCAATAAAACTTTTTATTTAAAAAAAAATGAAAAGGCAGAGAAATATTGCACAAATGAAGGAACAGTCTAGAAAAACACAAGTCCAAATAAATGAAGAGGAAATTGGCAAATTAACTGAAAAAGAATTCAGAGTAATGATAGTATAGATGATCCAAAACCTCAAAAATAGAATGGAGAAAATTCAGGAATCAATTAACACATTTAACAAGGACCTAGAAAAAATAAAGAATAAACAAACAGAGATGAACAACACGATTACTGAAATTAAAAATACTCTAGAAGGAATCAATAGCAGAATATCTGAGGCAAAAGAACAGATAATTGAGCTGGAAGATAGAATGGTGGAAATAACTGCTGGAAAGCAGAATAAAGGGAAAAAATGAAAAGAACTGAGGATAGTCTCATAAACCTCTGGGTAATATCAAACACACCAACATTCAAATTATAGGGGTCCCAAAAGAAGAAGAGAAAAAGAAAGCATATGAAAAAAATTTTTAAGAGATTATAGTCAAAAATTTCCCCAGCATGGAAAAGGAAATAGTCAATCAAGTCCAAGAAGGGCAGAGAGTCCCATAGAGGATAAACCTGAGGAGAAACACATGAAGACAAATAATAACCAAACTAACAAAAATTAAACACAAAGAAAGAATATTAAAAGCAGCAAGGGAGAAGCAACAAGTAACATACAAGGGAAACCCCATATGATTAACAGCTGATCTTTCAGCAGAAACTCTGCAGGCCAGAAGGAAATGGAAGGATATATTTAAAGTACTAAAAAGGAAAAATCTACAACCAAGATTACTCTACTCTAATGAATTAAAGAATTCATTAAAAATTGATGGATAAATCAAAAGCTTTACAGACAAGCAAAAGATAAGAGAATTTAGTACCACTAAAGCAGCCTTATAATAAATGTTAAAGGGACTTCTATAAACAGGAAACACAAGGGAAGAAAAAGACCTACAAAAACAAACCCCAAGCAATTAAGAAAATGGCAACAGGAACATATATATCAATAATTACTTTAAATGTAAATGGATTAAACACTCCAACCAGAAGACACAGACTGGTTGAGTGATTACAAAAACAAGACCCATATATATGCTGTCTACAAGAGATCCACTTCAGACCTAGAGACACAAACAGATTGAAAGTGAGAGGATATTCCTTGTAAATGGATATTCCATGTAAATGGAAATCAAAAGAAAGCCAAAGTAGCAATCCCCATATCAGACAAAATAGACCTTAAAATAAAGAATATTACAAGAGATTAGGAAGGACACCACATAATGATCAAAGGATCAATCCAAGAAGAAGACATAACAATTATAAATATTTATGCACCCAACATAGGCACACCTCAATACAAACACGAACAGATATAAAAGGGAAAATTGACAGTAACACAATAATAGTAGGGGACTTTAACACCCCACTTACACCAGTGACTTGATCATTAAAACAGAAAATTAATAAGGAAACACAAACCTTAAATGACACATTATGAAGGTGAATCTAACTAATATCTTCAGGACATTCCATCCAAATGCAGAAGAATACACTTTCTTCTCAAGAGCACAAGGAACATTCTCCAGGATATATCACATCTGGGGTCACAAATCAAGCCTCAGTAAATCTGAGAAAATTGAAATCGTATCAAGCATCTTTTCTGACCACAATATTATGAGACTGGATATCAAGTACAGGGGAAAAGAAACTGTAAAAACACAAACACATGGAGACTAGACAATACATTTCTAAATAATAAACAGGTTACTGAAATAAAAACTCCCTTTTGATTTCAAAAGGGAAATAAAAAATTCCTAGAAAAAATTGACAATGAAAACACAACTCAAAACCTATCAAGTGCAGCAAAAGCAGTTCTAAGAGGGAAGTTTATAGCAATACAATCCTACCTCAAGAAACAAGAAAAACACTGAACAGGCAGCCTAACTTTACACCTAAAACAACTGGGAAAAGAACAACAACAACAACAAAATTAGAAGGAAAGAAATCATAAAGATCAGAGCAGAAATAAATGAAAAAGAAATGAAGGAAACAATAGAAAAGATTGATAAAACTAAAAGCTCGTTCTTTAAGAAGACAAGCAAAGCTGACAAATTTTAGCCAGACTCATCAAGAAAAAAAAAAGAGTCAAATCAACAAAATTAGAAATGGAAAAGGAGAGGTTACATCAGACAATGCAGAAATGCAAATGATCATAAGAGGCTATTACAAGCAACTATATGTTGATAAAATGGACAACCTGGAAGAAATGGAGAGATTCTTAGAAAAGCTCAATCTTCCAAGACTGAACCAGGAAAAAAAAGGAAATTATGAATGAGCCAATTACAAGCAGTGAAATCAAAACTGTGATCAGAAATCTCCCAGAAAACAACAGCCCAGGGCCAAGGGGCTTTGCAGGTGAATTCTAGCAAACATTTAGATAAGAGTTAATGCCTATCCTTATAAAACTCTTTCCAAAAATTGCAGAGGGAGAAACACTTCCAAATTCATTCTACAGGGCCACTATCACCCTGATACCAAACCAGACGAAGACAACACATAAAAAAGAAAATGACAATATTACTGATGAACATATATGCGAAAATCCTCAAGAAAATTCTAGCAAATGGATTTCAACAGCACATTAAAATGATCATACACCATGATCAAGTTGGGTTTATCTCAGGGATGCAAGGATTCTTCAATATAAGCAAATCAATCAATGTGATACACATATTAACAGACTGAAAGACAAAAAATCATACGATAATCTCAATAGATGCAGAAAAAACCTTTGACAAAATTCAGCATCCATTTATGATAGAAATTCCTCAAAAAATGGGCATATAATGGACCTACCTCAACATAGCAAAGGCCATATATGATAAACCCACAGCAAGCATTATTCTGAATCGTGAAAAACTGAAAGCATTCCCTCTAAGATCAAGAAAAAGACAAGGATGCCCACTATCACCACTATTACTCAACATAGCTTTAGAAGTCCTGGCTATGACAATCAGAGAAGAAAAAGAAATGAAATGAATTCAGATTGGAAAAGAAAAGGTAAAACACTCACTGTTTGCAGACAACATGATACCATATATAAAAAACCATTAAGATACTATCAAAAAATTACTAGAGCTAAGCAGTGAATTTAGCAAAGTCACAGGATACAAAATCAATACATAGAAATGATTTGCATTCTTATATACTAACAATGGAAAATCAAAAAGAGAAATTAAGGAATCAACCCACTCACCATTGCAACAAAAATTTTAAAATATCTAAGAATAAACCTACCTAAGGAAACAAAAGAACTGTACACAGAAAATTATAAGACACTAATAAAAGAAATCAAAGAAAACATAAACAGATGGAGAGATATGCCATGTCCTTGGTTGGAAGAATCAATATTGTGAAAATGACTATACTACCAAATGCAATCTCTATCAAATTCAATGTATCCCTATCAAATTACCAATGGCACTTTTTACAGAACTAGAACAAATACCTCACAATTTATACAGAAACACAAAAGATTCTGAATAGCCAAAGCAATCTTAAGAAAGAAGAATGGAGCTGAAGAAATCAACCCTCCTGATTTCAGACTATACTACAAGGCTACAGTAATTAAGACAGTATGGTACTGGCACAAAAACATAAATATAGACCAATGGAACAAGAAAGAAAGCCCAGAAATAAACCCATGCACCTATGGGTACCTTAGTTTTTACAAAGGAGGCAAGAATATACAATGGGGCAAAATAGCCTCTTCAATAAGTGGTGCTGGGAAAACTGGACAGCTATGTATAAAGGAAATTAGAACACTTCATAACACCATACACAAAGATAAACTCAAAATGGATTAAAGACCTAAATGTAAGATCAAAAACTATAAAACTCTTAGAGGAAAACATAGGCAGAACACTCAATGATATAAATCACAGCAAGATCCTCTATGACACCTCCTAGAGTAATGGAAGTGAAAACAAAAATAAACAAGTGGGACAGTTACACTTAAAAACTTTTGCACAGCAAAGGAAACTATTAACAAGGTGAAAAGACAACCTTCAGAATGGAAGAAAATGATAGCAAATGAAACAATTGACAAAGGATTGCATACATGCATGCTAAGTTGCTTCAGTCATGTCCTACTCTTTATGACCCCATGGACTGTAGGCCGCCAAGCTCCTCTGTCCAAGGAATTCTCCAGGCAAGAATACTGGAGTTTGTTGCCATATCCTCCTTCAAGGGATCTTCCCAACCCAGAGATTGAGCCCAAGTCTCCTGCAACTCCTGCATTGCAGGCAAATTCTTTACAGCTCCAAAACATACAAGCAGCTCATACAAATCAATACCAGAAAAACAAACAACCCAATCTAAAAGTGGGAAAAAGACCTAAACAGACATTTCCTCCAAAGAAGACATACAGATGGCTAATGAACACATGAAAAGATGGTCAACATGGCTCATATTAGAGAAATGCAAATCAAAACTACAATGAGATATCACCTAACACCAATCAGAATGGCAATCATCATAAAGTCTACAAACAATAAATGCTAAAGAGGGTGTGGAGAAAAGGGAACCCTCTTGCACTACTGGTGGGAATGTAAATTGATACAGCCACTATTGAAGACAGTATGGATATTCCTTTAAAAGCTAGGAATAAAACCACCATATGACCCAGCAATCCCACTACTAGACATATACCCTGAGGAAACCAAAATTGAAAAAGACACATGTACCCCAATGCTCATTGCAGCACTATTTACAATAGCTAGGACATAGAAGTAACCTAGATGTCCATAGGCAGATGAATGGATAAAGAAGGTATATATGTGGTACATATATACAATGGAATATTACTCAGCCATAAAAATGAATGCATTTGAATCAGTTCTAATGAGATGGATGAACCTAGAGCCTATTATACAGAGTGAAGTCAGAAAGAGAAAAACAAATATCACATACTAATGCACATATATGGAATCTAGAAAGATTGTACTGATGGCATCATTTGCAGGACAGCAATGGAGACACATGGCTCACCTGGTGGCTCAGATGGTAAAGAATCTACCTGCAATGCAGGAAACCTGGGTTCGATCCCTGGGTCAAAAAGATCCTCTAGAAAAGGGAATGGCAGCCCATTCCAGTATTCTTGACTGGAGAATTCCATGAACAGAGGAGCCTAGCAGGCTATAGTCCATGGGGTCACAAAAAATCGGACATGGCTGAGCAACTAACACTTTCGCTTTCACTCTCAGTGGAGCCACAGACACAGAGAGCAGACTCATGGACACAGTGAGGGGGAAGGAGAGGGTGGAATGAATGGAGAGAGTAGCATGGAAACATACATTACCATATGTAAAATAGATAGCCAATGGGAATTTACTGTATGGGCTCTGTAACAACCTAGAGGGGTGGGATGGGGAGGGAGGTGGGAGGGAGGCTCAGAGGGAGGGGACATATGTATACCTATGGCCTATTCATGTTGTTATTTGGCATAACCCAATACAATACTGTAAGGCAGTTATCCTTCAATTAAAAATAAATTTTTTTTAAAAAGGAAACAGTGGCCCACTCCAGTATTCTTGCATGGGAAATCCCATGAACAGAGGAGCCTGGTGGGCTACAGTCCATAGGGTTGCAAAGAGTGGGACATGACTTATCAACTAAACAACAACAATACAACTGCCAGGCACTTCATTGAACTTTTAATGGCCATAATAGTAGGACCAGAATCAGCTGGTTGGACCGGAACAGCAACACAGCAGCCTGAAAAAAATGTTAATAGCAGAGAGGAGAGGGGTCAAAGACTCAATGTAGCCGATCTGCCAGGTGTGGGTGGGCCAACACCCTTTTAATGTGTAGGAGAAGGAACAGTCAGCTTTTGGCCTGAGTAATGCATGGGAAACCTCTGCACTGGATATAGATTCCTTTGCTTTGTGTCCACACAAACCTCCGCCACATTGATTTAAAAATGAAAAGGAGGACAGAACAATACACTGAAATTAAAAATCTTCAGCAAAAGAAATCTAGCTTATTTTATCAATACTTCCACTAAGGTAACTAGTGGACAGTTATGCAGGACATAACTGCAGACATGCAGGACAAATTACTTTTTTTTTTTTCTTTTTTAGACTCTCTAAAGCAGAGTTATATAAATGGAATAATACATCATCAGAGATTGGGTTTGTCCCAGGAATGCAAGGTTGGTTTAACATTTGAAAACTAATGTAACAAAAATTAAGGAGAAAAAGATACCAAAAGCATTTCAACATATGGAGAAATATCAACTGATAAAATTCATCATCCAAAAGATAAAAATCAAAATTCACTTTTTTTTTAAAAAAACTGAGAGTAAAGTGTGGATTTTATCAATCTAAACTGTAGATAAAGAATGTCTACAAAAAAAGATTCTACAGCAAACATCATACTTAAAGAAGAAATACTGGATGTTTTCCCATGAGTCTGAGAAAGAGTAGGACACTTGCTACCACAGTTTATTTTTTCCTAAAAGTTCAGGCAAGTACAATACAGGGAGAAATTTTTAGGGATTTGGAAAGAAGAAATAAAACAGTCTTATTTACAGATGGCATAATTGTATAGGTAAAACATCCAAAATGATCAATAGATAAATTATTACAATTAATAAGCACACATATAAAGTTAATATATACAAAGTCAATATGAAAGTGAAAGTGTTAGTTGCTCAGTCCTGTTCAACTCTTTGTAACCCTATGTAAGCCCGCCAGGCTCTTCTGTCCAAGGGATTCTCCAGACAAGAATACTGAAGTGAATTGCCGTTTCCTTCTCCAGGAGATCTTCCTGACCCAGGGCTCAAACCTGAGTCTCCTGCATTGCAGGCAGATTCTTTACCATCTTAGCCACAAGGGAAGCCTAGATGCAACCGTATTTTTATGTAACAGCAACAGAAAATTAGGAACTAAAACTTTTTTTTATTTAAAAAGTGCTTGCACTACAGGCACTCTCTACATCATTTTTGTATTTTTTTTTAACTAAAACTATTCTAAAATAAGAAGTTTACTTTTTTTAAATATATCATTTACAATGGCATAAGTGAAAGTGAAGAAGGGAAAGCCGCTCAGTTGTGTTAGACTCTGTGACGTGTCCAACTCTTTGGGACGTGTCCAACTCTTTGGGCCGTGTCTGACTCTTTGAGACTGTATAGTCCATGGAATTCTCCAGGCCAGAATACTGGAGTAGGTAACCATTCCCTTCTCCAGGGGACCTTCCCAACACAGGGATCGAATCTAGGACTCCCACATAGCAGGCAGATTCTTTACCAACTGAGCCATCAGGGAAACCCAAAAACCTATCCCTTCTCCAGAGGATCTTCCTGACCTGAGAATCGAACCCAGGTCTCCTGCAGGCAGATTCTTTACCAGCTGAGCTCCCAGGGAACTAAAGATGCTGCAATTAAAAGTCCCACATGCCACAACAAAGTTCAAAGATCCTGCGTGCCACAACTGGGATTTGGCACAGCCAAATAAACAAATATTAAAAATAAATGTTAAAATAAAAATATTATTTAAAAAACCAGAAGAATGAATAAGTAAATGGTGGTATACTTATACAACAGAATGAATTAGCTACTGCTCCAGGGAACAACATGAATGAACCTCACAATACGCTGAATGAAGTCTATCACAAAAGAATAAACAAAATATTATTTTATATTTATAAAGTTCCAAAATGAGCAAAACTAACCAGTAGTTTGAGAAGTGAATGAAAGTGAACATGGGTCTTCCTGAGACCTGGTCATGATCTTGAACTAGTGACAGTTTACCCAAGGGTGTTGATGTGACATGATTTAGTGAACTGCACACTTGAGATTTGTGCAATTTTCAATATGAAAACCTTCGATTAAAATGTCCATAGTAGGGACTTCCCTGACAGTCCAGTGGATAAGAAATCACCTGACAATGCAGGGGACATGGGTTCTATCCCTGGTCTGAGAAGATTCCACATGCCAAGGAGTAACTAAGCCTGTACACCACAATAACTGAGCTGGCATGCTGGAACTTCTGAAGCCTGCTTGCCTTACTGCCCATGCTCCGCAGCAAAAGAAGCCATTGCAATGAGAAGCCCATGCGCCACAATGAAGAGGAGCCCTTGCTCCCCGAAACTAGAAAGAGCCTGTGCACAGCAACAAAGACCCAGTGCAGCCAAAAACAAATTAATATTTATGTGTCCATAATAAAGGAAAACAGTTTGGCGATTTCCCAAAAGGTTAAACATAGAATTACCATAGGAGCCAGCAATTCTTCTTCTCAATGTAGACCCCCCAAAATTGGAAGCACAGTTACCTGCACACCTGTGTACACAACAGTAATTTTTTACAACCAGAAAAAGGTGCAAACAACCCAAATGCCCATTGACAGAGGAGTGGGTGAACAAAATGTGGTAGATCCATATCTATAGAATATTATTCAGCCCTAAAAAGGAATGAGATCTTTTCAAAAAATTTTTTCTTAGCTTTATCAAGTGATAGTTGACATTTAATGCAAGTTTAAGGTAAATAATATGTTAACTTGCTAATACTGGAAAACAATTGCCACCATAGCATTAGCTAGAAATGAAATTCTGATACATGCTATAACAATGATGAGCCTTGAAAAGACTGCACTGCGTGAAACATGCCAGACATAAAAGAACCAGTATTATATGACTCCACTTACATGAGGTTCCTGGAACAGGCAAATTCATAGAGACTGAAAGTAGAATAGAGGTTACCAGGGTCTAGGGGGAGAGGGGCTGGGGATATTTTGTTTAATTGGTACAGTTTCTAACTGGGATGCTGAGAAAGTTCTGGATGTAAATAGTGGTGACAGTTTCTCAACGTTGTGGATGTACTCAGTGCCACCAAATCAAACACTTAAAATGGCTAAAATGGGGATTTCCCTGGAGGTCCAGTGGTTAGGAGTCCGAGTTTCCAATGCAGGGAGTGCAGGTTCAATCCCTGGTCAGAGACATAGATCCCACATGCTGTGTGGCACAGTCAAAAAAGAAAAAAAAAATTTTTTTTTTAAAGGCTTAAATGTTCAGAATTGCAAGAGGAAAAGAGTTCTGGAAATTGTTGCATGACCATGTAGATGTATTTAACACTACTGAACTATGTGTTAGTAGTGAAAAATGATTAAGATAGTAGATTTTATGTTACGTATATTTTACTATGATTTTTTAAATTTTAAGTTTTATGGTTAGAATGAATATGTTTATTCTGTATGTATTTTGCCATAATAATAGAAATAGTTAATAATGAAAAATTCTTTGTCAGTTCATTTGAAAACATAGATCAGACAGACAAATTTCTACAAAAATACAATATAAGGTAATGTCTCTGCAGAAGAGACAACCAGAACAGTCCTATAATTACTGAAGAAATTGAATCCACAATTTAAAAATATTGTCCAAATCAAAAACAGGCCTGTGAGGTATTACAGGAGAGTTTTTCCAAACATTTAAAAAAATAATTCTAAACATACACAAAACATAGCTTAGCATAGGGACAGGTAAACCACAGCTTGTGGGCCAAACTTGGCCAGGCCTACTGTTTTACGTATTGTCTGTGGTTCCTTTCACACCATAACGGCTGCATTGAGACATTAGGACAGACATTGTAGACTTTGCAAAGCCAAATATTTACTCTGTAATGTTTACTATCTGGCTTTTCACAGAAAAAAAACTTGCCAAAAATCGAGAACTCTCTCCAGCCCATTTTATAAGGCTAGAATAACTTTGGCACCAAAATCTAACAAGGACAGCGTGCAAAAGAAAAATGATAATCTAGTGTCACTTGTGAACTTGGATAGAAAAAAATCTAAAGAAAACAAGGATGAATGAATGAGTGAAGGTTCTCTGAGACTCTCCTAGTTTTCAATCTATATCCATAGGGCTTTTTGGGTCCCTTAGATGAGTATCATCTTTTACTGATGAATCTCTTTCAGTTCATTCACTCAACTCTGGAAGGATGCTTGCTGGCTAAGCAACTCCTTTACGTTGCCCAATTCTCAGAGTCTCTTGTATCTAATAGTAGTCATGATTTTCATTGAGACATAAAAGTTAGTCAAGTGGGGACATTTCTGGGAAATCTTTACCTTTGTTATAAAAACAGACAAGAGGGGAGCTTGCCAACATTGTTTCTTCCCCTTTCTAAAATCAAGTGAGATGC
This sequence comes from Odocoileus virginianus, assembly GCF_023699985.2. Classification (NCBI taxonomy): domain Eukaryota; kingdom Metazoa; phylum Chordata; class Mammalia; order Artiodactyla; family Cervidae; genus Odocoileus; species Odocoileus virginianus. The sequence goes on along the minus strand of NC_069684.1, from coordinate 34,827,194 downwards.
CTGGAGCTGCAGCAGCTATCTTGTGACCATGAAGATAAAAAGCCAGGGTGCTAATGATGGCCAAGTTGAAGAACAGAAAGTTGGGTCCTCAGTGGTTTCAGAGAGAAGCTGAAGCAATATCAGAAACTGCCTCCACACTGTTTGTTATCCAAAAAATACCCCCTTTTGTGAATCTCTGGTAGTTGTGGGGGTTGGGTGGGTGGCCTGTCACTTGTATATAAAAACATATGATACATTCACAAATATACAATATTTCTGTCACTTTTCTAAGCTATGCTCTCTCAGAGCTTACATTCTGATTGGAGGAAACAAATACTAAAAATAAGTAAGATTTTGGGAGGACTTCCATGGCAGTCCAGTGGTTAAAACTCTGTACTTCCACTTCTGGGAGCACAGGTTAGATACCTCTGGTTGAGGAACTAAGATCCCACATGCCACTCAGTATGACCAGGAATGAATTCATCTCTTTATTGCATATTGCTATTTTTAAAAACGTACAGTCTAATAGCCCATAAAACACTTTCTCTCGGTTCTCTAACAACAATCATGCACCTAAAGACTAAGTGGTTCCAACTACTAAGCTAATAAGATACAAGACATATAATTTAAGTTTACAAATTATAATGCTTTGACTTTGGGCATTAATTTTAAAAACAAACAAGCAAAAACCTTTTAAAATACACATCCAAGAGAGTAATGTGGCTACTTACACCAGCACCAATCTAAAAAATAGTGGTGTTGTTTCCTTTTTCCACAATGGCACATGGAATTACCTGCATACAGCTTTCAGGGAAAGAAGCAAAGAATGGAAATGGCAAAGGAGGCCTACCAGGATGGCAACTCAAAGGTAGGAAGAAGCTCAGTAAATGTGAGGGTCACCCCCACTCAAGCCATTAGCAGACGCTGATCCACCACCAGCCTGATCTAAGCCACCAACTCCCTTGCTTGGACACCTGCAGTGGCCTCCACCTGGTCTCCCGTTTCCACTTTGGTCTCTAAAGTCTATTCTCCAAGGGGCCACAGAGATCCTTCTAAAGCACAAGCCATCTCCCAGAGGGGCTTAAAGCTACCCAATGGCTCCCATCTCCCTCAGGGTAACACTGAGTACTCACCATGATTTCCAGGCCCTATACCATCGGCCCTGCTCTCTCTGCAACATCATCTCCTGTCACTCCATCCGCCTCTTGCTGTTCCTTAAACCTACCAAATGAGCTCTCACCATAGGGCCTTTGCACCTGCTGTTCCCCCGCCTGAGATGCTCTTCCTCCAGATACTCACATGGGTCCTCCTTCATCCCATCCAGGTCACTGCTCAAGGTCCAACTCTTAAGAGAGGCTTTCTCTGACCACCCATCCCCAAACACCCACCTATATTTCTTCCTGTACAATAGTTCTGAAGAATGACCAAATCTTTTTACATTCTGAGTCTGCTCTTTTTTCCATGCTGGAAGTCATTAGTGTTGAGGATGGGGAGAATTAGGGTGAAATCTCAAAATCGAAGCATCTTCCTCTTCACTCCTGGGTTTGCTCAGATATTGGGCTGCTGCATTAACATGCCTATTGTTGAATACCTTGTAGAAATAAAAATATATATTTTGAGAAGTCTTATCTAAATTTGTGGGTATTTTCTTTTTTTCCCAGTGCCCTGGCTCCAATTTCTCTAAGCCCACATCTCAACAGTTCCACCTTCGTGAACATGAATAGGTTTTCACAAACCATTAAAATCCTTGTAACTTGCAGACAGACCTACTGAGGGGATAAATGACCCTGGTGTCCTCGGAAGTATTAGATTTAACCTCTCTGGAGCCCCAATTTACTTCCTCCTTTGTTCATTGACCTTCCTTCCTAATTAAAGGAATGTTAATGATGTCGTTAACACAGGCGATTTCCCATAGCCAAGAGGAATAACTAAAGGGGCTGATTTGCACGTTCAGGACTCTCACAGCTGCCCCAGCTTAGAGAAGACATCAAGAGTACATTTATCAGTGAGGAAGTACTGGTTCCAAGACTGGATATAGCCAAAAATCCCATAATCATATGATTCTGAAGTAGGATCAACTGTATTCGGGACAGTTTACAAGTTACTCTCTAGCGAAATTAAAATACCTATGTGAAACCATACTCAGTTGTATCAGACTCTTTATGACCCCATGGACTGTAGCCCGCCAGGCTCTGCTGTCCATGGAATTTTTCAGGCAAGAATACTGAAGTAGGTTGCCATTTCCTACTCCAGGGGATCTTCCTGACCCAGGAATTGAACTCGCGTCTCCTGCATTGTCAGGCGGATTCTTTAACGTTGTGTCACCTGGGAAGCCCAACTAAAAGACCAGTAAATGGGAAATAAGATAGTGACAACTGGCATCTACTTATCCTCATTTTAATTTGCTGGTTGAGCAGAGCCCTCAGACTGGTTTGTCTGAGGCCGAACAGTTTCAGGTCACTCACCTTTCTTGATCAAAATACTTGAGAAATGGCCCTAAGAGTATTTTATGTTAGACTTTGATTTTCCTCCCATAACAGCTAATCCACTGAAATATGCTGGAAAAAAAACTAAGAGGAAGCCAGTGCTGTGTTTTTGCTTATCTTCAATCGCCTGTATTTTCAAACTTTTCAAGAGCTCATAACCTGATTACTTTACTGGTGCCCTCTTCACGGTCATAGAACTGCTGCCATAGTGGATGAAGCCATGTTCCCCTAAGAATGCAGTGTCTAGCTGAAGCATATGTTGTGCGCTCATGACATCCAGTGGTCAAAAAAACACAGTGCAGAATTTTAAAAGCTTTATACAAGAGCCAGGGTAACTGCAAATAGCTGATCAGTGGAGGGATTAAAGGATTCACAATGAAAGAGGGATGAGTTTGTGTCTCGCTGCTGTGATGTCTAAGAGTCCAGGTTGGACCAGGAGACCTATTAATGACAGACGCTCAGAAAAGGTGGTTTGGATTTTCAGAAAATTCCATTTCCCAGACAGTCAAATATATGGTTACAGAAAAGGTGACAGATTTTTAAAAACTGAGGTGTAATTTGCATAACATAAATTAGTCTTTTTAAAGAGTACAGTTCAGTGGCATGTAATATGTTCACAGTGATGTGCAATCCCCCACCCTGGTCTAGTCCCAGAATATTTTTATAACCCCCATAGAAACTCCTGTCTGTATCACTTCCCATTCCATCCTTTCTCTAGCTCCTGCAAGCACCACTCTGCTTTCTGTTTCTATGTTGATTTACCCATTCTGGATATTTCATATAAATGGACTCATACTGTATATGACTTTTATGTCTGGCTTCTTTCACTTAGCACACTTTTTTGAGGTCCATCCATTTGTAGCATTGTATTTCATTTCTTTCTATGCATGAGTCATAGTCCATTTTATTTCTCTGTTTATCTGTTGATGGACATTTCTGGTGTTTCTACCATTTGCCTGATATTAACGGTGCTGCTGGGCTTCCCTGGAGGCTCAGCAATAAAGAATCCGCCTGCCATTGCAGGAGATGTGGGTTGGATTCTTGGGTCGGGAAGATTCCCCTAGAGAAGGAAATGGCAGCCCACTTCAGCATTCTTGCCTGGGAAATCCCATGGACAGAGGATCCTGACAGGCTATAGTCCATGGGGTCACAAAGAGTCAGCACGACTTGACAGCTAAACAACAACAATGGTACTGTTTTCAACATTTGTGTTGAAGTATTTGCTTGAGTGCTTGATTTCAATTCTTTTGGATATATACTTTAGGAGTGAAATTGCTAAATCATATGGTAATTCCATTTAACTTTTTATAAAATGTTTAATGGAGTAGAACTGATTTATAATATTCTGTTAGTTTCAGGTGTATAGCAAAGTGAATCTATCATACAAATACATATATCCACTCTTTTTTAGATTATTTTCCCATATAAGCCACTTCAGAGTTTTGAGTAGAGTTCCCTGTGCTATACAACAGGTTCTTATTATCTATTTTATATATAGTAATGTGTATGTGTCAACCCCAAACTCCCAATTTATCACTCCCTCTCCATTTAAGATTTTAGAGAACAAAAAATATTCAGACTCCTTGCAAATTGAGAGAGGAAATTGAAATAGATTTTTAGAATCCTTGAAATAGATAGAAAAAGAATCTTATTTAGACCAGGATCAACTTTTCTTAAATTGACCCATTGATTTTTTTAAAAAACAATTTTCCTTCATTCATGTGTATCTAACTTGCTAGCCCCATCTGAAAGTACCCGCGAGAATGAATGCAGATGGATGACATAAAAGAACCCGTTCAGGGGAAAGTTAATTTGCCTAAGGATTCTCTGTTGGCATTTGTTTAGCTTGAGCTGACAGCTCAACAAACACCCATCCTTGCCCCAGATCTTTGGTATGAACTTTGTCATAACATTTTACTTGAAAATTGCCTGCAGACCTAGAAAGAATTTGGACAGCCAAAGTGAATTAATTAAGCTGAAAAGAACTCTCAAAACAATGATTTCCTTATGTGATTTTTATTCAGATCTTCCAGGTCACTAATTCATGTTTTCTTTATAAAGAGAAAACAGTGGGAGGGTGTGTTAGCTGCTCTGTACAGTAAAATAGTCTCAATTCTAACATCAATGGAGAAGGAGCTGCTTGGCAAAAATGCAAGTTCCCTTTAAGCTCCCGGGATAAATATGTTAAACATTTTGGATGAAATGCTTTCTAAAACTGAGCGCTTAATTTCTTGTTTCCTTAAACAGAATGTGATTACAAACATATTTGTCAGACTCAGTTGGAGCTATAACACTGTGGTCTCAAGAGCAAAGGGCTTGAAAAGTGGGGATAATGCCTGCAATTTATTTTTTTATTTATCTGACTGCCCCAGGTCTTGCTGTGTTGTGTGTCAGCTGCTCAGTCATGTCCAAGTCTTTGCAATCCTAGGCTTCTTTGTCAATGGCATTTCCCAGGCAAGAATACTGGAGTAGGCTGCCATTTCCTCCTCCAGGGGATCTTCCTGACCCAGGAATCGCACCCAGGTCTCCTGCATTGCAGGTGGATTCTTTTTTTTTTTTTTTTTTTGCAGGTGGATTCTTTACCGTCTGAGCCACCAGGGAATGCTGGGTCTGTTTCCAAATTTTGGATCTTTCGTTGCAGCATGTGGGATCTCGTTCCCTGACCAGAGATCGAACCCAGGCCCTCTGCATTGGGACTGCAGTGTCTTAGCCACTGGGCCACCAGGGAAAGTAAAAGTGTTAATCACTCAGTCATGTCCAACCACTTGTGACCCCATGGACTGTAGCTCACCAGGCTCCTTTCCATGGAATTCTCCAGGCAAGAATACTGGAGAGGGTAACCATTCTCTTCTCTAGGGGATCTTCCCGACCCAGGGATTGAACCTGGGTCTCCTGCATAGCAGGCAGTTTCTTTACTGTCTGAGCCACTGGGGAAGTGCCCTGCAATCTACCTTAAAATCCTTTCAGCATAATCTATCTGTAACATGTGAATTACAGGCAACCAGTTCAGCTAAGTTAGAAACACAAAACTTCCAGAGATAATTAGAACCTACACTCAAAAGACTCATCAGAGACACTGCTTTGGGAAAAACGCTCCATGTCCTCCTTCACCTGCTACAGATAATAAACCCTCCTTCCTCCTAGGCTTCGGCTTGGTTGTGTCTTTTGGCTCAACACCCACCAAGGGTTGAACCCAGTTTTGGGGGGTAATATAATGGTTTTTTAAAAAATTTTATTGGAGTATGGTTGATTTACACTGTTGGGTTAGTTTCAGGTGTACACCTAAGTGAATCAGTTATTCATGCACATATATCCACTCTATTTTTTAGATACTTTTCCCATTACAGAATATTGAGTTGAATTCCCTGTGCTAAACAGTAGGTCATTATTTGTTATCTATTTTATATGCAGTAGTGTGTACATGTCAGTTCTAATCTCCCAATAATAACACAATGTTATTACTCATTACTGTGAAGGACCAATGTTGGTAGGCTTTTTCCCCTTATAGTTAATACAATTAAATAAGATTAATTCATTTCAAAAAATAATAAAAGACTCATCAAAAGCTCACATTGGCTCTCTTTATCTCCAGTCCACACCAGATTAATTGTTAACTAGTATGTCATTAACGAAATGATGGAATTGCCAAGGACATTGTCTAGGAGCTGAACTATAGTCTTTCCTACCTAAGTATAAATAAGGGGTATTAATCTAATGAGCCTCCCATATGTAATTTTAATTCTCTAGTAACCACCATTATAAAAAGTAAAAAGACTTCCCTGGTGGCCCAGTGGGTAAAGATCCACCTGCCAAGGCAGGAAACATGGGTTTGGTCCCCAGTCCCGGAGGATTCCACATGCTGTGGGGCAACTAAAACCCACATTAGAAAACTACTGAGCCTGGGCACCTAGAGCCCATGCTCCACAACAAGAGAAGCCTGCACACTTCTTGCAACTAGAGAGTAACCCCCACTGGCTACAACTAGAGAAAGCCCACCTGCAGTAATGAAGACCCAGCACAGTCAAAAATAAATTAATCAATTTAATTTTAAAAAATTTTGAAGAAATGGTGGGATTAATTTGACTAATCAGTCAGCTCAGTCACTCATTCGTGTGTGATTCTTTGACTAATACTTTAACCCAGTATATCCAGTATATATCCAGTATATCCAAAATATTGTCATTTCAGCAGGTAATTTATGTGAAAATATTTGAGATATTTTGTACTAAGTCATGGTAATCAGTGCATATTTTACATATTATTAGCCACACTAGCACTATGCTAGGATCTTAATATCTCTAATCCTTAAGACAAGATAGGGTATCTTTTAATCCATTTTACAGATGAGCAAACTGAGGCTTGCAGGGATTCAGCAGCTTTCTTGGGTGATATAAATGTGTCAGTGGCGGCCAGGTGTATTGGATAATACAGACCAGATCCCCCCTTCATGGCAGGTAACCATCCCCCACTGGTGATGCGGGGATGCATAGGCACAGCCCTCTTGCCTCAATTTGGGACCAGAGTTTTCAGGCAGGATGGACCTCAGTTGCAGGAGATGGAGTTGCCATCTCCTTGTGCTCAGTCCTGCCCTCCTCACTGCCTTGGGCATCTCTCCCCAGAGACTCCCCAGGCAAAGGCTGCAGTGTTTCAAGGGAACCCAGTCTAAGATGTGTTTTGTGCATGCGTGCTCAATCGTGTCTGATTCTTTGTGACCCCATGGACTGTAGCCCACCAGACTCCTTTGTCCATGGGATTTCCCAACAAGAATACTGGAGTGGGTTGCCATTTCCTCCTCCAGGGGATCTTCCTGACCTAGGGATCAAACCCCATCTCCAGCATCTCCTGCATTGGCAGGCAGGTTTTTTACCACAAGCACCACCTAGGAAGATCCCAGTTTAAGACAATAGGACCCAGTTCAGACTCCAAAGCCTTTGCTTAGGAACTTCTCCCTCTTGAAGAACTAAGGCTTTGCAGTCTTCCCAACACTGCATCTCCCTACCAGGGTAGGTAACAAGTACAGCAACTGTGTCTCTTATGGAAGGGGATTTACCCAAGAAGGGATGGCGTCTGGCATTAATGACCCTTGGGTCTTTAGAAGCTTGGCAATATGAACTTATTAAAGAAATAAACTTGAGGGTAAGTTAGCTGCACTTTTAGAACACACACAGAGCAAACAATAAGAATAACAAGGGAGTGATTTCTCAGAAGTCCCCCATGTAATAAATAATGTCTTTAAAATACTCATTGAAAATAATAAGAATCTTCATGAAACCTTAGTCACCGTGGACCTTTGTGTCACTTTCAATCAGCCCAACCTTAGAGATTACAGCAGCAAAATTCTCAAATTGTCCAGTAGCAGCCCAGGGTGACCTGGGAGTCAGCCCTAACCCAGTTGCCCATCCCGAGAGCTTAGACTCACCCAAGATCCCTGCATTCAGGTAAGATCATCTGGGGGCCCCCCAGGACCAGCAAAGACATTACAGTCTTTGAAGACCCCTTGAAAGTGAAAGTGAAAGTCACTCAGTTATGTCCAACTCTTTGTGACCCTTTGGACTATACAGTCCATGGAATTCTCCAGGCCAAAATACTGGAGTGGGTAGCCTTTCACTTCTCCAGAGGATCTTCCCAACCCAGATATCAAACCCAGGCCTCCCACATTGCAGGCAGATTCTTCACCAGCTGAGCCACAAGGGAAGCCCAAGAATACTGGAGTGGGTAGCCTATCCCTCCTACAGAAGACATTCCCAACCCAGGAATCGGACCAGGGTCTCCTGCATTGCAGGTGGATTCTTTACCAACTGAGCTATGAGGGAAGCCTTGAAGGCCCCTTACTAGTTAATTGACCAAAACCACCCTATTCACTGAATTTGAACTTTCTGTTCAGCACATCCCTATGCTGACTATGCATTTGATTTCTGGGGTCCCTCTGGTGAAATTGTGTAAGGCTTTTTCCAAATAATCAAAGGAATTTTTGGAAACTGGCCCTGGCTGGTCCTTAACACTTCACTGGGGAAGGCAAAGCAAAAGTAGACTGAAGTAAATGCCATGGCTTTATTCATCTCTGGAGCCCAGAGCCAACCCTGCAGAGCAAGAATACTCATCTTCAAACAAACTTTCTCCAGAAAAGAAGAAAAGGCCAAGGGCCAGAGCAGACCCTCCAGGGCCCCACCAAGAAGTCCACCTATCTTGTGGGTCATAACATTGTGGGGAGCAAGAGAGTGAAGGTGGAAACCCAGCTTATATGTATTTAGAAGGCAGTGTGTGTCTTCAATCATTAAGTTATGTCCAACTCTTTGCAATCCTATGAACTACAGCACGACAGGCTCCTCTATCCTTCACTATCTCCCGGAGTTTGCTCAGATTCATGTCCATTGAGTGGTAGTTATGGGGCATGGGCTTAGTTGCTTTGCATTGGCAGCATGTGGAATCTTCCTGGACCAGAGCTAGAACCTGTGTCTTCTGCATTGGCAGGTGGATTCCTTTTTTATTATTTTTTAGAAGGCAGAGCTAACAGGAATTGCTGATGAATTGGATCTGGCATGTGAGAGAAAAGTTAAAGTTTGACCTTGACCTCAAGGTTGTGACCTGAGCAACTTGGGAGATGGGAGCTCCATCTTCCAAGACAGGAAAGACACGGTCCCCTGAAGACAAAGCGGCAGCAAGAACCTGGGGGTGGAGGTTCTCCCTGGGGTGATCCAAGTAAGCAGAAGAAGGGAGAAGGGAGAGTAAGGTAAGTTAAGAGTAGTACTTTTGGGACCGTGTCTGTTTTCTCCTTAAATACATAAATAAATGCAGATACATACATGTGTATTTACTTTGTGTATTCACATCTAGCCGCCCTCTCTTAGGCTTAAAAGCCAGCATGCTACAAACCCTGTTATGCACCTAGCTTTGCCCACATTACAGTAGATCCTGGCAATCACTCTATGGACATGCTGAGTCTGAACGTTCACTGGCTCCAAGGGTGAAGCAAGCTGGCAGTTGAATGTGCATCTGGAGCTCACAGGAGGGTATGGCTTGAGATATAAAATTGGGAAGCAAATGAGACCACCGGGGTTTTGACTGGCTCAGGGCTTTGCAGGTGGCTCAGTGGTTAAAGAACCTACCTCCCAATGCAGGAGAACCTAGAGACCCAGGTTTGATCCCTAGGTTGGGAAGATCCCCTGGAGAAGGATATGGCAATCCACTCCAATATTCTTTCCTGGAAAATTCCATGGAATAAGGAGCCTGCAGGCTACAGTCCATGGGGTTGCAAAGAGTCAGACACGACTGAGCACAGCACAGCATAGCCCAGAAGGGGTCTGGGGTAGAATCCAGGGTCACACCATTGACAATATGTTTTGGCCTTTTTTGTTTTGTTTTTTTTTCCAGCTTTATTCACTTCATTTTTCTCATCTGCATGGAGACTCTGACACATTTTGAAATCTTTTGTTCTGGAAACATTCAGCCATGCATAAAAGTAGAGATAATGGTATGCCAAGCTTCCTTAAACTCATCATTCAGCTTCAGCTATTATCAATGTTTTTCCAACTTTGTTTTAGCTCCTACCACATGCACTTTTTTTCCTTTGAGGGATATTTAAAGTAAATCCTGTGTCATTCCACCCTCAAATGCTTCATTACATCTCTAAGTGACAAGGCCTTAAAAAAAAACAACGACAACTGTATTAATGTCCTACTGTGGGCTTCCCGTGGTTCAGTGGTAAAGAATCTATCTGCCAATGCAGGGGACCCTCGTTTGATAGCTGGTCTGGGGAGATCTCACGTTTCTTGGAGCAACTAAGCCCGTGCTCAGCTACTGAGCCCATGCCCTACAGCCCACATGCTGCAGCTACTGAAGCCAGTGTGCCCTACGCCCTGAGCTCTGCACTACAATCAGAAGCCCACTCATCGCAACTAGACAGTAGCCCCCACTCGCTACAGCTAGAGAAAGCCCATGCAGCAACAAAGACCCAGCACAGTCTAAATAAATAAATATATATATATATTTTTTTTTTTTTAATGTCCTATTGCTGTTGTAACAAAATACCACCAACTTAGTGACTTAAAACTGTACACACTATAATCTTATAGTTCTGGAGGTTAGGAATCCAGAATGAGTCTAAAATCAAGGTGTAGGCAGGGCCATATTCCTTCTGGAGCTTCTAAGAGTTAACCATTGTCCTTGCCTTTTCCAGCTTCCAATGCCTTGTTCATTCTCTGGCTTACAGCCTTGCATCACTTCAGCCTCTAAATCACATTTCTCTGCTTTTGACCTTCCTGCCTCCCTTATTTTAAAAGTCATGATAATTTCCTTGGGCCCACTCAGGTCATCCAAGAAGACCACCCCATCTCAAGGTCCTTAAATTCATCACACCAGCAAAGTGCCTTTTTGCCATGGAAAGTAACATACTCTTGGATCTGGATTAGGTTATGGGCGTATCTTTGGGGGGCATTATTCAGTTGCCAGAATGACCATGCCATCCTCACAATGAACAAAATTTACAGTAATCCCTTAATATCATCTATACTGGGTTCACATGTACATTTCTCTGCTTTTTATCAGAAGTGTTTTTTACGTTTAATTTGCTTGGATCTGAAGTCACATTGTGGTAGGATGTCAGGTCCTTTAAGTCTCTGTTTTCCTCTACCAACCACTCCTTTCTTTTGATTTCCTCTTTTTTTTACAACTGTGATGTGCTTTAGAAACCAGGTCATTTGTCCTATGGAGAATGTGGTTTGCTTTCCTGTGGTGTAATTTAACTTGTTCCTCTGTATCCTGTGGGCTTCCCTGGTAGCTCAGCTGGTAAAGAACGAGCAATGTGGAAGACCTGGGTTCGATCCCTGGGTTGGGAAGATCTCCTGGAGAAGAGAATGGCTACCCACTCCAGTATTCTGGCCTGGATAATTCCATGGACTGTGTAGTCCATGGGATCACAAAGAGTCAGACACAACTGAGCAACTTTCTTTTGTATTTCCTGTGAAAGGACAGACCTAGATCCAGCTTTCATTTAAGTTTCTTTTTTGGCAGTAGAATACTTCATGTAGGATTGGTCCCCCACCAAGCACCAGAAATATGGGTAAAGTGAGTTGTGCATGTGTTTAAAATATACACTAGATTTCAAAGAAAAAGTGAAAATATCTCATGAATAAGCCTTTATATTAGTTACATATTGAAATAACATTTTGAATATACAGGGTTGAATAAAATATAGTATTAAAATTAATTTTACCTTCTTTTTTACTTGTTTATTGTGGTTACCAAAATTTTTTACTTATATATATGCCTTATATTTCTTTTGGACAGCACATATATTAACAGTAATATCATCTTCAAATGATGACATTGGTTTTTAATTCTACATTTTATTTATTTTTCTTGTCTTGCTGCATTAGCTTTGTCTAGTCATAAGTCATGTCCAACTCTCTGTGACCCCATGGTCTGAAGCACACCAGGCTCCAGTCCATGGGGTCTGCGTTAGCTAAGACCACCCATTTCATATTAAATAAGGCAGTAATGATGAGGATCCCAGTTGCTTTCCCAACTTAAAAGGATGGTTTCTCACAGACTCAAAGACTTAGAGGACGAACTTATGGTTGCTGGGGGATGAAGCTGGGAAGGGATAGTTAGAGAATTTGGGATCGACATGTCCACACTGCTATATTTAAAATGGATAACCAACAACGACCTACTATATAGCCCAGGGAATTCTGCTTAATATTATGTGGCAGCCTGGATGGGAGGGGAGTCTGGGGAGAATGGATATATGTATGTGTCTGGCTGAGACCCTTTGCTGTTTACCTGAAACTATCACAACATTCTTAATCAGCTGTGTGCTGTTCTGTGTTAAGTCGCTCAGTCATGTCCAAGTCTTTGCAACCGCACAGACTGCAGCCCGCCGGGCTCCTCTGTCCATGGGGATTCTCCAGGCAAGAATACTGGAGTGGGTTGCCATGCCCTCCTCCAGGATGTCTTCCCAACCCAGGGATCAAACCCAGGTCTCCCACATTGCAAGAAGATTCTTTATCGTCTGAGCCACCAGGGAAACCCAAGAATACTGGAGTGGGTGGCCTATCCCTTCTCCAGGGGAACTTCCCGACCAAGGAATAGAACTGGGGTCTCCAGGGAAGTCGATTAATCAGTTATACTCCAATACAAAATAAAAAGCTTTTTCTTTTTTTTTTTTTTTTAAAAAAGATGGTTTCTCAGATGAGTTTCCTAGTTTATGTTATAGATTGAATTATGCTTCCCCTTCAAATTCAAATGTTCAGGTACTAACCCCCAGTACCTCAGAATGTGACTGGTTTTGAAGACAGAATCTTTATGGATGTAATTAAGTTAAAATGAAGTAATTGGCCAGGGGCAGGGGCAGGATGGGGAATAATCCAGTATAAATGGTATCCTTATAAAAAGGTGAAACTTAACCACATAGAGGGAAGACAGTCTGGAGAGACACAGGAGAATGGCCATCTATAAGAAAAAAGGTCTGGAGCAGATTCTACCAGAGCCCTCGGCAGGAACCACCTGCTTATACCTTGATCTCAGATGTCTGGCCTCCAGAACTATGAGAGAGTTTTTCTGTCATGAGTGCCCTTGTCTGTGGTGCTTTGTAAAGGATGCTCTAAAAAACTAATTCACTCAGATTAAGGAATTTTCCTCCTATTCCTAGTTTTGCTGAACTTTCTTAGCATTGATGACTGTTGACATTTCTTTTGTTGTTGTTGTTGACTTTTCTTGAATGCTTTTTCCTGGATTTTAAGATCATCATGTGGATTTTTCCCTGTAACTTGTGTATGTTTTGGATTATTCTCAGCCATTATCTTTTCAAACATGGTGCTTAGTCACTGAGTCATATCTGACTCTTTGCAACCCTATGGACTGTAGCCCGCCAGGCTCCTCTGTCCATGGGATTTCCCAAACAAGAATACCAGAGCAGGTTGCCATTTCCTTCTCCAGGGGATGGATCTTCCCAACCCAGGGATTGAACCCACTTCTCCTGAGGCTCCTGCATTGGCAAGCAGGTTCTTAACCTTTAGTGCCACATGGGAAGCCCATTGCCTCTCCCCATTCCCTTTTCTTGCTGTGGAACTCTAATTAAACCTGTGTCAGACTTTATCATTCAGTCTTCTGAGTTTCTTAATCTCTCATGGCTTTTCTCCTCATCTCTCTGTGCTGCATACTAGCTACTTTTTTCCACTCAGTCCTTGTTGTGATCAAGTCTATCTTCGATTGTGTCTAATCATCTGCTTTTCATTCAGTCATTCTCATTTTTTAAAGTTCTAATTGGTTCTTTAAAAAATATACCTGGTCAGGCCTTCCCTGGTGGTCCAGTGGTTAATACTCCTTGCTCCCAATACAGGGGACATGGGTTCTATCTCTGGTTGGGGAACTAATATCCTGCATCATGCAAAGTGCAGCCTATGTATATACACACACACACACACACCTGGTTATTCTTGGAAGTCTCTTTTGATTGTTCATTTTAAATGCTTTTTAAAAATTCCATGTACCATTATTTAGTGATCCGTATCTAATTGATCCACAATCTGAAATCTTAGGAGATCTATGTCTGCTGTTCAAGTTTCTGCTGATTCTCACTCATGATGACTTGTTTCCTTATGTGTTGGGAAATTGTACCATTAGCCTGTATTTAGTTAAACTTAGTCTGAGTAACCCTGAGGGTAAAGTTGGGGAGGCTTTCCTCCAGGGAGGAGTGACATGAGACACAAGCAACTATGAAATGGAAAAGTAGTGAATGATACATAATAAACTGCCTAGTGGTCTGACACTATGGCAGCAGTGTCCCAGGAGATGAGACGAGAGAAGAAAACATTTGAGATGGATGTTAAAGGCAATGAAAGAAATGGGTAGCTGTGTGATGAAGTCATGTGAGATCATTTGTTTATAAGAAAAAAAAAATTATTTTCACAGTCACAGGGGAATGTTACCATGTACAATTTGGAATCCTTGCTAACCTGGCTGAACAAACAGCCAGGAAGCAGAACTTTGGCACAGAGGATGCTGATACAAGCTTCAGAATTCCTGGGTAATACATCAACGGGGTAGAAGAGAGATTCAAAGATTTGCCATGAAACTGCATTTGTGAAGAGATTTCCCTGGTTGTCCAGTTATTAAGAATCCACCTCCCAATGCAGGGGACACAAGTTCCATTCCTGGTTTGGGAACGGAGATCCCACTTGCCACAGGGCAACTAAGCCTGGCGCTACAACTAGAAAAGCCTGAGAAACTCAACTACTGAGCCTGGGAGCTCTAGAGCCCGTGTTCCACAATAAGAGAAGCCCGAGGACAGCAGCAAAGACCCTGCATAGCCAAAACCAAAAAAGAAAAAGACAGCATTTGTGCACATTTTAATCTAGATCATGTTTGGGGAGATGACATGGGGGAGATTCTGGTAGAGACTGTAGGAAAGTTAAAGACCCTCCATTGATGCCCCCACTTAGGTCTGTCCAAAAGCCTCAGAGACATCAGCACCTCTCCCACTTGTCAGGGAGGTACTGAGCCTGGCCTGGAGCTAACGTTTTTTCCTAACCTATTCCACATGCCTTCTCTGACATTGTGTTTGGAGCCAGAGAGCTTTGTCAATTGCTGATTACAGGAGAAAAACATTATCCAAACTGCAGAGCGGTGCCAAATCCTGCATGTCGTGAATGCCTGGCTAATGCTGCTGAGTTTCTATAATAACTGGTTCATCCTCTGGGTCCAGGAAACTGGGGAGAGATGTGGCTGGCCTGCTAATCCATGCAGCTGCCAGAGCCCAGAGGGATCCTGCTGGGGCCACGGGAAGATAGAAGGGTCTCCTGCAATCCCCACAGCCAGTCCCCACTGGAAAGGGGATCTGAATGGCTTTGAAGACTGGGTCCACTTCTTCTTCAGATTCTCACGCGTACAAGGGGATTCCTGAAGGTCACCAGCAAATCTCAGCACTGGCAGATAAGGACAATGAGAGGAACCTGAGTCTCAGAGAGTGGGTCTGAGGAAAATGCAATTCACCATCCCCTACAGAGAAGCACCTCATCCATTCAGCAAAAACTTATTAAGCGCCTGCTTTGGGTTGGACATGGGAACATGGCGGTGAATCGGAGTCCCAGTCTGGCCTTCCCAGTCTGATGGGGGAGACGGCCTTGTGAGCAGGGGGTGTTAGGGTGCACAATATACAGCTGCCAGGAACCCAGAGGAGGCAGCACATGGTCCACAGTCTGGGGGGTTAGGAGCAGCATGGAGATGAAGGAAGAGCTAGTTGGTTTCCAGCTCCATTTAAAGCATCATAAGGGACTTTGGTGTGCTGTCATTTTCATCAGTCTGGCAAAGAGGGTCGGTGCCTCAGGTGGCAGGAGCCCCACGAACAGAAACATCTCTGTCACAGACTTCCGCACATATCCCCTGACCCTACCAAATGGCATGGGTGATGACCAGAGCACAGAGGAGGGGACCTCAAGCTTCCTTATCATCATGTCTCAGGCTCCCTGGCCCTGCACTCAGGATTCTACCTCTCTAGGTATTGTATTTCTGGGTTGTGCAAAGTAAAGTCATGTCACTCCACACCTGGCCAACAGTGCTTTCCAGAGTTAGAGACTTTTTAAAAATCAAAGTATAGTTGATTTACAATGGTGGGTTCATTTCTGCTGTAGGACAAAGAGATTGGGTTATACATATACATACATTCCTTTTCATATTCTTCTCCATTATGGATTATCAAGGGATACTGAATCTAGTTCCCTGGGTTATATAGTAGGACTTCGTTGTTTATCCATCTTGTATATACTAGTTTGTATCTGCTAAACCCAAACTCCCACTGCACCCCCCTCCATTCCCCCTCCCCCTTGGCAACCACAAGTCTGTTCTCTATAAAGACATATTTATTAATATCATTAATTCATTGACTTTTCAAGGACCTTTATTCTTCCTAGCCCATGCTTGGATTTAGGGAATGGAAAGTATCTTCACTGACAGTCAGCTGGGAACCAGACCCCTCTGTCTGCATTAAGGTGACTTCACTCTTCCCCTGTCTTTGCCTTTGTGCTCCCCAGAGTCTTCTGTCCAGGAAAATGGTTTGATCATTACAAGGAATTGCTGAAACACCCATCAACTCTTCAGTGGAAAGTACCAATGGACAGTTTGCCTCCTAAGATTCTTTGAATCCCTTGAATTCTTGGCTTATTTTAAAATCCTCGTCTTAACTGCTCCCACCAATCATGGAAAGTTGTGTCGTGATTCTTACCCAGTCCCAATCAAGTCTCCTCATTGAATGATTTGCCTGAAGCCACACTTCCAACTCGATAAATTCTGACCTTACCTTGCCCCTTCAGAGCCCCTGGGGAAACTTTGCAAAGTGAGATTCCTCCTTACCTGGTAAGCAATAAACTTAACTTGCTCTTCCCAGCAGACTGTGTTGATGATATTTGGGGAGCCAGTTTTCAACAGTTGCTTTTTGTGACAACCTTCTGAGTTAGAGGGGTTTCGCAGGTGGTGCTAGTGGTAAAGAACCCACTTGCCAGTGCAGGAGATGTAAGAGATTCAGGTTTGATTCCTAGGTAGGATCTCCTGGAGGTGGGCTTGGTATTTATTTTGGGGCTTTCCTGGTGGCTCAGGTGGTGAAGAATCCACCTGCAATGTGCGAGACCTGAGTTTGATCCCTGGGTTGGGAAGATCCCCTGGAGAAGGGAATGGCTACCCGCTCCAGCATTCTGACCTGGAGAATTCCATGGACGTCCATGGGGTCACAAAGAGTCAGACACATGGAGTGACTTTCAGTTTCACTTTCTGAGTTAGACAGGGCAAGCGTTTCTCTCCCCATTTAACAGATAGGGAAGCTGAAGTACTGAAAATCAGAAAGTGTGTCCCAAGTAGGGGCAGCTCCAAAGCCCCAGTCTAAGGAGTTCATCTCCTGACAACAAGCATCAGCTAGTTCCCAGAAGGAAAGTCATCACCAAGCCAAGGATGGTTCAGAGGTGCCTGAACCCAGATGACCATGGGCCTCGGTTAGGAAAGGCTAGGGCAGAGCTCTGTAGAAACCAGACATACAGTAAAGATGGGTAGAAAAATCATTCAGGGGGTTCCCCCAGCATGCAGGTGACCAGGACTCGGTGATAAAACTGAGAATGGGAGGGACTGCCATTGTGAGGAATTAAAGGACAAACATTTGGACCCAAGTACAAGAATGTTCAATGTTCATCCAAGCTCTGTTACTAACATCAAAAGGAGGCACCCCAGAATCCCTGGGGGAGTCCAGTGGTTGAGGCTCTGAGTTTTCACTGCCTAGGGTGCTGATTCAAACTGTGGTTGGAGAACTAAGATCCCTCAAGCCTCTTGATGTGCTGTTGTTCAATTGTTATGTCGTGTCCAACTCTTTGTGACACTTAGGAACTGCCGCATGCCAGGCTTCCCTGTCCTTCACTAACTCTCGGAGTTTGCTAAAACTCATGTGCATTGAGTTGATGATGCCATCCAACCATCTCATTCTCTTCTCTTGCCCTCAATCTTTGCATCAGGTGGCCAAAGTATTGGAGCTTCAGCTTCAGCATCAGTCCTTCTCATGAATACTAAGGGTTGATTTCCTTTAGGATTGACTGGTTTGACTCCTTCCAGTATAAAGGACTCTCAAGAGCCTTCTCCAGCATCGCAGTTTGAAAGCATTAATTCTTCAGTGCTCAGCCTTCTTTATGGTCCAACTCTTACATCGTACATGACTACTGGAAAAACTGTAGCTTTGATTATATGCATCTTTATCAGCAAAGTGATGTCTCTATCTTTTAATACACTGTCTAGGTTTGTCATAGCTTTTCTTCCTAGGAACAAGCATCTTCTAATTTCATGGCTGCGGTCACCATCCACAGTGAGTCACTCAGTGTGGCCAAAATAAAATAAAATAAAATGAGGAGACATCCAAATGATTCATCATCAGTAGACTGGAAACACAAAGTTGGATTATTTCTACAATAGGGCCCTATTGTGTTGTAAAAATGAATGGGTTAGAACCACACTCAATAATCTCAGGAGGCCAGAGGTGGGGGGCAGGAAGCAGGTGACAGAGTGAGAGGAAAACAGAGTGTGACTCCATTTCTATGAAGTTCAAAGACATGTAAATGACACAATCTATTATGTAGGGATACAAGCAAGTGAAATAAAGCTTTAAAGAAGGGCAAAGTGTGTTAATCACTCAGTCAAGTCTGACTCTCTGCAACCCCATGGACTGTAGCCTGCCAGGCTCCTCCCCTGTCCTTGGAATTCTCCAGGCAAAAAAGGCAAGGGAACCAGAAACACAGCTCAGAACCACAGGGTTCTGCCCAGGAGGGCGAGGCATGGATGGAATCAGAGCACTAGGGGTCTTTAAAGAGAGCCCCTCATTCTTTTTCTCCAGCAAGTGGTCATCCCGGTGTTCAGTGCATCTCAGTCACCCATAACTGAACTCATTTCTGTAATTTTTATTTTATATTGGAGTACAGTTGATTAACAATGCTGAACTAGTCTCAGGAGTACAGCAGAGTGATTCAGTTATGTGGATACATGTGTTTATTCTTTTTCAAATCATTTTCCCATTTAGGTTATTACAGAGTATTGAGCAGAGTTTCCTGTGCTATATAGGAAGTCTTTGTTGGTTATCTATAAATATTTAAATATAGCAGTGAATGCATGTCAATCCCATACTCCCAATCTATCCCCCTCCCCCCCCCACCGCCGCCACCCCCGCCACACACACACTTCTCTCCTGGTAACCATAAGTTTATTCTGTAAGTCTGTGAGTCTGTTTCTGTATTATAAATAAGTTCGTTTCTATCGTCTTTTTAAGATTCTGCCCATAACTGATATTATATATTTGTCGCTCTCTGTCTGACTTACTTCATTCAGTATAATAATCTCCAGGTCCATCCATGTTGCTGCAAATAGCATTATTTTACTCTTTTTAATGGCTGAGTAGTATTTCATTGTTTATATGTACCACATTTTCTTTATCCATTTGTCTGTTGATGGACATTTAGGTTGCTTCCTTGCTTTGTCTATTATAAACAGACCTGCAATGAACATTGGGATGCATGTCTTTTCAAATCATGTTTGTGTCCAGATATATGCCCAAGAGTAGGATTGCTGGGTCATATGATAGCTCTATTTTTAGTTTCTTAAGGACCTCCAGACAATTCTCCATAGTGGCGGCACCAATTTACATTCCCACCAACAGTGTAGGGAGAGTTCCTTTCTCTCCACACCCTCTCCAGCATTTATTGTTTGTAGCATTATTGACCTTTAAAACACCGTTTTGTGCCTAACCCCAAATTTACTCAAAATGATGAAAAACAAGAGATGTGAGCTGTGCCTCTATATCTGCCAACACCTTCCTCCTGCTCTTTCTTTTCAGGCCCCACCTCTGTCTACTTATCTGGGACATGATCAGACACAGTGGTTTTCAGGTATGTGCCTCTTGTGCCCTGGATCAAGTCCCAGTGGACCGTTTTAATTTTTAATCATTTCTAATCCAATCATTTCATTTTAGGTATATTTTCTCGAGGGGCTTCTCAGGTAGCACAGTGGTAAAGAATGGTAAAGAATCTCACTGCCAATGCAGGAGATGCAGGAGCCTTGAGTTCAATGCCTGGGCCAGGAAGATTCCCTTGGCGAAGGAAATGGCAACCCACTCCAGTATTTTTGCCTGGAAAATCCCATGGACAGAGGAACCTGGCAGGTTATAGTCCACTGGATCATAAAGATTTGGACACAACTTTGCAACTAAACCACAACATATTTTCTGTATTTGGTGTTAGTACTTTTTATACCCACAGAGTTTGAAAACCGAATTAAAAAAATCACTAAACTCTTCCTCAGGAAGTCTGCTGCTGCCAGTTCAGAGCCCTCAAAACACTTGGAGGGTCAGCAGGTCCAGAGGAGCTGAGGACAGTGTGGAACCCCAGGAGTACTCCCGGCCCCTGCCGGCTGCACAATAGCTGCTCCCCGCGGGAGAAAAGCACCCCCCCCTCCTCAGGGCCTTTGCTGGGGAAGGGATCCTGGGCTGAAGGCCTCTACATGACCCAAACTTCCAACAAAAAGGAATTATTGCTTCACTTGTGGCTCAGCAGGTAAAGAATCCATCTGCAATGCAGGAGACCTGCGTTTGATCCCTGGGTTGGGATCTGGAGAAGGGAAAGGCTATCCACTCCAGTATTCTGGCCTGGAGAATTCCATGGACTGTATAGTCCGTGGGGTTGCAAAGAGTCAGACATGACTGAGCCACTTTCACTTTTCATGATTCCTTAGTAGTGCTTTATTAATATTTTAAGGACTTGCCTGGTGGTACAGTGGATAAGAATCCACCCGCCAATGCAGGGGACACTGGTTCGATCCCTGATCTGGGAAGATTGCATATGCTACAGAAAACTAAAGACCATGCACCACAACTACTGAAGCCCATGAGCCTAGAGTCCGTGCTCCGCAACGAGAGAAGCCACTGCAATGAGAAGGCCACGCACCCCAACTAGAGAGGGACCTCTCACAGCAACAAACACCTAGTGCAACCAAAAATAAATAAATAAGTTATAAAAAATATTTTAATATTATGCATCATTCCACAAAAACAAACAATGGTGTTTTGTTTGACTTTATTATCAAAATAACATCAGGAAAGTTTGGTGTGGGGGCAACTGGGGAACTACCGACAATTCCACCTCTTAAATATTGTTTTCTAGACTTAGGTGGTATTTTGCCCAAAACACTCATTTGTTTTTGAGATTATAGGTTGGGAATACTTAATGATATGAAAAGATCTTCAGAGTATGTTTTTAAGTGTAAAAAAAAAAAAAAAGTAAGCTACTTAATGTAAACTCCTCTAACATTGTTCAAAACAGGGTAATGCCTGTCAAAGGCCAGTATCAGGTCCCTTCCACACACCCAAGGACTGAAAATGATTGAAGACAAGAAGTCTATTCTCCGAAGAACCACATCCTATAGAGCCGCAGCCAGCCTGGGTACAACTGGGGACCAAAATAGACATGAATCCACCCCCTCTTTCCTGCCCCTTGCCCTTTAAAACTCAATAAAAAACTGAACCCCTCACCCTTCAGGGCCAATACCACTCTATGCATCTGCCCCCTTTCCTTCTTTGGAAAGGAAATAAAAAGCTCTTTTTTTCTCTCCTTGTTAATACCTCTGCGAATTCTTTCACAATCTAAGATTTTTGGTGAGCTGTATGGAAAATCGTCACTATCCAAATTCCTTTCACCTCAAGTTCCAGCTCAGGCTTCTTCATCATCCAGCAAGACATCCATCAAACTGTAAGTTATTCCTTTGACAGGGTTTTCTTGGGAAAATAGTGGCAGAATCAAGGTGGCAAAAAGTCCAACATTGGATCTATCACCACCTAGGTTGGAATTTGGCCTTGGGGGACGACTCCCGTTCATCTTCCTCTTGTCCTTGATTCATCATCTCAGAGTCAGGGCCACTTGACTCCAGGATGAATCCTTGTAGGAGATGCTCCTTCTGAATTCCAGGACTCCCATAATGGCCTCTGTCCTCAAAATTTTCTCTTTATGCTTCTTCCTAAATTGTCATTATGTGCAACTGTCAATGTGCTGTGGTGAAAGACTCCCCTTGGGATATTTTCCTCAAACATTGGAAAGATCTCAAATTAGATGACCTCAGACCCAAACAAATGGTCTTCTTCTACAACACGGCTTGGCCTTGATATAAATTGAGTGACCAAGAGGTCTGGAGCAAGGATGGCTCTCTCAACTATGATGCTATTCTCCAACTTGATCTTTACTGTCACTGCCTTGGCAAATGGTCTGAAATTCCTTATGTCCAGGCCTTCTTTCAACTCCCCCAAGACCCCAAGTGTGGTCCTCTTGCTGCATGCTATTATTAATGCCTATCTCACTTCCCCCTAAATGGCAACCCACTCCAGTGTTCTTGCCTGGGAAATCCCACGGATGGAGGAGCCAGGCAGACTACAGTCCATGGGGTCGCAGAGTTGGACACGACTGAGCGACTTCACTTCACTCACTTCTCCCTTTCTCAGATCCTGAGCATCTCCCTATTTCCACTCCTGCCCTCCTTAACCCCCCACTTAGCCACATCCTCCTCCTCCCCTTCACCTCACTGAATCTCCTTCTTTAAGTCAGGACTCCTCTCCTGGACCCCCAGCACCCTCTCCTTCCCTAGCACCAGCCTCTCCTCTGCGGGCCTCTAGTTCTTCTCGCCTTCATCACACCCAATCTGGATGTTCTCTTCAGCCTTCTCTGGAGCCAGCAGCCCACCGATGGCCCTTACATGAAGCAGCTGGTTCTGAAGGAATCATTTGCATTTCTGTTCATTTTCCTGTGTCTGAGTTGTCCCTCACTGACCTCAAACTAGGCCATTTCTCAGAAGAGCCCACCAAATTTACTAAAGAATTTGAATATCTTACTTTAAGACCTTTCTTGACTTGACTTATATATCATTATCTCCACTTGC
The DNA here is from genome assembly GCF_023699985.2 of Odocoileus virginianus. NCBI lineage: Eukaryota > Metazoa > Chordata > Mammalia > Artiodactyla > Cervidae > Odocoileus > Odocoileus virginianus. The sequence goes on along the minus strand of NC_069684.1, from coordinate 34,804,296 downwards.
ACGAATACCATAGAAAGACCTAGAATCTGGACTAAAGCTCAGGAATTTGGGGACAGGCTTAACGGGCACCAACCCAGCGTTTATGCACCAGAAGCCACAGTGCTCCCTGACGTTGGCCCCAGCTGGAACTATCAGGAAGGATCCCAAGAAAGACATCGATAGAACCATATGCTTACTTGCTTCATTGAAGGCATGAAAAGGGCCACCACCAAGGCCATAAACAATGACAAAATTAAAGAAATGACTCAGGCCCAGAGGAAAACCCCAGTCTTTTCCTGTCGTAACTTTCAGAGGCTTTATGCCTTTTCACCAATTTAGATTTAACCTCTGAAGAGGCAAGACAATCTTGGCGATGCATTTCATCTCCCAGTCAGCCCCTGATATCTGTCACAAACTCCAGAAATCAGAGAAGGGCCCTCAGACTCCCCAACCCGAACTAACCAACCTGATGTTTGAGGGCTTTGATAAGCAAGATGAGAATGGATGAGACGAAAAGAGGGAGCAAGGCCCATGATGGTCTCAAGAGCAGAAACAATCTTTCAAACAATTGCCTCCACAATCAGAGGTGCCCTTTGAAGGGCATGGCAACCCATTCCAGTATTCTTGCCTGGAGAATCCCATGGACAGAAGCGGCTGGCGGGCTACAGTTCATGGGGTCACAAAGAGTCAGACACAACTGAGTGGCTAACTTTTGGAATAACACATGCCCGAGTCCCCTCAACCAACAAAGAAAACACCAACTGGGCCCCAGTGCTGGCTCCTGCTTCAGCTGCAAACAACGAAGCCCTGGAATGGAGATTTTCCCAGGAAAATGTACCTCCAGGACTGTGCCCCCTTTGTGAACTAACAGGGCACTGGAAGCAGGATTGCCCACTCCTTGATAAGAGGGAACAGAACCTCCTTCCAGAGCCAGGGAACCCTCCTGAATGGATTCCTTCCATCCCCAGAAATCGTCAAGGACTTCTACAGTCTCCAGACTGATGGCCCTGACCTAGGACGTGGCTCCACGACATAAGATTGATGCAGCCGAGCCTTGGGTAACTCTATCCATAGTAGGTAAGAAAATCAATTTCTTAATCAGTACTGGAGAAGAGAGGTTAAGAGAACCTTCTCTTCTTGAATTTTTGGGCCCCTTGATTTCCTCACTGATCACCATCATTGGCATAGAAGGCAAACCTCATCCCATACTCCAAACCTCTGACTTACCATGCTCACTGGGAGATCAGATCTCTCATTCTTTCCTTGTCCTTCCCAATTGTCCCACCCTTCTCCTAGGCAGGGACCTTATGACCAAACTAGGGACTCAACTAATTCTCCAGCCACAAGCCTCCTTCCTCCGCGTCTTAGGAGACCTTCCCGCTGATGCTCAGCCCTCCAATCTCCCACCAGAAATACAGACTCCCTTAATGCTGTGTGACATTGATACCCCGGGAGGGTCTCTCACCTAACTCCTGTCACTATCACGAGACCCCTCTCTCGCTTTCCCCACCACTCCCAATATCCTATAAAACTGGAAGTTCTATGTTTTTCTTTCCTGTTTTTTTTTTTTTTTTTTGCTGTGGTGGGTCTTCTGTTTTTTTTTTTTTTTAAGATTTATTTACTGTTTATTTTTGGTTGTGCTGGGTTTTCATTGCTGCATGTGGGCTTTTTCTAGTTGCAGGGAGTGGGGGCTACTCTCTGCTTGTAGTGCGTGGACATCTTACTGCGGTGGCTTCTCCTGTTGCGTAGCATGTGTTCTAGGACTCATGGGCTCCAATAGCTGCAGCGCGTGGGCTCAGCAGTTGTGACGCACAGGTTTATTTGCCCCTCGGCATGTGGAATCTTAGTTCCTGGACCAGGGATTTAAGTTGCATCCTGTGCATTGAAAGGCAGATTCTTAACCACTGAGCTACCAGGAAAGTCCCCAGATGGGAAGTTCTTAGGGGACTCAAACCCCTCACTGCCCTTAAAGCTTCTCTTAACCCCTCTTCTCCATTCCACTAACTTAGAATTGGCCCTAAAAGATCACCACGCTCTGTCTTATTTGCAAGCAAATAAACCCCCAAGGACATCATCTAACCAACCCACCAATTAAGGGGACAGCTGCCAGGCCAGGAGTGGCAATTAGATTTCACCCATATGCCCATTCATTAAAAATGCAAATAGCTGTTAACACTTATAGACACTTTCTCTAGGTGGATTGACCTTCCCCACCACACCTGAAAGGGCCTCTGAAGTAACTCGGCTTCTTCTTCAAGAAAATCCCTAGATTCATTCTTCCCACCTCTCTTCAGAATGGCAATGGCCCAGTTTTCACCTCTTAAATTACCCAACAGGTGTCTCAAGTTTAGGTATTAAATATACATTACATGCAGCCTGGCATCCTCAATCTTAAAAAAAAATAATAATAGAAAAGGCTCACTCCTCCAAGTTTGCCTTGGAGCTTAATCAGAGCTGACTAGAACTCCTCCCCTAGTCCCTTTTCCAACTCCAGGTTATTCTGAGGCCCCTTTATACCTCTATCCCTTTGAATTCATGTAAGGATGCCCACAAAGCCTCCTCCTCTGGACTCTTACCTTCCAGCCCTAAAACTAACCTGCAGTCTTTACAAACCCACGCTAATAAATACCTACCCCAACCTCAGGACTTGCCACTGTCTACAGTCCTACAACCTGGGGACTGGATCCTGTTAAAGGACCTCCCCAGACATACCACACCCTTCCTACTCCCGTATAAGGGTCCATTTCAGGTACTACTCAGAACTCTGACAGCAGACAAGGTCTCAGGACACCCACCCTGGATCCATCTGCCGCAACTCATGCCTACTGATCCCCACTGGGGCCCTCAACACAGGCCCTCTACTCCTGTCAGCAGTTACCTGACACAAGACTACAGACTTACCAGAACCCAGACCACCAAAACTGTGAGCACAACTCACAATTAATATGCCTGAATGGGCTGTCACACTCCTTGTTTTCTTACTTCTCCTTCTGTACTTAATGATTGTTTTACCTATACTTTGCCTTTTTCCTGGGGAGAGTATCATTCAACCCAAAACAACCTACACGGCCCCCCACCAGGTAGGGACAGCTCTACACCCCCATTCAGCAGGAAGAAGTTACATAAGATATGACCGCCGCTACAATTCCCAATAAATGAGCCAACTGGGTTACACATAAACTTAAGAATGAGTTAATATTCAGAGAGGGGAAATGGAAACCCATCTAACATTGTTCAAAATAGAGTAATGCCTGTCAAAGGCCAGTATCAGGTCTCTTTCAGACATCCAAAGACTGGAAAATGACTGAAGACAACAAGTCTATTCTCAGAAGAACCACATTCTATAGAGGAACGGCCCCACCTGGATACAACTGGGGACCAAAATAGACATGAACCCACACCTTCATTCCTGCTCCTTGCCCTTTAAAAACCTAATAAAAGACTCAACCCCTCATTCTTCAGGGCTGCTCGATGCCTCTGGCTCCTTCCCTCCCTTGGAAAGAGAATTTAAAAACTCTCTTTTTTTCCCTTATTAATATTTTTGTGAATTCTTTCACAACCTGCATCAATTCACCTAACATTTTACAGTATGTTCAAAAAGATGTCTGTCCATTTGTAGGAGGAGGGAATTCCTAGATAAATATGTAAGTGAAGGCCACATTCATATTTTTGATGAATATGGCCTAAGAATTTCATTTCTAGGTTTACACCCAAGAGAAATGAAAAGATGTCCACACAAAAGCAAGTATGTGAAAGGTCATACAAGCATCAATCATAATAGCCCAAAATAAGAAATAACCCAAATGTCTACCAACTGTTAAATGGATAAATAAAAAATGTGGCATATCCATAGAGTAGATTATTATTTTACAACGAAAAATAAATTAAGTATTGACGTATACTAAAACATGGATGAACTTTGAAAAGATAATGACAAGTAAAAGAAGCTAGACATAAAATGTCACATATTATATGATGTCATGTGTATGAAACATCCAGAATGAGCAATTTTTTCAGAGACAGAAAATAGAAAATAGGTTGCTTAGGGCTGGGGAGAATGGGGATTATTTGCTACCAGGTTGGTTTCTTTTATTGAGGAGATTCAGGTCAGGTCAGGTCAGTCGCTCAGTCATGTCCGACTCTTTGCAACCCCATGGACTGCAGCATGCCAGGCCTCCCTGTCCATCACCAACTCCCGGAGTCCACCCAAACCCATGTCCATTGAATCAGTGATGCCTTCCAACCATCTCATCATCTGTCGTCCCCTTCTCCTCCTGTCCTCAATCTTTCCCAGCATCAAAGTCTTTTCCAATGAGTCAGTTCTTTGCATCAGGTGGCCAAAGTATTGGAGTTTCAGCTTCAAAATCAGTCCTACCAATGAACACCAAGGACTGATCTCTTTTAGGATGGACTGGTTGGATCTTCCTGCAGTCCAAGGGACTCTCAAGAGTCTTCTCCAACACCATAGTTCAAAAGCATCAGTTCTTCGGCACTCAGCTTTCTTTATAGTCCAACTCTCACATCCATACATGATCACTGGAAAAACCACAGCCTTGACTAGACGGACCTTTGTTGACAAAGTAATAAATATTCTAAAATTAGATTATGGTAGTGACTGCAAATACTTCTGTTGTTCAGTCGCTAAGTCATGTCTGACTCTTTGTGACCACATGGATTGCAGCACGCTAGGTTCCCCTGTCCTTTACTGTCTCCCGGACCTTGCCTAAACTCATGTCCATTGAATTGTTGATGCCATCCAGCCATCTCATCCTGTGTCATCCCCTTCTCCTCCTGCCCTCAATACTTCCCAGTGTCAGGGTCTTTTCCGATGTATCAGCTCAATGTATCAGGTGGCCAATGTATTGGAGCTTCAGCTTCAGCATCGGTCCTTCCAATGAATGTTCAGGGTTGATTTCCTTTAGGATTGACTAGTTTTACCTCCTTGCTGTCCAAGGGACTCTCAAGAGTCTTCTTCAGCACCACAAGTCAAAAGCATCATTTCTTCGGCACTCAGCCTTTTTTTACAGTACAACTCTCACATCTGTACAGGACTACTGGAAAAATCAAAGCTTTGACTATATGGGCCTTTGTTGGCAAAGTGATGTCTCTGCTTTTTAATATGCTGTCTAGGTCTGTCATAGCTTTCCTTCCAAGGAGCAAGCATCTATTAATTTTGTGTCTGCAGTCACCATCCACAGTGATTTTGGGCTATAAGTGGGTGAATTCTCTATTTTTATTTATTTATTTTTAATTGGAGGATAACTGCTTTACAATTCTGTGCCAGCCTCTGCTATACAACACAAATCAGCCGTAATTACGCAAATATCCCCTCCCCCCTGGGCCTCCCTCTCCTCTCCCACCCTACCCCTCCAGGTCATCACAGAGCAGCAGACTGGGCTCCCTGCACTATACAGCAGCCTCCTATTAGCCATCTATTTTACACATGATAGTATATGGAGAAGGAAGTGGCACCCCACTCCAGTACTCTTGCCTGGAAAATCCCATGGACAGAGGAGCCTGGTAGGCTGCAGTCCACGGGATCGTGAAGAGTCGGACACGACCGAGCAACTTCACTTCCACTTTTCACTTTCATGCATTGGAGAAGGAGATGGCAACCCACTCCAGTGTTCTTGCCTGGAGAATCCCAGGGACGGGGGAGCCTGGTGGGCTGCCATCTATGGGGTCGCACAATGTCGGACACGATTGAAGAGACTTCACAGCAGCAGCAGCAGTATATGTATATCAATACTACTTTCTCAATTTGACCTACCCTCTCCTTCCCCTGCTGTGTTCACAAGTCCATTCTCTACGTTTGTATCTTTTGTGCAAATAGGTTCATCAGTACCATTTTTCTAGATCCCATATATATGTGCTAATTTGGCTTTCTCTTTCTGACTTACTTCACTCTGCATAACAGGCTCTAGCTTCATCCACATCTCTAGAACAGACTCAAAATCATTCTTTTCTATGGCTGAGTAATATTCCATTGTATGTACGTACCACAACTCATCTGTTGGTGGACATCTAGGTTGCTTCCATGTCATGGCTATTGTAAATAGTGCTGCAATGAACATTGCGGTACATGTGTCTTCTTGAATTATGTTTTTTTTCAGGGTATATGCCCAGTAGTGGGATTGCTAGGTCATATGGCAGTTTTATTCCTACTTTTTTTTGAAGAAATCTCCACACTGTTCTCCATAATGGCTGTATCAAGTTACATTCCCACAACAATGCAGAGAGTTTCCCTTTTCTCCACATCATCCTCTCCAGCATTTATTGTTCGTAGACTTTTTAAAAAACATTTATTTAGTTAGTTGTGGCATGTGGGACCTAGTTCCCTGACCAGGGATTGAACCCAGGCTACCTGCACTGGGAGTGCAAGTCTTAACCACCGGACTACCAGGGAACTCCCTGTTTGTAGATTTTTTTTTTTTTTTTTGATGATGGCCATTCTGGTCGGTGTGAGGTAATACCTCATTATAGTTTTAGTTTGCATTTCTCTAATCATGAGTGATGTTGAGCATCTTTTCATGTGTTTATTGGCCATCTGCATGTCTTCTTTGGTGAAATGGATGAATTCTCTATTATGCAAATTCTACCTCAATAAAGTTGCTAAGAAAAAAAAAAATCACAAATTGTTAATAGGACTGTCCACAGGATGATGTGTGGGTGTAATTTGCTTCTTTTCACTTGTCTATATTTTCTGAATTTCTGACTACTTTTTAAAAGGAAAAGGGTTATAATTAAAAGATTGTTTCACAGTGACTATGCACATCAATATTCTTTCTTTGTTTCTTTTGTCCTGACTATGGTTCACAACCTTCAGACTGCTTTCTGAAAACAAAAAGATTTTTTTCTTCATGTAATACCAATCAATAAACATTTATTAAGGCCTTATTGGGTCTTACCATATACTCTTAAAACAGTGAAAATGTTAGTCGTTCAGTCATGCCCGATTCTTTGTAACACCATGGACTGTAGCCTACCAGGCTCCTCTGTTGATGGAATTCTGCAGGCAAGAATAATGGAATGGATAGCCATTCCCTTTTTCCAGGAGATTGTCCCAACCCAGGGATAGAACCCGGGTCTCCTGTGTCTCCTGCATTGCAGGCAGATTCTTTACCTGCTGAACCATCAGGGAAGACTTTTCACCTCACAGACTAGCAAAAAACAAAATGCTGACATTACCAAATGTTGGGAGAGATGTAGAAATGTGAACTTTTGATGACAGCGGAGTCATGGAATTTGATATGGTTGTTGCTGGCCAAAATTTTGACTTTCTCTGCCCATCAAAGCCAAATAAAAAATATTAAGACTTAGGCTCTTGATTTCTTTCTCTGGCCTTGTTTCAATGACAGTCATAGGCTGGCTTCAGTAACCCAGTAATTGAGTCTGGCAGTTTGGTGGCTCTGCGGAACTTCCTTCTGATGTGTAACTACAAGAGGAAGGGTGTTGTAAGGGTAAACACCAGATACAGGATGTATTTAGCATAGCGTCAAAGGCTAACAGGTTCGAAATGTAGCTCCTGCAGAGCTATGAGGCAGAAAAGCAAACTTATTTACAGACATTCAGAGTTAGGAGCAGTTAAAGTAAAAAAAACTAGAAATGTTCAGGCCTGCTCACTGTTCTCTTTATCTCCTTTATTCTCAGGAAAAGAAAAGGAAAAAAAAAAACTCAACCCTCTTCTTTTTCCTCTTCACTGCAACATGGTCACTTGAGCAATGTCTGTGAAAATGTTATTTATTCGGACCAATTGACTCAGCAGTTCAAAGTCTAGAAATCTGCTGTACAGAAACACTTGGGCACGCAGGAGGTTTGTTGCAGCCCTACCATAAGAATGAAAATGTGGGAACAACATCACTGTCCATTGTCGGCACACTAATTAAATCCTGAGTGACATTTGAACTGTGATATTCAGGGCAACCTTTAGAAGAGCAAGGACAGATGAACTGCAGCGGTGTACCTGGGAAGATAGGAATGATACATGGAGGGTGCGTGGAAGACAGCAAATTGTACAACGTGTCTACCATTATTCTGTTTCCTTTTTTTTTTTAAGTAGGTAACCACCTCTGTATGAATATGAATATGTTTCTTGGAACGTATCTGAAGGGTCGCACACCAGACTTTTAACAGTGGGAAGAAAAGTAGGAAGGAAAGGGAAGATTCTGTTTTGAAATTTTTTATAATCAGCATAGAGTATTTCTGTTATTTTAAAAAGCAAGTGTCTGGGACTTCCCAGCTGGCCCACTGGTTGAGAGTGTGCCCGCCAATGCAGGGACACAGGTTTGAGCCCTGGTCCGGGAAGATTCCAGCTGCTATGGGGCAACAAAAACCCCATGTGCCGCAACAGCTGAAGCCCACACACTCTAGAGGCCATGCTCAGCAACAAGAGAAGCCACAGCAATGAGAAGCCCTCACATCACTGCTCGGGAGTAGCCCCTGCTCATAACGACTAGAAAAAACCTTTACAGAAACCAAGACCCAGTGCAGCTAAAAATAAATAAATTTGAAATAATAATTTTTTAAACAGTAGAAAGACACTCAATTGATTCTTTTCTGCCCTTAAAAGGAAAGAAACTGGAAGCATCTTTAAAAATATAAACTGCTAGAATTTTATATTGAGAATTGTCATATGGATCACATAACATACTACTCACACACACGCTGTCCACCCCCAGCACTTCCTTTCCTCCTGAGAACTGTTCAGTGATCTCTGTAGTTTTTACCATCAACTGATCATCTGTGTATTTACAGGTGTATTTTCTATTTCTGCACCAGAGTATAAGCAACCTGAGGGCCAGAACTTTGCCCTCTGGCAGACAATTTTGTTTTCTGTTCTAACTCCAATTCCTGATTTATAGCAGGACCTCAGTAAATATTTGTTGAATGAACCTTGACCAGCAGAGGAAGGGCGAGGTAACTTCAGAGTATGCAGCTTGCATATTTCATCACAAATCAGAAATTAAAGGTTTTGCTACCCCAGTAAAGACATTGTCAGGAGGGAAAACTTTACTCTCTTGTGTTCTATGATTGTGTGTGTGAAAGTGGCTCAGCTGTGTCCACTCTTTGCAACCCCATTGACTGTAGCCTGCTAGGTTCCTCTGTCCATGGAATTCTCCAGGCAGGAATACTGGAGTGGGTTGCCATTTCCTTCTCCAGGGGGATCTTCCCGACTCAGGGACAGAACATGAATCTCCTGCATTGCAGGCAGATTCTTAAATGTCGGAGCCAACAGTTCTGTGATTGGTGGTGGTAGTGGTGCTTTAGTAGCTAAGTCATGTCCGACTCTTGCGACCTCATGGACAGAGGAGCCTGGCAGGCTACAGTCCATGGGATTCTCCAGGCAAGAATACTGGAGTGGGTCCTGCAAATTAAAACTGACAACAGATTAGCAAGAGAAAAAGGGTTTTATTCCCGTATATAACGAATTTGCAGAAAAACGTAACTCAAAGTGATTAGCACTGGGGGCTTATATACCATTTTAATAGGGAAAGAGAAGGGAGGGAAGGGAGAGTAGATAGAATATATGACAGTTTTATGACAATGTCTGTTTATAAGAGTTGATCATCCCTGGTTAACCCTAAAGAGGAAATTTATGAAAAACTGAGTTATTTGGGGGAGCTTCTGCTTTGGGACAGATAAGGGAGTTCAGAAGAAAAAAAATCTGGTTCTCAAATGCCTTCAGCTCAAAATAATTCTCATGCCGCAGTGGCTTATGGTGGATTCCTTCAACATTTAATTTTGCATCACAGCTGTGTATGCTTTTGTACAGTCAGCCAGCTCAGGGGCCCTGAAGGCAGGAACCATATCTGACTCATCTTAGAATCCCCAGCACTGAGCTAGTAGGTGGAAGGTATTTAATAAACATCACTGCGTGAGAAGCTTTTCTGAATAGCTCATCTGTAAGGCAAGCAAGAAAGGGAACAACCTAAGAACAACCTAAAACTCTGTGAACATACACATAAATATACTTCTTTACTGGGCAAAAATCCCAAATTCAAAAGGGGTATAAAACCCTCCCTCAAAAGGTAAAAAATACCAGTTTGGCTGGTAGTGTCAACTAAAAAACTATGCGCAACACAAAAGTTGAGTTAGGTTTTATTCGGTGGGAATGTTAGGACTCCAGCCTAGGAGACAGTATCTTTGGTGACTCCAAGGAGGCAGGGAAGGTGCCAATCCATATGCAAGTTTGCAACAAGGAGAAGGTAATCTGAATATTAAAAGTTACTTTTAATTAAGAGAAAACTAAATCTCTCACGTGAAGAGATTTAGCTATCTTTTATGTATGGGAAGATGCAAGCATCTGGGCTTGCTGAAATCATTTCTTTCATATGCATGTAGCTATCTGGGGCCAATCCTACTTTCTTTATTGTTCACATACTAATTTCTTGTTAACCGTTAGAGACGGTGAATGTAGCGGATGGCCACCTCTCACAATCCCCCCAGCTCTTCAGAGCTTACCAGGGAGGAAGGAGCTGATGACTTCCAAATAGCTGGCTTTGTTTCACCTGGGCTCAGAAATTTGCATTTGGAAAAGCCTTGTTTACTGGTAGAGCAGAAAATATTCCATTTCACAGTAGAAATTGATGTCTTTTCTTTCCCCTTGCAGTTATATTCTTCCAGCATATTTATTATAGGTTCTGACCCAAAGCATTGCTGCAAATCAAATAAGCAGAGGGGTAATTCTTCCTGCTAAGAAGGGGGACCCTTCCCTACCTACTTCCATAAGATGCTGTGCTAAGGTCCTGACTGTTTTTCAGGGGAGTAAAATGCAGGAATCAAAGACTTTGATGTACACTTATAGCTACACACACCCTACACCCAACACACATGCAACACTTGCCTGGCACAGGAAAGGGCTGGGAGCCAGGACAACCCACGTGAGAGGCCTCTTGCCTCCTCCTTCCAAGGACATCTCCTGAGAAGCTGGGAGAAGAGGAGAGAAAATGAACGGGTTCTTTCAGAGAGTATGGAGAGATTTGCAACTCATGTAACAGAATTCCTGAGTTTAAAGTTTGAACACTATGATGACCTGAGGTGAGGGAATAGTGACAGTTTACAGAACTCACAGAAAAGTTAATTCATTTGTTCCAGTGATATAGATATTCCAAGAAGGAATTAATCAGGGTGACCTTGGGAGTAGAGAGGGCCATGGACCTTTTCAGGAATTTAAAGCAGAAGCCTTAGCCACAGAAAATATGCACAGCCACCTCACTTTTGTACACAGTTTGGGGCATTCCTTGGACCTCTGACAGCTCATTTGTGGGACTCTTGCCCAGATTAAGAAACTGTGCTTTGCAGTAAATGGGACATAGTATATTGACTCTTCTGAGAAATAAGAATAAATTAAAGTCATAGTACAAGAAGCACTGCCAAGACATAAGCCCCTGTCTGTGGAGCTGGTATCTATGGGTCTGGCAGGAGTAAAACTCTGTCCAGAGTAAACCCAAAGACACCATTAAGATGGAACCAAGAGACACCCTTGGCATCACATTAGCAAGACCCGGGACCAGGTCCAAACAGGGCGGACTTTAATTGAAAACAGAAGCATCTTTGTCTTTGCTGAATCATCTTTGTCTTTCCTGGATTCAAAAAGCTGTTTGCAATGAATGGAATAAGAGGCAGGAGACTGGAATATTAATTCTCAGCCTTGCTTTTCTTGTTTTTTTTTTTTAACTTTTTTTAAAATGGTTTTTATGTTGTCGGGTTTTTTTTTATATATATATTGAGATCAGCCTTGGGGTTTTTATTTTTTCTTTTTTTTAAGCTCAAGGTAAGTTTCACAGATGATTTAAAGCTATTCTAAAAATCTCAAAAGGAATAAAAGTAAATTAATATATATATATACACATATATATGTGTATTTGCATACCATGGAGTGAGTGCAGACCCCAGACTCACCCCAAACAGCTCCCAGTGGCAGGAACTGCATGTTGTTTTGGAAAAGATTCTATTTTCTCCTAAATTGAGCAGCTCCTCAGCCTCCCTGGACATTCTCTCTGTAATCCTCGTCCTCATTTCTGGAGCCACTGATATTAAATGTATGCCCTTTGCTGCCTAATAATCCTGCAACCAAACCTTTTATGGTTTTCAAGACCCAGCAAATCTTTCCTCCCAGGGAGGAGGAGGAGGGCTGTGGTACTTCAGCCTCAGCCCCCAGTCCTACTTCTCTTGGGAGGTCTACGCGGGCTTGTTACTCAGACCTGAGCTCTCTTCCCAGACCTTCACACTAGACGGGCATCTTCTACTAAATATTTAAATATTAGCAGCCACATCACCCTGGGCCAGGAATTAAGGTGAAGCAAATGAAGCGTTTGCCTTGGGCAAAAAATTCAAGAGTGCCAAGAACCACAGAAATCAAGAGAGTTCATATTTTGAAATATCAACACCGAAAATCCACAATGAGCAAAATATCAAAATTTTAAATAAGAACCTGATGCAAGAGGAAATATATATAACCCCCAGTACATTTTAATGTATTCTTAATAGTTGATTGTTTTCCAAATATCAAAATGGTTGAAAAAATATTTAAAAATTGGAAAGTAGGCATATTAAAACTCACATTACTTGAAGTTTACATATTTTACTTATACCAAAAAAATTTATTATAATTTTACTTTCCTGGCTGTAACGGAAGAAACCTCATCAATAATCTTTTCCAAATCTTGTATAATATGCACACTATTGTTAGGAGAAGCACACTCTGCAACCCCCCACCCTGGCCAGGCATCATAGTAACCACTTGTGTGAGTTGTTTTACGACAGGAGGTCCTGGTAAGGAACATGGAATGAGTAAGCCACCACCAACCGGAAGCGTTCGGGAAAGGTCAAAAGGTGACACCACATGTCCAACCATCTCCCAAAATCCTTCTTGCTGGCATCCATCCTCCCTGAGCAAGGCATGCACCACCAGGAAGGACCCTGAGTCAGAGTGATTGGTCAGAGACAACCCAGAAACTAATCCCTTCACCATAAAACCGAAGACTGAGCCAGGTGGCAGAGAAATCCTCCTGGGTTCCCTTCGCCTACTGCTTTCTGCCCAAGCATCCCTTCCCAATAAAATCTCTTGCTTTGTCAGCACATGTGTTTCCTCAGACAATTCATTTCAGGGTATTAGACAAGAACCCACTTTCAGGCCTTGGAAGGGGTCCCCCTTACTGCAACAGTATTGTGATGACCAATCACACCCCCACAAGGCTTACATTGAACTAAGTTTGAAAGCAGGGTCATCGCATGCATGCCTTCAGACTGCAACACCCAAGGGTACTGCCTCTAAAGAGTCATCATTTCCATCACAGCCATCTTTCTTATTTTGACATTTTGATATTTTTATTGCAACTATAGAATCCTAAGATGGAAGCAAAAAGTCTCAAGGAAGAGGTGGCTTTTTGTGATCCCCACACACGTGCCTCCTGGCCCAAGGGCAGCCCTGCTCTCATGAGTTTTGTCCCATTGATGCCTGCTTGCCCCTCTTCCTTGATACTTGGTGCTTATCTTCCCAGTCTTATTTAGTAGTTATTGATTTTATCACAAACTCTCTTCAAGGAATCTCAGACTCTTTTTTGGACGTAGGTGGGGTAGATATAAATAATTTTATGCTTTGCCCACATTCAGATCATCTGCAAAAACCATCAGCTCGGCTTGCAAATACATCTGGAATCCAATCGCTTCTCCTGTCGCTGCTGTTACCAGCCCAGAGACCAATGGAGCCATCATCTCTCCCCTAGACAGGCCTCCTGCTTCCAGCCCTGCCCCCATGGAAGGCTGTTTCCTTGGTGGCCCCAAAGAGCCCTCCTCCCAGTATCCACTCTGGTGGGTAGCCCCTCCCACACTGATACTAGGCTTGATCATATGACCTGCTTCAGCCAATGGAACATCAGCAAGAGGTATCTCCATCAGCTCTTCACACTGAGACTTGTCCTTTTGAATGGATGCTTCTTGGGCTACAGCTACCATCAAAGAAGTGGGGGCAGACAAGGGGTGGGCTAAATTTCTCTATAAAGTTTAGATTAAGCTTTGCAAGTCTGTTGTGACTACTCAGCTTTGCCACTGTAGCTTGAAAGCAGCCACAGACAATATGTAAACAAAGGTACATGGCTGTGTTTCAATAAAACTTTACTTACAAAAACATATTTGGCCCATGGGCCATAGTTTGTTAACTCCTAAGCTAGACTACCAATTAAGGAGGGGCTGCAGGGAGATACCCTGCAAGTTAGGAGGTCGTACCAGGTTGAATAGTGTCCCCCAAAACTTCACATCTGCATAGAACCTGTGAATGTGACCTTCTTTGTAAATACAGTCTTTGCAGATGTAATCAAATTATGATAAGGTCATATTGGATTAAGGGGGCCTTTAAGTCCAATGTGACTTGCTTATAAAAAGAGAGAAAAGGAGTGGTGCTAATCCTTGGTTCACTCAGTTGCGTTGAGGTGGCCAAAGCCTGACTAGTCTTGAAGCCCTTCCAAAGGCTCTGTGAGAGTGGCAGGCACACATAAACCCCTCTAAGGGGGCACTTTATTGGTCTGGCAGCCTGCTTGGCTGTCTGCTGCAAATCCTGAGTCAGCCCTTCACTAGGGCAGCTGTCTGGCCCAACTCTGCTGATCTGTGAATTTACAGCTGCCTGTTCTTGCCACCCTCATCCAGGGGCAAGCCTTCAGTCTGAGATCAGCCCCTTAGGAGACCCATGCAGCTGGGTCTCAATTCCCCCAATCTACATTGCTCTTCTGGCCACAAGAATATCCCAACAGACTCTGACAAATGCTGTCCTGAAATCTACTCTCTCCCTACTTTCCTGGCTACCAGGAAACAAACAAACAAACACATAAGTCAGGGAATTCCAACATAGAAGCTCTGCAGACTTTGCTTCATGGGAACTGTCAAGGGTTGGAGAAAATCAGAGTTTCTACCCTTTTGTTTAGGAAATGCTAGCAATGCCACCACAAGTGTGGGATTGGGGACATTTTGTAACTGGAACTCAAACTGCCATGTGGTGTAACTGCCACACCCACTCTGCAGGCTGCTCTCTTCTTCCGGCTGCAAACCTTTAGAGAGAACACCGCAGACATGAGGTCTTCCTGAGTCCTATTTCTCAAAACCTGATGCTGCTGTGGTTAAATTCTGTGCATGGCTATAGTTTGGAGAAGTAAATAGCAACCCACTCTGTTATTCTTGCCTGGGAAATCCCATGCACAGAGGAGCCTGGTGGGCTACAGTCCATGGGGTCACAAGAGTCGGACAGGACTGAGCGAATAAACCACCACCACCACATGCTTAATGTCATGGGGTGGATGTGCAAATTAAGGGAAGGATTTTTGGACTGAATATCGTGGCATCTCATTCAGATCCAAGGGCAAGTGGAACTTCATCTTGGGAGAGCAGGATGCTGAGTAGTTGGGGGCGAGGGCCGGGAGCCAGGTTCACCCACCGCGGCTATTCACTAGTTTTGGGCTTGGTCAGCTCAGATCACCTCTCTGTGCTTCGAAAAGCATAAATGACCGCATGGAACAGGATTATTTTAGCTACACCTGGCAGATAACAAGGCCTCTCCTAACATTATCAACCACTAATAGGAGGAGGAAGCATTTTCTCACTATCAGGCCATCCATGCAAAGCCTCCACAGAAACACTACTGTCATGAGTCACAAAGGGTCACTTCCTTTTTTTTTAAATTGGCTTTACCAGGTCTTAGTTGCTGCATGTACAATATAATTCCCCAACCAGGGATCGAACCTGGGCCTCCTGCCTTGGGAATGTGGAGTGTTAGTCACTGGACCACCAGGGAAGTCCCTCCACTTGCTTCTGGAGGAAAAGCTAGATCCTGTTTGCTGTCTGGAGCTCACATACTGCACCACTTGACTGTTACCAAGCAAAAGTTCAGGTGCCTGACACACAGTGAGGCCAAACAATACCGAAATGTTGGAGTTTGTAACAGAGGAAGGTTATTGCAGGGCCACGCAAGGAGACAGGTGGCTCATGCCCCCCAAAACCTGGAACACCACCAAAGGGTTTCAGAAAAGCATTTTTAAAAACAAGGTGAGGGAGGGGCGTGGTTAGTTGACCCAATCTTCTTGGTGTAGGAATCCTTTGTTCTAGTAGTTGTCCAGGTAGGTCAGGCCAAAATGTTCCTCTAAATGTCCAATAAGACAAATGTTTGTCTCTATTCTGCAACTTTTAACCTCTGTATAAATGAAAAAGTGTTACATTCTTAAGGTCAGAGCCTTGAGAATGGACTAGCCTGTATATTTCAGGCTATAGACAACATTTTTCTTTTTTGGCAATGCCACGTGGCTTGCAGAATCTTACATCTCCAACCAGGGATGGAACCTGGAAGTCAAAATGCCAACCATTAAGTCCTAACCATTGGACTGCCAGGGAATCCCCTGTAGGCAACATTCTTAAAGCAAAGCAAGAGCAATAGAATATAGAAATTAAAGAAACAGATCTAATATGGAGTCAGACTTGTTCTTCCCTATTACGTGACTTCTCTTTCCTTCACAGCGACTGGCATTTTGGAGTCTGCCATCCGAGGGTCCTGTACCCTGGTTGAGACGGGCCTGGGACCTGGGACCCTTGCCAGCAGTGCTGCAATGCTGGTACCTGGACAATCCTCTCCTCCTCAAGTCACAAAATACAAAGAAACTATATGGTACTGAAAATAACTGTGGGCATGGGCAATTGGGACAAATTTAGGACCACAAGATACAAAAGACAAAAAATCCAATGGCCATTTCTGAAGAGCCAGGAGCAAGAACTGGGTGTTGGGAGCAAAAGCAGGGCACTGCATATGGCTCCTGCACACACCACCACCTAATGGTGGGCAGAACAGCTAAGCCACCACCGTGATCAGACCCCTGGGCACACCCCCACCCTCATCGCTTATAAGAAACAAGCTCGCCCCTGCTTCTTCTTTTTGCTCCCTCTTGCAGCTAGTGTAATAAAGCCCAATAAAGCCTTGCCTGAATCTCCTGTCTGGCCTCTAGTCAATTTCTATTGATTGGGGAAGATCAAGGACTCTGGTTGGTATCACAGCCTCTAGGAGGGCCACCAGCCCGGCTGATAGATCGAGGTTTCTTCGCCCCTGGGCTGCAGCTACCCTGGGCCTCCCTTCAAGAGAAAACCTTAAAAACTGTGAGGAAAAGGGGATGGGAAAGTATAGAGATGAAAAGGGAAAACTACTGGGGCAGGGGGCCAAATGCAGCTGCTGTTTAGAGCTATCAGTGCCCTGCAGGCCTCCATTCCAGCTGTAAGCAACGATTCCCAAACTGATGATTAGAGCCACCTGGGGCAGTGACAGCTCAAAACTGCCTCCAGAGGGTGGTCTTTTCACACCCATTTCAGAGAGAAAGGAGCTGAGGCACAGCAGATCCTCGCAGAGCTGTTTGACACAAGATAGCAACCTTGCACTGAGATTTTCTCTGGCTGGTGCAGAACTCCTCCGAGTTCCCATTTGCTCCCCTACCTTCATTAGGGGCCCTCAGTCCTCAGTCCTGGGGCTTCTTTATTTAACCCCTCTGCTCCTTACTCCCCTCATTTGGGAACCACTGATAAGTGCCTCATACTGTGCTCTCCCTCTGCCTCCCCAAACATCTGCCTTATCCACACCCTACCTCCACAGCTGACTTTGGAAGGCAAAGGAGGGGCTGTTGACAGACAGCAGGGAGCCCTAAGAGGTGCCCTCAGAACCATGATGGGGTAGAACGATGACTGTAATTTATTACATAGGTTTCCTTAAGCAAAAGACTTGGAAAGGGGGTCATTGAAAATTGATCAAATTTCTAGAAAAAAAATTGCAAAGGAAGAGCTGAATTTTATTTTTGCCATCCAGGTCAAAACTCATGTACACTTCTGGTTGTGGACTTAAAAAAACGTTCACAACCTGAATGTTGAGAGTTACACTTTCTTTAGTGGGAATTTTTAGGACTTCAAGCCCAGGAGACAGCATCTCAAGTGACCCTGAGAGAACTGCTCTGAAGAGGTGAGGAAGGAAGCCAAGTTATATAGAAGTTTTTTAACAAAGGGCAAGTGATCTGAACATCAAAAGTTTATTGTTAATTAAAGAAAACCAGATATCTCAAGTAAAGGAATTTAGTCCTTTACTATGTGTGGGAAGACCCAAGAGTCTGGTCTCACTGAAATCATTTCTTTGATATGCACCTTGGCTATCTGGGGCCAGTATCCTGTTTCCACATCCTGGGCTAACTCAGGACCCTCCAGGCAGTCGCTGTAGTCTGAAGGCTGCTCAACTGCAGGTATTCTTTCCTTCCTGTGCTCCCCTCAGGGTTTACCATCCGTGGTGGCTTCAACTGTTGGTGACTGTGACATCTTGGTTCACTAATACGGCAGGAAATATTCCATCTCTCATGAAAACACAAATACTTCGTAGGGTTTTGAAAAATATTTATTTATTTGGCTGCGCCAGGTCTCAGCTGCAGCATAGGGGATCTTTAGCTGTGGCATGGCTTGAACCCCAGTCTGCTCCATTAGGAGCGTGGAGTCTTAGCCACTGGACTGAGGCAGGAGGCATACCGGTCGCCCCATGGTAAAGTGATTGGAGACTCACTCCCTGTGGGCCAAAACTCCAAGACAAGAATAGCAGGACAATCAAGGGAGGAGGCTGGGCCCTCCTCAGACCACATATTTCTCATTCCTGAAGTCAGGAGACCTCCTTGACCACACGTGCGCAGAAAAGCTCCTTGGAGGTCAAAAGGGGAGCAACGTCTAAGGATGCTCTGAAAAAAAAGTGTTAGTCGTTCAGTTATGTCCGACTCTTTGCAACCCCATGGTCTGTCCATGGGATTCTTGAGGCAAGAATACTGGAGTGGGTAGCCATGCCCTCCTCCAGGGATCTTCCCAACCCAGGGAGGGGATCGAACCCAGGTCTCCTGCATTGCAGGCAGATTCTTTACCATCTGAACTACCAGGGAAGCACAAAGGATGCCCTATCCCTAGGCTTTTTTGGTAGAATCTGTCTTAGCTAAGAGATGTGTGCACACACATGGAAGGATCCTGAGATATACCAAATATGGACTGTGAACCAGGCAAATCAAAATGACTGACCAAAGGAAAACTGGAAGAAATATCCTATATAAGTGATTTAAACAGCCAGCGGGGTGCAACTCAGTGACTCTCTAAGTCTGCCCATGTGTCTATCTATATGTGCTGTACTCTTTTTTCTCCTAATAAATACTTTACATGCTTAACTACTGTCTTTGTGGAATTTCTTTTCTGCAAAGCTGAAGAGCCAGAGACCGCGTCACTGACCACTGGGCTAGTGGCTAGGATTTGGGGCTCCACACCATCACGACCTGGCCTAAGTCTCTCCCTAGGAACCCAAGCTCTGCTCCAAGCCATTACAGGCCGAGGCCACTGGAGATCAGGACCACCAGGGAAGTCTCAAAAGAATACTTCGGAAAACAAAGTCCTAGGTATTTGTCCTAGAGAAACTCTTGCACCTGTACTCAAGAGATATTCAAAACCAAGTTCATAGCGGCAATGTTGTTATTAACAAGACAGAAAGAATCAGGAAACTCAAATACATATTGATAGGAAAATATAGATAGTCACAATGGAACACTATTCAGCACTGAAACAAACTCTCTCCAGCTCACAAATGTCCAGTGGAGCAAAAAAAAAAAATATTGTAGCAAAGGCCACAAATAGTACAATGACATTTATATGAAGTTCAATAAATATTTAAATACTGCAGAGAAAAGCCAGGTGAAAGTAAACACAAAATTTAGGATTGTGGCTACCTCTGGGGCCAGGGAAGAATATACAGGAGACACAAATGGCACTGCCAGTATCCCATTTTTTAAGCTGGTAAGTTAGGTACACAGACATGTATTATTTTTTTACATTGAATATATTTTATGCAGTCTTTGGTATATGTGAAATACTTAGTGTGTAGGATGGAAAAAAATGCACTACCTAAAAGTTGAGGATTATGTTTTATTCAGTGGATTTACTGAGCACTTAAGCCCAGGATACAGCCTCTCAGATAGCTCTGAGGGACTATTCCAAAGAGGTATGGGAGGAGCCAAGATATATAAGAGTTTTTTAAAAAACAAAAACAACTCAGGTAACCAAACATCAAGATTACTGCTAATTAAAGAAAAATGGGACATCTCAAGTTAATGAATTCAGCACTTTTCTATGTACAAGAAGATACAAGAGTCCAGGCTGAATGAAATTATTCCTTTGAGATGCACCATAACTCTCTAGGGCAGGTATCCTATTCTTCTCCATCCTGAATCCCTTCTTCAGTGCTGTGGTGGCTGCAGTGGCTGATGGCTTGATGATTTTAACATCCTTTGTTGTTCAGTCGCTCAGTTGTGTACAACTCTTTGCGACCCCATGAACTGCAGCATGCCAGGCTTCCCTGTCCTCCACTATTTCCAGGAGCTTGCTCAAACTCATGTCCATTGAGTTGGTGATGTCACCCAATCATCTCATCCTCTTTCATTCCCTTCTCCTGCCTTCAATCTTTCCCGGGCATCAGGGACTTTTCCAATGAGTCAGTTATTCGCATCAGATGACGAAAGTATTGGAGCTTCAGCTTCAGCATCAACCCTTCCAATGAATATTCAGGGTTGATTTCCTTTAGGATTGACTGGTTTGATCTCCTTGCTGTCCAAGGGACTCTCAAGAGTCTTCTCCAGCACCACAGTATGAAGGCATCAATTCTTCGGCACTTAGCCTTCTTTATTGTCCATCGCTCACATCCGTATATGACTATTGGAAGAAACCATAGCTTTGACTATATGGACATTTGTTGGCAAAGTAACATCCTTTGGTTACTGATAAGGCAGGTAACATTCTTGTCCACAGAGGTCAGAAACTTCCTAGACTATTAGGAGGGGGGATCCACCTAGATCCCCTGAGGTCCTTCTTCATTCCTCTGAACTCTTACCTCCTTAGGCCTTCTTCTCTAACCCTGGAGTTTCCTATCTGGCTAAAGACCTGCCTTTCAAAAAAGGTGGGCCCCCTTTTCTGACCAGCAGTTGAAAACTGACCAGCAGTTTTCAACCAGGGGTGTGCAGACCACAGACAGAATCACTATGACCCAGGTGGATCACAGGCTGCTGAAGATTTGTCTTCCCCCAATCCTGGCGTTCCCCATGCAAATATCATGCAGTCCCTACCTGCAGTGTGTTCTTCTGATAAGAGCCTTGTACATTTTTCCTCCTTGCCCACCAGCAAGGCGAATGCCTTTGTCTGCCACTGCACTAAAACTGCTCACCCAGCATACTGTCAGTGATAAATAATAACTAAAAGCCTGTAACAAAGTAGATGGCCTGCACTGGACTGAAGGCACCCATGAGTTCCATAGCCTGCTAAGGAATCCTCAGGAGCCATGGAGACAGGCAGGGCATTTGGCAGCCTGTGAATTTTGGAAAGGATAGGAGGACATCTCTACTAATAATTAACATTTGAGCTCCTATTTGAGGTTGAAGTGCTGTGGCTCAAAATGCTGTGGAGCGGCCTCCAAGAATCTTGTAATAGCAGCAGTCTGAGATCATGTTCTACATTTGATTTCCTGCGAAGAATCACTGATTGTGGCCAGGAAGCTGTTATAAGAGCCATGTCTTTCTATCTTTATCTCTCTAACCATTTTAACAGAAAATGAGATTGTTCTGGAGCACTTTCAGGGCCACACCTTAGAATTGCTCTGAAAATAAGAGCTGTAAGTGTCTGATTTCTGTAGAACTCTTAAGGTTTAGGAGATGGTGACTGTTGATTTAGCTGCTGAGTCATGGGGCTGGGATCTTGGTTTTAAGCAGTCTGAAACATCAGTGTATTGTTGGGGAAATCACAAACTCTGCTTGCAAAATTCATATAATTCTCTGGCAAACATTTTACAATTTCCTTGTTGCTTTTTTGCTGAATTTAAGCCTAAATATCTTTCTTCTTAGTAGGCCTTCAGCTTTATCCAAAGCTAGGGATTAAGGAAGAAAAGCAGGTTTTGCAGCTGACAAGAAGAAATAATAATTTGAATACACACTTTGATCTCTCTATGCAATGTATTAAACCTGAAGATGTATGACACGGTTTTAGCTCTCTGAATTACAGACCAAGAGGAGCGCTAAGTACAAATAATTCTTATTGGAAAATGAAGCCCTCGCTTGAGTGTGTTTGGGGTGGGGGTGGGGGGGATGTACTTATGAACTGATTTAAAACGGGAATCAGTTCTTTCTTCAGCACAGACAACTACATCTACTGTTGTCTATTTTTCATTCGTCAGACCACTGAGGAATATTGCCTGTTTTGAACTTTGAGAAATCCCCCAGGATCTGTGTGAAATTCCACTGCCAAACCAGGGCTCCCCTAGCAGCTCAGAAGGTAAAGGATCCACAAGCAATGCAGGAGATCCCAGTTCCATCCCTGGGTCGGGAAGATACCCTAGAGAAGGAAATAGCAACCCATTCCAATATCCTTGCCCGGAAAATTCCATGGACAGAGGAGCCTGGTGGGCTACAGTTCATGGTGGTCGCAAAGAGTCGGACACGACTGAGCGACTAACACACACACACACACACACACACACACACACACTTGGGCTACAGTTCATGGTGGTTGCAAACAGTCGGACACGACTGAGCAACACACACACACATGCCAGGACAAGTATGGTTCACATGGATGAGAAAGGGAGGGATGGGGCCTCATTTTAAGATGCAACATTAACAAGAGCCTCAGAATGCACTAACCCTGGGCACGCACATGGAGGAGTGCCTGGGCCGTAGGAAGTGCTCAAAATCCTTTCCTCTATCTTGGCCCGATAACTCATGTGTGACCGACGCACAAGGACAAAGGGACCGTGTCACCTTGGCAGGCGGCCGGGAGCGCAGGGCGCAGGCGCGGGTGAGCGCACGTGGCCATGCTCCCGGCTCGGCAGCCCGGGAGCCGGGTAGGGGCACGCGGCCTCCAACGTCTCCCTGCCACTGGGGTCTCCAGCACCGCGCAGCGGGGCGAGGGGTGGGACGGCCAGAAAGGACAGGCCGCGAAGGTCGTCACCAAAGTCGTGGGCCGAACGTGCGGCGCCGGAGAGACGCTGCGTGCGTGCGGGACTCGGAGTACGTGACGGAACCCCGAGTCCTCATGCCGGCTGCGCCGCCCCGCCCCTCCTCTCCCCCAGGGCCCAAGAGCCACAGATTCCGCTCCGCCGGCGGAGGTGGGGGCGCTTAGCCCCACGTGAAGCAAAGGGGGACTGGGACTCGTCCATACCCCCACCCATTTGCGGGGGCACTGGGGACGTCCCAGCCCGGTCCCGCCCCACCTCCCTGGTATGTCGCCCCCTCTAACCATCCGTATTGGCCGCAGCTCCGCCCTTCCCTCGGACGAGAGACCGAGTGACAGCGCGCTGGGCCAATGGCAAGGCGTCGCGGAGGGGGCGGGCCTGAGGGGCGGGAAGTGGGCGGGGTCCCCTCCGGGCTAGGCAGGAAGTCCTGGCCAGCGGCGGGGAGAAGAGCTCGGGGCACTCGGAGCGCTCGGACGTTGCGACTTGTCGCTCATCCTCGGTGTCTGCAGCACCCTCTGCTTCTCTCTCGGGCGGCGACCTCCGGCGGCCGGGTGAGAACTCGAGGAAGGGCTACCGAGAAAGCGCCCGGGCGGGCGGCGCGTGGGTCCCCCGGGCCCGCGGGCCCTCCTGCCGGTCAGACTGCGGGTGGGGTGTTCGGCTGGGATGGGGAAGGGGTGGGTCCGCGCTTGCGACTGGCCTCCCTGGCCAGAGTTGCGGCTCGACGCTGGGGCTCGGCGCCCGGTTTCTCCGGAGGGGAAAGTGCAGCTCAGCCTGAGATTATGGGTTACGGGGCCGCGTAACTGTCCCGGGAGAGCAGGGGTGCAGCATGCGGTCACCAAGACAACAGGCGGCGAGGGTAGAAGGTTTGGGAAGCGCTCCAGGTCCAAACTGCGTGCTCGTTAAAGCCAGGCCCTTCCGAAAATGGACAAAGGGGCCTGGAAAGGAGAGATTCCCGCGAAGCTGCAACTACCCCCTCCGGACCCCGCGCCCCTACCTCCCGCTGGTGGCCCCCAGCCTGGCGCCTGGGTGTCCAGCCCGTCGCTGCTCCGGAATGAGCAGGGACTAATGAGGGTTCAGAAGGCGCTTGTCCTGGAAGAGACTGCAGCGGAGCCGGGGAGTCATTGGAAAGCCCTCCCGGCGACCTCGCCCAGGTCGGGCACGAGCCGCTCTCGGCTCCCCGGGTTGGCCACCAACAGTCAACCCCTGGTCTGACATAAAAAGGATGTATTTTACGAAATCTTCCTGTTCGCTGCTTCCTCTGCAATGTGGTCTTCCCCTTGAGTGGTGTGGGCAGCCGATTGACCTGCTTCCGGGGCACGTGTAGGCCCCGCTGCCCGGTCCAGCCATGCTGCCCCTGGTCCGGGGTTCAGTCTAGGCCGATAAAAAGCCGTGCAGGCTCCCAGTCAGACCCACCTTCCCCTCTCTCTGCGCTCATAGCATTTTAATGACTTAGGAGAAAAGTTTTTCTATCCATTTAAAGATAAGTTGAATTTTATTTTTGCATCATGAAATAAGTTGATTACTTTGTCTTGTATCACTAAAAGGAAGCCAAAAATGAAATCTTACAACTGTGTGATGAGGTAGTGAAATGAAGATGTGTTTAAAAGTGTATCTAAAATCTGTAAAGTAAATCAGTGGTGGCCTGAGGATGAGGGGACAGTGAATGGAAATGGCCTAAGGGAACTTTTTGGCAGTGATAAATGTTACACAGGTATGATTTCCCAAACCCCAAAGTTAACTAGAATCTTATTATATTTTTTTTTTAACTAGAATTTTAAAACGAAAAAAAATTTAAGCAAATTTACCTTTTTGTAAGATAGTAGATTAAAAACTAGATGTCTTTTTATTGGCTAGTGAATAAAAACTTCATTGTTACAAAGACAAAGCCACACACGTGACTTCATGTCTAATTTTGAAACTTAAAAAGATGCCATTTGCTGCTTCAGAACATTCCAGAGAAGATACTGGAGGAGGGCCCAGTTAGATAATGGCTTCTGAACAGTGATTAGGTGTCTACCTCTGTCTTACAAGTTGTTCAATTAGTTTATTTCTTGGAGAGCCCCTGGGAGGGAAAGCAAGAAAAGGAGGACTTTTTTTTCTTTTTAGCTCTTGATATTTACTCTTTGTAGCTGCAACCGCCACCTTTTTTTAAGGTGTTTTCAAAGGAAGCTTCTCTTGGCATATCCTGGTGCTCAAAGAATCATTTCTCTAGGTACAATTCATGACTTTCATAATTAAGATTTTTAGATGGGGTGAAATGCCCATTGAAAGAAACACTAATTAGATAACGTTATTTTTGTGCCCCGTCTTGCTAAAGACCCAAGCACTGTGAGGTTTGAAAGGCTCAGAAATTGGCAAAGCTCACAGCACACCAAGAGGCTCACTCCTCCCTTCCAACCTCATAATTTCTGATTATTCTATATCGACCTATTCAAGTTACCTGATGAATTGTGTTTCTAGCTTTTAATTCACTGTTCCGCTACAAACCAGATTTTCCTCCTGTAGTTTGTTTTTTTTTTTAATCCCACCAGCACACACGTGGTCAGGCTTTCTTTGCTTGCAGGACCAGCCCTGAACTAGTAGGGCCTTTCAGAGCTGCCCCCCACCTACTTTTTAGGAACAATTCCCACTGCTTTCCAGCAGGCATTTTCTAGTCACCCTTCCTACATTAATTTTTAGTTATATGCACTCTTTCCTAGTCTAGGAATCCTCAGCTGTGACCTCTGAAATAACGAGTTGAGGCTTTGTTATGGTTCATGGAAAATGTGAACTGTTTCCCTGCAGAAATTCACCATGTCCATCCTCAAGGTCCACGCCAGAGAGATCTTTGACTCTCGTGGGAATCCCACTGTTGAGGTTGATCTCTTCACCGCGAAAGGTATGTGCTACTTTTGTTTCTCTAATCCCTGGCACCACATTCCATTTTTTAAAGCTTCAAATGACAGAGCCTTAGGCAAGAAACAGCTTGTGGTCTTGAAAGCCTTTCTTTCTGATCTGCACATGCTGGTAGGCTATGCTCCGAGGTTGGGAGGCAAGAGGCCCTTGTGCTTCTTGGTATTTAGAGCAGGACACAGGTCCGCCCCTAGGTCACTGAGGTAGGGAGGTAAGGTGATACCTTGTCCCTAAAAGGGCCCGTCACTCGTTTGCCTCACAGCTTGTTGTAACCAAATAAGTAGGTACGGTGCAATAGGATGGATCTTCCTTGAAAAGGAAAGAGATTAGGGGAGTATAAGGGTATATATAGCGCTCTTATCTCTGCTTCCAGAGATCACTCTTAGAGGATCAGGGACAGTTTTTACTTGGGGGTGTTGGGACATTCCAGAGGCTGGTATTTTTACCTGGCTATAAGTCCACATAGGAAAAATTTGCCCAGATTTGAAAAGAATAGGATGGGTCCCTCTTAAAATCTCCCCTCCTTAATCTTTTTTACTTTAAGAAAATCTGGTGCTTCCCTAGCCCCTGTGTTACCTCCAGCAACATCTCAGCCATTTTCTAAATGGCCCAAGTGTGTGAAGTTGGAAAGGAACCTGCCAGTCAGAGCTGAGTCATGGTCTGAATCACAGGCCTGGCAGAGGAACCTTCAGCCCATCCCTTCCTGTCCTGCCTTCCCCCTTGCCCAGAAAGTGAAGGCCCCTCAAGTCTAGATTTATCCAGCAGAAGTCTACCTGTGGTTAACTGGGGGGGTTGCCATGAGAACACCATTCCTTCTGGGCATGTGCCTTGTGGATTCTCAGATTGCAAGAATTTCCTTTCAGTTTATGAGATTGGTTCACTTAGAGAGTGGAACTTTCCACTTGGAAATTAATGGACTTTGAACAATGAAAAAAGACCCAGGATGCTAAAAGATTGTTGAGAGGGAGGCATTTTCTTTGAAACTCTTTAAAATGACTAAAATTAATGTCTTTTAACACTTAAATGAATGGAACTTTCTCTTATGTGTCTTAATCCTTTTCAGGAAGAAAAAAAGTGCCAGAAAATCATAAATTTGTTAAGAACCTTTCATCACTTCTTTCTTTCTTAGAATTTATTTTTAGACCAGTTTTAGGTTCGCAGCAAAATCAAGTGGAAAGTAGTGTTCCCATCTACCCCCCATCCCACTATCAACACTCTCACCTGAGTAGTAGTTAGAGTCAAACCTGCATTGACACGTTATCACCCAAAGTCCATAATTGACCTTCTTCACCTAGACTAACCTTTGTTAGAGTCAAGCCTGTATTGACACGTTATCAGCCAAAGTCCATAGCTGACCTTAGGGTCACTCTTACTTCCATTGCTCCTTCCCCTCGTCCAGAGCTGATGGATACAGAGAAAGCCAGGGCCTGGATACAAAGAACATGTGGCCCACTGCTCACATAGTCATGTTGTAACAAGCACATAACCAAGTGTGACTGAGATACTTGGTTGGTTTTTTCCTCTTGAATTGAGTTGCCTTCACATCCCCACACCTGCCAGCTCTCAGAGGGGAAGTCCCTGACAATTTCAAGGAGATTCGAGAGGCTGCCTGCACTTCCTGCTCCCCTAACCCTGTCTGCCCCATGTAACCGGATCTCTACAGTACCTTTCCTGACACCGTCTGTCCTCCAAGGACAGCTGCCACTTTGCTCCACACTAGGCTCACCTAGGCAGCCGGTTTCTGTATCTGCAGGACTGTGACTGGGTTCTCGTGTGATTAACTCTGCGCCTTTGTTGTCCTTATTCCTTTTCTCTCCCAACCTGTCCTGTTAGGCAGAGAACCTCCAAGTAGCGTTGGCTGCTGCCGAAGCTGAGGCACATGAGCCGTAGTGATTGCTCTTGAACCATCCCCTTCCAGACGTGAGAGCTAGCAACCCGATCTCAGTTGTCTAAGGGAAGCTTAGCAACAGTGCTCTCTAGCTGGACTGTCTAAAATAGCTTGGTGTTTGCGTGGGTTACTAGCTCCTAGAACATGGCAAATCCCACAAGTGGATTCATGGTGTTTCTGCTGGACTGTGTGGCGGGGGGTGGTCTATGGACCAGCTGCAGGGCACCACCTGGGAGCTTTTAGGGATGTGGACTCAAATGTCCTGTCATGTCTCAGGGCCTGGATTTTAACCCACAGGTGCTGTGTGCACACATTAAAACTGGAGAGGCTCTGCTCTAGACCTTTATCTTTAAACTAGAGAAATTCATCAGCTCTGCTGTAGCATCTTTGGTATAAAGTCAAAAGCACGGGAGGCAGGAGGAACAGCCATCTTAGTCTTCCCGTGTTGGAAGGAGGTGACCATTTCCTGAGGGCAGATGCCCTCTGTGCTGGGAGGGATCTGGGAGCTATTGCTTAATCATTAGTAAACATTTTTCCCTCCTTCCTCTCTCAACATCCAGGTCTCTTCAGAGCTGCTGTGCCCAGTGGCGCCTCAACTGGAATCTATGAGGCCCTGGAGCTCCGGGACAATGATAAGACGCGCTACATGGGGAAAGGTGAGTGCAGACCCACCTCCCTCCTCCCTGCAGCTTGCATCTGAGGGCAGGAGACCTCTGATTGGCCCAGGGTGTGGACGGCGAGCATGATGCCAGGGTCCCTGAGCCTGTAACCCAAGGCAGGCATTTTCACATTCTTTCTCCTGTGATTTGTCTCCAGTCTGGTTGGTTGGGCCAGGGAATGAGGGAGAAGGAGACACGTTAGCTAGTGCTCAGGAGAAGCCTTTGTCCTCAAGGAGGGCTCTGAGGGCCTTCCCGGCCGGCAGGCCTCTTCCTGGGGTGCGGACTCAGGGCTTGGAGGCTTCCGACTCATCACGGATAGATCAGTTGTCTCTCTGGCAGAGCCGGCCTCCGGTGGTCTGTGTGCACACGTTCACCAGAGGCCAGGTCACAGGAAAGCAGACGGGGCTGGACTGCTCTCTCCACGGAGCAGTGTCACCCCGGGGATGGGACTTGGTTCTGGAGAGAAGGCAGGAGCACAGGCTGTGTCACAGTTCGTGGCCCTCCCGAGGGCCGCACTGTGAGGAGATGGAGGGCACGAGTGGGCTGCCAACTTTCCAGGGCAGGGCGATGAGGAACACTGCATCGGAGGGGCAGCAGCGAGCGAGGTCAAGTTGAGGGGGACACAGGGCCAGGGTCACAGTGGCTCCACTGCAGGGGGGCAGCTTCTGGAAAGAGCTCTCCTGAGGGGTCTCACTGGCAGCCCAGGTGGACACCTGCCCACGGCAGGAGGACCGCACCTCGCCTCAGTTATGACGAGGACAAATGCATGGTCCCCACCGCCTTCTCCCACCTACCTGTTTCCTCTCTTTCTCTCACTCAGCGTCCTTCACAAACCTGTTCTCTTCTGAGGCTTTCTTTTTTCCTTCTCTGTCAATCTCTGCTGGTTAGGTGTCTCCAGACCCGTTAAGTATGTTAACGAGTTCCTGGCACCAGCCCTGTGCACACAGGTAATGCACACGGGGCGGCCTTTAGCCTCTGCGGTTGGCCTGTCCAGTGCATGGTCTTGCCAACTAACCTCCCTCCAGACAGTCTGTTTGGCGGCTCTGTGTGTGGCTCTAACCCATGGGGGTCCTAGGTAAGAGCACTCAGACTGGGCCAGAAAGCCCTCCGATTCCAGGGGGAGAGGGCCAGGGGTCCCGTTGAAGGTCTCTGGTGGGCTCTGAATATCTGGGTGAATATGGTGAGCGGTTCTCCAGCAGCGCTGCTCGAGCCTCTTTCATCAGCATCGGTAATTTGATTTGATTATTCCTTCTAGGTGTCTCAAAGGCTGTTGAGCACATCAATAAAACTATTGCGCCTGCCCTGGTTAGCAAGGTAGGACCTGCCTCCTGATGACTAATGTATATTAATGCTATCAGAGCGCCGCCCAGTCCAGGCCGGGGGGCTTCCCTGTTTAAGGAAGAGCTTATTCTGAGAGCTAAAGAAGCTGGTGGGATTCCCTGTCGTGCATGCGAGTTACTTGGTCTTTGCTGACCCGCCCTCTGCCTGTGTGGCCATGTCTAACAGCATGAAAATGGATCTGAGGGACAGGAGGCTCCAAGAGCCTTGATGTTTCCCAGCAGTGATCTTGACCTCCGGGGAGTTGAGATCCAGATTTTAAGGGTGGCTCCCAGGGGTGTTGAATGTAGTACCCATGGCCACTGACTCATTTTTCATGAGCTGTGGAATTACTTACTATATGTTTAAACAGCAGAACTTTTGTTAAATAAAATCCTATTTGGAGCCTCAATATGGCAAACATAAATGCAGCTGCTGTAGAGGAAGTGGGCCTGGGGACCTCACAGCCCAACCTGCTCAGCTATTTTTTGTCGCTTTTGTCCTCCCTCCAGCCCCTCCCTCCCAGACTCCTATGGCCGAGCCTGGCCTCATGTGTCCTCCTTGGCATGGTCCCTCTCCCAGGTCCACTCTGTGACCATGGCAAGTGGCACCTCTGCTGGTTCTATTCCCAGCTTGCCTGCTGTGGCCGGCCCACGTGGCCCGCTGTGATTGGTCCCCAGGCAGCATCTCCATCACTGCTCTGCCATCCCCTCCTCTCGGTGCCCTCAGCTGGCACGGCTGACTGTGAGCAGGGCTTTCCTGGACATTTTCTTTTGTTGGTTACTCCTGGTGAGTGTTGGCCTCAAGCCATCTGCTGGGGTGACCTCTAACTTTACCCAAAGTTGCCTGGACACAAAAGTTAAAAGATGCCGAAGTGTTAACAGGGTGTGATGGACTTAAAGAGATTTTTGTTTTCTTTTTGTATTTTAGTTTTTTAATGAGAAAGATGATAAATAATTTGCTGTTGTGAAGTTTTTAAAGTAATGTTGACTTTTATTTCATTACTTTGAGCCGGTTTTTAAGATGCCAATTTGGTTACTTTATACTCTCACCAAATGTATTCATTTTGGTCAGTTATCAAACATTTTGGGGACTTCCCTGGCAGTCCAGTGATTAAGACTCCACACTCCCAATGCAGGAGGCCTAGGTTTGATCCCTGGTCAGGGAACTAAGATCCCACATGCTACACACAACCTGGTCTAAGACATTAAATAAAGATTGTTGTTGTTGTTGTTATTATTATTATTATTATTTTGGCCTTGTGGACTACCCACAAAACTGGTATCTCCCATCAGATACTCAGACGTCCTCACTGAGGACAGCTGAGTGACAGCAGAAACTGACTTTGATGAGCACAGCTCTTCAAATAAAGAACAATGAGTTCTGTTGTTTTACGGCCCCCAAAGTCACAATGCTGGGAGAAGTACGTGATGCTCTTAGAGCCTGTGAAGGGCAGTATTGTGTCTCTGTTTTCTCCTGACATGGATAAGCACAGAACCGACCTGGGCTTTGCACGGTTCCCCGGGCTGGTGGCTCTGTGACAGGAGGGCCCAGGGTGTGTGGGTAGAAGCACTCTCCCCTCCAAGCAGCTCACCCTCCCTTCTCCCTGCAGAAGCTGAATGTCGTGGAGCAGGAGAAGATCGACAAGCTGATGATAGAGATGGACGGCACAGAAAATAAGTGTGAGTGGCCAGAGTGGAATCTTTGCCAGGAAGGTCGTGTCTTCTCCTGAAGACTCTTTTTAAGTCCCTTGGGGAGAGGTCATGTTGTCC
The DNA here is from genome assembly GCF_023699985.2 of Odocoileus virginianus. Taxonomy (NCBI): domain Eukaryota; kingdom Metazoa; phylum Chordata; class Mammalia; order Artiodactyla; family Cervidae; genus Odocoileus; species Odocoileus virginianus. Next base: position 34,772,772 of record NC_069684.1, on the reverse strand, counting down.
CTGACAATGAGTTATGTGACCAGATACCTGTGGTCCTTGCCTCACATTCATAAATTACGTTTTTAAGTATCAGGAGTACAGCCAGCTGACAGCAGCAGGTGTGGAGTGTTACTCAGAAGAGGCCTGTGCTTCAGATAGTCCAGCAATTTGCAGAACTTTGTAGAGTTCCATAGACCAAAGAAAGGGCTTTCTCTTTGGGGGAAAGAGCAGATGGGTATATGTGGGAAGTGGGCTGTTGTATTTCTGATGTGATAGAGACGAAGAGGTTCAGAATACAATCCAGGGTGCACACAGTGGTGGTCCAGGTGGGAAAGCCAGCTGGGGGAAGGCTGGTGAGTTAAGACATGCCTTCATTGAACTCTGTTCTGCTCCAGCCAAGTTTGGTGCAAACGCCATCCTGGGCGTGTCCCTGGCTGTCTGCAAGGCTGGTGCCGTGGAGAAGGGGGTGCCCCTCTACCGCCACATCGCCGACTTGGCTGGCAATGCCGAGGTCATCCTGCCAGTTCCGGTGAGTGGCTGGTTTGAGCTTCCCGTGTGCGGAGTGGGGGGGTGTTTGCTTTCTCGTGGGGACCCGAGACCTCCCGCCTCTCCAGCTCATCCGTATGTGATCCTCCAGCACAAGGGTACGAGCAGGCTCTGGGAGTCTCGGCTGCAGACAGCTCTGCCAGCACCGGCTGACAGTGACCTTGAGCACCCACCTTCTCAATTGTCGGTGGGAGAGGGCCTCTGTACTTGTTGGATTGTGTGCACCTGTGGTGGTGGCTACAGTGCAGTGATGCACGGGCTCCATGCGGGAGCTGGGCATTGGGGGGCTGCTGGGGGCAGGGAGACCCTCCAGGCCAGAAGCTATACTCCTCTCTCTCCCTACAGGCTTTCAATGTCATCAACGGTGGCTCTCACGCTGGCAACAAGCTGGCCATGCAGGAGTTTATGATCCTTCCTGTTGGGGCCGAAAATTTCCGGGAGGCCATGCGCATTGGAGCAGAGGTTTACCACAACCTGAAGAATGTCATCAAGGAGAAATATGGGAAGGACGCCACCAATGTGGGAGATGAGGGCGGCTTTGCCCCAAACATCCTGGAAAACAAAGAAGGTAGCAACTCCAGGGGAGCCCCCACCCTGGGCACCGTGGGCCCCCTCCACGCCCCACCCCCCACCACCCCCAGTCTGCTGCTTTTCCACTTGGCATTCATCAAGTACCAAATCACAAAACCATTTGTGATTTAAGAAACTAACACTTCCTTAAAAAAAAGAAGTTTTCTTATTTATTTGATTTCTAAATGGCCCAATGATTTGCTTAAACTGACAGTGGGCTTGAGAGGCAGTTTGTTCTCCCATCCTTGCTTCCCAGCGATGGCAGAAGTGTGCTGCCTACTCCGTTTAAGGATACTGGCATGCTGAGGTTTCAGGTCATTCAGCCACGGTAATGTCACACATGCTTTGTTTTGCTTTGAATCCTTAGACGCAGAATTAAATGTGAGAGTTGAATAGAGGATACGGAAGTCTTAGGAGAAGAATTCATGGCTGAATTTTTTGTTTTAGAAGAAAAATCTAGGGTTCCAAGCATATATCATGGGCTTCCGGGATGGTTAGTGAAAGGAAATGTCTATCCTAACCTTTGGGTCAGTCATACACAATAGCTGACATTCGACTATTTTAACTTATAAAAAACCAGCCCTTTCACGTGGTTTGAGTCTTGGGCATCTTTGCTGTTCAACAGTAGCCAGTGTCTTGGTCAGTTTACCTGCGGGCAGTGCTTCTGAGTGAGGCCGACCCTGAGCCTGGACCTGGACAGCAGAGCCTAGTGGCGGGGCCTCAGTGTGGGGCTCCCCGTCAGTCCACTGGGCTCCCTCTTGGATTTCAGCCTTTTGTTCAGTCACGTAAATCGTGTCTTGACTCTTCCATCCCATGGACTACAGCATGCCAGGGCTCCTATCCTTCACCCTCTCCTGAAGTTTGCTCAGATTCATGTCAGTTTAGTTGGTGATGCTGTCTAACCATCTTATCCTCTGTCTTGGCTCTATTTAAAGCCTGTTCTTTGGGACAGCTGATCTCAGCTGGTCACTGTAACTGTATCTTGGCCAGCACAGCTGTTCTTTGGTGCTAAATTTGGGAGCATTTGTCAGTGAAAAAGCCTCTGAGAGTCAGTTTCCAACTTGGCCATGCACTCGTGGCCCTGAGCAAAGGTTTCTTGCCCCAGAACATAAAGTTTCCTGGAATCTTGAGACTGGTGGTTGGGGCCAGAGCACCTTATCTTCCCTCTGTTATGGTTCGCACTGGGCAGAGCTGGCCTGGTCTCCAAAGTCGTCACCACCATCTCTTTCCAGCCCTGGAGCTGCTGAAGAATGCCATTGGCAAGGCTGGCTATAGCGACAAGGTTGTCATCGGCATGGACGTAGCTGCCTCTGAGTTCTACAGGTCGGGCAAGTATGACCTGGACTTCAAGTCGCCTGATGACCCCAACAGGTACATCACACCCGACGAGCTGGCCAACCTGTACAAGTCCTTCATCAGGGACTACCCAGGTGAGTGTTCCCAAGGCGGCTGCGGGTGTGAGTGGCGGGTATCGCCGGCCTGTGGTGGTGACATGGTGTGAGCGCCTTGTGTCACTGTTACAACAGCCTCGTGAATGAGCAGATGTGAGGCAAGGACCTTTGAGAACTAGGACTGCCAGGCACTCCTCTAGGCTCTGTGTTACCTGATGCGCACGGGAGAGGGGACAGAGGCAGAGAGTGGGTTAGAACTTGCCCAGGGGCACTCAGCCAACAGTGGCACAGGTGTTCACACCAGGCAGTGCCTCTGAGTGCCCGCATTTAACATTGAACACCTTGGTGGAGATGGGGCTGGAACGCAAACCCCAGAGTCACCCCTCTGGGTCCACAGCCATGTTCTTACCCTCGGTGGCACTAAACTGAGAACCCCCTGGGCAGTAGGTTTTCTGCCTCCACAGCCATGGGATTGCAGGATTGCAATTACTGTGCTCCCTGTCACAGGAGGGCTGGGTAGGGCGGACTCCTTCCAGGACTTGCTTTAGGGAGGGGCTGTCTGCAGTTCGGGGGTGGGGGTGGGGGGCTCCAGTGGCGTTGGTGGTCAGCAGCCTGGGAGGCCACCCTGATAAAACACTCTACTCTCCTCAGTGGTGTCTATCGAGGACCCCTTCGACCAGGATGACTGGGAAGCTTGGCAGAAGTTCACCGCCAGCGCGGGGATCCAGGTGGTGGGGGACGACCTCACGGTGACCAACCCCAAGCGGATCGCCAAGGCCGTGAGCGAGAAATCGTGCAACTGCCTCCTGCTCAAAGTGAACCAGATTGGCTCTGTTACTGAGTCCCTGCAGGCGTGAGTGCCCTCCCTCTGGGGGCAGCTCTTGTGAAGAGAGGGGCCTGAACTTGGTGGTGGGGAGGGGGCTTCTGATTGGAACTACAGGTGACATTTAAAGTTAGCAGTGGCCCGCAGGGGCCCGGGACATTTGGCCCTTGTGGCCTGGTTCTGACCACTGGGTGTCCATGCACTCAGGATTCCATATCACACAGAGAATGTCAGTCCGGGCACGCACACACCTCTCTCAAGGAGGCTGAACCCACTAGTTTTCCAAACGTGACTACAGGGCAGAGAACGTCCTTGGGCCTTCGCGGGAGGTCGAGGGTTATCCTTTTCCCAGCAGTTGAGGGCTCAGGAGGCCAGGAGGGGCTGCGGTGCCTGAGCCGTGGAGCCATGCCATCTGGTTTTCTCTGGCTCCTAGGTGCAAGCTGGCCCAGTCCAACGGGTGGGGCGTCATGGTGTCGCATCGCTCCGGGGAGACTGAGGACACCTTCATTGCTGACCTGGTGGTGGGGCTGTGCACGGGGCAGGTAAGGAGCTCCCTGACACGAAGGGCAGGCCTTGCTTCTCCTGAACACAGACCTGGGGTGTGGGTGGAGAGAATGGAGTCTTGGGTGCCCCTTTTACCCGCCCTTCCTAGGTCAGAGAGCCTGCTTAAGGCCTTGCTGTCTCTACCTGGCACCCTGCCCTTGCCCAAAGCGTCCGAGAGGATTCAGTGTCCACTGTAAGCAACTGTGGCCTTTGTTTTCTGCTTCCAGATCAAGACTGGTGCCCCATGCCGATCCGAGCGCTTGGCCAAGTACAACCAGATCCTCAGGTAAGAGACTGCCCGCACTGAGTGTGGGCTTGGTCTCCAGGAGGAGCCCCAGGCTGTGCTCGGCTGTACAAGGTGGGGCAGGCGCCCGGCCCCAGTGGTGTTGGGCTGGGGCCAGTCAGGCACCTGACAGCCCTCCCCTGGAGCGGGCCTGCTCCGCACGACCTGCCTGGTGGCTGCTGGGGGGAGAGGAAACCACTCCCCTCCGGACAATTGAATCCTAGAATTTAGGGGGGCTACAAGGGGGCCTTAGTGATTCTCTCACTTCACAGCCTTGTTTTGTGGGCAGGATAACAGAGCTCAGAGAGAAGCAAAATTGCCAAAGGGTAAACTGCAGGGTTTCCAGTGTTCAGCGCCTAGTCTAGTCTCTAGTCTCTCCCTTTTTTGTCCTTGGGAAGCTTTGCCTATAAACACAGGGAGACCTGCCCTTCTTTTTTTTTCTTCTAGTCTTGAACGGAAAAGGAACGTCCATTTCATAAGTCCTCCCACATTACCCCATCTTTAAAACTTTATCCTGGAAAATGCCAAGCATATAAAATATAAGTGAATAGTAGACTGTACTCCCTCTCCATCACGTGCATGTACCCGCTGTTCATATTCCTCCGTGTTTTGTCTCTACGCCCTTTTCTGACAAATCTTAAAGCAAATTCCAGGCATTTTATGATTTCACTTGTGTATATTTCAGAGAAAGATTTACTTTTGTTTTTTAACATAACCACTCTTACCATGATGGTTCCCACGATTAGTGGTAATTTCTTGGTGCCAACATTGGGTCTGTTCATCTAGTCTGTCTCCTCTCTTGTTGCAAAGTGGCCATTTCTTTTTTTGACATCAGGATCCAGAGTTCACACTGATGAGTGCCCCCGCCGTTTTTCCCTATACCACTCATTGGTTCAAGAAACTGGGTTATCCTTTCTTTTTTTTTTTTCTTTTTTAAGTATTCTAAGAAATCACAGTTCTACCATTTCTTACATTAGGAAGGCGGGGAAGGAAGGAGACCAGGTGCATGAGAAGAGCCCATATTTTCTATTCCTGGCATCTCCAAGAAGTTCAAGTTTAGGGATTAGTCAGGCAGACTGAATGAGGGTTGAGTCCCCAAGTTCTTAACAAGTGTGTCCTTGACCACCTCTCTGGGTGGGAAAATTTACTGCATTGAAGTTTGACGTCTGTCTTTTCTCTCCCCATCTCTCTCCCTGCTTCCTAAGAATTGAAGAGGAACTGGGCAGCAAGGCCAAGTTTGCCGGCAGGAGCTTCAGAAACCCGCTCGCCAAGTAAGCTGTGGGCAGGTGAGCCCCTGCAGTCACTCGTTGGCTCCTTAGACCTGCGTCTGATATCACCGGGCAGTGTGAGGCCCCCGCTGATGCCCACAGGGGGGTTACCTGCCCTCTCCTCGTCCTGTGACGTCCCCACCGCTTCCTTAGACCTGCTGCAGAAGCCACGCCTGACCATCTGGAGCCCTGCTGGAAACCCTAGCTCTGAAATCACGTACTTGGCCCAAATCATTGTTCTTCTCACCTCGCTTCCACCAAGTATCCAGAGCTCCGTGTATCTAGATTGTCATCTCTGAAGTGTCCAGTGGGTTCGTGTGCAAAATAAAAAGCCCTGAGTGACCCATAAACATATGCCCTGTGTGTATGAAGTGGTCTCTGAGTCTGTTCTCACGTCTTGGGTATTCAGGAAGCACCTCTACAAGAACCAGATAGAAGTGTCCTGATAGAAGGAACAGGAGTTTGTGGAGGACGTTGTATAAGTTCTTGGGGGAGGGCGTGTTGGGGAAAAGGTGAGAGGGGTCAACCGGTGCCCTGCGGCAGTGGCAGTTCGGGGCTGGACTTCAGGACCAAGCTTGTTTGGGAGAGAAAAATGCAGAGCTCTCACAGGGTACCTCTAGGGCAGCTAAATAAGTTAGAATTTAATTCATTCCTTATTTTCATCTGCCTGACTTGATACAAATCCCTTGAATTGTGTTTTAATACTCTGGCGAGAGTCCCTTGCATTGCAAGGAAAGCCAACCAGTCCATCCTAAAGGAAATCATCCCTGAATATTCATTGGAAGGACTGATACTGACCTGATAAAAAGGTAAACTCTGGGAGTTGGCAATGGACAGGGAGGCCTGGCACACTGTAGTCCACGTGGTTGCAAAGTCAAACAGGATGGACTGAACTGAACCCAGCGAGGCCCCCTTGTGGACATTCTTGTTCATTGCTCATCTCTATCAACCCAAGAAGCAGAGCCAGAAGACAGTTTTATTCAATCAGTCGTGTCTGACTCTGACTCCATGGACTGTAGCCTCACCAGGCTCCTCTGTCCATGGAATTCTCCAGGCAAAAATACTGGAGTGGGTTGCCGTTTCCTTCTCTAAGTAGAAGATGCATACACAATATTGAGATTCATCACAAGGAATTGGCTCCTATGATTGTGGGGCATGACAGAGTCCATAGGCTAGTCAGTCAGAAGGGAGCATGATCAGAAAAGAACACAGGTTCAGGTGAAAATCCTCTCTTGTGTAAGCCCTGATTTAAGAACTTCACCTGATTCAGGCCCACCCAGATCATCCAAGAAAATTCCTTGTTCAGAGTCCACAGTGAGTGGTTTGAATTACATCTGCAGAATAGCTTCACAGTAATACCTAGATTAATATTTGAGTAGCAGGACTCCTATCTTATCACAGAGCCATCACCCCTTGTGAACTTGGCAACCACACACAAATGTCTGAAGCCATCCTTCATCTCCAGATAACAAGACCCTATTTCACCTAATGTGGTCCAGCCCTCCTGTGTACAGCCAAAACCACTAACCAATCCCAGCTTTGCATGACTGGTTCCCATCTGAAAACTGATTCTACAAGGAAGTGATTGAACTGGGTCTGACAGTCTGACTAGACTGTTCATCCAAACTTAGAGTGCTAAATTTGGTTGTATGTCAACAGTTCCTACGCTTAGTCGCTCAGTCATGCCTGACTGTCTTTGAGCCTGCCAGGCTCCTCTGTCCATGGAATTTCCCAGGCAAGAATACTGGAGTGGGTTGCCATTTCCTCCTCCAGGGTCTCTTCCTGACCCAGCAATCGAACCTGCATCACCTGTGTCTTCTGCATTTTAGGAGCCATCAGGAAAGCCCAACATTTCCTGATCAGCAATTAAAGGCATTTGTCACTCAGGTTAAAGGACAGATAGGAGCCCTTTCAGATCTATTCCACCCAGAAGGAAGGCTCCTGGGGTCTCACTGGCCCAGGGGATGCTGAGCCCCTCGGGATGATTTGACAGCTTTTCACCCAGCAGAAACAAAGCATGTTGCTGACATGGATGGGCAGAAATAAGCCAGGAAGAAATACAAACCATCAGTCTTTTCCTGGGCATTCTATCTGAAGCAGGACAAGCAACGCTGATTCTACATTTCCAAGTGTTTTTGAAGTAAACATCTCTGGTAGCATTTGTTAGTAATCTCTGGACTTGTGTTATATGCTTCCTTTTTTAATGTTAACCTCATAATACAAACATTGGTTTTTCACCTGTGATTGTCTTCCAACTTCAGATTCCTGCAACAAAACTCAACTGAAAATTTGAAGCAGTGTAATTTACAAACTTTTGTTGACCATACTTTAGAGTCTCCCTGGGTTCCCCTGGTGGGTCAGCTGGTAAAGAATCTGCTTGCAATGCAGGAGGCCCCAGTTCACTTCCCTCATGTCTTCCTGGTGGCTTCCCTGGTGCACTCAACTGAGTGCAATGGGGGAAACTTGGGTTCGATCGTTGGGTTGGGAAGATCCCCTGGAGAAGGGAAAGGCTACCCACTCCAGTACTCTGACCTGGAGAATTCCATGGACTATAACCTTAACTCTAACCCTAACCTCTTCCAACAACACAAGAGAAGACTCTACACATGGACATCACCAGATGGTCAATACCGAAATCAGATTGATTATATTCTTTGCAGCCAAAGATAGAGAAGCTCTATACAGTCAGCAAAAACAAGACCGGAAGCTGACTGTGGCTCAGATCATGAACTCAACGGACATGAGTTTGAGTTAACTCCGGGAGTTGGTGATGGACAGGGAGGCCTGGGGTGGTGCAGTCCATGGGGTCACAAAGAGTCAGACACAACTGAGCGACTGAACTGAACTGAATTGATACAACAAAGAGTCAGACATGACTGAGAGACTTTTCACTCCCTAGAGTCTCCTCAGAAGCTTTTAAAGTTTTGGTCATACCCTGCATCATGTGGGAATCTTAGTTCGCAGACCAGAGATCAAGCCCGCACCCTCTGTACTGGAAGGCAGAATCTTAACCGCTGGGAGGGAAGTATCCCCTCTGCCTCCCAGGCCAAGTAAATCAGAACCTCAGAGCAGAAACCAGAGGCTCAGTGGTAAAAAGTTTCCCAGCTGACTCCAGTATGCAGCTCTGAGCCTGGTAATGCTCTGTGCCTCTGGCACTGGTAATTTTATTTTAATGTATGCAGCTGAGACTGGAAGATGGCAGCTGAAGGCAGTCAACACAGGTCACAGAACTGCAAGCTGAAGCATTTGCAGGGAGGAAGCCTGGACAGGAGCCTGCTTTTTGACCAAGAATTCCGAGTCGAGTCAGCTCTCTACATGACTTGGCACCAGGGACAGGTTTCATGGAAGACAGTTTTTCCATGGAGGGTGATGGTTCAGGCTAACACAAGTGTTGGGGAACAGTAAATGAAGGTTCATCAGCTCAACTCTTGCTGTGGAGCCTGGTTCCTGACAGGTCCATGGACCAGTATTGATCTGTCTTGAGGGTTGGAGACCCCTGCCATAAATGGTCACATACAGAGTAGGTACTATAAATGGTCACATGGTTGGGGGGAATGAATTGGGAGACTGGGATAGCCATGTCCAGTACTGATAGTGTACATAAAAGAGCTAACTAGTTAGAAACTACAGAGTAACTCAGGGAACTCTTCTCAGGGCTCTGTGGTGACCTAAATGGGATGAAAATCCAAGAAACAGGGAACATATGTATACATACAGCTGATTCCTTTTGCTGTGCTGTAGAAAGTAACACAAGTTTATAAAGCAGCTTTCCTGATGGCTCAGCTGGTTAAGAACCCACCTACTAGGGCAGGAGACCTGAGAGACTCATGTTCCATCCCTGGGTCGGAAAGATCCCCTGGAGGAGGACATGGCAACCCACTCCAGTATTCTTGCCTGGAGAACCACATGGACAGAAGAGCCTGGCCGGCTACAGTCCATGGGGTCGTAGAGTCGGACAAGACTGAAGCAACTTAGCACACACGCACACATACTCCAATAAAAATTAATTTTAAAAAAAGAAATGGTCACATCAACTTAGGCTCCCACCCAGAATAGAATGAATTAGACCATCAAGTGCTGATACATTTACCTAGGAAGAGGTACATGGGGAAAGCCTGGCATGCTGCAGTCCATGAACAACAAAGGAAGAGGTCCAGGGCATAGGGAAAGGGGATGGAGCTCTTGAGAGCTTAGAAAGCACCTGTGGCCGTGAGTGAACAAAAAAGGGACAGAGTTTGAGTAGAACATTCATAGCAACCCTAGAGAAGTATGGGGACCCACTGAGCCAAATTCACTGAGGTATGATTTACCTTCAGTCACAGGTACCTGTTGTTTTACTGTGGTTGTTTTTTAAGTATTTATTTGCTGCTCTGGGTCTTTGTTGTGGCATGTAGGATCTAGTTCCCTAACCAGGAATGAAACCAGGGCCCCCTGCATTGGGAGTGTGGAGTCTTAGCCACTGGACAACAGGTAAGTCCACACGTACCTGTTTTAAGTGTACAGGCTGATGTGTTTTTAAAAATGCACCTGGTAACTAGCATTACTACCACACCAGGCCATTTCCAACACCCTAAGAGTTCCTTGAGCCCCTCCCAATCAACTCCCACCCCAAAAAGCAGACAACCTAGTGTTTTTTTAAATTCAAATTAGTTGTCAAAAATTTAAAACACAGATTTCTTGTAAAAATTCCAATTTCTGGGTTCTAATGAATTGACATTAGACATTAAAACTTGCCAACACTGGGCCCACATTCCTAGAAGGCAGCAGTTGGCCATCTTCCTTTTTTTTTACTTCACTGTGCAGCATGTGGGATCTTAGTTTCTTGCCCAGGGATCAAACCGTGTCCCCTGCAGTGGAAGGCTGGAGTCTTAACTATCGGACCACCAGGGAAGTCCCCGGCCATTGTCTCCTGAAGGCAGCTGCTTTTGAATCTGCCACTCCTGGTCCACGGTCTCTTCTGCAGGCTGACATCTTCCCAATGCCATTCCTTTCCTGTAAAAATCCTCTGTCCCCAGGGGCTCCAGGAGTTTAGGTCCTCCAGGGCTTCTCTGCTGTTGACAAGCAACCTCCCGGTGCCCTCAGGTAGCAACGACTCCCCAGACACAACCTTGAACTCGTCAGCTCATAAAGACCCATAAATGGGGCAGGCAGGGTACCACTTTATCCGATTCTGCTTGTCAGCTCTTAAGGGGGAGGCCAGCCTGGCCAGTGGCGTCCCCCCTCCCCTTCTTCCTGCCCATCTCGCTGCAAAGTGTGAGGGCTGGTAATCAGGGCTGCCATCCATGGGGACCAGGAATGATTGCAGACTCATTTGCATATGTGACCTAAGACAGTAATTAAACCCAGGCGCCCCAGGGGTGAGGAATAAGCACATTAATTCAGGAGCAATTAAAACCCTCCAACATCACTGTCACACAGACGCCACTTCTGAGACTGGATCCAACTGATGACAGTCACCTTCCAGCTCCCTCTTTTGGCCGCCAGACTGCCGCCCTGACTGCACATTCTTTTTTTTTTTTTTTTTTCTGACTGCACATTCTTGAGGGGAGCAGGCTCCCCAGGCTCTCCGTCCTTCTATAGGATCCCTGATGCTCTTATGGACAAGTTACTGTGAAAAATAATGCCTCGTCCTGTGTGTGTGTGTGTGTGTGTGTGTGTGTGTGTGTGTGGCAAACTATACATAGCAAAATGTAGCATTTTAATCACTGTCAAGTGTACAATTCAGGGGCATTAAGTACATGCAAAGCTTGCATCACTTAAGTCACTTCAGTCGTGTCTGACTCTTTGGGACCCCATGAGTCCACCAGGCTATTCTGTGCATGGGATTCTCCAGGCAATAATACTGGAGTGGGTTGTCATTTCCTATTCCAGGGGATCATCCCCAGGGATTGAACCTGGGTCTCCTGCATTGCAGGCAGATTCTTTACCATCTGAGCCACCAGGGAAGTGAAGTGAAGTGAAATCGCTCAGTCGTGTCCAACTCTTTGAGACCCCGTGGACTGTAGGCCACCAGGCTCCTCTGTCCATGGGATTTCCCAGGCAAGAATACTGGAGTGGGTTGCCATTTCCTTCTCCAGGGGATCTTCCTAACCCAGAGATCGAACCCAGGTCTCCTGCATTGTAGGCAGACTCTTTAACCTCTGAGCCACCAGGGAAGAAGGGACTCATATAATAGTCATCTTTTTTTTTTTAAGATAATGATCTTTTAAAATAATTTTTAAAATTTTTATTTATTTTTGGCTGAATTGGGTTTTTGCTGTGACACGTGGGCTTTTTCTAGCTGTGGTGAGAGGGGGTCACTCTCTAGTTGTGGTGCATGGGCTTCTCATTGTCATGGCTCCTCTTGTTACAGAGCACAGGCTCAATAGTTGTTACACATGGGCTTAGTTACCCTGAGTCATGTAGGATCTTTCCAGACCAGGGATCGAACTCATGTCCCCTGCATTGGTAGGCAGATTCTTAATGACTAGAACATCAGGGAAGTCCCTGATATAACGTTTTGAAGGTTTATACATGTTGAAGCCTGTGTCAATACTTCCTTCCTTTTTGTGGCTGAATAATATTCCATTTTATAGATATACCACATACCCGTTACTTTGCTAATAGACATTTGGGTGGTTTCTACATTTTGACATTGTGAATAATGCTTCCATGGACATGGATGTACAGGTAACTGTTTTAGTCCCTGTTTTCAATTCTTTGGGGGTGTGGATGGATACCTAGCAGTAGAATTGCTGGGTTGCATGGTAATTCTATGTTTAACTTTTTAGGGAACTACTAAACCATTTTCCACAGCAGTTGTGCCATTTTACGTTCCTACCAGTAATGTATGAAGATTCCAATTTCTGCACATTGTTATCAACACTTACTTCCCTTTTTAAAAAAATCTTTTTTTAATTATGGCCATTCCAGTAGGTGAGAAGTGGTATCTAATTGAGGTTTTGATTTGCATTTTCCTAGTGTCTAATGATGTTGAACATCTTTTCACATGCTTTTTGGCCATTTGTTTATCCTCTTTCCAAGGCACTTGGCCATTTTTCAGTTGGGTTGCCTTGTTGCTGAGACCTAGATTTCTTTATATTTCTGGATTTTATCAGATATATGATTTGCAAATATTTTCTCCCATTTTGTATGGTTTTGTTGTTTTTTTTTTGGGGGGGGTGCGGTTTCCTACTTTCTTGTAGTGTCCGTTGATGTACAAAAGTTTCTAAGTTTGATGAAGTACAATTTATTTTTTTCTTTTGTTGCTTGTGCTTTTGGTATCATGTTTAAGAAACCATTGTCAAATCCAAGGTTATGAAGATTTGTCCCCACGTTTTCTCCTAAGAGTTTTATGGTCTTCACTCTTATTTAGGTTTCTAATCCATTTTCAGTTAATTTTTATATATGGCATAAGCTAAGTGTCTGATTTCATTCTTTTGCATGTGGATATCCAGTTTTCCCAATGCCATTTGTTTAAGAGACTGTCTTTTCTGCATTGACTAGTCTTGGCACTCTTGTTGAAAATCAACTCACTACATATACAAGCTTACTTCTGGTTTCTCTATTCTATAGGTCTATATGTCTATCCTTATGCCACTGCCACTGTTTCAATTACTTTAGCTTTATAAGACATGACCTAGCCTTTGTTTTTGTTTTTGGGTTCCTCGTGTGATTATGTGGGATCCTAGTTCCCTGACCAGGGATTGAACCTGAGTTCCATGTGTTGGAAGTGCAGAGTCGTAACCACTGGACCACCAGGGAAGCCCCATGACCCAGCCCTTTACATTCACCATTTCATTTACTCCCCACCAAACACTATGAAGTAGGCACTATAATCATTCTTAAAGGCCTAAAATGTTAGGTGTCTTACCCTAAGTCACAAAGTTGGTGGGTTGCAAGCTGCCCTTTGCAAGGTGACATTGCAAGTGCTCCAAGGTTGACAGACATACAAAAGTTATAAATTCTCATATCTTTACCTTAAAAACAACCTCCATAGCTAAGTGATGTCGTACCAGGCCTTTGGCCACTAGGATCTCAAAACCAGGATCTTCCAGGAGAAAGAAAGTGATCTCGAGCAGCTCTCATCAAGGTGAGGACAAGGAGGTACTTCCTCCCAAAGTCCACAGACTCCTCCTAGAGATGGCTGTTTACAAACTCCCTGAAACTACCCTCTTTGCACCCCAGCTAAACTTGACCTTAAAAGAAGGAGACCGAGGACTTCTCCAGTGATCCAGCGGTTACGACTCTCCATTCCCAGTTCAGGAAGTGCAGGTTCAAACCCTGGTCAGGAAACTAAGATCCTGCATGCTATTTAACCAAGACCAGAAAAACAAAAATGAAAAAAATGAAAGGGACCCTGGAGCTGTTTGGGTTTGCCTGTCTCTGGCCATACTGCTGGGCAGGTCTTTCAAGGAAGTTTCCCTCTGGCCTGCTCAACAGTCTGGGTATGTCTGCTTGTTCGTGACTTCTCTGTCTGTCAGGACACTGGGGCTATGACTCTTTGAGAAACACTTCAAGCTGAGAGGGGTGCTGCCATCTCCCCTTAAATGCACATGCACACACACACCTGCCCCCGATGACCCTCTATCCCCCTACTGTGCTGAATTTTCTTCAAAGCCAAAAACATGACTCAAAATGTTCAGCATCTGCTTTTTGGTCTTCCTTCAATAGGATGTAAATTCCACGAGGATTTACTTTGCAGGGATTTAGTTTTGCTCACTGCAGTGTGTCTGGAGCCAAGAATGGAGCCTGACAGAGCAGAGGCCTTAGGCATAAACAAGTGTGTTGACCAGACACTTGGTCCACGTTAGCCACATCCCAGGCCGTGCATGAGGTATGCAGCCACCTCTGTAGGGAGGAGTCAAGCTCAGAAGTTTGGGTGGGTGCTGAAGATGAAAAAGAAAGGAAGACATTTTTTTTTTTTTTTAAATTTTGGCCACAGTGTACAGCAGATGGGATCACAGTTCCCTGATCAGGGATCAAACCTGTGCCCCTTGCAATGGAAGTGCAGAGTCTTAGCCACTGGATCACTAGGGAAGACCCAAGATTTTTTTTTTAATTGCAGAGATTAAAAAAAAAAATAGTGGTTGATGTCCAAGAGTATGACCTCAGAAGGAATCAGCTAAAGGAGAGGGCAAACCTGGAGAACGGAGTCCATCAGATCTTCAGATGTTTTCTTTTTTTTTTTTTTTTTCAGATGTTTTCAAAAGGTGGGATCATGAAGAAGGTAGCCCTTTGGACCTGAATGTTCCCAAGTTTCTGGATCCTGTAGGCCAGGGCCTCCCTGAGCTGTAAGACAAGAAATGTCAGCCTGGGCTGCTGGGCCCCTCAAGGAACAATGATGTTTTCCAGGTTCATCCATGTGGTGGCTTGTAAATATTTCACTTGTTTTTACATTTCATTGTATGGATATGCCACCACTGCTTGGTCAAAGGTTTCAAAGGTTTACACCTATGTTTCTTTCTAAGAGTTTAATAGTTTTAACTCTTGTATTAAGGTCTTTGACCCATCTGAATTAATTTTTGTGTATGTGGATTTCGGGGACTCGCTGGTGGCTCAGACGGTAAAGAATCTGCCTGCACTGTGGGAGACCTGGATTCGATCCCTGGGTTGGGAAGATCCCTGGTGAGTCCTCAATGGATGGACATTTGAGTGTCCAAGAAGTGGAAAAACACTTTTTGCCTGTTGTAAATAATGCTGCTGTGTACATTTGTGCACAGGTTTTTGTGTGGACATAACTTTTTTAAGCAGAGTTCAGGAATTCTTTTTTTTTTTTTTTTTGGCTGTGCTGGGTCTTCATTGCTGCACAAGGGCTTTCTCTAGTTACACTGGGTGGAGGCTCCTCTCTAGTTGCAGTGCACAGGTTTCTCATTGTGGTAGCTTCTCTCTGGGCTCTAGGGCACGCAGGCTTCAGTAGCTGTGATACATGGGCTGAGTTCCTTCGAGGCATGTGGAATCATCCTAGACCAGTGATCGGATCAAAACCATCTCCCTTGCATTGACAGGTGGATTCTTAACCACCGGACCACCAGGGAACTCCTGGACATGTTTTCCTTCTCTTGGTTATAAACCTAGGAATGAAATTGCTGGGTCATATGTTTACTCTGTGTTTAACTTTTTGAGGAACCATGGAAGTATTTTCAACAGCGGCTGCACCATTTTACATTCCCACCAACACTGGGAACATAACACTGGGGATTTTCCACGTCTTCACCAACATTTATTTTCTGGTTTTTTGAACAGTGTTATCTTATTGAAGTTCTGATTTCATTTCCTTAACAGTTAATGATGTTGAACATCTTTACAGTGTGCTAATTAGCAATTTGTTTATCTTCTTAGAGAAATGTCTATTCAAATCATTCAGCCCATTTAAGAAATATTTTATTTTTATTTATTTATTTGTCTGTATGGGATCTTTAGTTGCGGCATGCAAACTCTTAGCTGTGGTACGTGGGATCTAGTTCTGTGACCAGGGATTGAACCTGAGCCCTCTGCACTGAGACCTTGGAGTCTCAGCCACTGGACCACCAGGGAAGTCCTGGCTCATTTCTAAGTTGGTTTACATCTTTTTGTTACTGAGTTGTAAAAATTCTTTATATACTCTGGATACTATCAGATCTATGATTTGCAAATATTTTCCCCATTCCCCATTCTGTAGCTTGCTTTTTACTTTCTTGATAGTGTCTTTTGATACACAAAGGTTTTAATTTGGGTGAAGTCAAATGTATTTATTTTTTTCTTTTCGTGCTTGCGCTTTTGGTGTACTATTTAAGACAGTTGTCTAATCTCAGGTCTTGAAGATTTACACCCATGTTTCCTTCTAAGAGTTTAACAGTTTGGGCTCTTATATTTCTGTCTTGGATCCATCTGAGTTGATTTTTGTGTAAGCTGTGGCATGTGGATATCCACTTGTCCTAACACCTTTGGTTGAAAAGATGTTATTTTCACCTAAGTCATAACAACTGTCAACAGATCACTTCAAAACTGTCAGAAATGTGGTGTTTTTAGAGAATGCTTTCAGATGTCATGGCCACCCAGCACACTGCCTCACCCTTGGCTGTGCTTCTTGTTATCTTTTTTAAAAAAATTATATATATATATATATATATATATATATATATATATAGTATATGTATATAAACCCTTAGGGTACGGTCAGGGCTGTCAAAACTGCTGCCTTAGCTGAGCTCAAATCTAACTAGGATTGGGAAAACAAAATTCCCGTGTCAGTGTGAAAACTTCAATCTGTCTGCTGCTGTGGAACGAGGACCCAGACATGTAATACCTGGGGCCACAGGGGTGGAAAGGACCCCAAGCCCTCCCCCAGCTTTCAGCACCCCTGGCATGAGAGCAAGGTGACCCTCCATCCATCATCCTAGGATGAAAGTCAGGGCTAGGGTAGGGTGAGGCAAGGGAGGACTGCAGGGAAAAAAATGTAATGAGACTGGATCCTGCTCTCTCATCCTGTCTGCTCCATGGGCAGAAGGTAAGCTAGTAGTCCCAGTAGTCAGGTACCGATGTGAGAGTTGGACCATAAAGAAGGCTGAGCACCAAAAACTTGATGCTTTCAAACTGTGGTGCTTGAGAAGACTCTTGAAAGTCCCTTGGACTGCAAGGAGATCAAAGAAGTCAATCCTAAAGGAAATCAATCCTGAATATTCATTGGAAGGACTGATGCTGAAGCTGAAGCTCCAATACTTTGGCCACCTGATGTAAAGAGCTGACTCATTGGAAAAGACCCTGATGCTGGGAACGATTGAGGGCAGGAGGAGAAGGGGGCAACAGAGGATGAGCTGGTTGGATGGCATCACTGACTCAACAGACACGAATTTGAGCAAACTCCGGGAGACAGTGGAGGACAGAGGAGCCTGGCGTGCTGCAGTCCACGGGGTCGCGAAGAGTTGGACAGGATTTAGCAGCTGAACAGCAGTCTGGGCTCCTGGGGGTGGGCTAGGGCTGCTTTTAGCCACCAGGGGGCACTGCGGGAGCTGCCCTGAGCCCCTTCGCCTCTCCGCTTGATCCTGCCTGCTGGGCGCATCCCACTGGCTCTAACCAGCTGGCCAGCCTCCCAGCTCTCCACTCCAGCCCCAGTTGATTCTACTCTGTGGCTGACTCAGGGGCCCGTGGTCGGGGCCAAGGTGGTCCAGAGCTCTGGGCAAAGCTTGGTGAGTGGAGCCGTCACTGGGTGAAGGGAAATTCCCAGATAGCAGGTCCCTTCTGCTCTCCCCTTGTTGCACAGATGCTGTGTTGAGGCCACTCCAGAAGCTGCCAGAGAGGCCACCACAGCACCATGGGGACACGGCCCCGGGACCTTGTCCTGGCTTGCTTTGCTCTCTGAACTTTTCAGGACGCACGTCCCTCCCTTCAATTTCATTCATGTTGAGGACTTTTGTTCAGTCTTTCCAGGGACGAAGGAAACAAGAAGGAAACAGGCAGAGAGATACGCTTCCTGCTTTGCTGTGCTTCCCCTAAAACCGAACTCTGGGGTCAAGCCGTGGGCCTCGGCTCTCCTGCCCCAGCCTCCCGGGGGCTCAGTCTAGCATGGCCGTGTTGGGCATCACCAGAAAAACAGCACAGGAGCGCCAGGGTGGCTCTTTCTGGGCGATGCCGGCAGGCAGGCTGGCAAGGGGCAGGGTCCAGGTGGCTGCATGGGGAGGATGAGTCCAGAAGCACCTGCCCCCGAGGAAACCACTGGTCCCTGGACGCCTCTGTGCTCAGACGGCGGCTCGAGCTGGGAATTTCCCACACCCCGAGTGACAGCACCTGTTCCCAGGGGCACTCTGGGGTCAGGTTTCTGGCCTTGAAGTCTGCTCTGCCCTGCTCTCTGTTCCTCTCTGATTTCATTCAGGGAGAATCAGCAGTGACTTGAGAGGCAGGGAGGCCTGGTCTGGGGAGGGACAGTCTGGGGTTGGGTAGGGTGGGGAGGCAGTGATCATATCTTTTGGTCTCTCCCTTCTGGCATCACACTCATATCTTCCCCCAGCTTTCCAGAATGTTGGTCCCACCTTATCCGCCAACATCAGAGGCCACCAGCCTCCAGACAAAAGGTGCTGAAGTACTTGACAGAAAGAGTCTGTGGCATCAAAAGATTTTTGTAGCACTCGCTTTGGCAGCACAAACACTAAAATTGGAACGACATAAAGATTAGCATGACCCGTGCACAGGATGACACCCAAACTGGTGAAGTATTCCATATTTGGGGGGTCATTTGTAAAGATGTAGATGGACCTAGAATCTGTCATACAGAGTGAAGCAAGTCAGAAAAAGTAGTACTGTGTATTAAAGCATGGATATGCAATCCAGAAAACTGGTACAGATGAACCTATTCCCAGGGTAGGAATAGAGACGCAGATGTACAGAACGGACATGTAGACACAGTAGGTGAAGGAGAGGGTGGGATGAATTGGGAGATTAGGATTGACATACATACACTACCATGTGTAAAATAAATAGCTGGTGTGAACCTGCTACAAAGCACAGGAAGCTCAACTCGTTGCTCTGTGATGACCTAGATGGGTGGGATGGAGGTCATAGAGGGCTAGACGTATATATATATTTTTGTATATACACATATAGCTGGGCTTCCCAGGTGGCACAGTGGTAAAGAATCCACCTACCAATGCAGGAGACTCAAGAGATTTGAGTCCAATCCCTGGGTCAGGAAAATCCCCTGGAGAAGGAAATGACAACCCACTCCAGTATTCTTGCCTGGAAAATCCCACGGACAGAGGAGCCTAGAAGGCTCCAGGGTGTTGCAAAGAGTCAGACATGACTGAACAGCTAAGCACACACACACATACATCTAGCTGATTCATTTCACTGCACCGCAGAAACTGACACAACGCTATAAAGCAATTATAACCCAATAAAAAATATATAGCTGGACTTGCCTGGTAGTCCAGTGGTTAAGAATCTGCCTGACAATGCAGGGGACTCGGGTCTGATGCCACATGCCACAGGGCAACTAAGCCTGTGTGCCACAACTACTGAGCCAGAGCTCTAGAGCCTGTGAGCAGTAACTCCTGAAGCCCAGGTGCCCTGGGGCCCATGGTCTGCAACAAGAGAAGCCACCACAATGGTGCTTGGGCTCAGGCACCACAGCTAGAGAGTAGCCCCCATTTGTTACAACTAGAGAAAGCCCATGGGCAGCAATGAAGACCCAGCACAACCAAAAATAAATAAATTTTTTAAAATTATGATAATAAATTTTAAAAATCTGGCTAAATAGAAAAAAAATTAAAAAATAAAAGACCCTTGTCTCTGGCCAGTTCCTCCATAAGATCTAGAAATATTAGCACTGGAGGACTCTGAATCCTGGAGCAGAAATAGAGATACCGGCCGAAAGAGCACAGGCTTGACCCTCGCTTGTCTGGCTTCTCTGGTGGCTCAGATGGTAAAGAGTCTGCCTGCAGTGAAGGAGACCCAAGTTTGATTCCTGGGTCGGGAAGATCCCCTGGAGAAGGAAATGGCAACCCACCCCAGTATTCTTGCCTAGAAAAGCCCATGGACGGAGGAGCCTGGGCTCCTACAGTCCATGGGGTCGAAAAGAATCGGACATAACTGAGCGACTTTTCTTTTCTCTGGCCTCAGGGGAGGCTGTGTACTGGGGGCTCGCAGTTTGGGCTGTGGCCCCTCCTGTTGAAAGAAGGCCATTTGCTCAGCTTAATCCACTGATTAATATAGGATTCATGTCTCCATTCTCATGTCACTTCAAGTGACCTTGGAATACAGAGACTTAGTAATTAACCACTGACCCCAAGTGTTGGAATCCAAAATGAAATGCCTCTGCCTTTGTGGGTGTCCTTTGTCTTAACCGCACCTGCCAAATAAAGGCAACCGACTCTGTATTCACAAAGTTTACTGCCCATTCACACAAGGGGGTAGGGAGCTCTTCAAGGTTGTTGGCACATGAGATTTGGAACAAAAGCCCCCAGTAAACTGCACATAGCCTGGGGGTGACGTGTCATCAGACAGCCCTTGATATCTTGGGGTACAGCTTTTGCCAGAAATGATGTCTGGGACTTCACTGGCTGTCCAGTGGTGAAGACTCCATGCTTCCAATGCAGGGGGCACAGATTTGATACCTAGTCAGGGAAGTGAGATCCTGTCTGCTGCACAGAATGGCGAAAAAAAATTTTTTAATTTATAAAAGAAATGATGTCTGTCACCCACAAGTCCACAGCAGAGCAGCTGCATTTCTCAAACCAACAGTGATGCTGGAACTTCCACAGACTAGCTTCAGGCAGGCACTTCCACAGACTAGCTCCCTCTCTTGATATTTTTTTTTCTCCATAAGGGATTTCTCCCTCCACCTCCTCTTCTTCCTCTTCCACCCCTGGATGTTATGAGGAAACATCTGTGGGATAACAAAAAATAATAAAAGTTTACAAGATAACAAGCTTATAAAGTTTTGCGTAGAAGTCCCTGTCATGGTTCCCACCTCCTCTGAGATGGTGGATGGAAGCTTCGTTTTCTTGTCTCTAGTTGTCTCCTTCCTAGAAGGATGAGGATCCCCTAGGGTGACTGGGGAGGAGGTGAAAGGAAAAACTCGGAGGGCACCCTGGGCTCTGCTGAGGGTCCCACACTCCCTGGGGCTGATCTGATCCAAAGGAGAAAGCAATGGCTGATGCTTGTTCACCTGCCCTCTCTTTCTTCTTAGTTTTTTTTTTTTAATTAAATTAATTATTTATTTGGCTGTGCTGGGTCTTTGTTGCAGCATGAGGGATCTAGTTCCCTAGCCAGGGATCGAACCCAGGCCCCCTGCATTGGGAACATAGAGTCTTTACCACTGGACCACCAGGAAAGTCCCCTTCTTAGTTTTTTTAAGCACCTGGGTCAGGACCTCGTCAGGGACTGAATTTTATTTTATTTGGCCACATCACAAGGCTTGTGGGATCTTAGTTCCCAGACCAGAGGTGGAAACAGGGCCCTTGGCAGTGAATGCATGGAGTCTTAATCACTGAACTGCCAGGAAATTACCAGGGGCCTGATTTTTTTTTTTTAAGACATACCTTAAAAAAAATTATTTATGTATGTATTTATTTTTGGCTGTGCTAGGTCTGCATTGCTGTGTGGGTTTTCTCTTACTGCAGAGAGTGGGGCCTGCTCTTCATTTCAGTGCTCAGGGTTCTCATTGCAGCGGTTTCTCTGGTTGTAGAGCTTGAATTCCGGGCCGTGCGGACTCACTAGTTGTGGTGGAAGGGCTTAGTTGCTCCAAGGCATGTGAGATCTTTCCGGACCAGGGATCAAACCCATGTCCCTTGCATTGGCAAGTGGGTTTACTGGACCACTAGGGAAGTCCTAGGGGGTTTTTAAAGGTAAACACAGTTTATGGAACACAGACAAGCTGAGGCTATGTACTATTGTATTGTTTCGTTGCTAAGTTGTGTCCAACTCATTTGTGACCCCATGGATTGTGGCCCTCCTGGCCCCTCTGTCCATGGAATTCTACAGGCAAACATACTGGCGTGGGTTGCCATTTCCTCCTCTAAGGGATCTTTCCCATCCAGTGATCAAACCCAAGTCTCCTGCATTGGCAGGCGGATTCTTTACCACTGAGTCACTGGCAAGCCAAAATACTGCTGAAGTAGAAATCCTGGGGAGGGCTGAGATGGTGCTTCAGAGGCTTGATGGATCAGCTGGTGGCAGTGTGGAGTCGGGAGAGAGCATGGATTTAGAGTCCACTTGGTTCAGGACTTTTCATTTGCAAATGGCAGTGAGCAATTCAAATGAGCTCAAACCAAAAGGAACACTTACTGGCTTATGGCTTCAGGCAGGACTGGATCCAGAAGCTGAAAGACTGTCACCAGGACTCAGCAGCTCTCCATCTCTCCACTCTGCTGTCTTCTGTGCTGGCTTTACCCACAGTCAGGTCAGGCTCTCCAGGCTTGGCGGCCCCCACATCTGTTTATGTTCAGCTCAGCTGCCCCAGCTTTCCTCTCCCAGCAGTTGAGCCAAAATCCTAAGCCTGATTCTTATTGGCTTGAATTGGGTCACGTGCCCATCCTTAAGCCAATCATTGAGGGTGAAATTACTGCTTGGACCTGGGTCACATGTTTACCACAGATTCTAGGACCAGGTTAGCCTCACTTAACAATGTGAACTGGGACCTCCCCAGTGGCCCAGTAGCTAAGACTCTGGGCTCCAAATGCTGCGGGTCAGAGTTCAATCCCTGGTCAGGAAACTAGATCTCACATGACGCAACTAAGAATTTCCACACTGCAACTAAAAATTCTCTGCCTGCTGCAACTAAGAGCCAGCACAGCCAAATAGATAAATATTAAAAGAAAAAAAAAAAAAAAGCCCACACAATATGAACTAAAATTAAGGGGCATTTCCCAAAGGAAGATGTAACTAGAAAAAGGGTGAATGGATGATAGGCAAAAACTTCACACCCACTCTCTCAGAGCAGCAACTTCTGCCACCACCTGGCTGTGTGACTTTGTCCAGGCCATTTACCTTTTCTGAGCCTCAGCTGGAAACACAACTTGTTTCAGTCTTCATGTCCTTTCCTTTATAAAAACAAGGATGTGACAGAGGTATCCTGGGGCTCCTACTGTATTTGAAACTTCCGTTGGACTAGATTATGAGGTAATTTATTAAGAATTCTGTTCCTTTGGCCCTGATAAGCAAAGGATGAGGAAGAGGAATGGAAAACAATGATGCTGGCAAAGCATCGGAGTTTGCTTCCCCCTACATTTCCTTAGAAGCATTCAGCAAAGGGAAGGACGAAGTGGAGCCTGGATGAGCAGGAGGCCCAGCTCAGGCCACAGGGGAGCAGGCAGCCCTGTCAAGGTCCTGGCCTGGCTGAATTTGTGTTAGAATCTCAGTTCGCCCTCTGGGGCCTTGGAGCACTCAGGGCTGAGCACAGATGGAGTCTGGCACCTCCATCTGGCCCTCTGTTCTCCTTGGGAAGGCCCGAGCCAAGGGGTCCTTACCTGTTTGGACCACATCTGGATAAGGTAGCGTGTTGTTTTCAGGGTCCCAGGCACAGCTGGTCCCCGAGCACAGTGGTGCAAGGTGCCTACTTTCCCTTGGAGCCCCCAGGGCACTGCTGGAGGCTGGCCTGTATGCAGCTGACAGCTGACCTATTTATGAGTAACCTTTCTTTACCACCGCTCTGCCGGTGACAAGGCTGGATGCACTGTGGTTCAGAAGAGGTGTTTCCCAGTGACTTAAAACAGGTTTGCCTGGAGCTGTGAATAAAGCCCCAGATTCTTCCGGCTACTCCTCCCAACTTCGCTCTTCTCTTCCTGGCATCACTTATAGGAGGGTTTCTTTGCTGTTGTGCTTTTCACAGTTTCCTACAGAGTTATTTTTAAAAATTTTTATTGGTGTACAGTTGACCTACGACGCTTTGTTAGTTTCAGGTATACAGCAAAGTGAATCTGCTATACATCTACATAGATCTGCTCTTTCTAAAATTCTTTTCCCATATAGGTCATTACAGAGTATTGAGTAGAGTTCCCTGTGCCATAAGTAGGTCCTTAGTAATTATCTATTTTATATATTATAGTGTATATATGTCAATCCCAATCTTCCAATTTATCCATCCCTTCTCCCATAGAGTTTTTACTCTCAAAGTGTATCAGAGTGACCTTTCCTGCACAGTCATTAGCCATCACATGCATGCATGCAGTGTGCTACATTGCTCAGTCATGTACGACTCTTGCAACCCCATGGACTGTTGCTAGCCAGGCTCTTCTGTCCATGGGATTTCCCAGGCAAAAATACCAGAGTGGGTTGTCATTTCCTACTCCAGGGGATCTTCCCAACCCAGGGATGAAATCTGTGTCTCTTCTGTCTCCTACACTGGCAGGCAGGTTCTTTACCACTCGCGTCACCTGGGAAGCCCCTAAGCCATCACACTCTGGCTAAAAATAGAACAGAAAATACATGGAAACATGAACCATTATTCAAGAAGGAAAAACTGACCACCCTTTTGGCTCCAGTCACTAGGGGGGTCTTTGCTCTGCTGAGCTCACTGTGTCTGCTCTCAGAGTACGACTCCCAGAGGACTCAGCCCAGCCCTCTAACTGTTGGTCTTTGGGACCCACTTCATGACCTTCCACCTGTTGCCTCCCACCACCTCTCTGCCACCTCTGTCCTCAGTCCACAGCTGGGGGTGGGGGTGCAGGGCAGTAGCGCCATCCCTGAAACAATGTGTGCAAGTCAGATGGTGACCACAGCCATAAAATTCAAAGAAACCGCTTCTTGGAAGGAGAGCTATGACAAAACTAGGCAGTGTATTAAAAAGCAAAGACACTTTGCTGACAGAGGTCCGCGTAGTCAAGGATATAGTTTTTCCAGTAGTCATGTGCAGATGTGAGAGTTGAACCATAAAAAAGGCTAAGCCCTGAAGAACTGATGCTTTTAAACTGTCATGTTGAGAGTCCCTTGGACTGCAAGGAGATCAAACCAGTCAATCATAAAGGAAATCAGTCCTGAATATTCATTGGAAGTACTGATGTTGAATCTGAAGCTCCGATACTTTGGCCACCTGATGGGAAGAGCCAACTCATTTGAAAAGACCCTGAAGCTGGGAAAGATTGAAGGCAAAAGGAGAAGGGGGAGGCAGAAGATGAGACAGTTAAACTGCATCACTGACTCAATGGACGTGAGTTTAAGCAAACTCCAGGAGATAGTGGAGGACAGGGAAGCCTGGTGTGTTGTAGTCCCTGGAGTAGCAAAGAGCTGGACACAATTCAGCGACTGAACAACAGCATGACTTACCTTTGTTCAGATATTGACAGGTCACAAAGCTCATTCACTACACTACCTGTTCTACTTAGCCCACTGGTTCCTACCATTTTTGCTTCTTTTTCCTGGAGGATTGCTGAAGGAATTGAATGACAAAGGAGTTGAGTTAGTTACAAATGGGTTAAGGTTTATGATCTCCGTAGTTCCGCCTTTGGGTGAACTGGTCCACTAGTTAAGGAAGCAAGATAGATCTTGAAAGTCTTGAACTATTTATATCTTCGCTTTTCTTTTTCCGGCTTCCTTTGCAACTCCTCCCTTAAGAGAAGGCATCTGAGTTGCTGGCGGCACAGTAGGAGAGCCAAGGCAGAGAAACAATCAATAGCCCCTTGGTTCGGACTCAGCAGGGAAAAGCTAGGGAAGCAGCAGAGTCACACTGAGACTCAGGAAAGAGGATGGAGAAAGGAGGCTCCCCCTTAGGTAGGCCCAGACCATGGGAGAGTCCACCAGCGCTGGGGCAGGAGGGAGGAATGGGGGTGACCTGAGCAGAGGCGGTGGAGCTGAGGTTCAGAGCAGGTCAGTCCCCGGGAGACCCTCCCTGCAAGTATTGCCCCTCCCCCACTCCCCCTCAGTGGACAGTGTGAAGCATCTGGTATTGGCACGGGGGGCGGGGGGGGGGGGGGTGTGTGTGCCAGTAATTTCCTGGGGCTGCCATAATAGATGACCACCAACTGGGTATCTTCAAACAAAACAGATTGTCTCACAGTTATAGAGGCCAGGAGTCAGAGGTCAAGGTGTCGGCAGGGCTGTGGTCTCTACCTCAGGCTCTGGGGAGGATGCTTCCTGGCCTCTTCTACATGCTAGCATCCTTGGTGGTCCTAGGCTTGCAGCTGCATCACCCAAACCAACCTCTGCCTCCATTGTCACAAGGCCTTCTCTTTCGCGGACATCTCTAAATCTCTCCTTAGAAGAACACCAGTCATTGGATTTAAGGCCCACCCTATTCCAGTATGACTTCATTTTAACTTTCATTTTTTTAATGTGTTTTTATTTTATTTTCTGGCCTCATCAAGAGGCATGTGGGAATCGAAGTTCCCTAACCAGGGACGGAAACTGCACCCCCTGCCTTGGAAGCATGAAGTCTCAAATATTTTTATTTATTTGGCTGTACTGAGTATTAGTTGTGGCATGCAGGCTCTTAGTTGTGTGGGATCTAGTTCCCTGACCAGGGATCAAAGTCAGGCCCCCTGCACTGGGAGCATGGAGTCTTAACCACTGGACCACCAGACCTCATTTAGCAAAAGAAAATTTAAGACTTTCAAAAATTGAAATATTTTTATTGTATAATATTATATAAGTTACAAGTGTACAATGTAGTGGTTTGCAATGTTTAAAGTTTATACTCCACTTGCAGTTATTATAAAATATAGGCTATATTCCCTGTGTTGTATAATATATCCTATAGCTTATTTTTTACATAATAGTTTGTATCTCTTAAGCCCCTGGGGCTTCCCAAGCGGCACAGTGGTAAAGAATCTGCCTGCTAGGAGATAAAAGAGGCGTTGGTTTGATCCCTGGCTTGGGAAGAGTCCCTGGAGAAGGAAATGGTAACCCTCTACAGAATTCTTGGCTGGAAAATTCCATGGACAGAGGGACCTGGTGGGCTAGAGTCCATAGAGTCTCAAAGAGTCAGATATGACTGAGCAACTGAGTACATACCATGTCAAACCCCTACCCCTCATTGCCCCTCCCCCTTCCTTCTCCCCACTGGGACCCACTAATTTGTTCTCTATGTCTGTGAGTATGCTTCTTTTTTTGCTATATTCACTAACTTGTTTTTTTTTTTTTTTTAGATTCCACATATAAGTGATGCTATACCATAGTATGACCTCCTCTTAACTTGAATGTATCTGCAAAGAGCCTATTTGCAAATGAGGTCACATTCACAGGTTCTGGGGGCTGGGACTAGGTCATACATTTTGGGGGAGGGGGATACAATTTAATCTACACCAGGGCCCTGAAGCTAAAACTCCAATACTTTGGCCACCTGATGAGAAGAACTGACTCACTGGAAAAGACCCTGATGCTGGGAAAGATTGAAGGCAGGAGGAGAAGGGGATGACAGAGGATGAGATGGTTGGATGGCATCACTGACTCAACGGACGTGAGTTAAAGCAAGCTCTGGGAGTTGGTGATAGACAGGGAAGCCTGGCGGGCTGCAGTCCATGGGTCGCAAAGACTTGGACACTGGACACAACTGAGCGACTGAACTGAACTGAAGTTCCTTCAGGGAGAAGATGACAGATGCCAGTGTCCTGGGGCACCCAGTCTAGCAGGCTAGGCTTGTATGAATAACATCGTGGAGGCCAGTATGGCTGGAGCAAAATGGGCCAGGATGAAAGAAGCCAGGAATGAAATTGGAGATAAAACACGTGTAGATCAAGGAGCACTTTGCAGGCCCCTGGTTAATTCTCTGGATTTTCTCTGACCTATTTGGAGGCCAGTGGGGGAGTTTATTGGAAGGACTGATGCTGAAGCTGAAACCCCAATACTTTGACCACCTGATGAGGAGAGCTGACTCATTAGAAAACACCCTGATGCTGGGAAGGATTGAAGGCAAAAGGAGAAGAGGGTGACAGAGGATGAGATGGCTGGATGGTATCACTGACTCAATGGACATGAGTTTGAGCAAACTCCGGGAGATGGTGAAGGACAGGGAAGCCTGGTGTTCTGCAGTCCATGGGGTCGCAAAGAGTCAATCATGACTGAGCGATTGAATAAGGCAAAATCTTACTAAGTTTTAAAACCATCCATCTTGTGGATGGACTGTCAGAGGTGAGGAGACAAGTATGAGGAAACTAAACCAAGATCCAGCTTCTGGACAAGGGCAGAAGCCCTGGAGGCTGTTAGACATGCTCGGAGCCTGTTTCTATAGTCAAGGTAGGATTCGCCTTCAGAGTCCATGTGGGGTATGTAAGGAAGGGAATCAAGGACGATTCCAGGGGCTTCCCTGGTGTTCTAGTGGTTAAGATGCTGTACTTCCCCTGCAGAGGGTGCAGGTTTGATCTCTGGTTGGGGAACTAATATCCCACATGCCTCAATACACAGCTGAGGGGGGAAAAAAGAAAAGGATGATTCCGAGAGATACTACACTGTTTTGGGAGACACCCCCTAGGTTCTCTTTGCTGCAAGTAATAATAAATCCTTCTTTCTCCCGATTAAGGAAAAAAAAAAAAAGGATGAGTACATGATTATTGCCTTGAACAATTGGAAGAATGGAGTAGCTATCAAGTGAGATGAGGAAATGCAAGCATGGAACAGGCTCGAAGAAATGACAGCTTAGCTTGATCTTGACCCTTGTAAGTGTAAGATGCCCATTTGACTTCCATGTAGGCATATATGAGTCTCCAGTTCTGGGAAAAGGTCTGGGCTGGATATATACATTTGGCAATGGTTAGTGTATAGTTTCATTTGTTTCTTTTTCAGCCATGCCATGAAGGATCTTATGGCATTCCCTGACCATATATCAAACCCTTGCCCCCTGTGGTGGAAGCCTGGACCCCTAACCACTGTACCGCCAGGGAAATTCTTGTATATTTTCATTTACAGTTGTAAGTGCAGATGTAGCACCCAAGTTGTGAGTGTAGACAGACAAGAGAAGAAAGCTGAGGTCTGGGCCTTGGGCAATCCAATGTTTGGATGGGGAGACTGAAAAGGAAAGCAGCTCCCAGATTTCCCCCCAGTTTAAATATTTGTATTTGTTATATTTAACTCTTTAGATAATTGAAATTGTATTTTGTGTGGGGTGAGAAATAAGATTCCACACTGATTTCCACCTCCCTGCCCCCTAGAAAGTCACAGTAAATAACTTTTATCTGGAAGGACTCTTCCAGGTCTAATCCCCCAGCTTAATAATTATGGATGGACCATTCTGCCATGCATCTATGTCTTCACTGGCAAAATTGCAGTACTGGACCAAAGTAATTCAAGATGACCCATTCAAATCTGTTCTCAGAAATGCAGTGTGGCTTATTTACCAACCTCAAAGGAGTGCCATGCAGTTAGTGAAATGTCAAGCATCAGCAGGCTTCCAAGATACCTGCTAGATCCTAAGTGATGCTCCGCTCCCAGGAAAAAGGCTGGTATGGAAAAGGAACAAATATTTGTGCAATAGACCAATTGTTACTGATGGTTCAGACATTCTTATCTTTTATGAATAAGTGAAAAAGTTCTGATTTTGAGTTAAGATGTGAATAAAAAATGCTCTTTATCTTAACTCTTAAGAGTTAAGATGCTCTTTTTAATGAGCCTCAAAAGTCGACTTGTGTTCCTCCATAAGGGACAGGTTGACAAAGGGGTATATCAGCCAGAATCTCAATGATCTGGCTAATGTATCCCTTGTGCATTTCCTCAGTGCAAGGAACCATCCTATAGATGTTAACTGCACCTTATTCTTTGGGATGATTTATTGCATTTATATAATTCCTTTAGAATTGTTGTACTTTTGATTGATTTCATTAGAAACACAAAATATTTTGTTACAGAAAATACCTTCTAAGATTTTTTACATTTCTTCAGCTTTCCTTCTTTTTTATATGAAGGCTCTTATGAATGTACATTAATGACAAGGAGATACAACTTGGATTATTGATTTCTGAGGTTTATATTGAAGGTAACATGATTTTAAAAATCAGTTTGCCACATTAGAATGGATATAGCATTTATCTGACAAGGTGATAATTATTTGAAACAAGGAAATGCTGAGGGGATCTGGTTAAGAGTCAGACATGACTTAAGCAACCTAGCACACATCTGGTCAAACCAGTGGAGCATTTGTAATCTAAAGATTCCATATCCTGAATCAGATCCTTGTCGACAAATACAACACAAAGATATCTGTGAAATTATTTATAAATTATCCAAGTTAAGAATAAGCCAAATGATCTTATAAAGAGTATAACCTTTTAGATAAGCACTATTAAATAATGAACTGTAAAACAGAGAGAACCGTAATATATAGATGGGTAATGATTATAATGAAATTCTTAACAGTCTTGGCATCCATCAGAAAACCTATAACTTCTTTGAATAGTGAAGAGACTGTTTTGGACTCAAACCAAAATACTTTAATTAAATGGTAATATTTTACCAGATAAAAACCAAGGATGAACTACTTTTTATTGCTGCGAGGTATAAACAGAATTCATAAGAAGGGATTTTGAGGAATATGCAATTAAATCGCACTCAGGGGGAAAGAGCTTCATTGGCTGGAAGCAGTTTCTGCATTTGTAAATTTGAAGGTGAACCAATACACTTCTTGGAAGAGAAATTTCCTTTTCCAGAAACAGCCAGGACCTCTTTTTGTTGTGCCACCAAATATACAAAAATAAGAGATGAGTTATTTCAAACATTTGTTCAATTGCAGTTTTAAGAAAAAAAATGTTTTCATGCTGCATAGTTTGGCGTTTAGCTGAGAAGTCAATCTGCTAATTTTCACTGCTCAGAATCCTCTAAAAATAACATCATTTGGGGAGGTGTAGCTGATTAATGAACATGAACTTGCAAAGACAAACAACTGATACTTGATTCTCATGAAATTGAATGTCAGATGGAGGAAAACAATAGCATTTATAAATTTCATATCTTCTTTAAAAAAATTCATTTATTTATTTACTGGGCTGTGCTGGGTCTTAGTTGTGGCATGTGGGTTCTAAACCCCTGATTAGGGATTGAACCTGAGCCCCCGGCATTGGGAGCATGGAGTCAGCCACAGGACCACCAGGCAAGTCCCTGTAAATTTCATATATTCTATGAATATAAATATATATATATATTTACTGCTTATTTCCAATTAGAAATATCTTAGTTACCTATAACTGAATTTAGTCCATGAAGGTTCACCTATTTGTGTTTAAATATTAAAATATTTAGAATTGTATGTGTCATTGTTTCAGGGTTTATGTTTATATGAACATTTGCTGATTCTGGGGAAGAGACAGCAAAAGGGGCAGGGTCTCTGACTCTTGGTGCCCCCTCCCTCACTTCCAGCCCCAAGTTATTCTGTAACTTGATGGCTACTGCAGGCAGAGGTCATTCTTCATATGACTTTTTAATGAATTGGCTGTTTCATGCACAGTTGTTTTCATGTCATGAGACAGTGGAGTGAAAGGTTCAAGGCTGAGGGAGGTCCCATTCACTCATCAGCAAGAGTCATGCAGAAAGCCTTGTCCTTGGCAGGAAAAAGAGAAGCAGCTTGATTTCAAAGTTCTCACTCAGCAGAGAGAGTAAGCCTCTAAGTCAGCACCCCTTGGGTGACCTTTCCCTCATGCAGCAGTTGTCACCCTTTTCTGAGTCTTGGACCCCCTTTGAAAACCCAAGGAGCATTATGGAGCCACCTAATGTGAACAGCCAACTCACTAGAAAAGATGCTGATGCTGGGAAAGTTGGAGGGCAGTAGGAAAAGGGGGCGACAAAGGATGAGATGGTTGGATGGCGTCATCAGCTCAGTAAGTTTGAGTTTGAGCAGACTCCAGAAGATAGTGAAGGACAGGGAAGCCTGGTATGCTGCACTCTGTGGGGTCTCAAAGAGTTGGACACCACTTAGCGACTGAACAACAACTACAAGAAAGTGCATATGTCAGGCACACACACACACACACACACACACATATGCATGCATGCACACACACGTGTGCATTCACATTTTCTTCATACAATAACTGGGGCTCTGTGACATCAGAATCAGATGTTTCCAGTCTTCCCTGGTGTTTCAGTGGTTCAGAATCGCCTTGCAATGCAACGGACACCATTTTGATCCCTAGTCGGGGAAGATTCCACATGCCAAAGAGCAACGAAGCCCATGTGCCACACCCGCAACAAAGCCCACATGCCACAACTACTGAAGCCTGTGTGTCTAGAGCCTGTGCTCCACAAGAGAAGCCACTGCAATGAGAAGCCCGTGCACGCAACAAATTGTAGCCCCTGCTCACCACAACTAGAGAAAGACTGCATGCAGCAAGAAAGACCCACCACAGCCAAAAATCAGTAAATAAATATTTTTTTAAAACCACAAGAATCAGGTGTTTCCTAGATATTGAAGAAAAGCATTTGTTCCTGGCTTAAAATGTGAACCATACTCTTTAAGTCACTTTTAAAAATAAATAAGTGTGGGACTTTCCTGGTAGTTCTGTGGCTAAGACTCCAGGCTCCCAATGCAGGAGGCCCTGGTTCGATCGTTGGTTAGGGAACTAGATTCCATGTGCTGCAATTAAGACAGAGCGCAGACAAATTAAATGAATAAAATATTTAAAATATATGAGTGCTGTGCACAAGCCCACTTAAAGGACCTGTGCTTGACTCACAGATATGAAGAACAGACTTGTGGTTGTGGATGAGTTTGGGCTTAGCAGATGCAATCTATTATATATAGAATTGGATAAACAACAAGGTCCTACTGTATAGCACAGGGAACTATATTCAATATTCTGTGATTAAACCATAATGAAAAGAATATGAAAAAGAATACATATGTGTAACTGAATCACTTTGCTGTACTGCAGAAATTAACACAACACTGTAAGTCAACTATACCCCTATAAAATTAAAAAAAGAAAGGACCTGTGCTTAACGATGCTACAAAGTCTAGACCAACATCTAGTCTGGATTAATAGGTGGTTTCACACCATTATTTGTCTTTTGCCCTTCTGTAAACAACATTTTTTCTGTGGCTCTGTGATTCTAGGAACGCTCACCAGGGAGTAGGGAAGCTGAGGAGAGAGGCCAGTTCCCCATTACTGAGCCTGTTTTCTCATCGAGATCAAAGACAAAATTTGGATTAGTCAGCAGTTCTTAAAGTGAGGTCTGGGGACCCTTATTGGGGTCTGTGGTGTTAAAACTATTTTTGCAACAAACTAGGATATGATTTGCCCTTTTCCAGTCCCATCCAATGGGGAGTATGCAGCAGAGTTTTCCCAGAGGCTATGTGACCTGTGGTGATGCTCTTGTTCTGACAGCCAAAGAAATGTGCGTTTGTAGATTCTTTGAATTCAAATTTTCTTTTAATATTTTGACTATCTAATTGGCTGTGATCTTCCATCTTCATTGCGATGTGAGGGATCTAGCATCCTGACCAGGGATTGACCCCGGGCCCCCCATATTGGGAGTATGGCGTCTTTGCCACTGGACCACCTGGGAAGTCCCATATTTGTGTATTCTTATGTTTAGTCAGGAAGCAACAGTTAGAACTGGACATGGAACAACAGACTGGTTCCAAGTAGGAAAAGGAGTACATCAAGGCTGTATATTGTCACCCTGCTTATTATTTTTTGTTTGTTTGTTTCCACCCTGCCTATTTAACTTCTATGCAGAATACACCCTGAGAAATGCTGGGCTGGATGAAGCACAAGCTGGAATCAAGATTGCCAGGAGAAATATCAGTAACTTCAGATATGCAGATGACACCACCCTTATGGCAGAAAGTGAAGAGGAACTAAAAAGCCTCTTGATGAAAGTGAAAGAGGAGAGTGAAAAAGTTGGCTTAAAGCTCAACATTCAGAAAACTAAGATCATGGCATCTGGTCCCATCACTTCATGGGAAATAGACAGGGGAACAGTGGAAACAGTGTCAGACTTTATTTTTTGGGGCTCCAAAATCACTGCAGATGGTGATTGCAGCCATGAAATTAAAAGACGCTTACTCCTTGGAAGGAAAGTTATGACCAATATAGATAGCATATTAAAAAGCAGAGACATTACTTTGCCAACAAAGGTCTGTCTAGTCAAGGCTATGGTTTTTCCAGTGATCATGTATGGATGTGAGAGTTGGACCGTGAAGAAAGCTGAGCGCTGAAAAATTGATGCTTTTGAACTGTGGTGTTGGAGAAGACTCTTGAGAGTCCCTTGGCCTGCAAGGAGATCCAACCAGTCCATCCTAAAGGAGATCAGTCCTGGGTGTTCATTGGATGGACTGATGCTGAAGCTGAAACTCCAGTACTTTGGCCACCTCATGCGAAGAGTTGACTCATTTGAAAAGACCCTGATGCTGGGAGGGATTGGGGGCAAGAGGAGAAGGGGCCGACAGAGGATGAAATGGCTGGATGGCATCACTGACTTGATGGACATGTGTTTGAGTAGACTCCAGGAGTTGATGATGGACAGGGAGGCCTGGTGTGCTGCGATTCATGGTCCCAGAGAGTCAGACACTACTGAGCGACTGAACTGAACTGAACTGATGTTTCAAAGACACTGGATACAATTCATATTGGAGAGAAAAAACCTACCTAAACAAAAGCTCTTAGCATCACTCTAGTAGTTTCCACAAACTGGATGGCTTAAAATAACAGATATTTATTATCTTGCAATTCTGGAGTCTACAAGTCCAGTATGAAGGTATCGGCCAGGTTGGTTCCCTTTGAGAGCTGTGATAGAGACTGTTCCATGCTTCCCTCTAGCTCTGGTGACTGCCAACAATCCCTGTGATCCCTGGCTTGTAAACACAGCTTGAGCCCTCTGCCTCCATCTCCCTGACATTCTCCCTGAGTATCTGTGTTTTCACATGGCCATCTTCTTATGAGGACATGGGTCATATTGTACTATGAACACACCCTACTCCAGTATGTTGTTCAGTCACTAAGTTGTGTCTGACTCTTTGTGACTCCATGGACTGCAGCACTCCAGGCTTCCCTGTCCTTCACGATCTCCCAGAGTTTGTTCAAATCCATGTCTGTTGAATTGGTGATGCTATCTAACCATCTTCTCCTCTGTCATTCCCTTCTCCTCCTGCCCTCAATCCTTCCTAGTATCAGGGTTTTTCCCAATGAGTAGGC
This sequence comes from Odocoileus virginianus, assembly GCF_023699985.2. Lineage (NCBI taxonomy): Eukaryota > Metazoa > Chordata > Mammalia > Artiodactyla > Cervidae > Odocoileus > Odocoileus virginianus. Next base: position 34,737,868 of record NC_069684.1, on the reverse strand, counting down.
TCTTCACATCAGGTATATGGAGCTTCAGCTTCAGTATCAGTCCTTCCAATGAATATTCAGGGTTGATTTCCTTTAGGATTGATCAGTTTGATCTCCTTGCTGTCCAAGGGACTTTCAAGAGTCTTCTTCAGTATGACAATTAGAAGGCATCAATTCTTAGGCACCCAGCCTTCTTTATGGTCCAACTCTCACATCTGTACATGACTACTGGAAAAACCATGGCTTTGACTATACAGACCTTTGTCAGCAAAGTGAGGTCTCATCTTTTTCTTTTTTCTTTTCCAGGAGAAGGAAGGATTTATTGGTACTTATAGCAAGTAAGAACACTACCACCGCAGAGCTTTTCTAAAGCAGTGTCTTGTGGTATGACTTCATCTTAATTAGTTATCTCCGCAATGACCTTTCTTCCAACAAGGTCACATTCTGAGGTGGCAGGGGTTAGGATCTCAATATCTTTTCTGAAGGACACAGTTCAACCCAAAACAGTAACTGATAATATTTAGGATTCTGAAACCAGAGTCTGATGAGGTGATTGTGGGGGTTCTATAGTCATGAAGCATTATGAGATTCTAAGATAAATTTTCACAGATTTGAAATACTTGGCTTTGAAATACTTGTTAAGTTTGTGCTTTTCTCACCTTGCTTATATGCAGAGTACATCATGCAAAATGCCTAGCTAGATGAATCACAAGCTGGCATCAAGATTGTCAGGGGAAATATCAGCAACCTCAGATATGCAGATAATACCACTTTAACAGCAGAAAGTGAAGAGGAACTAAAGAGCCTCTTGATGAAGATGAAAGAGGAGAGTGAAAAAGCTGGCTTAAATCTCAGCATTCAAAAAACTAAGATCATGGCATCTGGTCCCAAAACTTCATGACAAATAGATGGGGAAAAAGTGGAAACAGTGGCAGATTTTATTTTCTTGGGCTCCAAAATCATTGCAGATGGTGACTGCAGCCATGAAATTAAAAGACCCTTGCTCCTTGGAAGGAAAGCTATCACAAAACTAGACAGCATAATAAAAAGCAAAGACATCACCTTTGCCAACAAAGGCTCATATAGTCAAAGCTATGGTTTTTCCAGTAGTCGTGTACAGATATGAGAGTTGGACCGTAAAGAAGGCTGAACCCCGAAGAATAGATTCTTTCAAATTGTGATGCTGGAGAAGACTCTTGAGAGTCCCCTGGACAGCAAGGAGAGCAAAACCTAAAGAAAATCAGCCCTGTATATTCATTGGAAGAATTGATGCTGAAGCTGAAGCTGCAATACTTTGGCCACCTGATTCGAAGAGCTGACTCATTGGAAAAGACCCTGGTACTGGGAAAGATTTAGGGCAGGAAGGGAAGAGGGTGACAGAGGATGAGATAGCATCACGGACTCAATGGACATGAATTTGAGCAAACTCTGGGAGACAGTGAAAGACATGCTGCAGTCCATGGGATTGAAAAATGGGACAGGACTTAGTGACTGAACAACAACATCTTGCTTTTAGGGATATTTGTATGTTTACATTATCCTGAGGATCTAGATCAGTGCAAACATCCTTGACTAGATGAGACAATTGCTGTTATCACTCATGGGAACCATTTTATTGATTTGTAGATGTTTATATTTACCTAAGAGATCAAATATCAGTTTTAAAAAAAGTAACATAAACTGAATGTATAGCTGTCAACAGTGCTCCCAGTGATTAGAAGCACTGATACCAAAGTCTTTTCATGGTGATTGAAGTCAGATAAAAGATAATCCACTCTGAACAGGGATACATTTCAAAGTGGTTCCCCAGGTGGCTCAGTTCAGTTCAGTTCAGTCGCTCAGAAGTGTCCAACTCTTTGCAACCCCATGGACTGCAGCACGCCAACTGCTGGATTTGTCCATTGCCAACTCCCAGAGTTTACTCAAACTCACATCCATTGAGTCAGTGATGCCATCCAATGTCTCATCCTCTGTCATCCCCTTCTCCTCCTGCCTTCAATCTTTCCCAGCATCAGGTTCTTTTCAAATGAGTCAGTTCTTTGCATCAGGTGGCCAAAGTATTGGAGTTTCAGCTTCACCATCAGTTCTTCCAATGAATATTCAGGACTGATTTCCTTTAGGACAGACTGGTTCAGTGGTAGAGAATCCATCTGTCAATGCAGGAGACCCAGGTTGATCCCTGGGTTGAGACCCCCTGGAGGAGGAAATGGCAACCCACTCCAGTATTCTTGCCTAGAAAATGTTATGTAGCCTAGTGGGCTACAGTTCATAGGGTCATAAGGAATTGGACATAATTCAGTGACTGAGCAACACAAATCAAACATTTCAAAGAGCTGTTTCCTAAACTGGATCTTAAATCCCTTTCAGTTCAGCTTTGAGATTCTATGCAAGGCATGTGGAACCTTTGTTTACTGGGAAGGGCACTTGACACTTCTCTTATCTGTTGCTGAGCTTATCTAGATTGGTGAAAAGGTCTTTGTAAACTGAGCACTGGGATTTGTGTTTAAAAATGTGGAGGAGAAAGAAAATAGCTTTTCCTAATACTATGAGGAGTCTGTGATTAGTGTTTGTTTCCTTAAATTTTTAAAAAATTGAACTATAGTTGATTTACAATATTGTTTTATTTTCAGGTGTACAGCAAAGTGATTCCTTGAAGATTTTTTTAAAAACTTTTTGTTAATACTGGAGATAATAGATTTTGAAAAAATCTTTTTTCTTCATATTTGCTTCAGGTTTTTGTTCTGTTTCATTTGTTTTTGTCTTTTTGGTCACTCAGCTTGTTGGATTTTAGTTCCTGGATTCCCTGCTGGCTCAGACAATAAGGAATCTGCCGGCAATGAGGGAGACCCAGGTTCAAGCCCTTGGTTGGGAAGATCCCCTAGAGAAGGACATGGCAACCCACTCTAGTACTCCTGCCTGGAAAATTCCATGGACAGAGGAGCCTGGTGGGCTATAGTCCAACGGGGTCAGAAAGTGTTGGACACAACTTAGTGACTAACACTTTCACTTTTTCCCAGGATAGACGTGATGATCAGTTGTCTCAAATACTGCTGATGGATAAAGAAAGTGGAGGACAGAATTGCCTCTTCTTTCTAGTAACGTGGAGTTCATGTTGACCTCAAGAGGAAAAGTTTTGGTGCAGAGGTTGAATCAACATGAGATTAGAGTGGATTTAAAAGAGAAGGGGAGGGACCTCCCTGGTGGTCTCCGGGAGTTGGTGATGGACAGGGAGGCCTGGTGTGCTGTGATTCATGGGGTCGCAAAGAGTCGGACACAACTGAGTGACTGAACTGAACTCCCTGGTGGTCCAGTGGTTAAGAATCTGTCTTGCAATGCAAGGGACATCAGTTTGATCCCTGGTCTGGGAAGATCCCATTTGCAATGGAGCAACTAAGCCTGCATGCTAGAACCCATGCATCACAAGACAAATCACTGCAATAAGCAGTTCACACAGCACAGCTAGAGAGTAGCCTCTACTCGCTACAACTAGAGAAAGACCACACACTGCAACAAAACCCATCACAGCCAAAAATAAATAAATAAAAGAGAGAAAGAATGGGAAGGACTTCCCTGGTGGTCCAGTGATTAAGACTTCACCTTCCAATGCAGGGAGTGTGGGTTCGATCCCTGGTTGGGGAGCTAAGATCACACATGCCTCCTGGTCAAAAAAACAGAACATAAACAACAGAAGTAGTATTGTAACAAATTCAGTAAAGACTTACCAAATAAATGAGAGAGAATGGGAGAAGAGGAACTGAAGGAAACAAGTATAGGCCATTCTTTCAAAGGTGTTTTGCTTCTAAAGGGAGCAAAGAAATGAGGGAATACGTAACATGTAAAGTGTGGTCAACAGAAGGCCTAAGGTGGAAGAAAAAACATCTTAGCTTTATTCTAATGAGAATGAGTTAGCAGACAGCAAGAAATGGATGTAGCAGGGAGATGGGTAAGTTTCTGAGAGATGAAGGGTAAATTGTTCAGTAGCACAGTCATGTCCAACTCTTTGCGACCCCATGGACTGCAGCATGCCAGGCCTCTCTGTCCCTTACCATCTCCCGAAGTTTGCCCAAGTTCACTTCCATTGCATCAGTGATGCCATCCAGCCATCTCATCCTCTGACAGCCTCTTCTCCTGCCCTCAGTCTTCCCCAGTATCAGGGACCTTTCCAATGAGTTAACTGTTCACATCAGATGAACAAAATACTGGAGTTTCAGCTTCAGTATCAGTCCTTCCAATGAGTATTTAGGGTTGATTTCCCTTAAGATTGACTGGTTTGATCTCCTTGCTGTCCAAGGGACTCTCAGCCGTCTTCTCCAGCACCATAGTTTGAAGGCATCGATTGATTCTTTGGTGCTCTTCCTGCTTTACGGTCCAGCTCTCACAAGTGCATGTGACCACTGGAAAGACCATAGCCTTGACTATACAGACTTTTGTTGACAGAGTAATGTCTCTGCTTTTCAATACACTGTCTAGGTTTGTCATAGCTTATCTGCCAAGAAGCAAACGTCTTCTGATTTCATGGCTGCAGTTACCATCCGGAGTGATTTTAGAGCCCAAGAAGAGGATATCTGTCAGTACTTCCACCTTTTCCCCTTCTATTTGCCATGAAGTAATGGGCCTGGATGCCATGATCTTAGTTTTTAAATATTTAGTTTTAAGACAGCTCTTTCACTCTTCTGCTGAGTGATATCCTTGAGTAATGATGGGGGATGGGATCAAGGACAGGAGCAGAGGGTGGGGCTTTGACAGGACCACTGATGAGGCGTGTGTAACAGCTGGCAGGAAGCTAGGATGTGGGGGCTTTGAGAAGGATAGATGGATGGATGTGGGGAGGGGGCAGTTTGCAGAGTTTCTCTGCTAATTGCATCCACATCTGAGATGAACCTGGAAAGAAGGAATGAGGTGTTGGAGGTTTGAGGAGATAGGAGAGGATGTGAAATCACAGGCAAGAAAATCGGGAGAGAAATGAACCTGGGTTAGTATTGTATGACTGCCAAGGGCATTAAGAAGCCACTTGAGGTTAGTGGTCATGAATTTAAAATGAAAACAGGCAGTGTGATGTCAGCCTCATTAGGCTGGACAGGTGCAGGTGCCTAGTAGGCAGCAAGTTGGAATTATCACCATGGTTGACTGTTTGCCCAGGAAACATTAGGAAGCAAGAGGGGGGATATTGCTGAGGATACATGCAAGGGAGAGAGTCAAGGGACTGACCATGGGATGTAAACAGGGATGGAAAGGAAAGAGAGCATGAGGTCACTGGAGATATGGTATTAGGACTGATCTGGATTTGGGTGCGAAAGACAAGAATCCAAATTCTCAAACACACAGATACTTGCCATTATGCACACACAGCCTAACCACATGGTCTCAAAAAATATTTAAAATAAAAACAATGCCCGGCTTCCCTGGTGGGGCTCAGTTGTAAAGAATCCAGCTGCCGATGCAGGAGACATGGGTTTGATCCCTGGTCCAGGAAGATTCCACATGCTGCAGAACAACTAAGCCCATGCACCACAACAATTGAGGCTGTGCTCTTCAGCCCACATGCCACAACTATTGAAGCCCAAGCACCCTAGAGCCTGTGCTCCATAACAAGAGAAGCCCGTGCACAGCAACTAGAGAATAGCCCCCGCTCATCGAATACAGAGAAAAGCCCGTGTAGCAATGAAGACCTGGCACAGCCAATAACTTAATTAACTAAAAGAAAAAACAAACAATGACTGTAGCTTTGCATATTCAATATTTTTATGTCTATTTTAATCTATATTAACCTTGATTATTGTAAACATCACAGGGCAAAGCACTTACTTTAGGTGAGATAGAAAATGATTCAGTGTATTCTAGTAACTGTAGCTAAGTAATTATGCTTGTTCTCCTAGATTAATTTCAGCAGTTTAAAAGGTGAGGAGTTCCCTGGTGGCCTAGTGGTTAGGATTCCAGACTTTCAGTGCAGTGGCCTGCATTTATTTCCTGGTAAGGGAACTGAGATCCTGCAAGCTGAGTGATTCGGGGGTGGGGTGGGGGCGGGGGGGAAATAAAGGTAAAAGAAATGGGTAGATAGAAATGCAAGTGAGCACAGACTGTTTATATAGGTCAACTCTTTCAGAAAGGGGTAAGTTCTCCTGAATTTAAGGACCTAGAGTGTCCTTAAAAGTGAAGAGATGTTAGGATCAATGGATTAGATATCCCACTGGAGTCAAAGTATTGTTGGAATGGGATATTGGAGGAATGACAACAGAGCTAGAAGGAGGTGTTTATAGGATGAGATACCTGACACTAAAATTAGGTTGAGGTGGCAGCATTTGGAAATACAAGGTTTGGGACAAAGAGCATTGGAGGAAAGAAGTGCAAGTTCAAGAAGCTAAGTGGTTGGTATCACCTCCCACCCAGTAGCAGGACTGCTATTAAAAAAAAGAAAGAAAACAGAAAATGACAAGTGCAGGTGAGGATGTGGAGAATTTTGAACTCTGATATACTGTTGGTGGGAATGTAAAATGGTGCAGCTACTTTGGAAAATAGTATGGTGTTTCTTCAAAAAATTACAAATAAAATTACCATACGATCCACCAATTCCACTTCTGTGGTGGTGGTTTAGTCACTAAGTTGTGTCTGACTCCTGCAACGCCATGACCTGTAGCCTGCCAAGCTCCTCTGTTCATGGGATTTCCCAGGCAAGAACACTGGAGTGGGTTGCCATTTCCTTCTCGAGGGGATCTTCTCAACCCTGGGATTGAACCCATGTCTCCTTTATTGCAGGTGGATTCTTTACCAATGAGCCACCAGGGAATCCCATTCCACTTCTGTATATATCCCAAAAGAAAGGAAAGCAGGGTCTCAAAGAGATAGTGTGTTTGTATGCCCACATTCATAGCAGCATTCTTTGTGATAGCCAAAAGTCCAACTTGATGAAGCAACCTAAATATCTGTTGACCAATGAATAGATAAACAAAGTATGGTAAGTATATACAATGGAATACTATGCAGCCTTAAAAAGGAAGTTCTGACACATGCTGCAACATGAATAAGCCATGAAGAGTGCTACAGACTGAACTGTGTGCTCTAGGAAATTATATCATCATATCTTGAAGCCCTAATCCCCTATCTCACTGTATTTAGGGATAGAGCCTTTTGGAAGTGACGAAGGCTAAGAGAGGTCATTAGTTTGGGGCCCTAATCCAATGGACTGGTGTCCTTACAAGAAGATGAAGAGGCAACAGGGATGCTGGCACAGAAGAAAGGCCACCTGAGGACACCTGAGAGAAGGCTGTTTGCAAGCCAGGAGAGAGGCCTCATGAAAAACGAACTCTGTCAGTACCTTGATCTTAGACTTCTAGCTTCCAGAACCATGAGGAAATACATTTCTGTTGTTTAAACCATCCAGTCTATGTACTTTGTTAGGGCAGCCCTAGCAAATCAATATAAGGGCATTATGTTAAGTGAAATAAGCCAGTGACAATAAGACGAATACTATTTGATTTCACTTATGGAAGATACCTAAAGTCAATAGACCTGGGACTTCCCCGGCAGTCTAGTGGTTAAGACTCAGTGCGTCCACTGAGGAGGGCACAGGCTAGATTTCTGGTCAGAGAACTAAGATCCCACATACTACATGGAGGAGGAAGTGGAGAGTTATTATTATTTAATGGCTATAGAGCTGTAATTTTGTAAGATTTTCATCTTGTAAATGGAGGCTAGTTGCACAACAATGGGAAGGTATTTAACACTCCTGAGCTATGCATTTATAAATAGTTAAAATGGTAAATTCTTTGTTAGGTGTGTTTTACCACATACAGACACAAAAGAAGCTAAGTTGTTAGAAAGATCATCTGTGTGTATATTGAAACTATTAAGACAACAAAAATTAACACTTGAGAGATTGAGAATCTTTTTATGTTTATTGGACTTACAGATTCTCCTGCAGATCTTATTCTCTTCCCACTTTTCTACTGCTTTTTTTTTCTTTTTCACATATACTTACAATCTTTCTTTATATATTTCAATCACTAATCCTTTCATAGTAATAGAAATTACAATGATCTAACCAATCTGTGAGTTTCACTTACTTCGACACAACATCACAAAAAGTCTTTATATTATAGTTAAAAAACTTCTCATATATTTCACTTCAGTTCAGTTCAGTCACTCAATCGTGTCCGATTCTTTGCGACCCCATGAACCACAGCATGCCAGGCCTCCCTGTTCATCATCAACTCCTGGAGTCCACCCAAATCCATGTCCATCGAGTCGGTTATGCCATCCAGCCACCTCATCCTCTGTCGGCCCCTTCTCCTCTTGCTCTCAATCTTTCCCAGCATCAGGGTCTTTTCAAATGAGTCAACTCTTTGCATGAGGTGGCCAAAGTACTGGAGTTTCAGCTTCAGCATCAGTCCTTCCAATGAACACCCAGGACTGATCTCCTTTAGGATGGACTGGTTGGATCTCCTTGCAGTCCAAGGAACTCTCAAGAGTCTTCTCCAACACCACAGTTCAAAAGCATCAATTTTTCAGCGCTCAGCTTTCTTCACGGTCCAACTCTCACATCCATACATGATCACTGGAAAAACCATAGCCTTGACTAGACAGACCTTTGTTGGCAAAGTAATGTCTCTGCTTTTTAATATGCTATCTATATTGGTCATAACTTTCCTTCCAAGGAGTAAGCGTCTTTTAATTTCATGGCTGCAATCACCATCTGCAGTGATTTTGGAGCCCCAAAAAATAAAGTCTGACACTGTTTCCACTGTTCCCCTGTCTATTTCCCATGAAGTGATGGGACCAGATGCCATGATCTTAGTTTTCTGAATGTTGAGCTTTAAGCCAACTTTTTCACTCTCCTCTTTCACTTTTATGAAGAGGCTTTTTAGTTCCTCTTCACTTTCTGCCATAAGGGTGGTATCATCTGCATATCTGAAGTTACTGATATTTCTCCTGGCAATCTTGATTCCAGCTTGTGCCTCCTCCAGCCCAGCGTTTCTCATGATGTACTCTACATATAAGTTAAATAAGCAGGGTGACAATATACAGCCTTGACGTACTCCTTTTCCTATTTGGAACCAGTCTGTTGTTCCATGTCCAGTTCTAACTGTTGCTTTCTGACCTGCATACAGGTTTCTCAAGAGGCAGGGTAGGTGGTCTGGTATTCCCATCTCTTTCAGAATTTTCCACAGTTTATTGTGATCCACACAGTCAAAGGCTTTGGCATAGTCATTAAAGCAGAAATAGATGTTTTTCTGGAACTCTCTTGCTTTTTCACTTCAAAATTTCTTAATTTTGTTTTCACATTTGAGTCTCTAAACCACACTATTTGATTTCCATATTGGATTTTTGATCAGTAGGGAAATGCAAAAATATATTTTTGATATTCAATATTGAATATTGGCTTCCTTGATAGCTCAGTTGGTGAAGCATCTGCTGGCAATGCAGGAGACCCTGGCTAGATTCCTGGGTTGGGAAGATCCCCTAGAGAAGGGAAGGGCTACCCACTCCGGTGTTCTGGCCTGGAGAATTCCATGGACTATATAGTCCATGGGGTTGCAACGAGTCAGACATGACTGAGCAACTTTCACTTTCATTGAATATATGTTTAATATAGATATTCTATATTGAACAGTATGAAAAGGCAAAATGATATGACATGGAAAGATGAATTCCTCAGGTTGGTAGGTGGATAATATGCTACTGGAGAAGAGTGGAGAAATAACTCCAGAAAGAATGAAGAGATGGCGCCAAAGAGAAAACAATGCCCAGTTGTGGATATGACTGGTGATGGAAGTAAAGCCCGATGCTGTAAAGGACAATATTGCACAGGAACCTGGAATATTAGGTCCATGAATCAAGGTAAATTGGAAGTGGTCAAACAGGAGATGGCAAGAGTAAACATTGACATTTTGGGAATCAGTGAACTAAAATGGACTGGAATGGGTGAATTTAATTCAGATGACCATTATATCTACTACTGTGGGCAAGAATCCCTCAGAAGAAATGGAGTAGCCCTCATAGTCAACAAAAGAGTCTGAAATGCAGTACTTGGATTTAGTCTCAATAATGACAGAATGATCTTTGTTCATTTCCAAGGCAAACCATTAAATATCATAGTAATCCAAGTCTATGCCCCAACCACTAAAGCTGAAGAAATGATGACTAACAAGACCTTCTAAAGCTAACACCTCCCAAAATATCCTTTTCATCATAGGGGACTGGAATGCAAAAGTAGGAAGTCAAGAGATACCTGTAGTAACAGGCAAGTAACAGGCAAGTTTGGCCTTGGAGTACAAAATGAAGCAGGGCAAAGGCTAACAGAGTTTTGCCAAAAGAATGCACTGGTCACTGCAAACACCGTAACATACCAGCAACACAAGAGATGACTCTACACATGGACATCACCAGATGGTCAATACTGAAATCAGATTGATTGTATTCTTTGCAGCCAAAGATGGAGAAGCTCTATACAGTCAGCAAAGACAAGACTGAGAGCTGACTGTGGCTCAGATCATGGACTCCTTATTGCAAAACTCAGACTTAAATTGGAGAAAGTAGGGAAAACCTACTAGACTATTCATGTATGACCTAAATCAAATCCCTTACGATTATACAGTGGAAGTAACAAATAGATTCAAGGGATTAGATCTGATAGAGTGCCTGAAGAACCACTGACAGAGGTTTGTGATATTATACAGGAGGCAGTGGTCAAGAACACTCCCAAGAAAAAAAAATGCAAAAAGGCAAAATGGTTGTCTGAGGAAGACTTACAAATAGTTTGGAAAAGAAGAGAAGCTAAAGGCAAAAGAGAAAATGAAAGATATATCCACCTGAATGCAGAGTTCCAAAGAATAGCAAAGAGAGATAAGAAAGCCTCCCTCAGTGATCATTTCAAAGAAATAGAGGAAAACAATAGAATGGGAAAGACTAGAGATCTTTTCAAGAAAATCAGAGATACCAAGGGAACATTTCATGCAACAATGGGCACAATAAAGGACAGAAATGGTATGGACCTAACAGAAGCAGAAGATATTAAGAAGAGGTGGTAAGAATATACAGAAGAACTATACAAAAAAGACCTTAATGACCCAGATAACCATGATGGTGTGATCACTCACCTACAGCCAGACATCCTGGAATGTGAAGTCAAGTGAGCCTTAGGAAGCATCACTATGAACAAGGTTAGTGGAGGTGATGGAATTCCAGTTGAGCTATTTCAAATCCTGAAAGATGATGCTGTGAAAGTGCTGCACTCAATATGTCAGCAAATTTGGAAAACTCAGCAGTGGCCACAGGACTGGAAAAGGTCAGTTTTCATTCCAATCCCAAAGACAATGCCAAAGAATGTTCAAACTACCTCACAATTGCACTCATCTCACTCGCTAGCTAGGTAATGTTCAAAATTCTCCAAGTCAGACTTCAACAGTATGTGAACTGTGAACTTCTAGATGTTCAGGCTGGGTTTAGAAAAGGCAGAGGAACCAGAGATCAAGTTGCCAACATCCGTTTGATCATAGAAAAAGAAAATGTAAGAGATTTCCAGAAAAACATTTACTTCATCTTCACTGACTATGCCAAAGCCTTTGACTGTGTGGATCACAACACACTGTGGAAAATTCTGAAAGAGATGAGAAATCTGAGAAATCTCCGCCTCCTGAGAAATCTGTTTGCAGGTCAAGAAGCAACAGTTAGAACCAGACATAGCAACAGACTAGTTCCAAATTGGGAAAGGAGTACGTCAAGGCTGTATATTGTCACCCTGCTTATTTAACCTATATGAAGAGTACAACATGTGAAATGCCAGGCTGGATGAAGCACAAGGTTGAATCAAGTTTGCAGGGAGAAATATCAATAACCTCAGATATGCAGATGACACCATCCTTAAGGCACCACCCTTATTTTGTGAAACACAACTGGGTAACTATCAACTTCGGTTTTTCTCTATCACAGTATCGCCTTCTGTGGAGATACTTACTGTATGTCTTTACCTCTGCTGGACATGATCTATGAGCCTGTTGCTTTTATTAGTTTATTTCTTTAATTATTATTTTAAACTTATTTTGTAATTTTATTTGGCTGTACCAGGTCTTATTTGGGGCATATGGGATCTAGCTCCCTGGTCATGGATCAAACCCAGGCCTCCTGGATTGGGAGTGAGGAGTCAAAGCTACTGAACCACTAGGGAAGTCACTTTAAAAAAAAATCAAAACTGTCTTTATTTTTCATAGGACTAACATTTTAAATTGAATATTTATTTATTAAAAAGGTTTTTACTGGACTATAGTTTATTTACAATATTCTGTTAGCTTCAGGTGTATAACAATGTAAATCTGTTATACTTACACATGTATCCATTTCCCCCACCCCCCCAGGAGAATAAGTTTATTTATAATCATCTATTCATACTTAAACCTTTTTATTTATTTATTTTTTAAATTTTTATTATTATTATTTTTAAAGGAGATAGAGAAAGCTTCTGACATAGGCATCAGAAGGGCGCAGAAAGAATACCCCCACACTTAAACTTTTTAAGATGGAGTATTTCCATATAAAATACTTAAAAAAAAATACTTTCAAACACTCATCAACTCTCCATTCTTTTTAAGATTCTTTTCCCATTAGCTTCTTTTCTCTCCATTTTATTCTTCATTATTGGGGCTTAAATTCCTTTTTTATTTGTGGTAAAAACAGCTTGCCCGAAGTTTTTATGTCTGAGGAGAAAGTCATTTTGTCACCTCTTACTGGCTCACTAACCCTAGTCTCTTTCTTTCACCCTGGGGTGAAAATTAATCACATATTACTAGGTCAGATGGAGTAGATGGTGTTTCAGTGTACAGTGAAGATCCGTCTTCATTTTTCTTGGCTTTCTGTTTCTTTGAGTGATTAGAGTAAGAATTTGCTGTCAGTTCGAAGGCCGTGGGCTCTTTGGCAGGTTGGCTGGAAGGTCTTTGCTGGGGTGTGCTCTGAAATCACTCTCATGAAATTTCTATCATTCAGGAGAACATGAATGTTCTGTCACTTGTGGTCTGCTCCTTTTGGGTTTTTCTCCATCAGAAAGGCCAAATGTGGGACTTCCCTGGTGGTCCAGTGGCTAAGACTCTGCGCTCTCAATACAAAGGATCTGGGTTCAATCCCTGGCTGGGGAATGGGGAACTAGATCCCACATGCTCTGACTAATACCTGGTGAAGCCAAATAGAAATAATAAAATTTTAAAAAAGGCCAAATGTCCCTTGTAAAAGTAACTGTGAAAAAAATTTATTGAATTACTTAGCTGCCAAGTAACTCAATTCTAGTCTTTTTTGCCACTCACTATTCAAAAAGCAGGCTCTGGGTGTTAGGCTTATCTAGAAAGCCGCCTCCTCCACCCCCGATATACCCCCCCCCAACACACCACCCTTCCCCCGGCCCTCCCAAAGGGAGGCTGCTCAGCCACAGTTCCTGGGGTTTTCACTGCCATCCTTCACCCCTGTTCACCCATCTGTTACTACCTGCACCTCACCGTGGGGCAGTGATGGGGACAGGGCTGGGTCTAAAATGATGAACTGGACCAATTAGGTTTCTCCCTCCCAGGAATTTTAAGTAGGAAATACTAACGTCATGAGGCAGCTGGCAGAAGCAGCTGTAGCTGGTAACCCATAAGCTCCAGAAAAACCAGAGAAGCTGGGAGAGGCCCCACGCAAGCTGCAATTATGAGGGAGTTGAAATTATGAGAAAGCGGACGCTTTGCAATGAAGAAAAGCTAAAGTGTAGAGGGGTGAGGAGGTCAGCTGGTGGGAAAGATGAGACCAGTGGGCCAGTGATGCTGATCAGTGGAGAGAGCTGGGTCTCCTGACCTTCCTGCGGCCCTGCTTCTAGTCCCTTCTTTTCCTGAGGTTGCATGGTTCAGCTTTGCTCCTATGGGAACATCCTATGGGAACACCCGCACGCAAATCTCCTGTTACTTAAGATGCTGAGTGAGTCTCTGTTCTTTGCAACACAAAGAACAGAACTAAAATGCTTGTTTTTTTTTTTTTTTTTTTTTTTAATAATTAATAGGCTTTATTTCTCAGAGCAGTTTTAGGTTCACAGCACAGAGCTCCTATGTGTCCTTTCATCTGCCTCCCCCCAGCCAGTTTCCCCTATTATTCACATCTTGCCTTAATGTTACATTTGTTACAATGATGGCCCATTTGTTACAATGATGAACCAATATGGATACATTATAGTTAACTAAAGTTAATAGCTGAAGTTTGAGTTTACTTTGTTGCATATTTTATGGGTTTGTATCTGCCCTAAGGTTTGTATCCACTTTGGAGTGTCATTCAGAATAGTTTTCACTATCCTGAAAGTTCCCTGGTTCCACCTAGCCATCCCTCCCTCCCCGATCCGAGCAACTGCTGATCTTTCTAATTCCTTTTCCAGAATGTCTTTTGCAGAATATCATATAGTTGGAATCCCACATTATGTATGTAACCTTTTTTCTAACTGGTTTCTTTTACTCAGTAATGCCTTAAAGAGGTTCCTCCAGGCTTGACAGTTTATTTCTTTTTACTGCTGAATAATATTTCATTGAATGATGTACCTGTTTTTCATTTGCTTATTTAAAAAAAAATATTTATTTTTTACTGTGCTTGGTCTTTGTTGCTGTGTGGGCTTTTTCTAGTTATGGTGAGCAGGGGCTACTCTCTCTAGTTGCAGTACACGGGCTTCTAATTGCAGTGGCTTCTCTTGTTGCGGAGCTCAGGTTCGAGGATGTGCAGGCTTCAGGAGTTTCTGCTTGTGGGCTCTAAAGCACAGGCTCAGTAGTTGTGGTACATGGGATGAGCTGCCCTATGGGTGTGTGGGCTTCTCCTGGACCAGGGATCGAACCTGTATCCCCTGCATTGCAAATGAATGAAGAGGGTGTCCCTGGTGGCTCAGAAGGTGAAGAATCTGCCTGCAATGCAGGAGACCCTGGTTCAATCCCTGGGTTGGGAAGATACCCTGAAGAAGGAGATGGCAACCCATCCCCTGCATTGCAAGGTGGATTCTTAACCTATGGACCACAAGGGAAGCCCCTCATTTGCTTATTGAAGGACATTCTGAATGCTTCCAAGTTAAAATGCTCTCAAGATGAAAAAGTAAGCAAAGAAGAATTTACTCTGGAAGTTGGAGTACTAGGAGACATTTGAGGCTGAGAGGATCAGGAATGTGGATATTTTGAAATTAAGATGTCTTAAGTGTCAAAGAGAGAGAGGCATTAAAGTTACTGCCTCAGAGATGTACAAATTAGACACCAAAGCTGGATGACCGAGGGTGAATTTTGCAGGATTGTGAGTTACTTGCCTGTTTCCTCTGTGTGTATATATGCCTTAATTGAAAAGACAATGCATTTGGGTGGCTAATAGCAACTGCCACATCAATGTTATAGGATTAAATTCTGATAACCCAAATAATGTGGTAGGATCTAAAATATATTTTCTTTGGCCTCCTCCTTCCAAGGGCCCCTTTGTGATCCACGCCAGCTTTCTTTGTTCACCATTCAGACAAAATAGGGTTTGCAGATAATTTTCAAGTCCCCATTATTATGACCTTATTCTCCCTAGAAAACTACACCTTCCCTCCAAGGTAAACCTAAGGAATTTACCAATAGATGCAGAGGAAATGTTAATCTTGAAATGCAGCTTTCCCCAGGGTGGAATCCACTGGCTCTTTGGCTCTCTCAGTTAACAGTGGACAGCTGTTTATAACAGGAAGTGTGGAATAGCACATCTCCCTGAGATGGCAGGCAAACAAAGGAGGATAGCTAATGATCAAACTTGGAATTGGGCCAAGACTACGAAAATCAGCATCTCCTCCCCTTCATTCTTTCACAAAGCCCTGTGTGACTTTTCAATCGCCACACGTGGTCAGAAGTCAGATTTGGGGTTTAGATCTCACCCAAAAGGAATCCTCGAGCCTTCGGACAGCATGCTGTGCTATTGGCTGGCTGAGTGTGACTCAGAGAGGAGCAAGCTCCACTTGTACTCACTCTGGTTGAAAGAAAATTCATCAAGTCAGGAGTGGAATTGAGAACCTTAATTGCTGCCCACGATTAGCCATGTCCAAACAAAGGAAAGAGGTTTCTGATTTTGATCCTTTTTTGGGAGGAAAATCTGTTTCATTTTTGCATGTGTCTGCACGCATGACATGTGCTTCCAGCAATTTGCAATAAGCCTCCAGTAATCACCCACTGCTCCATTTCAGTGGAGGGACTTTCAAAGGCTACCATGGGTTTCTTGTCCTGAGGAAGGAGGCTGGAGAGGGAGCAAGTCTGGTTCACAAGAGATAATAAAGTACAAACCCACTGTGGGTATGTAAGGTGAGTGCTGAATGCCTGTAGAAAGAGGGGCTGCAACGAGAAAGGAGTAAGTAGCCATTACTGCTGGTGGATGGACCTAAATAGTACAATGATGTGTGTGTGGGGGTAGCTGAAGCTCATTATTGGCTGGTATCTGTACCACATAAACTGGAAAGGCAAATTCAAAGAAAATGCCTAGAAATGAGCTTCAGTTTGTTACCAGATTGGATAACGTACCCCAGTTTTGCTTAAGGCATTTTAGCGGAAAATAATTTACTTGTTCTAAAGCTTGAGTACTTCTGGTGAATTATGAAGGCTAGTTACTGGCCATATGTTCAAATAATTTGAATTCTTTAAAAATTATACATGTTTGATATAAAAAGAAAAAAAATCAAACAGAATAGAGTTGAATGAAGGCAAAAGTCAATCTCCTCTTCCTGCCTCATTTTCCTTCCATGCCTGGTGGATATGTTTCCGGGTGGACAAGTTTCTAGATGTTTTGAAGCAGATACAAAATGGTTATTTTTAGACTACAAATGGAATTATACTTTACATAATTGTTCTGTGACTGGCTTTTTTCATTTAACTCTGAATCGTGGCTACTATTCTTTATTAGTTGTCAGATTTACTGCATTTTTTTTGAAAGTTGTAAGGTATTTCATTGTATGTTTGTACCATAATTCTTTTAAACATTTTTTGTTGATGGGTGTTGGGCTTTTTTTTGGTTTTCACTATTATAAATAATGTTGCAAGTCTTTTATATATATTTTTGTACATTTGTGAAAAATTATTTGTAGAATGGCTTTCTAGAAGCAGAGTCACTGGATCAAAGGGTATGGATATTTATCATTTTCATAGATTGTGCCAAATTGTTCTAAAAAATGGAATAATTACATTTTTACCAACAGTGCATCAGAGGGCCTGTTTCCCCACATTCTCATCAATATTTTTGAAGTTAGAAAAAATTCCTAAGAGGTGATTTTAATTTGCTTTTATTTCATTTTGAGTATATGTTTACTGAACACATTTTTTTCTGTGAATTTGTTTTGCTCAAACACAATATTTTGTGTATGAGCACGAACGTATATCAATGTTTTTCCATTGATTTTTTTTTTTCCTTACAAATTTGAACAAGCTGTTTGTATTCAGGAAGTTAGCCCTGTTGCATAGTGTTGAAAATATTTCCCGTTAGCTTGTTTCTTACAGTGCTATGGTATTTTTATGCTTTATAGTGATATAAAATATTTATGCAGCAAAATTTATTGATATTTTTTCTTTATGACCTCTGGGCTTCCTTTCATGCTTAGAAAGAACTTCTCCAATTTATGACTGGAAAAAGTTTTAGTATTCCTTTAATACTTTTATTGTTTCATTTAAAAAAATAACAAAATATCCGACATATACAAAAAATGAGCATAACCTATATGTAGGTTATAGAAGACCATAATAAACACAAGTAAACTCAACCTAAGAAATAGTGGTTTAGTGGTTTCAATTGTTACATTTAAAAAATATCCATTTATAATTTAGGGAAAGAGGTTTAGGAATAACAGAAATCTAATTTAAAAAATTCTGTTTTTCTGACTTGTTTTTGTTTATCCACAGGGCTATCTGATTACTCAACACCATTTATTAAATAACCTCTTTTTCTCCTGGCTTCTTTTAAATAATAGTATTATATCTGATTTGACTTCTGTATACAAATTAAATCACTTCTACTCATAGTAAGATATATAAAATAACTAACAAAAGTCTTTCTTGATGTTATCAGGTTCAGATAAGTGATCTCTATATTCTAAAGCTTGCCAAAAAGAAAATAAGGAAACTTTTTCTAATCTCATCGTGTGAAAAATAACCTATTAGATATTTGAACTCTTTCACCTTGAGCAAGTTATTTAACTTTCCTAAGCCCCAGTTTCTTGACCTTTAAAATGGAGATACTAATAATACACTTCATGAACTGCTGTCAGGACTAAGTAGGCTAAGAAAGCAACATGCTTTGCCTGGTGCTTGGAACGTAATAAGCTTTCGAACAGTGGTTTAATCGTTGTTCTTATTACAGTGTATTGTTATTACCTTGTCAGTCTCTAAGTTCCTTGGAAGGAAGCCTGTATTCTGTGACTTTATGGCTG
This sequence comes from Odocoileus virginianus, assembly GCF_023699985.2. NCBI lineage: Eukaryota > Metazoa > Chordata > Mammalia > Artiodactyla > Cervidae > Odocoileus > Odocoileus virginianus. The sequence continues at coordinate 34,719,483 of NC_069684.1, read as the reverse complement.
GACTACAATTCTTGCACGGGATTGTTACAGTTAAACAGGTCTCGTTGGCTAATTTTTGGCCCAATACAGTAATATTATGCTTTATAACAATGTGGAATTTCAAGACTTTTATTAAATCTACATTTTAAAAAAAAAGAAGTGAAAATGATGTCAGTCCCTCTCAGATTTCGAGAACCTCTCTCTTCCCTGCTGAATGGCCCTGCAGGATCCTCTGGGTATCCTCTTAGAACCATTGTCCATTCCTCCACTACAGAGCTGAACATTTACTAGAAACAGTGCTTCTGTAAATGTAGACTTTGATGGCAAGCGAAGCCATCTAACTAATGCACTTTACTTTTCATCATTTCCAAACTGATGTGGAATAGTTCCATCTGTATCTAGGTGGTTGATAACTGTTTATTGAATTTATGATGTTGCAAAATTCAGTTCTCACATTATTAGAGATATGGTGGTATTAACTAGTTTCCCCATTTCATAGCTGGAATTGCAACAGAAAGGAATTTTCCTGCTGAAAGTTACTCTGAAAGGTAGTGGCAAAGACACATTTGATTTTAGATGTCTGGGGTCACCATCAAATAGTATCTATTAGTCCTATTATTTTTTTAAACTATTGGATGTGGAAATTGCAATCTGAATAGATATTGCAAAGAGAAAATTATCAGTTTATTTGAAAGTGATGAGTGAATTATTTTGTGCTATGTTCTATCCCTTAATTATTCTATTATATACAGTTCTGAGCTCCTTCAGGAAGAGTGTATGATATAAGGACCAATAAGCATTTCAGTGTATTAACAAACCAACAATAGGTTGATGATTCACCCTGGATTCTTGCCAGGGTCTATGAAAGAACTCATAAGCATGATATGCATTTCAAAAACTGCTAATCATAATTAAAAATTCCAAACCCCTCAATCCTATAAATTATATTAAATGGAATCTGAGCATTTGGCCTGCCCCGAAATTCCCTTATAGCAGTGGAGACCCTGTGATTATCAGTTTTTGGGAAAGTGGGACACAATATTTCTCAAAGAAAAGGTGATACTTGGATTTTTTTCCTGTTTTTAGATTTTATTTTTCAAACTTACGGCATAGAGTTGTGTACACTCCTCGATTTCCGAAATCTCTTCTGTGTCTGTGTCCCTTCTTTTTTCCTTGATGAGACTTTCTTTTCAGGCTTGCTATTTTTATAATTTTTTTTTCATATTAGCAGTGCAATCTACCAATTTCTTTTTTCTTCTAAATAATCTTTTGCCAAAGACTTATTCTGAAGACGTAAATGCGCATCAGAATTTCGAGTCTTGGAGCGAATCTTTCGAACCCACTCCGGATCTCCCAGGGATATGAATTCGCGTTTTAAGTGGCTGAAAAAGCAAACCATGACCCTGGTAATAACAGGAGCAACTGGACTCCGGCCACCCTGGCCCCTGGGACCTGCCCGCTGCGCGCCGCGGCCCGGGACCCGCACAAAGACGCAGCCAGGGGGAGATCAGCCCACGGCCCAGCCGTCGCCTGGAGCGCGCGCTCGAGCCGGGCCGCCGCGTCGCAAGGGCTCGGCCGCTCCCCTCCTTCTCTTCTGCTCATTTTATTAGAAATTAAAAAAAAGAGAGAGAGAGAGAGAGAGAAAATGAGAGAGAGAGGGAGAGAAAGCTCTAAGAAGTCCCTCCCCTCTCCCCGCCCTCCGCCTCCCATTGGCGAGGCCTCCTTGCGCGTCACTCCAGGTCGCGCCAATGGCAGGGCGCGATACTGCGAGGTGGGCCGGGCCCGAGCGCGGAGTGGGCGGCGGGTCGGTGCAGCAGCCCCGCAGCGGCTCGGCCACCATCGCTGAGGCGCCGCTGCTCCCACAGACGCTCGCGAGCCGCCCCCCGCGCTCCCAGCCTCCTCTTCCTCCCCCACGCCCGAGACGCTCGCCCGGCTCGGGTCTAGCTCCCGCCTCCGCCTCCCCGCTCCTCTCCCCTCGTTCGCCTCCCACATTGTCTCTGCCTCGTTTTCTCTCCTAGTTGAGAGGAAAAAAAAAAAATCACCATCATCCTCCGGGAGCCCCCTCGCCCTCAGAAAAACTAAACCAGACATGAGCCTGGGCTCTCGCTCCTGAAGGACTGGCCGAGCGCAGAGGCTGGTGGGGCCCGCACGAAAGGTCACGGGAGGGAAGCCCCCGTAGCCCCTGGCTCTGTTCCCGCGGCCGGCCAGCCCTCGGCCCGAGTCCTGCGGCCCCAGCCCCGCGGGCCTGCAGCCCCGTCCCCCCACTTTCCCGGGAGCCGGCCGAACACACCTCCATTGATGGTGTAGCGCATCCGGGGGAGGTGAGTCTCCGAGTGGCCCGCGCGCGGCGTCTGCCTGCAGTTGTGGCCCCTCGTCCTGAGCGCGGGGGTGGGGCGGGCCCGAGGAGTCGGCTTGGAAGCCGGGGTCCCGGGTGGGGGCCGCGCATGGCGGGGCAGGCGGGAATCGAGGGCTGGGGCCGCTCGACCCTGTGCCGGCCAGGTAACTGTCTCTTTCTCCTGCTGACCCCGGCTCTTTCTTTGCTCCTGGGTCTTGCTCTGCTTTGACTTGTCTGAGGTTAAACTCTTTCATGTGACTAAAATTGTGGGCTGAACTGGGGGGCGGGGGCGAGGAGGGAGGAAGTCCAGGACCGAAACTGCGAATTTCTTGAATGTTTGAGGATTTGGGGGGTCGTGAGGGGGAGGAGGACTTAAAGTATCATTTTCCCATTAGGGGAAGATTCTTTGTGTTCGAAATCTCTAGTTCTCTGCTCTGCGTGCTGCTTGAATTTTAAAACTAAAATTCACTTGCAGTAGAAAAAGATTCTTATCCTGTTTTAGTTTGTCTCTCTGAAGGAGAGTGGCTTTCATGTTTATTAGTAGTAGTAGGTTTTTTTTTTTTTTTTTAAGGTTTTGGAAAGAAGAAAAAGTAGTTTTACATAGATTGTGCGTGTGTGTAGGGAGGGGGAAAGCATTGCAGGTTTCCTTTGCTTTGAAACTGGTTTGTTTGAGAAGTTGTTGAAAGGAAAACAAAATGATTCATTGTTGAATTGTCATTTTCCTCTGCCTCTTTTCCAAGGTTTGCTTACAATTTTTCTGGATTACAGACTTCAAACATTGATTTAAGCAGAATGTGTCCTTGAGAAACTGGGCGCTTTAAATGTTTCAGTATGTGTTACTATTTTGAGGTACATTTAGAAAGTAGTTTTGTATGAATCCTGAAATAGCTTTCTCCAAAGCAATTTTTTAAACACTAGAAAGGTAACTAGTAAAAGGGTAACTCACAGTGAATTGCAAAACAAACATTGTAACATAAGATTAATGCAATCCTATGTTTAAGATTTGAAACAATTTTGATAATTACTTTCCATTTAAAGTGAGACCTTTTTGTCTGGTGTACACTGGTGTCTTTCGGCTCAGTCTGTTGGGGGAGGGGAGAGAGGACTGATCTAGACAGTAATAAAATAATCTTTGAGTAGCTGTTGCCTTTCCTGGATCTGGTTGCTGAGTTAATTCCACTGTAAATTATAAACCAGTTTTGATTTTGGTGGCCTGGGCTGGATAGAAAGCTGGCTTCCAGCTCTCCCTGTTGTTGTTGAGGTCGAAGGGAAAAGAGGCAGACACACACACACACATACACACACATAGACACAATACCAGGCAGAGGGCTCATTGTTCTTCCATACACACATTCATTCTCTCTCTCCCGTATTTGGGACTAGGTTTGCACAGACAAACACAGCTCTTTTGGGGAGAGGGGAGAGGAGATGGGGGAAGGGTGGGTGCTTTTCTTCTTCAGCTTTCTCTCACCTATCTCTTGTCTGTTCTTTTCTTTTTTTTTTATTGCAGCCTTGTAAGAGGGAGAAGAGTATGTCGGAAACTAAAGGACACTCAAAAACATGTTCAGAGATGCCTCTTTCCCACCGCCCTTTCTTTCCTTTGCAGCCCTGGTTTCAACTGCTCTTTCTTTTTTGTGTCTGTAAAGATAAAATCCCTTATTATATGTCGTGGCCTTATAGTCAGCGTTTGAATTCCTCATTGCCCCTGACTTTGCTGGGGACAGTGATTTGTTCAGTTGACTGTTACTGTAGTGACTGTGACCAGGGTCATCTTTTCTAGGTAGAAGTAGATTGTCTCAGTTAAGATAATAAAGATTGTATTTGAGGTTAGTAGTTAGCAAAGTGTGTTATGTTTTGATGTATTCGTGGTCTGAAGGTTTGATAGCCGGGTATACTGGCTAGTGAGCTATCACTGTGTATTGTTTTGTAAATAGGGGTTATAAGAAAAGATCTGGTTTTCTGCTTCAGGGGCTAATGTAGAGGCTTCTTGGAACACTGGACAGGGAATAGGCTGATAAGAGTTCAGCTGGGTTAAACCAGCTCTGGGCCAAGGATGCAGGTTGGTGTGAATTAGATGGGTGCAGAATAGCACCTTCTACTGGTTAATTGCCTTGAAGGATCCAGAGGAAGAGGATGGGGGAGGGGATTAACGGCTGAGGCCTAATGATTTTCTTTTGAACACAGTTGTAGTGCCTTCCTGCAAATGTCACTTCCCGGAGCCGCTCATACAGATGCCCTCTGACAGAGATGGCTGCATTGAAACTTTTTCCACTATTGGCTGCCTTGACATTAATTTGCTCTATTATTTGAAGTATTTATGCATTGAGACTTCCAAGGACTCCCTGTCTTTTATGGGAAATACAATTTGTCTTGAAATATTTTTTTAAAAAAGGAGTTGTTTTGTATTCTTGGTGTTGGAAGCTCTACATACACTAACAGTCTTTAAAAAAGTTTTCAGCATCATTAGTAAAAGGTCAAATAGACCTAGCCTATGGGAAAGAAAAATCCCAATCTTGGACCCAGAGGTTTTCCTCAGAGACTTAATGAAAAAGGTGGGTGGGTGGGGATGGAAGGGTAGGAGAGGAGCTCACTGAAATCAGCAGTTTTTCTTATGTAATAGTGTGACATGTCAGTAGTGTTTCCAGCAGTCATATGAACATAAATAAAATTACATCTGTTAGGTTAACTTATTCTATGCGTTAGAGTAAAAAAGAAAAAATAGAGTCAAGAGAAAATGTGAAATAAGTGTACAGATTAACACAGAAGGCCAAACTCCCGCTCAGAGGCTCTAAGCCAAGGTGTAGTTTCAGAGATAATCTGCTTGATAAATGCCTCGGAGAATTTTTATCATTGCACATCCTACCCATTTCAGTTGTTTTAAACAAAATGAACTGGTAGAGAAGTTTGCCGTGGCAAGGGTGACTCGGTGTAGGATAAACATCTTCTGTTCCAGACTGGCTGCTCTTAGGAATGTGATTTCTGACTCATTTTGCTTTCAAAGCTTAGAGTGTAATCTCTAAAGGTGTGGATCTTTCACGGTGAAATGTGAACAGGTCAAATGTATTATTTATTAAGCAGTGATAGAGTCAGGTAATTTCAATCCAATATGTTCTCTGCCAGTGTTTTATTGCAAGGTAACTAGAGTCATATAACCAATTCACAACAAAAATGTAATCGAAATCAAGAAATAAATGCATCAGTTATTTTCTGAACTTTGATTTATTGTTTAGGCCAAAAGTTTTTAAAAAGTGAGACAGTAATCACTGTCAGGTCCTGCAGCAATTCTGTGTAATAGTGAACAGAAATGTGCCAGGTCCTATAAACACACACACACACACACACACACACACACAAGAATATGGTTTGTGCCCTTCTAAAAACCAAGGTATGTTGAGTATTACTATGGATTTAGTAAGGACCCTTTGCTTTTAAAATTGGTTTTGACTCTTTGACATCATGTTCAGATTTCAGTAATCATAAAAAATTTAGTAAGATAAGCTGTATATGCCAAATTCTTTGAGGAATTTTGTGCTCTTCTACTAACTCCTCTTGGCAGTTTCTTTTGCAGTTGATTTGAAGGTTAAGATAGCAGAAAATTCAGGTGTTTAAGTGAGTCATTAGTGTAACATAGCTGTGAACTTCATCACACACACACATACATACCCTCAAACAATGCACCATTGTCTGAGATAATCAGTTTCTGATAATGCTTTTCATCAGCATCATCACAGGGCTTTTCGACAACCAGGAATTCCTCTCGAATCATAGTTAAGTGGTCATTAATTATTGATAGCTTGGTAATTATTCTGTATTTGTAGCTCTGCTTGTCCTCTCTGAGTGTGATTGGGGAGCTTGTTGACGTGTGCTTAGTTTCTTGCCTAATGGAGTTTGAGTGTTTTTTTAAATAATAAAGAGAAAATGCTTAAGTTTGCTTAAGTCACTTTAATGAACATTTGGCCACAAATAAACATGCTGAAATACAAAATATATGTACTGGACTGGATTTTGTTTGGAATTATGATTCATATTGCTCGTTGGTTTGGCAAGTAATGTAAGACGTAATATGGGTCTGTATATTAGGTAACTAGGTCACTAGAACTGCTAATACTGTGTAAGAGGTTTTTTGGGTAAGGTGACCTGTTTGTGCCAGTGTAAAATTGTTTCTATTTGGTCAAATCTGCCAGCGTGTCAGCAGCATACCTCACTGTGGACTGTTTCCTTATATGGTTACGTTACAAAATGATACGACCTCTAATTCATAGATCACTTGGTATTTGAGGAATCTTTACTGCTTATTTGTCTTGGGCTTTTGCATCAGAAGTAGAAGCCGTGGGTCATGCCCTGATTTTAAACTAGTTATACATATGATTTACTGTAAGGGTTTAGGACAAGGAACAGGAAGCCTTCCAAGTCATCCTCATGTATTAAGCAAAAGTGGGACAGAAACATGAACCTTGAGGGCCAGGCCTGACAGAAGCTCCTCAGGTTCAGATGGGCCTTGTGAGTGCTGAACACTGTTAGGAGTGTGGATATTGGCTAGCTTTCGTGACCAGATGACCTCGCTGCCTCCTCAGTGGGAAGAGTTTGTTGGCCATATACCCTACTTCATTCAGGGCAATGGGTAGCTGTCCAGACTGTGTAGCATAAGGACACCCGTCAGGAGGGGGCAGTATTTACACCGTGGGCTGGACTAACCTGGAGGAGAGCTTGTGAGCAAACACGGCCACGCAGCATCCCTGGACAGCATGGAGAGCCCCTCCTGCAGAAACCCATTGGAGCACACATGCTTGGCGGAGCACACGTGTGTGTGCTCATTAACACCTGCAGTGTCCAGCGGTCCCCAGAGGCCTGATTCCTGATGCGCTTACTCCTGGGGGTAGGAAGCGGGAGCGGGTGGTATGGTGGTGGTACTTACTGTGTATGTTGAGTGTGAGCCAGCGGGAGTGTGGGCATGTGTCTGCGTGTGTGTGTTCGAAGAAACTGCTGTGGAGGCCGTGGAAACCTAGCCCCCTGGGAGAACCTGGCTTCCCTAGGAAAGTGTGTCCTTACTGGAACAGCCTGGCTCCATTCCTTGTGGGATGGGGAGGCTCTGGCCACTGATTTAAAAACATGTTTGATGTATGAAAACCTCATTCCAGTGAATTTAAACTAGATGCTCCTTGTTAAAGCCAGAGACCGTGTTGCTCCTGCCCATTCCCTTTCCTTCCCCTCTCCCTTCTTTCTGGCTGGGTCACTGAACGTGGCTGACGGGTGTCGTTCGGCTGCTCTGGCTGGGCCACCGCAGAAGGTTGTTCAGGTTGAACAGTAATATGCTAGCTTACAGTTTCTACCAAAGGAAGGTGTTCCTTTTCTGTGCAAGGCACTAAACTGCCAGAGCTGACCCACCTAATCCTCTGCTCTTCACTCAGCTGTTTTATCTCTGGTTCCTTTGTGTCTGTGTCTCTGCTTCCACCTCCACTAAGGACTCTCAATATATTCAGTTTCCCAGGAAAGAAGATCTGATAGGTTGTAAGTCACCATTACTGTTGATAGAGGGTTTGGGGCCAGACCACCTCTTCAGCTACCCACTTGCCTTCTAGTTGGCGGAGTGCTCACCCTTCACCGCAGCTGTTAGGAGCTGAGGGGATGGGAGGCATTCTGAACGGTGGCCTGTGCAAAGGGAAATTTTTTCTTCTGGTTTTTTCCTATCACGTTTTTTCCATCTTCATTTTCCCTGACATCTGGTGCAGCTGTTGTTGTTTTTGGTAGCTTATCTAACAGTTTATTTTGCTTTAAGAAGCTCTACCGAGTCATAACTGGTAGTCAGTCACACTCTTTTTCAGGTGAGATCATTTCATTGCATTTATCTTTTTAAAAAATTTCCTGTTAATCTACCCATCTACCTAGCTGCCTGCCCAAATTGGTGTTTCCCCAACTGTAGTCATGGCATATTAATATGCTGGAAATATTTTAAGTTTTCTGAGGTCACATAGATTTATAATGCATATTAGCACTCTGAAGCCTTAAAAAATAGGACTGTGGTATGTAAAAGGTTTTTTCTTTTTTCCCCCCTCTTCCCTAAGGAAAGCTATCATGTTTTAATGAGAACCAATAGTCTGTAGAACAGTTTGAGAAACACATGTAAAGCTAATCCTTTGTTAATCAGGTGGCTTGTCCTTTTTTCCTTAATAATGAAGAAGTAAATTCTGGGTGTTACTGTTATGCCTTCCTGCTCTATACTGTGTTTCTTCAAGCAAGTTTTGCACTCTAGTACTTCCAAAGGTACTACATAACTGCTGTTTCCACCTTATACAGTTGTCATTCTGGAGTTATTTTTGATTGTTGTATCTGTTATCCCTCATTCCATCTTTTAATTGGATCAAATCAATGTTTTTCTTTTTTAACTCTGCTCCAGTAACTGAACTCTTGTTCAAGATATAATCACTTTAGTTTTGGACAACTGCTTATGCTTATAAGCATAAGCACTGGCAAGACTCTCCTAACAAATAATAAACAAAAACAGGTACTTAACTATGTAGTTCATTGAGGTAAGCCTTACCATATGTGTACATCTTACACGTGTACATCTTTACATGTAAAGATGAAGAGAACAGCTTTCTAGAAATTTTCTCTATACTGGCCATTGGTGTATACTGTATACTGTTAGAAGTTAAGATAGTGTTTTAGGGAATAAACAGCAAGATCCTACTATATAGTATAGGGAACTAACTGTGTTCAGTATCCTGTGATAAACCATAATGGAGGGCTTTCCTGATGGTCCAGTGGTTAAGAACACTTCTGCCGATGCAGGGGTACACGGGTTTGATCCCTGGCCTGGGAAGATCCTACATGCTGCGTAGCAACTAAGCCCATGTGCCACAACTACTGAGCCCCCTCCCTGGAGCCTGCGCTCTGCAGCAAGAGAAGCCACCACAGTGATGAGCCTGCACTCTGCAACTAGAGAAAGCTCGTTTGTGCAGCAGCGAAGAACAGCACAGCCAAAAAACAAACATGAAAAAAACACTTTAAAACCGTAATGGAAGAGAATGTGAATAAGAATGTATGTGTGTGTGTGTATGTATATATGTAACTGAATCACTTTGTTGTGCAGTAGAACTTAGCAAAATATTGCAGATCATACCTTAAAAAGGATAAATGTTTTAGAGACACACAGTTCTATTGGGTTGTATTAGTTATGTGTTGTTGCATAGCAGATTACCTCAAAACTTGGTGACAGCACAGTAAAATTTACCCTCTCACATTTCTGTGCTTGGTTATCTGGAAGTGGCTTAGTGGTTTTGGCCCAGAGGTCTCTCCTGAGACGGCCGCTGGCGCCGCTGTATCTGAAGGCTTGACTGGGGCTGGAGGCTCTGCGTCCAGGTGGCTCACACTCTCGGCTGTAGGTGGAAAGGCCTGCAGGGAGCCTCGGTTGCTTGCCGCAGGGACCTTTCCATATGGTTACTTGGGTGACTACATGGCACGGCATTTGGCTTCCCCCAGAAAGGGGAGGGAAGGAGGAGCAAGGAAGCAAGAAGGAGGTTTCTTATGACCTGGTCTCAGAAGTCACAGGGCTTCCCAGATGGCACTAGTGGTAAAGAACCTCCTTGCCATGGGTGTACATGTGTTCCCCATCCTGATCTTCCCTCACGCATGTACACCCATGGCTGATTCATGTCAATGTATAGCAAAACCCACAATATTGTAAAGTAATTAGCCTCCAATAAAAATAAAATAGGGCAAATAAAGCAAGTAAGCATTAAAAAAAAAAAAAAGGAACCTTCTTCCCAACGCAGGAGATGCAATAGACTTGGGTTCAGTCCCTGGGTGGGGAAGATCCTCTGGAGGAGGACATGGCAACCCACTCCATTATTTTTACCTGGAGAATCCCACGGACAGAGGACCCTGGTGGCCTTCAGTCCATAGGATCACAAAGGGTCGGACACAACTGAAGTGACTTAGTACACAGCACTCAGAAGTCACCCACTGTCACTTCCATCATATTCTGTTAGTTAGAATCAAGTCACTGAGTCTAACCTACTGGCAAAGAGAAGGGAATTAAGTTCAGTTCTTGAAGGGAGGAGTATCAAATAATTTGTAGATTTTAAAACTACCACAGGCGTTCAAAGGAAAGAGAGGTAGAAGATTAAAAAAATCTCTCCCCTTTGATTAGTTATCTTCAAGCAGTGCTTTACTTAAACTTGCAGGTAGTTGCTGGTTCTAAGACAAGAGTGATGTCACCATAACCTCACATTATTCATTTTCTTCCTCTGCCTTTGCTGGGATATCATTGATTTCCTACGTTTCTGTTGTTCTTGCATCACATTTTATTTCTTTCAGTTAAAACTGTGCTTTGGACACACTGCCTTAAGTTGCTTTCGTTTGGCTACTCATATTTCCCACCAGTTAAGTACCTGCAGTTATTTAGCCTTGCCACTCCTTTTATCACTTCATAGTGTGTACTATTGGCATTTATATCATATTGTTAATCATATTCTTTCTATTAGATTGTAAACCCCTGGAAGGCAGAAGGCTTTCCTTTGACTATGCCAGTGTGTATACTCATGTGGAGAATTGGATGTGTTCTAAAATACATATTTCATGGTGTTTTAAGATGCCATCAGTAGTAAGATGCACCGTATTTTATGTACTTCTAAGAAAGAAAATAGTGCTGGCAGTTAAACTGTGTAAGACCTGTCCCAGTTCTAATGATACACAAATGTAAAAACATTGTGAGCCTTAGAATTATTGAAATATGGTCATCTGTTCAGGCCATCATTCTTTTCATAACTGTGTATTCCTTGGGAAGCATTTCTGAACTCAGATTTAGAGCACATTATTTCCTCCCATTGGAATGGTGTTAGAGGTGGTGTTCTGCCTAAAGAGTTAGCATGAAAAACTTAGGTATGACCAACAGTACATTAAAAACAGATGCTACCAGGGCTTCCCTGGTGGCTCAGTGGTAAAGAATCCACCTGCCAATGCAGGAGACATGAGTTTGATCCCTGGTCCAGGAGTAGCCCACATGCCCTGGGCCACAGCTGTTGAACCTGTGCTTTAGAGCCTGGGAACTGCAACTACTGAGCCCATGAACTGCACTATTGAAGCCCACTGATCTGGAGCTGATGCTCTGCAACAAGAGAAGCCACGGAAGTGAAAAGCTTATGCAGCACAACTAGAGAGAGCAGCCCCTGCTCGCCACAACTAGAGAACAGCCTGCATAGCCATGAAGACGCAGCACCGCCAAAAATTAAATAAATAAAGTAAACAAACAAAACGGATGTTACCATAAACCTGTAGTCATTGTAGTTCTAGTTCCCATAGAGTAGGTAGAACTAGCATATATTTTGATTTGTAATGTACTGTATATATGTGTGTGTGTGTAGTATAAATATACCACTTTACTTCATTATCAATTTGAATTAAATTGTCAACTTTATCTTAAATATTGGTGTTCCTCATGATTCTGTCCATTAACTCCTCCCTCAGCGCTGTCTTCCAGAGTGTCATTCTACCTCATGCTTCCAACCTTCAGTTTTATAAATGCAGCCCTGATCTCTTTTCTGAGATCCACACTCATGTTGCGCTCTGTCTCCTTGGATGTTTTCTGGGCACTGAGCCTCAAAATTTACCAATCTGTATTTGTCCATCTTTGTACTGTTGCAACAAAGTAGTTAAGAGCTCTAGACTCAATTCCCAGCCTTCTGCTTATTATCTCTGACTGTAGGCAAGTTGCTTACCTTTCTGTGGCTCAATCCTCGTCTGTAATGAGAGGGTAATAATAGTACTCATGTTTATTTTGAGGATCAATGTAATTAATACATACAAAGTGTTTAAAATGCCTCTGGTAAATAGTAGTGAAAGTGTTAATTGCTCAGTCATGTCCGACTCTTTGCGAGCCCATGAACTGTAGCCCTCCAGGCTCCTCTATCCATGGAATTCTCCAGGCAAGAATACTGGATTGAGTAGCCATTCCCTTCTCCAGGGAGTCTTCCCAACCCAGGGATTAAACCTGGGTCTCCCACACTGCAGGCAGATTCTTTACTGTCTGAGCCACCAGGGAAACCCCCTGGTAGATAATAAGTGATCTGTAAATATTGCCTATTTTAAAAAAATTGTTACTGTCATCATTGTTATTCATAGGTCTAGTTTTTGATTGTGTTCCCTTTCTTCATCTACAGCACTCAACAGCGAGGAGATATGTAGGAGCAATGGGTTCAAATAAACTCTTAAGTTAGCAACTGTCAAGTTTTTACTATTCCTTGAATATAGGAAATGCTACAGAACAGGACATGATTAAATACAAAGTGAATGACCCAGACCATAGAGTAATGGTGAGGTTTGGTGTGTTAATGAGTAAATTGATGTCATAGCTTAGCTGTCCTTGTTTTTAGTGATGTTCCTAAAGGAACTTTATGTAAGTAGAACAATGGCAAGTGGGAGATTCAGCATATTCTTTTATTATTAATTGCGCTTTTGGTCAGAATACCAGTAGAGAGCTATTCTGGTAAACTGGGATGAGTATTGCTAAAACTTAAAGCCTAGGCAAGGGGTCTCCCTTCCTCCTAAATCTGACCTGCTTTCTCCTATGGCTGTGAAGACCAAAACATTAGTCTTTTAGGACTTGTAGGAGAGAAATAAGCAAGAGCAAGATCACCATCCCTGGTGGATATGTGTGTGTGACCTTTAATCTGCAGCTAATATTCAGACGCATAAACAAGTCCGATCAGTGTTTTGAACTGTGACCCAATCAGATTGGCATCTTGTGGGCCCAGCTTCAGCTCTCTGGAGAGCTTGGCCTGCGGTTGTCTGTCTAGCAGCTCTACATTCTGACTTTTCTTAGGTCAGCCCCTGGGTCCTCGGGAAAGGTGCAAAGTAGTTTTCAAATTTAAGGGTAAGATTACTCTTTGAGATGAAACTAAGGAGAAATGTCGTGTGATAAATAAGATTTGCCATTTGGAAAAGTGGCCCACCATTAATGATAGCTACTGTGGCATTCCAGTAATGTGCTGATTTTAATTTTGATAACAGGAATGTAATCTCTGAGGAACATGATTATATATGATTATGTTAGCAGAGCAGAACTGAAGCCTGGTCATATTGCAGTCAGTCTGAGATGACTGTGACGACAGAGGAGGGGATGATTAACTTGGACGCTAGAGAGGAGGCACCTGGAACGCTGCCTGCGGTGTTGCAAGCTCCTGTATGTTGTCAGGTAAACTCCAGGAGGGCAGAGGCCATGTCCACTTTGGTCCCTTCCGAGTTCAGTGTTCAGTGAGGAACGCAGTAGGCTTTCGTTGTTCACTTGCTGAATGACTGACTGAATACTTTTATTGGGTAGTAGTACTGATGTTCATGATAAAGGAGATTTGGCTTAGTCTTAGGATCCCAGTATATGTTCAGGAAGCTGATTTTTGGATAAATTCTATCCGCCCCCCTGTGCTGGGTCTTGTTACTGTGTGTGGGCGCTCTCTAGTTGTGATGAGTGGCGGCTACTCTGTTGTGGCGGCTTCTCTTGTTGTGAAGCACGGGCTCCAGAGCATGGACTCAGTGGTTGGGTACATGGGCTTAGTTGCTCTGCAGCATGTGGAATCTTCCAAGGTCAGGGGTCAAACCTGTGTCCCTCTGTATTGGTAGGTGGATTCTCAACTACTGGACCCCCCAGGGAAGTCTGATTTTTGACTGTTGTTGCTCAGTTGCTAACTTGTGTCTGACTATGAGCCCCAAAACTGTAGCACACCAAACTTTCCTGTCATTCACCATCTCCTGGAGTTTGCTCAGACTCACTCATTGAGTCAGTGATGCCATCCAACCATCTCATCCTCTGTCGCCCCCTTCTCTCTTGGCCTCAATCTTTCCCAGTATCAGAGTCTTTTCCAATGAGTTGGCTTTTTGCATCAGGTGGCCAAAGCAAAGTTTTGGATAAATTCTTCATAGTGACATTTTTATATCTCTTATATAGCATAGAGAAACATTTTAAAGGTTCATAGTTATTTGAATCATAAATGAGTTTTTATTTTAATCCTAGTAAGTTTAAAATATGCATTAGAAATTGTTTAATAAAATAGTACTTAGTAAATAGATGTAGTATCCTTTTCTTAGTTTTGCCTTGTATTAAGTAAGATTTAGCAAAACAGTAAGTGAAAGAAACCCAAAACAACTGCTTGAACAAGATGGAAGTTTCCTTTCTCTCCTATAAATCATGGGTAGCCCTGAGCCAGTGTGGGGCTTTCGTGTTCATTAGGGGACCCAGCTTTCTCCTTGTAGGCAAAGACAGCCTCTGTAGTTCCTGTCATCAGTTTTGTATCCTCACCAGCAGGAAGGACATGAGGGGGCGAGAACTGAGCTCATCCCCATCCTGTGAAGACACCTCCCAGAAGTCACACACATCAATTCTGCTTTGTCCCTCTAATTATAACCAAATCACAGGGCACAGCTAGCTGCAGTGTGTGCTGGAAAATTAAGTCTTTGCTGGAGATGGCTGTGTGCCTAGTCAAAAAATCAGAGATTCTGTTACTTTGGAAGACAGGTATTACAGGACAGCTGTCAATCTGTACCATAAATCCCAAGGGATAATGTAGTAACACATTTGGTAATTCAATCTTTAATATTGTTTAGAAGAATATCATACTACTGTAATGAGTTCGGTATAGAAATTTTCCTAAAATGTTTTTTTGATCTAATGATGATTTCAGATTTTTATTGCTAGGTTAGTTTTTTAACAAGATGAACAGATGTTTGATTTGAACATTCTGGTCTTAGTAACATAATCTGCCCTGCATGTTTTCAAGTTTTCATGGGATCCATTATAGTAGAAATAATTACTGAAATTTCCTAAGTTTCTATACACTAAACATGATAAAAGACCTCTTAGAAACACTTAATTCTTATTTATAAATTAGAAAACTGTGTAGACATCTTGTTGCTATTAATATAATATTGAGAAATGCTTTTATAAACACTTTAGTAATATACCTATCTAGCTTTATAAAACATTCACATTTTTCTTTAGTATTTTATCTGTTTTGGCTTAGCACCTTTTTCTTAGCTTAGTGGAAATTTTGGAGTCTATGGAATCCTTAAGTAGTTTTTACACCAAGAAAGAAATTCTAGTAACTTGGTTTATAGTTATGCTTGAAACAATCTATAAGCTTCTTGATAATTTTAGTTTAGTAACTCATAGGACACAATTTATCTTTCCATCTGTTGTATTTTATTTGCTCCAGCATACAAGTACACAGTGTGCAGTTATAAATTGTCATAGTGATTGTTTCTGTCAACTTAGACCCAAAGTTGTGAATGTGTTATAAAGTTATAGTGTCCAGGATCTTCTTGAACCCCTGAAGTGTTAAGAAATTGATCATACTGATTACCTTTTAGGGAGACATAGAAGGGCACTGGGGAGGAGGTTGGAGAGAGAGGGAGCCTTACCTTTTCATACTCCTGCAGTTTGTCATGGGCTTCCCTGGTGGCTTAGATGGTAAAGAATCTGCCTGCAATGTGGGAGACCTGGGTTCTGATCCCTGGGTCAGGAAGATCCCCTGGAGGAGGGCATGGCAAACCATTCCAGTATTCTTGCCTGGAGAATCCCCATAGACAGAGAGGCCTGGCGAGCTATAGTCCATGAGGTCACAGTCAGACATAATTGAGTGACTAAGCACAGTACACAGCACCATTTGTCATGTGTAAATATTATATAAATACGGAAGAAAAATCTGTGCCTTTTATTTTTAGATTCTTGCCATGCTCTTTTTATTAGATGCTTTAGTAGCACATGAGTTTAATTTATGTATGAGGTGGGGCATACACAATGACCTAGACAACGATTGTGTGCCTTTGAAGAATTTTCTCACCAAAGAGAATAAGACATGGAGTGCTCCGTAGAGGAGAGTGCCTTAAGAGATGTTGGTCCTGTGGTTTAAGAAAGAGCATTAGCTCTGGCTGGAGGCCTTAGGGAAGATTTGGTGTAGGAGGTGGTGTTTAACCTGTGTTTTGAAGGATTGGCAGGATTTGGACATGTGATAAGTAGCTAAGAGGATTTCAGGCAGGAAATTGCATGGAGCAAAGGCTCAGAGGCTGGAAAACATGGAGAATGGTGAGTACTTCTGCTGCTTCTGTGAGGAAGATTATTAAATTGTATTTCAATTTCCTTTTTTAAAAACAATCTTAAAAATGTTCTGTAGTAGATGCAGGCAGACGCTGTTCTTTCACCTCAGGTGGTTTATGTTTGAAGCTGTTGCTGGTAGTTCACATTTGGAGAGGAATGCTTCAGTCTGATTTCTCTAAGGAAGAACAGACTGGTCTAGCTGGAACCGCAAAGCACTGGAAAGACAGGTTGGGGTCACAGCATGGGGAGATTAACACCAGGGTGAGACTATTTGAGAGCCTGATGCATTCAAATTAAATACAAGTTGTAATTGTAAAATTAATATATACTCATTGTAATCGATTCATGCAGTTCAGAGCAATGACCACTTTCCCAATATTCTTCCAGACATTAATAAGCACTTGTGTACATGCTAAGCATACTATCTTGAATTTTGCTTTTTACTTAATATTCCAAGTGCACATTTTTCAAGTCAGTTGCAATTATAATTCAGGTCTTTTTTTTTTTTTTTTTTTGATAAAATTTGCATAGTGGGGCATTGTGTGGATGCATGCTTTAATTTCCTGTTGATGGACACTTAAATTGGTTCTGACTTAAAAAAAATCCTTGTACCTGTGCAATTTGTGTAGGTGTATCTGTAGGGTAAATTCTTAGAAGTAAAATTGCTGCAGCAGTAGTTGTGTACATTTTTCATTTTCAAACTGTTAATGAATTGACCTCCAGGATGTGCCAGTGTATACAGAATTTTAGGGTTTAGATTTACCCATCTTATCACCAGCCCTGGACATTTGAAAGCTCTTGATCTTTGCTAACCTGATAGGTGAAAAATGTACAGTATTTTAACTTCTGTTAAAATAACTTTCGACCATGAGTGAAGTTAATGATCTTTTTATGCATCATAATTTTAAAATACATGTTTTGTTGTGTCTTAGTAATAGAGCTGGGTGGTTTATATTAAATGGAATACTTCTTTTGAAGTACCATTTATTTATTTTAAAAATAGCTTTATTGAGACATAATTCACATACTATAAAATTTGTCCTTTTCAAGTATACATATGTGAGTTTTAATCATTTAAAATTGAGTGCCAACCATTGCTGTATTATTTGTAGTAAATAGCTGTCATGCTGAACTTGAGGTCCTCTCTTTGTTTCCAAGTTCATCAGCATTATTAGGCCCCAAATAGGAAGTGGGGACTGCAACTTCTCTTGTTATTTTTCCAGTCTGTAGGTCTGTCTCACCTGAGAGTGCAGTCAGGCTGGCTAGGTTCTGAGATGGAATTATGCATGACAACTGCTTTGGAATCTCAGTGCTTTGGTACTGGATGGGGAGCAATTTCTTTCAAATAACTTGTAGTTGAAACTGATCTCCAACTGGTAAAGGCAACGCAAACTTGTTGACTTATCCTGACATATTAAAAATATGAAATCTGGAGTGAAAAAGCTTCTGAAGTAAAAAGACTTAAGATATGGTAAGTGTAAGATTAATAACACAGTTTTTTTCTTTTTTGTGGGGTGATTCAACTGCTCTGTAGTTACTATGTTCATTTTTTATTTCAGAGATTTCTTAATATCTACTGAAGTGTGTGTGTGTGTGTATAATAAAATGATTACACACTTCACTTGGAGAGTGGTGGTGATCTGACCTGTGTGTGTTTCTGTTTTGTTTCACATAGGTGTTTTCGTGTTGAGAAGAGCATACTGATAAGTAAAAACTGAAGACTAAGTTTTTGAGTGAAATCTTTTCTGTCTTCTATAGCGTTGTCTCCCATCTAGTGGGACCCCAGGCAGCCCCTGTCTGAGGACTGTTACAGAATAGTAGCTCCTGTTCCTGACCAAGTCTGGGACCCTTATCTGTATATGGTTGTCTACTTGGGGAAAGGTATAGATAAAGGCTCTTAGTAATTTTCTGTTGATTTTGGTAGAAGTAATTCTTTCCTTTTGATTTTTATGAAGTAATACTTTAAGCATTTAGTTTCCTGTTCTTCCTAGTAAAACTATCCTTAAAACTGTGATTCTTTTGCATTTTAATCTCATCATCTTCTATTATTTCTCCATATTTTTATGCTTGTTCTGTTTGGAAGATTATTCTTGATGTTGGTTCTAGTCCTTTAAAGTGTCTCCTCATTTTCTCCTTTGACATTTCTTTTCATGGTACCGGTTTTTTCAAGTTTTAGATTTTTTCCTATCATAAAGTCCCTTGGGCTTTGGCTTGTAGTTTTGATTAAAGTGGATTTTCATAGGGAGACTGATGGGCTTCCTTGGTGACTCAGTGGGTAAAGAATCCACTTGCAGGGCAGGAGATGCAGGTTTGATCCCTGGGTTGGGAAGATCCCCTGGAAGAGGGCATGGCAACACACTCCAGTATTCTTGCCTGGAGAATCCCATGGACAGAGGAGCCTGGTGGGCTATGTTCCATGGGGTCGCAGAGAGTCAGACATGACTGAGCAACTGAGCAACCACAGGGAGATTGAAGATGGTGCTGACTGACACTTGGGTCAGTGGTATGATTACTTAGGATGAGACTAATGTGAGCACGAATGGCTTGAATATAGCATTTAGCTTAGTTAATGGATCTTTCCATTTTCACTTGAGGACAATATTCTGACTTAGAAGCACCGTCCTGAAAAAATACAAAAATAAAATTCTTTTGTGCTGTGTGCATTTGGGTCCAGGTGAGACATGAGAACTGGGTGACCTATGAGGCAAACAGTGTTTATAACTCTAGAAACAATGTTTTGCTGAGATGCAATGTTGATTTGATAGGAGAGAATAATTGGGTCTTTTAAATACACTATGTGCTTCTTGCTTCACCACACTGTCCTGAACCATGACAATCAATGAGCATTATATTAATAAGTAAGCTTGACTAGTTAGAGTGAGAGGACCTGTCTTGTGGCTTTGAAGTGTGATGAGGTGACCTGCTTCCTTAGCTGTCAAAGGGGGATTATAGTACATCAACTGAAATGAAAACGTGGATATGGAAATAAGTTGAAAATACAAATCCTATAAATCTGAAGTGCTTCAGTTATCTTTTTCTTTCTCAGGAAACTCAGCAGTTGCAGCCCACAACCCTTACTTAATCCAGAAATATTTATCCTCTGTAATGTTACCTCTAGAGAAATCCACTGTTTTCTTGGTGTGTATCTCATACAAACACTACAGGCAGTTGTATTTGTTTCAAATATCTTTAAGCAGGTACTACTGAATGATCAGTTAACACTCAGCTGTACTAGAGAACTTAGGTGTTTTGTCCTAAAATAAAATTTTTCTGTTCATTTTATGACAAGAGACATCAAAAAGGCATTTTTTTTTTTTTTTTTTTTTTTTGAGAATGGTAGTGCATTGTCTTTTTCTTCTTTTTTAACAAATGGAGCAGTCTTAAAATCCCAGAAATCTGTAAATATATCAGTTCAGGTCAGTCTCTCAGTCAATCTTTCCCAGCATCAGGGTCTTTTCCAGTGAGTCACTTCTTCACACCAGGTGGCCAAAGTGTTGGAGCTTCAGCATCAGTCCTTTCAATGAATATTCAGGACTGATTTCCTTTAGGATTGATTGGTTGGATCTCCTTGCAGGCCAAGGGACTCTCAAGAGTCTTCTCCAACACCACAGTTCAAAAGCATCAATTCTTCAGCATGCAGTGTTCTTTATGGTCCAGCTCTCATATCTGTACATGACCACTGGAAAAACCATAGTCTTGAGTAGGTGGACCTTTGTTGGCAAAGTAATGTCTCTGCTTTTTAATATGCTGTCTAGGTTTATCATAGCTTTTCTTCCAAGGAGCAATCGTCTTTTAATTTCATGGCTGCAGTCACCATCTGCAGTGATTTTGGAGCCCAAGAAAATAAAGTGTCATTTTGATGCGACCGGATGCCATGATCTTCATTTTTTGAATATTGAGTTTTAAGCCAACTTTTTCACTCTCCTCTTTCACTTTCATCAAGAGGCTCTTTAGTTCCTCTTTGCTTTCTTCCATAAGGGTGGTTTCATCTGCATATCTGAGGTTCTTGATATTTCTCCTGGCAGTCTTGATTCCAGCTTGTGCTTCATCCAGCGTGGCATTTTGCATGATGTACTCTACATAAGTTAAATAAGGTGACAATATACAGCTTTGACATACTCCCTTCTCAATTTGGAACCAGTCCGTTTTTCCATGTCCAGTTCTAACTGTTCCTTCTTGACCTGCATACAGATTTCTCAGGAGGCAGTTAAGGTGGTCTGGTATTCCCACCTCTTGAAGAATTTTCCACATTTTATTGTGATCCACACAGTCAAAGACTTTGGCGTACTCAATAAAGCAGAAGTAGATGTTTTTCTTGAACCCTCTTGCTTTTACTATGATCCAGCGGATGCTGGCAATTTGATCTCTGGTTCCTCTGCCTTTTCTAAATCCAGCTTAAACATCTGGAAGTTCTCAGTTCATGTACTGTTGAAGCCTGGCTTGGAGAATTTTGAGCATTATTTACTAGCATGTGAGATGAGTGCAATTGTGTGGTAGTTTGAACATTCTTTGGCATTGCCTTTCTTTACGATTGGAATGAAAAACTGACCTTTTCCAGTCCTGTGGCCACTGCTGAGCTTTCCAAATTTGCTGTCATATTGAGTGCAGCACTTTCACAGCATCATCTTTTAGGATTTGAACTAGCTCAACTGGAATTCCATCACCTCCACTAGCTTTGTTCCTAGTGCTGCTTCCTAAGGCCCACTTGACTTCGCATTCCAGGATGTCTGGCTCTCGGTCAGTGATCACACCATCATGGTTATCTGGGTAATGAAGATCTTTTTTGTATAGTTCTTCTGTCTATTCTTGCCACCTCTTAATATCTTCTGCTTCTATTAGGTCCATACCATTTCTGTCCTTTATTGTGCCCATTGTTGCATGAAATGTTCCCTTGATATCTCTAATTTTCTTGAAGAGCTCTCTAGTCTTTCCTATTCTATTGTTTTCCTCTGTTTCTTTGCATTGATCACTGAGGAAGGCTTTCTTATCTCTCCTTGCTTTTCTTTGGAACTCTGCATTCAGATGGGTGTATCTTTCCTTTACTCCTTTGCCTTTAGCTTGTCTTCTTTTCTCAGCTATTCATAAGTCTTCCTCTGACAACCATGTTGCCTCTTTGCATTTGTTTTTCTTGGTGATAGTCTTGATCCCTGTCTCCTGTACAATGTCATGAACCTCCATCCATAGTTCTTCAGACACTCTATCATATCTAATCCCTTGAATCTATTTGCCACTTCCACTGTAAATATATGTTTTGGTGGAAAAAATATAATGAGGATGGCATCAGTAGGTTATTGTTTAGGTTAGGGATAGAAGTATTTTTCCTGCCACCTCAGTTGCAGCCCCATGAACTTCTCATATTAAGGTCTAGAGTGATCTGGTATTACGTATCCCCTGAAGTGATTTAAGAGGCTGTTTTTTTTTTTCTTAGGTTGCTTGTTCCAGTCTAATCGCTCAGGAAGGAAGCTTTGAAGCTTTTTTACTTTCTGGGAGTCAAAGATTAATTTGTAATTAAAAAGGTTAATAGGGTCTTTTTTCCCTCCTTCCAAAAAAAAAAAAAAAAAAGAAAGGCCCTGAGTCAGGGGAGGGTTGTCTGGTTAAGTGCTTATTTTTCCCATGAGGTGATCAGATAGTTTGTTTTCTCCTTTGGTTTGGATATTTGAGGTAATTTCTCTGCTTAAAAATAAAATTCTGTAGGAAGGAGTCATGTTTTTATCACTCCTTGAGAAGAATTCTATTGTAAGACACCACTAAAAAGAATCCAGCCTCTGGGAAAAGTGTTAGAGAATTGAGTGTTGCTAAAGCATCAAGAATGGAGGAGGTGGACCTATTTTGATTTTAATCTGTGACACCTGTTTAGTTTAGAAAGCTCCGGGGACACTGACTAGGCATGGCTGCGTTGTTGAGGTTTGGTTTTACTTTAGATGCTGTGACAGTCATGTCCTGTAGGACATGTCCTCCTTCCTTTAGGAGGTGATTGTCTAGCAGTAACTGAGTGTGCACTGTGGCCCAGTCACCACAGGACCACTTACAGAGACGCTTTGTGAGGACTTTAGCCTCCGGTTCATGGTGTTACTGACAAAAGAACTGTGGCCATTTGATGCAATCTGGACAGGAGACTTGTTGTTTTTATTACATTGAATTAGCAGTCAGTCTTTGAATTTCTTTGTTTTAGTGGAGGCTATAAGAGAAAGGATAACAGATGGCTATGAAACTTGTCAAAAGCATAAGTAAGAGTATATTTCAGAGATGAGGTAAACCTATTGTGATTACCTGCTTTGTACTGATTTCTCTGAATTACTGACCTGGTGTTTGTTTTTAGATGTGCAGAAAAAGTTCTACAGTTCGGTACTTTTTCTATTATAAACTTAATGCATTACAAAAAGATATAACTTAGACTTCATTAAGTGAAGAAGGCACCTTTCTGGTATATCTTTTCTGTGAAGCTTCACCTTTTCTGTAGATGATAAATTCTGGGAGAGAATTGTTCGAAGCTTATATCATAGTGATGATGTACTCAGTTGTATCCGACTCTTTGCGACCCCATGGACTGTAGCCCACCAGGCTCCTCTGTCCATGGGATTCTCCAGGTAAGAATACTGGCATGGAAACATTATCCTCAATGGTTAAAAATTGAAAGCATTTCCCCTAAAGTCAGGAACAAGACAAGGGTTCCCACTCTCACCACTACTATTCAACATAGTTTTGGAAGTTCTGGCCACAGCAATCAGAGCAGAAAAAGAAAAGGAATCCAGATAGGAAAAGAAGAAGTGAAACTCTCACTGTTTGCAGATGACATGATTCTCTACATAGAAAACCCTAAAGACTCTACCAGAAAATTACTAGAGCTAATCAATGAATATAGTAAAGTTGCAGAATATAAAATTAACACACAGAAATCCTTTGCATTCCTGTACACTAACAATGAGAAAACAGAAAGAGAAATTAAGGAAACAATACCATTCACCATTGCAACAAAAAGAATAAAATACTTAGGAATATATCTACCTAAGGAAACTAAAGACCTATACATAGGAAACTATAAAACCCTGATGAAAGAAATCAAAGAGGACACAAATAGATGGAGAAATATACTATGTTCATGGATTGGAAGAATCAATATTGTGAAAATGAGTATACTACCCAAAGCAGTCTATAGATTCAATGCAATCCCTATCAAGCTACCAATGGTATTCTTCACAGAACTAGAACAAATAATTTCACAATTTGTATGGAAATACAAAAAACCTCAAATAGCCAAAGCAATCTTGAGAAAGAAGAATGGAACTGGAGGAATCAACCTGCCTGACTTCAGTCTCTACTACAAAGCCACAGTCACCAAGACAGTATGGTACTGGCACAAAGACAGAAATATAGATCAGTGGAACAGAATAGAAAGTCCAGAGATAAATCCATGAACCTATGGACACCTTATCTTTGACAAAGGAGGCAGGAATATACAATAGAAAAAAGACAACCTCTTTAACAAGTGGTGCTGGGAAAACTGGTCAACCACTTGTAAAAGAATGAAACTAGAACACTTTCTAACACCATACACAAAAATAAACTCCAAATGGATTAAAGATCTAAATGTAAGACCAGAAACTATCAAACTCCTAGAGGAGAACATAGGCAAAACACTCTCCGACATAAATCACAGCAGGATCCTCTATGACCCACCTCCCAGAATATTAGAAATAAAAGCAAAAATAAACAAATGGGGCCTAATTAAACTTAAAAGCTTTTGCACAACAAAGGACACTATAAGCAAGGTGAAAAGACAGCCTTCAGAATGGGAGAAAATAATAGCAAATGAAAAAACAGACCAAAGATTAATCTCAGAAATATACAAGCAACTCCTGCAGCTCAATTCCAGAAAAATAAATGACCAAATCAAAAAATGGGCCAAAGATCTAAACAGACATTTCTCCAAAGAAGACATATAGATGGCTAACAAACACATGAAAATATGCTCAACATCACTCATTATCAGAGAAATGCAAATCAAAACCTCAATGAGGTACCATTATACACCAATCAGAATGGCTACTATCCAAGAGTCTACAAGCAATAAATGCTGGAGAGGGTGTGGAGAAAAGGGAACCCTCTTACACTGTTGGTGGGAATGCAAACTAGTGCAGCCACTGTGGAGAACAGTGTGGAGATTCCTTAAAAAACTAGAAATAGAACTGCCATATGACCCAGCAGTCCCACTCCTGGGCACACACACCAAGGAAACCAGATCTGAAAGAGACACGTGTACCCCATTGTTCATCACAGCACTGTTTATAATAGCCAGGACATGGAAGTAACCTAGATGCCCATCAGCAGACGAATGGTTAAGGAAGCTGTGGTGCATATACACTATGGAATATTACTCAGCCATTAAAAAGAATTCATTTGAATCAGTTCTAATGAGATGGATGAAACTGGAGCCCATTATACAGAGTGAAGTAAGCCAGAAAGATAAAGACGAATACAGTATACTAACACATATATATGGAATTTAGAAAGATGGTAACGATAACCCTATATGCAAAACAGAAAAACAGACACAGATATACAGAACAGACTTTTAGACTCTGGGAGAAGGTGAGGGTGGGATGTTCTGAGAGAATAGCATTGAAACAAGTATACTATCAAGGGTGAAACATCACCAGCCTAGGTTGGATGCATGAGACAAATGCTCAGGGCTGATGCCCTGGGAAGACCCAGAGGGATGGGATGGAGAGGGAGGCGGGAGGGGGGATCGGGAAGGGGGACACATGTAAATTCATGGCTGATTCATGTCAATATATGGCAAAAACCACTACAATATTAAAAAAAAATGGGTGAATGGATAAAGAAAAAAAAAAAAAAAAGAATACTGGCATGGATTGCCATGCTCTCCTCCAGGGGATCTTCCTGACCTAGGGATTGAACCTAGGTCTCCTGCATTTCAGGCAGGTTCTTTACTCTCTGAGCCAGGAGTGAAGCCCAAGGAATGATGTACTTAACTTGTGTAGATGGTTTCAGACAAAGTTTTTTTCCCTTTATGCTTTCTGTTTCACTTGATTATTAGAAAATAATGTTTTTTCTTAAATACGGTATGTTCCCTTATCTTCTCCTATGATTCCTATGGATGTGTTTAATTTGAAAACAAAAGATTTCGGGAGAATCATACTCTCCAAGTACCTATAGCAATGATAAAAAGGAAAGGACAGTCTTTTTTTTCTGAAATGATAGATACGGTGATAAATAAGTGAAGCACTGATTATCATAGAAAATATCTGTAACTTAAGGCCATAGCTTTTAGGAGGTTGCTCTCAGCTGAGCTCCTTTTCTCTGGGCGGTTGACTTTTGGTAAGGGAGCATCTGAGTTGTACGTTGGGCTTGTCGACAGTAAGTTATCCTAGTGTCTCTTGCCTTACTAGGCCCTGGGAGCTCAAAGATGAATAAGATGTGTCCCTCCTCTCAACAGAGTTCATGACCAAAAGGAAGAAACAGATATGGAGAAAAGTCATTACAATACAGTCTGAAAAGAACTGTAGAAGAAGTAAAAACATCAGGTTCTGACAGCCCAGAGTGAGAAGTGTACACACACCCAGGACATTTATGTAGCACTTAGTTTTTATTTAATTTAGCTTATTTATTTAGCACTTAGTTTTTAAAACACAGGATATCTTTGCCTGTCTCTTGACAAGCTGGTCCTTCAGCCCCACTTCTGGCAGTTGCATGTTTTGTGGATGTGTGACCTGGTGTAAGTGGGTGGGACTTTCCTTGTCATGATGGTTTCTGGGGAGCAGAATGTACATCTCTTGGAAGAGGTTGGACATCCTAACCCTGTATTATACTGAATTCCAAATACCTTTCTATGTGTTTTGTTTACTCAGAGCTGAGATGACAATAATTTTGTTCATTTTTCCTGAGCCCCTTCTTTGGGAGGGGGGGAACTCTTTTCAAATAAAGAAAGAGGAGTCGTGTAGCAGAAGGACTTAGCATTGCCCTTGGACTTTTCTGCCTTGGGAACTTGCATACTTTTTTATGGTTACTTGCTACGAGTAACTTAGGTGCTGTTACTGTTTTACATGTTTTCCTCTTTTTAGTGGTGGGGGACACAATACTTAGTTTTTCAATTCATTCTCTCCTTCCTCCCTAAATATGAAGTAAATCCTGACCTTCCTTTCTTCCTAGAAAATGACTTACTTAGTTTTTAGAAAAATTACATTATCTCTGTATGGAGGATTTGAAGCATTGTTTAAAAATAAATGTATTAGCGTTAAAAAGAATGACACAAGGATCACCTTGGGGCTTTATTAATTAAACTCCAGGTGTTAGTCATACCTATGACTTCCATATTTCTCTTATACTGGCATTAAATCCATTCATTCACTAAATTTATTATTTATTTGCTAGATAATGTGGAAGATGCTGGGGAGACTTGCACAATGGTGACATTTGCCTGCATTAGAAATGAATGAATGAGTGAGTGAATAAATAAAGAAGTAAATCTGCTTCCTGTACTAAAGGGGCATGTAAATTCAATCCTAATCGTGGTGCTTAAACCTGAAGTTCCAGAGAGAAGCAGCTGGCACTGAATTCTGCCTGGCTTAACCTTCCACCCAGGATCTCTCAGCCAGCCAACAGGTATTGGATGTGTGTTTCCAAGATTAATACTGAAGGAAATGGAATATAAACTTTGGTCTCACAGTTTAGAAGGCAAGCCTTGCAAAAATGTAACATTTAGAATTCTCTAGTTCAAAAGTGAAACTGCTTATTGTATAGCATAACAAATACAGTTCAGATTCAGGCTAACTAGAGATTATTGTGGGTTAAAGAAGTTAACTAAGGATCTGTTGAGAAGCTTAAGAGGGGATGCTTGAAGAATGGGTGCTGTTTGCCTAGGAACTGGGAGAGCAGGTTAGGGAAGTTCTAGCAGGTCAGCCTGAGGCAGGAATGAGGATGGTTGTACAGGTTTAAGTAAAGAGAGCCTAGTCAGAGTAAAGAGTCTGTGGAGAGATGGAGTGGGTTGATTTAGGAGGACCAAATGATATAGGCATAGAATTCCTGCCGACACCTGACAGGAATGGAGGTGAGGCAATAAAGTCGCAAGGCCGCCAAAGACTGTGGAGGACTGTCTTAGTGTTTTGGGCCCCAGATTTGTAATGTGGCCGTAGGAGGTGCACTGGGCAGTCCTGGGAAGGACATGTATGTGCTCATGTGCTGTTAAAGCTGCTTCCTGTCCTTGCTTGTAATTTGGTCAGATGGTGGGATGGACTGGAGGAAAGAGAAATAGCTGCAGGACAAAATAGGCTCTTAGAAGGCCAAATAGTTGGTGAAGAGTCACGGTTGGCTTTTATTTAGCATCATATCTTATAAAAATTTCTTACCCAAAATCTAGTCACTAAATTCAGAAGTTATTTTAGTTTTCTAAAAAAAAAAAATCAAATCATATATTATATATGATTCTGTTTCATCTCTTCTCTTGCCTCTCACACCAGACACCCACTCTGCTTCATCCTCCTCTTTCCTTCACCCCCTCCCCCCTTTTTTCCTGGTTCCCTCTTGTTTTCTTCTTCAAGTCTCAGTATTTAGGGAGCATTTTATCTGACAGCCTTTCCTCAGTCAGGGCTGCCTTCAGCTTCGCTCTCCGTTGTCACCTGTGTTACCCGGGACGTGTCACCACACTAAGTGCTTGCTCAGCCTGCCCCCCAGAGCTCAGAGCTCCCGCCCAGTCTTGGTCTGCCTAGGTGGGTCAGGCACAGGGTACGTGCTTATTAGTAAATACTTGAGCAGCGTAAAGGTTAGGCTTGCTTGTCGTTGTCATTAAAGAAAAAAAACCTTTATATCTCCTAAACATTTCTTCATTTCTGAATACTCATTATTTATGATCGTTGTATAGTTTTTTAATGTATTTATTTCTTTATATATATATATAAAATTTGTTTTTTGTTTTTTTTGGGCCATGCTGAGGTATTGATATGTGGTATTGGTGGGGCTTCCCAGGTGGCTTAGTGGTAAAGAATTCACTTACCAATGCAGGAAATGGGATTTCAATTCCTGGGTTGGGTAGATCCTCTGGAGAAGGAAATGGCAACCCACTCCAGTATTCTCACTTGGAAAATTCCATGGACAGAGGAGCCTGGCGGGCTACAGTCCATGGGGGTTGCAAAACAGTCAGACACAACTTAATGACTAAACAGCAGCAAATGTGGTATTGTTGTGTGGTACTGGGCCTTTAGGTTATTTCCATTATTTTCATTATTACATTATTCTTTTTCCTACTATATCTAGTACTACTACCATAAACTTTCCTGTACATACTGTACTACTTTTCAGTGCATTTAGATAAAAAATGATAAGGAAAAACCATACACAAAGCACAGAATTATTTTTAAAAAGATGGATATTTAAAATATTTATATATTGTGTCCAACTTCTTAGGGAGTGGCATATAAAAAAATCGCATTTTTTGGGCCAAATCCCATTTTGGAAGGCAGCTATGCTCACCACTATACCACCAACACTAAATCCCATTTTGAATAAGGAAAATATACCTCTGTCATTCAAATTAAACAAATTATAAAGTGAAGCAACTATGTTGCTTAGACAGGGGAGAGACAGTGATGGAATGGATGGCGGATCCTGTGAAGTAGGGTTTTCAGGGACAGCTTCTCTGGGCCTTGAACAGGATAAAAACCATGCAGAGATTTGGGGACAGAGCATTTCAGGCAGAAGGCACGCCAAATGCCCAAGTCCTGAGATGGGAGCCTACTGTGTGGTTAAGGATCAGTAGACCAGTCAGGGGCAGGTCTGCAGGTCACCCTTGACCACAGTGAGACCTCTGGATTTTGCTCTTAAGTGTAAGGGATGCCAATGAAGGTTTTGGTCAGGGGTTTAGCAGGATCAGATTTCTCTTTTAAAGAGATCCTGAAAGGCTATTACATAGAAGACTGTTGCCATTAAGAGTGGAATCAGGGAGACTGGGGAGGAGGCTGTTGCAGGAAACCAGAAGAGGCAGCACTGGGGCTTGGATAGGGTAGGGGTGGTGTGGATCATGCGAGTGGTCAGGTTTGGACTTTAGTGAAGTGCTGTGTCTGGAGAGACGAAAATTTTACCACTAGTTAAAAAGCAGTTTTAGGTAATCCTCTTGTTGAACATGAGTTAATAGTATTCAGAATGCCTTTTTCTTCTGAGTATTTGGTAGGTCTTGTAGAAATTAACTAAACTGGTGAAGTGGGGAAAGGAACCAGGAAAGGTAAGGCCTGGGACTTGATTGTATTATTAATCCATTTACTGATAGAACAAGACAAATTCCATAATGTCAGATGTTCAAATTTCCTTCTGTAATAGTCATTTATGTAATATAAAAAGTATGTCTGAAGAGTATATACTTGGATGAATTATATGCTGAATTCTAGTGCTTAGTATGGTTGTGTTCAAGGAGAACTGTTTAGTATTAACTGTGAAATACGCTGTAGCAATAATAATAAGGAATGCGGTGGGTGCCTTTCTGCTGTTATCAGATCCATTAACAAGTTTTGCTGTGCTCGGCTGCTCCTCGACTGCTCCCCGTCGTTATGCTTTATGGTTCATACTAAGCTGTAGATGTAAATGACATCTATTCTACAACAGTTTCTCAAGGCCTTGTAAGCAATGATGTTGTATTTTGGGTAAATATTTGTTTACAGCATACTAATGCTAGACAGTTAAGGTTTGCTTTGGTTCTACTCCTGTGTTCTGCATAGAGTTATAGCCAGGTAGAAAAAAGTATTTGACAGTGTTCTTGAGGTTTGCGAAACGACATTGACTTATGTGAGTGCTTCACACTTACGGCTGCTCTTCTTTATTACTTTAGCCATAGAGAGAAGTGGCTTAGGCCAGGGACACCCTTTAGTGTAGAAGCTTCTGTGAGAAGTGGGTGAAATTGTTTCACAAGCCACTAAATTGAAGTGGATTGCATCTCTCTCTTTTTTTAAAACAAAATTTGGCTTTTGAAGTGGGAATTTAAACTTGCAATATCTGCTGTTTGCAAGATAGTAAGTATTGAGTATTTATTGGTTTTTGTTTGCTTTTTTAAGGGTTCGGGTCTAAAATTCAGTAAGAATTTTAGAATCCTCTTTTCCTTAGCCACTTAAAGATTTAAAACAGACTTAAACTCTTCCTCTGGGGTGTCAGGTCACTTTATTATGAGGAAAACTGGACTCTTTTTCCAGAAAAAGACATCATTCATTCAACAGATTTATTCAGCATGTATATCAGATGGCTGCTATCTACCTGACATATTTACAGATGTTTAGGAGACATCAGTGAACAAAAGAGAAAAAACTCCCATGCTTCCCTAGCTCCCGCCCACCCTCCTCCCCCCACCCAGCAAACCTCGCCCTTGTGAAGCTTATGTTCTAATGGAGCCATCTAGCCAGAAAAATGATAAATAAGAACACTGTGCAGTATATTAGAATGTGTTAAATGCTGTGGAAAAAGCAGAGTTCAGAAGGGAAGGGTAGTGATTGTTGTGATTTATTGATAAAGGTGGTGCTCAGGTTAGCCATTTGGAGTTCTGGGGTTTGAGCATTCCAGGCAGAAGGGAAAGGCCAGCACAAAGGTGGGAGCCAGGAAGACAGGGTGATTGAAGCAGGACCAGAGGGGAAGGGTGCTGTGTTAGCTTCCGGGCTGTTGTAACAAAGTACCACAGGCTGGGCTACTGAGAATAGCTGAAATGTATTCTCTCATGGTTTTGGGGATGGAAGTCTGAGATCAAGTTGTTGGCAGAGCTGGTTCCCTCTGGAGGCTCTGAGGTCCTGTTCATTCCATGCTTCTCTCCTGGCTTCTGGTTGCTGCCTGCAGCCCTTGGCTTAGAGACTCATCACTCCAGTCCCTGATTCTGTTCTCACTTCTCTGTTTCTTCTCCCTCTGTCTGTCATCCCTAAATCCAGGATGATCTCATCTTGACATTCTTAACTTGATTACATCTACAAAGACTATTTTTCCAAATGAGGTCAAATTCACAGGAACTGGAGGTTTAGGACTTTCACTTAAATTTTTGGGGACTACCATTCATCTGTATGGATGTGAGAGTTGGACCGTAAAGAAGGCTGAACATTGAAGAATTGATGCTTTTGAACTGTGGTGTTGGAGAAGACTCTTGAGAGTCCCTTGAACTGAAAGAAGATCCAACCAGTCAATCCTAAAGGAAATCAACCTTGAATATTCTTTGGAAGGACTGATGCTGAAGCTGAAACTCCATTTCTTTGGCCACCTGATGCAAAGAACTGACTCATTAGAAAAGACTGATGTTGGGAAAGGTTGAAGGCAGGAGGAGAAGCAGCCGATAAAGGATGTGATGGTTGGATGGCATCAATGACTCAATGGACATGAATTTGAGCAAGCTCTGGGAGTTGGTGATGGACAGGGAAGCCTGGTGTGCTGCAGTCCATGGGATCGTAAAGAGTCAGACACAACTGAGTGACTGAACGACAATTCATCTGTATCGACTCTGAAACTAAAGTGTAATATGTACTGGTAAGGGAGTAGGGGCAAGTAGATCTCTGGTGCCCCAGGAGTCCTGTTAAGGATCTTGGCTTAAATTGAAAGATTGGAAGGTTTTGAGCAGAGATGTGACATATGATTTGCATTTTTAAAAGATCACTCAGCTGTATTAGCGATAGACTGGGGCAAAAGGGTAGAAATAAGGAGATAGGTAGGAGACTATTATAATAATAATCCATGTGAGAAATGATGGTGACTCAGGCCAGGATAGTAGCAATGAGCGGGTGAGAAGTGTTTGGCTTCTGCATGTATTTTGAAGGTAGAGCAGCAGTATTTTCTGATGGATTTTGATGTAGGTTTGGGGTGAAAGGGGAGAGTCAAGAATGATTGCAAGATTTTGAAACTGAGCAGCTAGAAAGGATGGTGTTGTCAGGAACTAAAATGAGAAGACTGGTGAGAAGAATCAGCAACAAAAATTGCTGAGAAGAGATCAGCAAAAATGGAAAACCAGGAAAATCTGTAACAGATAGTAGATGGCATCCTGGAAACTGAGTGGAAAAGTATATCAAGTTAAGAGGGGGAGATGTACTGGGGGAAAATTCTGCTAAACCAGGTCAGATTAGGACAGAGAATTGATCACTGATTTTAGCATGGTGGAGGTCAGAGATGATCTTTACAAGGTTCGTTTCAGTGGAGTCAAGGGCTTTATTGGAGTGCGTCTAAGAGAGAATGAAAGGAGAGTTAAATAGTTGCAGGTAGTAGACATTTAGTGAAGAGACAAAAATTTTTTTAAGACAGGAGGTGTAAGAATATAGAAGTATCTTAATGTCTCAATTTTGTGTAATTTCAGGGGACTTTTGGGGCTGCCTGAATCCCCCCATGAACCTGCAGGTTAGAAATTCCTGTCCTATAGCTTGCCAGTAAAACTATAGGGCACCAGTATACTTTCTCTCTGGAGATTTTTCTTTTGTATTAAGAATTTTTGTGGTTTGGTAATTATTAACTACAAGAATTCCTAAGTGTCTTTAGTTTTAACCTTTATAATAATCCTGTATGTTATTTTATTGTCCCCAAGTGGAGGCACAGAAAGTTTCAGGTAACTTTCCCAAAGTCACCCAGCTCGGAAGGGGCGTAGCCAAGTTTTGCACCCAGCAGTCTGGCTCCAGAGTCTGTGCTCCTGAGCATTGCCCTGCACTTCCTCTGGGGGTTCTACAGTGGCTGCTGACAGTGTGGCTGTGGGGTGAGGAAAGTGGGATGGAAATAGGTGCTGAAGGGCAAACGATGCTTTTGCAAAATCTTTGAGCTTTTCATCAGAAAGAGTCTGTAAAATAGTAAAATAGTGTCCTTACGGGTTTGTCTCAGGTGAATAGAGTAAGGCTGTAGTGGTTTTTATTCCAAGGACTTGAGAACAGCTGCTTTTCCTCCAGCAGATTGGTGAGCAGCCTATTCTTTTGTATAAGAGTTGTTGGCTGGCATGAAGACACATGTTTTCCATTTCCAGCAGGTTGCTGGAAGTTGCTCCCTTTCCACCTGTACTGTGTTTTCTGGTTGCTCTGACAGTTGGGCTTGACGTTTTTGGTGCACCCTGGGTGGCATTGTTCTCTAGGATCAGATGACCTAAATTGCTGGCTCTGTTTACTGTAGAGTGTTTTAAGTCTGCCTTTGGGCCCTAGAGTTAAAATGGGTGGTTCTGTGTCAGTGTGGCTTGAAGAGCTGATCGCCAAGAAACTCTCAGTCTGGGTGGATAGGGCAGATCTCATTGATTTGGTGCAGGTTGCTTACCCGTTTCTGTGCCGTGTAGTCAGTCTGCTTGCTGAGGTAGCTCGGGTGTGTTCTTCTCCCTGTAATCTTTGCTTGAGAATGTACCAATGAGGGCCGAGAAGTAGGGGAAACAGTTCACAGAAGGTACTGGAGCCCAGACAGACCGTCATTTACCCCAGAGCACAAGTTAGAGTAATGATTGAGTTGATACTGGAATCCAGTTTTCTTAATGTCTAAGTTAATACTTAATAGAATGTTATTTTGGAAATTCCCTGGTGGGGTGGGGATTAGGACTTGGAGCTTTAACTGCCATGACCTGAGGTACACTCTGGTTGGGGGACTAAGACCCTGCAAGCCATGCAGTGTGGTTCAGAAAAAAAAAAAGTCATTTAAAAAAGTAAAAGCACTTCTGTGTAGTTACATAGTCTTCATCATTATAATGAATGTATACTTGTATACTATTTCATAAGTGTTATCAATTTTTTACTACTCTAAATAACACTGTATGGATCTTTAAAAAAAATTCAATAAATATCTAATCGCTGTTTCACTTTTCTAGGCAGTGAGGATATGGTAATGAATAAATAGAAATAGGAAGAAAATTTCTGCTCTCATGGAGTTTGTGTTGTAGCAGGATGTGTCTTGTCATATTTACAGTTGATTCCTTAGGATAGAGTGTAAGTGAGTTTTGATATTATAGGTGAAACTATTCAGTAGCTGTGTTTCTAAACATTAGAACAAACTTTCTTTTAAATTCTGTGTAAAAAACTGAAGTCTTCTATGCTATTTTCTCTGATTTGTTTGCCCCCTTATACATAAGTGCTATCAAAAATTAAAATGAATAGGGATCTCTAAAAGGAAGTGTTTTAAGTATCACTTTTTGATAATTAAGGAACTTGGTTAATTGCTTTTTTCCCACTAATCAGCTAAAATGTATTAATAAGTCATGATTTTTGGCATAGTTGAGAAATTTTTCAGTCAGTTTATTATAAATTTGACTACTAAGGTTAAATTTTAGGTTATAAAGGTGACTAGTAATTTCTCATGCCTTGCAGTATCCTTCTTTCATGTCTAGTAATTCTCTAGGGACTTGGCAGCATCTGTCATAAAACTGGATTATGTGGATGCTTGGCATTTGATGTGATCCAGTCTGCTCTGAGTTGCCCCAGTTTGAACTTTCACTTGAAGTGTGCCTAATGAAGTAATTTTCTGTTCAAAAAGGTATAACCAAGTCTCAGCTGGAAAAAAAGTAGATGACTTGTTCAGACTACACATCAAGAACCAGCTTCCTGTAGCTGAATAGAGCAGAGGGACTTTAAAACAATGGTCTGTGCAGGTGATCAGGAGTTATTTTGATACTTTGTCTAATAGTATATACATTAGACAAGTTTTATATAATGGCTGATAACTTGAGGTGAGTCAGTTCTTTGCTTTTAGGTTAGTATGGTGAAATTGCTCTAGCAATAGGGGGATTGCTTTAGCTGCTGTATTTTCTAATTACATGTAATATCCCATTCTTCCAGAGAGGTATTATTACTGATTTCCAGGTGGGGAAATGGAGATTTGGAGAATGGCAACCCACTCCAGTACTCTTGCCTGGAAAATCCCATGGACGGAGGAGCTTGGTGAGCTACAGTCCATGGGGTCACAGAGTCGGACACGACTGAGCGACTTCAGTTTCACTTTTTCACTTTGTTTCATCACTGCTAGTAGTGATATCAGATTTGGGGTTCAAATTGAGGTCTGGGTAGTTGCAGCTTTTTCTACTTTTTCTACGTCCTACACCTTTCCTTAAAATTATGACGAATTTTGTTTTACAGTGACCCATCTGAAACTGTATTTTTCTTTTTCTTTGTGGCTGTATTGGGTGACTTGCGGGGTCTTAGTTCCCCAGCCAGGGCGGAGGCCAGGCCACGGCAGTGAAAGTGCTATGCCCTAACCACTGGACTGACAAGGAATCCCAAAAAACTGTATTTTTCTTTCATTTAGAAAATAAAATATTCTCTTCTGTTTTGTTTTCCCATTTTATTGATATTTTTCTTTAAGAAGTTCTAAAAATTGAAGTTAAGTTCAGTCTCTCTTTTTTCTTTCCTTTAGTTAGTTCTATTATTAAATTTTGATGATATAAAACACAAGAAACATATTCAGTGACACCTGACAGTTTTTTTTTTCCTAGAAGGGCAAAGAGGAAATCTGGATTTCTTAGATAAGCCAATACCTTCCAGAAATGGAAACAGCCATACAACTTACTGTTTCAAGTAGGTTGCCGTGTAAATGTTAGCAGATAAAATATTGATGGCTTTCTTGCTCCACTTAGAATTCCTTCAAAGGTTTAAGTGCTTACTGGCTTCACTCAGAATAAATATTTCTAATTTTTGACTTTGATGTTATTTTAACATTCAATAAAAGAGAACATACTTAAGGGGAAGGTCAAATATTGATGGTTTTAGAGGAATTGGAAAGAGGAAAACTTATTTTTAAAATCTGACAAATTGTGCATTGCTGCTGCTGCTGCTGCTACTGAGTCGCTTCAGTCGTGGCCCACCAGACTCCTCCGTCCCTGGGATTCTCCAGGCAAGAACACTGGAGTGGGTTGCCATTTTCTTCTCCAATGCATGAAAGTGAAAAGTAAAAGGGAAGTCGCTCAGTCATGTCCGACTCTTCCCCCGTGGACTGCAGCCTACCAGGCTCCTCCATCCATGGGATTTTCCAGGCAAGAGTACTGGAGTGGGGTGCCATTGCCTTCTCCAAATTGTGCATTACATACTCAAAATAGAATGAGACAATCTTGGGGGAAGAAAGTACCTAATAACTTCAGGTAAATGAAAAAATTTAGAAAGTCACCGAACCATTTAAAGTGAACTCAAATTAGGAAATTGTGTATACGAAATGGTTTATGAATCTAGAAAGACTGTTATTATTGTGTTATGAACGATAAGCAGATATATCTGTAAGGCCTTTGGGATTATTACAGTTGGTATGAAAAGTATGTACCAATTGATGTTTACTTAAATCATATGTTGAAATTATTAACCATGTTTTCAATGGAAAGATTTCTCAGTTAAGGAATCAAAAGGTTAGCTTTGGTTTAAGAGGCAGTGTGACATGATGGTCAAGAGCAGACTGAAAGCCAGATGCCTGGGTTAAAATCTCAGCTCTGCCTATAGTATATTATATTAATGAGGGAATTATTTAACTTCTCTAGGGCTCAGTTTCCTTGTCTATAAAGTAGAGATAATAATAATACCTATCTTGTAGGAGTGCTGTAAAAATTAGGTTAATTAAAAAGCATACAAAAAATATATACTTTGTATACAAAGTATACACAGCATAAATGACGAAAGCATTCAAGCATTTCAGTGTTTATTGAATACCTACCCTGTATATTTGATATGAAGTGCTGGGAAATACAGATGTAGGAAAGATTTAAAAAGAATTTAGAGAATAGATGAGTATTATAAGAGAAGGTATGAGGATTAGATCGTTTACATGATTGAATCTTGCTCTGCTGGAATAATGAAATAATTTTGAGGAAAAAGCAGGAGATGAGGGATGGACCGTATGTGAGTTAAAATGCACGCCAATACTTGAGCAGTTTTATGGTTATCTCCTGGAAAATCCCATGGATGGAGGAGCCTGGTGGGCTGCAGTCTATGGGGGCCCTAAGAGTCGGACACAATTGAGTGACTTCACTTTCCACTTTCATGCATTGGAGAAGGAAATGGCAACCCACTCCAGTGTTCTTGCCTGGAGAATCCCAGGGACGGGGGAGCCTGGTGGGCTGCCGTCTATGGGGTTGCAGAGTTGGACACGAATGAAGGGACTTAGCAGCAGCAGCCTGGAGAAGATAAGGTAAAGTTTGAGTCTCCTCTCTGTAATAGGATAGTAATCTGTTTTGATTCATTTTTTAATTTACTGAAGTTCAGTAAGGTGGGTATGTTTTTAAATTGGTTACCAAAACAAGGGGGGAGATATGAAATTCCTAGTTTATATAGGGAGTATGAATGAGAGTAACTTCAGAGTAAGAACTCTGAACCATCCTGACAGGAAGAAAACAGGACCAGAGGAGGGAAAGATTCTTTTGAACAAATTTATCTGATTATTCAGGATTGCTGAGGGCCGAGGTCAGAATAGAATGCTTTTGAATTAGTTGATTTCAGACAACAGAGCAAGTTGTGACTGTATAAGTGAATGGGAGGGAGGGAGATCACTAGAGTTGAGGTTATCTAGAAATCAGGAGACATGGGTTTAATCCTCCCCTGGGTCAGGAAGATCCCTGTAGAAGGAAATGGCAGTCTACTGTTCTTGCCTGGGAAATCCCTTGGACAGAGAAGCCTGG
Organism: Odocoileus virginianus; assembly: GCF_023699985.2. Classification (NCBI taxonomy): domain Eukaryota; kingdom Metazoa; phylum Chordata; class Mammalia; order Artiodactyla; family Cervidae; genus Odocoileus; species Odocoileus virginianus. The sequence goes on along the minus strand of NC_069684.1, from coordinate 34,681,521 downwards.
CAGGCTATAGTCCATGGAGTTGCAAAAGAGTTGGACATGGCTTAGTGACTAAACAGCAACAATGGGGATCAGGCACCTGGCTGTTAGACAGGTATCTGTCTTGTTGCATCACCTAGATTATGGTAGGACCCAGGCAAGAAGGAAGACTGAACAGATGTCAAAGACTTCTGTAAATAGGGGGAAAGACCACCCAGAGATTGTTCTGCTAGCATTCTGTGACTTTTCTGTAATTCCCTTTTCTCTTTATCTCATTTGGTTGAATATCATTGATATCACACGTATATACCATTTTTAATTTTAACTATTTGTGATATGCTCTTCAAATTTTTTCATAGGCAGTATTAATCCATTTAAAAATGGTATCACATTAGATATGTTTTGCAACTACTGCTTATTCAGTAAAATATGAATGTTTTCATGTCATCCAATGTCAGTAAATTTACTTTCAGGATTATTTTTAGTAACTGTACAGTGTTCTGTGATATGAAGTTGCTATAATTTACTGACGGAATTCAATTATTGTTGGACATTTCTAACATTCTGGACATTTCTATTTTCCTCACCCAAATGTATATTGTGTTTTGAAGTTAATATGGCTTATAATGGCTGCATAGTGTTCTGGAATGTGGCTGCACTGAGAGTTGGCGGTAGTGAAGGGGTGATTTTAACTGCTGACCTGACTGATACATCATTTATGAAGGCCAACTCAGTTGTGCAGTTAAATGGCCATGTACATAAACATTTTCTGTGAGTATGAGCTCTCAGGATTTGGGGAGTTGATTTTTTTCTCTTTTTTGCATGAGAGGAAATTGACTTTGTCAGCCTGGGTCTTTGTGCCATTTCCTGGACCAGAAGATTTATACTGAAGAATGCTGGGTGCTTCACAATTAAGAAGTTATTTTGCTATGTTTACAGCAAGATATTCTTATTTGCCTTTCTTTATTGGAAAAGGGTAAATAATCACTGATTTCCCCCCCACCCCCCTTAATGAAGCATTAAAAGTCAAATTGGGCATTTAAGTATTATGAGAATCATGACAATGACATAAATTGCCTTGCATTTTCTTGTGTGTTATCCTTGGGAATAGTACACGTGTTTTGCAGAATGCTTTGATTGAAAATATTTACACAGAAAATGAGCTTGCAGTATGAACACATTGAAATAACTAATTTATCACCCACTAAAATAAATCTCAGTGTCTGCAGCTTCCAAGCACTCCTAAAAGCTTATTCTAAAGATAGGATTGGACTGGAAAAAAATGACTACTGACTTTTTTCATATAACTTCTTCAAAACACTTTTCTGAAGTGAATTTTTTTAACTAATTTGTTAACTTGTTCATTGTTTACATATCTCTGCTTCCCATGCCCCCCCCAACCCCGCTCCCCAGCACCCCCCCCCCCACCAGAAAGTCAGTCACGGTGGCAGCTGCTGTATCTGCTGTGCTATGCTTAGTCGCTCAGTTGTGTCCGACTCTCTGTGATACCATGGACTGTGGCCCACCAGACTCCTCTGTCCGTGGGGATTCTCCAGACAAGAAGAGTGAAGTGGGTAGCCATTCCCTTCTCCAGGGAATCTTACCAACTCAGGGATTGAACCCAGGTCCCCCACATTACAGGTGGATTCTTTGCCATCTGAGCCACCAGGGATACCAGAGTATTCCCAGTCCTGATTAATAAAAATTGTGAAATGGATGAATGAATTGTATTAGATCTGTTTTCAGTCCATTTAAGTTGCTAAAAAATTGACTTCTGAAAAGAAAGTAATTTTCTAGATACACATGAGTAAAATGAAATGAAGCAAAGAGTTTTATTTGGGGTGTCCTGGTGATGTAGAAGAATAATCTGGGGGTCCTACTTTTTCCTAAATAATATTCTTCTCTCTAAATCACCTAGATAACAACCATTTTGACCATCTAGACTTTCGCATATTTTTCTCTGTCTTCATTCTGAAATTGTAGTTTTTTTTTTTTTTTAATTGGAGTATAGTTGAACTGACTAATTGGGAAAGACCCTGATGCTGGAAAAGATTGAGGGCAGGAGGAGAAGGGGACGATGGAGGATGAGATGGTTGGATGGCATCATTGACTCCATGGACATGAGATTGAGCAAGCTCCTGGAGTTGGTGATGGACAGGGAAGACTAGCATGCTGCAGTCCATGGGGTTTCGAAGAGTCAGACATGACTGAGTGACTGAACTGATAGTTGATTTACAATGTTTTGTTACTTTCTGGTATACAACAGTGATTCATATATACACACTCACAGTCCATGGAATTCTCCAGGCCAGAATACTGGAAGGGGTAGCCTTTCCCTTCTCCAGGGGATCTTCCCAACCCAGGGATCGAACCCCAGGTCTCCCGCATTGCAGGCAAGAACTGAGCCACAAGGGAAGCCCATATATATACATGAGCCAATATATATACACATACATAAACATTATTTTTCCTGTGCTTTTCCCTATTCATTATAGTTTATTACAAGATATTGAATTCAGTTCCCCATGCAATATAGTATGACCTTGTTGTTTATCTATTTTGTGTATAGTATTTTGTATCAGTTGATCCAAAACTTCTAATTTACCTCTCGCCCCTTTTCCCCTTTGGTAATCATAGATTTGTTTTCTATGTCTGTGAGTCTGTTTGTTTTGTAAATATGTTCATATTGTGTGTGTGTGTGTGTGTATGTGTGTGTGTGTGTGTGTTAGTTGCTTAGTCTGACTGTTTTTGAATTTTTCTGGCTATATGTCCAAGAGTGTGATTGCAGGATCATATGGTAACTATTTTTAGTTTTCTTAAGGAACCTCTATGTTGTACTCCATAGTGGTTGTATCAATTTGTATCCTACCCACAGTGTAGGAAGGTTCCCTTTTCTCCATACTCTTACCAGCGTTTATTTTGAGGACTTTTTGATAATGGTCATTCTGACTGGTTTGAGGTGATACCTCATTGTGATTTTGATTTGCATTTCTCTAATAGCGATGTTGAGCATCTTTTCATGTGCTTATTGGCCATCTGCATGTCTTATTTGGAGAAAGGTCTGTTTAGGTCTTCTGCCCGCTTTCTGATTGGGTTGTTTGATTTTTGCTATTGAGTTGTATGAGCTGTTTGTATATTTTGGAAATTAAGCCCTTATCAGTTATATCATTTGTAGATGTTTTCTCCCATTCCTGTAGGTTGTCTTTTTGTTTTGTTTATGGTTTCCTTTGCTGTACAAAAACTTATAGATTTGATTAGGTCCCGTTTGTTTATTTTGCTTTTATTTCTATTACCTTGGGAAACTGACCTAAGGAAAACATTGCTGTGATTTATGTCAGAATGTTTTGCCAGTATTGTCCTCTTATGATTTATGGTATCATGCCTTCTATTTAAGTTTTTAAGTCATTTTGAGTTTATTTTTATGTATAATGTGAGGGAATGTTCTAACTTCATTGCTTTACATGCGACTCTTCAGTTTTCCCAGCACCACTGTTGACAGACTGTCTTTTCTCCATTGTGTATTCTTGCCTTCTTTGTTGAAGATTAATTGACTGTAGGTGTGTGAGTTTGTTTCTGGGCTCTATGTTCTATTCCAGTGATCCATACATCAGTTTTTGTGCCAATACCGTGTTGTTTTGATTACCATAGCTTTGTGGGTATTGTCTGAAGTCTGGGATGGTTATGTCTTCTAGCTTTGTTCTTTTCTTCAGGATTGCTTTGACAATTCTGGATCTTTTGTGGTTCCATGTAAACTTTAGGATTATTTGTTCTAGTTCTGTGAAAATGTCCTGAGTTATTTGATAGGGATTGCATTAAGTTTGTAGATTACTTTGGGTAGTATGGCCGTTTTAACAATACTAATTCTTCTCGAGTGTGGGATATCTTTCTATATTTTTGAAGCAGATGCAATTTCCTTTATCAGTGTTTTATGTGTGTGTGTGCATGCTAAGTTGCTTCAGTTATGTTTGACCCTTTGTGACCCTGTGGACCATAGCCTGCCAGGCTTCTCTGTCCATGAGATTCTCCAGGCAAGAATACTGAAGTGGGTTGCCATTTCCTTCTCCAGGGAATCGTACCTACCCAGGGATCTAACCTTTGTCTCTTACATCTCCTGCATTGGCAAGTGGGTTCTTTACTACTAGTGTTTTATAGTTCTCAGGATATAAATCTTGCACCTTCTTGGTCAGGTCTATTCCTAAATATATTATTTATTTCCTGATGCAATTTTAAAAGGGATTTTTTTTTTTTTTACTTTCCCTTTCTCATAGTTCATAGTGTAAAGAAATGCAACTGATTTCTGTATGTCAATCTTGTATCATTCTACCTTACTGAATTTGTTTACCATTTTAATAGTTTTTGTGTGGAGTCTTTAGAGTTTTCTATATATAGTATCTTGTCATCTGCATATAATGACAGTTTTACCCCTTCCCTTCCAAAATGGATACTTTTTTTTCTTTTTCTTGTCTGATTGCTGTACCTAGGATTTCCAATACTGTGTTGAATAGAAGTGGTGAGAGTGGACATTCTTGTCTTGTTCTGAAATTGTAGTTCTTATTCTGGTGCTACTTTGGTGTATCTAGGACAGCACTGTGTGATAGACATTATAATGGGTGTTAACTATGAGCTACATATGTAATTAACATTTTCTAGTAACCATTTTAAAAAAAGATGTGAAATTAGCCTATTGTGTCCAAAAGATTGTTTCAACATGTAAATAATGTAAAACTAATGCTTTTTGTACATTCTTTTTTTTCATACTAAGTATTTGAGATTCAGTGTGCATTTTACACTTATGTCTCAGTTTAGATTGCCATAATGCAAGTGCTCAGTATCCATGTGTGGTTGTTTCTACTGTATTGGACAGTGCAGATCTAAGGAATCATTTAAAAACCAAACTGTGAACCAGAATGCTAATAATATAGGTGATTATTACATCCATTAATACATGGATTAATACATCCATCTTATAGTCTTTATGAGGATAGCTTTATTGTTTAATTTTATTTTTTTGGTGGAGTGGGGCACACCACATGGCTTGTAGATCCCTTGAACTTGGGCCCAGACAATGAAAGTGCAGAGTTCTAACCATTAGACCATTTGGGAACTCCTCTAATATGGTTTTTTTTAAGATTATTTGGTGTCATTAGGTTTGTGTAACAATAGTAAAATAGTAATTTTTTGCTGCAGGCTGAACATTGAATTGGTGGAGAATTTAAACAAGGTAATAAAAATGCGATGTTAATGGATTAAAAAAAAAATCCAGGGGGAATTCTGTTTAGTGGTTAGGACTCTGCACTTTTATGGCTGAGTGCCTGGTTACAATCCCTGGTCAGGGAACTAGGCTCCCATAAGCTGCACAGTTTGACACCCCTCCCCCTCCAGAAAAATCCAGGAACCCTGAAGTTTGGCTGTCTGGTCCTTTTGGAGTATTAAAAAAAAAAAAAAGTGTGTGGAGAGCATCTAACCATAACTGTACTATTAAGTGCTTTAAGGGAAAAGAGGTCTGAAGCATATATGACAAAATGTTAACATTTGTTAAATCTGGGTAGTTAGTACATGATGCTGAGAAAGATTGAAGGCAAAAGGAGAAGAGGATGGTAGAGGATGAAATGGTTAGATAGCATCACCGCCTCAGTGGATGTGAATTTGAGCAAACTCCAGGAGATAATGGAAAACAGAGGAGCTTGGCATGCTACAGTCCAGGGGGTCACAGAGAGTCAGACATGACTTAACTACTGAACAATAGCAACAACAAAGTGAGTATATGGGTGTCTCTTGTATTCTCTAGTGCTTGTCTATATGTTGTAAACATTTCATGGAAAAATTTAAAGATATAAAAAACTTGATTCATAATATAAAATGTGAATGAGAACTTTATTTGATGTGTTATAAATTCTGGAAAGGATGCTATTGTTGTAGTTTTACGTAGTGACTATATTCTTTCTTTTGCCTCCAGTTAATAGTGAGTTGTAGAAAAGTGACAACTTAATCCATTAACTGCGTTCTTTGGATGAGACTTGTTATGAAAGGCATACCATCTGGATATGATTTACTGTAATTTCACGTTGTAGCTATAACATTTCAAAGAATGCAGTATTTCTTAGACATTCTGTTTAGAGAGATATTTGACTTTTAGATCTTTAAGATATCAAGTAGTAGAGAAATTTTTATAGTTAAAAAGTTTTAACTTTTTGGTAATTCAAAGGTAAGGAGAAGGGCTGTAAGTAAACTGAGGCAGTCTTCGTCCTGAGCCTGAATCAGTAAGTGACATTTCATCTTAGATCCAAGTTTGACCAAATGCTTCTATAGTGTTCAAAATGTAGGTTTGCATTGTTGAGAAAGTAAAAACCTCATCATCCATAATTCCTTGGGAATGACCTCTTCCAGTCAGTTGTGTTTATAAAAGATTAAGTTCCCACTCTGAGTCAGGTACAGTACCTGGTAACAAAACCTTCCTTAATCTTCACAGTAATCTTCTGAGGCTAGCATGTTCTCTGTTACAGATGACTACACTGTGCTCAGTGGTGCCAACTCTGGACTACAGGACATAGAAGCTTTTGGTAGTGGTGGTTTCAAATTTTGTTTTAGAAAATCTTCATCATATTAGCATACTTTAAAAATACTAATAATGTTTTTACCCTTTAGAATAATTCAGAATTCAGTGTCTGAAGGTTTTCACTATGAGTTAGGCAGCTTGCTTTCATTTTGTGCCCCGGCAGTCATTTAATGGATTAGGGGTTCCTGAGAATTACTGTGGGATGGGACTGCTGCTGCTAAGTCGCTTCAGTCGTGTCCGACTCTGTGCGACCCCATAGATGGCAGTCCACCAGGCTCCGTCGTTCCTGGGATTCTCCAGGCAGGAATACTGGAGTGGGTTGCCATTTCCTTCTCCAGTGGGATGGGACTAGAAGTGCAGTATTTTATTTTATTTTGAAGTGCAGTATTTAAATAAATCTGCTGAATGTGTTTTTGGTTTATTTCTTTGTAATTGCTTCTTTCCTAAGGGTAAAACCCAACAGAAGTTTTCTCCCATGTAAATAAAGTCTTTTACTCTTACCAAACCATTGCCACAAATGAATAAAAAATGTTTAGAGTTTTAAGGTTTTTAAAAATAGTTTTAAGATTTAGTTTTTTCTTATAACCTAGATGGTTTAAGTATCAGGAATTCTTTCTTCACTTAGTGATTGTAGCTTACGGAGTTTCCTTTTCTCTTACCTGTTCCAGACAGCTTTTTTGAAGCCCTTAGCCAGAGCACAGGTTGGTAGACACTTTTGTAAAGGGTTATATAGTAAATATTTTAGACTTTGTGGGTAGGGTGGTGTTTGTCACAACTACTAAACTCTGCCCTCGTAGCTCCCAAACTACCATGGATAATATGTAAACAATTGTACTTGATTTTTATAATGCTTTACATTCAGAAAACTAAGATCATGGCATCTGGTCCCATCACTTCATGGCAAATAGATGGGAAAACAATGGAAACAGTGACAGACTTTATTTTCTTGGGCTCCACAATTACTGCAGATGGTGACTGCAGCCATGAAATTAGAAGACGCTTGCTCCTTCGAATAAAAGCTATGACAAACTTAGACAACATATTAAAAAGCAGAGACATTACTTTGCTGACAAAGGTCTGTCTAGTCAAAGCTATGGTTTTTCCATTGGTCATGTACGGATGTAAGAGCTGGACCATAAAAAGGCTGAGTGCTGAAGAATTGATGCTTTTGAACTGTGGTGTTGGAGAAGACTCTTGAGAGTCCCTTGGACTGCAAGGAGATCAAACCAGTCAATCCTAAAGGAAATTACTGTTGAATATTCATTGGAAGGAGATGCTGAAGCTGAAGCTCCAGTACTTTTTCCACCTGATGTGAAGAGCTGACTCATTGGAAAAGACCCTGATGCTGGGAAAGATTGAAGCTGGGAAAGATTGAAGGCAGGAGGAGAAGGGCACGACAGATGGTTGGATGGTGTCACCGACTCAATGGACATGAGTTTGAGCAAGCTCTGGGAGATGGTGATGGACTGGGAAGTCTGGTGTGCTGCAGTGCATGGGGTAACAAAGACTCAGACATGACTGAGTGACTGAACAACAACAATTTACAGAAATGGATTTCAGACCAGATTTGTCCACCCTTAGTGAAAGTGAAGTCGCTCAGTTGTGTCCGACTCTTTGCTACCCCGTAGACTGTAGCCTACCAGGCTCCTCCGTCCATGGGATGCTCCAGGCAAGAATACTGGAGTGGGTTACCATTTCCTTCTCCAGGGGATCTTCCCAACCCAGGGATCGAACCCAGGTCTCCCACATTGGAGGCAGACGCTTTAACCTCTGAGCCACCAGGGTCTTTAAACAATACTTGATAAATACTTTTATTCTAACGATGATGACTCCTCTAAAGTATTCCACTGAGTCTTGGGGTATCAAGATGGATTTCCTTTGTCCTCCTAGTCCACACCCATTTTGTCCACACCCATTTTTAGAACTGTTGTATTATGAGAATTGAAACAAAACCAAGGATCAGTGTTGTTACATGTATTCACAAGTTAGTGGATGAGTGGATTCACATACTTGTTTTATCTTTTGTGCTATAAGCTTAGGACTCTTGGGCTCTAAGCTGGTCCATAAATTTCTTCCTTTCTTTAATAGAAAAAGTCTATTTGTAGCCACTCACCTCATTGGCTACTAAATTTAAGTTAATAAAAATAAAAAATTAATTTCTAAGTTCTTACAAGCCTCATTTCAAATGCTCAGTAGTCATGTAACCAGTAGCTGGCGTATTGGACAGTACAGATACAGAATGTTGTTATTGCTGAAGGTTCTGTTGAGCAACACTGGACTAGGTTCCTGACTTAGGAGTTAGAGGGAAAAAGGCATGAGAATAATATTAAAGCATAACAGTAAATGATATTTTTATTATCCTCTAGAAGAGATACTACATTTTACACTTCTTTACTGGAAAGAATTTTTTGCATGGTCAGGATTAGAATCCAGAAGTACTTCTCTTTACCTACAGAAAATAAACAAATTTTCCTTTTAGTTATTCCTTTTTTTTTTTTAAAGGAAATTTTATATTTTTTTGGCCATGTGTTGTGTTGGTGGGATCTTATTAATAGTTCCCCAACCAGGGATTGAACCTGCATCCGTGCAACGCGTGGAGTCCTAAGCACTAGACTGCCAGGGAATTTCCTCCTTTTAGTTATTTCTGTGTTTAAAATACAGTTGAAAATCAAAAGTCTGGAAGCATGTTTATACCTTAGAGTGACCAAGTTCATATAACATTGTTTGGAAGAAAGTCATACTAAGTAATTGTAAAGACAAAGGCATCATGTAGCTGATGAATGCCTCTGTGAGGTCATGGTCTCCACATCCAAACTAGGCCAGTGCCCATGCCAGGTGGTCCTCCTGTCCCCTTCTCCCTTACCCGTCACGTTTATTTCAACTGATCATTAGACCTAGCATTTCTGTTCCCCTTCCTCTTATCCTTTCTTTCCACCTTTTGAACAGGTGACCTCACTGCTTAATTTCACAGAGAAAATAAAAGCCATCAGACTGGAACTTCTCTATTTCTAGTCACTAGTGCTACATGTCAGTCATACCTGACTACTTACAATTAGTGGTGTTCAACATTAATAGTCACTTTATTAAAGTTAAAAAATGTAAAACCCGGTTTTCCTTAAGCCCCAGATTTAATTTATAAATCTCATTAGTCTATTCATGTATTCAGTACATTTTATACAAAAATGTATGAAAAATAACTTTCAAGATAACTACTGATTAATTCAACTTGAACAGACTTAATTCTCTTTAACATCCAGTTCCATTTATAAACATAACTAGCAGTAAATTGCATTTAAAAATTGAATAAACACATGCCTGACTGGGAAAGCTTATAACCTCTTGAAACAAAACCTTCTCCAAGTGCTTATACAACTTTTATAGAAATAGTTAAACTTAAAAATACAGTAAATTTCCCTTAACCCAAACATGTCTTTCCTTGTTTTCCTGTTTCAAGAAGTGCTGCTCATATATCTAAGCTAGAAACCCTGCGTAGTGTAAACACCCTCTTGTATTCCCACTGTCTGTAAACCAAGTATTGTTTCTTTTTCTTCTATCTCCTCCCACTCCTGTTACTCTAGTTCAGACCACTGTCTCTTTGCCAAGTTACTTTACAACTTGTAAACCAGGCTACTTGTTCAAATCTTGTGCCTTTCTGATGTATTCTTCACCACTGTAGTCCTTTTGATATTTTTGTTTCGTTTTATAACAGCCCTATAGCAAACCATTCACTCTTTTAAAGCATACAATTCAATTATTTTTAGTATGTTCACAGAGTTATGCAACCACCATCACAGTCAATTTAGAACATAATGGTTCAGTTCAGTCGCTCAGTCGTGTCCGACTCTTTGCAACCCCATGGACTGCAGCATGCTAGGCTTCCCTGTTCATCATCAACTCCCAGAATTTATTCAAACTCATGTCCATGGAGTCAGTGATGGCATCCAACCATCTAATCCTCTGTCGTCCCCTTCTCTCCCGCCTTCAATCTTTCTCAGCATCAGGGTCTTTTCAATAAGTTGTATTTTTCAGTTCTTTGTATCAGGTGGCCAAAGTATTGGAGTTTCAGCTTCAGCGTCAGTCCTTCCAATGAATATTTAGGACTGATTTCCTTTGGACTGGTTGGAGCTCCTTGTTGTCCAACGGACTCTCAAGAGTCTTCTCCAACACCACAGTCCAAAAGTATAAATTTTTCAGTGCTCAGCTTTCTTTATAGTCCAACTCTCACATCCACACATGACTACTGGAAAAATGATAGCTTTGACTAGATGGACCTGTGTTGGCAAAGTATTGTCTCTGCTTTTTAATATGCTGTCTGGGTTGGTCATAACTTTTCTTCCAAGGAGCAAGCGTCTTTTAATTTCATGGTTGCAGTCACCATCTGCAGTGATTTTGGAGCCCCCAAAATAAAGTCTGTCACTGTTTCCATTGTTTCCCCATCTATTTGCCATGAAGTGATAGGATCAGATGCCATAATCTTAGTTTTCTGAATGTTGAGTTTAAGCCAACTTTTTCAGTGTTCTCTTAGTTCTTTGCTTTTGGTCCTAAGTGTGGTATCATCTGCATATCTGAGGTTATTGATATTTTCCCTAGCAATCTTGATTCCAGCTTGTGCTTCATCCAGTCCAGGATTTCTCATGATGTACTCTGCATATAAGTCAAATAAGCAGGGTGACAATATACAGTCTTGACGTACTCCTTTTCCCATTTGGAACCAGTCTGTTCCATGTCCAGTTCTAACTGTTGCCTCCTGACCTGAATATAATCACTCCTAGAAGAAACCCTGTGCTTATTAGCAGTCACTCCCATTTCTTCCCCATTCTCCACACCATTGCCCCTCCCACCCCCACCCCCAGCCATAACTAGCCATTTTCAGTCTCTATGTGTTTGCCTGTTCTGGACATTTCACATAAATGGAATCATACAGTCTTTTGTGACCAGCATCTTTGTCTACCATGATGTTTTTAAGATTCATCCATGTTGTAACATATATCCATACTTCTTTTTTTGTTGCCAAATAACCATCCATTGTATGGATATACCACTTTTTATTTATCTATTCTTTAGTTGATGGATATTTGGATTGGTTTTGCTTTTTGGCTATAAAAAATGCTTCTGTAAACATTGTCGTACAAAGTTTTGTATGGACATGGTTTAGATTTCTCTTGTTTATACACCTAGGAGTGAAATTGTTGGGTCATACAGCCCCTTTATGTTTAACATTTTGAGTAGTTGCCAAACAGTTTTCCAAAGTGTCTATAACATGTTACAATCCCATCAACAATGAATGTTCCAGTTTCTCCACATCCTTGATGACACTTTTTGTTAATCTATTTTTTGTTAATCAAACATTTTTGAGGGGCTGCAGCGGGTCTTTTTTGGTTTGTGTGAGATGTCTCTCATTTCAGTGAGCGGGGGCCGCTCTTCATTTCTTTGCAGTGGCTTCTCTTGTGGCTGCCAGGCTCTAGAGCACAGGCTCGGTCATTGTGACACAGGGGCTTAGTTCCTTCTCAGCGTGTTAGGTCTTCCTGGACCAGGGATCAAACCCTTGCCTCCAGCATTGGCAGGCGGATTCTTATCCATTGTACCACCAGGAAAGTCCTGTATTATTTTTATTTTTTTGAATTGTAACCATTCTGGAGGGTGTGAACTGATCTTAGTTTTGGTATGTGTTTCCCTAATGGTGTTTAGCATCTTTTCTTGTACTTACTAGCTTTTTCCTATCTTCTTGGGAGCCTTTTGAGCTTTTAGAAATACAAACGTGGATGTATTAATTACCTAGATAAAGCTTTTTCTCTGGTGGCAAATGTTCTTCCCTTCTTCCTTGCCTTTTCAGCTCTTAGTTATTTAACTTTTCAGGCTTCAGTTTAGATGTCATTTCCTTCAGGAAGCCTTTCCTGACCCCTTTTATTAGCACTCCACCCATCATGTTGTGACTGTTTATCTTCACTTCCTTTCCCAGTAGTCAGTGGGGATTATGCCTGACACATGGCTAATTGAAGGACTGAATACATGGATGAGTGTAGTTTTCTAAAAAAAAACCCACAAAGTTTAAAAAAAAATTCTACCTTGGAATCAGTATCCCATAATTTTTGTGCATGCTTTGTTTCTCTTCCTGCTTTTACAGGTGACTTGAGGGTAGGGTCGTATAGAGAGCAGTGATGCGTGGCTGTCGCTCTGCACAGACAGAGGCCAGATGAAACCTTTGTGCTGTCTGCTTCGTGGCGGTGGCTACTGCCTGCCTGCCCTGGGGCTGGGGGTGGCAGTTGCTCTGTGATCTGAAGGTGGCAGAGATAAGGGAAAGGGAAGCTGGAGAACGGGGACCACAGACCTTTACCTAGCTGACTCATGATTTGATTTGAAAAAATTTAACTGCAAAAGTCTTTTCATTCCTTAAAAAAAAAAAAGCTGTAATTTGAGCCTATACCAGCAAAGGTCTGAGGTACCCTGGTTTTAGCTGTGTGCTTTTAGTCTTTTCTTTCTCTTTGTTGAATATGTTTTTCCTCCTTGCCTATTGAAAGGATAACGTTTCCTTTCCATATTCCATCGAGTCAGTCCTGAGATGCGCAGCCTGATCTAATAATTTTCTCTTACAAAAAGCCTCCAGGGGGTCGTCCTGACCCAGGGACTGAACCTTTATCTCTCATGCTCCTGCATAGGCAGGCAGGTTCTTTACCACTAGCGCTACTTGGGAAACCCTAAAAAAAACTGCATTTAAATTAATGTGTCAGGAAGAGGCAATAATTAACAGTAATATATTAAATTTTAGTTTTTCTCAGGAAAAATTATAACTTTTCAGTGATATAAATACTTGTTTTCTTTGATAATCTGCACTAAATATCTTCTTAGATTGTACCTACTGTTGAGAGAATAACCCATTTTGTGTTTTATATGGTATTAAATATTCAGCGTCTTTATAGAGTGTATTTTGGTTGAAGTTCTACTTGGGAATGGAAAAAAAGAGAGCTGAAGTCCAGCTAAACAGCTAGCAGTATTTTCTACTAGTTCTCTTAATCCAGTGTTTGATCAGTAGGGGAGAATTAAGAACACAGACAGGGACAATGAGCTTATCCTGTTTTCTTCTCATTGTTTTATATGTACTCTTCTGATAAGATTATGGGAAATCTGTGAACTGTTGGTCCCTTTTGGTAGAGCATCACATTAAGTGTTAGATTGGTGATGCTAAAGAGAGTTTGATTTTGGCAGCCTTTCACTTAGTTATGGGCAAAGGGTGAGAATTTCCAGTGGTATTTCTTCAGTGTTAATTTTAGAAAAAAGTATTTAGTGAAGAAAAAAATGGAGCAGTAACTTGCTAATCTGTAGAAAGATTATACAGAATAGTAGTTATTAGAAATAAATTTCACTTAATAGCAGTAGGAAAATATTTACTTTGTGACACTTGCCATTTCTTGCCATTTTATTTTTGTATGTGTGTTTTATAATGACTGGCAAGTAGCTTCATTATCTTTCATCACTGAAAGCAGTGAAGAAAAGTAAGTGACTTTCTATTGAGGGAATTTTCAAAATTTCAAACCCACTAAAACTAAAGAGATTATTTTCAGTGCCAAATTAATATACATTGCACATTTTTTCCCTAGTGATAAAGTGATACTGATCGTCAAAGAGAACTTTCAAAAAGATACACTAGTTCAGCAAAGCAGACTAATATTTTAGAGAGAATATTACCAGTAATAAAAAGGACAGAATTATGATAGTTTGATGTGTTAATTTTAATAACTTTCCCCCCCATAGCTCTTGAGTCAAGATGAGAAAAGTTAAACAGAAATATAGTTCTCATTTTGATTGTACTGAATTTATTATATAAAATGCTATCCTCCCTTCAAAGTCAGACTTGGGGTTTAGGTCTTTTTTGTTTAAAAGAGTGTAGGTGAGTGAGGCTGATTTTCTGTAGCAGTGGGATTAAGAGTTCTTTTCATGGGATCATTCACAACAGCGCAATAAAAAAATGCAAGAATTGGAATAGAGCCGTTTAGACAGTAGTTATTTCAGTTACAAGTGGTCTTCTGCCTTTTAAATCAGCAAATTGTTAGAGATGATCTAATTCTGTTTTATGAAATGGTTGCTCATAAAAATACTTGTCCCTTGTCCTATAGATATGATAAAATGGTAAGTTCTTTTATTTACTTTCTCCTTTATAATATAGTACTTTTGTTCCAGTGGTCTGCCACAGACTTGGGGGGTTCTGCATTTTATGTATATGTGATAAATCCATTCTACGAAGGCAGTTTATTTTGCTGATGTACCTGCTTAGAAAGTCTTTTTTTTTTTTTTTTTTTTTTTGCTCCTTTGCAGGTTGTCATTTAAAGCGTCTGCCTTTTAGATTTTTAAATTCTTCCTACCAATTCTGTGTGCCACTTGCTATGTACCATTTTGTTTTTGCCTTACACTGCTTTTCAACCCTCCCCAGTGGTGGATTGTCCATGGAGCTAATGAAGCTTACACCAAAGGGACCCTCACTTGCATGAGCCCCTAGGCATTTTATATACCACATTTTGTAGTCTTTTTTCTTAAAGAAGTCCCTGCAATTATGTAAACATTAGACCCCACAAAACCTGCCTTTTCTAAAATAAAAGACTATTAGAGGAGATGAAAAACACACCTAAGTGTATGTTAGCTTTAAAAAAGATTTGAATAGAATGTTTGAATGGGTTTGTGTGTGATGTCAGATTTAATTTATCATGATAACCATCAATAGTGCACCAGATGTTTTGACCGTATTTAGCTTCATATTAAATTAAGCATAGCCAGTGGCCTCTGAAGTCCATCTGTACTGCTGCCAAAGGTATCGCTGAAGACAGTGCCGTTCCTGGCTGTCACCTCTGCTAGCCAGTCTTCCCCTCTTGCCTTGATATTTAGGCTTCCGAATAGCTCTCACAAAAGGTGAGTCTTTGTATTTGAAATTTGTATTCTGTAAATCTGCTATATTGAATCAAGGAGCTTGTGTTTCTCTTTTCATTCCAATAGGTAGTCATTTTTAATTTTTGCTTATCCATAAACCACTGGAAACAAATCAAATAAATAAGGTTAGTTAGGAGTTTATTGAGGTCTGAAGTCTAGTGAGAGAGAAGTCATTTATACACAAGTAACAGTTAAACACATGTATGTCTGAGATTTTTCTGTACCTGCTACTAATCATGGAAAAAAAATTAACTTATAGATTTTGTCATATAAATACATATTGAGACCTGAAAACCCCTAGTTTTATTTATACTCAGAAAGATGTGTATTAAAAATCACTCATAACCTTTATAAGGATTTAAATGAATACACCTTGACTTTTACTTGATTCCTACTTCATCATCGTAATCAGAGAACACATGGATTCTCTTCCCAAGAGTGAGGGTAAACCATATATTTGTGGTGTTCTCCGTGTGACGATCATTAAAATGGCAGACCCTGCAGATCAAACAATTTCCTCCCATTCATGCGCTCACTCTTTCCTAGAAAAGCATTTAGACGTCTCTGAAATTAGACCTGTAAAGCCTGTGCTGAGGCCAGAACAAATATCTTGGAAATTTTATCATAATGTTGCTTTTTAAGGTCCTAAATGTCCTCTATTTAAAATGAAATTCTTTTGTATTAACTTCCTTTCATATGCTAGCTTTCACCAGCCTGCAGAATTGCCTGATTTGACTTTCTAATGTAACTGTAATGAATCTTCTGGGAAGCCAAACGATTGAACACACGTACTCTGCGACTCCATTGTAAAATATTCAGCCAGTCCTGTCGATGTTGCTGATTAAAAAAGGGAGGAAAAAAAAGAGCCAAAACAGAAAAGAATTAGGAGTGGGAGAGAAAAATGATAAACTTCCTAACATACATTAAAGCTTAAAACCAAACATATTCTCTCAGGGATTTCAGCCTTTACTAGACATCATGATATGCAATAATACCTTGCTTGTCTGTATCCAGGGGCACCTTAATAAAAACATCAAGCTAGGGGAAGGCAGAGTCAGCTTTGTAAAGCCAGAATGAGGGCATACGATTACATTCAGTTTTGACACGTTTATCTGAAAAGGCACTTGGAAAAAACCTGTCCGTTTGCACAAGCAGACAAATTGCTCTATGCATTAATGTTGAGTACCCAGCAGAGTTAAATATTTGCTAGCCAATAAATGCAGCGCCTACGCACGACAGAGCCCAAATGTTTAATGGTGGTCTCTCAAATATATGTTCCTTTTGACATACTTGGGGTCATATTTAACAGCCGGAGAAGCAAAAAGAAGGCTCTTCTATGATGTGTTGTTGTAACTAATTTATCCCAGGTATTTATAATTGTAGCAATATGTGTTTGGCTGATCTCTGTGAAAGAAATTGAACACCAGAGTTTAATAATTAAGGATTTATTAGTTAAAACTGAATGTTGTAATGAGCCAGATGCTGCTGCATTGAAATAGCCATTTTCATTAGCATTTTTAAATCAAAGAGAATTGAATTTAGATTTGGAATGCCTTGACTTTGATGAGTAGTTAACATTTTAAAATCTTTTAAAAATCCATCAAACAAAAGGTAAATTTCCTTTAATCTCAATGAAATACCAACATTCACTCTGAAATATAGGTAAGTGAATGAAAGCCTCTAACTTTTAAAAATAGGAAATTCTGTGTTTTGAATACTATAAAATAATCTTAAATGCTTTGTGAAAAGAAATGGCTACAAAAACATGTGGAGGGTGAAGAATTAATTTTACTTTTGACTGGAAAAGGTATAAATCACTCAGATGGAAGAGGCAGTGGGGACTGGGAATGGGCACGTGTTTTTTTCTCTCTTATCGAGGGGAAGCATTTTTAATAATAGCTTGAGTGGTTTGATAAAGCGTCCAAAGGAAAGTCCCAGGAGAGGAAGATTATGCTAGAGAGGGAGAGATCTCTATGAATCATTCACGCTAACCTCTTGCTGAAGCACAGCTTGCATTTTTAATGAAGGATGATTGCATTTCATAAACAGACCTTTAAAAATTAAAATAATATTGATCCTTCCTCATTTAGGCCTATTAAAATAGCATGTTATGCATCTCTTTCTAGTAGCTCAGGACAGGTTATTCTTATTATTTTTACTAGTGCATACACAGTTTAATAATTTCTCATCAGGAGTTTCTTTAAATTGGACTTTGATCGGACTTTTTGAAAAAAATTTTTTTAAGTAATAGCTCTGAAAGCGAAATTTAAGTATTGTGACTTAGTTTAAAGTTTGGTGCTTTAAATGCTTTTCAAGATAAACTATCTCTTGTAAATTTAATTTGTTTTCCTTTATTTCTTTTGACCACATCAATTTCCTACAAAGGAAATGGATTTATTAATTAAAACCTTGACTGTAGCTTAGGAAAGGGGACTGGCTAGATTTCAAGAAACCTTGGTTTACTTACACCCTCATGACTAAAGGCTAGTCACATTATCCATCAATAATCAGTGTTTTTACTTTTAAATATGTCCCTCAGTGAGATAAAATATGTGTTAGGTTACCTTGAAATCTTCTGAATTACCACTTTGCAGTTGTCTATTATTTTGAAGACTCTTCTCTGAACAGGGTCATCGGGATTGTGTGCTTTAATACCTTCCATATCTTATACTACTGGAGAATGATACTGATGGTGTTGCTTTCCTTTTTGTTTTTTGTTTTTCTTTCCTTTTTGTTTTAAAAATGAGAATGTTCCTAAGCTAAAAGATTTAGTTCAAGAATATAAAACTGGTAAGGAAATGCTTCTCTTAGGTAGTAGGATCAGAAACACAAGACAAAGTCAGAATTTAGCACCACATGATAATCTTTTCGGTGATAGCCAGGCACGTGTTTTTTTTTTTTTTTTTTTAAAATGGCACAATGGTCATGCATAAGAGCACACTTAGGAGGCAGGCTGTCTGGAATCAACTGCTGTCTCTAGCACTTACCAGCTGTGTGACCCATAGGCACATTATTCGGCCCCTGTTTCTTTTTGTTGTCTGTAAAATGCAGATAATAATGCTGGCCCTTCCTCAGGCTGTTGTGAGGATTACTTGAGTTACTCCACAGAGCTCTGTAATTTTTGGCTATTACTGTGTTATTTATTTCGATTTTGTCTGTTTTACTTTTTTTTTGCAATGATTAAAGAAAAGTTATTTGGGGAATGTTCTTACGCTACAGTTGAATAGGGGAAATTCTGTTATGCCTTCTGGGAATCAAGTTTTCTTTTTTCTGACTTTGCTTTTTATTTTACATCGTTAGTGCTTTGTGCATCGCTTGATGGTGATACTGATCATATAGCTATTTTTTTATTTTTTCAGTGAAAGGGACCCTCAGCTAAAGATTTAGTCAGACCTTCTCTGACTTGATCTATGGAGTTATCATGAGGACTGTGTTCAGCTTGCTGATTGCTACAGGAATAAGCACAGTAGGATCTTAGAATAAAACCATACATATTGTACATGTTCTTTTGCCTGACAGATTTTTATCCTGGATAGGAAGGGGTCAGCTGAGCCAAACGAGCCAGGTTAGCATAATTTTAAGTTTGTCATCATTCAGGAATCCTGGCCAGAAACATGGAATTTGCCCATCTCTCTCCTGCCCTCTCAATTCTCTGTCAGAGACGTTTGCAGGTAGGGGCCAAGTAATGAAAACATGCTTCCAATCAGAGAACTGCCTTCATTGCTGTGTTTCTGTTTATCTGGAAATAAAATGACTCTGCTGTTTTTTAATTAAACAAAAACAAAACAGTAAATTACATGTGGTCAAGGCTGATTGCTCCTGAAATCCTGGGCTGCTAATTTGTGTTGACCCTGGCAGGGACAGCACATTGAGAACCAAGACCAACTAAGGCATGTGGTTTCTCTGGGTGCTCCAGGGTAGGAGAATTCTTTGTTCTTACTGTTTTACCTGTTCATAGTAGCTGAAGGAGTGAGTATTATGAGAAAATAAAAGAATCGAATTCTAGTTGAATCAGTAGTATTTTATTAGTGCTGTCTTAGTCCCCCTGTCCACTGTCTTGTGTGATGATCTTTTGTCTGAAGAAATCTTATGGAGAAGAGCTTTTTTTCTTTTTTCCTTGGGAACAATCCTGGCCTTAGGTATTGTTAGGAAACCGAGTTTGTCTTGGGATCCTCCCAATTCCTTTTATGTGACCTTACTTCACCCACCAGCCCAAAACCACTGTCTCTACCCCAACTTGACGCTGGCAGCTTGTTGCCTTATCTCTCCCTGTGCACCTCTCAGGCCTCCACATGGCAGCTTTTCCACCTCAGCTTCTGGAGACCAGATTTGAGGGCCTGGTATTTTCTGCTCTCAGTCATCTGGTTGAACCATTACACATTCAGATGTCTTACCTGTAACTTCCAGAATTACTCGCAGTAAGTGTTAGTCACTCAGTCATGTCCGACTCTTTGCAACCCCATGGTCTGTAGCCTGCCAGGCTCCTCTGTCCATGGAATTTTCCAGGCAAGAATACTGATGTGGGTTGCTATTTCCTTCTCCAGGGGAATTTCCCGACCTAAGGATTGAAGCCGAGTCTCTTGCATTCCAGGTAGATAGATTCTTGACTGTGTGAGCCACCAAGTTATCAGTAAAATAAGGTATAAATAAATAATAGCTGCCTTTACTGCATCCCTTCTCTGTAACAGGTGCTGTCCTGTGCTTTCTGACAGTGTGTTAGGACATTTATCATTGTGACAAGCCTGGGAAGGAGATACTGTTATTTCTTCATTTTACAGATGAAGAAACCAAGGCAGAGAGAGTAGTCATTTATTTACTTTAATTTTTTTTTATTGAAGGATAATTGACTTTACAGAATTCTGTTGTTTTCTATCAAATCTCAACATGAATCAGCTATAGGTATACGTATATCCCCTCCCTTTTGAACCTCCCTCCCATCTCCCTCCCCAACCCAGAGAGTAGTAACTTAAATAGAGTTATAGAGGTGGTAAGTAGGTAGTTGAGCAGCGGTTCAGACCCTGGCAGTTGGGATCCGTAGATCCAACGCTGCATCCCTGTGCTGAGCTGCCTTTCTGTCAGTGTGCATGGATTTTGAATTGGTGGAGTTACAGTTGTCAAGGTGACAACTGTGTGTATATTAAATGTGTGTGTTAGGGAGGGATAGGAAGAGAGGTGTGGAGGCTTTTTGCTTTCTCTTCTCCTCTTTAGGCTGCCCGGTGTTGCCTGAGATCATTTTCCCCCCACAGTTTACCTGCTTGTCCTACTTTCTTTCCTTCATATTTTTCTAAATATTTGGTTAAGAGAATGTTTGATTTAAAGACTTCATATAATTTTGAGCAGTATACTTAACCTCTTCCAACCATGGCTGCCTGATTTCTAAAATGGGCGTAACAGTAATACCTACTTTTAGGATGCAATAAGGAGCAAGTGAAAAGATTGAAACAAAGTGCTTGGTTCAGTTCCAGGCACATCTTAACTGTTTTGGTTTTTACAGCCAGAGGGTGGGCGGAGGTGGGGTTGCTGGATGTTTGTAAGCAAGGGCTGCTTGAATGTCTCTATCTTTCAGGGTTAATGGGAGATGGTCCTGATGGGCAGCAGCAGGCCTTCTCTTTCAGGAAGTGTGCTCAGGTATTTCAGGCACTTGAGAGCACCTTTTATTGGAGACAGACATCACTGATCATTGCTTTTGAAATGATATGTTCAGTATTATAGTAGCTTGATGCTATGAAAGACATACTGTGAAGGAAAAACTTACTTGAGGGCATTCCATAGTTGATAAGTAATAGAGATTAATTTCAGAGGGAATAGGAAAAAAACAGGTTGATTATGCATATGAAAATATATAAAGTCACATCAAGAGAAGAGGATTCAGAATATGAAAGAAAAATTGTCTTTATAAAGTGGTGACAATGGCCAGTTTTCCCAGTCTCCAGTTAAATAATATTAAGTTTGCCTTTGCCAGAATAGCAAGTATTTCTCAGTGTTACAGATAAGTGGGAAAACACCTTTATAGCAAAAGCAATTTTGTAGCAAAAGCAATTTTGTAAAATATGTCTTTATTCTTACTTCTGGATACTTAAAAAATTATTTTTTTAAATTAGTTTCAAAAAGGAGGGTTTCTAAGCAAGCTTTCTTGGGCTGTGTTATTATCACAGCTAATATTTGTGACCTTTTCCCACTGAGAAATAAAGGTGTTATTTAAAAGAAACTCCCCAAATTAAATGAGACCTTAAAATCCTAATTATTCATAATTCTAAAGCATTTAGTAGTAGTCTTTAACAATGAAAATCTCTGAGATTTTTTTTCCCTGTTTAATGTAGCCAGTAATCCTGAAAGCATGGAGGATCACAAATGTTGGCAGATAATATAGAAAAGATGTGTAGGAAGAATTATATGAAAAGCACAGACTGAGTATATCTTTTCTACAATCCCGTTTGCAGACTGTATTCCTATTTTAAATGTTTTAAGTTTTCTGCCCTTAGCTGCTGTCTTTCTCCTTCTCTTCTAGCCCCACTGTCTTTCAATAATGTATGCATATATTAATCAGTATTTAAATTCAGTTTTGAAAAATGAAATTAAATTATTATTTGTCCTCTTCCCACTCCTGCTGCCTCCAGATACCCTTACAGTGGGAAAGCCTTATTGGTAATTGGTGTGACATCTTCTTAGTATTTTTTGCTTTCCTTCTATTATATGTAGCTTTTGGCAGTTGTAGAAGGTGTCCACAGAATCCACTGCTCTGGGGAAATTCCCTGGGGTGACTGACTGATGGATCCTGGTTGCATAGTTACACTGATCTGTGGGCTGTGAGCCGCATGAAGCTGGGGCTCCCCCACCCATCACTGTGTTCCCAGCTTGAGGCTTTTCTGTGCTGTTTCTTGGCAGTTTACTCAAAGAAACATTTGTTATGTTTCTGTCTATTTGGTGCCTACATAGTTTCAGCTGTCACAGGCAAGGAAAACAGTATCCTAAGATTCTGTGCCTAACCATAGCATGTATTTGTAGCAACTTAAGGCATTTGATAGAAGAAATTATGTGATTCTAGCAGTAGGTAAAATATATCTTTGTTCCAACTCTACTTTTAGAGGCAGTATTTATATATTATTTAAAAGTCCGTGCTATTTAATGTGAGCTAGTCAGTGGCCAGAGTGTGATTATATTTGGTGGCTAAAATTAGTTTTATGGCAAAAAGGGGAAGAGAAGGTAGAATTATACAAACCAGAGGCTGAGCCTGCTAGGTCACCATAACTGTTTGTAGATGACCACTGCAACCTCAATGAATGGGTGTTTTTCTTGTTGTGATCCCTGATAGGAAAGTATTTTGTTTAGCCCTAAAGTATTTTTCTTTTTTAAGTCCTTGGCTTGTGAGGAGGGAATGTTATTTTGAGAGTAGGTATTTTGATGGCACAAAATGATGTAACATTTTAGAGTTTAATTGGACTATTTAGTAGCTCTAAAAGGGACTAGGGTTGGTTAGTGTGGAAACTTAAAAAAAAAGAAAACCACAAAAGCTAATTTGTCAATTAGTATTACACTGGAGTAAGTTCAGCATTGTACATTCCCTGACAAGAAATCTCAGGCATTGGCAGACTCATTTTTGTCAGTCAGCTGTCATAGAATTCTGAAGTTAAAGATCAAATACTAAAGCTAAACTGGCAGTGTGGGCAAGAATGAGCTGCTTTAGTTAAATTCTTTGCAGATGTTAACAGTTGTATAAAGGAATGTTGCATACTTACCTGATCGAAGTGATTGTTCACCATTATTAGGGTCTTTTTTGGATACCAGTGGCATTTCATAGTTAGAGAAAGAAGACTATAGTGGCAGACTGTTGAAAAGGCCAAAAGGGGAGAGGAGTAGGACAACATGCTAGGAGTAGGATGGTGATGATGCTCAGAGAAGGGAAGTATATAATTTACTGATAGAAGATGGAAGCAAGACCTATCTGGGCAGTTTTGAGTTCAGAATCCAGGCCCTTAACCACGACCTGAATGGACAAGAAGCCCCTGAAAAAGCCTGAACACTGCTCACTAAAAGAATGCTTGTTGGTTCTTGAAACACGACTAGGGTTCTGGCTCTCCCCTGGGTTGTAGAGGCAGCAATGTGCCCCTTTGGTCTGCTCAGTCATCCTCTCTCACTGGACCTGCAGCATTCTTTCATTCTTTCAGCAGATCTGTATCAACTAATGACCGTGTGTATGCCCAGTGTGGCTCTAGGAGTGCTGGCCTCTTTGAAACCCTCCAGTCTTCCACTTTAGTCCCTCCGAAACCCATTCTTGATGCAATGAGAGTGATTTCAGAAATATAGATCACATCAGTCTCTTCCTTAAAACCCTTTAGGTATTCCTTATCCCACTCGGCGTAAAATCTAGATTTCTTCTTGTGGCCGTATCCAGATGCTGGCATAGCTGGCTCTCCCAAGTCTTTGATGTAACCTCTGACCACTCTCTACTTTGCTCCCACTCTGTTAGCTTCAGCTGCATTGGCCTCCTGTCTGCTCTGTTGTTTCAGGAACCGGCAAGTTGACTCACCCTGGGTATATTGTGTTTATCCTAACCCCTGTCTGGAATGCTTTTGCATAAGGTTTTTGCTGTTTGCTTCCGCGTATGATTGAGGCCCTCCGTCAGCATTACTCCTTTAGGGAGGCCCCCCCTGGCCCCCAGCCTAACCTAGCCCGTCATGCTACATCACCTTGTTGTTCAGTTGGTCAGTCATGTCTGACTCTTTACAGCCCCGTGAACCGAAGCATGCCAGGCTTCCTTGTCCTTCACTCTCTCCCGGAGTTTGCTCAAACTCATGTGTGTTGAGTCAGTTATGCCATGCAGCCATCTAATCCTCTGCTGCCCCCTTCTCCTCCTGCCTTCAACCTTTTGCAACATCAAGGGCTTTTCCCATGAGTCAGCTCTTTGCATCAGGTGGCCAAAGTATTGGAGTTTCAGCATCAGTCCTTCCAATGATATTCAGGGTTGATTTTCTTTTACTGTTTATTATTTTCAAGTCATTTATTGTCTGAAATTATGTTGTTTGCTTACTTAACTTATATATTGCTTGACGCCCTCCTCTGACTGTAAGTTTCATAAAAAAATTATCTGGGATTGAGTACCTCGTGCCAGGTATATTTCTCAAAAAATAGTAAGCTCTCAAGAAGTGTTTTGAAAGTGAATAAACTTACAGTGATCTCCTCCATGTATCTCTTGTTAGAGTTAGCCACTAGAGTGGAGTTGTTAGTAATGAGCTGGTTGGGAGCATTGGTTCTGGGTTTTTAATCCTGACACCATTTACTAACTGTGTGACCTAGGACATGTGTGACATTCTCCTTAAATCTTCCACATTTCAAATTCCATATCCCAAAGTTGTAATGAATAATAATTGTATCCTTTTCATGGGTTTTTTTTTATGCTTACAGGAGTAGATGATTAAGTAGTAGTTGTTATTATTCAGTTGCTAAGTCATGTCTGACTTTTTGTGGACCCCATGGACTGCAGCACACCAGGCTCCCCTGTCCTTCTTCTCCTTTAGTTTGCTCAGGGTAAAACAGTACCTGGCTTCTCTGGTGGCTCAGACGGTAAAGAATCTGCTTGCAATGCAGGAGACCCGGGTTTGATCCCTGGGTTGGGAAGATCCCCTGGAGAAGGAAATGGCTACCCACTCCAGTATTTTTGCCTGGAGAATCCCATGGACAGAGGAGCCTGGCGGGGTACAGTTTGTGTGTGTGTGTGTGTGTGTGTGTGTGTGTGAGTTGCTTAGTTGTGTTTGACTCTTTGCGACCCCATGTACTGTGGCCTGCTAGGCTCCTCTGTCCATGGAATTCTCCAGACAAGAACACTGGAGTGGGTTGCTGTTTCCTTCTCCAGCGGATCTTCCCAACCCAGGGATCAAACTCATTGCAGGCGGATTCTTTACCATCTGAGCCACCAGGGAAGCCCACCAGGGTTGCATATAGTAGATACTCAAGAAATCAGACATAAATATCATAGATTGATTTCTCTTTCTTTCCTAACTTGTAACTGGTAACAAAAATAATGGATTTTTAAAAAAGACAAACATTTTCTGGCCTGAGCCAGTCTAATAGGTCTTCTGCTCCTAAGACAACCTCTCCTCCCCAACCTCACCTCACCCAATGCATACACACTGTTTTCACAACACTGCACGCAGTGGTCTTTTAAAAACCTAAGGCAGATCTTGTGCCTCCTTTGCATGAGTCTCTGCAATAGCCTGACTTGGTTACCCATTAAAAACCAGCATCCTTAGAATGGCATCCAGCCCTTACACCCTCATCCCTACCCATCACGCTTGCGCACTCCCCACACTGACTTTCTTGCTACTCTGTCTTCCTTCTGCCCTGAGCGCTGTTAATTATAACTCAGATCATGATTACAACTTGTATTAGTTGTTGGTTGACAGGTTGCTTTGTTGGTTACTGTGTTGGTTGACAGGTGGCAGAAGTCAACCACAGACAAAAAAGGTTGTGAAATTTGTGTAATCTGGAAGTTTGGTGGGGGAACCTGGATGGATCCAGCGATTCAGAGAAGCAGTGAGAATCTCTCCTTCCCCATCTTATTCCTGTTTTCCTCTGTGTGAACTTCACTCTCACTAGGCTTTCCTCACATTGTAGCAGAGCTGACTGCCTGCAGCTCCCTGTAGCCAGAGGACTCAGGAAAAAGAGATGATTGTTTCTCCTGGTTCTAGTTAAAGTTCTAGGGGCAGTTCCAGGTGGACCTGCTTGGGACACGGGCTCATTCCTGCACCAGTCGTGGTGGCCTGGAGGGTTTAGCACCCTGACTGGCCCTCCCTGTTTCCACCTAAACTCCATATTAAGTCCACGAAAGAGAAAGAGATTTTTGTCTTAGAAAGAGGCAGGAGGAAGGTGGACAAACAAAAACTATCATCAGACTGTTATTTGACATGACAGAGATAGAATCTGTTTCAATAGAAGTACAACCAAAGTACTGTCATGATGCTCAGGAAACTATAGATAATCCTGATTGTGAGGATCAAAGGAATCATCTTCCCAGAGATATCATTTAAACTGGGCCTTTCAAAAGTAAGAGATGTTGAAAAATAAGGCAAGAAGAGAAATGTGCTTTATATGGTGGGAAAGTGTAGATGTCAAGATGAGGCGGTTGGAACACAGAGAAATAATGTCTGAGACCAGAAGTTTTGTCCTTAAAAGAGAGCCAAGGAGTTCAGACTTCAGTCAGCGGAAGGTGGAAGCTGGTAGAGGAGTGATTTCATCAGACTTGTGTTTGCAGTGGGTTTAGCCAGGTGATCAGGAGGGCTGAACCAGGCCAGCTAGTGTGATATAGAAGGGGGGTGGGGACAAGCTGCAAGACATTTGGGAGATAAAAACGAAAATACTTAGTAATAGCTGGACATGCCATGTGTCAGTAGTTGGGGAAATATCATCCTGTCAATAATTATAACAAGCTAGGGTGAGACATCAACAGTACCGTTGATTTAAAAAAAAAAAACAAAACAGTCAAGTTGTTCTAATATGCGGTGTCTGTTGTCTGGCATCTGGGTGATTTAAAAGAATTTCAGTTTCAGACTATGTACATTTTTCTCATTGATGCTGTGATTCCTATTTATTTTGTCTCAGCTGGATTTTAAAAGTCTCTAGTGTGGAGGCCGTATGTTTTATTCCCTTTGTCTCTTCCCACAGAAATCCATATAGAATTGTTCATTTGGTTTCCTTAAATATTGAATATAAATTTGTTAACCCCTACTTCTGTGTTTCTTTATTTTATTGCTCCATTAAAATCTGAAAATGATTCTTGACTAAATAAATATTGTGAGCTATTTGTTCAGTCTATATTCTGCACCCCCCCACCTTTATTTGGGGCCATACCACGGGGCATGGGGGATCATAGTTCCTTGACCAGGGATTGAACTTGAGTCACTGCATTGAACACACTGAGTTTTAACCAGTGGACCACCAGAGAATCCTCCTTATTTATTTAAAAAATAATTTTATTTATTTATTATTTTTTTGGCTGTGCTGGGTCTTCATTGCTGCCCAGCCTTTTCTTTAGCTACAGTGAGCAGGGGCATCTTACTCTTCGTTGCAGAGCATGGGCTGTGGAGTCCGTGGACTCAGTGGTTGTGGCTCCCAGGCTCTAGAGCACAGGCTCAATAGTTGTGGTGCACAGGATTCGTTGCTTCAAGACATGTGGGATCTTCCTGGACCAGGGATTGAACCTGTGTTTCCTGGCTGGCAGGTGGAGTTGTTACCACCAGGGAAGCTCCTACCTATTTTGTTTTAATGGCCAAGTGGCACACCCAGTAGTCTAATTTTCTCCATCAGAGTTAGTTGATTCAAAATGTACCCATTAACAATACAATGTGCAGGACTTTAGGTAATGAGAGTATTTAAGAACGCAGCTACCAAGTCTTTAGTGTTTATAAAGGGTTGTAATATCAAGAGAGTTGTATCTGAAGGAAAAATTCTGTTACAAACAAATATAAGGCCAGGATTCTCTGTATAGTTAGTCTGGACCTTGTAAAGTTGTGAGAGGTATGATGTAATATCCCTAACTAGCCATATATAATTTACATTTTCCACTTCAGGGTTTTTTTCTAGTGATAAAGCAGAACAGAATTTGTTGCTTTTTGTTAAAATGTACTTGAGACAGTGATTTTTGGGTGCAGTTTGAGGAGCAGTTTAATTTGTAAGGTCCTCTGGTCTTTAAGGAGAATCACCTCTTAAATATATGTCCATTTCTACTTGGAGAGCTTTTCATTTCCCATTTCAGTGTATTAAGATCAATTTGTGTTTTCATTTATTCAACCAATTTCTGTTGAGTACCTACTGTGTTTCAGGAGCTGAGGAAGCAGAGTTGAATAAAACAAAAACATTGTTTTATTTCTAAATAAACAGAAGACAGACAATGGACAAAGGAGTACAGACGTGTTTTTGATGGTAATAAGAGCTGTGGAGAAAAAAAGGGCTGGAAACGGAAAAGGGAGTGCTAGGGTTTGGTTGAGGGTGTGGTAATGGTGGGTTTGAAGAGTGGCTGGTTGGAAGGGGTATTTGAGCAAAGAAGTGAGTCATGCAGATGCCTGAAGAAAGAGCATTCTTGCTAGAGAGAATAGCTCTGAAGTCTTTTGTATTTCATCTTAATGGATCAGCTTTCCTTGATTAGGCTATGGATGAAAGAAACTTTATAGAAGATGAAATACATCAGTTGGTGTAAAATAGTTAAAGACAATGACATGAATGTATGTCATTGGTAGATACTTGAATCCTTGTTATTTTGGACTAAGAATTAAAAATATGTGTGGAGTGTGTGGGCATGTGCACCCTTGCTGCGTGTGTGTGAAGGTTTTACCAAGGCAGCCTTAGTGATTATACTGTGGAGTGTTCCCCCAGAGGAGGTTCTGATTGGTCGTTTGAGCTCAGCAGCCAGCCCGTGTTCATTATGCTTTTGCTGGTAGAGTGATACTGTATTGAGGACTGAGGACTGAGTACAGGGTGGGGGGATGGAAAAGTAAAAGTATTCTGCTCTGGTTGGCCAGACTGTCGTCTTTATTAATAGAGGAAACATCCTTCATAGTGGTGAAATAATTTGATATTCCAATTTGCCTCTATGGCTTTTGCTCCTTATGGCCCCCATCAAGGTTTTGGAGAGTCATCAGAGAGATTCCCTTTTGGAGTGGGTGTCAGAGAAGGCCTAGTTTTGATTTCAGATGGATTGAAAGTGCTTGAGAAGACTGTTTACATTGCATAATGATTCTAGCACTATGGTTGGGTAAACAAGTTACTGAAAAGGAATATGATGTATTGATTTTCTACTGTGGAAGCATGATGTGCTAGGAATGTTGTGTTGTAATATTTGATTTTCATTATTGGGTGTAAATAAACTGAATCCTTTGATATACACACTACATTGGAATTGCACTGCTCACTTTGAAAACTAACAGTCTTTCCCCTTACTTTATACAATATAGCCATACCAGTTTCTATTACAGCTGGTTGAATTAGTACCCCCCTCCCCCCCAGCCCCAAGAGGAATAGACTTTATTTTTTACTTAGATGTTAAGCATGTAACAAAGGCATTTTCTCATGCTTGGAATGATATATGGGCAGTCTTATCATGTGTACACTGATCAGCATGTCAGGTATAATGTCAAAACCAAAATCTTTTCCTTTTAAACTATTATTCACATCATAAGCTTATCTTCCTACTTCATTCAGCATTCATTAACTGAACTGATTTTCATTGAGTGCCTGCTTTGTCCTATACATCTCTTTGAGATCACTGGTAAGGAAGAAAATTTTTCTTTTTTGGTCTTTGTAGAAATAAAAGTATGAAAGATAGTTAACAGTTACAGTAATGTTCAGTATGTGTTCTGAATATGGAAGAAGGTTCTGTTGGGTGTACTTCACAGAAGCACCTGGCTTGGAGCAGGAAGCATCTAAGCTGAGACCTGAAAAAGGACTGAGCAGTGGGTGTGGCAGCAAGGGGACAAAGGAAGGCTTTTCCAGGGAGAGGAAGCTGCCCAGACGCAAAGCAAAGTGACCAAACAGGATCTCCTCACATGGCAAACCACAAAAAGTTCCTATTGTCAGAGCATAGAGTTTGAGGGGGGAAGATGCAGAGAGTTTTCAAAACCATTACTGATTTTGGATCTCATCTTATGGACACTTGATAAATGCCTGAGAGGTTTTAGGCAGTGGATTGACAGAAGGATTTGCCCTTTACCAAGATCACAGTGGTTGCAGTTGCAGGAAAGAGAGAAGACATATCTGTGGTAGGAGGCTTATGGCTCCGATGGCATTGCTGGTAAGAGATGCTGTGATCCAGGACTGGGATATTGACAGTGGGAGTGGCGAGAAGCGGATGGATGTAAGAAAACTTAGAAAGTAGAACCTACAGGACTTGATTGAAGGAAGAATCAGAGATGCTCCTAGGTTTCCGGCTTGGGCCAGAATGGTGATGATGGTGGTGGTACTTGTGTCACCATCGCCGCTTATCGCCACTTGTGCCACTTATCGCCGCACACCTTTAAGCTGTCCCTGAGCGTGAACCCTCTGAGTGCTTTCCCTTGGCTAGCTGGCGACGTGTTGAGAGAGACACTGAAGGAGGAAGGAGTTGTACCTGCTGGCTCCAGTGTCTTGCCTGGCAACCTTCTGCAGCCTGTGGGCTTCTTCACTGTCCAGGTCCTGGCCGCTTCCCCCACCCTCACCCCTGCCCCTCGGGTAGTTTGGTAGCAGAGTGCCTCCAGTTAAACAAGTTTCTTTGTCATTCTGAAGGATGGATTTCCAGAAGCTCTGCTGGATATGAGCCCTCTACAGCAAGGGCTCAGCCTGCTGAGCTGCGTCTCAGCCTGAGGACTGGGGAACCTCTCCTGGGTGTTCTGTCTCAGCCCCAGAGGCAGTGGTGATGATGTATTGTGTTGTGTAAGATGTGTGGTTGTATTTTTGTGCCATCTGTTCCTTTATTCTTTAGAATTCTTTTTACTTCTTACTGGCCAGTTTCTTATTACTTCAGTCCTTTGTAGAATGAATAATCATTCTTTATTTGAAAAACTTTTCTTGTTCAAATTGGTATGTGGTTTCGTTCTGATTGGACTCTGGCTGATGGAGTTCTCTGATGTGATCCCAGCGAGAGGGACAGACAGGAGATTTGTTTTGGTTTGAGACATGCTAAGTTTTGAGTACAGAACCCCTATGCAGAGATAGCCAAGAGCTGGTGGTATATATGGATTGTGGAGCTCTGGACAGAAGACTGCATTAGAGATTGTTCAGGGAGTATGTGAGGAGAGAGATGAAAGTAGGGCTCATGATAGAGTCCTGGAGATCACTGTCCTGATGCTGGTCAGATGAAGAGGAGCTATTATGGAGCCTGAGGAAGACTGGCCACAAAAATAGGAGAATAAGGCATCAGTGAAGGAGAGAATAGTTATCAGTGTTGACTGTTACTGGAAGGTCAAATAATAGAAGGAATGGAAATTGTCCCCAAAATAGTAAAACTCGCAAAAGCATATGTAGCCTTCAAAGTATTTATCTGCTTGTTTATTTACAAAGTATCACTGGAAATTCCATCCAGCTAAATTTACCAAGGGTCTTGGTTCCTGTTAGCATATATAGAGTATGGATTCTGGAGCCTTGCTGCCTGGGTGAGAATGCCAGTTCCACCACTTACTAGCTGTGTAGATGGTTTATTACACCCTCTGCTCCCATTCCATCTGTATGTAGATGAAATAATATCCTGTTCCCAGGGCTGAAATGATACATTATTATTCCTTGGGTTGTAGTGAGGGTGAGATGAGTTAATGTATGTAAAGCCCTGAGCACTGTGTCAGGCACACTTACCTTGGTGGTGAGACTGGTATTGTTGGCGTGATGGGAGAGATGACCAGGACTCCAGGCTCTACCCTGAGGGCATGGGGAGTGGGAAGAGGCTTATTAATATTATACAGTGAGTGGTAGGTGTCCAGTGACGGCCTGAATAAGGTGCCAGAGAGATTCTGACGAGGAGTCCTGGAGGCAGTGAAGGCTCAGTTGGACCTTGAAGGGGTGTGCTTTTGCCCTGCGACAGGGGGATGGCGGCTCTGAGCAGAGGGACCAGCATTGGCAGTGGAGGAAGGAGGGTGCTTGAAGTACTGCAGTCCCCTAGCAGGGGGTTCCTGGCTGGCCCTGGTGTAGAGGTGGGTGATAACAGGGGTGGACATAACACCCTCAGAATAGGTGTCCAGTTCACATCCCTATTTTCCATAGTGTTTCTCATTCTTGTTTCTAGGTTTATTACTCATTGCTTTTTAAAAAATTTTATTTCAGCTGAACCATTGGTAGTTTACAACAATCTAAAACTATTTAAGACATTTATTTGGTGCCAGCATTTCACAGAGGCTTTTCTCTGACTATGAGCTTTTTTTTTTTTTTCGGACTATGAGCTTTGAGTGTTGTAAGTTGAAGTGTTCTGGAAGGGAAATTGGGATATTTCAACTAGTGCCACTTAATTGGATTTTACTCTCAAGATTGAATAATTTTGCCTGATTCCTGGACATTGCTAAAGCTCACAACTGTTTATAGTTCACATGGGTTTTCTTTCCCTGCAGTTCTTTTTGCAAATTTCAATACTGAATAAATATAAGTTCCTCAAAATTATATGACTACTCTTTCAAGAACTTACATTTTCAGAGATTTAGGAAATACTGATGATTAATTTTGGATTCCTTGGAGGGAAAAAAAGTCCTTCCCCAAAGTTTGTGAATATTTGGTCCTACCAAAGTGCCATCCGAGATAAATCGGGTGTAATGTGTTGGAGAAGACTCTTGAGTCCCTTGGACTACAAGGAGATCCAACCAGTCCATCTTGAAGGAGATCAGTCCTGGGTGTTCATTGGAAGGACTGATGCTGAAGCTGAAACTCCAATACTTTGGCCACCTCATGCAAAGAGTTGACTCATTGGAAAAGACCTTGATGCTGGGAGGGATTAGGGGCAGGAGGAGAAGGGGATGAGAGAGGATGAGGTGGCTGGATGGCATCTCTGACTCGATGGGCATGAGTTTGAGTAAACTTTGGGAGTTTGTGATGGACAGGGAGGCCTGGCGTGCTGCAATTCATGGGGTCGCAAAGAGTCGGACACGACTGAGCGATTGAACTGAACTGAACTGAATATTTTCATGCAGACCCTTACTACAAACAGCAAAACCCAGCCAACAACATATGAGCATATTCTCTATGGAAAGATTAGAAGATGCATCATTGGCTATTTTTTTTGCCCCCTGTAGAAAGAAGAGTTAAACCATTCTTCATTGGGTAGGACTTTGGGAATTATACAGGAAGAAATCTAAGAAGAAAAGATGTCAATGGGCCAAAGAACTAAACAGACATTTCTCCAAGGAAGACATACGGATGGCAAAAAAACACATGAAAAGATGCTCAACATCACTCATTATCAGAGAAATGCAAATCAAAACCTCAATGAGGTACCATTACACGCCAGTCAGGATGGCTGCTATCCAAAAGTCTACAAGCAATAAATGCTGGAGAGGGTGTGGAGAAAAGGGAACCCTCTTACACTGCTGGTGGGAATGCAAACTAGTACAGCCGCTATGGAAAACAATGTGGAGATTTCTTAAAAAACTGGAAATAGATCTGCCATATGACCCAGCAATACCACTTCTAGGCATACACACCAAGGAAACCAGATCTGAAAGAGACACGTGCACCCCAATGTTCATCGCAGCACTGTTTATAATTGCCAGGACATGGAAGCAACCTAGATGCCCATCAGCAGATGAATGGATGAGGAAGCTGTGGTACATATACACCACGGAATATTACTCAGCCATTAAAAAGAATTCATTTGAATCAGTTCTAATGAGATGGATGAAACTGGAGCCCATTATACAGAGTGAAGTAAGCCAGAAAGATAAAGACCAATGCAGTATACTAACATATATATATGGAATTTAGAAAGATGGTAACGATAACTCTATATGCAAAACAGAAAAAGAGACTCAGATGTGTAGAACAGACTTTTGGACTCTGTGGGAGAAGGCGAGGGTGGGATGTTTCAAGAGAACAGCATCGAAATATGTATATTATCTAGGGTGAAACAGATCACCAGCCCAGGTTGGATACATGAGACAAGTGCTCGTGCCTGGTGCACTGGGAAGACCCAGAGGGATCGGGTGGAGAGGGAGGTGGGGGGGGGGACTGGGATGGGGAATACATGTAAATCCATGGCTAATTCATTTCAATGTATGACAAAAACCACTGCAATGTTGTGAAGTAATTAGCCTCCAACTAATAAAAATAAATGGAAAAAAAAATAAAATGGGTTAAATTAAGTCAAAAACCTCAAAAAAAAAAAAAAAGGCAAAATAAAATGTAACAGGGATGATTATTCAAGATTCACTAATTTATCATTTAAATCAACTTACTGGGCCTGAAACAATGGGTTTTATAGCATGAATACCAGGAGAAGAACATCGTAGTTCTGTCTTGGGTAATCTAGCATTTAAAAAAAAAAAATGGAAAAGGAGAAATAAGTATAGATGCATATGAGATTCCCCTACAACTTTTTAAGCCTAAAAACTTCCATTGTATGCTAATAAGAAAAATAAAAAATATAGCAACAACAACAACAAAAAAGATGTCAAGCTGTGACCCTTGGACAACTTTTGTTTTTGTTTTCCCCTTGCTTCACTTAGATGTAGCCTATAGTGAAGTTTGTGTTTGGTGAAGACGAAGTGTTTTTGTAAACAAGTGTTGAGAGACCAAAGGAAAGACTTCTGGGACAGTTTTACTTTGCTTGACTATTCCTTGTATAAAATAACAGAAGTTGAATTGTGATTCTTCTGATAATTACCTCTTTTACTTCTTTGAGTTATAAACAAAGGGCAAGAGCAATTTCTAGGTTATTATATTTTTGGAATTATTTCATGTACTCAGTCACTAAGTCATGTCCTACTCTTTGCAACCCCATGGACTGTAGTCCACCAGGATCCTCTGTCCATAGAATTTTCCAGGCAAGAATACTGGTGTGGGTTGCCATTTTATATTGGTGATTTATTGAAAAGTTGAAAGAAAAATATACTCATTTTAGGAACAAGTATAAATTTGATGTTGAAATATAGAAGAATCGAAAGAATTAAATAGGGAACACCTCATACCTACCACTTAGATTCTGCAGTTGCATTTTATTGTATGATTAGCTTTCTGTATTTTGTGGCTTCTACATTTGAGGTTTCAACCAACTATGGAAATATTCAAAATATTTGGAAAATAATTCCATAAAGTCCTCACCCAGCAGCTATTTAAACAGCATTTACATTATGTAAATATTAATGAATAATCTAGAGATTAAAAGTATACAGGATGTGTGTAGATTGTATACAAATACTGTGCCATTTTATTTAAGGGATTTGGTTAAGTCCTGAGGATACCAAGGAACATCTATTTGCTGTATGATATGCATTCACTATATTTACTGTACTGTAATCATATATCCTCTATCCATACCTTTATTTGTGTTGAAGAATTATCATAGCAGCATTATAGCAAAAGTTCCAAATATAGGCTGATAGTTAAATGAACATGGTATACCCATACAGTGGAATTCTGTGTAGCAGTTAAAAAGAATGAGGGTACTTTGTATACCCTAACTTGAAACAACCTCCAGGATAAATGAAATTAACAAAAAGATTGTGAAAGGTTATGTGAAGCATATTACTATTTATTTGTATAGGGGAAAAAAGATATTTATACTTATCCAGAAAGCTTAAACAAGAAGCTGAAAAAATGGGTATGTGTCTGGCAGCCCCCTACAGTTTTATGTATATGTGTGTGTGTATATGTACATATATATATATATGTGTGTGTGTGTGTGTGTATGAAACTATTACCTGCTTGTATTAACTTGAATTTTATGTGCCTCCCTCACGTATTTTCAGGATGTCAAGATGTTAGATTCTAGGCAGTAACAAAAGTTGGGGCTTCCCAGATGGCTCATCAGGTAAAGAGTCTGCCTGCAGTGCAGGAGACGCAGGAGATGGGGGTTCCGTCCCTGGGCTGGGAAGATCCCCTGGAGGAGGAAATGGCAACACACTCCAGTGTTCTTGTCTGGGGAATTCCATGGACAGAGGAGCCTGGTGGGCTACAGTCTATGAGGTTGAAAGGACTGGGACATGACTGAGCATGCATGCATAATAATAATAAACAACAGTTGCAGCCAGACAGCTCAAGTTTGAATTCCTGCTCTGTGGTGTATGTGTAGTATAAATTCAACTGTCAATCAAACAAAAGTAGTAATACTTGTTATAGAGTTATGAAGAAGTTTAAGCTTAGGTCACCCATGTAAAGTGCCTAATATAAGCACAGGGACTTGCACACAGTGCTCGACAACCAATAAATATTAGATATTATCAAGAAGTGTATAATTTTATAGGCAAGGCAAAGAATAAATTTAGTTATTTTATATAGATGTTTCTGTGGGGATATAAGTGAAAGGGAAATCAGAGAAGGCTATATAAAGAAGGTATTTTGTAAAGCTTAAAAAGTTGAGAGTAAGATAAATTCAGGTAGCCATTCCAAATATAAGTTCTCTTTATGCAAAAGTAAAAAACAGAGTGAGTGAGTTGAAAACTAATAGTCCTTAATGGCTTGAACCAGTCTAGGGTATGAGAGGGGAAATGGCAGATGCTGATGATAATGATGCTGCTGCTGACGCTAACCTTTATCAAGCACTTCGGTAAGGTCCTGCTCTCAGTGCTTTTTATGTTTTAATTTAATCCCTGTAGTAACCATGATATTGGTACTGGAGTTAACCTGATATTACTAATGAGGAGACTGAGGCAGGGAGGTAAAGTTACTTGCCAAGATCATATAAAATCATAAGACCATGGTTGTGTGTACCTGTTACTCATTGTGCCCATGACTCTAGTGGCTGGGAATAGGGCAGACCTTGAACAGTGTTTGAAGTCACTATAATAAACTTTGGGAAACTATTGAAGGATAGTTCTAAGCAGTAAGATGAACTCTCAGATTTGTGCTTGAGAATGAACAGCAGTGGTTTAGGGGAGATGTTGAAAGTTTTGCTTATCTTTTCTTGCCCTTCTCCTTCCATCCTATATCCTTTATGTTCTGAAGAAATTGTACTGTAAATTGTAGTACTTCAGGAAAACTGGAGAAGCTCTTTAAACTGATCTTCACTTTGTTAATGAATGTGAAAATAGTTTTAAGATTTCTCCAGCTGTTTCAGAATAAAGATAAGGATGAAAAATAACACATCCTATTATGTACATATTTTGGGTTAAGCTCCTGTATTATCATTTTTTGTGTAACAGATAACCTGTAAACAGCAGCTTAAAACAGCCTTCAGTGTTATTATTTCATGCATTATTTTGGGGTCAGGAATTTGGGAGTGGTTTACCTGGGTGATTGTGGCTTGTGGTCTCTTCTGAGGTTGGAAGACTTGACTGGAGCTGGAGGATCTGGTTTCAACATTGCTTACTGTCTTAGCTGGCAAGTTTTCTGCTGGCTTTTGGCAGAAGTCTTAGTTCCTTGCCCTTGGCAACCTCTTCATAGGGCTGCTTGAGTGTCCTCATAATATTCCAGAGGTAGGGATCTAAGAAAGAAGAAGCTGCAATGTCTTTTATGACCTAGCCTAGACATAATAATTTCTCCAACATTGCATTGATTATTTGTGTGCTCAGTTGCTCGTTGTGTCCAACTCTTCACAATCCAATGGACTGTAGCCTGCCAGGCTTCTCTGTCCATGGAATTCCTAGGCAAGAATATCGGAGTGGGTTGCCATTTCCTTGTCCAGGGGATCTTCCCAACCCAGGGATCAAACCCAAGTTTCTTGCATTGGCAGGTGGATTCTTTACCACTGCACCACCTGGGAACCCCTATTTAGATCAGCTTTATTTAGTTATGGGGTGACATCATACACAGGTGTGAATACCAGAAGACAGAGGTCAGTGGGAGCCATTTTGTAAATAGACCACCATAGTTCCCATGAAAACATGATTGAATAGAATAGTAAAAGTTAGGACTTGATTAGGTAGACGAAAAGTTGCTAAACATTGTTATTCTTCTGAGAACTGCAAATTAAAACCTTTCAGAAAGAATGGCTATCATCAAAAATACCACAAATAACAATTTGAGGATGTGGAGAACAGGGAACCCTGGTTCATCGTTGATGGGAATGCGCAGCCACTGTGGAAAATAGTGTGGAGCTTTCTCAAAAAATTAAAACTGGAACTACTATATGACCCAGCAACTCCACTCCTGGGTATTTATCTGGGAAAAAAACAACCCAAAAACACTAATTCAAAAAGATGCACCCCAATATTGATTAGCATTATTTACAATTGCCAAGTTATGGAAGCACCCTGTTTCCATCAAGAGACAAATGGGTTAAGAAGCTACGCACCCCCAGCCCCCACCCCCCACTCCGTGACCCACACAGTATAGAATGCTAAGCCATAAGAAGAGCAAAATTTTGCCGTTTGCAACAGTCTGGATGGACTTGGAGGGTATTATGCTAAGTGAAGTAAGTAAGAGAAAGACACATACTGTATGGTATCACTTGTGTGGAATCTAAAAAATGAAGCAACCTAGTGAATATAACAAAACGGAAACAGACTTTCACAGATACAGAGAACAAACTAATGGTTACCAGTGGGGAGAAGGCCAGGGGAGGGGCAAGTTAGGAGTAGAAGGTTAAGAGGTATAAGGTACTATGTATAAAATTAATAAGTTACGAGAATATGTAGTACAACATAGGGAATATTGCTAGTAATTTATAATAACTATAAGTGAACTATAACTTTTAAAAGTTGTGAATCACTGTGTTGTACACCTGAAACTTATATAATATTGTATACAAACTATATACCTCAATTAAAAAAAGGTAAGAACTTGAAGGAGCCCTATCCTGGTGGTTCCAAAGTGTGGACCTAGAATCTGCATCAGTTGGACTTCTTAAAAATGCGAAATCTGACCTGATGAATAAAGACTTAAAGTGATGCCCAGCACCTCATGTGAAGAGTTGACTCATTGGAAAAGACCCTGATGCTAGGAAGGATTAGGGGCAGGAGGAGAAGGGGATGACAGAGGATGAGATGGTTGGATGGCATCACCGACTCAATGGACATGAGTTTGAGTAAACTCCGGGAGTTGGTGATGGACAGGGAGGCCTGGCGTGCTGCCATTCATGGGGTCGCAAAGAGTTGGACACGACTGAGCGACTGAACTGAACTGAACTGAACAATTTTTTTAAAAATAGACTTTATATTTTAGAACAGTTTTATTTGATTTATAGAAAAATGGAGCTGTTAGTATAAGGGAATTCTCTTACATAGTCTGGGCACCGTGTGCACTCACACAGAGGTTTTCCAATATCTTGCAGTAGTGTGGTGGTATGTTTGTTACAGTTCACAAACCAATATTGATAACACTAGTATTAACTAAAGCACGTAGTTTAAAGACTCACATTTACTCTTGTATAATTCTCTGTGTGTGTGTGCATGCATGTGTGCATGCACACACACACGTGCTCAGTCATGTCTGACTCTTTGCAACCCCGTGGACTTTGACCCACCAGGCTTTTCTCTCCATGGGATTTTCCAGGCAAGAGTACTGGAATGGGTTGCCATTTCCTATTCCAGAGGATCTTCCTGACCCAGGGATTGAACCGATGTCTCTTACATCTCCTGAATTGTCATGCAGATTCTTTACCACTAGTGCTACTTGGGAAATCCCATAGTTCTATAGGTTTTGACAAATGCATAATGCCATGTATCCACCATTAGGTTATCATGCAGAATAGTTTCACTGCCCTGACTCCCCTGAGCTTCACTTATTCATCTCCCTCTTTTCCTCCCTTGAACATTTGGCAACAAGTGGTCTTTTTACGTTCTATAGTTGATCCCTTTCTAGAATGTCCTATAGTTGGAATCACTCAGTATATAACCTTTCAGACTGTCTTCTTTCACTTAGCAGTATGCATTTAACCTTGCTCCATGTTTTGAGTTGTGTGTGTATGTATGTGTGTGTACTCATTTCTTTTTATTGCTGAATAATGGTCCATCATATGGATGTATCATGGTTTGCTTATACCTTCAGCAGTTGATTGTATTTCAGGTTTTGGTGATTACAACTAAAGCAACTGTAAATATCTGTGCACAGATTTTTATGTGAACATGTTTTCAAGTCAGCTGGATACATACCTAGGAGTGCAGTTGTGGAATTATGTGGTAAGATTGTATTTAGCTATATAAAAAATAGCCACACTGTTTTTAATGTTTGCTGTCATGTAGGTAAAGGTGAAAGGTATTTTAGCCTCTGGTAGTTTTCTTGATTTTTTTCTCTCCTCTGCTGTCTTTGGGTTTCCCTAAGAATTCCTTCTTAAATAGACCCTGTCCTGAAGCTCTAAGCCACTGTTATTTATACTGAAACCCAGTTGATTTGGTGGTAACGCATTGGGGAGAGGAAACATTCTATAATCTTATGTTAATCTGTTTTTTAGTGGATCCTAAATTCATGGTCTGTGACCTTCAGAAGTTTCTTAGCCTTTTCCCCCTCCTCTTATGTTAAGACCAGAAGGTGAGAGGGAGTTGATAGGAGTTGACTAATTGCCTTTGCTCTGGTATCCCTTAGAGAACAAAACAGGCCTTTGTTATAGAGAATGCACTGGACTATTTCAAAATGGCCCAGATTACTAGAGGATTTTTCTTTAATCTTCATGGCATTTGGTTCCATCACTTCATGGCAAATAGAAGGGGAAAATCTGGAAGCAGTGACAGATTTTATTTTCTTGGGCTGCAAGTAACTGCGAACAGTGCCTGCAGCCATGAAATTAAGACTGTCCTTGGAAGAAAAGCTATGACAGACCTAGACAGCATATTAAAAAGCAGAGGCATCACTTTGTCAAAAAAGGTCCATAGAGTCAAAGGTATGGTTTTTTTCATTAGTCAGGTATGGATGTGAGAGCTGGGCAATAAAACAGGCTGAGCGCTGAAGAACTGATGCTTTTGAACTGTGTTGTTGGAGAAGACTATTTTAAAGAGTCCCTTGGACTGCAGGGAGATCAAACCAGTCAGTCCTAAAGGAAATCAACCCTGAATATTCATTGAAAGGGCTGATGCTGAAGCTCCTTTATTTTGGCCACCTGATGTGAAGAGCATACTCATTGGAAAAAATCCCAATGCTGGGAAAGTTTGAAGGCAAAAGGAGAAGGGGATGGCAGAGTGTGAGATGGTTGGATAGCATCACCGACTCAATGGACATGAGATTGAGCAAACTCCAGAAGATAGTAGAGGACAAAGGAGCCGGGTGCACCATTGTCCATGGGGTTGGAAAGAGTTGGACATGACTTTGCAACTGAACAACAACAAAATTTTTAGTATGGATTAGATAGCAGCTCTAATCCTTTTTTCTGCAATCCAGCCCCTTTCCTGCACTTGTGCATATGACATACTTCTTAACATCTGTCTGGAAAAGACTCAGAATATTTGTTCTAGACCAGAAGTTGACAGGGCCAGATAATATTTTAGCCTTTGCAGGCCATGTGATCTCCATTGCAACTACTGAGCTCTGTTCTTCTAATGAGAAAGCAGCCAACAATATGCAGTATTTAGACAAATGGATATGTCTGTTCCAGTAAAACTTTATTTTCAAAAACAGGCTCTGTTCCAGAGCTTATAGAAATTGTATTTTCATCTTTATATCCCAAAGGAGGCTATTATTAGTTACTGGATTGGAGCCCCTGGATAATTTTTATTAGATTACTTTCAAATGTAATAAGTTATAGTAGATATTTTGTTGTGGAACATTACATCTTAATTTTGGGTTTTTTAGTACATACATTTATGATGTTGAAAAGATACAGATTTTTTTTTCTTGAAGGTTTGAGTAGGGTTGCTACCTTATGGTCTTGTGAGAATCTAGATTAAAACAAGGAAAAACAAAACAAAACCCAGCCCCCAGTTATTTACTGTAACAGCTGAGACAATCTATACTACTAGTGGTGAACGGTGAAGCATGTCTTTTAATAAGTTCTTAAAGGATATTAGAAACTCTCAAGTTATGGTGTGTTATAGGTGCCCACAGAGTTATTAGGTT
Organism: Odocoileus virginianus; assembly: GCF_023699985.2. Lineage (NCBI taxonomy): Eukaryota > Metazoa > Chordata > Mammalia > Artiodactyla > Cervidae > Odocoileus > Odocoileus virginianus. The sequence goes on along the minus strand of NC_069684.1, from coordinate 34,639,496 downwards.
AGAGGGATGGTTTTAATTTACTTGGAGTCCTTGGTGTAGGTTGCTTCTTGCATGCTTAGAAAATGTGGATATTGGTGTTTGTGCTTTGCAGCTGATACGGGTCTTGGTTGCCACAGCTTCTCATTAGCTCCTTAAGATCCCTTCAGGGCTCTGGTTGCTTGGCTCGAGGAAGGGCAAGAATTGCTGGGAGTTGAGGACAGATGCAAACTGAAAAGCAGCCCCAGGGAGCACTGGCTCTATGGGACCCAGGTTTGTGTGCTGTGTCAGAGGCATGGACTTCAGGTTTCGCTGAAGAGAACTCCTGGTACCTGGGCTAACTAGTATATGCTACACCTCGTCTTTGTTTTAGAAGTCTCTGCAATTGGGATTAATTAAAAATTTAAAAATTTTAAAAATTTTAAAAATTAAATTATAAAATTCTGTTTTGGAGTCTTTGCTGTTCTTTATTGACCTTTAATAATGGTGGTAATTGAAATAGTATAGGTTTTAGTAAAGACTACTACCAATCCATTAAAAAAAAAGTCTGTGGTATAGGAATACTGAAAGCTTGCTTTATTAGAAGAGTGGAATGGTCGAATGGTTAGAATTTCATTATTACTTGTTTAAAAAGAATATCACAAGGAGACTCTAGAGGGCAGTATAATTCAGCTTGTTCGTGCTTCTGGTGTTGAGCTTTGGAAAAATAATCCATGTGTTCTGAACTCTTTCCCCACCACACTGTGTCCTATTTGGTAGAATGTGAGTTTTGGAAACAGTTCTCCCAGAGGTTTGGCTTAGAGAATATAATATATCATAATTATTGGCCCTAGAGAATATCTGTGCTTGGTTTAAAACATTGGCTTAAAAAAACTGAAATTCTCTTACTGATTCAACTAAATTGAATTGAATTTGCTTTTCAGGCATTTGTGGAACATTAAGAAAAATGACTGGTATATCTTGTGTTTTCAAATATTTTGGGTAGGAAGTAATATACCCTCTATTAGAGAGTTCAGACAAGTGGGAAGAGTTTGACTTATTCTGACAGTTTTTTAAACATTTCTTGAAAGTGGAAAGTTGAAGTTGAATGCTTGATTGGCAAATGTCTGAATCAAGGTTAAACTTTTCGAAACTCTTCAAATGTTTGTATTTAGCTAGATCCAAAGGTCAGTCATTATTTCCGTCTAATTTTTAAACTTAACACATATTTTGGGGAAATTTGTATTTTTTTTTTTTGTACTCATTTATGCACAAGTCATCAGGTAGGGTTTGAATCTGCACCCCCTGCTTTAGAAGCTGAAGTCTTAACCACTGGACCTTGAGGGAAGTCTCAGATTTGAGGTTTTAAACTATTAGTTGCTAATGTAGGAAATGGATTTTGTGATTGCATTTCCTGGTGTTATTACACTGTGGAAATTAGTATATTTAGTGGTTAAGTGTGACAGATGTACATTTGGAACTTTGAACTTTTAATTTTGACCTGATTAGAATGACCTTAAAAGTGTACTTTTTTTTTAAGGTTTTCATTTTATTTATCTAATCTAGGATAATTCAAGTTTTCCATTCATGATTGAAATGAATGTGTTTGCTAGAGCACTGTGAAATTCTTGGATGAAAGGCCTTATGTAAGTGCAAATATTGCAAATTTAAGAAACATACCATTATGGGGATTCTTTTTCTAACATTAGTTCAGATTGGTTTATAGATACTAACTGAAGTATCTTCCTTTTTTAAAAAAGTAATTTATTTTTAATTGGAGGATAATTGCTTAGTGATGTTGTGTTGGCCTCTGCCATACATCAACATGAATCAGCTATGGGTATACATATGTCCCCTCCCTCTTGAACCTCCTTCCGACCCCATCCCACCCCTTCAGGTTGTTGTGGGGCACTCATTTGAGCTCCCTGCATCATACAGTAAATTCCCACCGGCCATCTATTTTATTAATACATATGGTAATGTTTATGTTTCAGTACTACTCTCTCAGTTCATCCTACTTTCTCCTTCCCCTCACTGTGTTCACAAGTCTGTTTTCTATATCTGTCTCTCCTGCTGCCCTGCAAATAGGCTCATCAGTACCATTTTCCTAGGTTCCATATGTATGTGTTAGTACACAAGAGTATCTTCTTTTTGTCTTGGCTAGTTATTTATCTCCCCATTGATCTTTACTTCAGTTTTGGAAAAACCTTTATTTCAACCTAGTTCTTTGGAAAGAAACAGAAATTATTTAAATGACAGTGTCCCCCACATTTTCAGTAATGTTGAAACTGAAATACATTTGGAAAATAGGAAAATAGACGTGAGTACTGTGTATTAGATTTGATTACTGGTATTGGGTAGCAGCTTCACCTGTACTGTCACCTGAATGCATCTTTCTTCCATTTTAATCATGGAGAATAATATAAAATACTCTTCATGTATATAAAATATATAACACATCAGAGCTTTTACCTGAAATTGATGTTTAAAAATTTTCTAAGAATTTCTATGGCATATAGGTAAACTAAAGAGCTTTTTTAAAAAATTATATGAAGTTACAAAGAATGTTCCTTGGAGAAGAAGGTTTGAGGTTGAATATTTGTTTCCGCTGTATCTGGAAATAGGAGCTTTAATATGTAGAGAAAACAACTAAATCCTTGATTTTACAAAGGATTCAAGACATCTGCTTAATTCTCAAAATTTGAAATTAACAGACATTAATTTTTTTTGGTTTTATTCTAGCAAATTAACAGACTATTATTTTGGTGTAGATAGTATTACTCAGTTTATTATTTTTTTAAATGTAATTTGTCAAAGTCTTGTCTATTATGAAATATATATGAGAAATTTTCCTTAATCTAAAATACAATTTGTTTATTTTGTTCAACTTATATATTCTATTCAATATGTGCACTCAATTTATTACTCACACTTTTGAAAACTTTCCTGTGTAGAATAACTCACCCCAGCCTTAGGAATAAATTTTAGTTACTGTTTTCCCCCGACTTCATCCAGTCCATTGTTTTGGTTTCTCCAGTTTACCCATTTCTCAATATCATTTCTCCATTTTGTTGATTTTGTGTTTGTTCTCTTTGATGGCAGTAGCTCCTTTTGCTCAGGAGAAAAGATTTCTCAAGTCTGATTATAAAATGTTTTGAATTGTCTTGTTTTACATGGATATACACCTTTGGTTTTACTTAAGAGAATCACGTGTTATGGTTATATGGCAACCTCAGATCTGGGATATTTCATGAAATGGAGATGTCAACTGGTCAACGCCAGTAGGAATTTACTTCCCAGATCTGGATCTGCCCATCAAAGTGTCCTTTCAATAATCGCACCCCTTTTGACCATGTTGCTGTCCACTTCTCTTTAATATGTTCTGTGAATCTCTGGCAGGAGCTAGAACAGGGGTGGGCAAGCTTTTTCTGAAGAGGGCCAGAGTATAAATATCTTGGGCTTTGTGGGCAATATAGTTGAGTTGCAGCTATTTAGCCTTGCCTTCATAGCACAAAAGCATCCAAAGACAGTATGCAAGTGAATGGATGTGACTGTTTCCAGTAAACCTTTATTATGGACACTGAAGTCAGATTTTACACAATTTTCATGTGCTATGGAATGTTCTTTTTTTGATTTGTTCCCCCCCCAACCGTTTATTATTATGGAAACCATTCTTTCATTTATCGGCTGTACAAAAGCAGACAGTAGGCTGTTTGACCCTTGACCCATGTTTTGTGACTCCCTGAGAAGCAAAGAAGGAGGCACATAGAACTGGTTGCTTAATTTCATGCAGATATCCAGGGTTGCTTTTGTTACTGTCAAAAATAAAATAAATGGGACTTCCCTGGTGGCTCAGTGGTAAAGAATCCGCCTGCCAGTATAGGGGGCATGAGTTTGATCCCTGGTCCAGAAAGATCCCACATGGCGCAGGGCAACTAGCCTGTGCGCCATAACTATTCAGCCTGTGCTCTGGAGCCTGGGAGCTGCAACTCCTGAAGCCCTTGTGCTTTAGAGCCTACGCTCTGCAACAGGAGAAGCCCATGCACTGCAATTAGAGTAAAGCCCACACAACAAAGACCCAGCACAGCCAAAAATAAATACATAAAAAATAAATACATTTCTTAATATGAGAGGAGATATAAATAATGTCATTTTTAATGGTAACTTCACCGTTTGGGTTTAGTTATAATAGAAGATTAAAGGTGGTTTTCTCCTTCACATATTAAATGTGGAAAATTGTGATGAGCTATGGAATAAAACTTTTCACTTAAACATTGTCCAAAGACTAGCATACACAGGAACTGTATATATTTGTTTGATATGAAGGTTTCATTTAAGGGAAAGAACTGCCTTCCAGGCTGTTTTAGCTTGTGGTTTTGATCTTATTGTGTTCTGTCTCTACCTGATGATTTGTGCAATCCAGTGATGATAATTCAGAGCTCAAAAGTAGGTTGTCTCTAATTTTTATGCTTTCTTAGTATTAGAGTTTTTGGTTTTTAAATCTGAAATAAAAGCTAAACTGTTGTTTCTCCAGGTAGGCATTGCTTTCCTTCTCCTGCTTAAACTTAAAAATACAGCCTGTTTGTTGGCACTGAATAGTGCCGGGACACTGCATATTTCACAGCAGACATTTCCCCACTTAACACTGTGAGCAGTTGGTTAATTTGAAGATCTGTTACTGCTGTTGATCCTTGCTATGACAAAAATCAATGTACACAGCACAGCCTGAATTAATAGGGCTCAAACTCATTAGGCCATGAAAATGGTTTAATCAACAGTGAGCCCTTTAAAGACCTTGTCGGAGAGTATTTTAAAACAGATTCAAGGAAAAAAAAATGGTTAGCACCTAAAAATATTTGTTTCAGAGTTTATATTGTTCCTTTTTAAAATTCTCTTGAATGACTTCTGGGGTTGTCCCTATGCTCTGTTTAGAGGAAAAAAACCCTATATTTGTATTTATTATGTTGGACCATAGCCATTCAATCTAATTACTCATCTCTTAGTAAAAGCCCTTTCAGACACTGAAACACACTTTGTTTATTCATCCTTATTTCTCACCAGAGGGTATATTCTGGATGAGTATTTAGATTTTTTTCCTCTGGGTTCTCCTTCTGCAGTTTCAGCCTTCTCTGCCTGCTCACCCTTACTTCCTCCCCAACCTCCTTCAGTTTGGTAATGGTTGTCTGATTTGATGTTTGTGGGGTGTTCAGGATTTGATGGCTGCCTTAGTGTGAATCAGCGATCCCTTCTAAGGATCCTTTTCCTCTTGTGAAAGTTCTTATTGGGTTGAACTGTGGGTAGTTTGTGAGAGGTAGCTAAAGGTCAAAGAGGTCAAACCTATATTGACTGATAATGAATTGAATTTCCCTGTTAGATAGCTTTTTATTTTGGGGTGCAGAGCCTGAGTTTAAGTCCTTGTTCTGAAATGTACCAACCACATGGCTTTCTTGGACAGATGTCATTTAGTACCTTTCTTGCTGTGTTTGTTCATTTATAAAATGGAAAGAATGATAGTAGTCATTGTTTAGGAATAGTGTCATGTATGTAACGTACTTAGAGTAATCCTGGGCACCTGGTTAGCACTCAGTAAATACTTGTATCATTGCCATCATCATTACAGTTTGGATGAAAAACAGCTAATGTGAATATTAAGCAGGAAAAGGACATTATCAGGATTAACTTTTGGAAAGATAGCTTTAGTAGGTGAGAGGAAGTTGGATGCAGGGCCAGGTGAGCAATGGTAGAGACAGTAGGCCAGTGTTAAAGGTTGAATTACATCCATTCCAGATTAGCATGTTCAAGTCCTAACCCCATAGCTCATTGTGTGTTAGTTGCTCAGTCGTGTCTGACTGTTTGTGACCCCATGGACTCCAGGCTCCTCTGTTCATAAACTTCTCTGGGCAAGAATACTGGAGTGGGTTGCCATTTCCTTCTACAGGGGATCTTCCTGACCCAAGGATTGATCCTGGGTCTCCTGCATTGCAGATGGTTTCTTTACCATCTGAGCCACCTATGTATGTATATATAATTATTTTCATGACTGTCCCTCAAGGACAGAAAATACTGCTGGACTTACAGTTGGCATTCAGAAAACATTTGAATGATAGGTGTAACTTTATTCATAAATACCATCATTGGCATCATTGTGATGTCAGCTGATTTTTAATTCATCATTTACTAGGTTCCAGGCATGGGGGCAAGTTTTGTTTTTGTTTCTGTTTTCATTTATTTTTATTAGTTGGAGGTTAATTACTTTACAGTACTGTAGTGGTTTTTGCCATACATTGACATGAATCAGTCATGGATTTACATGTGTTCCTCAAGTTTTGTTTTCTTGAATAGGAATCCTATTTAATTTTGACAGTAAACATAGTATATTGTTAATCTCATGTTGCCAATCATATATACATGTGATGAGGCAGCCAAGACTGAATATTTAAGTAACTTGCCCCAAATGTGCTCTTATTTGGAAATGGGACCACTGCAGTGTAGTTAGTTAAGAGGAGAGTGAGCCCAAATCCAACATGCATGATGCCCTTGGTGGTTGGTAGTTTAGTCGCTAAGTCATGTCCGATTCTTGTGAGCCCATGGACTGTAGCCCACCAGGCTCCTCTGTCCATGGGATTTTCCAGGCAAGAATACTGGAGTGGATTGCCATTTCCTTCTCCAGGGGATCTTCCCAACCCAGGAATCGAACCCAGGTCTCCTGCATTGCAGGCAGATTCTTTACCGTCTGAGCTATGAGGGAAGTTCATGGTGTCCTTATTAACTGGGAAATCTAGGCACAGAGATAAACACACAGGAGGAAAATGATGTGAAGGGACACAGGCCACCCACACGCCAGAGAGAGGGGACTGGGACAGACCCTTCCCTTACAGTTTTCAGAAGAAGCCAACCCTGTGGACACTTTGACCTCTGGCTTAGAGATTAGAGATTGAAGATTTTCTATTGTTTGAGCCCCTCAGCTTGTGGTACTCTGAGGGCAGAGACCTGGGAAACTGATACAACCAGTTATGGAGATGGTGACATTCTGAACTGAGGCAGTGGTGGTGGTCTTGAGGAGAGGGAGACAGAGGTGTTTAAAATGCAGAACCAGTGTGTGCTGTGTGTTAAGTCACTTCAGTGGTGTCTGACTCTTTGCGATGCCATGGATTGTAGCCTGCCAGACTCCTCTGTCCCTGGGGGTTCTCCAGGCAAGAATACTGAAGTGAGTTGTCATGCCCTCCTCCAAGGGATCTCTCTGACCCAGGGACTGAACTTGAGTCTCTATGTCTCTTGCTTTGGCAGGCGGATTCTTTTCCATTAGTGCCACCTGGAAAGCCTGAGGAACCAGTAATCCTTAGTAACTGATAGTCTGTGAGGAGGTGGGAGAAGTAAGAGATTGTTTTACTTGAGTGGATGATGCTACCATTAAGTGACACTGAAAATACATGAGGAAGAAAAGGTGTGAGGAATGGGGTTGGGTTTCACGTGCATGTAGGACCTTGAGGGAGGGGCCAAAGCAGGTGGTTGGATGATTCTGCACCTGAAGTTCAGGAGGGAGGTTGGATCTGTATCTGTTAATGATCATTTATGGAAGCAGGACTTGAGGACATTGGGGGGAAATTGCTTAGAGTGTACAGTGAAGTCTTTGAAGACAGCATGTAACTAGATCCTCTGAGGAATACTCAGATTTAAAAGTGGCAGGCAAAAGAGGGGTGGTTGTAGAACAGAAAAGGGTGCTGACTAGAGACTTGCAACAGGATGGTGCTTAAATGGGAGGACGTACATTAGTAAGTAGCATTGTATGCTGGTTTTGTCACAGTGCTCAGCAGCCCATCGGTAGGAGCTGATATTTTTTGTGCTTATTAAGTGTCAGTTCCTGTGCCAAGATTTCATATGCATTAGCTTATTTAACCTTCAGTACAACTCTAAGCTAGGTATTATTATTCTTATAGATGTGGCAACCGAGACATGGAATAATTAATTAATTTTCCTCAGATTACACAGGGAGTAGGCTGTACAGTTGGAATTTAAATCTAGGTGGGCTGACTCCTGAACCTGAATTCTTACATACTGACCAGGATGCCTCCTAACCCAGAAGCAGGTTGAAGATTTTCTGGCTAGATATGAGGCAGGAGCAAAGGACGCTGAAGGATGAGAATGCTAGGAAGAGCAGTGGAATACAAATGGAATGTTCACTTTTGTGTCAGAAGTAGTGGTTTGGGTTCTCACCGAAAGCCAGGAAGCTGGCGGGAAAGATTGAGGTTGCAGGGAAATGTGCTGGCAAAAAGTTACATGGACCTATGGCCTCTCTTACTGGTTATAACTAATGCTTGAAGCCAAAGCCTGAAACAAGAGCTTAAAATATTTTTTTCCAGGTTTCTGTGCTAACCTCCTCAACTTGTAGAAGTGAGCAAATGGAATTAAATATATTGTGATTTTGTGTGTATATATATACACACACACACATATTTGCACACATATGAAATGTTTATAAGACAAATACAATAGTTTTGTTTATGACATCCTATGTGTTTTTTCTTAAATTTATTCTTAAGACTGTTGTTTGTATTGTGAACCCCTGCCCTGAATTTCTAGTCGATGTGCCTGAGTTTTGTTTATTGCATAGTAACATTACTAAACTCTTATTCTGATACTTTTCTAGTTTATTATCTTAGATCATTCCCAGTTAGGCAGTCATATTGTCTGCAGATAGTAATTGTCTGTCTCTCTCTTTTAAAACCTCTTTTTCTTGTCTTACTTCAGTTAACTGGAACTTCCAAAAATAATGTTAAATTAAAAAAAGCGGGGAGGGGACTTCCCTGGTGGTCCAGTGGGTAAGACTCCATGCTTCCAGGCAGGGGGTGTGGGCTCTACCCCTGGTGTAGGAACTAAGATCCCAAGTGCCATGTGGCATGGCCAAAAACAAACAAAAAACAGAGATAATTTTAAAGATGGCGCTAGTATACATCCTTGCTTTATTCAGGGTTCCTCTAATATTTCATATTCATAATGATGTTGGAATATTGGCTTGAATTGTAGCTTTAAAATCATGGGAGTTTTTTTTTTTTTTAACGGCCAATTTTATCAGTTACGTTTCTGGCAAGGCTTCCTTTAACAGAAATAATCTTTATCTCTGCCGTTGTGTGCCATTGTGTGGCACTCTTGGCTGAATTAAGGATGGACTTTGAAGATTTCCTGAGGGAAAAGGTTCCCACTTAGCCAGTTCTCTGACCGCTGCATCTGTGTCATTTAGCAAGGCAAGCTCATGCAACATCTTGTCATGAGCTAGATGTTCATGGAGTCTCCCTGGAAAGACAGGATGACTCTCTCCAAGTAGTTCATTTGGATGAAGTTGACTAAATCCATTCAAATCTGATACATCAATGCCTTTGTACCCAAAGCTAGCCAAATTACTAGACCAGGGACTGCTGCAGTGACCTGGAATCAGGGTTTCCAGTACTGGAACAGAAGTAGCTTGTTTCCTGGACCACAGACTGATGGGTCAGAGCCGAGGCCTTTGTGTCTTGCTTGATGGCAGCCTCGTCATTTCCTCGAAGGTTCAGAGAGTGGAGGATGGGGCCGCTACTTGCCCTGAGCTGTGCTGAGCACTGTGACTTCTTAATCAAAGCAAAAACTGGCTCAAATTATCCCTTTCCCCAAGGTTTAATTTCATTCTTCAGCATCAGTGGGCTGTTTAAGAAGTTTGCAGTGTTTGAGGGACAAGGCAGGTGGTTAAGTTCTGTGGCCCACCTTTTTAAGAAGAAGGTATAAAGGAGAGTAAATTTTTGCAAATTTCTATTTGCTGAAGATTCTTCTTTAATAAGAGTACTCCCTACATTTGTAGGAGGTTTTCTTTTCTTTTCTTTTTTCCTCCTCTTCATTTTGTTCTGGCTCAATTGTGAGAAATAGTACTATGTACCAAATAATGGGTATGCAGATACTTGTTTTTGGCAATACCATGTCCCAAGGTGGGAAGTATGAAGTACCCTTTTTGAGAGAGCTGGTGATTTCCGTGAGGAATTGTGGAATTTGTTTCCATTCAGTAACTTTCAAGAAGAGTGGGTGAGGAAGCTGAGCCTCAGTTTTTTTGATTTGTATTTGAATTGTGAGATTTTGTTATCATACAGTTCATTTAGTCAGTTAAGTTAAAACATACAAAAGTGCTTTGGAACTGACTTATTTTGAATGACTGTCCAGAGGACTTGGATATGCTTTGTATAATCTGAATCCCTTTCTAAACTCTAATATTCTTTTCTTTTTATTTAGGCATTTTCACCAAATACTATGGTAGCCTTAAGATATACTGTGTGGGTGGATTTTAGTGAGGCAGAAACCTGACTAAAATGCCAAAGAAAGATAAAGAGGTGAGACAATTGAATGTGCTAGGGAGAGTGTTAAGGAGATGGCTGGCCTTTGCTGGACCTGGAGTTACCTGAGGCCATTAGAGAGCACTTGATGGCTGTTGTTGAACCTATCAAGTTATAAACCCAGCAAGTTGGCTCTCCCTTGGAGTAAGGGGGAAGCTGTCCTGAGGATGGAGTGGACCTCAACAAATAAAGATGGTTGATACTTAAGTAAGGGGCTTAGAATTTGTTGCCCCTTCTTCTTTGCCCCTAAGCTGTACACAGTTGAGTATTTTGTGATCCGTCTGTCATTTCTGTCCTCAGCTGTGTCCCAGAGGAGCTGCCTGCCCCCTTCTCCTGTTCTTTGACCCCTACTGGACTTGACACATATCATCTCACCAGTGCCCTCCCCTCAGTCTTTTCTTACCCACTTCATTCTACCTCAGGCAGTGTTTAGTGTCCATTTTTTTTTTTCTCTTTTAATTTTTCCTTGGTTATCTCAAGAAAATATTTCTTTACAAAACCTGACTCTGATTATGGCAGGTTAAATATAGAAAGTTGAACTAGTCATATCTGCAGTAAGAGAAGGCTGTGCATTTACAAAGTAAAACCTGTTGTCAGAAAGAGTCTCTTCTCAGCCCTTGAAAATACCCAGAAGACCCATTTAAACCCTGTGCAAGTGTCAATATCTCCCCCTTTGTCAATTAAACATTTTTGCCTCAAAATAAATAGAAAATGACTTAATTCACTTCAAGAGTTTTACAGGTATCAACAGTATTGTTTCCGAAAAATTTTCACTGGAAAAATACAGTGAACTTCTTAAGGGATTTAGTAAGTTAATGACCTGACCTAGAAATGTAACAATAATTTATAAAATGGTTTCTGTGGAAATGTGTAGTTTAAATTATGAATCCGCAAGTGAACTCATGGATCATACTGAGGTTATAAATTGAGACCAGCTTGTGTTTTATGTCATATCTAAAAAGTGGTCATGTTTTTACATCTTTCTCTGGAACCCTCCTCCAATTTAATCAGCATCTAGTCCTGTTGATCCTGTAACCTTATCACATCTCAGTTAATAGTATCAAATCTAATTTTCACTCCCTTACTTAAAGCCTTTCGATGACTTCACAGCACCCAGTGGGAGTGAATGCAAGGTGGCAGCGACTGTAGCATGTCATGTCTTAGGAATCCTGCTTTATAAAATTAACATGTGCCAAAGACACTGAGCTGTTCTTAATATGTGATGATCATTCCACCTATTAGTAAATGTGGTATAATCAGGGCCCTGGAACCTGAGTGATCACTTTAGCAGTTCTTTTTCCCTGGTCAGGGTAGAGTGGTGGGGTGACCAGTTTGTCCCTGGGACCTTTATTATTTTAAAATGGGAAATCCTGCGTCCTGAGACTCTCTCAATCCTGGGACAGTTGGTGGGAGAGAAAGGAAGAATGTGAATTTTCAAAAACTAAAATGTATTTTATTGAAGGATTGTTTACTTACAATGGTGTGTTAGTTTCTGCTGTATAGCAAAGTGATTCATTTATGCATACATGTATAATATTCTCTTTCATGAAGAATGTGAATTTAAAAATTTATTAGATATTTTCTTACTGCTGGGCCTTTGCACCTGCTGTTCCCTCTAACCAGAATGGGCTAGTTCCTTCTTATTCTTTTAAGTCTCATTTAATTGTTCCAAGAGCTTTCAGAAATAGGTTTAGCTTGCCTAGCTCTGGGGTACTTACTGTGCCTGTCCCAGAATAACACTGATCACTCCTGACTGTGGTTGCTTGTTCAATTAAGAAGGCAGAGCTGTGTGGGACACTGATGTGGCCCCCATGGTTGCACATTAGAATCACCCGAGGAGTTTTCTAAATTTAAAAAACAGTCCACACCTTGTGGCAGCCAAGATTGAGAATGATGAGTACTGAAAAGGGTATGACCCAGGTCAGGTGCCTCTTTCCTACCCAAGAGAAAGAGGTTTTAAGAAACGCTTGGATAGGGAAACAAAAACAAAACCCCCAAACCGTTCCATTTCAACCCTCCTACAACCTGGGGTTGTCTGTAATGCCTACAGAGAGGTCTCAGACTGTGTTGAGGGTCTTAGGAAAGCATGGCTCACAGGTGACATGAGAATATATGGTTAGCTGTCCAAGCTATGGTAGCCTAGAGTAGTGATCTTCAGAGTGGGGGTGCTGCTTCTCCAAGGAACAAGATGTGCAAGATGATCGACCCATTGGGGTACAGGAGAAGCAGCAAAAATCTTGTTTTAAAATTTTAGTAGCACCTGGATAAATTTCATGTACAGATATATGTATCTTGGGATGTGTGCTTCTTGTCTGCTCTTGCAGGTATGCAGTTACTTTAAGAACACTCTTGGAAGTTCCCTGGCAGTCCAGTGGTTGGACTCCATGGTTCCAATGCAGGGGGAATGGGTTTGAGCCTTGGGGAGATAAGATCCGTGCCCCTCAGCACGGTCAAAAACAAAACAAACAGCCCCTCCCTCCCTGAACCCCACACTTCTATAATGGCCTGTGAGGTCCTCTCTGATCTTATTACTAGTTCATCGTCATCTCCCTGCCCAGTTCCTCTGGCCCTTTTGCTGTTACTGAAACACTGCTGAACATACTAGCCTTTGCCCTGGAGATTCTGACTGTCTGGAATGCCCTTCTCCAAAGATCCCCTTGGAGCTTTAGGCTAACTGCCTGATCTCCTTAAAAGGTTTGCTCAGGTGTCATTTCGTCACAGTCCTAGCTTGAGCACCATTTTTAATGTGGTAGCTGGTGCCCTGCCCCCTGCACACTTAGTGTGCTCTAAGGTTTTTCTTCCTTATTAGCACATTGGATACACTGTAGTATATCTGTGGTCCTCTGTTTCCCCCTGCAGAACATGTGGCCAGGACTCTCTTTTTGCTTTGTTCACAGGTGTGTTCCAAATGCTTGTAAGAACAGTGTCAGTTCGATACATTTTTGTTGAATGATTAAAGCATCTGACACATAGTAGGCTCAGTAGTTTTTTTTTTTTTTTTTAATGGCATGAATAAAATAGGAAGTTCGGGAATACAAAAAATGAATAAAACATGGTTTTTGCCCTTAAGTAGTTCCAGGTAGCAGTGGAGACCAATATGTAAGAAAATAACTTTAAACCTGTGAGAATTGTAGCAGTAGAATATGTGGAGGGTTAGAGAGGTGGTATTAAGTTGTGGTTAACTCTCCGGGGGTGGAGATACTTCAAAATCAGTGCCCCTGAAAGGGATGAGTATAAATTTAAAAGCCTTAGCCATGCAGGAGCCTGCATAAACCCAGAGCTTGTTTGTCCAACGTGAAATGAGGAGGAAGATTCCTAACATCAAGATTACTATTTTATTTTATTTTTTTATTTTTTATTTTTTGTTTTTTAAGAATAAGCTTAGTAATAGTCCCCTCTTGGAGAAGGATCTCCTAGAAATTTTCAAATGCATAGTTTTTTCCTGGGCAAGGTATTAACCAGAGTGCTTCTCTACACAATATCCACCAACTCTTAGTTCCTTTCCCCCTGTTTCATTCTGTACTTTCCAAGCCTTGGGCAAATCATAGTTATTTCAAGCAATTGATCAGTCAATAAATATTTATTTGTTAAAAACTCTCTGTGTATCTAGCACTCTAAATAGAAAAAGATCAGCATCTCTTTATGAAAATATGTTGGGGTGGAAATTGCTTTGTTGTTTGGTCAGTCACTCAGTCAGGTCCTACTCTTTGCAGTCCCTTGGACCGCAGCACACCAGGTTTCCCTGTCCTTCATCATCTCCCGGAGCTTGTTCCAACTCTTGTCCATTGAGTTGATGATGCCATCCAACCATCTTGTTGCTTACTGGAAATACATTGATCTCATGAAAACAACAGCAAAATCCTTGGCCAATTAATTGTACGCCCTACCTCCATCAAGGGTAAACATTTAAATAAGTGTTTTAGAAAAAGAAAATCAAGGGTTTTTAATCCATTAACGATAGATAGGCCTGCTTTTACTAGTCCAGAGGAAATGGAAAATTATTTGAATACAGTACTTGTGACTCTGTAGAAGCCCTTTCTTTGATAGACACATGTCTTTTCTCTAGCTTGAAGCAGATTGGCACATCTCCATTGTTTGTTCCTGTGTTTGTTTTATGTAAACTGGTATTATTTTAATAATTTAATGTGTTCTGCTTTGGTGGGTATGTAGAAGAGTGCCTGTTGGAAATGTATCTATCCGCTCCTCCCCTCCTACCTCCACCCTTGTCTATAATACACCTTAGGCTTCTTTGGATATTTAGTAATACCTTGAGGACATAAATTGGGAGCACAAAGAATCATATCACTTAATTTCATCCAGATCTTTGGCTGGAAGGCTTAGACAATAGCATGTTGACATTGCTTGCCTCTGTATGCCACTGCAGTCTTGGTCCATGGGGATGAGGAGGACTGAGAGGGAGGAGCCCAAGAACAGGCTTCCTACTGAGATAGCCGCTGTCTGTTGTGATGGTTGCTCTGCTTGCAGGACTCAGCTGAGTGCCTGTCCAGACGCTCCTCTGCTGTTCAGATAAGGTAGCAGCAGTGGTAACAGAATGAAAAGCAAAATGCTGCCTTTCCTGCCCTCTCTCGCATTCCTCTTCCCCACTTTTATTGAGTAATGTTCTTTGTAAACAAATAATGAATTGCTAACCTTACTGAGCTCCTTCGAAGAAAAGCTATGATAAACATAGACAATGTATTAAAAAGGAGTATTACTTTGCCAACAAAGTTCCATATAGTCAGAGCTATGGTTTTTCTAGTAGTCATGTACATATGTGGGAGTTGTACCATAAAGAAGGCTGAGTGCCGAAGAATTGATGCTTTTGAACTGTGGTGTTGGAGAAGACTCTTGAGAGTCCATTGGACAGCAAGAAGATCAAACAAGTCAATCCTAAAGGAAATCAGTCCTGAATATTCATTGGAAGGGCTGATGCTGAAGCCGAAGCTCTAGTACTTTGGCAATCTGATGTGAAAAGCTGACTCATTGGAAAAGATCCTGATGCTGGGAAAGATTGAGGGCAGGAGGAGAAGGGGATGACAGAGGATGACATGTGAGATGATTGGATGGCATCACTGACTCAATGGACAGGAATTTGAGCAGACTCTGGGAGATAGTGAAGGACAGGGAAACCTGGTTTGTTGCAGTCCATGGAGTCGCAAAGAGTTGGACACGACTTAGTGACTGAACAATAACCTCCCAGTGCACGAGACGTTGGTTCAATCTTTGGGTTGGGAAGATCTCCTGGAGAAGGAAATGGCAACCCACTGCAATATTCTTGCCTGGGAAATACCATGGACAGAGGAGGTTGGTGGCCTCAATCCATGGAGTCTCAGAGAGTCACACATCACTTAGTGACTGAACTACAATATCACTGATGGGGTGATTTAGGCCCAGGCAGATTGTTTTCATTGGTTTCTTACCCATGAGTTCATGTGGAGTTTGTGCTCACAAACTCACAGTGTTCATTAGAGCATTTCTTGTGGGCCCTGCACTTGGCTCAAGGCTTTGCTTCAATCATTTCATTTCATCATTGTGATAACCACATGTAGGAGGTACTGTTATAGTCACATTTTACACATGAGCATTTACACATGAGCGTATACTTGTCCAAGAGCACTCTGTGAGTGAATTTTGGAGCAGGGACAGTGTTGGCCATCTGACTCCAGAGCTGGCACCTTTCACCATCAGACTAAAGTACCAGATTCTGGACAGCTTGGTCAAGAGCTGGGTCTGAAATGTTGCCTCCTGCTCTTTGGGGAGCAGGTGAGGAGAGAGCCTCACTCACCACTAAGATCTCCTGGAAAAATACCTGGAATTCCTTCTCACTGCTGGTGAAAGAACTGTGCTAGCCCCCAGAGCTGAAGACAGTTCAGTTGACTTGGTGCCCTGTTGGAGGTCAAAGGTGATTGACTTCCACCATTGCTTTTTTCTCATGAACTCCAAGGCCGTTCTGCTTTTACCCATCCAGCTGGCTTGACTTTCTGAATTTTGTGACTCTTCAGTATGGAAACAGGCCCACTGCCTCAGCTGGTGGGGACTGAAAAGCAGCAGGGGAAGAGACTGCTTTCTCATCTGACCTTATTTCTTAAGAAAGTCTGTAAAACTGTAGAAATCTGACAGCTTTAGAATTTATAATTTTAGGAATTTATGTGAAAGGCCAGTAGTCCCTAAGGTAAGCTCACTTCTTTTCCTTTCATGTGCCATACCTGCTCTTGTTCTCATTCTCACACTCTCTCTCAGCAAAGAAATGGAGGTTATAGCAGGGGCAGTGTTAGTAAAACAGATGTTTCATACTTGAAATTGGATGCACTTAACGGTCTTATGTGTTAACCACTCTTAACAACTGTGTTTACTATTGAAACTGGAAATACAGATTTGATTATAGTTTAACCAGCTTTATTTTTGTACTGTTCTCCTGTAAATAGATTGTTTTTAGTTTAAATTTTTGCTGTAAGCCCTTTCCCACTACTTAATTGACTCTTCAGTCACCACTTGCAGTACACATGTCAGCATTCCCATGGACGCTAAGCACACACAATGTAGTTGGCACAAAGGCAGGTTCTCTGTGAATTACTGGACTCTTTCGCTTGCTTTTAATGCTGAAAGTGGGGTCCTTTCTGATTTCCTTCTAGTTTTCTAATGGAGTCTAGGGAGTGTATGTCAGTCTCCCTTTAAAGTTTATCCTAATAGCTCTTGGTGGTCATCATAAAATTACTCATCTGAAAAGTAGCAGATAGCAAGTGAAACGGTGTCCCAGTAGTGTTTGTTTTGCCGCAGCCTAATGATACCTCTGTTTGAGTCACCGAATACTTCCAGAGCATAACCTTTAAAGTGGGTTCCCACGTCTTAATTTGCCACTTGGCACATTTAGTTCTCACAAACTAGAAGCAAATTTTGTTTCGTGAGAAACTGCTTGCCAAGCTTTAATTTAGGTCTTCTTAGAGGATTAATAATGAACTTGTGAAGGGTATGTGAATACTTCTTAGTGACGAAACAGTGGCATTAAAATTCAGCACTATTATCAACAAAAGAGAAAGCGTGGTGTTTGGGAGATACTGAAAAACACCACTGTTAACATGATGATAAGCTTGCAGTTTTGCCTCTAACTAGTATTTGAAAACATTCTCTATATTCCTTTATCAGTCTTATTCTCTTTTAAGAAAACTTTTAGCTATTTATAGAGCATATCTTTGAATAAACAAATGGGTAAAATGCTTAAACATTGTTTAGAAAATTTATGTTAAATTCTTTGAAACTAGATAATGTGTTTGTACTTTTGCTTTTATGGCATTTATCTTTTAAAAGCTTTTACTATAGGTAGGATATGTTTCTCATTTTATGTATACTAAAATTATAATGATTGAACTTGGTTGTTTTATCATTCATTTTTTGATTTCTTGGATTGTTTCTGTGTTTTTCCTTTAAAACACAAAAAACTGAGTTTTTGTTGTTTAAATGGAGTGCCTAAATTTCAGGAATCTTGCCAGCAGGTGGCAAAATTAGTACAACTTTCTGTATGAAGAAAAATAGATTTCAGTTCTGTTCCCTGTGTATTAGGATCTATCTTTCAGCTTCTTTGGCTGGATTTCTTTACCTCCCGCCCTCTGAAATTTGCATCTCTGTTCACCGGATGACCAGAGTACATCCTGAAACTTTAATGGTATGTGACGGTGAATTTCTTAAATAACTAAGGTTTTCAGCAACATTTTTGTTAATGTTTGTCTTTCAGCAACATTTTGTTACCTTCAATTTAGGTAATATATATACATGGACTTAATGAATCAATTGTGGTACACAATTTGTTCATTAATTTTTTTTTAACACTTTCCTTTTCCATCCTTGGGTCTTACTTCCCAGAGAGCCCACTGTAATTTTTTAAAGCATTTCTTTTGTTAACTCAGTTTTGAGAAATGACATGCTTATGTTTTTATTTTATATTTTAGGTATTATTTGCTGACCTTCCCCAATGAGAGATGAGGGTTTATCCTTTTTATATCACCTACTTTCTCTTCCTTCATCTTCCTAATGCAGTTAAATGCAGTTTGTAATTAAATCAGTATAGAATATTTCTGTTACAGTGACAATGGTAATAGCACTTTATGTTCATATTTTAAAGTATTTTATCTTGATATTATGATTTTCTAAGCAGTGCCTTTTAGAAGCCGAATGGATTTTAAATGACAGGATACATATAATAATATATGGAATTTTGCCTTAAAGTTTTTATGAAATAACGTTTAATTCTGGTTGGGAGGGATAAATTGGGAGATTGGGATTGACATGTACACACTACTATATATAACATAGATAATTAATAAGGACCTCCTGTATCGCACAGTCCTTCTCAATACCCTGTAATTACCTATATGGGGGCTTCCCTGTGGCTCAGATGGTAGAGAATCCACCTGCAATGCAGGAGACCTGGGTTGGGAAGATCCCCTGGAGGATGGCATGGCAACCCACTCCAATATTCTTGCCTGGAGAATCCCATGAACTGGTGGGCTATAGTCCATGGGATCGTGAAGAGTTGGACATGACTGAGTGACTAAGCACAGCACAGACCTATGTGGGAAAAGAATTTTAAGAAGAGTTGATATGGGCTTCCCTGGTGATCCAGTGGTTAAGAATCCACCTTGTGATGCAGGGGACACAGGTTTGATCCCTTGTCTGGGATGATCTCATATGCTGAGAAGCAACTAAGCCTGTGCTCTACAACTAAAGCACACAGTGCTTTAGAGCCCGAGAATCAAAACTACTGAAGCTGGAGCACCTGGAGCCTGCAACAAGAGAAGACACCACAATGAGAAGCCTGTGCACCACAACTAGAGAGTAGCCCCTTCTTGCTGCACCTAGAGAAAGTCCTCACGCGTCAGTGAAGTCCCAGCACAGCCAAAGAAAAATAAATAAGAATGGATATATGTTTATCTGATTCACTTTGCTGTACAGTAGGAACTAAAACATTTTGAACCAACTATATTCCAATAAAAAGATGCTTGCTCCTTGGAAGAAAAGTTATGACCAACCTAGACAGCATATTAAAAAGCAGAGACATTACTTTGCCAACAAAGGTCTATCTAGTTAAGGCTGTGGTTTTCCCAGTAGTCATGTAATGATGTGAGAGTTGCACTATAAAGAAAGCTGAGCGCTGAAGAATTGATGCTTTTCAACTGTGGTGTTGGAGAAGACTCTTGAGAGTCCTTTGGACTGCAGGGGGATCCAACCAGTCCATCCTAAAGAAAGTCAGACCTGAATGTTCATTGGACGGACTGATGTTGAGGCTGAAGCTTCAATACTTTGGCCACCTGATGCGAAGAACTGACTCATTTGAAAAGACACTGATGCTGGGAAAGATTGAGGGTGAGAGAAGGAGACTACAGAGGATGAGATGGTTAGATGGCATTACTGACTCAATGGACATGAGTTTGAGTAAACTCCAGGAGTTGATGATGGACAGGGAGGCCTGGCATGGAGTCCATGGGGTCACAAAGAGTCAGATACGACTGGGCGACTGAACAGAACTGAACTGATACTTCAATAAAAATAAAAATCCCTTAATTACATATGAAATAGAATTCACAAATGATAAAACAATTATTTCTCACACAGTTTATTGTGTTGATAAAGCCATTTTTAAAATTGCTAAATAAAGACTAGAATCATGATAAAATATCTTTGATGTTGGATATGTTAGGAATTTAAAAAAAAGCTATAATGGCTTTAAAAGCAAAAACCAACCATTTTCTTGAAGATAAAAAGTTTTTTAGTTAATCTGCGCTGATTTGATTTTTTTAGCAAGAATTTTCATTTAAGAAAGATGGTGGTTCTTATATTTGGTTACAATAATATGATAAAAATGAGATAATCAACAGAAAACACATATTAAATGGCAAGTGTCAATTCTTTTTTTTTTTTTTTTTTGCAAGTGTCAATTCTTAACCCAGTTGCTAATTGTTGCTACGTGGTTGTCTTAGTGTTGTTTACTATGGCTTTCCTCTTGCCTTTATAAATGATCACAAAAGATATATTGTTTCTCATCCAACACCTAGCTCCTATGTACTGTTGAAAGAGAGCTATCTAAGAAGATTTATAGTTCAGATTCTATAGCAAGTCTTATTTTAGGATAATGTGCTTTTCTAGTTGTTTGGGCACCTTTTTGGCTTTTTCCCCGGGGATGTTAATCTTTGGCAGGAAAGAAGAAACTCTAGTTCTCCATAACACCTGACTGCAAACTGCAGCCATAAAGCCTTAGACTGTTAAAACAAACATTTCTCAACCTTATAGCAGAGACTTCCTGTTTTTAAAGCTTTTCTGACCTTCCTAAGAAAAAGACCAATACCGCTGAGGTTACATCCTGTGGTTATTATCATTTAAAAAAAAAAAAAAACTATTGAATTTTTCTCAAGTGTATAAATGATTAATGCACCAAAAAATGTAGATAGCACTGGACAGTGCTATCTTTGCTAGGCCTTCAATAAAAGATAATAGAACCAAGTCAGCTTTTAATGCGTCTCTGTTTGTTCAAGGTCTGCTGTAATTGGAGTGTCAGGAAAATCTCACATTAAAGGGACCTACCCTATTCTGGGGAGTTTCTAAAGGAAGCATTTGGCAGTCATTTCCTTTCACTTGTGAGAATGAACATGCTTTACATTATAGTTGTTTAAACATAGAGTCTGGTGATGGGGCATGCATAGTTTTCACTGTAGAGTTAACTTGCTCTGAAGATTAGAGAGAATGTTCACTGTTTAGGTTTTATTGTTAGAATGAATCAAATGAAGGAAATGTTAGAAAGTTAGCCCATGCCTTCCTTTGTCCTAAGTTGTATTTCCTGCAGCCCAAATATTTGCTTTTTCTAGTCAGTTAAAATTAAACTCGAATGGATGTTCAAATGAATGTCTCCTTCCAAAGAAAAGAAAAGAAACCATCCTGTATTGTTAAGGGCAAACATGCTTAGACTCTGGCTTTTTATTTTTGTTTTAATTGATGTATTAGATGTTTGAGTAGATATTTTGAACTAGAGTCTTTTGACCTCTTTTAGAGAGAAGTGATTGGTTTTTAAGCAGAAAAGTACTGGATCTTTAATGCCACTTGCGATGTTGAATCTGGCAAATGGTACTTATTTAATGTTTTGAAACTTTTGCATTTATATTTTTCCTTAAATAACTTGGTGATTTAAAAAGAGTTCAGTTTATTGGCAGCAATAGCACAAGAGAAAACATACAGCAAAAAAATTTTTTTTTTAGGAAAAGGGCAAAACAGTGTTTTGGATTTGTAAGCATTGTCTGTTTAATATTTTAAATTCTTGATATGATGATTCCAGCTGGAGATTTTAGTTGTCTTAAGATTACTTCCTATAAACTTGGCTGGATCTCCACACTGATTTTTATCACATATTGTCAGGCCCTATTCTAAACATCCTGTCAAGGTCCTGAGATTCTGAGCTGTTCCTTATACAGAACTCTTTGTTTCTTATTCATAACACTTTTCCAAATGAGAAATCTCTCCTCTTAACTGTATTTTTGTCCTCAAAGTATCACTGTGATGGAACATTATAATTTCATCTATACAATCTGAGATCTCTAGTAAGTTTTAAAAATAGAGATGAAAATGTCCTTAAAAATATTTAAAGCAGATGCTGTCTTAGAGGTCTGTCTTCTCTCAAGATATGTTTCACATCCCACATCCATGAGAGGGCCACACACTTGCAAAAACTAAAACCTCCATATCTGGCCTTTGATCAGCTTCCTGTGTCAGAAGAGTTTGCAGCGAGTGCACACTGGAGCCAGTGCTTCATTTCTGCTCACTGTTCTTAGAAAAGCAGGATTTGGTGTGCTGCATGCTGTTTGTTTTTTTCTTCCTTTCTTTCTAGGAATATATTTTAATAATGTTGATGATTTTGTTCTTTATGAAATAGCATCTTAAATATTTATTAGCAATTTATCACTCAAACATATACTTGAGTCTGTATTGGGAAGTGGAAAACAAAAGGAAACCTGTAGTTTAATGTCCACTCTTAATCTTGTACCTATGCATTTAATTTGGAGTATGTGATGTTCATAGTTTTACCCAAGGTTAGCCTCCCTGATTTGTAGAATATGATTTATTTCTAGTTAGTTTAAAAGAGTATATTAAGTTTCCAACAGTATCCAGGTTGAAATTAACTCAGATTTATTCTGAAATGTAAAAGAGTAGGTATTAGGATTCTGGCATTAGAGACATAAGGATTCACTTTCCCCCAATAATTTGGAATAGTTGCCTAATTATTGCATCACACATGTGAATGGTTCTCTGTGTGAGTCTTTTTCTGTGTATACAATGATCATCACCATCCTAGCTGGTTTGTTTTAATGTTTCTGTTCTTCTGTACTGTACCCTTAACTACGGAGCAACTGTGTGATTTAGTTGTTAAATGTTGGCTGAATGGAAAGTGATGTGATTAATGAATGGGATAGGTAATTAGGGAGGCTTCCCAGGTGCAATAGTTGTTAAGAAATCCACCTGCCAGTCAGTGCAGGAAACTCAAGAGATGTGGGTTCAATACTTGGGTTGGGAAGATCCCTCTGGAGAAGGAAATGGCAACCCACTCCAGTATTCTTGCTTGGAAAATCCCAAGGACAGAGGAACCTAGTGAGATACAGTCCAAGGGGTCTTAAAGAGTAGGACACAACTCAGCAACTGAACTTGCACACATAGGTAATTAGGTACAAAAGGTATTTTAAAAAATCACATTAGTAAACCTTGATTTACAGTTAAGACTTGCAAAGTATGTATTAGATGGTAGTTAGCTATTATTAAACAATATGTTATTCAGTAGTGCTAAAAACTGAGAACTATATTATGTTTAATGTGCTAACTCTGATATCACATACATTTTAGGGTATGTCATGATTTCCTTTAAAAAGAAAGGGCATACTATTAATTCTTATACCAATAGAGTAACGGGAGTTCCTGAGACTAATTTGGGGAAGCCAGGACATGTTGGGGAGGAATATTTTGATTTTGTTGAGGATGATTTGAGAGTGTCTGTGGAATGCTGTGTGGTTGAGTCCAGAGGGAATTTGCAAACTGAATCTGTGACTAAGGAGCAAGCTAAGGGCTAGAAAAATGAAATCTTGTCATAGAGGCATCTTGGGAGTAAATCTTCTCACCCATGAGAGATACCAGGGTGTGATGAGAAGAGACTGGACACTGACTGCCTGTATTTAGGAGCAGTCATGGCAAGAAACAGAGAGCCACCAGGTCTTAGGAGATCCAGGAGAGTGTGTAGTGCAAAGCTCAGGCAAACCACCAAGTCGCACATAGGGGGATGGGGCCTGCTCTTGGGAAGAGTGCTGGAAATTGGCCTACTTTTTTTGGAGAGCAGTTTGGCCCAGTCTTTTTGACTGAAAAGTGCACATTCATTGAACTAGAGATTTTAGTATAGAAAGGCTATACTAAAGTGACAGCACAAAGTGTGTTGTAGTAATTAAGGACTTGTTAATTACAGTACTCCCACACAATAGAATTTTGTGTTAATGGTCTGTTGCAATCTGAGGGAAGCAAGATGCCATATAGGAAGAACAGTAGAATTTTATTATCATGAAATAAAAATCAATAGTGAGCCTCTAGACGAATGAATATATATGTTCTTAAATATTTGTGAAAGTTTGTGTGCAAATGTTCTAGAGGAGAGTCCCCAGAGAGAGAGACTTCAGCTTGTTGAATGGGATTGCTTGGGTTTTCTGTAGGAACATATAATAATCAATACATCCAAAAGGGCTTCAAAAAGAATTATATATTGGTATTTTTCTTTTGAAAACTGTTTTGAAAAGTTTTGTTGTGTGGCGCCATTTTGTGAATTGGAAGAGGGAAAGAAGTAGATGTTTGCTTAACATCATATATCCACAGTCTCCATAGTCATGCAAAGCAAAACCTCTGCATCCTAGGAGAGTATGCACACATTGCTGACAATACCAAGACAGCCCTTGCCTTGCTTCTCATTTGCTTGATTGATTTTGGTAATCTTTTGACACTTTGATTCTTAGGTGAGCCAAATTACTTGATCTGAATGATTTTATAAAAGAATGCTATAAGAATGGATGTTGATTGACTCCACTTGAGACAGACCTCTCTAATTCTTGCTAGATGAATGTTATTTTTAAACTTTCATGTAAAAATGTCATCTCCTTTCCCTTTGGTTGTTTTAAGGAGTGGTCCAAAGCTGCTGTCTTTCGACCATGTGGCCACAAGTCTTCTGTCTATGACAGAAGCAGGGTAGCAGAGAGAGGAAGGCTTGGTAGTTGTTCAAGGTTAAGGTTCTGGAATAACCTGAGCCCTGTTCAACTGTTACCTGCTAAGGTTATACTTGACATTTCCCCTGCTTACTGTTCCCGGTCATAGCTTTAATGTTAGTTTAACTAGACTTTGTATTTAATTATAACTGTTAGGGTAAAGTCAGATGTCAGCTCACTTTGCTGCATGCTGAGGCCTGTAGAATACTAGTGCTTTGCTTCTAACCACATCTGTTGTCTCCTCTCATTATCTGTTAATGGTGCTCAACTTGACAGGGTTGTTTTGATAAATGAAGAGTGTTCTAAAACCCGGAGCTGGAATTTACATGGAATGGAACTTAGAACAAAAGGAAGCAAGACTTGTGACATAGACAAGGCTGAGGTAAACTGTGGGAACCAAGCAGTGCCTTGTGAAATGCTGAAAATAACAATGAAGCTTAATTTTGGGGGTGACGATGCGGAATACTCAATATTTTTTCATTCATCTCACGCGTTGGCTTTTTCTTGTGCTGGTGTGCAGGACATCTGAGAAACTGTTGTTGTAAGAACTTCCCTTTCTTATCTACAGATCCCTTAATTTACAAGCCCACATTAATGATGTTTAAAATGAATTCTTCACTTTGAGGAGTTGGAGAGGGCAGTTTTGGAATGTCTGTCATCAATGACTAGGAGTCCTCAGGGCAAAAGAATTTTTACAAAGGCTCCCTTATCAGGGAAATAGAGTTGTTTTAGAGAGGAGATAACTGAAAATAAAGAAAAAGCTAGGTGTACACTGAGGGGTCAGGATCATACCCTTTCCCCCACTTAGAGTAGAATTTGGTGGTACTTTTGCATTCAGAGAAACTTAAAGACAAACTAGTATATAATGTACTTTCAAACTGTTACATTCTGTTTATGTTGCTCTCTGTGTGCGTACAGGATTTGGTAGTCTATCCAGCTTACCCCTTGTGGTTTGCCCCTTGCTTAAATGCCACAGAAGTAGGAAGAACTTGTCTTGAATATGTTAATGATGACATCTGTACCTCACTGACTCAAGATAAAAATTATGGCTTGCAGATAGGTTTGGATCTTAGTGTTTTTGTGAGTTATCCTAGGCATAGTTATTTATATCTCTATAAAGTGGGGATAAAAATCTTTATTATACTTTTAATTTTTTGATTTGCATAGATGCTATTTATTTGAGAGAGGCTTTTTTTGTGCCAACAACTGTGCAGAGAATATGCAAAATGAGTAGAACAGGGTTGTTGCCCTCAATTCAGTTATTCATTTCAAAGATGTGTGTGCTTGACGCCAGGTATTTGATGATGAGCAAACATACAGAACTTTCTCTGATGGAACATTAATCAGAAAGTCACACCAATGAGTTACAAACTGAGATAAATGCTCTCAAGGAATGAACTCAGTTCCCTGAGAACTTATAACAAAGGAACTTGACCTAGAATGGGGCCTCAGAGGAAGCTTCTCTGACATTTGACATTTGATACTTGACCTGAAGTCTGAAGGAGTAGGCTTTAAACTGTGTGTGTGTGTGTGTGTGTGTCCAGGAGGGGTGGTGGGGGCTTGGGGGATTGGGGATGGCAGGGGATATTTCTTTTCTAGTGGGAAAAGGTAGTGATGACTTTGGTTGAAATCCTAACACCTTGGGGAAATTGAAAGACTTGGTGTAACTAGAAAGTGGGGGGCTGGGTGTGGATGGCTTAGCAGAGGGTGCAAGCCTGGGACAGAACAGAAGTGCTGTCATAAAGTGCTGTCAAAGCATTTAGAATTTTCGTGAGACTGTATGAATTTAGAGCAGTTTGGTGGGATGAACCAGCAGTTTTTAAAGTGCTGCAGACCAGAAACAAAACAAAGAAAACACCTGTCTCCTCTGGTGCTACCTTCTGTCTAGACAGAGCTGGTGGGAAAATGGAAGTGTGTCCCAATACAGGAGTGGCTTTTGTTGCTAGGCTTTAGGATTGATTTCATTTCTGACATGGATGGAGTGATCTTAGAGCTGCTTAGTTATGAGGTGGGTTTCAAGCTGCAGGTCCCCTCAGGTGATCGTAGCAAGGATGGTGTTAAGGGGAGCTGATAGCCGATCTGCCCTTGTGTGGGGATCGTCTCTGATTTGTCCTCATCACAACAACATTTCAGGTGGCAAAGGCATTATGCCTCCTTAGCCCTCGCTCTCAGGACATGTGCTCTGTTAGTAGTTTTAGAGAGAGATTTCTGTCTCCTGTAGAACAACCTGAGTTTTATTTAAAAGAAATCAGAATGATGTTTAACAGCAAATGTGCAAGTCAGTTTGGTTATCTGTGCCAGTGAGGGCAGGATCTAGGTTCTTCTCTGTGCTTCTCCTCCACCCCTAATGCCACCCCTTGTTGAGAAGCTTTGGGCAAATCACTTAATCTAACATTTGCCAATTGGAAAGGGTACCTAGAAATTCAGCAGTTGGACCTTGGAAGATCCAGTAACATGTATAAAGCTGTTTGTGAGTTACATGAAACTTGCCTGGAAGGTGAAAGGTGTAATATTAAAGACACCAAGAGTGATCAGTTAAATTTTGAGCTTGTAGCTTTCAAATTTGAGTTGACACTGGGTTAGTTTAATAATTTGAATTTATGTTCCATAGGTATGTATTTAAAAAAATTTTGCTGTAGAGTATCTTATTCAGCAGGACAAAATGATTGTGGCTGTTGTTGGTGGGGAATACATGTTTTGAACATAGTTTAAACTTTGGGTAAATTTGAGCAAGTTGATAGATATTTACCAGATTGTGGGTGAAGAAGAAACCATTTGAAATTTACTTTTGGTAGTTCTATTTAGATGCCCATAACAATGGAATTAATAAGGGGTCTGGAATCTGGTAGCTGGTGGATTGTATGTTTTTTTAAGGCCACATGGCAAGGTAAGTGTATTCATTTTGTTTCTTTATTAGATGGATTTCAATCAAGTCTAGTTTAAGCTCTGCCTTGTCTAGCAGATGGATCTTTATTTTCTTGGGGAAAGAAGATTGGAGAGAAGACTTTTAAACAAATAACTTATAGAGAATTCTTAACCTTAAGGAAAATTGGGGTCAGAAATGTTGTTTGACATCAAAGGATGATTCTTCCTCTTGTGCTTCTTTGAAACAAATGTTCACCGTGTCTGTGATTGTTGGTTATTGTTGGCATTTGTTAGACGTCAGAGGTGGTTGGCATTAGCATTCCTGGCAGAAGCAGAGGCAGCTCTAGGATGTGTGAACTGCTGATCACTCACGGGGATGCGCTGCCTCTTTTATATCTTGCTTGCAGATGCATTTTCTAGCTGACCACGCTATTAAGAGCTGCCATCAATCACACAGTCTCCCAGTTCCGGCTGTTGGGAGGGAAGGGAGGTCTGGAGGGAGGGGAGGCTGGCTGAGTTGGTCCGGAGATACAATTGCCGCCGCTTTGTGTGTGCGCGCGCCCGCGGTGGCGGCGGGCAGGGGCTCGCGCGGAGCGGGCCGGGCTCCAGCCCGGGTTTTGCCGGCCACCGCCGCCGCCGCCGCGGGGAGGCCGCTCTTTCTCTCCCGGCGTCTGGGTCACAGGCATGTGGCAGTGTCGGCCCGGCCGCCCGGGCTGAAGGAGCCTGAGCCGCGGCGGCCGCTTCCTCCAGCCGCGGGCGGGGCCCGGCGCGGCCACCGCCTCCCGGAGCCGCCGCGTCGCGGGGACCTGAGCCCGCGCCCGGCTGCCCCTGCGGCCGCCCTGGCCTCCTTTTGTTTAGCAAGTGCATTTCACGCCCTGAGCACCTGCCCATCCCGCCGGTGCCCGCCGGCCTGAGTTTGCGAGGGGGCTCTGCACCGGAGGACGAGGAGGAGGAGAGGAGGCCCGAGAGCTCAGCTGCGGCTGCGACCCGCCGCAGGCAAGTGGCCGGCCCCTCTGGCTGCGAGGGCAGCGCGGGTCTTGGGCCAGGAAGTTGGACAGCTGCGGGCACAGGGGCTCTCGAGGTGGGTGGACGGTAGCCTGTGGATTACCCCAGTGTGTGATGACCCCAGAGAGAACAGCTCGGGCATTACCGGGAATGGCGGTGGCTTTCCAGGAATCTGGAATAGGTATCAGTTGTGTCCCATGGCAGTTCTGTTGGGCTCACTAGTTTGTTTTGTTTTTTAAATTGTCAAAACTCTAGAAATCCCAGTTAAATAAACCAATTAAGAAACTTGTTTAGGGCAGAGATATACTTTTTTTTTTTTTTAGAAAGAGTGTGTGTGTTCTTTAAAAGGAAAACTGAAGATGAGCAGTGTGTAATCTAAAAGCCGCTGTTTGATTAGGAGCTTGACTGCTTACAATGGAGTAAATTTAGGTTTAAAAATAAAGTGAATTGGATGGACTTGGTTATAAAGTAATTTAGGACTGCTTAGGTGACAAAAATAGTTTGTTTCCTGGATCCAAAATACTCTTGTTTTACCAGGTTAGCTAAAACGCAAGGATGGTTTTGAAGAAGATTGGTCTAAGTTTAAACTGTTATTTTTTTCCTCCCCGGGTTTGAGGCGATGACTTCCCGACCCCTCCCCAGTTTGCTCAGACCTTGCTCTGTGGTTGAAGCTGTGGGGAGACCTGCCTGACCACTTTTTGTTTGCTGAGAAAGAAACTTGCAGTTGGTCCCTTGGGTTTACTCTCTCAGCCTTTCACCTTCCTGGCCCACTGGTGCCTACGCTCTCTTTGGGGGGTGGGGGATGTTTGGCCGAAGGCGTCCTCTCAATCATATGGAAATTTAAAAAAAAAGGATGTGAATGAGCACTGAGGTCAGTAGATTAGTTTTCCCCTTTGGTATGTGTCTGTGCTTTAAGTCTGAGACCCTGAGTGTATGTTGAGAACAGAGTTGACAGAGCCCTTAAAGTCGTGTGCCCACAGCTCTAGCCTTTCTTACTTTTTCTTTTTCCTTCCTAGGAGCTCCAAATTTAAAGTAGACATGATTTGAAACCATACAGACGGGAACAATGCCCCATGTAAGCCCGTTGATCTGGGGCAATTATTTCCAGATGCACAACCCAAACTCTCCATTTTTATGTGCGTGTTAGACTTGGGCTGTGAGAGGCAATTGCCTTTCTGAAAATGTACATTGCCTAGTTAACTAACAGAAGGCAGACATTTTAGAGGCTTAACAGCAACTTCGCAATAGTATGGGAGCTGCAGTTAGAAGCCTTGTGTTTGTTTTTTTCCAACTCTGTAATTTAGTAGTGTTTAAACTATTTTATAAAGATCTCTGGGACCAGTGAAAGGTGGTTTTCAGTCCAGAGCACTTGAGTGCTCATTGTGTTCTGGCAGGCCTTGGTGCTTGGCAGGCTGTGCTTGAAATGTTATTTGATCTGGTTGCATGAGAGAATGGACTAAGATTACATTTCTGCCTTCCCTGTGGCCGTTGAAAGCGATGCATCAACGAGTCCTGTTCAGTAAC
Organism: Odocoileus virginianus; assembly: GCF_023699985.2. Classification (NCBI taxonomy): domain Eukaryota; kingdom Metazoa; phylum Chordata; class Mammalia; order Artiodactyla; family Cervidae; genus Odocoileus; species Odocoileus virginianus. Next base: position 34,609,528 of record NC_069684.1, on the reverse strand, counting down.
ATATTTAAAGACTTAACCTACATCCATTCACTCTTAGAAGGTTTCCAGCAAAAGGCCGTTTAGGTTTTTGTCTTGTTTTGTGGTTTTGCATTTATGAATTGAGGCGAGAGCTGACGTAATGTAGTCGTACCACTTCCTTTGTGTGTGTGTGGGTTTTTATAGCCTATAGGATATGTTCCAGTCTACGTGGTTGTGATGATTCCTGAATGCTAGAATGTGTATGTATTTTCACATGCAAGTGCCCTGAGCCATGTGCCAATTTATTTTTTTAGCTTGTAGGTCTGCTGAGGGGGAGTGTCGTGGTGAACCCCAGCCAACTTATCTGGAAGGTCCAGTGAATGGCCTGTGTGTTATGTAGACTAGCTCTTCATTTTAATTAGTGCAACTGTGTACAGCTGTTGGGTCAGACTGCGTTGGCTGCTCCTGCAGGGTAGTTTTATCTTACACTGGAGGTTTTATGGACTTGTCTGGCTGTGTTTCTTAATCCCTCTCCCACTGCCACTGTGCTTGCTTTTAAGCAAATGCTAGAACAAGACAAGCTTTTGTTTACTCGTGTAATAGTTTACTTGTGAGGGATTTATTTTTGGTTTTGAGGAAATTGGTAAACCATGTAATTTAGCAGTAGGTATTACATTTACTATGCTTTTCCAAGGTCAAAGGGTTTTGCTTGCTATTGTGTTAGTCTGAGTAGCCAATGGAACCATCCATTTTATAATGACATAGGAAGCCTGCTTTTTTTTAAACTGGGTCTTTGTTTGCTATTCTAGGATTAGTTTGTAAAACTCAGAATAAATGTTAGCTCAGTGAAGATAACATGGCTAAAATGTTTCTCCCTGTCTCTTACCTCTTGTTACACTTACCAAGGGGACTAAGAGAACCTTTGATGCATAGCAGTTTGGCCAGGGGCTAGATGATTAACACAGAGATTCAGAAATGTCTCTGTTCAGGGCTGTGTGTGGCTACCTGTGTTATTTTTAAATGTGCTTTTGGCTCTAAGTTACTGGAAAGTATTTACTGTAAGATTGAGTAGCTTTGCGTCTCTGGCTTTTCAGGCTGGAAAGTAGACTGTGATCTGAATGACATTTTCTTAATGGTTTGGTCTTTTTACTGTCTGCCTTTGTCTTGAAGAGATGCTGACCAGCATGGTTTCCAAGACTGTCCACCATATTTTTAAAATGAGAAAAAGTCAAAAAGCAAAATTGACAAATCTGTTTATATATAAAGCTAATGTGAGGCCTTTTTAGTGGCCCATTTTACTGATGGAAGAACATGGGGGATGTGTTGTTGGAGGGATTTGTGGGGGTAGTGTTGGGGACTGGGGTATAGTTGGCAGAGAAAGGAAGCTGGTTCAGGTTGAGATATTTCTTTAACCCATTGTAGAAATGTGTCCTTCTTAAAATAACCTGAAATGAGGAAAGAGAGTGCAACGTCTTCTGGAAAATGTAATAATTTCAATGTAACATCATAAAATGTTTTCCTTAATTAAAAGAAATCAAGACATTTAGATTGGCACCAAAGAGTTCTGAATAAAAGGAAAAATAGAAGCATAGTAAGTATCCTAAATCCAGACAGGTTATTTCAGAAGTTTATTCATATGTATTTGACCGTATTTTTAAATCCCAAATTTTAATGGTGATTAGCATCATAGACTTGCCCTCCAGAATCTTTTAATTCTCGATATAGTTGATACACTTACATATTTGTAATGAAAGGTAGAAAAGCAGTAGTTAGATTTAATTAGTAGGAAAAATCAGCATATTCAAATTTTAATGCTGTCACTTGGAAGTGCTGCTGGTATAATTAATCAATTTATTCATTATAAGTTGGTGGTAAATAGCTCAACTGTGTTCTAATCTCAGTTCTACCACTCTTTCACTGTGAGACCTAGGATAAGTTATTTGTTAGCCTCTTTGTGGGAAAAATGATGTCTACCTCAGAGGGTGTGCAAAATGCTTAGGAAAGTGCCTGACACATAACGACAGCTGGTGCTTAATATAGTGAACACTGTCTATGCTCTAGGTATTGCTTTGGTGGCTAAAGATACAAACTAGATGAAGCCCCTGTTCTCAACAGCACTTACGTTCCAGTGAGGGAAGACCCTCACTGGAGGTGAGGGTGATGATTCATATAACTTCCAAAGATAACTTCAGGTCATGCCAGTGAGTTTTAGTTTAATATGAGATGTTTACTCTTTAAGCCATTGTTTTATTTTTCCTTGATAAAATTGTTTCTCATACTATTTGATGATATAGCCATTGTTAACATGTTTTGGTTCATAGGTGGAATAGAGAAGGAGGAAGAGACTTTTTCTGGGAAAGGGAAAAAAAAGGAACAAAAAAGAAGCATAGGGATTTGTCAGTTTAAGCACCCAGTAGTAGAAGGGAAATGTTAACTCATGGTCCATCCATAAGAAAAAATATTATGCAACCACTAAAAATCATCATGATGTAAAAATTTAATATAAAGCTCAGTGGGAAAAAACCGTAGATGCCAAACTGTTCTGCAGTGTGATTCCCGTTATGTGCACATCCACATTTACTCACAGAGGCTAATAAGGAAAAAAGATTAGAAAGGAACACGCCAAACCTTAATAGTGCTCATCCCTGGATGATGGGATTAGGGGTGACTTCATTTCCTTAATATTCTGACTTTGAATGAATTGTTTAATTCTTGCAGGTCTAAATGCCTCTAAGGTACTAGGGAGGAGACCTGAGGCTTAGAGTAGTTGAGCAGTTTGACCAAGGCCTGCAGCTGGTCAGTGGGGAGGTCAGGATTGCAAGCCAGAGACTGAACCCTGTTCTTTCCTAGACCCCATTTCATCCTATTAGAGGTGACCTCTGTGAAAGGGCTTCCCCTGACCTTTCTGCTCACACCTGTGGCCCAACCAGCTTTGACAGTTGTTTTTGCTACCAGAGGGCCCTCACTGAATCTCACGCAGGAGGAACTAGTGCTGAGGTGATGCTGTGCATGAAGTTATTAGAAAGGGAAAGCTGATGTTATGAGGAGAGGAGGAAATGGAAGAATGATTTGAGTGAAAGAGGTCTGAAAGGTAAAGCAATACAAAGGGGATAAAGGGAGGAGGATGGTGCTTCAAAGTGTGTAGGATGTGACAGTAGAATCACACATTCTAGGTTTTGCACTAAAGAATGAGAACTGAGAAAACACTATTGAAAAAAAGTACTAACCGATTACTTAATCAGGAGTCAGTGGTACTCCTGAGGAGTTTTTGAACAGAGCAGCCCAGGAGGTGGAGGGTGGCCTGCGATGGTGGAAGCTTGTTTGTAGTTGGTAAGGAAACGTTGAGAAGTTTGGTAGCCAGGGAAGGAATGATAGAAGGTGGCTGAAAGAGGTTACAGGTTAATGGCATTAACTGGTTGATGCATTAAGGAGGTTAATGGCAGTTTGTCTATAGGTAAGATTTTATGATGATTCATATGACAGTTTTCTTCAGGTTTTCACGATAAAATGAAGTAATGGATGTGAATTGCTTTAGAAAGAAGAAAACATTTTGATTTTAGAGGATTAGTCGGATGTTACTTGTGAAGAGTTTTAAGAATATGGTAGGTAAGTCTGGGGGGGATCCTTTATAAAGCTAAAATATTTTTGCCAGTATAGATCAGAAATAATCTTTTGGTTCTAAAGATGAACAATTAGATCTGTTTGTCATGTCTTGTTTCCACAAAGTGAATCAGCTTTTGCAGTTGCAGTTGAAAAAAAAAAGGGTCAGTTTGTGACTGTTTCACTTCAGAGGAACAAAATAGACTTGAATATATTGTACATTTGAAAAATTGCTTAAGTCAAACGCCTCCAGATGGTGTGTGCTGCTGTGTTCACAGCTGTATTTACCTCAAGCTCACCAGATTATCTTCTAATAATTTAAGAATAGCTGGTTAGAAACAGTGATATTGTCAAGTCTCTGCTGCTTTTGAACCTCAGCAGCAGTAGTAGCATGACCTATATGCCTTTAGTAAAATGCCACGTGAAATTACTTCCTTCCTTCCTTTTGCATTGTTTTCAGAATTTTTTCTTGGTCCGATTTGTGCTTTGCACAGACAGCCATAGTGCTTACATATAGCTGCCAACGACCAGGTTCTTTTCACGTGGTCTCAGGGGTGAGATTGGAGAATGGCTTTTGATTAGCTTTAAAATATATTTTTGTTGTCTTACTAATAACCTTTTTAATATATTAAATATATACAGTTGATACTTTAGCACATATAGTATGGTGAGCATTCTGTGTTTTTTGATGTTACCAACCAACAACAAAAAAAGACAAAAACTCTTTTAATACTTACATCTACTTCCCAATATAAATGCGTTTTTCTTTTACAAGGATTTAATAAAAGTTATTTTGGAAGAACTCAGATTACTAAGTCTTAAGTTTTTTGGCCACATGTCCTACTGTATGTGTGCTTAGTGGAAGAAACAGTTTTCATGAATTAGATGTAAAATGTAGACAAATAGTTTGAAACATTATCTAGGAATTTTAAATATGTGAGCAGGGATGGTAAGAAAGACAAACACATTTTTTATTAATGGACCAAAATTATGTAGAAAAACATACCAAGATCAAACCATTTAAACAGTTGTTTTCTCCTTTTGGTTCTAGATATTAGCTCTTACTGTTGTCTTTTTTGTGTGTGTGGATATCTTGTAATGAGGAAAATTATGTAGAATACTTTTTACCTAAGTGTGTACTCTTTGACTGGGCTTCCTAGGTGGTCCTCCCAATGCAGGAGACATGGGTTTGATCCCTAGGTCAGGCAAATCCTCTGGGGAAGGAAATGGCAACCTACTCCAGTATGCTTGTCTGGGAAATCCTATGGACAGAGGAGCCTGGTGAGGTACAGTCCATGGGGTCGCAAACAGTCGGACATGACTTAGTGACTCAATAACAACATATTCTTTTGACTATCTACCTGGGCAGTATCTCTTTCATGGGCTGTGCTCTTTCCACAGAGCATAATTCTCACATTGAATAGATAAGGGTAAGTGTTCAGCAGTGGAATGTTCACCTTTTTAAAAAACACATTAGATGTGCAGGGAAGGAAGTAGAGCAATTAGTGTTCACTCTGAAGTGTGTGTGGGGGGGGCAGGAGCAGGGTAAGTTTTGATCTTTGAATGGAAAGGAAGAATAGAAAGTGCTGGAAGAAAGTAATGTCTAAAGCAGTCCTGCCTTTTTTGGGGAAAGCTTTCTTCAGTTTTGTGAACAGGCTTAAATTGATTACATGAACATTTATTATTGGATAAGTAAATATTTTATTTATGTGATACATAAAATACTAAAAATTAAGCCACTATTTAATAAATTAATTAAATCAATAGAATTTATTACAGGGAACAGTTTTAATTTTATAGAAAAATGGAGTGCAAAGTACAGAATCTCCACTTGTACAGTCTCTTTCCACCCTGTTGTCCCTCTCATTAACATCTTATGTTACTGTGGCATGTAGAGTTGATGACACAATATTGATACCTTACTGTTAACCAGAGAAGCAGAAGGCAAAGGAGAAAGGAAAAGATATATCCAAATGAATGCAGAGTTTCAAAGAATAGCAAAGAGAGATAAGAAAGCCTTCCTCAGTGATCATTTCAAAGAAATAGAGGAAAACAATAGAATGGGAAAGATTAGAGATCTCTTCAAGAAAATTAGAGATACCAAGGGAACATTTCATCCAAAGATGGACACAATAAAGGACAGAAACTGTAAGAACCTAACAGAAGCAGAAGAAATTAAGAAGAAGTGGCACGAGTACACAGAAGAACAGTACAAAACAAGGTCTTAATGACCAGATAACCACGGTGGTGTGGTCACTCACCTAGGGCCATACATCCTGGAGTGTGAAGTCAAGTGGGCCTTAGGAAGCATCACTATGAACAAAGCTAGTGGAAGTGATGGAATTCCAGCTGAGCTATTTCAAATCCTAAAAGGTGATGCTGTGAGAATGCTGCACTCAATATGCCAGCAAAGTTGGAAAGCTCAGCAGTGGATACAGGACTGGAAAAAGTCAGTTTTTCATTCCAATCGCAAAGAAAGGCAATGCCAAAGAATGTTCAAACTACCGCACCATTTCTCATTTCACATGCTAGCAAGGTAATACTCAAAATCCTTCAAGCAGGGCTTCAACAGTACGTGAATCAAGAACTTTCACATGTACAAGGTGGATTTAGAAAAGGCAGAGGAGCCAGAGATCAAACTGCCAACATCTAGTGAGTCATAGAAAAACCAAGAGGATTCCAAAAAAACATCTACTTGTGCTTCATTGACTACACTAAAGCCCTCAACTGTGTGGATCACAACAAAACGTGGAACCTCTTGGTTACCTGTGTTCCTCATTTGGCAAAAGATTTCATTTTATGGAGAGAAAGAGATACTTAGAATTTTTTAAAATAAACTCATTCTGGCCTAAGGTCCTTCCTTATTTGCTTTTGGTGGTTGTTCAGTCGTTTAGTGGTGTCCAACTCTTTGCAGTGCCATGCAGCACACCACACTCCTCTGTCCTCCACTGCCTCCTGGCGTTTTCTCAAATTCACATCCATTGAATCTTACTTGCTAGATACTTGCATCTATGTGATAGTTACTTATTGGAGATGAACATCAACCTGACTGTGCCCTGTGCCTCCCCACAGCCTTGCTGCTGAAGATGATTTGAATAGGTTCTCCTGGGGGTTACGCAGATCATTCATTCCTTTGTCAAGGGTTCTTAACTTTCTTTTTGTCAGAGACTCTGTTGAATGTTGGTGTAAGCTGTGGTTTTTCCTGCAGAGCAGAACTGTGAACATTTGCCTGCATGTCCTCAGTACACAGTTGCAGGTCATTTATGGAGCTCCTGCAGCCTATCCATAGGTGGGAGCTCATTTAGGAACTCCTCTTCTAGGGAGCCTTACGTCTCTATTTAAATTACCAAGAATCTTGTGTATTTTTTATTTTGGGTAGATTTGCTTTACTTGAATAGTGTGGTGTGAGTTCATTGACCTGTCTGGAGCCTGTGGAATTGCTGTTTGTGTGTCCTGAGCGGTTTATCCAGGACTTCCTGAGGGTGCTCTTGGCCACGGCAGACTGCTGTCTCTATGAGGACACAGAGGAGAGCCTTTTCTCAGCTCTCAGTTCCAGGAGGAACTTACCTCCGCCTGAGCCTGTGGTTTGTTTCTGACTTCCAGATTTAGAGTCCTGTGATGAATCAAGTTTCTTCTGAGTTATCTGCTGATAAAATGTTGTCTACATCTAACAAAAGGCATAAATGAACCGACATCTTTCTCATGGTTTCATTTTCTCAGTCCTCCCTCTCCCCCTTCAATTTTCCTTTGTCCCTAAAAAGAGAGAAACAACATAGTAGTGTACAGTTAGAATACAGGCACTGTACCCCACATGATCCGTGAGACCTGCAGTGTGGCCTGAGGGAGTGGGTGTCAGCCCTGTGTGCTCAGAGCCCTCTTCTAAAAAGCGTTCCTACTTTGTGTGGCTGCTGTGAGGGTGACACCAGAGAGTGCTTAGAGCAGTAACTGGTCCAGGTAAATGCTGACTACATCTTAGCTACTTAGTTATGCATCCAGTTCCCTCATCTATTTAAAATTTGTATTTTATGAATATCAGTAAACTGCCTTAAGTAAGCCCTTTTAAAAGTAAGCCATGTTTTACACTCCCCTGAAGATTTATATTTGTATAAATAGACATTTTATGTATTTTTATATAAAATTTATACAAAGGTTTAATTTCTGCCTGAAGACAGTCATTAAGCGTGTCATGGAGGAGAGTGAATTAGCGACTGAACAACAAAGGAGAGTGCTAGGTGCTGAATTGTGTTCTCCCCAGTTTCAGATGGGCTTCCTAGGTGGCGCTAGTAGCAAAGAATCTGCCTGCCAATGCAGGAGACGTGAGATGCCGATTTGATCCCTGGGTCAGGAAAATTCCCTGAAGGAGGAAATGGCACCCCGCTCCAGTATTCTTGCTGGGAGAATCCCATGGACAGGAGCCTGGTGGGCTACAGTCCACGGGGTTGCAAAGAGTCAGACACAACTGAGCGTATGAGTACCCACACCCAAATTTCATATGCTTATCCTAACCCACAATATTTTGGTATTTGGAAGTGAGTCTTTGGGAGGTAATCAGGTTTAGGTGAGGTCATGTGGGTGGGGCCTTTTGGTGGGAATAGTGTCCCTGTTTGAAGAGAAAGAGTGTGATGTCTCACCCTGCCATGTGACGGCACAATGAGAAGGTGGGAAACTGAGTGAACTGAATTGGCTGGGACCTTGACTTTGGACTTCCCAGTCCCCAGACTGGGTGAAATACATTACTTTTCTTTAAGCTACCCAATCTGTGGTATTCTGGTATTGTGCTTGAGCAGACAGTAAATTTCATACATGAAGAGTAGAAGGTGATCGTTAGCTTATCACAGAGACAGATTTTTGAGAGGGAAATGGGGATGATGCTTCTGTTTGCAGAAGGCTTTACCCTTCCTGGCCTTCCTGACCTCTGGTTGGTTCTCACAATACCTTTAGAAGGCAGCAGAACAGATGCTGGCTTCTCATGTGAGAGAGCCAGGTCAGGAGAAGTCAGCTGAGCTGCTCATGTTCACAATGTCCATTTTGGAAGTTCCCAAGCCTCTTTAATAGCCGTGTTTTCTGCCTTCTGTATCCATTGTTCTTTCCATGAACACCTTAATACTGTCAGTTTAGTCTTATAATTCTTTTGCTTAGAAGACTATAACCTTTACTTTTAGTCTTTACAGGGATGTTATTTCAAAGTGGGGGGTTTCCTGCTTTTTATATTTCAACATGAGAACTTTTGAAACTTCAGTGGTGAAGTAGTTGAATTTATTTATCTTTACTGTCTTCAGAGAGAAAAATAGAATTTATAAGTTCTTTGTTTGGCCTGCTAGTTTGATTTGAAGTATAAAATTCCTGTGAAGTAATGTTAACTCTAAGAAGTGTGATATTACCTGAATTCATAATTAGCACATTTTATTCTTCTATAGGTCTACATATAGGTTTACCTTTTAGTCTTGCTGGTGAGATTCTAATATGTAGGAGTTATTTGGGCCTATCCATGGTCAAAAGATTGCTGTTTGTTTTGGTCAAGGTGTTTTGAGTATGTCTTGTTGAAAAGGATGAAACAGGAGGGTTAGAACCTAAAACTTTAATTAGTTAAAAGCAGGGGGAAACCCTCAACTCCAAACTTCCACCCAGACTCTGTCCTTCATTCTGAATGAATTCTGAACCCCTAAAAATATTTAAGAGCCATCAGAACATACTGTATTTGCTCTATTTCCCGTTAAATTTTAACAAAGTAGAATTAAAAAGCACAAAATTTTACTTTCTGGTGATAAAATGATTCATGTGAGATCAAAAAGTTGGAATAGATTAAAAAAATTGAGATAAAATTTCCTTACCAGATCTATTAAAAAATTGTACAAGTTAACGGTTTTTAGTGTATTTGCAGTCTTGTGCCAGCTTCACTGGTGACTCCATTGTAAAGAATCCACTTTCAGTGCAGGAGATGCAGGTTTGATCCCTGGGTTGGAAGATCCGCTGGAGAAGGAAATGTCTACCTGCTCCAGTAGTCTTGCCTGGGAAACCCCATCGACAGAGGAGTCTGGTGGGCTACAGTTCATGGGGTTGCAAAAGAGTGGGGCACGACTTAGTGATGCAGCATCATAATATAACTAGGAATAGGTTTTATATGGCAGTTTCTGGTGATTAATTGAATGTTCCTAGATAATCTTTTATGTGTAAATTTGTTCTATGAATAAGAATATAACTTATCTGTATGATTTACTATTACAGTATATAATTGGCTTAAGGCATTCAAACCCATCTCTTGTTTATACTGGTCTGACATAAGGGAATTAACTTCAGCCCAAGGTTATTAAATCCTTCAGTGACTGATGACTCCTTTCAAGGGGATGATAAGCAGTTATGAATATAATGTGAAAAGAGTTGTAGTCTCTTTCAGCATATTATCTGGAGAAATTGCAACTTTCCCAGAGCTTTGTTTCTACATTTGATGTGCCCAAAATATGTTTATACATTTTCCATCTTGAGCAATTTGTGTTCATTTGTTAGTAGAAAGGCTGATGGCGGGTGTTTCTTAGATTATGGGACTTTCTTCATGCTGTTTCCCAGTTAGTTCATGAAAATCAAGTGGGCCCTTAAGGCTGCTTTTTTCCTCTCCTAGTCCATTCACTTGCCTGGTTTCCTAGATGACTGTTTCATACTTCCTCCCTATTTTAATGCTGGGTTTTCTGCTTCAGTGAGATAAACCAAACCAGTCCAAAGAGGACTTCTGCTGACACTACTACCCCTTGGGCCCAGCTTGCAGCACAGACCTTGCCTTCCCTACTGCCCAGAGATAGAGCATCCATCCTCTCCCTCACACAGTCATTTTTTGTCTTTCACATCATGCATGTTTTGAACTCTGTTGGATCATATAGATTTTCTGCTTTTCTCCCATCTTAAGACAAATACAAAATCAAAATCTTCCCCCCCTTTGACCTCAGTTCTCTTATTTCTCTGTTCTGCCTTGCAGCAAAACATCGCAACATGAGTTTTCTGCACTCAAGGTCCCCAGCTCTCCTTACCTCTCTTAAATCCATCACCCGCCATTCCAGGGAAACTGCTCTGGTAAAGATTGACATGTCCTTGGCACTGCTTGTTCCCTGTTCTGGAGTCTGTGCCTCGAAGGTCTGTGTGTCCTGCCGTTCACACCTCAGTGAGGCCTGCCTTGACCCTTCATCGGCTTCCCTTACCCTGCTGTTTTTCCCCCTAGACTGTCCTCTTCTTATAGACTGTACATGTGTTTATTTTCATTACTTATTCTTTGTTCTGCCTACTAGAATGTAAAGTACTGAAACACAGGGATTTTAACTGTGCAATTTACTGACTTATCCCTGGCATCTGGAACAGTAACTGACACAGAATAGATGTCAGTTTCCTGCACTGTGCCCTAGGACTTATGGCTCTAATAATTATCTAAATGAATGTAACTAAATTTTATCTCTAGTCCAGGTCTACTCAGCTGCTTTCTTCATATGTCCACTTTGGTGTCCACTAAGCATCTAAAACCTAACATGCCCAAATGGAACTTCTAATGTTTCCCCGTACCCCTCACATAGGGACTTCCGAGCAGATGTGGAGCTAGTGGTAAAGAATCACTCCTGCTTGGCAATGCAGGAGTTGCAAGAGATGCTAGTTTGATCCCTGGGTCAGGAAGATTTCCTAGAGGAGGGCATGGCAACCCACTCTAGTATTCTTGCCTGGAGAATCCCATGGTCAGAGGAGCCCTGCGGGCTATAGGCCATAGAGTTGCAAAGAGTCAGACAGGGCTGAAGTGACTTAGCACACACACCCCACACATAGCTGTGGGGTTTGTTTTTCAGTTGGTAGGATCTTACTTATCACCTCTTTTTTTTCTTCATTTATTTTTATTAGTTGGAGGCTAATTACTTTACAATATTGTAGTGGTTTTTGTCATACATTGACATGAATCAGCCATGGATCTACATGTATTCCCCATCCCAATCCCCCCTCCCACCTCCCTCTCCACCCGATTCCTCTGGGTCTTCCCAGTGCACCAGGTCCGAGCACTTGTCTCATGCATCCAGCCTGGGCTGGTGATCTGTTTCACCATATATAATATACATGTTTCGATGCTGTTCTCTTGAAACATCCCACCCTCGCCTCCTCCCACAGAGTCCAAAATTCTGTTCTGTACATCTGTGTCTTTTTTTCTGTTTTGCATATAGAGTTATCGTTAACCATCTTTCTAAATTCCATATATATACGTTAGTATACTGTATTGGTCTTTATCTTTCTGGCTTACTTCACTCTGTATAATGGGCTCCAATTTCATCCATCTCATTAGAACTGATTCAAATGAATTCTTTTTAATGGCTGAGTAATATTCCGTGGTGTATATGGACCACAGCTTCCTTATCTATTCATCTGCTGATGGCCATCTAGGTTGCTTCCATGTCCTGGCTATTATAAACAGTGCTGCGATGAACATAGGGGTGCACGTGTCTCTTTCAGATCTGGTTTCCTCGGTGTGTATGCCCAGAAGTGGGGTTGCTGGGTCATATGGCAGTTCTAATTCCAGTTTTTAAAGAAATCTCCACACTGTTCTCCATAGTGGCTGTACTAGTTTGCATTCCCACCAGCAGTGTAAGAGGGTTCCCTTTTCTCCACACCCTCTCCAGCATTTATTGCTTGTAGACTTTTGGATAGCAGCCATCCTAACTGGCGTGTAATGGTACCTCATTGTGGTTTTGATTTGCATTTCTCTGATAATGAGTGATGTTGAGCATCTTTTCATTTGTTTGTTAGCCATCTGTGTGTCTTCTTTGGAGAGATGTCTGTTTAGTTCTTTGGCCCATTTTTTGATTGGGTCATTTATTTTTCTGGAATTGAGCTGCACGAGTTGCTTGTATATTTTTGAGATTAATCCTTTTTGCTTCGTTTGCTATTATTTTCTCCCAATCTGAGGGCTGTCCTTTCACCTTTCACCTTGCTTATAGTTTCCTTTGTTGTGCAAAAGCTTTTAAGTTTCATTAGGTCCCATTTGTTTATTTTTGCTTTTATTTCTAATATTCTGGGAGGTGGGTCATAGAGGATCCTTCTGTGATTTATGTCGGAGAGTGTTTTGCCTATGTTCTCCTCTAGGAGTTTTATAGTTTCTGGTCTTACATTTAGATCTTTAATCCATTTTGAGTTTATTTTTGTGTATGGTGTTAGAAAGTGTTCTAGTTCCATTCTTTTACAAGTGGTTGACCAGTTTTCCCAGCACCACTTGTTAAAGAGGTTGTCTTTTTTCTATTGTATAGTCTTGCCTCCTTTGTCCAAGATAAGGTGTCCATAGGTTCGTGGATTTATCTCTGGGCTTTCTATTCTGTTCCATTGATCTGTATTTCTGTCTTTGTGCCAGTACCACACTGTCTTGATGACTGTGGCTTTGTAGTATAGTCTGAAGTCAGGCAGGTTGATTCCTCCAGTTCCATTCTTCTTTCTCAAGATTACTTTGGCTATTCGAGGTTTTTTGTATTTCCATACAAATTGTGAAATTATTTGTTCTAGTTCTGTGAAGAATACCATTGGTAGCTTGATAGAGATTGCATTGAACCTGTAGATTGTTTTGGGTAGTATAGCCATTTTGACAATATTGACTCTTCCAATCCATGAACTCGGTATATTTCTCCATCTGTTTGTGTCCTCTTTGATTTCTTTCATCATTTATCACCTCTTTTCTTGGGTTGTTTATTTTCATCTGGCACTTTTAAAGCAGTTACATTTTTTAAAATATTGAAAGAAAATTTAAACAGTCATGTACAAATGAAGTCAGTGTCCATTATTTGATTTATTAATTTAACCAGTGACTTCTTTGTTTTTTCCACTGTTCCATAGAACCATTAGTTAGCTTTTTGATGTTTGATACTTGGAAATATGGTTTTAGCTTTCAAAGTAAAATAGTAAGAATACTTGTTACTGAAAGTTTGATTTATAATTGTGATCTGCTTAGTGAATATAAAATACCTTTTTAGAAAGCTTTTCCAAGTGTAGTGGGTAAACTACTGAATCAGGAAATGTGTACTTAGAAGTTCCTCTCAGGGAGAACCAAATCAGCCTTCTTAAGATCCAAACTTGAAACACGTTTTAGCGAGACATGGAGTTAATGACGTCTTGTCTGTAAATGTTGATCGTTCTTACAGCGTCATAAATAACGAGACTGATTTCTTCCAGTTGGACTTCAGTTGGCAATTAGATTTACTGTCTACCAGGAAATCATGAGATTTCTTGCCTGTGAAACTCTTTCAAAGAATCTTATCCTTGTAGAAAATGTATGTTGTAGTTTACAGGACAGTGCCCAGGCACTGTAAGCAGACTTTGTTAGGTGTAAAAATTATGATTTGTTTAATATTACTATATTCATATTTGCTTTAGTATTGCATTTCCCTCAATGATAGAGGTCAGAGAAGTTCAGAATAATGTTTTCTGTTTTTTTTGGAACAAGTAAAGGAGCAGAACAATCCTGTTTAGCTAATTTAGTGCAGTGGTGGTGTCATAAAGAGAATCGCATTGTGATCAGACTATGCCAAGATTACCCAGTACATCAATGAAAAATTTGGTTGACATTTGATAGATGGGAAAAGGAGAAGGAATTTGCCTGAAGTTTTTACTTTTTAATGAATGGAGTTTCCTTTTTACATCCAGTGCATTGATGTGGGGTCTATTTTTAATAGTTATAGAGCAAGAATCCTTGGTTTACAGGTATGGTAATATACGTTTCCTTTCTTTGTGACCCTAAGATACTCTTAACTTAATCCTCAGTATATTGAGGCAGGATCATAATTCCCATTTAACAGAGGAGAAAAATAGCTGAGAGATCAAGTCATCTTACTCACTGCCCCTCAGTACTTGGTTTGATTTCCATGTCTGATTTCCATGCCTTTATCTTCTAATGCTTTCTCTTCTAAGATTAAAATCAAATCTAAATATATTGATGTGCAATTTTTGGTTAACTCAATTATTAATTAAGTTCAGTTTCTTTTAACTTCTGTAATACTTATTTTAAAAATTGATAAAAATGTTTTTCTGATTTTCATAGCATTAGAAACAGGTAAAAATTTATTGAGAAGCTAAAAGCTGAATTTGTTAGATTTATCAGTTGGGATCTGAAGAGGATTAATGTAGAAATGGGCTTTAATAAAAAACTGATTGCTTAAATGGAACCCACCAGTGAATTATGTATTGTAACTCGGGAGATCAGCTGTATATTTGGACTAGTGAAGGGGCTTCTAATTCAGCTTTGCTTTTTATGCAGTTTGTCTAATGTGTTCACTGGCGTTGCAGGAGGAGACGTGCTGTGTATAGCCCTTGTAATGATGGGTGGGTAGGACTGCAGGGCATAAGATTGTGGCTTCTCCAGAGACAATCAGGCACTTTTGGACTTAGGTATTGCTTAGTTTATCATTCTTGTTTGTTTTTTTAAATTTCCTAGTTGAAATATAGTGTTTTGTTGTTGTTGTAAATCTGACACTTAGTGCTAATACAGCATTGTTTTCCTTAAAACATTTTTTGTTGGAGTACAGCTGCCGGGTGGGACCCCAAGGCTGCCCCTTCTTGTTCACTGCACAAAAAGAGTCCTTTGTTTTCAATTAAGAGTAGGTTTAGTAACTCCATAGTTATAGTTGTGATTAAAGGAATCAGATATGCCAATGCGTTTTGTTTTTATTTTCTGGCATAAATGAGTATTTTTTGTTTTATATCTTTGTAAATACCTTTCCTGGTTTTCTGTCAAAAACAGCACCAGTAACTCTGGGGGCTGGTTTTCCCTGAGGTGATCTACAGCACATGGTTTATAGCAGAGTTCAGTGTGTGTTACTGAAGAGGTTTGTGGAAAGGTATCCCCCCCTCTTTTTTCCTTGTTAGCAGGGCTCAGCAGTTTAATTTCTCTAGACCTTAATGTAGAATCATTAGATGTGAGCAGCGCCCTTTGGTGCCATGCTGTAGGAGAGGATTAGGGGAGAAGTGCAGAACAAGCCTGAAGAGAGACATGCAGAAAAAGGGACAACAAGGGGGCAGAGGTGCGTGAGAGGGGCTTCCACGCTCAGTCCTGTCCGACTCTGCAGTCTCATGGACCGTAGCCCACCAGGCTCCTCTGTCCATGGAATTCCCAGGCAAGATACTGGAGTGTGTTGCTGTTCCTTCTCCAGGGGATCTTCCCAAGCCAGGGATGGAACCCATGTCTCCTGTGGCTTCTGCATTGGCAGGAGGGTTCTTTACCACTGTGCCACCCCCTGGGAAGCCACACAAGAGGGATGTTTAGTTGTAAAACATGTGGTGCGTTGGAGGCTTACCATGTGGCCTCTTTGGGCCCCCATATCACCGTCTGTTTGAGTGTTCAAGCTTCAGTGTTCTTAATCCTACAGGTTTTGGGTCTCTAAAGTGAAAGGGTTAGTCACTCAATCAGTTGTGTCTGACTCTTTGCAACACCGCAGACTTAAAATATTGTTAATTTGTAACATGTGTTGCATTTGGTTTACAAAGTCATTCAGTTGGTGTTTGTGAATTTTATAGTTGTATTTATTTTTTGTTCTTTAAGGTGAAGAATTTTAAGGTAAAGAAAGCGAGGTTCAGAGTTGGTGCATAATAGAGCCTCACTTCTGGTTGGCATCTTTGGGCTTCTGCAATGCTCATTCTGCCAGATCATAGCACTGAGTAGTTTTATTTCCCACTTTTTAAGAATTGAGTTTTTCCTTTAAAAATACTTTTGGCTGCACTGGGTCTTCATTGCTTTTGTGCAGGCTTTCTCTAGTTGAGGTGAGTGGGGCGTCTCTTGTTGCAGAGCACAGGGTCTAGGGTGCCAGGGCTTCAGTAGTTATGGCAGCTGGAGTCGAGCGCACACAGGCTTCAGTAGTTTTGGTGAACAGGTTAGCTGCTCTGCAGCCTGTGAAATTTTCTGGGACTGGGAATTGCCTGCATTGGCAGGTGGATTTTTCACCACTGTGCCACCAGAGAAGTCCCTATTTCCCACTTTTGAATATGTTATCTTCCTGAGACTCAGATTCTTGATTTCTCTTTGAATTGAGTTAAGGCATGTGAAAAAATCTCTCATCATTCTAATAAACTTTTGGCTAACAAAACCTGATTGAGGCTGGTGTAGCTATGAAGTGTACATCATTACTTGTTTCTATAATCTTTGTTCTAGGTTATATTTTTAGAGTCAGCATTTTTCTTAAATAATCATTTGCTTGCTTCACGTTCCTGGATATAGAAACATTAGTGAGTTAGTATACTGTTCTCTTTGTTTTATAGGTAACATTAATTGTCATCATCTATGTATTAGAAGGCTTTATTGTCAATAAATAGTGAACATTTTGATCTCAATGAAACCAGGAAATGTATTCATAAGACACAACATGGTCACAATCATTTAGAGAGTTCTTGACAGATTATACGCAACAGATTTTTGAAATCAATACCACAACAAAAATGTACATAGGGAAGTTGTTTTTAAACACTGACCTCTCCCCCTGTCCCCAAACAGCTTAAGGAGCAATGTCAAAGACTGTGCCTTTGATAGTGAAATTTGTTTTAAAATATGAGGAATTTCTTATATTCCATAAATGATACAAGGGAAGTGAGATGTAATTTACTTGCTGTTATTAGTTGCGAAGTTACAAAGAATACAGAGCTTGACTGTAAACAGTCCTGTTGAGTTCACTTCAGTCACTCAGTCGGGTCCAACTTTTTGTGACCCCATGGACTGTGGCACACCAGGATTCCCTGTCCATCACCAGCTCCTGGAGCTTGCCTCAGACTCGTGTACCTTGAGTTGGTGATGGCATCCAACCCATCTCATCCTCTGTTGTCCCCTTCTCCTTCCCGCCTTCAATCTTTCCCAGCATCAGGGTCTTTTCCAATGAGTCAGTTCTTTGCATCAGGCAGCCAAAGAATTGGAGCTTCAGCTTTAGCATCAGTCCTTCCAGTGAATATTCAGGACTGATTTCTTTTAGGATTGACTGGTTTGATCTTCTGTAGTATAGTGAAAGGAACAAGGCCCTGTTTCACACATGAACAAACAGACTTAATCCCACCATGTGACAGAGCCACAGTAACAAGGGACAGCCTGGGGGTGAGGAAGGAAGACTTCAGGCAGAAGTCTCTGTCACTGAGCTGGAATAGTTTAGGATTCAGAGTAACAGATTTGTGATCCAGATAAGCCCCCAGTCTCACTAGACTCTGCATGACTGTGCTGAAATGAGAGTGGAGTGTATGAAAGTACTTCTGGTGCAGAATTTATTGAACCGAAGTGCCTACTTTTCAAACTTAGAACAAATTGAGTTTTTGTATTTGTCCATACCTCTCAATATGAATATTCAGTCAATTCAGTTCAGTTGCTCAGTCGTGTCTGACTCTTTGTGACCCCATGGACTGTAGCACGCTCGGTTTCCCTGTCCATCAGCAACTCCCGGAGCTTGCTCAAACTCATGTCCTTTGAGTTGGTGATGCCATCCAACCATCACATCCTCTTTCCCAGCATCAGGGTCTTTTCCAGTGAGTCGGTTCTTTGCATCAGGTGGCCAAAGTGTTGGAGTTTCAGCTTCAGCATCAGTCCTTCCAATGAATATTCAGGACTGATTTCCTTTAGGATGGACTGGTTGGATCTCCTTGCTGTCCAAGGGACTCTCAAGAGTCTTCTCAAACATCACAGTTCAAAAGCATCAATTCTTCGGCGCTCAGCTTTCTTTATAGTACAACTCTCACATCCATACATGACTACTGGAAAAACCATAGCTTTGACTAGATGGACCTTTGTTGGCAAAGTAATATGAATATTGGGATGTGAAAAAATGTTTGTTTCCTCTTTCATTTCTAGTCTGCTTCCTTAATGGTACCCTTAAAATTTCCACCGTGACTGTCTTTTTTTTCCTTGGAGTCTGTGAAAATCTACTTCTGTCTGTGCTGGTCTTATAGTATAGATAAATTCTATTTTATTTTCTTGGTTTACTAGAAGGCCTATGATACAGAATCTTGAGTGTTATCCAATCTAAAATTTTGTTTGGTAGCACATTTTAATTTCTGGCTGAACTTAGGTATTAATGATTTTAGGTTTTATCTCCCATTTTACATTTACAGGGGAAGTAGAATAATGTATAGAGAATGATTAAGCTGTGTAAATATTTGTACTTTCCACAGTGCTAGATGTTCTAAAGTCAAATATTTGTTATAGAAATTAAAGCTTAGCTAAAGAACCAGCTATTTTTCCTTTTAAGATGGATAAGATGTGTTTTCCAAAACTTCCATTTTCAAAGTACCTGACAGAAATATTAAGGAAAGACTCCCTGGTTACCATAAATAATTTAGTGTATGAACATAGAATCTATGAGATACTTCTAATTTATTCCTTTTATGTAAAATTCATTTCTGGTTTGGTTTGAAAGTGCTTGCACATTCTAAGAGCTGTTGGAGAGGAGTGTCACTTATTGTGGGTTAGATCTCATTTTACTCCTCCTTCTCCTCCGACCCTCTTTTCTTTCTGGATGGTTTCTGTTTGCTTCTTTGTAGGTTAGAAATGACAAATAGTTTTAAAAGCCCGGGAAAAGTGTTTCTAGAGACCTCCCCTCCCTGTTTTTAGCATTTCAAAAGTGTTTCTAGAGACCTCCCCTCCCTGTTTTTAGCATTTCTGTCTGTGAAGTGAAGTGAAAGTCACGTGAAGTAAAGCTCAGTTCTGTCCGATTCTTTGCAACCCCGTGGACTGTAGAGTCCATGGAATTCTCCAGGCCAGAATACTTGGTAACCTTTCCCTTCTCCAGTGGGCAGGTCTTCCAGAGTCAGGAATGCAGAACCGAGTTCTCTTGCCTTGCAGGCAGATTCTTTACTAGTTGAGCTACAGGGAACCCCATTTCTGTCTGTACTTTTAATTATTTTATGATGACTTTTCAGATTTCCGTTTTCTCATTTGTTCTGCATGATTTCCTATTTCCTTTCTCAGGTGTTTCAGTATTGGTAATTTTGTTCTATGTTTACCATTTGTAGCAGATGTAATTTTTTCTTGATTGTATTCCTGCAAAGTTGACCCATATTAGTAAGAAGCAGTTTTGTTCTTTTATTTACCGGTTTCCTTTTCCTGTGTTAAAGTGTTTGCAATTCCTGATCTGGACTGGATGTGAACCAAAAATGTGTTCTCTCACTTCTAAATGGGTAAGGTTTATTACACCCAGGTGGGGAAATGAGGTGGTATAATTTTGTCTTTTCCTTTTATCCTGCTGAGTTCTTTTCCCTTCCCTCAAGGATCCATTTAAGCATAGATGCTTTATTTTAGTCTGTCTGTGTTTTTTACCATGAAGTCTATCGTGCCTCAAGATCTAAAATTTTCTGAATCCTCCTCCCAGTTACCCACTTTTCTGCTATCCATAGGACTTAATGTCCTTGTTTTGGAATTGCTGCTTCTTGTTGTCAAAGTCCTTCTGGAAACATTTTCTCTGGAATCCTTTGCATTCAAGCCAGAATTCCCTGGGGGGAAGTTTCTCCCACTACCCTCCTTTTTTTTGCTTTCTTAGATTCCTGAGTGCTTTCTTTGGGAAGGAATAGTTGCTCTCATTTTGGCCTCCTTTCCTGGGGTTTCCCTGGTGCTGCTAGTGGTAAAGAACCCGCTTGCCAGTACAGGTAGGCTTAAGAGGTGCGGGTTCGATCCTTGGGTCAGGAAGGTCCCCTGGAGAAGAGCGTGTCAGCCTACTCCAGAATTCTTGCCTGGAGAATCCCATGGACAGAGGAGCCTGCAGAGCTACAGTCCATAGTCGGACACATCTGAAGTCACCTAGCACACATGCACATGCATGGCTGATGGCTGACCTTTCCCCCAGAGATCACTGATGCCTGGGACTCACTCACAGGATGGAAGGAAGTGCCCCAGAGAAACACAGCTCATACATTCACTCACATTTCTTTTTTTTTTTTTTTCCCTTCCTTTTTTTGGGTAATGTAATAGTAACCAAAAACCCAGAGTGGTCATCACTGAACAAGTTTACCTAGCCTTCCCTACTGCCCCTCTCCCCCAGGTCTCTTCGAAAAGGGTGTTTCCAGCATTAAATCCTTTGCCACATCCTTATTAAAATACCCCCTTCAACATGCATCACTCAGAAACACAGGTCTCCCTTGATTACTGCTTTAAAGCAGTTACTTTAGTATTGCATTATGGAAGGATGTTTAGGATTCAAGTTTTAGAGAAATCTTTATTAAACTGTCCCCACCCAAGGTTGAGTTTTTCCCCCATTTGCCTCTTTCCTGTGTCTGAGCAGCCAGTGGTAATACAAGCAGGTAAAAGGTAAAGCTAGCGAAGCACTTGGGATGGTTTGAGATATTTCAGTCATTATTGAGAAATAAGTGATTGAAAACATATGCTCGTAAAAGCTCTAGTTTTGCAGAAAAACAGAACTCTGCCTGTCATCTTGTGTTATAAATTCAGAGGTAACTTATCAACTTTGCAGAAATTGGGGTTTTGTTTTTATTATGAGGAAATATGTGCAGCCTCTTACATACCCGCATGGCAGTTGCACAGGATTGGAAAAATCCTCTGAGAGCAGATAGACTTATGATTTTATCCAGACTGTCATTACGTTGGGCCTGTCTGCCAGAAACTGCAGGCTCTGAACTGAGAGTAATGGCATAGTATGTGGAGTGAGTCAAGAGGAGGCGGGTTTGGAAAGGGAGCTTACAAAGAAGTAGTGCTGACGGCAGAAGGTAATGGGACCTGTGATCCTCAGATTTGGCAGCTGTGACCATTCCGAGGAAAGCTACCACACAGTGGAGAAAAGCGTGTTCTTGCTCTGTTTTCTTTTTTTTTCTTGCTCTGTTTTCTCTTCCAGTCAGGTTGTGTAAATTGCTGAGGGAATGTTAGGATAGATGTTAGAATCTAAAGCCTTAGATTGCTCAGGAATTTTTTCCTTCTTCCATCTCTTCTAAGAATCATGGTGTGTTGTTAAGGGTAAAAGTCTCTGGGTTCATATTTATGCATATTATTGTTCTTAAAGCAGCCAGAGTTCATTAAAAGGGAGTGGTTTATTGATGAAATGGGAATCTTAATATTTTTATTTATATGCATTTAGATCCAGATCAGTGCTAATAGAATTTTTTTTGATGTTGGACATGTTTTGTGTCTGTGGTGTCCACCATGGTACTACTAGCCACACAGGACTGTTGAGTATTTGAAATGCAGCTAGTGTGACTGAGGAACTGAATTTTTTATTTTGTTTAATTTAAACTAATTAAAATAGCCACATATGGCCAGTGGCTACCATATTAAACAACACAGCTCCAAATTAAAGCTCTGAAGTGATTCGCATGGCTGTCAGTGAATAACATCAGAGGGCGTTCTCTTGTGTACAGACATGTTAATAGTTTTAAGAACGTAAACTTTTATTTATTTATTTTTTCAGAGAAAGTTGGAATGAAAGGGGGAGTATAAAGGTACCTCTACTGGTGTGTGACATGGAGAATTACAATTTAATTTTTCAAACAAAACCCCCAAAGGTAGCCTTTTTAATGTATTTAAGAAGACCATTAATGAGAACCACATTATTCTGCTCTAAGAATCTGTGCTCTTTGATTATAAGAAGAAAACTTGTTAGTGGGTAATGAAAAATGAAGTCTAATTAATAAATGGATTTTGTTCATTCATCAGATAGTTGATTTCTTTCAAAGTTAACATGGCACAGATTCCTGCTCTCAGGAATCTGAGCAGAAACCAGGAGACCATGCTTGTACTGTGAGAGCTCTTTAGAGAGTTCATGGATTCAAGATTATTTTCTAAAGCCTGATCAAGGCTTAAGGCATATGTTGACATGGCCGGTATTTGGGGAATCAGATTCCTATCAAGAACTCCTGATATTAGTTAAGTGCAGTTAAGTTGTAGAATTTCTATTACTCTTATCCACAACTCATTCTGTTCTAAAGAAGAGCGAGAGTTGGCATTGTTTATATATTTTGTAATGTGATGAATTACTCTGTATTTTTACTGTGTTTTCTACACAGTTCTGAAATTCTGTAATATTCTTAAAAATGCTTCTTACCTGTTCGTATCATATCATTTGTTTAAAAAAAAAAATCAAAAGTGACAGACCTACAGGGAAGAAGCAACACATCATATCCATCTGGCTAAAAAAAAGCAATCTAAAACAAAACTGTAAATTACCAGTTGCTGAAAATGGCACATGTGTCTCTAGGTAGTTAGTTGTATTGTTAGTCAATTTGCACATTGCAGGATAAAGCAGGGAGGAGAATAAAGGGATCTGTGCCTTTTCCCCAAGGTCCTATAGATGTGATAAAATTAACTTGAATCAGAAGTGACAGGTTTCCATTGATAGCATTTGAGAATAAAGTTCTCTGGTTTCTGAAGCGAGAACGAAGACTCCTTTTGAGATGGGGTTGTAACCCTGTGCCCCATTTACGTCTCAGCCTTTCAGGCTGCGTTCGTCTGTTGCTTTTGAAATTTATGTTCTCCCATGCTGCATACTGCCTTGCTTGCGTTTTCCAGGTGCTCATAAAGGTCACTAGAGACTAGAGCTCTTCAGTATATCACTCGTTTACATTGGACAGTAAACTGAGCTTCTGATGCTTTTGTGGTTGTGGAGTATGGGATGAGTATTTTGCTGGTAAGTTTAATTTTTCCTTGAAAACAAAATTGAGACTTGCCAAGGGAACTTGACTTTGAGCAGTTTGAATACAGACCTTATTTAATCAGGCAATTCAGTTGCTCTACCATTTTTATCTTGCACTATATGAGATGAAAGCTTAGAAAAAGATAACCTGTGGTATTGATTAATCCTGCCAGTGCATGGCCAATAAAATCTTGTTAACAGATGTACCTGCTTCTTGAAGAAGTGCCGTTTCTGCCTTCTTCAGTTCTGCTTAGTGTTATCACGGTTATTGTCCATAGATGTGACCTCGATAGGTGCTCTCATACTTTTAAAAATTTAATTTGAAAAGCTCTGAAGATATAGCTTTTCTTTTTTTCCCCTTCCCTGTATTACTTTCCTTCTGATGATAATGTTCAGGTCTATAAGTCAAAAGGTTCTTTTATAGTCTAGTGGTAGTTACAGGGCAGTGTTAATAATTTATAAATGTCAAGATGAGCCCTCTCTAAGGCCAGGGGTCTATAGGAAAAGCTTCAGCTTTTGTACATATTAGTTAATAACAGTTTGTGTTTTAAATGATACTGCAATAGATTTAATTTGGATGTGCTTTAATGTAAACTAGAGCGTCACATTCTTTCACCTCCTTCTTTAGAGAAACATGCTAATTAATTTTTCTTATTTTGACACTTATCTTTGGAGCCCTTTGTTTCACAGATTAATGGGTTTCTCAGTAATGACCTTCTTTCCAAGATCTTGACTGATACTTGCTTTAGAGGAGTATTGGAAACCCGATACCGTCT
The DNA here is from genome assembly GCF_023699985.2 of Odocoileus virginianus. Taxonomy (NCBI): domain Eukaryota; kingdom Metazoa; phylum Chordata; class Mammalia; order Artiodactyla; family Cervidae; genus Odocoileus; species Odocoileus virginianus. Next base: position 34,585,602 of record NC_069684.1, on the reverse strand, counting down.
TAATAGCATTCTCTTCTCCTCCTCAGGAGGGTCTGGTCCAGAGGTAAATGAGTTTTTATTTGAGAATCTGTTACACACTGAGCTGTGGTATGTTATCTGTCTGTGGTTTGAGGCCATTACATCATCCTCTGAAGCTCCTTGTAGTAAACAAAGTAAGCTGCTACATTGTAATAGGGACTGCTTTATTCTTGAGTGTGTGACTGGTCCTCTTATCAAGAAGGTAAAAATAGAACATTCTACCCCTCCATAGGAATTTATTCTACTTATTGCTGATTTTATATATATATATGTATACACACACACACACACACACGCGCGCGCACATGCACACACACACATATATATTTATTCGGGGGTTTCTTTTTTGATAGATAAACTTGATATTTTTCCTAAGAGTTATTTTTATTTTACGAGGAGACTCTTTGAGAACTGTGAACTTACAGTGGGGTTAACTTACTGGGGCCAGAAGCCAGGTGTATCTCAAGTTGAGTGTCCAGAGAGGTCACTGCTGATGCCTGCAGGGGGAACTTTAGGTGACCCTCCATAGGTCTGTGCTGTCCTGTACTTCCCTTCACAGTTTCCTTCTTTCTACCTACAGTTTCCTCATTTTCAGTTTCCAAAATGGAAAATGTACATTCAGCTTATTGGTATAGCACTTTTTGCTGTATGTGTCACATGTCATTTGACTGCTCCTGGCAGTCTTGGGTACCACTTTGGCAATGGAGAGACCTTAGTGCTGAGGAAAAGTTACCAATGCTGCCCTCATTGCTGATGAATGATAGCAGCTAGGTAATTACGTGTAAGAATCCTTCTTTAGAAATCTAGACTCTGTTTCTGGGCAATGATCCTGCCTCTCCTTTTCTGGCTCTTCCTACTCTGAGTGTTAATGTGATCAGTCATTATGTGCTTCAAAAAGTCTGGGGAATCTGCAACAGTCAACTACAGAAAAACATGCTCGCACTGTCAAAATTACCTGGAGCTTATACTTTCTGCTGTTACACATAAATTTGTTGTTTAGTTGCTAAGTCGTATCCAACTCTTTTGCACCCCCATAAACTGTAGCCCGCTAGGCTCCTCTGTCCGTGGGATTTTCCAGGCTAGAGTATTGGAGTGGGTTGCCATTTCCTTCTCCAGCCAGTCTTCCCAACCCAGGGATTGAATCTTCATCTCCTGCATTGGCAGGTGACTCTTTAACCACTGAGCCACCAGGGAAGCCCCCCTCCACATACACAGAAGATATTTGTATAGTGTACTGGGTAAACTGGAGATATTTTGGGAATGTCTGTATGGGACTTTGTGAAAAATTCATTACGTGTTTTTCCCCTCATTCTTTCATTGTCAAATATTGACATAATTTTCTTGATAATGCACATATATTTTGAGTCCAGTTAAACCTTTTCACATCAAGTATTTAAAAACAAAACGCTTTCATCCTCTGACCCCTACTTGACTCAGCACTTCTTTAGGACCCAAATTATGACACCAACTAAACATCACTGTATGAAAAGGCAAAAAGATAAGACACTGAAAGATGAACTCCCCAGGTCGGTAGGTGCCCAATATGCTACTGGAGATCAGTGAAGAAATAACTCCAGAAAGGAAATCAGCCCTGAATATTCATTGGAAGGACTGATGTTGAAGCTGAAACTCCAGTACTTTGGCTACCTGATGCGAAGAGCTGATTCATTTGAAAAGATCCTGATGCTGGGAAAGATTGAAGGTGGGAGGAGAAGGGGACGACAGAAGATGAGATGGCTGGATGGTATCACTGACTCGATGGGCATGAGTTTGAGTAAACTCCAGGGGTTGGTGATGGACAAGGAGGCCTGGTGGGTTGCAGTCCGTGGAGTTGCAGAGTCAAGACACAACTGAGCTACTGAACTGAAACATCACTAGTGAGACTATTAAATCTCACTTTTTTCTCCTTTCTGGAATTGAACTTTTGTTTTGAATTCTTATACTTATTTACTATGTTTTTTCTTTTTTTTCATGCGGAGCCTACAGTATTCAAATTAGGGCCTCAAAAATTTGACTTAAGAAAACTTCTTAAAATCCATTAACTCTCCTTTATTAATTTGCAGGGTGAAAAGGGTTCTCCCCTCCCCACCCCGCCCAAGTTCTTTGAAATGGGTGGGAAGTGGAGAGGGTGTTCCTGTCTTCAATGTCCTCCTGAAGTAGAAACAGGTGAATCTGTAGCAGGCTGGGTTTTATGAAATGCAGCATTTGGTAACATCGTTAATATGTAATTTGTCTGTAGGCAACTGTTGCAGATGTAGAGGGCTTCTCTGTGAATTAAACAGTATGTTGTTTTTGCCTCAGGATTTCCAGAAGGTAGTCTGAGACAGTCTTTCCATCATCCTGTCACTGACACTTCACCCGCAGTTCACTGGTGTATTTGGTCTGTCTGTAATATCTTAACTTGTTTCTGAGTATTCTCTTGCCAGCTTGAATGTTTCATCTCCTGTAGTTTGTTTCCACATCATCCGTTCTCATGGTTGTTGGTGTAGGGATTGCATATTGAAGACTCCCAGGTTTCAATCTCTAATCCACAGCTTTTTGACCTCTCAACCTGAACCTGCATTTCTGCTTGGATATCTGCTAGGCATCTCAAATGTTCCAAACAGAATTGCAGTTCTCCTTTTTCCTTATCGGTGAAGGAAGTTCTGCTCTTCTGGCTGCTCAGCCCAAATTGCAGCCTCCACTCTGCCTCTTCTCTTTGTCTCACGTCGCATGCAGTGTGATAGCAGATTCCCAGGGTTCTTCTTGCACAACCTGCCCACAGTCTGGCCTCTGCTTGCCCCTGAGCGACTGAGACCTGGCCTGAACTCAGAGTTTCCTAATCCCGCAGCAGCCCGAGGGAGTCTATTCAAATGTAACTCAGATCACTACTTCTCTGTGCCAAAACCCTACAGAGGATTTTATTCTTTGTTGTCACTGTTTCAGCCACCTTGGCCTTCTGATGCTGTTTGGATGTGCCCAGCATGCACATTTCACGCATCTGTACTTTCTTTTCTCTCTGCTTGAAATGCCTTCCCCCAGATAACCACATTTACTGCTGCCTTACTTCCTTTAGGTCAAATGACCCCTTATCATTGATTACCTTGAGTAAATCCACAGCCTCCTGTTCCCTTTTGCCCAACTTTGTTTTTCTCCATAGCACTCACTCATCACCAGCTAATATACTGTATATTTTCTTGTCGTGTGTTGTCTGCCCCCTCCCCTACTATACTGTAAGCCTCTGTGGTTAGAGATTGTGTGTGTTCTGGTTGTGCATGTGTCTGTAGCTCCCGTTGCAGTGCTTGGCACCTAGTAGGTGCTTAATAAATATTTACTGAATGGAGGAATTCACAGCAACTTTGGACACTGGTGTTTCTTTGATGATCAGTGTTAGAACTACAGCATTTAAGTGTTATGGACCAGTGTCCCCACCCTCCCTGATCACTACCTTCACTTGCTAGTTCTTGGCATCTTGAATTGAATTATTCAGTTCAAGCTGCCAAGAACTAGTGACTCTTTTGATTTTCTCTTTGAAAGACATCAGGTTAACAAAGATGGCAGGGTAACACATTTGGTCAACCAGGAGCACATCATGTGCAGTTAGAACAGCTCAGTCCAGGAAAATGGCACACTGACTTTTGGTTTAGATTACGCTTTTGGTCAGAGCTACTTTTCCTTTTCATCTGAGATTCAGATTTTAAGTGTTTTTAGAAGGACTGCTCTGGTAGGTTTTATAGTTTTATTTTTCCCCTGATATAATTTGTACCCATGGATTAGAAGTGTATTATGAATGCTTTTGGCTCTTCATATATGTGTGAAGTGTAATTGTATTAAGTTAAGTATAAAATCCACCCTGTCATTTCCTTTCATCAACCTCTGAGAGTTTATGTGCCATGGTTGCAAATTAACTCAGCATCTGGGGGCTCTGCAAACTGAAAGAACCCTGTCCAATTTATCTGCTTTGGAACATGTTGCACAGAAGTAGTAAGCCTGACCAAGCATTCCTGCATATTAAAGATTACTATGGTCCAAGGAAGTTTCTCTTTCATTCTCAGTGTTATATGAAATAAAACTTCTCCTTTGTGTTTAATGAACTCCTCTGCTTTTACAGCATTAAGAGGGTGTTTTTCTCAATTGCAGAGGTGGAGCCAACCCTTGTGAATTTTATAGCTAGTTGCTTTTTTTTTTTTTAAAGCTATAGCAAGGCCTGAGCTGTTGTGTTGTTTTTTAGTAACTTTGTAATGTTACTGTTTCTGTGTGTTTGTGTTTTAGCAGATGTAATGAAATCTAATTCATATAATTTACCCATTTAAAGTGTACAATTTAATGGCTTTTCATATTTTTGCAGGTACATGCAGGCATCACCATAATTAATTCTAGAACTTTTATATCATCTCCAAATGAAACTCATAACCGTAGCAAACCCCACCCCCACCTCCAGGTCTGCTTTCTGTCCCCATGGATTTGTCTTCTCCCGACATTCCATATACATGGGATTATACAATGTGTGGTCTTATGTGACTGGCACTTTTCACATCACATAATGCTTCCCAGGCTTACCCATGTTGTAGCATAGATCAGTATTTCATTTCTTGTTGGATAATGTTCTGTTTTATGGATATAACATATTTTACTTATCCATCTACTTGACTTTTATGTTTCTCTTTTATCCATTTGGTTTTCTATCTGTGGCCATGCTTTGAGAGAGTGTGTGCTAAGTCATTTCAGTCGTGTCCGTCCAACTCTACAACACTGTGGACTCTAGCCTGCCAAGCTCCTCTGTCCATGGCATTCTCCAGGCAAGAATACTGGAGTGGGAAGTCATTTCTTTCACCAGGGGATCTTCCTGACCCAGGGATTGTCTCCTGCATTGACAGGCGGGTTCTTTATCACTAGCGCCACCAGGGAAGTCCTTGAGAGCGTGAGTTCAGGAATTCTTTTGTCTTTCCCATTAGGGGTTTGTCTTCATAGGCATCTGTTTCTTGGCATTGAGGGCACCTGTTTTTCTCAGTTAGTTGTGTACTAACAGAAACATCCATTTGGCCCCAGGACCAGAGCAGGTCACCACTTGAGTAATAGTACTCTTGATAACCTTCAGGGCTTGCCAGGAAGCATCAGGATTTTCAGAATATTTACTTCTGTTTTCCTAATTCAGCTTCACACATCTGTGTAATTTCTATGTCAAGAAGAGTCCAGTTTATTTCAGAGAATGAAGAACATGCCATATTATATGGTTTTCATAACAATTTTCGCTTATGGATTCAATATTGGTCAAGCATAATTCTGAATAAAGCAACACAGCTGCCTAACCCTTACAAATCTCTGTGATCGACCAACAGTTTTATTCGTGTAAAGCAGCAGTTCTCAACTGTAAACAACTTTGCCGCACCCCCCCCCCCCCCCCCCCCCCCAATCCCAGAGACTGTGTGGCAGTATTTGGAGATATTCTTTTTTGTCCTAATTGGAGCAGTGGGTTGTGCTACTAGAGTCTGTGTGAGTGGAGACTAGGGATAATTCACAGGGCAGGCAACCCCCTGCCCTCCCCTTCCCCAATAATCTGGCTGAAAATGTTAATTGTACCACCGCTGAGAAGCCATGGTTTAGAGTAAGCAGTGAGTATTCCTTAACTACATAATAGAAGGGACACAACTATAGGCAACATGTAAGGCAAAATATTTCGTATGTAATTGGGAAAAACTTCACTTTTTAACAGTATAGAAATCAGTTGCTTGTGTGGATCAATTTGTGTGTTCTTTAAAGAGAGGGAGGGCTTTTAATTTTATAAGGTGGGGTATGCGGGGGAAGCCACTTGAGCATCTCATCTTTGGGAATTCCTTACTGTTGCTTCAAATAAAAAGATTATGTGTTGTTTGTTATCTAATTGGGTTGTTGATCATAACCTGGAGTTTTGCTGTTCTGGGTATTTTCCCCACCTTTGCAGGTTGTATGTTTTGTTGTTATTGTGTCTTTTTGGAAGAAATTAAGATACTTGTCAGAGTTCACCAATCTTAGTTCTGTTTTTTCCCCATAGTCTTCTCAGGGAGTTGAAGAAGAGCTGCTCTAAGCATTATACCCACTTGTGATTAAGGCGTGTTCATTCTGGGCTTCCTTCTGTTTTGATAACACAAAGGCTGCGCTCTGAATTTGACTAATGCGTCCCATCTCGGTGATTTAGGTTCTCTTAATAAGACGTGTTCCAGGAATGAGTATTTCAACTCACTGAATATTTAAACGGATTGAGTTTAAATATTTACTACCCCCAAATGTAGAGAATCTTTGGAGGTGCACATACAGCTGTTTGCTTGTAAATGGTTGAATTTGTTTGGGTGGGAGAACTTCACACTGGTTTATTTTCATGTGGGAGAACTGCTCTCAGGACCACATCTGTCTCAGGTAAACCCCTCTGGCTTCTGCGTGGGCTCCCAGATCTGCTGACCTCCTGTTTCCCATGCGTCTCCGTCAGTGAGTCCCCAGCCTATTCTGAAGTGTTCTCTTGCAGCAGCTTGCTGTTGATGCGTTCTTATCCAGGGAGTCAAGTGTTAGAGTGACCTTTCCTTTCCAGAGCAAAAAAGTCAGTCCATTTTCATTCCCAGGCTGTTGGTATGAAAGGGACAGGAAGAAAACATTGGTTTTCCTTTGAAAGCATTCACCCAGCTGCCGCCTTCTTTCTGCATGTTCTGCTGCCTGCGGCCCTGCAGAGTGGGTAGATCACTCAGGTCTTGTATACTTGAACCGATCCGTTTTGTTCATAAAGGAGAAAGTAAGAGCATTTATTGAGGCACAATAAGTGTAGAAATGGCAAAGGCAGAAGTTCTAGAGGATCTTGGTTCCTAATTTACACTTTTGGAGGTAGTAGATTTGAAAGCAAACTTGTTGGAATGGCACAACAGCTCTTGATGGAAAGTGTCTCCTGCCAGATGAGATGAGTGTTGCCCAAAATGCTGTTTTCATCTTAAGAGCCTTAGCAAGTGTATTGGCTTACTTGGCTTTTAAGGCCGTGTAATTGAAGGTAGCCTTGTGGTTAAGAGGATGGGCTCTAAGTCAGCACTCTGGGTCTGACGCAAAGCTGGGTGATTGGGGTCTCCTTGCTCCGCCGCTCAGTGCTTGCTTTTGCACAGGGAGAGCGCACATGGCAGCAGCATCTGCTGAATAGAGCTACAGCTAGGGTGGTCATGTGGCCCGCTTTTAGGTTTTCCTGAGCAGTTATTAATCTTTCTGCTCTCAGATGTGTCCCAGTTTGGATGATAAATTGTATTCTTATTCTCACTATAGTGAAGATGAAATGGATTAACGTGTGAAATGCTCAGCGCATAGTAAGTGCTCAGTGAGTATTAGCCGCTTTATTATTTTAGGAGCCTCTGTTATGCGTCTCCATCTCCCTTTCTACATAAGCTTGCTCCTGCTAGTTTTACCCTGTATCTGCCATCAAGGACAAGGATTCAGTCACTGTTTTTGCCAAACCTGTAACGTTTCCTCCTCCTTTTGGCTCCTTCTCTTCCTGTTCGTGGTTTATAAGCCAGCTCAAGCAGCCCTTCAGTTAATCACTCATGGAATACTTTGTTTCCCAAATCAACGTCTCATCATAATCCCCTCTTAATTGCCCCAGCTTATGTGTCACAGGGAGGGGAGAGAAAAGTAATTTATTACTAGCCTGTATGTGCCAGGTGGTGAGTTAGGATCTGAGAGTACAACACAGGGCAGAAATAGTCAGGTTCAGCCCCTCATGGAACTTCTAGCTTAGAGGTGGAGGCAGATGTTAGTCAAATCACACAAAGAAATGTGAAGTTAGAGTGGTGGAAAGTGCTGCAAGGGGATTTAATCTAGTCCTCTTGGGCAAGAAAGGCCATCCTGGGGAAGTTGCTATTGCACTGGACCTGAAGGAAGAGTAGGAGATACCTAGACCAGGAGAGGAGAAGAGCATCACAGACAGAAGGAAGGACTGGAGCTACCTTACTCCAGGTGGGGGAGTGTGTTCAGGGAACCTCAGGGAAGGCAGTGGGGTCAGGCAAAGTGTAGGAAGTGGGTGGGGGTGAGGCCAGATAGAAAGATAAGGGCAGAAAGGATCAAGGCGAGGATTTGTTTGTTGTTGCTGTTGGGCTTTTCTCTAGCTGTGGTGAGCAGGGGCTGCTCTTTGTTGCAGTGTGTGGACATCTCATGATGGTGACTCTCTTGTTGCGGAGCACGGACTAGTTGTCCTGCAGCATGTGGGATCTTAATTCCCAGACCAGGGATTGAACCCATGTCCCCTGCATTGGGTTTTGAGTTTCTAGTTAACAGTCCCAGATTTGGGTTTTAGTTAGTAGAAGTGACAAGTCACTGAGTATTTTAAGGTGAGGATTGACTTAGTCACATTAACCTTTTGAAAGCAGAGACCTGGCTGCAGTGTAAAAAGAGAATTGTGAGGATTCAGAGGAGTGGATTTGAAGAGGAGCCAATTTGAAGTGGTACAGGAAGGATATACTAATAGCTTTTTGACTAAGGTTGAGGTGTTGGGGTTGCTCCCAAGTAGCTGCATCTGAGAGAAATTTATAAGGTGACAGTGTCATGCTTTGTTGATGGTGGAGGCGCTGAACATGAGGCTTTGGTGTCCAGCTTGCCTAATAGGATGGGCAGGGCCACCAGTCATAAGACGATCATGTGGGACCAGAGCCTGCCTTGGTTTTGATATGTTGGGGTACCTTTGAGACATCCCAGAGGAGACTTCAGCTGGGCAGTTTTCACAGACACCTGCCTCTGCAGAAGTTTGGTAGCCATGTTCATTTGTGGATTGCCTGTGTGGACGTGATACCTGAGTGCTGACGGACACAATGAGATGGACTGGGGTAAAGCAGAGGATGAGAAAAGAGAGCTCTGCACAGTGCCTAGAGAACTACTCCGTGAATAGTAGGTCCAGTACTAGAGGTGGGGGAACAGTGGAATAGACTCTCGGAGATGACTGTGCCGGGAATGCCCAAAGACAAGAGCTTTTCCCGAAGGAGGTGGTGTGATTAACCCTGTCAGAGGATGCCTGATGGTCACATGATGAGAAGGACGAAAACTCTAGTGGATTTGTTGTAGAGAGGAGATTGCGTCAATAGGAGTTGGTCCAGTGACTATTGTACTGTAGTCATGCTCCTTGTCAGTCAGTGGAGAAGGGACGCAAGTTAACAGCAGGTGCCAGTGGTGGGTCAGTGAGGGCCATTTTACAGGCAGGGTGGGAAACAGTGAGGGGCTGGACTTTGGGTGGGCCTGGGAGCCTCCTGGAGTTGGGCAGCAGGAATCCAGAGGCCCTAAGAGTGAGTAGAGATTAGGCCAACAAAGGGGAAGGGTCAGCTGGAGCATTCGAGAAGGGTGAGGTGGGCTGGAGAGGAGCAGGGGCGTCAGGACAGGAAGGCCTCTGTGCTCTTTGAAAAGGAATGGTGGGCACTTAGCTGTTCATTATGTGGTGAATTGTATGGTGTGTGAATTATAGCTCAATGAAGCTATTTTTTAAAAAGAACTGGTGGAGGGTCAGATGCAGATGGCTGCATTGGAGGATGAATTGGAAGGAAGGAGAAAACAAAATTTTGTAGTTACAGAGCCCAGTTAGAAGGTAGTTGTAGTTATCTGTGTGAAAGATGGTGATGGCTTGAAATAGGCACTTTCTGTGTCAGTTGGAGCAGTGGATGAATTACAGTTATTCAGGAGGTGATTGGTAGACCCTGAGAGCTGAACAAAATGCCTAGTGCATGGTTGGTTGGGTATTTGACAAACGTTAGCATTTCTTGCTGTGGTTGAATGAGGAAGAATTAATTGGATTCACTAACTGCATTTGGTGTGAGGGTCAAGTGTTCTCCTGAATCTGGCTTGAGCAGCTGAAGTGAGTAGAACCCAGGGATCGGGCACTCAGGTGGGACGAGCAAGTTTTCAGTGCTAAGTGGGTTTCACATGATCCAAAAAGAGATATTTTAGAATTCTTTACTTCACTTATTGTCAGTTTTACATGATTTATTTCTTAATCATGTAATAGAATCCACCCTCCTCCCTTGTAGGAAATAAATTCTTGAGGGTAAGGGTGATGTTTGGCTATATGTTTATATGTTGCATAGTACAACATATGATTGGGTATTATCTGATGTAGTCGAGAATAAGTCATGACTGACCTAGGTATATATTACTGATAGTTTACATTTATAAAGCATTTTGCAATCTCTTAAGTGTATTTGCTGTGTATGCATATACTTAATTCTCACAGCAGCTCTGTGAATAGCTAGTTATTATTCCTTGTTGTTGTTTTTTAGTCGCTAAGTCATCTCTGACTCTTTTTCTGACCCCATGGACTGTAATCCGCCAGGCTCCTCTGTCCATGGGATTTCCCGGGCAAGAATACTGGAGTGGGCTGCCGTTTCCTTCTCCAGGGAATCTTCCTGACTCAGGGCTCCTGCACTGCAGGCAGATTCTGTACCACTGAGCCACCTGGGAAGCCCAGTTATTATCCCAGCCTTACAACAGTGAAGCTGACTCAGAGAGAGCGATTTCCCCAAGGCAGTAGCCCTGGCAGTGACAAAGCATGAACCTTCGCTTCTCAGTCCACTATGCTTGCAATTCTACCAAGGGGCCAAACCTCCTGGGACCGCTGAAATAGTGACAAGAAGTGGTTTCCTTAAATGAGATTTGGGCCCTGAGCATGATTGAAATTTGAGTACTTTATCCAGATTGCTTCTGGTAAGTAGTGTAAGGTGTTTGCATGTGGTTGTTGGCTTCATTTTGAAGAGGCAAACGATGTTTGTGTAGAGGTTTATTTAAGTAACCTGAAACAATGAAGAATAGTTCTGTATCACTGACTGTTGAATGAATGCCTTTAACACTGATTAGATTACACTGAAACTAAGCCAGCCTACCATTTTATCAGTTAAGATAAAATCAAGTGCAATCTGATGAATCTGGAAACTAGTGAGAGGACTATACATTTATTTTTATAAAAAATCAGTCCTCTTTCTCATGTCACTCCAACCCCTCTGGCTTCCTGAGTTTTGAACATACCTGAATCACTCCAGCCTCTGGACATTTGCAGTTGCTTCCTCTCTGCTGCAGTGGTCTCTGTATCTCCTCTGTACTCTTAACTCGGGACAAAGCTGCCTCGCTGACCATTGTTTAAAATTGCAGTCCTCTTATACTCCCTTGTTCCCATTGGACTCCCTACGTAAACTCTTTTAGTATAGTATATATATATATATATATATATATATATATATTTGTGTATATGTTTGTATCTTTCTCCACTTCCTGGAACATCAGGTCCACAGGCCAGGGATGTTTGTATGTGGTTCTCAGCTATTTTCCCCACACATGGACACATAACTAGCACACTGGGCATTCAGCACACTAGCATCATGGGCATTCAGTTGACATTTGTTCAGTGAATAGATGAAGATTGTTTTGAACCTAAAATGTCTTTTAGATTAGAGTTCTCCTTTTGTTAACTGTTAAACTGTCTTTTGCTGTATTTCCTGTTGAGCTGGGTTGAGTAATGGATCAACTTGGTATTTTCAATATTTTCTTCTTTCTTACTGGGGAAGAGTACCTTCTGTTTGGGTGGGAGAGATTAAAATGAGTTTGTTTCCTAAACATGTCTGTGCTAATTATCAGCAAGGATATATGTAGGAAAAGTTGGCCTCTGTGAAGATATAGATTGTAACCTGAGCAGTAGGTTGACATCAGGTCAGGTGGGTTCACCTTGGCGAGGGCTGCTTCAGACTCCACTACAGATGCTCTCTTCTTAGTTCCCCTTCTGTAGCCTGAAAAATGGGGGGATGACTCCTGTTTGGTTCACATCACTGAGTAGTAGACAGAATCCAGTGAGCTCATGGCAGGGACCTGCTTCGTGAACCCCTTGCTGTTATACAGTGAAGACTCTATAGCGTTACCTACCGAGTAGAACATTTCTAGTGTCCTGAGATGACAGTTACCTTTCTCAGCGCCACTGGATCCCTTACCTCAGATGTTGCATTGTTGTTGCATGTTGGTCATTTTATAATGAAGCTCAGAAAAATGATGATTACTGTGGTAAATGCAGAGGGAAAAAAAAAATCCCCACTGTGCTATATTTCAGAGACAAAAGTGAACAGAAGTTGAATTGACTTTGGCTTTGGATTATCAGTATTCTTAGTTGCCTGAAAGTTGGACACACACACACACACAGGGTTTCATTTTGTGGATGCTTTATCTACCAATTACTGATTTTTTTCTTGCTAACTCTCAGCAGAAACAACCAAAGTTTTTTGTAAGTAGAAGTACACTATATGATTTTGTAGGGAGTTATGTTGAATGTACAATTTGGACTTACCTTTTTTTTTTTTTTCCTGTTTCTTTTAAGTGCTGAAATAATATTTTTACAGTTTTCTGGAGCAGTTATCTTGTTAACCCTGGGGAAATGATGTTTTCTTGAACTTCTCTGAAGTATGTCTGTCCTGAACTGAATCTGAGAGTCTTTCAGCCTAAACTTGTTGTTCTTTTTAGACTCCCAGGAGACCTTGGTATGTTTTCAATGTCAAAGAGAAATGTTTTAACAACCATGTTAGCTGATGGTTTTCTTTCTTGCATGATTGGCTTGTTCGGGCTCTAAACTTAAGCCCAGTGGAGAAGGTAATACGTCTCTTTGTGTATTTTCAATTGCTAACACTAGCGGCCTCCAGGGACTTGGGGGTTTATTACTGTCTGCTTAGCAGATGATTCATTGAAGCAGAACTTTTGCAGGCAGTAGAATAATTTTTCATTTTCTGGAAATATGTTTAGAAAATTGAAATCCTATCTGAGAGTGCATTTCCTCTGTAGAAGGAAGCAATTTAGGTTTGTGCTCCATAGTTTCACACTTCTGACTTTGCTTATAGATTGTTGGCATTATTGCTCCTTCATGGGTCTCTCTCCCAAAGGTGGTTGTTAACTTATTTTTTTTTTTTCCCCTGAATGCCTAAGGATATTTGAAGTGCTAATGGGAAGGTCTCTTCTGGTATCAAGTTTGACCTAAGAGGTTTGGAGAGAGTACATGATAATGTTTACGGCTTTGGCATGACCAAAGAGCATTTTCTCTGCATTTGAGGCATGTAATTACAACCTGACTTGTTTGTTGTTGTCTGAGTAAAGAGGACAGTCTTTTGTTTGTTTGCATGTAATGTTCCTATCTGGCCTGAGTAGCACAAGAAACAGATGGTTCTCCTGTTGACCAGTTGTCTTCTCTTTCTGCATTGGAGCATCAAGGGCTGGGACCACGGGCTGTTCCCTTGTGGTATCTTTACTTCTGAGGCACATAGATGATGTTTGGTACAAACTTGAACAAGTGAGATGAGATACTGGGGAAGATGATAAAAGATTGCAAAAGAAAAATTACTGGTTATTATAACTGTTCCAAAACTGACCTGTAAATAAAATTTAAAAATTTAAAATTTTTAATAAGAATTGGGTTGGAGTGTGGGGTTCACTCTTCTCATTATGTTACTGTTCAAACTTTCCTTTTGGGCTTTAGTTTTAGAGAGACGTCCTAAGACGTTTTCCAGGGCTATCCAGATTACATACTTGTTTTTCCAGGTGGAAATAATTTTTACTATAGTAGGTTCTTTCCCTTTTAAATTAATATTGTGGGTCACAAAACTCTTTTTGTATTTTTGTCGTTCAGTTGTCAGTTGTGTCCGACCCATAGACTTCAGCATACCAGGCTTCCCTGTCCTTCACTATCTCCCAAAGTTTATTCAAATTCATGTCCATTGAGTCGGTGATGGGGTCTAACCCTCTCTAACCATCTCATCTGCCCATGCCTTCTTCTTTTGCCTTCAGTCTTCAGTCTTTTCCAATGATTTGGTTTTCCCCATCAGGTGGCCAAAGTATTGGAGCTTCAGCGTCCATTCTTCCAGTGACTATTCAGAGTTATTTCCTTTAGGATTGACTGGTTTGATCTCCTTGAAGTCCAAGGGACTCTCAAGAGTCTTCTCCTTTACCACAATGATTGTACCCCTCATATGTTGTTTACTGGGATACACTTTTTTATTTTAAAAGGAAAAAACAGTTTGTATACAGAAAGCATCATTTGTCCTTATGCATTCAGATATTGTTCATTATTAGTGTGATAGAAAATCCCAAACCATATGCTAGCTGAGGCCAGCAACTATTTATGTTTAAATTTTGTATCACTTGTCCTAACTTTTTTCCTGTGGCCAGTAAGAAGTTTCCAGTGCTAAAGCATGAGTAAGGAAAAGAATCATTGAACAAAATATTATTTTAGGAAAGGAACTATGGGAAAATGTTACAGGAAAACCAATTTCACTCTCTCTTTTTTTCTCCTAGCATTTTTGAAACGTTGGGGTTGTTGGAGTGGTTGGATTTTCCCTGGAATTGAGTGAGAAATTCAGAAGACTGAAGCCCAGGCTTACTGTCTACCTTTCACGGAGGCCCAGCCGTGAGAGGACAGAAGAAGGCACGTGGCGAATCATGACAGCTGACAAAGACAAAGATAAAGACAAAGAGAAGGACCGGGACCGAGATCGGGACCGGGAGAGAGAGAAGCGAGACAAAGTGCGAGAGAGTGAGAACTCGAGGCCCCGCAGGAGCTGTACCCTGGAAGGAGGAGCCAAAAATTACGCCGAGAGTGATCACAGTGAAGACGAGGACAATGACAACAACAGTGCCACCACAGAGGAGTCCACGAAGAAGAACAAAAAGAAGCCCCCGAAAAAAAAATCTCGTTACGAAAGGACAGACACCGGCGAGATAACATCATACATCACGGAGGACGATGTCGTCTATAGACCAGGAGGTGAGGTGCCTTTGGGTCTTTACGGTGTCTATGGTTGAGAAACGGTGTCAGCCTGTGGATGCAGGTGGACATGGAACCCAGAAGAGTGGGTAGTGGTCTGGGGCAGGAAAACTCCAGGTAGTCAACAGCTCCAGGCTTCAGTCCGCTGGCGTGCTGGCTGTTCCCTGTGCCTACCTCTGGGCCTGCCCGTGAGGCTCTCCTTCTGTCCGTGTCTTCTGCTGCTCATTCTCACACTTCACCGTCTGCCCAGAACTTTGCCTCTTTTCACGTCCTCCTTTGCCTTTTGTCTTTAGCACAGATTAGACTGTGGAGAGGCCCTGCAGAGTGGCGTACACAGTGGGACAAGTCAGCCTTCAAGTTTAGGGGAACGGGTCATTTTACATTGGCTACAGGAGTGACCAGAAGCTAGACAGGTGTTTTTAGTGGCCTTCAGACCAAGGTTTATGCCTCCTTTGATCTCCTTTTGCATAGAATTAAGCTTCAGGGCCTCTAATCAGTGATAATAGATGAAGCCAACTAACCTGCTTTGTTTTCCAGGAAAGGGACTGGGTCCACTCAGTATATTGAGGTTATTTGTAGCAACTGTTCAGAGAGAGACAGACCCAGCTTGCAGATAAGATGTAGGAAAGGAGGTGGTTCAGAACCTGTTGAACACCAGCAATACCCTCCTTTTTAATTTGATACATTGTGTATATTCAGGTACTTTCCTTACAGAAGTCAGTTTAAAAAAAAAAAAAAACAAAACTGGCTGAAATCAGTTCCTTTGAATTGCTTACAGTGCTGAGGAATGACATGAGTTGCATAAGATGTAATTAACAGGTTAGAAGCCTCCCAGTTTGATGTTTTTCTAGGAGCTGGAGATTAAAGAGATTATGTCATTAACCTGGTACAGTTATTTTGCTGAGCTGTACTGTAGCTGTGCTGAACTTCATATAAAGTACTTGATTTTTTTTCCCCATATAGAAATTAGTTTTGAATCTTGAAAAATAATGTTTTCAAACTTACATAGATTAGCTTGTATTCACTATACTTTTGGGCTTATGATTAACTGAGAAGATATTTATGTGATATAAAGTTATCGAAATTGAAGTTTCTGGGGGAAATTAGAGCTCTGTTGTGGAGATTTGGTAGTGTGTAGGTTACCGTACTGTCGGGGTCCTTGATTCACCCTTAACATGTTGGACAGTCAAAATGTCTTAGCCACCGAGGAACGTATATCAGTATAGACCAACTGCACAGTGATTGCTAAGGACCTGTGTACTTCTAGATCACGAGAAAGGGACAGAATGCATTAACTTCTTTAAATATAGGTTACAGGATGATACCTTAAAAATAAGGGATGATCTAATTTGTTATTGTGTCAAAAGGCTGGCTGTCTTGTGCAGAACTGAGGGCCAGCCTTTCTCAGTGGAGAGTTACTCTTTTTTTCTTTTATTCCCAAAATGTTTCTCCAAAATACTTGTAGCCCAAAATATATGGGAAGTGCTGCATGTACTGTCCCTTATGTGAGACTGTCATAATTAATGATTTGGAGAAGCACTGCAATTAAGGAAACTTCTTTAACATAAAAAAAAAAAAAAAACAACCAAAAACCTGCCATTTTCCCGATTTGTGGGGCTGTGGCATCCTGTTTCAGCTGAATATCTCCTTAAGAAAAATCATTTTTGAGAAAAACAAGCTTGTGAACTGTGCACATTCATATTGCATATTCTACAGGATGGTGGGAAATCTTTTCTTCTTGAAGTTTAGAAGACTGTGTGGAGGGAGGTTGGTAATGGCTTATTTTCAAAACAGTAGGTTCTTGTTTTGGGGAGGATCTGTGTACTTAAGGGAGGCAGACATTGTTTCAGTAAATCTGAGGACCTTTATGAAATGTGAAAAAGATATACAGCCTCTCTGGAAGCTGTTATAAAGGACTGAAAACAACAAAAATGGTTTGAAAATTCCCTGTGGCGCTCTAGCAGAACCACTTGCTGGGAGATGCCCCTGTGCTTGGCCCGGGGTTTGCATCCTGCCAGGTCCATAGATGTTTGCCTCTGGTGAGGAGGTGGTCTCTGACCTTCCCAGTGGTTTTGTTTCCTTTGGGGTTATTATGCATTTGAAGGTGAATGACTTCTACCAATAGCTTCTTTCTCAGTGGAAGATGTTAAAATATTGCTTCTTTAGGTGTGCCCACACTGCAGAGTTGGAAGGTAGGTTACTGTGATTAGATTCCCAGGTGGAACTGTTTTTTTTTTTTCCTTCTCCTTTTCTTTGTCTTTTTTCTTTCTGGTCTTTGTCTTTCTTGGTGCAGAGTACTACAGTAACATCTTCTGTTGGAGATGAAAACCCTTACATACACTCAACTGCAGAGGTTCTCTTTCGTTAGTTGTATCTTAAGGGTTTCAGTAGGGACTTTATGGGGCATCATAAGGGATTCTTCAGTGTATCATTAGTTTTTGAGCGGTAGACCTTTTATGGGCTTACCTGGTGGCTCAGTGGTAAAGAATCTGCCTGCAGTGCAGAAGTTGCAGGAGACATGGGTTTGATTCCTGGGTCAGGAAAGTCCTCTGGAGGATGAAATGGCAACCCACTACAGCATTCTTGCCTGGAGAATTTCATGGACAGAGGACCCTGGCAAGCTGCAGTCCACGGGGTTGAAAAGAGTTAGACACAACTGAGGACGGTGTCTTTTCATACCTTTTATGCTCATTTGAAATCACAGATAAATTTTTTCCTTTTCCGAACTGGTTTCAATACTCAGTAAATCTAAATTACAAATACCTCCCAAAATGTCATTAAGAATGAGCCTAGCAGCGAGCAGTAACATGAGGATAAAAATAGACTGTTATGTAATATACGTGCTTGTCCTTGGGGGATAGTCCTATGTTCATACAGTTTGGTCTGAGAAGAGTGAGGTTTTATTGAGGAAATGAGCATTTAGAATTTGTTGTAGCTAAGGTTTAATCTCATGCTTGGTTACAACCAGTTCTTTTTGATCCTGCTCCTCATCTCTGCAGCTTTATATTGATCTTAGAAGCAAAGCATGATGGACTTTCAGTTACACTGTCCACGTTACCTCCTGCCTCAGGGTCTTTGCACCTGCTGATACCTCAGGTTAGTCACACCGCCAACCCCCAACCCAGCACACAGACACACTGAACTACTCCCCTGTCTTGAGTACTCCATTCCAGTGCCCTCACCCTCCTCCCACGCACCAGTTATCCAGATTTCTTTAATAGGCACAGTCCCCCAGTCATGTCTTTCCTTCTTGCACTTGTAACAGTAATAATTTTCTGTTTATTTCTATTACTATTTTAGGACATGTCTCTCTCCTCCATAAAGGCATCTGCTCTGTTTTTACTTATCATTGAATTCCTGAGATCTATAAGAATAGTGTACACGTAGCGTGTATTCCATAATGCTTGTTTTTTTGTTGTTTGTCTTGGCCTCACTGCATGGCTTGTGGGATCCTAGTTTCCCAACCATGGACTGAATCCGGGGCCCCGGCAGTGAAAGCATGGAGTCCTAACCACTCGACCACCAGGGAAGTCCAATACTTGATGCATAAATAAGTTTCTGAAATTTTTATTCAAAAATATATTGACTGATGATGTCACAGAATAAATGCTTCTGGAAGTCCATTTTGAATAATTTATTTCCCAGTGAATGATTTAACAAGGCTTGTTATAAAAACCAAAATCAAAACCTTGTGGAGCTCTGTGTATACTTTGCATCTGTGTCTAATCTAACTTCTGTGTTGTCCATCAGCCATTACTCTACTTCAGAGATGACTGTCACGGTGACAAATTGATTTTTTACACAGCTGTGTGCAGTCAGATTTCTCTTATGGGCCTTTTCAGCATAGAGTATTGGTTTCTAAAGTTTGCTGTGAGTGGCATATAAATTTCTTTCTGATTTTTTCTTCCTTCTTTTCCCTTGCTTTATTGAGATATAACTGATACATGACATTAAGTTTAAGAAAATGTGTAGTTACACAGGGAACTTAATTCAGTCAGGAGGGAAACTGCCATTTGTCACAACGTGGATGAACCTGAGTTCATTATGTTAAATGAAAAAGTAAAGAGAAATACCACACGATCTCTCTAACTTGTGGGATCTAAAAAAACCAAACTCAGAAACAGAGAACAGATCAGTGGTTGTCACACGTGGGGAGGTGGGGGATAAGGAATCAGGGAGGTGGGTGAAGGCAGTCAAAGGGTACAAATTTCCAGTTATAAGATGAATAAGTTCTGGGGATGTAATGTACAGCATGTGATGGGAGTTAAAAATACTGCTAGGTAAATAGATTAAGTTCACATCTCACACACACACACACACACACACACACACACACACACACACACACAATTCTCTGGGGATGTAATGTACAGCATGTGATGGGAGTTAAAAATACTGCTAGGTAAATAGATTAGGTTCACATCTCACACACACACACACACACACACACACGCACACGCACACAATTCTCTAGGCCAGAATACTGGAGTGGGTAGCCTTTCCCTTCTCCAGGGGATCTTCCCAACCCAGGGATTGAACTCAGGTCTCCCACATTGCAGGTGGATTTTTTACCATCTGAGCCACAAGGGACGCAACACACACACACACACACACACACACACAAGCATGTGCACAAAATTAGTGATTATACAAAATGATTATACCACAGTGAGGTTAGTTAGTGTAGCCATCATGACACATAGTTACAATTTTGTACTTACTTAGAAAAAAATGTTAAAGCATGGAACTTTAAAAAATATATAGTTTCGCTTTGGTTCAGATTTCTGTTTAAAGAGGGGAAGGGAGTTACCAACTTTTTAGCAAATGATATGTCCTACCATTTTGCTCCTGATTCTTCACTGAGTGGTTGATCTCTGACCAGTTAAGAGGCTGAATTCGGTTTTAAAGTCTTACTTTTCTGAATGACTGAAAGCTTATCTTCTGCAGTCACTCAGCCAAACATTCCTTCCCACAGTAAAACTAAAGAAAACCCTGGCATTTGGTGTTCCAGGAGATACATTTTTGGAGAAAATAAAAGCTCATTTTATCTGCAACTTTTTATCCATGTCTTCTATCTGTAGAAGAATTTTAGGTGAAATTGACATGAAAATGAAAGTGTCTTCTTGAGGCATTCTTATTAGGGAGGGCGTGTGAGTTTTTCTGATGATTGCAAGAATATTTTTTGCGTCACAAGAAACATGAATCCTGACATAAAGTCACCTTTAGGGTTGATAATGATTTGACTTGTGTGACAAGATAATTTGCATGTAATAAACCTGATATTAATCTGCTTAAAGCTTTTCAGTGGATCCTTTTGCTAGTCAGACAGAGTCCAAAACTTTCGCATGGCACACTAGACTGTGATAAGATTGCCTGTCTATGCGTCGTCTTTAGATACTTTTTGAGAGGGAAGAAACACAGGCAGTGTGTGAGTTTACAAGGGCTGTCATAATATATAAGTACCACAAGCTGAGTAGCTTAAACAACCAAACAACAGAAATGTATTGGCTCACAGTTTTGTAGGCTACCAGTTCAAGGTAAAGGCGCTGGTAGGTTTGGTGCTCCCATTGAAGGTACTGGAAAAGGATCTATCTGTTCCATGCCTCTCCTAGCTTCTGAGAGTTCCTCGACTTGTCTGAGCAGAGCTTCAGTCTTCACATGGCATCTCTTTGTGTGCCTGGTTTTGGGTCTCACCAAATTTATCCTTTTTCTAAAGATACAAATCATTGAATTAGGGCCCCACCTCATTCTAATTAAAAGTGATCACATCTGCAGTGATCACTTTTTTCAAGAAGGTTAGTCACATTTTGAGGCACTGAAGGTTAGGACTCGAATGTATAAATTTTGGGAAGATGCAGTTCAATACATAACAGGCCGGAAGAGTGTTGTTGCTAGGAGGGCTCAGGTTTGAGTGACCTGAGTCTTGACCACTTCAGCTCTCCTTAGTTGTGTGTCCTTGCAACACCTGTGAAAATATATTTATTTTTAATCACGCTTTAGTATACTTTTAGTTGTGGGTTGCATTAATTTTTTTCTTTCTGTTTCTATTGAAATTTTACTTTGCCTTTTCCTAAGCCTCAAGAAATGATTGCCTTTTAGTGTTTATTAGGAAGTTATTCAAATCCTGCATATGTACAGGAAAGAGTTTTAGCACATAAAAAGTTATGACTTTATGAGGGTGGAAGAAACAAGAGAAACTTCTTAAGTTATTCTAACCAAAAGAATGGGAAGTGGTAGAAATTTGGGGACTAGTTCACCATATCTTTTTCTATTTTATAAGGAAAGGAAGGGTCTTTGAATATAGTGAAACGTATACCCCATAGCTTGCTGGAGTGTTTGGTGTCAGCCACAGGTCAGCAGCCTGTTAGAAATGCAGTCTCAGGTTCCACTCTGGATCTACTCAGTCAGCAATTTTGTTTTCATAAGATTCCCAGGTGTTTTAAATACACATTAAAATTTGAGAATCATTGATGTAGACCAGTTTTCCCCTGCCTTTTTTAAGTTAGCGCACAGATAGAAAATGAGTGCATTGCCTTGAGGGTTAAGAGGCATCCCAGCACACTTACAGCAGACTGGAGTTTAGGCAGATCTAAAAAGGGTAGACATCTACTTCTGACTAAATACACTAAAGCCTTTGACTGTTTGGATCACAATAAAATGTGGAAAATTCTGAAAGAGATGAGAATACCAAACCACCTTACCTGCCTCCTGTGAAACCTGTATGCAGATCAAGAAGCAACAGAACTAGACATGGAACAACAGACTGATTCCAAATTGGGAAAGGAGTTCATCGAGGATGTGTATTGACACGCTGCTTATTTAACCTATATACAGAGTACATCATGCAAAATGCCAGCCTGGGTGAAGCACAAGCTGAAATCAAGATTGCCGGGAGAAGTACCAATAACCTCAGATATATGAGCTTGAGTACAAATTGTCAGTTGTGAGAGAGAGAGAGGGAGCTGTAACCGTGGATGGTTACACCATTATAACCATGGATGACCACTGTTTTTAAGGCACCTACTCCTTTCCAATGCTGGACTTGCTTTACATGTGTTGTTTCTGTTCCTTAAAATCTCTGCACAAATGAGTCATTGTTTTCCTATAGTATCTGTGGAGAAACAGGCCACACAGCTGGTTTGTAAGTCCACGTGGGCCTGGGAGAATTAGTTAAAGCCCAATGGATTGACCTTTGATGCGTTTGAACTGTGGTGTTGGAGAAGACTCTTGAGAGTCCCTTGGACTGCAAGGAGATCCAGCCAGTCCATCCTAAAGGAAATCAGTCCTGAATGTTCATTGGAAGGACTGATGTTGAAGCTGAAACTCCAATACTTTGGCCACCTGATGCGAAGAGCTGACTCATTTGAAGAGATCCTGATGCTGGGAAAGATTGAAGGCAGGAGGAGAAGGGGACTATAGAGGATGAGATGGTTGGATGGCATCACCGACTCAATGGGCATGAGTTTGAGTAAACTCTGGGAGTTGGTGATGGACAGGGAAGCCTGGCGTGGTGCAGTCCATGGGGTTGCAGAGTTGGACACGACTGAGCAATTGAACTGAACCAAACTTGCAAAAATTACTGAAGAGAATGAAAATGAGAAGCACAGTTATGCTGAAACGTAAAGAAGGGATAGGCCTATTTCTTAGAAAATGCAAATGAAATAATTAATCTGCTCCTTTTCTTTCTCCTACTCCTGAAGTCAGTACATCTTCTGCTTCTGAAAATTGTTTCTCTCTCTTGCTAGGTGTATATAAGGATTAATTGTTGCAAGTGTAGATGGTTAACAAGTGTGAGAAGTATGTTGAGCAGGGTGAGGTAAGGTGTCGCAGAATATTTAGGATAAATTTTGATTACTGAATTTGAAACCTTAACTCAGCAACTGAAAGGGAAAATACATGGTTTATGTGATCTAATAAATGTAGCGTATTGTATTCATTAAGTTTGTTTGTTTTTGATAGAAACTTGAGAACATTGGCCACATCTCACATGAAAATTATTTGTTGGTAGAGTAACTCACAGACTGGGTGCACACCTGTCTGGATTGACGGCAGTTCAGATTTTGGGTCAGCAGAAACTCCTGACCATTCCATCTAGGTGCTACCCCCAGAATAGTGTCCTTCAGCATTTTCATGTCTTGCTGTCGCTCAGCTCCAGTCACAGTCTGAGAAGAGTAGGTTGGTTGGTGGAACTTGAATTTCATGTCTGTGTCTTGTATAAAAGAAAGACAGATATCTTGATTTATCTCTCCCCCTAAACTCCACCTGTTGGGGCTTTGGTAATTTCCCTCAATGGAATATAGGAGTGGTGGGGGCACAGATGAGAGAGGTCCCCATGTACCACTTCATCAGGAGACTGTCACTGTGGCTCCAGATTCAGGGAGAACTTCTAACGACATATGGATATTTATAAATAGTTTGTTTTGCTATGCATATGCTGGGTAAATAGAGGAACAGTGTCAGCACAATGTGTGATTTGTGCTGGTTCATATGCAACTTTCTAGGCAAGAGGTGTGTGAATAGAGGGACTGGGATTAGAGTGTGCAATTACATGGTATAATATAGGTTACATTTTAGCAGAAAAGGAAAAGTAGGTGAGAATTTCAACCTTCAATTTTGCTGTCGCCCTGGTGAGAGTCCTTTCGTTTCTTTCTAAAGTGCAGTGAGTAAATGATGCCTGACCTGGGGCTCCGTCTCCAGAGAGGTGCCCCCACTTTCTATGCCTGCTGTGCTTGCCTGCAGAGAAGCCACAGGTTAACCTGCACTGTTTTGGTACCTTTGAATCAGCACCTGTTGTTTTAATGTATTTTAAATATTCCCTAAGACATTTTTCAGCCACTCTGGGTCCCTGCTTGGACGACGCTATGTTATTGCTTACTGATTAAGCATACTGAGGATATGCTTACTGATTAAAAAAAAAATCTGAATTTAGAATCACAGAAGTTTGAGTAAGCTGCTCCTTACCCTGTATTTTATTTTTAATATACATTTTTTAGTGAAATAAAAAATTTGATTTCCTAGATACACACACACACACACACACACACACACACACACAGTGTTATTCCTAAAGTGTCTACATGACAAGCAGTGAACCACAGTGTATCCTTAACCCATATATTCCAAAAGAAATAGAAATGTTTTGTATGTGGCCATTTTTTTTTGATGAAAATCACCCTTACTCATGGCAGGTATGTGTTAAATAGTAATCCCTTGAAGGCATTTTTATGAGCAGTTAATCATCAAACTCCGAGATCTAGCTTTCTGGTCATCTGTTCACCTTAGTTTCCTGGGTCCCAGTCGTAGTCTGAATCCAGAAATGCTTTGACACCTCCTCCCCACAGGACTTCCCCTCTGGGGTCTCTCCCCATCTCACAGTCCCTTTACCCCTAGATATTTTGTACCTGGTTTAAATACCACCATTCTCATTTCTCTTGTCTTTTCCTTGCTGGTCCACTCCAGAAGGACATGAGTCTTTTTTCCTTTCAGCTCACTGATGTACCCCAGTGTGGGACATTCTAGGCATTGTGTTATTTGTTCCTTAGACACTTAACAGCATATGCAGGGTGATGACTCCACATGTGCTCACGCTGTGTTTCATGGACAGCCTCTTGAGTAACATTGTCTTAGCTGTACTGCCTTTAGGAGGTGGGCAGTAAACACATGTACAAAATCGTTGATGTCAGGACTTTCTTGAGAGGGGTCCTGAGCTACTGAGAAAGTTTACTTTGGGTTAAAAAATTGGCATTCAGTTGGTTAAAAGTTATAAATTAGAAGACATGGCTCTATTTTTTAAAAAAGTTCAGCTTACAAAACTTACCTCTTTTATAAATTAAATTTTAACAGTTAATTTTAAGAGATTTTTGAATTGTGATTGGTCTTGTTTATAGTTAACCGTTTCAACATTGAGTTGCTTATTAAGTAAAATCAATATTTGATTTCTGTTGTTGAGGCTTTTAATACAAACCTTTAAAGTACTTAACGCTTTATAAACATTTATAAATGCTTTATAAATTTATAAATGAAATTAATCATGAAATACGAATGAAGTGGACCTGAAAAGTTGCCTTAGATATTTCAGGGTTGTGCGTAAACTCACTTAGCTTTCTGAATCAGTTTCTTACAAAGAAGCAGTGCAGGGCAGTCTAGTTTTACCATGGGAGAGGCAGGCGGTGGCGAGGGACAACCTCTGTACCTTTGTTTCTTCACCAGTAAAACAGGGATTCGAGTACCCACCTCAAGAGCCGTAATGGGAATTACATGAATATACCCACGCATACACACGGGGCTTCTTTAGAAAGGGCAAGCATATATTGTATTGGCCAAAAGTTTGTTTGGGTTTCCTGTAAGATCTTACCCAATTAAACGGTCCTAGGTAGTGTGTTTTGTTTTGTGTTTTTTTTAATTGTAATTTCAAGAATATTGTTCCAAGGCACATTCTTTCAACTATGAAAAGAATAAAAATATCAAGTCCTGATTTCTTATTAACTTCCAAAATGTTAATATAGTTTTGATCCTCTTAAATCTTTCTTTAAATAATTCTAAATCTTCTCAGGCACAGAGGATGCATATCAATTTAAGGAGATAATTACCACTAAATTGAGGTTACTTAATTTTTAATCCTCCTAGGTTGAAAAGATAGTACCTACTAATGGAAGACATTTATAGTCACTAAGTCTCCATCTTCAAAACTGTTAAAGGAGGTGGCGTCTTATCTCACATAATCTAATTTTTTGACTATTCATAAAAGCCTGCAATTCTTTTATGGATGACTGCCTGTCTTTTTAAAAAATTTATTTTGAAAAATTTCACTTTTCGTTGTAAAAGCTGTTAAACATGACAGGACCCTAAGATATGTGTGCTTCCCCTCCAAAGATGAGGGACTTTGATCCCAATTAGGATCTTGTGTTCTCTTTTCTTAGGACTCTGTTAACCTCGTGGATATTTAAAATGTTTGCCTGCTGGTGGTGATGACAGCTCATGAAGTTATTCGTGACACAAGAGTGGGCTCAGTCAGAAACTTTCCTAGCAAGCTGCTTTGCTTGTGGAAAAGCTCAGAAAATAGTGAAGTGTGGAAGCCACACGGAACTTCTGGCGAAGGTTACTTTGAGAGGGGACATTACTCTACTCTCAAACACCTCTGCCCTGAGGTTAATGTGGCTACCATTGAGCTTAAGCTCTGGCTGTTCAGGGCTCCTTTTGGATGGATTGGTCACAATGCAGTCCCAGGTCTGTGTACTTGTGTGTCTGAATCCAAATTGGACTTGCTTCCAATTGGTTTGTTTGCCATGGTTGATAGAGAGCTTTTATTTTGGTGGAAATGGTTACCAAGTTTAGTTATTGCTCCTTCAGACCCTCTCTGAGTGTTGTGGTAAACACAGAAAGCCTTTTTGTGGGAGGTAGGGGGGCGGGGTGCGTGTCTCAGTTGAATCTTCATCTTTCTAGTTCATTTAAAGCATGTTTATTTAAAAAAAATTTTTTTTGATGTGGACTACTTTTAAAGTCTTTTTATTGAACATGTTACAATATTGCTTCTGTTTTATGTTTTGGTTTTTTGACTGTGAGACCTGTGGGATCTTAGTTCCCCAACCAGGGAATTGAACCCACGTCCCCTGCATTGGAAGGCAAAGTCTTAACCACAGGATGGCCAGGGAAGTCCCTTTAAAGCTTTCATATGAAGGTAAATAAAAGGGAGTAGGATGCAGGGCTTATCAAGAATACCTTTGAACTGAGTATTTTTTTAAAATTTATTTTTAATTGGAGAATAATTGCTTTACAATGTTGTATTGGTTTCTGCCATGCATTAACAGTATGTTCACATTATGAATCAGCCATAGGTGTACTCAATATTGTGATGAAGAGACTTACAAACACCTTCTTTTTTTAAATTAATGGTGTGTCACTTGCCAGTTAGTGTCCTGTTCATGCTTCAGAGTGCAGGCATACCTGTTCCACTTTCATTTCCCTGTTGTTCTGTTAGGTTCGCAACATGGTTTTCACAAAAGAAAAGGGTATAAGAAAACTGATAAAGGAGAAATGAATGTTAAAGAAGTTCAAAAAGAATAGATCACCTGGATATTAGAAAGCAGATGGATTTCATGTCCTGTTCCAAGTGATCCAGGCTGAATTCAGTCCATTTGGAAGGAGCGCGCCAGTCAGTTGAAAGCGTTGTTCTTGGGTGCAGATGTAGGGATGTTTGCCATTTCTGATCTAGATTCATAAAATGAGCTGAGTTTTCAGCCCAGATGGAAAATGTGACAAGAAACTGAGAGAGGCAGTGCTAGAGGCGCTCTCTTATCCTCATAGGCATTGCCTGAAAGGTGGTTTTGTTATTTTCAGGTCAGAATGCTTGATACTAACCACTGGAAGAATTCTCAAGCATTTTATAGCAGGAGGTTTCTGAGCATCAGTTCAGTTCAGTCGCTCAGTTGTGTCCAACTCTTTGCAACCCCATGAACCGCAGAATGCTAGTCCTCCCTGTGCATCACCAACTCCTGAATTCTACCCAAACTCATGTCCATTGAGTCAGTGATGCCATCCAACCATCTCATCCTCTGTCGTCCCATTCTCCTCTTGCCCTCAGTCTTTCCTAACATCAGGGTCTCTTCAAATGAGTCAGCTCTTCACATCAGGTGGCCAAAGTATTGGAGCGTTAGCTTTAACATCAGTCCTTCTGATGAACACCCAGGACTGATCTCCTTTAGGATGGACTGGTTGGATCTCCTTGCAGTCCAAGGGACTCTCAAGAGTCTTCTCCAACACCACAGTTCTGAGCATATGTGTCATTAATAAATAAGAGACGTTTTGCAAGATAGTCTTCTGTGGGGTAAATTTTACATTGTCAACTGAGCTGCTTAACTTGTTCAGCGAGCATTTCTAGAGCAGTGGTCGGCAGACTCTATCTGTAAAGGGCCAGAGAGTAAGTATTTTCAAACTCGTAGGCTGCACAGTCTCTGTTGCTAGTACTGAGCTGCCCTTGTGGCATGAAAGCAGTAACGGCTAAGATATAAGTGAATGAGCTGGCTTTTCCAATACAGCTATATTTATATATACTGAAATTTGAATTTCATGTAATTTTTGCATGTCAAAAAATATTCTTCTTGTTTCCTCTCCAACCATTAAAAAATGTAAAATCCATTCTTTGCTTGTGGGCCTTACAAAAACAGGCTGTGGGTCAGATTTGACCTGTAGGCCATGGTGGCGACCTTGGTGCCGACCTGTGTGGGTTTCCTGCCTTAGCCTCTGGTTCTGCTTGTTTTTATAGTCCTTAAAATTCTTCCCTCACCTGCTGTTTTATGCTACATTAAAAAGCATTATTTACTTTCACTTATCCAGTTAAATTAAAAAATAATTTTTACTTGTCAGTATTGTTGAAACCATTTAGGTATTAAATTTGAACTTTTTGTATTTCCTATCAAACTCTACAAGTCATGAAATGATGCCTTAGAAATAAGCTGTTTGTTGGGATGGTGGCATTTTGAAACTGTGTTTGTTTCTTTTCTTTTTTTTTTTTTTAATGAAGAATGTATGTAGGTATCCTCTATGAAGAATCTAAATAGAAACTGAATGAGAAAAAGAAAGCCAGTTAGTTAAGATGTTATCATTATATTCTGGCACAGACCACGACTATCTTCAGAGGTGTTGTGTTGTTACCTCAAAGCTGTGTCTGTGTGTTGGGGAGTCTTGGTCACTGGTCCAGTGTAAAGCAAGCTGAGAGCTTTGTGGTGACTTCTGTTCCAATGGACCCTAGAAAAACTGGATAACTCGGCAGTGTAGGGAGAGATCCATTTGGAGGCGGGGGTTCTTTTGTTTTAATCTCCAAGCTGGATACTAAAATCAGCTTGGTGGACTGAGACGAATAGAGTCCCAGTCACAGTGGAGCAAGATTTATATTTACCTGGAGTCTAATTGGACTGAGATTTCCTGCAGTTCTGTTAAAATCCTCTGCCCTTTTGCTTAGTGAGCAAGTGTTTGAACTCTTAAGCTCTGGAGGTTTAGCTTTTCCTGGCTCAATTAATTGTTAAATGTTCCCTTTATTATAATTATACTTTGATGCTTTGCTTTGTGGTAGCTGAGGAAATTGCTGAAAAAGTTGTTTAATCTGTTATACTCTATCAGTTTTGTAAAATGCTTTTTTTAAAAGGAAACAATTTTGATTTGAAGTGGCATGGTGGTATTTGGGTTGGATAACATCATTTAAATAGAAATGCAGGAATTTGGCTTCATTCTTGTCAGAGATTGGCTTGTATTTGACTTTGACCCATGTGTTTGTCATGTTTCCAGATATTGCCTTCTATTTATTCTGACAGCTTCACCAGCTGAGAAAACCAGACTTTCCACAATTAAAAATAATGTCTGTGAATTTAAAGAGGAAGCAGTATATTGTTCTTGGAATTACTTTAAAATGCGTGTGTGTAAAATGATTTCTTTCCCTTTTGCAAAAGGTTTAAATATCTCGGAATCGATACTTGGGTGCCTAAGTTTTGATTTGGAGCTGAGTACCCTAAATATCAGAAAAAAAAATTTACAGGCTTTTCTTTTCTATTCCTTAATACTCTTGTGTTAGTATACACTTCAGAATGGGTTTTAAGGAGCACAAAATAGATGGAGGAAGATCTGAGGTCACCTGTTTTTTTTTTAAGTTAATGCTTAAAATGCATGGAAATGGGTAAACTTCCAAAGTCACTTTACTGAATCTATTAAATTCATACACAGTGACTCTTTATCATTATATTTGTGTTAACTATCCAGTACCTTTAAATCTTTTTCATTATTTCATTAAATATGTACTCAAACTGGCTAGGTAGCAGCATGCTATATGTTACATATGAAGTATATTCCACCATTTGTTCACTCATTTAACCCTTAAATTTATTTTCTCACATACCTCTAAATTTTCTTATTCATCTACTTTTTCAGGGAATGCCTTTTTCAATGATGTCCAGTGTGATAATGTGTAAGTGTAATGTGTAAAAGTGTAAACCAAACTGTAAAAGGCACAGATAGGGTTGTTTTATGTTCTGTTGGAAGGCTGTAGATGTTCTGCTTTTTTTGTGTGCTTGACAGATGGTGCGCTGTCACTTTAGACTGATCAGTAGAGATGCAGTGAAAATACGGTTTTGGGGGGCATTAGATTGTGGCTGTAAGTTCCTTTTAAAAAGGAGAAATGGATTGAGTTTATAATACATGCTTTTAATATTATTTTAGTATGTTGCTTTTCATCATTCTTGGCTTTTACGTTAACACTTTAATCTGTGAAGCTATGCATAGCTGTTCACTCTGGAGCAGGCCATTATTATCATAGGGGTGTTTAGTTCTTAGACTTTACTTGTCCTGAACATCCCTTTGGTGCTAGTATTTTAAAACATAGGTACTGTACAGTTACCAAATTTAATGAAGGAGTGTTAATGCTTTGTATAATTATAATTTTTTCTCTTCAGTAGAGGGAAAGAAAAGATCACAAAAAGTCACACTTGATATGTTGTATTTTTATATTGTCAGAAACAGTTGAACTGAAAAGTAGTGATTTATGATTTAATTACCTCTGTTCACACCTGAAGTTTTCAAGTTTGTATCTGAGAATTAACTCTGGCAGCACTTAGACTTGGGGAAATTATGCTCATTCCTTATAAAGAATTTTGTGCCTTATATTTCCAATTGGACAATGGAGACCTGATTTCCAGTTTGCTCTCTGTACAGGCAAGAAAGGCATTTTGAGGAAGAAAAAACCTGGGCTAGCTTTCAGGCTCATAAGCTAGAATGCTTTCAGAGTCTGCCACAACTATCCGAAAAATACATGTTTGGCATCACTGAGAGCAGTCTTTTTAAAAATATGCATTTGGCATTCAGGTCAGGATTGGTGGAGGCTAGTTGTTGTAGCAACCATCAGTTTTGTCATGTGTTTTACTTCTGTTATCTCCCAGCTGCCAGGAATATCAGTGCTGTGGCATCTGATAAACCAACATACAGATTTTCAGCTCTCTCTTCAGCATCATTTCCGTTACTCAACTTCTGTAATGATTAGAGGGACTCCATTTGTATGTTCTCTCCTTGGAATTTACCTGCTGCTTTTCGCCTTTGCCCCATGAATGCATTTATAACATTTGGTTATAGGTCTGTCTTTTTATTTCTCCCCCATATTTTCCTTCCTGCATTTTTTCCCCTTGGTTTTGACGAACAAATAATACTTTTCTTTTTTTTAAGGGAAAAAATTGAAATTCAGATAAGTAAAAGTAAAACCACTAAATCATTAATATATTGTTGTATGGTCACTTTCTTTAATAAGCATGTGTAGGATTATGCTATTCACTATTTTGCAGTAACGCTTTCTAACTTAACATGTCTTAAACTTATTGCCATGTCAGGAATTATCAGTCATTGTTAGTTCTCATTGAAACTGGAATTCTTAACCTGAGGTCCATGACCTAGGTGACTATGAATAGAATTCAGGAAACTGTGAACTTGAGTGGGTAAACAAATTGTATCTTTATTTTCCCTAATTTATTGCATTTAAAATGACCTTTAGCATTCATTTCACTTATGAAGGTAGGCAGTAAACCATAGTAATATTTGCAGTACCTGTTATACCAATATAAATTACAGATATTCTTATGACATCATGTAGAGAAAAACATCTGAAAATAATGTTTACTTTGAAATTATGGAGGCTATTAGGAGAATAACTTAGTAAGTGTTATTATTTAACAAATCTATAAAGAAATACATGTATTACATTGCAGTTTTTTTCTCATTTTGTGACAAATATTTCAATACATGTTTTTGTGAATTTAAAACTTTTTTTTTGGTGGAGATTGACTGTATAGATTGCTGAAGGCATCCATGATGCACAGAATCATTAGACATACCCACATCAGTCGATAGACACCATAGTATAACTAGCTATATATAGGTGGATTTTAGGCTATTTCCATTATAAAACAACACTGCTAAATATTTATCCATTTCTGCTCACTTTCTTAGAAGTGAAATTTCTGAGTTAAAGGGTGTATCTGGACTGTAGCGATTATTAATGAATTGCTATTACAATTCTTTTTAACTAGCCCCGATGTACTGTAGGACTTTGGCCTCTGCAAGTGACTGAGTTTGTGGTTTTGAAGTTGGAAAAATGTTCTCTAGGTAAAGCAGGAGACTCATCGTCATCTTTAGGTAGTAAATCTTTACCTCAGAGAACGGCTCTGACACATTTGTGCATTCTGTTTTTTATCCAGAGTTAATGGTGTGGGAAGGAAGAGGTAAAACTGTGACATTGTGTCTTCTTTCTAGTGTAAAGTAAAATATCGCGTTTATTCTGAGAACTTAGTGTAGTATGAATTCTGGTCAGCCGTAGCTTTTATAAATTACGTAGTGTTCCAGAAAATTTGGTTATCAGTGGTCCTTGTATTTTTGTTGGAGGAGCAGCCACATATTCTCTCTAAAGAACTCCTAAAATCAAAGTGGAAGAGAAAGGAGGGGGCCTGAGTGGTGCCTTTAGGACACCATGAATCTGCCCTCCACCCAAAATGCCAGTCATCTTGTAGGAGAAGCAACGATCTTTTATTCCTATTTGTGATTCCTTGGGGGTAACGTCATGCTGAGAACTTGCCTTAGCTGAGAAGTCTCTCTAGGGCCGCAGCTGTGGACTTTGTTCTGCTTTATGTCATCTGCCTCTAGGACCTGATTCGTAATCCCACTGGAACGTAATCATTTCTGCTGTCCAGTCAGGCTATTTGAGTCATTCTAGCAAGAGTGTTAAGTGTTGTGTTTCTATACATTTGCTGGGGTCATCTGTTTCTTCCTAGCTTTCCTTATTCAAAAAAAATTAGAATATTTCCCCTAAATCATTGTTTTGGATGTCACTCTGTTCATGAATGTAGTTCATTTATTTATATTTTTCAACATTCTTTTACTTGTTTTGTTTTTGGCTGCGTTACATGGCTTGTGGGATCTTAGTTCCCCAACCAGGGATTGAACCTAGGCCCTTGGCAGTGAAAGTAAGGTGTCCTAACCACTGGACTGCCTGAGAGTTCCCATGAATATATAATAATTTAGAGATAATTTTTAGAGATACTTGTATACAGTGACTGGAAGTGCTGAATTGTGAACTAGTGAATTCTTGCTCTGGTTCTTTAGATAAGTCAGAGAATTGGCTTCTCCATTCTGAGTGGCCTCTGTTCCCATGTCATCTTGCGATCCATCTCGTGCCCCACCTTAAGATGATGTGTTTGTCTTCAGGCCACCGAGAAGACTGAGAAGAGAAGGGGCTCCTCTTCTCAGGATTCCATTTCCAGAAGTTGAAACACTGTGCCTGCTTATAGCCCATGACCAGAATCTAGTCAGGTGACCATACCAACTTTAAGGGAGGCTTGCAAATGTGATCTGTTTTTTGAGAGGCCATTGGCCTCTTAAACATCAGCTCTTCTTAAGGAGGAAGGCAAGAATGAAATTATACACAGCTAGTAGTCTTTGTCACTGGGAGTAAGACACAAGCACAGTTAAATTTATCAAAGACATAAAATTATTTGTTTTGATGTCTGGCTCTAATGGGCTTCCCTGATAACTCAGTTGG
Organism: Odocoileus virginianus; assembly: GCF_023699985.2. Lineage (NCBI taxonomy): Eukaryota > Metazoa > Chordata > Mammalia > Artiodactyla > Cervidae > Odocoileus > Odocoileus virginianus. Next base: position 34,552,279 of record NC_069684.1, on the reverse strand, counting down.
TAAAGAATCAGCCTGCAGTTCAGGAGACCCTGGTTCAATTCCTGGGTTGGGAAGATCTGCTGGAGAAGGGATAGGCTACCCACTCCAGTATTCTTGGGTTTCCCTTGTGGCTCAGCTGGTAAACAATCCACCTGCAATGCAGTAGACCTCGGTTTGATCCCTGGGTTGGGAAGATACCTTGGAGAAGGGAAAGGCTGCCCACTCCAGTATTCTGGCCTGGAGAATTCCATGGACTGTATTCCATGGGGTTGCAAAGAGTCAAACAAGACTGAGCTACTTCACTTTCACTAGTTCTAATATTAGATGGTGAACATGCCAAGGGAAGGATAGTGTTTTTATTCACCTCAGTATCTGTAGCACTTAGCTGGTGGTGCCAGTAAGTCTGTGTGAATGTGTTACGAGTTCATGATTTTGTTCCCTTGGAGTATGTTTATCTTCTTTTCTTAGCTTAAGTGTAATCTCGACAAGATTTGCCTGTTGCCACTTTGGTTAAACTAGCTTAAGGAGATCCCTGGGGAAAAGCCTTGTAGAGAGCGTGTGTGCACACTCAGTCGATAAGTCATGTCTCTTTGCGACCCCATGGGCTGTAGCCCGCCAGGCTCTTCTGTCCATGGGATTTTCCCGGCAAGAATACTGGAGTGGGTTGCCATTTCCTCCTCCAGGGGTCTTCCCGACCCAGGGATCGAACCCATGTCCCCTGCATTGGCAAACAGATTCTTTACTGTTGCGCTACCAGGGAAGCCCCAATGACTCAAGAGGTAAGGAATTCACCTGCATTGCAAGAGGTCCAGGTTGGATCCCTGAGTCTGGAAGACCCCTGGAGGAGGAAATGGCAACCCACTCCAGTGTTCTTGCCTGGGAAATCCCATGGACAGAGGAGCCTGGTGGGTTACAGACCATAGGATCACAAATAGTCAGACACAACTGAGCATGCATACACACAACCCAACTTTGGTTAAAATGAAGAAGTCTTAATCTGCGCCCCCTTCCCCTGCAAAGTTCTGATTTATTTTGTCTCAGCAGATGTTTCAGAACACGATTTTTTTCAAGGTACAAATTACAAAAAGCACAACTCTCATTAAGTGTTACATTGGCCCAGAGCAGCTGCACTCATTTGCTGAAGTGTGTTGAGTACAGTTTCATATGGAGCATCCAGAGCTGCTTACATCTTGAACAATAAATGAAATCTCTCATCTCATTTCAGGAATCAAGAGGCATTTAGATACTGTAAATCCTGCCACCTTGCTCAGATCTTTGCTAATTTTGATGATAAAAGTGACAGGTGGATGGCAGATTACCAGGCAAGATCCTGCCAGTACCCTCCCCCCAATACTTTTTAGCCTAATAATGATATATATTGTTATAAAGCAAAATTATTACATGTAGAATCCTGAGGTGATCGTTAGAAATTGTCATGTAGGTGAAACGCTTCTCCCCCGTCCCCCATACCTGTTGAATACTTGTAAAATGCTATTTATAATTCACAGTGAGTTAAAGATCTTTAATGAAAATATGAGGTCTCAGTATTTCAGTCACATAAAAGTGACTAGATAGTTTCAATTATTCTTAAAATATCTTCAGTCTTTGACTTTAATTTTTGAAGAAACACATGCTCAACCAATAGTAACTACAGTAAAACCCCACATGAAAGCTGTAATGATTTAAGGGAGAAAGGGAAGAGGTATTGGTAGAGTAAGAGAGTCAGGGAACAGTCTTCACTTGCCCATAGGAGTTTATATAAATCAAAGCAGACAATTAAATTTGAGGCCCGCTGAAATGGTAATATTCTTTGGGTGAGGTAGTAGAATTTCCTGGGGTTTGTTAGATGTCACCTGTGGTATCAAGTGTTTTATTAATCAGCTGATAATGGAAGAGCATGCTATTTAACTTTGGGCAAGTTGTTATGGAGGTAAGAGAAGGCAAGACCCAAAAGGAGACAGGATGCTAGTCCCTGATCCTTCATGGGGAGAAATTCATGGGATCCTTCATGGGGATCCTTTATGGGAAGAAATTACACTCATTCAAGTGATGTTCTTTATCAGTAACAGGCAGTAAGTGGGCATTACCACCTGAATTGGGAGGACATGAAGGACCATGGGAATCTTGATTTGGGACTTGAGGTTGAATGGAATTGCATTTGAGCATGTCTAATAGGGGCAGCAGCCTGAGGATGGGGCATGATTGGAACATGGTTATAGGAGAATTAAAAACCAGCTGAGCGGATGTAGACATTGAGCTGAAAAAAGGCCTGAAAAGGATAGCTTGTGGTTTTCCTTCTCTTGTTTTTGCATGAGTTGCAGTCTGCTACTCTGTGACCTGGTGTTTATGGTTTTGGGGCAGCAGAGTCTGGATGCTTGCCTTATTACTGTGTGGGTTTTGATTTGATAAGTTTTTATGAAGGTGCTTTTTTGCATGGTTTTTCTCTTTTAAACATCTTTTACACAGCTGTGTGGGTGCTTAGGTGAAAGACAAGTACTCAAAAAGAAAAATCACTCATGGGACTGTTGTGTTATCTGGTTATTAAAGCTCAGAAGTAAATTTCCGTTAAACAGAGTATCAGTTCAGTAATTACTGTGCACTGTGTGCATTATTTATATGTCTAAATACATATGGTAAGTTTAGCCTTCTTTCAATAAATTTCACTTATTGTTGACATTGTGACTGATTTGAAATATGTAAGAAAATTGTCCAGCAGTTTGCAAAGGAATATATAAAGTAGAAAATTTTAATCTTCAGTTTTGTTAGCTTAAAGAAATCTGTAATAATTGAGCATCTCTCTGTTCAGACTGATAATTTTCTTTAATTATAATGTAGGTCCTAACTCTTTCTGGAAAATTGGTAGTAAATATTTGAGAGGGAAGAAATATTAAAAGAACACATATATTAGTCTTACCAAGAAGGCTTATAAGATGTAGATGCCTATAAAGTACAAAGAATAATTGGCGTGGGAAATTTTGTAGCTTGATGTTTGAATTGTGGAACAGTTGCTTTTACAAAATTGAGAACTGCAGACTACAATTAACTGTCATTAATTTCGTTGAGTAGAAATATGTTCCATTTACTGTACAATCAGGAGCCAGGCTTGAATGAGTTTAAATTGATGAAATCTAAATTATACTGACAGTCCATTAAACAGTAGCAGAAAACCCGTAAAGAAAATGGATTCACTATGATACCAGCTTATAATAAAATCATTTGCCAAATAAGAGTTATGGCCAGGCATTGTGAGTTCTCCTGTGTATTCCCAGTGAGCACTGCAGCTTGGCTGAAGCATTTATTGTGAAGCCTAGACCCCCAGCTCACTGTTTGCTGGAGAGGAGCAGGCAGTGTTGCTCGAAATCCTCCGCAGGGTGTGGCCCCAGCAGATCAGACTAGCAGTCTGCTTGTTGTCGGCCGTGAGGGAAGAGCAGCATCTTCACTCCAGCCTGCCTGTGACTGGCTCTTTTCTCCTGTGAATGCTGGGCATAGAGCTCCTGAAAGTGTTCGTCTCTCTGTGTCGGTTTCTTAAATGTACATATTTCAGCTACATTTTAGTTGTAATCTTTATGGCAAGGACATTTCCACCAGCAGTCATCCTCTGCTTAATAGGGATTTTATAGCAGAATTTATTTTTGACAGGATTCACTGAATTGGAGTGAATAGACTTGTTACCTGCCTTCTCAAGCAATAGAAAGGGTACGGGGGTGGGGGAGCAGCAAGAGTGAGAGTGGTGTTGGAATTCCTTTCCCTTGCGTCTCTGCTGCCGTAGATGTCCCTCACTGGTTTTGAAAAGGGACACCCCCTCCTCCCAACCCTGCACGCCTTTCCCCTTCTTCTAGATTTCCTGTGTTCTCTTCGAGCACCTAAGGTCTTTACACATGCACTAGAGAGATCCGCATCATTTAACTGGAGTTTGGATGTAAGGCTGGCTAGAATCTTTTCCATAGTAGGGATTCAGTATGGGTCACAAGGAGGGCTTTTAAGGAACACTTTTGGTATAAAATGTAGTGATGAGAGTGCTTAAAATATTCTTTACTTGAGTAGTAAGGGTGTCAAACCATGGCTTTTATTTAGCATATCAGAATAACTAATAAGATTTCTGCTGTTGGCAGGATCATCTTGCTTTTTTTCTTGTTTTACAGAATTTTCAAGTCTAAGTTGCATGGGTTTGATTTGGGAACGAGGGGAGGTCTTGCAACGGCAGTTATTTCAGAACAATCAGCGTTACTTCTTAGTGTTAGAAAGATAATTGTCTCAAATCAGTCTTTAAGCTTTTGATGCATTAGAAGATTTTTCTAACTCCTAGAGAAGAAGAGAGAGAAATGGAAAATTTAAACAAATTTGCGATTAGTTTGTTTTCACCTGCTTCTCTACCCCCTCCTACCTGCCAGCTTGATTTTTCTCAATTTAATTTCCTGTTGGCCTGATAATTCCCTGTTAGCAATGAAGATAGAAGACAGGTAAATATTGGCTAGATGTATACAGTGTTGTTTTTAGACAAAAATCTGTGTAAACTTTGTAGTTCTAGTTGGAAATTTATAGACAAATGAATACATGGAGCTTGAAAAGGGAAGAACCAAGGATATGTGTTACCTGAGATCTTAGAATCTTTAAGAAGATGTTATTAAGCCAATTTTGCCAACTGTTTTCAGGGTCAAACATAGGCTAAGGGTAATGACTAACAAGATTTCTTTTTAACAGAGGTGCCGTTTTCCCAGTTTTTGTTTCCTTTTCCCTTTTAAGTTCCCCACTATTCCCAGACAATGCTAGTATTCCTTCTCCACAAAAGAATCTAGCAAAAAGCTAAAAGTAGGTCATCCTGCAATTGAGTTATTTCTTAGAGAAGCATTTATTAGAAAACAGCATCATTTATGTTGATGTTGCTTAAGAGCATAGTTTTGTTGCTAGGATCTCATATAGCTTCTTTTCTGTTTTAATGTTTTCATTCAATTCATTTATTCCTCTATAGTTTTTAAGTGTTTGTCATACCAAAGGCGGTACCTTGTTTGTAGAGGTGAGGTATGGTGACCAGTTTGACTCGGGGACTGAGGTGAGAGGCGCTGAAGGAGGCCTGATGGTATGCTGGGATTGGGGTTTGGGTCTTGGGGTTTCAGAGTTGTTTCCTGGGTGTGGGTGTACACACACACACACACTTCTGTGTGTTGGAGATTTGGAAACAACCCTATTAACTAGCACGATGCTTGTGGACTTTATTTTGCAGTGTTAGACCCACTGCTTTTGGCTGATGAAGTGGTTCGGAGTGTGTGGGGTGGAGGAATCTTGTGTAAGAGGAGGGGAGAGCCAGAGAGCGAGCAGTCGCAAGGGTCACCCTCCTTGGCTACTGCTGTGCCACCCAGCTGGGGTCTCAGGAATTTGTTGGTGAGAAAGGCTTTGTTCATGTGTACTCTTTATAAGGAAAAGATTTTCTTTTGGAGATTATTTAGGGTGGCATTGTCATGCTTTGCAGAGGGGTGAGAAGGTATTTCAAAGGTTAACAGGGAGAAATATGTTCCCAGAGAGGAAGATCTTCCCCCGGCCGGAGCCCCAGTCTGAGCCTCGCCCTCTGCATGCCCGATGAGTGAGCAGTCAGTGTCCAATGTGCTTGTGAGGGGCTGTCAAGAAGTATGCTGGCAGATTCTTTGTGTTTCAGGATGACAAACTGCCTGATGCTTCAGGCTGTGGTTTTTACCCTTGAGAGGACCCTACTCTTGCTCTATTTTCATAGACCTGCTGATTTGGTGAGGGTTGCAAAAGCAGAGAGCTTTTGCCTCTAGAATCCGCCTTGGAGTTTTGGCTGACTTCCTTCTCCAGCTTAGCAAATGCTGTACTGTTGCAGATGGCTCAAGAGATTCTTGGACACAAAGCTACATTGAGGTTGTGAAAGATGGCCATAATCGCCCAGTTCAGTATCATTGACCAAATCATGGACACAGGATTTGAGGTCACTTGGTCGTGTGATCAATTTCCAGGCAGAGGCTGCATGTTAGAAAATAAATCTTAACCTCGACCCATGGTTTCATTTCCAGACACCCTCTAGTAAAGAGAAGAATTTGTTATCATGTGTTGTTTGGAATAATTGATATGGATGGTAATAGTGTCACTCATTTTTTTCTGGCCCATTTCAGGCTTGCTGATTTTAAGATTAAAAATATATATATATTTGCCCTGTAACAGCCATTAGCTCAATCTGGTAAATATGCATTTTCATCTGGGCAGTTTTGAAAATGTGTATTATGCACTTAATGGATCGCACCAGTTTTGCTCAGTTCTTTCAGAATTGTTAGCTTGCTTTTCCTTCTTTAAAGGTTCTTTTTAAGTTATTCTTTTTTCAAAAAAGGTATCTACAGTACTTGTGTTGACCATGGGGAATTTTCAGGTTGAGGATCATTGATCTAACGGAGTGAAACCAGTTTTATAACCAGCTTCAGACAGTCCAGGCTCTCATAAATTACATGAAAATTTTTGGCAAATCATTTTGGCTTTAAAAGGTTACTGGGCATATATTCAACTGAGATTTTAACGTTGCTATTGACTTACATTCTCATCATTTCCTTCCCAAGTAAAACCACTTTATTTTTGTGCTAACTGTAAACACACATATAAAGTTACTTTCTTAAATAGCTGCTTAATTAATGAGACAATTGGGAAATACTTCTGAGTTATTTGGCCTTTTTTAACCTTATTTGAAGGATTTCCCAGGTGGCACTGGTGGTAAAGAACCTACCTACCAATGTAGGAGACATAAGAGATGTGGGTTCAGTCTCTGAGTCGGGAAGATCCCCTGTAGGAGGGCATAGCAGTCCACTCCACTGTTCTTAATTGGGGAATCCTGTGAGCTGAGGAGCCTGGTGGGCTATAGTCCATAGGGTTGCAAAGAGTCAGATATGATTGAAGTGACTTAGCACACATGCACGCAACCTTGTTTGAAAATCATTAAAAGCAATAATAAGTAAACCTCTGTGTGTGTGAGAGAGAGAGACTTAAATTCCAAATTGCTTCTTAGAATACATTCTCTTGTAGTTGGATTCTCCTATTCTTTTTACTGTAAAGGTTAGAAAGAAAAATTTAAAAATTTAAAATAATAATTTTTCATGCTTTTATTTTTATTTTCTTCATGCTTTTATTTTTAAAATGATTTAGAAAAGTTAGATCAAAGCAGTGTATTTTCCCCCCATTCATATGGCAAGTTTTACATGGTGTTAAAATTTTTAGTTCATGTCAGAAATTTCATGACCTCTGACCTTGGTCATTCTTTGTGTTGTGATCATTTATGTAAATAAATTCTTAAGTTTTGTCACTTGGTTTCAAGGATAATTTTGAAGATATTCTCAATCTTTTTCACATATGAGCTTCAAAATACTGATAGAGATCAAACGTGGTCCACTGGAGAAGGGAATGGCAAACCACTTCAGTATTCTTGCCTTGATAACCCCATGGACAGTATGAAAAGGTGACCTCCCCAGGTTTATAGATGTCCAATGTGCTACTGGAGAAGAGTGGAGAAATAGCTTCAGGAAGAACAAAGAGTCTGAGCCAAAGCTAAAACAGCGCCAAGTTGTGGATGGGACTGGTGATGGAAGTAAAGTCTGATGCTGTAATTAACAGTATTGCATAGGAACCTGGAATGTTAGATCCACGAATCAAGGTAAATTGGAAGTGGTCACACAGGAGATGGCAAGAGTGAGTATCGACATTTTAGGAATCAGTGAACTAAAATGGACTGGAATGGGCGAATTTAATTTAGATGACCATTATATCTACTACTATGGGTAAGAATCCTTTAGAAGAAATAGAGTAGCCCTCATAGTCAACAAAAGAGTCTGAAATGCAGTACTTGGGTGCAATCTCAAGAATGACGGTGATCTCTATTCGTTTCCAAGGCAAACCATTCAATATCATAGCAATCCAAGTCTAATGGCCCAACCACTAATGCTGAAGAAGCTGAAGTTGATATGAAGGTCTTCATGGTTCTCTGAAGACCTACAAGACCTTCAAGAACTAACACACACACACACACACAAAATGTCTGTTTCATCATAGGGGACTGGGAAAAAAGGAAGTCAAAAGATACCTGGAGTAACAGGCAAGTTTGGCCTTGGAGTCCAAAGTGAAGCAGGGCAAAGGCTAACAGAGTTTTGCCAAGAGAATGCACTGGTCATAGCAAACACCCTCTTCCACAACACAAGAGATGACTCTATACATGGTTATCACCAGATGGTCAATACTGAAATCAGATTGATTATATTCTTTGCAGCTGAGATCAATTGCCAGCATCTGTTGAATCATAGAAAAAGCAAGAGAATTCCAGAAAAGCATCTACTTCTGTTTCATTGCTATGCTGAAGCCTTTGACTGTGTGGATCACATTAAACTGTGGACAGTTCTTAAAGCAATGGGCATACCAGATCACCTAACCTGCTTCCTGAGAACCTATTGGCAGGTCAAGAAGCAACACTTAGAACTGGACATGGACAATTAGACTGGTTCAAAATTGGGAAAGGAGTACATCAAGGCTATATATTGTCACCCTGCTTATTTAACTTATATGCAGAATACATCATGTGAAATGCTGGGCTGGATGAAGCACAAGCTGGAATCAAGATTGTAGGGAGAAATATCAAAAACCTCAGATATGCAGATGACACCACCCTATGGTAGAAAGCAAAGAAGAACTAAAGAGCCTCTTGATGAAAGTGAAAGAGGAGAGGGACAAAGTTCGCCTAAAACTCAACATTCAGAAAACTAAAATCATGGCATCTGGTCCCATCACCTCATGGCAAATAGATGGGGAAACAATGGAAACAGAGACTTTATTTTCTTGGGCTCCAAAATCACTGCAGATGGTGACTGCAGCCATGAAATGAAAAGACACTTCCTTCTTGGAATAAAAGCTATGACCAACCTAGATAGCATATTAAAAAGTAGAGACATTATTTTGCCAGCAAAGGTCCATCTAGTCAAAGCTATGTTTTTTCCATTAGTCAAGTATGGATGTGAGAGTTGGACCATAAAGAAAGCTGAACACCGAAGAATTGATGCTTTTGATCTGTGATGTTGGAGAGGACTCTGGAGAGTCCCTTGGATAGCAAGGAGATCCAACCAGTCAATCCTAAAGGAAATCAGTCCTGAATATTCATTGGAATGACTGATGCTGGAGCTGAAGGTCCAATACTTTGGCCACTTGATGCGAAGCATTGACTCCTTGGAAAAGACCCTGATGCTGGGAAAGATTGAAGGCAGGAGGAGAAGGGGGTGATAGAGGACGAGATGGTTGGGTAGCATCACCAACTCAATGGACATGAGTTTGTGCATGCTCCGGGAGTTGTTGATGGACAGGGAAGCCTAGTGTGCTACAGTCCATGGGGTTGTAAGGAGTCGGACACAACTGAACTGAATTCAATGACCTGTTTTACATATAACTTACCTTTTAGTTTGAAATCTCATATCTGGATTTATAATTTTTGGATCAGTTTGGTTTGCCATGATAGCTCTTTAAACAGAGGTAACTTTGTATCTAGTAATAAGGTGTTGATATGCAAATTCCGTATAACACTCTTCCTCAGGGCAGCCTCCAGTAAGACCACAGAGAAGTGTTTAGGTGAAAGTTTATCAGTAGTTGTCCTTCACATCATGTATGTTCCTTCCTTCTCTAACAGATTTATTCTCAGGTATATTTACAGATCGGAGAAGGCAATGGCAACCCACTCCAGTACGCTTGCCTGGAAAATCCCATGGATGGAGGAGTGGTTTCCCAGTTTGCTCAGTGGTAAAGAGTCTGCTTGCTAATGCAGGAGATGCCCTTTTGATCCCTGGGTTGGGAAGAGCCCCTGGAGCAGGAAATGGCAACCCACCCCAGTAGTCTTGCCAGGAAATCCCATAGACAAAGGAGCCTTGTGGGATACAGTCCATGGTGTTGCAAAGAGTTGGAAACAGCTGAGCACACACACCACTGTATTTACAGATAATCATTTTCCTGAATGTATCTTTGTAGTGAGAAATGAAAGAATATAGATTCTTTCTCCTCTTCTGGAAAGCTTTTTAAATATATGTTAATAGCTACTTTATGTCTTTATAAGTAAAGGGTTTATAGTAATAATGATTCTGTTGATTATAATGTATATATATATGTAAAGCTTTTCTTTGTGTAAAAAGAATAGAGTTATTCTTAATCCTCATTATCTAACCATCTGTCATTTACTTCCAATACTGTCTAGTCTTACCAACATCAGTATCATACATCAGTCCTTTGGGGGAGTACAGAGATGGCAGAAATGAGTATGTCATTTTAAGCTCAAAACTGATAGTGGACAGTGTAGACCATCTTGACTGCCAAATAACTGACCACACAGTGGATGTAAATTGTCAATATATTTACACAATATTAAGGACATTTTTTATCAGGGTAAGGAGATATTTCTTTATAGAGGAACTATGAGAATTTACTGCCACTGGAGGTAACTCATTATATGGCTGCAGGCGCCTTTAAGAATAAAATAGTAAAGAGGGTTTGATGTGGTCAGGCTGTGGGCTTTGGTGCAGTTGAACAGTGAAGCCTAGGGAAGGTAAGGTGTGATATGGGATCAGAGCATCGAATGCAACAAGCTTTTTTGTCACATGAGCTTTAAGAAAGTGGAGATCATTAGTCAAGAAGGGACCTGTTAGTTTTGAAGTCAGTGACTAGAGGTTAGGTATGACAGTGTTGGACTTCTCAGGTGGTGCAGTGATAAAAGAATTCACCTATCAGTGTAGGAGATACAGGAGACTTGGGTTCGATTCCTTGGTGGGAAGATCCCCCGGAGAAGGAAATAGACACTCCAGTATTCTTGCCTGGGGAATCCCATGGACAGTGAGAAGCCTGGCGGACTATAGTCCATGGGTGTCAAAAAGAGACATGACTGAGCAACTGAGCGTGCATGACAGTGCACGTTATGAACGACCAAAAATAGTTCCTTTGTGGGAGGTGATAGGAAGAAGAGGTGTATGGGCTGTGATTTGTGTTCAGAATGAGTGAGGTGAATAAATAATGGATGTCTGGAGATTTGAAGTGCTGGTAGTAGGTAAAACAAGGATTGGAACATGGAAATTAACAACCTTGGATTGTCCCCAAATTTGCCCAGGTTGGAGCTACAGTTTTTATTTAAGGAGTGGATTTCTTCAGTTTTTACTTGAATACCAAATTAGGATTAGGAAGAGAAATATTTACAACAGTGGGAAGAATTCTCTTCATCCCTTCAGGTGATTAGCATGCTACTGGATGTTGTCTGAATATGGAACAGCTTTTTTTTTTTTCCCCCAGCATCCTGGACTTTGGAGCAAGATAGAAAGCTCAGTCAGCAGTTCATTCCTCAACTGCCATTTCACTTGCATTCAGAAGCAAGTGAATGTTCTGGAGCCTACATCTGAGTAGAGAAATCAGTTGGGAAATTCTGGATGCCTCAATGTTTGACTTTCAGATTTCTTCCTTTTCTGTAATGACTGTGGGCCTCAAAAATCCTACTGTCTTTCAGAAAGTTTCATGGAAGGAAGTGCCCCTCTGTCTTCCTTGGCTGTCTTCCTAGTCTTCCTCTTGGGTCTTGCTGGTGCCTGTGGTAGGACTAGGATTTCCACTGGACTGGGGACTCCAGACCTTTGCTTTTTTGGGGGGCTGGGTATAGTGTGTTCTTAACATGCATGAACTGGAGAAACGGAGGAATCTGCCTGGTTTGAGAAAATTCTAAGACATTGTTGTGACGGGTCATGAGGAAGATAAAACATGACATTTTAAGTGTGGGCATTATGGTCACTCTCCCTGGAAAATGTGATTGACAGCAGATGCCATTACTTCTCAGTAAATAATACACAGACTTTTATATCCTACGCTTTATGATGATCTTGGGCTGTAGTGTGGAGAGTTTTTACATTCCTTTATAGCTGCTGCTTCTCTTAAAATCATTACTTCTAGAAAAACAAATATATCTTAGCCTGTCATTTTAGAAAGTAACCTTTAGACTCCAGCTGTTGAGAGCATCAGAAATAATTACCCAGCTACCGCCTTGTCAAATGTAATTTAAGAGAGTGCTCTTCTTCCGTGAGGAAAATCTAATTTGGTTTACTTCATTCCATCTCTGATTGGCTGCCTTCGTTTTCTTTACGATTAGAAAGTAAAATATGTTTAGGTTTAAATTTAATAGAAAGTTGCCCATGAGATAGTAGATGGTTTTCTGTATGGGTGAAAAGGTTATTGTAGTAGCATGTTCAAGCTAGTCTTTTTTTACATATTTCATTCATTTCCTCACAAAATATGTATTAAAAATAAAGCAGTAGTTGGCAAAGCTGTTTGTCTGTGTGAAGATGGGGAGCATCTGTCTGAATAAGATATTCACAATTTTGTTTTGGTATGTAATTACTTGAGTAAGTAATTCCCTTTATCAAAGTTTCTTCATCTGATTATGGATAATCCCATGGGATTCCCACTCCCCTTCTTCAGGGCTGCTGGGAACAATAACTGGGGCTTTACCAAATCTTTAAATCATCAGCTAGTGATCAAAAAGAACTCAAGATCTGTTTCCCTTTAACTTAAAATTATTTGTAATTTCATATCACCTATAAAATTTTGTTTTTCTATGAAAGGTATGTGCTTTGTTATTTCTTTATTTATTTATTGATGCAGTGGCTTTATGGGCCCTGTCTTTGTTCCCTTAAAGGTAAATGCCATTGTTTTAAATTTTCTTTTTCTTTTAAAGACTGTGTGTATATCGAGAGTCGGAGGCCCAACACGCCGTATTTCATCTGTAGCATCCAAGACTTCAAACTGGTAAGCATCTCTCCGTGTGCTGTCGCTTCTGCTCTGCTTTCTCCCGACCCCGCCGGCTGTCTCTGCTGGTCGCTGCTCTCCGTGTTGGCTTGGTAACCTGCTCACCTCTAAACTGCTGGCCACTTGGTCACTACAGCTCTCCAATAAGGCAGTAAGCGGTTTTGTGTTAGAACATTTAGCATGAGAAAGCTCATCCTGCATACAAATACTTCTGAAAATTTTATTCCTTTAGTAACTGTTTTGACAATAATTTCCGAGATTCCCTTGAGTAGTTTTTTTCTCAGCCATTATGAAGGACCTGAAGTGAAGTGAATTTGGGATTTCATGATGAGTTGGGGAGAGAAAAAGAATATAAATGGGCCAGATATTTTATTTTCTGTGGCATACTTTCTTAGGTATGTTAAGCAAATATGGAGAGTATCTTGAACCTTTTTGGGGGGAGTCTCCCAGGAGTGGAAGTTGCTAGAAGGAAGCCTGGCCTGGTGATGGAATAGCTACAGTGCTTTCTCACTGAAAACCTTTCACAAGTACTGAAGTGCTGGGATTGTCTGAAATGAAATCTTGCTTTCAGTCCACTGATTGTCAGACTGGGCACTTTGGATCCTTCAATATTTGTAGATAGTTTGCAGAGGTCTGTAAATAAACATTCTCAGTGTTCAATAAATGTACCTTACACATGTCTGTATAACTCCTTTTCAAATATATCAGTATGCTTCTGTGATTTTTAAAATTAACTTATTTAATGACAAGACATAGTTAAGAATCACCATTATTGTTTAGTATTTTCCTCAAACTATTGTTATGTGAAATACTGTAATTTGGGGATCTTTTGAAACATAATAAGAAAGGATTCTTGTACTTGAAGGTTATGAGCCACTCTGTACATTCTTAGGTTTAGAGGCATGCCAATTGTTTAGCTTTGTAGAGATACACATCAGTGTCTGTGAATGCCACATTTCCAAACCCCTCTGTGACTTCTGATAACACTTGTGCTCTGCCATACACTGTATGTGATATTTCAGTCTAAGGAAAATAATATTCTGAACTGTGCATCTCTTTTTAAAAAAAATAACACATTTTGAATGATTCCAAATGTCCAATTAGTGTATCCTATTGAGTTAAAAAGTTGCCTGCTATTTACTTTTCTTTATTCAAAAATTATCACCTGAGTAATACATGTGTTTTGCTACTTTAAAACAAAGTAAAACAGGCCATTTATGTCTAAGATTTCTTTATTCTTGATAGATCGCTTTTACCTTCTGGTTGTTTTACAAGGTGGCCTTGCAGTTTAATCTTGTAAATCAAATGCTTTCTGTTCAGAGTTTATGGCAACGTGAGGTTTTACCATTTTTAGAGGTCTCTGCTGTTTATTATATGTTGCCTTCCAGAGATTTTTTTACAGACGCTGCACCGACATCTGTGAGTCTGGGCGGCGGCCTCGTTTCTTGAAGAGTTAGCTGGTGGTGCTGCCGTCACTCTCCGCTCACTGTCTTTGTGTGTGATTTTTACCAAATGTGTAACACCAGTGCACCATGGAAAAGATAGCTGTGGAATCAAATTGCAAAAATTTTTCTTTTAACTTAGTATCTGAGTCCCTTTTATACAGATTTTGGACGATAGCAGGTGCCTTCATGTTTGAACGGCGTCTCTTATGAAATGCTGATTACAGTGTGATAGCTGCTGTTTGGGGCAGAGGTTCCTGCTGAGCTACAGTAATTGCTCAGGGTATTAACAGCAATAAAAGCTGAGGCTTCTCTTGTCAGGATTGGTCTAGTGCAGCACATTAAAATGGTGTGGAAAGTGGGGTGCTGTAGGTTTAGATGCCTTTTTCTAAGTCACATATGCTATGTCATATGTTTCCGACTGAGTTCTGTATTCAGCACGTATTCATAGTTTTTGTGTAAGAATAACAAGGATGATGAAGAAATATGTGCTCCTAGAAGAAATATAGTTTTTGTCTGGTTGCCCACTTTCTTTCCTTGTTTCTGAATACCGCTTATGAACAGCTAACCTCACAGATGAGAATAATCATAGACTTTCTCTCCTTCAGCTTACCCAACTAATAGGCAAAAAGATGAACAGAAGGAAATGTGCTTTGTTTCTTTGCAAAATTTTGCAAAGAAACCAGGGTTGGTTTTGTGCACAGCAAATGCCACACGTGGCAGGTGGAACCGTGGAAAGGAATAACCTAACAGCTTTGACATGTTGTTGATTAATTACATATTTTATCTTTTTTGGATTTGAGGTTTAACTGAGAGACTTCTTTCTTTGTTTATACCATAAATTAGAATCAGTC
The DNA here is from genome assembly GCF_023699985.2 of Odocoileus virginianus. NCBI lineage: Eukaryota > Metazoa > Chordata > Mammalia > Artiodactyla > Cervidae > Odocoileus > Odocoileus virginianus. Next base: position 34,537,212 of record NC_069684.1, on the reverse strand, counting down.
CTTTTATCATGGCGAGTTTGAGTACAAGGTGTGTTTGGGCACCATCGGAGGCACTGGGGGAAGGCCTTTTGTAGGGGAGGAAGCTGAAGCAGAGGTTTGGAGTAGCTGTGCAGGGAGAGAGAAAGTGAGCTCTCTCCCTGAGTCTTGCTGCACTGGTGCTTCTTCCTGTTGGATTCTTAGATTACCCTCCTTGTTTTCTTTCAGTGAAGGGCCCCCTTCTTGGGCCAGCTGGAGGAGCTCTCCAGTGACTGTATCCAGAATAGCCTGGGCTCACAGCGGCAAGCCTTTTCTTCTGCTGCACTCCCCCAGCTTTTTTCTGTCACCATGTGGCCGAGTGTGCACTGAGGGTTTTGTTCCAAGCCAGTCGGTATCTCCAGGGGCATTATGTGCCAGGGTGAGTTCAGATGTTCTGGGTTATTGCCAGGGCCTTCGACAGGCAAGCCTACTTTGTGTTTTCTTTGAGTACAGCTATAAGGGGACTGAGGAATGTAAGGTAAAGGTCCTCCCCTCAGGGGTCTTGGGTTCTGCCTGGACAGACAGGTGCGGTATAGTGGATGTCAGCCTTTGTCGGAGAACACTTGTGGGACTGATGTGGAGGAAGGATTCCCTTCTTTTACAAAAAAATCAATAAAATTCTATTTTTAGAGGAACCCAGGCCTTAGCATACTAGAATTAGTTTGCTTCTAGAAATAATCATGGATTTTGAGAATGCTGAATGGAGTTCATTGAGATTGGTAGGTTCCATTCAGTGTGACCCCACAGAGTTCCTCATCTGATTCTAAGAGTAGTGCTTTCTGCCTGATCCTTCACTCCCAGATGAGTGGTTGAAGCCATTCTTTTAATATCCTGCATGGGAATTCTGTGTGGATTCCTAATAGTTTCTGTTATTCATTAAATAGAAAAATTATGTTGCTTGTTTCCTTGAGTTATTACAGTTATCAATTCTTCAGCTATTTGTTACATGAAATTAATTTTCAGGTCAGATAGATAATTATTACAAATATTATTCTGAGCAGATACCATTGGTCCATTTTTGCTCCTATTTGGTTTATTAAATGAGACTCCTTGGAGTTGGGGACCTGTCTGTAGTGAATTTTCGCTTTTTCCAGTTGACTTTTAGGGTTCAGGGTGTTGTTACAACTCTTCATGGATGCATATGCTCTGGTATCATTGTCGTCCCTAACAGCTTATATTCTTAGTGCTGATCCTGCATGTGGAATAGTTAAGGATGCCTCCTACTCCTTACCTTGGCAAAGACACACCTCCATTACTGCTGTGAATGTGGGGACTGAGTTATGTAAGATTTAGTATCTGGTGTCTCTTTGTTTCATAGCCAAATGTGAGTAGCTGAGGGAGGAATGTTTGGGATTTCTTCCTAGTTCCTGGCCTAGACCCATAACCCTACCCCAAAAGCTGATCGCCACAGTGCAACCGTCAGGGGCTTCAGCTTAGCTCCACTTACCATTGAAATTGCCCTCTCTCCACCAAAATTAAGTTTCTCAGAAGACTGAAAGCAGTTAGCTGCTTTTGCTTTTTTAAAATGAAAGCTTAACTGAGAATAAGTGCTGTATCTTCTTGGTTTTTTGTTAGAGACCTTTACATAGACAATACTGGGAGGTAAGGGAGGCTTCACTAACAGGCAACCTTGTGTGCATACATGTGTTATACACCATAGTTATTTAATCCCAGCTTGGCTGATGTGACTACTCAGCACAGAATATATGGTGTATGGGTGTTCATTGTAATGTTAGGTCAACCTTGTATTGAAAACTCATAGGGGAGGCAGGAAATGTACATTAATTTGAACATGGCTAATTGAGAAGATTAGATGTTATCCTGGGATTGAGTTTTGGGGGATGGTAGAGTGCCTGGGTGGAGAGCTCCACTTGGACATCAGCTAGTCTGTTCATCAGTTGTTGTTTTCCATGACACTGGGCAAGACATTACACCCTCCTCACCTTGCTTTATTTACCTGTAAAGTTGGGATGTAAAGTGCCCACCCACCTTGCCCATGGCTTGTTTTTAGATGAAGAGATCAAGCCTACATACTGGACAGTTTAGTGATGATTGTGACATTGACATTTAGTTGGTGCTCTAGGTTTAAGCTTGGTAAAAGCACATACTTCATCTGTTTTATTCATTGATTTATATATTGCATGACTCATGTAAGATCCATAATAAATATTTACTGAATATTGAATGAAGTTACACTTCAGTGGAAAAAGTTAATTGGATAAAGTTATTAAAAAACTTTAGTAGTTGTTTGATACAGTGCTTGCATTAACTACAAATTAGCCTTTCATTTATTAAACAGGCCAAAGAGATCTGCTTCTTTACCTTGAGATAGCCTGCAGTGTGTGGTATTTTATATATTTAAATAATTCTAAAAATACTTTATAAAAGTTCATTTATAAAATTTTCTTCAGGAAGTTTATGTGAATGTAGCCAAAGTCATAATATTTTTTAGGCATTATTGTGTTCCGCTTTGAATTTTCTGTATCACTGACTTTTAGCAAAGATAAATGATGTCTTAGTCTTATGTAAACATCCCAGAGAAGGCAGTTCATAGGAAAAATGCCTTGGGATGTGATGATTTGTTTCTGTATGAAGCAGTGGTTGTTTTCTCTCTAGGTTTTTTGTAGTCTCTCAAGTTAAGCCTGCCAAATTGAGTCTTTCTGTAGTTTCTTTTTTCTCTGTACCCTCTTCTTTCATTCCCTGTAGAAAGGTCAGTACCACTTGCTTACAGCTTTGTGACTTAGGTGTTGTGTGGGATAATGAAGTGAAAACCTTGGAAGTTTGTTATTAAGTATTTTCTGCTTACAGAGTGAGGAGTCACATCTTAGATAATGGAAAGTACAGCAGAGACAGTTCTTTAAAGAGTTGTTCCTTTTTGTCAGTTTAGTTGTTCTCACCGTCAGGAGTTGGGTGCCTCAGTGCCCTTCTTTTACAGTGATTCCTAGGTCAAGAAAAGGTGGAGAGAAGAAGAAAATTTTGCCATTTGCAACAACATGAATGGACTTGGAGGGTACTTTGCTAAGTGAAGTAAGTCAGACAGAGAAAGACAAATTTTGTGTGGTCTCACTTATATGTGGTATCTTAAAAAAAGAAAGCAAACTAGTGAATATAATTAAAAAGAAACAGAGAACAAATTAGTTGTTATCAGTGAGGAGAGGGGAGGGGCAAGATAGGGGTAGAGGCTTAAGAGGAACAAATAAGGTAGAGGGGTATCTTGCATAGTACAATATCCCTAACAGTCTATGATAACTATAGATGGAATGCAGTCTTAAAAATTAGGAATCACTGTATTGTATACCTATATCTTGTGTAATATTGTACATCACCTCTACTTCAATTTAAAAAAGGTTTCAAAAAAAAAAAGGAGAGTTGAGTTACTGACTTGATGCCAGAGTACTCTTCTGAAGGCCACACCTTCCCCACTTATTTTTTTTTTAAATAAAGGTCTTAGTCACTTAGTTGCTATCCATATGTTTTGTGATAAACTGTAATGGGGTAGTGGACTTCCTCCATGCTGTGTTTGAAGTGAGCCACCAGTAATAAATATGTGTGCAAGGACTAAATGTCCTTTTCGCATGAAGTTTATAATTTAAGAGTGGGATGAAGTCACTTGGCCCTGAGTGTGATGGTCAGTCAGATGCAGCTTTGCGGGAACCTGCCGTGCTTGTCCCCACCCTCACCCCAGTTACGGGGCAGTCGTGTTGAAAGTTATTTTGAATCATCACAACATTTTCACATGATATGTGTCAGTTCTTAAGTGGGAGAAGTGGTGACACAAGTGAAAATCAGACTGAGGCTTTGGGAATAAATATCTCAAGGTATCTTATTGGCCCCATTTACCCAGCTTCTGAGTGGTGTGTTTTCACTGATGATTGACAGTCATTGTAGGCTTCATGGGATTTAAAGTTTTAATGGTTCATGATTATTGTGTGATTGGGTAATTCATTTTCTCCTAATGTAGTTGGACTTTTAGGACTCTGTGTAGGAAATCATTGAAGAAGTTTTATTATATTTACTTCCATAAAATACTTACCTAAAAATGTTATTTTACTAAATCTGCTCTGTATATGTGAAATTTTTACAATGCAGAAAACTCTGGGTATTTTTTTTTTTTTTTAAATAGGAGCTTAAGGAAGTTTGAGACAATTTGATGTTTGTAGAGAGCTACTGTGCTAGAGGACTGGTAAATAGCTGTCATTCCAACTCTGTTTCTTAGAAGTGGAAATTTGTAACTAATGTATATGTGGATGTTTGCGTTAAGGGCCAACTCAAAATTATACAAGAAAAAACTCATTAGAAGAATTGAAAGAAAAAAATAGGACAACTGAGATACTATCAGTGTTTTTTGATTCATAAATGAGTTATAAAATGTTTTAATAATTACTTGAACTTTTGCATATTAAATAATGCCAGCATGTTTAGAAATGCCTTACCTAAGGTGTTTTTTGCTTAAAACACTTGATTTGAATGAATAAGCATTTGAGTGGTTTGATTAATTCCTAGTGCAAGAGATTAACAAGAATTTCAGTTTTTCAAAAATGTTTGTTGCTTACATTAAAAATTCTTGACTGTACTGTACATCCTAGTGCCCAGCTGAATCTTTGATTTGAAATTTGCAGTGTTGGTATGGGGAGGAGGGAGGTGTGTGGTAGAGATGATTATGGCTATTGACACTTGATGTTCACAGAGGTCATTTATATAGTGTCCCCAGGGCAGTATGAGCCAGAGACTGACTGCCCAGAAAGCACACTGTGTGGGAGCCCAGGGTCCTCTGGAGGGTCATCTGACCAGTAAGAAAAACATCGTGATAAAGACATTCCCCATGTTAGTTCTTCTTCTTGGGATTTGTCCTTCTGTTTGTTTTCAGAGACATTTAAAAAGAACAAGTAGTTAATGGAGCATATTAAAATCTTGGACTATAAGAAGCTGTTAGGGACTCTTTTCTTCTTGAAAGGAATTATGTGTAATAGGACTCCCTAAAAATGATTTAATATGAAAAGTTTGCTTACCTGTAATTTCTAAGCAATTTTAAGAACTGAGATTCGCTTAAGTATTTGGGTTTTATGGGTTTTTTTAGTTCATTAAAAACTACATGAAATTGGATCGGTTAAGTTTTTGGAAATGTTATATATTCCCTAGAGTATTCGAAAAAGGAACATGTTCAAACTATTACCTGAGCTATCTTTTGTGATACTTACCAGGACTGTGCTGGCTTTCAGAAGTTGCTCCCTAATCTTTTGCTGGTTTTAAATGTTTCTTGGGGAAAAAGAAAGACATGTATGATATGCACTAAACTGGTTTGGCTCCTAAAAGACATAATGTCTTTCTTGAACTTTATGCTCCAGCCTGTTCATTATACTCACCCACTGGGCATTGTGAGCAAACTCAAGCTTGTTTGAAGGATGTTGTCTTTTTCTCTGGTGTTAAGCCTCTGTCTTCAGCTTTACAAAATGAAACTAGGACTTTGAGAAAATGGTAGGATCTCTCTTGAGGCCCCCCCACCCCCACCCCCCCATACTTTGAGCATTTCCTTATGAAGTACGTGTCTTATGCCTCTAACATCTGTCCTTAGAAAACTCTTCTGAAAGCTCAGTTTGTCCGCTTGTGGTTCATTTTATAGTTGTGTTTATCTGACACCGTTGCATTTTTGTTTCTATTATAAGCAAAGCATGCCACTGTCACTGCGTTTTGACACTGTGTCACATCTTAACTTGGTTATTTCGAGGGGCACACACCATACTGCCTTACAACAAGGCCCACACGAAAGTGTGAAGCCAGAGGGTCATATGTTTGTTCACGCCAGAGTGAGAAACAGCTTTGATGGATGCGCAAAGTTTAACTTGAGTGGTAAAACAGATTCTCTGAGATTTTGGAGACCATCTGCTAAAGGATTTGTGCAGAAACCCGCTTGTGTGCTGCGTGCCCCTAATAACCAGGGTCTGAGGGGACATCAGGCATGTTAACTGAAGACTGTTTTCTCTTTTAGGTCCACAACTCCCAGGCCTGTTGCAGATCTCCAACTCCTGCTTTGTGTGACCCCCCAGCATGCTCTCTGCCGGTGGCATCACAGCCACCACAGCATCTTTCTGAAGCCGGGCGAGGGCCTGTAGGGGTAAGGAGAATCCCGTTTTTAAAAGCTATCAATATTTTATATCCCATAGGGTATAAAATAGGATCATTGCCTCCCTCCCCAGAGCCCCTTTAAAAATGTGCTGTATTGTCTGTGTTTTTAAAGGAGTAACAAGTACATGCACAGAGGAAGCAAATACGGGACTTGCCTTACCCCTCTAGGACAGTTCCAGACGATGGGGGGTGGTGGTGTAGGGGACTCTGGCACCAGCAGAGAGCACGCTGGGCTGCTGCAAGGAGCAGGAGCTGGCAATCAGCAGCGAGTATGGATGTTGGCAACTGAAATGGGGGAGAAGGGGGTAAGTGGGTCCACGTGTGGAGTGTGCCTTTCCCCAGGATCCCTGGGACTTGTGGCCCGTGGCTCTGAACTGTGTGGGGTGCTGCCCTCCTGGGAGATGTTTGGTAGAGTGTTGCGCAGAGGTAGCTGGGCTTTTCTGCAATGCCAGATACAGAATCAATGTGTGACAGGCTTGGCATGTAGAGGTGGTGCTCTCAGCTGCGCCCCGGAAATCCTCTGTTCCCTGGTGGTGATGCGGGGCCTGCTGTGAGGCAGAGCAGGATGAAATGTCTTTAGCACTGTATCCCTTGGAGCACAGGGCCTGGTGTTAGTGGTCCACGAGGGTTATTTTCATGTCTTACCTTCTCTGAGAGCTGTGTGTACACATCTGTGTTCATTTTCCTTCCTTTATGAGGATTTAATGCTAAAGTTTTTCAAAGACTGGTGCTTCTTGTTCTGATTGATTGCTGTTAATCACTAAAGAAGTTTAAGACCCGTCTTTCTCTTGTTTTATGTGATCTTGCCAGGGGGCTTGTACTCATGCTCAATTAGAAAATAACACAAGAGAGTAGTCACCACACGTACTCACACGATTCAGGATACTGGCACTATGTAATGATTCATTCAGTTTCCCTGTAGAATATTATTACCTTGAGACTCAGAGAAGAGAGCACTGCAAATGGGCTGTAGCAGCACGTGGGAAAGCTTTGGGAAGGAAGATAGGTATTGAGGAGCAAGGTGTGTTTCTGATACACTGGTAACGTGGGGCGGGCAGAGTGGAGGAGCCCTGCACGTGTGCATGCCAGCCTGTCCCTGTAAGCAACATAGGCATTGAGCCTGGTGAAGCCGAGAGTTGTGAGAAGATGACTGCAGAACATCAAAGAAGAGCACAGGTTAGTGGGTCCTGGGAGGCAGACATGGGGATGTGAAACAGGGCCAGATCGTAGAAGGTTAGAAAAGGCTAGATTTTACGTGCTGGGCCAAAGAGAGCCTTTGCAGGCTTTTTCATTCCAGGCAAGCCTATCACTGCTTAAGAAGATTCACTGGGTAGCAGTGTGGAGTGGGGGAAATACTGAAAGTTCCAGTTAGGAGGCTAGGGCTGTCATCCATGCATGAAATGAAGAGGGCCAAGACAATGAAGATGGGGTATAAATAATTGTAATAAAATCAGGAATAATTGTCAAAACAATTTTCATGTTTAGATAGTTGCCACTGTAATTTATCAAGAATGAGACCAGAAAAAAAGTTCACATTATGGAAGCCTTGAAACTCCTGATATATAATAGTCAATCACAATGGAAGATAAAACCCAGTGTAGTGTATAAAAATCTAATTTTAATCCCTGGAGAGATATTGGCATCTTAAGGAACAAATTAGCAGTCCCAACTTGCCTGTTTCAGAAGCTCCAGCCTTTACCAATTACCATCTTGTTTGTTTACGTGTGTGTGTGTATGAAATGGTTTTTATCTTCTGGACTGATACTATATTCTCTAATCAGTCTGGATGTCATTGTTAGACTGTTTCATTTATTGCAATACTCACTAACCAGGATTTACTGATTGGATTTAAGGTTTTGCCCATGATAACATTGATTTTTGGTAAACTTTTTATATTAGCATTAGTGATGCCTAGTATTGATTCATTTAATTTTTTAGCAGTAAAAATATTATGTCCACAGGAATTTAATTAAGTCCATGATCAGTGGTATACTCAGATAACCATTCTGTGTAAGCTGGAGAAGATTCTGTAGTAAGATGACAGATCTTTTTTCAGTCAAGACAATGCTGTGTAAAGCTAACGTATTGATTGTTCTTTAACAACGCTTCATGCTGTCAAAGTCATTTGAGCTGGATCTGAATCGGATCCAGTTGGCAAAGCTTCCCTCCATGTGTGGAGCTCTCATAAATTCTGCAGGCCCACAGATCTGATACAGTGTAATGAGAGAGCTGCTGGGAGAAAAAATTGATTACAGGGCTGCAGACAATATCATTAACGTTTCCTGCCATGATACACCAGATGTCTTCTCTAATAGACTATTTTTGTTAATTTAGTTTTTATAGGATAGCATTGATTGCATCATAATTTAACTTTTCTTTGCATATTCAGGTATCTGTGATCTCTGTTTCTATACTAATGATGGCATCAACTCATAAGGTTTAATTTTTATTAATTTTTATCTGTTCATTTTAAAAGCATCTGTGTCGGAAAGGCAACATTTTTACTCATTCCTGAGATCTGTTAGCTCAGATGCCTTCTAGCAAAAAGTACTGATTTACTGGTAGTGGTTAGGGAGGGAGGTGAGAAGGCAAAGGAAGCATTGTCCAGATCCTCCCCAGGCTGGGAAGAGATGATCTGCAACCCTAGCTGCTCCCCATATGGTATTGGGATTTAATTTGTGTGACAAAGGCTCTGTCCAGAGCAGAGAGGTGCAGCGATTTAAAGGGGACTTGAATGCATGTTCACGTCTACTGTGGTAGGTGTGGCTCTGCAGGCTGGAGTGCTTATCAAGTGTACCTGTCCTCTCCTCACTGGAAGTTCAGTGCTCCTCACTAGGATGTTTAGTTACTTATAGCATTTTTATTCTTTACTTTTACCTTTCTGTGCGTTTAAGACCGCTGTGGGGGTAGCTAACAGATATTGTTACAAATATGACCATGTTTTGATAGTGGGTCAAGCTATTTTATGTCATGAAAAAAATATTCACAGCAGCTTTATTCACAATAGAAAAATACTGGAAACAGCTTAAATGTTCTTTGATGGGTGAATGATCAAACCAAGTCATTATTATTTTTTTTTTAGCTACTAGTTTTGATTTTGGTGCATTATCCTTCAGAGAACAGATTTTTCTCATGATGAGTTCCTGTGTAACATGGACACGTTAACTAACCATCTGACCCTTAGTTTTCTCACTCATAAATGGGTATGCTACTACAGTACACTGATCGCAAAGGGCTGTTGCAAAGGTGATTGAAATAATTCATTAAATTGCTTTGCCTGATGCCAAGTATATAATAAGCATTCATTAAGCAGTCTCTCTTATCACATAGAGTTTTATTGTACAAATTCAGGTTTAAATAATTGATTGGTTTTTCGGCTATTCTTAATCTAAAGTCCCTAGATCCCTAGATGGTTTTGTTGAGTTTAAGAGGGTCTATGAACTTCCTAAAATTGCTTGCAAAGTCTTATACACATGCACTTTCCTGGAGAGAATTTATATTTTTCAGCTATGAATTATAATCAGTAGATTCCTAAAATTTAAAAATTAAGTTTAAAAACTGCTTTTCTCTAAAGTCTCTTGAGGTATGGGTCACTTGAAACCTCAAATCAGGAAAGTAACCTTTAAAATGACATAAAAATTTTAAAAATTTCTTTAATTGAGGCTATTTTCCAAATAAAGGCTATAGTTAAAACCCCCAAAAGACAAACAGCCCTCAAACCAGCTAACTGTTTGCTAAGGAGGTAAACTAACATGGAACAGTCACTGTGTACTGAGGCACACTGCTGGTCTTTTTATGTAGCTTTCCCCATATGGTCTCCACAACAGGTGCTTCACGTACTTGCGATTTGGGGTACCATTTAATAATTAAAAGTAAATATTTATCATAAAATGCTATTTTAAAAATAAAGCCAGTGGAGGAGATGCAAGAGTCACAAGTTCCACCCCTGAGTTGGGAAGATTCCCTGGAGTAGGAAATGGCAACCCACTCCAGTATTCTTGCCTGGAAAATTCCATGGACAGAGGAACCTGTGGGGCCACAGTCCTTGGGGTCGCCAAAGACTCAGACATGACTTAGGGCCTGAGCACGCAATTACATTTCTTAGCTGCTTGATGCTTATAAAGAGTTGTCTGGTTGCTTGTTTTGCCCTATAGGAGGTTTTAAGGATATCCTGCTTTTTCAGAGTTTACTGTAGTTTCTCCAGTTGCCTTTAACTATGCCCAAAATAAGCCTTTCATGTTTGACTGTGGTAAAAGTGTTAAAACCAGATTTTCAGAAAAAATGCCAGTACAGATGCTGTATTAATTTGGGGATTAGTCCATCTACCCTGAATGAAAGATGATTACTAGCTGTTGAATTTTAATGTAGCAAGTTTAAAGAATTCTTAAAACACCCAGTTGACCAGTGTTAGTATTAGTGAGCACATACCCACTTCCAGGTGAATTCCTTTCCTTTGAAGCTGTTACTTTCACAACCTGCTTTCCCTTAGAAGCTGAATGCCAGCTAATTTGTTCTTAAGGCTATCTTCCATTATACTCATCTGCTCCTTTTATACAAAAGAGGCCTCGAGCCACATTTTCAGAACATATATTTGAATAACCTTAGGATTTTAAAACACTTTTACTGTTTAAGCAGTCTTTGCTACCATAGATCTGTATGAAATGTAATGGTTACTTTTAAGTTTTATTGAGCTCTCCCTTCTTTCAGGGATAATGCATCACCCTTGGTTACTATACAGGCACTGTGAGACCCTTTAACTTCTTTCAAGGGCTATTTCATGCTATTTGAAAAATGTATAAGCAAATACGTGGTGTGCGCAGGCTTTACAAGTTCTTAGGAAGCAGTTTTACTAAGAGACATTTCAGGACATGGAGGTAGAGCATGCAGTTTGTCTAGCTTAACTTTGTTTGTGGTGTTATCCGTCATTTTAGGATATCATAGTATTTGTAGTGACAGCGTTTCAAATAAATATCAAGGTCTTCAGCTTTTCTAAGTGCCTGGTGTGAAGATTAAGTAACTCACCTAAGGTTAATCAATCCTTTCCAGAATCTGAAAATTGTTATGCCTAACTCCTCTAAGTTAGCATTTTCTGTTTTTATCTTTTATCTCCTGTTGTACTGTTAGATCGAATGGCAGATACTTATCATTTTTTCCTTTTTTTATTCCTTGTAAATAGACTTTATTTTTCAGAGCAATTTTAGGATCACAGCAAAAATTGAGTGGGAGGTACAGAGATTTCCCATATACTTCCTACCCAATACATGAATGTGTGCATGTGTGTGTGCTAAGTTGCTTCAGTTGTAACAACTCTTTGCAACCCCATGGACTGTAGCCTGCCAGGTTCCTCTGTCCATGGGATTCTCCAGGCAAGAATACTGGAGTGGGTTGCCATGCCCTCCCCCAGAGGATCCTCTCGACCCAGGGATCGAACCTGCATCTCTGATGTCCGCTCCGTTGGCAGGCGGGTTCTTTACCTCTCGTACCACCTGGCAAGTCCCCATACATGAATACCCTCCCCCATTAGCAATACTCCCACCAGAGTGGTGCATGTATTAACAGTCAGTGAATCTCCACATCATTATCATCCAAAGTGCATAGTAGTCTTTAGGTTCACTTTTAGTGTGTTGTACATTCTTTGAATTTGGACAGGTTTCCAATGCCATGTATCCACTGTCACAGCTTCACACAGAGTAGTTTCACTCCCCTGACAACCCTCTGTGCTTCTCCCGTTCAGCTCTCCCTTTCCTCCTAACCCCTGGCAACCACTGATCTCTTTGCTCTCTCCTTAGTTTTGCCTTTTCCAGAATGTCATATGGTTGGAATCATACAGGATGTAGCCTTTTCATGTTGACTCCTTTCATTTAGAAGTATGCACTCAAGATTCCTCCATGTAAAGACATGAAAAGTCATGCATAATAGTTTCTTTTTCACCATAAACAAAATTGCATTGTTTGGATGCACCACAGTTTATTTATCCTTTCATCTACTGAAAAAAATGGCATCCTTCTTCCAAGTTTTCGCAGTTATGAATAAAGCTTCTCTAGCAGCAGGATATTGTGTGGACATAAGTTTTCAACTCCTTTGGGAGCCTAATTACAGGATTGTATGGCAAGAGTGTGTTCAATTTTCTGAGAAACAACCACACTATTTATCAAAGTAGCTGTACAAGTCTGCATCCCTAGCAGCAATGAAAGAAAAGTTCCTGTTGCTCTACATCCTCAGCAACATTTGGTGATGTTGGTCTGGATTTTGGCCATTCCGTTAGGTGTGTTAGTGGTATCTCACTGTTGTTTAAATTGGCATTTTCTTGATGACATACTGTGTGGAGTATCTTTTGTTAGGCTGTCAGGTCTGTTTTGACATCATACTGTTTATTTTTTATTGTTGAGTGTTCAGAGTTCTTGGTGTTTCTCAGGTGGCACTACTGGTGAAGAACCCTTCTGCCTGTGCAGGAGACATAAGAGGCCTGGGTTTGATCCCTGAGTCAGGAAGATCCCCTGAAGGAGGGCATCGCAGCCCACTCCAGTATTCTTGCCTGGAGAATCCCATGGACAGAGGAGCCTGGTGGGCTACAGTCCATGGGGTTGCAAAGAGTTTGACACAACTGAAGTGACTTAGCACACATGCAGGAGTTCTTTGTGTATTCTGGATAACAATTCTTTTATGAGATGTGTCTTTTGCAGTCTGTACTGGCTTGTATTTTTCTTGTCTTGACAGTGTCTTTTATAGAGTAGGGTTTTTTTTTAATTTATCAGTTCTTTCCTTCATGTGTTGTGCCTTTACTGTTGAGTCTAGCAAGTGATCTTCTAACCCAAGATCATCTAAATTTCATTCTGTGTTTTCTTCTAAGATTTTATAGTTTGCATTTCACATCAACCCATTTTGGGTTGATTTTTGTGTCTAGGTTATTATCATTTTTTTGGCACATGTATGTCCAGTTGTTTAGCACTATTTGTTGAAAAAATTTTCTTTTCTCTATTGCATTGCCTTTGCACCTTTGTTAAGCATCAGTTGACTATGTAGATCTGTTTCTGGGCTTGCTAATCTATTACATTGCTCTAAATTGAGAGTAAAATGCAGACATCTTGACTGTTTACTCCTAAAGACTTAGATGTGTATTCTTTTTGTAAGAACGAGGACATTCGTTTATATAGCTACTATATAGTTATCAAAATCAGAAAATCTGACAGCAATACAATACTGAGGGAATCTGTAGACATTCACATTTTGTTGTGCATTCCAATAATGCCCTCTACAGCAGTTTGCTTTTCTGACCTGATATCCAGACCAGCATCACACATCTATTTACCGTGTCTCTGTAGTCCCCTTTACTCTGAAGCAGCTCCTTAGTCTTTCTCTGCCTTTCATGACATTGACCTGTTTTTCAAGAGTCCAGCTCAGTTTCCCATAGTTTGTTGCTTCCTAGTTATTAGATTTTGGTTATGCGTTAATTTTGGCAGAGTTGTCTATATTGTGTTCTGAGTCTCTACATCAGAGGACAGATGATACTAACCTGTCACATTGTTGGTAATGGGAACTTTGATCGCTTGGGTGAGTTACTAACTTTTCCTTTGTAAATAAGAAGTAATTTATAGGGAGAAACTTAGAGACCGTGTAAATGTCCTGTGTGTATGTGCCCAGTTGTTCAGTCCTGTCCAACTTTTGTGGCCCCATGGACTCCTCTGTCATTGGAATTTTCCAGGCAAGAATTTTGGAACGGGTTGCCAGGGACTTCCCAGGTGGCACCATGGTAAAGAATTGATCTGTCAATGCAGGAGATGCAAGAGACATGGGTTTGATATCTGGGTTAGAAAGATTGCCTGCAGGAAATGTCCTGTTTGCCATCGAATTTTCACCCACTAATATTAACATCTCCCCTGGGGTAGGAAATTGCAACCCACTGCAGTATTCTTGCCTTGAAGATTCCATGGACAGAAGAGCCTGGGGAGCTACCGTCCGTGGGGTTGAAAAGAGTCGGACACAACTGAGCATACACAGGCATACGGTATTAACACCTATTTTATTTTTTGCCTGAATCATTGTGGTGATTATGGAATGGACTCTTTTTCTCTTTTCCCTCAAACTCTGTCATTGAAAAATACATCAGAATTTACCTATCATCAACTCAGATGTGGAATTTTTGAGTAACGTGAAAGAAAGAAAAGAAGAGACTAAGGAAGTGGGAAGGGAGAGGAGGAAGCCCTCAGAACATTTGAGCCCTTAGGGTCTTTCCATTTCTAGCAGTACAAGGACTTTATGAATTTTCATTATTTTTGTAGAAAGAGGAAAAACCTGTGATGGTATTTTGTTCCATTTTTTACACTCCAGAAGAGGGAAAAGCTGCTTAGAAGTAATATATCATGGCTGTGGTTTTATATATATAAATACATATATATATATGGGGTGGGTGTGTGTGTGTGTGTGTGTGTGTGTGTGTGTGTGTGTTCAAATAATGGTGTTGGTTTGATTCATGTTGGCAGCGTTTACTAGTGATCAAGTTACTTCCTTTCTCTGCACCTTGGTTTCCTCACTTGTAAAGCAAGAATATTACTTCAGTAGTTCTGGAGTGAGGCCCAGGAATGCACAGTTTTTCCAGGCGCTCCCCAGGATATTGTGATGGGCAGCCAGCTTCAGCACATGGAAGTCTGCCCCCAGTGACTGCTGTGGAGGCAGAGCCGATGGCGTCCTGTGTAGGATGCAGAACTTCTGGTTCAGTTCCAGGATCCCTTAGTGTTTCTTAAACTTCAGTGTTTTATGTCCCTAAAATTTTTTGTGGTTCTCCCATATTATTTAATGTCCTACCTCCCCCAGCACACAAATTATATCCCTAAAACAACATTAAAGGATAATTTATAAATAAATTCAAACCAAACTTAGAAAGCCAATGAAATTCTAACTGCCAATGTTAATTTGATAGAATTAGTTTGATGGTATTTTGCTGAAATGAAATAGCCACTTGTGACATAAATTTGTTACTGATTGCTTATTGCCCAGGTTACTGGGGGCTAGGGGATGGTGTATGACACTTAGATTACTGGGTTCCTTGTGGTGACTCAATTTTTCTCTCATGAAAAGCCTGTTTAAGTTTTAAAGTGTAGCTGCCATGTTGTGACCTTGCCCTTACCTGGCACCACTGGGCATGTTAGGTTTATTTTATTGACATACTTAGCTTGGGATAGTTATACTAGTACTGCTTAGTTTTTTTGGGAGGGAAGGTTGGTTGTATATGATACTTAACTTTTTCCCCTTTTACTTTTAGATAAATTCAGATATACAAATAAGTATCATCAATATTAATAGTAAAATTAGCACATACAACCTTTACCTAGATTTATCTATTAATAGTATACCCCTGTTTTATAAAATTAATTTTTATTGGTGTATAGTTACTTTACAGTGTTGTGGAGTTTCTACTGTACAGCAAAGTGACAACTGTATGTATACATATATTTCCTCTGTTTTGGATTTACTTGCCATTTGAGTCACCACAGAGCACTGGGTAGAGTTCCTGGTGCTCTACAGAAGTTTCTCATTAGTTATCTGTTTTATGCATAAGTGTATATTTGCCTATTCAGTTCATAAGTGTATATTTGCCCAATCTCCCAATTCAACCCACTGCCCAGTGGAACTACTTAGTTTTTAACTGTATGTAAACATTCAGAGTCAAAATCATGTTAAAAAATTTAAGGTACACATTGAAATGAAACTGAGATAGCGCTGTCCTGCTTCCAGCCTCCACTCTCTTGCTTCTCTCTGGGAGAGTCAGTCAGGTAGCGTCCCTGACACCATGCGAGGCTTCTCTGTATGCCCAGTGTCCCCGAGGGATCTATGGGAAACTGTCTCTGGGACCCGCCTCAGATGCCAGCATCCTGGACACTCAGGTTCCATCATCAGCCCTTTGTATCCACAATTCCACATCCTTAGACATGGAGGACTGACTGTATGTCTTTTGATAAAGTCCTGCATATGCATAGATCCACACAGTTCAGTGCAGTTTATACCCGTGTTGTTCAAGGGTCAACTGCATAATCAGTTGTTTTGGCACTCAGTCAAGGGGCTGTCCGCAATTCCCTGGCAGTTCAGTGGTTAGGACTTTCACTGCAGAGAGCACGGTTCAGTCCCTGGTCAGCAAACTAAGATGCCACAAGCTGAGCAGTGTGGCAGCTCCCCACTTTGGCCCCCAACCCCCTCAACCAAAGGGTTGTGTTACACTCATCTTTTTGTTTGCAGTGCTCAGAGCAGTTCTTGGCTCCAGGAAGCTTCTTAACCATTAAATTAATAATTTGCTTCATTTAAGAGATAGGACAAAAGCACATTATTATTAGGCTTCCTTATTGGCTCCGATGGTAAAAAAAGTCTGCCTGCCAATACCGAGATGTGGGCTCGATCCCTGGGTTGGGAAGTTCCCCTGGAGGAGGAAATGGCAACCCCTCCAGTAATCTTGCCTGAGAAATCCCATGGGCAGAAGAGCCTGGTGGGCTTCAGCCCATGGGGTCGCAAAAAGTTGGACACGACTGAGTGAGTAAACATGCACATTATTATTATTTTTTATCAGATAAATAGAGACACAAAAAGGAATATATTAAATGTGACTGAATGGGAACATTGACATTAAGTGTAGCATTTAATACAGTTAAGAGACTGGCACTAGGCAGGGAAACCTCATTTGCATGCTTGTATTTTTTAGAAGCAAGTGACTGTTGGGGATCTTTCCGCTTTGCTTGCCACTTCCCCTAAAAATGAGAGACAGTTGTGGGACCAGGAGAGTATTCCTGGGTATAGTTTTAGTTAATCAGTATATGGCTCAAGTTTAGCTTCTTTCCTCACCTGCTCTAATTCTCATGGACTTGTGGATTGCATATAGCATACACCTTTACACAGGCGTGTATCAGGTTTTCAGCTAACATAGGATGAGACTGTTTTATTGTGTTTTTATTTGGTGTCTGATCTATGATGCTGGCTTTTGCTCTTCAAATCTTCATTGGAGGAGAGCTTCCCTTGTAGCTCAGCTGGTAAAGAATCTGCCTGCAATGCGGGAGACCTGGGTTCGATCCCTGGGTTGGGAAGATCCCCTGGAGAATGGAAAGGCTACCCACTCCAGTGTTCTGGCCTGGAGAATTCCAGGGACTATACAGTCCATGGGATTGCAAAGAGTCAGACATGACTGAGTGACTTTCACACTCTCACTACTGTGTTCTTACAATGGAAAAGGGATTCATTGCTACAGAGAGGGTGGCATTGCCGTTTGTGGGGCTGCTGCCCTTGGTTCTAGCCTCTTGACACCACTGCCCCTCCTTGAGGCCCTAATGGAATGGACCCTGCTGCTGCTGCACTGCCCCAGTGCCTGTAACAATTTATAGTTTGGATGGAAAGCAGAAGGACCTAGAAAGGCAGCTGTAAAATGCCTTGGGGTCCCCTAATGGAAGATGTGTGTGGTGACCTTGGGTGGCTGCAGCCCCTGGGATCACAATGCCTTGATCCGGAGAATCCTGGAGAGGTGCTTTGGTATCACATCCACTCTGGCTTCCAGGCTCACATCCAAGGTGGACAATGCCTTGATCCGGAGAATCCTGGAGAGGTGCTTTGGTATCACATCCACTCTGGCTTCCAGGCTCACATCCAAGGTGGAAGGTGGGGCTCGCTGTCCGTAGCAACACAGTTAAAGCTGAGTGGCATTAGGGGAGCCCTGGGATATAGTATAACTGGAATGTGGGGCATTCTGTCTGAGATAGGAACAGTTGGATTTGTACTTCAATTGGAAATCGCCGGCTTGTTTTCAGTCTAAATTTTGTTTTGGTTTTGAATATTTTCCTGGTACATAAAGATGCAGGAATACCCTTAAATGTAGTATTACCACTAAATTTATTTTTTGGTTAAATTTTCCTGAAAGTTTAGGGACTTTATGTCCTTCTATGTTGGAATGGGGACATAGGAGTTGAAACCTATACTGCTTCCTCCTGGTTTTTCCTTCTGTTAGTAGCATCTTCTTGAATGTATTAAAGTGTCTGCAGATGTCCAGACATCAGTACACTAACCATGATGATTGAATATCAGTCTCTTCTTAAGAGATTTAGCAGATTTGTTCCCAAGATCAGAATTCACAAAGTTACCTGATGCACTCTTAAAATTATTTTAAAGAAAACAGTTGGCAGATGATGATAGTTATGCTTAATCTGTAAACTTGAAATGCTGCTATGGGTCCTGTGGGTTAAGTGGGGAAGAAACCTCCATGAGGTGTCTAGGGATTCTCTAGAAATGGATGAGGAGTGACAGAAAATACAGGGGTGACAGTTTTTTAAGGATTGCATCACAGAAAAGGGACTATATTAAATTCCCTGATGTCGTCCCTGAGCTGTATGGCTGAAGATAACACTCTCTCCTTCTGTTAAAGACAAGAATCAATACTCACTCCTTGATGGGCTAAATTATTAAAAAATAGCCCTTCCGACATTGTTTCATTATCTGGGATTTGCCCCTGCTGGTGATCTGCTGGCAACATATGGGTATTTATTTGCTAGGCATTTTGTGTTAAAATTATTCCATTGGTGGTGGAACCCTTTGGATAATTCCCTTCCACTTTACAGTGCTCTTGAATAGATTTGTGATTTGCTTCTGCCTAAGTGGTTTTGTATCTTTTGGAGTTATTAAACAAAGTGGTGGGGATATATTCACATTTTTTCAAAACCTTGTTTGTTCTGTTTTCTCTTTTGTAGCTGTGGGCAAGTGGTTAACGGATTGTTTTAGTGATACCCTTAGCAAACATCAAATGCCTCTAGCTTGTTAGGTCAACCTGACACATTGATTAATGTATGCTGAATTTTGTATTCTTCCCTTATGAAGAAAATTATATAAGAAATTGACTTGTTTTTTAGAGGTAGTTTACTGAGCCATCAGGGAAGCCTTTTTAATGAGAAGGAGGATATTAATTATTAGGTGGCTGACAACCAACCAACCATCTGAAAACAAAGTGGTGGAAAAGAATGCAGCCCCATATTGTGAGCTTCAGGGAGAGAAAAAGAAACTAGCCCTGGTTCTCTTGTCAGCGCCGGCAGTGCCCCTGGTCCCAGGGTAGCACAAAGGCCAGGGCCTGAGGCAGAGCTCTCACGGGTGGCCCTTGGCCATATCCTGTGGACTGGGTTGCTGATGTGGCTTCGTCCTGTGGATGCACAAGAGGACTGTCCCACTGAACTTGTCTGTGGGGTTGGAACCTGGGTGAAGTTCGAAGCCTTCTGCCCTTCTGCAGTCTGTCTGAGGGGAGATAAGACTCTGCTTCAGTTTCTCAAAATTGGTGGTTTTGAAAACCAAAGTATGTTTTGGTTCTATATATTTATATTTAATATTTATATTAAATATATTTGTATTCTTTTGGTGGAGACAAAACCGTTTATAAAGATTTTTTATTCAGTCTCCGAAAGAGCCCAGTTAGCCGGACGAAGCCATGTTGAGAGATGTTAGTCCTTGTTGCAGAATTGTGAGCTAAGGCAAAGGAACCCTTGTAACAGTCACAACTCTGTGTCCCTGGAAAAACGGATCAGATTAGAGAATCCCTTTATCTTGTGTGGAGGAGAGAGGGTTGAGAGGCGAGGGAAGCTAATGAAGAAAGTCTGGAAAGAGAGAAAGCATGAAAGTACATGACTGACCTCAGTGACGGGATGGGAAGTGGCTGCCGTGAATGGCACACGGCCTCATTGGGCGCATGGCTGCCCTGGAGAGGCTCCTCTGCAGGAAAGCTCATGGGTCCAGTGGACGCAGGCTGGCTCCTGGAGGTCGACTCTCCGGAGAGAGCTGCTACTCCTGGACATGACAGTCCAGCCCCGAAGCTCCCCAGGTGTCTGTGCTGCAGGGCAGGGGTGCCTTCCATGTGCCACCTGTCATGCTGCCGGCAGCCTCTCTCCTGCTGGTGGTTAATTATTTTCTGTGCCGTGTCTTCTTCTGCCATCATCTTTTATTGTGCTGCTTTTTTGTGTCATTGATTTTCTGTTTCCTGGACCAGGTTCACAGCTCCAGCTTCAGTCCAGTTGGTTCTGGTTGAGTGAGTGACTACAGGGCGTGGATGGTAGTCTGTCCAAGAGCCTAAAAGAGGTGGTGGTGAGGCTGATTCTTTGTCCACTGGCCGACCCTAATGAGGAAGCCTGCAGAGTATGCACTGTGTCCTGTCATCTCAAGATGACCATATAGTGGTCATCTCGAGAATACAGGCTAGGTTTTCAGCTTGTTTTATGAAGCTGTCTTGAGTGCAGTTGAAATTCTTCTGAGCATATTGCTTTCTCCAGAAGAAAGAAAGACATTGCCCTTTTATGTTTGGGGAGAAAGGCTGAAGGGCTGAGACCCAGACAACCTCTGGTTTTATTTCTTGGTTGGATGAAAAGATGCCTTTCTGCTTCTCTTGAGGAAATGTCATTATCTCAGCAGTGATTGGTGAACCCAAGGCAGTTAGTTGAGCAGAGGAATGTGTTCTTTTGGAAGATGGACTAGAAAACCATCAGCAGGATGGGTCATTTAAAGAAAAAAGGATTGATAATTTTTTTAAAAATCCACTGAAATGTTTATTTACAAAATTACAGTGTAACTCCTTTGCTTTGAAGGCCTGGTTATTGTCCCGGTCCTGTCAACTGACTGTGCACTGTAATATATAACTGAGAAGTGGTGTGCTACAGGCCTTAGTGCTTTCCTCTAACAGTAACCTTGTAACAGTGAGATTTCAGGCAAAATATCTTCGTATCTTAATCTTTTAGTCATGGAATTTTAGCACGCTGGTTTTTAATTCTACCCAGTTTTCTAGTTCCGTGCATTTTTTCTGCCCATTGGCTTATTGTTTGGGTTATCATTTTAGGTATCTGGTTTAACAAGAAGCAACATGAATGTCTTTGAAACTTCAAGTGCCTGTTTAAAAATGAGCAACAGTGGAAATTAAATGGTTATGAGCTTGCTATTTTAGCACCTTGTGGAAGCAGTGAGAGGTGAAACTTGGTTAGCTTTCCCTTTCCACTGGTGCATGCCCTGGGCATCTGTTGAGTTTAATAATGCTTTTGACCTTTGGGGTCCTGAACTTGAAATTTCTCCTAGGTCTTTGGGAGGTGGGGTGGTGCTAAAGCACTATCACATACTCTGTCATCATTGTTTTCATAGATACATCACTCCAAATTAAAAATCCCTGAGGGTTGTTAATTCATTAGAGAAATTTGCTTTCTTATTCAAATTGGGTTTTCTCTATAAGGGAGATACTAATACAGGGTAGTTCACTAGATTTCTAAGGCATAGGCTGTTTTGTGCCCGGGATACTGGTTGGAGACATTTTGTGCTTGGGTCAGCTTTTTTTCTAGGCAAATTTTACATCTCACAAACTAAAACTATATATTTATGCACACAGGTGTTTATGAAAAGAGGCTCGGTTCCCAGAGAAGTGCATCATTTTATTTTGTGTTACTGCTCAGGTAGCTGACTAGTAACATTCTTACTTACTGACAGGTGCTTTTTGCTCCCAGGGACGGCACGCTTTCTCGGTAAAGTGCTAGATAAGAAGTGTTTTCAGTTTGTCTTCCCTGTGGCCTCTGGTCATATTGGTCACAGGCCACCTGCGACATTGCTGCTGTGCTCCGGTAAAGCTTTGTTTACAGAAATAGGTGGGCTGGGTAGTTGCCTGTGGACCGTTGTTTGCTGACCCTGCTGTTGTTTAGTCTCTCAGTGGTGTCCGACTGTTTTTGACCCCATGGACCATAGCCCGCCAGACTCCTCTGTCCATGGGATTTCCCAGGCAAGAACACTGGAGTGGGTTACGATTTTCTTCTCCCGGGATCTTGCCGACCCAGGGATCAACCTCATTGGCAGGTGGATGCTTTAATCCTGAGCCACCAAAGCATTTTCTCTGTGGCCTCAGGACTATGTAATGGGCGTGTGGTTTGCTGAGTTAGTGGGCAGTTCCTTTTTTCTTTCCTCTGTTATTTTGAACTGGTGAATATGTTATTTATTTAATATCTCTCTATACCTCCCCCTGCCCCCATCCTGACCTTAATGATTTCTGTAGAGTACACTAATAGGTATTCCTAGCAAGAACTCATTCTCACTAATGATCCTGGAGGATTTTTGCTGTATGTTTACATACGAGGAGCAATTAAATGTTTTTTTCAGCTTGTTTCTTCTTTGGTAATTAGCTTATACCTGTAGAGAAATTTTGAAAGGGTAAATGTGCATAATAAAAGAAGTTGAAGTTCATGTCCTAATTTTTCTTGTGGGTCTTTTTTGGTTTATTTTTTGAATTAAAAGATACTGCAGCAAAATATTAGGACAGCAGAAAAACCTTTCTATCTCTACTTAATAAAAAATAGGGCTTCTGTTTGATTTAGTATTTAACAGATAAATATTGATATAGCAAATACTTTAATGTTTGTTGCTAATGAAATAAAACATTTGAAAGCCACATAGACAAAGGAAATTTACCCAAATAAAATGTAGTCCACAGTCACAGGTGACATGTCTGATTCTAGCCATTAGCTTTTAAATACACTTTTGCTCACAAGGCATCCTGGGAAGTGAGTGGGGATGGCTCTGTGCCAACCTCTCTTCACCATTGAAGAACAGCATGGAAACGCATCTGATTGACAGTGATTCTTGCAAGTCTAGTTTAAAGGACAGTATTGTTATTATCATGACATAAGTATGGAAACTGTTTTTAAGAAACATTATTAATTATTGACAGATTCTGTTCATAACCAGATAGAATATTAGAGTTTCAAATTTTATTTGAGACTAGGGTTTGAAGATTTATGTCATAGCTTAAACAAATGCACTATGTATTATTTGTTCTTAGTTGCTACAGTGCTGGCTTTGTTGTTGTTGTTCAGTTACCAAGCATGTCCGACTCTTTGTGACCCCGTGGACTGCAACATGCCAGGCTAAATTATTATAAAATTGTCTGTGACTTCTGCACGTGCCCTCCCCCCCTGCCCCAATATCTCCTTTTCACATACACTTTGTTATAGATGAAGTGGTACACTCTGACCACAGCCATTAGATCTGGCTTTGTCTTCACTAGTTGACCGTAGTGTTTTTGCTGTATCTTACTACCCAGTGTCATACATACTTCATGTAATTTGTCATGAGTACACACTCCTGCTCGTTTCTTTTGCTTGTGATTATGACTAAGTGTTAATAATTTCCCTTTGCTGAGAGGTAGGTTGCTCTTACAGAAGGAGTAGCCAGCTGGCTTCTGTTTTCACCTCTGCTATCAGTGCTTCATGGGTGTGTTACTTTAGGCAAGCTGTTTAATATTTTAGAACGTAAGTTTCCATCTGTCTGTCAAATCGAGGTAATAACTTTGTCTCGCTTACTTCACAGTCGGGTTATTCTCTTATAAGAACAGGAGGTAACATAGCACTTTGGAAGTTTTGTGGTAGTCTGCAAATGTAGGAGAATCTGTCGACTGGCTGTATATAATGAAAACCCAAATCATAGCAGTGAAAAGCCTGTATTCTTATGTGAAACCAGGTCCTGGATGTGCCATCCAGAGTTGAGAGAGTGGCCATGACCGTCAGGTGTGTAGTTTCCCACTGTCTGCACCATTGTCCTTGGTGTGTGGTTTCCATTCTGAAGGTTTCCTTGCGGTCATAGGTGGCCATTGCAGCTACTGCTGTCAGATCCATGTTCTCGGTCAGTGTTACTCAAATCATAGTCCACGGACTGAAGTGTTTGTTACCAGTACACCATGTATTGAGTGCAGAAAGTAACCATTCAGAAACTTTTAGAGCCGTTTCACATTGCCACACCATTTTATTTGTGTTTTATCAAAGTGTCACCCTGCTGTGGGTTGGGAGAAACGTTCTCCACTCTGGCCAGGCGCGGAGAAAGGAGGGCCCATCAAAGCTGATCTAGTGCTGCTGCCTGACGACTTCAGTTTGTGCAGGTCTTCAGGGGAGGCAGTAACACAGTTGTGTTACTGTGCTCCAGTAACACAGGAGCTCTGTTAGTAAGCAAAATGGGGAGAGTGGAGGCTGATTTAGGCAGGTCTGAAACTGCAGCACCATTCAGCACAGTATCATATCCACAGATGCACCCAGTTCCCAAGTAGCAGTGACCCCAGACGTCATTTCTGGGGATTAGGAGAATTAATGCATATCTCAGATGGGGAAACATATCTAGGATGCCAAAAGCAGAGTACAGTGACATAACAGATTATATAGTGATCATTTGTAGAAAAGAACACTTGCAACAGATTTTAAATTTACTTATATTTTCATAACTTAGAACTAAATTTGTGAACTTAGTTATGTTTTGTTACAGTTCACCTTAAACCAACATGAATTATCTTCTTGCAAATATGACTGTTTGATTCTCCTAGGGTAAGATATAGAAGTAGGACTCTTTACAAAGATGACTTTTTAAAGGTATCTTTTCGTTGGTTTGGAATTGGCATGATCCTCTTTCATATGTTGTAGTGCATACCAGTGTATGTGTGTGTATATGTATGTATGTATGCAGATGTACACAGGCAGGAAGTTGTAGGGGGGTTTATTTGTTTGTTTTTAATTTTAAAAGTTTAAAAAATTACTTGGTGATGCTGCATGGCATGTGGAATCTTAGTTCCCCAACCAGGGATTAAACCTGTGCCCCCTGCAGTTGAAGCATGGAGTCTTAACCACTGGGCCACCAGAAAAGTCCAAGTAGGGAAGGCTTTAAAAGACAATTAGGGCTTCCCTGATACCTCAGTTGGTAAAGAATCCACTTGCAATGCAGGAGACCCTGGTTCGATTCCTTGGTCGGGAAAATCTGCTGGCGAAGGGATAGGCTACCCACTCCAATATTCTGGCCTGGAGAATCAGATGTGACTTAACGACTGTCACTTTCACTTTATTAAAATGAAGTGAATTGTTATTTAGTTGAATTTTGTTTGTGTTTTCCAACTTTAATTTCATTGTCCTCTTTCATTGAGAAGAGGAGGTATGGAAAATGTCTTCACTATGAATGTAATGCTTCATGTTGGCATTGCAGTATTTGTTCCTTTTATAAAAGTCTGTGTTTCCTTCCAGTGAATTAAGTCCTCTTATTGTGTAGTATCTGCTACTAAGCACATTTCCAGGCAGGGATGATAGCTGCATCTTTAAGAGAAAATCAGAGTTCTTACCTGCAATTGTTTGTGAGAGATTCAAGGCATAAGTGAATGTCTTTAAAGTAGCTAAAAAGCTGTGTGTTTGCCATGGTCTGTGTGCATTGCTGAGAAGGCGCCACAGGATGGAACCCTGGCCATTGGTCTAAGGAGGACATGTCCTAATGAACCGAGGGATTTGGGATTGGCTTTTACAGATAGGTGTGGTAGAAGGGAGAAGACCGTGGGTTCGAGGTAGAGAAACTGTTTCCACTGATGGCTTGTTGGCTTAAAGCGGTTCTCGTCAGGTAGATACTTTGCAGTCACAGAGGCTGAATTTGGACATGGCAAGGTGATGTATGAGCTCCTTTCATTGACTGGTAGAGACAGTTTTGCACCAAAAACTGGTGATTGTGCTTGGCTTTTCATCCAAAGGGATTATTTGGCATTTTTGTTTGTCCTTTAATCAGTGAAGGTAGTGCTGGTGGTGGATTTGCTGTTCACTGTCAGCGAGGATGCTTGCCTTGGTCACAGACGGTCAATGGCTGCTGGGAAGGTCAGGACTTCTCTTGCTTTCAGACCATCTGTTGTTTTGACCATTCTGTTTGAAGCATATGTACCTTTTCCTCTTGTTTTATCGCAGAAAAGCCTCTTCACACCACCAAGTTATTCACAGAGAAGAACTTGCCTTAACTGCCATCACAGGTGTCTTGATCTTTGCTTTCTTGCTGCCCTGTGGAAGTGGGGACAAGACATGGTGGCTCTGATGGCAGCGCTGCGGGGCCCTCTTGCAGCCCTCTCTTCAGCTCTCAGTGGGAAAAGGTCTGCTGGCTTCCTCCTTTGTAGAGAACAAACATTTGGGAAGCTCCACTCAAACCCTCACATCTGAGATAGCTGAATGACTTGCTGTTGCTCCGGACACTGACAGAACAATACCGTTGAGTCTGGGTGGTTTGGAGAGTAATTGATTGGCAACTCTTTCTACTCAGCAGTTCTTCCACTGTTCCAGAAAAAGAAACTGCTGGAGTCTTCTGGGTGAGCATGTGGTCGGTGGGAGGGAGGCAGGGAGTGTGAGTCAGCCCGGCTGAGGAGGCTGCAGGAGCGGAAGTCAAGGAAAGTTAAGGGGAGCAAATGCAATTTGAGGACTAGACTTTCCAGACCAGCAAATTAACTGTGTTTACCCTATTGCCTGGAATCCTTGCCTTCATCTTGCCTTCTAAGTGTGAACTCATTAAGACGGGAAGAATTGCAGCTTTCACTTTGGAAAGCTTAAAGGCATGGTTATGTGTCTTTTGCAGCAGCATCAGAATTCCAGCTCTATTGGCACGGGCTTTGAGTGAGTGACTTGCAGGCCGCATCATAGTTCACTTTTCCCTAGTCCTCAGGACTCCTCTGGCTTTCCACTTCATTCTGTACAGATTCATGAAACTTGTTTCCTGAGTTCATTTAGCTCCCTGAGTGATATTAAGCTCCTTGAGGGAACCAGCTGTGTTTTAAACATGGTCCCCTGTGCTGTTCAGTGCAGGTTGTAGGCTGTTTCCTGATTTGATGGGTTTATTCTCTGTCTCTGAGTGACTGACTCCTCACCCTGCAGGTCTCAGCTCAAGTGTAGTCTGCTCCAGATAGTTTTCCTGATTACCCCACTCATGGCTTCATCCTTTCCCCTACTTAGTCATTCTCTAAGATGTTGCCCAGTCTTAATATCTTTATAACACTGATCATTACCTGAAATTATCTTGTTGGTTTACAGGCAGACCTCGGTGGTATTGTAGGGTTCCAACTGCAGTAAAGCAAATGTCACACCAATTTTTTGGTTTCCTAGTGCATATAAAAGTTATGTCTACTGTATGTGATTGTCTTTTAAGGGTGCAATAGCATTATGTCTTAAAAAGTACATTCTTTAATTAAAAAATACCTTATTGTTAAAAAGTGCTAACCATTCCCTGAGCCTTCAGCGAATCACAGATCATCATGACAAATATAATAATAATGAAAATGTCTGAAATAGTGTGTGAGAATTACCAAAATGTGAACAGAGATGTGAACTGAGCAAATGATACTGGGAAAATGGCACCAGTAGACTTGCTTGAGGCAGGTTTACCACACCTTCAATTTGTAAAAGCAAAATGCTGTTATCTGCCAGGTACAGCAAAGAGAAATGCAATGAAATAAGGTATGACTAGTTTTTTTACTGCCTATTGCCAATAGAACAGTAGAATTTTTTCGGTAGTTTGCTTGGTTTCCCTTTCTCAGAAAACAAAAGCTCTTTGAGGACAAAAACCTCAATTTTCTTATTTTGTGACTGTTGCAGGACCTAGCACACTCAGTTAGACATTGAATACAGAGTCACTGAATGGATATGAGTGAATGAATGAAAATGTTAGTAAATATTTGCGATTCAGCATGCTCCATTTGGTTTTAACCTGGAGCCATGGTTTCTTAAGCTATGTTCTGAGATGGTGCATTTGGTCGTTGGCAGGGAGGATGATCAAAGGGAGAAGCTCAGGCCTGCTTCTACTGCAAGGGTGATTTGGATTTCACTTTTTAAAGTTTCTGTTTGGAAAAGATAACTAAAAGGCCCCTCTCTACTGTCTGTTGTCTGTGCCTCCGGAGCCCCACTTTAATGGGGTCACATGTCACACCTCATATGCCAGCTGTGGGCTCCAGGCCAGAGTCATGTGAAACAGAGCATGGCCTCCTTGAGAGACTGGACAGGGCAGCTGCACTTAGAGGCGGGTGTAGGAAGGGTGGGTCTGGGGACTTCTCTAGCCAAGATACCTTACCAGGACTTTTGATACAATTTCAAAGAGACAGACATGTTTCTGAAAAAGAGAAGTACTGGAATATGTCAGATTTGCAGATTGGATAGTCTTTTTTTTTTAATGCCTTCAAGTTAAATGAGGATTTTTACTGACTTATTTTAAATTACCCCAAGTGTGTTAATTTCTCTTTTTAAATGTTTCTGGAATTTCCTTGGTGGTCCAGTGGTTAATAACCCGCTTACCAATGGAGTGGACAAGAGGTTGCAAACAGTCGGACATGACTGAGTGACTGAACAACAGCCCTAGGGCCATACAGTGTCTGGCACATAGTGGGACCTTAATAAATTTTTGAATTTATTGAATGTAAAAATATGAATTCGGTGTGGCCTCTGTGCTCATGTGGTTTGAAATGAGCAGGAGGGATCACCACAAACTTGCAGAGAATGGGGACTTGGAAGTGTTAGAGTGCTTCCCATGAGCAGGGCTTGGCAAGGGTACCCTCAAAGTGTAGCTTTTGAGTCAAACTTCAAAGGGTTTGAAGGATTTTGATGGGAAAACAGAAAAGCTTTTTAGACAAAAGATAGAAACAGTCTTTTTGTTGAATATTGGGGTCTAGCTAGTTTTGGTGAAGGGAGTGGTCAGAGAGAGCTGGAAAGATATGCCTGTCTCTGAAAGTATTGCTGAGAAACTGGATTTGTGGTTGGGGAACCATAGAAGTGTTAGTCGCTCAGTCATGTCTGACACTTTGTGACCCCATGGACTGTAGCCCGCCAGGCACCTCTGTCCATGGAATTCTCCAGGCAAGAGTACTGGAGTGGGTTGCCATTCCCTTCTCCAGGGGATCTTCCCAACCAGGGCTTGAACCCTGGTCTCCTGCATTGCAGGCAGATTCTTTACCATTTGAGCCACCAGGGAAGCCCGGGGAACCATGGCTGGTTTTTTTCTTTTTTTAACCTGTTGAGTACATGATCAAAATTATGTTTTAAGAAAGTTAGATTAGTGGTAGGAAGAACTCATTGGGAAGACAGGGTGACAGGTTGTCCAAGATTTCCTGCTCATTGACTAGCTGCTGGGTGTGTGAGAAGGGGTAAGGAATCCTTTAAGGGTTAAGAGATCTAGACACTGGAAAGGGCTTATACCATTAGGAGTTCTGGCATTTGTTATGAGTATGTGAAAGTAATTTAATGCTGAGTTTCATTCTACTTGTTTATACTTTAAAATTGTTCTTCAACCTCAGTTTCCTGGCCTGTGTTCTTAGTCCAGGGATGACATTCTCATCTGTCTGTTGTCTGTTTTGTGCTCGGCAGCTATTCATTGCATTTGTAGACTCCTGTGACAATTCCATCTGCTTTCTTATATCTCTAGTTCCTTACATACATTTTCCAATTTAGTTCTTTTGGTTTGGTTGCTATTTTGTCTTTTAACGACTAACCACATAATTATGAAATGCATACATTTGTGAACATTGGTAAAATGCATCTTTTATCTGCTGCACATAGTGCATCTGCAGCATCTGGTCTCCAGCTGAAATCTGCCCAAGACAGCGTTCTTTTACTTCATCGTGATGAGACTTGTGCTCTAGGTGTGCTCCCCTTTTCCTCAGTTTCCTCCTCTGGTTACTGGAGCTTTCAGCTGATGCCTTTTTTTAGGCATAAGGCAGGTGAGCTGGCTTAGTGGTTTCTTTTAAAATAACAACAACAACAAAACTCCTTACTGTAAATCACAAATACAAATAACCACACAAAGCATATGATATATTGTAATGAATTATAATGTTCAACTACCTCAGAGGTCAAGAAATAGGACTTCACCAGCCATCTCCCAGTTCCTCTGTGATGATAGTCCCCTACAAAATTAACCACTGCTCTGATTTTTGAAGTAGTGGTTTCTTTATGTTCTTTTACAGTTTTATCTCTCAAGTGTGGTCTCTGGATACTATAGTTTGTTTTCCCTGTAGTGTCTTTTAAATCACTTTCCTGGTGGCTCAGTGGTGAAGAATCCACTGGCCGATGCAGAAGACACAGGTTTGATCCCTGGTCTGGGGAGATCCCCTGGAGTCGGAAATGGCAATCCACTCCAGTGTTCTCACCTGGAAAATCCCACGGCAAGAAAGAGAAACCTGGCAGGCTACAGTCCATGGGGTTGCAAAGAGTTGGACATGACTGAGCAACTGAGCATTCACACACGTCTTTTAAGTCTGTTATAATCTGTAGATTTCCTGCCACCCTTCATCCCTTTATTTTCCAAACACTTTATTGAAGAAGCCAAGCTATTTGACCGGAAGAATCTCTCACAAACTAGATGTTGTTGATTGCTAGGACATTAACGATGTGCCTCCGTCTACTGCATTTCCTGCACGTTAATAGCTGAATCCAGAGGTTTGTTCAGACTTCTGATCCATTTGGGCAAGATTGCAAGTAATGTAATTATGCTTATACCAGGAGGCATAGTGTGTCTGTTTGCTCCCTGCACCCCACTTCCGGGTTATTACCTGTATCCAGTAATTCCTTGGGAGTTGCAAAATTATGAGATTCCATCATTTCATTTTCATTTATTAGCTAGGATGACTTTGTATGGCAGTGTTTCCTGGCCATCTGTAACTTGCCTACCCAATTATAATGCCTACAATTTATTTAGGAAAGACTGGGTAAAAGCTTGATTCTTTCTCTTTGTTTACCCAATTTTCAAATATTGCATGGGGTGCCCTTAAACATACTGATGGGTTTCAAATAATTGCAGTTGTTAATCCTTATTGAAGCCCAGATTGTTCCATGGTTGGCCACTGGAACAACCTCTTCAGGTGGCTTCCAAGTCGTTTGATGTGACCCCAGTGGTCGGATCATGTCCCTGCTGTCTGTGTGTTCAGATGCTCCATCCACATTTGGCATATTTCCACAGCAGACTTGGAGTTGCCATTTCTACTAGACTGCATGGTTTCTTTTAGTGAGACGTGATCTTCAAGAAAACATTCAGGGCCATTTGGGTCACATTTCTACTGGGTTGGTCATTATATCTAGATCTTTTGATTTATATATTGATTAAGAATTTCTAAAATTTCAGTGAACAGGGCTGGGAAATATTATCTATTTTATATTTCTAATTCAGATTCAGGATTACAGAGTTTTTACATCATCCATATTCCATCTGGGGCTTCCCAGCTGGTGCTAGTGGTAAAGAACCCGCCTGCCAATGCAGGAGACATAAGAGACACTGGTTCGATCCCCAGGTAGGGAAGATCCCCTGGAGAAGGAAATGGCAACCCACTCTGGTATTCTTGCCTGGAGAATCCTGTGGACAGAGGAGCCTGGAGGGCTACAGTCCATAGCGTTGCAGAGTCAGACACGACTGAAGCAATTTAGCACATATTCCATCCGTATCTCCTTTCTTCTACACAGAGCTTCCTGATTCTCAGGAACACAGGAGTACAGAATATCCTGTGATTATTTTCTTTATCTCATCTTACTTATACAGCTGTCTCAGAGTAGCAATATTAATACCACCCTCACCAATTATGATTACTGAAAAGAATTTAAAAAAATTTGTGCCCTCACTATGATCCCCCCATGTTTTAAATGATAGTACTCTGTCTGCATGTTCAGATTCCATAACTAGTGCATACTGTAATCTCTTCTGCATAACCCTTGTTTGGTCTTGCATCTTCAAGTAACTCTTTATTTCGTCTTTAACCACTAGTCTTTATGTGAATGTCTCTCTAGTCATTTTAGTTGTCTGGAGAAGCATAGTCTCTGACTTCTCAAATGTTCAAAACAGGTTGTTTGTGCCCAGTTTATTATTTGAATATATTGTGAAGTGATTGCCACAGTACGTCTTGTTAACAGCTGTCACCATACATTTACAAATTTTTTTTTTCTTGTGATGAGAACTTTTAAGATCTATTCTCAGCAACTTTCAAGTTTGCAGTACTGTATTAGTAACAATAGTTTCCATAGCATGTTTTCTTTTCTTGAGTGCCTTAAATACTCAACTATATTTTCTTTAGGCATAAAGCACTGCTGGTGAAGTCTGTTGAAAATTTAATTGTCTTTGTTTTATTATTCACATGTCAGTTTTTCCTAGAGGCCTGAAGAAAATTTTTTTCCTGTCATATGCAATAATTTTAACAGAATGTGTCTTAAGCTTGGTCTTCTGGATTGGTGTGTGTAAGTATATGGTGTCCTTGTGAAGTGTGAAGTTTCAAATCTTTTAATTTCAGGAAAATTTTCTTGAATTACACGTTTTAGTGTTTGTTGTTTTTCTTTGATTTGGTTTTCTTTTCCAGGAGCTTCTGCTCTCTAATTTTTGTTAGTTGTTCCTTGCCTGTCTTTAATATTTGTCATTTTCTCCTGAATCCTTTTTTTTTAAAATTTCTTTTTTGATTTTAAAATTTTCTTCTTCTTGCCTTCTCTTTCTTGTAAGGCATTGCTAGCTGTGTTCATTCACTCTTATATTCCTTCTGGTTGAGTCTTCATTTCTGAGCTTTCCTGTGTCTGATATATATTGCTTTCCAGTGTCTTCTGTCATTTATTTTATATCTGCTAGCCTGTTTTGAAATAGTTTGTTACTGTGTTGGTTTTGTGTGTGTGTATGTGTGTGCACATGCGCGTGTGCACAAGTGTTTTTTGCTGTGCTTTCCTTGTAGGGTAACTGTCCTACTCTTTATTCTCCCCTGCCCCCCATTAGTAATGTTGTATGAGGTTTAACCTCAGTACATTTGCTTATTTTTATGCACATTTGGTTTTATTCAACTTTTATAAGGTGTGTGTGGTTCCAGGTCGTTTCTTTTGGCTTCATGGAGCTCCCTCTTCTGTTGTTGTGTGATGTTAAAAATAGGGCCCTTAGATTTTGTGAGTTCCTGACTCTGTTCCCCTCCTTTATTTTCTTTTGGCCCTTCTTTTTCCTTTCCTGTTGTTCCTGTTCTCCTCGATCTGTACTCCATTCCTGGTAATTTCTTGTTTGTTATGGGGCATTCTCCTGGAGGAAGCTGTGTGAGTTTTTAGAGTTCATCTATGGTTAGACTGCTTATCCTTTTCTGGTCTCTCTGTGCTAACCTGCATCCCCATGACACATCCCCTGCAGTCTCAAGTTGTTGTTAGCAGATTGACTCACATTATTACTTGTTGGAGATTTTGAGATCCTCCAGGTCTTAGGTTTGTGAGGTATACCATTCCTTCGGCTTTCTCCCCTACAGATGTTAGTTTCCACAGGTCTTGTGGTTGGGGGTGGTTTATTCTCTCCCACCTGCTTATATTTGGGGATTCATGAAGATACCTTAACACCCCATTTTGTGGAGTTTGGTTTGCCTTTCTGGGGATCTGCTTTTATGGCAGGGAGTGAGGAAGTAAATTGTGCTGCCGTCCTCCTACAAGTCTTGGTATCTTAGTTTTTTTTGAAATAGTTTTCTCTAAGCCTAGGATCACAAACACATGAATTCTTAAAATGTGACCTGCTGTTTGTCATGGCTGCCCCATTCCTGTATAACCTCTGAGGGGAGGGATGGGTACAGAATACCAGAATGAAGGAGCAGTTTATCAATTACCAGCTGAATTTGGTCCACTAACCCCACTGAGTTTCCCCATGTTCTGGTCTCAGTCATATCAGAGACAATAGATACTCAGCTTTCTTCTAAAATTTTTTCTAGTCCAGGTTCAGGCATACAAGAAGTCTGTCTTCCTAAATAAATGCTCAGATTGACCTGTGAAATCTCACCATTAATGGTGAGAAGATGCTATTATTCTCCCCCTTCCTCTCACCACCTCACCCCAAATGTAAGTTTTAGAAGTTTGCATTTTCCCTTTGGATGTAGCTCTTAGAATGTAACTTAAAACATACCAACTTTTCAGTAATTCTTTATTTTGAGCAAAAGGGGCAACTGGTTTGATGACTGGGATTGGAGATTTGAGGAAGTGTTTTGTTTTGTGTCATTATTTCTGTTATATACATTTATCTGATGTAATGTATCAGCATGCAATGGTAGCTGGGATTTTTACATGTTTCACTAACAAACATTAGCCATTATAAATGTCACAACAATTCAGTGTCTATGCATACATATTAAATAAGTATACATTTTAAAACATATTTATAATTCAGATGGGGAAAATCTCAAAAAATATAACCATTGGGTCAACATTACTATTGGTTTTCTTTACATAAAACCTTTTCATGTTTGCCATACAGTATGTTAATAAGAGGAAATGCTGCTTTCCAGTTTTGAAGATACCATACAAAGTGAGATTAAGATGCCAGTGATCTCAAGGGCTAGGGTGTAAATTTAAATGAATCTATACATATACTGTCAAACTGTTTTCAATGGGAAAAGAAGGTCTTCTTCAACTGATAGGCTGGAACAATTGAATATCCATATGGCAAACAGAAACAAAAGCCAAAATTTAACCCTAACTCACACCATACATGAGAGTTAATTTGAGAACAATCATTGACTTAAATGTGAAGTAAAAATTATGTATCTTTACACCCTTGAGGTAGATGAATATTTCCTGAAGAGTAGGTAGAAGGTACGAGGGGCTTCTCTGGCGGCTCAGACAGTAAAGCATCTGCCTGCAGTGCAGGAGACCTGGGTTTAATCCCTGGGTCAGGAAGATCCCCTGGAGAAGGGAATGGTTACCCACTCCAGAATTGTTGCCTGGAGAACTCCTTGGACAGAGGAGCCAAGTGGGCTACAGTCCATGGGGTTGCAAGGAGAGGGACATGACCGAGCCACTAATACAACACTTAGCAAAAAAATGATACCGACCATACAAGAAAAGAAAAATTCATCAAGAGACATTGTTAATATTCATAGAGGAAGCCTCAGACAGTCAGAAAATGTTTACAACACATATGTAAGAAAGGAATTGAATCTAGAATACATTAAAAACTTCAAACAAAAAACTGCTGCAACTTAATAAGACAATTCAGTTTTTAAAAATGACTTGAATATAGACACTTTAGGAAAGAGGATATATGATTGGAGGATAAGCCCATGAAAAAGTACTCAATATCGTTAGTCATCAGGAAAATGTAAGTTAAAACTATTAGTACAATAAATGCTGCCATAGAGCCACTAGAGTGGCTAAATGGAAATGGCTGACAACTGATTGATTGTCAAGGATGCCTTTCTGGCTAGGAACTCTCCTACTTTGCTGGTGGGAATGAAAACCATACAATCACTTGCACAATTCTTTAAAAAATTAAATGTAAAAATCTATCCTGGTCTCTATAATAGAAATGGAAATAGAAATCAGTGGTTGCCTCTACAGGTAGGGTAGAGATTGGTTGGGAAAGTACTTGAGGGAACTTTCTGAAAGAGTAGAATTATTTTGGATTTGGATTATAAGGGGTATATGTACATCTTCATAAAAACTGACTGAACAGTGTACCTAAGGTCTCTGCATTTTTCTCTATGTAAATTATATGTCAATTTTTAAAACTCAGTGCATATTAACAATATTTTATACAGTTTGGTAATGCTGTTTTATAAAATTACATTTCTTGGATGTCATCCAAAGTTTATTTGCATTGCATTTTAATTTTATTGTGCAGTATATTAGAGTAAAACTTAAAGGTTTCACATTTGGTTTTGTTCACCTGTATCAAGCTGGTTTCACTGTATTGCATGAGATGAGTTCCAAAGTAAATGAGTCAGATTACTTGGTAATGGCTATTTGATTATGCTGTGAACTGTTCAAGTCACCTTGGTTTTTATTTGTGAATTTTTTTTCTACATGTTTAGGATATCTAATACCTGCTCCTAGTAATTTGGCTACTGTTATCCTCTGTAAGAGGCTATTTACATAGGGTTCTGTGATAGGTTGATGGACTTAAAAGAAAAGATCTTGCCAAATTACATCACATTATCTTGTTAATTTTTGAAGTGTCTTTCCATTTTACTATTTATATTTGGTTATTTTTTGCGTCTTTTATCTTGTTTTGTGATAGTCAACCTCTAGATTTCATATCCTCACTACTTTATTGATTTTTTATATAAAAATTCAACTGTGCATGAAGAACAGTTTATTCATAAATTTTTATATATTTATCACATAGTCTACTTTATGAATGTGTCCTTTTCATAAGAAGTGGAATATTATATCTAGATAATATTATGTTTTTCCCAGAGTTAATTGGGAGAATTGTATGAATTCGTGCTCTGAGTTCATGCTTTTACATTTTTGTGGACTGCTTTATGGGAAAAAAAATGACAGGAAGATTTTCTTAAGAGTTCATTCAAATGTATTCACAAGAAAATGTCATGGCAATGTTTATTTTTTCCTGAAACGCTGTGCGTTAGAAAGTATGTTATATCTTGCCTTAGGAAAAATGGAGGATAAATATGGCCAGGTTCTTAAAAGACAGTGGATTTCTGCTGTGTGAGAAGCTTCAGTGTTGATGAGATTTGAATGTAGTTTTTATGAACTTCCATTAAAATATGAATCTTTGTACACTCTACTTCTTTAAATGTGTTTCACCTTTCTTATGTAATTCTGGCTATCTTGTATCTGTGATACAGAGACATGTCAGAGTATAGACTACATGTTGGAACATCATGGCTGGATCAACTGAAGATAAATTAGATTCTGTTTATGACACCTTTGGGAAAGGGGACCAAGATTCATGCCATTTTCTGCTTATAATAGAAGACAGTGGTCATTATTTCTCTGTCTCTATTATGTAATAGAGGTGCAATAATGAAATTTTTGCATAATAGCTGAATCTGGGTTTCTGGTATCATAGACTGGGAAATTTATACGTAACTCACACACAAATGGAACACCTAACATTCAGTACTGTTGTTCAGAAACTGTGATTTATTTTTAGTTACTATTTTATTTGAAACTAGCTTTGTTGGAGTCAGCATTTTGTCTAGGGATAATCTGCCCTTAGGATGATTTGCTTAGAGGATAGGACCTCATGTTGCTCGGATAATGTTAGAGGACTTTTCCTCCCTGTTCAGCTATTATAACAAGTGGGTGGGAGGGTGAGGACCTGCCTTTAGCTAGTGCCTGCTGCTGCTGCTAAGTCACTTCAGTCGTGTCTGACTCTGTGCAACCCCGTAGACAGCAGCCCAACAGGCTCCCCCGTCCCTGGGATTCTCCAGGCAAGAACGCTGGAGTGGGTTGCCATTTCCTTCTCCAATGCATGAAAGTGAAAAGTGAAGTCGCTCAGTCGTGTCCGACTCTTAGCGACCCCATGGACCGCAGCCTACCAGGCTCCTCCGTCCATGGGATTTTCCAGGCAAGAGTACTGGAGTGGGGTGCCATTGCCTTCTCCTAGCTAGTGCCTAGGAGTGCCATATTATTTGCTGAATTATGGTCGGGTAAAGGTTTTCAGATTTTGTATTGTAAGTCTTGAGGGCAACTTGATGTTTTGTTGCTTGGGTTAGTCACATCATTCATATAAAATGCTGAGTGGGGTACAAACAGTACAGAAACAAATGTTCCATTGTGGGGTGGTAAGTGTAGCGGTGCTTAAACTGGGAGCCTGTGAATGTTCAGACATTTCATGCAGTAGTTTGCATGGTGTGCACATTTTCTTGAGAGACAGAAGGTCTAGCAATGGTTAGGATCCACTGTTCTAGAGCCTGATTTGAGATGTAGTTACCAGGTATTGATTTCTGCATAAATGTGAAAAGGCAGTTGCCTCTCTCAGTTCCCTAGGCAGTTGATTCCACACTCTCCTCGTTTCTATGATGATATTAAATTTTCCTTGGCATTGTTTCATTTTGTGCCCCAATAGTTATTTACTGCCAATTAAGGACACTTTCTCTGACATCACGTTAGGAGAGCTGAGAATGCTTTCCCATAATTCACCTTGTATGTAGTGATTCCCTCCATCAAATTACAGAATATGGTGATGTTGTTAATAGATAAGTGGTGACTATATTATGTGGTAATTGCTTAGAGTCAGCTATTAAGCTTCTTTTGACAATAAAAGCTTTTCTGGGCTTAGAGAACTAGGGGAGTTACCATGATCCTAGTTTTAAAGGTCACTGTTTGTGATGGGAAGAAAGCTCTTATGTGTCTTTCTGTAAATCTGAGAAATTTAGTTTGCCCTGGTCCAGGTGACTGTGCATGAATAACGCGACGACACCGGAGCTCACAGGCTTGAGTTTGGTAACTGGCTTAGATTTGGGCTCCAGGTAAGGACTTCAGGGGCAGTTTCTCTGTTCTTAAAAACTAGGAAATTAATAGGTCTTCTGTCTGGGAGGGCTCCTTAATTTCAGTGGGACACTGGCCAAAAACAAGGACTTAACGATATTAATATAACTTTGCTTCTTTGTTAGTAGCCTTGACAAAAGCTTCCTTTTTATGTGTATTTATTTTTCTCATAAAGGATCTTTTACTATTTTGTATTTTAACACGAGGGGCAGATGTCTCCGGCTCTGAGCTGGGCTTTGCAACATGTCCTGCCTTTTGAATTTTCTTTCAGCTTGGGCAGCTCTCTTTGTTAAAAGGCCATACCCCTTAGTGAGATGTTCTGGGAAAGAGGACCCCTTGATATTTGAAAGGTGAGAAATCCATTTAAGCCTTGTGATGGCTACAGACAGCCCTACTGCTGGGTTCTGCTTGTTTTAATGTAAGTGATAGATGCTCTGGCTGGTTGTGTTCAGTAATTGGATGTGAACTCTGTAAGTGACATTTCATGGCAAATGTGAGGGCACTGTGGATGGCTCTCGATTTCTATGTTGCTGCCTTAGGCTTCAAGGTAGAAACAAACCATAATGGAATTTAATTATTAGAACATATATTCAAAGATTAGTTCAATGCGTTTGTAATACCCTTCGTTGTTAGGTAACTGTTTGATTATTGTGCATGACACTGAGTGTGTGTGATTTATAACGCCAGTGTGTGCAGTGCAGCAATAGAAATGCTAATAAGACTGTGGGTAGGGAGGGCTGCCATCAATACTTTGTCAGCAGCTCGCTGCCAAATAGTCTTCTAGGAAAGACATAATCTGTAATCAAAGAGGAGTTTGTGGAAATAGCAAACATAGACAAAAAATGTTATGATAAAAAACAGTGTTCACTGCTTTCTTTCAGGAGAGGCTTCAGTTACACCTTATGAATGACATCTTCCCTTTTTAAGTGTGTCTGCAGCCTTGATAGTTTTATCACAGGATCAAGAGGAGTTGGTCATAATCTACTTTCATTTCAGGGCTGGTTTTAGAAGGCAGCATTGAATGTAACATTTTACTAATATATTCAATTAGAGTCTCTCTAGATTTCATCTTTAAAGGCTCTGTGCCTTCTAATATCAGCAACACTGTGAGCATTTTTGAGGTGAGGTGGTCCCTGGATAAGGATGGTGTGGCGTGCCTGGAGGACAGAGGAGTGCGTGACTTTCTTCTACAAGCAGTTGGAAACATACCGGGGTGTTTCTGCAGTGGTCCCTCAGGAGACTGGTCCAGGGCCCACTGTGGGTACCCAGATCCTCAGGTGCTCAAGTCCCTTATGTGCTGGGAGACCAGAAAATTCATGCCACTTGCTTGGTGGCACAGTTTACTTCATTGCTGTGATCTGAAGTGTGCCTGCAATAGCATTGAGGTATGCTTGTATATGTACCATGTATGGGGTTATATGTATGTAAAAGTTCTGTGTAACTTCTGTGCATATCAAGCAATAAAATGTTGTAAGCACTCCAGAAACCTTTCTCATGCTCCCTCCCAGACACTAACCCTGTTGTGAGCTCTGACATCATAAATTAGTTCTGCCTGCCTTTGAACTTTATATGTAAAGGGTATCATATGATATGTATTTATCTGTGTCTGGTTTCTTTGGCTTAGCATATTGTTTGTAAAATGCATCTGTGTTTTTGTATGTTACAGTAACTTATTTTGATTGCTATGTAATAATGCATTGTATGAATATACTGCAGTTAATTCTAAACTGTTAATGACTGTTTGGAAAATTAAAAGGATTTTAAAAGATCCCCTTCAGTAATTGAGCAAGCAAGTAGATTATAAATGAGTAAGACCATAGGTTTCCTCCTCCAGGGGATCTTACTGACCCAGGGATTGAACCCACGTCTCCTGAGTCTCCTGCATGGGTAGGTGGTTTGTTTTTTAAATCACTGAGCCATCATGAGATGCCTGAATATTGAACAGCGTAGTTAAAAAAAATTCGAGTTAATTGTTGTAAATACAGTTACTGTGCCCAGTAACAGAAGAAACTGTACCCACTAACAGAGGAAACCATGCTTAGTTACCGAAGAATATGCGTTCTTCTCAAAACCTATGGGACATTAATCAGAGATGACTGTTGGATCTTAATGCAAGTCTTAACATATTTTAGAGGATTGAAATCACATAGATCATGTTCTCTGAGCATAATGGAATTAAGTTAGTAGAAAAAAAGCAAAATGATTATCTGGAAAATCTAGAAATGTGTAGTATAAAGCAGTGCACTTCTAAAATAGTCTATAAGCCAAATAAAGAGTCCATTGGAAACTAGAAAATACATTGCATTGAATGATTAATGAAATTATGAGTTATCAGAATTATTGGATATAGCTAAAGGTATGCTCAGAGGTAAATTTTTAGCCTTAAATATATATGAAAATAAGAAAGATAGAATAAAATCAGTATCCTTATAGAGAGATTTAAAAATAATTTAAACTCAGGAAAAGGAAGGGAATAATGAAAATAGATAAAATTAATGTATTAATAGGGAAGTGTGCATTAAAGATCATAATATCAGAACTTGCTCCTTTGGAATGACTAATGAAACTTTGGAATGACTAGTGAAATTCTTATAAAGATGATAGAGAAGGGACAGAGAAAAGGCAATGAATTACAAATACGAAGAATAAAACTGGGACAGCAGTATAGATCCTACAGGCGTTGATATCAGAGGATGTTATGAAGAGTGGTATACTGTTATCTTTGAATATTCAGCTGTGGCACCAAACATTTGGAGACTTACACAGACATAAATAAGGATCCTTATAGGGGAATTTCCTGGCAGTCCAGTGGTTAGGACTCTGTGATCTCACTGCCAAGGTCCTGGGTTCAGTCCCTGGTTAGGAAGCTAAAATTCCATAAGCCTTGTGGTGTGGCCAAAAAAAAAAAAAAAAAAAAAAAAATGCTTACAGCAGCAGCTTTGGTTGTAGTAGTGAAAAACTAGGAGTGACCCAAGTAATCTGTCAGCATTAAATTTTTCAACAAATCATGCAGTATTGTACATAGAAGTAATATGTATCATTTAAAATGGATGAACTAGGGAATGGAGAATCATGCAAGCATAATACTGAATAAAGAGATTGTAGGGGAAATCAATATGGTGTTGTTTATGTAAAGTATAAAAACTGCAAAACAGTACATTATAGTTTTAGTCATACATACATATGAAGTAAAAGCATAAATAAAGCATTGGAATGACCAACAGTAAATTCAAATAGTGGTTACCTCTGGGAGAGTGACGTGAAACCTGTCTAGAAGGACTGTGCAGGCAATTGCTTCAGGTTTGGTTGTTTTATTTGTTAAAATATGTTTGGCCCTTAGTTTCTTACTTTTTTATACCTTTATGCCTATGAAATTTTCTTAATAAATTTTATAAAAGACAAAGGTAAAGGAGGTTTTTAAAAAAAAAAAAACTTCCAGAATTTTTGTGAACAAAGCTCAGCTATCTATGGCTGAGAGAGACTTGGGTTTCTGTTCCTGTGGGTAGGGAGATGGGTGTGTGGATTTATCAAGGTTATTTAGCCCCTTTCTCTGTAAAGAAAGAAAGTTTATGAAAGTGAAAGTCGCTCAGTTGAACAAGTTGCTTAGTCATGTCTGACTCTTTGTAATCCCATGGACTATACAATCCATGGAATTCTTCAGGCCAGAATACTGGAATGGGTAGCCTTTCCCTTCTCCAGAAGATCTTCCCAGCTTAGGGATCAAACCCAGGTCTCTCGCATTGCATGCACATTCTTTACTGAGCCACAAGTGAAGCCCTCTCTATGAAGGTTTTCTCTGTATGATGCAGTCAAGTCACAGCACACTTCTTCCTGCCAATTTCAGGTGCTTTTGAGAAGACAGCTAGTTCTAAGGAAAACGATACCCAAAAAGACTAAATGCAGTATAAAAAAATATTACTTGCCTGGGATTGTATGGTTACTAAGTGGCAGATTTTACTGCTAGTGGCTTTTTTTATAACAGTTAACTATTCTCTGACCTTTGATTGGAGGGGAGGTGGCTTCCCTGGTGGCTCAGAGGGTTAAGAGTCTGCCTGAAATGCAAGAGATGTGGGTTCGATCCCTGGGTTGGGAAGATCCCCTGGAGAAGAGCATGGCTGCCCACCCTAGACCTTTTTGGGGAAGGGTGGAGAGATTGACTAGAGGGTCTGTCCCTACACTGAAATGTTCTGTCAAGACTGAGTCTTTATCTGTTCTTTTCCTCTCCGAAATCCTTAGTGCCTGTCCCCACAAGAACAGCCTGATACCTGGAAGAAGCTCATTAAATACGGATTATATGATTTGAGGAAATTATGCTGTAAAATTAATTTGAAAAATTTTATTCACTTCAGCGCTATTGTTTCTGTAACTGTTATCATATACTGGGTTTTTAGGAAGTCTTTTATGCCTCAACCTAATTTTATCTAGTAAATTATTTGATTTTGAAGAGCATTGGGTTGTTGTCTCTATGGTCTCCAGCATCAGCTGGGAGAAAGAAGCGTCACAGCTGACTCAGAGTTGTCTTTCTCCATATTAATTTTTCTGTGTGTTAAATGGAGGAAGGAGCTTAGAATGTTTTTTTGTTTGTTTGTTTTTGTTTTTAAGCATTCTCTGGCACGAAAGCTTTTTCAGCAGTGCAGATTCATCAATTAATTCTAAAGGAAGTGAGTCTTTTTGTGATAATGGAAATATTCCTTATCTTGATTGTGGTGGTGGTTACATAACACATTTGTCAAACACAGTTTTATTGTGTATGAAGTATACCTCAATAAAGCTGGTTTAGGGGAAAAAAGATGAGCCAAAACAATAAGGCAAAATCCCCAAATTAAAACACTTCTGAAAAACAATAGAGGATGAAGGATTTTAAAAGATCTTTCTTCAAAAGATATTAACATTTATATAAGTTGGCAAAAATTAACCCATTTCGAAGTGAATTGTAGCTCTGGTCATAGACTCTTTTGATTTTCTTCCTTTCTTTTCTTTTTAAAGCAGCATTTCCTCAGAGTGGCTGTACTTGACTGAATACCCTGATCGATTATCTGGAATTAACTCAGCCCTCTCATTTCCTGCTTCCCATCGCTCTTCCAACAGGCCAGTGAGCCTTTGTTGTCTGGCATGTGGACTGAGATAAGCTCTCAGGGCATGTTTGTATTAGAAGAATGGTTGTAGATGAAACAGTTATAAATAGACTAGTAGGTATTAAAGGTTGCAGTCTTTGTTTTGGCTTAAGTCAAAAGGAAAAAAAAATAAATATGATCGATACTTAAGACAGACTGGTTTACATAAAATGAAATAGGAAAACATGAATTTTTAGGGTTCCTGTTGATTTTTTTCCCCTTTTAAACCAAACTATTTGAGGTTGTTTATTGACAAGCTTAAAATGTGGTAAAGAACCTGCCTGCCAGCGCAGGAAACTACGAGAAAAGTGGATTTGATCCCTGGGTTGGGAAGATCCCATGAAGGAGGGCATGGCAACCCATTCCAGTATTCTTGCCTGGAGAATCCCATGGACAGAGGAACCTGGGGAGCTGCAGCCCACGGGATCGCAAAATCACACATGACTGAAGCGACTTATATGCACAGACGCAGAATGTATTAGCTGGAATTGGATTTGTATTATTATGTAGGCTGATATTATTTGAATTAAATAATTTCTGAACCTATATTAGTGCACCTTAGAAGTGCAGATACTCAGTTCTAAAAATCTTTGTGCTACTAAAAGGTGTTTTATTTTTTGGTGTTACCAGCTGTACATTTTGCAGTTTAATTCAGAAAATGATGGTACAAAAAAGTTTTCGCCTAGAAAGAGGAAATGCTGGATTCATGTAAAACAGTTCATCTTGATAAAAGATGA
The DNA here is from genome assembly GCF_023699985.2 of Odocoileus virginianus. Taxonomy (NCBI): domain Eukaryota; kingdom Metazoa; phylum Chordata; class Mammalia; order Artiodactyla; family Cervidae; genus Odocoileus; species Odocoileus virginianus. The sequence continues at coordinate 34,493,226 of NC_069684.1, read as the reverse complement.
TGATTCAACATAGTATGGTAAGCTAGAAGGTTTCTTTTTGATTCTTAAAAGTTGATGTTTCGTGTTGCCAGTTTTCTTGGGTAAGAGACAGCACCATATTTGAAATGGCCACGGAGTTGCCTGGAATTGCAAATTGCTGAATAAGTTACCCAAGTTACTCTACCTACTTTTTCCTAGCAGGCTTTCAGCTTAATAGGTTCACCACTGGTTTAAAGTGTAACTGTTTAGTATAGACCTGTTTGTATTCTTGTTTAAATCAAGCTTTAAATATTTCTCAGTGTCATGAGTTCAAATTTTAGCAAGAAAAATATCTTAGATTGAAATGAGGCTTCTTACCTAGATTTTCTTTAACAGAATTTAACTTCCTGGTCACTACTGGAATGTCTGTATAAGTAAAAATAACATCTGTTTAATATCTGATTTCTGACTACATGTATGCTTTTCAAACATTTCCAGCTATGGTTCCATTTGCTATTAATAAAATTGGTTCAACTACCAGCGTCTGAGAGAGAGGCATCCGGGGCTGTTTGTGAAGCTTGTTCTCCCCGCAGAGCAGCTCTCTTATGTGGTTGGTCCATGGTCTGCAGGGTCAGTCTGCTTTCATGGTGACACCAAGGCATCATTTGCCTTTTCACTCTTCGTTCTCTCATGAGTGTACTGTGGAGCTTCACAGAGGCTGAATGAGGTGTGACTGCAGATTCAGAGGATTGCAGATTCAGATGTGAGAATTTTTTTCCTTAAGCCAAATGTAAGAGATTTGTAAAAACATAAGTATTACTCATTTGCTTTAAAAGAATAGTTACTTATTGTAATTATTTACATTAACGTAATGAGGTTATATCATTAAATGAATTAGTAAAAATGTCTAAAATTTTTCTTTATTTTAATTTTCTAATATAGCAGATGTTGATAAGATATGACCCACATAAACTGAAGATCTTTGAATGCCTCATTAATTTTGATGAGTTTAAGAAATCTTGAGTCTAACAAGTTTGAGAAACCACTTTCATAAACCACATGTTGACTCGGTGAAATCTTTTCAAGATATTTCAGCATCAGTTTTTAGTAGTAAAATCTGTGATGTCTCTTTAATCATAGTAATCTTAGTGATTTTTATTTCTGAAGTAATGTGATAGTTTAATTTGTGAAACTTCTAGAGAATTTTGGAGGTCTACAGGCCCCCCGCCCTGTCCTTGAATCCTTGAACTTCTTTCCACTCCTGCCCCACCATTGATGTGTGATCCAGTTCTGTAACTTTTCTGGCCATATCATGTGCAAGAAGTGATTTACTCCCCCAGAATGAGGAAAATCGCTGTCACTGTCACCACCACCATCAAAAAACAACTAACGCATTGCAAATGTGTTCAGCTTTGTAGTTTGGGGGCTTGATTGTTTAAGAAAGAAACTCAGTGGAATGCTTAATTCTCTTTAATTATGGATTACGAGCAATTTGGCAATTTCTTATGGTGCTGTCTACAAACAGCGATTTTTCTCTTGGTGGGTGAAATCTTTTGGGCCAAATAGAAAATTTGTGGTTATGGACTTTTCTGGTGTAATCAAAGCTGCTGGAAAGAATACTGGCTTTTAGGAAGGGATTTTTGCTGCAGATTTGGGGGAATCTATCTGTGTGTGTGTGTGTGTGTGTGTGTATGACATAAGCTCTTTATTCAGTTTGAGAGGACAAGGACAGCAGAAGTTAACCTAGGGATGCTATGTGCTATCTTCTGAGGCCAAGAAAGACAAATTTCCCCAGCTTTACCCTCTGCATTCAGTTTTGGTCTCAACGCTGCAAATTTCATTGTTCATACATAATGTCATCCTCCATAGAAACTGCCTTAAGTTTTGACTCCATAGTTAGCAGTAGAGAGATAATTGTGTTTTCATGCATCTTTTTGGTTCTACCATTAATAAATCATCATTAAGAAGCAGTGATTTTGAAGATTTATTTCTGATCATCAGAGCTAGTGTTTCAACATATCTTTAGTTGCATCATCTTTCTGGGGATTCGTATTAACCAGTCATCCACACATTTTGGTTGTAAACACTGTAAAAAGTCTTCTGCCTTCCCTGAGTTCTACCGTCATGCTTCACCATCTGATTACAGGTGATTAACATCCTCTTACACAGGCCCAGAGGCTGATGCAATCTCTTGAAAACAGTCTTTTGGATTGAGTGCCACAGGTTTGTGAATTGAGTTTGTCACAACCTTGATTCTAGGGCCTCCAGCAATAAGCAGCTTATATCCATTTAACTATGGTTTGTTTCTGTTTCTTTTATTTATTTTATTCACTATGCTAGTTCTGAGTAGACCCCTGTGTAGTTTCAGGTTATGTCCATTTGCAAATGCCAATCAGTACATGGTAAATAGCTGCTTGTAGAGTCCAAAGGCCCAAGAAAGAAGCTCTGATGGCAGGAAAAAATAGATGGCCAGCTCAAAAAGAGAGAAAAACTTGCTCTTCCTTCTTCTTTTTGTTCCTTTTGGGTCCTTAAGAGATTTGGATGATGCCTGTCCCCCTTTGGAGGGCAAATCTCTTTGCTCAGTCTACTAACTCAAATTCTGTGCTCTCCCAGAAATACCTACACAGGCACACCCAGAAATAATGTTTTACCAGTTATCTGGGCATCTCTTAGCAGAGTCAAGTTGACACATAAAAATTAAGCATCAACACCACTAAATAGATTTCTGTGTTAGAAACTCAAGTGTTGTGGCCTCTATAAGGGAGATGTGCGCAGTCATAGTTCTTGTACAGGTCCATTCAGTCACCACTGGGTAGTGGATGTATCTGAGAAAGTTGGAAGAAGGGCATGTTAGGACAGAACAAATGTGGATGCTTTGTTTAGTGTCAGACCTGCTCACCCTTCCTCTACCCTCTCAAATAAAATGAAGCAAAATGTTTAGTTAATGTCTCAGTACATTACGATTTGTACATGATTGTGTGATTATCTGTAGGAGATACTCGAAGCCCTTTCTCCTTTGAGAACAAGACTCTGGAGCCAGTGTGGCTGCCTTTACCTAACCTCCTGGGACCCGTGCCAGAGCCTGACTCTGAGATGTGTGGACCTTGATGGCATTTATGTGTTCCTGTAACTCTGATGGCATTTTGAATTGTTATATGACTATAAAGCTCTTTAGATATAGATGTATAGAATATTTTACATTGCTAATGTCTTATGTTATAAGCAGAGTAGTGGTTTGAAATAATGTTACAAGATATTTCCTACCCGACTTCAGTTGGACTAATCTTAGTCCTGGTGTTTAGCTACACAGTTGAGTAATGATGATCTTGTGATTGGTACGGAAAGCTTATCTATGGGCTGATTCGCCTGTGCTTGTGCCTGGAATCGTGTCCGACTCTCTGTGACCCCATGGACTGTAGCCTGCCAGGCTCCTCTGTCCGTGGGATTTTCCAGGCAAGAATACTGGAGCGGTTGCCACTTCCTCTTCCAGGGGAACCTTCCTGACCCAGAGATGGAACCCATCTCTCCTGCCTGGCAGGCCGATTCTTTACTGCCGAGCCCCCTGGGAAGCCTGCCTGGAGTTGTGCTTGACCTCTGAAGAAGAGTAATCTTAGACCCCTTTCTCTGTCCCTCGTCCCCTCCCCCAGTCAGGAATGGTTGAAGCTCCTAAGATTGTGTCCTAAGGTCTTGTGTGGGTGATCTTCCCAGCAGGCATCACCTGTGGTGGAGTCGCCTCAACAGGGTTGACATTCCACTCCGTATTGGCCACGCAGCCCCCTGGGAGGGTAACTTTTAACTGTACTGTCTCCATTTTGAGGAGATGCATGACAAGTTTCTTCAGAGGGAATCTTCTTAAGCCACATCATATACAAATGTTAACTATTTTTATTTCCCAAATTTCTGGAAAAACCTGACTGACTATTTTAACTTTTTATACAACAAGGATTTTGGTCTGATTTCACCTGACTCCGAATCTGGACCTTCCATTGTTGGAAATGTGAGCTCCCAAGAACCAAGCAGTTAAAATTTTGAAGGAAGTGCTCTGTTGTCTCCAGAAGATTATTTTGACTTTGCAAATTGTTCATTTGATGAATCCACCTTCATATCCTAGTTAGGTTGTCTTTGTCCCTGATTCATCTGTCATATCTGATAACAGTGGAGGGGGGGGGGACTAGAATGGCCTGTTTGGAGGGCTCTGGGAGTTCTGATACCTGCCAAGGCCTGGTAGGTGATTGATGGGCAAAGAAGGTCCTTCCTCTGTAATGCAGGTGAGTATGAAGTTATCCTTATTCCCATTCTGGTTGGGAATAAGGAATATTGAAAAGGGAATCTCTGTACTTGTCTAATTGGTCATTAGTGAGCACCTGCCCTTTGCCATCCACCCCGTCCCCCCCACCCCTGCACTTCTGTTATGTTTTTATATTGTGTAAAAATTTCTCCCAGGAAAAATATGGTCCTAGGAAGGACACAGATTGGCTAACAACAAAAGTACTGTATTAACAATCATGAAAGATCACTAGGAAGGGAAATTGACTTCTTGACCTTGAATCAGATATATTTACATTTAGGTTGGGCTACTTGTGTACTGTTAATAGAATGAACCAGTGTCACTTCAGCAGAGCCTCCTGTTTGCCTTTCTCATCTGGTGTCTGCATTTCTCTCCAGCGTTTGTCAGTGATCTTACTCTGAATGTTTAATTTCAGTTTTGACTTTTACATCCATTAATTCTAAACCTATTGCCTGACTTGCAGAGATCTGGAAATCCTCCCTTTAGAGAGAGAAGTCGCTCAGTCATCTCCGACTCTTTGTGACCTCATGGACTGTAGCCTACCAGGCTCCTGTGTCCATGGGATTTTCCAGGCAAGAGTACTGGAGTGGGTTGCCATTTCCTTCAAAAACCTTCCAGTTGAGCTGTCTTTTCTAAACCCACACGGTGATGAGTTTTGTCTTCTCTTAAACTCTTTACCTCCTTAAATTTACATTCATCCCTCATGTCAAGAAATCTGGGCCAGGTATGTGGACAGATCCATAATTCAACCCAGAGTCGGCCTGTCTCCTTTCCTGCTCAGAGCCACTGAGACTTCACTGTAAGCAGATTGGATGTGCTGCTGTTTGATGGTTTTCATGCTGGTGCCTCCTACCACCTGGAAGCAGTCAATACATTTCTTTTTCCTTAAAGAAAAAGCGGTGGAAATACTTCCTTCCCAGTGGCCTCTTCTCTGTGTTCAGAAGTATACCCCAGGACGCCTTCACTTGGAAGGCTTTTCACCTCTTCCTTCTTCATTCAGCATTGTGTTAAAATGTCTTATTCATAAGCACTTTGACCTTTATGCAGACTTCCAGAGTCAATGATGAGGCATATTTGTTAGAAATACTTGATATATTTCTTGAATTGTTGCAAAAGTGAAGAACTTTCCCCCAATTTGCTATTTGGTGTGTTTTTGTATTGCTGTTAGGAGCATAATTTTGGATCTGTGAAAAGCAAAATTTATAACCAGCCTTTTAATATAACTTCTCTCTTCATCTGTAAAACAGTGATAGTGATATCCAGCATTTATTGAGAGCCAATCCATCCTACTTATATTCATTTATTTAATTCTCACAATCTAATGAGTTATAAACTATTATTTTCCCTCATTTTATGTGTGAGAGAATTGAGCCTTGGAGAAGTAATTGGCCTTAAGTCACACAGTGCAGTGAGTTGCAAAGCCATGATTCAAACCCAGGTGGTTTGTGTTGAATCAGATGATCTCCAAGTTCATGGCTGCCTTTAATTGTGATTTTGAGCAGGTCTTAGCCTAGTGAAAAGGTTAAAGAAGATGGAGATTTCTGGTTGAGCAGTACCCATGGATCTGAGGTGGCTGAGGGAGCGAGTCCTATGCTCTCTACTCCCTACTGCTCTTCCTCAGTGCACAGCATCAGCTTCTGTGGGAAAGCATGTTTTAATTTCGGAGACTCCTGAGGATGGTAGTGTTAGGTAACACCATTGTGTGATACAAAGGAAGCACGAGGGTGCTTTCCTGGTCCCACTTTATCCACTTGGTTTCATCTAGGGAAGAAGTCTGCTGCTGCTGCTGCTAAGTCGCTTCAGTCGTGTCCGACTCTGTGCGACCCTACAGACGGCAGCCCACCAGGCTCCTCTGTCCCTGGGATTCTCCAGGCAAGAACACTGGAGTGGGTTGCCATTTCCTTCTCCAATGTGTGAAAGTGAAGTCGCTCAGTCGTGCCGGACTCTTAGCGACCCCATGGACTGCAGCCTACCAGGCTCCTCTGTTCATGGGATTTTTCCAGAAAAGAGTACTGGAGTGGGGTGCCATTGTCTTCTCCGGGGGAAGACGTCTACACATAAGCAAATAGGATGGAACCAGACCATAGAATCATCCTGTTCTGTCCCTCACTTGTCAGATGGCAGATGACTCCACCAAGGTCACCCCCAGCTGACTGGTGACTGCGGATAGCACCAAAATCCTAGGTTACCTGACTTTAGTCTAGAGTCTCTGAAGCAACACAGTGCCTCCCTTTATAGACATTTCATCTTCAACTAAATTCCCAGCCTATTTAGGAAGATTGTGTCCATTACAGCTATTTACTTCCGTTCAGAAATTCTGTTTTACACTGAGCCTACCTCCCTTTGTTGCGTTCCATCTGTGGAATGCAGTCTGGAGGCTTTGGTAGCACAATGCCGCCACTCCCTGGTTGTCAGGTAGTATTGCACTGGGAAACTCGGTAGGTTTTCAGCTCCCTTTGTAAAGGCTGATAATAGGAGTAGTAAATCCAAGTGCAAACAGACCAGAGTGGTGATTCTGTGTGGGTGGAGTCATTAGGTGTGCCTGGGTCAGAAGATAACACAGATGTTATACCTCAGAGCATCACCAGAATCACTGGCTTGGTTCTGAAAAAGAGGCATTGTCTGATTGCCCATTGTTAATACTTTTAAAAAGTTATTTCCATTGCCTTCACATTTTCAAATATGTTATGTTTTTTCTGCATCTTCTGAGATGATCATGTGGTTTTTATCTTTTGTTAATGTGGTTGTGTCACATTGATTGATTTGTGTATGTTGAACCATTCTTGTGAACCTGGGATGAATCACACTTGGTCATGGTGTATGATCTTTCTTATGTGTTGTTGGATTAGGTTGGCTAATATTTTGTTGAGAATTTTTGTGTCTATATTCATCAAAGATATTGGCCTGTAACTTTCTGTTTTTGTGGTATCTTTATCTGGCTTTGGTATTCATACGTCTTAGATGTGTTGCAGAAATAAATAAAAGTATAACTTTTAGATTAGTGTTGCTAGAATCACTGGTTGATCTGAATTCCTTTGTGCTCTATCAGGTAATTCATTCCTGTGAGTGTTGAAGCATCTGTTAGTAGCTGAGTGGGTAGACATCACTGTCATCTCCTGGAAGAATCCATACTCTGGAGAAGACATCACTCTGACAATTCTCAGCAAAGTTCTTGACGTTTTCTGTGAAGCACTAGTTGGAGTCACTTACTATCAGAGGAAATAGTACTCTTGGGTACCTGCTCAGCTACAGTGTTTTTATGTGTCCTTTTAGGTAGTTTTCCATAATCCTGTTTTACAGAAACGGTAGATGAAGAGAATCTTAGTAATGTGCTCAGAGTCATGTGACAGGGAAGTGATGGAGTGGGGATTTGAACCATGACAGACATTCCTTCCCCTCCTTGTAGTCCATGTTCCCAGCACAGCAGTGCTTGAACCAGGGTTTAGTCTTAACATTATGCTTTAGCTTTCCTTGAAAAGGAAACCATTAGACCATTGGTTTTCAACTGGGAGTATTTTGTACGGGAAGGGGACATTGGCAGTGTTTGAAGACATTGTGGTTGTCACAGTGAGGAGGGAGGGGTGCCTCTGGCAGTGACTGGAGGCCCAAGGATGCTGCCTCACATCTAACAGGGTGCCGGGCAGGCTGTGCAACAGGCTCATCTGGGTCCAATGTCCATGGTTTCTAGCTCAAGAGACCCTGTAGTGGACAGTGTATTTACTTAAGTGGGTTTATCCCTGAGAACTGCTGCCCAGGCTCAACCCCTCCTCCTCTGGCGTGTCTCCTTCTGTCCCTGGTGCCTGCTCTCGTCTTGGTCTTGCTCTTCATCACCCTGCCTTGGGAAGAAACCGCAGCCGTCCCACTGCTCTCCCATGGCCCACCATTTTGGATCTCACTGCCTGTGGCTTTGGTCAGCTGTGCAGATAGAAGACCCCACTTGTTAGAAGCTACCGAAGGCCAAACCCCTGTGAGATTCAGTTCCTCAGGGTCACACAGAATGCTTTCCTGGGCTGCAGGCAGGTGGACCGTGCGTGTGTGTCTTATATATGTCCTGTGCTTCTCTATCTTTGTGTCTTTCTTAGATCTCCTCCTTTGCCTAGAAAAAAATTCATTGAAATGTTTCCCATTTTCCTCCATGTCAGATGTTGCTTCCTTCATAATCCCTTGCTGGAAGTAATTGCTTCTGTCTGTAAATTCCTGTCTATATACAAACTCCTATACTATATGTAACATGTATTCTTTTAATGCAGCCTACTGATTTGTCCTCCTTTTCCCACCTGCAGTATAAATAGTATAGAAGATAAAAGTGCAAAATGGATAAAAACTGAAAAGTACCCATTATGTAAGGTTATTCTTTGTATGCAATCTGTTCTACTCAAACTAGTAATGATGCCCTGTATTTGACACAGTTAATTGTGGAAGTAAGAATCCTAGTGTGTATAGTATTTTCTTTGGAACAGTGGTTCTTCACATTTGAGTTCAGTCGAGACTTCTGGCAGTTGTTTTCTTTTTTCTTTCTGGTTCTTCAAATGGCTTAGGTATTTTAGCAAAAATAGTTTAGAGCCATCCTGGCCTTTTAGTGAAGACGTCATATCTTCTCATTTATTAAACCTGAAGGATCTACTTCATTAGAGAAAGCTCCTCTGACATACTTTAGGCTTTGGCCATCTCTTTTATAAACATGAAGTGTTTCTCGATGTTTAGCCCTCATTCATTTCTGACTGTGGACTTGGGATGAGAAGGTAGAGGCTGCTGAGAGGACTGGTGTTGCACTCACCTTGGGGAGGTCTGTTACAGCTCTCAGCTCAGTTGAAGAAGTGTTTTCTGAGGCCCTGGAAGCCGTCATTTACTGAGATGCTTCTCAACCAGGTGCACAGAGGTGGTCCCTTCAAGCACTCCACAGCCTTCAAATGGAAAGAGACAGTATTTGGTCCTTTATTCTTTGAATGAACTAGAAACAAGTTAACTTTCAGAGATAACGTGGTTAAGTATGCCACACACATCTATAGAACCCTGATAATCAGCGGACTCTTCCTTATTCATAAATATTTATGTCTAAGGTGTTCTGTTCTCAGGATATTCCAAGATAAATGAGATAGGATCTCCCCTCCACGAACTCAGTATCTTCCTCACCAGTGATAGTTTGCCGTGTTCATTGCAATAGAGCAATAAATGACAGAAAAAGGGAGGGAGGATATAGTTCAGTCTGGGTGATTGGCAGTCCTTGAAGAGATGTGTTAGGTCTTGCTGGGTAAATTCTTTCTGATTTATTGCCCTTAATGGCCTTGACAGTGTACCGAAAACAGTTTATAAATATTTGAAAAACAATTAAATCTTAAGATAGAAAAAGGATGTATTCATGTAGTACTGCATAGTTAATGTTAAATTAAAAAAAATAACACTGAATGAATTAGTTAATTAAACTGGGGAGATGTATAGATTCAGGTTTGGTTTCCTTTGTTTCCTGAAATTGAGGGATAGAGTCATAAGGGTATTTTGGCTGGGATTTTTCAGAATGTAAAAATTGACCTCATAATTAACTTGTCCATATTTTTGTGGTGCTGGTAGTAATTGTGTGTCCCCTCCTCTGCCTGTCCGCCTGTTCCCAGGGGCTTTTGATCGTGGGTATGGTATGCGCCTATGGGCGCCTGCAGTCCTGTTCCTAATGCTGTTAGATTTTCCTTTTCAGAGTAAGAGGGACCATCTACTCATGAACGTCAAATGGTACTACCGTCAGTCTGAAGTCCCAGATTCTGTGTACCAGCATTTGGTTCAGGATCGACATAATGAAAATGGTAAATATCTCCTTCTGGTTTGATCGTTACACTTTCTTAGCTTTGGGCAAAGTTCTTTCTAAAAACATTCCATTAAATGGAGATAACCACTGTCCAAAATTTTCACTGAAAAAACATTTTATAAATAAAGACTTTACTGGAGTGTTCACTTTTTTGTTGGGTTCTTTTACTGTTTCTGCCTTAAAAGAGAAGCAAACTGACCATGTGCAGGTAGCATCTTCTGCTTGAACTTGGAGTAAAGATACATTTTCAGAAATTAAAGTAGCTTCATCTTCTTATTCCTTTTTCTCACCTAATGTTGAACTAATGACATTTAAAATCCTATAGAATTGCATTGTTTCTTTTAAATAACTGTATTTTTGAACTTCTCTGAATTCAGGGTTGTGAACTTCACAGTTTTCAAAGCAGAGCTTTCCTGAGTATTTTGAAATTTAGTTTGAGTATTGACTTTTAGAACAGTAGGAAGGTAGTTCAGAGCATCTTTTATTTTTTTCTTCCACTCGAATTGTAGTTTCTACCCAATAACTATTGGCATATGAGTATACATATGTAATATATACATATGTAGTGGACATATGAATGTACTTTACATAAATGTACATTCCATTTGTTCAGATGTGTAGTAGCTTCTTTTCATTGACTTCTTGTTTTGAAAGGTGCTAGTCCTCATTCTAGCTGATTGACATTTGTTACCCATTATTTATATGCTTTAGGGGTTGTCACTCCCCACTTCTGGATGAGGAAATCAGGGCTCAGAGAGGCTAAGAGAGTTGCCGAGACTGCCTGTCTTCTGAGTGGAGGCCCCAGGGCAGGGGTCCAGCTCTTTGGCCTTTATAGCTGTGGTTGTCTCACTCCTTCACAGTGCTTTGGGAGATGAGTTTTGAGTCAACAAACCAGTGGTCAAAAACAATTTTCTTTTTCTTTTTTTTTTTTTTTATTAAGTTCACATTAGAGGTCAAATCTGTGAGTGCAATAATATGCAAACAACTTTGAAGAATAATAGTCTTCTATGTTTTACCATTTTTTCTTTTTTGAAACTATTAAAAGTTCTGTTAAAGCAGTTAAATGATGGTTCTTTTTTAAAAATAGCAATAAAATATAAGATGCACAAGATTAGTAAGATTTTTTTTTTTAGTGATTAGCAGGTTGCTAAAGTATGATAGTTGTTTCTTTTCCCTTCTTTCATTTTGTACTTAAGCATTTCAGCAAATGGTGGGATCTTACGGGCAGAAACATATTCAGCAGGACACTTTTTCCTGTTATTTCTGCTGTTTGTTATTCCTCTTTTTGGTTTTGCTGACCAGGACTGGTTATTTATTGTGCTTTTTATAGTAGAAGTGGAACCTGAAAGAAAAATTTTGTAGAATTTTCCTATTTGGGGAAACTCAGTTATAATATTTTCCTAATTAATTTTTTCTTGCTTTCTTTTTTGGACAGATTCTGGAAGAGAGCTTGTCATAACAGACCCAGTTATCAAGAACCGAGAGCTCTTCATTTCTGATTATGTTGACACTTACCACGCTGCCGCCCTAAGGTAAGTGCCCAAGATGCGTGGTCCTTCTGTGGAGGAGAAGTCGTCAAACATGCAGGTAGAGAGTCTGAGCTGTCCGGATCTCATCTGATACCGTAATACCAGTCACACTCCACCTGTGGTCTCAGCAAGCTGGCACTCGCATGAACTTTGTGGATTGTTGGGGTCTCAGAGGTGGCCTTTGTCTTCACTAATCTGGGTGGAGGGAAAATCTATATCTTTTTCTTCCTTCCTTCCTCCCCTACCCCCTGTAGTTATGTATTTTATTTCCTTGAAAATTTATTGCTGAATTACTTACGGTGAGGTGTTACACAGATTGGGCTTCCCTGGCTTCTCAAATGATAAAGAATCTGCCTGCAGTGCAGGAGACCCATGTTTAATCCCTGGGTTGGGAAGATCCCCTGGAGGAGGAAATGGCTACCCACTCCAGTATTCTTGGCTGGAGAATCCCATGGGCAGAGGAGCCCGCCAGGCTCCTCTGTCCATGGGGTCACAAGGAGTCGGACATGACTGATTATTATATAGAGTACTGCCTGAAGATTCAGTCTCTGCCACTAGAAAAGTGTTAGTCGCTCACTTGTGTCCAACTCTGTGCGATCCCATGGACTGTAGCCTGCCAGGTTCCTCTGTCCATGGGATTCTCCAGGCAAGAATACTGTAATGGGTTGCCATTTCCTCCTCCAGGGTATCTTTCGCATCCAGGGATCAAACCCACATCTCTTGTGTCTCCTGCATTTTGGCAGGCGGATTCTTTACCGCTGTGCCACCTAGGAAGCCCATTACTTGAGAATGTGGAAAGTATATTGAAGATTTTATTACGAGGTAATGTTGCTGCTAGTCTTAATGTCTTCAGTAATAATGCCAAAAAAGTGACCATGAGCTTCATACCCATTGGTATTTTCTGTCCCTTTCAAGAAAAAGATACCTATTTATTCTGGTATATTTTGTTTATGAGAGGAAGAGTGGGGGCTTCTTAAGTGGTAAAGAAATAAGACAGGAGATTTTATTATACCTTTTCCCCCATTGGAAATAACAAAAATGGTGAAAGAACCACTTTCTTTGTTGAAGAATACAGTTTAAAAACAAATCATAGGGATTTGCTGGCATTTAGCTACAATGAGATAGAGTGATTTCTTTATTATATTGCTCAGATGGTATTCAGCAGAACCATCTGGAGCCTCTTGTGTAAAGCTGCATAGCTCAAGTCAGTTATTTCAAGGCAAAGTGTAGCAACTTTTAAGACAGGGCAGGTTTGGGCAAACTTCTTTGGTCAGATAGTCTTTCATGGTCTCTAAGTGCAGCTACTCAGTTCAGCCATTGTAGTGCAAAAGCCAGAGGCAGTGTGTAAATAAGTGAGATGGCTGTGTGCCAATAAAACTTTACTTGTGAACACTGAAATCTGAATTTCATTTAATTTCCACATGTCAGGAGATGCAAGTCTTCTCTGATTTAATTTGTAGCCATTTAAAAATAGAAAAACCATTCTTAGTTCTCAGGCTGTACAAGAGCAGGTGGTAGACCAGCTTTGGATTGCAGACCGTAGTCTGCCAGCCCCTGCTATAAGGAAAGGCATGTATGGGATTAGATTCGGCTTCTTACAGAACTTGAGATACATGAGAATTCCTCTAGTGTTTTATAAATTTTTTTCAAAATTCCCCCAAGCTTTTCATGTCTTCTTGGGGGTAGTTTTCCAATCTTAAACTTGCACACTGGACAAAGTGAATTAATGGAAGGTTGGACAGATTGATGGAACCATTGAACGGTTAGCCAAGACAAGTGGATTGATCCTGGGATAATTTTGTACCTGTTTTGAATGCTTCCCCCCCGCCCCCAGCCCCCCGCAATCTTATTTCTTTGACTGAGGTGGATGATTTTTAATCAATTTAGAGTTTAAGTTAAGACAAGTAAGTATGTGAGATAAGTGACTCTGGTTATTAAGTGGACTTTTATATTTTTGCTTACAGTGAATTTATTTGAAAATTTATCAGAGACTGATAGTCAGATCTGCACAGTCATTTTATACTATTTTAGCATTTTTAGAAGAACCAGTTGTTCCAGATAATTCTAGGTGGAGCCAGATGAATGAACTTTGACTCGGTTTGTAATCAGTATCTTCTGTAATTGTATTTGTCATCATCTCTTCAGTGGCCAGTGAAGAGCTGGACTGCTGTGGTGGTGATCCCTTATCTCCTTTTTGCTGTGTATGCGACTAGAACCCTTATTGATTAGCTTTTTTTCTCGTGTGGCATTTTCCTTTAAAGAGATCATGAGGTGGTTTTACAAAACTGGCATCTTAAATTTGATTTTTGTCTGCTTCAAACAGAGCATCTCTTGGGTGACTTGACAGTTGGGTTTTTTTTTTCCCAAGGACACCAGATGAATGTGAGCATCACCACATGGTTACTGGTGATCGGTTATAGTAGCTGCTCTGCAACCCTTGTGGGTGTGTTGACATTTGTCTGCATCTGAGGCTCATCTGGGGGTTCTTGCTTTTGCTTAATAATCCTGGTTTGCAGTGGCAGAGTGCTCACTGTAGGATCATCTTTGATAAAAGCAAAGGTGAATAGCAGTGCCCCCAGGAATCTCTATTCCTTTTCTCTTCACTAAAGCTAGATTACTTTAATTTTAAAGTATGGGGGTGGGGGTTAGGCTTTCATTTTTTAATTCCAATTCTTCGTTCACCGTTTGGCCATTGAAAGAATTTTTTTCATTCTCCGCAGGTAAAAAGCAGTAGTGCCAAAAATAAACTTCAATTTTGAAAGAGGACAAATAAAATAGTCCATAGGCACATGAAAGATGATCAAATGAATGTACTGAAAAAAACCATGGAGGACAAAAAAGAAAGAAAAAGAGCGATAGTGCTTACTTAGCACCATTCTTCTCAGAGATCAAAGTGCTCAGTTGTGTGGATTCTTTGGGCTTACAGAGCTTCTGAGGGGGCTCTGGCCCTTCCATTCACTCAGGAGGAAACCGATGTATAACTTTCTCTTTCAAGCTGGTGCTGGGGTTGGGCTGTAAAGGCCCAGAGAGCTTTGTCCTTTCACCATCACAAATCAAAAGGAAAACAGAACTCCTAGGCAGCCTCTCTGTGTAAATGGAGCCTGTAGCATTCCCCGCGTGCCCCCCACCAACCAGATTTATTCCCAGAAGATATGGTGGGATCTTCACTGTAGTAGAAATCTGACTTGAGGTCCAGCATTATTGCTATGCTGCTGTTTTTGAATTCTTGCCTTGGCTATCCCCCATTCCTACCTTTCAGGCTAAGTTTGTATAAGTGTTTATTTTCTTTTCTTCTTTACGTTGATCACTAACCAGGTAGTAATATTGTGTTAATAGTCTTTTTGAATTCTCCTTACTCCCAGGTATGTATTTTTGGCTGACACTGGTGTGATAGGAAAAGATCCAGATGGAAATTAGGAGACTTCAGCTTGAATCCTGGCTCTGCTCCCTGGTTTCACGATGAAGGTCATATTTGTTAACCTTAGTGCCTTCTTTTTAACAAACTTTTTAAAAAAAGGTCATGTGATTAAGCGACAGAACCCTGAACTGGTTCTATATCCAGTAAGGTACAGAGCATGAAGAAGTCTCTTGCAGAGTATCTCATACTCGGTAGCCTGAGTAGTGCTCATGAATCTGAATTGGGTTCTTAAAGGCATAAAAGGATGAAAATAAAAAGTGAAATGAAGTACTGTTCTGTGTTGAGTTCTTGGAGATACAGTTGCTTCATTTCTCTGTGGCCTCTGGGATGACTTGAGTGGATTCTCCGACCACTTCAGGCATGGGGAGAAGTGTTCAGCCCCAGGAGCCATCTCCAGATGTTCTGAGAATCAGCAGATTAGCTAGATTAAGCTAAATAATAAATGTAGCTTGCAGTTTGTTTGCTGTTATAGATTTTTTTCTCTAAGGATAATATTTTATTGACATCAAAGGATCAAGAGTGATTGTTTTGTGATTGGATTATGAACATGTGACCTAAACAACATTTTCAGGTCACTTGTAACAGAAGATTCTCAAGTATTGATAGAGGAGGGCAGACAGGAGGTCACAGCTGTCTCATCAGCTTGAGAGCTATTTTCCAGCCTTCTGATTATCTGTGTCCTATTGGGAAAAAAATATCCAAGGTAGGTCAGGTTATGTCATCTAACCTAGGAATTCACTGTCATAGGAATGTTTTAGAGTGAATTTTTTGGAAGCCCTGGACCAGGAAACCTTGAACTATGTCTTTTGGGCTTCTGATTGCCCCCTTTTCAACCCAAATCAAATTATCTGCTTACTTTGTTATGGGCAGCTAGAACCACATGTGTGTAGTAATTGAAACAGATTAATGTCGTCGTGGTACAGCTCCTCAGCCCTTCCTTAGAGTTTACGAAGTTCCTTTAGCTCCTGCAAGTTCCCTCAGGGCTCTCGCGAAGCCTCAGAGCTCTTAGTGTTGCAACCTAAGACCCATTTTCCAGCTTCAGTCCACAGTTCTTTTTGTATGTGAAATAACTCTGGCCTACAGCATTTTTATTGTTTTTATTGTTCTGTCTGTACATGCTTAGAACTTCATTAGATACCATAACTTGCCAGCCATTTATTTCTTTATTCATTCATCATTTAACACATCAGTGAGCTACTCATAGGGGGAGGGATCTGTAGTTGCTGGGAACACCTCACTGAATAGTATGCTGTCTTTGCCATTGAACACGTCATAGTCTTTTAAAAATTCTATTGTTTGGAGCTACTTTTGGACACGAAGAAAAGTTACAAATACTGAATTTCCATGTATCTTTCTCCCAGTCTTCATTTGTGTTAGCATCTTATGTAATTACAGTATAGTTATCAGAACCAAGAAATAGCATTGGAACAATGCCATTGAACCAAAGACCTTATTTGGTTTTCATGGTTGCCTTACTTCATTTGGGTTGCTAGAAACAAAAGACCATAGACTGGGTGGCTTATAAGCAACAGAAACTTAATTCTCAGAGTTTTGGAGACTAGAGGTTCCAAGTGTGTTTGTTTGTGTCTGAGGCTGCCCGTGTGTTTGAGTTCTGGTGAGGACCTGGTTCTGGTGTGCAGACTGCTGGCTTCTCCCTGTGTCTTCACATGGCCCAGAGCAGAGGGGGTGGTCTGACTAGCACCACAAATTTCCTTGTACGTTCCCCTTTTATTTTTTATTTTTATTTTTGCCATTGCTCACTGCATGTGTGACCTTAATTCCCCAACCAGGGATCAAACCCACGCCCCCTGAAGTGAAAACAGTCTTAACCAGGGAAGTCCCTCTCCTTCCCTTTACCGATAACTTCTTTCTTCAACAGTGAAACACTCAGCTTTTATTTTTTTTTAAATATATTTATATTTGCTTATTTTTATCCAATTCTTTGATACACTTAGTTTCAGAATTTGTTACCCATGCACCTGTGAGAAACAAATTTATTGACTGTATCTTAGTCTTTAGTCTTATGTACAGTCCCTGGGGTCACAAAGAGTCAGACATTTCTGAGCGACTAACACACTTTTTCAGATAGTGTATATTATGGACAGGAGCCTGTTTTCTCAAATTATTCAGGTCAGTTATGTTTTTCATCGCTCCCTAGGTGTGCTTGTATTATTTATTTATGGTATAGCTAGGTTCACTTTTGTTAGAGTTTCATCCCAACTTTGGTTGCTCTTCGTTGATTTGAGCTGTTTAGTTGTTTGGTGAGGGAGGTTTTGTGGACTACTGCTCTGGCGTGCCATGTTCCCCATTCCCCATTTCTTCCCTCCTCTTGCCTACCTACCTGGTATAGATAACTGATCCCATTATTTGTTAGTTTAGCCTTCTTTTTTTCATAGATGAGCAAGTACATGTCTGTTTTCTTGTACCTTCTTCTTTCTTATGTGAAGGACGGCATACTCTCTTGCACTCTGCTGTTTTTTACTTCGTGGTTCTAGAAATCGCTCCATGGCAGTTCATTCAGCTCACTCTCTTTCACAGCTCTGTAGCATTCCACCGTGTGGCTGTGCTGTGGTTTATTCACCTGCTCTCTTGTGTAGGTTGTTTCCAAGATGTTTCAATTATAAACAATGCTGCAGTGAGTATCCTTGTGCATATGCGAGTCCTTATTATTGGATGAGTATCTTTAGGGTGGATTCCTAGGAAAAGGGTTGCTGAATTGAAAAGTTTAGGTATGTATGTTTCCCACCCTGAGAGCGTATACCAATTTGCATTTCCTCCAACAATGTCTGAGGCTTTCTGTTTCCCGGCAGAATGTGTTATGTTATTTTAAAAACCTTTGCCTGCCTGATTGATAGATGAGAAATAGTATCTAAGTGTTGTTCTACTTTGCTTTGCTAACAGTGAGTGAGTTTGAGCATATTTTCATTTCTGAAGGATATTTTTGTCTATATTTCTATGAATTATCTGTTTATGTCTTTTCTGTGGGTTTTTATCTTTGTCTCTCCCTTTCTAAAAGTTCTTAATATGCCTGTTGCAGATATTTTCTCCTACTTCTGTCAGTTTTCTTTTAATTTTATCATTTTAAAAACTATGCAAAGCTTATTTCTGTTTAGCCAGACTTACCAGTCTATTCTTTCATTCCCTCAGGACTTTGAGTCATAGTTAGAAAGTACTTACTTATACCATTTTTTCTTTTTTGGGGCATTAGGGGAGCTGTGTCAGGTCTTTGTTGCTTCTCTAGTTGCATTTCAGAGGCTTGGTTGCACTGTGGCAGGTGGGATCATAGTTCCCTGTGCGGAGATTGAACCTGCATTCGCTGCACAGGAAGGCGGCTTCTTCACCTGTGGACCACCAGGGAAGCCCCCTTACCCCACATTTTATAGAGGCATTTTACCCGTCTGGCCCACCCAGTACCGTTGACTGTCTTTACCTCAGTGGTTTGAGATGCCCCCTTTATTTCCAGTATGTATTCTGGACTTGCTGTTCTGTTTCCTATTGTCTGTTTATGTGCTGGTGCTACACTCTTAATTATAGAGGCTCTATGTGTGTGCTCAGTCATGTCTAACTCTTTGCAGCCCATGGACCACAGCCTGCCAGGCTCCTCAGTCCATGGGATTCTCCCAGCAAGAATTCTGGTGTGGGTTGCCATGCTCTTCTCTAGGGAATATTCCTGACTCAGGGATTGAACCCACATCTCCTGTGTCACCTGCACTGCAGGTGGATCCTTTACCACTGAGCCACAGGGAAGCCCATAGAGGCTTTATAGTATGTTTTAAAAGTTTGGAAAAATGCCATGTTGAATTTTCCTATCCATGAATAGGGATGTTTTCCCATTTGTTTGTGTTTACTTTTGTGTCTTTGAGGAGTATTTAAGAATATTTCTTAAGCACTTAAGACAATTAAAATTTAAAAGTGGCAAGGCAGGATTTAGTGGCAGTAATGTTGTATATTGTTGTATTTAGAGCAACCACTAAAACTGTTGAACCATAGTTCAACAGAACGTGAACTGTGAACTTCCAGATGTTCAACCTGGATTTAGAAAAGGCAGAGGAACCAGAGATCAAGTTACCAACATCCATTGGATCATAGAAAAAACAAGAGAGTTCCAGAAAAACATCTATTTCTGCTTTGTTGACTGCACCAAAGCCTTTGACTGTGTGGATCACAAGAAACTGTGGAAAATTCTTCCAAGAGCTCGGAATACGAGACCACCGTACCTGCCTCCTGAGAAATCTGTATGCAGGTCAAGAAGCAACAGGTGGAACTGGACATGTAACAACAGACTTGTTCCAAATTGTGAAAGGAGTACGTCAAGGCTGTATATTGTCACCCTGCTTATTTAACTTATATGTAGAGTACATCATGTGAAATGCCAGGCTGGATGAAGCACAAGCTGGAATCAAGATTGCTGGGAGAAATATCAATAACCTCAGATACGCAGATGATAACCACCCTTATGGGAGAAAGCGAAGAAGAACTAAAGAGCCTGTTGATGAAAGTGAAAGAACAGAGTGAAAAGCTGAGCTAAGACTCAAAAAACAATCTTCAAAAAACGAAGATCATGGCATCCGGTCCCATCACTTCATGGCAAATAGATGAGGAAACGATGGAAATAGTTTGCATTTCCATGGAAATAGATGGGGAAACTTTATTCTTTTGGGCTTCAAAATCATTGCACGTGGTGACTGCAGCTATGAAATTAAAAGACACTTGCTCCTTGGAAGAAAAGCTATGACCAACCTAAACAGTATATTAAAAAGCAGAAACATTACTTTGTTGACAAAGGTCCGTCTAGTCAAAGCTATGGTTTTTCCAGTAGTCATGTATGGATGTGAAAGTTGGACCATAAAGAAAGCTGAGCACTGAAGAATTGATGCTTTTGAACTGTGGTGTTGGAGAAGTCTCTTGACAGTCCCTTATACAGCAATGAGATCAAATCAGTCCATCCTAAAGGAAATCAGTCCTGAATTTTGGAAGGACTCACACTGAAGCTGAAACTCCAATATTTTGGCCATCTGATGCGAAGAACTGACTCATTGGAAAAGACTCTGATGCTGGGAAAGATTGAAGGCAGAAGGGGATGACAAGAGGATGAGATGGTTGGATGGCATCACTGACTTGATGGACATGAGTTTGAGCAAGTTCTGGGAATTGGTGATGGACAGAGAATCCTGACGTGCTGCAGTCCATGGGGGTCACAAAGAGTCAGACATGACTGAGCGACTGAACTGACTGTAAAACTATATAGAGCAATACACTCCATACAGTGTATCAAGATGGAATCTAAAAAACCTTCATATAACCCATAAAGGAAAGCAAAGGAAACGGAAGAACTAGAAACAGAAAAGAAACCTAAAAAAGAAAAAAGTTCTATGCCTGTGCCACAGACATGATAATCCCTCTCTCTCACAGTCTTTTTCCCCCCTCTTTTTTGGTTGAGAGTGGCAGTGATAGCTGTAAACCAGCATGCTACTCTGAGCTGTCTGCATAAGCTTGTGTACCTCTCTCTTCAGGAGTTTCTCTGAGGTTTGCATATCTGGGGTATATGAAGACTTGCTCAATTCTGGGTATAGTTTGAGGGAATGAATTTCTGGCCAGTGTTTCCATTTGTTTCTCTGCTTGTATGAGGAGGTTCTCTCTTCTTTTTCATCCCCTTAAGATGGCCCTCTCCCACTAGCCACAGAGCTGTGTAGGTGGTTTGGTGCCCAAGGCATACCTGTGGGGCATCACAGCAAAGCACTTTCCAAGTAAGTCTTTTCCAGGAAACTCTTGTTGCTGCTGAACAGAAGGACCCTCAAACATGGTGTTTCCCTGTCTTTAGAAGCATCACGTTAGATATGGGGAATGCAGAACTGAGGAGGCTGTGAAAGCAACTGTTTCAGCAAGGTGGGCGTGATGGCAATTTTCTTCTAGCAGTCTCTCTGCCTCCATTTCACAAACACTGTCAAATAATGTACTGTTCTGAGCTAGAGCATAAAGAAAGGAGAGCGCTGGAGAAAAAATACTGAGTGCTTAAAATGGTACATATGTACACACACTTTAAAACGTAAGCTCTTCAATACCAGATGATATGAAACATATTTCAGAACGGATGCCAGCCAGTTAGAACCAACTGAGCGGTTGAGGGGCTTCCTGCTCAGGACAGCCCTGTCTTCACCTCTGCCCAGTACTCAGGGCTCCTGAACTAGCAAGGACAGCTGCAGCTCTATGCTGATGACACTTGCTTTATTTTCTCCCAGTACTTTATATATATATATATATATATATAAATTCAGAATTTAAGTTTACATTTTCATAAATTTTGGCAAATTTGGTTGACCCCAAATAAGACATGAGATGTTCCCATCATCCCAGAAATTTCCCTTTAGCAGCTCTTCTTGCTAAACTTCCCGCCCCAAAACAGCCACTGTTCTGATTTCTCCCACCATCAATTCCTCTGTCCTCTTCTAGAACTTCATATAAACAGAATCATACAGTATATAATTTTTTGTGTGTGTGATATTGTTTAGTAATATCATTGTAAGATATATAGTACTTTGTTTACCTGTTTCTTTGTTGGTGGACATTTTGTACCAAGGCTAGTGTGAACAAACTGTTACAACAACAGAAGCACAATGAAGGAAGCAGTAATGATAGAAGCAGAAATTTATGAGAAAAAAACATTACATCTAATTAATCAAATACTTTAAAGAATTCTGATATTTTATCAAAAGTACATTATGACCAACTGGGATTTATTCCAGGAATGCCGGGTAGGTTTACTGCTTGAGACTCTGTTAATACCATATACCATGTTAATAAATCTAGGGGAGAAGCTTATCCCCAAAACTGTGGTTGTGATGCAGTTATTCTAAAGTGGGTATCATGTTTAATGGGAACACCCAAGAGACATTTCCATTGAGATCAGGAAGAAGGCAAAGATGTCCTCAGTTTCCACTACTTTCCACGTTTTCATTGTATTAACAGAACAGTGCAGCTGGAGACTTCCTTTTGTTGTTCAGTTGCTAAGTCTGGACTGATTCTTTGTGACTCATGAGCCGTAGCTCTCCAGGCTCCTTTGTCCATGGGATTTTTCAGGCAAGCATACTGGAATGGGTTGTCATTTCTTCTTCCAGGGATCTTTCACCTCAGGTATTAAACCCTCATCTTCTTCTCAGGTGAATTCTTTACCACTGAGCTACTAGGGAAGCCCTCACTGGAGGCTTAAAAAAGGATGAAGAAGAAGTGAAACTATGTTTATTTGCATATACATTAGCATTCTGTATAGGAATGCATAGCATATGCATTCCTGTGTATAGCATAGGAAAACCTCAGAGAATCAATGATTAAACTATATCATATGCTAAAAAATTGAGTAGCAGAATATAAAATTAAGATGTGAAAATCCATACTCTTCTTATAATTAAACAGGAAACAGGTGAAGGACATAGTGGTAGATAAAACCCCATTGGTACAGTTTCATAGTCATTTATCAGATGACAGCCTTCTCTTCTCACTGATCTGGGTTTTCCCTAAACTATTTGTGTTGCCCCTCCAGTAACGAATCTGCCTGCAATGTGGAAGATCTGGGTTCGATCCCTGGGTTGGGAAGATCCTCTGGAGGAGGTCGTGGCAATCTACTTCAGTATTCTTGCCTGGGGAATCCCCATGGACAGAGGAGCCTGGTGGGCTGCTGTCCATGGGGTCGAAAACAGTCAGACACAATTGAGTGACTAAGCACAGCACAGCCATGTCCTTCCCTGGGAGTGTTTTGGCAGTGTTTTTGGGTGTCACAGTGATGGCGCATGTGGGTGCTTTGGGGCAGAGGCCAGGGATGCTGCTAACTACAGGAAAGCTGCTGACAACAAAGGATTTTAAGTGTTCAGTAACCCTATGCTGTCTTCTAATCAGATGTATCCAAAGAAACTTCAGGAATTCAGTAGTATTTTTATTAAATTTCTAAAATGGCGACTGTCTGAGATCATCTTGTCTTCTGCCCAGTACTGAAGCTTTGGTCACAGGTTACTTAAGCTCCGTGGGAAAGGAGGGTGTTGCTTTTTGATTTGGCAGGAAGTGAATGAACGTCTACTGCCATGTTGACATCCCTCAGTTTCTTTCACTAACACCTTGGCCAGTAGCAAGTGTGTGCATGTTGTTACCATGCCAGCTGATGGATCCGTGAGGGAATGGAATGCCTGCTCAAGCAGTGGGAGGTCACATCCCTGGAAGTGTCTCACATGTGTTGTTGATGAACCTTTGACCCACCAGTTCTCTCTACTCTGATCTTAGCCTTTGGCTTCCACTTGAAGTTAAAGTTGCCTAAATGGCTGAGGGAGTTGAAATTCTTAAAACCTACCTGCCTTCTTGGGAATCCTGGAAGTTCTCCCAGTACTCCAGTGTGTCATGGGAAGGTGGGCGGTACCTCATGGTGTGATGTAAATGACATTTACATTTGGTGCCTGGAAACTCTGCTTTAGGAGTTAAGTAATGTAGAACTCTCAACTATATTGTGGTCTAAGGTTAGTAGATGAACCTCCCTTACTGTTCTTTATTGCAGTATTTCAATGGAAAAGTGTTTTCCAGTGTAGTCATTTAATGTTACCTGAAAATTTGGGAAGTGTGTATTTGTATATTCAAACACATGTATATATTTAAAAAGTTAAAATTTCTCCAGGTTTTAATTTCCAAGACAGTGAATTTCTTCCATACTCAGTTAACATGTTCTCCTTGTCTTAAGGCAGCAGGAGGAAAAGGCCCATTTTGCTTTGATGATTACAAAGACTTTAGATGGATCTTTTGATAAAGTAGTGTGACTGTGGCTTAAATTTTCTCCCCAAATGTTTCATATCCTTTTACCCCAATCCTGCCCTTAGTTCATTTTTGTTGTTTAATTTTATTATAAGACTCAAAGACTGAGATAAAAGCAGTTATGTTGTAAAGTTGTAGGTAAAAGCAGTCATGAAACAAAAAATATATATATTATTGGACATTTTATTATTTTGGGGGAAAACTCCCATTTTTCTGAATAGATAATTAATGAGTTTGTCACCATATTCTGCATTTTCTCAGAGTACTATGGATTGAGTTACATCTCGGTCACTCCTACCTTTCCAGCAGTATTTTGATTTACAAAGCAGTTGAGGGTATTGCTAACATTTTTTGTTTGTTTATTTTCAGAGGGAAGTGTAACATCTCCCATTTTTCTGACATATTTGCTGCTAGAGAATTTAAAGCCCGAGTGGATTCATTCTTCTACATACTAGGCTACAACCCAGAGACAAGGTAAGTGCATCACATGGGCCCCTAGGTTGAGAACACGCGCGCGCGCGTGTGTGTGTGTGTGTTTGTCTGCACTTCTGGGCGTGTGTGTGTGTGTGTGTGTCGGCACTTCTGGGCGTATACTCCTAAGATGAAAAAGAAAGCAAGAGAGACACCAAGTCCTGTAGTAAATCTCTTTGAAAAGAGCTGTAATTAATGTCTGTGGTATCTAAAGCAGCTTATTGGTTGCTTTCTCCCCTCTCGGCCCCGCCTCACTCATTGTTAAGAAAAGGGAAAGTGAGCAATTTGGGTTTGGAGAGGGCAAGATAAAGACGTATGTTTTGTTGGTCTGTATTCTGAACTTACTATGAACTGTACTCTAATGCACATTTAGTCAAACCTTCCATTATACCATACTGAAAATACTAGCACATTGTGGTTGTGTTGATTAGTAATTTGTTCCCTTAATAAATCCCCAGGAACACTCACTGAAATATCTCTATTAAGACTGCTAGTTTAAGATGGATACATCCATTTCTCAGCCATCTTGGTAAATAGAATTATTACTTTTTGAATGAAAAGCAACAGAGTCAAAATACTGTAATTTAACAGAAGAAATTGTTTGTCTCTAATAGGCTGTAAGTTTAATTCATTCCATGAGAGAATGTTTGTAAGACTGTTTGTATTCATATTTATCTTGTATCACTCATGTGACTGTGTTTTATTAAGGATTTTAAAAAAAGAGAGAAGGTCATTAGATGACCAGGTAGTCTTTACTTGCTCAGGACAGTCAAGACATAATCTGCAAGTATAGCAATTGTGAAAGAAATGAAAGATGCTTGGTTCAAGGAAGTTAGTGGGAGAACTACATTAAGTGTAATTGTGTAATTGCACGATGTGTGTTGTTTTAGTGAAAAATTGTTTCTGGGAGATGCTGAGAAATGATAGATAACATTTAGAATGTTGCTGTTTAGGTCATCAAACTAGGGTCAATAAAAGGCAACGTATTCTTTTTTGTGGTTCTAAGAGGCTGCATTAAGCTCTGTTGGAACATATATATTAGTCTTTCTCTCCATATCTATACTTGACAACAACTATGGGGTAATAGTCACCTTTTTTGCTTACCTTTAAAAAAAAAAAGCAATGAATTTGAGCTTTGTTTTCATTTTCAAAAGTATGCTCTTTTCCAGTGACAGAGGAGGTGATCAGTGGTAATACTTAAATAGCTGTTTCAGAATGTTTATTTTACATATGTGTTAATTAGCTGCCTGGTCATATCTTTTTGTTGCCCCAGTGACGTGTGGGACACTTGAACTTGGTCTTCTATCTGGATGCACAGTTGTCTGTTATTACAGTGATGCTGTGTTTATTTAACTTTTTGATAGTAGCTGTCATATTGCACAAGTTAGATTGTTTGAGGGAATTTTGTGTTTTAAGTGTTTAGCTCTTGGGTTCCTAACAGCCAGACAGATTTTTTTTTCCACTAGTTTTGGTTTTGCACCTATTTTTGCGGAATGCTTATTTAGAGTGATTTGTAAGTTACCTGTGTTAAGCTGGAGACTCAAACACAAACTCTTGTCTCATTTTTTTATATGTTGCTGGCAGTCGTGATACTTGATTGATACTTGCCATCAATTTTGCTTTAAAACCTGAGTTAGCCTTGTGATAGAGGAATCTATTATTATTTATCTCAGCTGAAAAGGCAACACCAAACCATCCCTGTAGCAGCACTTTTACAGGCTCTGCATCCTGAATCACTCTAGTGCTTTGGCCTTAGTCCCATTCGTTCATTTTTGTTCTTGTTCCCTGTGTCCAGCTTGTGTTTGGTGTAGTGTAAGAGCTTGGGGGTTGTTGGATGAATTGAGCAGTTCATCAAATAAAATTTTAATGTGTCCTTGTAAGCGGTAAGTTGGTGGCAGGTCTCAAAAAGTGAGTGTGAATGTTGCCAGTGGTAAACCAATGTAACCCAAGCTCACTGGTTTCACCATGAACACTACTTTCTCCCTCTGAAGTTCTAGGTTTGATGTACACGTCCCATAGTTTCTCAAATCATCAGAAGTGTGTGTGTGATTTAGCAGAGTTTAGAAAACTGTGTGTCTTCTCCTCCTGGCTTATGCACAACCCAGTCTTTAGAATGCTCAGGGCGCGCGCTCTTTGTTTCTGCCTTTGTTTCAGGTTTGTGAGGGAGGGGGCAGTGTGATGAGCTGGTTTCTGGTATGGTTATCTGTCATTGGAAGAGCGGGACCAGCATGGGATGGTGTCCATCAGGTGTTGTGTGCTGACTTGGTGCCCTGAGTCATCCGGGGAGGATTATGAGACTGTTGTAATGATCCTGTGAGATGGTGCACTGACTGATCAGTAAGACCACTGGAGGTTAGAGAATGATTCTGTGACTCCTAACTTTGATGACTGTTTCCCTCCCTTTAATTAGTGTGGGAACTCTTAAGTGAGCAGCTAAAACTAAAGTTTAAGATGAAGTTATTTCCATAGCAGATTTTCTGATAGTAGTTAACAGTTGATTTATGTAATTTTCCATAATTTATTTAGCATCTTGGCCAGCACTGAATATTTTTTTTTCTTTTTCTAACATTTATCACAAGTCCTTTTATAGGCTACTTTTCCTCCCTAACTTGATTATTACATTCTTGAAAGCTCTGAAAATCAAAAAAAATTTCTATGTTGGGTGCTGAAATTCATTTGACCACGAAGTCAAAGTTGGCCTGAACTGGTATGAGACTTTTTATACTCCTAATATAGTTCACTTTGCTTTTTGCACAACTTTTACTACAAATTACCAGTATGATAGTATAGGGGTCATTGCTCAGACACTGCTGGGGTATTATGTGATGTATAAACTATGGAGCTTCCTAAATCCAAGAAGTTCTTACTTCTGAAAATCCTCTAATCCTAAGAATCTTAGCTCAGGGATCGTGATGTTGTGTTCTTGCTAACCATGACACTTAAGGAACTAAATGAGCAAAAAATATGGGAGTAGATGTTTCTAGCTTTAGTGAAGAGTTATTAGTCATTTAGTCATGTCCGGCTCTTGGCAACTCCATGGACTGTAGCCCACCAGGCTCCTCTGTCCATGGACTTTTCCAGGCAAGAATATCGGGGTGGGTAGCGGAGAAGGCAATGGCACCCCACTCCAGTACTCTTTCCTGGAAAATCCCATGGATGGAGGAGCCTGGTAGGCTGCAGTCCATGGGGTCACTAATAGTCGGACACGACTAAGCGACTTCACTTTCACTTTTCACTTTCACTCATTGGAGAAGGAAATGGCAACCCACTCCAGTGTTCTTGCCTGGAGAATCCCAGAGATGGGGGAGCCTGGTGGGCTCACGTCTATTGGGTCACACAGAGTTGGACACAACTGAAGTGACTTAGCAGCAGCAGCAGCCATTTCCTTCAGGGGATCTTTCTGACCTAGGAATTGAACCTTAGTCTCCTGCATTGCAGGCGGATTCTTTACCATTTGAGCCATCAGAGAAATCCTTTTAGCTTTAAGTATGGATGGCATCACGGACTCAATGGACATGGGTTTGGGTGGACTCCAGGAGTTGGTGATGGACAGGGAGGCCTGGCATGCTGTGGTTCATGGGGTCGCAAAGAGTCAGACACGACTGAGTGACTGAACTGAACTGAACAATACAGACTACAAGGGGCTGGCAACTGAGAGAGAACTTGGAACCTTTAGTAACTGGAGTTTCCTTTTGGAGTTTGTTGTAATGCTTCTGCACTCAGGGAGTGTTCACTTCTGCTCCATAGATAAGTTTCACTCCAAATTTATTTCTGCAGTCAGCGTGCCCTGCAACATAATGTCATTATGTTCTCATTTTCTTTGAAGGGTCTTATCTAAAATCTGGTTAGAAACTTTAAATAAAGTCAATAAATTTCAGCTCAGAAGTCCTAGTACATAACACCAAGTTGTCTGTATATATGTATTTGGCCAAAACACCGATATCCTTGGTTGAACTAAAGTAGGATTGGTCCTTGCTTAGGAAAACAGCCAGGCATAGAGACCTAGTACCATCCATCCATTTCCTGTCCCTGTTGTTTGTTTGTCCAGTACTTGGTGGCCATTTAATCTGACTGCTTGATCCTTTTGTTAAGACCAGCAGCCTGGAAAGATCTCCCCTTTTGGACCCAGGCAGCCTGGGTTCTGATCTGTGCTGCCAGTTCATCTTTGTGTCCATAGGTAAAGCTTGTACTTACTGGATCGATTTCAGCTTTAGTAAAATGTGGACGACAAAAACAGGGTAGCTTTTGTAAACTGTCATGATTTTTAGTTGCTTCTCAGGAATTGAAAAAATAATTATAAATTTTCTTTTGAAGAAAAGATTGAGAAATATCTTTTTAAAAACCCTGTAAAATGTTAAATCCAAAAGCAAAACATGAGCTACTTCCTAAGAAGTCTCCCTTCTACCAGGTAGATTGTTAACTGTGAGATTGATTTTGCTGACATGTAGAAGTCCGAGCACTGGGGATTCTTGCCTCTGCTTGGAATATTATAAAATCTTTGAAAAACATACATTTGTTAAAAATGTATGGTAAATTCCTTCATTGACCATGATGAAACTGACTCAACAGTTACAGTAAGTATGTGAGTGATGTTGATGTGAAATAATACATTTCTACAGTCAGAATATTTTACTGAAAAATTTGCCAGGCAAAATTGAAAAAAAAAATACTGAGAGAGCGATTTGGGCTTTTTATAGCAAATGAGCTTGTTCTCCATGTAGCTCGAGGTGGGGATTATTGAATTTTTGTTCTTTCCCTCATCTCCCCATCCCCCCACCTCTGTAGGTTCAACCTATTGGCCAGTGCCGTGTGTGTGTGTGTGTGTGTGTGTGTGTGTGTGTATGTGTGTGTGTGTGTGTGTGTGAGAATTTTGACCTTTTCTGAGTCTATACCTTTCATTTCTTGGGAAAGTTTTCCTTACCCTCTGCCTCAGTCCAGTGAGTTAGGAGAGCAAGGAGGAAATAATGAGTGGAGTCCTAGGAAGAACAAGTTTGCAGAGTGGCCGTGTGAAAGCGGTGCCTTCATTCTTAAATTATTAAGCATGGATTTTCCCAGGATCCAGTCCCTTTGTTTCCCCTTGCTAGATAAGAGTACCTTGGGTCTCTAAGGTGTGTTCAGGAATAGTAAGGAAAAAGGGATAGTAAGGCGAACATGTTATTTAAAATGTAGCATCCTGTGTATCTGCTGGCCCCTGGGCAATCCAACTCTGTAATACTGTTTTATACAAGCATCAATGGGCTCTTCCAAGACTTTGGCTGTAGCATGAAACATCTGATTATATTCTTGGTTCTTTGCTTCTTGAACACGAGTCATCTCTTGGTAATTAGGTAGAAAGCAAGTAGATCACCTGAATTCACCTGTGCTCTCTCTCTTTATCTTTTTCCAGGAAGCAGGGTTTTTTTCCCAAAGCAATATTGAAGCTTAAGTATCATTATCCTTACATTTAGTAGTAATCATAAACAGAGGCACTTGCAAGAATTTATATTTAATCTTCCCCATGATGGTGACAATCATGTTATTAATCATAGCGATATTGTTTACCTGACACTGTCCTGAGTATTTTACTTGCATGATTCATTCTATTTTACTTTGTTTGGAAGCAGTCTTGACCATACAGAACTGTTGCAAGTGCAGTAGAAAACCTGTTTTTTTTTTTTTTTCTGTTTTTTTTTAAAAACCTCTGTTTAAGTGAACTGTTTGAAATTAATTGTCACCAGGAGGCTATATCATATTCTAATAGTCTGTGTATTTCCTGTGAACAAGGGCATTTTCTTACATAACCCCAATATTGCCTTCAGAATCAGGAAATTGTCAAGGAAATATTATTGCCCTGGAGTTCTCAGACCCTTCTGAAGGTTTTCAACAAAAGGCTATAGCAAAAGGAATCTAGTGAAGCATTATGTGCTTAGTTGTCATAGGTCTGTTTAGTCTCTTTCAATCCGGACAAGTTTCTCCTTCCTTCACCATGACGTTGGTGCTTTGGGAGATTATCAGCTAATTGTTTTGTAGACTGTTGCTCGCTTTGCATTGATGATGTTTCCTTCTCATTAGATTTACATCGTGTATCTTTGACAGGGGCACTGCAAATGTCGTGTGTTCTTTTTTCTACATCCTGTCAGTGTTAACAATTCTAGGTTGTGCCATTACTGGTAATGTTCATTTTCACTTGTTGAAAAAGGTGGTATTTGCCAGGTTTTGCAATTGTACAGTTTCTCTTTTTTCTTTTATAATTGATGATCATTTTGTAAGGTAGTTGCTTTGAGACCCTGTAGCTACCTTCTTCCTCATAATAATTTGAATTATTCACTTATTTATATCAGGGTGGACTAATGGTTGCCAGTTAATCTGTTGTCATTGTTGTTCAGTTGATATGTCTTGTGTGACTCTTTGCAACCCCATGGACTGCAGCAACCAGGCTTCTCTGTCCTTCAGTATCTCCCAGAGTTTTCTCAAATTCATTTCCATTGAGTTGGTGGTGATATCTAGCCATCTCATCCTCTGCCACCGCCTTCTCCTCTTGTCCTTAATCTTTCACAGCACCAAGGTCTCCTCCAGTGAGTCAGCTTACATTAGGTGAGCGAAGTATTGGAGCTTCAGCTTCTGCATCAGTCCTTCCAGTGAATATTTAGAGTTGATTTCTTTTAGAATTGACTGGTTTGATCTCCTTGCTGTCTAAGGTTATAATTTGTTATTATCACTCATTTTGAGGTCAGATTTTGGTGAATAATACTTAGGAACCCGGATCAGGTGCTCCATGCGCTCACTGCTTTGTATCCATGTTCTCAGGCCTTCAGAGTGAACAGGGCTTGGAGGCTGAGGGCCAGGGAGATTACACATGCTGTGTTTACATCTACATTTCTGTGTGTGTGTGTGTGTGTGTGTGTGTGTCTCTGTGTGTATCTCTGTGTGTGTATGTCTGTCTGTCCATGAAGTCATACCAAACTTTCCAGTTCTAGTCTAATACCACAAGGTTCTTGCTAATTTTCTTTTCTTTTTTCTTACTTGTAATTCTCTCGTCTTTAATAGTAGAAAACTTCATCTCAGTGTCCTATCTTTACTTCTAGTTTCCTGTTCCAGACTCTGCTCTCTCCCACACATGGATGGATTTTGACCTCTTGAGCTGTAATTTTAGTAGGTTTATCATTTGATATTTCTTAGTGCGACCTCTAGGAATCAAATTTGTAATATCATCTGTTCAGGGTGTGTGGGATAACAACTACTGCCATGCAGTGAGTGCTTACTCTGTCTTAGATTAATTATTTCGTTCCTGTAAAGGCTCAGTTAGGTTGGCATTATCTTTATTTTATAAATGAGGAAAAATTGATATTATATTAAATAGATGGCTAAGGCATACAGTTATTAAACAGGAAACCCTAATGCTGTTTGACTCAAAACTTTGTGGTGTTAATTTCTATGGTTTCATCATAGATTGATTCATAAACAACATATTTTCTTCTGGCTATTTTGGGAAATAACTTTGTTTTTTAATAAAGAAAAACATGTACTTACTAGAGAATAACTTGACAAATTCAAAAATTAAAGAAGCAAAACTGTTATAATGGTACTTCTGTAAATCATATTTGTGTTTTTCCTTAAATATATATCTTTGTGCTTATATAGGTATTTGTGTGTATATTAAGATTATAATTAATACGTTGTTTATACATAATGTACAAGTAATCACACATTCCTCTATTCGTTCATCTTCTTCTGTTAACATATTTCCATGTTATGAAACATTTTACAAACATTTGTGATGAGCACCTTGTTTATACCATCCTAGGGATGTGCCGTAATTTTTCTATTCAATTCATATTATTGGATATGTACGGTTTTTCATTATTTAAATAGCATGATCAAATAACATTGTGACCATCCTTTTTCAACATAAATATTTGTACTTCAGTTGAAAAGTGACAGTGTGAGTGGATTTTCCTTATTTCAGCGAATTTGGATCTGAGACATCTCAAAATTCACTTCTGTTTTAGTGAAGTTATCTTTTCTACTCATCACGGCTCATGGTCTTTGTACAGCTTTTGGGGACAAAAAGCTGGAGCTGCATATAAATATTCTCTGGTTTGCTTTTCCTGTGTCATCACATTTGAGCTCTCGAAACATTCACCAGAGGTGGCAGGAATTGGAGACAGTTGAGAGACAGCATATGTATTTGGAAACACAGCCTACTGAAGAACTTTAATAAAATAGGACCAAAACCCAGATTTGATCATTCCAAAAACCCTTTTGCAGTGAACATCTACAAATACTGCATAAAATACCACAGAACTTTTAAAATGCAGAGCTGAGCTCACAAGAGTGAAGAGAAACTGAAAAGTTCAGGAGTCTCAGTAAGAGGAATTGAGTCATTTGCTCTTCACGCAAATCCTTGGTTTTGACACTCAGCAGATGTAGGAGACGAGGTTCTGCTTTCAAGGGTTTAGGAAGTTGGAGCTGAGAGCCTGTGTAAAGTTAGAGTCATCGAAGGTCTATTCTTTTGGTGGAAGGATAAACTAGATAATATATCTGGAAATAGAGGAAAATGACAGAGAAACATGTCTAGGTTTGGGACTCCAGACCAAAAAAGAAACAGGAGGAAGAGATGGAGAAGTCTTCTTATAATTTGTAACTTTGGGCCTTGCTCCCAAGACAGTTGAGGCTTAAGTTTGCACTCTTGAAAAATACAAGAACTACAGCATGAGAAGATAATATAAGAAGCCACCCTGGACACCTGTGAGAAGCAAGTGCAATTTGGGGGAAGGACATGCCCTAATTCAAACATGTAGATTGTCTACAGATAAAATATCTTTGACTGCTGAGCTAACTGTCAAAAATTATAAAATGTTGGAAGAAACTGTGTGTCATCTACTTGAATCAGATAAAATAAATGGTAAGAATGTCATTTCTGAACTGTCAGAAAGAGACTGTATACTAGGCTTAAACAAAATAGAACTTTTATTTATGTAAGCGAAGTCTGAAAGGAAGCAATCCTAGGCTGGTATGGGGCTATGTATCACCTCTGTGATCCTTAACTTTAGCTATTAGTTTGTGCTCAAGGTGGTGATGGAATGGTAGCTGTAGATTTAAGGCTGGTTTTCTTCCAGATTTAAGGCTGTAAGAAAGAAGAAGTAGGTAAGAAATGCATGCCCTCTCCCTTTAAAGGCAATTTTCATAATTTCTACAGAACTTCTCCTTTTGTTCTCATTAGGACAACAAGGAAAAAAATTATTACAGGTTAATTCTTCCAGCATTCTAGAGAATGGAGAAAAATGCTGTAGGTTCCCCAAGTTATTTTATGAGGCAAGTGAAACCTTTATTCCAAAACCAGATAAAAAAGTAAGATTTATAGGTCACAAACATGCATGTAAAATGCTTAAATAAAATGTGGGGAAATGGAATCTGGCAAAACATTAAAAAATACTTACTCAAGTTGGGTTTATAGAATACACAGATAGGTTAATAATAATTTATCTGTAACATACTTTACTATTTTTTTTAACATATTAAAGAAGAAAAAATATATAATCATCTTGATGGAGAAAAAGCACTTGATGAAATTCAACAGCCATTCAGTATTTGTGGGGACAGGGAGGGGGGACCTTTTAGCAAGTCAACTGTAGAATGCAGCTCCCTCATTCTGACAGAATAGTTAGTGAAAACCTACTGCAGACACCATCCTTAAAGGTAAAGTGTTGGAAGTATTTTGTCTAAAGTCAGAAACAACAGAAAGACTCCCATAACCATTAAGACATGAAAAAGAAGCTATGTGAGGATTGGAAATGAAGAAATGAACTTTTATTAAAATGGAGCAGTATTTTTACCAGAGAAAATCTGTGAGCTAATGATTAGATGTGGTAAAAATAAATCTGCATGCATGCTGGCTATAAGATCAACAAACATATAAAACTCAGGTCCATTTCCACACACCAGGGATGACTTCAGAATAAGATTTAAACAAGCTGTTTCTGAAACCTTCTCATCTCTTGTAGGGAAGAGTAGTAATACTACAGTACTGAAAAGTAGCAGTACTGCAGGACTGAAGAGGAGGAGTAGTAGTACTCTTCAGTACTTTAGTCAGTAGTGCTGATTAAATGTCAAATACGGTGTCTTTCTTCCAGTGAGTGTTTTTCTGTGGAGTTTCCTGAATATTAACTTTTCATTGCTATTTTTTGCTTTTTAACTTCTTGTTTGTAAATTAGACATTTTTCTATTTCTGGAGAGTAGCAAGCACTTTAAAGTCTAAGAAGTTTCCATGTTATAGCTCTGATATACCTTTGATAAACATAAATTTTCTGCTCACCAAAAATTAGTATTATGGTGGACAGAGTGATTATTCAGTTTTTATCTAATAAGCCTTTTTAGTTTTAGAGAGACTCTGTTAGTGTAATATGTGCATCTCACCTGCCTGGCGCCCCTTTAATCTGTTTGGAAGTGTTCGTCTTTGACCTGTCGTTCCCTAGGGATTAACTGGAGGGAAGAGGACTAGTTCTGGAGTCTGGAGACAGTGTAGAGGCACCAGGGCCACAGGGCTTCTGGGAAGACCCGGTGCCGGGGCGTCTGTTGTGCAAGTTGCGTGTACTGCTCTGCAGGCAGCCAGATGACGAGTTAGAGAAGCATGGTGGCAGAAGTTGAGGTCCAGGCAGGTTGTCAGCAGTAAGGGAGCATCTAGTAGGATTTCCCTGATAGCTCAGTTGGTAAAGAATCCGCTTGCAATTCAGGAGACCTGGGTTCGATTCCTGGGTCGGGAAGATCCACTGGAGAAGGGATAGACTACCCACTCCAGTGTTCTTGGGCTTCCCCTGTGGCTCAGCTGGTAAAGAATCTACCTGCAATGCGGGAGACCTGGGTTCGATCCCTGGGTTGGAAAGATCCCCTGGATAAGGGAAAGGCTACCCACCCCAGTATTCTGGCCTGGAGAATTCCGTGGACTGTATAGTCCATGGATTCACAAAGAGTTGAACACAACTAAGCGACTTTCAGTGTTCAAGACAGCTGAGGGAGAAAATAAGTCCTGGGTCTTGGAGGCCAGTAAGGACTGAGCAGAGTTCCAAGGTGTCCCCAGCATAGGACCATGCTTGGTCAGTGGAAATCAGGACCATTTTTAGAATTGAAATGTGTGGTTAAAAGGGGTGCGTTAGCTTACTTTTCAGGTCTCAGGGCTCCTTAATTTTCTCCGTTGAGGAGAAGGGCTGACCCCATATTCTGAGGTTGGATTGAACTTAGAGCTGGGTCTTCTGCAGACTCAGTTTGAGGTTTGTGCTGTGGTCTGTGGAATGGTTCCCGTGGTTTTTCAGAGTAATGATGAATTTATTAAATCATTATTTTATTTGATTTCTTCAAGTAAGCAATTTAGGAGCTTTTATGGGGCTTCTCTTGTGGTTTAGTTGGTAAAGAATCTGCCTGCAAAGTTGGGAACCTGGGTTCCATCCCTGGTTTGGGAAGATCCTGTGGAGAAGGGAATGGCTACCCACTCTAATATTCTTACCTGGAAAATTCCAGGGACAGAGATGCCTGGCAGACTTGGAGTTGCAAAGAGTTGAACATGACTTAGAGATTAAATGCACAGCTGAGTTTTAATTCAGTTGCTCTTGTCTTTAGAAGGCTTTTTTTTTCTCTAGGCAGTTTCTAGGCACACACTTTGGGGGACATGTTATCTTTCATACCAGTAGGGAAGATGATCTTCCAACCTGTAGATACTTGCTTTGCATTGTAGGTCAAAGGTAAAACTTGTCTAAGTGCATTCTCGTGTTACAATTTTCTTAGCATGACAAGAGTTTTTAATTTAATCCTAGTCTCAGTTCAGTTTATCTGAAAGCATAAACAGGAGATCCAAGGAAATGGAATGGATCCTGCGTTTACTTTGGGAATCTTGAGGACCCTGTATATCCTTTTAAGCAGC
The DNA here is from genome assembly GCF_023699985.2 of Odocoileus virginianus. Lineage (NCBI taxonomy): Eukaryota > Metazoa > Chordata > Mammalia > Artiodactyla > Cervidae > Odocoileus > Odocoileus virginianus. Next base: position 34,457,085 of record NC_069684.1, on the reverse strand, counting down.
TTTTAATTTTTCCACACTCTATTACATTAATGGCAAACAGAATTGGCACTGTTCTTTCCTACCCTCTCTTGTCCTTTATAAATTTGGGGGAGTTTCATGGTGTTCCTTTTCCTTTTAAATTATAACTAAGAAATAACATGCAGAATCATTTCTTAGTTTACAAATGGAAACTAAGCCGATATACACATCCAGAACTAGGATTTCTTATATGGCTGACAGCCCAGCTTTTCTTTTGTTGGAGGTGGAGGTCAAGGGTGAGGGCGTAAAATGTGTTTTTCAGGATTTATCAAAAAACGTCTGGGCTGGTACAGACGTGGATACTTTTTAGTGCTCAGTATGTCTATGCAACTTTAGAAATCGCTTCTGATTAAATTTTTACATGAATTTTGCTTCACGGGCAGTGTTCCAAAGACTTGCCTCCAGTTCTGAATCAACAGACCTAAACTGAGATTTTTTAGGTGCCTGGGTGTTCGTTGGCCTCTTGATTTGAACCTTCGTGGTGTTTTTATTGTTAACAGTACATTCCTTTTGTTAAGTACCCCTGGTTGGGTTTGTGTCACTTTAGGAGATATTTTATGTCTTATTTAGGCAATTTTAGAACTTCTTATCTAAGGGAGCTTATTCTCTTTGTATAAAATCCAGTATTGTTGAGCCGCTCTGCGCCTATACTGTCCACTGTATGCCTGTGGCTGCGATGATGCTCAGTACTCCAGAACTTGGTCAGAACTGCTCATGTATCCTTTCCCCAAACATTTACAGTTTTCCACAAGAAATTTGTGGGGTTGTTTCCCTTATGTAGCTGCTACTCTGTTTCTAGGTAGATGCCAGTATTCTGTTCATTAGTCTCATGTATGGTCATGCATATCTGTGCTTTTTAATTCTGCTTCTTCATCTTGCTATTTAAAACCATAATTTCTCTCTCTCTCTTTTTTTTTTAAAGACCAAACAGAACTTGCTGTTGTCTAGACAGTGCAGGGTGTTTGTCTGCAGCCTGTGGGTGGCGGGCCGGCGAGGCCCCTGGAGTCGGCTGTCTGGGATCCCCTTTGTGCGGCCCCACTTCCCTGCACACTAGCTTGGTATGCGGGAGAAGCTGCAGTCTGTTGGCTGGGCTTTATTTACGGAAACAGCAGGGTTGAGATTGATTGCGTGGAGAGACAGTGTATGGATGAGGGAGGGTCACAGCACATGCTCAGTCCTGTCAGTGTGAGGGGGAAGTTTCTGCGTTCTGCGTGAAGGCTTAGGTCATAGCACAAGCTCAGTGCGAGCTCTGCGAGGGCTCTCAGACCGCATGTGCCTCCATTTTGAGTTGTGAGAGTAGAAAAGGGCAGAGTTTCCACAGTAAGTGGAGGTGCAGGGACACAGCTAGACTCACCAGAGCCTCTCTTAGTCATGGATGATCCGTTCAGCCCCTGCAGGTAGGCGTTCTCTCTCTGGCCTCCCCGAAGGAGTGTGATGGTTTGGGCTGCCGTCTCTCACTTCTGAGGATGTGTATGAATCATCTCATCATTCCTAGTGCATGTTTCTGAGAGCCTTGCATTCAGCCCTGGCTGGCCGTGTAGGTGGTAGTGCAGAGTGTACGATCAGAGCTGAGAGTGGGGTCTGCTCAGAGACGCATGAAGCAGATGTAGAGTGTCGTAGATCTCTGTCCTCTTCCCCTTTCCCTCACCCCTTGCTCTCTGGTGCCGATTTAAAGGGAGCCTTACTTGGTCCCTGCTGCGGGGAGCCCGTTCACCTTCGGCACCTGCAGGGCAGACCTGCAGGCTGCCAGGCTGTGTGTGGCTGGTGGGGACGCCTGGGCCCAAGAGCCGCTCTGTTTGGATGTTTTAGGGAGGGTGGTAGGTGGGCAGCTATTGGTTGCTTTGAAGGTGGGTGGAACTTGTTTTGATTGAGAGCCTGTTTGCCAGAACAAATTATAATTCTGGCGAGTTTTTCCCGAAGTCTGAAATAGTGCGTACATTTTGACATATGCAGGTTTTAGATTGTTGTTGCAACAGTATCAGCTTAAAGTGGATTTTTAAAGAAATGAATGGTTATGGCATGGTATTTTCTGTTGCTTCCAAAGGAAGCAGTCCATTCTTTCTTTTGGAGCTGGTGGAAAATTTCTTGGCAATTAAAAAAAAAAATCATATTCAGTGACATTTGTGTTAGAAATTGAGGTTCTAGGTTTTTTGTTTGTAATCTTTGTTTTTGGAAAAGATGGCATTTGTTCTCTATGTGTATTTTGTTGTGTGACTTTCGAATTCTGTAGGAAAGGAGTGACAGGAGGAGTCACTGCCTGAGAAGGTGGAAGCATTGACAAGGCCAGGCTTTGTGCTCCCTCTTTGACGGCCCTGGGCACCAGCCTTTCCTCTGAGGAGTGGTTGTCCTTTTTGTGCGTCCTGTTTGCAGACCAGGCTCAAGGCGGATGGCTCTTACTGTTGTTGACTTAGGGAGCCAGTTATAATAAGCAGATACAGGACAAGTTGAATTCTGACCCAAGTAGATAAGAACTTTTTGAATTTTATCAATTGTCCCTTTTTGTTTCTTCTCCCCTTTTTCCCTCTGATAGAAGTTGGAAAAAATTTTGAAGTGACACTTAAGTTTTTTGCCTTTGTGAGGATGACCGGAACCATAGGACAGAGAAGACTGTGCAGATGAGAGACTCCCGTAGGAACAGGAAGACTGTCCTGTTCATCGGTGATGGAGAAATTCTCCATGTGAGCTCCTCCTATGTGAGCGTGGAGCTGTGCATGGTTAATGCCTGTGTGAGGAGGCCCTGGTTTGGGTGGCAGCGTTTTAGGAAGGCTGACAGTACATTCCTGTCCACAAAAATATTATTGAGGTATAACCTGGCTCCTAGCAGTTTCACTTTGGGGTTGTGATTAAGGAGGGATGATTTAGGGTTATTGCACTTATTACCTGCCATTTTTAACTCTCTTTCCCCATTCCTTTGAGGTCTGTCATTGCTTTTGGTAATTGGGGGCCGATGGCCAGTTTGACCTTTCCCCTTCCCAGGTAGCACTGCTTCTGGGACTTGCTGTCTTTCAGTTCTCTTAGAAGCACCTCTACTCTTCTATTTGCACCTATCCTGTGAGTGTGGAGTCCCCCGTTCTTGAAACTGGAAGAGCTGGATGCCTCAGCCTTGCTGGGTGTTTCATGTGTGGGAGCCCTGCAGGACTCAAGTTTCTGCCTCATTTCAGAAAATCCACTGTTTGAATTAGGGGAACACTTATTAGGAAAACAGTTGTGGAACTGCCTTTCTGTCAATGGTTCTTTAATTCTCCTTAAACTTTTTTTACCTTTGGCAGATCAGATATGTACAGGAAGCCATAGTGGCAGCCAGACAACCTCTGTCTGGTCCTCCCACTCGGCTGGTCGCTGGTCTGCGGAGCTCGTGTGTGGACAGCTTATTAGACCACAAGGTCTTGTAGTAACTACTGGGATATGTCGGACCCTCTATTGTTAATAGTCGAATTTCTGTTTCCAGTCCACTGAAGTAAGTCATTAGAGCACTGTCTTATTTGGTATGCATTTGTACCACATGTTCCCGTCTTGGGAAAATACTTTTTATGAGATTACTTGCTGACCAGCTACCTTCTGCTCTGAGACTTGTCTGGTGGTTGTGTAGGTAAAGGTGCAAATACACAGGGAGTTGTCCCCTTGTTGGGGCTGTTGTCTCAGCCCTGGGTGGTGTGGACTTGGAAAGGAGACTGGTGAGCTGCATTGTGACTTACTGTTCCCATCCTGCTGCATATCAGGGATGCTGGTGAAGACACCATATGTTTCCAGAAGAACATGAAAGTAAAAACTCCCCCAAATATTACCATGTTACTAGCTTTTCTTGTCATCACGTCAGCATCTTGAATCAGAGTCTGAGGTTGATCCTTACATTTAAAGTGTTCCTCTGTCAGCATAAATTTTGCAGAGCCTGAGAATCTGCTTATGACAGATTCCTGCCTTTGACCACTTGCTAGACTCTGTTGTGTTAGCCTAATTAATCGAAAGACCCTGACACCTGGGACCTGATATCCACTGTGTCTGTGAATCTTCAGTTATTTGTTGGTCCTGATTCTTTTTCCTTCTAAATTAATTTTTCATTTTATATTTTGGTCATTACTGAACTAAGTTGTCCTTCAAACAGAAAAACATTCATTCTAAAGCTGTAAAACATGTCTGACAGAGTAAAAAGAGCAGATATGGGCAAAAGGGAGATTTGAAATTATGCGTGTGTTTGTGAATCTCCTCCCAAACTGATGGTCATCTGCCCTGAGCAGTTTGTGACAGGCAAGGAGTCAGGTTCTTGAATATATCTTTAAAGCAAATCTGAAAGAAAATGAATTGAATCTCTTTATGCTCTGTGAAACTTTGGATTTAAACTAAAACAGTTCATTTTAATTCAGTTGGGATAATTAGACTTTCTATCAGAGTTCTCTGAACTGTATGTTTGTTTGTGACTCTTTGATTAATTGTCTTCCTTACTGGACTGTAGAGTGCCTGAGATGGGCCTCTGGCATGAATATGCTGCATTAAATGAGTGGCATCTGTGGTAAGAGAGAAAACTCCATCTGGAGCTGAATGATATGGTTCAGATTCTACTTAGTAAGTGACATTTGTTAAACTGAACTTCTGTTTTCTCATGGGTGGTGGGGGTAAATATTCCTCACAGTTGTTATAAAGATTGGAAGCAAGCCATATGAAAGTGTCTGACACATAATTGCTCAGTGTATTTTTGTTATTAATTCAAAGTTCGAGTCTCCAATCTTAGGTAGGTATGGTTAGCTTAACAACATCTGTAGTTGTTGGTCAGCATGTTCGATTAAGACCATCTTAGGAATTGTGTTAGCAATTATGGTAATTAAATTAATGACCAATATGTTTGGCCAGGCTCTTTAGGTGTTAATGTTTTCCTTCATACTTCTTAAAGTTTTAAAGAAAGGCTTTACTTTCATACCATGTAGCATTTGGTGCATGCAGTATTAAACATTGTTCTTTTCTTACCAATTTCTGTAATGAGGAGGGAGGAGTGTGTGTAGGCTAATACTTGTGTCGTCACCATAGCTGCCAACACTGTTGCCTCTCCCTCCCCATATTCACACCACTACAGTGACTAGGAACAGGTGATGGTCCTTTTCTAAAAAATAGCATTTTCGAGAGACTTCCCAGGAGGAACAGAGAGACGTTCAGATGTGTGTCGTAGACACACTTTCTTTGGTCCAAAGTCTCTCTTTTTCTGGGGACACTCTGTTCCTATGTATTATAGTTTGATATCAGTATATGGAAAGCCAGCACCATTTTTGGTCAGGAAATAGACTTAATCTTTGAATACTGCTCATTAAAAATTATGGTGGGATTTTAAAATAAAGTTGTTTTCTGAACTGCCGTGTGTGTGTTGTGTGTGTGTGTATCTGTGTGTATGTGTTGGGTGTGTGTTGAATGTGGTCCTTACATCTGTTTCCTTCACATCGTCACAGCAGGTGATGACAGTAAAACCCACAAGGAGCCTGAGGTAGGGTGGAGTCACATGCTGTGGACAGATATGCTGCCTGGTGGGGGTTGGGGGGTGGATCAGACAAATAAGAACTTTAGACAGTGGAACAAGGTCTTGGTGGTGATTTGAAACTAGATCCTTTCTCACTCATTTTTTTTTTCCTTTAATCTAAGTTTATTCCATTAAAAAAAAACTGATACTATTCTGGGATTATGTTTTTCCCATTTCTTAGTATTCTGATCCTCCCCCTCCCCCCCAGACTTTAAACTTTTTACTTTGTGTTGGGGTATAACTGATGAACAATGTTGAGGTAAGTTTCAGATGTGCAGCGAAAGGACTCAGCTCTACCTATATATGTTATCCATTCTTCCCCAAACTCCCCGCCCATCCAGCCTACTACCCAACATTTGAGTAGAGTTTCCTATGCTATACAGTGGATCCTTACTGGTTATCCATTTTGAACGTAGCACTGTCTCACGTGTTATTTTAAAAAAATTTTTTATCAGTGTTTTCCTGATATTCATATTATTGTGTGGAGGCCATATTTACTGCATCTTGTTGTCAGCATGGAAATTCTTATTCCTTTAGCCAGTGACTAAATTCTTGGTTCTAAATTTTAAATTATATTTAGGGGGAATCTATTAAAAAAGAGCACCTTTATCTCCTCCACCTTGGTTTCTTCTGTTCAGCTAGAAGGCTGGGATCAGGGGGCCTCTTAGGAAGCTTCCATCAGAGAAAATTTCAAATATTATGATTCTGGATTTTAATGAATTCCTGTCTTGACCTTTGCATTTGTGTATGGATTTGAAATGTTAACTCTTCCAAATGTTGACTAATTTACTTTGAATGAATCCTGATTTTTGTTCTTTCTGGAAAGTTTATCAAGCCTTAGATTAATTTGCTTCGGAAGGGAGTATATTCTCACACATGAATTTTAACTTTCAATGAAGCACTGAGTTGCTATTTAGTGGCTAAATGAGGGGCTCCTCTAGTGGCTCAGATAGTAAAGAATCTGCCTATAATGCAAGAGACCCAGGTTCGATCCCTGGGTCAGGAATATCCCCTGCAGAAGGAAATGGCTACCCACTCCGGTATTCTTGCCTGGAGAATCCTATGGACAGAGAAGTCTGGTGGACTGTATAGTCCATGGGGTCGCAAAAAGTCAAAACACAACTGAACAGCTAACACTTTCACTTTCATGGCTAAATGCTAGTTGAGTTAAAATATTGGAGTCATTTATTAAAATAAAATTTTAATTTTATATACATATTTAATAAAGTTTTATTTAATAAAATTTCTAATAAAACGAAATTTAGTGAGTGCCAAAGGCTCTGGGAAGTAGTAGTTGAGCTAAAATCAGACTTGGTTCCTACCCACATGGTGCTTTCAGTCAGGATACCCATCAAGAGAAATAATTACACAAGTGAAATATAAAATCCTGACTGTGACAGAGACTGAAGGAGAGGTCAGTGATGCTTTGGGAACCCCTAATAAAGGAACTGCCTCCCTTTCTCACTCTTGCCAGTGCTTGCAGCTAATAATAGTCCTGACTCCTGTGTGACAGACATGTATCAACTTCTTTTCATGGATCATCTTTCGTTTTCATAGCAGGCTTGCAAAGTAGCCTTTATGAATTTGATTTCATAGATGGGCTCAGAGAGATTGAATTGTGTCCTCAAGGTTACACTTAGAGCTGACAGAACCTTGATAGTGAAATTTCAGTCCAGCTTTGTTTGACTCTGAAGTCTATGCTCCCCTCTGCACTCAGGCATCTGGACTCAGGTGCTCAAATCACGGGGCATCCTGGGGACATGCAGAGCACAATGATTTTACTCAGGTTTTTGGATCTTACACTGAATGGTAATATGTCATGGAGTAGAATATAAATGAAGGTGAAAGAGGAGACTGAAAAAAGATGGAAAGCAGTGACAAACCTAGACAGTGTATTAAGAAGCAGACATCACTTTGCCGAAAAAGGTCTGTCTAGTCAAAGCTATGGTTTTTTCAGTAGTTGTGTACAGATGTGAGAGTTGGACATAAAGAAGACTGAGCACTGAAGAACTGATGTTTTCAAATCGTGGTGCTGGAGAAGACTCTTGAGAGTCTCTGGACTGCAGGGAGATCCAACCAGTCAATCCTAAAGGAAATCCACCCTGAATATTCATTGGAAGGATTGATACTGAAGCTGAAGCTCCAATACTTTGGCCATCTGATGTGAAGAGCCGACTCATTGGAACAGATCCTGATGCTGGGAAAGATCGAGGGTAGAAGGAGAAGGGATTGGTAGAGGATGAGATGGTTGGATGGTATCATCAACACAATGGACATGAGTTTGAGCAAACTCTGAGAGATGGTGAAGGACGGGGAAACTTGGCGTGCTGCAGTCCTTGGGGCAGCAAAGAGTCAGACATGTAGAAAGTGAACAACAACAAAAACAACAAGAAGAATATAAAATATACATTTTTTTTTAAAGAAACTATGTCAGACTTCAAAGAAATTTCAGACTTACTGGAAAGACTGCTTTAGAAATATGCATTCATGCTGAAGCAATCTGAGACACCCAGCATGCTGTTGTAGTCTTCCTTCTTATCAGTCCTTTTTCACTCCTGCCCACCACCTTTCTGAGAAGAAGTGATTCTGGTAAATTGTCTTTTGATTTCCTAAAATTTGATGTATTTCATCATGGACTTGTAGCCTATCTCTGTAGTCACCTTCTGAATGAGCTAGTAGCTAGAGATTCTGTTGTCTTTCTTCTGTTGATTTCATGTCAGTCTTACTGTTCAGCTTGACACCCTCCAGAAAAGATGAGAATGATCTACTGTCTGAAGTGTTCTGATCTGAAGAACGGATGAAGGAAGATGGCACTGTGATTTCATTCCTTCACAGCACCAGCCACAGAGCAGGGTCTGACTTGAGAGTTACTGGTCCCAGCTTTTGGGGAATGTGCCAGGGGGCGGCTGTGCATTATATTCTGGGTTTGGATTGTGATGGAAAGTAGCCGCACAGGCTGCCTGTCTAAGGCCTCTCTTCTACCAGCTTGTGTCTTCTCCCCAGGACCCCAGGTCCTTGTCCCTCTTCTTTCCCCGTAGATGCAGACTCTTGTCTTAAGCAGTCATCATGATCACATAGAGATATTTGGGGATCTTAAGCAAACATTCACAGACCTTGGCCTTCCTCACACCGTCCCTCTTTTGGGGGGAAGGCGTGGTGTTGTCCCGGCAGCTCTTTTTTTTACAGCCGGCGTGCTCTTCTCAAGGAGCTTCCTGCATCTGGCCAGGCACCCCCGCCTCATCTCCTCTGCATAGATGCTTCTCCCTGTTTGATATTCAGTCGCAGGCTCCCTGCTCCTTTCTGTCCATTCCCTGTTTACTTCTTAGACTAAAATGTTTCCATGGTAACAGGTTACTTTTCAAAGGGAACATCTTGTCATTTTATTTAATCCACTGCAGCTGAAGAGGACTGAAATATTAAGTTGTAGTTGCCATGGACACTGCTTTGTCACATCAGTTTCTTTTGTGTCAGATTTCATATACAATGAATTTCTTTCTATTTTTTTAAACTCAAGGACTAAACACAATGACTTACCATTATTGTTGTAATTTGGCTTCTGGGACTATTTTTTCATATTCCAGAGAAAACATGTGTAGAATAATGGGAATTAAACTCAGCTGTTTTGAAATATGTATATTATTTACATTAGTGGTGCAGAGAAATACTTTCTTTCTGGTGAGGATGGTGAATTTTTTTTTTTTTATTTTAGTAGTCTGCTTCACAGCTAAGTATGTCTCAAAAAGGATGACCCCACACCAGACATCTCTAGTAAATACAAAGAAAAAAAGGAATATGAATTTCATTGCTTATTAACTATGGCATTATTTCTTCAGTAATTTTTTCAGCTGTTTGCAGTATATTTTTTAAAATTTATTTTTAAAATATTTATTTATGTGGCTGCAGTGGATCTTAGCTGTGGCATGTGTAATATAGTTCCCTAACAAGGGATCGAACCTGGGCTGCCTGCATTGAGAATGCAGTCTTAGCCACTGGACCACCAGGAAAGACCCTCTACTTTTTCTTCTGAGGGACTCTGTCTGTCATTTGTTCAACTTTTTCATGTCTGGCTTTCTTTCTTATCCATAGTCTATCTGTGATGCACCATTCGGTTAACCTTTTGTTTTAAAACAACTTTTAATTTTTTAATTTTACAGGAAAAGTGTTCCCATGTACCTTTCACTCACATCCCCAGTGGGTATGTATAGAGCTCTAGTGCAGCATCAGAACCCAGACCTGGGATGTTGGTACAGGGTGTGTATAGTTCTGTCACATCTTACTGAAGGTGTAGCTTGGTGTCACCACAGTCCTAATCAGGATCTGTTCTGTCATCACAAGGATTCCACTCCTTCCTTTCTCCTCCCACCATTCCCGACACCTGGCAACTATCTCTATTTTGCCATTTTGACATGTTATGTAAGTTGACCTTGAACTTTGATGGATTTTTCTCTTTTAACATGATTTGTAGATTTAAGAAACGCTTTTTGATATTTTGTCTTACTTTGATACTGGAAATGAACATAGAATTGAAGTATGGAAAGTGCTATGTCTTCTCATAGTAATTCTGTTTATAATTAGTTGTGTAATATTGGTTCAGTAACTTAATCACTCTGCATATGGAATGTGTAGCTCTGACTTTGTAATCAGCTAAATTTGAATTTGAATCCTGGTTTTTCCAACCTGTTAGCTGTGTAATCATGGTCAATTTATAAACTCTCTTAGCTTCAGTTTCCTTATCTGGACAGGTAGTAATAACACCTACTGTACAAGGTCATCATCCGTAAGGTTAGATAAGACAATGTCTGAAATTTGCTGAGCTCAAAATTCCTGGTACATTGAAAGTGTTCTTGTTTGTTACTTTCTTTACTGATGTTACAATTGCTACCATTACTATTATCTATTAAGTCAGGATACTGCCTTATAGAGTTGTCAAGGAATAATGAAATAATGTATACCTGGCATTGTTGTGTTTGTTTAGTCTCTAAGTTGTGTCTGACTATTTGTGACCCGATGGACTGTAGCCCTCTAGGCTCCCCTGTCCATGGGATTTCCCAGCCAAGAATACTGGAGTGGGTTGCCATTTCTTTCTCCAGGGGAATCATCCCATCCCTGGGATCAAACCCACATTCTTGTGCATTGGTAGGTGGATTTTTTACCACTGAGCCACCAGGAAAGCCTATGCCTGGCATAGGGAGCACTTAGTAAGTAGTAACTAATATTATTATTTCTCTTGTATTTGTCATCCAACTGTGTTGTTCAGTCACCCGGTCGCGTCCGACTCTTTGTGACCCCATGGACTGTAGCGTACCAGGCCTCTTTGTCCCTCACCATTTCCTGAAGTTTGCCTAAGTTTATGTGCATTGCATCGGTGATGCCATCCAGTCATCTCATCCTCTGACTCTTCTCCTACTACCCTCAATCTTTCCCAACATCAGGGACTTTTTCCAGTGAGTCACCTGTTCTCATCAGATGACCAAAATACTGGAGTTTCAGCTTCAGCAGCAGTTCCTCAAATGAGTATTCGTTCATTTAATGGCTTGCCTTGAAAAACAAACTGAGATAATTCTCTTATTTTTGAGGTTGTACCCAAATACTGCATTTCAGACTCTCTTGTTGATTATGAGGGCTGCTCCATTTCTTCTATGGAATTCTTAAACCCACAGTAGTAGATAAGATGGTCATCTGAATTAAATTCCCCCATTCCCATCCATTTTAGTCTACTGATTCCTAAGATGTCAGTGTTTATTCTTACCATCTCCTGCTTGACCACTTCCCGTTTACCTTGATTCATGGACCTAACATTCCAGGTTCCTATCCAATACTGTTCTTTGCAGCATTGGATCTTATTTTCATCATCAGCGCATCCACAACTGAGCATTGTTGCCACTTTGGCCTAGCCGCTTCATTCTTTCTGGGCTATTAGTAGTTCTCCTCTGCTCTTCCCCAGTAGCATCTTGGACACCTTTAGACCTGGGGGACTCATCTTTCGGTGTCATATCTTTTTGTCCTTTTATACAGTTCATGAGGGTCTCACAGTAAGTATACTGGAATGGTTTGCTAGTCCCTCCTCCAGTGAACCACGTTTTGTCAGAATTCTCCACTGTGACCTGTTCATCGTGGGTGGCCCTACACAGCATGGCCCATATCTTCATTGAGTTATCAAGCCCTTTTTCCATGACAAAGCAGTGATCTGTGAAAGGGTATACAAGTATAAGTTACCTAAATTTATGGTAATATGAGGGGGAAACCCTGAGGCAAGGATAAAGATGTACATCGATGTGTCTTGCATTATCCTGGGATATGACTTCCATCTTTGGTTTCTTATTGCATGTGTAGTATCCATCACCTACGTGTGAGATTTACTACTTATATATTAGCTATTGTTACTTACTGAAGGATTAACCTGTCATTTTCTCCATTAGGGCCCTTTTGAGATTTAGCCGCCAGCATATTTTTAAGAATTTATCCCAGTGAACATTCACTAGACAGTGTTGTTGTTCTTGTTGATCAGTTGTTCAGTCTCTAAGTCATACTGACTCTTCGTAACCCCATGGACTGCAGCCTGCCAAACTCCTCTGTCAAGCACCATCTCCTGGAGTTTTCTCAGGTTCATGTCCATTGAGTCATGATGCTATCTAACCATCTCATTCTCTGCCAGCCCCCTCTGCTTAAGCCTTCAATCTTTCCAGTGTCAGGGTGTTTTCCAGTGAGTTGGCTCTTCTCATCTGGTGGCCAAAGTATTGGAGCTTCAGCTTCATCATCAGTCCTTCCAATGAATATTCAGGGTTGATCTCCTTGGAATCCAGGAGATTATCAAGAGCCTTGTCCAGCACCCTAGTTCAGAAGCATCTGTTGTTCTACACTCAGGTTAATCCCAGTCCCCATGACCTCAGAAAGTGGCTGCAGACTTTGCTTTGTTTTCCATTAATGTGGATGCAGCGTCCATTCTCTTCCTGTGAATTTCTCTGTGTAACAGTGTCAGAGTTCTAAATCAAGTTATATGCGTGAACATCTCTTTTCTTCAACAAAAGTATAATATTTCACATTGATGGGCTGGAGTGAAGAAGTGTAAGTGAACAGGGTAACAGGTAATACAAAATAGGAAACAACTCAGTCTTCGTAATTAGTTAGCCCCCAGAATTTTCTGAATTTCATAATGTATGATATGAATAACAGTTCCTCTCAAAGCTGGTTTGTGGGCCTCATTATTACTTTTATCAGATCCTGCCCTTGAGCTCCTTATGATGAAATGGGAAGCAACATGAAAGACCAGAAGGTGCATACCAGAGGACTCGGTTTGTTTGTTTCAGTCCAAAACTTAACTAGCCACTTCTTTCATGGAACACCATTTTTATTTGAAAGAATAACTGATAGACTGTGGATACTCCCTTGGGTACTTGGTGGACATTTTCTTGATCATGATCTTGGTGAACCTGCCATTTTAAGGAAAACAGCTCTTTTCCCAATGTGAGATTGGAGCTTTCAAGTAATAAATAGAATTTAGAAAAAGTTTTACCCACCACTCTGAGCTTAACAGCTTCTATAAATTAACAGACTTTTCTTACAAGATGTATGGTAATACTAATAAATGTGATTTAAAAAAAAACTATTAATATTTGGAAGATCTGCAAACCTTTTTGTTGTTCAGTCGCTAAGTTGTGTTTGACTGTTCGCGACCTCATGGACTGCAGCACACTAGGCTTCCCTGTCCTTCACTGTCTCCCAGAGATTGCGCAAACTCATGTCTGTTGAGTCCATGGTACTATCCAACCATCTCATCCTCACCCTTCTCTTGCCCGCAGTCATTCCCAGTATTAGGCTCTTTTCCAGTGAGTCAGCTCTTTGCATCAGTTGGCAAAAGTATTGGAGCTTCTTGACCGACTATTTTCGATCTTAACAAATGTATGACAAGATCATGAGTGGAAAATCCATTCAAAAACCAATAAGATTTTAATGTACAAAAGTCAAAAAAATCATTAATAAGGTAACAGTCTCATGTTGAGTTTTGGTGTAGTATCAAAAAGAATATACGTAATTGTCAAAAAGATTAGTCAGATTGTCTTTCCTTTCTTAGTTATGTATCTGCGTGAGATTAGTTTTATTTTTTTTTCATATACTTTAATCAGAAGAACTCATTGCAGCAGACTGAATGTGGAAACAGATACAAGAATCTAGCTGTCTCCTATTATGTCAGATCTTAAGGAGATTTGTGAGAATATAAAACAGTGCTTCTATTTTCATTGGTTTTTTGTTTAAATAAAATTGTTTTTCATAAGAATGTGTTATAAGTCTGTTATTACACTAAAATAAATAAGTAAATATTTTGAAATTTTTCAAAAATATAGCTTCCTTAAGACTTCAATAACTTTAGAATGTAAAGGTTACCTAAAACCAGAAAGTTTGAGATTTGCTGTATTAAGTAAAAGGAAAAATGTAGTAGTCAGCATAAGATAACTGAATGTTTTGTACATGCTGTTGATATTGTATTTAAATAATTCTGGTGATTTTTATCAAGTTGTGCATTCTAGCAGTGTAGAATACTCATGTAATCAGGGAATTTCCCATTTGCCTTGAATGAGTAGTAATGCCAGACAGGTACTGTATTCGATACTGGGAGAATATAGAAAAGGGATGAAATCTCAGTTTCTGTACTAGACAGTTCCAGAATGGGTGGAGGTAGATGTCCATTACTCATGGCAAAATGTCACCTGCTGGCACGAGGTGGGGACCTCAGAAGGAGCAGTCGGGCAGGGAGCTGGCAGCCGAGGACCTTTGAACACAGAGCTTGGCTGCTGTTGGGAGAAGGAAGGGCTGAGATGTTCCGGGGATTCCAGATCTAGCTGAATACTGGCAGTTTCCCAGGAGGAAGCCTACTTTTTCTCTTCATTTTAGTTCATATTCTGACAGTTTTTGTGTTAGATGCATCCAGTTTTCTTTAATAAGGTATATCACTATCTACCTTTTTCTCTTGGAATTAAAAATATTTCTGCAATGTATTCTCTATCTGTGAGTTCCTGGAGATGGTAGGCTTATGCCATTGTCTTGTCTGTTTACCTTGGATCCTAATCTTGCTCAAATACAACTTTGTTGTATCTCTTGCTGGGAATCCCTAATGTTTAAAAATTGCATGTTATAAATACCTTTTTGTAAAAATTGATTTTTAATTTTAAAGGATTCTTTGCTTTATTTTGTGCTTTTTGGTCTGCTTATTAATAAGTACCCTTCGTTGACATAAAAGAGAGAAATAGATTTCTCATTTTGGCTCCTAAGAGACCCCAACATTTTTTTTCTCACTTGTGTCATTATTAGCAGTATTAACAATTATTAGTCTCCTATTTTTATACAAATAAGTGGGACATAAGGAGTTATTTATGAAGTATTTGTGGGGTTTTAGTATTGGGGATTTCTTCAGTAGCTCAGCTGGTAAAGAATCCGCCTGCAATGCAGGGGACCCTGGTTCAATTCCTGGGTTGCAAAGATCCACTGGAGAAGGGATAGCTACCCACTGCAGTATTCATGGGCTTCCCTGGTGGCTGAGACGGTAAAGAATCCGCCGGCAATGTGGGAGACCTAGATTCGATCCCTGGGTTGAGAAGATTCCCTGGAGAAAGAAACAGCTACCCACTCCAGTATTCTGGCCTGAAGAATTCCATGGACTGAGAAGCCTGATAGGCTATCATCCATGGGGTTGCAAAGAGTCAGACTTGACTGAGCGACTTTCAGTTATTATGACACAGTTTTTGTTTTTTTTTTTTCTTTAAGATTTTTGGTGTAGACCATTTTTAAAGTCTTTATTGAACTTGTTACAATGTTGCTTCTGTTCTATGCTTTGTTTTTTTAGCTGTGAGGCATGTGGGATCTTAGCCCCCTGACCAGGGATCCAGGCTACAACCCCTGTGTTGGAAGGCAAAGTCTTAACTGCTGGACTGCCAGGGAAGTCCCTGTGGCACAGTTTTGAGCTAAATATAATACTGGATTATTAAAATACTAAAAGAAACAAGCAAAACCCCCGCCTTTGAAATAAAAATGAACCAGAATTATTTGTCCTGAAATTATCCAGGACTTAGCAGTGTGTGGCAGTGATGGGAAGATGCTTCCATAACCAACCACTTGAGAACCCTGGCCCAACATAGACCTTCTAGCAGAACCTGAAAGTTGAGCTGTGGGATACGCGTTGCTAGGCTGGCTGTGGCTGAAATTTTCTGAGATGATACATTTGGGCCAGACCTATTTCTAGGCAGGCAAGTCTTTGAAAAGTATTTAGAAATAGAGGAGAGAGCTTTTGGCAACGAATTTTTGCTTTTAGCTAGTTACAGAACAGAACTGGTGGGTAACACTGACTGCTTTTTTTTTTTTTAAGAAGTACTCAGATTAAAATAGCCTCATGGCCTGTGTGGCTCCTCTACATGCTTCCTAAAACAGCTGTTCGTGATCCTACGTAAAACCCCTGGGACGTCAGCTCTGCATCTCGGGTGGCTAGTAAGTTGAAGGCAGCCTGTCATGCAAGCCTTTCTCCCACCCCTGCCTCTGTCCCTGTTTTTCAGTTTCCTGCCTCAGCGGGGTTTTGGTCCCACTTGGGAATCCGCCTCTGCCCTGATTTTGGGCTCCTCATCTGCTTTAGGACTCGCTGGAACTTCCCCCCTTCCTGAAGCCTGCCTAATTCTGATCACTCCCCTGAGCATTTCTCCCGTTCTCCTAAAATGAATTGGGCTTATGAACATATTGATTGGACCTGTTCTGGTGTCTGGGGCACACCTGCTGCCTCCCTAGCTAGATGGATTGTGGATTGTGATGATCTTAAGGATCAGACCACTTTGTTTTTGTTGGTCTTCTCTCTGGCTTTGTCATACTTGCTGTCCTCTTTGCCAAAATAAGACTTCATGAGAAAAATTGTCAGGTTGAAGGAAGTGCTGGACCTGAAAGAAATAAGAGTTTTTCTGAAATTCATTTTATAGCTTCAAAGCCAATGGGGTGTGTGTGTGTGTGCACGCGCGTGCAGGAGTGGTGGGGGTATCAGATTCATGGGAGAAAAGCCAGAGACTGGGCTTGCTTTTTGGTCTTGGCTGCTCTGCTCTTCAGCTTAGTCCAAGTCAGCAGATAGTCATTGAGCAGCTCTTGTTGCAGAAAAGCCTTCTCTGCCCAATAATGAAAACTCACAGGTGACTGTAAGACTCAGTTAGGATGTATCACTGGGCAGGGAGAGGGTTTCCCTGAGAGAGTCAACAGATGGCCAGGGTCAACAGGGTCACGGAGCTCTGGGAGGCGGGGTCTGCATTTCTTCACCCACAGTATATACGTGTTGCATGTCCTGTGCAGGGCCTGGCATGAATAGACCTTCAGTGAATGTTTCCAGGAGTGGAAAGGGGAAGATACCCCACACTTTTAAGATGTGTGAGGTGACATGGGAGGAGATAAAGAAAGGTTTTGGTGTAATGCTGGTTTTCTGAAGGAGCCTGGGCCGTTTGGGTTTGGCACCAGGGAGGGTGAGTGCAGCAGGTGCAGTGAGAATGTCATAGGAAGAAGACGGTCCTTCACCTCCTGGACCTGTTGGGCTCACCCCCGCACATCCCTGGACATCTCTGCTCCACTTCACTTTGTTAAGAAGGCCTATTCTGACTGCCCTGTACAAGGAACTGTAAAAGCTCATTCTTCACCACCCCTTTAGTTCTATGACCCATATTAGCACCTGACCTATTATTTGTTCTTTTGCTTTTTAATCCAAATGAGAATGAAAATTCCCATAAGCCAGGAATATTATTTTCATTACTTTATCCCCGGTACCCAGGACAGTTCCTGTCTTGCAGTAGGTACTTAATATTTGTTGAATGAGAGAATGAATGAATGACCCAGTGTGTACACTAGGAATCATAAAATATCTTGTTTATATTTTAATTAAATTTATAGTAGGGCACCCTGAAATATTTTGAAAAGAAGACACATATATTGCGATTTGTACTATAGGAATGTCCATCTCTCTGTGGGATGAAAGAAGGATGATATAGATACTCAAGGCAGGAAGCTGTAGTAAGAGGGCTTTTAGAAGAAAAAGGTTGCATGTGGGGTTGGGGCGGAAGTGTATATGTGCAGGCAACATTACAAATAGTGGGGAAGCTAATTCTTCCTGCGTTATGCCTCTTGAAAACATGTGCTTTTTTATGTCAGAACTGTGCTCTGCTAACCTGATGTGCTCTTTTCATGACAGGAGGCTGAACAGTACCCAGGGCGAAATTCGTGTTGGTCCTAGCCATCAGGTAAAGTGAATTTTAGTAACTTCTTTAATAGGTTTTTATTTCTTATTATTCAGCTGGTCCTTTATTCTGTTGAGTAGCAACTTAGAACTGTTTTTATGCTATTTGGAATTTTATATAAATGCAGAGATTTATTTTTTAAAGACTACCACATACCTTAAAAAAATTATGGTAAAGTATATACAATCTAAAATTAACCATTCTGACCACTTTAAAGTGAATGGTTCAGTGCCCATAAGTATCTTCACATCGTTGTGCAGCCAATCCCCAGAACCTATTCAGCTTCCCAATCTGAAACTCGGTTCCCATGAAACAGTAACTCTTCATTCTCCCCTCCCCTCATTCCCTGGCCACCTCCCTTATCCTTACTGTGTCCACAAATCTGACAGCTATTAGATACCGTATCTCAGTGGAATCAGCCAGCATCAGCCCTCCTGTGTCTGGCTTGTTTTCTTAGCATAAGGTCTTCAGGGAGCGCCCACATTGTAGCATATGTCAGAATTTGATTTCTTTTTATGGCTGAATTATTCATTGTATATATGGTTGTTAATCTGTCAGTGAACATTTGGTCACTGTGGGCTTCCCTGGTGACTCAGCTGATAAAGAATTCGCCTGCAGTGCAGGAGACCTGGGTTCACTCCCTGGGTTGGGGAGATCCCCTGGAGAAGGGAAAGGCTACCCACTCCAGTATTCTGGCCGGAGAATTCCATGGACTGTAGTCCATGGGGTCACAAAGAGTTGGACACGACTGAGTAACTTTCATTTCACTTCATGCTTTCATTTAGCTTTTAAAAAACCCCATTTCCTTCAGAAAAGTCAAAGTGATTAAGATGTTTGTCAGCCATAAGCTTGTTGTGTCATGACCTGTGTTATTCCATATTTTATTGAGCTTACTAAGACTCTGCTGTTCTGTTTGTCATCTTTTTTTTTTTTAATTTTTTTTTTTTCTCTGTCTGTCATCTTGTCTTTTGATCTCTATATCAGGTAGGATGCTTTGACAGATAGGGCCAGAACACTCTGGCTGAACATGGCTGTTCATGGTCTCACATATCATCACGTCTGGTCAGAGAG
Source organism: Odocoileus virginianus (assembly GCF_023699985.2). Taxonomy (NCBI): domain Eukaryota; kingdom Metazoa; phylum Chordata; class Mammalia; order Artiodactyla; family Cervidae; genus Odocoileus; species Odocoileus virginianus. Next base: position 34,438,251 of record NC_069684.1, on the reverse strand, counting down.
GACCAGGCTCCACTCTGCTCCTCTCCAGTTGTTGTGATTTGGTGTTCAGCTATACCCATGGCTGCCTTCTTCCTTAGGCCAGAAGCTGGACTTGATTCTAAGATATACTTCTTCTGTTCACATTATCTCTGATATCAAGCTTCATTGTACATCCTGCGGTGTGATTATAATTTAATTGGTAGCATTTCTTCTTTCTGAATGCATTTAATAGTGGTTCTTACAGTGAATGAAAATGCAGCAAATGTTGAGAGGAGGGAAGGGATACACACCGCTCTTCTTTCCCCTTAGAAGAAGGAAGATTTTCCTGGAAGGTCTCCATTAGTTCCCACATGTCATTGCCATGGGTGGGTCATGTGCCTATATCTAGACTTGGGAAAATTGTTGTATTTTAGCATGACTGGCTTGCCCCTTGAGTTGAAATGGATGTTGATATTGAGCCATGGTAGCCATTACATCCTAGAGACATGATATGGTGTCACGTGAAGAGGCAAGAAGAGTTACTAACTGGAGGAGGGAGAAGGGGAGATGGGAGATGGTAGAGCTGAAGGATCATCATCAGTAGGAGATGGAGGGCAAGCTGCAATGTCACTCACACCTGCCATCGATGGCTCTTGTTCCTTGCTGGAACCAGATGCATGTTCTCATCTTTGAAAGTCTGCCGCTGGAAGATTCATATGTAGGGGACTTTCTGTATGTAGATTCACTGTCTAATTGTACTTGTTACTTAGGTTCACACTTTAAGATGGTGATATGCTAATCCTGTCATCCCTTCCTTTATTGGCTGATCAACTTTTCTCTTATCAATTTTTGATTCCCTGAAACACATAAGAAAGGCAGGATATATGCTTGAATCTTTCCCTCTTTTTACCAGTTGGTTCTCTAACAACTTCCAGTAGTCATCAATGGGTTTAAAATTACTCACATGCTAATCAGATGTTATTCTTACTGATGAGATTAAATTATCCATTTGGGGGCTAGTAGGTGCCTTTTCCTGCTGTCTTCTGTGTCCTTTTCACTGGACCCCCATGATCTTTGGTTTAGAGTATATTACTTAGTATGACATGGTTTTTTTTTTGTCTCCTTGTATATGTTCTCTGCCCTAGATCTAGAACTAAACTTTTGTAATGATCCCTCATTGTTTTAGTATAGGGCTTCCCTGCTGGCTCAGATGGTAAAGAATCTGCCAATAATGCAGGAGACCTGGCTTTGTTCCCTGGGTTGGTTAGTGGAAAGTGACATTTTTTGGTTGGCTGCTACCCTGTTCATTATTACTGGGATAGATACTGTTTTCAGGCCGTTTCAGAACAGATTAGGAAATATGCTTCCCCCTCACCCCTTTTCTTTTATCCTTAATTTATTTATGTTTTAGAGATAAAATATATCATGGTCTCTTTCTAATATTAATTCAACATCTAGGCCTTATATTTAATCTTATAGGTGAAATGTTCTATCATCCATATCTGTATCTTTTCCCCATGTCAGAAAACCAATTTTTAAATGACATCAAAATAATTATTCATTTGCTTTAGTCCTGTAATACTTACATAGCAGCTTAGAATAATGGTACTCACACTGCTATAAACAATATGATTATTGGAAACAGCTTAGCATTCAGTTTTTATTTTGGCCTTAGAATGTATTCCACTAAGGCTCTTTAGGCAAATTAGAATGTTTTAATGTTACCTGAAATGATTCCTCAGTTCAGTTCAGTCGCGTCCGACTCTTTGCAACCCCATGGACTGTAGCACGCCAGGCCTCCCTGTCCATCACCAACTCCCTGAGCTTGCTCAAACTCATGTCCATCAAGGCGGTGATGCCATCCAACCATCTCATCCTCTGTCATCCCCTTCTCCTGCCAGGATCTTTCCTAGCATTAGGATCTTTTCCAGTGACTCGGCAGTTCACATCAGATGGCTGAAGTATTAGAGCTTCAGCTTCAGCATCAATTCTTTCAGTAAATATTCAGGACTGATTTCTTTTAAGATTGACTGGTTTGATATTCTTGCAGTTCAAGAGACTCTCAAGAGTCTTCTCCAACACCACCGTTCAAAAGCATCAATTCTTCAGTGCTCAGCCTTCTTTATGGTCCAACTCTCACATCCATACATGCATGACTACTGAAAAAACCATAGCTTTGACTCCTACTGTCGGCAGAGTAATGTCTCTGGTTTTTAATATGCTGTCTAGGTTTGTCATAGCTTTTCTTCCAAGGAGCAAGCGTCTTTTCATTCCATGGCTGCAGTCACCATCTGCAGTGCTTTTGTAGCCCAAGAAAATAAAGTCTGTCAACTGTTTCCACTGATTCTTGGAGAGGAGCAAACTCAAAACTTAGTTAGGTAGGTTTATTTTTGATTTTGCTTTACAGTTTTTAGGGAATTGTTCTTTAAACTTGTTTTTGTAATTATGTAAAATACATGGCTCCAAAGTCAAACATGCAGATGAATTATGTTCAGAAAGTTCACCTTTCCCTGTCTCCTCTTTTCCTGTTCCCTCCCTCCCTGATAGATAATTGTTAGTGTTTAAAAGTTTTGATTTATCATTATTTGTATTCCCCCCCACCCCGTGTTCTTAGATAAATGGTAGTATAACATAAACACTTCCGCCACCTTTCTTTTACCTTCTGACACTCTATCCTGGCATTCCCTCGACCACAGTATGCAAAGCCCCTCCTCATTCTCTTCTGCCACCTCCTGGGAGCCCTTGGCATGGGAGAAACAGCTTTTCTTCCAGGCCCCATCATCTGGAATTTGTGCTGTTTCTAGTCATTTCTGTTACAAGTAATGCTGTGATGAACAGGTTATGCATGGAAATTTATATTTTGCCCAGTTGTCTTTGGGATATTATATTATCCCCAGAAGGGGGAATAGCTGGCTTAGAGGGCACATATAATTCTAAGACTATTACAGCGTTCCCCTGCATAGAGACTGGACCATTTTGTGTTCATGGTGACACGTGCCAACACATGGCCTCGTGTGTCATCACAGTTTGGCACTGTGTTGGTCTGATAGTTCAGCAATGGTATCTTGGTGTCATTAATTTGCATTTCTCTTGTCAGCACAGTTGGCCATCTTTTCCTATGATTCAGAGCCACCTGCATGTATGTTCTTTTCTCTAAGAAAATTATATTTCTAGTCCCTTTTTCTCTAGAAGGGGTTGGTTCTTCTCCACAGCAATAGTATTTTTTTAAATTAATTTCACAAACAACTATTTGAGAGTTACTGCTCCAACTACTGTACGTGGTGCTCGGGAAACAGCTTGGTACAAAATGTCTGAGACCTTTTGGTGTGAGTTGCTCTTGTGCTTTAATTTTAGGAGAACTCACTGTGGCTCCCAATTCAGTACTGAATTAAGGAAGCACACCATTTTGAAGGGGTGTGGTCAGCACCGGATACACAGTGAGAGGCTTGGGGGATAGACTGAAGCAGAAAGTGTAGACAGTAGCCTGCCAGCTGCATGGCTGACTCGTGTTGAGTTTTGCCACACAGGAGTTTTTTAAAATTTGAATGACAAACATTTAAAGCCATGAACTTTCACATTAAAGTCAAGATTTCTGGACTTTGGGGAAACCCATAGGATGTATGAGCACTGGTTCCCACTCTTGCATGGCAGCGTTCTCTAGATGGGACTCTCTCCGTCTCACCCCGATCCCTTCACACCTAATACGTGCATGCTCAGAGTGGGAGCCATTGTCATGGATGGATTTGAGCACTTGGAATGTGGCAAGTCTGAACTGGGATGTCGCATTCTGTTTACTGTGGACAGCAGAACATTTAAAGTGAAACATGAGGCCCTCATTTTATTTTTGTTGGCTGTACATTCTGCCTGCTTCAGTCGTTTACAGTTTTTGCCTAAGTTTCTGTGGACACTGGAGCTTTTAAACTGCAGCTCTTAATTTAAAATATTAAATTAATGTGACCATGTTCTTGATTTGAGAAAATAAGAATGTGTGTGTTTTGCAAATGGGTGACTTTTCATAGGCCTCTGAGCAGTCATGAGGCCTGTTTATACTTGATCTGCTCCAGTAGTAGAGGGTGAGACAATGCTGGAAATACTGGGTTGGCCAAAATCTTTGTTTCAGTTTTTCCGTAACAGCATGCCAACACCCGAATGAACTTCTTGGCCAATCCAATATTTTAATTTCTAACAGAATTGACTTAGAATCTTGGTTGTTGGGCAGTGTTTTTCAAATCTTTCCAAAAGTTTTTTTTTAATTGAAGTGTCCTTTATGTATAGTGACCTGTTTGTATCTTAGGTATACTCTTCAGTCCTCTGTGACAGTTCATTTCAAGGCACAGAACATGGGTCATCTCAGAAGCTCCTGCCTGCCCCTTGTCCAGCAGCCCTCTCCTCCTGGAACCACAGCTCATTCAATTTCTGTCACCGTCATTTAGTGCTCCTGGTTTTATTGTTGTTACCTTTATGGATTGTTTGTATTAATATGTCTACTAATATGTGACCCATTGATCTTGACTCCTAAAAGTAGCATTGGTTTGTAGAGTAGTTCACTCACTGCTTTAGTACACATCCTTAGGTGAGACTCTATTATTTTATATATATATGTGTGTACACACACACACATATATATATATCTTGGTAAACATGTTTTATTGGATGTGTGTGGTTCTCCCTTCTTTTTCTTTATCAAGGAGCTCTTATTCCCAAAACATTTTTTGTTTTGTTACTTCTTTATTCACATGTGCCCACTTCTTTTTCACTCTATGGACCATGCTGGCACCAGTTTACATTGACACTGTTAGTGGTTCCTTAAGTAGAGATCAAGTCCATTATGAAATCTCCTGCGGTGAAACGATCCCAGAGTGTGCAATGGGCCAGCTTCAGTGACTCATGAGTTTTCAGTTATTTCAGTACTGCTGAAAGAAAGAGGTTCAATTAGCTACTGTGTCTGTCCCCAAGGCCTGCCTGCACAGGCAGCTCTTTGAACATACCTTGATTGTGACTTCTTCATCCCTGTCTTACAGGCCAAACTGCCCGACTTGCAACCATTCCCTTCTCCCGATGGAGACACTGTGACCCAGCATGAGGAACTGGTCTGGATGCCTGGTGTTAATGACTGTGACCTCCTTATGTACTTGAGGGCAGCAAGGTAATAGGAGTCCACACCCTCCTGCTTTCTGAATTGATGAGTGGTCAGTAAACTTTCCCCTTTCCCTTGAAGTTGTGTTTATATATTGGGCATTCTCTGGCTTTACGTTTTGTTACGCTCTCTGTAATCAGAGCCTTGCTCCTTCTTACTGGAGAAACACAACTTTCGATGTTGAAGTCACTTTTTTCTCCTTGATGTTTGCCCCAACACAGATTTTAGAACTTTTCAGAAAGAAAACATCGTAAGTCACACATTCCAGTATCAACGCTTCTTAATACAGTTGAGTAATTGGCTCATTCAGTGCATCTTAAAATTCCATTCCATATTTCTTTGTTCCATGGCTGTTCATTGGTACCCGACCTAAACTTTACATTTTGAGGGCTTACCTATATGAATACTTGCTAACCTGAAAATGCCTAAATTACAAAACGAGAAGTTCACGTCTGTCCCAGACATGTCACAGTGCAGGCAGGGCCTTCCTTTGTCTGCAGGGGTTTCTGGGACTCACTCACTGCAGTATCAACAACAGGCAACAGGAATGTTGAAGTCAGGCAGTGGTGGAGGTATAACTCTGGCTGCTGTGCGGTCAGCAGTGTAACTTGGGGGCTACAGCAGAGATGGAGGCTTCAGGGCAGGGGTGAGTGCTAAGAGTTTTTTCCACCTCTTCTACGTTTGCTTAGAGATGGTTAATGTACAGCATGAGAAGAGTTAAGTAAAATTTCAAAGGATTCAGTTTTACATATTTTCTGGAGACTGACCTTTCAAAAGTTTATAATCCAGCTGATGATTCTGGCAGATAGTTTTAGATTTTTCACGCCCTCAAAACTAAAATCTAAGTACTGATAAAGCATGGGAAGAAAAACAAATGGAATCAAATGAGAATAACATTTCTCTTTCTCAGTGAGTAAATAGTGAACTGCCGAGAAACAAAAAAAAATGTTTAAGATGAGAGCAGAAGCAGGCCTGAGAGCTCTGGCTTAATCGCGTGTATAGTGGTGGACTTTGGCCTGGGCTGGAGCTGTGCTCTGAGAACCGAGGGCTGAAATGTCTGCTCTGCTGTCTTCTCTTCCCGTCTCCACAGGAGCATGGCAGCCTTTGCCGGGATGTGTGACGGAGGCTCCACGGAAGATGGCTGTGTGGCGGCCTCGCGGGATGACACCACCCTCAATGCACTGAATACGGTGAGACCTTTGAAGTTCCCTAGGTGGGAAGCAAATTCTTCTTTCTCCTGTGCCGGCCATAGGGAGTCTGTGGTGATGGTCCATGAAGGGGTCGGGTCTGAAGTCTCAGGAGGCAGTGCTGTGGGGTGCTGCTGGACTTGAAAGATGGGAGTCGTGGTCCCGGTGGTGGGCTCCATGACCTTGGCCAGTGATGTGGCACCTCCAAATTGACCTTGTGACCTGCATTTGCACTCTAGGACTGTGGTGATCCTCTGCCAAGAGCCTGGTGATAGTGGTCAGAGTTCACTGAGATCTCACAAGCCCAGTAGTAGGCACAGTGATCTTACTGAATCCTCACAGCGCCCCTTTTAGGAAGGCTCCATTATTACCACGTGTGGACACAGGCGAGTGAGTTGAGAGCAATGGAGTCACAATCCACAGTCATACACTTCAGGTGTGAATCCAGAGGCCCTGCTTTCCAAGCCTTAATATATTCTTTGAACAAATTTGGTTTTTGTAGATTTGGCTTTGGAGCCATGTAAATATTTCAGATGTTTATAAAACAAAGTTAAATTTAAAAAAATAATAATCCTTAAAAGAAACTAAGGTAAAATGTAACCCATGAGCATAGCGGTACTGAGTTGGTTGCATCACATATCCTGTGTGAGCCGTCATCTGCTTTAATCCTATAACTCCACGGCAGCCCAGAATAACCCAGCTTGAGCCGCTGCTAGCAGCAGGATTCCTGAAACCAGTTTACTTCTGTGGACGCTCCTTTTTGACCTCAGAGAATATCCTGTGGGGCTGTATGGGACAATGAGTGTGTCACATAGTTCCTTGAAACAGTTCTTCTCCTGTGTGTTCATTAATGTAGAACGATCAGGTCTGAAATAATGAATTTTTATGGATTTCTGATCTGTTCACAAAGAGTCTGCATGGTTCTATATACTTAGATAGGATATTAAGATGAGGCTGAGCAACTCTTGGTGATGATTAAGTTTCATTTAAGCACCCTTTTTGTCTGTCGTTTTCTTGAGAGGTTACTGTAATTGGAAGGGACTTCTTTCAGTCATCTGTTCCAGTCTCTAAATAGATTAGAATCTGAAGCACAGGAAGACCAGGTGACTTGTGTGATTGTTGTCAACAATCCAAAAAGTTGGTAACAGACCCCAATTTAGGGATCTTCCTGCTGTACAACTTCTTGTTGGGGAAACATGTAGATATCTGAATGATATAGCCGGCTTTTATTCCTCTTCTAGTTGTGTTTCTTGAGTGTTATATAACATTATAATAGTCTCTTATATATTGGAGGTTGAATCACCTTGCTTGGGCATAAGCCATGTTCTAAATAAGTGAATGATTTTCATATTCCCATTTACTTTCTCACCTATTTGCTACTTAGAATTTTTGTGGTTATAAGGAATCCTTATTCTGAACATACAGTGATAGAGCCAGAGGGGGCCTTTGAGATTATTTTACAGATGAGAAAACTGAGACTCAGAAATGATGAATCTGCCAACAGTGGTTATGTCAGATGTAGCTGTGAATGTCTGTGAATTCAAAATACCCTAAAAAATGCGTGTATATTCAAAGTGACTCTTTGAAATGAGCTAGTTTTCTGTTGGGTTTTGGTATAAAAGCTTTATAAAAAAAATTCTCCTTTCATGACTCTGCTGATCAGTTGAATTTTGAGTAACAAAAATGTTGCCATATTTAATTAAATGTCTGTTTTTGACACTTTTTCTGAATTTATCTGATTTATTCTCTGTCTTATTCCAACCCGTCTAAAGATTCTGTGGAACGTACTTTTGTACAGAAATAATTTGAGCTATTTTTGCCTGTGGTCCTTTGTAGCAAGTTCCTTCTGAAATTTTCTTAAGCATTGCCGGAGGGTTTTGGTTTATGAGTTTTTGTTTCTGTGAAGCTACCTTCTCATCATTTGAAATTCTTCCTGCCTAGGCGAGCCCAGGGTGGCTCAGGTGTCGGATTATGCAATACAAGTGCATTTAGCCATCAAAAGACTAAGTTGTGTGCTCATTTTATGATGAATGGAAACATTTAGTGGCTGTTTTAATTTTTATACTTTTGTTGTACTGGTTCATGGAGCATTTTAGTTGCAGGCGCTTTCTTTAATGAGAAGTGAAGTGATTGGAAAAATCTTGAGAGAAGTTAATGTTTATTTCACATTCCTTGGAATAAGAGTGTTTTGAGTTATGTTAAGTAGTAAATTAAAAAGATAAATTCATTGTCATGTGAGAAGTATTTATTATTTCTTAAAGTATAGCATAAAGTTAAAACAATGTAAAGCATTTATCAACTTAAAATAAACCTGTGTTTATTTCCTGTTTCCCAGGACAGTGTAGAAATTTAAAATATATGGAATCTGCAGTGTGGCTGCGTTATAGGATGTTTAGTAGCCCAGTAGGACTGTTTGAATTTCAGTTCAGTTCAGTTCAGTCTCTCAGTCGTGTCTGACTCTTTGCAACCCCATGGACTGCAGCACGCCAGGCCTCCCTGTCCATCACCAACTCCCCAAATAAAGAGTTTAATGTTTAAAACTGCAGTCACTAATAGAACATTTTTGAACTGTTTGTTCTTTATTACGATTTTGAGTGTACATGCTCAGTCAGGTCTGACTCTTCATGACCCTGTGGACTGTAGTCCACCAGGCTTCTCTGTCCCTAGGGTTTTCCAGGCAAGAATACTGGAGTGGGTTGCCATTTCCTTCTCCATATTACCATTATATGGACCTATTTTTAAATATAAGCTCCTCTGGGTTATTTAATTGAGATTTTTCTTCATTATTCCCAAATGAGAATTTTAGTGTATATTAAAAAAATTTATTGGAGTGTAATTTTTGTATAATAAACTGCTCTCATTTAAAGTATGCAATTTGATGAGTTTTTTTAGATGTGTATACCAATGAAGCTACTACAGTGTTCAAGGTAGAAATCATTTCCAGCATCTCCCAAAAGTTGCCTCATGCTCTTTTATAATCCTGTGCTGCTTCTAGCTTCTAGCCTCAGATAACCACTGATACGTTTTTCTCATTATAGATCAGTTGCATTTTCTAGAATGTTGCATGAATGAAAATAATATTATATGTAATACTTGGGGTTTGGAGTCTTTCAGCCCAGTAATTTTATAGTAGATGTATGTTGTCACATTAGCAGTAGTGCATGCCTTTTTTATTGCTGAGTAGTATTCCAATCCATGGATATCCGTAGTATTTTATCCTTTCACCTGGTGATGGACATTTGGATTTTTTCCAAGCTTTTGGCCATTATGAATTGTTACACAAGTCTTTTTTTATAACGTATATTTTCATTTCTCTTGAGTAAATTCCTGGCAGTGCTGGTAGCTTTTTAGAAACTTACCAAACAAGTTTCCACAGTGGCTGTACCGTTTTACATTCCTGTTAGTAGTGTGTTAGAATTTCAGTTATTTAGCATCCTCCACAAGACTTGATTCTGGGAGCCCAGATTCACAGACTTAGGAAGACAAAAGATAATGGTGCTCCATGTACACAGACGCAAACTAAAGGCTTGTGGTTAATTACACTGTAGTTTTAAGTTTCTACAGCCTTGCTATCAGAAGCCACAGTTCCTTTAAGTCCTTCTGGATGCCCCACAGGGTATCTGCGCTATTTCTGAGTTGGTCAACCTCTTCATCTTTCAGTTTCTGATTGGTAAAACTGGTTAACCCCCGAGCATTCAGAATACATGGAAGGCTCAGGAAGACTTCATTCTCAATGCCCATACATGCCCTTCACCATTGTTGACACTGGATGATTCCTGAATAAATTTTTCAACATGGATTCAGTAACATCAGCCACACTTACTCCAGTAGCCCAGTTGGTATATCCTTTTAGTTTGATGACTTCATAGGCACTCTCAACTACCATCTTATGTACTTCCTTCCAGTTTTCACTATTATTCTCTATTCCCATTTCTGGATTCACTTCCTGGAGAGAAATGCTGGGCACATTCACTCCACTCCACACAGCCATGCTTGAGTCGCCATGTTCTCCCAAAATCCATCTGTGGCAGCTGCTGAGATGAATGCCAAGTTTTTCATCTGTTAGTTCAGTTCAGTCACTCATTTGTGTCCAACTCTTGGTGACCCCATGGACTGGAGCATCCCAGACTTCCCTGTCCGTCACCAACTCCCGGAGCTTACCCAAACTCATGTCCATCAAGTCTGTGATGCCAGCCAATCATCTCATCCTCTGTTATCCGCTTCTCCTCCCGCCTTCAATCTTTCCCGGCATCAGGGTCTTTTCCAGTGAGTCAGTTCTTTTCATCAGGTGTCCAAAATATTGGAGTTTCAGCTTTAGCATCAGTCCTTCCAATGAATATTCAGGGTTGATTTCCTTTAGGATGGACTGGTTGGCTCTCCTTGCAGCCCAAGGGACTCTCAAGAGTCTTCTCCAACTCCACAGGTCAAAAACATCAATTCTTTGGTGCTCAGCTTCCTTTATAGTCCAACTCTCCCATCCATACATGATTATTGAAAAAACCACAGCTTTAACTAGACGGAACTTTGTTGGCAAATTAATGTCTCTGGTTTTTAGTATGCTGTCTAGGTTGGTCATAGCTTTTCTTCCAAGGAGGAAGCATCTTTTAATTTTCAGCCATAAGACAGCAAAATCTAGCAGAATCTAGATTACATCCACTTGCAATCACACAGTGCTTGGGCAATCCACTTGATTTCCAAGTAACGTATGTGAGAATATCTGCTGGGTTGGAAACCCCAATGATGATGCAGTTTGGGACTGTACTTGACAATCTGAACAGTGATGAACTTGAAGACGTTAATGTTCTTTTGCACCAGATTCAGGTGCCTCTCCCCTTCTTGCTAGTGAACTCCTGCACTTAACCACCACAATCTTGGAATTGGCAGTGACAGAGTAATCTTTGTCTGCCACGATTTTTGGTATCTGAAGGAATAACCTCCTGTGCTGCAGGTCCATTATTTCTCCTTTGAGTTTATCTTCCAAAACATCCATAAGAGCAAGCTCATCAGTCAGAGACTTCCCCAGAATGCTGATGGCACATGCCATACTGACTTGTCCAATACCCACTACAGTGATCTTATTGTTTGGAACCTTTCCCTCTTCTTCTGCAACTGGTGCAATCAGTTTTTCCATAAGAGTTGCCATTGTGCCCAGGGAGAGAAAGTTCTCCAGACAGTGGAAAGGGCAGCAGAAAGAAGACAAAGCAGCGTGCATCTTCTCTCTTCTTAGTCATTCTTAATAGAGGGTTATCAATATTATTAATCTTTTCAGATAAGTTTTAGTGTTTGGTTTCATTGATTCCCCCCCCCCCCCCCCGTTGTTTTCTATTTCATTGATCTCTCAATCTTAGTTCTATTATTTCTTTTCCACTTATTTTGGGTTAATTTGAATATTTTTTCTCCTAGCTTCCTAAGGTGGGGTCTTAAATAACTGACACAGATTCTTACTTGTTTTTCTTCTATAACCTTTTAGTTAAAAAATTAAAAATAATTTTATGTGTGATTTCTTCTTTTACCTGTGGATTGTGTAGAATTAAATTGTATAATTAGCATGGACTTAGGATTTTTTTTCCCTCTCTCCTTCCCTCCTTTTGGAATGTTATTGATTTCTAATTTAGTTCTGTTGTGATCAAAGAGTACCCAGTGAGATTTCAATCTGTTGAGATCTGAGACTTAGTTCTTGTCTCAGCATGTGATTTATCTTGTGAATGTTCCATGTGCATTTGTAATGAACTTCTATTCTGCAGTTATTAGGTGTACTGTTTTATAATTGTCAGTTTCTTTGGGGTAGTTGATATTATCATTCAGATCTTCTCTGCCTTATTTATTTATTTTAGTTTGACTGTGCTGTGTCTTTTTTGCTGCATGCCGATTGTTCTCTAGTTGCACAGAGTGGGTGCTACTTTCTAGTTGTGGCATGTGGGCTTCTCATTGCGGTGACTTCTCTTGTTGTGGAGCACGACCCTAGAACATGGTGAGCTTGCTTCACAGCTTGTGGGATTTTCCCGCACGAGGGATCAAACTCCTGTTGCCTGCATTGGCAGGTGGATTCTTAACCACTGGGCCACCAGGGAAGTTCATTCTTTTATCTAGTCGTGTTGTCAGTTACTGAGGGATGTATTAAAGTCTTTCACTGTGATTGTGAATTTGGTTATTTCTCCTTTTGTCTCTGTTAGTTTTGCTTCATGTGTGTGGGAATTATATCACTAGGTGTATGAACATTTCTAATACTGATCTTGCTCCATGTACTAAGCCTGTTCCTCTTTTGGTATGATCCTTTTTGATACCCTTTGTCTTGAATTCAGTTTTGTCCGAAATTAATACAGTGCTCTAGCTTTCTTATGCCTCTTGTCTGCATCTGGTATGTCTTCTTCCAGCTTCTTACTTCAGATTTTTGTTTGTTTGTTTAAAGTATCTCCTCTGTGTACTTTAGCTTTCTAGTTGTTTCTTGCTTTTTTATCCCATCTGGCAAGCTCTACCTTTTGTTTGGAGTGTTTAGTCCATTTTAACCGTGCAGATAATTCTCAGGTCATATGAAACTTAAGCCACTTACTTTTTTAATAGCACAGCTAGTGTCATTGGAGAATCACAGAAGTAGTTAATATATTATTACCTTTATGGCCACACGATGTTACTTTTGATTCAGTGGTGAACTTGTGAAATAGTTAGGTACACAGTTCTTTGTTTGCTCATTATCATTAATATGTATTTCTTATCTTTTTGCTTCTTACATAAAAAAAGTTTTGTACTGTTATAAAGGAAGAATACATAATAAATATGTTGGCTTCTCTTACTACAAGAGGGTATTCTTAGTAACTATGGGCATACTTCTTAATGTATGTCAGCAAAAATATGTTTTTGTTGTTGTTGTTCAGTCACTCACTCGTGTCTGACTCTTTGCGACCCAATGGACTGCAATATGCCAGGCTGCACTGTCCATCACCAACTCCTGAAGTTTACTCAGACTCATGTCCTTTGAGTCTGTGATGTCATCCAACCATCTCATCCTCCGTCACCCTCTTCTCCTCTTGCCTTTAATCTTTCCCAGCATCAGGGTCTTTTCCAGTGAGTCAGCTCTTCACATCAGGTTGGCCAGAGTATTAGAGCTTCAGCTTTAGTATCAGTCCTTCCAATGAGTATTCAGGGTTGATTTTCTTTAGGATTGACTGGTTTGATCTCCTTGTTGTCCAAGGGATTCTCTCAAGAGTCTTCTCTAGCACCACAGTTCAAAGGCATCAATTCTTCATTGCTCATAATATGTTTTATTATGTTTTACTATTTTTTTTAAAATTGTGAATGCCTAAAAACGCAGAATTGTTTTATTTATAAACATATATAGCATATGTTAAATAATATGTTAAAATATGACAAAGCAATGATGCTGTCTCTGAAAGATCAGAGATAGAAATGTTTCTGTGTGTTTCTCTTTAAGGAGTTTTCTTTTAATTAAAATATTTTTTTTTTTTTTTGCTGTTAAATAAGACACATTTTACTAGAAAAACAAATGACTGGTATTTTATACACTGCATTTTCTTCAGAAAATCGAGAGCAAAATTTTGGCTGTGCTGAGTCTTCCTTGCTGCACAGTCTTTTCTCTGGTTGTGGTGAGCGGGGGCTACTCTGTAGGCGTGGTGTGTGGCCTTCTCATTGCTGTAGCTTCTCTGCTGCAGAGTATGGGCTTTGCAGCAATGGCTCAGTAGCTGTGGTGCACAGCCTTAGTTGCTCCACAGCATGTGGAATCTTCCAGGAATAGGGATTGAACCTGTGTCTATTACATTGGCAGGTGGATTCTTTACCACTGAGCCACCAGGGAAGCCCATATCAGTTTTATTTAGGCTTATCTGTACACATTTAGCTTATATGTAACTCTTGAACATAATTGCTGTGTAATATATAAATGGCCTGTAGTATTCTAATGAGATTAATTCAGCCATCTTTAAATGCTTACATTTATTTGGTCTCTTATTAATACAAAGTAGACCTTTATATTTATGCTTGGAAGCTGCAGCAGAGCCCCATAGCTTGAGGGTAAGTTTTCCTGGAAGATACTATTCTGACTTATTTTTACTAAATTGATATTGGATTTTATTCTTTGAGCTCAGATATCTTTCCCATTTCCTAATAAAATTCAGATTCTTTGACTTCTCTTTCTCAGAAACTTATTTGCATTCTTATGTTTACTTTCACTAACACTAAACATATGTATGTTCACTATATATAAGTACAATTTATAATCATGCAGCAAAGATTTCACCTTTGCCTGGACAGTTTTATTCCCTGAAATATGGGTGGCTGTTAGATATTTGTATTAAGCTTTTTACATATTCACGAAAGTATGTATGTGTTTGCTTACTTATTTATGCACACCCACATCTCCTTCAACAGAGGATTAAAGGCTTCCAATCACTTAATAGTTAGTTTTTATCTCTGATCTATAAATATCACTGTTTGTTAACCACTGAGTATTAATCATTTTTGTTTTCTGAGCTATAACCCAATGCCTGGTACATGGTGGAGAGAGACACTAAATATTTGTTGAATGATGGAATAAGTAAATCAGGTTCAAGTCCAAATCACATTTGATCACCCAGAACTTGGTGTTGTAAAGTTGGCACATCAGAGTAAGCCTACACTCAGAATCATTTTCATGTTCCTGTCTTTCATGCTAAAATGTTTAAGTCTATAGAACATCTCTCAGAGATTTTCTGTTTGTTCTTTATAAATGGACTTCCCTGAAACACTTGGCCCTGAATTAGCTTTGCAGTGCTCCAGACTTAAATGGATGTTGAGTATTACCCAGCTCCCAAATAATGTGTTGCCAAAAGGTCCTTTTATTATTGTTTGTCCAGTGGCTCAGATGGTCAAGAATCCGCCTGCAGTGCAGGAGACCTGTATTCTATCCCTGAGTTGGGAAGATCTCCTGGAAAAGAGAACACCTACCCACTCCAGTATTCTTTCTTGGAGAATCCCCGTGGACAGGGGAGCCTGGTAGGCTACAGTCCATGAGGTTGCAGAGAGTCCAAAAGACATGACTGAGTGACTAAGCACACAAATTATATGATCAGGATTCTCCTAAATTGATTCCACCCTAACACCCTTTACTTAAATTCTCCTCTTTTTATTATTCTCCATTCGGATTAGTCACCATTACTTGGTTAGAGGGTGGTAGTTTTGTTCTGTCAGGATTTTGGATGAAAAGAGTATTATTTGATATGCTACATGCTTTCTATTTATGGAAATCCAATAATTTTATCCAATTTTTTCCCAATAATTTTTAAGAACATCTTACTTAAATCAGTTTTGACAAGCACTTTTGTTAGTGTTGTATTTATATCATAGCAGGATATTGGAATCCTCCTCATATTGTTAATGGTAGTATAAATAAAGATGTAGAAAGAGACCATGTAGTTGAAACTTTGTCATATAACCAAGACCTTTTCAACTGATTATCAGCATTTGTTGTTCAGTCACTATGTCGTGTCTGACTCTGTGACCCCGTGGACTACAGCATGCCCAGCTTCCCTGTACTCCACTATCTCCTGGAGTTTGCTTGAATTCACGTCCATTGAGTTGTGATACTAGCTAACCATCTCATCCTCTGTCCATGGTATAGGTTTTATATACATGTATGTGTATAACCAAATACATATCATCATCATTGGACAAATTAAGGTTCCACTATTTTTCCCAACAGGAAAAAAGTGTTTAACAATTATAAGGCAACAATAATAAAGCACTGCAAACACCACATAATCCAGTAACAGCTATCAAAACAAATATTTTTAAGACTTTTTTCCATATAATCCCTAGTATTACATTTATGTAGATGTGAATGGGTTGTGTGATTTTATTTGATTTTCTTTATGTATGTTTACAGTCAAGTTCCACCACTAGTTTTATGCTTGTAAATAGTTAAAAGAAAAACAATAGTTTCAGTTATCATTTGCCTCAATATAGGTACCTTACTCTATTTCAGTTTGAGAAAAAGCTGAACAATGTCTAATTAATATACTTGACCAGTACATGGGAAAACATCGACTGAGTAGTTAACACTTAGTAGCTGCTGAAATTCACAATTCTTACACCCGTGAGATCAAGTTCTTTACAAATATTTACAGATAGTAGTGATTCACCATACCTTTCTCTGTCTTATTTAAAACGTTAGTATTTTCTCTAACATGGTTATAAAATAACTTAGCTTCGCAAGAACCAGGCCCTGCACTTCATCAGATACACACCTCTCTTTTGACACTGGGGCCTCAATTTTGCTGCAGTATGGGCAACAAGTTTATACAAAGAAAACAAGATGAGTGAGTCCATTACCTGAATCTCCCAGGCTAGCCAGTTCCCGG
This sequence comes from Odocoileus virginianus, assembly GCF_023699985.2. Taxonomy (NCBI): domain Eukaryota; kingdom Metazoa; phylum Chordata; class Mammalia; order Artiodactyla; family Cervidae; genus Odocoileus; species Odocoileus virginianus. Next base: position 34,421,620 of record NC_069684.1, on the reverse strand, counting down.
TGCCGTTTCTTTCGTTTTTCCTTCTTTAAGGCGGCTCTGTGTTTTTTGTGGCTGGGAAACGAAACATACACCATCATTGGTCACACCTGAAATTTTGTCTGGAGGCCCCCTTTCCACTGCGTCAAGTGCAGGAAAGTCTCCCTAGTACTAGGTAGTGGATCTTGATGATATGTATTTGGCTTAAAAATGGCAGAACCTAACATTTTCCCATAAATTTGTGTGAGTAATGCAGTAAACTTAGTACTGCTTAGCCAATGTGCTTATAAACTCAGATGGATGCACTGCTGTCACACAGCAGTATTGACTTTTAATTTGTCATCCAGAACTTGCTTATTAAGTTGTTTGTCCGAGACAGTTCTTGGACTGTAGAGACTGTGGCCTCAAGTAAACAGGATTTTTGGACTTGGGAAATGGCCATAGAGCTTTTGTTTACCATTGATGTTCCCAGGCAATGATTCTAGCAGCAATACATGGCATATTTGGCATGGAAAAATGATTGTATTCACACACAACAGGTAATGACTTGTTTATATTATTAATTGGAAGTTAGTCCATTAGAGGCAGAAGAAAATGTCAGGAAAAGTAGGTAGGGTAGGTTGGAGTTACTTATTCTTTACACTTTACAAAATACACTCACAGCAAATCTTGGTAGATAGTCATTTGAAATCTTCCTTGGTAGATTTGGTGTGTTTATAGGTAGGTCACTGCTTTGCTTTTCATTATATAGCTAGTGCCATATCCAAAACTAAGCAGTTGTCTGTCAGCTATCAGCTTTTCTCCTAGTTCTGCATATTCTGACTTACAGTTCTTTATCTACAGAGACTTAATGAATGTATAGAATAAAAAATACTTCTGTTCATTCATGGTAGTACTCATTGAAGGAGCAAACATATTCTCTGAAATATAGAAAGTATTACTGTAAAAGTGGATTGGCTAGTGATTTGTAGGAATTTCTCAAATATTGATCTCACAGTTGCAGGTAATCTTTTCCGCATCTAGTTTAATCTTGGATAGCATGAAATAAACTGTCTTGTCATAAATTAAGAAAAATGTAAAAGCAAGTTACAAAACTGAAGTATGATTCTGTTTTTGTTTGAAAGAATTACGTGTATAATATAATTAAATACTTACTACTTTAATGTATGCTGGCAAAGATTAGATTATACTTGTAGAGAAAATACCTCACTTGAATTGTTCACAATTTTTTTTTGGACTGTGTGAACTTGATTTTGGAGGGGTTAGAGGTTTAAGTGAGTCAACAGATATTTTTGAGTATTAGCAGGTGCAAGAAATGTCTACTTAGTGGAAATACCTCTGTAAGTAATTCAGAATCATATCCTCTGTCAGGTAAGTCATTTATTTATCTGATAATTGTATCAGAAGTTACCACCCTTTGGTGTGCATATGTGGACCTATTTTCTTTTAATTTAGAATTCTGAAATAATAAAGTTTACTTGGTTAGAAAGGCAGTTTAATATAGGACTGAGTAAGCCTTTGTTCAGAGTTATAATACATCCATGACTTAAAAATCTTTTTTTCTTTTAACTTTGAATGTTGGAAAGCTTCTGTTCCATTTCCTTAAGTGGCCTCAGTTTTCACTGTGTATTCCCATCTCTTGTTGCATTTTTGTCTCAAATTAAAATTCTAAATTGAAGGGAATATAGTTTTTTATTTTTCCTATAAATAAAATATTTATATAAATAAGATAATAAAAATATTCTCATTTTTAATTTGAAAAGTATTCCAGTGTACAGAAAATTGGAAAAAAAATAGTACAGTAAGCATCTATGAACTCAGTATCTAATGAACATTTCTCTCTCTTTTCTCTCTATATATGTATATTTCTATGTATATTAATATGTGAAAAAAAAAATATATATATATATACTGGAGAAGGAAATGGCAACCCACTCCAGTACTTTTGCCTGGAGAATCCCATGGACGGAGGAGCCTGGTAGGCTACAGTCCATGGGGTCACGAAGAGTCGGACGTGACTAAGTGACTTCACATTCACATGTGTATAACCATTTTTGTTCATAACCATTTTATTTTTCCTTGTGGTCAGCTCTGTCTGTATGTCTTTTAAAATGTGGCACGTACACTAAAGCAATACTTGCCAGATTTGATCAGCATGTGGTGACAAGAAGTTATCTTCAATTACCCTGAAAGCTTACCTCGGTGCAGTAAGCTTTTATGAAAATGTACGCATCATGTGCTTTTTTTTCATTGTGTTTTGTCTTTGTCTTATTTCATTTTTCTGTGTGTAAATGCCTTTGCTAAGCCATTCTCTCCCCCGCTCAGCTTTTTGACTGAATTTTCAACCAGACATCAAACCTTAAGTTTACCAGTGTTACTCTCATTTTACTAGTTATCAGCTATTGGTCAGCTGCCTGATGTCATTAATAACAACAATATTAATAAGCTGTAACAAAATTAAAATGTACTTGTTGGTTGAGTCCTTATATGTTAGGTGAAAGTTTAAGTGCTTCTTATGAATGATTGCATTTGATCTTTATAACAATTCTGTGAGAGAAGTGTGGTTAGCACCTGCAGTTTATTAAGCACACTCTGACGTATGCACATGTTTTAAACTTTATGTGTCGGACTATGAGGATAGTCCAACTCGAGCCCAGCGCCTCATCGAAGTCCTCTTGAGAATCTGCACTTTGGGCGATTCATTGTTCAGCCAATTGAAAACTGTTCCTGCTGCTACCTGACTGCGTGTCTCCCTCTGTCCTCCCAGGGTCTCAGCAAACAAAAGCTTTTACTTTGGTTTGGCCAAAGTTAGAAAGTCCCTTTGCTAATTAAAAAAAATTTCTGTCTCATAAGATTTTTTTTCTGTGCTAAATACTAATAAAATGTTTTGAGGCTTCCGTGGTGGTTTGAAAAATGTCTACTATAGCATCAGTCAGTTGGAATTTTAGCACCTGTGAACCGGTATGAAGCATTAATATCAATATGGTAAGTATTTAGCAAGTCAGGATAAAAGCCCTTAGACCTTTTACATTGAAGAAGAGGCTTTAATACAATCATTCATTCATTTATTTATTCAGCAATAAATGTGATAGAGTCCCTGCTCTTTGCAAAGCCCTTATGGGAGAGCATTTGATGAATGTTGAAATCTAAGTAAGCGTTTAACCTTAGAATAAAGTAGGCCCATGAGTTTTAAAAGGGCTCATATATTAACATAACTTCTGAAATGTAGAATATTAAGATTTATAGTGTTTGTACTAGTATGTGTGTTTCTTAATACTAGTTTGAAATATATTTCAGAATAACTTTTTTTTCCCCACAACTCTCCTAGATAAATTTTTTTACCCCAAAGTTTGAAGGTCAGTGTAGTAGTTTCCTGTGGCTGCTCTGGCAAATAGTGTACCGTAAACTTCAGAACTTAAAGCAACAGATTTCTCACAGTTCTGGAGCCCAGAAGTTCAAAATCAGGGTGTCACTTGGGCCATGCCTCCCTCTAGCTCCTCGGGGAAAATCATCCTGTTCCTCCTCTAGCACCGAGCGGCTTTGAGCTCCGCGGGGCTGGTGGTCACCCTCTCTCTGCTTGCCGTCACTTCGCTGTCTTCTCTGTGTATCTAGGTCTTCTCTGTCCCGTGTTTTTCCACAGCCCCTCTTTTTGTAAGGATGCTAGTCATTGGATATTGGGCCCACCTGAATAATCTAGAATTGTCTTCTCATCTTAAAATCCTTAACTTCATCACAGTCATGTCTGTGAAGACCTTTTTCTCAAATAAGGTTGCAGTTGCATATTGCCGGGGTTTGGTGTGGAGGTCTTCTGGTGGTGGTTTTTCAGCCCCCCAACAGCTGGGTTTTACTGTTGTATACAGTGTTACTAAAATAAATTGTACTTATTTTTAATTTTCTGTAATAGTTTATTTCCTACCCCTTTCTATCAGTTATAACTTACTTAGATTTAAGTGTGAACATTATCATCTTGAGAACATAAAAGTATTCTAGTAGTGACTGTGATATTTCTGTAAAATCCAAGGACATTCGGTTTCTAAAATACTGTCACATTTTTATTGGCATAATATACCATGTATGTGGCTTTCTTTGTACAAAGAATATATTTATTTAGATAAGAGAATTATCATCTATGGTTATAGATTATCTATAGATAACCTATAGAATCTATAGATAACCATAGATTATCATCTATGGTTAACCATGTTAACTGACTTACTCTGACCTGTCAGGTTGCTGAGTATTTCTCCCTTGGCTCTACCCTAAATGGACCCAGCCTGCCCCTCAGGGGCTCTTGGGGGCAAGGTCTTGTGCTGCTGGTAGATCTGGTTGCAGTGGCCTGGGATCAGCCCTGGCTACCTTTGAAGCTGTTCCTTTCTAAAGTCTATACTGTCTCTTCCATCTCCTGTCCTTCAGCTCTGCCCTGGCCATCTCTTCTCTAAGAGACAAACATTTCCCCATAGCCAGTCATTCTCAGAGCTTCTTACATCACCACATGACCTGCCCACCCTTGCCTGTCTTGCTGCCTGGCTTTGGTTAGCTTCCTCCTTGACCACAGAATGGGTTGAGTGTGTATTCCAGCGTGTGTGTGTGTGTGTCCACACGTGCTCAGTCATGTTCAACTGTTTCAGCTCCCTGGATTGTAGCTCTGCCAGGCTCCTCTTTCCATGGGATTTCCCAGGCAAGAATACTGGAATGGGTTGCCATTCCTTTGTGCAGGAGTTTTTCCTGACCAAGGGATCAGGTCTTGGTCTCCTGCATTGTTAGGTGGGTTCTTTACCACTGCACCACCTGGGAAGCCAGAAGTGTTCCAGCCTACTCCAGTACTTTGGAATACTAGTTCTTCAAGGATTTGGGGGAAGGATGGCTCTAAATTTTTCTCCTCTTTCTACCCCTTCCCCCAGCCATTTCACCAGCGAGATACACGTTTTCATGTGTTCTCCAGTCTGACTTCACTTGATGCCTCTGAGTTATCATGCTGGCCGCCATCACACAGAATCTTTTGGGACTGTTGAGAGTTTGAGGTCTTTGGTTTGTATAGTATTTGCCAAGCTTGGTAGTCTTCCACAGTCAGGCTCTCTTCTGCTGCTGCTGTGTTTTGAAATTGTACAGTCTTTTTCCTTTGTTCTTTCAGACCTCTTGTTAGACTGAGAAATCCAGAATGGTGAGGAGGCTAAGCAGGCTAAGCTAAGGCTCAGGGCGAGGCTTCTTGGTTCTCCAGGGCCATAGCTGGAGGCATTGCTGGGGTTGCCCAAAGCCTCGTTGTTTGTTTCTTAGTCACTCACTTTGTTCTTGGATGAGGTTTCTAGATAAAAGAGCAGTCACTCAGAAGCATTCCCCACCTCTGTAGTCTTGCATGCTTTGCTGTGTGCATCTTTGATTTTCTTTGTTCCATTACTTTATCATTGCAGCCAGAAAGAATAATACACTGTTGTTTACGCAGCCTTAAAATTACTCGTCAAATATCACTAAGGTTCAGGTTAGTGAGCCTTGTGGATGGGAAGCAGTCATTTCTGCACTTAAATTCTACTGAGTAGGAATTCAAGCACTTTTTGTAAATGGTTTCTTTTAATACTGATGCAGTTGATCTTGAGGTTGTTTTTATTTTTTAAAAAATTTAATTGTTTGTAGGAATCTGGTTATAATTGACCTGTGGCTAACCTTTTATGTGTACTTCCTAGTTCACTTGAGCATTTAGGAATGGGTTCACTAATGACTGCATAAGGGAAAAGAGCTATGTTTTTCTGTCACCCTCTAGGTTAGCACTTCCCTTGCCATTTTTCTGTTTTCAAGGCTGTGAAGATTCTAGGAGTAAGTGAAAAAAGTGTTTTAATTTCCACTGTGGCCCTGAACAGTTTCTGCCTGTGATCTGAGATAGATCTTTCTAAGCTGACAAATAATGACGATTCCTGACTCTGCTGGGAGTTTTTCTCTCTGTGTCTGGAGTTACACTCCTCATTTTGTATCATTAAGTTGGGTCTTCTCATCAGTGGATTTGTGTGCTAAGTAAGTTCTGAGGAGCTGTCCTCCCTTTCCATGCCCTGGACTGGATCCGCCACAGCCCAGATTCCTTCATGTCCTGGGCTGGAACTCACACAGAAAGCAGGAGGAAAGGTTTTGTTTCAGGGAAGTGAGGTTTTATACTGTGAGCTGTGTAGATAATTATGCATAATTTCATTTAAAGACCCGTGGCATGAGCTCGTCCAGCTTTTGCAGAAACCTGAAAGTTAAGACATTAACCTTAAATCCTTAAGGTATAAATGAAGCATCTGCAATAGCTGGTCAGTGTTTGGCCTGGGCAGTTTGGTATAGTTCAGTGGCTATATGGTTTGTTTACTTTTCTAAATGAGTGTATTAATATTTCCATTTATTTATTCATTTGTCTATAGAATATCCTTTAGAGTTTTACCTTTCTAAAACATCTATGGAACTTTCCTGATGGTTCAGTGGTAAAGAGTTTGCCTGCCAGTGCAAGGGACACAAGTTTGATCCCTAGTTGGGAGAGATCCCACGTGCTGCAGGGCAGCTAAGCCTGTGTGCCGCAACCACGGAAGCCCGCACGCTAAAAGCACGTGCTCCACGAGAGAAGCCACTGCAATAAGAAACCTGAGTGCTGCAACTAGAGAAAGTCTGCCTGCAGCAACAAAGACCCAGTCTAGCCAAAAATAAATAAAAAACTGAAAAAAAATCTATAAAGAGAAAGAAGATTAAAAACTGAGGGGTTCCGAAAAATGACCCAGTCCAGCCTCTCTGGTACAGAGGAGGAGTCCAGAGGCCACACTGCCGCTCAGAGCAGGGTCCTCCAGGACCCCTCTGCCCAGGATGTTACTTCCCTCCCCAGGACAGCCTGGCATCTCACTCCTGAGAGCCCCCCGGGTCATCAGGTTCTCCATTGTTTCCCTTCTCATCCCCATCTTCTGTCCTGTCTTCTTTGTACTGTAGGATAAGCTCACCCCTGTGGTGCTCTAAGGCATACTCACTCTCCTAGCACCAGAGCACTTTCCCTTGACACTCATCGCATCCCATCCCTTCTCAGTCAGCTCTCCTTAATGAAACATTTCCTCCTTCCGGAATCAGGCTCAGTGATGACCGCATAACTTATTTCATCCTAAACAGGTCTTCAGCATAGATTCTATGTTCTTCCTTTCTACAACTAAGAAAACTGAGGCTTAGAAAAATAATTCACTTCTTATCACACAGCTAGTGGCAGGACAAGTGTTTGAGTCTAAGCCAGAGCTGGGAGCTTTCTCTCATTTAGATCTCACCTCTGCGGAACCCCCAAACCTGCATCTTTGGTGCCAGCGTCGTCTCAGATTCTCCTGTCCAGGTGTTTATGTTTGTAAAGACAATGTCAGATTAGATGCTAAAAACAGACAAATGGTCAGAAATGGCTAAGATTTGGTTTGTTCTATATTTTAAAAATAGTTTACTGACCTCAGCTGATGTGCCAGCCTTTGGTGTTTGCTTTCTAATCACCTTGTGGTTGAAGCCCCTGTTCTGTGGGTTTAGAATATCTTTGAAAGCACTGTAGCCAGGAGATTGTGACCTGTTTTCTAAATACATGTGTGAGAACTGCAAATGAGAAATGATACAGTGTTGTACTAGCCATTGGAAATTGTTATAAGTGAATTATTGCCTAGACATAATAACTGCCTTTTATTACTTCCTCCTGGAATAGTGTTTTTAATTTGACTGTTGCTCTTTATTAAGTATAAGCATGCTCAGTCCCTCAGTGGTGTCCAACTCTTTGTAGCACCTTTGGAGAAGGGAATGGCAACCCACTCCAGTATTCTTGCCTGGACAGAGGAGCCTGGCAGGCTGCAGTCCATGGGGTCTCATAGAGTTGAGCACAAATGAGCAACTGAGCCCACACACAGATGTGCAAGTTCCTAGCACAGGCAGCACTCAAAAAATGTTGGTCCCCCCCCTCTTCTCCTTTGTGATCTCAGGGGCTGACATAATTTCTAGAACATTGCGCTTATTCAGAATGTGTTAGAGGGGGAGCGAAAATGTATTTCTTTCTGAAAATTAACTGAATCTTTCCTTCAGCCCTTACTCTCAGCAGTTAAATTCTGTGTCTTTACCTTCATCTCTCAAATGTGCACCCATAAGAGTATTCAGAGAAATTTATCCTCTCCAGTGCTTAAGTAGCATTATTAGGAGTGACAGTGGCCAAACAAAACTAAGCATTGTGCTTTCAGTCTTAGCTCTAGTATTTGAATGTGTGTGTGTATCATGTTTTGAGCTTTGTACTCAATCACCGGGCTTTATTTTCTTGGGCTCCAAAATCACTGTGGATGGTGACTGCAGCCATGAAATTAAAAGATGCTTGCTCCTAGGAAGTAAAACTATGACCAATCTAGACAGCATACTAAAAAGCAGAGACATTGTTTTGCCAACAAAGGTCCATCTAGTCAAAGCTATGGTTTTTCCTGTCACGTATGGATGTGAGAGTTGGACCATAAAGAAAGCTGAGCACTGAAGAATTGATGCTTTTGAAGTGTTGATGGAGAAGACTCTTGAGAGTCCCTTGGACTGCAAGGAGAGCCAACCAGTCAATCCTAAAGGAAATCAATCCTAAATGTTCATTGGAAGGACTGATACTGAAGCTCCAACACTTTGGCTACCCGATCCAAAGAACTGACTCATTAGAAAAGACCCTGATGCTTGGAAAGATTGAAGGCAGGAGGAGAAGGGGATGACAGAGTGTGAAATGGTTGGATGTCATCACCAATTCAAGGGACATGAGTTTGAGCAAGCTCCAGGAGTTGGTGATGGACAGGTAAGCCTGGAGTGCTGCAGTCCATGGAGTCACAAAGAGTTGGACATGACTGAGCAACTGAACTGAACTGAATGAGATCATTGGTGATAGAGGAATGAATGAAAATATATAGGCATTTGTGAATTATATATTATGAGAGGACATTTTCAGTTGTTGGATTTCAGACAGCTTTCTCATGTTAGTGAGGAATAATTCAAATGTTTAAAACTACATGAGGAATTTTAAGATCGTTTCCAAATTCCACTTTTTTTTCCCCTTTCTAAGTTATTTTGGCAATTTCTTATAAATAAACAGTGTATTTTGCAGAGCAAAAGACTTTGAAATTTAATATTATCCCTAATGGACTACAATTATTTAATATTTAACATGAATGCAATCTAACCTCAGATAGGCTTTTTCTACAGTTATTATAATGGCTGTAATTGCAGAAGAATACTTTGGCGTAGCAGTAGCTGCCAGCTGCAATGCCATTTGATCTAAAAAGGTCATAGTAAAAGGGACATTTAAATTAAGTTATAAATTACAATTGAAGAACAATATTTTGATGTGTGAGACCAGGGATGACAGAGCAGGAGATGTAATTCATGGGTTCATTATAGAACAGAGGTGCCTGACAGCTGAGCCGTGCCAAGGGGAGAATTTATTTGCAGCATCACGCAGACAGAAAATGGCAGCTCAGATGAGAAGCTGGAGTAGAAACTCGAAACCTTGTGGTAATACGCAGAGTTTATGCTAATCAGACTGCCCTAGATCCAGAGATGTTTAATGATTGCTGTAATATAAATGAGATGTTCGGACATGTGCACATTTTCAATCTTATTTAAATTAAGACCTCGTCCTTGCTCTATAAAATAACACACTTTATAACCAGGCATTAAGGTTGATTCTCTCACCTCCCTGTCCAGTGTACAGATTTGCTGAAATTTCGGAATTGTTTAGGCAGGAGAGTTAAAGCTTGGAACAAGAATTCTGTCCATGGCAGCTTTGAGGAAGGATATAATTTAGTGTTTATAGTGATCCATGAGAAGTTCAATCATGAGTTAATTAAACTGTAGGCAGTCATTAAGTATTATTTATTCTTTCGAGAAGCTTGCCAGTAAAGCACTTATATATATTAAATTATAGAAAGTAATAAGCAGGGAATGATTTGTCAGGCTGAGTGAGAGGAGCAGGTTTAACTTGGGCAATTATGCAGAAATGTGTTTTTCTTCTCGTGGCCTGACCCTTCCTTCCTACTAATCACAGAGAGGTCAGGGGCTGTCACAGGACACTCGAGGCTGTGTAGTCCCCAGCACCGTGTGCACCTTGAACCTGCAAGTGTTTAAGAATCTTTTGTAATAGCTGTGCCCCTAAACTATTACTCCCCATGATGGTACTGCTGGACAGTTTATAGCCGTTTGGCCTTTCAGGATATCTTGTCACATGGTGTCTCGTTTATTGCTTTTCATGGTCCTTTGACACAGTGAGGGGTTGATGTTGTTAGTCCCACTTGACAGAGATGAGAACCTCAACTCAGCCGGTTTGTGGTGAAGCGCCTAACAGGCATCTGTCTCCCTGCTCTGGCCTGGCGCCGTGCTCACATTCATGAGGCTGCAGAGCCCTTGACTGTGGGAGCGGTTGTGCAGGCGGGCTGCTGAGCACCTGGGATCTTTGAGTTGTTTAGAGCATTTTATGCAGCAGCCAGCTGTGTCCAGTTACAGAGGGCACCAGGTCTCTGGTGTTGCGTCATTCGGTGTTGCCATTCAATTTGTTAAGCAGAACCAAACTAGGGGTTTGCTACTAGAAGCTGCTATTGTTTTTAGCACCGTCACACCCCCGGTCCACTCTGCTAGTGTGCTAGGGCCATCTTAGCCATCTTTGGTGGCACTTTATGTGACATTTAGAGTTGCTCAGGAGCTCTTGTTGAATGAATGAAAGGACAACAGAGAATGTGATGACAGCAGCCTCCCTCTAGGGCTCTGGTGTCCCTTGGGTCTCAGGGCAGCAGAAGGCATGGCCGAGGAGAGAGGACAGCTGGTCAGGGAAGAGCCACCTGGACTGTCTGACAGTGAACAAACCAGAATTGAAGGGAAGAGCCCAAGCTGAGCATTCTGTGGAGCAAATTCTGGGAACCAGCTTGACGGACTGCTGAGAAACAGCAAAGCAAAGAGAATTCCACGATGGGGTGACTTAGAGGCTAGTGCATTGGTGAAAAATCACCATTTGTTATCAGATCTCCCAGATACTGACCTGTGGTTTGGGGGAAGATGACTTTTATCGCTAAAAGTGTGCCTTTTAGGTGCCTAAGTGTGCCTAAGTGCAGACCTGCAGTTCAGTGATGTGGAAGTGGCAGATTTACAAGTGCATGCTTCGCTGATCATCGGATTAAAACACGCACACGTATGCATACAGACATGTGCACATGCACACCCTGTGATGATGAATTTGAAAACAGTGTTTTCTGTGGAATGGCTTCCTGCACTACTGGCTGGCGGGTCATGGTGACAAGTCTAGGTTCTTCTCTCTCCGGGAGCTCGTGAAGGTTAGAAGCTGACAGTAAGAATGCCCTGTTCTGGTGCCTACTTTTTGCACTGATGTTGACCCAGTAGCTCTGGGTCATTTCTCTGTACATTAAAATTGCTTTAATCCCAGATTTTCCCAGTATATCTTGGCTGCAAAATGAACAGAAAGGTCTACTTACCTTGCTTTAATTGCTCTTCTAAGACTACAGAGTGAAGCTGTTTAAGGGTCTTCATTGCAATTTCTTTGAGCAGTCTTCTCTAGGGTAATGATAGAAAATCTTATTCACAGTGAAGAACCTTTTACCTTAGCCATATTGGGCACTGAATTTCCCATACTGATGTACCTGTGTGGTCATAATCAGGTTTTTCAAATTTGGAACCCACATATTTTTCACAGGTTCAGATTGTTCCAGTGCTTCAGAGTTTGACACAGTATTAGAGGGGAATATTTTCAATGACAATTTTTTAGAGATTTGAGATAGCCAGTATTTTGGTAAACTTACAGACTTTTAATTTACATGAGGAATACAGTTGGAACTACTAGTTAAGCTCTAGCTCAAACGTTATTTTGGCCCCAGTCTGAAGAAAAACAGATCTTCATAATCCTCCGGAAAACAAATCCTTTTTAAGAAGTGCTTTTTTGTGCCTGATACAGTATGTTAAGCAAAGAAGGTGGAACCCAGCAACCCAGCCTTTTAGGACCCTAGAGTATAGATGTAACTTTAGGTGAATGTGTCACATGAGAACAGTTCTTTAATCTGCTTCTCAGCCCAGCATTTCTGATGCCTGTTTCCTGTGCTTCTCCTGGCACTGTCTGTCCTCCTTACCCAGGAGAGCATCTGGCACCGTTTAGCCCTCAGTACATGTTTGCAGAAAGAGTGAAGGATGTCCTGAACTCCCAGTAATTTTCCCAAAGTGCTCGATAGATATTCAAAGAAACAATGTGCGCTGAAACAACTGTTAATATGTTAAAAGCCCATCTTTAGTAAATATAACTGAAGTGTTTCTTTAAAAATGTAACGCTCTCAGAACGTCCTCAGATTCATTTGCTATAAAGTGGGAATAACTGCAACGTTAAGAAGGAGCTTGTTGAGAAAGGTCCCTTTGGGTTCTCTGGGAAGAGGGCATGCCAGGACAGAACCTTGTACTGACCTTCATGAATTCTTGATGACAGCACAGTTGCTCCTGACTCCATGTGTTCAATCACATTTGTCACTGTTGTTAAATAGTCCCACACTTTTACTTTTCAGGTGTGTTTTTGGCATAGACGGAGGAGGTGGACACTCTGGATACTTGTTGGGTTCATGGCATGCAAAGGTCAGGAATAGGCCTATTTGTAGAAGACAGGCTGACAGTGGATCCCATGAGCGAAGGGAATTACCTGTTATTCAGCTTACCACATACATCACAACAGCTTTGTCGGGGAAAGTGTGTTCTGAACAAAGGAATCACATATGCGAGGGGATGCGATGTGTTTGAGGGGAAACTCTCTACTAAAGCTCCTCATGAGACTGGGGCCGCCCTGCAAGCAGGAGCACCCTCCTTGAAAAACCAAACAACCCTGAGTGCAGCAGGTCCCTCAGAGCATTTCTTCCAGCTCATTTAAAGCTCTTCTTGGTTCACCGAAAGGCAGGAATGTCATAGGGATTAATGATTTCATTCACTTGTTCACTTTTGAAATGGGCCCTGTTGTTCTTAAGAGTAATTTCCTGTTATCAGCCATGTAAGATTTAATTTTTTTTCTGTGTACTGTACTGGAGTTTTAATCAAATTTCATTAATTATTAACATGAATAATTATGTGAAACATAAGTGGTTTTGTTTATAGTTTAACAATTTTTTTCTGTCTCTGGAAAGGCTACTCTCTAATCTAGAAAATTAATGAAAATTGGATAGAGACTACTTTCTTCATTTTTTTCTCCTTCCTTCTAAAAATAAATAACACTCATTTAGCATACTATGTGCCAGGTACTTATAAGCAATTTTACGTGTAGTTTCTAATGTTATCCTCACAGTAGCCCTGAAAGGCAGATGCTATTATTATATGCATTTTTAAAAAATGATAAAGTTGAGGCCCAAAGAGGATAAGTAGCTTGTCCATGGCCACACATCTAGTAAGTGGTAGAGCTAGAATTCCACTCCAGATAATCTGGCTCCAAAGTCCATTGTTTTTCATCACTTTCTGTATAATTACCCCATTTACTGTAATTACCTCTTACAAAATACTGTTAATTTGCCATGAGCTTTTTATTCAGAATTCATGATTTGATCAACTTGAATTGATTTCAGAGTATCACTAACATGTTGTTCAGTTGCTAAGTCATGTCTGATTTTTTGTGACCCCATGAAATGCAGCATGCCAGGCTTCCTTTTCCTTCACTATCTCCGGGAGTTTGCTCAAACTCATGTCCATTGAGTCAGTGATGCTATATAATCATCTCATCCTCTGCTACCCCCTTCTCCTCCTGCCTTCAATCTTTCCCAGCTTCAGGGTCTTTTCCAATGAGCTGGCTCTTCACATCAGGTGGCCAGAGTATTGGAGCTTCAGCCTCAGTCCTTCTAATGAATGAATGAATATTCAGGGTTGATTTCCTTTAGGATTGACTGGTTGGTGCTTTTTAAAAAATTAAATAGTTATGCAGTTTTTCCCTTTATTCAGTTCTGATCCTTGCTGTTAAGCTCTCATTATAGATGCTAATTATATTATAGAACTTGGCAAATATCTGCTTGTTCTGGATCTTAGGCAAAGTATGAGAATCTAACTTTTTATTTTATATACTTCTGAAAGGAGGCCAGTTGAACAGTTTTCAAACATTTGCAAATTCTAATATTTTAGTATAGTATTTCATTTATTTAGTATAATATTTATAGTATACTATTTTAAAAATCCTCTAACAATGAATATCATAAAAATATCTAGCATCCATATTTTTTGTGTACACTTACCCATATCCACACCCAACCACCACCAAAAAAAAGATCCAGCATTAATCATTGATGTAGGTGTTTTTGTTTTTTTAAGGTAGTTGTCATAGTAATTAATTTCTAGTCTGGATATCTGTGGGTAGTCTGGACTTAGAGTAAATTGGGATCCTCTAAAATGTGAGACTAACTTGGGAAATTTTGATTTTTAATAACTTTCTGTTTTGATGAATGAGCAATGAAAATGGATATTTAACTTCCAATAGCAGTCAAATAGTTATAGGAGAGATTTGCTATATCCAAAATTTTTATTTATTTGTTCATCCATTCATCGATCCAAACAAATAAACAAACTATGACTTACTAGTAAAGTTTGCACCTTATTTGTACTGAGGATTTGCAAATGTTGGTGAATTTTTCAAATGAGGGATTGAAGCACTTGTGGAAAGATCAGCATGTCCCGTGCGGACGGGTGTTGTGTTCACTGCTGTGTCCCCAGGGTCTGGTGTGTGACCTGCACCATAATAGGTATTCATCTAACGTCAGATTGAATGAACCTGGACACTGAGGTGGACATTTGGGTTGAGTCTATCAAGGGACAGTAGTTGAAGGCCTTTATTTATTAACTCAACAAGTGTCTCTCTGTATCACCTTATGCTATGGATGGTGTTAGTTCCTGGAGGTATAGGTCTCAGCCAGAACAAATGCTCCTATCAGAGAAGTAGACTTTAGAAAGAAAGGGCAGTTCCCGGTGAGAAATCTGGAGAGACAGCCACAGTTTGGCGAGGTCAGTATGAGCAGAAGGATCATTCTCTCTGCTCTTTCTCTTCATTGTCCACAGGTGGAGACTCAGGAACCAGAGGTAGACATGGTCATAGGAGCCAACGCAGGCGTATCTTTGCAAGATGGAGAGGGGTCAGGGGTGCCAGGCATTGCCCAGGGTTGAAAAGGATATGGAGTATAAAAACATTCCGTGCTCCCTGGTGGTCCAGTGGTTAAGAATCTGCCGGCCAGTACAGGGGACATGAGTTCAGTTCCTGGTCCAGGAAGATTCCACATGCTGCAGAGCAGCTAAGCCAGTGAGCCACAACTGTTGAGCCTGTGCTCCACAACAGGCGCTTCCCTTATGGACCAGCTAGTGAAAAATCCACCTGCAGTGCAGCAGACCTGGGTTTGATCCCTGGGTTGGGAGCATATTCTGGCCTGGAGAATTCCGTGGAATGTATAGTCTAGGAGGTCGCAAAAAGTCAGATATGACTGAGCGACTTTCACTTTTACTTTCCACAAGAGTAGCCCCTGCTCGCCACAACTAGAGAAAAGTCTGCACATAACAATGAAGACCCAGCACAGCCAAAAATAAATAAATCTTTAAAAAAAAAAAAAGACCAGAGAGAAAGTCCAGTCTTAAAAGGACCGTGTAGATAAACCAGCATCTTCATTTATATGTGCTGAGAAGTTGGTATACTGTTATATAATTAGATTTAAAGTTTTTATATTTAGATACTTGAAATTTTTTTTTAGTGAAATTACAGGTGAAAGACTTAAGATGTGTTAATGGGAAAGAACATAATCTGTCATGCCTTTAGGCCGCTTTGAGGGAAATGGGACAAGAGTAGGGGTCACATAGGCTGGGTTTGAGTCTTAGCTCCACCGCCTGCTGGCTTAGTATGGTTGAGTACCTTTACTCGACCTTTCCATGCCTCCGTCTCCTCATCCATAAAATGGGTGATGAGGGTTCCTACTCTGTAGATTAACTGAGAGAATACTTTCCTCATAGGATTAAGAAAGATAATGAGTGCGTGGAAGGTGCTTTAGCAACAGCCTAGGCCAAATGTTCCATAAATGTTACTATTGGTCTTCATCTTGTCCTGTCATTGCCAGAATGTTCTCTCCCCTGCTTGTGTCCTTCTCCTAGAACAGCTGGATCTGGGGGGTGGTTGGATATAAGCCAGTTATGACACTGGCTAAAGTGACTCTGAGTCTTGTGTGCCCGTCTCATGACTCTCCTGTTAAAGTAAATGAAGTATCCCCTTTTTATTGTTTTGCTTCCAGGTCTGTCATTTGGTGCAATGGATAAACTAAAGTTGTCATTATTGTTTTAGCTCCATGAAAGCGGCTATGATGCTGGCAAAGCTCTGCAGCGGCTGGTGAAGAAGCCTGTGCCCAAGCTGATTGAGAAGAGCTGGACCGAGGATGAAGTGGTGAGCGGGCGGGAGTCGGCCTTGGGCCTGCTCTGGGGCATGAGGGGCGGCTGGGCCTGCTGCTCACTGTGTCCCCAGGATCCGGTCATGGCTGCATTCTGCCCATGGCATCTGTCAGTCAAGATAAAGAGGCTTTGAACCTCATAATTGTATGGAAAGAGTTGAGTTTAGTCAGCATTGGTTTTGTAGAAAATGGGAAAGGTTTCCCCAGGTGTCATGGAAAGAGAGAAGAAATTAATAATTGCTCTTTTAAAAGATTAGTTTGGGTTGGTTGGTTTGTTTGGCTGCAGGCTAGCTTTTGATACCTCCTTCTGTTAAGACTCAGTCATCTTAGAACCAGTTGATACTCTCTTTAGATTAGGGCTGCACCTTGTTTTTGTTGTGAAGTCTGGTAGGGTCGCTAACCTGCAAAAAGACAGTAGTCAAGAGCAGGAAACACAGACTTCAAATCAATATCAGATCTTTCATATTCATTCTGTTACTGCAGCCTATTAAAGAAGGTGGGAAGATAGAAATGTACCCAGAAGTACATGTTTTCAAACTCATGGATTTTATCCCAGCAGAAAGAGTTCTACTAGAGCTCTCCATCCCCCACCTTGTGACTTTGGGGAGAAGAATTGCTCCACAAGGCGGGGAGATTTCTTGTGCTTTTGCAAATACAGTCTTCAGTATGAGCATCACCACTTGACATTTTCCCTTGAGGCTGACCGAGATTAAGATGAGAGCTGGCACTGATACACATATTGATTGATTGTGAGTTCCTTGCCTGTATTTAAAAATAGCCTAAGGGAGAGTGTTTAGAAGTTGTATGGCTTTCCTGGTCCCGCTAGATCATGTTTCCAGCAGTATTTATCAAGTGCTTGTTATATGCCAGGTGCTGTGTTAGGCACCATCAGGGGAAACACAGGGCCCCACCTCAAGAGGGGAGACCACCTGTAAATCAGTGTGTGCTGAGGAAAACAGTGAGCAGGGGGTGGGGGTGAACCGGGTAGGGGCCTAGCTTCTGTGAAGAGGCAAGCCTTTTGTATATTGAGGGCCCTAAGGTGAAAGCACGCCTGACATTTGGAGGAATATGCAGGAATATGTCTGATGGGAGAGCAGCAGGAGAGGTGGGGGGCAGGGAGGGCCCCCCAGAGGACAGGTTGGGTGGCCTGTGGACCCGTGTTCAGAGTCTTGCTGTTTGCTCTGCATGAGTGGCTTCCGAGCACAGGGACTCCATCTGCCAGTGGCTCTCTGGCTGCTGCTTCAAGCAAGAGTGGCTTCAGGGCTATGTGAGAGCCTAGGCCTGGGACTGGTGACCCAGCGGCACAGCAGTGGGTGGTGGTAAGAAGTGGTGAAATCCTAGGTGTGTGCCCAGGAAGGTTTTCCGTGGCATGCTGTGGATGTGGGCAGCAGGGGTTGAGACGAGTGAGGGAAAAATCAGGAGGCAGCAAGGAGGGGTCGAGATGCCGAGATGGTCCTTGAAGCTTCCGTAAGAGAGCGCCAGCCTTCCCAGCGGTCCCTCAGTTCCTCAGAGTGTTGGTGAAGTCGATGTCAGAGCTTTGAAATGGAGAATGTGAAAGTTTACCCAATTAGTAAAGAAATGCAGATAACTCAAACTTTTGTCCTTGAGACAGTGGCCAAAGTAAAAATGTTAAACTCAACAGTGTTGAAAAGTCACATATTAAAAAACTAAAAATAGAGTTGCCATATGATCCAGCCATCCCATTTCTGGGCATATATCCAGAGAAAACTCTAATTTGAAAAGATACATGCACCACTGTTCACAATAGTCAAGACACAGAAGCAACCTAAATGCCCATAGACAGATGAGTGGATAAAGAAGATGTGTGTGTATGTGTATGTGTGTGTGTGTGTGTGTGTGTGTGTGTGTACATAAAATGGAATATTACTCAGCCTAAAGAAAGAATGAAATAATGCCATTTGCAGCAACATGGATGGGCCTAGAGATTATCATACTAAGGGAAGTAAGTCAGAGAAAGACAAATATACGATATCATTTATAGGTGAAGTCTGATATGACACAGGTGAACTTATTTATGAAACAGAAACAGATTCATAGATATAGAAGGCAAACTTACAGTTACCAAAGGGGAACATGGCATGGAGGAGGGATAAATTAGGTGTTTGGAATTAATAGACACAAACTACTCTGTATAAAAAAGATGAACAACAACAAATAAAACCTCTATATTGAATATAGTTCCCTGTGCTGTACAGAGAACTTATATTCAGTATGCTGTGATAAACCATAATGAGTATGGTATGAAAGTGATATGGTTTGTGATAAATTGTAACAAGTATGAAGAGAGTATGAAAAAATATTTGTGTTTCTATTACTGAATCACTGCTGTACAGAAATTAACATAACATTTTAAATCAAGTATACTTCAGTTTTTAAAAAAAAGTCATGGATGTTGTTTCCCACTGTAGACCTATTTATGTGAGAAGAAGTAAGAGATTTGATGGGTAAAAATGTTAAATTCTACACAAAGCCTTTGTGGAAGACAGACATAAGGAGATAAAAAGGCTGGGACAGTCGTGGACAGTGTCTCACCCTAGGGCCTGCCCTCATGGATGTCCCCTGACAGCTGCTTTCCAGACTCAGGCTCCTCACTTGGTCTGGTCTCTCCTCTCCTTCCACCTTCATGTGCCCACCCCCGCCCCGCCATCATCCCTCTCTTTTCACTCCTGCCTCCCCAGCCCCTTTCTCTTTCCCCCTCCATTCACTCCTCTGTTGACCTTTCATTCCCTCTGGGCCTTTTACATTCCTGCTGAGAAGAGCTGGCTTCCTTCCCCGACAGCATTTGCTTATATCGGACACAGTGTGGGCAGTGTCCCCTCTGCTGCCTCTTGGGGACTTGGAGCAAATGGTAGGGTGAAGGGTGGTCGGGATCCTGACACATGGGAAAAGCCCACCTTAATTCTGAAAAGTGTAGCAGGACTCCCGGGCCACTCACTCCCAGCCCGGGATAATCATCTCTAACCGCATACATCCTTGTCAGTCTGGGCTCATTTTTACCATGTTTGCTTTAGTGCAAGTTTTAAGAAATGTTTTGGCAGTCATCCAGCCCTTGCAGAGCCCAGGGATCAAATGGTTCCCTTACTCAAAGGAAGTTAAGTTCACTTTCTAAAATCTCAACAGGGAATGAGGGAGGGTGATTGAGTAATTGATAGACTGAGGGAAGCCTCACCTGAACTGTCCATATCACCTCTCTGGATCGTTTTATGTGGCAGTAGGGCATATAAACCAGCATTGCTCTTAACCTGGAGCCTGGTTTTAGCTGTGAGTGAATACCTGCTCTGTGCGTGCACCCCTCCTACTGAAACTCCCACATTTTCTCACCCCAGGAATCAGAAGATTTAAGGAAAATAAATGGGCCCCAACTCAAGTAAATACATGGACCTGCCTCTTTTGTCCCTTTCAGTGTTCTGTATACTTGGACACTCTAGTTATGTTTAAATTTCATTGGCTCCAGTATATGAGTTTGACCAGCTGCCAAGCATCTGACCCAACTCCAGCATCGATGCACTTGCTTTCCTTTGCACAGACATGAATGGAACACCATGTGAGAGGGGTGGCGGGGAGCACCTGCCCTAGGACCCCTGGCTGTGCTGAGAGTGGGAACCTCCTGACCCTGTGGGTCTTCTGCCCTGGAAACAGACTCCTCTCTCCCTCTTGCCAACCCAGACCCTAAGGTTCAGCATCAAGGCACTCCCCTGCTGAACTAGGTCTGCATCCTTTATTGGCTGCTCCTGAAGCCTCTGTGCTGCCATCACCAGCTTTGTTCCTCACGGTCTTTATTTCTGAGTTGATTGTCCTTCTAGTTCGTAGACTTATGAAGAGGGAGGACTTCCTGATGGTGAGAGTAATGTCTCTGCCTTTGAGGCACTTGAGTATTGACAACTCTTTAAGGTGATTGTTTTTAAATTTCATTCTAATTGACACTGTCCTCAATCCAGCATTTAATGGTTAATAATTATGCATCAGCACCAGGAGAAAAACTTTTATATGAATCCAGTGATGCATATAAAAGTAACCTTAAAAGTTTACTTTTGAGAAAAGTTCCCAAATTATGGTTAATACTATCACCAGACCTCTTCTTCCGAGGTCTTTCAGATAACCATTATTTCTTGAGCTCTTAGGCCTCAGAATTAAACAACAGGAGGCCTTTCATTTCGCACTTCCTCTCAGTAATTCCTTAGACACTTGGTGTGTTGTTACAGATATGGTATTTCTTATTGAGGTTGCCTTAGGACTGAGATACTTTAAATTCTATTGAACTGATGCCAGATTTGTGCCAATTTCTGTCAAATTCTAAGCCAGATAGTGACAAAAGAACTCTGTTTTAGAGGAGAGACTGTTGGAAACACCTTGGTAGCTATCTCGTGGGGAAGTCTTTCAGGCTAAATAAACCAGGTCAGATCAGAGGAGAATTTTTGCTTTAATTCATGAAGCTATTGAACCCCTGACATGGGCAAGGATGGAGCCCACGTCAGTGACTGGCTGCTGCCTTGGTGAGTGATGTTGCTGGTTAACCAGTTTCACTTACAGCATGCTAAAAATATTGTTCCTTTTCAGGAAACCATCCAAATCAGTAGAACTCAGGAAGAGAAAGAGGAGGAAAGTATAGATCAGAACTTAAAAAAAAAACAAAAACCCTAGATTATTAGGTTTTTAATTAAACATGATGAACACATTTAAATATAACACAAAGGCCCCAGGGCTGAACTGCGCCTAATCGAAACAGATTAAGCCACCCTTCCATGCTCGGGTAGTTATTAATTCTGTTTGTTTATGCATGCAAGCTGAAGGGAGCATTTGCGCCTTTGTGTTGTTGCTTATTGCACTGGGATTCCATTGCTTGCTTGGTGCTGTGCTCTTAATTAGCATTCAGCTGTTGATTATGGAAATACTGGGGGTGCTAATTGAATTCTTTTTAAAATTCAGGGCCTGCATTTTCCTTGTGGAGTTTGGCCTGCCTTGCAAGGTTGTAAGATTGGGTGCCTCACTGAGCTGTGCGTTTCACCCTTTGCTTCCCATCCACTTTGTGTTTCAGGAATTACTTTCGTGCTGAAATAGCTTTCAGCATAATTCCAGGTGTTACATAAAGGAGAGGTTGTGTTGCTTTGGATGTACCTGCAGAGTGCTTCTATTTCATGTTGGGTAACTGTAACTTTTGGAGGTTTCCTTGGTGGCTCAGACAGTGAAGAATCTGCCTGCAATGCGGGAGACCTGAGTTGAATTCCTGGGTGGGATCCCCTGGAGAAGGGAATAGCAACCTACTCCAGTATTTTGCCTGGAGAATTCAATGGACAGATGCGCCTGGTGGGCTACAGTCTATGGGGTTGCGAGCAGTCGGATACGACTGAGTGACCAACACTTTCACTTTCAAAAGCTATAACTTTTATCTTGAAATATGTGTGTGTGCTCAGTCTCTCAATTGTGTCTGACTCTTTGCAACCCTGTGGACTGTAGACTGCCAGGCTCCTTTGTCCATGGAATTCTCCAGGCAAGAATACTGGAGTGGGTTGCCATTTCCTACTCCAGGGGCTCTTCCCAACCCAGGGGTGGAACCAGTGTCTCTTGCTTCTCCTAAATTGGCAGGCAGATTGTTTACCACTAGCGCCACCTAGAAAGCCCCATTTTGAAATATGATTCCCTTTAAATATTTCATACCAACTTTGATGTAATACATTGAAGTGAACAACCCAGATACAGATAACCTCTGAAATTTTTTATCCAAAAAGAGTTAATCCATGGTGACAATAAACCTTAATTAGATTTTACAGATTCATAAATTTTAAAACATCTGAACCATCTTTCAGTTAAAACTCTGTTTATCATAAACATAAATAGAAATCCTTCTTTTGAAGTTGACATGACATGGGAGACTAATTCTCTGAATATCTGTAATCCAATGAACCCGGGCCACTGGTCAAGGAATTACTCACATGGGGTACACAGAGCCCTTGCCACAGCAGCACCTTCCAAGGCCTTTGTTTTGCCCTTTTTGGACTGTCTGCTCAAGAAAACATTGTTTTCATTGTTCACCATTTTCAAGCCAGGCATCTGGATGTGCCAGGAGACAGAGCTGCTTAGTGGGACAAAAATACAATGAATTTTATTTACTGTTTGTGTGGCAGCTGTAGAAAATGGAATTCACAGCAGAACCGAAGTTAAGGCCCTACAGCAGCAGGAGGTGGTGGAGGTGAAAGCCGGGGGCTGGGGGCGGGGGGAGGGGGGCGCCTACAGCCCAGGATTACCAACCTGCACATGTAAGCTTTAGGATGTCCATAATCTTCGTGTTCGGTTTTAAATGTTATATATTCAATATAGGACAAGGTTTAATTGAATTATATTTATTTTAGGAATGGTCCAGTTTCCAGAGTTGTGGAACATTTTATATTATCTTTCAGGAAATGTTGATGAACCTGTAGGTCATCCGGTATGAATCCATTCCTTTTCTTCTTCTTTTTTAAATTTTATGTGGCTCTTTCTCTTTTGTGAGAACATTATTATAAAAACATTAAAGGGAAGTTGACCTCCCCACCATCTCACATTTTCCTTGTTTCATACTCTCTTCAAAGCACTTTGTTTCATGTACCTACATCATTTTATGTCATTGTAAACTTATATAAACTGAATCATAACATTAAAATTCTCACTTCCTAAAGAAATCTTAATATGAAAATTTTTACAGTTTGCTTAGAACCCAAAATATAGATATACTGTATTTAGTGCAACTCATAATAGGTACTCAGTAAATTTTAAATTGGATGAAAGTAGTTTTTTCTCTCTATTGATTACCCTTCCTCCCGTTTTAAACTAAATTGGTAACTATTTCTTATGAACAGCTTAATCCTTAGATATGAAAGTAGAAGAAAGAAAAGGAAAACTTATAATGTATGTTGCATATAATGTATGTTCCATACATTGTACATATAAGTAATATACATGTTGCTCATGTTACATATTCTTATTATGGTCCATGGTAAGAATCAGGCCTTACTATTAAAAAAGGAAGATGTAAATCTGGGTAAAATTTGCCTAATGTTTCAGATATTAGTGAAACTATCTTTTCTGTAATTGACTCCCATCAGCCTTTGAATCAAACTCTTGTTTAAAGAAGTCGATAGTGTGGATAGAGTGGAATTTATTGTCAAGTCCTTTTGGAAATGAGACACCAAATTAAAAATCAATTATATGTGTAGAAAAGTTGGTGTAAGGCAATCAATTTTTTCAGTTAGTTTGCAGAAAGATTCTACTGTGTAACAAGCTGTGAAAAGAACTGTAGAGTCCTTTAGTAAATGAAATAAGTCAAGCATTGGAAGGGGAGAGATATTTCAAAAATTTATTTCAGTGTTTCATAACAGTAGAAGTTGCCTCTGGGTTAAATCTACAAATTCAGCTGTGACCTTGCCTTTCACATACATGGCTTTATTGCTTTCTAGGCTTCCTCTTTATGCTATGCTCAAAGTTAGTATGCCTGTTTCTCTCTTTTTAAACAAGAACATTTTTTTTTTTTTCGTTTTCTTTAACAAGTATGTTTTCAAGTTCCTTATCCCAAGCCCTAATTTTAGTGTGTGTGTTGTTTTTTTTATTAAGAAAGCTAACGATGCATTGTGCTATTCTCTTGGGCTGTGTGTGTGTGTGTTTTCATGTTCATGCATGTGTACGTGTTCGGGCCTTGGGGCAATGTAGGATAGAACAGAGACCTGGGAAGTAACCCCACATGGAATACAAGCATAGCGTAAATTAGTTCTCACTGCCCAGGCTAACCTTTTAAAATCAAAGAGTAATTTCTATGGGACATTTTTCATTTTTGCTTGAAGTGGGGGAGTGTTGGGAAGAATCTTCAGCCTGAAAGATTAATAAATATGAGAGCAGTGGGTTATTGAAACCATGTTTCCATCTCATTTTCAAGGACGTGAAAAAAAATGAAGATAGCATGCACTTTCAGCCACTCTCCATCATCTTTCTCTGTTCATTTTTAAAATGAGAGCAAGGCACGAAGGGACTTGAGAGATTGCATTTGTTCTCCGATAGACAAAGTGGTTACTTTATAAATGAAGAGGCTGGAAAAACCCTTTCCTTCTGCAGTTTCTTAGCAACAGAACTGAAGTCAATTTTTGTTGTGTATGCATGGAACACTTTGTGTACAGTGACATTGGAGCCTTACATTTTCACAGGTGAAACACCTTATTAGCCTGATAACCAGAATTCAGGATTAGGGAAGGAAACAGGAGGTTAAAAAAAAAAAGATTGCAGTGGGGGGGACCCTACATTGAGAGGAAGTAACTCATGAAAGCTGTCTCCTCTTGGCCCACTTGTGTCTTAAATCTAGTCTCTTTGAGGTAGAAGTAGTAATAGCCTTGGTGGCCCCCAATTGCTGTGTTCACTGAAGTGCCAGGCTGGTTTTTGTATTCCCCAGTAGTACTGTGTGCTTATTGTTATGATAACAGCAGGAAACAGAACGAACAAACCCCTGTCCTTATGGAGCTGACATTCTAGTGGGGAAGACAAATTGAAACAAGACCTTAAGTGATATACCTAGTATGTTCACCAAGTGCTAGAGTCTTGTATTCCCAGAATGTAGCCCAGGGCCTGGAGCAAAGTTGGTCATCAGAAAACATTGTTTGACTGGCTTGAATAGAAGAGAAAAGCCTAGTAGAGGATGTTCCCCTCTCTGCAAGTCCCCAGATCCTCAGACCACTTCAGTGGAGCTGGTCTCTGATACTGAATCAAGGAGGACTTCTCAGTCATCCTGTGTGAGGCCAGAGTGTCTTTCGACTCCAGCAGTATTACGTGGACACTTCCCTGCTCTTTTCTTCTTGGTAGCTTCCCTTGGAAGGACCAGCCAACTCCTTCTAGTTGTCTGTTGTTTTATTTTCTAGTTGTTGTTGTTCAGTCACCAGGTTGTGTCAGACTCTTGGTGACTCCATGGACTGCAGCACTCCAGGCTTCTCTGTCCCTCACCATCTCCCAGCGTTTGCCCAAGTTCACATCCATTGAATCAGTGATGCCATACAACCTTCTTGTCCTCTGTTGCCCTCTTTTCCTTCTGCCTTCAATCTTTCCCAGCATAAGGGTCTTTTCCAATGAGTTAGCTGGTTCTAATCAGGCAGCCAAAGTATTGGAGCTTCAGTATCAGTCCTTCCAGTGAGTATTCAGGGTTGATTTCCTTTAGGATCGACTGGTTTGATCTCCTTGCTTTCCAAGGGGCTCTCAAGAATCTTCTCCAGCACCACAGTTTGAAAGCATCAATTCTTCGGTGCTCTGCCTTCTTGTATCATCCAGCTCTCACATCTGTACATGGCTACTGTAAACACTATATGGACCTTTGTTGGCAAAGTGATGTCTTTGCTTTTTAACACACTCTTTAGGTTTGTCATAGCTTTCCTGCCAAGAAGCAATCATTTTCTAATTTTATAGACTCTGATTTTAAGAGCCCATTCCTTGCATCACTTAATATTTACTGACACGTGTGGTTGCAACATCTGCTGTGAGTGAGTGACAGAGGGAGAGAAGGGCACTGCCCAGTATTCGTCTGATCACTTAGACTAACCCACCTGCCCTCAGAACTCTGTGTCTTAGGCGGTCTTGTTTTGTAATCCCAAAGATGTGAGATGTGGGCAATCTATTTTTCCTCTCAGGATTCCTGTAAACCTCAGGTGTGCTCCCACTATTTGGGCACTTTAGGAGTGTTTTCTCCCCTTGCTAGAGAGCTAGACTCCATGTAATTGATCCCAGCAGTAGGAAACAGAAGAACTGTCGAGTTGATACGCCACAGAACCTACGAGGAGGAGGAGGAGGCAGGGAAAGCTGCAAGTGAGAAGGAACCGCACAGTCAGAGAATCCTTCTGAATGACTGAAATTACATCATCTGGCCTGAGGGAGGAAAGCCTACCAACACCGCATTCAACATTTAAAATCTATGCCTAGAGCCTGTTTTGTTTTTTTACTGTGTATACTCTGTCCTTCTGGATCATTTTATTAAATGGTCAGAAATTAGGACCCTGCAGAACTAGAACTAGGAAGATCTCCATCCTACAGATAGGAGGAGGATGTCTTGGACATGGAGAGTCACTGCTGCTTTGCAGTCTTGTCCCACATCTTCCAGGGGCACCGTGAGCACAGCTGAGGCAGACCCTGGATGCTGGGGGAGGCGGAAGCTCAGGGTGGCCGCTCCCCCTCCTCTCTGGTCACTCACTATGGGTGTAAGTGGGGGCACAGGCAGGAGGAGGCCCGGTGGTTTGGGAGAAGATGTTGGCCCGAGAGCAGAAGGCCAAGGTAATGGTCCTCAGACTGGTGACCATGAGGAAGTTGGGTCTTTGTGATGGCTGACAGGTTTGTGTGATGGGAAACTGGATCTGATGCCAGTCTCGGCCTACTGCCCACCTCCAGCCTTTTACTTCCAGGAAAAACTGGGCAGATATTTTTTCTAAATCATCTCTGGTTAAGAAATGTGAAAAGGTGGACGCCTGTGTACTCATGTGTCCTCTTAGTACTAAGTGTTTTTGGTTTCCCCTTGCAGCTAATTTGTGGGTAGGTTTTGATTATGAATTTATTTTTTTCCTAACCTTTCCCATCAGCAGTAATAAAGGAGAACCTTCTAGACTACAGAGATGCACAGTAATGAGTATTATGTGCTCTGTCTGAGTGGGAGGAGAGTCTGATCCATGTTCAGTGGCTCTGCTTCACATTGCTTCAGTCTCCCTCCTCCTCTGAACAGCCCCAAGTCTTCTCTGGGAGCCTCTGGTGTTGGAGTCTGTGGAGGTGTCACATTTACTAGTAAGCTGCTTTCCAAACAGGCACCATTAGCCTAAATTAGCCATTTTCTTTTTCTGTCTGGGCCTCTCAACTTTTGGGTAACAGAGCTAAAGAGGCTTGGTTATCTATTTTTGAAAGGAAAGTTTTAGAAAATGAATTTAACTGTGGTCTTAGTAGGGGAATCAGTTGACCCAAACCCCAGACCCATATGACATTCACCTACAAGTCAAAAGGCTTTGCTTGTGGAAGGCCCTGGGCTCTGTGCTCTCCTGTGTCCCCAGCAGACCACCACCTGGGGCCCTTGATGGCATCAGACGAAGCTGTTCACACTCCTGAAGCTGCTAAAGAGTGGGATGGACTGTGCATACTTGGTACCTTCCTTCCAGTGCTTGGAAATGACATTCTCCCGTCTTTAGCAGTAATATAGCAAAAGTTAGAAGATACTTTCAGATTGTCCTCAAGGACAGCCCAACTTCTTTGTCAGCTTCCCAAGTTTTTGAGCCCGAGCAGCCTGACCTTAGTGGTTTGTTTTCCTCATTAGCTCTCTGACTTTGTAATCAGCTCACATTTTTCGTTCTTCCCTCGTTCTGTCTCCTCCTCTCACCTTTCTTTAAAACCCCATGTCAAACATTCCAGGGGTCTGTTTTCTTGCTTTTAGGCTAATTTTCAGAGGGATCATTCAGTTGTTAAGCATCACACTATGTTATCCTCAGCTGGTTTGGAATAATTTTAGGCAGTGGAGGATTCCATTGTTATGAGGACATCATGTATGGGAGAGGCCCTTTCCTTCTGATGAATCCAAAAAGTTCTTAGAGCCCAAAACCAAATGTCATCATCATCAGTGTCTGGGTAACCAACTTTAGATGTTCCTTAGATAATATTATACAGGGAATAGGAAAGACAAAGGGCTTCTTTTTCACCTTCTATCAAATTGAATTCCACTGCGTTTCCATATCTGCTTTGTACAAGGCTCTGCTGGTGAGACCCCTTCATCCTCTGTTTACTGTTAAGCAATGTGTTTTGTATTTAGCTGAGATTTTTAGAAACATGATTTTAAAATGGTATTGATTTCTTTATCTAACAGGAGGGGAACTTCTTGGGGACTTTAGACAAATAAACATCATCTGTTCTTTAACTGCTGATATCTCTGCAGGAGGCACCACTCACCTTGATAATTGCCTGGCAGTGTGGCATCCTTGACTGATCCTGGCCGCCGGTATAAATGGGCACTTGAGTCGGACGTTGTTGCCACAGGCACCAGAGAGGAGAGAGCAGGCCCACAATGGAGGCCTGCTTCTAGTGCCTTGTCTCCTCCTGATACTGTGAGCTGCGTCCATGGGAGACCAAGGGGTGAACCCGGCCTGCTCTGTTTTCCAGCAGGGAGACTGGGTGAGGCTCTGGGAAGGAGGCACCTTGAAGTATAGATGGGGTTTCAGCAGGCAGATAGCCTAGATCTTAATGGAAGAACAAAGGTTTAAAGAATGTGGGTGGCTGGTCAGTAGCTGGTTGCCCAGTTTGAAGGATGCTGTAGGTAGTTGAGTGGATAAGGTGACTGATTTGAAGCCATCCAGTCTTTATGGGAAGATAAGTTTGTGTTGAATTTAATAGGAAATAAGGAATAATTACATATATTTGAGTGTGGGGAATGGCAGGACTGGAACCGTCACTGAAAATTCATCTGGCAGTGACAGGGACTGGGAAACAGAAGTGCTAGAGAGGGAGTTGTGGTTCTGAGACTTGGCTGCACATTAACGTCACCTGGAGAACTTGAAACGTCCCAGTGCCCAGACTGTGCTCTGAGTCAGAGTCTCTGTCTGAGGTGGGACCCAGGCGCCCATATTCTCAGCCCTGAGAACCACAAGACTGGGTGAAGTCTGCAATCCTGGTGGAAGATTTTGAGAGCTCTGAGCTTCCAGCAATGGTGCTCAACCTTGGTTGCACACTGCAACCACATAGGAAACTTTAACACACACACACACTGGAACCACACAAGAAACTAACACACACACAGACACAGGAGACATGGGTCTGCCCCAGAGACTCTGATTTTACTCCCTCCTGGGATATAGCTAGGGTGCTGGGCTTCTGCTGTGCAGCCGAGATTGAGAAAGACTGGGGTGGAGGCCGTGAGAAGCAAGAGCAGGGATTAAAACAGAGGCCCAAGGAGCTATAGTAAGACCTTTGTTATGCGCCAGGTGCTTCACTGAGCATGTGGCATGAGGTGACTCATTTGTGGACATTCTGCACATGGAGAAGCTGGGTCACTGCCAGGAGGGAGAACTTTCCTGAGGTCACAGCACGGTTCATAGAGCCTGCTTTCCAGCCCAGCCTTGTGGTGCCTGAGTCCAGCTCCTTACCTGCTACACTGCATGGCCTCTTTGGAGAAGCCCAGATGATTGGAAATAGGGAGCAAGGAAAAAGTTGAGAGATGCTGTTCAGACGCTGTTGTGTTTTGGTGCAAGGGAGGAGGCTCTGGTACAGCTGATAAAACCATGCAATCAAGGGTAGTTGCTTCGGGGAGGGGAGGAGGGTTTATGTTGAATTTGAAGTGATTGTAAAAGATACAGGTGGGTGTAGCAGTTAGGTATGGAGGTCTAAAGATAGAAGAACTTTCTCATTTACAGAGGGGGTCATAGTTAAGGAAGCTGAACTTGAAGAGGTTAATTAGGTTGCTGAGGATCACAGAGCTAGTAAGTGGCAAGGCCAGGATCTGATGAGGTTGTCAGGGGAGACAGTGCAGCAAGAGAAGAGACTCTGAGGGAATTTTTATGTTGAGGTGCGGAAGACTGGACAAAGTAATGAAGCCACTTAGTACAGAGTCAGAAAAGGAATAGTTCAAAAAGCAGGAGAAAGATTTGGGTCCTGTGCTATTTCATTTGTTAACCATTATGTTTGACTTGGTAGGATGTGAGAAATGGTTACATATTTTTTAATGTGGGCAGTGATAGGGCTGGGGTTGACCTTGACGTAATAACTTAATTGGAAAATTGGGTAGAAAGTTGGTCCAAGGTCAGGATGCGGAGGCATGTGTAGCAGTGCTGATGGTGTTGCTGGAGTAACTGGTAGTCCAGGCTGGATCCAGAACTTGGGGAACCAGGGCAGTGGAGTTGAAGGGCTGGAAGTCACAGTCAAGGAGAAGAGGCTTTTGTGGGATTCACAGTGACTATGCACTAGTAAAGAAAAGAAATTTTCTGATTTTATATCTTAGACATTTTCATAGATGACCAGTCATAAGTGGATGGCTAGGTTGGAAGATAGGAGGGGGCATCAGGAATTGTGGCTGTGAGCAGCTCTGGGCAAGGTTTTTCACGCTCCTGAGAGCACTGTCAGAAGGCAGGGTAGAGAAAGGGTATTTTAGCTCTGTATAGGGCTTTTTAGGTTCGCTGATAGGCAGCGAGAGGCCAGCTTGGTTGGTTGATGTTATGATGAGGGGAAAGGCTGTGGATGATGCTCTCAGACGGGCTTGTCTTTGCTGGAATTGAGGAACACATGTAGAACCAAGCTGCTGGCCCTGTCATTGGAGCAGGGAGATGGATGCTGTGTGCACCTTGTGTGAAGATGCTGATGCAGGGAGGCGTTGGGGGTTAGGGCACTTGGAGAACGGGGGTGGGGGAAGAGACAGTAACTCTCTAGGATATAAAGAACCAGTTGGGGATGCTGGGGTGAGATGTCCCAAGCCAGAGGTATGGGTTGGGAGGAGAGTAATGGGGAAGGGGTGGGAAGGAAGCTTGTGCTGTGGGTGATGGTCCTGGGGAGACTGAGACGTGGCCCCTGAGTGCTGGTCTGCTGAGTGATGTGCTTCCTAAGTGCATGTCTTACACTGGCTTCCTCGGCAGTGAGGCTCAGCGGGTGATAAATTGAGCTGAGCTGAATTAATACATAGAGCTTGAAGATGGAGGCAAGTGGTGACCAGGCAGGATTCTATGACTAGAAAAATACCTAGAATGTAAGATCACAGAATGGATTGTTGGCTTCAGAATATATCATGCTGTTTGTTTCCTTGGTCACCCAACAAATATTGGGCATTGAACTGTGCACAAGGCCCTGTCTGTGTTCTCCAGATAGAAGTTAGCGGTGGACACACTGTCTCATGGTGCTTACATCCTCGTGGGGAACAGGGACAAATAAATGGACACCAGTAAGGTGATTTGGGTAGATGCTGTGAAGACGGTACATGAGCGGCACCCAGGCACCTTCTTCAGAGGAGCAACGCTTCTTGTTCCGAAGCACCTTTTGCTGAGCAAGTCTGGGCAGACCATGCCCCTGAGAGCTCAGGTCAATTCAGGAAGAGCGATAGGTGTTTTTCTAATAATTCATGTTACTTGTCCCCCATCTGGTGATCTTCAGGGTCGTGTCTTAATTGCCTGTAAACTGTTCCTTGTCAGAACTACATAAATACCCTCAGGACTCAGGAGCTTTCGGTGAGCTTAGGACAGACTGAGTTTTGCTGAAAGGAGAAGTGGGAACTTTGCTACAAAAGCAAGAGTCATTTATCATGGAAGTCCATGTGTTTGTCATGCAGAGATGTGTATTTTCTAGTATGGAGGACTTAAGAGAGTATTTTCAAATGCCAAAAAGATTCTGTAAACCTTTATTCATGACTTTGGATTAGGCGAAAGACTAGACGACAGGGGTTTGGTACTTGTTGAAACTTCTCTCTGGTGATCTTCTGGCCACTTTGGTTGAATGCTCTCTGTGTCTGGGAGGGAAATAGGGGATTAGTTCAGTTCAGTTCAATCGCTCAGTTGTGTCCGACTCTTTGTGACCCCATGAATCGCAGCACGCCAGGCCTCCCTGTCCATCACCAACTCCCGGAGTTTACTCAAACTCATGCCCATCAAGTCAGTGATGCCATCCAGCCATCTCATCCTCTGTCACCCCCTTCTCCTCCTGCCCCCAATCCCTCCCAGCAACAGGGTCTTTTCCAATGAGGCAACTCTTCGCATGAGGTGGCCGAAGTATTGGAGTTTCAGCTTCAGCATCAGTCCTTCCAATGAACACCCAGGACTGATCTCCTTTAGGATGGACTGGTTGGATATCCTTGCAGTCCAAGGGACTCTCAAGAGTCTTCTCCAACACCACAGTTCAAAAGCATCAATTCTTCGGTGCTCAGCTTTCCTCACAGTCCAACTCTCACATCCATACATGACCACTGGAAAAACCACAGCCTTGACCAGACGGACCTTTGTTGGCACAGCAGTGTCTCTGCTTTTTAATCTGCTGTCTAGGTTGGTGTGGCTAAACCCAACAGGCAGCTCCGTCCAGTCTCTGGAGTTCCCTTTACATGTCACTGTGGTTTCCTTTTCTTTGATGGCTCCTTGATATGATGTATTTTATCAAACAGGCGTTAAAAGAAAAAAAAAAAGGCATCAGGGAGCTTAATAAGTAAAGGATTCATTTCCTCATCATGGAGAACGTTTCTTTCATCCTTTCATTAGGCCACAAGAGTTTCTTCTGCTCTGTTCACCATCCTGGATAGTGGAAGGTCCCCCCCAATCATGCCTTCCCATGGTCAAGGCACTGGGGGAGAGGCTGTGAAAGCCAACCCCAGGTCTTCGAGCTGTCCTCAGATTAACCAGGAAAAGAAACCCGCCGCTGGTGGGAAAGATTTCATCTGAATGCTCACTGCCATTGTGTCCTGTGATTTTTTTTTTTTTTTTTTTTTTTTGGTTCACGATTTGAAGAAAACCAAGGAATTCTAGTTTCTCCTCTTTATTTTTTTCCTACCCCCTCCCATCACTTCTACTATTCTCAGATGACTCCCCATCTGTCTAAAGAAAACCACCCACTTGTGACATCATTAAAGTTTGGTGGGAAAAAGCATTAGTGTGGGTAAGCCTGCCCATTTCTGGTTGAGTCTGTGTCTGGAACCAGTTTTCATTCCTTGGAGATTCATTGATTTTCTTTTGAAAAATCAAGTATTAACTAAATAATTAGAGCTATTCTGGCCCTGAAAGGCTCAGGTTCTGATAATAGGATTTGTCATTGAAGAAACAAAATGCCTGACTTGTACGTGCAAAAGACTCTGCCAGATGGCCCCACAGGACCTCCCCCCCTGCATGGAGAGAAATTCAGTGATGGACATGGGTGCCTAGAGCCTTGTGCCAGGCGGAATGTGGGACGTTCTGTTGTGGGGTACGCAAAACGATGGAAGAACGGAGGAAGGTGACAGAACATGGGCGTGCAGTGGTGAACATATGTGCTCAGGGTCACGCCAGTGGTCCGTGAAGATACTCAGGAATCCCTACCCCGTAGTCCAGCCCCAGAGCAGCTTCATGGCAACATTGCCCAGGATCTCCCTTCATGGTGGGAGATGCAGACGTGGGAGAGGGCAGGGCATGTTCAGGAGCAGCGGGGGCCTGGCTTCCACTGGGGCAGGGGCAGCACAGGGAGCACCCCTTCCTTCTCCGTGCATTTCTCATAGATGTTGTTTAACATGGCACTGTGTTCCCCCTGAGCTGAAATGGAACGTCAGAACCCACTCTAACACAGCCTCTAACTCAGGCACCTGTGTCTGGTGGGGTCAGGGCCTTTGTCTCAGTGGAACAGCAGTCACATAGTGTAGGGTCTTAAGTGGTACCATATCTTTGGGTTCTAGAAAGTGTTTCTAATAACCCTAGAAACACTCGATTCTGTGAGGTAAAACCAGAGTCTGATAAACCTAGTTGATGTAAATCCATGGCTGATTCATGTCAATGTATGGCAAAAAACACTACAATATTGTAAAGCAATTAGCCCCCAACTAATAAAAATAATTGGGGAAAAAGAAAAAGGGAGGAGAAGAGGGAAAAAACAAACAAACAAAACCTAGTTGAGATGTGGCATATGCCCGGTACCCGAAGAATTCTGGTCTTTCTTTTAGGTACAAAGTTAGAAAAAATTTCCCCATAAAGCCCCTAAAAAAGCTTTGCTTAAAAAGTCATATACTCCCTCCCTAGTTTAAATTGGCATGTACTCTTTTCATCATAAGCATGTGATTTCTTACAAATCATAAATACTGACATTTGGAAATAAGACTGTCCCATCACTCTTTTAAATATATCCACTTCATTTGAATGCCATCATTATTTATAACCATTATCATATATTTTTAAAAGTACACAAATGGGCTCCTCTTTAGCAGTAATATTTGACAGTTTATCTTTCCCCACTTTAAACGTGTAACTAGTAATTTTCCAGTCTGCTTCCCCTTGATGTAAAGCATTTTGTGCTTGAGAGTGTGTTGTCAGATCACCTTTTCATACGCCCAAAGACAGAAATGTGCGTGTTGTTATTTTATTTAGCAGTAAAGCTCTTAAGTGTTGAAAGAAAATCCTCTCTGATTATGTTGTAATAATTATTAGCGCACAGTTGATCAAAACAACAAGATGTTAGTTGATAGAAGTTTTAGTTTCTGCTTAATGTTTATTGGAAATTAAATAACTTAGTTTTTAAAAAATATTAGTTTTTGTATGAATATTACTTATTGTTAGGATGAGACCATATTCTGCATCATATTATTCTCATTCCTCACTTATTTGTAAG
Source organism: Odocoileus virginianus (assembly GCF_023699985.2). Classification (NCBI taxonomy): domain Eukaryota; kingdom Metazoa; phylum Chordata; class Mammalia; order Artiodactyla; family Cervidae; genus Odocoileus; species Odocoileus virginianus. The sequence goes on along the minus strand of NC_069684.1, from coordinate 34,386,944 downwards.
TGCTCGGAAACCTTGTTTACATAAATAGGATTAATAGTTTTGTCACTCATTTATTGAATTCCTTCCATAATCAGAAAGTATTATTTATCATCAGACATGATTTTCATTGATGTATCAGATGACACCTCCGTGAGCTTCTGATGGAAAGTACCTGACCTGCATGAGGCTTCCAGTTGTGACCTTGGCGTTGCTCATGGTGTCTTGAATTGACCCTCTGTTCATAGCCCGGAGTTCCTACATGAGGCAGTGCTGCCTCTTAGCCATCTGGATGGGAGAGAGGGAGGCCTTTGTGATGAAGTGAGAAGAGGATGATTGTGAAAGAGGAGGCACACAAGGGTGTATTCTCGGGCAGATGAATTTTAGGAAAGAAAATACATGAAAGTTGAAGTTCTGGAAATGAATTCCCTTAAAACTGAATCCACATACTCATTGGAGTGTCTTGGGGGGACTTCCCTGGTGGTCAAGTGGTGAAGACTCCACGCTTTCAGTGCAGAGGATGCAGGTTTAATCCCTGGTTGGCTGCACAGTGCAGTCTGTACATAAATAATAAAATTAAGGGGGAGAAGTCTTCGGTGTCTGCATACGCTATTTTGTAAGCTATTGCTTACATACAAATCTTGCTTGCCAGGCCCACTTCTAGGTACTGGGATAACCCATCGAGTCAGGCCCCCGTAGGATCTGGGTTGACCTTGTGGTGAGGGCCGGCCTGGGAGCCTTCAGTTGGTCAACCTTGGGCAGGAAACCAGACCACGCATTGCTTGGTGATTTAGCGATGAATAAATTACTGTCTTTGCTCTCCAAGAGTTTATAATCTGAGCTCGTAGTATAAAACAAAACATCACCCCTGTCCCCCCAAAAAACTTGACAAAAATAAAAATCCTCTGTGAGTTCTTATTTAATGTTATTAAATATTGTGTGTATGTTTGCATTTTTAGTGTTTTGATAACTGGTTTCCATTGTCATATCACTTTATTTGTTGTTGCTGCATGCAGCTCTTTTTGTGAACCTGTGCACTATAGACCACCAGGCTCTTCTGTCCATGGGATTTCCTAGGCAAGAATACTGCAATGGGTCCTCCTTCAAGGGATTCTCCTGATCCAGGGAGTGAACCCATGTCTCCTGCATTGGCAGGCAATTATATACTGCTGAGTCACCAGGGAAGCCCTCACTTTATTTTAGGCATTTAAAAACTGTTTTTTAAGAGGTTAGCCTTTACCAGACTGCCAGCAGGATCTATGGCACAAAAAAGATGAAGAGCTGTGTTCTGAGCGCTGACCTTCTCCAAATACTGCATCAGTCAGTTCCCAAAGAGTTCTGGATGATGCAGAGTTCTCAGTGGGACTGTGATGTGAGGTGACTGACTTGAGCCTGCCCCTTAGGTGTTTACCATGTTGCATTAGACTCTCAGATTCAGACCTGGTACAGTAAGCCTTCCATACCTGCCGGTTGTGCATCAGTGGGTTCAGCCAGCTGTAGATAAAAAATATTCAGGGGAAAAAAATTCCAAACAACTTCCAAAAAGCAAAACTTGAATTTCCTGCACACTAGCAACTGTTAACATAGCACTTATATTGTATTACAAGTAATCTGGAGATGATTTAAAATATAAGGGAGGACATGCATATGTTATGTGCAAATACTACGCCGTTTTCTATAAGTATCCGAGGATTTTGATATCCTGGAGGGTTCAGGAACCAGTCCTCTTAGGATGCTGAGGGACAGCTGTATCCTCGGGCATTGTAAGTCAGGTTACAGCCCAGCGTTAAGGGAATCACCACCAACCCTCCCAGCCCAGCCACCAGGGGGCGTAGTTCTCGAGGCTCACTGGCCTTCCTCGCCCTCCCTATTCCACAGCGAGAAATCCATGTGAGAGGGAAAACTATCATCAACTCCGGATTGTGTTTCACAACAATTGAGAATGCTCTTGGTTTTATTATTAAGTGATGTGAGCCTGTGACTGCTTAGTTATTGTTTGGTTTGTTTCTTTTAACTTCTTAACATTCATTATTTTCTTCCTGGAGCTTTCTGCACCAACTGATTTGCTCCATGCACCAGATCCCCTGACTGGAAGCTGCAGAGCTGCATTTAGGTCAGGGTTCTTGCATGCTGCTGACTTTATCTCATTTACAGTATCACATTTCTGTTGCCTTACACTGTGTGATCTGGGCTTCCCCACCACTTTTTAACAATTAGTAATTGAGCAGGAAGTGTGTTTTTATTACAGTGGCCTTTTGATTTTGATTCTACAATCGTGTAGTGTTTAGGAGAGAGCAGAGGTGGGGAAGTGGCCCTCTGAAACACATTTTTGACAGAGAGAAGTCTGTTGTTTCAGCCACTTGGCTATCTGTCAGCAGTTCTCAGACTTCCCCCTTGTGTCGGTTGCCTGGCAACCTGGGGCTGGAGCAATCAAACCGTGGCCAGTGCTTTTCCAAGCCCAGACTGGGAGATGATTTATTGGTGGAACAGTAAGAACAGTAAACCCAAGCCTCAGAAATGGATCTTTTTTTTTTTTTTTTTTCTTTCTTCTTTTTTAAACCAGGGGTTTATACAAACCACATCAAGAAAAAATATAAAGGAAAAATATATCAATTGGAAGGTTTAGTTGTAAACATTTTTAAGCATAAAATTAAGGCCTATAGTGAACTTGTCATTCTGTGTCAACATGTGTATAGGATGATATTTAGTTGCACTATTACCCTTTGCTTTCTTTTATTGTACTGCAACACCGAACATTTTATAAGTTAATGCTTTATGGGGGTGGGGCAGGGGGGCCATAAATTAGGATACTTGGGAGAAACCCAGCCCAGGCAATGTTCATGGCCTGCCAGGGGTCATCTGTGAAGCCTTGATAGAATCAGGCTTGGAACCAGAGCCCACCTTCCCTGTTGCCTGGGTCTGTATTGTCTGTATTCTCATTTAATGCAGTGAGCATAAAATGTGGATCGCTCTGCTCCTTAATTTTTCAACATTAGCCGAAAACTCCCAAGACCCTGCATCAGTGTCTGCTGTGTTAGTGGGTCCTTAGATATGTCCTCCTCTTCCTAGGTGTGGAAGTGAGCCACACCAGGGAAAACTGATGGCGTAGGACAAGTCAGTTCTGAACTTCAGGGGCTTCCTGCTTTCTGCTTCTGCCTTCTTTGCCCCTTCCCCCTCATTTCTAACTTTGTAGCTCTGAAAATTATCTCATGTTGATGAATGTTTGCTATAGAAGTGAGTTTTAGAGCTCTTTTTGACAGTTCTCCTTCATAAAGTCTCAAATACTTTCCAGTATTGCAAGTGAATGGAGAAGAAAATGGCAACCCACTCCAGTATTCTTGCCTGGAGAATCCCAGGGGCAGAGGAGCCTGGTGGGCTGCCGTCTGTGGGGTCGCACAGAGTCAGACACGACTGAAGCAATTTAGCAGCAGCAGCATTGCAAGTGAAGAATATGGGGGGAGGGGCAGACTGCATGGGGGAGGGGACAGAAGAGCCTCAGCCTAATTTAGCAGGCTAAGCATTTCCTAAGCATTTCTTTTTGTAAGACTTTAAGGAAGCTTTGGAATTCAAACCTTACTCTGCTTACAGCCCAATGTATCCAACTGTGTATGTAAATGCACTATTTGTGTGTTTGTGTTCCTTGTAAATGGGGCTTCCTGGGTGGCGCAGTGTTAAAGAATCTGCCTGCTAATGCAGGAGACAGGAGACCTGGGTTTGATCCCTGGGTCAGGAAGATCCCCTGGAGTAGGAAATGGCTACCTACTCCAGTATTCTTGTTTGGGAAATCCTATGGACAGAGGAGCCTGGCAGGCTGCAGTCCATGGGGTTGCAAAGAGTCAGATGCAACTAAGTACACACATGGGCACAGGCACACACACACACACTTACCTACACACATTCCTTGTAAATACACGGATTAAATCTGTGTGTGTAATTTACACACAGCTGTGTTCACACTCCCTTAACAGCAGTATTTGCAGCAAGAGTGAGGTATCATGGCAGCACTGTTCTTCCAAACAAAACCCAACAGAGCAGCCCTGGTGTGGGACCCTCTCTTGATGGCCTGTCTTGTGACAGGCGACCCTCATGGGATGGTGTGGGACCAGAAGGTGCCTGTCCTAGACTGGTAGACTGGGATCTGCCTATTGAGGAGTTTTGCCTTTTGTGATTGAAATATACTTCCTTTCCTCCTCTACCCCTTGTACTTCCTAAAGGATGCTTGATTTTCCTCCCGATTTGGAGAGCATTTAAAGTGACCGAAGTTAAATACGGAATCCCAGCCCTTGTCATGTTTCAGAGAAAGGGAGACAGAGTCCAGGAGCTGCCTCCATGGCCCTGGGGCCAGATAGGGCCTCAGTTTCCTCCGTGTGGGAGCTGGGCAGAGGTGTGTTGTTACAGCTTCTGGATTTGATTGAGTCCTTTTGGAAGACAGGTTGCACCAAATTTGAGATAAGAGGCCGGTACACTTGCACTTCATTTAGGACTGTATGATATCATCGACCATAATCCTAACAATATATTTTGTTTACCTCCCTAGTAGAAAACTCTTAATGCTTTAGGCGCTTTAATGTTTTATCAAAAGGGAGCAGAGATCATTGGAGGCTCAGACTGCGGGTGATCATTGAGTACTTGAAATGTGCTAGTCCGAACTGGTGTTAAACACAAACTGTTAGTGTAAAACACACACTAAATTTCACAGACCAAGCAAGAAAAAGAGACTGTAAAATATTCCATCAGTCATTTGTATATTGATTACACATTGAAATGATAATATTTTGGATATATTGTGTTAAAATGTATTATTTTACATGTTTCTTTTTTTTTAAACATGTTTCTTTTTGAAATATGGCTATTAGAAAGTGACAGTTGGAAAGTGGCTTACGTATGGCTCACATTCAGTTTTTATTGGGCAGCCATTGATCTAAATGCCTTTCATTATGATTTTCGCAAAAGGCTCTACTTCTTTGTTCTCCTGTAACTTGTAGACAAGCTACATTCCTTTCTTCAGTTGAATCATCTTTCCTGCTGTGCTGAGATCTACTTTGTTAAAGAAGGTGAACTTTTTAGTGACTTATTATTTATGAGCCACCTGACAAGGACATTTATGTGGGCCTTACGGTGATGTGGTAGGGAGAGAAGGAGTCACTAATGCCCCTTTGGGTTTGTTCTTAGTGTTGGGTTATTTTTAATATGGGTGTAGTTGGACAGCCATAATTGGTGAGAGGTATTTAGCTGGCAGTATTTCTACATCTGTTAATGCTGCTGCTTAACTAGCCAGTTCTCATTTGACTTGAAAGTGCATTGAAGCGTGCTGCTCTGATATTCACCCTGTGGCGATGCTTTGTTAGACCCTCAGTAATAAAAGGACTTCAGCTACTCAGCGTTATCATCGAGACTCAGAGGGTCACGTAGGCAAAGAGCAGGATGGCTCAGCGGCCTTTGCTCATGGGCACAGTAGCTGTGTAAACCAAACATGAGGTTCTTTTCCTGTTGGGCGTGTGGTCTTTGAGTGAAAAATGGAGTGACTTTTTTTTTGTAATAGCTTTATTGAGATATAATTCACATACCTTACAATTCACTCATTTAAAATGGACAACTCTGTGGTTTCTAACATATTCACAGAGTTGTGCATCCATCACCAGAGTCAAATTTAGAACATTTTCAGCAGCTCTGAAGGAAACCTCCTAGTTTTCGAAATCACTCCCCAGTCCTCCCATGACTCTACCTCTTAGCATGACTCTACCTCTTAGCAACCACTAATCTCTGTCTTTATGTTTGCCCATTCTGCATGTCTTATTTAAATAGAATCATATATTTGATTTTTTTTCACTTAGCCTGATGTTTTCAAGGTTCATCCATGTTGTAGTATGTATCACTATTTCATTCCTTTCTAAGGCCAGCTAATGTTCTATTGTTTGAATATTGTTGTCATTGTTTAGTCACTAAGTCATGTCCAACTCTTTTGCCAACCCATGGACTGTAGCCTTCCAGGCTGTTCTGTCCATGGGATTTCCCAGGTGAGAATACTGGAGTGGGTTGCCATTCCCTTCTCCAAGGAGTGACTTTTTTTTTTTTTTTTTTTACACGTTTGTGATCAGCTTGGAAGTTTTCGAGCAGAGGTGTGTTGAAAAGGAGATTGTGGGCTTGACATTGTGGGCTTCACTCTGGGTGCTGAACCAGCATCACAGAATGGGATGGTGTGGTTATCTCTAGTGAGACTTGTACATTTAAATGGACAGGAAATTTGGTGTCAAATCATTCTGTAAGTAGTAATTAGAGTCAGAAACTTAGCAGTGAGCACAGGTCAGAAGTCAAACTGGAGGGCAAATGGCTGGAAAGTAAACAGCCTTGGACGAAGGCCGAGCCAGGTCACCTCCCGGTTTCATTTGTTTAGTCATTCAGCCAGTGATAGTGGTCACTGGCTCTGGGTGTCACGGGTGTTCAGGGTGCTGGGGATTCCCTCGTGTACTCAGTATCCTACATAGCTTGTCATGTCGGGCCCTATGGCGTTGTGAGCTAGCTGTTAACATAGAGGAAGGTTATAGGACTGTAGGGCCTGTGGGCTGTCTGAGGAAGTCTAATTGGAAGATGGTTAATTTAATTAATAGTTGACTACCATTGAGGTTAAAGCTTTTAGTGGTTTTTGTAATGAATCTTGTATTGGTTTTCTACTGCTGTATAACAAATTACTCTCAACAATAAAGATCATCCCAACTTAAGACAAGAATGATCATTTATTATCCAGTTTCCAGGTAAGACAGTTGACAATGTATCATGCATTAACAGGGTCTCTTTTTGGAAGAATTTTAGCCACCCTTCTGTCCCTGTGTAGGAGAGAGGCTGCCTCCCTGCCTGAAGCTCCCAGTGATGGAAAACTTGAGGCATCCACTTCTGAGAATTTACAGAGGGATGGTACAAAGCCCCAACAATCATCTTACACACAAGCATACAGAAGCCTGAAAGAGGCCTAGTGACCTAATCAGGGATGTAGTTATTTATTTAGTGGCAGAGCCATGTACTCCAAGCCAAGGATTTTGGTGGGAAAATTTTTAACGTGGATATACAACATTCAGTCTCTGATAATTTTGCTTCAGAGAGCAAGTGTGTCTAGGTATACAGGCTTCCCTGGTGGCTCGGATGGTAAAAAAAAAAAAAAAAAAATCCACCTGCAGACGGAGATCTGGGTTCAGTTCCTGGGTTGGGAAGATCCCCTGGAGAATGAATGGCAGCCCACTCCAGTATTCATGCCTGGGAAATCCCATGGACAGAGGATCCTGTGGGCTAATATGTATAGTTTCCTTCAGAGGTTTTGTTTTGTTTTAAGAAAAGATAGATAATACCCTGTCCATGGGGTTGCAGAGAGTCAGATACAACTTAGTGACTGAACAACAACAAATACCTTTTAATTCCTCTGATATGTAGACATACAAGAAAATGTTTTCTGCACCTAGATTCCAAGTAATTAATCCTATTTCTAATTCTTATCTCTTTACTTCACCCTTCCTTATTAGCTATGGATTGGGGCAGGATATATACCAAAACTTGAGTTTCTTCATCTGTGGCATGGACTCAGTGACCCTTGTGTTGGAGAGTGTATTGAGGAACTTCAAGGAGGATGTGGTCTGGGAACCCCCAGTGTCCATCCACGTTGAGACTGTGATGTCCTGAGAGAACAGAAGATGTTACTTGGAATAGAGACTATAGGTATTAGTCTGACCTCGGGAAGAATGCCAGGTCTCGAGAGAGAGTCATCAGTAAAAGGTGGTTATTGTTTTAAATTGTTGTCCTGTTTGCTTATTTTCAACTATAACTAGTTGAATGGAACTTAACTAGTCATCCTGGAATACTGTGTATAAATTCAAGATGTACTTAGGAAGTAGAGTCAGGAATCAGGAACAACATACAAGAAAGCCTGGGAAGGCCCACCTGGCTAGCTGGCACATCTCCTCTCAGATATGTTGCTTCTGCGGCTGTTTACTGAAAACATCCTGCTTTACTCCGGTCACCCTTTCATTGATGTCTTAAATATTTTAAACCAAAACCCAAATGACACTTTTCTAAACAGTATCAATAGTCTACCTCCAGCCGGAAGTGTGTTTTAGGTCTGGGGTGATGGGAATCTGTAACAGACAGGAGTATATGGATGAAATTCAATAGGTTCTTCTCATCTGGTGGTTGGTCAGTGAGAGCCATTGATGGACAGGTAGGTGTTGTGGAATACAGATGTTTTGAAGGCTTTGATTTCTTCTGGGCATGAGTATTCTCTTTTGTCCCTACCCCTCCTTAATGTAGGCCCACATGTAGGTACCATCTTCTGTTTTCTTCGGCTGCTCTCTGCCTTCAGGAGAGCAGTGGACATCCTCTTTTTCCCCCTGCCTGGCTCGTGGGCTACACTTTTGTCTCTCTGTTGGGGGGAACTGTGGTTTGCTTACTTGCAGATCTGCCTGCTCTTCAGCCCTCTGAGAAGCAGCAAGTTATTAACATAAAATTTTATGCAGAAAGCGGGGCAGAGGAGAAGGAGCCATCTTCACAGTGGGACTCATTTTAATACCTACAGTGTTTTCCCAACAGTTACATAAGAGGACTGAGGAGAAGTCGCTGTTCAGAAGTCCTGGTGAGTCTCTGACTGTGATGCACTAGTTAAAATTCAGCAGCAGGAGTTAATTTTGAAAGCTCTCAGCCAGGGGTTAATTCCAAGGAGTTGTCTTTTACCATTTCTGTAGCATCACTTCTTTTCTCTGCCACAGACACAGGTCAGGTCCAGCAACTGGGACCAGCTGCGCGGGGAGTTGGGTACACACACAGGGGAGATGCGCGTACACCTCATTCTTTGGCTTTATCCCCCCAGTACTCTTTTGTGTGCAATCCTATCTGATATTAAGAAGAATTCTTTGGAGATAGGTAGGGCAAGTATCTTTATGGCCAATTTAAAAGAGGAACAAACCAAGACAAGACTAAACTAAGTTTGGAGACTATAGCCTTTACCTGTGCATTCAGAGATCCATGGGAAACACTTAAAGTCTTGAAATTCAAGTGGAGGCAGCAGGTGCCCATCGTCTTCCTGACCCGCACCCTGTCTTGGACTCTATTCTCAGGCTTCAGCCCATCCCTGAAGTTTCCAGATGGTTTACTTTTGTCACCTTTGATCCTCCTCCCCTGGTTCAAGGATTTGGTGACAGACATGTTCCACCCCCCCCCCCACCCCCACCCCCGATCTGTAAAATGGAGATATTAGGAGCCCCTGCTTTGAAAGGCTATTGTGATGCTTAAATGAGTCCCTATAGAGCCCTTCAGACAGTGCCAGCTATTGGCTGCCATCATTGTTGAATAGGGTGGTATCTCCGTACCCTTCTCACATCCTGACACAGAACAGTGACGCTGCCTGCCCTAGGCCAGCCCTGCGCGTGGGGAAGATAAGCATCTGGACAGCCAGTGAGGCTGTCGTTGCCTGTGGGCACAGGCTTGGGTGGCTCAGACCTGGGGCAGGCTCAGCAGTGATGAGCAGAACTTTTGAACTGGTTCCTTTATCGTAAGAGAGAACATTATTGCATTTTGACCCAATTACGTTTATCCCTGTTAAGTATCTTCCATTTCAAAAGTGGCTGTGCCTAAACAGCCATGTCATAATTTCCTCTCTGGAACAGAGGAGCAGACCAGATCTAGGGCTTCTAAGTTTGAATCTCATGTTCTTTCCATTTGACCAAAAATGAGAAATAGAACTCTCCAGATTCTACTAAAACCCAAATTTACTAAATACTGTGTTCAGGTAACTCACTTTTTTAAAAGCCAAGAATTAAATGTTCTCTATCAGGAACTTAAGGGGGCTTCCCCCCTTGGTGGCTCAGTGGTAGAGAATCTGCCTACAATGCAGGAGACATGGTGGGTTTGATCCTTGGGTTGGGAAGGTCCCCTGGAGGTGGGCATGGCAACACACTCCAGTATTCTTGTCTGGAAAATCCCATGAACAGAGGAGCCTGGAGGGCTCCAGTCCATCAGGTCATAAAAGAGTTGGACACAACTTAGCAACTAAACAACAACCAGAACTTATATGTAGTAACTTCTGATGGTGATATGAAATTTCAGCTCAGTAATAGAAAACTGTGGCAATGTGTCTAAAATCCAGAGAGTAAATAATTATGTAATATGATAGAAGTGCTAATGATCATACAAATGGCAGTCATATCACAGTGTATAAACGTATCAGATTAACCTGTTGTACACCTTTAACAGAATGATACATGTCAAAATATATTTCAGTAAATAATATAAAATCAAAATTGAAACACAGTCACACACTTAGTTGTAAAACAAAGTAAAGAACAAACTCCTTGCCATAAATAAACCTGTATTTATATTTGGATCTCATCTGGCTTTGGGGATTGAGACATAGAAGAGGACTTGTTCTGTGTTCAGAAGGAACACACCAGGTTGACTGGAAACAAACAGCACCAGAGAAACCAGGGCCAGCAGCCCAACAACCTCAGCTCATGGATCTGTGAATGGCTGGACTGCAAGCCTATGGCACATAATAAGCAGGGCCACCTGGCACGTGGGGCGGTGACCCAGCCATAGCACCTGCCTGTTAAATGAACAGTCTTCGTTTTCCTTCAGCTTTGACATCTTAGCACTCCAGCATCTATGCTCCATCAGGGACAGAACATCTAAAAGAGAGGGATGTAACTCATGAGGCCAGTTGACGAGACCTTGAATTTAAGCACTGGAAATGTGGAATTTCAGCTCAACTGCTAGAATGCTGTTAAGAAGCAGACTGTCTGTTAACTTTCCTTTAGAAGCCTCTAGCACCTATAAGTCGATCACGTTAATTATGAAATTCAGATCTCAAAAGCTTCGAGGTCTTTATTTGCAGAGACATAAGTTAATAGAGGGAAGGAGACTGCAGCGTCAGTAGCCTGTTTAACATACTGACCTATTCTAATCATTGACTGCTCTGAGTGGGTTGGCTTTGTTTCGATTTTAAAGGCTACTCCACATTTCTGGTAAACCACAAGGTAAAGGCTGGCCTCTGAGAAGCAGATGTTTTGTCAGTTCTGAGGCCTTGTGGCTTTCCATAGAGAAGTAACAGTAGAGGCCACACGAAGCTTTTACTTCCTCTTTTTTTAAAAAGTGGGGCCAATGGTGCTTTGCACTTGATAGCATAGTGCTTGATATACATTGACAGCAGTGGTCTGTGTTTACCACCAGATGTCAGATCCATATTTCTGGAAGTAGTTAGTTTGAAATGTCTATAAGACAAGTGTTCCCCATGGGCTTAGCCTTAGAAATAGTGGTGAGAATCTTGGATGGTATTTAGAGTCAAAGGAACAGTGGAAATCGTATTAGGAGGGAGTTTGGAGAACAGGAACCCTGAAACAAAGCCTTGGGAAGACTCAGATTTCTAGAGGTTGAGTAGGTTACGGTTAAGGTGAAATGAGGAAAAAGAGCAGAGTTTGGTGTCATGGAGCCAATAAGATCAAAACTCTGTTACAAAGCTCAAAACGGACCATTTGGCACTGAACAATCTGGTTCCACCATGACCACCCTAGCCCAGGCCCCTGTCATCTCATGGTTTCACTTGTGTATTAAACACTTGGGAGTTCACCCGCCTAATGCTCTAGGGAGGCAGGGTGGTATAAGATTCCATTCCTATCTTTTTAGAGCTTATAGACTATGAGTATACAAGCCCTTAGACAAATAAACACCAAGTGAATCAGGGGGATAGTCGGGGAAGTCTCATTTTGGAGTGGGAGGGGTTTGAGCTTAAGTTTGAGGTGGAACTGTTTTGAGGTGGAACAGTTTCAAAACTCCAGTTTTGAACTGGAGTAGGCTGTGGAGAGAAGTATTAAAGGTACCGCAGAGTCAGAGCTCAGACCAGGATGGTGGCGGTGTTGGCCAGGTGGCATTAGTGGATGTCTGTGTGGTAAGGTAGGTTGGGGCGGGGTCCTGGTGCACCTGCATTTGAGAATGCAGATCTAAGGGGTTAAATACCTCCACCCCACCCCAGAAGAGGTCCAAGAGCTAGTTTTAGTGTGCAAGGGCACGATGGTACAGGACTCATGATGGAATCTGTGGTTTTGACAGTTCCTTGGCAGAGCCTCATAAGTGGCCTGATGGGAGAGATGGATTCATAGACTAGCGGGTAGGAAAGAAGGGGAAGGGTCTGGCCTGGGACTGGTGCTTGTATGGGTGGGAAAGGAGGGCACGGAAGACCTTTCTTTGGAAGAACAGCGAGGACTGGATTTGATTTGGGGGAAAACAGGAAGGGCAGAGTTACAGATGACAGTGCCATGACTGAAAATGGATTCTCTGTAGACCCTTATTAGCCCTCTTTACTGAGACTGTGGCAGTGACGAGGGGCATGGATTTCAGAGCCCGGGTTTGGAATTCTGCCTTTACCACAGAGTTGGGTGACCTTGGTCTGCCTGCTTAACTGACGGTGCCTCAGCTTCCTTGTTGGTAAAATGGAGATGATAACAGTACTTCCTTGTAGGGTATGAGGACTCTGAGGTTCTGGGCACACAGTAGGTATTTAATAGCTATGTTCAGAGGATTATAACAAGTAGAAGACTCAGGGTCTGACCTCAAGGTTGTGGAAGCTCCTTCCCTGCTCTTCCAGATTCAGCCTTTCTCAGGTGCTTCTCTTCGCTCCTTCTCCCAGTGAATCTGTTGTGTGTCCTCTGGCATCGGGCCCTCGTTTGGATTGCATGACCCTGCTCTTCTACCACCTGACTCATGCCAGACCCCACCTCAGCTTTCTGTAGACTCTGTTACCACTTCCCACCCTGCCCCTGTCTTTTCTGGAGGCCCTTCTCACCCTTCCACACCTGCAAATGCTCTGCTCTTCGAGATCTGACCTCGGTGACCGTGACAGTCTGTCCCTCCTCTCGGCTTCCTTGCAGCACTGGTGAGCTGCCATTCATTGCTTCATGCTTGGCTTCCCCGAGACTCAGATCGTTCTCTAATCTAATAACCTCGCACACATTTATCTTACCTGCTAAAAATGAATTCATTTGAATAAAGGTCCCTGACTGCCTGTTTGTTGTTATTTAAAAATTTCCTCCCAGTGTTAGGTGCTCACTAAAGACTCAACTCCTGAAAGTAGATTAAGAAGTGTTCATTCCGAAGGCCGAGGTTGAGTTCAGGTTATCCCCAGCTCACACTGGGTTCCCTCACCAGCCTCTCCAGCTGCATCGCAGCCAGTCTGTCCCTCAGGCACGTCACAGGCCCACCGACCCCTGGTGCAGTTGCTATCTAGTCTTTTCATGGAACAGTCATGCCGGCACTTCTCTGCTGGCCTCACAGTGAGGACCATAACTCCTCAGCCAGGCCTAGAAGGCTCTGCAGCCTGGCTCTCTCCTGCCTCTTCCTTCTTATCTGTGGCACTGCACTTTGCACACCCTGTCCTCCTTGCAGTTCCCAGAATGTTCCCTGTGCCCTGCTGGCAGTCCACTGGAGTCCACCGGCCAGGCTCGTGCTTTTCCTGTCACTTCCTCTAAAACACCCACTGAGTGAGTGCTTCCTCTTCTGGCCCCACCTCCAGCCCTTTGTTCCTCTGAGGCTTCTCTTTGGGGCCCAGAGATTGATGTGTTTACCTGTTTGCCAGCCTGGCTCCTTGAGGGCAGGCGGCCTCATTCTCTCCAGATCCCAAAGGAGATCCTCTGCACTTAGCCCAGGAGGCGTGCTGAGCATGCGGATGACACTTTTTTCAAGTAACAAGGGTCACTCTTCTTCAGACTAGAAAAGAGCTGGCTTCTTTCTTGTGCCTTGACAGATTGTTCCTTTTGAACTATACGAATTATGTTGAAAACTGACAGTGATGAGTCATAACTTAGAAAGGGGTGAAATCTGAAAATGCAGAGCCTCCAGGAATGGAGTAGGAGGTTGCAGATCGGTCTTGCAGGCCAACTCTGGCTCTTCGCTGAATTTGCCCGGCTGGTCTCCACCGCGGGGAGTGGGAGGGACGCTCCTCCCGGTGGGCAGGTGATTTATTGGCTGGGAAGCTTCCGCGGTGACTTAGTTGTGAAACGGCGCCCTGCGAGGTGCCGGCTAACGCCTGGGCGGGAGGGATCGCGGGAGTCCTCGGGACCAGCCCCCAGCTTCGCAGCCCTTGGGGCGACGGGCGTGCGCCGCTGACTTGGCCCGCCCGGGGGAAGCCCAAGGACTAAGCGGCCCGAGAGGGGCCCCGAGCGCCGTCTCCTCGTGCCCGCCGTGGCGGGGAGGAAGTTTCCGTGCTCCGCCGCCCGGGTCGGATCCCGCTGTTTGGAAGGAGGAAACCGAGGTACGGCGCCGGGGCTCCGCGCGGAGCCTCGGGGCGGGGGCCAGAGCCGGGCCGGCGGGTGGCGCGGCGATCCAGGCCGCCTTTTGCAGCCGCCCGCGGCCGCGCCGGGCTCTGCGCGCCGCTCCGGCCTCCTCCCCCGGCGGCGGCGGCGGCGGCGGCCTCAGCCCCGCGCCCCCCGCGCCCCGCGCCGCGCGGCCCCGCCGCGGTCACACGCCGAGCCGCCCGGCCGCCTCCGCCCTGCGCTTTGTGGAGCACGAGCCGAGTGACAGGCGCGGCCTCTCGCCGCCGGGACGCGGAGCGCGGCCCGCCGCGGCCCCGGTACCTGTGGCTGCCGGCGTCGGCGCGCGGGACCCGGCTTCGCGCCCTAGGTGGGGGCCGGGGAGCCTGCAGGGCCCGGCTGCGGCGGGGAGGGACTGCCCGGGAGGAATGGGGCAAAGTGAAAGTCCCGGACCGCTGAGGAAACGGGGGGCGGAGGGCGGGGGGTTCTGGTGGCTCGGTTTCTGGTACCCAAGACGGCGGGGCAGGTCGGCGGGGTCCGGGCCCCGGTGGTCTTCCGCCGCGCTGGTGAATTCCTGGGATTAACGAAAGGCCTTTTAACCCTCTAGGGTGCCCTTCTGGAGGAAAGTCTCCAGATTTGGTTGTGTTTCCCTCTTTTGCTCGACACTCTGGGAAGCCTCGTTTTCAGGTGGAGACTACTTGTGCTTCTTGATTAAGAAACGCGGAGCGTATTTATACCTCCGTTGTTTATACCTCCGCGAACCGCTGCGGAGACTGGAGGCACTCGGGGCACAGATCGCCTGTGGCCTCAGACACAGGATGTCCTCCTAGACCTGTCTGGTGTGCGGGACCGGGGACCGGATGGAGGCCGTCGGGGGCCTGCGGGGCGGGGGTCCCAGCTGTGCTGCCGAAATGTTCCCCCAGCGGAGTCAACATTCCCGCTCAGACTTTGCGGTTGTTATTCTGCTGATTGCAGATTGCTTTGCTTTGCTGACATCCTGTTTTGTTTTTGGTTTTTACATCCCATTTGTTGTTTCTTTTTTATCACAGAAACGCTTCGTTAAGGGGCTTAGGCAGTACGGCAAGAACTTCTTCAGAATTAGAAAGGAGCTGCTTCCCAATAAGGAAACAGTGAGTACAATTGGACTTTATGTAACTTGATTTTTTTCCTCTTCGCTTTTGCTGCTTCTCCGCACTTGATCTTATGAAATGGTTTCCTTTAACCCTGTGTTGTGTTCGGACTAAGGCGGGTCTCTAGGATCCTATTCGTTTTGCTTCACTTTCGGTTTTCGCTTAGGATTCTAGATAGTAAAGTGACAGATTATGCTTACCCTCACCCCACCCCCAAGAAAGTGGATTTCGGAACCGAAGAATTTCTGGCATCAGAGGGTTAGTGGGGGGAGGGGAGCCTCTGGTGTTGGGAAGTTAACATCTAATTTTAAATACAGTGGCTGAAATAGAAGATACCATTTATCACGAGTTTGGATTTGGTTATTATCAAAAGTCATCAACAAATAATAGAGCTAAGAGGTTTGTAGCTCAGTATACTTTAAATTCTCTTGGGACTTTTATTTAGTTAAGGTTGCTGTGTTTTAAAGAGTAGCTTTAACTAATTTTTCAGTACTAAAAGTTTGTACTTTTTTTTTTTTAAGTGTGTACTTTTTATTGGAGAGATATCAAGAGTCCTATAAATTGCTTGAAATGAGGCTTAAAAAAATTCCTTTGATACTAAACAAAGCTGAGAGCTCTAATGACGGCTCTTGCTAAATTTGGGGGGAAGCGGGTTTGCTGAGAAATCTTGGGAGTGAGGTTACATGAAGAGAATGCCACTCCAATTAAAATAAATAAATAATTTTAAAATTAAAAAAAGAAGGCCAGTAGGAGATTCATTCAGTCTTACCTGACTGTACCTGTAATTTCCTACAGGTGGTATTGGAGGAGAGTGGGGGAGCCCTTGGCCTAGGCCAAGGAGTAGGGGAGACAGGAAGTGGAGTAGGACCAGCCTCATTACAGTGTCTGTGGGCTCTAGGAGTGACTTCAGGACCTGGGGATGGGAGGTGAATATTTAGGTTTTGAGCCGCTGCTTTCCCCAAACCCTCCATCCCCACCAGCTGCTTTTGAGAGTGGAAGGAAGAGACTGTTCTGGGAGCAACATCCATGCCAAAAGCTGTGGGGCAGTTTGGATTTTGGTTTCCTAGTTGGGTATTGTTTATTGATTTCCTCTTATTCAATTTTCATTCTTTACAGGTTTTTTTTTTTTTTTTAAACAAAATGTTTCTGGACATGTTTTCTGTACAACACCTTATAAACAGAGCTCATAATAGGGAAGAAGGTTCTGAGATTTCAAGTATAGCCTCATGTATACATTTGTGGTTTGCATTCATCAATCATAATTAGATGAAACTTTCAATATTTATTATACATCTGAATATGCTGAGATAGGTCATTTTGAGGATAGTGAAAAAAAGCTGTTTATGGACAATAAAATATGGGATGAATCTATATAATCAACTTTACATTTTACTTTTTCCAGAACAGATTGGAAAAAGGTATTTAATGTGGAGCTATGAATAAAATACTTTTATGTTTTCTGAGGATTTCAATTATTTGAAGTAAAAACTAAAAAGACTTTACCCAAGTACAGGAATTTTGGTTTGGCCAGATTGTAATGAAAATGACAGATTGTAATGAAAATGAGAGAGATCATTGAGGAGATAGGTCTGATCTGATGTGAAGGCCCAGATTATGACCTCTCAGCCTGAGTTTTCTCTCTCCTTGTGCTCTGTGAAAAAAGTTTCAAACCATGAAAAATTTGATATGTTATTCCTTGACAATTATTTTATTTCTCTCTTTGAAAATAAACTTAATAGTAAGATTAGGCATTGAATCTAAAATCTAGTGTCTAACATTTGGAAATGCCAAACAATTTGCATTTTATCTCCCTTGAGGAAAGGGAGCTGAATGACCTTTAACCTAGGGTAGGGTCTTCTGATCTGTGTTTCCTCTTGCTTTTGGTTGGCCCTTCTTCTTACTGGTGATGTCTGACTCAGAGTTCTGAGAACAGCCACCTTCTGAGCAGGCTTTCTGGTCTTCTCCAGGTGCCTCTTTCCTGAGACCCTTCCCCATCACTTCTCTGCCACCCCTGTTTCCTAGCCATGTGGCTCCTCACCTCCCACCTCCTCTGGCACCCTGCAGTCTTCTGTTTCCAGCCTTTTCCTCACGGCACCATCATGGGAGAGTCATTTGCAGCACAGGAGAATGGATTAGGGCTGACATTGGCAAACCGTTCCTAGTGTTCTGCTGGCTTTTGCATGCAATTAGAGGTTGGTAGTAGGATAAATGTAAGTATTCTAGTCGGCTGCAAGAATCACTCATCTTGTGTTTTCCTTAGTTATCAACATGGCCACACTAGTCAGCTAATCATTCACAACACATAGGGAAAGGAGGGCAAAGGTTATTTTTTCATTTTTGCTGCAGTAGAAGAGAAAATTTTCAGGTACATGTTCTTGGTTCAAAACTAGCTAGGTAGAAATCTCCATATGGTCATACCTTTTAAAAAAATATGTGTGTGTGTGTAGCGAATCTTGCTAATCTAGATACTTTCCATATTCTGTTCTATTTACCAGAATTATTAACTCATTTCTTTGCTATTCTCAACTGACTGGAAACTTCAGAAGGGTGTCAGCATCCAAAAGAACACGCCTGATTGGGCATGGGCTCAGGGTCAGCAGACCTGTGTTCTATTCTTGGCCTTACTGGTAACTATAGTACTTGATCTCTTTTAACTGAGCAGTCTGCTTTGAGTTGTTCATTGGGAGGTTCAAATCCTGTGAGGTCAAATCCTGACCAGGCCTGGTAAATTATTTTTTCTAAAATGGTGTGTCTTTGCATGAGAATTTTATAGGCATTCTATTCTCTATAAAATGTTTGCACATCTTTGGCTTTTGCTGTGCCAGAGACCAGTCATCTGCCACTTACCTGCCACAGGGCCTTATGCAGATTATTCAGCCTCTCTGTCCTTGATTGTCTGTGTCTGTAAAATGTGCTGATCCTTCAACCCCCTAGGATTGTTCTGAGAATTTAAATGAGATAACGTCTATGAAGCGTGAGTGAAAACACTTGAAAACAATTGTTCTTCCTGTCTACCCCCAATTAAAGTGGCTAAATGCTATGAGAAGTACAGAATTGTTTTCTGCTTGTAAGTATATTGAACCTATATAAAATGAAGTTACCTGTTTTTCATTCATCTGTGTTACAGAAAAGCGCTTTAATTGAAAACCAGTGTGTGGATGGCACAACCTGGTTTAAAGAGCGTAAGCCCTCCGTCTTGGAGCTTCATTGAGGAGAGTTCCATCCCCATCAGGCCATTCAGTGCCGTCACGCATTCAGAGCTTGCTGGTGGTCATGACCAGCTTCCCCAGCTCTTTTGGTTTCTGGTGTTGATTACTCAGGAGCTAAATCTGGCTTTTCTCTGAATACTGCTGCCCACTGAAGTGGGAATAGTGGCTGTGATTGTGGAAAACCAACTGTTTATAGAGGCTTAGTTGAGTGGGTGTTACATGTTAACCTCATGGTTCGCAGGAGAATAATTGCAGTAGTTTAGCGTCACAGTTGTGCAAATATCCTGTAGCTTCTTATCTTTCTTCCAGCTCTTGCTTTCTCTAGAACTGTTTGCCTCCCTCAGTGTGCTTATGAGATGTATATAAGCAGTAAAATATGGTAAGGAATTTTTGCTGAGCATCTCAGTTTCCCCTTGGCTGTATGCCTCTTCTATCTCAAGATGCTGTTTGGTCTAAACCACATCAGAGTCTAGGGCATGAGTACATTTGTATAAATCACAGCAAGTGCCCCACGGCTGAGCTTCTGAGAAATGGATGGGGAACGAGGCCTCTTGGGTTCTGCTTTAAGCACTGCCGCGTCATCATTGGATTGATGAATCACATGATATTTGATGCTAAGGTAATGACTGAAGAAACAAGAGACCTAATAGAATTGAATCTTAATTACTAGGAGAAGAATCCATGTTGTATATAATACAAAATAATAGGTGGTCCCAAAATAATTTTTTGTTTGATTTTTACACATTGTAGTTTTCTTCAGAATCATGAGATGATTACTCAGGTGACATATATATCTTCTTTCATGCTGAGCACATCCCTTTGTTTGTTTGAACCCAGGACTTTCTGTGTCTGACACGTGGGTGGTTGTCCCTGGAGTCTTGGCTGGCCTTTGTGTAAACCTCTACCTGCTGTTGGTGTGGAGAAGTTCAGCCATCATTGCATCTAGACAGGGAGGGAGTACTAACTTAGTGACCTGTCTCAACTGCAGCCAACTTTGCTGAGAAGACAGTTTGATCCACCCTGACTTGGTAGAGAGAAGAGGTGACCCTAGAGGATTATTGGCCTCTGGACAGAGAAGGGGAGCAAGTACATGCTCTTGACTGTCTTTCTCATCTCTTGAGTTTTATTTTTGAGTACCTCACCCAACAGAGATAAGTTCATGTTATTTGTCAACCCAGTTACTGGCACATTAATATTTACTATACGAGAAATTCATTTTCATCCACTTCCCATTTTCAAAGCTAGCTAAACATTCTGTGTAGTTCAATTTTAGAAAATTTTGTATACCACTGAGCATGGTGATGGTGAGATGTCTGTAAAGAGAAGCAAAGAGCCTGCACTGCAGCAGGAAAGGTGAGCCATTTGCATGGTTGGCAGTTTGTGCCCAGGGCCCTGGTGGAGGTCCAGGCCCCACAGTGACCATGGGGGCTGGGGGTTTCTGGGAGGCTAATTGGAGGATTTGGTATTTGAACTGAGCTTTGAAGGAAGGATACAGGCCGAGGTTGTGAGGATGGAGGAAAAGCAACTCTCCAGCTGTAGGAAATATCATGAGCAAAGGCATGGAGACAGGAAATTGCAAAACGTGCCCAGCAAATCCATGAGTGTGGTTGGGGAGAAGGCTGCAAGAGCTGATGCCATGGCACGTGAGCCAGAATTATGGCTTGGAGGTGGAACTAGGGGGAACTTAAACTTTCCCCAAAGGGTGAAATTTGGGGACCCACCAAAGGATTCTGAGAAAAGAGGTGATCGCATGGGAGCTGAGCATTCTCCAGCGGCAGTACCAAGAAGGTACCAGAGAGGAAGGTTCTTGTTAATTCAGTCTAGTAGTAGGACAGAAAGTGGGGAGCCAAAAATGGTTTGTAGAAATGGAAGGCTTTTGTCTGGACTTTTCTCTACTGAAAACTTAGTGTGTTTTTTTTTTTTTTTGAAGAGGACTAAAGGACCAGCTGGGTTTGATGCTTTGAACTTTTTTAATCTTGGGTGATAGGATGTAGGGGATTTAACATTTTAGTTTGAGAAATAATATGAAAAATCAACCATGTTTCTCAGCTGCATTCTGAGAATGAATTTTACTAAGTATGTGCTTAACTTCTGAACGTTAAGTTGTTCCTTTCTTCAGGCAAAGTATCTTTTGCATAGAGCACATTCCCTCAGCAAAGAATAACCACTTGTGAGAGAGGGCTTTAAGGTGGAGTAATTTGGATTCTGTTAATATTAAGAGGTTAAAACTGACTCTCAGCGTTGAGCATGAAGTTTTATTTAACTTCAGGTTATAACCTTAGATAAACAACTTTCTAGCCTCATTAATGCTTAATCTAATGTTATATAGCAAAGTGTGGACTTCCTGGATCAGTTGGTACTGTTGAGAACACAAATGTGTTATAGCTGCATAACATAACATACTTGGTTGTAAGCCAGAGATCTCTGACTGCAAATATTGTATATACTCGCTGCTCTCAGTGTGGTCCTCAAACCGGTGTTATCCACATCACCTGGAGCTTGTTAAAATTGCAGCCTTGAAGCCTCCAGTCCCTTCCTATTGAAGCAGAATCTGCATTGTAATGAGCTCCCCAGGTGATTCGAATGCAAAGTAAAGTTCAGGAAGCCCTGCTGTTTACAGTGATGAGGCCCTGCAGAATCTCAATCCTATCTGTCAGATTCATTCTTAAAATAATGTTCTTTTCATTCTGTTAAAACTGTAGATTATTTCACTATTAAGTAGAGCTTCATTTCCCTTTTCAAAGGATTGTAGAGTATTTCATAGTATTTGGCAACTTCCTGGGTGGTCCAGTGGCTAAGACTCCAGGCTCCTAGATCTCACTCGCACAACTAAGAGTTCACATGCCACAGCTAAAGATCCCGCCTGCCTCACCTAAGACCTGGTGCAGCCAAATAAATGAATTTTAAAAATGAAAAGTATCTGGGCTTATTTTCATTATCAGTAATATAATTTCCTGATATAGCTTCCCTCTTCCCATCTGTCATTTTTTTCCTCTAGAAACACAATTGTAACTCATGCCATATTTCCTCTAGTTTTTTTTTTTTCTAGGCTGCATCTTGCTGCTTGTGGGATTTTAGTTCCCTGACCAGGGATCCAACCCAGCCCACAGCAGTGAAAGCGCTGATTCCTAACCAGTGGATCTTCAGGGAAGTCTTGATGCCATGTTTCATATAAACACTGTTGTCCTCTTTATTTTTTGACATGCAGTCATAGTGAGTTACGTAGAGTAACAGTAACCCCTACTTGTTTCAAATAGAAACCTTTTCATTTGAAAGGGTTACCATTGCCTATTAATATGATGCAGTATGCATGTTTAATACTACAGTGTTTTTAGGTGTTTCTTTCTCTGGAACTCCAATATATGAAGGAGAAACATAAATATTTTGAAAGGTTGGCAGGAAGTAAGTGTGAGGACTGACATGTGCCATACCTTTCTTTCCCTTAATAAGTTGTCCTGGGGTAGACACACATAGTTGGGATTTTCCATTCAAGGCAGAAGTTATCTCCCGTATAAACAGGCACTGCATTTTGGCAGCAAGTACTTTGATCCTATAGTTGTTCCCATTAAAATGGAGCAGAGCCTTGACTCTCTTCGTTGAGAGTCTAAAGTGTATTGTTATTGGAATAGGCAGTTTTGACTAGGGAAATCTGAGGAAGAGTGGCTGATGCCCTTGTGTGAGTGAAGCAGTTAAGAAATTTGCTTGTAAGAAACTTTTGCTGATGATGTTGTGGGGGAAGGGAGATGGAGGTCTTTAAAAATTAGATGAGTTTAAAATTTTTATTTACTTATTTTTAGAGTAATTATTTTTAGTTTTTTTTTTAATCTGGCATCAGGTTAAACAGATTATATCAAAACTCCCAGAGAATTAGATGACTTTTTAAACCAAGGGCCTTGGATATTTGCTGTTCTCAGTGTAACATCTTAGACTGGTCTTTGGGACTATTAGGACTGGTGGGAATGGCATGAGAGTGCTTCAATTTCGTAGGATCTATTGCTTGTAGAAACTGCACTCAAATGAAGAACACTGTGGACTTCTCATGTTATTGAGCACAGTGTTGCTTGTAAGCATCAGTTGTTCATTTGCTGTTGGCATTTGCTGACATATATTTCTTATGATTTGGTGGGTCTTGGTTACCTGGTGACTTTTAAGATGAAAACATTTGTCACTTTTAAGCCCTAAATAGACTCATTTATTTTATTAGCTGGTAAAGCAAATGGAAGGTTTGAAATGGTCTTTAAGAAGTCTTTAAAGTTCTGATTATAGTCAGTGTGTTTATCTCCTTGGAGCTCATATTTTATATTTTAAGTGGGTTTTTTTTTAAGCCTTGATAAGACGTGACCCCATCCTAACTTTGAAAATTCAGTTTGCTGATGTTTTTAAAAAATAAATTGTCTGCTAAAAAGTGACGTTAAAAAATAAATTTTAAAATGTATCAGCAATCATAAGTCTTAAATAATTGGGTTTTTTAAATTCACTTTAGTCTTACCTGAAATTATGCCAATGAGTAATACTCAGGAAAATACAGTAAAAATTAATTGCATTTTTTGAAACGTGATGCAAAGCCTTCACCTTGGTCTCATGCACAGCTGCTCACCAGTGGTGGGCAGGATACCTTGCCCCTGAAAAGTGTTTTCTGTTGTGTGTAATTTGAAAGCCAATCCTATTATGGAAATAGGAAAGGCAAGCACGAGAGACTTGCCTTGGGACACCAAGATTCCATTAAGCTCTGTTTTCTTTTGGAGATATTTATTTATTTATTTATTTTGAGATGTGTAATTTTTAAGTTTCCATTTTAATGACCTTTGTTATTTTTTCCACTTTGGAAATACGATTCTTATGTTCAGATCCTTCTGAATACTCTGTATGGTGGCTCTGTAATTCCCAGGATTTGGCCTTTGAGGAGACTGAACTACCCTCACAAGCTGGCAAGATTAAGAGTGTTTGGAGAGAAGGGTTTTGGGGAACCTTGGTGCCCAAGACCTGTGTGCTGTGGGATATCTGGGGTGCATGAACGGATGCTTGCCCTCCTGTGATTCACAGCCTAGTGAAGAGGTCGGTGGCTTTGTGTTCTTCTCTGGAAGGCTCTAGGGTTTCTGTCGCCAAGATCCTGAGCTTGGTTGTGGGGTTCTGCATGGGGTTCACATCTGCAAAAGCCACACGGACCTCTTTCTCTGTGGGTTGGCGGCCGTTACCTGAAGAGCCCAACTTCTCTCAGTGAAATTGTGTCTTTCTGCCCTTTAAAAATACTCATTTCTTCTGTTTTAGTTTTGGCCTGTAGACTCTGCTTTCTTTTTTCTCTGATGCATTTCTCTTCTGCACATATACATGCATCTGTATATTTATATAGAATGTAAGGCCTTCTGGACAGGGATCTCATTTTAATACCTCCTTATTCACCTTCAGTGCCCTATAACAGGCCCTGTTTTAATAATTATTCAAAATGAAGTGTGTGTGTGTATATGTTCACACATGTGAATGTTGGGATTGAAATGCATTGTGTGTGTACCTATGTCTTAAAAGCTTAAAACCCCTCAATGTCTTAAAAGTCCTCCTCATCTTTTGCTCTTTGTGTTGCTTTTCATGATCTGCTTAGATGCTCTTTTAAAGACCGGGTGAACCCTGGACATTCCAGGCCTTCCACCATGTAAGGGACAGGAATCCTTATTAACTCTGTCCCAGGATAGTAAGACTGTGGCTCGGGGTTCACTGTGCGCATTGGACTTTCCTGTTCTGTTTAACATGGGCAGTAAATCAACTCTACTGTTTGCACAGCAATTCTGTTTTCTAGATTATTTATAAGATTGAAACCCGTTGTTTATTTTTCTCAGCAGGTTTATTGAGCGAGTCAAGAATAAAATATTGTCCTAAGCAGTAGAGTAAGCCATTAGCCAATTGGAGCTTGGCTTCAAAACGTAGAGTGTGTGCCTGTGTGTATTTGTGCATGTGTGTCTGTGCGTGTATGTGTGTGTACTGGAGGTGAGAGCCAAGTGAGGTGGAGGAGGTTCAGTGTTGCCAGATCTTTGCAGCTTTGCATGGTTCCAGTGACTGTTGGTGGATTTTTTTTTTCTCTCTCCTTCTTTTTAGTCAGTGAGTCACCATCATATGCTATTTTATTATCTTGAAAACAGTCTGGAATTTTTATCCTGTGTCTTTGCCGTACGAGTGAAACACCACTGGGGATGTTTTAAACAGTATTAAGTTGAAGTTTTTCCTGTAATGTTTGGTTATGTATTTTCAGCTGCAGCCATTGTCTCTTTTGTTCCCAAGTGCAGGAGTTTGGAGTTTTCTTGAGTTTGGCAAGAAATGGTAACTTTGGTGTGTTTGATTATTTTCAAGGGCTGGAAGCAGTGTCAGGTCTAGTGCCTCTGGGATTTGGTGATTATTGATTTAGGCACATGCCTTCTAAGATCAGAACTCAGTTCATTTTCCCACAAATGCTCTGTTTTGGGAATGTGTTAATGAGGTACATTGAGCCAGGTCAGAGGTTTGTAGCCTTAAGTTGTCGAGAGAGGTGTTTAAGTTTTGGAGGGAAAATATGGAACTTCTGTGATAACTGAATTCAAAAGCAAATCAGCCCTGTGAATCTGTAAACACACCAGTAGCAGAGTAAAACCAGCAGCAAGTGAACTGCAGACATTCTGGAGAGAGTGGGATAAAAAGCAAAACATAACTTTTTTTTGGCTACACTGTAAGGCTTACAGTTCCTTGACCAGGGAGTGAACCCATGCTCTGTCCTAACCACTGGACTGCCAGGGAATTCCCAAAACTTGTAAAATAAATTTCTACGTTTGCTCTGTCCTCTGGACTGAAATTTACCCATCAAAACTTGAAGCCCTATTTTTGGTCTAATCCTGTCAGGTGACTCAGGAGAAAAGTCCCTGTGTTTCTCTGACCATATTATGTCTACCAGATGTTGAGGCATAATGATCCAGTTAAAGGACAGAGTGATTCTTATATAGCCATCTTGGATTCATAATAAAGTGTACATATTTAAAATTTAAGAATATGCACCCATTTATCCAGTCTATTTGTCTTAGACTCAGACTAAAGCATACTATCTTCTTTTGTACTGTGTTCTGTTTGTCTATAAATACCTAACATTGTTGCGACACTTTTCTAGAAATCGGTGACTTCCGACTCTGGCTAGTGAGAATGTATACAGTTTGTGGTTTAGTCTTCACACAGTTGATCAGCCTGTTCCGCCAACTCCCTGGGTGTCAAGAGAAGATGAAGGCAGGGGCTCTGCTCCGTCCCGGTGGTCGCTCCCACCGTAGTGCATGTCAGCATGAACCCCAGTGCTAGCCTGCATGTTGTGGACCTTGCGTGGGACCACAGGAAGAGCATGCTTCCTGGAAGATGTGCCTGGAGGGCTGGAAGCTGTTTGAGGGCTAGGTGTTTTAAATGTTAAAAAACTTGTTTGAAATGTCTTGCCAGAGGAAGTCCTTGAAGTATCCTTGCTGAGGAATTTTCCAAATACCAAGTCCCTCTGCAGCTTTCCCAAAGACTGTACTTCATTGCTCCTGAGAGCCCAGTGACAGTGGACCCTTTAAGTGCGGTTTAAGGTGGTTTTGGACAGCTCTATCATTTGAAATGCCCTCCTTTTATTGAGCAGAAATCGGAATCACTTTACCTCCTGGAGGTTGACCCTCCTTCACAGAGGGCTTTCAGATGGATCAGGGCTCCAGACTGCAGGTTGGGTCTACTCCGTACCTTGGGTACTCAGCTTGGGGAGCTGAGGGGCTGTCCTGTCTTTGCCCAGCCCCTCCCTCTTGCCTGGAGGCAGGTACCTGTGCTTATTTCAGGGCACACTTCCTAGCATAACAGAAAGCCACACTGCAGGCTTTGTTTAGTCTGTTGAGTTATGCACATCTTGAGGTTAGCATCTTTACCCTGGCTCTCATTTCCCACAATGAGAAGGTGTTAAGATTACCTGATAGAGCAGTGCACACTGAGACTAACCATCAGTGAGGCCATTTTAACACCCAGAGTAAACTTGAGCAGAGTTGTCCAGTAACAAACCACAGCATAATCATGCATGAAGCCGTAGGCTCTTCTCTTGTGGGAGAAACCATTAGCTTCAGTCATGGCCCCAGATCCCACCACAGGAACCTGTCAGCACTGAACTACCCCTCAAGCCCATTCTTGCATGTTTGGTAAACCGCGGCTGGAGATGAGATAGCAGGCCTTTAGCAGACAGATTCAGGGGTTGAAAGCAAAGCTGAAGGTCTCCCCCGTCCCTCCAGGGAATAAAGCCTGGAAAGGGGCTGTTTGTGCACTAAACTGCCAGCCCTGTGTTTCAAGGTAAATTATTGCTCTGGTGAGTGCTGTCCATTCTCCACGTTGGACTTTCTGATTTTCATTGAGCCTTGTCCTGTCTGACTCTTGCAACCCCATAGACTGTATCCTGTCAGGCTTCTCTGTCCGTGGGATTTTCCAGGCAAGAATACTGGAGTGGGAGGCCATTTTCTTCTCCAGGGGATCTACCTGACCCAGGGATGGAACTGAAGTCTCCTGCATTGTGGGCAGATTCCTTACTGACTTGACCCAGGGAAGCCAGGTTGGTTGGGGCACACCCCAACAGTGTGCTCCATGGTGAGTGCACCCTGACCCCAGGGTGACAGCCTCATCTGTTGTAATCTGCTAACCCAGTCTGAGTAAGAAGCCAGCATTTTGATCTGTTCACTGCTGCTGCATCACCAACTCAGTGGACATGAATTTGAGTACACTCTGGGAGATAGTAGAGGACAGGGAAGCCTAGCAAGCTGCAGCCCGTGGGGTCACAGAGTCAGACACGACTTAGCGACGGAACAGCAGCAACAACAGGGCTGTCATTTGGCTTCACAGCCCATCTCTCCGATAAACACAGATCCTTAGGTATCAGGTTGACCATTTCCTGTTCTCAGATGCTGTACTCCTGTACTCCCTCTGCTGGTTTTGAGACAGGTGCTGCTTCCTTAAGAAATGTAATCGACTCCGCACTGAAGATGACGTGGTCCATTTCCTGGGCCTTCGGCTGTGTATGTAGCACGGGAAAAGCAAGGGAACCCCTTCTGGCTATGGGAAAGCTCCTTCAGTTTCTTAGGCAGGGCTAGCCAAGAACAGATGTGGCAGAGATTCCTCTGCCTCACATCCCACTCCTAAAATACTGCCGGACCCTGTAGCTTGTTCGGGGGCATTTCTCTGTTTGACTTTCTGTTCACTTCTTGTTTTCCTTCACTGCACCCCCTGCCTTCAGCCCAGCCCCACCTCCCCCCATTACTCTGCGGGAGTCATTTTTTATAGCACACATAACCTTTAAGCCAGAAAGAAAGTGTATTGCTTATAACAGAATTAATCTCTTTTCTGCTTTTATTTTGAAAAGTCCTCCCTGTTGTTTAATGTGGAGGATATTCGTGCTGAAAGCTTGTTCCGAGTAGGCATTCGTGCATCCCAGAGGAACTTTTGATTTATTTCCTTAACTTTGCCCTCCTTTCTCTGTGGTTCAGAAACCTTTAATGGTCTGTGAAGCTCTGAGACTTCAGTGCGGAACAGTAGTTGGTTTAAGAGCCCCTCCCACTATATAAAGGCCTGCTGGTTTCCACACGCTGGGTTTTTGACTCCCTGAAAGGCTGACCTCTCACAAATTTTGGTTCTACAGCAAGGTATCCTGGGTTGGGGCCTTGATAATGCTTTTGTGTATTTTTTTTTTCCTTCTCTCCCTGTTTGAAAAGTTGTGATGAAAATTCCGGGCTCTTGGCCAGCCTGTGGGATGTGCTGCAGTAGGAATGTTTCTGGTGCCCTTTGTTACGGTTCAGCTTTGATTAGGTTTATTTCCCGTAAGCTTGATTTTTGTCCCCACTCCCCTCCCCGTTTTTATGGCTAAGAAGGTTAACTTAGCCAAGGTTAAGCATTTTATTGCGCAAGCTGCTGCAGCCTTCGCTGGGTCACCATGCCAGGCTTCTGTGAAGAAAGAGACCCGGGGAAGCAACCTTTCCCTCCGTGTTTCTGTTTCTTCCTTGCAAGGCTTTTCCCAAGCCTTCTCCTTTTAACTCCTGCTTTCACATATGCAAGCTCTGTCAGTCCCCTCGCCTGCTGCCCCCCCCCCCGTTTCTTCTACTCAGGGTGTTCCAGGAAACCATGGTTCAACTCGTCTTGAGATTTTGTTAAGCTGAAAATCACCGTAGGCCTCCCTGGGGTTTCTGTCAGGTGCAGGGGGAGGAGGCCCCCAGAGCAGCAGTCAACAGATCCTCCTTTGATCCTCCTTGTGGTTCTCCCTTTCAAAAGAAAGGAGTGGTTGCAGCTTTAGTGCCCCTGTGACTGTGGATTTATAGCTCTTTTCATCCTTACAAATGAGAGCACTTTACAGACATCGTTGCTTGGCTCCCCCATTAACCCTGCCGGGGAGGGGGGCTGCGATGTTGCTGCAGGGAAGCAAACTGAAGCGCCCCCACCACAGGGGGTCCTTGCAGGCAGGGCAGGAGCTGGGGTGAGCCCAGGGCAGAACCTTGGTGGTGTGGGTGCTTGCCTTTGGGGCCATGGTTGCTTTTTATAGGAGGAAAGGGAGACTTTATTACCATAGAGGAGCTTTATTCACAGCAGAGTTCCTTGGCCAGCCTGCAGCGGTGAAGCATGGGGACCTGAAATCCCCCTGTGTCCAGGAGCGGCTGGCATGCAGCCCTGGGTGAGCTGGCGCCAACCCTGTGCTGAAGGTGCTCTTTGATCGCTGCCCCAGAATGCGCTCAGTCTCTTTCTTTTGGGAAGAATTCTGTCCTGCTTCCCTCTGGGTTAGGTCCTGGGAGCCTGTCAGTCCTGTCACAGGAGAACGTGGAGCCTGCTCACGGCCACACAGCTTCATCTCTTCCAGACTGTGCGCTGAACCTGTGTGAGCCTGTGTCTAGTTTACCCTGGTCCCCCTGGACTCCACAGACAGCACCCCCAGACTGGTCCTCCTGATCAGGAACTTGCCATTAGGGTAGTGCTTCTCACCAGTGTCGCTGTTGTCCCGCTTTGATGAAGCCCATTTGTGAGGCTTAGCTTTTGTGTCTGAGTGTCTCTGGAGCTAATGGAGGGCTGTGTAGTGTGATTGTGTTTCTCTTCGTTCCTTCTCCCAGAGTCCTGTGAACTCGTTCTTGCTTGAGCTGAAAATTTGGCCTAAAGTTATATATGTAAACAATAGTTCTTAGATTCTTAAAGAATCTGTTTGGACTAAAAGAGAAATCTCCAACTCTTCTAATTATTCCTAGCTCTTCCTTTCTTCTTTCACAGACACACAGTTTTTTAAACTGCAGTATCACATATATAAAATGTTAGGGTTATTCTATGCACAGTTCCCTTTTAAACCTTTTAGTTTGAATTAATTTCAAACTTCCAAAGAAAGGTTGTAAGAATAATATCAAGAATTCCCATATATCCTTTACCCAGATTCCCCAGATGTTAACATTTTATTGCATCGCTTTCAACTCTGCCTTTTTCATTCTTCCTTTAAAAGCCTGTGTGGTTTTTTTTACCCTGAACTATTTGAGGGTAAGTTGCAGACCTGTTGCCCGCTTTCTCTGACAATGCCTTATAGCACCCTCAGGATTTGTGGAAAGGATATTAACTGCCTGCTTCCCCACCCAGCCCAGGCCCTCCTTCCCCCTTCTGCAATGGCAGGATCCATAGGTTAGACACTTTGAGGCAGGCAAGAGGGTCTGTTTAAGATGTGTTCATTTTTGAGTAACCTGTGTGCTGGTGTCAATAACTTAAGGGCCCAGTTTCTCACTTCATAAATAGAAACAAAATGTTCTGATTACCCATCAGAACTGAGCAGTGTATTAAAAGCTCTACATGGTGATCCAGCAGCATTTATCCCAGGAATGCAAGGATAGTTTCACCTCAGTTACATACCGCTGCATGACGTAGCTTCCCACCCAGACTTGGTGGTTTAAAACAGCTGTTGGACTGTGTTCGTGGGTCCTGTGGTTCAGCAGACTGTGAGGGTGATTGTCTTTGTTCTCTGCTTTCTGAGCTTTCAGCTGGGAAGAAGTAGATGGCTGGGGGTGATGCCGGGAGCTCACAGCTCATCCTGGCTGTGGTGACAGAATCGTCTCTGAGGCTGGGCTTGGTGGGCACCGTCAGCAGGAGTACCTCTGTGGTCATACTGGGCTTGGGCTTCTTGCAGTGTGCTGGCTGGCTCTTCAGGAAAACGAGGCAGAGTTACATGGCCCTTTCTGACATCAATTTAGATGTCCTGTCATCATTTCTACCACATTATATTGGTTACAAACAAATTACTGAGGCCAACTCAGATTCAGAAGAGGGAAATAGACTATCTTTTGATGGAGGAGTGACAAAATCACAGTAAAGAAGAGCATGTGGGCTGGAAGATACAATTAAACAGTTGTGTGAAGAGGCATGCAGTAAATTACAACATTCTGCACAGTAACAACGTTTGGCATCTGGGAAGACAGGTGACCCTTGAACAGTGGGGAGATGGTTAGGGGCAACAGCCCTCCTCACAGTGGAAAATTTGTGTATAACTTACAGTTTGTTCTCCATGCGCACAGTTCCTCTCCATCTGTGGGCTGAGTCACTCTCAAATGATGTTGTACTGTAATATTTACTGTGAAAAAATCCCGTATATGTGACTCCATGTACTTCAAACCCATGTTGTTCAGGGGTCAACTGTAGTAAGAAATCTTAATCTGAAAAGGAGTACCTACCAAATACCTATGTTGAGCATCATATTTAGAGGTGATAATTTTATAAATACTTCATTTAAAATAAAAATGCTCACTGTCATCACTGAGATCAGAAGTGTACTCAAATTTGTATATAATGTCATCAAAGTGTACAAGACACCTAGACACAAGGAATAGAAGAGACAAAACTGTGATTTGCAGCTATGTTTAACTACATCGAAAAGCTAGACTTAATTATAGAACAAGTGAAAATAGAGGGGAACTGCTATAGTTAAAAGATCAAAATCATCGATGTTCCTGTGGACCAACAGTAACCAAGTAGAAAATGTAATAGATTAAAAATACCAATGTCAATATCAAATACCAATCTCAATATGAAAAAAGCAACCCAAGCAAAAAATGGGCAGAGGAACTCCATTGACACTTCTCCAAAGAAGACATACAGATGAACAGATTCCTAACATTGCTAATTATTAGGGAAATGCAAATCAAAACTAAAATGAGGCATCACCTCGCCCCAGTCAGAATGGCCATCATCAAAAAGTCCTCAAATAATAGATGCTGGAGAGGGTATGGATAAAAGGGAGCTCTCTTACATTGTTGGTGTGAATGTAAATTGGTGCAGCCACTATGGAGAACATTATGGAGGTTCCTTAAAAAGCTAAAAATAGCTACCATATGATCCAGCAGTCCTATTCCTGGGCATATATCCAGAAAAAACAGAAACACTAATTTGAAAAGATAAATGCACCCCAGTCCTCAGAGTAGCACTATTTACAATAGGCAAGATATGGAAATATCCTGTGTGTCCATTGCCAGATGAACAGATAATGGATGTGGTATGCACACACGTGTGTGTGGTATATGCACACACGTGTGTGTGGTATATGCACACACACGGTGGAATAGTACTCAGCCATAAAAAATAATACCGTTTGCCACAACTTGGATGGACCTAGAGATTGTCATATTAAGTGAAGTAAGTCAGTCAGAAAGGGAAATATCATATGATCTCTGTTATGAAATCTAAAAAAGGATACAGATGAAGTTATTTACAGAACAGAAACAGCCTCACAGACATAGAAAACAAATTTATGATACCAGAGAGGAAATGTGGCTTGGGTGGAGATAAATCAGGAATTTGAGATTCGCAAATGCACACCACTATATATAAAACAGACAGCCAGCAAGGACCTGCTGTATAGGAGTGTGCGATTTCTATGCCCTCTCCCTCCTTTGAGCCCCCATCGAATTATGTGCCCCTCTTAGGGCATTTGTCTGGCTCTGTTTGGTCTTACAGAATTAACATCTTTGGCCTTCTTTTTTGGACTGAACTCTTGAAGGGCAGGACTGTCTAGCTCATGTGTATTTGTCTCTGTCATATTGTCTTGCACATAGTTGCTCGAGAAATATCTAATACTGCCTTAAAGTTGAAGGCTGAGGTCAGTGTTTTTGAAGATCAGTATGAATTGGAGAACCAAGAGCCTGAAATCAGAAAGGGCAAATTTCAGACAGTTGTGAGGATGGCAATGTGCATGTTGAAGTTAGTGGATAGTGCTCAGGGCAGATGGAAAAGACTAGAAGACCCAGGAACTGATCACGTGAGGGAGAAAGGCGATAAATGTCAAAGGACCACGAGTCCCCATGGCTTAGAGAACTGTGTGTGTTAGTCTCTCAGACATACCTTGACTCTTTGTGACTCCATGGACTGTAGGCCCATCAGGCTTCTCTATCCACGGGATTTCCCAGGCAAGAGTACTGGAGTGGGTCCCCATTTCCTTCTCCAGGGGATCTTCCCACCCCAGGGACTGAACAGGCAGATTCTTTACTGTAGGAACCACCAGGGAAGCCCTTAGAGAACTGAGCAAGCATTAAACTGAAGAGCAAAGCTAGGTTCTCTGCCTTTTGGTTACAAGGTTTCAGGTATATTGAGTTTTTTACATGTTCATTCTCATACATGATTTTGGTAAATATTTTCTGTGGTAGAAAGCCTAGTCTTTAAGCAAACTAAACTTGAAGTCTGGGTCATAGCCCAGCTCTCCCACTCATCCCCTGGGGGCTTTTGGTAAGTCTCTCAGGTATTAGACAATTTAGATTCCTCCCTAGTAAGATGGGAAAATTCCCTGGAGAAGGGACTGGCTGCCCACTCCGGTATACTTGCCTAGGAAATCCCATGGACCGAGGAGCCTGGCAGGCTATATATAGTCAGTCCATGGGGTCTCAAGAGTTGGACATGACTTAGCAACTGAACCATCACCACCTAGTAAGATGGGGGCTCAGAATCTCCCTCAAAGTGTTATTGTTGGTCGGTTGGTCAGTGTCCATGTCTTTGTGACCCCATGGACTGTAGCACACCAGACTTCCCTGTCCTTGACTATTTCCAGGAGTTTGCTCAAAATCACATCCATTGAGTTGGTGATGGCATCCAATCACCTGATCCTCTTTCCCCCTCCCTTCTTCCCTCAGTCTTTCCCAGCAGCAGGGTCTTTTCCAGTGAATCGGCTCTTTGCATCAGGTGGCCAAATCTTGGAGCTTCGCCTCCAATGAATGACTTCATTCCAATGAATATTCAGGGTAGATTTCCTTTAGGATTAACTAATTTGATCTTGATGTCAAAGGGATTCTTGTAAGTCTTCTCCAGCATCACAATTCAGAAGCATCATTTCTTCCACACTAACCCTTCCTTATGGTCCAGCTCTCATATCCAATACATGACTACTGGAAAAACTAACTTTGATTTATACAGGTCAACAAAGTGGTATCTCTGCTTTTTAAATATGCTGTCTAGGTTTGTCATAGCTTTTCTTCCAAGGAGCAGTTGTCTTAATTTCGTGGCTGCAATCACCTTCCCAAGAGATTTCTTGGAGCCCAAGAAAATAAAACCTGTCACTTCTTCCACTTTTTCCCCATCTATTTGCTATGAAGTGATGGGACCGGATGCTGTGATCTTAGTTTTTTGAAGGAGTCATGCTGCTGCTGCTGCTGCTGCTTAGTCACTTCAGTCGTGTCCAGTTATGTGCGACCCCAGAGACGGCAGCCCACCAGGCTCCCCCGTCCCGAGATTCTCCAGGCAAGAACACTGGAGTGGGTTGCCATTTCCTTCTCCAGTGCGTGAAAGTGAAGTCGCTCAGTCGTGTCTGACTCTTAGCGACCCCATGGACTGCAGCCCACCAGGCTCCTCCATCCATGGGAATTTCCAGGCAAGAGTACTGGAGTGGGGGGCCATTGCCTTCTCCATTGAAGGAGTCATAGTGGAAGTTAAATAAAGGCAGCAGTGATTACAGGTGATATGAATTGAGCTCTCATTCTGTGAGGGCACTATTCTAAGCACTTAAACAGATGAATCTCCAGAACAGCTCCTGACGTGTGTGTACTATTGAGGTAAGTGCTATTTTCACGTTACTCATGAGGAAATCAAGGCAGATGGCAGCACAGTTCACGCTGAATCAGCATTTGAGCCCGGACAGTGCGGCTTCAGGGTGCCAGTCCGCAGCTGCGCCAGGCTGTTTCTGCTGCAGCATCTGTCACGTGGTGTGTGTTCCATGAGTGTCAGCCACGGTGCTTCCTCCCAGGGAGGACACGCCATGGCTGCCTCATTGGGCATGTACAGTCACATGGCACATTGGAAAGCACAGTTGTAGGTATTTGTCATCATTACCTTCTGAATTTCTCCATGCCTTTAAAATGAGAAGATGCTACTGAAAATGAATAAACCGACACTTCATGGAGAAAGCAATGCTGTAATGACAGTGAATATTTTGGGGCTTTTTCCTCCTTTTTCTTAAACTTAACTTGGACTACTTCATAAGGGGTGCAGGTCTCCTTTGGTGGGTGATAAGAGCGTTTTGGAACTTGATAGAGGCGATGGCTGCAAACATTGTGAATACACTGAATACCTTGGAATTGTTTACTTTAAAGTAGTTAGTTTTATGTTAAGCAAATCTCACCTTAAATTTTTTTTGAGTTAACTTGAATTTGATTTTTTGCCTTTAGAATTGTAAAATTACAAAGAGGAGCAATGAGTGGTACTTTATATTGTTAGAATTAAGCTTGATTTATTAGACAGCTGGCTGCTTTAGTTGTCCACTTTGATGAGAAGGACAGGAGCACCCTGCTTGTGGCTGAGCAGTGTGTAGATGTCTGTTGCATTCCTTCCAGACCCCATCACTCAAGTCAGAGGAAGAGGTGAACAGGGGGCTGATTCCAGGAGGACAGGCATGTTTTAATGTGAGTTTTCATATGCCTCAAATCGAGTTCACATCACAGTCTTCTACCTGATTGACTTTTTGATTTTGGGTGTGGGCAACAAAACCTCACATATAGATCTAGAAGCTGGGCTTCAGGTTCATGCCACACAGAAACCGCATCATAACAGAGTGGAGCCCAAGTGACCCCAGAGCCTAGTCCCCTGGACCTTCCTGCAGACTCTGCTGGGAGTCCATGTGTCCTTGAGGACAGGAGTTAAGAAGTGACGTTTTACCAGGAGATTTTCTTCCGCCCAGTTGTTCTATGCCTTCTCATGAGTCATTAAGGCTTTTAGCCCTGGCTTCAAGGCTTCTGCTAACCTCCCCGGAAGTGAGCTCTTTGTCTGAAATCCACTGGAGGTGGGGAGTTAACAGAGTGGTTGTCCTTTAAGCATAGAGAGGGGGATGGTGGTCCCCAGAGCAGAGTGCTAAAATGATCATTGGAGCCTTTCTTCTCCAGTCTGTGTCCCTGTTTTGCTTCGGCCTTCACTGTCTAATTCTGTCCAAACAACTCATCGGCTCAACCAGTTGAGCCTCTAATCCTTCCTTCTGTGCACTCCATTGCAAGCATTCATTTGAAGGTTGGTTTTCTTTTTTGTTTTTCCTTCCCAGTTTAGAAACACAGATGTCTTACATCCCCCCACAAAAGAATTTTGGAAATTAACCTATTTACAGAAGGCTCCAGGCAAGTTTGACATTGTTGTCTCAAAGTACCTTGTTCAAAGTCTTCAGCAAATACGCTGCTCTTCTAAATCAAGCACCATTACCCCCTCCCTACAACCTCTTCTTCAGCCCCAAGTGTCCTCAGATGGCTGCACAGCTGAGCAGGAAATAAGACTCCTTTTTTCTCTAAACTAGTAATGCAAACAAGGCCAAAGAGGAAATTGCTCATTCTTTGGTATTATTAAGTTTATTTTTAGTTTCCTAGTACTTGATTTATTTTGGAGGGAGGACAGGGTAAAACACATTTATTAAGGGAAGTACTGGACACCTTATCTAAAGGTTTGTTACTAAGTTAACAAACTCTCCATATTGAATGCTTTCTGACTGGCCCTGAAAATGTATAAATGTTACTTACATTTATTTATTCAGTCAGCCAGTCACTCAAAAAACATTTGAGTTCCCATCTAGAAGACTTTTTTTAGGGAGATGCTGAGGGTATAAAAATGGGTAAGATATTTTCTTCTACTCTTAAAATGTTCATAGTTTGCTGTGAAAAACCAGTGTAACTCCATGTGGTAACTGCTACGTGAAAATGAAATAAATAAGCTTGTTTTAATGGTTTTATCATTTACAGGCCAGTTTCACGTATTTTATCTTATTTCATCTTAATGACAATCTCCTGAGGCAGTTAGGTAACTGGCCAAACTGGGACCCAGACCTGAGATTTGTCATTGCTTTGACTTGCTCATGCCACCTCTCGGGCACTGAATGCTGTTAATAGAAACATGTCTCTTCCTGGTATGAGATTCCTTGACTGATGAGTTTGTTGTCTCTTCCATAACCTCCTCTTCCTTCTTACATAAAATTTCTGGCAAACGTGTGCAGATTGTTTTTTCATTCTCTCTGACCTTGGACAAGTTACCTGATGGCTTTGTGTTTTAGTTTTCTCATCTATAAAATGGAGATAATGGGACTTACATCCTGGCATAGTTGTGAGGCCTAATTTGATGGTCAAAATGATCTTACCTGTATCAAGTTGTCAAATCTGAAATGTTATGAGACTCTGAAAAACAAAAAAATGTGACTCAGAACTGCAGTTCAGAATTCTATCTAGTATATTTAACTGGCTCAATTTTTTTTTTCCTGGCTTGCTTTTAACCAGAATTTCCATTATACTCCTCAGCTACTCATGGGGAAAGCTCTGCGCAGCAGTGTTGTGTGCCCAAGATGAATTGTGTGAACCTGTGTTGGATTTGGGCTCTGTCCTGTCTGTGCAGGTAGAGCACTGAGCTCGAATTAGATGTTGAAATGTAGAATTTTGGAATGAGATGCCAAGGGCTGCCCTTGGGCTGTGCTGTGGAGTATCGTGTCTGCCTGTCACAGGTGACACGGCTGGCTTCAGTCCTCAGGGCAGAAGACGGAGCCTTGAGTTTCTGTTTACCAAAGCTTCCAATAACCCTTCAAATTATACACAGAAAAATGAAGGGCATTTGAGAAAGTTGCCTTCCATTTTTAATATCTTTTCTTGAGATATTTTAAACTTCAGTTTATGTGGTTTCCATTTTTTAAATTTTGTTTATTTTAATTGGAGGCTAATTACAATATTGTAGTGGTTTTTTGCCATATATTGACATGAATGAGCCATGGGTGTACCTGTGTTCCCCATCCTGAACCCCCCTCCCACCTCCCTTCCTATCCCATCCCTCAGGGCCATCCCAGTGCACCAGCCCTGAGCACCCTGTCTCATCAATGTGGTTTCCATTTTTAACAGGACATTAGTATCCATAATTAATTTGAGTCCATTAAACTTTTTTTTTTTCCATTAAACTTTTATAGATGAAATCATCTCTGATTTATTTGATTGCTCGGCTCTGGATGCACCAGAGTTAAGGGTTATTGTTTTTTCTTACCTGTCCTAGTCAACCGATGTTAATAACAGAAATTAATAAAGTCTTTGTGCTTGAATCCCTTTGTCAAGAGGGGCCCAGTATGCCAGTGATAAAGAATATTTTATGTTATTATTAAAGCATCTTGACCTGTTAGGACTAGAAATCGACCCTATTTCATAGATAGAATTAAATGAGATGTGAAGGAGTGTCCAGCTGGAGCAGTGTAGCAGGTATTGAAAGGAGGCCCTGTGGCCACTCTGTGGCTCCCACTGGAAAAGCCCAAAGATGCAGGTGCTGTGGCTCAGCCCTGCCCACAGATGACGCCAACATCTTCCTCAGCTTTTTTTTTTTTTTTTTTTTTGCTCAATGGGGATAGAGATAAGAACTGTTGCATTTGGATCCTTTCAGAACAACTGGTGAATTAAGGAAAAGGCTTAAGACTAAGAAGTTCACAGAAATGCCTGGAAAGGTAAGATAAAGCAGCACAAAGTGTAGGACAGTTTCTGGCAAAGCAGTATCATCTTGGGGGACTGAGTGGCCACTGAGCGGCCAGTCCTGTGGAGGTCCTGTCTGAGCGTCTCCGCTTCCTTCTGCTGAACAAGCCCCCACGTGCTCCGTCTCATGCTTCATGATAAACGTCAGTCCTTTCCTTAGTGTACATCCTCATTGGGTGTAGTGGGTAGCATCTCTTCACTGGGTGATGTCAAACTGTTTTTGTCCATGTGCTACACAGTTTAGGATTCTTTTGTTATTTTCTATGAAGTAAAGGTCCTTTAAAATGATCATTGAGACGGCACATCACGCTCTCCGCAGCTGTGTCTATGCACATCATTGCATTGGTCAGACAGCTGCTTCATGAAGGGCTAACTTTTCAGACAGGATGGCATGCATGATAAAAATGTTTCACCACAGCCTTCCTCTTCACATGCTGGCCTATTAACATGCCCCTAACTCTGTAGGATCACCACATATCTTAGAGATGGCCTCCACTGCTGGTGGAATTATGGATAATTTGGGTCCATAATTAAAGCTACTGAACTGAAAGGAAGCATAGGGATGATGTGGATGGTGGTCAGAGCAGGTATTGAGTGTTGATAGGAAAGCCAGTGTTCTTATCTTTGCTGGATTTTCAGAAAGCTAGAAAAGAAAAATGAAACCAAGGGAAGAGGGAAAATGTTGCTTTCTCAGCAGGTTACATATATTCAGTGTCCAAGTTGGGGAAAATATCAGACTAAAAGGATAAAGGATTTGGTTAGATTAGATTTTGGATTTTTCAGTTGTTTGATATTTTGCTGAATTTTATTTCTTACAGTGAACTCGTTTTTTTTTTTTTTTTTTAATCTCAAAAAACGAAGCATTACCTTAACTTTTACCTTCTTAAGCATATTTTTTAGGTTGTTTCTTAAAAGATAAGTCAAATTGACATTAGTGTCTCTTACACTCATTCATTTTGCAAATATTTATTGATGATATGTAGAATACTGAACATTGCGTTAGATGCTAGAAGTGTAGCACTCAAAAAGGTATGTCCCCCATTCCATGGAATTTAAATCTGAAAGAAGACATACTAAGTGAAGTAATCCTTTAACTATATAAGTATAAATCCTGATATGTCCTATGAAGGGAAAGCAGTAGAAATATAACAGAGTGACCTGACTTCAGGGAAGATATGTCTGAAGATGTTTCATTTAAATTAGGACCCCAGGGATGAAGAGTGAAAGTGAAAGTCACTCAGTTGTGTCTTACTCTTTGCGACCCCATGAACTATACAGTCCATGGAATACTCTAAGCCAGAATACTGGAGTAGGTAGCCTTTCCCTTCTCCAGGGGTTCTTCCCAACCCAGAGATAAAGAGGGAAGGATGGAATCAGAAGAGCCCGCTCAGGCCAAAGGACTAGCTAATACAGAAGCACTCAAACAGGGTGAACTTGGAATTCAGGTGGATCTTCAAGAACACAGATATAGTGGTGGTGCCTTGAGCAAAAATGAGAATGGAAGGGAGCAATAGTAGTGATGGGAGAGGGGTCAGGTGACAGCGACCTTGCCAACCTGGCAGTAAGAGTAGTGTGTTCTGAGGGCCTCAGGTGCTAGGCGCTTCTTGGTCCTTTGTTGTCGTTGTTTAGTTGCTAAGTCGTGTCCATCTCTTGGGCAACCCTATGGACTGTAGTCCACCAGATTCCTCTGTCCATGGGATTTCCCAGGCAAGAATACTAGAGTGGGTTGCCATTTCCTTTTCCAGAGGATCTTCCCCCACCCAGGGAGCGAACCTGAATCTCCTACGTTGAAGGCAGATTCTTTACTGCTTAGCCACCAGGAAGTCCTCTTGGTCCTTTACATGCATTGATTCATGGCCCTCACAGGCAAGAGGCCAGGCAGCTTGTCCGTGTTTATAAAGTGACATGGTCAAGATCTGATCTCAGGCAGTCTGGCTTCATATTCCCTGCTCTTGAACTCTTTGTTAGGTTTCTATGCTAAGAAACATGATAAACCATTAAAGAATTTTAAACAGGAAATTGACCTCAGATTTGGAGTTTTCCCCTTTTTATTTATAAGATGCAGGATGGAAAATGGGTTGTAGCAGATCAAGAGTGGACATTGAGAAGCCGGGCAGCAGCCTGGCCCTTGTGTGCCTGTCTGCCACACTGGGCTTCACTAGAATGGGATGGCGAGGTTTCTGAATGGTCTGGGAGTGAAGAGCAGGGCGTGGTATACCTCGCCCAACAAATGCTGGGGGTGAGGGTCTAGAAGCTTGTCTCCCCTGATGCATGTTGAGTTTTCCAGGTTTTGCACAAACATTTCTGGGTTGACTTGAGGTCATAGACATATTCTTCACACCACTTGAGCCTACTTGTCCTGTAGATTAATTGGGAAACTTTTGACAGCTACAGAGTAGTTATTTGGGGCCTTATCTAGAAGCACAGCTCTGCTTATTGTAAGCTGATTTGTATCATTTTAAAGACTAACCTAGGAGAGAAGGACCCTCATGTCCTCCTTCCCAGCTCTCACGTGGTTTCTAAGGAGTGTGGTTTTTATAAGCATTGAACTTTACTTAAGACATGACAACACTCAGGGAAACAAATCTGACACTGGGGGGAATAAGAGAAGGAGAGGTCTCAGACCCCAGGCCCCACCTTTGGTTTAGAAGAGCTTGCACATGCAGGTGCCAGCAGTCAAGTGTCAGCGGCCCTGCGGTGGATCTGCTATGCAGCTCTTACAGATCCCTAGCGTGGAAGGGCCTTTGGGGACAGGAAGTGGGAGCGGGCAGAGGAGGAGCTCTGAGCAGTGCTAAGCAGGTGATGCCTCACCCTGCTGTCTTAGAAGCAGGATGAGAAACCTTTCTAATCTGGCAGAGTTGGAGTGATTGACAATCTTCTGGGTAACTTTTGTTCTATTTGATATTGAGGAGTTTCCAAAGAATCTCCACAAAATACATGTGAGGTATAAAAATAAGAATGTGTGCATTCCTGTGAACTCCCACAAAGCTGATGGACACGGGAGCGGTCCCTCCCCAGTCCAGTTCCCCTCCTCCTCTCCCCAGAGGCGACCAGGTCCTGAGCAGTTTATTAGAATCCCTTTCCTTTTCTTTATGGTTTTGCCTCAGATATTTGTGTCCTTCCACAGTATGTTGTTTTGCATGTGTTCTGCCCTGTGTGTGAGTGGACTCATGAAGGAAGAAGATGCTTCTGCACCTTGTTCTTTTCATTCACCTCTATTCTGGGGTTCCCCTGTGTCGGTAGTTCTACTGGATTTCCCAGCATTGTATGAACATAACATGTTTTACTCTTCAGCTGTTGATGAACATTTCAATTTGTTCCAGATTTTTTGTTCTTGCCTACAGCTTTGCTGTCCATGTCTCCCTGTATGTGTATAAAAGGAATTCTTTAGGGATACCTAGGAATTGAAAGTCTGGGTAATAGGTATGCTGATTTTCTCTTTCACTAAAACCAATTAGTTCCAATAATTCCACATCCTTGCCAACTCTTTGATAGAGTCAGACATTAAAATGTTTGCTAATATTGTGAGTTTAAAGTATCTCAGGGTAGTTTTAATTTGTATTTTCCTGATTAGTACTGCTACTGGGCACCATGTCATATATTTATTAATCATTTGTTTCGTCTTCCGTGAAGAACCTCATTTTTCAATTGAATTTTTCTTTTTGATTTGGAAGAGTTCTAGATGAACCTTATATTAAAAAAAGTTTGTGTTGCAAATATACTTTCAGTTTATGACTTTCATGTACTTTATGGTAGAACTATATGTTTTAAATTTTTATGTAATTAAATTTATCAGTTTTTATGTTTTGAGCTTGTACATAAGGAATCCTTTTCTTTGTTTATATGTAGTCTTCTATATTTATCATCTTATAAGAGTTTTATATAATTTATATACAAGTTTAGGTATAATTTTGCTTTTTATATATGTCTTTAATCCCTGGAATTGGTTACTGTACATGTTAGGGGACAACTTTTATTATTATTTTTTTAATGCACATAACCAGGTGTCCCAGTACCACCTTTTGAGAAGTCCAGCCCTTCTCCACTGATTTATATTGCCCATTGTGTCAGAAATGAAATTTCCAGAAGTGCATGAGTCCATTTTTGGACTCCACTGGTCTGTTTGCCTCTGGACCAGCACCTCACTGTCTGGCTTTAGAATAATTGCTGACATTTGGTGTGGCAAGTCCCCACCTTGTTCTTTTTCAAGAATATCTTGGTTATTGGCTCTTTACTCTTCTTTAACATGTTTAGAATCAGCTTGTCTTGCTGCATAGCCTTACCCCTTGGCATTTTGAATGAAATTGCATCAGATTGGGTCTCTAGGTCCATTTGCGGTTTGGGCTGTCCTTACTCCTTTTCCTAACTTTTCTGGCAGTCCCTTCAGGTCACATTATGAAACATTTCTACGCACTGTTTCCTGTGTCCTAAGTTGCAGGCTGCCCTGCAAAGGATTGTTGTTCAGTCGCTCAGTCATGTCCAACTATTTGTGACCCCATGGACCGCAGCACGCCAGGTTTCCCTGTCCTTCAGCATCTCCTGGAGTTTGCTCAAACTCATGTCCATTGAGTCGGTGATGCCATCCAACCATCTTGTCCTCTGTCCTACCCTTCTCCTTTTGCCTTCTATCTTTCCCAGCATCAGGGTTTTTTCCCATGAGTGGACTCTTCTCATCAGGTGGCCAAAGTTACTGGAGCTTCATCTTTTCAGCATCCGTCCTCCCAGTGAATATGCAGAGTTGATTTCCTTAGGATTAACTGGTTTGATCTTCCAGTCCACAGGACTCTTCAAGAGTCTTTTCCAATACTATAGTTTGAAAGCATCAGTTTTTGATGCTCAGCCTTCTTTATGGTCCAACTCTCACATCTGTACATGACTACTGGAAAAACCATAGCTTTTACTATATGGACCTTTGTTGGCAAAATAATGTCTCTGCTTTTTAATACACTGTCTAGGTTTGTCATAGCTTTTCTTCCAAGAAGCAAGCATCTTTTCATTTCATGGCTGCAGTCACCGTCCACAGTGATTTTGGAACCCAAGAAAATAGAATGTGTCCCTGTCGCTGGAAAGGATAGAGTTGTTTTTTAGTTGCTTAGTTGTGTCTGACTCTTGGTGACCCCATGGACCTGTGGCCTGCCAGGCCCCTCTGTAGATTTCAAAAACCTTTGTCTCTTGTGTAATGTCTCTGAAGTAAACTTTGCTTTTGAAAATTCAGCCCTAAGAATTTGGGGCCACTGCTCAGTTTGCTGCCTCCAGAAAGGAAACTGGCTCTTGGGAACTCTGCCTTGTCTGTGTTTCAGAGTCTAGTCCTGTGGCGGGGGAGGACTTACTTGTGCAGCTTTAGAATCTTTGTGGGACAGTGTTTCAGGAACTAAGGGGAGCTCAGGAGTAGTAATCCCAAATGTGGGAAGTAAATCTTGGCTTGCAATTAGAAAGCTTACTGAGACGTTTTCTTGGCTCTGTTTTCTCCTTAAGATTTATTCAGGACACAACAGAAATTCTTTTTTTTTCCTGTCTTTCTAACTCAAGAATAATTTTTAAGGAGAGATTAGCTAACTATAGTATCACAAGTTTTCTCAAATATGCTGGTATTGACCAGTTGGGACAGAAGTGCATGTTAAATTCAAAAAAATTCCTTGGCTTTCCTGCTTAGAGGCTTGAAACCTGCTGCTGCTTTGCATTTCTTTTGACTCCTGAATCAGGATTTTTGGGGTGAAATCTTCCCTTTTGGAGATAAAAGCTCACCCGGCAGCTTCTCAGGCTTCCTCAGGCCATGGTTTGTGTTGTTTTGTGTTGTTTTGCCACCAGGACCTAGAAATACAACCTTATCTGATATTCTTAAGGGTCCTTTTGGCATCCATGGAATTCCTGCACTTCCTTTGTTAATTAACAAGAAGCAAGTTTTAACATTTCTCTAGGAGAACTGTTCTACCACTCGATTTTTAGCAATTTGTTTAGATCTTCTTTGTATGTTTTTTGACATACCAGGAGCTGTACTTTTACCCGAGGCTTTGTGGGGGACCTGACTCTTCCATCAGGGCAAAGGGCAAGCAATCTGCCAGGGACTCTGAAAGGAGGGTCCGTGGGGCATCATTAAAGTTAGTTATTTAATGACCAGTCAACTCAGTCATTATACTGTGTCAGGTATTGGTAATATTCATTC
Source organism: Odocoileus virginianus (assembly GCF_023699985.2). Taxonomy (NCBI): domain Eukaryota; kingdom Metazoa; phylum Chordata; class Mammalia; order Artiodactyla; family Cervidae; genus Odocoileus; species Odocoileus virginianus. The sequence goes on along the minus strand of NC_069684.1, from coordinate 34,342,241 downwards.
AACTCTTTGTGTGTGTAATTCCTTTTGATTTGACTTTAGAGAATGGGTATGTTGAATTCTAAAATATAGTTAGAACTTTCAGGGAGAATTTTCTCCTCTGGTTCCTCTGAAGTGCTGCATGGGCCCAAGACCACACTTGACGTAGACTTGCTGGGAATACTGGAAATGGAAGGTGCTGGATCAAGAACCTGACGGCTGGTGGGAACAGCTCTGAGGAGCTGCTGGCAGGGAGGCAGGCCCTTGAGAGAATGTGCGTAAGCAGGACTTAGCAGAGATGGCTTTGGGTTCGCTTTTAGATTGTTGTTGAAGTGGTTGTGTTAGTTTCATCATTTGAGAAGTAAGCCCATGATTGACATGTTGATGGCCAGTTGTTAACCCTGTTACGTGGGCGCACTAACCACGTTTCATTCTCACTCCTGCCAGGGGAGTGAGACATGAAGTTTAGCTGGGACGCCTTAGAAATTAAGTCATGGGACTAAAATGCAGACAACCTGAGTGCTTTATTAGCACCTTTTGGAACAGTTGAGGAGTGTACAGAGCTGTGCTGTTTCCTGTCACTAGAGGGAGCAAAGGAAATGTCTTCAGAGCATCTGGTTGTGACATCAGCTTTTCTGATCACATGTGACAAGAATTTTTAAGTGGTACACATCAGGCCAGCCTTCCTCTTGTCTGGGGTTAGTCTGTAACCTTGTATCTTTGCTGTTGTCTGGAGCAGCTAACGCCTTGCTTCTTTATCTACTGCCCTATGTGAATCACTGAGGAAGTGATTTCCTGAGTTCCCAGGAGAGGATCCCTACTCTTGTTATTAACTGTGTTAGGATGTAGGTGCTTTAGTACCAGTGTAAGCCAGCGGTTTTCAGTCAGCAGTTTGTGACAGTTATATTCCACATTTTCATAAGAGACTATTCTTAAAGTTCACTAACGAAGTTCATTGTAGTTAATGTTTTTTGGTGCTTTTAAGAGTGGAGTTATAATGTCATGAAGTTAAATAATGGGATGTTCCAAGTCCTCCAAGCTGGACTTTACCATCCTGTCGGTCAAAGGTAATTCTACATTGAAGTGTGGGGACAGCTGATAAACCTGCAGATTAGCAGGCCCATTCTCTTAGCTCATTCCTGCTGAACTGTGTGGAGATGCCACATGTTCTCATTCTCCTGATGATTGTCTAAGACTAGAAGCTGGGGTTGAGCAGATAAAAGGCTTTCTAAGTTGCCTCAGGGGGGCTTTTAAGTGACTGTATGTTCTGATGTTTCTATTTGGAAACTTTGGGGAGAATGCTCACCTTTGACCTGTGCTGTCTTTTGTACGGTGAGCTTGCCCCAAACACCATTATCATTTACTACACCTAACAGTCCCTTTTCATACTGTTCATCAGGTTCTCAAGGCAAGAATACTGAAGTGGTTTGCCATTCCCTTCTCCAGTGGACCACATTCTGTCAGACCTCTCCACCATGACCCGTCCATCTTGGGTGGCCCCACACGGCGTGGCTTAGTTTCATTGAGTTAGACAAGGCTGTGGTCCTGTGATCGGATTGGCTAGTTTTCTGTGACTATGGTTTCAGTGTGTCTGCCCTTTGCCCTCTCGCAACACCTACTGTCTTACTTGGGTTTCTCTTACCTTGGACGTGGGGTATCTCTTCATGGCTGCTCCAGCAAAGTGCAGTCGCTGCTCCTTGCCTTGGATGAGGAGTATCTCCTCACGACTGTCCCTCCTGACCTTGAACGTGGAGTAGCTCCTCTTGGCCCTCCTGCATCTGCACAGCCGCCACTCCTTGGACATGGGGTAGCTCCTATGAAAAGGCAAAATGATAGGATACTGAAAGAGGAACTCCCCAGGTCGGTAGGTGCCCAGTATGCTACTGAAGATCAGCGGAGAAATAACTCCAGAAAGAATGAAGGGATGGAGCCAAAGCAAAAACAATACCCACTTGTGGATGTGACTGGTGATAGAAGCAAGGTCCGATGCTGTAAAGAGCAATTTTGCATAGGAACCTGGAATGTTAGGTCCATGAATCAAGGCAAATTGGAAGTAGTCAAACAGGAGATGGCAAGAGTGAATGTCGACATTCTAGGAGTCAGCGAACTAAAATGGACCGGAATGGGTGAATTTAACTCAGATGACCATTATATCTACTACTGTGGGCAGGAATCCCTTAGAAGAAATGGAGGAGCCATCATGGTCAACAAGAGAGTCCGAAATGCAGTACTTGGATGCAATCTCAAGAATGACAGAATGATCTCTGTTCGTTTCCAAGGCAAATCATTCAGTATCATGGTAATCCAAGCCTGTATCCCAACCAGTAATGCTGAAGAAGCTGAAGTAACAACCAGAAAAGACATCCTTTTCATTATAGGGGACTGGAATGCAAAAGTAGGAAGTCAAGAAACACCTGGAGTAATAGGCAAATTTGGCCTTGGAGTACGGAATGAGGCAGTGCCAAGGCTAATAGAGTTTTGCCAAGAGAACGCACTGGTCATAGCAAACACTCTCTTCCAACAACACAAGAGAAGACTCTACACATGGACATCACCGGATGGTCAACACTGAAATCAGATTGACTATATTCTTTGCAGCCAAAGATGGAGAAGCTCTATACAGTCAGCAAAAACAAGATCAGGAGCTGACTGTTGCTCAGATCATGAACTCCTTATTGCCAAATTCAGGCTTAAATTGAAGAAAGTAGGGAAAACCACTAGACCGTTCAGGTATGACCTAAATCAAATCCCTTATGACTATACAGTGGAAGTGAGAAATAGATTTAAGGGACTAGATCTGATAGACAGAGTGCCTGATGAACTATGGACGGAGGTTCCTGACATTGTACAGGAGACAGGGATCAAGACCATTCCCATGGAAAAGAAATGCAAAAAGGCAAAATGGTTGTCTGAGGAGACCTTACAAATAGCTGTGAAAAGAAGAGAAGCGAAAAGCAAAGGAGAAAAGGAAAGATATTCCCATTTGAATGCAGAGTTCCACGGAATAGCAAGGAGAGGTAAGAAAGCATTCCGCAGCGATCAATGCAAAGAAATAGAGGGAAACAACAGAATAGGAAAGACTAGAGATCTCGTCAAGAAAATTAGAGATACCAAGGGAACATTTCATGCAAAGATGGATTCGATAAAGGACAGAAATGGTTTGGACCTAACAGAAACAGAAGATATTAAGAAGAGGTGGAAAGAATACACAGAAGAACTGTACAAAAGAGATCTTCATGACCCAGATAATCAATCACAATGGTGTGATCACCCACCTAGAGCCAGACATCCTGGAATGTGAAGTCAGGTGGGCCTTAGAAAGCATCACTACGAACAAAGTTAGTGGATGTGATGGAATTCCAGTTGAGCTATTTCAAATCCTGAAAGATGATGCTGTGAAAGTGCTGCACTCAGTATGTCAGCAAATTTGGAAAACTCGGCAATGGCCACAGGACTGGAAAAGGTCAGTTTTCATTCCAATCCCAAAGAATGCTCAAACTACTACACAATTGCACTCATCTCACACGCTAGTAAAGTAATGCTGAAAGTTCTCCAAGCCAGGCTTCAGCAATACATGAACCGTGAGCTTCCAGATGTTCAAGCTGGTTTTAGAAAAGGCAGAGGAACCAGAGATCAAATTGCCAACATACACTGGATCATCGAAAAAGCAGGAGGGTTCTAGAAAAACATCTATTTCTGCTTTATTGACTAAGCCAAAGCCCTTGACTGTGTGGATCACAATAAACTGTGGAAAATTCTGAAAGAGATGGGAATACCAGATCACCTGACACACCTCTTGAGAAACCTGTATGTAGGTCAGGAAGTAACAGTTAGAACTGGACATGGGCCAACAGACTGGTTCCAAATAAGAAAAGGAGTACCTCAAGGCTGTATATTGTCACCCTGCTTTTTAACTTATATGCAGAGTACATCATGAGAAATGCTGGGCTGGAAGAAGCACAAGCTGGAATGAAGATTGCCGGGAGAAATATCAATAACCTCAGATATGCAAATGACACCACCGTTATGGCAGAAAGTGAAGAGGAACTAAAAAGCCTCATGATGAAAGTGGATGAAAGTGAAAGAGGTGAGTGAAAAAGTTGGCTTAAAGTTCAACATTCAGAAAACTAAGATCATGGCATCTGGTCCCATCACTTCATGGGAAATAGATGGGGAAACAGTGTCATACTTTATTTTTTTGGGCTCCAGAATCACTGCAGATGGTGATTGCAGCCATGAAATTAAAAGACACTTACTCCTTGAAAGGAAAGTTATGACCAACCTAGATAGCATACTAAAAAGCAGAGGCATTACTTTGCCAACAAAGGTCCGTCTAGTCAAGGCTATGGTTTTTCCGTATGGATGTGAGAGTTGGACTGTGAAGAAAGCTGAGCGCCGAAGAATTGATGCTTTTGAACTGTGGTGTTGGAGAAGACTCTTGAGAGTCCCTTGGACTGCAAGGAGATCCAACCAGTCTATCCTAAAGGAGATCAGTCCTGGCTATTCATTGGAAGGACTGATGCTGAAGCTGAAACTCCAATACTTTGGCCACCTCATGCGAAGAGTTGACTCATTTGAAAAGACCCTGATGCTGGGAGGGATTAGGGGCAGGAGGAGAAGGGGACGACAGAGGATGAGATGGCTGGATGGCATCACCGACTCGATGGACATGAGTTTGAGTAAGCTCCAGGAGTTGGTGATGAACAGGGAGGCCTGGTGTGCTGCGATTCATGGGGTCGCAAAGAGTTGGACATGACTGAGCGACTGAACTGAACAGTCCCTTATTCTTTGACAATATAATGTGCCTGTGGTTTTGGGGGGGACGTGACAGATGAAAGAAGTCAGTTACAGAAACATTCTTTGGAAGATTGTGGTTCTTTTTTTTCCTGTTTTTTGGTTTTTTTTTTAATTCAGTTAATTAAACCAGTCCTTTGAGTTGAACTTAGTTTGAAGTTTCTAGTCCTTTTCCCAAATGGAAAGAGAATAAACATCATAGATGTCATTTATTGAGTGTATGTGCCAGACACCTCTTAGCATTTCAGGCCTAACCACAACCTCATAAAGGAGGGAGCTACTGTTAAATCACCCCTGTTTTACAGATGAGGTTAACTAGCCTTTCCATGGACACATAACTAGTCGTGGAGGACTGGGAAGAACTCGGTACAGCACTCGTGATCCCAGCTGCCACAGCCTGTGTTGCGTTACTAGTCCCCAGAGGCTGGATTCTGGCTCATTTTACTGTTTTGGTTTGTACTGATCATAGGTTAATGGGTGCAGGTGAGAAGTGGTTCTCTGTGGCAGAAGGTGTTGAGCTGGGATACGTGGGTCTCGTTTGTCATACTGTTGAGGTTACTGGCATCATCAGGGCTTGACTGTGTGCCTGTGGCTCCCAGGGATGGGCCTGGTCAGCCCCACAAACACAGCAAGTTCATCTCTTAGGCCAGTGCATGCACTTGAACCATGCAGATCTCTGTGGCTTTATGAATACAGTTTCACTCTTCTCTCCATCCAGTTCAACTCAGTTCTGCTTTTTAAAAAAAAATTGAATTGGAATTTTAAAAAATATTTAATACTTTTGCTGTTTCTAAAAATACTGAGTTTGTTTGCTTTCTCTTACTTAGGACTTTGTGTTTCATTTGTGACTGTGATACAGTAATTTTCCACTCAGGCAAAAGAACAGACGTTTGTAACCGCCACCACCCAACTCTAGTGTCCTAACAAACATTTGTGTGTCTTTTACAGTAGGCCAAGCACTGCTAAATACTCTGTATGCACCGACTCTTCTTAATGTCAAAATTCAGTGAGTGGGATGCTATATTTTTCTGTTTTTAAAATAGAGACCAGGGCCCAAGGGACATCTCTTTGGAAACACTGCTCTGCCGTGACTACAGCTTTCTCAGCAGAAAGCCCTGTGGTCGTGGGCTCAAGTCTGAAGTCACCTCACAGAGAAATGCCTGCCTTTCTTCTTCTTCACTGCAAAGGGTTTTGACCTCTTTTGGGAAGTGAAGCAGAACTGGATAAAGGCCGTTTCTGAGACTTTCTGCAACTGGAAATGCTTATGGTTTTAAAGTTCTTGAATTGATGTTGTTTGTTGACTTTTTAGGGTCATTTCTGGGACTTGGGTTTTGGGTAGTAGGAATGCAGAGCTCATCTGTCAGTGTTCCCCTTTGTAGGAAAGTCCAGGCCAGTGCACAAGAGTGACCTTTTACCAACACGTGGGGCATGAAGGAAAGATTATTTCCCAAGTGTGAACAGAGAACATGTACATGTCCCAGGCCAATCTCAACATAAAGTTGGGGGTTCAGGTTCAGATGTCCCCCGGGAGCACTTTGCCCCACCTCTTAGCCACACCCGCATCAGTCTGAGGGAGAGGGGGAAGCTAGAGTGGGGTGATTGCAGCCACCCAGGATGGTGACACTGGTGATTTGTCCCCAGAACAAGAGCTGTGTAAGTCTGCATCACATTACACAAGAGGGAAAAGATCCTGGTCAGCCCTGGGTAGTCTTCCCTACCACATAGCTTGTTTTAGAGACCTGGCTCCATCCAGCTTGTTGAAGAGGTGTGAGAGATCACCAGGGACACCTCCACTCTCCTCGGGGTAGTCAGCCCCATAGTGGCAGCATGATCTTGCCAGGTTCCCTTTTAGGGTGGGAGACGCTGCCAGGAAAACAGCTTCCCCAAGCAGCTGAGCCAAAGGAGGCGCCCCCCGCCCCGCCCCACAAGAGGACCCATCCATGCACCCTCGCAGGCTGCATAACCATAGCACCCATGCACTCCTCAGCCTCCTGTGGGAACCAGCACCCCCAGACCAGGAGACCTAGATAAGAACTGGGGGAGAGAGCCCTCAGAGCCCTCACCATGAACTGTGATAAGAAATCAACAAGTTGTTTTCATAAACTGCAGCCCAAAGTCCTGGGGTCACATCACACATGTGTTCTGAATCTCAGTGAGTGGGTTCACGTGAGTCACCAGCATGATGCTCAGAGACCGCCGGCCCCAGAGCAGCTGTGGTCACGGTGCCTGGCACCTTCGCTTAACCTTGGGAGCGCAGACTGTGACCTCTCGCTTATCTGCTGGCAGCCATGTGGAGTGGCACAGGCTTTTTACTGTGGGGGCTTCCTTGATGTTCTGCGGACAGCTGTCTGTCCATCCTGTGGTCCCCTCCCTCTCCACCACACCCGCCCAGGTGAGCTCGGTGTCTTGCACCTCAAGTATCCATCAGGTGTTCCAGACTTGGGCTAGTTGTTCTGGGTCACAGTGAAGCAGCCGCGAGGAAACCCGTGGCCTCACTGACAGGGGCGAGGCCGGTGACTGCACCACTTTCCCCTCTTTGATACCTGTTCTTCCCCCGCAAGCAAAATCTGGGGTCCCCCACCTCCCCTGCTGGTGATTGATTGTCAGCTTCTCTCACGGCTAAGGGGTTGGAGGTTCCCCGCCTCCTTCCCTGGGAGCTCTCCATGAAGGACTTGGGCACAGGAACTGGGGGGGCACTCCCCAGCCTGAACAACTTGCATGTGGGGAGTCACTGTTCCTCGACCTCCTTTCTGGAGATCTTCTATGCTGAAAGCTGCCGCGAAGCCACTGCTAGCTGCTTTTGAGAGCCAGGAGCACAGAGAAGCACAGGTGTGGTTTGCAAGCCTGTCTGGATTTTTCCAAGATCTTCGAAAATTTAGGTGAAAGACATGACACATTTCACCTCTGAAAAGAGGGATGCAGTACTGTAGTTGTGTTTTTGTGCTTTGAAGAGTCATCTTTGCCCCGTTCCTTTTATTAAACAAATGTGATACAATGACTAAATTAAATACCCTTTCCCTCCTTTCTTTGCAATGAGGAAGTCTTCCCTTTATTTCAAAATTCAACTTGCAGAAATGGATTGAACTTGATAACTTGCCACGTATCCATAAAAACTGTAAAATACAAGAGGCAGTGTTGCTGGAGTAGCTGTTCTCATTTCCTGGCAGTCATTACATGCTTCCAATACAAAAACATTTTTCTCTTAACTATCCTTTCTGAACTCAAAAATGGGTTTCCCTCTGGCCCCTGGTATTCAATTATCACCTCGGGAAATGCACAGCTATAACTGATGATCCCTTTAAAATGTCCTACAGCTGCCACTCTCCCCCATCCCTCATCTTTTGTCCCATTCCCGTCATTGAACGTTATGTTGCCAACGTATATTTTATAGGGTGACCCTGACGGGTGTCACTTTGATACTGTGCAGGGATAATAAGATTGCACACACAATGAAAGGCCAATAAATAGAAAAATGTTTACGAGATGGAGAATGGCGGTTTTAACAGTTTTATGGCTTTCTTTTTTCCCCCCTCACTCTTCTCTCTCTCCCTTTGCTGGCAGAATTGTGGTTTTGTTACATGAACTAGAAAACATTAAGAAGGGTGATGCGGTGATAGAACCAAAGGCAGTGAAATCCCACTTGCCCTGTTGCTGAACTCCAATAAAATAAATTCAGGAAATAATGAAGTATTCAGCTTGTGGGAAAGAAAACTGATTTCAGTGAATGAATTCTTGAGGTTTTACAGAGAAAACGAGATTCCTGGTGTTGACATTATTATATTTAAAATGTTGACAAACAGTAAAGCCAAAAATAAAGTTTCCCTCCCCCAGGTGGGCAGTTTGGTGGGGGTCTGTGCTAAGTGAAAACCCATTACGTGGCTGCGTTAGGACTGCCTGGCTTCTGTGCCAGGGACTGGTGTGGGCCCCACACATGACTGGGAGCCCTTCAGTTCAGTCTGGAGTTTAGACCCAGTTGGTGATGGTCTTGATCTGTGTCTTCAAATCAGTTATTTCCAGATCTGTTATTTTTTGTTACTGTTTTTTGTTAAGTGGCAGTACCTTCTGGCTGGTGCTCAGTTGATAGATAGCTTTTAAAAAAAAATTACTTATTTTGGGACTTCCTGGTGGTCCAGTGGCTAAGACTCCATACTCCCAGTGCCGGGGGCCTGGGTTCTCTTTCTGGTTGGGGAACTATATCCCACATGCCTCAACTAAGACAGGGTGCAGCCAAGTAAATAAATACATTAAAAATTATTTATGTAAATAGATACATTAAAAATTTATGTATGTAATTTTTGGCTGTGTTGGGTCTTCGATGCTGCTTCAGGGCTCTCTGCTGCTAGCAGGGGCTACTCTCTGCTTCTCTTGTTGCAAGCACAGGCCCTAGGGCACTCAGGCTTCAGTAGTTGCGACTTATGGGCATATTTGTCCCATGGCGTGTGAGATCGTCTTGGACAAGGGATCAAACTCATGTCCCCTGCTTTGGCAGGAAGATTCTTTACCACTGAGCCACCAGGGAAGCCTAGTAGATAGATTTTTCTAATGGAGCTGCTTGGAAAGGAGCAGCCACAGTGTGGAGGTTCAGGGGGTCCATCCAGGAGCCGTGAGTCACATCCGTGGTTTTGAGAGCCATTGGAGGTCGTCACTGCTTTACTTAGATGCTTCTAGCTGGGGCTGGTTCACTCCTTTACTTAGACACTTTAGCCGAAGCTCATTTTGAGAAAGGTTTTGTTATGTGCGCAAAAGGGCCCCAACCTGATCTAAACTCAGACTTCCTCCTAGAGGAAGAGTCCAGGAAGGACTTTAGGATGAAGTGGCATGCGACGACCCCATGCTTGGCACATGTCCATGACATTTGTAGCCTAGAGTTTGAAGTGGCCAAGGGCTTCTGAGCAGGAGCCACTGGGTGGCCCAGGTGTGGTGAGCAGGTCTGGAAGGGTGCTCATGCCCATGGCCTCCATCGAGGGTCCAGGGACAAGACTTTGAAGAAGTGGAGTCTGTTCTTGAAATGTGTGGGAAGGCAATACTTCTCTGGGTTTGTGCACACATGCCTGCCATGTGTGTCTCTGATCTTGGTCCCCCAAGAATCGCTTCAGGTGGGTACGGTACTATAATTCATGGGTGCTGGGGTAGGAAGGCTGGCTGCCCGTTGTGCTCAGGGATGCACAGTGCTCTTCAGCCCCCACTACCCAGGGTCCAGTTAGTAGGTTTAAGATACTATTGAACTGAGCTCTTTAGATAAGAAAGATAAATTCAAGCCTCAGACTTCAAACAAAGATTATTTCCCCTTAGTTCATAGAGTGATTAAGAGCATAAGACTCGAGTGAGACCCCCAGGGCTGCCTGCTGAAGCTGTGACCAGTTTCCTTGTGGCTTGTCATCTTATTTATAAAGCAGGGATGATGACAGTGTTAGGGTACTATGACGACTAAACATACGAAGGTATGGAAAGTGCATGTTTATAGTGCCTAGCCATCGTTATTGTAGATTTGACAACAGCCCAGTAAAAGGGTGATAAGTTGGTCTGTGGAAAAAGCCACTGGTGAGGAAGTGGGGGCACTGGGTTCCTAAGCCCGCCCTCGCACCAGCCGTGATGCCCACCTGAGAGCAGTCAATTGCAAGCAACTGTGCAGGTGCGAGGATTCTGTCTTCATCGGACCGTGGGAAATGAAAAGCAAGGACACTGTAGTCAGTTCATGTTAACACTAGATATCAAATTAAGGAACTCTAGTTTAGAGATTGTCTATCTTATTATACTTTTTAGAAAAGATAAAATGTCATTTCTTTTGTGAAATAATGTTGAGATCAGGTAGTTATTTTTAATGACCTTACCTGGCAAAATAAAATGTTAGCAATCTTGTGTCCATTTCTGAAAAGCTGGCAGTGTTGCTTCCATTTCTCTAAAGTTTTATGCTTTTAGTGTTCACTTCAGGTAAATTTTAGTTCTCAGAAAATACTCACTCCGTCAGCTGTTTTTTGAACACTCATTATGTTTGAGGTGATGCCCCAGACTCTAGGGTGGGCCTGCATATGGGATGGGCTTAGACTTGACCGCTGGACAGGCTCGTTTGTGGCTCCAGCCCAAGGGAGAGCCCGTGTGTACAGGACAGAGGAGTGGGATGGCATCTGTGACGGCCGGAGCCCTGAGTGGTGAGGAGGGCTCGGGCAGACGTCAAGAAAACAGAGCAGTGAGGGTTCACGGGGCTGCGTCCTGCCGGCAGAAGGAGAGCACTGAGGGACGTGCTGCCCGTCCTGTTTGGTGTGAGCCGGAGAGCGCACACTCTATCTTCTGGGGACAGAGAGAACGCCTGGGGGAGGCGGCGAAGCAGCCAGGCATTTCCCTGCAGGCCTTGAGGTGCCTTCAGTGATTCAGAGGCGGAAGTTGACAAGATGAGAGGACTGGCCTGGTCTCTGTGTGGGAGGGGACAGGCCATCCTGGGACCTCAGATCTGAACATCCGAGGGAAGGTGTGGGAGCAGAGGTGGGAGCACAGGTGGCCACATCAGCAACTGAATCAGCATAAAGCTTAGGAAATCCCATGGTTTTGAGTTTAAAAAAAACCCTGGCCTGTCCCCTTTCCTTCACAGTGTTCAAATGTAGTGGTGGTAATTGTTTTAAAAAGAAAGAAGAAAAGATTTTTCCTCCCCTTTACCCTGCACAGTTGGGATTTACGAAAAGGGCAGCAAGAGGGCCTTGTTCAGGAGTGTCTCCGAGTTTCTTTGCGTGGCCTCATCATTATAACCAGCTAAACCTAGGAGACCTTCAGAGACTTCCAGAGTCTTCCCTTTCCTCCTTTCCCTTTGTCTCCAGGAGAGGAGCTGCACCTTGGATAGCAGGAGCGGGTATGGAGGGTCGGGAGCCTGCCCCGGGGCGCGGGTCTTCTCGGTGTGGCCACGAAGTTAGGTGGCTGTGGTTCTGCTGCACCTTCGAGCCTGGCATCTTCCTCCTGAACATACCCCGAGACCACAGAGGTGGAAATACCCGTCAGCAGGAGAGCAGGCTGACAGTGTCCGGGCTCCTTCAGGGATGAGGTGATCTGGTTGGTTAACAAAAGAAGGAACCAGGAGAGCATTGCTTTAATTACCAGACTCATTGCTGGAAGTCAAGCAGTTGCCTGCTGGAGAGAGATCACTGAAAGCAGCTACCCACTGCACTCAGTGGATGGTCCTACCCCGTGCCCGGCTCTCACCTCAGCCCCTCTGTCGTCAGGTCCAGTCCTGGAGTCCTCGGAGCAAGAGTGACCTGCATGGGAGTCTGTGCCAGGAAGTTTCACTGACTGGTTTCACTACCCTTGAATCAGTCAGTCATTTGTGCCAAGAAACAGTGCAGCTGTAATGCACAGGCAGAGGTGGCTGTGGAAATCAAAAGGGTTAGAGCGGCTCTTCCCAGAGGACATCCCAGGCAGGCTCCCTGGCCCCAGCTCCAGGGGCCTCCCTGTCTCTTCCTGGGGCCCTGGGCTGGGGACCGAAGCATAGATGCTTCGAGGCTCTGTGCTGTGTGCATCTCCTTTTCCTGCTGCCGCCCCCACCCCTGCCTGGGTTGGGGCTTGTTTCATCACCACTCACTGCTTCCTGTATCTTCTCCTTGCAGAAGCACACCTTTTTTTTTTTTTTTTTTTTTGCTTTTAAGCTTTATATCTCTGTTCTGTGCAGAAAGTAAGTGGTGAGTTTCTTCACCCTTTTTACCTGAACCACCAAAGAAGGAGCCAGTCCATGACTGAAGGGCATTCTCTAAACAAAAGTTTTAGCAAAGAAACGGCTGCTCTGCTTCTCACTGTCCATTGACATGTTGACTTGAGGCCTTCTGTGGTGATCACTTAACTGCACTCTCTCTGTGTACTCAAGTTAAAATATTCAGCATCTGAACAGTTGCTAATAGGTCTTAGAGAAAGAAAAGAACTTCTTCTAAATGTTTACTTTCTGACCCCTGCAGTGGGGTGTGTCAGTGGCACATGAAGGTCACTTGCCGTTTCGTGGCCCCTGTCCCACCACGCTGACTGTGGGCCTGGAGGGCCTGTAAAATGGCCTCAGAAAGAGGCTGTATTTTAATGCCCTTCTCACAAGCAGCTTCCAGGCCTGCCTCCCCACCCCTATCTCTTCTGCTCCCCCCACTTCTTAGTGTAGGCAGTGTTAAAACTTCGGTAAAGAGGAAATTCCTTTCCGCTCACAGCAGAAGGGCATTTGTGGGTGGCTCTACTGGGAACCTTCTAGGGCTGGTGCTGGGTTCTCGGTAGTGTGCAGGGACCTGGGTTACTTCTTGTCTCCTGCACCTGCCCTGCCCCTCCCTGCACGTACAGAAAGGAGGACACTGGTTTTCCAAGGCCTTCCTTCACACAGCTTAACAGAAGACCAGTGGTCAGCACTGTTTCTGCTGGTCCACGGAACCATGTTGTGGAAGTGGAAGAGAAAAGAACACTGTCTGTACCCTGAGCTGAGCGCAGGGTGTGCTGCATGTCCAGGGTTATTTATAAAAGACTGAGGCCTTCCTTGGCTTGTAAAGAGAGAACCTAATTGTAGATGTCAACCCTGGACTCTGAGCCAGGGTCCCTGGATCTCTTCTCCCACCACCTTGGGGTGTTGAGACTTGTGTGGATGGATGTAGCAGTAATAATTTTGTTATAATCACAACAAATTGGACTCAATCTTGGGTGTGCCCTTAAGCTTAAGTAATGGGGTGAAAAATAGCTGACTGCCTTTTTTAGCCTGCGCACTAGACTCCCAGAGGGCCTGTGTCTGAGGACTTAGTGCCGGGCTGAGGGGGGAAGAGACCCTGGGGCTGGGAAGTGTGCTCCTTCATGGTCTTAGAGACAAACAGGCCCCTGAGAAGGAACCTTTGATACTGGCAGTGCCTGTAGCACCTTCCTCTTAAGCATTCTGTCTGTGCTTCTGCTTCCCCAAGGTCCCTTAACAGAGAACACACATAGCTCATCTTACTTTAGAAAAGAGATTATCCTTTTATTGTATAGGACAGGTTACAGGCTCTCCTCTCCTGGCTTAGCAGTGCGATGGCTGAATGAGGGAAAGGAAGCAGCAGCTGGGTTCACGGGCAGTGTTTCAGCTTACCAACCGCCTGTAAGTAAACTGACCTGGTAAGGTAGTTTCCAGCAGCAGGATTGTCAGCTCCCACTCCAGCCCGTGGCCCACATCCAGTGGTGTCCATTCGGGCCCTGGAACAAGTCTCCTGGCTTATCGTCTCCCCGCCACCCACCCCACCTCGAGTAAAGCAGAGCTTTCCTGAAGTGGGTTCACATCTGAGAAGCTCCCTGTGAGAGGTGATCAGACAGAGGCCACTGAGCCATCCCAGCCCTGTGCTTCAGCTGGTTGCCCAGGGCAATGCAGGGAGGGGAGCCTGCCCTGATGGTTTTTTGCCTAGAGGGGTGGGGAGCGGGTAGGGTGTGGGGAGAGCACAGAAGTGGAGCCATGATTCCTCCTCATGATTCCCAGTGGCCAAGCCTTGGTTATAGGCACGCCTGTGACCGAACCTCTGTCTGCCTGACTCGTTTCTGTGTCTTGGTTTCTTTCTCTCCCCCAGGCACCCAATCCACCCAGACAGAGTGCTGCCCTGTGCAGCTTGTTTCTTCCCTTCTCTTCTGTGCCTGGCACTCCCCTCCCCTGGTTTTTCTTTTGGTGGAAAGTCAGAAAGACCTAATACGGCTAGTTTTCTAACCCCCACAGAAGACCTGCTGTATGGGAACCTGGCTCAGGGAGGAAAGTGAGTCCTTAATCTAGGGCCACATGTCTCATTGCCAATGGCTTTCTGCATCTGACCTGTAGGATACCCCCCACCCCACTCTTGCAGCAACAGAAAAGGCAAGGGAGTTGGAGAGGGCGAGAGAATCTGCTAAATACAGACCCGGGCCATGAACACTCCTCCCGCAATAGCTGCAGCCATGACAGAACCCCTGAAGATGACTTCACCCCTTCTGCCGCTTTGCCCAGGCACTAAACCGCTGCCCCGAGACGAGAGGCATGTTGACTGTGAGGCCTTGTTGTGAGATGAGCTGAGAGCACTGGGGACAAAATGATCATTACGGGCTATTCATGTCGACAACATTTGTGCCTCTGTGTTTGCTTGCAAGCACAAGCAGGAGCTAATTTGCAAGGCTGCCTTTGTGGAGCTGCCTTTTGATCAATGATTGCCTGTGTTAATGTTTCAGTAAGCTATTGATTTCTGCAGCAGCTTTTGTTCCCTGAATTTATGTGCAGTGGGTCTCCACAGCACACGCTATGCATGTTTGATTAAAGTTCAATTGACTTCATTCCTGGGGAGGCCTCGAGCTGCTTCACTCCTGTTTGTAGAACCAGAGCTTTCCCCGGCATGCTCTTTTGTTTGTGCTCAAGACCTAGCCACCCATGCAGTCACCAGTATGCTGCTTCTAATCCTCCTAGATTTGCTCCATTCCAATGTTTAATCCCTTCCTAGACATTACAGTGGATGAGAGGCAGCTAATAAAACCTGGTCTGGAATTTTTTTTTCCCCCCAGTCAACTTGCTGATGTATTACTGGTGTGTATACCATATGGATCATAAAAATGCACTCAGAGGGCACAGGTCCAGTGAGTTTGGACAACTGTACACATCCATGTGATAACACTGCAGTCAATTTATAGGACAGCCTCATCACCCAGAAAGTCTCCTCAGGTCCTTTAACAGGCAGTCGCCCACGCCTCATGCACCAGACAGCAGACAACCACTCATCCTGCCTGGGCCCTTCCGTGTGGGCTGCTGCCATTCAATATGATGTCTGAGGTACGCCCGCTTGTTGTAGCTCTCAGTTATTTTTACCTTTTTACCGCCAAGTAGCGTTCTCATGAGTGGGTGTACCAGGGTATGCTTGTCCATTCTCCCATTAAGGTGCTGTTTGGGGCTTTGAAGAGTGAAGTGTTTAAGAGTGTTTGTGTGAAAGTCTTTGTGTGCACACATATTTGTATTCCTTTGGGGTGAACACCTAGGAGCGAAATCGTTGCTAAGCCATGTGGTCCATGTTCAGCTTTCTGTGTGTTGAGTGTCAGTCGCTCAGTCGTGTCCGACTTTTTGTGACCCCATGGACTAGCCTGCCAGGTTCCTCTGTCCATGGGATTCTCCAGGCAAGAGTGCTGGAGTGGGTTGCCATGCCTTTTCTCCAGGGGATCTTCCTGACCCAGGGATTGAACCCACGTGTCTCGCACTGGAGGCAGATACTTTACCATCTGAGCCACCAGGGAAGCCCATTAGGCTTTCTAAGAACTGCCAAAAGAGTTCTGCAAAGTGATTTGACCATTTTACATGTCCACAGTGGTATTTGAGATTTCTTGTCACTCCCCTGTCTTCCCTAAATTTGGAAATTGATATTCTTTCATTTTACCACAGCAGTCCTTCAGACTTGGTCATTTTGATCTTTGATACTCAGAAGATGGCATCTGTCCCAGGCTCCTTGTTTACAAACTATTACTTAAGGTTGACATAAGTTGACACTTATTTTAATGTTATGTGTGTGTGTCCCGATCTTTCTCACGTACTCGAGGAGGACCAGTGCAGGGCTCAGGTTGTGAACCTGGGCTTTTCCTGAGTCTTTTCTGTCCGGCATCCGATGTTGGGCTTGAACTCTGGCTTCTCCTGTTTGAATCTGCAGGTTTTACCATTTCTTAATACCATTTGAAAACTCATTCATGTTTGAGAAACAGAACTGATCCCTTGTAACCGTGAATTGCAGACTAGGACTGCCCAGAACCGTCAGGGTGGCTTGTTCACAGCCTACAGGTCAGACTGAGGTGTGGCAGAGACCTGGTGATCGTGCCTCCCCTCCAGGTTTCTCTCCCATTTTTATTTCATTTTGCCTCCTGCAGCTTACCATTTCCCCTCACATCTCAGACCTGTCCCTGGGCCCCTGAAACAACTTCCACTGGAGGTAGAGGTGGGAGGAACAGAAATTCTTTGGGCCTGGGCTGTGAGTTACTGCACCAGCTGCCCTTCTGAACTGATGAGGCACCTGCAGCTCTGACAGTGTTTGAAGGGTGACAGTGACCTGCCCTGGCTTCTGGTCTGTTTCCTCATAGGAAAACTGGAACCAGGTCACTTTTATGTCAGCACACATCTCTTAATCGTAGTGGATTTATGAGTTTGTGCCCTCCAGCCAGCCAACAGCAAACGATCAGTATAGATAAATGACTGGCTAAGTCAGGAAGGTAGGAAGTAAGAGGCAGGAGCCAGGAGGTATCTCAGGTCGGGACCTCAGAGGCTCAGGACACTCCCCTCACTGTGGGGACATTGTAGGCTGTGTTTGTGGACTAACATGTAGTAGGCAAACAAGGAAGAAATCCAAGGGCAATTGCTGCATTTTCCTGTGTTGTTCAGGTACCACTGTGTGGAACTGGAAAGAGGATGGGGAGTGGCTTACTTACTCCTGGGGGTGTTTTCAGAGAAACCGCGTGTGACTGGGCATCCATTGGTCATGGATGTGTCATGTGGTACCTGCACTGATTCGTCTCTTCAGTCTCCTCAGCATTGGTCTTTCCAGCTAGATCCCAGGTCACTGGTGGACAGTCTTTGCTTTTCTTTTTTGGCTCCTGCATTCACAAAGCGGAGAGCCTTCCATGAGGCAGAGTGGGCCTTGGGCAAGTAGCTCCAACTCTCAGATGTGGGGACCCTCCCACGTTCAGGAACACACCCCAAGATATGGTGCTGACTTTCCACAGTAGCGATGTAATTAGGGAAGATCAGTGTGATCGAGGCTTTCTGATCTAGGCACACTGTTTTAACTATTTTTTAATTCTAAGTAGACACTTTTTCTTAAAGCATAGACCCCCAAGATACTGGTCTTTGGTCAGCCAGTGTTAGTGGAACATGCCATTGCTGCCCCCAACCCCCATGTGTATGTGTATGCACACATGTGTGTACGAGTATGTGTGTGCGCGTATGTATTCTGTACATGTGTGTTGGTATGTGCATATTGTGTGTATGTACATGTGTATACGTGTGAACGTATGGTTGAACCCCTTGAGGCTGGGAGTACCACAAGTGCCCTTTATTAAAAAGTTGCATTGGGACTCGTTTCTGCTGGCTTTGTTTTCAAAGCTGTCTTGGCTCTGTTTCTTCGGGGCCCTGCATGAAAAGAGGAGCTCCTTTGGCCTTTACACAGCGACCTCGTGACACGTGGTGTCGCCTCTGCCCAGCACCACTGTCTGCCGCATCCACTCTCAGTCTTTTTGCCAGGCCTTGGCTTTGCCGTCAGCACTCTGTGCTGGCTCGTCCGGGGTGGGCATTGGGCCTGGCTGGGGGCTGTATAGCACTGGGCTTGGGCTCTGTTCTTCCCAACCTCCCTCCTGGCCCCAGTTCCTGCCACCTCAGTTGTTTGCTTTAGTTGTTTCTGAAATGGTCTCCCTGCCTGGGCATTTCCATGTTGCCCCATGTGGATTCACCGACTTGGTGTGCACAGAGATGTTCCCTGTGTGCACTCGTGCACGCACACACATGTACATAAACACATAAACACACAGCTGGGAGGACAGGGGTTCTCCTTTCTGTTGATGGTTTATTGATGCACCTCCAGTGCTTAGAACTGCTCATAGTAGGCACCCAGCAGATACTTGTTGAGTGAATAAATGTTCTTGATGTCTAGAAGTTATGCTCTGACGGGCTGGCAGACAGGCTCCACTGGCCCATTGCACAGGCTGCTCCATGGGTGTGTCTCAAGTGAGCCCAGGCCTCCAGGGCTGCTATGATAAAGTCGTGATAAAGGCTGTGCATCTGCCTCACAGCCAGCCCTTCTCCTGCAGGGAGAACTGATCACCTTCTATTACTACTGGAAGAAAACCCCAGAAGCAGCCAGCTCCCGGGCCCACCGCAGGCACCGTAGGCAGGCCGTGTTCCGGAGGATCAAGACCCGCACTGCGTCCACGCCCGTCAACACGCCCTCCAGACCCCCGTCCAGTGAATTCTGTAAGTGTGGGCTTTGCACATGCCACAAGCTTCCACGTCCCAGCTCTGGGTGGACCTGCTCTCACAGCCGTCCTTGGCAGTGTTGGGGCGGGGGTGGAGGGGTGGTTATTTATCTGCATGCGTGTGTGTGTGTGTGTGTGTGTGTGTGTTGCAAAGCCTGATCTAAGAGTTTTACAAACTACTTGTGCATATAGATTTTTCTGAAACAATATCATCTGTAAGTCCTGGCCTTGGCCTGAGGCAGTTTTTTACTTTGGAGGATGATCTCCCTTAGCAGACAGTGTGCTGCACTTGTGGTCACAATACGATCAATTTAACATTTTCTTCTTCCTACTACTATTGTGAAATCCTCCTCTTGGTCCCGCGTGACCTGCAGTCTGATATGACAGTGAAGCCCACACATCTTCTTAACCTTTGAAAACTAAATTCATGGCTTGTGATCCTATCCTCGCCCAGGGCACTCAGCCTGAGGGTCACAGACGTGGCTTATGCAAATTGGAAACAGTAGGCCTTGAGAGCGCTGAGCCTTGATGGAGAGGAAACCCCTCGGAATGTCAGGAAGGGCATCATGGATGCACTCATCCTGTTCAGATACACCATCTGTGGGCATCAGTGCCAGCTTCTCCAGGATTGAGGTGTGACAGGAGACCACCAGAATGACAGAGCAGACTGTTGGGTACCACCCCTCATACACGAGTTCTTCATTCTGATGACCGGCCCTGAGAAATTCAGAATGGTCCTTTGTGAACCTGCTGGGCCGCTCTGACTGTTGGCCCGGAGCCTGGGGCAGGTCAGAGGTAACGGGGTCCAGTCTTGGCCCAGCGTGATGGTGTCTCCCCCACCCGTTTATGTGCCCATCATGCCCAGTGGACCTGAGTTCCGCCAGCGAGGATGACTTCGACAGCGAGGACAGTGAGCAGGAGCTGAAGGGCTACGCCTGCCGCCACTGCTTCACCACCAGTAAGCGGGGCCGGTGGGAGGGGGCCTTCGCTGGAGCAGCCAGGCTCGGGCACGTCCTGGTTCTGAATGTCTGGGGAGTCGAATTGGCGACTTGATCATCTGCATTGTGTTCAGGAAGTGGAAGACTCCTGTTAGCAGTCAGGCTGGAGCACTGACCAGGGGCTGGGACAGACTTGCTCAGGGTCAGGGCGAGCAAGTCTCCGGGAGCCTGCTGCCAACTCATCCTGCCAATTCATCCTGAGATGAGGTGGGGTGGTAGACAGTCCTGAGATCCTCTCCTTCCAGGAAGAAGCAGGGCGGCAGCACCTGAGCTGTTGAGTGACAGGTTTTGGCCGAGGCCAGAGCCACGTGGTCCTCGTGGTACAAGGATCAGCCAAGCCCACAGAAGGGCCTCCCTGCTCAGATGTCTATACCCCCAGACCTTGGTGTCTGAGGTTGTCAGCCACACTGCCGCCCCTCCCTCCTGCAGCCTCCAAGGACTGGCACCACGGGGGCCGGGAGAACATCCTGCTGTGCACCGACTGCCGCATCCACTTCAAGAAGTACGGCGAGCTGCCCCCCATTGAGAAGCCTGTGGACCCCCCACCCTTTATGTTCAAGCCCGTCAAAGAGGAAGACGATGGGCTCAGCGGGAAGCATAGCATGAGGACACGGCGGAGTCGTGGCTCGGTGAGTCCCTCAGCCAGGCAGCCTGCGTGCGTCTCTGGAGTCTGGGGCTGCACCTGCCAGGAGGAGGCTGGGAGTGTTTCATTTCAGGCAGAGGAACAGACCCTGGAGGGGACATGCCTGGCCTGTGGGGGAGAGCTCTTGGTTCTCTCCTCCCTTGCATCTCCTCGGGGAGCTGGTGGACCAGCATGAGTTGCTGTACCCCCCCTCCCTTCTGAGCCCCGTGGCCTTGCAGAAATGTCCTCAAGGCCTGGGAGTTTTAGGAGCTGAGCTGCATTATTTGACAGCTCATTTCGTTGGGTCACTTCCCATCCTGTCACGTGAAATCTTCCAGTGTGCATGTGTGTTTGGTGGGAGGAGCAGGCAGTTCCATGGAGCAGACGGAAGAGGGGGAGTGACTTAAAGCCGACCTCAGGTGTAACATCACTCGGGCCAACCTCTGCCCCTCAGACAGCCCTGCCTGCTTCCAGCTTGTGTCATTCAGGACAGTCCCTGGAGGAGATGAGAGCTTCGAGTTTAAGCTGAGAATCACTCTTTTCCATGTAAACTCACCCATTCACCCCCTCCTTGCTTCGCTCCATGTTGACTCCTGTGCAGTGAGGGACAGCCAAGGGTGCCTATGGTTTGCCAGGGGCTGGGATTTGACCTACTCTGGAGGCTCCTGCCTGGGAACTGGGCCCAGGTGGCCTGTGTGGGGACTGGGGTCGAGTCTCACCAGCCCCCGGTTGGGGTGGGCAGATGTCTACACTGCGCAGTGGTCGGAAGAAGCAGCCAGCCAGCCCTGATGGTCGTGCCTCGCCCATCAATGAAGACATCCGCTCCAGTGGCCGGAACTCTCCCAGCGCGGCCAGCACCTCCAGCAACGATAGTAAATCAGAGACAGTGAAGAAGTCGGCCAAGGTGAGCTGCCTGGAGGGCAGGTGGTAGGGGCTGCTGGAGTCGGCACTCACCTCCCCTGAGTCTCTCGGTCATTCATGGAACCTCATGGGCACCAGCAAGGCCTCGCCTGGGGTTGCAGACTGGGGCCTGGAAAAAGAGGTCTACGTAATTCCCAGCACAGACCTATGGGGGCCGCCTCTGCCTTGAGTTTCCTGTCCTCAGATACTTTTTCCTTCCTGGGCCCACTGGCCCCTTCCAGAGCTTTCTTGTTTCTGGGGGTGGAGCATGGTGTAGGGGGAGTCTTAAGTGGTTGTCACTCCCTGAGGTTGTCCAAGTGGTCAGCAAGTGGTTGTCACTCCCTGAGACTGCTGGGCCATCCCTTGGCCTGAGGCTTCTCGTGGGCTTTCCCGCTACAGAAGGTAAAGGAGGAAGCCACGTCCCCTCTTAAGAGTACCAAGCGCCAGCGGGAGAAGGGGACCTCGGATACAGAAGAGGCCGACAGGACTAGCTCCAAGAAGACAAAAACCCAGGTGAGGCTTGAGGCTGAAGCATGTTTACTGCCCCCAGCAGCTCCTGTCCCTTGAGAAGCACCCTGGGCTGTGGCCGTGTCCTGCCTTCCAGGGAGCATTTCCAAGACTGGCGAGGTCAGGGTAGGACCTGTGGTCCCTGCTTGCTGCCTCCTCAGCCAGACCTTGCTGTGTGGTGGGGCAGGGGGCGTCTGGCTCCCCTTGACCTTCCATCCTCCTTCTCTGACCCTAGGAGATCAGTCGGCCCAACTCGCCATCCGAAGGCGAGGGGGAGAGCTCGGACAGTCGCAGTGTCAACGATGAGGGTAGCAGTGACCCCAAAGACATCGACCAGGACAATCGCAGCACGTCCCCCAGCATTCCCAGCCCTCAGGACAACGAGAGTGACTCGGACTCCTCAGCCCAGCAGACGACGCAGCCCTCT
Source organism: Odocoileus virginianus (assembly GCF_023699985.2). Lineage (NCBI taxonomy): Eukaryota > Metazoa > Chordata > Mammalia > Artiodactyla > Cervidae > Odocoileus > Odocoileus virginianus. The sequence goes on along the minus strand of NC_069684.1, from coordinate 34,320,100 downwards.
GCCCTGCAGGCTCCTGGAGGGGCTGCCCCAGCCCCCTCCTCTGCCCTGCCAGGGACTGCCCAGCTGCCCACCCCGGGGCCCACGCCCACCCCCGCTGCCCCCTCACAGGGCTCCCCCTCGGCCTCCCAGCCCCCTACGCAGCCACAGGCCCCCTCAGCTGCTGCTCCCCATGCCCACATCCAGCAGGCGCCTGCTCTCCACCCACAGCGGCTGGCCTCACCACACCCCCCGCTGCAGCCACTGACAGGTCCAGCTGGCCAGACCACAGGCCCGCCCCACACCCAGCCCCCCCTGCACAGTCAGGGCCCACCCGGCCCTCATGGCCTCCAGGCTGGGTCCCTACTGCAGCACCCGGGGCCCCCACAGCCCTTTGGCCTCCCTCCCCAGGTGTCACAAGCAGCAGCCCACCCTCACACCTCCCTGCAGCCCTCTGCCCCTCAGTCGGCCTTGCAGCCCCAGCAGCCCCCCCGGGAGCAGCCCCTGCCCCCAGCACCCCTGGCCATGCCACACATCAAGCCCCCGCCCACCACGCCCATCCCCCAGCTGCCAGCGCCCCAGGCCCACAAGCACCCGCCTCACCTCTCGGGGCCCTCGCCCTTCTCCATGAATGCCAACCTCCCGCCCCCGCCTGCCCTGAAGCCCCTGAGCTCTCTGTCCACTCACCACCCGCCCTCAGCCCACCCCCCGCCCCTGCAGCTCATGCCACAGAGCCAGCCGCTGCCCTCATCCCCTGCACAGCCCCCTGTGCTGACCCAGAGCCAGGGCCTGCCCCCCACCGCCACCTCCCACCCCGCCGCGGGCCTCCACCAGGTGCCCCCTCAGCCCCCGTTTGCTCAACACCCCTTTGTCACTGGGGGCCCTCCTCCCATCACCCCTCCGACTTGCCCCCCCACCTCTACTCCTCCGGCGGGATCCGGCCCCTCGGCCCAGCCGCCCTGTTCGGCTGCCGTTTCTTCGGGAGGCAGCGTACCTGGTGGGGCAGCCTGCCCACTCCCCACTGTCCAGATCAAGGAAGAGGCTCTGGACGATGCTGAGGAGCCCGAGAGCCCCCCTCCCCCGCCTCGGAGCCCGTCCCCTGAGCCCACTGTGGTGGACACCCCCAGCCACGCCAGCCAGTCCGCCAGGTAGAGGTCCCGGGAACCCAGGTGCGTCGAGGGAAGGGGTAGCTGGGGCCTCGCCTGGGACCCAGCAAGACACCAGGCCTTTTGTAGGTTCTACAAACACCTGGACCGGGGTTACAACTCGTGTGCACGGACCGACCTGTACTTCATGCCTCTGGCGGGATCCAAACTGGCCAAGAAGAGGGAGGAGGCCATCGAGAAGGCCAAGCGGGAGGCTGAGCAGAAGGCGCGAGAGGAGCGGGAGCGGGAGAAGGAGAAGGAGAAGGAGCGAGAACGCGAGCGGGAACGGGAGCGAGAGGCCGAGCGAGCGGCCGTGAGTCGGGAGGGCAGCCTGCTCCGTGGGCGTCTAGGGCTGGTCCCCTCACCCGCCTTGAGTGGGCCACCCCCTTGCTATCTCTCAGCACCCACCTGCCTTACCTCTGTGTCCACGATATGCTGACGCCTCTGGGCCCCAGTCCCCCGTCACGGCAGGTCTGGACCAGGGGTGGGGTGGGGTGGGGGACCCAGTTGGTTGGGTCAGGGGCCAGGGGCCAGGCGCCCGCCCCTCACAGCCTCTTTCCTCTTGCAGAAGGCGTCCAGCTCAGCACATGAAGGCCGCCTCAGCGACCCCCAGCTTGGCGGTCCCGGCCACATGCGGCCATCCTTTGAACCCCCGCCCACCACCATCGCTGCCGTGCCCCCCTACATTGGGCCCGACACGCCGGCCCTCCGGACTCTGAGCGAGTACGCCCGGCCCCACGTCATGTCACCCACCAACCGCAACCACCCCTTCTACGTGCCCCTCAACCCCACCGACCCACTGCTGGCCTACCACATGCCTGGCCTCTACAACGTTGACCCCACCATCCGTGAGCGGGAGCTGCGGGAGCGTGAGATCCGAGAGCGGGAGCTCCGGGAGCGGGAGCTGCGGGAGCGGATGAAGCCGGGCTTCGAGGTGAAGCCCCCGGAGCTGGACCCCCTGCACCCAGCCGCCAACCCCATGGAGCACTTCGCCCGGCACGGTGCCCTCACCATCCCCCCTGCCGCCGGCCCCCACCCTTTTGCGTCTTTCCATCCCGGCCTGAACCCCCTGGAGAGGGAGAGACTGGCCCTGGCCGGGCCCCAGCTGCGGCCCGAGATGAGCTACCCGGACAGACTGGCGGCCGAGCGCATCCACGCCGAGCGCATGGCCTCGCTGACCAGCGACCCCCTGGCCCGGCTGCAGATGTTCAACGTGACCCCGCACCACCACCAGCACTCCCACATCCACTCGCACCTGCACCTCCACCAGCAGGACCCCCTCCACCAAGGTGGGCGCCCACCGCGGGTCTACGGGGGTTGGGGGTTGGGGGCTGTGGACCCCGGGTGGGGCTGCTGTCCAGAGCAGAGCTTGCAGCTCCTGGCACATGTGGGGGTACCCAGCGTCCCCCCTGGCTCCACAGTCACCTGGGGCCCTCTGCTCTTCATCTCCTGATGAAGCTTGGGTTCTCAGTTCTGTGTCTGCAGTGGAGCTGTGAGGGAGGAGGTGGCCTGTGCTCACTGGGGCTGCTTGGGAGCAAGAGACAGGGCTGGAGGAGCAGGGCAGAGCCTTTGGGGCCACATGGAGGCAACTAGGACACCCCGGGGAAGCTGGGGGTTGTCATCAGTGAGAGCTTTTCTGCTCCCCCTCGGGGAACAGGGCTTGGGCTTCTGCCGGCTTTGAGCTGGCTCACCTGGCCAGGACCGCCCAGTCTTGTCCACTCCAGGAGCAAGAGCTCTGGAAGGCCCACTGGTCCGTGGCTAGGGGTGCAGGCTGGTCTGAGGCTGACACCGGCATGATTGGAGCCCCACTCCCTGGGTGGCTCTGCAGACTGGCCAGACAGGGTGGGGGTGGTCAGGGCCTGCTGTGGGGGCCCTGGGCCCCTTCTGGGCGGGGAGGGAGACAACAGACAGGGCGGGCCCCAGAGGGAAGGAGGGCAACCTTCAGTTTCCTACACACATTCCCAGCCCCACCTGACGTGGGAACCAGGAGCTGTCACGTTCACCCCATGGTCCCAGCACCAGGATCGTTTGTGGTTAAGCCCACTGAGGTGGGCCTCAGTCCCGCGAGAGGACAGGCGAGTGTTCTCAGCATGTTCGTTCACCTGACAAGTGTTTACTGAGGACCCGCAGTGTTCCCAGCACAGCTGTAGAAGCTGGTGACACCCCTGTTCATGTTCACCTTCCACTGGGGGCAGTCGATAAATGTGTCTGAGTTTGTGAGGAGCAGTTACTGTTCTGGAGGAAGACTGAGCAGAGAGCTGAGAGCTGCAGCGCTGCTGTTGCAGAGAGGCGTCTGGAGGGTGGGAGGTGTTGGAGCAAGGGAAGGAGCGTCCTCAGGCCTAGAGAGTTGTGGGTGCAGAGGCCCCGGGGCCAGAGAGGGTGACTCCAGGGAACAGACCGGCGACGTGCTGAGACGGCCACTGGGACTTTTTGAGACCCGTCAGGCAGCACCCGCTTTGGTCCTGTGAGTGAAGAGCCAGGGAGGCAGCCTGGGCTGGTGGACCTCACCAGGCCTAGGATGGGGCTGGGGCAGTTGGCTCCAGGGCGCTGCAGATCCAATGTCCTTGCCAAAATGAGATTGGGGCTGCTGAGGAGACTGGGGAAGAAAGATGTGGTCAGCTCTTAACTCTGTCACTTTCTGGAGCTTCATGCAGGTGTGAGGAGGCAGGGAGGGCGACAGCCACTCTGGGTTAGCAAGTCAGGGTTATTGATGGCCTGGTGACCAGAAGCCAGCTGTGGAGAGGAGGAAGTCTCTGTGAATACCACCCAGGAGGGGGAGCGGCTCCAGAGCCCTGTGCTTCTGCCCCTTTTTCTAGGTTCAGCAGGCCCTGTTCACCCGCTGGTCGACCCCCTGACCGCTGGCCCTCACCTGGCGCGCTTTCCCTACCCTCCTGGCACCCTCCCCAACCCTCTGCTTGGACAGCCCCCCCATGAGCACGAGATGCTCCGTCACCCAGTTTTTGGTAAGAAGACGCCTGGGGAAGGAGGGGGCCAGGGAGGGTTGGATCAGGGGTCTGGTCTGATGTCCCGTTCATGCATTTACTCTGTGTTCAGCATGGGCCTCTCCTGTGTGGGGGGAAGATACCTGGGTGCTCTGGGAGCCAGACCCCTGCCCCCGGGGAGCTGGGGGTGGGGCTGTAAATGCACAGCAGGAGCCCAGAGGGTGTAGGAGGGCTGAGGGCAGGCCTCTGTGAGGACTGGGCAGTAGGCTGAGCAGGCGGGGCCCCAAGGGAGCTGGGGGTGGCGTGCAGGGACTGCACTTCTGTCTCCGCAGGGGCTCTGCTCTGCTGGTCCCTGCCCAGTAGGTGATCTCTTGATCCTCCCCTCGGGAGGCTCTCTTCTGATCTGACCTCCTTGGCGGCCTCATCCTGGCCACTGCCTTGGCCTTTCTGTAGCAGAGGCTGTTTGGTGTTTGGCAGGCACCCCCTACCCCCGAGACCTGCCTGGAGCCATCCCACCTCCCATGTCGGCGGCCCACCAGCTGCAGGCCATGCACGCCCAGTCGGCCGAGCTGCAGAGGCTGGCCATGGAGCAGCAGTGGCTGCACGGACATCCCCACATGCATGGCGGCCACCTGCCCAGTCAGGAGGACTACTACAGGTGAGGCGGGGCGGGGCTGGGGGAGGCCGGGCCCCCGCCTCCTCCGCCTGTGGGTCCCCACCCCCGCCCCTCCCAGCTGCACCCACCCTGCTCCCTACCCCGTATCAGCAAGTGTCAGGCTGTTCCCCTGCCAGTCAGGGGACTCCTGAGGGTCTTGAGGAGGAAAGACATGGTAGTGGCGTGGTGGCGGGGGGGGGGGGGGGGGGTGGTAAGTAGTGTGGCGGCTGCTCGGGCGTCCAGACCCTTCCAGTTGCAGGCCTGATACCTATGACTTTTCCTTTTTTTTTTTTTTTTCCCTTTCTTTTCTAGTCGACTGAAGAAAGAAGGTGACAAGCAGTTATAAGTTATTTATTTGTTAACGCTGGCTGTGGAAACCCCAATTCTTGGGGGAGAGAAACAGGACTTTTTACATACAATAGGAGCTCTAAAAGCAAAAAGAATATCTTCTAAAGATTTCTTTATATATTTAAAAACCCCACAACTAAAAATGTATCAGCATACATAGTGTTCGTTTGTAGAGAGGATTCCTTGAGACTGGTTTGGGTCTCCCTGCATGACAGTCCCCCAGAAACTTAGTGAGTCCTGGACTGGACTGAACACCCAGAAAGTGCCCCTGCAGTCTTGGGGTTTGGCTTTAGCTTTCTTTTCCTTCCTTGATTTTTCTCAGTAGGTGCTAGATCCCAGTTCACACCCTTCAGTGCGTGCAGACACACTCAGTTGCGTGTGTCCCAGAACCCACACGGTCTGCAGCATCTGAGTTTGGAATCCAAGAGCTATAATTTTTAAAAAATCTTTTATTTTAATACATTGTAGGAGATCTTCATAATTTGAGGAGGTTCTGTGCATGGCTTTTTACGTCTGTAAATAAATAATTTTAGAACAGCCTTTTTTTTCCCCCTTCCACGAACTACTATTCTGATCTATTTTTTCCAGCCATGTCACTAATTGTGAATTCCTACCAGCTATTGACAGAATACAGAGTTGATTTTTTAATAAAAAGTTATATATAATTATCCCTTTAATTAAAGGGAACAGATGGGCGTTACTAGTTACAAAGGGGCAGAGGAGGCTAGGGGCTAGGTTTGGGAGCAGCCAGGGGTTTGCAGGGACAACGTTACAAGCCGTTTCTTTGTGTTGCTGCTTTGGTTCTCGCTCCTGTCTGTTCCTGGCTCGTGCTTTGCCAGTGGTGCAGACTGCGGTGAGCTCAACCGACTCGCTGTGCCCCAGGAGCGCAGGAGTTGAGTGTCCCCCGTTCCGTCTCTGCGGGCGCAAAAGCACATGTTCCTGTGTGTCTGGTTGTAGATTTCCTTGTAGATTTCTGTACACGCTCATTTGATTGGTCTGGATGAACTGCCTTTTTTTTTTTCCCCTCCAAATATTTGGACTATTTCATAAACATCCTAGAAAATTGAAGAAAACAGTTCTCACTAAGCACATGTGCTTGCCAAAGGATCTGTCAGAAGCCTGCTTCCTGGTATGTGTGGTCATTTGGATCTCCTAGTGGGGAAGCCAGGCCGTCCTTGCCCCTTGAGGCTGCTTTGGCGTCAGAGCATCCCGGAGGTGTCCAGTTGTGGGTGGCAGTCCTGTGTTGTGTCCTTGTATCACCATACTTGCTGTCCCACTCTGCCTCACGGAAGCAGGACAGGGGTTGCGGACATAGAGTGGGAGCCAGGCTCCACGTGGGGGCCTCTCCAAGGGGACAGGAAGCCCAGAGCCTGCCTCTGCTCTCCAAGGTGCCCACGTGATGCCCTTTCTCCAGAACAGAGGGTGAGGACACTAGGGGGCCGTTATGCACCTGTTTATTTATCAAACTTTCTGCTGGAATATGACCTTGTCTGTCCCTCTTCTCAGACCCTTGAGGGCCTTTCTTGCCATGATGTGCAGGGGTCACAGCCAAGAGTAAAAAGAGAGCAGGAGTCCCACCTGGGGTCAGCAGGCATGGAGCATGTCCCAGACCACAGAGGGGTCGGACGAGAGGCTGGCACTTTGACCCAGAAACCAGCAGGTATTAGCTCAGATTCAGGTTCTGGATTCAGACCTGTGGTGAGGGCATTTCCAGTGTCTATTAAACCATGTTCAGTTTCAGTTGGAACAGATAGGGGGTTGTTTGGTCTGTTGAAAATGTTTGTAGTAGTAGGTTTTTTTCTTTGATTTTTCTCTCATTCCATTTCTGCCTTAACTTTAGCTCCTTGAAGGGAGGCAGGCTCAGATGGAAACTTTGTCATCACTTTCATGGCCGGTTGGCCAGGAGCAGTCATGTTGCCAAGGCTAGCAATGTGCCATCCGGGCGGGCTCAATGCTTCAGGCTCCACGCCTCTGAGCCAGGCCCCTTCCTGCTGCTCCCAGCTCCTGCACGGACACCCCTGCCTGCCCACCCTTCCTCTTCTCCCTTTTGGTAGACATGATGTCTACTGTTCAGTTACACCTTCTTGATCTCCTCTCTCTATCGTCCATTTTTCCAAAGAAGAGAGAGTGAAGTACTTGGGAGTCTGTATTTGAAAACTGTCTGAAGGCGTTTTCTCGTTTGGTTTTGGTTTTCTCCTCATGTCCCCAGGTGAAGCACTGAGATTCTTCCATTTAAAAACCCACAACCTGAAACCCTCACTGGTCAACTCCAGTGTGTGTAGGAGGCCCCAGACCTTCGCGGTGTCTTTGAAGCCCAACCCCCTGGTTTCCGTTTGGGTTTCCTGCCTTGGTTGGGAGTTGAGTTTTGCGTTTCCGTGTTTCACGTGTATCTTGTTCACGTCGTCGAGGTCAAGCTTCACTGCGGCAGCAGCAGAGCGGAGTGTACATTCTGATTTGCTACGTTTATATATATCTTGAAGCTAAATGTATATATGAGTAGTTTGCCATGAGATAACACAGTGTAAGCAGTAGACACCCAGAATTGTGACTTCTGTGTTCTCTCCATTTGAGTATTTTGTAATTTTTTTGAAATATTTGTGGACATAAATAAAAACAAGCTACACTACAGTGGCTGCGTGTCCTCTGTGGGCTATATCTCATTCCTGGGGTGGGCAGGGGTGTCAGCAGTTGCCCTGCCCTGGGGCTCCCAGGGTGGGGAGGGGGCAGAGGGAAGGTTGGGTTCTTGGTGTCCCCAGCACACTGGCTTATCGTCCAGGATGAAGGGTCTCCTGTGGGCGCACTGCCCTTGGGGAAGGCTTCAACCTGCTGACGGCCCGGGACCTTCAGTGACTCCCCAGGCACAACAGGCCCTGTGTTGGGGGTGACAGGTGATGGCATTGGAACCACTATACTCTCTCTTAGCTCCTCCCCCTGCCTTTCACCCCACATCTCTCATTTGTGGGCACCTTGGTAACTTCGTTGGTAAAGAATCCGCCTACAATGCAGGAGACCCTGGCTCTGGGTCAGGAAGATCTGGAGAAGGGATAGGCTACCCACTCCAGTATTCTTGGGCTTCCCTTGTGACTCAGCTGGTAAAGACTCCACCTGCAATGCAGGAGACCTGGGTTTGATCCCTGGGTTGGGAAGATCCCCTGGAGAAAGGAAAGCTACCCACTCCAGTATTCTGGCCTGGAGAATTCCACGGACTGTATATATCCGAGCCACCAGCCAGGACAGTTGCTTCTGGCTCTGGCCACTCCTGTCCTGTCCTGTCCCCTCTCCATCTCTACCCCTGACACCTGCCGGTGGCCCCACCCCACCTTCAGTCGCTACAGGCGCCCTGCAGGTCGACAGTGCATCCAGAACCTGATGGGCAATCTTAGCCTCCTGCTCCAGGGGACCTGCAGAGAGTATGCGTGGCCACCAGGGGGCAGCAGTCACCAGGGTGGGTTCAGCCTGTGGTTTTTCAGCGACCAGAGTGTGGTTTCCTGAAGTTTCAAGACTGTCTCTGGAAATTGTACACTCACTCACCTTTTTATCTGGGATCTGGACTCAGTAATGAGCAAGAGCAACCTGGAGCGCTTCTTGTTAGTAAATTGCCCTCAAGCAGGATCGCTGGTGTCTCAGATGGTAAAAATTCTGCAGTGCGGGAGACCTAGGTTTGATCCCTGGGTTGGGAAGGTCCTCTGGAGGAGGGAATGGACCCACTCAAGTATTCTTGCCTGAAGAATTCCATGGACAGAGGCGGACTATAGCCTATGGGGTTGCCAAGAGTCAACTGAACGACTTAGCACACAACCACGCGTGACTGTGGTTCTGGGTTGTGTATGAGAAGATGGGGTGGGTGGAGGGGGGAGTAGCTGGAATCTGGGTGCTGTCTTTGGCAGTCTCTCATCTAGATGGTGCTTTTCACGAAGCTGAAGTGTTTAGTAGTCACAGATTTATGAGGTGGAAGTTTCAGGAAGGTTGAATGATAAGACATGTCTGTGAATGGAGATAATAGATTGATGCTTCAGAAAAGACCCTCATCAGAGCTGCACAGGCTGTAATAGTTTGCCAGGTGTGGATGCCGATGGCCAGTGTCCCCATCGGACCATGTATCTGTACTGAGGCAGAGGGTCTCCTGCAACAGACAAACCTGCTGGATTTGTGAGCCTGAGAGGAAGGGTCTCACGTCTCACAACTGTGCCTCCAGCCAAGGTTTCCACTCTGTTGCTGCCCAGACCAACTGCCCCAGGTGTCCCTTCGGCCCTGTGGGGGGCCCCTCGACCTGGGCATGGTGGCTCAGCAACCCCTCTGGTTCCCCACAGCTAGGAAAGTAGCGCTTGGCAGGGCCGGGTGCACGGCTGCCACATAGATAAAGGTCCAGGGTAAGTTCATGTGTACAGGGCACGTTATTTAGGCATCACCTGGATTTACATAAATCAGAGCCACTTATCTGCCAGGCCAGGAGGTACAGCAAGGAGATTGGCTGTGACCTCCCAGGCAGACATTGAATTCCAGGGCTGGAAGCACAGCTGTGCAATGGTGGCTGTGAACGGCTGCCGAGTGTCAGGGACCCGCCTCCCAGCTGGGAGCCCTTTGCCAACCTCAGGCCTTGCAATCCCTGCTCTGCCCACACAGGGAGACCCAGGGTGGTGTGAGGGCACCAACACAGGCCCCCGTCCCCCCTGTCAGCCTCTCCTGGCTGACCCAGTTGGTGCAGGTGTGTTTCTGGACTCGGAGCTATGGGACCAAAACAGGACTGGTTACCCAGAAGCCTGGGATCAAGCTGATGGGCTCTGAGACCAGTGCACCATCTGCCCTGCACTAGAGCCCTGAGCAGGTCCTCCCACAGGTCTGTGGAGACCCTGAGGGGCCGGGGCCCTTGGCCTCCCTGCCCCCTCCCAGGGAGGGACAGCCAAATGAGCCTGTGGGGAGGCAGCCAGTGAATGTGGCCACCCAGCTGGGTTCTGAGGCTGCAGGAGTCAGCGAGCCGTCTCGGGGGCCCTGCAGTTGCCACTGTGGATGGGGCAGTGCAGGCTTTCGCCTGGGACTCGCCTGCCCTCATTGAGGGCTCAGAATCTGAGGGGTCCTTTTTTTGCCCTGGGTCATTGCTGGGTTCCAGTTGCCCCAGCAAACTTCCCTTCCTCTGTAACTGTTTCCTCTTGGCCTATCTGAGTCCCCTGTATCCCCCCTGATTCAACCCTGTACCTGTACAGGCATTGCGCTTCCCCCTACCCAGGTACCTCGTTCCTGGACCAGATTTCAGCAGAGGGAGGTGCTGGCTTCTTCCTTCCTGTTTGCTGGATGAACAGACAGGCCCCGCACAGAAGTCTCCTTGGTGCACCAGCCAAATGTGCTGCTGAATTGTGGGCACAGATGAGCAACTGGAAGGGACTTCAGCCCCATCCGGGAGCTGAACCCACTGCTACCCCTGCCCCAGCTGTGCCTGCATCAGGGTCTCTCAGCCTCTCCAGCTCCAGTCCTGGTTTACATAATTCATTGGGTTTGGGTGAGGAGGGGGCATCTGATTTACAACAGAGATCTCTGGTGAACCCCTCCAGTGTAGATAGCCAGTGTGGGGAATGAGATTAAATACAGCACTTTGAGGCACTTTTTAGCAGCCCCTTTTGGCCCAGGGGCCATCCCTGAGGCTGGCAGACTGTTTACCTTCTGGTTTCTTCTGGGAACCCGACCACTGCTTATCACTCCCAGGCCCCCTCCGCTCCCCTTGATCATTTCACGGCCCCTGCTGCAGGTCCTAACTCCAAGTAGATAGGGAACTCGGGCCTCGTTGCCATACCTGATCCTGCCACCATGTGGCAGTGCCTCCAAAGCCCAGGCGCTATCCCTCTGGGTCCACCAGCCCCACACCCCCCACCCAACTGGCCCTAACTGATCAGAGCAAGATGATGGGCACAGCTGCCCAGAGATCAGACTCTCCTCAGAGGCTGCCAAGGGGCCAGGGCCCCTGCTGCTTGTTTGGGACTTGTGGTCGGAGTATCCTGTATGTCCGCCACACCATGTGCTGAGGGTATGAGTAGCCACGTTTCTGCCCAGGTGCACCAGGAAGGGGCCCAGCCAGTGGTGTCTGCCGACGGAAGGATGGCAAGAAGCCCCATGGTGAAGGACCTCGACACCTGCAAGAAGTCGGTCCATCCGGGTCCATAAGCAGGCACTGGTGGGTGGGTCAAGTCTGCGGGCAGGATGGGCGTTCAGCGGGGGCATTGCTCCTGGAGGTTCCCACCTTATCGAGCACACCAACCCCATTCTGTCCAGCATAGCTCACTCCCAGCTCTGTCACCCCATCCTCCTACTCTGCTCATGTTCTCTCAGCACCTAATGTCATCCTCAGGCCTAGACAGGGTATTATCTGTCTCTCCTCCTCACATCAGCTCCACGACAGCAGAGACCTCACAACTAGACGTCCAGGACCTACCACTGCCTGTCAGTCCCAGGACACTCAGTGGGTATCTGTAGGGTGCATGTGTGGATGTATGGATGAATGGATGGATGGACAGATGAGTAAATGGATGGATGGATGGATGGATGGATGGTTGGATGGATGGATGATGGATGGATAGATAGATGAGTGAGTGGATGGATGAGTGGATGATGGATAGATGGACAGATGAGTGAATGGATGGATAGATGGATAGATGGATGGATGGATAGATAAGTGAATGGATGGATAGATGGATGGAAGGATGAGTGGATGGATGGATGAATGAATAAGTTAGAGAATGAATGGGTATGAGGTCTTCTGACCCCAAAGCATCTTCTACTCTAACTCTGTTATGGGAAACAATGTACAGTTAGGCAAGGCTCTCTCCGCCCCGCCCTGTAGACACTTGGGGCCAGATCCTTCCTTATTGTGGGCAGTTGTCCTGTGCACCTTAGGGTGTTTCTAGCATTCCAGGGCATCTGCACACACCCAAGTTGTGACAACCCAAAATATCTCCAGATGTTGCCCCAGTGTCTTTGGGGCAGGGGGTAGGAGTGGGAGGTAGGGTGCAGGGTTGCCTCTGGTTATATGTGTATACATAAGTGACTCTTACAGTCCCCCGCTAAGCCCCTGTGATGAGTGGCCCAGGGCCCAGGTGACCTACTGCCCCTCACAAGAGCCACACTAGAAACCATAGGCTCTGCTGTGGCCATTTATTGTCATCACATATTTACATCCCGACAGGAGACCTGTCCTGCCTCCGTCCACCGGGGCCCCTTGGGTTTCCGCAGCCCGCCTGCTCCAGACCTGGGCATAAGCTCAGACGTTCAGCAGGAGGGGCCGGTGCTCCTCGGTGGTGGTGGCGTCACCGGGAGGGATTTCATAGACGACAAACAGCGAGGAGTACAGGCAGCCCAGGAAGGACACGAGGCTGGAGAAGTACATCACCCCGTTGGCGCTGCCCACGGCCGAGGTCAGGGGCCCCAGCACCAGGGACACCAGGATCTGGGCCAGAAAGTACTGGCAGCTCAGCAGGGAGATGTCGACGCCCATCCCCCGCCGGGTGCCGTCCGCGCTCGACCCTGCGAACTGACCGGAGACGCACGTCAGCCAGACCAGGCCCCCTGCCGCCCGGGACCCGGCACCCCACGCCCGACAGCTCCCTGTTTCCAGGCCCCCGGTGCACAGGGAGTCTGGCCAAGACTTTAATAATATTTGTGAAAAGAGATGACAACAAGAAGAGGAACCCACGACCAGCAGGTCCAGGCGGACGCACAGGCTCCTCCCCGCCTCTCCCCCTCAAGACCCGCCAGGCCACGCCCCCTCCATCCTAGCTCATCCCTCTTCTGAACCCTTGTTGCTACAATGCCTGTCACACTCAGAAACCCCCTCAGGGTCTGCAGCGCCTGCTCCTCTGGCCCGCGGCCTCCACCTTGGACTAAGAGCTCCCTGCGGCCCCACCCAGCGCCAGACTGGGGGATGGAGGACACAGGGACTCAGCGAAGTCACCGAGGGGTGGCAGCAGTGACCCTACCCCCAGCTCGGGCCACCCGCATCGCGCAGACCATTGCTGGGTGCCACCTGGGGTCCAGACTGGCCTGGTCCTGCGACCAGATGTGGTCACCTCTGGGATGCTGCCCACCCGTCCCAGTCCCATCCAAGGCTCTGCCCCCACAGCCTGGCAATGGGGTCTGTAAATTGGCATTGCGTGTATCCTGGGGACATCATCTTGGCCCATGGGGCCACTGCAGTGGGGAGGTCACAGGTGAGCCTGGGACCTGCAACCCAGCGGGGACAGCGTGTCTGTAAGACTCGCGGGGCAGCACAGGCCTGAGACACCCAGCCAGCTCCACCCTGACCCATCAAAAGTGGTCCGAGGCCCCGCGCCCCTCCCATGGGGCAGGGCCTCCCTCCACCAAGAACGCCTATCTGGTGAAGGGGCTCCGGGGAGCTGACAAGCAGGACAGCGACACTCAGGCCATGTGCACGGCTCACAGGCCGAGGTCCCTGTGCTGCCCTGGGGGAGAGCCAGCCCTTGGGGCCAGGCCTGGGGGAGGTGATGAGGTCCAGGGGTAGAGGGGCTGCAGGAGTGGCCCGTATCACAGTGGTCTTCAGTGCGGAGTTCTAAAATCTCAAAGTCACAGCCAAAAATCTCTGATGGGAATATTGCTTGATCACAAGGAGGAATGAGGCAAGGATTCACTCTACACAGCATGGATGAACCTCAAAAAAGGTTAGGCTGGGAGAGGCCAGACACAAAAGGCCACATGTCATGTCATTCCATGGATGTGACATGTCCAGAACAGGCCAACCCCTGGAGACAGAAAGCAGATCAGTGACTACAGGGGGCTGAGGGAGGGGAGGCCTGGAGGGGTTTCTTTTGGCCGAGGGGTAGGGGGCTGGGGTGGGGGGACGAGGTGAAAGAAAGTGAAAGTGAAAGTCACTCAGTCTTGTCCAACTCTTTGTGACTCCACGGACTATACAGTCCACGAATTCTCTAGGTCAGAATACTGGAGTGAGTTCCCTTCTCCAGGGGATCTTCCTAACCCAGGGATCAAATCCAGATCTCCTGTATTGCAGGCAGATTCTTTACCAGCTGAGCCACAAGGGAAACCCAAGAATACTGGAGTGGGTAGCCTATCCCTTCTCCAGCAGATCTTCCCAACCCAGGAGAGCCAGGGTTTCTTGCATTGCAGGCAGATTCTTTACCAACTGAGATATCAGGGAAGGGCAGGGTGTGTGTGACAAAAATGTTCTAGAATTGATGGCATGAGTATGCTAAAAACTGCTGAATCGTACACTGGAAATGGGTGAATGGTGTAGTTTTGTGCTGAATTCTTCCTCAATTAAGCTGGTAAAGGAAAACCCGCCCTGAACAAAACATCAGCTTTTACAGAAAGACAGGATCTTTTTTTCCTGGTTTTTCCTTTTGCCTCCGACACCACCAGTTCGCACCTCGGTCCTGTCACTTATCCTCTTTAAGTTCCTGTCTCCCACTTAGTGTGGACTTTTGGCATTGATTCTCATTTTTAAAAAATAATTTTAAATAATTTTAAATAATTTTAAAAAATTCTCATTTTTAAAAAATCTCATAATAATGTTCACATATTATTGACCTCGTTCACAAAGTGGTTGGTGCCCAAGGCCCAGTGCTTCCAGGTGACCCTGAAGCCTGGCAGAGGGGAACCCCAGGGTGGCCTCTCCTTGCCCCTCCCTCGCCACCTCCTGAGTCTGTGGGCAGCTTCCCTCTGGGGTTTATGCTCTGCTGACGCATCCTGATAATCTTCCCCTTGAATGCAGCTCCCGAGCCACGCAGGAGGTCCGGGACCCTGCTCAGGTGGAGGCTCAACCTGGACACCCGGCCTGCAGCCAGAAGCCAGGGCACTCACCTGCTTGCTCTGGTAGTAATCGCACAGCAGCGAGTAGGGCAGGGTGCACAGGGTGGAAAACAAGACGCCGTAGGTGACACAGAGGGACAGAACCACGTAGAGGTTCCTGGAGAGTGTGGCGAGCCCGGTCCCCAGGCCGAAGGCCAGGTACGCGATGAAATACAGCGTCCGGATGCTGAGGTGCTCCTCTAGCTTCTCCAGGATCGCTGTCAGGGGAGAGGAAGGTGAGCACAACCCACCCGGTGCCCTGGGCACCCCCAGGCCGGCAGGCAGCTCATCCCGCTCAGGGACCCGGGGAGCTCAGGGACCACCGATGGGGTGTCCAGATGGGTGGCAGGACCCGGGGTAGCCCTGTTCACGTCGGCCCAGGCCAGGCCCCCAGGTGCTGCAGCAGGTGAAGGGGTCTTCGGGTAGAAAGGCCAGCGGCTCCAGAGTTTAGGGTTTAGAGCTGAGCCCTAAATTCCTGCACAAATCCTACTGCCTCTGCCTCTTTCCTAATGTGAGGACCCTGACAGCCCCACCCCAGTGGGCCAGCCTTGAAGGACCCTGAGAGGCCTGGGAGCTGAGACTCCACAGGACACCCCTTGCAATGCCCTAGGGCCACTTCCCCACGTCCAGGTGCCCAGACACCCAAGCCCCCGGGGTCTGCCATTGAGAGCCAAGAAATTCTTTCTTAATATGGTCTCTCAACCCCCACAAAAGGTCGCGGTCCCGATGGTGGGGCTGGAACTCGTTAACAGGGCCCACAGTTTACAGTTCTCAGGTGGAGTCCAGCCTGCAGCCTGTTTCTGTACCACCTGGAGCTAAAGATGGTTTTTATATCTTCAAATGTTTAAAACAAACCCAAAGAAGATGAATAATTTGTGACATGTAAAAATTATACAAAATCCAAATCCCCATAAACGTCAGAGAAGGTTAGCCAGAATTTAGCCCCACGTGGTCATCATGTCTCACCCACCTCAACGGTGGCCCCGAGGGGCCCCAACGGAGCCTGTGGCCAGAAAAGCCAGAAGGCTGGATTCTCTGGCCTTTTACTGAACATGTGGGCGAACCCCTGAGATGAAGTTTGGGGGCTGCACCCCCCCAAACTGCCCTGCCACACCCCCGCTGGGCTGAACCTGGCACCCTCAGGAATCTAGCACAGCGTCCTGGGGCCGTGGGTCACCCAGGGTCAAACCTCAGGGTCATCGCGGACTCCCTGTCCCCACCGCCCACCTCCATGTCACTCCACCTGCCTCTCTGGTCTCCCCTGCACCTCCATCCCCTCTGGATCAGCTACCACATGAACTGACGTGGAAAAGACTTGAGGGGGGCCGGTGGATGGCACACCCATCTGAGGTGACCTCATGGATTGTCCCTGGGCCCCCACTTGGCCCTTGCCTACGGGCCTGAACCCTCTGGCCAGTTGCTCCCTCAGGTCTGGACACACACCCTCCCCTGTCCTGCCCCCAACTGACCCCCACGATGGGTCGCTGAAAACAGAAAAACACAGCGCTGTCTGCCCCCAAACTGGGCTTCCTTCAATGCTTGTCCTCTCGCCACCCTCCTGGAAGGCCACCACCCCTGCCGAGCCTGCCCCCAACACCCCCCAGCCTGCCCCCCAGCCAAGCCTGCCCCCCCCCAGTCTGCCCCTAACACCCAGCTGAGCCTGCTTCCCCCATGAGCCTGCCCCCCAAGCCTGTCCCAACACCTGCCCCCGCCAAGCCTGCCCCCAAAACCTGCCCCTAACAGCCCCCAGCCGAGCCTGCCCCCACCCCTCCCAGCCTCCCAAACTCCGGCTGAGTCTGCCCCCTCACACCCCACCCTCGCCCCGTGGGTACCTGAGTAGAAGGCGGCGCTGAAGGCGTAGATGCACATCCCCCAGCAGCCCACGGTGACGCCGCTGTTGTACTTCTGATATGCTTCTGATGTGTGCGGGGCCTTGGGGTCCCCCTGAAACACCACTTCACCCATGAAGTCCGTGTAGAAGAGCAGCATCCCCTCGAAGGAGAGCCACCCTGGGGGGGACACAGGTGGTGACCGCAGGGCAGGCACTGGCTCACCCGCCCCCCAGCAGGTTCTGACCCACCATCAGTGCAGCACGTGAGTTTTGTCGATTCAAAACTTAAAGAAGAGGGGGGACCTCCCTGGTGGTCCAGTGGTTAAGACTCTGAGCTCCCAATGCAGGGGGCCCGAGTTCCATCCCTGGTCAGGGAACTAGGTCCCGCATGCCACAGCTAAAAAATATCCTGTGTGCCACAAGTAAAGGTCCCGTGCAGTCAAAGAAGTAAATAAAGATTAAAAATTATTTAAAATGTTTTAATAAAAATGTTTTAATTTTGTAAAAATAAATATAAAAATTATTTCTTAAAAATATGAAGGAATTACGTTTACCACCCAGAGATGCCTTTACCTCTGTTAAAATTTTGTAGGTTTCCTATCCTTCCTTTTTTAAAAATTAATTATTTAGTTAGTTCCTTGACCAGGGTTTGAACCAAGGCCCCCTGCATTGGGAGCGTGGAGTCTTAACCACTGGACCACCCAGTAAAGTTTCCCCTACCTGTCTTTTTTTAAAGTAAATATATATTCTTATAACACATGCCCTGTCGTGAGAGGTTTTGCATTCTATTCCTTCTCTGAATCCTATCACCAGAAGGAAAGTTAACCCCACCTCTGGTTTTCCACTCGCTCCCCCGCTGGGAAGAAAGAAAATGCCATCGGGGCTTCAGTCACAGGCAGGGCAGGGGGCCGCCTGCTTACCTGGGAGAAGTACCTTAGGAAGGGCAAATGATGGAAACCTAACTTGCTCTGTTACCAAGAAAACCGTAGGGGTCCTTCCTCCGGTTTCCACGGCCATTTCTCTCTCATAGAGGAAGGAGGTGGTGTTTACTGGGCCTCTGGAACCCCAATAATTATCATGCACGTGTCCTATGCCATTAAATACTTTTAAAGAGCCCCATCTCAATGGCAGCAAAATATTTCACAATGTGGATTCACCCTAATATACTTACCCCTTCCCCCATTGCTAGGTGTTTACCCTTTTTCCCATCTTGATCTTTGGCTGTTATAAATCATGCTGTAATCAATACCTCATACAGGTTTGATTCATGATCAAATCTCTGATTACATCCTTGCAATGAATACGAAATAGGATCCCTGGGATAAACGCTATGGGCATTTTTTAAGATTCTTGTCTGTTGCCAAATTGCCTTCCAGAAAGTCATTCTGCTTTACATCCCACAATTGTTTAAGAGCTCAAGTTAAGATCAGAGCGTCAACAGCCCAACAGTGAAGAGACGCTGGAGGGAATGGCATGCTAGCTGGGGCTTCTTGGTATTCATCTGAAAGCTGAGCCTGTGAACTTGAGACCAGCCCCTGACTTATGTGTGTCTGGGTGTGTCTACATCTCCGCTCCGAGAGTCAGGGGTCCAGACTGGCTTCACAAATTCCTCCAGTGGGAAAGTGATAGCCCACTTAACTGTGAGTTGCCTGAGGAGCTTTTGGTCCCGAGGATCTGGGCTCCATGGAGACCCAGGGGACCTGGTTAATCTGGGAACGCTTGGAGCAGGTACCTCCCTGCTCCATCCCCACCTCATTCTGCCCAGGTGGTGTCTGGGGAAGCCTGGTGGGTTGGAGAGGCTTCCGGGCATTCCTAGCCCTGGGTCAGGGCCTGTGCCCCTGCTGCAGGGCCACCCGAGGGGGGCACGACAGGCAGGAAGTTTTGCCACGAGCTCACCCAGGAAGTGGTTCACGCAGAGGTGGCGCAGCGCCCTGGGCATGTTGCAGATGGTGAAACAGAGGTGCCTCATGGACAGCGGCTGCCCCGACGGCTCGCTGGAGCCCGTCAGCTCACTCTCGTATTTCACACCATTCAGTAAAATATTTGCCACCTGCAAGAGAAGCCCCCCAAATCCCTCATCAGAGCACTACACCCCGGCTACCCCATGTGTGCGTGTTAAGTTGCTTAGTCACGTCCGACTCTTTGTGACCCCATGGACAGTAGCTCACCAGGCTTCCCTGTCTTTCACCATCTCCCAGAGCTTGCTTAAACTCATATCTGTTGAGTCGGTGATGCCATCCAACCGTTTCATCCTCTGTCACCCCCTTCTCCTTCTGCCCTCAATCTTTCCTAGCATCAGAGTCTTTTCTAATGTGTCAGCTCTTCACATCAGGTGGCCAAAGTATTGGAGCTCCATGCGTGTGTGTTAAGTCGCTTCAGTCATGTCCAACTCCTTGTGACCCTATGGACTGTAGCCTGCCAGGCTCCTCAATCCATGGGATTCTCCAGGCAAGAATACTGGAGTGGATTGCCATGCCCTCTTCCAGGGGATCTTCCCAACCCAGGGCTCGAACCCACGTCCCTTACATTTCCTGCATTGGTGGGCAGGTTCTTTACCACTAGCACCACCTTTTGCTTCAGTGAGAAAGTGAATTAGGAACACAGACCCAGAGGCTGTGAGGGTTTGTCTTCCTGGACAGTGTGAACCAGGCACCAAACACCATCCTACTGTTCTCCAGCCACCCTGCTGAGGCCTGTGGTCCGAATGAGAGAAATGGCTTTATGACATTTTAAGAGACATATAACGTTAGTCTCTTCAGAGACAGGGGCAGCTGAGCATAAAATCTCCCTTCGCTGTGCCTGCCTTTCGGCCACAGAGGGTAAGTTTGCCCAATGTGAAATACATTTGAAAGAAAAGAAATACGGATTGGCTCAAATTCAGACATTATGAAGTCCCGACTTTTCCAGAAGAGAGGATGTGAAAGATGTATTTCAACATGACTGATGGATGCCTGCCTACACGGCGGCTTAGGGGGGCCCAGGGAGCCCAGGTAGGGAGCTGGGTACCCAGACAGCCCCACATGTCACCAGCATTGAAATGGGGATGAGTGGGTTCAGGGCAACGCTCCAGGGACAAATACACTCACGGCTCCTTTTGCAGCTTCTTCCCAGAAGGCCAAGGCCCCCCTAGGGCTGGAGGTGCAGACACCACCTAGGTGAGCTGTTGGCTTTGGGAGGTACACATCTCGAGAAGAGAGAAGGTACCTTACTGTGGGTCCACGCAGGAGCTTTTGTTGGGGCGGCACCTGGATGCTCCAGGTGGAAGAATGAAAGGAAGGAAAGAGCCCACGATGCCAGTTCTGAGGGCAGCCACCATGCCAACAGAGTTTGTCACCCATAACTGCTGGAGCAAGACTTCACCTGACAACCCGTCCCCACTGAGCCCAGATGTGTTCACACTAAGCTCATGATTTTTACTTTCCTCCCAGAACCGATTTGAAAATAGAATGTTTTAAAAGGATGAAAAAGAGACTTTCCACTAGAACTTAAGAACTGTATCCAGAAGCCAGGTGGGGTTTGGGGCAACTGGATAGAATGGCCCAGTACTGACAAAAGGCCTGATGAGCTGCTCTATGGTCATCAAGAGTGAGCAATGCATACCCTTGACCTGAGCACTTACAGAAATCACTTCCCTCTGCCAATGACGGGTTTCTTCCAGTGACTTTGAGCGCTTCAAACCCTTTCTGGATTGGAGCTGGCGGACACTGCCCACCGGGGCCTGGACACTTCTCAGCAGGACAAGCAACCATCTGTGCAGAGTGCTTCCTTGAGGTGGGATGGCATTAAGTTTAAGATACAATAAAAGAAGGCCCTAGGATTGACTCTCGGTCATGCAAAGGGGTGCATCAAACTTCAGAATTTAACAGCAAAGCCAGCATCTCTGGTGGGCCTCCTACAAGGTCAGGTGTCTTCTCAGGCACAGGGTCGGGGGGCATGTGTGATCGAGATGAGGCTGGCACTTCCAGTCACATGGGCAAGTGTGTCCAAGGGGTGTGTCCAGGTCACTTGCTTCAGAACTGCCCTCCTGGGGGCCTGTGCAGGTTGATTTCTGCTCAGGAAACTCCATCCCCTGGGTTCCCTGAGGGCAGGGAGGCCACAGGGCCCTCACTTCTACTTTAAATGAGAGAATAACTCTCTTTTTAAGTCTTGATTGAATTTGTTACAATATTGCTTCTGTTTTAATGTTTGTTTTTTGGCCCCAAGGCATGTGGGATCCTAGCTCACCCACCAAGGATTCAAACCCACAACTCCTGCATTGAAACGCAAAGTCTTAACCACTGGACCACCGGGGAAGTCCTAAGAATAACTCTGTTTAATGTATGATTCTTTACAGCATCAGACTTTTCTTTTACCACCAGACACGTCCACAACTGAGTGTCCTTTCCTCTTTGGCCCAGCCTCTTCACTCTTTCTGGAGCTATTTGTGACTGCCCTCCGTTCCTCCCCAGTAGCATACTGGACACCTTCCAACCTTGGGGGCTCATCTTCTGGTGTCGCATCTTTTCATCTTTTCACACCGCTCATGGGGTTCTCGTGGCAAGAATACTGGAGTGGCTTGCCATTCCTTCCTCCAGTGGACCACATTTTGTCAGAACTCTTCACTGTAACCCGTCTGTCCTGGGGGCCCTGCATGGTATGACTCACAAATTCATTGAGTTACAGAAGCCCCTTTGCTGTGGCAAGGCTGTAATTCTCTTCAAAATCACAGACTCTGAAGATGGCTAAAATCCCACATATCGGCTGGTGGCCTTGCAGCCAAATCCCTCATACAACACAGCCTTCTGAAAGATTCTCTGCTTTTCCAGAACATTCCGGCACCCTTTGGGATCCACAGTGTTGACAGCCTCCCAGCTGGCCAGTTAAGGTTGTCCACCCAGGGAGGCCCCAGAAACAGCCACCAGGGTTTAGGTTTCATTTCTGTCCTTCAGGAAGTCTGTGCTCATTGCCGTGGGCGCACATGGCCGAAGTGGGCTGGATGTGGGGAAGAGACTAGAAATGACGACAGCACATATGATGCTGAACTCATGGAACCACCTCTCGGCAAACATAAGGGTGTTTGAAAGAGCCACCCCTTTGCTGTGGCCAGTTTCTTAGAGCACTGAAGAGACCCTGAGTGCACCTGGGCTCACGTGGGTCCCAGGATCCTCGCACTGACTGGATGAAGAGCACGAGGCTACCGCGGCTGGGCGTATCCTTGAGGCCCATCCATTAGCCCCAAGTCTTTTCTGAATGGTTCACCCAGGGCCGCAAATTTCCTTCCAGGTCATCTATCTAAATGAAGAGAGGGGGCCATGTGCATGGCGCCCTCTGACCCCTGGCTCCCCACCACCACCACGCCCCCCCACGCCCCAGCCCCAATGTTTGCTTTTACCTGTTGACTGAAGGTCACGTTTCTTCTCCGGCTGGTGTCGGGGCCGCTTCCTCCAGCCGCATCCGGGATGGCCAAGGTCTGGGGTCTCTTCAGGATCCCAGCTGACCGCGGCTTGGAGGTGTCCAGGGAGCCCACCCTCAGCACGTCCCCATCAGGGCCAGTGGCCAGGGCAACGTCCCGCCGGTCCCCGAGGCCGCGGTCCTGGCGGTAGAAGCTGTCGGGGGCCCGGGGGAAGCTGACGCTGATGGCTTGCCTCGGGAGGCTGCCGGGGATGGCCAGGTAGCTGTCGTGGCCGCCCGTGAAGCAGTCGATGAGAACACTGTCGATGTTGGACGTGGCAAAGGATGAGGCAAACTCGTTAATGCCCGTCAGGGAGCTGTCTCTGCTGATGAAGCTGCCATACTTGGGCGTGAGGGGGCTGAGCGGGGAGATGGGGCTGGAGAAGCTGGCATAAAGGCTGGGGGCTGGGGGTGGGCAGGGGACCGTTTGGCCCGCACCCTCCTCACACAGGACAGGCGGGGACGGAGGCAGTGGGAGGCTGGGGCTCTTCATGGTTGGCTTCTTCTCGCCTGGGGGCCGCAGGGGTCTCTCGGGGATGCTGACCAGGGTCAGGACGGTGGTAATGCTCAGGATGACGGCTGTGAAGATGTAGATTACCCGCAGCTGCCCACCCAGGGCTCTCCCAAAGCTGGTTTTATCCCAGTGGATCCCCCCGACCACGTATCCAAAACCTCCTCCGAGACCTGGGGAGAAAAGCAACGGTCAATTTTCCTTGTGGGTTAGGGAAGAAAGCCCCCAAGAAGGTGTCCCCTTCTGTACTCGACTTGAAAAATCCACTCCAAGGACCTGGATGGATTATCTGTCCCACCTACACCCCAAAGAAAAGAAGAAAATGGCTGGGGGATGGTTGTCCTGGTTGCCTGCACTCAAGGGTCACCTGCCAGGGCATGATGACCACCTGCCTCATTCTGTTCCCCTCTGCACACAGCGTTTTAGGAACACCAGGAGTGAGTGTCGACAGCGGGATCTACTATACAGCACAGGGAACTGTACTCCATTATATATAGTCACTAAGTCGCATCCAACTCTTTTGCGACTCCATGAACGGTAGCCTGCCAGGCTCCCCTGTCCATTTTCCTGGAATTTTCCTGGAATTCACCAGGAAAGAATATTGGAGTGAGTTGCCATTCCCTTCTCTAGGGGGTCTTCCTGACCCAGGGATCAAACCCAAGTCTTCTGCTTGGCAGGGGGTTCTCTACTGCTGAACCACCTGGGAAGCCCATATGTGTATATCTGAGTCTCTTTCTTGTACATCTGAAAGTAACACAACATTGTAAATCAACTATACTTAAGGTTTTTAAAAAAGGAAAGAAAATGCATTGAATACACCTAATCTACTGAATATCATTGCTTAGCCCCACTCGCTTTAAACATGCTCAGATTATTTCCATTAACTGGCAGTTGGGCATCTAACACAAAGTTTATTTTATAATAAAGTGCTGACTATCTCATATAACTGATTGAAGACTGTCCTGAAAGTGAAAAACAGATCAGTTGTTAAGTGTAGGGATGTCGACCCTTAGTGGTGGCTGCCACTGCCCAGCATCATGGGAGAAGTGTGTGTGCATGCTAAGTCACTTCCAACTCTTTGTGACCCCACAGACTGTAGCCTGCCAGGCTCCTCTGTCCGTGGGGGTTCTCCAGGCAAGAATACTGGAGTAAGTTGCCATGCCCTTCTCCAGGGGATCTTGCTGACCCAGGGATCTAACCCCCACCTCTTATGTCTCCTGCATTAGCAGGTGGATTCTTTACCACTAGCGCCACCTGGGAAGCCCCATGAGAGAGGACTGGACTGGGTATCAGTAGCCTGGGAAGAGAGCAAAATCTAAAAGCTTTTGTGAAGGGCAAAAAATCGTAAGTCAAGCCATCATAAGTTGGAGTAAAAAGGTTACATACATACACACACACACACACACATATATATATATATGTAATGTAAAAAATGAATTCCGTCTTCTGACCTTCCAAACCCTACCTGCCTGGATCCACGCAGAAGCTCCCTGGGCCCACATGCATACAGGAGTATAAAGAGAGAGTGATAAACAACTGCATTTTCTAGAAAAAGCAACTGAGGCTTGGAGAGGTCAAGCAGTTACCCAAAGTCCCACCATGAACAGGAGGAAAAATACAAACCCGATTCAGGATGTCAGCTCCCAGAGCTCAGACTTTCTAACTGCTGGGCCACCCAGTCTCTTCATATAGGCTCCCCATGTGTGACAACTTGCCCTTGATTTTTAGAAATCTTTTCATTGCTATTTTATTTTTTTGGCTGTGCCACAAGGCTTGCAGGATCTTAGTTCCCTGACCAGGAATGTGAGTTCAAGGTTAATGCATCAGTGATATATACAAAAATAAGCTGTCGTTAGACAGAAACACATAAAACAAGGTTATGTATTGATTCATTGACCAAAATGATGTGATTGGATGTTTGCAGCAAACTAACCCTGTATGTCTCCATGGGGCTAGGATTTGGGGTTGGCTAATTCAGGACTTATGGCACTTTTGTAGGATGTAACTACACGAACAACAAGAACCAACACTATATAATAATATCTACACACAGCTATATACACACACATTCATACATAGCTACATACACACTTACATGCATATATATCAACAATATCGTCCATTAAAAATAATGAAATAATGCCATGCACAGCAACATGATTGGACCTGGAGATGACCATACTAAGTGAAAAACAAATATCATATGATTTCACTTATATGTGGAGTCTAAAAAAAATGATAACAAATGAATTTATTTACAAAACAGAAACAGACCTACAGACATAGAAAACAAATTCATGGCTACCTAAGAGGGAAGGAGATGGGAGAGGGATAGATTAGCATTTGGGATTAATATATACACACTCCTATATATAAAACAGATAACGATAAGGACCCAGTGTATAGCACAGGGAACTATACTCATATCGTAATAACCTTTAAGGGAGAAGAGTCTGCAAAAGAATGTATATTATATAATATATATATAGTATATATAACTAAGCCACTTTGCTGCACACCTCAAAATAACATGACAATGTAAATCAACTATACAATGAAATATAGATAAGATATATAACATCTGTATATATTAATATTACTGATACCTATGGTTTGAGAGACACACTTTCAATCACTTCCCAGCTCCTCCCTTACCTGCCAGGAGGGCATGGATGTTGAGGCCCCGGTCCTGGTCGGCCGGGCTGCACACGTCCATCATGTACGCGTGGCTGGGGTTGTCGGCCGAGTCCGCGCTGAAGTCCATCAGCACCACGCCGCACACGGTGAGGAGGATGCCCCACTTGTGGTCACTGGCTGTGTCGGCCAGCGCCGTCCCAATGTCCCTGCCATTAAGCAATAGTGACAGGCCCAGCAGCGCCCCTGGGGACGGAGAACAGAGTCACCCGCGAAACGCAGAGCTGCCGGCCCCGGCAGCCACCGCTTAAGGCTAGACTCTTGAGGGCCCCAAGAATTCCTTCTTAATCAAACCTCAAACAGAGCGCTTAGATCAGGGGTTTTATTCCATCAAGCATTGCTGGAATAATAGAGAAGGTTTTATTAACTCATTTTTTTCTTTTTTTTGCTGAGCTGCGTGGCTTTTGGGATCTCAGTTCCCCACTCAGGGATTGAACCCCAGCCACAGGGGTGAATGCCTGGAACCCTAACCACTAGCCACCAGGGAACTCCTCTACTAACTTGTTTTAAAAACATGATCAGAGAGACTTCCACAGTTAACCAGGGCCAGGTTACAGGGTGCTCCCGGCTCCCACACCAGTGACATGAGCTGAATTACTGGTTTTGGTTAATACTCTTTTAGATTTTCCCAAGAGAAAGCAGTTGGGGCCTTTTTTTTTTTTTTTCTTTTTTTCCATTTTATTTCGATGCCAAAACAACAGACCTATAGCCAGGACAAGAATGAAGGGGCGTCTCCTTCCAAACCTTGAGGTACATCGGTCACTCCAAGCACCCAATAGAGGCTGCAGTAAGAATCCTGAAACAGAGAAGGTCAGCAGTCAACACTGGGGTCCCCACCCCATGTGGGGACCGACTCGGACACAGCCTCCCCAGAGTCCCGAAACATTTGCATTCACCCGTCTCCAGGGCATCTAAAGAATCAGATGATGAAACTCGGAGCCAGCAACAAAACTCTAAGCTAGAAAATGAAAGATAAACAGACTCTTGGAGTCACTGAGCTTCTCCTTAAATTTTCAACTCAAGCCCCCATGAGGCATGGAATTGCTGTGACCTCCTTGGGAATCCAAGGAAGTGCAGGGTCTCCTAGACCCAAACCACCCCCTGCTGTATTGCTTGAATCCTCCAGCGACAGCCTGGAGTCTATGTGGTACCACATCCTCTACCTGATTCAGATAAAATTGCTTCAAAGATGGGATCTGACTGGCCAAACCTGGGTTTTCTTGCGTGTGTGCATGCTCAGTCGCTCAGTCGTGTCTGGCTCTGCGATCCTATGGACTGTAGCCCACCAGGCTCCTCCATCCATGGAATTCTCCAGGCAAGAATACTGGAGCGGGTTGTCATTCCCTTCTCCAGGGGATCTTCCCGACCCAGGGATGGAACCTGCGTCTCCTGCATTGGCAGGCGGATTCTTTACCTAGAGCCCCACACAACTGAGTGGGCTCGACTTTGGCCCCTCTCTTGTCCCCCAGTGAGGTTTCTGGAAGCTTCTAGGGAGGCTTCGGAGGCCGGCGGGCTGCGCAGGACTCACCGAGGATGGGGCTGATGAACCACACGAGGCTGTAGAGCTGGTCGGGCAGGCCCATCTGCAGCAACACGGGGGTCACGTACGCCGTCTCCATGGCGTAGCTGAACTCAATGCCGAAGAGGACGGAGCCGTTGAACAGCAGCTCCCGGAAGGACCTCTGGGGGTGCAGGTCCCCGAAGTCCACCAGCTCGATCGGGCAGGGAGTGTTGGGGGGCGGGGGCGGTGAGGGCCGGATGCATTTCCTCCTCTTGGGATGTCGTTTGAAATTGTTGGCCCGGTGGCTGATGTGCTGGGTCACGGACCCCGAGTAGCCAGTGACTGGGGGCCTCCAGAAGTCCTGGGGGGCCAAGGCGGGGAAGAGGGCCTCTCCCGGAGGGGCGCTGCTGGCCGGGGGGATCATCGCAGGGGGGGGCGGTGGGTGCTCCTGTGGGGAAAGCCCAGTCAGGGGGCAGCCGTCACCCGCAGGGCCTCTGCTATTAGAGCGAGTTTATTCGGGCGGCTCTGCCTTCATCCCCCGGGGTCCTGCTACTGCTACCCTGTCCAGGTGGGAATGGAGTTCACACGGGGGCCCCTTAGAGCCAACACTGAGCCCCCAGAGTGCAGCCTTCAGTGTGGACGGTACTCCTGGACCTGGCTTTCACATCAGGGCAGCCTACCTTCCCAAGGGGACAAGAGTTGGTCCTTCAGGTCCTTTAGCTTGTCCCCAAGCTAAAACACGAAGGGACAGTTCCCCAAACAGGCTCCATCAGGAGGGTCCGGCAAAGAACCAGGAGTGGGGACCACCAAGAGCCCTGTGGCTGTTCTCAGGCCCCAAAGGACACAGCGCTCTTCTAGGACCTGTGGCTAATTTTGCCCTCCCCTGCAGGCCCCAGGCGAGCAGAGAAGGGAGACCAGACACCCCGGGGTGGGGGGAGGCAGGGAGAAGGACCCATAGGCACCCCAAGCACTAGTATGTGGTGAGGGGACAGCCCCTCCATCTCAGGATGGAGGGCCACAGTGGGCACCCTCCCTAACACCCGAGTTTATACTCCACCTTAAACCAAGGATCTGAGCCTAAAAGGAGCTGAATGAGTTTAACTCGAGTCTTTTCCTTTTACATCAACTGGACAAATGAATTTTCAGTTGAACCAGGAGAACTGAGACTTTTGCAGTGTTTGAAAACGTTCTCTTTAAAGAAATAAACAGAACTTCCTGAATCCTGCATGTCACAGACAACACACTGAATAGGGATACAGTTTACAAAAAAAGAAAATGAGCGACAAAAAGAATTTGGGAGGGTGAGAAATAGACTTTCCTCCATCCTCAAGCTATTTTTTTTTGAGGAATTGTGTAACGCCCTCAGTATCAGTAGAGAATTAGCAGGCTTGCGGACCTTACAGACATTCCCATCCACTCTGTTCCCCACCCTCACCCCCCAGGGTTTGCAGTCTGTACCCCTGGGCATCCAACAATTTTCACTGCTTAGAAATCAATCTAGATTGTAAATATTACAGGAATAGATTCTAGCTTGTTGACATGTGTGTTTTAACCTACATCAATTTTACGAAGCATAGGGAGAGGAAAGCTGCTAAGATCAGAGGAAAGAGACAGATAAAAACACAAGAGGGGGACATCCTGGATTGGGGTTGACCTCTCTGACATAGCGCACTCCATCTGCCTCACAAAAAAGCAATGCCTATGTTTCATCTTTTTTTTTTTTTTTTTAAACTTTTTGACCTCATCTCAAGGCCACATCCCAATGTGGGATCTTAGTTCCCTGACCAGGGACTGAACCCATGCCCCTGCAGTGGAAGGGTGGAACCTTAACCACTGGATCACCAAGGAAGTGCCCTTAAGTTTTCCTTGGAATCCTTTCTGAGAAGTAGGCCCCAAACCTGACATGTCATTCCCAACATTGATAGGTTTCCTAACAAGAACTCTTGTTATTTACCAAAATAAATAGTAGAGGCTTTCTTTCAAAATAGTTTTTAAGTTTTAGAAATGAGGCCCTTATTTCTGACTTTAGCTTACTGTATGCCCTCTGTCAAACTCTTGCTAGTCGATAACTTCTTTATGAATCACTCTGAAATCTCTTGTTATGTCAGATTTGCACCCCAAACTCCTCCCAACCTATCCTGCCCGCTTGGGGATTGTCTTCCTTCTCTTCAGAACACACCACGATAGAAATGTTTTGTTCTATAGATGTCCCAGCAGGATTCAGAACATCATATTAATCCAACAAACTATCCATCCACCAATCCATCCATCCATTTATCCATCCTCTCTTTCATACATTTATCTATCCAGCAATCCATCCATCCATCCATCCTATGATCTACTTGCCCACCTACCTTCCTATCTTACCATTTGGCTGAGTACTGAATACCAAGATACTGAATTTATAGAGATAAAAGGAAGACATAGTTCTTGCCCTCAAGTTAAGTGAAAAAGTGGAGGAAAGACATTCTAAGCAGTGGGGACCATCCATGAAAAGGAGCTTTGTGCACCAGCTGGGCACAGTGGTGGTTGGATGGTGAGAGATGAACCCATCAAGAAGGGATTAGCTGATCAGCAAGATCTGGTAGGAGGTGGATTTCACACCAAGGTGACAGGGAATGACATAACCAGTCTGCTCTCATTTCTAGAAAAGGCTTATCTCATGCCCTTAAAAAAAAATCCCACGCTCTCTTCTACAGTAAGAGCAGAGGTACCTAAGAACTATGTAGACAAGTAATACTTCATTAAAAACATAATCTTTTTAGGAAGATTAAGTCAAGATTTAAAAAAAAGTTTTAAACTAAGCATCTTGTTTATGTTCCTTACAGGTCTCACTCAGACCCTTGTAAATAGGAAATACTCGAGAAAAATTGGCTGGTCTTGCCTTAAAAAACTCAGGTGGTTGTTAGCTATCCCTGGAGCTTCATTCATTAAGATGACAGAAATATGGTACTGAAGAACCCATTTGCAGGGCAGCACTGGAGACATAGACAGAGAACAGATTTACAGACAAGGGCAGTGAGGGAGGAAGGAGAGGGTGATATGAATGGAGAGAGTAACATGGGAGCTTATACACCACCATATGTAAAATTGATAGCCACTGGAAATTTGATGTATGACTCGGGGAACTCAAACTAACAACCTTGTTACAACCGTGTTGTAACCTGTAACAACCTTGTTGTTACAGTCACTCAGTCGTGTCCGACTCTTTGCGACCCCATGGGCTGCAGCATGCCAAGCTTCCCTGTCCTTCACCATCTCTGTAACAACCTAGAGATGGGAAAGGGTAGGAAGTGGGAGGGAGGTTTAAGAGGGAGGAGACATATGTACACCTATGGCTCATTCATGTTGATGTATGGCAGAAATCCAACCAATATTGTAAAGCAATGATCCTACAATTAAAAATAAACAAATTTTATAATATCACAGAAATAGAGGACCTGCTGGAACACTGAAGACTGTCTCCTTAGAAGTCAGAGGAAGACCTTAGCCCAGGTGTGTTAAAGACTTAACCTGACTCCAGCTGTCTGGTCACAGCCTCACACCTGCCTCGGTAGCTAACTCCTTCTCTGCCTCTCCCTAACTCTCTCTCTCTCTCTGCCCCTGCAGGCACGTGACACCTCTCTTTCCTGTTGGTATTTTACTTCCATAAAGTGAACTTCAGTGAAAATATATTAGAAATCCTTTCATTTTAGAATGAAGGACCATGAGCCCACTTTGGAAGAATTTTAGCCTTACATGCATAGGGTAGAAGTATATTTTTGAAAAGAGGAAACTTTGTAACCCACTTAAAATGGACAGAGGAGCCTGACGGGCTACAGTCCATGGGGTCACAAACAGTTGGACATGACTGAGCACACATGCTTAAAATGGGCTACCTAAATACCCCATGTCTCTACCAGCGATGTGACAGTTTCACCATCACCTGCCCACCACCCCCAGCTTTAAAACACAGTCTGCAGTCTGTCCTAGCAAAAGGGAGACCCTCACACTTCCCCCATCCTACACTTCTCCTCCCTCATCTAAATCAGAATTAAACTTGAACTTGAAAAAAGCCTTCATTATGGATTCATTTTCAAGTTTCAGACTTACCACTTTTGTTTTATTTTTTTTATTTTTTTTTTTTTGAGTTGTAAATACTTAGCTTAATTCTTTTTTTTTTTTTTTTTAAATTTTTATTAGTTGGAGGCTAATTACTTTACATCATTACAGTAGTTTTTGTAATACATGTATTAAAAGTTGCCTGTGAAAGCTTATTCTAAAGTAAAGTGAAGTGGCTCAGTCATGTCCAACTCTTTGTGACCCATGGACTGTAGCCTACCAGGCTCCTCCATCCATGGGATTTTCCAGGCAAGAATACTGGAGTGGGTTGCCATTTCCTTCTCCAGGAGATCTTCCCGACCCAGGGATTGAATCCAGGTCTCCTGCACTGTAGGCAGACGCTTTACTGTCTGAGCCACTGGGGGAGGTAAGCTTATTCTAAGGACTGTTTAAAATATTTTTGAAAAAAAAATTTTCATTTTTTTTATGTTATTAAAAAATGAAAGTAAAATGTAAACTAGTAAATGGAATTTTAATACACTAACACAAATATTCACCAGACATCTTGATCATACTATATTACCATTATTCAGACTGCTCCCCCCCCCCCCCCCCCCGATCTGCACATATTCCTGGACCCCCACAGGTTGTATGTTGGGTCCACTGTCCTTCTAGAATACAGGGGATGTTTCAAAGAATAAATCCCTCAAGTTGATTAGGTGCCAAATGATTAACAAAGATAAACAATGTCCATGTAATTTGAATGCTTAAAATTACCCCTCTCCTACTATTTCTCCAAGTTAATATTTCAAGGAAATCTTCCCAGACCAGTGAAGGACTTTGTGGACTTCAGTGAAGTCGCTCAGTTGTGTCTGACTCTTTGTGACCCTATGGACTGTAGCCCACCAGACTCCTCCATCCATGGGATTTTCCAGGCAAGGATACTGGAGTGGATTGCCATTTCGTTCTCCAGGGGATCCTCCTGACTCAGGGATTGAACCTGGGTCTCCCACATTGCAGGCAGACTCTTTACTGTCTCAGCCACCATCTGAGAAAGGTGGACTTCAGGGGATATATTTAGTGAAATAGCTACTGAATCCTACCTAGCCCACTTCTCATTTTTGATCGGTGGCAATCTGGCAGCCCATTGATCCCCAAAGCCCTGGTGAGGCACACACTGAACTTGAGTTTCATCAGCAAACTCAAGTTTTTTATAGGTCCTACCTCCCTATAAAAGCTGAGAAAACACAAACAGTATGGTAACCCAGTAAGTTATGAAGTTATTTCTTGTCGAGGGCAGGATGAATGGATTGCCATCACCCTCTCGCTTCAACCTCAGCATGTTGCCCTTGACAAAAAAGCAGAAATCCTTGGTGTTCATCATAAACTTAACCCTGGAGTGCTGAGAGAGGTTACACCAGGGTCCCAGCCATTCAGAGCTTTCAGTCGCTGGTGGGAGGTGGACCGGAAGCTGATGACACCTGCCCAGGTGACCTGGGAACAGGCCTCAGGCACCAATAAGCGCCGCGTAAGCCTGGGGGCAAATCCCAGTGTGTATTTGATCTCTTTCCTTGCAACTGTGAAATAAATCTCACCCAACTGCTACCCACCCTTCTCAGGGCGGGAGAGTTCTGCACTCAGGGGGCGAGATGGGGGGGGGGGGTTGGGAGGGGGGCTCCACTGACAGTTCATTTAATTAGACAAGAGGAACAAAGGTCTCCCTGCCAACCTCCAGCCCCGATCCTGGCACACTGCTTACCCTGGGGCCTAAGCCACGGCGCTCCCAGCACAAAGCCGGGAAACTGTGCGGAGGGTGCAGGAGGAAAGGGAGGTACCTGTGGTTCCAGCCAGGAGGCATCCCTTTCCGAGGAGGCCGGGCTCCTGCCTGCCACGCGCTGAGCTTGGGTCCCGGCCCGGCCGCCCCCGGCCCGCCGCTGCTCCTGCAGCATCACCCCGCGGGGCGGGGCCGTGACGTCATGGCTGCATCCTCGCCGCCCAAGGCCGGTACCCGCAGAGCATCCTTAAAGCGGCACCGCCCGGCCAGCCGGCCGCCGCGGAGGCGCTGGACCTCGCGCAGGGCCCCCCAGCTCAGCCAGCTGCTCATCCTCCCAAGTTTAAAGGCCGGCAGGGTCTGCAAGGAAAGCGCCAGAAACAGGTTTGCCATGACTTCTGAGCTGAAGCATTCTAGCCTTCGTAGGTGTCTTCCTCCATGAAGAAAAATATTAAAATTTTATTTTACGGCTGTGTTGGTTTAAAGATGAGTATATTAATACTACATATTAAAGCATTTCCCCTGCCCTAAGAATTCTTTTTTCCCCCCTCCTTCTTATTTTAAAAGAAATGAACCCATTTTTGAGGAGCCCTCGAAGTCCTGTGTGCTCTGGACCCTGCCCACTGTACAGATGGGATAAGTTGGTCTTGCCCAGAAGTATTATACTGCATTCACTTATTCCCTTAACACGTCTCAGGTGCTACTCTGTGCTGGCTCTACCCCAGGGACAGCGGATAAGACAGTGAACAAACCAGCCAAAGTTCCTGGCCCTGTAGCATGACATTGTCTTGAGAGATACATTAAACAAGACAAAGGGCAGAAGATAGTCATCCCCAGAGGAGGGGCTTAGGGAGAGTGGCAGTGGGTTGTGGTGGGGGGCACTGCAGTTTATTTATTTTGGCTGCACTGGGTCTTCCCTGCTGCGCGTGGGCTTTCTCTAGTTGCAGGGGGTGGAGGCTAGTCTTGGTTGTACTGCACAGGCTTCTTATTGTGGTGGCTTCTTTCGTTGCAGAGCACAGGCTCTAGGCTCATGGGCTTCAGTATCTGATTCACGGCCTCTAGTGCCTGGGCTCACTAATTGCCATGCAGGGGCTTCGTTGATCCTTGGCATGAGGAATCTTCCCAGACCAGGGATCAAACCCATGTTCCCTGGGTGGTGCTATCCATTGCACCACCAGGGAAATCCTGTGGTTTAAATGGGTTGTGGAGGAGGCCCCACTCAGATGGTGCCATTTGAAGAAGACTCCAATGAGGTGAGGGGGTTAGCTGTGCTGGTGTCTGGGGGAGCTCATGCCAGGCTGAGCAAATGCAAAGGCCGTGGGGTGGAGCTGGACTGAATCAATGACAAAGCAAATAATTATTCAGCCTGCAGTGAAATAACAACACAGAAAGAGCTACTGGGGGCAGACATGTGGTTCTAGGAAAGCTTATAATAGGGGGACGTGACCTCGATGGAAGGGCTGGCTGTCCTTGAGGGAATGACACTGGACAGGTCTGTTACCACTGAGTGGAGGGATCAGTGTGTGCAGAGCTCTTGCGATAGGAGGGCACAGGGTGAGCTGGTGAGTCTGGGATGCAGCAGTGAGTAGGGATGGGCAGGAGAGGCAGCTTGGGCTCAGCCCTCGGACCTTGTGGTCTGCTGTCATTTTTCAAGAATAAGAAAAAACTTAGGTCCTATGTAGCAGGTTTCCCAGGTGGCACTAGTGGTAAAGAACCTGGCTGCCAATGCAGGAGACTCAAGAGACACAGGTTCAATCCCTGGGTTGGGAAAATCCACTGGAGGAGGGCATGGCAACCCACTCCAGTTTTCTTCCCTGGAGAATCTCATGGACAGAGGAGCCTGGTGGGCTATAGTCAGTGGGATCACAAAGAGTCAGACTTGACTGAAGCGACTCAGCCTGCGTGCATGTGCATCAGAGTGGGTGACATAAATCATGTCCACATCTGGCAAAGATCCTGAGCTCAGAATGGACAGTAGATTGGATCAGGGCCCAGGTGGGGGCACCAAGGAGGAACTTACAGAGCTGTCCAGGTGGGAGAGGATGAGGCTGATACTGGAGGGACAGAGGTGGTAGCTGCCCAGGTACTTGCAGGTAAAACCAAGAGGACTCGGTGACAGGTGGAGGCGGGCAGGGTATGGGGAGGAGGGAAGGAGGGGTCAAGAAGTTTCCAGCTTGAGCACCTGGGCAAAGGAGAGGAGGCTGGTCACAGGTGAGTCACAGGTTGCCTTTGAGACAGGATGAGTTCCAGGGCTTTTGAGGCACAGAGGACACTAGAGATGTGGGTCTGAGGATCAGAGACAGTCTTTTGAGAATCACTTGCACACGGAAGCTGAACTATGGACAGTGACATCACCAGGGAGGGGTGTAGCACAGAGCAGAGAAGACTCACTGGTCCCTGGCCAGGAAGAGGGGAATGAGAGAACAGAGTCTATCTTATCATATCTCCAAACAGGAGTAACAGTTGGAAAAAAACACCAACGTGTTTTTCTATTTTGCATTTACACACAAATGACCTGCTATTTTGTTAGCTCAGTGCTCACAGGTGTAACTTATAAACCTCAACATCCCAATAGCTTAACACAACAGATGCTTATTTTTGGCTCCTGTGAAGTCCAAGACTTCCCTAGTGGTAGAGTTCGCCTGCAATGCAGGAGACCAGGGTTTGATTCCTGCTTGGGGAGGATCCCCCTGGAGGAGAGAATGGTGATCTACTCCAGTATTTTTGCCTGGAGGATCCCGTGGACAGAGGAGCTGTCCATAGAGTCGCATAGAGTTGGACATGACTGAGCAACTGGTGAAGTCCAAGGCGGTGTTTCTTATGGACAGGGGACTTCCACGTGGTCATTCAGAGACCTTGGCTCTTGCAAGAGGCCCACATCCCACTCACTCCATTGGCCAGGACCCAGTGACTAAAGGGAGGCCGGGGTCCCATGGCTCCTGCCCAGGACCTGGAGGAAGTGTGTATGTGTGTGTGTGTGTGTGTGTGTGTGTGTGGCGAGGGTGGGGGAAGCTGACATCTGCTGCTTCTTTAGCTTTTATCATCTTGGAGGAGGGGAAGGGAGTTGGGGACAGTTGGGGATGCTAAGAAAGCAAAAGCTACTATCTCGTTTTTGATATTCAAAGGAAGGTTCTGCAGCCAGAAAAAAGGATTGAAATCTGGACACTGTCAAAAAAGAAAGGACTTAAAAATTCCACTGACTTTTTTTTTTGTTTGTTTTAACTTTACAAGATTAGAAGCTTCCTTTCTTAACCTTCCAAGGCCAGACCAGAGCTCGGTGTTACTCCCTCTTTGTGGACGAGGTTCTCCATCTCATCACTGGGTCTAGACAGGAGCCCAAAGTGGGAGGAGGGAGACAGGGCAGGGAGGAAACATAGGCGAAGCCCACCCCCTGTCCCTGGGCCCTGGGGGAGGAAGAAGAGGCAGGAGGCTGGGAGACAGTCAAGCTGATGGGGACCCATAAGGAGGGGACCCCTGGGGTAAAGGCTCAACCCACCCTTCATCTTGGGAGGTGTTTATAAGGGGCTGAGTCGCCTGGCTGGAGGGATGAGCAGGGCGGGTTGAATTGCTCTACTCCAGGCTGAAAACTGCAGTGGCCCTTTGGGAGGGATGACCTGGAGGGGGTGACCCTCCACCTCGGGGTGGAAGGGCAGTCAGGACGGGAGGTAGGTGGAGGCTGGCAGAGAGATGCAGACAGGGCCCCGTGGCTCAGATGGTAAAGAATCCACCTGCAATGCGGGAGACCAGGGTTCAATCCCTGGGTCGGGAATATCCCCTGGAGAAGGGAAAGGCTACCCACTCCAGTGTTCTTGCCTGGAGAATCCCATGGACAGAGGAACCTGGTGGGCTACAGTCCATGGGGTTGCAAAAGAGTTGGACCTGACTTAGTGACTAACTTCACAGCAGAACCTGGGGAATCAGGGGTCCACCAAATCCCATTGGTTCCTGCAGTGCACGCTGGTGAACCAGACCTCCAGCCAGGAGGTCACACAAGCCCCACCCTGCCCCCAGATTCCCCTAGAGAGGAACAGGAGGACAAAGCCACTATCCTAAAGAGCCTGGTGCATGGTGCATTCTGAGTCGTGTCTGACTCTTTGAGACCCTATGCACTGTAGCCCACCAGTAAGAACTACCTGGGAAGCCTGCCAAGAGACTTAGTCAGACCCAAAAGGACAGTTCAAAGAATCCCATTGAACTCAAGTTTGTATCAGGTTTGATCAAAGTCATTGCCTCCCCGTCACACCCTCTAAGCCCCACCGCTGGTGATGGTTCATGAGAAAGCTCAGTTCAGCCACAAATAAATAACTGGATACCAGTCCTTTGCACCCCGAAATGGTGGGAACAGCTCAGCCCATGGGCTGGGGCTTCAGTACTAAGAGAGGAAAGAAGGGGGAAGGTGGGAGATGACATCAGGTGGGTCCCCACGGCATGCTCACCTGCCTGCCATCCCAAGTCGTCCACCAGGTGGTGGGAGAGCCCCACCGTCCAGACTTGCAGGGAGCCTGAGAACAGGGAGGGCCGGTGGGGGGAGCCAGAGGCATTTCTAGTGTTTCTCTGGCACAAAAGGGAAGAGATGATGCTTTTAAAGTCTTTTCCCACCTTGCAAGGATTCATGGTGCTCAGGCTCATTTTTTATTTTACTTTGTAAGCAGACTTGTCCTGCAAAACACACAACTGCATTTTTTAAAAAAATGAATAACATTATTTTAAATAACAGATCTCTTGCCAGGCCTTGTGTTAGTACTTTTATGGACTTGAAACCTCATTTAATCATCCTCCCTTTAGGAAGTGGGCATTACCCGCACCATGTTTTTTGGATCTGGAAGCCTGAGGCTTGGTGAGCGAAAGTCACGTGGCAGTCAGGGTTGGAGCTGGACTCAACCTGGGACTTGAACCCAGGACTGAGTGACTCTGGGGCCCACACCTCCCACAGCATGTGAGGGCCTTGGCTGCAGTGTTTGCTGTCTGGCTTGGGTGTTTATTGAGCAGTTGCTTTCCACTGGTCGGTCTAGGAGAGCGAGGGAGGCAGCTTCATCAGTAGCAGCCCAGGGACTCCCCTGTGGTCCAGCAGCTGAGTTCCCAGTGCAGGAACCTGAGTTTGATCCCTGGTCAGGGAACTAGGTCCTGCATGCTGCAATTAAACATCCTGAATGCTGTAACAAGCGCTTCCCACGTGGCTCAGGGTAAGGAATCTGCCTGCCAAGCAGGAGACGTGGGTTCAGTACTTGGATTGGGAAGAGCTCCTGGAGAGGGAATGGCAACCCACTCCCGTATTCTTGCCTGGAGAATCCCATGGACGGAGGGGCCTGGTGGGCTACAGTCTATGGGGTCACACAGAATCAGACACAGTGAGCGACTAAGCAGCAGCGTGCTGCAACGAACATCAGAAGATCCTGCCTGCTGCGACTGAGATCTGGTGCAGCCAAATAAACATGCACATATATAAACAAACCATCCAGAGACCTTCACCACCTGCACCCCACCCTCCTTTCTCAGCCTTCCCCATGACTGCAGCCCCGCCAGTGGTTTGCCCCAGGAGCTGCCTTTTGGCTCCCAGTTCAGAAGGACTGGGCGCTTACAGAGCCGCAGGTGTGTGTACGTGTGTGTGTGAAAGCTTGTGCTTCCACCTGTATTGTAGAGAAATGTGCCTTCTCTTCTCTATCACACAGTTAACAGATTACTGGTGTCCTTCAGTCAACACTACTTTTCGTTTTTCTGGGCAACTTCTGTGGATCTAATGTGCCCTCCACACACACACGCCCGTGTGCACACCCATGCACAGAGTTTGCCTTGCAGAGCCCAGGGGGGCAGGAGAATCCAACTCCTTTTGTGTCCTCCTGCGCAGCCTGGCAGGCGGAGGGCCAAACACACGGTGGACACTTTAAACACATTTATTTGATCTACACAGAATGGGATAAGCTGAAGTTGTGTGGTTATCTCTGTGTCTACACAGGTAGATTATGGGTTAACACAAATTGTTATGGGCGGCCTGGGAACTTTATCAGACTATTTCCAAGCATATGTCCTTCTTGTAAGGAGCCTATGACACCAAACCAAACCCTGGACTCTGGGCCATCCAAAGGCTGGACAAAGTGGGTTGGGGGGGGGGGGTGCGGCATATCTGGTGTCTAAGCTCAGCCAGACCAAGAACCCAGGTCTGGATGTCAGGAGTGCTGGAACAGAAGGGTGTTTACACTCAGGTTTTAGAATCGAGGCACCCAGGAGGGCTGTGGACTCCATCTGTGGGCTGAGACACAGCCTCACAGGGACATAGGGTCGTTTGAGAAAATGCAGAATGCCCAGTTAAATTAAAATTTCAGATAAACAGCAAATAATTCTCATGTATGGGTGAGTTCCAGGCAATACTTGATATCCAATATTTTGATATGCCCCACCCGGCAGCCCTGCTGGGTCAGCTCCCGGGCCCTGGTGGAGGAAGCCACCCTGGGGAGCCCAAGACCTTCTTTCTTGAAACTGCTAGGCAATCAGGACTCCCAGACTTGGGCTTCTGACCAGTGCTGGCCAAGTTCAATTTGATTTACTGTCCCCCCATGCTGGTGGCTCAAATGGGAAGGAGTCTGCCTGCAATGCAGGCGACCCGGATTCAATCTCTGGTTCAGGAAGAATCCCTGGAGAAGGAAATGGCAACCCACTCCTGTATTCTTGCCTGGGAAATCCCATGGACCCAGGAGCCTGGTGGGTGACAGTCCATGGGGTCGCAAATAGTCAACATGACTAAATGACTAACACTTTCACTTTTTTTACTTTGAAAGAGCAGTAAGCATCCAACATTCAGGAGAAGTACCAGCCAGTCTTTGGGAGGGTCTTGAGAGTGGAAACTCCTGGATTGTACTCACTGGGATCTTGAAAGTTTCTGGTGCTTTTGTGCTTTATCTATCTGTTCAGTATATTAAAATGCTGAATCTACTAAACAAAACCTTCTAACACTTAACCACAATTTATACAACTAATACATTTAAGACCTATTAAGTTTTCAGATAATTTTAATCTTTTGTCTTCATGCCCATATTTTGTGCTATGAAATATGACACAGAACAGTGCACAAAACAATGATTTATCACATGTAGAACTACAGCCAGGTCTAGATAAGAATACTTGCCAGTTCCCTAGAAATCCATCTTCTGCAGTCTCTATCGTGAATCTCTTCTGTTCTCAATTCCTGCCAAGAGGTAATCACTTTTCTGACTTTTATGTTCATTGCTTTCAGGCTTTTCAAAAAATAGCTGCAACAGATATGCCCATGTCTTAGTTTGCTCCCCCTTCCACTCCTGCCCAAGATGGTAGGAAGTGATTCCAGGAAGCCAGAGTAAGGAGGGTAAGTAGAGAAGCTAATGACAAATGCATGAATGAGTAGGTCACCAAAGTGGGCAGCAGGGGCTCAGTCGTATTGGGGTGCCCAAGAAGCCAAATGGAACTCATTTATCATCGTTCTGCTGCAGGATGGAGCACTGAGACATTTATTTACCAACTTTCAGTCTCTTCAGAAACTGGAAAGAGGAAGAACTAAAGCAAAGATGAACTAAAGAGCCTCTTGATGAGGGTGAAAGAGGAGAGTGAAAAAGCTGGCTTAAAACCCAAATTACTGTGCACGGTTTATTTAGTTCTGTTTTCATGTATTATCAGGAGCAAATTTGATAAGTACATGTGAATAACCTCCTGTAAATGAGTTTTATAACAAAATTGTACTAAACTGTTTTCTAAAGTAAAAAAAAAAAAAACCCCCAACATTCATCGCAGCACTGTTTCTAATAGCCAGGACATGGAAGCAACCTAGATGCCCATCAGCAGACGAATGGATAAGAAAGCTATCTTACATATACACAATGAAATATTACTCAGACATTAAAAAGAATACATTTGAATCAGTTCTAATGAGATGGATAAAACTGGAGCCCATTATACAGAGTGAAGTAAGCCAGAAAGATAAACCCAATACAGTATACTAACGCATATATATGGAATTTAGAAAGATGGTAATGATAACCCTATATGCAAGACAGAAAAAGAGACACAGATGTACAGAACAGACTTTTGGACTCTATGGGAGAAGGCGAGGGTGGGATGGGATGGGGAGGGAGGTGGGAGGGGGATTCGGGATGGGGAACACATGTAAATCCATGGCTGATTCATGTCAATGTATGGCAAAAACCACTACAATATTATAAAGTAATTAGCCTCCAACTAATAAAAATAAATTTAAAAAAACCCCAACATTCAAAAACCTAAGATCATGGCATCTGGTCCCATCACTTCACGGCAGATAGAAGGGAGAATGTGGCAGCAGGCACAGATTTTCTTTTCTTGGGCTCCAAAATCACTATGGACATGACTGCAGCCATGAAATTAAAAGACACTTGCTCCTTGGAAGGAAAGCT
This sequence comes from Odocoileus virginianus, assembly GCF_023699985.2. Taxonomy (NCBI): domain Eukaryota; kingdom Metazoa; phylum Chordata; class Mammalia; order Artiodactyla; family Cervidae; genus Odocoileus; species Odocoileus virginianus. Next base: position 34,279,055 of record NC_069684.1, on the reverse strand, counting down.
ATGACCAACTTAGCGTGTTAAAAAGCAAAGGCATCATTTGGCCAACAAAGGTCCATATAGTTAAATCTATGGTTTTTCCAGTAGTCGTGTATGGATGTGAGAGTAGGATCATAAAGAAGGCTGAGCACTGAAGAACTGATGCTTTTGAACTGTGGTTCTGGAGAAGACTTCTGAGAGTTCCCTGGACAGCAAGGAGATCGAAACAGTCAATCCTGGAGAAAGTCAATCTGGAAAATTCACTGGAAGGACTGATGTTGAAGCTGAAGCACCAATACTTTGGCCACCTGATTCTTTGTAAAAGACCCTGATGCTGGGAAAGATTGAGAGCAAGAGGAGAAGGGAGTGACAGAAGATGAGATGGTTGGATAACCTCACTGACTCAGTGGATGTGAATTTCAACAAACTCTGGGAGATAGTGCAGGACAGGGAAGCCTGGCATGCTGCAGTCCATGGGGCTGCAAGGAGGTGGACACAACTTAGTGACTGAACAACAGGTCTCTTCTGGTGGAGGGGTGCCCTAGGGACCTTAACTGTTGTCACTGTAGCTATAGATTTTGGAGGAGGGGTGGGCTGTCAGGGTGCTGGAGAAATCTCAGCAGATTGCGAAAGGAAACTCAGCTTACTGGGAACTATTTACTGCAGCAGCTAGTGAACTCAGTTGAGCTTGGGATGTTCACAGTGATGCTAGCCAGGTCGCCAGTCTGCTGCAAGATGCAGAGATTGTACCAGGGTTTAAATCAGTGCACTGCTTCCTTGGGCTTCCCTGGGCTTCCCTGGTGGCTCAGTGGTAAAGAATCCACCTGCCAAAGCAGGAGCCATGAGTTTGATCCCTGGGACGGGAAGATCCCCTGGAGAAGGAAATATCTACCCACTCCAGCATTCTTGCCTGGGAAATCCCTCAGACAGAGAGCCTGGCGGGTTACAATCCATGGGGTCGCAAAGAGTCGGACATGCTTAGCAACTAAACATCACCACACTGCTCCCTTCATTTGGAAAGTCTTACTGCAAAAGAGGGAAAAAAGGCAGCTGAACTAAGAGTTTGTTGACACTCTGGTGCAAACACCTTCTTTACTGATGAACAAGAAACTGTTTGCGGACTGGCTACCCTGAATCATTCTGTACAGCTTCATGAAGCCTTAAAATCTAGGGTTTAGTTTAGCCTTTCCTTTTTTTTTTTTCCTGCATCTACTTTTTTTGTTTGCTTGTTTTTGTTTTTATTTATTTATTTGGCTGTTCCTCACAGATTGTGGGATACTAGAGCCACAACCAGGGATTGAACCTGGGGCCCTGGTAGTGAGAGCACTGAGTCCTAACCACTGGACCACCAGGAAATTCCCTAGTCCAGCCTTTTAAAAAAAACTTTGTGTAAATAGGATCAGAAGTGTGCATTCTCTTGTGTATAAATTTTTATTGTTGTAGTTCATCATTTTGATTTTGCAAGTTGTCCATGTGACTCTAGTTCATTTTCAGAAGTGTAATGTGTGGATGAGATATTTATCCATCCTTCCATTAACAGACACATGGGCTGTTTCCATTTTAAGGTTACTATAATAATGCTACTGTGGACACTGTAATACACGCTTTTGGTATACAAATGTAGGTGTTTCTTTAGGGTGAAAGTGAAAAGTGTTAGTCGCATAGTCATTTCCGATTCTGGATCCCATGGACTGTAGCCCGCCAGGCTCCTCTGTCGCTGAGATTCTCCAGGCAAGAATACTAGAGAGGATAGCCATTCCCTTCTCCAGGGGATCTTCCTGACCCAGAAATCAAACCCAGGTCTCCTGCATTGCAGGCAGATTCGTTACCGTCTAAGCCACCAGGGAAGCTTTTTCTTTAGGGTCTACATCCAGAAATGGCATTTCAGGGTAAATATATTGAGCTTTAGTAGTAACTCAGTTTTCCAAAATGTTGTACAAATGTACACCCATAATGGCACTGTGTATTGCTCACATGCTTAGCACAAGTTGGTATTGTTTGTCTTTTAGCCATCTGGTAAATGTATACTGGTGCTTGATGGTGGTTATAATTTACATTTCCCTGTGACTGATGAGGCTGAGCATCTCTTCATACGTTCACGAGTCATCTCAGTATCTCCTCTTTAAGATGCCCGATCAAATCTTTTCCCTATATTTCTATTGGGTTAGAAGTTGATCTATAAGCATTTGTTTTGTATTGAAAGTTAAACTTTTTGTAAATTCTCAATTTTAATGCAGCTCAAATAATCCATTGGTGTCTTCTTACTGATTTTTGTTTGTTTGGTTTAAAATATAGGTATTTATATGTTCTAGATGGCTTCTTAATTTTAACTTCAAAAAAATTGGCGTATAATTGATTTACAATGTTGTGTTATTTTCTGCTGTACAATGAAGCAAACCAGCCATATGTATACATACATCTCCTCCCTGCCCAACATCCCACCCCTCTAGGCCATCACAGAGCACCAAGCTGAGCTCCCCGCGCTCCACAGCACTCCCCACTGGTTATTTTACACACGGTAGTGGATACATGTCAATGCCGCTCTCCCAGTTCATTTCACCTCCTCTTCTCCTGCTCTGTGTCCACATGCCCGTTCCCCATGTCTCTGTCTCTATTCCTGCCCTGCAAATAGGTTCATCTGTACCATCCTGAGTTTGTGTGTGTGTCCTATTTAAGAAATCTTTCCTTACCTTATGCTAATATATTAATTGTTAATACATTCCCTTATGTTATTTTCTAGAAATTTGATTTCTGACCCTCTGAATTATCAGCTATAAGCTGATAATTTATCAAGAATTAGTGTTCATTTTTAGTTTAAGGTAAGTGTCAAGCTTAATTTTTTTCATATGAATATCTGCTTGGCTGAACACCATTTATTGAAGAGTGTACTTTCCTCACTATTCTAAGGTGTCATCTTTGTCACAAATCAAGTACCCATATGTGGGGTCTGTTTCTGGACTCTATGCTGTCCAGTTGGTTTATTAGCCTGTATGTGTACATAGCTTTATGATAAGTCTCCATCTGGCAGAGTAAGTTCTCCGTGTGTGTCTTTAAAACTTTTCTGACTATTCTTAACCCTTTACTGTGCATGTTTAAGACTCAGTATTTTAATATCCATAACATATATTTATTTTAAAAACTTTTGGGTTTTTAAACTTGGAATTTTAGAATGATAGATTGATCTGGAAAGATTGAAATATCTGCAATACTCAATCTATGAAGGGAATGACAATCCACTCCAGTATTCTTTCCTGGACAGTTCCATGGACAGAGGAGCCTGGTGGGCTATAGTCCATGGGTCGCAAAGAGTCAGACACGACTGAGCGACTAACACACAATCTGTGAACATTATATATTTGTGTATATATATATATATATATATATATATAGAGAGAGAGAGAGAGAGAGAGAGATCAATAGCTCCATTTAGTTAGCCCTTTAAAAATTTTTCTCATTAGTGTTTCATCATATACAGGACTTACATTTCTTTTTATCTATTCCCAGGTACTGCTATTTTTTAATGCTATTGTAAATGGTATCATTTTCAAGTTGTTTCTAGTATCTAGAAATACAATTTTTATATATTTACTGTATATCTAGTAATAGTGTTAAATACATGAATTTGCTTAGCTCCTTTTAGCTTTTCTATATTAACAGACTTGTTGCCTGTGAATAATGGCAATATCCCTCTTTCTTTCCAATTTTAATGTCTTTTTTTTTTTCTTGCCATATGCATTGTCTAGCGCCTCCAAAACAACGTTGAATAGAACTGGAGTTAGCAGACATCCTCATCCAATCCTAATCTCAAAGAGAAAGCTTTTAACATTTCACCTTAAGCATGATGCATGCAATAGGGTTTTTGTAGACATTCTTATCATATTAAGGAAGTTCCCATCTATTTCTAGTTGTTAAGAATTTTTCCAATGAATGACTATTGAGTTTAATCAAAGTTTTTTTTAAAAATCCATTGATAGGTTCACAATTTTTCTTTTTTCTGTTAACATTAATTTTCAGATTTGACTTAAAAATTACTTTCTGGGAAAACCCCCACAACTTAGTTGTGATATATTGTTCTGTTTATGTAGTGATTGATTTGCCTTGCTAATACCTTGCTTAAGAAAGAGATTAATCTGTAAGTTTCCTTTTTAAAAATGTCCTATCAGGTTTTGGTTTTAAGGTCATGCTGGCCTCATAAGACAGATTAAAGAGTGTTTCTCTCTCCTCTTTTTTCCTCTGCTTTCAGGAAGAATTTGGTTAATATTGGCATTATATCCATGTTAAATGTTTAGATGAACTCACCAGTGAGCCAGCTTGGCCTGGAATTTTCTTTGTTGGAAAATTTAAAATTGTGAATTAAATTTCTTAATAGTTATAGGCTATTCAGATTTTCTATTTCTTTTTGTGATTCAGAATATGTGTTTTCCAAGGAAATTGTCCACTTCATCTTAATTTTAAAACTCTTTTTGGCACACATTTGTTTATAATATCCTCTTGTGACCTTTTTGATGTCTATAGGAGCTGTAGTAATGTCCTTGCTATGAGCTGAAGTCTGTCCCTCCCTCCCTCTCCAAATTCCTGTGTTAAAGTCTAACTCCCAGCACCTCCCAATGTGACTGTACTTGGAGATGGGGTCTTTCAAAGGGATAATTCAAGTAACAAGGCCCTTCCCTGGTGGCTCAGTCAGTAAAGAATCTGGCTGCAATGAAAGAGACCTAGGGTTGATCCTCAGGTCAGGAGGTTCCCCTGGAGAAGGGGACGGCAACCCACTGCAGTATTCTTGCCTGGGAAATCCCATGGACCGCGGAGCCCGGCAGGCTGCACCCCATGGGGTTGCAGAGAGTCAGACATGACTGAGTGATTCAAAGTAACATGAAGTCATGCGGGTGGTCCCTAATTCAATACGACTGGCGTCCTTATAAGAAGAAACTTTAGGACACAGACATCCGCAGAAGGAAGACCATGTCAAGACTCAGGGAGAACAAAGCCACCTACATGCCAAGGGCAGAGACCTGGAACAGAAACCTTCCCTGAAACCAACCGTGCTGACCCCTTGATCTTGGACTTCTAGCCTCCATGACAGAAAATAAATTTCTGTTGTTTAAGTAATCTAGTCAGTGGTTCTACATTATCGCTGCCTCAGCAGTCTAGTGCAGTCCCATTTTTTATTCTTGATATAAATTATTTAGTCTTCTTAATAAGTCTTGCCAGAGTTTTATCAATTAGTCTCTTCAAAGAACTCACCTTGTTGATCCTATCTTTTTTATACTATTTAGTTCATTAATTTTTGTTTTAATCTGTATTTCCTCCCTTCAACTTGCTTGGATTTAATTTGCTGTTTGTTTACTAACTACTTGAGATGAGTAATTAGGTTGTTGATGTTTTGACTGTTCCTCTTCTAATATAAGCCTTTCTCTAAGCATCACTTAAGAGGCATCCCACAAATTTGACGCGTCATATTTTCATTTTCATTGAGTTAGACATTTTCTTAAGATAGCCAAGTGAAAAAATATGGCTTAGAGTTAGAGACATGGATGTGGGGCTCAGCCATGTTGAGATTTGGATTCTGGTATTTGGAGATTTTTAAATATATATGTATAATTGTACTTATTTATTTACTTTTGGCTGTGTCTTTGTTGCTGTGCTGGCTTTTCTCTAGCAGTGGTGAGCAGGGGCCACTCTCTAGCTGTGGTGCAAGGGCTTCTCCTTGCGGTGTCTTCTCTTGTGGCACATGGGCTGAGCACGCGGGCTTCAGTCGTTGTGGCGTGAAGGCTCAGTAGGCGAGGTTCTCAGGCTCCGGAGCACAGGCTCATAGTTGTGGTGCATGGACTTGGTTGCTTTGCTGTGTGTGGAATTTTCCTGGACCAGAGATTGAACCCATGTTGCCTGCATTGGCAGGTGGATTCTTTAGCACTGAGCCACCAGGAAAGCCTTGGAAATGAGTTTTGAACAATGGAACAGGCATGATTTCAGGTACCATTCTGCTAACCAGTGAAAATGGAGCAGGGCAAACTGAAAGTGTCCTTTGATACACTAATTGCCACTTAAATACTATCTCCACACTATCTCTTACCCTGTTCGCATCTCCCCATTCTCTAGACTTAAAAGTTTTATTTATTTGTTTGTTTGGCTGTGCCAGGTCTTCATTGCAGCATGCAGGATCTTTTAGTTGTGGCACATGGGATCTATTTCCCGACGAGGGATGGAATCCAGGCCCCCTGCACTGGGAGTGTGGAGTCTGTCACTGGACCACCAAGGAAGCCCCTCTCTAGACTTTTAAATTCAGCTGCCCACTGAATTATCCACTTAGATGTCCAATAGGCACCTCAAACTTACCAAGTCCTAAACCAAAACCTTTGATTTTTTCTCCTAGCTCTTCTCTTTGCTCAGTGAATCACCAAGGAAAACTTAGGTCACTCTTAAGAGCCCATAGAGATTTGGAAGATAGATGAAGATTAGTTGCTTCTCCAGGGGGAGTCCCTTAGTGCAAGATGGATTAACACTTTCTAAATATTGAGTTGTCCAAAAAGGTTGTTCGGGGTTTTCCATACGATGTTGTGGAAAAACCCGGATGAAGTTTTCGGCCAACCCAATGTCTGCGGTAAGTATTTATGACCATTTCGCACATCATGAAATCTAGACTTTCTGCCTTATTTTCTGGGCCCTCCATTATCTTTCCACTGTTCAGTCAGACTCACCATCCTCTTCAACCTGCACCATCTGCCCCATAACCCTGGACCCACACTCTTCTATGAATATACGCTGTTCTTCCCTGGTTGACTGCCTTTCCCGGGGATGTATTCAAATCAAATTCAAAACCAATTTTTAAAGCTTTGTCTTACTTTTTCAAATATCATCTGTCTCCTGTGAACTTGCTTGACTTAGTTCGGTTCAGTCGCTCGGTCATGTCTGACTCTTTGCAACCCCATGGACTGCAGCACGCCAGGTTTCCCTGTCCATCACCAACCCCCGGAACTTGCTCCAACTCATGTCCATCAAATCGGTGATGCCATCCAACCATCTCATCCTCTGTCGTCCCCTTCTCCTCTTACCTTCAATCTTTCCCAGCATCAGGGTCTTTTCCAAGGAGTCAGTTTTTCGCATCAGGTGGCCAAAGTATTGAAGTTTCAGCTTCAGTATTAGTCCTTCCTTCCAATGAATATTCAGGACTGATTTCCTTTAGGATTGACTGGCTTGATCTCCTTGCAGTCCAAGGGACTCTCAAGAGTCTTCTGCAACACCGTAGTTCAAAAGCATCAATTCTTCGGCGCTCAGCTTTCTTTATGCTTCAACTCTCACATCCATACATGACTACTGGAAAAACCATAGCTTTGACTAGACAGACCTTTGTCAGCAAAGCTTTTTAATATGCTCTCTAGGTTGGTCTATAGCTGCTTGCCTAAGCCGCATAATTTAGATAATTGTACAGTGGCTTACACTGTTCAATATTATGTCACCTATGTTTATCTTTTGTCACTAAATAAGTTTGCCACTCACCTCCTACAATACTTAACACATTTTCAGTTCTCAATATTCTCCACTTGTTAATGGATAGGGATTGATTTAGAACATCAAAAACTACTTATTCTAGCCTTAGAAATCCTCATCTTCTCTGTGTAGAAGGCCTGGCCCTTGCATTTGATTTCTGCCTGCACAGTGACTGGACAAGACCATGAGTCTCCTTGGGTCCCCATTCCTATCTTTAGGCCTTGACTTTTTTTTTTTTTTTGCCACAGTGTGGCCTGAAATAAGCCCCAAGGAATAAACAGGGCTTCTTTCTTCTTATTTCTTCTGTTCTCTTGAACAACAGTTTTCACACTTTGGTGTGATGCAAGTCCAGTTGGATACTTTTAAAAATGCTTGCTACTGGGACTTCTCTGGTGGCTCAGTGATAGTCAGCCTGCCAATGCAGGAGACACAGGTTTGATTGCTAGTTGTAGAAGATGCCACGTACCATGGAGTAACTAAGCCCATGTTCCACAACTATTGAGCCTGTGCTCTGTAGCCCAGGAACCACAACTACGGAGCCCACGTGCAGCAACTATTGAACTCTGAGTGCCCTAGAACCTGTGCTCCACACCAGGAGAAGACATACGCCTCACCTAGAGCATAGCCTCCACTTGCTACAACTAGAGGAAAAGCCTGCACAGCAATGAAGACCCAGCACAGCCAAAACTAAATAAATAAAATTATATATTTTTAAAAGTTTGTTACTATTCCCCCAGAGATTCTAATTCAGTACATCTGGGTTGGCAAGTTTAACAAATGTCCTGGGTTGGCAGGGACTTCCCTGGTAGTCCAGTGGCTGGGACTCCATGCTCCCAATGCAGGGAGCCCAGGTTTGATCCCTGGTCAGGGAACTAGAGCCCACACACTGCAACTAAGAGTTTGCATGCTGCAACTAAAGATCCTGCATGCCACAATGAAGATGGAAGCAACTAAGACCCAGCACTGCCAAATAAATAAAATTAATATTAAGCAAGCAAATATCCTGGGCAGATGGAACTGTGACCATACTTTAAGAAACCAAGCTCCTGTGAGTTTTGAATGGGGTTAGGGTTAGTCCATTTGCAGTCATGAAATTGAAAGATGCTTGCTCCTTGGAAGAAATGCTATGCCAAACCTAGACAGTGTATTAAAAAAAGAGAGACATTACTTTGCCAACAAAGTTCTGCATAGTCAAAGCTATGGTTTTTCCAGGAGTCATGTATGGATGTGAGAGCTGGACCAAAAAGAAAGCTGAGCCCCGAAGAAGTAATGCTTTGGAAATGTGGCATTGGAGAAGACGTAAGAGTCCCTTGAACAGCAAGAAGATCAAACCAGTCAATTTTAAAGGAAATCAGCCCTGAATATTCACTGGAAGGACTGATGCTGGAGCTGAAGCTCCAATACTTTGAGCACCTGATGCAAAAACCCGATTCATTGGAAGAGACCCTGATCTTGGGAAAGGTTGAAGGCAGGACAAGAAGGCGACAGAGGATGAGATGGTTGGATGGCATCACTGCCTCAATGGACATGAATTTGAACAAACTCTGAGAGATAGTGAAGGACAGGGAAGCCTGGCATGCTGCAATTCTGGGGATTGCAAAGACTTGGACATGACTTAGCAACTGAACAACAACGATCCTACTATTAATAGTTTTAAGTGATACTGTTGTACTGTATTTCTTTTTAGATTCCCCTCAAAGATCACCAAACCTTGAACAGGTTTGAAGCAACCACCTTTGGACCCCCAGGTACTCTCTATAGAGGTGGGTTAAAACCTATAGTCCCAGGTCTACTAGGCTCCTGGGTATCACTTACAATTGCTTGAAGTGACTGATGAAGCTGTAAGATTCCAACAAGACCAGAGCTGTGGAACTGGGATCCTGGTTCTCTAAGTACGGTCACCTCAACAACTGTGGGGTGAAAAGTTGAAAATGTGGCTCTGCCCCCAGCACCTGGCATTTAGCAGATGACCTCCTGAGAGAAGCCTTCTGGTTTAGATCATGGTTTGAACTAGTACTTAGCTGGTCAAATACAGCTCAAGAGAAAGGAATGCTTAAAGGTTGCTCTTAATTTTCTAGCTGGAAGCTTAGAGGAAAAAGAGGTGCACATTCATATAGTTTGTATGTGCCAAGAATGAGTCTGGAAGGACCCACACTGAACTGCAGTAGTGCTTTCTACCCCTGGGCGGTGGCGCTGTGATGGGACAGGTGACATTAACCTTTTAATTCAGACCCTCAGAGGGGTGGGAAGGGGGATTGTTTTACAATGAGCATGTGCTCTTTTTGTAATAAAAATAAGTTCCAGAGCAAAAACCCCAGCACAGTCTTAAAACAAAACATCCAACACAAGCACTCAGCATTCTTTTTGTGTGATAAAGAATAAGTGAAGCATTGTGTTTTCTCCCTTGGACTACTGCATTTACGCACTACTGCGACGCTTTCACATCAAGCTGTGATTTAGAACCAAGTCCCAAGATGTCTTGTGACTAAAGAAAGATCTTTGAAGTAATTATGAGCTTGGAAGGGTACTATTAAATAGTTCTCATTGTCCAAGAAGGAACTCCCTCAATAATTTATAGGGCAGTAGAACTGAAAGATTTCTGGATGATGACTCTGGGCTCTTCATTCTTTTTTTTTTTTTTTCTGCATAATTTAAAGTATTGTCTCCTGACTTCTCATTTTCCCAACAACATCAGTCAGTTGCTTTTGAGCATCATCAGTCAGGTGCCGAATAGAAGTTACAGCTCTCCAAACATCACTCGCTGTATCACTGTATCCACAATTAGGGTTTGGATGCAAAGGGCTTTGTCTTCATTTAAACTTGACAAACCGGGGTGTGTGGGGACCCTCCCACTTCCACAAGTCTCCTCTTGGCTCTCCCACCATGATGTTATCCCTGTTTGTGAGTCATTTGATATCAATTAACTGCTTTCCCCTTCAATGAATCTGCCTCTTAAAGCACATTCATCCTGCCTGTATTTACAGTTACACTTGGCCCAACATTTCAGCTGCCAACAGACAGACACCTCATTATTTACCCAACTTGAATCGGGACTCTTTTTCTGTTTCTTGGAAACCTCCCTCAGGAGCGCCATAATCCTTTCTCTGATGAAAACAGTTGCTCCTGCTGAGCGAAATTCCACTTACGTCTTCAACACAGCCCACACTGTCCTTGTTCTTAAAGAGATTTTTTTTTTTACTCCATTAAACTTGCTTTTTCAACGATGCTCAGTGGATCATCCTTAACCACTCAGGAAGCATCTGGTCAGAAGCAGTTGTCTCTTTCAAATAAAATTAGATTCTTTACTTGAGGGCCCATGTTTTGGAAACAGCCAACTTGGTAACCTTGAGGTCTGCCTCTGGGCAGCTAGAGGAAGGTGATGATCCCGCTCAGCTTGGGACAGCTCGAGCCCCAAACAGGCCAAGACAGTATCTGCTGCTGGTCTTGATCTCTGGTGGCCTCAGCCTGCAGTGACTTGAAGCAGGACTTAAGTTCCCTGGTCAAAGACTGAAGTTAGGCTGGGGCGGTGCGAACACTGAATCTTGGCCACTAGACCACCAGGGACAATGGCCAGTGACAAGGCCCTGGGCCCTTTGGCTTCGTAGAAATTATTTTCTACAAAGATGGGAAGTAGTGAAACAAGTAAAGTGTTTATTAGGAAGAAAAAGAGTATGTGTGGATAGACATATGGGTGGACTTGAAGAATCGTACCCTTGTGGTAGTTTGCGTCCTTTTTTTTTTTTTTTTAAGTTTGCATCCTTTTATGGAACATTTCTTCTGGGTTTCCTTTGACCAATCATTTTGGTTTGCCTGGCTCTGAGCACATATTTCGTTATCTCAGGATCCTCCCATGTATGCACGCTCATCTCTTAGCCAAGATAGATTCTAGCAAAGAGACCTATAGGTAGTTGACATTGCTTACTATGGGGTGATGCCCCCCTCGCTTTTGACCTCCAAGAAGGCTCTTGGTCCATGTATAGCCAGAAAGTTCTCTTTTACCTTGAGAATGAGAAACATGTGGTCTCTTTCTCTTATCCCTCTTGCTCTTGTCTTCATCTTGGAATGTCTGTCCATAGGGGACCAACTCCAGCTGCTCAGCCTGCGGCCCATCACCTCTTATCTCAGTCTCACCAGTAGGAATGGGCCACCTTCTGCTGATTCCTCTAAGAATCAACACTGGAGAACTTTGTAAGGCAATTTGCTGACTTGTTTCCAGACACAGAAGTTTCCAGAGGCTGGTGAGAGAAGCTTCTGAGGGTTATAAGGACTTTTGTTTAACACTCAGGAGCTTTGAGCAAGCTCTCGGAGATGAGGAAGGACAGGGAAGTCTGGCGTGTGGCAGTCCTTGGGATTGCAAAGAGTCAGACATGACTGAGCTACTGGACAACAACAGTTGGAGCTGGGATGGAGTCATCTTTTCAGAGTACCAGAGCAGAGAGGATTCTTTATTTTGGGAAAAAATGGAACTGGCATCCCCAGGGAATTCTAGATATGCAATCAGTCTTCAGACACCTGACTGATTTGTTATAAGAACTCTTTCTTGGAAAATAGCATTCAAAGTGTTTGCTGAAAAACTGAAAATGTAAAGTTTCTGGTCATATATTTCAAGAGGTCTACTATATCATATCTAACATTTTAAATTGCTTTTAAAATTTATTTCCAGATCTATTTCTAATTGTATTTCAATCATGACCAAAGGCTTTGGGGCTTACAGACAACTCTGCTCATGCATCACATAGTCCTAAATGGGAAGGTTCTACAAAAGGATGTATTAAACAGTACAGCCTCAGCACATCACAAATGAGGAATCCAGATCTGGAGAGAAGAAGTAACTTGCCCAAGGTCACTAGGTTTTTATTTTACTTTAATCATTAAAAAATTTTTTTATTGGTGTGTAGTTGCTTTGCAGTGTTGTGTTATTTTCTGCTGTAGAGCAAAGTGAATCAGCCAAATGTACACATATATCCTTTCTTCCTGGATTTCCTTCCCCTTTAGGTCATGACAGAGCACTGAGCAGGGGTCCCTGTGCTATTCAGTAGGTTTTCACCAGTTACCTGTTTTATACACAGTAATGAATGTATGTCAATCCTCATCTCCCGACTCATCCCACTCTCACCTGCCCCGTTCAGTAACTGTCAGTTTGTTTTCTACATCTGTGACTCTATTTCTGCTTTGCAAATAAGTTCATCGATACCATTTTTCTAGATTCTACATATAAGCGATATTATACAATATTTGTCTTTCTTTCTGACTTACTTCATTCATCTGATCCTTGTCTCTAGGTCCATCCATGTCTCTGTAAACGGCACAGTTTCATTCCTTTCTATGACTGAGTAATATTCCATTGTGTATCTGTACCACATCTTCTTTATATATTCCTCTGTCGATGGACATTTAGGTTGCTTCCATGTTCCAGCTATTGAAAATAGTTCTGTAAAGAACAGCAAAGCCAGCACAAGATCTCCAAATTATCTTCTCCCTCTAGAGCCCCTTGTTTATTCCTTGACACTAATGATTCTCAGATTCTCGACCCCAATAGACCCAATACCCCTTCATTCTCCAGATGACATTCACAGGTGTGTGTGTGTGTGTGTGTGTGTGTGTGTGTGTGTTAGCTGCTCAGTCATGTCCAACTCTTTGTGATCACTTGGAATGTAGACCGTGAGGCTCCTCTGTCCATGGAAATCTCCAGGCATGAATACTGGAGTGAGTAGCCATTTCCTTCTCCAGAGGATCTTCTCTACCCAGGGATTGAACCCAGGTCTCCTGTATCGCAGGCAGATTCTTTACCATCTGAGCTACCAGGGAAGCCCATTCATAGGTAATGTAACTAATTTCAATCAGTATAATGACCTAGTTATGACATCCAGGAGGAATAAAACAAGGCCATTTTCCTCAACCAGAAAGGTCCTTTGTTATAGAATCTCTTAGACATTTCCCTACCCCATTCCCTGGGAATATCTGGACATCAGTGGGATGGGGTCAGTCTCTTGGAGCCCCTCCCAGCACCCTCCTATGAGGCTCCCAGTTCTATCATACCTGCCCTAAGCTCATCTCTCCAGGGCACAGCCAGAGTTCAGAGGGTTACATGTGCTTTGCTGCTTCTCTGCTTAAAAGTTTTCCTCCAGTTAACTGTGCAGATGCAAACCACTTGGTGCCTGCAGTGATTGCCTCCTTTGTGTACCACTGTACCGAAGACTCTCCCAAGGGACAGGGGCATCTCCTGAGAGTGCCTTGGGGTACCATGCCTGCTGTGTTCCTCTCCTGAGATGGGATGGGTTTCTTTATGCATAATTACAAGAATCAGATTTACCATTCCAATGGATTGATTTCTGTATGCAGAGCTCAGGATGACATCCATGCATTTTGATATGATTATGCCAAAGCTCCAACCTTCAGTTTCTTCTGGGTGAGTACCTGCAGTTTCTGGCTCTTTATATGTTGCAAAAAAATATTTTGCTAAAAAAGCATCTTTGTATTGATTTATGCAAATCTCTTGTTCCATTTGCCACTAGCTATTTCCTTCCATCAACTGTGCTTGGAGATAAAATGATGGGCTCCTGATCTCATAAATGCAGTTACCCTTTACCATGAGTCACATGATTCTGCAGACCAATGGAATTGAGCCATTGCTCACATTGAAGGATTTTAAAAGAATATACACATCTTACACTCAGGCCTTTCTTAAAGATCTGCATGGGCTCTGTTTTCCATGTCAACCTAGTTTCCATCATTTGTCCTCTTCAACGTCATCTCCAGGCAGCACCAGGGCACAGAGAGGCAGACCACTTTCAGGGGATGGTTTTATAATTGCTTAATCAGCATAATCCTACCAAGGAACAAATGCTTCTCCTGCAAAGGATTTTCTTTTTTTTAACTAAACATGGGTTTTTATTGCTGGGTATTTGTTTGGACATTTAAAATAATTGTTAAAAGTTAAAGAACTTTAACTTTTTTGCATTATAAAGCTTTCAACTTTTATAAGGCAGTTAATTATTGCAAACATTCTGCTTCTTTCAGGTGCTGGAGAAGTCCTTGGAAACATGTATTCCTCATCCTTTAGCCATCAAGACCTTCACACATGCAAATGTGTAAGTTATAGCGGACCCATTTGTTTCTTGTGGTCATCTAAAAAAGTCCTGAGTCATAAGATTCCATCTGTGCAGGACCAAACCTCTTACTTTGGGTCATACTTAGAAACAAGCAATTGTATTAATACAGGCAGAGAACAGGTTAGAGGAAAATTTTCATCCACAGAAGATCCAGGTTTCATCTTGAGCAAAGTTGTCTTATGTAGTCAAAAGTGAGTTGATTTTGCAAAGCTTTGTGTGTCTCCTGATAGCTCTTAGTACAACTAAACAACAAAGACAACTGTTTTCTACAATTGTCTATATATACGGGATCTAGAGAATGTTGGGGAAGGCAATGGCACCCCACTCCAGTACTCTTGCCTGGAAAATCCCATGGACGGAGGAGCCTGGCAGGCTACAGTCCATGGGGCCGCGAAGAGTCGGACACGACTGAGCGACTTCACTTTCACTTTTCACTTTCATGCATTGGAGAAGGAAATGGCAACCCACTCCAGTATTCTTGCCTGGAGAATCCCAGGGACAGGAGCCTGGTGGGCTGCCCTCTATGGGGTCACACAGAGTTGGACACAACTGACGTGACTTAGCAGCAGAGAATGTTAGAAAACATTCACCAAGCCATTACTTCTTATTGGGTACCCAGAAAGACTATCTTTCTCAGTATCCTTTGGGGTGGGGTGGGATCATGTGACTGAGTGCTGACCAATGGGAATGTGAGTCGAAGGGATTGGTTACTATCAGTTCAAAGCATTTAAGAACAGGTGTGAACTCCCTGCATCCTTTCTCTCTTATTCAGGGGCTGTTAACAAAGACTTTCTAGGTGGCAGAGATGGAAGATGAAAGCAGAAAGGATCCCTGAGTTACTAGTGGAGGGTTGGAGGAGGACAACCTCTACTGGATTGCTTTTTCATAGTTGCATTTGACCCCTGAACTTTGGGGTTATTTGTGACCTATTGATGATAACACACTTAAGAGAATACACTTTCAGAGGGGTTAAAGGGACCTTAAATGTCTGAATCTTGCATTATATCCCTAGAGACCTCCTTGGCTGTTATCAATCTAGTCATCAATAACCAATGAGAACAGCTTTTCTTGGAACCATCTCATTAACATGAGTGATTAGAGTGCAAATCTTGGAGGTTCAGAGATCTCGCAACTCAATCAGCAACTAGGTACTGAGTCCCCACTGTTAGCCAGCTCACAGTGTTCATTTCAGATCTGAGAAGGCATCAAAGGGAAGAGTCAGGGCTCACCACACTTCATGTCATGAAGACAATGAGGAGGACTTGTTTTCCACCACAGTTGGTAGTTGTTGATCACCATGTGAATAGTTGGCCACTATTGGTTACACAGCTCCCCAAAGCTAGAGGGGCTCAGTTGAGCATGTCCATTCCTTCTCCAAATGTATTCATCAGAGAACTCACTTCTTGGCCTGTGGGGCTGTCCTAACACCCCCCCACCCCCCACCCCCATATACCATTCTCTGCTCTTGTTGGGGGAGCCTCAGGACTGCTGCAGAGTCCTAAGATCTTCTCCAGTAGATTTAGTCTCTGCAGACTTTGAAATGAGTTAAAAAGAGTATTTATGAAGATAATGCCCAGAGCACTTTGAATCCTTGACTGAGAAAACACATCATCCACTATGTCTCTATCCTAATTATTTCCAGCAGTGCTTTCCTTTTTTAAATTTTATTTTTCATTTTTTTGGCTTCCCCATGCAGCACGTGGGATCTTAGTTCACCAGCCAGGGATTGAACTCTTGCCTTCTGCATTGGAAACGAGGAGACTTAACAACTTGACTGCCAGGGAAGGCCCAGCAATATGTTCAATATAGCTGATAAGAGGCCCTGTCAGATTAAGTGACAACATAAAAGGTCCAAGCCAGCAAAATAGAAAGGTTCCACATCTGAATAACAACCCCTTTCCCATCTTCATGTTTCCGGGGAGTCCCTGAAGTGCAGGTGTTAATTTCCTTTGCAAGCTAAAGTCCAAAGAAACTGATGCTTGAAAAATCATATTGTCTTGCCCTATGAGGTAGAAAATGTGAAGGAAATGAAGTACAAATGTGTCCTACACTTTGTCTCCTGCTGACCCAGAGGTTGTCTCTGCTGGAGAGTGATTGTAGCATGACCCCACCCCACCCCATTTAGAAAACATACCCCTTCAGCTCTTGTTCAATACCTTTTTTGTTGTTGCTTTTTGGCTGCACTGGTTCTTTGTTGTGGTGCTCAGGCTTCTCATTGTGGCACATGGACTTAGCTGTCCTGCATCATGTGGGATCTTAGTTTCCTGACCAAGGATGGAACCCATGTCCCTGCATTTTAAAGTAGATTCTAAACCACTGGACCACTAGGGAAATCTACAGCTGTTGTTATAAGGAAATTTTCAGAATCCAGACCATGCAGGGTGAATGCCCAAAGCATGGGAATGGAGGAGGCTGGGAGGAGACCCTTTCTGCTTCCAGCTTGGCCAGAATGCCCATTAATCCCAGCTCCCTGATAGCATCATGGCCAGTGACCATCAGAGACTATGCCTGACCATACTCACGAGGACACCTCACCGCTGAACTCCATCTCCCATTCAGAAAGTGGAGTTAAAGATATTCTTGCCTCTTTGTAAAGTATAGATATTTCAAATGGTGGCATCACCCAACACAGTTTGAGAACTGCTCCTGCCAAGGTCACTACTGATGTTTGTAAGGCCTTTGTAGGCAACCCTTCTCCCCACCCTGGAGCCCATCCTCAGCTCAGTTCAGCCTTCACCCTTGGAACCTCTTTTTTGTCCCACCCTCCACACAGTTATTCAGCCCTGCAGAGCTGGTCTCCCATGCCCTGTTTGTCTTCCTGGGCTGGGAGCCCCTTGAACTTAAGGAGGGGACCGCAAGCACCTCTGTGTCCCCAGATCCAGAGCTGTGCCTGACACAGAGTGAGCAAATGAGCTGGTCTTGAATTGGCTTAGCATTCTTATTCTACCCTGGTTCCAAGAAAGAAGCTCTAAGGAAAGGGTTTCACTTCCATTTTTGCCTCACTCTGGCCAACTTTTATGGTTCTCTTTCTCTATCTTCACTGTGTGTGACCTACATGAGTCAAATACATCTTACCTACTTTGTCAGCTGTCAGCAAGTTACAGAGTCCAAGCTTGCCTTGCTCTGCTTGCTGCACAACAGGCCAATAAATCAGAGACAAACTGGTGAGGCAAGGAACATGACTATTCAGAAAGCCTGCGATTGAGAGGATGGCAGACTAATGTCTCAAAATAACCATCTTATTGAATTCTGGATGCCAGGTTCTTTTATAGAACAGAGAGAGGGAGGAGGTAAGGAAGTAAAGTAAGAAGGCCATTAACCTCGCAAATAGCTCCAGGAATGGTCAGCCTAGGGGAAAAGGTTGATAATACTTATTGAAAGGGTTAGTCACTCAGTCATGTCCGACTCTTTGTAACCCCATGGACTATAGTCTCCCAGGCTCCTCTGTCCATGGAATTCTCCAGGAAACAGACTGTTTACCATCTGATCCACCAGGGAAGCCCTTGGGGAGGGATGTGTTAATTTCTTCCTTCCTATCCACAGATGGCTAGGTTTAGGTTTCCCTGAACAAAGGCATTTGGGTTAATATTCAGTCAGAGGGGAAGGGTTCCCCAAAGCAGGGCATTCCATATAGACAGTATCCTTCCAGTGAACAAAAGCAATGGGAAGCAAAGGTTAAAGTAAAAGGAACAGATCCAACATGGAGTCAGATTTTATTCTTTCCTGAAACTCCCACACTCCCTAGAAATACCATGATGTTCCAATACCGGATCTTTCTGGAAAGGACCGCGCTGGAGAACTTTTGCTTTGGAGGTCAAGTGTTATGAAGAAAGGAAGGTAACCTATCATGATGGGATTCAGTCCACCTGCCCCCAGAATGCTGGCTTGTCTCATGGAACTTCTTCATGCCTTCCCAACTGAGTGCTGTTTCTTGCAGGAAAACCAGTGAGAACACTCTGTGATGAGATCTTATCTGATCAAAGGGTCAGAATCCCAGCACAGAGCCAAGTAAACATAGCACTGGCTCTGCTGTTTTCTATAAACAAACTCATAAATGTCCCTCACCTTCCAAAGGGTCATGTTGTGAGTCTGACAGACTTTCCGACTCACTCTTAAGCCACCTTGGCTGCCAATTTTCCAGTTTTAAAAAAGGGAAGCTTCGTAAAAGGCTTCATTTCCATTTGCCCTGTGGAGGAGTATGGAATACATGGTGAGTCGGAAGCCATGAACAAAACAAGTTTATAAAAATTCCAAGTAAAGCAGCACTTCTGATGAAATTGGCCAGATGTAACATGGCCAAGATGCCAGCTCTGTGTGGGTGGATGTAATGGAGCCACATGGGGCCAGGTCTGGCGAGGATGGCAGGAGACATCTGGGGAGACACGTGGACAGAGGAGTGGACAGCTTGGAGGCACCACAGCATAACAGATCTTCCAAACAACTGAGCATCATAACAGAAATGGGAAGCTGCTCAGCACATCATCTCTCCCATCTCCTGCCGTCCTGAAACTCAGGACAAGAAAGTAGATGTAAAATAATAATTTCTATTAAGTTCCATCTTATACATCACTAGTAAAGGAGTTAAGTTCAGTACATGCCACCTCCAAATATACCACTTTGTTATCTTGATTATTTTGAGCTGAAAGCATTTAAAAAAAATAGCAAAAGCAGGCTTCTCTGAAGCCCCCTTATCTGTCTAAAAATAGGTGTCTGAAAGGAACAGAACTCAATTGTCTTAAATTCCCTTCTTCTTTGTGGGAGTTTCATGAACCAGAAAGATGGACTCTTTTCATAGGAGAGGAAGGTAGAAAGTGACACTATACTTGGACAAAGTTTCTCACCAATTATCATTCTTCCAATCTGTTTTCTCACTCCTAGTTTTTAAAATTGTCGTCATTATTTTGTTATGTGTGTGTGCGCCCAGTTGTGTCTGACTCTTCGTGATGCCATGGACTGCAGCCCACCAGGCTCACCTGTCCATGGAATTTTCCAGGCAAGTATACTAGAGTGGGTTGCCATTTACTACTCCAGGGGATCTTCCCAACCTAGGAATCGAATCTGCATCTCTTACGTCTCCTGCATTGGCAGGTGGATTCTTTACCACTGCGCCACTTGGGAAGCCCATTCCAACCTGTTTCCTAAGAGCCCTTCATCTTTCCTGAAAGAGCAGTAACTCTATCCTGAGACATCCACCTCTCACTCCCCTTTCCCCTATGAAGATGGTATGTAAGCTTTCAAATATCACCTCCATTTTGGGTATGGTATTAATTATCTATATTAAATTAATATAAAATTAATTGTTAATTAAAATTAATATATGTGTGTCCCTAATCATATTAGGTACTATTAAACATTAATAAATATATATAATTTTTCTCCTGTTTATATCACAGACTCAACTATCAAGCCTAGGAAGGTAAGGGGGACAGTCTTTCCCCTGGCACTTTCTGAGAAGGGGTAAAGGTACCATTTATACTAGACTTTAATAAATAAAAGTTGCAGAATGTAATTGCTAGGATAACCAACTAAAGAACAGCAAAAGAATGTATAACCAAGTTCATCGAGAGAGGAAATGAAATAATTAAAATATCTAGTCCAAAAGAAGGAAACAAAAGAGGCAAAGATTAAGCCCATTTATGTATTTAATAAATACATCAAATGTAAAGACACTAATTCCAATAAAAAGACTGTCACTAATTTAAAAATTATCAAACCAGATTTTAAAAACTCAGCTATATGCTGTTGACAAGCGACCCAACTTACATAGAATGTTATAGAAAAGTTGAAAGCAAAATGGATGGATAAAGATATACCATGAAAAAAAGAACCAAACAAAGTTGATATACCAATCTTAGTAACAGGCAAAGTAGACTTTATGTCAAAGAGAATTGTTACAGGTACAGGAGAACATTTCATAATGAAAAAAAGTCACTTCTGTCAGGAAGATAAAAGAATGCTAAATTTAACATACTTAATACTACAAACTCAAAATAGGGCAAAAGTGGGCAGAATTACAAGGAGAAATAAACAAACCTGCATTTACAGTGGGAGTGAAAATTTTTCAATACACTTCTCTTAATAACTAATAAGCAAGAAGATTAAGGCTTGTTGTGGTTAGTCAGTCTGTAAGTCATGTCTGACTTTTTGTGACCCCATGGACTGAGGTACACTAGACTTCCCTGACCTTCACTATCTCCTGGAATTTGCTCAAACTCATGTCTGTTGAGTCAGTGATGCAATCCAACCATCTCATCCTCTGTTGTTCCCTTCTCCTCCTGCCTTTAATCTTTCCCAGCATCAAGGTCTTTTCCAATGAGTCAGTTCTTCACATCAGGTGGCCAAAGTATTGGAGTTTCAGCTTCGGCATCAGTCCTTCCAATGAATATTCAGGACTGATTTCCTTTACAATTGACTGGTATGAAATCCTTGCTGTCAAGGGACTCTCAAGAGTCTTCTCCAACACCACAGTTCAAAAGCATCAATTCTTTGGCATTCAGCCTTCTTTATGGTCCAACTCTCACATTCATATATCACTATTGGAAAAATCATAGCTTTGACTCTATGGAACTTGGTAAAGTGATATCTCTGCTTTTTAATATGCTATGTAGGTTAGTCATAGCTTTCCTTCCAAGAATCAAGCGTCTTTTAATTTCATGGCTGCAGTCACCGACTGAAGTGATTTTGGAGCCCAAGAAAATAAAGTCTGTCATGTTTCCATTGTTTCCCCATCTATTTGTATAAAATGAGGGGACTGGATGCCATGATTTTTGTTTTTTGAACATTGTAAATGGTATGTACAAAAAAACCTGTAGCAAATATTGTAGGTCCTAGCCAGATCAGTAAACTGAAAAAAAAAAGTAATATGAAAATTCAAGTGTAGGGTATAGACTATCATTATTCACAGACCTCATGATTGCCTGGGTACCAAAGAATTTAAAATATACCGATAAACTATTAGAATTAATAAGTGGATTTAGCAAGGTCTCTGCAAAATCAATGTGGAAAAAAATGAAACTATTTTTTTATATTCCAGTAACAACTAGAACATTCCAATCCCAAAGAAAGGCGATGCCAAAGAATGCTCAAACTACTGCACAATTGCATTCATCTCACACGCTAATAAAGTAATGCTCAAAATTCTCCAAGCCAGGCTTCAGAAATACGTGTACCGTGAACTTCCAGATGTTCAAGCTGGTTTTAGAAAAGGCAGAGGAACCAGAGATCAAATTGCCAACATCCTCTGGATCATCGAAAAAGCAAGAGAGTTCCAGAAAAACATCTATTTCTGCTTTATTGACTATGCCAAAGCCTTTGACTGTGTGGATCACAATAAACTGTGGAAAATTCTGAAAGAGATGGGAATACCAGACCACCTGACCTGCCTCTTGAGAAATCTGTATGCAGGTCAGGAAGCAACAGTTAGAACTGGACATGGAACAACAGACTAGTTCCAAATAGGAAAAGGAGTACATCAAATCTGTATATTGTCACCCTGCTTATTAAACTTACATGCAGAATATATCATGAGAAACACTGGACTGGATGAAGCACAAGCTAGAATCAAGATTGCCGGGAGAAAAATCAATAACCTCAGATACGCAGATGACATTACCCTTATGGCAGAAAGTGAAGAAGAACTAAAGAGCCTCTTGATGAAAGTGAAAGAGGAGAGGGGAAAAGTTGGCTTAAAGCTCAACATTCAGAAAAGATCATGGCATCAGGTCCCATCAGTTCGTGGCAAATAAATGGAAAAACAGTGGAAATAGTGACACTTATTTTTTTGGGCTCCAAAATCACTGCAGATGGTGACTGCAGGCATGAAATTAAAAGACGCTTACTCCTTGGAAGGAAAGTTATGACCAACCTAGATAGCATATTAAAAAACAGAGACATTACTTTGCCAACAAAGGTCCATCTAGTCAAAGCTATGGTTTTTCCAGTGGTCATGTATGGATGTGAGAGTTGGACTGTAAAGAAAGCTGAGCGCAGAAGAATTGGTGCTTTTGAACTGTGATGTTGGAGGAGACTCTTGAGAGTCCCTTGTACTGCAAGGAGATCCAACCAGTCCATCCTAAAGGAGATCAGTCCTGGGTGTTCACTGGAAGGACTGATGTTGAAGCTGAAACTCCAATACTTTGGCCACCTGATGTGAAGAGCTGACTCATTGCAAAAGACCCTGATGCTGGGAAAGATTGAGGGCAGGAGGAGAAGGGGACGACAGAGGATGAGATGGTTGAATGGCATCACCAACTCAATGGACATGAACTTGGGTAGACTGGGGGAGTTGGTGATGGACGGGGAGGCCTCGCGTGCTGCAGTCCATGGGGTCGCAAAGAGTGTGACACGACTGAGCGACTGAACTGAACAGAACAACTAGAAAGTGAAATTTTAAAATAAGATGCCATTTATCATTATTCCCAAGAACACCAAAAGCACAGGAATAAATCTTAAAAAAAGATGCTTGTATTCTCTACACAGGAAACTACAAAGCATTACTGGGATTAATTAAAGGAGATATAACTAAACGTTCATGGACTAAGTACTCAGTTCTGTAAAGATGTCAATTCTGCCAAACTGATCTACAGATTCAATGTAATCCCAACACAGAGCTCTCAGCAGGACGTGTGTGTGTGCATGTGCGTGTGCGTGTGTGTATATTGAAAAACAGATTCAGAACTGTATATAGAGGACTTCCCTGGTGGCACAATGAATAAGAATCTGCCTGACAATGCAGGGGACACAGGTTCAATCCCTGGTCCAGGAAGATCCCACATTCCTCGGAGCAATTAAGGCCCTGTTCCACAACTACAGAAGCGCACATGCCACAACTACTGAGCCTGTGGGCCTAGAGCTTATGCTCCAAGATAAGAGAAGCCATCACAATGAGGAGCCCACACACCACAACTAGAGAGTAGTCCCTGCTCATCACAACTGGAGAAAGCCTGTGCACAGCAACGAAGACCCAGAGCAGCCAAAACAAACAAAAATGTATGTAGAAATATAAAGATCCAATAATGTTTAAGATAGTCCCAGAAAATAAAAGTTGGAGAAATTACTGTTTCAGATGTCAAGAGATTTGGGTTGTTTCCAGTCTTTTGCTTTACACACAGTGTTACATTGAATTGCCTTTGCATATCTTTTGGGCATTTTTGCAATCTTTGGGACAGATTTTTATGAGTGTGCTTCTCATAGCTCAGTTGGTAAAGAATCCACCTGCAATGCAGGAGACCCCGGTTCGATTCCTGGGTCAGGAAGATTCCCTGGAGAAGGGATAGGCTACCCAATCCAGTATTCTTGGGCTTCCCTTGTGACACAGCTGGTATGCCTGGAATGCGAGAGACCTGGGTTTGATTCCTGGGTTAGGAAGACCCCTGGAGAACGGAAAGGCTACCCAATCTAGTATTCTGGCCCTGGGGAATGGGATCACAAAGTTGGACACGACTGAGTGACTTTCACTTTTAGTACCTTTTCATATAGCTAAAATCTGCTTGCATTTTTGTTTATCAAATCGTGTATTGATATCTCTAGTTCATTATTCTATGGAGTTATTGCTCATTTTTTAGAAATTCTCTATATACTATTTATTAAGTTGAACCATATGAAGTTGCTATCTTGTTAGGTCTAAAATGGTCTAATACCAGCAATTTCAGATAATTGAACCTAATGTATTAATCCTCTTATTTGCAATAAAATTTGTAAATGTTTTCCCCACTTTGTTGTTTGTATTTTTACATATTTTGTGGTGTTTTGGGCTATGTAATTTTTATATTTTTATGTAAACACATCAATCAATCCTTTTCCTTACTGCTTCTGGAATTTGTCATAGGAAAGTTTCTGGGTTATAATTCCTAGGTTTTATAAAAGTTTCCCCATATTTTCTTCAATTTGCATCTGAATCTGTGATGCTATTAGAATATATTCTGGTGCATGGTGTAAGAATGGGATCAATTTTGTATTTTTTTTATATGCTTTCTCAATATCTCAATGTCACGTGTATCTCAGTATCATATATTTAAATTTTTAAACTGATTTGTGAAGTCACATTTATGTATATAAATTTCTGTGCTCAGTTGGGTTTATTTCTTGATTTTCTGTTCCATTTGGTTTGTCTGTTTATATATGCAATGACACCACAATGTTTAAATTACAAAAGCTTTAGGATATATTTTCATATCTGCTTGTGCTAACTAACCCTTCATCATTGTACTTCTTTGGGGGTGGGATTTTCCTGGCTATTTTGCTTGTTTTTTCTTCCAAATGACCTTTATAATTAACACGTCTTGTCCTAGGAAAAAAATATGATAATATTCTCATTGGGAGTGTGCTAACTTAGGGAAGACTGGGTTTTCCATTTCTTCTCCAATCAGTTCTGACAGGTTATATTTTTTTCTAGGAATTTGCAAGCTTTCCTGAGGATTGTCAATAACTTTTGTCCTTTCTTATTTGCCTGTCTTTTATTTTGAGTTGGGTGTTTAACTCATTCATTTTCTTCTCTTTATTTTTACTTATACAGGTGTTAAATGTTATGATTTTTACTCTCTATCTTAGGCATTTTATTGTGTTTTTACCATTGTTATTTCAAGGCATTGTATAATTTCATTTTATATTTGTTCATTAACTTGACAGAACAGAAGTTTTAAAATTTCCAGGTGAAAGGTCTTTTCATGTTTCATTTGTCATTAACTTCTAGTTTGCTTGTTAGGTCATTTCATAAACGAGGCTCAGAGAGGTTAAGTGATCTGCCCAAGGTCACACATTTAGCAAGAGGTGGGGCTTGACTGGAAACTCAAAGTCCACATCCCTTCCACAGTCTTAACCTGCCCCTAAGGTCCACAGGTATCTACACTATTTAATCATCACCAACACAATTCCAGCAGGTGTCACAGTGAGACAGTCAAGCTTCACGGTTAAAACTGTCATGGAATATTAAAATTTAATTTCCGTGGGTAGGGGATTAAAATGTTGATAGAAGTAATAATTAAGTGGGGGATTTTTCTTGAAATAAACTCAAGTCGCTGTTGATCTGGGTTCTGAGAAAGGCTTGTGTAAAGGTAGTTTACCTGGGAGTGTATAAGCCTAGAAAACAGAAGTGAGGGTCACAGACATGAAAGGGAAGAAAGTCAATGATGTATTATTGACTCATCCAGGTGGTTCCATTTCGTGAGACTCTCTCTGGAGCCTTATCAAATAAAACTACTCTCAGAATTGTCCTCCCAGGGAGAAATGGGGGAAGACTATATCTACCAGGTCCTGTCCACTATTGGTTAGGGGTAGACCCTAGACAGTATTCTTGCCTTGAGAATTCCATGGACAGAGGAGCTTGGCGGGCTACAGTCCATGGGGTCACAAAGAGCTGGACATGACTGAATGATTATCACTCACTAGACTCTATCTCCCCACACCTCTGAGCTAGGCATAGATCAAGAACAAATGGTCCCCCTGCATCATCTGTTACCAGAGGCATTCCACCTGGGCTTGAGACAGGTGTAGTCCTCCTTCTGACCCCCAATCCCTGTTCTGAGCAAAGTGGGTAGAAGTCTGCTCAGAACTAACTAGAGAAACAGGGGAGGTGGAGAGGATTTGAAGTGGAAGCCAGAGTGCCTAATGTTACAAGTAGGCGCTTTAACAAATGTGTTTTGATGCAAATCTTCAAAATTGGGGATCTACTGAAAATTATGGATCCCTATTTTGATAGGAATGACCCATTATCATAATGGATTGGGTTCTGAGAATTTCATTACGAACTGGGAGTAAGGCATATTTTACTCAGTTTTCTTTATTCTTGTGGGTATTCGCTATTGTGTGTGTGTGTGTGTGTGTGTGTGTGTGTGTGTGTGTGTGTATCAGGGTGAGATGTCCAGGCTGCCAGCAAAGACCTGATTATAAATAAAGGATAAAATGAAAGGATGAGAATCTCCCTTGACAGAGAACTTTCCTTGAAACATGGGAGCCATGCTGTTTTTTTTTTTTTTTTTAATTAAAAAAAATGTTTGGCTCCTCTGTATGGTATGTGGAATCTTAGTTCCTTGACCAAGGATCGAACCCGTGCACCCTGCAGGGGAAGCATGGAGTCTTAACCATTGGACCGCCAGAGAAGCCCCCAGGAGCTATGTTTTAGTAAGCATGCTTTTTTCCTCCTAACTAGCTTATCCTTTTAAGAATAAGTGGAGAGCCACCCAAACAAGGACTTAGTGACATGTATATACATATAAAATAGAATCTCTTCTCCTATAAGTTTATCCTCAACTCATGGTTATTCTTACTCTCAGATTCTAGGTTAATGTTTAAAAATCTACACTTATCTTGATAGTATTTATGACTCATTTGTACCAGTAATGCAGGCAATGAAATAATGTCCAGAAAACAGCTTACTCCACATTCTATTAACACATTTTCTGTTCTCTATTCAGAGGCTTGGTGCAATCTGCCTAATTCTCCCCAGGAAATAAACGGCTTGGAATCATTTCATTCACAATAAAATGTGAAAGCTATTTTTTCTCCCTGATACAAATATTGCATGGTGCGACAGCATCAAGTTGAAATGCGAAGTTACTTTATAAATGCAAAGTGCCGTTAGTATCAGCAAATGGCGAGTCAGCGAAGACACTGCCTGTCTTACACTTGCCTGTCCCTTGGGGGTCTCCCTAACAGGGGAGAGGATCATTCACCCATGAGGCTTATCCTTAAACCATTTGTGTTCTATCATGTTATCGAAAGATAATATTTTTTTTGGCAGTTCTGAGCCTTTCAGGGAAAAGGTTACGAAATATAGGCTTAAATTCAAGAACATATGTGGACTCCAGAATCCATGTAAAAGCAAGAGAAAAGTTTTCTTCTGCCTTACTAGTCTCCCTGTGGGAAATTACAGAAGACCTAACTGGGGACGTCCCTTAGAGGAAGCCTGTCATTGCTGTTATGATTATTGTAATAATCACTTCTCAGGAACCTGGTTCCTCATGGAAACCGAACCAGTAATGATGCTCATAAAGTCTTTTGGCTGCACTTGCCTGTAGCTGATAAACTTGGTCAAATCCAAGAGGGGAAAATCCTATGGAAGACCCCTGCCCACCCCCATCCTACCACCAGTGATCCCAAAAGACTCATCCAGAAATGGTCAACACAGAGCAAGAGCAACCTCAAATCGCCCCTGGAAGCGGCCGTCCCAGGACTGAAAGGATGACAGAGCCTTGTTAAGTCTCTGGGTGTCACTGAGCCCTGACTCATGTGTGTCATAGTTCATATGAATAAGACTTTCCTGGATTAACTCAGATAGAACTAAATTGCCCAGCGAGGAGGAGCAATTTTCATTTACAGAAAACTATTACAGGCCATAAAACTCTTTACCCATGACGCTCACCAATTACTGGTGAGCCAGGACGCTGACATCCTTCCTGCGCCATCCCACGCAGCAGGGCGGCCAGCCTTCCCCACCGCCCCCAGGCGCAGGGGTGGGGGGTGGTGGTCACTGCTCACGTCCCAGCCTTTCTCAACATTACAAAGAGCATCTTGTCATGCATTTATGGATGGTGCCTGTTATTCAGGGGAAATGCATACATTTGTTTAAAAGGTCCAAGTACACAGAGAACGGGCTTGTGACTGCCAGCAGGGAGGAGGGTGGAGGATGGAAGGATTGGGAATTTGAATTAGCAGATGCAAACCAGTGTATATAGGATGGCTAGACAAGGTCCTACTGTACAGCACAAGGAACTGTTCTAAATATCCTATGATAAACCACAATGAAAGAGAATGTGAAAAAGAATATACCTATACATGTGTAACTGAGTCACTCTACTGTAGAGCAGAAATTAACGTGACATTGTAACTCAGATAAAAATAAATAAAAGTAATAAAAAATAAATAAGGAATTAAAAAAAAGAAGTTGGACTTTGTGGAAGTGATGATTAGCATCTGTACCCTTCCCCAGACCCATGTTTGCAAAAACAAAGAAAATAAACCTTAAAAAAAGCTTTTTTCCCCCCTATACTGTATTCTGGGAGACACATTGAAATGGCTAGGTCATCACTCCAAGAAAAGCATCCTCATTTCTTTCCTCTGATGGTCTTAAACTGGAGGATCCCAACTTCATGTGTTCTCAGAACCTGTGTCTGGTTGCTTTGCACCCCTGGCTGAAATCTCCCAGCCACCAAGACTGGGGTTATGGTTGGTCATCAGCTTCATCTGCATTCTCAGTCCAGCCAAGTGATTCTGTCACCCTCACCTAATCAGAACTTCCAACAAGGACCATTTCTATCAAAAACTAAGCTGCCCTCCTTCCCTCTCAATTTTTAGAAGGAGACGTGGGTTCCTATTTTATGCAGAAAATGGCAACCAATAGTCACCCTTGGCTGCCACCAAGCCTGCCAGTCTCCTTGAGCTTCGTCTCCTTTTTCATCCTTCCCTTCATCCTTTCCAAGGCCAAGCTCTCCATCTGTGCACTGGTCTACAGCCCCCTCCTCTCCGAGATCCCCCTCACTGTCATCTCTTCTTCTTTTGTCTTTAACATCTCTGTCTCCTGGCCCTGGGACCAGCAGTCCTCCAGCCACTTCCCCACCTTCCCTCACAAGTCAACCGAAGGGCATACTTGTCTGTAGCAGTGACTGCTATTGGCTCCTTGTCATCCAGTCCCCTTCTTTCTTTTGGAAACAGCTTCCCTTGGCTTTGGTTGGTCGCACGCTTGTGACTATGTGGTCAGCCTCTCTTGCCCTCCTGCCAGCTGGGGAGCCCATGCCACTGAGCTCTGGCCTGGGGTCCGCATGGGGTGGTGTGGGCTGCTCTGAGGCTTACCCTTGCTTCCTTGTTCCCCTCCCTGAGGACTGGACCGTGGACCTGAGGTTGTGAGCTGCCCTTGACCAGATGGACACAGGCGACATCTGGGGAAGGCTGGGGTGGGGGCAGAGCAGGCTGTAGAAGAAGCCACTGGATAACTTGGTGGAATGGAGCCGCCCACCTGAGGTACCCCAGGCTTGGACAGGAGAGAGAAATAAACCCCGTGTCTTTTTTTTTTTTTAATTTTTAAAATTTATTTAACTGGAAGCTAATTACTTTACAATATTGTAGTGGTTTTTTGCCATACATTGACATGAATCAGCCATGGGTGTACATGTGTTCCCCATCCTGAACCCCCCTCTCACCTCCCTCCCCATCCCATCCCTCTGGGTCATCCCAGTGCACCAGCCCTGAACACCCTGTCTCATGCATCGAACCTGGACTGGCGATCTGTTTCACATATGATAATATATATGTTTCAATGCTACTCTCTCAATTCATCCCATCCTCGCCTTCACCCACAGAGTCCAAAAGACTGTTCTATACATCTGTGTCTTTTTTGCTGTCTTGCGTATAGGATTATCGTAACCCCGTGTCTTGTCTGAGCGGCTGTAATGTATGTGAAAGCAGCCCAACCTCTATCTTAACTAAGATACTGTCACAGACATGGAAGCAACCTAAGTGTCCATCGACAGATGAATGGATAAAGAAGATGTGAGATACACACATGCACAATGGAATATTACTGAGATGTAAAAAAGAACAAAATAATGCCATTTGCAGCAACACGGATGGACCTGGAGATTATCATACTAAGTGAAATAAGCCAAATATCATATAATATCACTTAGACGTGGAATCCAGAAAAAAAAATGATAGCAATGAATTTATTTAAGAAACAGAAGCAGACTCAAAAACACAGAAAACAAACTCATGGTTATCCCTTAGGGGAGGAGGGTTAAATTAGGAGCTTGGAATTAACACAGACACACTCCTATATATAAAACAGATGAACAACAAGGACCTACCATATAGCAGAGGGAACTATACTCAGTATTTTGTAATAAGCTATAAAGGAAAAGAATCTGATAAAGGATACAGAAATGAAGAAATAGATATGCTGGACTGGCCAAAAAGTTCGTTTGAGTTTTTGTACCATCTTCTGGAAAAACCAAAATTTTTGCCAACCCAATATGTATGTGTATGTTTAACAGAAACACTTTGCTGTATATCTGAAACTGACACAACATTGTAAATCAACTATATTTCAAAAAATAAATAAAAGAGGAATGTAATTTCCAAACCTAATTCTCAAGAAGAAAAAAAATATTGTTTGTGCTCACTGTCTACCCCTCTCTTCCATCACTCACTCCTCAACCCACTGCAACCAAGCTTCCCCACCACCAGGCTGAAAGTGCTCTCATCAAGGTCACAGAGAAACCACCGGCAAAATCCAGTAGGCCCTTGTCCATCGTTGGACACCCTGCAGTTTCTGACCATTCCCCCAGAGTCCCACGCTGATCGTCATCTCTGCCTTGGCCTCTGTCTCATAGACTCTCCCATCTTCCTCCAGCTTTCTGATCTCTTCTGTTTTCACCATGCACCCTCCCAGAGAGATTCTCCGCTGCCATGCATTCAACCATCAGAGACAATGGCTCTGGCAAGTTTAAGCTAAAATGGAATTGATGACGAGATGGAGTAGTTCAAAGGATCAAAGTAAAAGTAAAGAATCAGGGACTCCCCTCGTGGTCCAGTGGTTAAGAATCTTTCTGCCAGTGCAGAGGACCCAGGTTCAATTCCTGGCCCGGGAAGATTCCACATGCCCTGGGGCAACTAAGCCTGTGTGCCACAATAACCGAAGCCCAAGTGCCTAGAGCCTGTGCTCAGCAACAAGAGAAGTCACTGCAATGAGAAGCCCACACACCACAACTACAGAGTAGCCCCTGCTTGCTGCAACTAGAGAAAGCCTGCTCTCAGCAACAGAGACCAAGCACAGCTGAACATATATAAATAAGTAAATAATAAACTTAAAAAATAGAAGTGAAGCACCAGGCTTGGAAAGAACAAGAACAGGGACCAGGGGAACAGGAACAAAGTGATAATTTCATCAGGTTATCCCCTCTGGGATAACTCAGCTCTGGCCATTTGAAATGTTTGCACAATTCTGTTAAGCATTTCAGTTTCAGAGAGAGAGAATACTTGATCAATCTAACTGGTGTCACAAACCCAGTCCTTGCCAAGGGAAGGAAGAGCCTTTTAATGGAAAATTTTATCAAGATTGCATCCAACTAGAGAGGATTAGATTCCCAACCTGTATTGTCACACCGTGAAGTGAAGTGAAGTGAAGTGAAATGTGCTCAGTTGTGTCTGACTCTTTGCGATCCCATGGACTATAAAGTCCATGGAATACTCCAGGCCAGAATACTGGAGTGGGTAGCTTTTCTCTTCTCCAGGGGATCTTCCCAAACCCAGGGATTGAACCCAGGTCTTCTGCATTGCAGGCAGATTCTTTACCAGCTGAGCCACAAGGGAAACCCCAGAATAATGGAGTGGGGAGCCTATTCCTTCTCCAGCTTCCTGACCCGGGAATTGAACTGGGGTCTCCTGAATTGCAAGTGGATTCTTCACCAACTGAGCTATGAGGGAAGCCCAGGAGCCAGAAAGTTGAGTGCCAGCAAGCAAAAGTAACAAGACAGTCATTCCAAATCATCCCTCTCTGCCCAACAACCATGCATTCTGCTTCGTATGCAAATAATTACAGAACAGCCTGAAATAAAACACAATTATTACATGTGCAAATGAAAATGAACCTCTTTACTATCCAACACCCAATAACTCATACACATATGTATCCAGTTTCAAGTTCAGAATCTGGAGGAAAGTCTGTTTTTCCTCTGGTTCTGTCACAATTCCATGTGGATATGCTGCAGACTGGGCTTCCCAGGTGGTGCTGGTTGTAAAGAACCTGCCTGTCATGTCAGGAGAGGTAAGAGATGTGAGTTTGATCCCTGGGTCAGGAAGATCCCCTGGAGGAAGGCATGTCAACCCATTTCGTATTCTTGCCTGGAGAATTCCATGGACAGAGGAGCCTGATGGGCTCCAGTTTATGGAGTCACAAAGAGTTGGACACAATTGAAGCAACTTAGTAGCAGCAGCATGCAGACTATGAGTTAAAAGGTAAATTAAGCACCACGAACATATTCTATATGTAACTGAAAAGTAAAGAAAGAAAAAGAAGGGGTGAATACTCCTACCTCCACTCCTGGGTCCCCAGACATACATATTCCTGCCACAGGGAGAAAGGCAGCAAGCATGAACCTCTGGATGGAAGCTGGATGTTCAACCTCCTTGACAGCACTCACTTTCACAAGCTCTTGACTCCCACCTGATGCAATAACTGAGCTCTCAGAAAACCATGTCAGCATCTGCATTAGTTGGTATTCTACTGAGGACCAGAGCCAGTAGAATGTACATATTTATGTGCAGAGATTTATTATAAGGGATTGGCCCAGATGATTATGGAGGCTCATAAGCCCATAGATCTACAGCAGTCAGGATGTTGGAGACCCTAAGTGAGCTGATGGTGTAGTTCCAGTTTGAATGCTAGCAGGCTTGACACCCAGAAAGAGCCAATGAATCTGTTTGAGTCCAAAATCAGGAGAAAGATCAAAGCAGTCAGGCAGGAGGAGTCCTCCCTTACTTGCCAGAGGGTTGACCCTTTTGTTCTAATCAGGCCTTCAAAAGATTGGATCGGGCTCACCACATTGGGGAAAGCAATCTGCATTATTCAGTCTACCAATTCCAAAGTTAATCTCATTATGAAATACCCTTACAGACACACCCAGAATAATGTTTGACCCAGAATAATGTTTGACCAAACATCCAGGCACCTTGTGGCCCAGTTAAGTTGACACAAAACTAACCATCATAGCATCCTGTAAAGCCAGTGCTTTGGGGGCTTGTGACACGGTAAGACAGGCAGCTCTCAATGGGGTGAGGCTGGGCCATAGACAATGAGGGTCAAAGCTACTACATTATAGCTTGTCCAAACTGAAGTGCTTTCTCTGGCTCTTTGGCCCTTTCCAAATTGGTGGCTTTTGGCAACTGGGAAGCTAAAGATGACATATGTAGTCTCCCAAACCCAGCAATTCTCCAAGCATGTTCCTCATTCTCACTTGAAGGCAGGGACTCAAAGAGCAGTGACCGTCCTTTTGTAACAAGGAAGAACAAAGCTGACTCCATACTGGATCTGTTTCTTTTACTTTAACCATTTTCTTCTGTTGCTTTTGCTACAAGTTAATCACTGGGAGTTTGTGATGGACAGGGAGGCCTGGCGTGCTGCGATTCATGGGGCCGCAAAGAGTCGGACATGACTGAGCAACTGAACTGAACTGAACTGAACTGAATCACTAAATGGATGTTACTTATAAGCTTAAATCATATAGAATGGCATCACCTTAATGGCAGAAAACAAAGAGGAACTAAAGAGCCTCTTGATGAAGATGAAAGAGGAGAGAGAAAAACCTGACTTAAAAATCAACATTTAAAAAACCATGGCATCTGGTCCCATCATTGCATGGCAAATAAATGGGGAAAAAATGGAAACAGTGACAGACTATTTTATTGGACTCCAAAATCACTGCAGAAGGTGACTGCAGCCATGAAATTAAGAGACACTTGCTCCTTGGAACAAAAGCTATGACCAACCTAGACAGAATATTAAAAAGCAGAGACATCACTTTACTGACAAAGGTCAATATAGTTAAACTATGGTTTTCTCAAAAGTCATGTATGGATGTGAGAGCTGGACCATAAAGAAGGCTGAGCAACAAAGAATTGATGGTTTTGAACTGTGGTGCTGGAGAAGAATCTGGAGAGTCATTTGGACTGCAAGGAGATCAAACCAGTCAGTCCTAAAGGAAATCAACCCTGAATATTCATTGAAAGGACTAATGATGAAGCTGAAGCTCCAATACTTTGGCCACCTGATGCAAAGAGCTGACTCATTGGAAAAGACCCTGATGCTGGGAAAGATTGAAGGCAGGGGGGGAAGGGGATGACAGAGGATGAGATGGTTGGATGGCATCATTGACTCAATGGACATGAGTTTGAGCAAACTCTGGGAGATAGTGAAGGACAGGGAAGCCTGGTGTGCTGCAGTCCATGGGGTTGCAAAGAGTTGGACAAGACTGAGTGACTGAACAACAGTAATTACAGAATGGCGAGTCTCTGAGAACCCTGCCTCACATGTAGTGAGCATTAAGCTAAAACACCTCTGATTAGCTCACAGGAACACCCTGACCAGGCCAACCTGTGCATGGCTGCAGGAAGGAAGAAATTAACACATCCCCTCCGGAGTTTGACTGGCCAGGAAGTGTTTGAATTTGCTCCCTCCCACTTCAATATAAAAGAAGCCTGAATTCTAACTCAGAGAAAATGGTTCTTTGGGACACGAGTCAACCATTTTCTTGGTCTGCTGACTTTCCGAATAAAATTGTTGTTTCTTTACCCAGTACCTTGTCTCTTGATTTATTGGCCTGTCTTCAGTGAGCAGTATGAACTTGGACTCAGTAAAACCTTCACTTTGGAGGGCAAATCCTGGCACATCACAGACCACAGGACTTCCAGAAATTTCACAGACCCTGGTACCTATAAGATTTCGTCTTCCACCATCAGTCACTTATGTTTCTCACCAAGTTGTCTGTGACACTTGCTACCTTCTGCAGTTACTGTCTAAACTGGGGGATGTGGGGTTATGACTGTTCATCCTCCCATCCATCCAAATTATCCATGAGTTCAAGATTAAGAGTACTTTGTAACACAGGACACAAGGATTTGAAGACAAGGCAAACCGATCAAAAGAGAAAAACCGAAAAGCATTGTGAGCAAGAAGAAGAATCACTCTCCTAATTTTACCATCACAGATTTGGAATACATTTGCCTCCTGTTTATGGGGCTTTCGAGAAGGCTTTTGTTCTGTCCCATTGAGTTGAGTTAACGAGGGTAATGAACTTGGAAACTGAAAAGAATTACTGTCTGGGCAGCTCTTTCAGGTTCCCAATGATTCTTTTCATGTGGTCTATTTCCTGGTGGCAATAACATTTGTTTACCTTGAAAATGAGAGAAGACACTTTTATGGCAGGCTGTCCCCATGGTGCGCTGATCAGAGTTTACGAGAGGCTCTGAGTTATCCCCTCCTGTGAGGAGCTGGGGAACCGGGTGAAAGCGGTTGACTCCACCAGAAGTAGATTCAATGAGAGAAGAGAGAAAGGGACAGATTTATTCCCATTCTACTTGTCCTCCAGAACACTCCTTTCATCAGAATGCAAAGAGTTATAGCCCCAGAAGAGAGGAGAGTCTGCCACATTGAATATTTTGCCTGGGTGTTGAGGTTAGGAGTTTGGGAACATTCTCCCCTATTATGCGATTCTGGCAGTTGATACACTTTGCATTTTCAATTTATAATCTTTTACAAAAAATTTTGGCCGCAGCCCTTGGCACATAGAATCTTCTCGCCCTAACCAGGAATCAAACCCATACCCCCTGCATTGAAAGCTCAGAGTCTTAACCACTGGACTACCAGGGAAGCCCCATTTTTCA
The DNA here is from genome assembly GCF_023699985.2 of Odocoileus virginianus. NCBI lineage: Eukaryota > Metazoa > Chordata > Mammalia > Artiodactyla > Cervidae > Odocoileus > Odocoileus virginianus. The sequence continues at coordinate 34,243,116 of NC_069684.1, read as the reverse complement.
ATTTCTAAAGTTTCATCTATGAGTTTACAAATATTTCCCCCTTCTTGAAGTAATCAAAGTTTTCATGACTGATCACATGTTAAGCATTTCCTAACCTCCACAATGAGACTATTCATATCCTGTGGAACAAACAAAAATGATTCTCAAGGGAGAATGGGAAGCACAATTTCACATCCATGTTGAAGCCACTGTCGTAACATCACACGGCTGCCCATCACCAGAGAAGCATAAATTTCATTACAGGATCCTTATCCACAGATGCAAGAGTCTTGTTTGGGTCCTGATTTTACAAAAGTTGTCATGGACGAGTTTTAAGATGTTAATTTTTGTGATGAGTATCTTTTCAGATGTTTTAATAAACCCAATAACTAAATTTTCTGTTTAAATTTTTAAAAAAGGTTTTTGCTAGAAGGAGCCAGATTCCTTTGGCAGTCCAGTGAACTCTGGTTTCTAATCTAGTTTGTACTTGAGATAATAGATGGTTTGTTTCTGAGATAATAGATAGCTCCTGGGGAAAACAGTAGAGTGGGCATGCAATGGGTGTGAGTCCTAACTAAGTAGGACCCAGCAGCGGATAATATTTGTTAGAAGACAGACATGCTGTTTCCTTTTTAAGAATAAAGGGGAAAATCCATCTTTTCTGAATACAAAAGCCAGCACGGAGACCTTCCTTACTTGGTGTGGCGACACACTATAATTCTTCTCATTTTTGGCTTCTCTTTCACATTGGAGAAAGAGTGAAGGAAAACCAGAAAGGAAAATCACTGTCTTTTCTCTGATTGGTTGGGGCCATTTGAGAAGCCTATTCTTACCCAAGAAGAAAAGCTACTGGAAGATTAACAGAGCTACAGGCAAAGGCCGATCATAGCAACGGCCTCCCCGAAAACCATCCTCAGGAGGGCAACTGTGGAAGGGAAACACCCTGACAAAGCTCTGAGAGAGGAACTGATAGTAATTAAGGACAAATGTGGGGAAATCGCATTGTAAATTTGTTTTAAAATCTGTTGAAGTGCTTTAAAACTTTTATTGTGAAAAATGACAAATATAAAAATAAGAGAAAAATGTCATGAACTCATATATCCATCATGCACCTTCAACAAAACCTTGTCCCTTATCATTACTATCAAGCAAACCCCAGATACAATTTCCTCAATAAATTTTTCATTGTTGTTGTTCAGTCACCCATTCATGTCCAATTCTTTGCAACCCCATGGACTGTAGCATGCCAAGCCTCCCTATCCCTCATCATCTCCTGGAGTTTGTCCAAGTTTATGTCCATTGCATTGGGTGATGCCATTCAGCCATCTCATCCTCTGATGCCCTCTTATTCTTCTGTTCACAAGCTTTCCCAGCATCAGGGACTTTTCAAATGAGTTGGCTATTTGTATCAGATGACCAAAATACTGGAGCTTCAACTTCAGCATCAGTCCTTCCCATGAGTATTCAGGGTTGATGTCCCTTAAGATTGACTGGTTTGATCTCCGCACTGTATCAATATATACCTCTAAAAGATAAAGATTCTTAAAGAAAAATAAAATAGCACACTCCCCCAAAATTAGCAAGAATTCCCTATATTATTAGAGCTCATATTTGGCCATTGGTTGGGGCTTCCCTGGTGGCTCAGAGGTTAAAGCATCTGCCTCCAAAGTGGGGAACCTGGGTTCAAGCTCTGGATCAGGAAGATCCCCTGGAGAAGGAAATGGCAACTCACTCCAATATTCTTGCCTGGAGAATCCCATGGACAGAAGAGTTTGGTAGGCTACAGTCCAAGGGGTTGCAAAGAGTCGGACACAACTGAGCAACTTCATTTTCTTTCAATGGAAGCAGGATATTCCAATAAGATGCATACATTGCAATTATCCTCTTAAAAATGAGTTGATTTTTTTAGGGGGGAGGGTGGATTAATTGCTTGTATTAAAACCTATACACAGAGAGCAGGAGCTTGGTTCTTTGTCTGAATTCCTGGGTACGTGAGGGAGAAATAACATGATTCTTGCTTGGAGGTGGTAGAGAAGGTGGCCTTAGCTGAGATATAGCTCAACGTCCCAGGTCTCTCCTGGTGGAAGTGGTGTAGTGGTCAATACTGGCGATCATTTTTTGGCAATGGCAGAGACAACGCCCCCTCCTTTGGGGAACGGGGATCAGATACACCAGCACGGACCCAGTGCCTCATGCTCTGTCATCTTCCAGGGAGTAGGTGGCACCTGCCTGTCTTGTTCCCCAGTGGTACCACTTCACAGGGCTGATGGAGAACTTGGCGGGTACAGGGCACCGTGAATGGCAAATGGCTACTTCCTTGGGGCCCTTGACCTTCGGTCACTGGCATTTCCAAAGCCTCAGCATCTTGCACCTGCTTAGCTGGCCAGAGCCCTGTTTTCTTTCTTCCCAGGTGTGACATTTAGAACCTCATCCTGGAGTGATGGCCCTTGAAGCGGTCAATGACCTCAGATGCCTGATGGGCAGGAGAAGAGACCAGGTGTTTTCTTCGAAAAGAAGGTGAATGCCCTTCTCCAGGTTATATTAGATTATGGCTTGGATTTGTAAATTCCCAGTCCAGAGAATGTCACCGTAATTTGTGATGGGTGAAGAACTTAGACTCCAGGCCAGATGGTGGGAACTCCCTGGATCCACTGCGTGTGGCCCAGGAGAAGCTACTCAGCCTCAGTTTCCTCACCCATCAAGGGGTGAGTCAGTGCGTGTAAAGTACCCAGCTTCAAGTATTAGTGTCAGTTGTTCAGTGATGTCTGACTGTTTGCAACCCCATGGACTGTAGCCTGACAGGCTCCTCTGTTCAAGGGATTTCCCAGGCAAGAATACTGGAGTGGGGTGCCATCTCCTTCTCCAGGGGATCTTCCTGACCCTGGGATCCCACTGGGGTCTCCTGCATTGCAGGCAGATTCTTTACCATCTGAGCCACCAGGGAAGCCCCTGGGGTCCATGGGGTCATAAAGAGTTGGACACAGCTAGGCACATGGGCAAAAAGTACCCCATACTAATCAAAGTGTGAGGCGCTGGGAGGTGCTGGGCCTGCCTGCCTTGGTGTGGCTGACATTTGTCTCACTCCTTACCTTCTTCTGCAGGTGCCTTTACTTTCTTTTTGTTTGTTTGTATTTTTATTTATTTGGTTAAGCTGCATGGCTTGTGGAATCTTAGTTCCCCCACTGGGGATTGAACCCATGCCCTTAGCAATAAAAGCATGGAGTCCTAACCACTGGAGAGCCAGGGAATTCCCGCGTTTACTTGCATTTACTTTCTGTAAGACTAGATCCAAGCCTTTCCTCTTGACCGGGCCATCCTCCCCTTGTTCCTCTGGCTTTTCCCAGTTGTCAACACTTGAAATTCATCTTCCATTCATCTCACTCATCCTCCATTCATCTCTCCTTTCTTCATTACAACACCTCCTAACTGACATCTCCGCCTTCTCTCTTTTCTTTGCAAGCCCATTCTCCACGTTGTCATCTCCTCTTCTCTGAGACCATCCACTTCCTTCACACCAGACACTCTTTGTCATAGTTCTCAGCTTCTTAATCTGAAAGTATTTTGTTTGTTTTTTTCCTTGTAGATTATCTCATGGATGTATGTGCTATTTCCCCATTCCAGCTCTTTCCCGGTGGCTAGAGATCCAGCCCTGGGCAATACAGAGAAGGTCACTGTACTCCAGGAATTTATGCTCTAGTGGAAGTTGGTGCAGTAGATTGGCAATCAGGAAATACATACATGAGCAAGATCTTTGCAAAGAGTGACAAGTGTGCAAAGACTCCTTCCCCAAAAAATACCAACCCAGGATGATGTGAAAGAGAACGATAGGGCTGTTGCTGGGAGACAATTTCCACAGGTGTCCTGCATTTCTGCATGTCTTGGGAACAGGGGTAGCCTTTGCCCTGCATTCTCTTTGCAAGGATGTTTGTTTAGTCAACACCCTGGAAGACAGGGATAGTGTGTGCCTTGGGGGCAAAGGGCAGTGTTGTTTACTGTCCAATGTGATAAAGTCACTCTCAGGGCAGAGATGAAGCAGGTGTGTTTGCGCCCATTATAACAGATCTGGGTTCCCTAAAGTCAGGGTGCCTCCAACACATTGAGCAGGCAGTTTGCCCCTGGACTGCTCCGTTCAGCTGCCTGGGACTTGAGGAGCAACAGAAACCAAGGCAAACATGAAACTCTGCTGCCTGCTGTACCGTGAGTGACAGAGCCCTTTATCTCTGAACTGGATGTCTTATATCCTCCGCCAGCATCTCTGAAACTGCAGGCTTAACGTCTCAGGCCCTTCATCATTCTCCTGCTTATATGCCTGACTCTGCCTTAAGTACTTGAAACACACAGTATTGAATAAAATGCTCAAATATTCCTGAACTCATGGAACTTAAGACTTCATTGCAAGAAAGACATATAGCGGAATTTCCTGGTGGTCCAGGGGTTAGAACTTGGTGCTTTCACTGCCGTGGGCCTGGATTCAATCCCTGTTCATGGGCTTAAGATTCCACAAATGGCATGTTGCAGCCAAAAAGAGAAAAAGAAAAGGAAAAAAAAACCCTACTTAAATCTTAAATAATAGAGATAAAATCTTATATTATGTAGCATAATATAATATATAATTGATAAATGACAGAAAGAATGAAATAGGGGTGTGCTATGAAGTGCTGGGATAGGGGAAAAGATTTATAATTAAAAAAAAATTTTTCTTGGCCGTGTCAAGAATTGTTAAGCTTTTTTCAAATGGTTACATATCTTTTCTTGTTCCTATAATATTTCTCTCTTCTCCTTCATAAATTATTTTAATTTTATGGGTTCAAGGACTTTATCATTCATTACTATAATGTCAGCTCTGATAGATGAAGCATCTCTTTCTTTCATTAAAATATATATATATATATATTACACAGAAAGCGGGATCTTGGTTCCCTGACCAGGGATCAAACCTGTGCTGCTTGCATTGGAAGCATGGAGTCTTAACTACTGGACTGCCAGGCAAGTAAGTCCTTTATAATTTTAATTGGATACAAAATCAGAGGCAACTCAGTATTTGCACAGTTGTTCTGGCTAAGGGGGGGCATTTAGGGTCTATCCTAGGTGTAAAGGGAACCAGTGAATGTGTGTGCAGGGCAGCAATAACATCTGATTTGCTTTGTTAAAGATTACTCTAGCTGCAGGGCAGGCAATGGATTGTAGCTGAGAAAGCAGGGAACTAGAGACTACATAAGCCAGAGATGCTGGTGAGCAGAGATTGGAAAGAAGGGGAGGGAGATGAGTATGTTTTGGAAATAGAACTGATGGGTTTTTTTTGTAGATTGGTTCCTTATCTCTGGAAGATTTCATCAGCACTTCTCTGCACTGTATCCAGTTCTTACATATGTGAATGTGTGTACTGGTGTGTGTAAATGCAGGAGCCGTACTAGAAATATTTGATAATATCTTAGACATAAATAGAATGATAATATGTGCCCTCAGTCTTTCAGTCATGTCCGACTCTTTGTGACCCCATAGTCTGTAGCCCACCAGGCTCCATTGTCCATGGGATTTTTCAGGCAAGAATACTGGAGTGGGTTGCCATTTCCTTCTCCAGGAGATCTTCCTGATCCAAGGACTGAAACTGTGTCTACTGCATTAGCATGTGGATTCTTTACCACTGCACCAACTTAAACATGACATTTTATAAAATATGTAAATAGTTTTAATATTATATGAGAATTTAAAACATACATCTTAAATTTCTAAATAAATGGAATTATATATTTTAATAAAATTGATTTTAAAGTGATACATTGTAGCATAAACAATTCATCAAGTAGATCTTGCTATATCTAAATTATTTGTTGAATACACAATGGAATATTACTCAGCCATTAAAAAGAATTCATTTGAATCAGTTCTAATGAGATGGATGAAACTGGAGCCCATTATACAGAGTGAAGTAAGCCAGAATGATAAAGACCAGTACAGTATACTAATGCATATATATGGAATTTAAAAAGATGATAACGATAACCCTATATGCAAAACAGAAAAAAGAGACACAGATGTACAGAATAGACTTTTGGACTCTGTGGGAGAAGGCGAGGGTGGGATGTTCTAAGAGAACAGCATTGAAACAAGTATACTATCAAGGGTGAAACAGATCACCAGCTCAGGTTGGATGCATGAGACAAGTGCTCGGGGCTGGTGCACTGGGAAGACCCAGAGGGATGGGATGGGGAGGGAGGCGGGAGGGGGGATCGGGATGGGGAACACATGTAAATCCATGGCTGATTCATGTCAATGTATGGCAAAAACCACAACAATATAGTAAAGTAATTAGCCTCCAACTAATAAAAATAAATGGAAAAAAATTATTTGTTGATTTTTACATATGTGGGTATAATTTTGGTTGTTTTTTGGGCATGGGTATCACTAGCTATATAATACCACTAGCAGCTCTGAGCTGTGATTTGATATTGGAAATGACACTACTGAGAAAAACTGTGAGAAACTTTGAAATCTGCAAAAAAATAGTGGTGGATGTCTTCACTCCTGGCTTAGATGCACCTTTGTTTCTGAGTTAGCTCACAGCTCTGTAAGTTATAGAGACCAATAGAAATACAATTGCTTTTTGTTGATAGAAATGCAAACAAATATTGTCCAATGGAGATACAATAAACTATTTCCTTAGGGATATTGACCTGCTTTGCCTCAAACTTTACATCTATTTGTTTCAGCATTCCTGATTTTTTATACAGGGTGTGTTCTCTGAATTTTCCTCTGAGCTGATTGTAATGTCCTTCTGCTCCCTTCTTCAATTAATGAGTTAAGTAAAATCTTCCCTGGTGGATCAGATGGCAAAGAATCCACCTGCAATGTGGGACAACGGTCTTCGATCCCTGGGTTGGGAAGATCTCCTGGAGGAGGGCATGGCAACCCACTCCAGTATTCTTGCCTAGAGAATCCCCATGGACAGAGGAGGCTGGTGGGGTACAGTCCATGGGGTTGCAGAAAGTTGGCCATAACTGAGTGACAAAGCACAGCAAAATCTTTGACTTGAATTTGGGCAAACTTTGGGAGATGGTGAGGGACAGGCAGGCCTAGTGTGCTGCAGTCCATGGGGTCACAAAGAGTTGCACACGGATGGGCGACTGAACAACAACGAAATCTTTGACAGTTTCCCTGGTGACTCAGTAGTAAAAAATCTGCCCTACAATACAGGAGATGTGGGTTCAATCCCTGGGTTGGGAAGATCCTCTGGAGAAGGAAATGGCAACATACTCCAGTATCCCAGGGACTGAGGAACCTGGTGGGCTACAGTCCATGGAGTCAGAAGAGCTGGACATGACTTAGAGACTAAACCACCACTGTCAAAATCTTTGACATGTGTTCATCTAATATTTGTATGAATTAAGATTTTTGATATTTTGAAAGGACATCAAATTCTCCCAAGGCTCTCTCCGTTAAACAAATAGGTGTTGGGTTATCTATCATTTTCACAACTAGAGATTTTTTCTTAACGTTGGTGATATTGGTCAAGATGCTGAAAGTGAAAAGTGTTACTTCCTCAGCTGTGTCCAACTCTTTGCGACACCATGGACTGTAGCCTGCCAGGCTCCTCTGTCCATGGAATTCTCCAAGCAAGAATACTGGAGTAGGTTGCCATTTCCCTCTTCAGGAGATCTTCACAACCCAGAGATCAAACCTGGGTCTTCTGCATTACAGGCGGGTTGTTTACCATTTGAGCTACTGCTTAATCCTCTCTCAATTTCTACTGAACAAATAGCAATAACATTATTTTTTCTTCTAGTTGTCTTTATACTGCTTGAGATTTTTAAAGAATTCAATTTCTTTATTATCAATAAGTCATAAAAAGGGCTTCCCTGGTGGCTCAGTGGTAAAGAATCCTCCTAATGCAGAAGCCATGGATTTGACACCTAGGTCTGGAAGATCCCCTACAGAAGGAACATCCTGGAATGCAAAGTCAAGTTGGCCCTAGAAAGCATCACTACAAACAAAGCTGTTGGAGGTGATGAAATTCCAGTTGAGCTATTTCAAATCCTAAAAGCTGATGATGTGAAAGTGTTGCACTCAATATGCCAGCTAATTCGGAAAACTCAGCAGTGGCCCCAAGACTCGAAAAGTCAGTTTTCATTTCAATCCCAAAGAAGGGCAATGCCAAAGAATGATCAAACCACTGCACAACTGCACTCATCTCACATGCTAGCAAAATAATGCTCAAAATTCTCCAGGCCAGCTTCAAGTATATGAATCATGAACTTCTAGATGTTCAAGCTGGATTTAGAAAAGCCAGAGGAACCAGAGATCAAATTGCCAACATCCGTTGGATCATAGAAAAAGCAAGAGAATTCCAGAAAAACATCTACTTCAGATTTATTGATTACGCCAAAGCCTTTGAATGTGTAGATCACAACGAACTGTGGAAAATTATTCAAGGGATGGGAATACCAGACCACCTTTCCTTCCTCCTGAGAAATCTGTATGCAGGTCAAGAAGCAACAGTTAGAATAGGACATGGAACAACAGACTGGTTCCAAAATGGGAAAGGAGTATGTTAAGACTGTATATTGTCACTCTGCTTATTTAACTTATATGCAGAGTCCATCATTTGAAATGCTGGGCTGGATGAAGCACAAGCTGGAATCAAGTTTTCTGGGAGAAATATCAATAACCTCAGATACGCAGATGACACCACTCCAATGGCAAAAAGTGAAGAGGAACTAAAGAGCATCTTTGTTAAAATAATTAATTAATTTATATTAATTGGAGGCTAATTACTTTACAATATTGTCATTTTTGCCATACATTGACAAGAATCAGTCATGGGTGTACATGTGTCCCCCATCCTGAACCCCACTCCCACCTCCCTCCCCATCCCATCCTTCAGGGTTGTCCCAGTACACTGTCTTTGACTGTCCTGTTTCATGCATCAAACTTGGACTGGTGATCTAGTTCACATATGATAATATCAATGTTTTAATGCTATTCTCTCCTCTTGATGAAAGTGAAAGAGGAGAGTGAAAAAGCTGGCTTAAAATTCAACATTCAAAAAATGAAGACTATGGCATCCAATCCCATCACTCCATGGCAAATAGATGGAGAAACAATGGAAACAGTGACAGACTTTTTATTTTTGGGGGCTCCAAAATCACTGAAGATGGTGACTGCAGCCATGAAATTAAAAGATGCTTGCTCCTTGGAAGTAAAGCTATAACCAACCAGCCTAGACAGCATATTAAAAAGCAGAGACACTACTTTGCTGACAAAGGTCTGTCTAGTCAAAGCTATGGTTTTTCCAGTAGTTATGGATGGATGTGAGAGTTGGATCATAAAGAAGGTTGAGTGCTGAAGAATTGATGCTTTTGAACTGTGGTGTTGGAGAAGACTCTTGAGAGTCCCTTGGACTGCAAGGAGATCAAACCAGTCAATCCTAAAGGAAATCAGTCCTGAATATTCTTTGGAAAGAAGGACTGATGCTGAAGCTGAAACTCCAATACTTTGGCCACCTGATGCAAAGAACTGACTCATTGGAAAAGACCCTGATGCTGGAAAAGATTGAAGGCAAGAGGAGAAGAGGACAACAGAGGACGAGATGGTTGGACGGCATCACTGACTTGACGGACATGAGTTTGAGCAAGCTCTGGGAGTTGGTGATGGACAGGGAAGCCTGATGTGATGCTTCATGGGTCTCAAAGAGTTGGACATGACTGAGCAACTGAACTGAACGGAAGGGAATGTAGTTTCACAAAATCCCATTAAGGATTATATGAACAAACATGAAAGACTACAGCTGTATGCTATTTTACATAAGGATATTTTATGATTTATCTTTTTACCTTTTGAAGGATGTTCAGATTCTTTGCAGCTTTTCACTCTGAGGAACTATGCTACCAGGAATATCCATAGCGTGTTCACATCTCACGAGTCAGGAATTTCTCTAGGTTTCACTGTAGATATGTGGAACTGACAGGTGAATAAACAGATGCTTTGGGGTTTTGCTTTCTGCTTAGAATTTTTTTTTTTGAAGTATAATTAATTTACAATGTTGTGTTAGTTTCAGGTGTACAACAAAGTGGAAAAGAATATATATCCTTAGGTTATTACTAGATTTCAAGTTATAGTTCCCTGTGCTAAACTGTAGGTCCTTTTTGTCTATTTTATATATGGTAGTTTGTATCTGCTAATCCCAGTTTCCCCAACTATCTCCTTTGGTGACCATAATTTGTTTTCTATGTCTATGAGTCTACTTCTGTTTTGCATATTTCATTTGTATCATTTTTAAAAATTCAACATATGACTGATACACGATGTTTGTGTCTGACTTAACTTCACTTAGTGTGATGATCTCTAGGTCCACCCGTGTTGCTGCAAATGGCATTCTTTTACATGGACGAGTATTATTCTATTGTATTGTTGTTTAGTCACTAAGTCTTGTCCAGCTCTTCTGTGACTGCATAGACTGTGGCCCGCCAGGCTCCTATGTCCATGGGATTTTCCAGACAAGAATACTGGAGTGGGTTGCCATTTCCTTTTCCAGGGGATCTTCCCAACCCAGGGATTGAATCCATGTCTCCTGCACTGCAGGTGAATTTATTGCCAGTGAGCCATCAGGGAAGCCCTTTCCATTGTATATGTAGTGTACATTGTATATGTATATTGTACATATATATATGTGTGCATGCATGTGTGCTAAGTCGCTTCAGTTGTGTCTGATTCTTTGCAGCCTTATGGACTGTAGCTCACCAGCCTTCTCTGTCCGTAGGATTCTCCAGGCAAGAATATTGGAGTGGGTTGGTATGTCCTCCTCTAGGGAATCTTCCCGACCCAGGGATTGAACCCAAGTCTCTTACGTCTCCTACATTGGCAGACAGGTTCTTTACCACTAGTGCCACCTGGGAAACCCATATATTGTATGTTTCTATGTATATGTATATTGTATATCTTCTTTATCCACTTATCTGTCCATGAACACTTAGATTGCTTTCATGTCTTGGCTATTGTCTTAGGAAATAGTGCTGCTATGAACATTGGGGTGCTTGTATCGTTTCAAATTACATTTTTCTCCAGATACGTGCTCAGGAGTAGGATTGGAAGATCATATGTCAGCTCTACTTTTAGTTTTTTGAGAAATTCACATACTGCTCTCCATAAATGCTGCATCAATTTACATTCCCACCAACAGTTCCTTTTTCTCCACACCCTCTCCAGCATTTATTATTTGTAGACATTTTCATGGTGGCTGGAATGAGCATTTTAACTTTACTAGATGTTTTTGACTTGGTCCCTGAAGTGGCTGCCCCATTTACAAAACCACTGTAGTGTCTCCAGGCCTCTGATTCCCCACGCTTTCCTCTGGCCCTCCACTGATGACCAGCCACTGGGTGGGGCAATTCCATAAGAGGGACATGTCCGTCTTAGAGTCACTGCTGAGCGAAGGGATGCAGTCCCGGATGATCCATGGGTACCAATTTGTGGTGAGTTCCCTCTATTCTCCCCTCTCCCTTCCCGAGAGTCCCCCTGGGGTTGGGGGTAGGGCAGATGAACACAAGTTATTTGGAAGCCACCTCTTCCTTGTGTTCTGGAAAAACCTAAATTCCTTGCGGAGAGAGAGGTGGCTGCCCCTGGTTGGAAGGAGTCCCTGAGACTGGTAAGTGGATGGAGAACAACTCCATGAAGAGAGTGGCCCTGTGTCTACTCCTGGGGGCAGCTTGGGTACCAGGACACCTGTCTGGGCCACAACACTCATGTCCAGGAATGACAGTGGGCTAGATGAGTGTCCTAAGTTACCAGGTGTGGCCCTCGGACGGGAGGGACTGCTGCTGATGTTTCATCTGGCTAGGGCACTGGGCTGGGATGGGGAGAGGTGCAGGAGCTCCAAGAATGAACCACATTGACCTTCCCACTTGCTGACAGGATAGAGGCTCACAGGTGATCTTCACTGGTAAGGACTAGGGAAATAGACATTTCCATGCATCTGAATGTGTGGGTAAATGTCACATCGTAAACCAGCCATCTCGATGCATTGTAAAATGTGTGCCCTAAAGAGGAGTGACCTGGCACCATATCCACTCAGCCAGGTCAGGGAGGACTGAAAGAGGAAGTATTGGAAGTATTCCCAGGAGGAAGGACTGAAGGATGAAGTGTTCCCAGAAGGATGAAGAGGACCCTTCACTTAGAACAGGACGTCAAGTTAAGGGCTTCACCTTTGTAGTAATAAATGGGGAGACATAGAAGGACTGTTTTCCTTCTTTGAAGGGATGTGACATGAATAAATAGACTTGCGTTCTTGAAAGATGATCCTGGCTGTGGTGTAGACAACAGATCGGAAGGCAGGCGGTTTGGCAATGAGGCAGGTGACTGACGAAGGTAGCCTGGGCCAGGGTGATGGGCATGGGGCGGGTGCTGGGGAGACCGGGAGCAAAACACCTGCAGTCTGATGCTGCCCCAGTGGGGAGGTGGTGTTGGTTATTCTCAGGAAGGACTCAGAAGGAGCAGGTGTGTGTAGGAAGCTGAGAGTTCTGTTGGGGCATGTCTGATTCCAGAGCCTTTGACTGTGGGGATCTAGTAGGAGTTGGGGGGACCCAGCCTGCAGCTCTTGAGTGGGACCAGGCTCTGACTACACAATTGAGGGGTCATCAGGCTATGTGGATAATAAATAAAGCCCCTGGGCTGATGACATCACCCAGGGAAAGCCAGAAGGAAAGGGGACCTTGGACCAGACATGACTGTTCATGTGGTTTTAGACTGTATCGGGAGCTTCTGGTGGCCGAGTGGTTAGGATTCCAAGCTTTCACTGCTGTGGCCTGGTTCAGTCTCTGGTCAGGGAGCTGAGATTCCACAAGTCATGAGGTGTGGCTACATAATAACAACAGTAATAATAAAGCTCTATGTTTGAACTGGCTGCTTCCACCTTTAAAAATTGTTTTTATGAAAGTCTAGTTGACTTACAATGTTGTGTTAGTTTCAGGTGTACGGCAAAGTAACTCAGTTTTATGTATATATACATATATATGGGCTTCCCTTGCGGCTCAGCTGGTAAAGAATCTGCCTGCGATGCAGAAGACCTGGGTTCAATCCCTGGGTTGGGAAGATCTCCTGGAGAAGAGAAAGGCTCTTTCTCTTTCCAGAATACTCCAGTGTTCTGGGGGTCTCAAAGAGTCGGACAAAACTGAGCGACTTCATACATATATACATATATATGCATATATATATTCTTTTTGAGATTCTTTTCCTTTAGAGATTACTACAAAGTATTGAATATAATTCTCTGTACTATATAGTAGGTCCTTGTTGAGTATTTATTTTATTTTCAATTGAAGTATAGTTGATTTATAATGTTGTGTCAGTTTCAGGCATACAGAAAAGTGACTTAGTTCTTTATATATTTATTATATACACATATTTTTTTCAGATTCTTTTTCCTCATAGATTATTAAAAAATATTACATATAGTTCTATGTTCTGTACAGTATGTCTTTAATGGTTATTTATTTTAATTTTTTATTGATATATAGGTAATTTACGATGTTGTTACCTCTGCCCTTTGATTGCCATTCCAAACACTGTATTTATAGTCATTTTCCCCAGCCTTATAGTACAGAGCATTTCATATAAAAATAACCACCACAAAAGCTAGTCCGTTTTTCTATGATCATAAGCATCATCCAAAGTCCGAGAAAAACCGAGTCACAAGCTGAAAATGCCATTGGCATGATGGTTACGAATTTCTAGTTACACGTTGCTTCAATCATGAGACTCTTAGCTCATGGTTAACTTAAAAAGGTCCTCATTAAATGGGGATGGGAAAATACATCTATTATTTATTTTTAAGCAAACAGTCTTTGATAATGTAGTGAGGCAGCTTTACGACATGCTCTGACACGATCTTTCTACATCTGGACTCAAGGAGGTCTGGCTTTGAAGAAATGAGATCTACTGTTTTTACAAAGACACCAGAACTTAACGTATTCCAAGAGTGTTTCCTCTTCAAAGTGCGAGGATTAGTCAAATGATCACGCCCTTTGGAATGACGTCATTGAAACGCCTTTTGGAGGCAAGAGGCTCTCCTGATATCTGCTACAGAGATTCCTGCAACCCTTTTGAGGGGACAAGGGGACTTGAATTTTGGAATCGGCCAAGTCACCTGATGTCAAGTTTGATGAGTAAAAGCAAAGACTGAGCCAAGTCACAACAGTTCAGCAAACCCGTGGTGTTCACACCCCACCTGAACCTTTTCCTCTCCAATTTTCACCTGCTCATGAAGAGCATCACTACCCACCAGCCTGAAAACTAATTTCACTAAAGCATTTATCTAAAATTCAGTCATACGTGTGTTTCCTCTCCTTTCTGCCTGCCCAAACCTGATCCACTCCTGGTCTACTTATTTACTCCAGAACCCAGCACCACCATCCTCTCACTGCCCCATGTTAAGCCATGGGTCACCAACCTCCTGATGAGGTTGTGGGCTCCAGCCCCCTCCATCCCTTCTCACCAGGTACGTTCTGCTGTTCTCTGGCTGACCACCCTTCATAAGTCCCATCACCATCACAAGCGTACAGACAAATTCCCCGGTGGAACTTGTTCCTGGCAGAGCTGCACCTCCTAAGCTTTGTCTTGCTTCCTTGCATTTGCTGAGGTTTCTGCCTCCTTAGAGACACTGCAAATGCTGTATCTGCAGCCCTGGGACCCTCTGCCTTCATCCACTGTGTGCCTAGCTCCTTTGCACTGGTATTGGTTTCATAGGGCTGCTGAAACAAATGACTGAAAACTGAGTGACTTAAAACAGCAATCTCGTCTCTCAGAGTTCTGGAAGTAAGAAGTCCAAAATCAGAATGTTGGCAGAGTTACATTCCTTTAGAAACCTAAAGAGGAGCTTCCTTCCTTGCCTGGTGCAACTTCTCGTGTCACCTGCAGTCCTTGGCTTGTAGCTGCATCACTCTGGCCTCTGCCTCCATCTTCATTTTTTTTTAAATTTTATTTACTTATTTTTGACTGTGCTGGGTCTTTGTGGCTGCACACGTGCTTTCTCTAGTGCATGGGCTTCTCATGTTGCAGAGCACTGGCCCTAGAGTGCACAGGCTTGATAATTGTGGCAGGCAGGCTTAGTTGCCCTGTAGCATGTGGAATCTTCCTCGACCAGGGGTGAAACCAGTGTCCCCTGCATTGGCAGGTGGATTCTTAAGCACTGGACCATCAAGGAAGTCCTCTGCCTCCATCTTCTCATGGCATTTTCCTCTGCGATTGTCCCTTTTCCTAAGGATACGTCATAATGAGTGAAGGCCCATTCTACTCCAGCTTGTGTGTTCAGTTGCATCTGACTCTTTGCAACCCCAGAGACTGTAGCCTGCCAGGCCCTTCTGTCTGTGGAATTTTCCAGGCAAGAGTACTGGAGTGGATTGCCATTTCCTTCTCCAGGGGATCTTCCTAACCCAGGGATTGAAGTGGCATCTCTTGTGTCTCCTTCATTGGCAGGCGGATTCTTTACCGCTGCACCACCTGGGAAACCCAACTAGCCACTGGACCACCAGGGAAGTCCTACTCCAGTATGACCTCATTTTAACTGTTTCTATCACAACCTTATTTCCAAACAAGGTGACTTTCACAGGTACTAGGCGTTGGGCCTTTGACAGATCTTGAGGGGTGGGCAGGTACAATTCAACCTCTAGTAGCAGCTTTCAGATCTCAGACTAGACCTCTTTCGTCCAAGAGACTGAGCTCTGCAGGGTGAGCTGTGCATCTTTAGCTCAGCCTTTAGCCAGCTTCCGTGGCAGTCTTCTCAACTTAGATGAACATATTCGTTCAGTTGTCTTATCTTTGTGTTCACCTTTCACTTGAATGTAAGTTAAGCTCCTTGAGCACTGGGTCCATACAGCTGCTCATTCTCCAGAGCCTGGAAAGGTATATGCACAACATTGATGCACCATGCGTTTTTACTCATGTATTTCAAAATATATACACTATTGATATTATGTATAAGATAATTGGGCTTTCCCAGTGCTTCAGGGGTAAAGAATCTGCCTGCAGTGCAAGAGCTGCAGGAGATTCGGGTTCAGTCCCTTGACTGGGAAGATCCCCTAGAGGAAGACACAGCAACCCACTCCAGTGTTCTTGCCGGGAGAATCCCATGGACAGAAGAGGCTGACAGGCCACAGTCCATAGGGCTGCAGAGAGTCGGACATGACTAATGAGAACCTACTGTATAGTTCAGTGCTCTGTGGTAACCTGAATGAGAAGGAAATCCAAAAAAGAGTTTATATACATAGAGCCGATTCACTTTGCTCTACAGTAGAAACTAACACTACACTGTAAAGCAATTATATTCTAATAAAAATTAATTTAAAAATATGAGTTGCAGGCTAGAGAAAGTAGCAATCTGAAGATTGGAGAACATATCATCACAAGACCGTAACTTACATCTAGCTCACGCTTCATTATTTTGTCTTCACAGCCTTTATCTCACATCCTCTGCCCAACAACTCAGCACAATAAGCCAAGCAAGTCTATATATCTCCCCATTTTATATAGAAATCAAGCTCATAACAAAAGGAGATGCTGTTGTTGAGACAGGAGCACAGATTTGTAGAGCCGAAAGGAATCTCATAAGATGGGTCTGTTCTCCCTGTTTTACAAAGGAGAAAACAGGAGTTGGAGAACTGAAGCCATTCACTTATAATATCTTATCTGCTTGCTAGTAGAGCTGTAATTAGATTCTTTCCATTTCTCTTTTTTTTTTCGGCTGTGCCGCTTGGCATTCGGGATCCTAGTTGTCCAACCGGGAAAGGAACCCACGCCCCCTGCACTGGAAGTGCAGAGTCTTAACCGCTGGGCCACTAGGGAAGTCCCCCCGAACTCTACAACTTCTCATCAGATTCCAAGAGAGTAATTCCAAACATGTCTGGGGAATGGCAGACCCATCCCAGTAAATGTGTATCCTCCCCAAATGATGACGTGGTTGGATGACACTTTTGGAATACGTGAAGCCAGACTGCCTGGGTGGGAAGCTCGACTCCACCCCTTCCAGGCTTGGTGAACTTAAGGGACCTCATAAATCAATTCACACCAAGACATCTGTGATTCATGTGATATCTACCCAGGTTGAACCTACTTTTGAAAAGAAATCGTTAGCCCCAGGCAAAAATCTCTGCTCCTGGTGCCTCATGTAATATCTGACACAGATATTCCTAATAAACAGGGAATGGATGAACAGGACTGGAACTCAGGCACAATTGAACTAGGATATGGGGGAGGTTCTGGAGCAAGAGGGAGCCACCCAGAATTCCTCAGTTCATTCACGGTTGTGATGCATCACCTATGCCACACGTGCGTAGGATTGTGTAATCCTGAAAACTCGTTTCAGGAAGGACAAGCACAAGCTAATGAATCAGTGAAACTTGGCATCATAACACAAGTGATAATTACAGGATAATAAACTCCATTATATCAGTTTTAAGGGAGTTACAACAGACTATTCTATTGAACATATTGGCTAATAGATCCCTGTGGCCAAAAACCCATAAAACACATAAGGCAGGATTTTATGAAAACATGTCCATATTTTTGTGTACAACCTGGGACATCATATACACTTTTAACTATTTTTGTAAAAATTTTTATTTATTTGACTGTGCCAGGTCTTAGCTGCACTTTTTTTTTTTTTTTAGTTGTGGCATGTTAATTCTTAGTGTTGGCATACGGGATCTAGTTCCCCAACCAAAGATAGAACCCAGGACCCCTGCATGGGAGCATGGAGTCTTAGCCACTGGCCCACCAGGGAAGTCCACATTTTAAATTATTGTGTGTCAAGAAAATAGCTTGAAGGAGAACCATTAAAATAATCACAAGGAGGGGAAATTGTTGTTGGGGTTAGAATAAAATAGTTTTTTTTTTTTCCACCTACTAAGAGGATAGATCAAGGGAAACTAGAAAATAATTTCTGAAGGATTTTCTGTCCATTCGACAAATATTTATCAAATGCCTACTTGGTCTGGGCACATCTAGGACTCAAAATGCACAAGATAGACCAAGCTCTGTCCTCAGGCAGTCATTAAATAACATGAGCTTGTTTACCAAATTTTGGGAAATTAGTTGGAAGGATTATCTCATGAAGCTTGGCAGGGGTACATTTAGAACAAACAAAAGAATCTGCCCACAATGCCCAAGACCAGAGAGATGCCCAAAGGACAGTTAGCAATTTTATGTAACAAAGAAATGTTGATATGCTTGATACCCTTTAGGTTTTTTTGTTGTTCAATCTGTAAGCCATATCTGACTCCTTGCAACCCCATGGACCACAGCATGCCAGGCTTCCCTGTCCTTCATTATTTCCCAGAGTTTGCTTAAATTCATGTCCATCCATTGTGTTGGTGATACTATCCAACCATCTGATTCTCTCTCACTCCCTTCTCCTCCTGCCCTCAATCTTTCCCAGCACCAGGGTTTTTTCCAATAAGATGGCTCTTTGCATCAGGTGGTCAAAGCATTGGAACTTTAGCTTCAGCATCAGTCCTTCCAGTGACTATTCAGGGTTGATTTCCTTAAGGATTGATTGATTTGATCTCCTTGCTGTCCAAGGGACTCTTAAGAGTCTTGAAAGCATCAATCCTTCTGCCCTCAAGCTTCTTTATGGTCCAACTCTCACATCCATACATGACTACTAGAAAAACCATATCTCTGATTACATGGAACTTTGTCAGCTAAGTGATGTCTCTGCTTTTTACTATGTTTTCTAGGTTTGTTATAGCTTTTCTTCCAAAATATCCTTTATAGGTATGTGTTAGTTGCTCAGCCATGTCCGACTCTTTGCACCTCATGGACTGTAGCCTGCCAGGCTTCTCTGTCCATGGAATTCCCCAGGTGAGAATCCTGGCATGGGGAGCCATTCCCTTCTCCAGGGGATCTTCCCGACCCAGGTCTCCTGTATTGCAGGCAGATTCTCCACAGTCTGAGATACCAGGGAAGCCCTATCCTTTACATACCTAGTATCAAAACTCCACAGGCAATTCAGAAAGAGATATAAATGGCCTGTTGAATTTAATGCAAATTAAAATACAACAATCTGGAATTGCCAATAAACCTTCAGAGTTAGTAGGTCAGCAGGTGGAAGAGACTAATAGACTCAAAATTGATTATGATAAATTTACACCAGGTGTCTACTGATCCATTAGTGAGAACCAGAATCTTGGAGGATATGGAAACTAACACTTGAAACATAACTTGTTGTTAGAGTTTCCCTGCATATGAGTTTATTTAGTTTAAGCCGGAAGATTCATGAAGCCATTCCTTGAGACCACCAAGAGGAGACAGAGAAATGCTGAATTGACTTGTTGGCATCCGGACCAGCTGAACTTTCTTATGTAACAATGGCCTCCGCTGGTTTGTATGAGAACTTGTGAAATGAAAGCTCAGAGTGGCCAAAACAAATATGTAGCCAGATTCAAGCTGACTTGGCCAATGTTTCTTTAACATTTTCGTCTTATGAACATAGAAAACTAATAAAATACAAGGCTGTGCATTTACCACAAATCATGACCAGGAACTGTTGCTTACCCATCTCTCTGTTACATCATCTTCACTATCAAAAGCTTGAACATTCCATAAAGTCCATGGAAAGCATTCAAAACCGTAATGAAAACAAGCAAATCAGGAATGGGGAAATGCATGCTTTCTGTTCTCTGCTGGGTGTAGCCAACAGTTTTCTCTTTCATAAGTGTTGTTTGATCTTTCTAGCAAACACCTAGAACCCTCTCCTCTCCAGAAATCAGGTATTGGTAGACCAGGAGGTGTGTTTGTTTAGCACTCTATGCCTTTATTCCCAGAAGAGAAATGGGACAGAACACTCTGTCCAATAAACAATTGCCCAAGGTCTTGGGCAAAAGAAATTGGGACAGGAAGCAGACAGACTTACTTGTTGCCCCAGGTAACTGCTTGATAAGGCAAACACGCATGTACAGTGAGTTCCTGTCCTCCTGTGATAAATATTTATGTGCTCAGCCCTGTGTTTGAAAGCACTAAACCATTTCTCAGTCAGAACACTGACCTTTGGATGCAAAACATAGGACTAATTTCGCAGGTGATGTAATTAATTTTTGTGGCTCCAAGCTGCACTGGGAACAAGAGGAACAGTTGTTTTCGTGAGTGCTTAAAAAGCGATTCATCAGGTCTGAGCGGCTTTCAGGTTACATTGTCAGTTTATAACCTGAGACTTTTCCTTTTTTTAAGTCAGGGATGCATTTTTTAAATTGAAGTATAGTTGATTTACAAGTTTGTGTTAATTTCTGCTGTACGGCAAAGTGATTTACTTATATATACACTCTTTTTATATTCTTTTCCATTATGGTTTATCACAGGATATTGGATATAGTTCCCTGTGTTTTACTGTAGGACCTTGGTGTTTATCAATTCTATATGTAATAGTTTTCACCTGCTAATCCCAAGCTCCCAGTCTATTGCTCCCCCACAATCTGGGACTTTTTTTAATCGCTACTGGAATTCAACAATTTTTGAGAGACAATGGGAATATTATAAGCAAACTCACATTCTCTTGATGAAAGAAGAACTGATGAATGAATAATCAGTTCTTCTGATTATTCTGGGTTAATGCACAAGATTTGTATTGGGTTGGTCAGAAAGTTCATTTGGGTTTTTCCATAAGATCTTGCCAAAAAAATCCAAATGAAATTTCTGGCCAACTCAATATTTTTTCTTGGAGATAATGAGGGTTTTATTTTTAGGATACTGGTTTACCACGGCCCCAAATTTCTGTGACCAACATATATTTCACTTTAACTTTCTTAAAATGTACAGGCAAACTATTCTCCCATGGTCAGCTAAGTTAATCCCACCCCAAACAAAAGTAAAAGGCAAACAAGTAAAAATATTTATCACAAACACCACCATCATCTTTCCAGGTGATACAAGCTGGAGACTCCAGTTCCTCCTCATCACTTCTGCCTCTCTGATTCCCAGTGTTCAATGGATCTAAAGATCTTATTGTTTTCCCCCTGGAAATATATCAAATCCACAGACTGCCCTTTCTCTGCCTCCTCCAACTTGCTATTTGCTCAGGCGCCTCCAAGCACTAACTCACCAAAACAAAACTCTAGGTCCTCCCTTCCAGTGGGACCCTTGCAGAGTTCCATTTCTCACTAAAAGGCATTCTCTCTGGATCTACCCCCAGGACCTGAGTCTACATCCTGGGCTTCCCCCCACCGCCCTCCCTGACTCTCCCTTCGCTGGGTCTTGTGAATTCACCTTCTTGAACACCTTGGAGTCATCCACTCATGTCATTCTGTGTTCGCTGCTTTTTCTTAGTGTGAAAGTTGCTCAGTCATGTCCGACTCTTTGTGACCCTATGGACTGTACAGTCCATGAAATTCTCCAAGCCAGAATACTGGAATGGGCAGCTTTTCCCTTCTCCAGGAGATCTTCCCAACCCAGGGATCGAACCCAGGTCTCTTGCATTGCAGGCAGATTCTTCATCAGCTGAGCCATAAGGGAAAGCCCATTTTTCTTAGGACACACTCATCTCCCACCTGGGCAACTGAATGGCCTCGCAGGACCTCTGGGATTGCTGCCCTGGCTTCATTATTCCCAACCTAGCCAGACAGCTTTCCCAGACACAAACCTGATGGAAAATCATATGTGACTTCCCTTTGTCCTGAACATGAAGAAGATCCCATTTTCACCCTGGCAGGAGGAGGGGCTTGCACCAGCATCCCTCCTTCTGCCCCATGGTGTCTGCCCAGAGCTCCAGCCACACTGGCTCTACAACAACTGCCGCCCAGTCGACTCTCCACTTTCCCCCCTCTTCATCCACCTCTAAGAACTTATCAGTATCTGAGATTGGCTTATTGATTAGCCAGCACATCAAAGGTGCTCAGTGAATATTTGTGGAATAAATGAATGGCTGAATGGATGAACCTATTAAGGAAAGCACCAGGGTGATGGAAGGTGAATTCATCCAAGAAAATGGCAGAGTGGAGAGGGGAGAAGAAAACAAGATGTGGAGAAAGAAATGGCAACCCACCCCAGTAATCTTGCCTGGGAAATCCCATGGACAGGGAAGCCTGGTGGGCTACAGTCCGTGGGGTCTCAAAGGTTCAGACGTGACTGAGCACAACCATCTTTAGGAACAGTGTAGGCCGTACAAAACACATCAGTGGCTCCCCGTTTGCAGCCTCTGGTTTAATATCTTTCTTTCCCTTTGGCTCTACTCCACAGGGGCACATGCCTGTGGGTCTGCTCTGCTCACCAGTGTCTGGATTCAACAAAGGGAAAACTAAAAATAGAAGATGGACCCACCCTCCCAGTAGAGCAGCAGGTTCAGAAAGAATACACTGGCAAGGAGATGGATGGCATTCCGTCACTCCCCGCCTCTTTTTGGATTGCCTGCTGGAAAAGTTACCACTTCCCTTTAAGCCCTACTCCCAGCTGACCCCCGCAAGCCTCCTTGTTCTCTGCCCTGAAGTCATCACAATGGCCAGACGGGTCCTAGCCAGGGCGGGGCCCTCTGTGACATCACCAAGGGCCCCGCCCTGCCTGGTCCTCAGTCTCCAGATGCCAGGGCAGACCAGCGCCCCAGGAGCCACTTCTCCGCTCACCATGCGGTCTGTGATGTGGTTCTTTTTCTGGTCTATGTGTGTGTCCTCTTTCTGTGCTTTTGTGTTCTTCTGTCTGAGAGATGACACCATAGAGCTCCCCGGGATGGTGCCCTGCGGAAGGCACTTTCGAATTCAGCAGAATCTACCAGAGCATGACCGAGGCTGGCTTGGCAGCAAGTTGCACTGGTTTTTTCTCCTCGTTGTGCTGTTTGTGATACAGAAGTTCCCAGGAGACAGTGACGAGAGTACTGTGCAGACTCCTCCTGCCCTTCGGGGTGGTTCACTTGGCTCTTCGGGAAAGAAAGAAAAAAAGGCTTCCCCCAACAAAGACTATATGTTCGATACCTTAATCCAGCTCGAGATGGACCTTGTGAAATTTGTGTCCAGGGTGCAGAATCTGAAACTCGCCATGGCAACCGGCAGTAACCTCAGTCTTCCCAGTTTCGAGGTACCTGCTGACATACACAATAACATTACAATACATGAGTTATGCGGTGACGAAGACTTCAATGAAGACTCCGAGTGAATATGTGTGTCAAAGTAGAAGCGGAAAAGTTGACTGTGGAAAAAGTGTATCCAAACCAATAAAACTATTCTGAAGCAAAAGCAAAACCACAAGATGGAAGCCTACGCCTCAGGTGGTTGTCGCTATATCTATATTCTGGGGCTTTCCTAGTGGCTCAGCTGGTAAGGAATCTGTCTGCAATGCAGGAGACCTGGGTTTGATCCTTGGGTTGGGAAAATCCACTGGAGAAGGGAACAGCTACCTACTCCAGTGTCTGGCCTGGGGAATTAGTCCATGGTGCTGCAAAGAGTTGGACACGACTAAGTGATTTTCACTTTACTTAAGAAAGGGGAAATCGCTTCTGACCAATTGTCAGATGCCTGGATCTCTAGTCTCCAAGCCTGATTCCCACTTCCCTTCACATTTCAGTTCAAACCACCTTCTTTCATGTCCTTGTACATAACCAGCTTCTTTGGCCTCAGGGCCTTTGCACCTGCTAAATATCTTTGCCAGGAATGCTCTCCAACTCCACATACCATCTTTAGTTCCTTTTTTAAAAAAAATATTTAAATTTTGGCTGTGCTGGATCTTCATTGCTGTGCAAGGACTTTCTCGATTTGCAGTGAGTGAGGTTCTCTAGCTCCTGGCAGTGCTTGGGCTTCTCATTGCAGTGGCTTCTCTTGTGGACCACAGGCTCTAGGCGTTTGGGCTTCAGTAGTTGCTGCTTGCAGGCTCTAGAGCACTGGCTCAGTAGTTGTGGCACACAGGCCTAGTTGCTCCACAGCATGTGGGATCTTCTTGGACCAGGGAACAAACCCGTGTTTCCTGCATTGGGGGGAGGATTCTTAACCACTGGACCACCAGGAAAGCCCTAGCTATTTCCTATTCATCTTCTAAATCATAGTTACAGTGTCACTTCCTGAGAAAAGACTTCCCTGAACCCTAGATTAGATTTGATCCTCTTTATCACACTCTGGTCCTTACTTTTGTATTACTTATCCCAACTCGTTATTATGTATTTGGGTAATTCTTCCACACTATCTACCTTCCTGCCCCATGATTGCAGGGATTCTGATCTTGTTTCCAACCTCTACTTGTAGCCCAACATCCAACTCAGGGCCTCATCTAAAAAGGTGCCCAATGAGTATTTGATGATTTTATGTAACAAAAGTGTTGCTACTTGTAACATCCTCTATTTACATGACAGTAAAACTCTAATAGAAAAAGTGGGCAAAGGATAGCAGGCAATTCGATAAGGGGAGGTACAAGTAGCCAGTTTTATTTGTAATAAGAGAAATGCATATTAAAATACAGCAAAATTCAGAACTTCCATGATGGTCCAGTGGCTAAGACTCTGTGTTCCCAATGCAGTGGGCTCAGGTTCCATTCCTAGTCAGGGTACTAGATCCCACATGCTGCATCTAAGACTTGGTGAAGCCAAATAAACAACAACAACAAAATACAGCAAAATACCATTTCAATATGCCCATTTGACAAGCTTTTAAAAAAGTAATAGTAACATCTACAGATTCAATGCAATCTCTATCAAAATCTTTAACAATGCTGTTTGCAAAACAAAATTCATCCTAAAATTCATACGTAATCTCAAAGGACTCAGAAGAGCCCAAAAAAATCTTGAAAAAGAACAGATTTGGAGGCCTCACACTTCCTGATTGTAAAACTTCCTATAAAGCTACAGGAATCAAAACAGTATGGTACCATCAAAAGACAAGGACTTCCCAGGTGGCACTAGTGGTAAAGAACTTGCCTGCCAATGGACCCCCTGGAGGAGGGCATGGCAACCCACTCCAGCATTCTTGCCTGGAGAATCCCATGGAGAGAGGACCCTGGTGGGCTACAGTCTGTGAGGCTGCAAGAGTCGGACATGACTAAACAACTGAGCATGCACTATATCTTTTTGATGTTTTGAAACACAGTTTACAGCCTAGACCTATTCTGAGAGTTCTGACAGAGCTTTCCTAAGTGGGGCTGTTTGGATGACAAGAGAAAAAAATATGTTTACTAATAGCCTTAGGCTGTTACTGAAGCAAATTTAAAATCCTACTGCCATGGAATTTGCAAGAGTGAACATAAGATTTAGTGTTTTTTAGTCTAGACTCTTTGGAAGTATCTGAAAGTCTGTGCATAATCATTAACTTTTATTATGGATGTATCAGGCTTTATTGCAGAAATAATGTAATCATTTGCTAGCTCTCCACTAGCTCTCACTCCTAGAGGCAGGAAGGTATGTGGCGAGCACTTGTGTTTCAGAGAGCTTTTCCTCCAGCATTTTCCAGTCTTTTACACCCAGGGAAAGGTCATAAAATTGATATCCTGCACCAAATCATTTTTACAGTTGGAAACAAACTCACTTGGTTGTGAAACAACCAAAGCTACTGTATCCTCATGTGAGGACTAGATCAAAACCACAAGAAATCTCAACACCCGATTTGCTTCCAGGGTTTTCATTTAATTTATTTTTTAGGCCTCAATGTCAGCCAGCGGAGTCAGAGTTTATTTCCTCTGCTTTTTGTGCTCAAGAGCTGCTGACATGCACTTGGGTATAACTCGAAAGACCCTCCACTTCCTGGTTCCCCTAATCCCATTGCCCCAGGGACACTGGAATCCTGTTTCTTTCCCCAATATACAAATCCATGCAATTGAAAAGGTTGCCTCAGCTAGAGCAGAAGCTTAACAACAACACCCAAAGTGAGGGTCTAATTTACTTTTTTCATACAATCAGTTGCTCAGTTCCAATTGATACAATCAAATATTTTATTGCTAATCTACTATTAAGGGAGGAAAATTATCCCTTTCCTTCTACCCTTCTGTGCTCTCACTGGGACTCTGTAACAAAAGCTTAGCAGGAGAAAAGCACACAAATTTATTAAATAAAAGTTGCATGAGATACAGGAGCCATTATAAGGAAAGGAAGACCTGAAGAAACAGTTAAGCTTCAGTGTTTTTTTATACCAAGTTTGATCAAAGAGTGGAAAATTGTGGGAAAATGTAATAGAAAAAAAGAGTTTGAGCCCAGGGTAGTGAACTGGGGGGAACTTAGCAAAGTCTATTCTTTCAGGTTCCCCTCAGTATCCCTCCATCACTGGCATCAAAAAGACTCCTTTTCTCCAGGTACAGGGAGGGGACCTCTCACATGAGGGTCTTATGACCTGCTTCATGGGAAAGTCAGAGTCCTTCTGGCACCTGTCATTTCTCAAATCTTTTCATTTAAAAATATTCAATATGCCAGGGACCTTGCTGGAGGTCCAGTGGTTAGAAATTTGCCTTCCATGGCAGGGGACATGGCTTCAATCCTTGGTTGGTTGAAGAACTAAGATCCCACATGCCTGGGAGCAACTAAGCCATGTACCGCAACCAAAGAAAACCCTTGTGTTCCACAAAGAAGACTCAGTGTAGCCAAAACAAATAAAAATAAAAATAGTCAATATGTTGAGGTGCTGTATTTTGGAGTAGTATGCCCAAACCCTGTCAGGACAATGCCATCTCTATTGCATGATCAATACTCATAAACCTGGGGGTTTGTTTTTGAGCTCTGTTCCTTTGTTGTTGTTCAGTCATTAAGTTGTGTCTGACTCTTTGTGACCCTATGGACTGCAGCATGCCAGGCTGCCCTGTCCTTCACTATCTCTCAGAGTTTGCTCAAATTCATGTTCATTGAGTAGATGATGCCATCCAACCATCTCATCCTCTGTTGCCCACTTCTCCTCCTGCCCTCGATCTTTCCCAGCATCAGGATCTTTTCCAGTGAGTTGGCTCTTCACATCAGTGACCAAAGTACTGGAGCTTCAGCTTTAGCATCAGTCCTTCCAATGAATATTCAGGGTTGATTTCCTTTAGGATTGATGAGTTTGATCTCCCTGTAGTCCAAGAGACTTTCAAGAGTCTTCTCCAGAACCACAATTCAAAAGCTTCAATTCTCTGGCACTTAGCCTTCTTTATGGTCCAACTGTCACATCCACACATGACTACTAGAAAATCAAAGCTTTGACTATATGGACCTTTGTCAGCAAAGTGATATCTCTGCTTTTTAATACCCTATCTAGCTTTGTCATAGCTTTGTCCTTTAGTTTGCTTGTTTCTTTCTGATTCAGTATGCCACATCTTAACTTCTGTGCATTTATAATAAGTCCTGTCATTTAGAAGGACAAACCCACAAAATTTCCACCTTGCCCTGTTTCTTGAAAATGGTCTTAAATAGTTTTGGCCATGTGTTCTTCCACCTATACTCCAGAATAAGCTTGTCAATTTCTCAAAAAATCCTTTTGGGGCTTTTAATTGGTGTTGCATTGGACTTACTTATTATTTTTTAAGATTTATTTATTTAATTTGGGGAGCTGTGGTGGGTCTTCATCGCTGTGCTTGGGCTTTCTCTAGTTGCAGTGAATGGGGGCTACTCTTCATTTCTGTGTGTGGGCTTATTGTGGTGGCTTCTCTTGTTGTGGAGCTTGGACTCTAGGTGTGTGGGCTTCAGAAGTTTCAGGGTATGGGCTCAGTAGTTGTGGGGCACTGAGTTAATTGCTCCAAGGCCAGTTGAACAACAACAATTCTATTTACTATTACAAATAATGCCTTAATGAACATCCTTGGACCATATGTCTTTGTGCATTTGTACAAGTACACCTGTAGGATAAATAGGAAAAGTTCTAGTTGTGAACACCATTGTCTAACCGCCAAACCCCGTTCCCTGAATCACCTTGTCCTTCACTGCAGAAGACCTAAGAGGATTGTATTTTCTTCCATCAAGACCCTCCAGGACACGTGGCTCTTCATAGCTCCTTCCCTCCTGGGCAAGACGATGAACCAGGGGGACAGAGGGCAGACAGCCAGCCTGCTGGCACTTCTCCCACGGACCCATTGGCTCTTCTTGGCCCATCTTAGCCTCCACAGACTTTGGACCTGATTATTTATCTAGACTCACAGTGCCTTCTGCCCTTTCCTTCTCCATGGCCTGCCTACTTGGGTGCCTGGTACCTGTGAGGTTCTCTCCACCTTCAAGGACACCCTGGGTCTTGAACTTGGCTCCATGGTATCTGCTAGCTCTTCCTTTTACCAAAGGATTCTCAAAGTCCTGCTCTGGGCCTCCTGCATCTGTTATATTTGCTGTCTTCTTCCTGTAATAACTGATGTCCCCCTACTCCTTGGTCTGCTTGATCCTATCCCCATACCTTCAAAGGGGGTCAAAACATGCCACCCACAATCAGGTGCTTTGGCACAGGTTTATTTGGGGCTGAAGGCAACTGAGAAAAAGTAGCCACAGGAAGGGCTCTCTGTGCTCTCACTATTTGCCTAAAAGCAAGGCATAAACTCCCCTTGCCAGGTTGTCCCCTACCCTTCTCCCATGCTAGACCAACCCTTATCACCGGAGACAGAGACAGTACTGAACTGAGTCTGCACAAACAGACCTTACTAAATGAACTTTACCTGCCACTAGCTCTACCCATATACTTGCTGTTGCTTAGTTGTGTCCAACTCTATGCGACCCCATGTACTGTGGCTCTCCAGGCTCCTATGTCCATGGGGTTCTCCTAGAAAGAATACTGGAGTAGGTTGCCACTTCCTTCTCCAGGGGATCTTTCCAGACCAGGGATTGAACCCATGTCTCCTACATTGGCAGGCAGATTCTTTACCACTGAGCCACAACGGAAGCCCCCATATATTCACCTCTCTGCAATTTACTAGCCCTAGAAGAAACTGGGGTTCCTTTGTCTTGGTACTTCTCCACTATATATTGTTGCTGTTGTTCAGTTGCCCAGCTGTGTCCGACTCTTTGTGACCCCATGGACTGCAGATGCCAGGCCTCTCTGTCCTTCACCATCTCCTGAAGTTTGCCTAAGTTCATGTCCATTGCATTGGGGATGCCATCCAGTCATCTCATCCTCTGGCGCCCTCTTCTTCTGCCCTCAATCTTTCCCAGAATCAAGGACTTTTCCAATGAGTCAGCTGCTTGCATCAGATGACCAAAATATTGGAGTTTCAACTTCAGCATCAGTCCTTCCAATGAGTATTCAGGGTTGATTTCCCATAAGATTGACTGGTTTGATCTCATTGCTGTCCAAGGGACTCTTAGGAGTCTTCTCCAGCACCACAGTTCAAAGGCATCAATTCTTCAGCTCTCCGCCTTCTTTATGGTCCAGCTCTCACAACCGTATGTGAACACTGGGAAGACCATAGCCTTGACAATACAGACCTCTGTTGGTAGGGTAATGTCTATTTTTCAACACACTGTCTAGGTTTGTCACAGCTTTCCTGTTAAGAAGCAAACGTCTTCTGATTTCATGGCTGCAGTCACCATCCGCAGTGATTTTAAAGCCCAAGATGATGAAATCTATCACTACTCCCACCTTTTCCTCCTCTATTTGCCATGCTGCCCTTTGTTAAAGTGGTATATAAGCCCCCAAGTCTAGCCATTTCTTTGGGCTTTCAATTATCTTCCCTATGAGTCTGTCTTTTGTCAATTTAATTCACACACTCTAGTCACAGAAACTAAAGGATAGAGGACAACTTTTCCCTCCCCTACATGCCCCATGCCCCACTCTCATCCACAACGCAGTGCTGACTGAGCACCCACAGAGTATGCTTAACAGTCCAATATATTCTCTACCCTACAGCCAGGGCAATCTCTGCAAGCAAAAATCAGATCATGTTACCTTCTTTTTAAAGATCCTTTTATGGTTTCTCAATGTACAAAGGGGGAAAAAAGCTCAAGTACCACCTGCTTCAGCTCCTGCTCTGTTCTGCTCTGTCTCACTTCATGGATTTGAATTTGCTGCCTTCTGCCTTCTCTGCTGGATGCCCTGATAGCTCAAATGGTAAAGAAGCCGCCTGCAATGCTGGAGACCTGGGTTCAATCCCTGGGTTGAGGAGATCCCCTGGAGAAGGGAAAGGCTACCCACTCCAGTATTCTGGCCTGGAGAATTCCATGGACTGAATAGTCCATGGGGGTCGCAAGAATCGGACACAACTTTCACTTTCACTTTCTGCTGGGTACATCCTCCCCCATCTCTCTGCAAGCTCAGCTTCATCCCCAGCATCTCACCACCCTATTAAAAGTAGGTGTTATTTTTTATCAGGACACCTCCCTTCTTTCTTTATCATGAATGCATCACATCTCCCCTACTAGATTTTTCTTGGAGGAAGTACCTGTCCTCCATAATAGGTGTCCACCAACCTGCCCCACCTTTTCATCAAGTGTGGCAAAAGCTCAGCCCAGAAGACTACCCACCCCACCTCTGGAATTTGACCTTTGACCTCACGGTATGAGAACGCACAACAATAGCAGAACAGAGGAGCAGATCTATTTCAAAGGAGAGGCCCTGGTGAGAATCACCTTTAGTTGCTGCTCTTTTGACAGCCTATCCATTTTTCACCACCCCTGCCTGTTCAGCTTTTCCTTTCAATCTGTTTTCCCCTCATCTTGCCCCCAGCCTCCCTCTCTGACCCATTTGTTGTTGTTGTCCAGTTGCTAAGTCATGTCCAGCTCCTTGCAAACCCATGGACTGCAGCATGCCAGATTCCTCTGTCCTCTACTATTGCCCAGAGTTTGCTCAAATTCATGTCCATTGAGTCGGTGGTGCCATCCAATCATCTCATCCTCTGTCGCCCCCCTTCTCCTCCTACCGTCAATCTTTCCCAGCATCAGGGTCTTTTCCAATGAGTCAGGTCTTCATGTCAGGTGGCCGAAGTACTGGAGCTTCAGCTTCAGCATCAGTTCTTCCAATGTGATTCAGGGTTGATTTCCTTTAGGATTGACTGGTTTGATCTCCTTAAAGTCCAGGGGACTCTCAAGAGTCTTCTCAAGCACCACAGTTCAAAAACATCAATTCTTTGACGCTCAGCTTTCTTTATGGTCCAACTCTCACATCCATACGTTACTACTCGAAAAACCATATCTTTGACTACATGGACTTTTGTCAGCAAAGTGATGTACTCTGCTTTTTAATACTCTGTCTAGGTTTATTATAGCTTTCCTTCCAAGAAGCAAAGTGTTAGTCGCTCAGTCTGACTCAGTGTCTGACACTCAGTCTCTCAGTGTCTGACTCTTTGTGACCCCATGAACTGTAGCCCACCAAGCTCCTCTGTCCGTGGAATTCTCCAGGCAAGAATACTGGAGTGGGTTGCCATGCCAGCATCTTCTAATTTCACGGCTGCAATTATTGTCTGCTGTGATTTTGAAGCCCAAGAAAATACAACCTGTCATTGCTTCCACAGTTTCCCCCTTCTATCTGCCATGAAAAGATGGCAAATAGATCCATTTAGCTGGCTGGGTTTCTGTTCTCACCTGACATTCTCCACCCTCAGACGTCTCCATCCTCAAGCCCTTCTCCCACTCCACTTCCTGTTCATTCAGTGTCCTCTGTCAATACTGTCCTCTCACAATATTCCTGTGAAGGAATAACACAAGCTGATAACAAATGTCTGGCACTTTCTAAGGGAGGAAAAATATAATGAGGGAATAGGAGCCAGGCCTTTAGAGAAAAGTGCAAACAGCATGAACTACTACCTGCATCACACACCTTTGGTTTTGTTTACACTGTTTCTTTTGGCACAGACATGGCTTTCAGGAAGGGTCTAGGAGGAAAAGATGAAGTGTGCGTACAGTAAACTACTCAGTACTGACACGTCCAATCTGACCAGCTTCGCCATTGTGGGTTATACTAGTGGCCAATCTATGGTTTTTTCTTTTGGTAAAAGAGGACATGTTACTGGTGAGCATGTGGAACAGTTCCTCATCCACTCAACTTTCTAAAATTAATACTTTTCTAAATGCTGGAGACTTGTGTTTCACCTCTTGGTTGAATGTGTCAAGAGTTGTTAAATAAGTTGTAAAACAAACTCATGATCTCTTGCTATGCTTCAGTGACCAACAGGAAAATGTGGACATGGTCCCTGACTTGCACTTTCTGGATAAAAGATAAATATGCACATTTACAGAGATCTAAAAGTGTCCATCCCCACAGTCCCTGAGGGCAGGGCAGCTCTGCCCCTGGCACTGACCACGGTGTTCCAGAGCTTAGCACGCTGCGAGGAACTCACCAAATGTGTGTCAAATGACCTAGTGATTTACATTTTTTTCATTTATTCATTTTTGGCTACATTGCATCTTTCTCTAGTTGCGGCAAGTGGGGGCTACTCTTTGTGTGGTGCTTGGACTTCTCGTTGCAGCGGCTTCTCTTGCTGCAGAGCATGGGCTTTAGAGCACGTGGGCTCAGTAGTTGTCGGACGTGAGCTTAGTTGCCCCACGGCCTGTGGAATGTTCCTGGACCAAGGGTCAACCCCGTGTCCCCTGCATTGACAAGTGGATTTTTACTTACTGGACTACGAGGGAAATCCTAATGGCTTACATTTTATTAAAAAGACTAAATTTGAAATAAAGCAAAGTCTTCTTTTTTCCCTTGGTGCAGATCTACTCTAGAACTAGAATCATGAAATTCAGATTAGAAGATTATCTCCAAGTGCCCAGCTGCAAATGAATTCCCTCTAGATCCTTTTGGCCATCTCTGCACAGCTCTGGATATGGGCAACTTTTCATTAGGTTAAGCCAAAGATCATACTGCAATTGGAGTCTAAATCCTTATGTGTGGTCACTTCTCAAATATTTAGAGGCATCCTACCGAATTCTCCAGGACAACCAGCACCACTGCCACTACACCCAGCCCTCACCCTAAGACATTCACTGTTTCAACTACCCCTGGGGTTCCTTCACTGAAGACACTTCCACCTACTCTCTAAAATAGTGGGGTCCCCAGAGCTGGGTCCTGGGCTCTCTTCTCTAACCACTCTTAGAGTTCTTCTGTCTCCCTCATCCCCATGACCTTAACCATGGTTGGTGGCTCATGTTCTCCAGACTTATACCAATGGCCTTGACATCTGATCCAGATGCACCCCAGACCCGCATCTCCAATCAGTTCTTTGACTGCTCCCCTCAGATATCCAACCTCTTCCCTAAGGCCACCTGTTTCCACCTGCCTCTTTCTCAGTGAGCAGCATCCCTTCCCCAGGTGCTCAGACAGAGACCTGGGGGTCCTGCTTCTTACTTCCTTCCCCCTTGCACCCCAACCCTTTGTCAAACTGAGCAGCAAAGCTTACCAATTCGATCTCCAAGATTTCTCAAATGCATCCTTTCTCTGTCTCCACTGCCACTACTCAGGTACAAGTCGTCAGACTTTCTCACCTGAGCTATTGCTCGAGCCTCCTCTCATTTCTTACCTAAAACTCTCTGATGACTTCCCAGGGGATCTAGAATAAAATTCAAAAGTGATCTGCCCTTCCTGCCTCTTCAATGCCCTCGGCTGGGTCATTCCTCTGTGATCACAACTGTCCTCCACTCTGGTCTTATTTTGGCTCTCTGGGCAGACTAACCTCTTTCTACCACAGGACCTTTGCACATGCCATCTGGGTCTCTCCCTGGACTGCTCTTTCCCTCCTCTCAGCATGATTTTCTCCTGCTTCTCCACTGGACGCCTGTCCAGAGCCCCTAGCTGCTGCCACATCGCACCTAGAATAATCTGTCCTCACGTCTTTACACAGCTTCTCTGGTGGCTCAGTGGTAAAGAATCCACCTCCCAGTGCAAAAGATGCCGGTTCAATCCCTAGGTTAGGAAGATCCTCTAGAGTAAGAAATGGCAACCCACTCCAGTATTCTTGCTTGAGACATCCCATGGGCGGAGGAGTTGGGAGCGGGGAGGGGGGTATAGTCCATGGGGTTGCAAAAAAGTTGGACTTGACTGAACAACTAAACAACAACAAACATACTTATTTCAAGGTAAAAAGTGTAAAAGAAAGAACGACAAAGTAGGCAAGGATGGGGTGGGGGTGCTGGCTATAGGGAAGCAGGGGACAGAGCCCGTGCCATGCCTGCCCATCGATACTGTGTTCTAATGAGGACACCCTGCAGAATCTTGGCTGGCAAAATCTCTCAGCAGTCCCTGCTGCTTCCACAAATGCACATGATAAGCCAAGTGCAGGTTTCAGATCTATGCCCTAGCCAGAAACAGAATCTCTCATCCCCTCACCTGCTGAATAGGTGGATGAGGCTGCCTCCCAGCAACACTCCCACCTACACAGAGGCCGCCAAACAGATGTTGGGAAACCAAAGAAAGGGACAAAGTCCTCCTCCAGGAAGAGTCTGTGACCCCAGCCTGGATAGTTTGCATATATCTTTACCACAGCAACACCATAGCACTTATGTCATTCATTCATTGATGCCTGCCTGTGTGCATGCTTCATTCACTCAAAAAATGTAAACAGCGTCACCAATGCAGTGGACAAGAATTTGAGCAAACTCTGGGACACAGCGGAGGACAGAGGAGCCTGGTGTGCTGTAGTCCATGTGGTTGCAGAGTTGCACACAACTTAGTGACTGAACAACAACCTGGGCCCAGGGGATAGTGCAGATGACAAAGCAAGAACCCCTGCCCTCCCAGAGTTCTGTCCTGGCTGTCCTCCGCGTCCAGCAGGTTTCCTCTTTCTTGGGCTAAAGATTTCCCCCTGGACGAAAATACAGAGACAATACAGGAAGTGACGAATTCCACTTCCCTGGTTGCCAGCCACACTGCACCTTTACTATCAGCTGCACTTCCCAGGAGTCTTGCCCTCTGTTTTTATTTTGTAATTATTTTGTTATTATTACTGTTATTTAAATTCTGGCTATGCTGAGTCTTTGTTGCAGAGCGTGGGCTTTTATCTCTAGTTGCAGTGCGTGGGCTTCTCTTGTTGCAGAGTGCAGGCTCAGGAGTGGTATGCAGGTGAGTTGCCCTGCAGCCTGTGGGATCTTAGTTTCCCAGCCAGGAATTGAGCGTGTGTCCCCTGCATTGGAAGGGGGATTCTTAACCACTGGACCTCAGGGAAACCCCTTATTTGTTTTTATTTTTTTACTTGAAGTGTAGTTGATTACAATGTTGTAATTTCTGCTCTACAACAAAGTGACTCAGTAACACGTATATATCCTTTTTTATATTCTTTTCTATTATTTATCACAGGACATTGACTATAGGTCCCTGAGCTATACAGTAGGACCTTGTTGTTTATCCATCCTGTATATAGTAATTTACATCTGCTAACTCCAAACTTCTGATCCTTCCCTCCCCCACTCCCTCTTCCTTTTTGCAAACACAAGTCTGTTCTCTATGTCTGTGAGTCTGTTTCTGTTTCACAGAGATGTTCATTTGCGGCATATTTTAGGTTCCACATGTGTGGTATCACATGGTATTTATCTTTCTCTGTCTGACTTACTTCACTTAGTTTAATGATCTCTAGGCCCATCCATGTTGCTGCAAATGGCTGTCCTCATTGTTTTTATTTTTTCATTTATTTTTATTAGTTGGAGGTTAATTACTTTACAATATTGTAGTGGTTTTTGCTCATTGTTTTTAAGTTTCCCTTTCTATTGTGCTTTGCATTCCTGAGATTATTCTCAGAGGTCGTATCAGTCTCTTGTATTTCAGTTAGGTCACAGTTAGGTCACCTTTCCTTTTAGGTACCTGTTCCTTAAAAATCTCAGCTCTGCTGTGGAATGATATCTGTAGCCACTGCCCATGTCCCTCTCATTAGAAAGAAAGCCATCTGTAATCACACAGCTGGAACTTCCAATTTTTTCTGAACTGATCTCGCCTTTTGAGATGCACATGTTGGAATCATAAGGCTCCTCAATGTCTTTTGAAATCTCCCAAACTAAAGATCAGAAAACACACCTACTGTTATCCTTCTCAACTATCATGAACACTAAAGGTTGCAAGATGCTTATTTCCAGGGTTTCTGTCATTCCTGCTTGGGTAAAGCCCCTCAATATGGTGGCCATTCCTGGGGATAGCTTCTCAGAGACATGAAAAGATTCACATGGCAAGTCAAGAGCTTGTTAGAAGCTCCCACAATCTAGTTTCCACATGGCAGTGAAAATGGGCTTCTTAAAAAATGTGGAGCAGGTCATGTCATCCCTTGCTGAATACCCTGAAAGCCCCTGCCATTCTCACCAAATTCATCCAACGCAACTCTTGCCCCATTCCTTCCAGTATTCCAACTCCTTCCTGACCCAGGACCTTTGCACCTGCTACTTCATCTGTTCTTCTCTCCCCTTAGGTCTCAGGCTGAATTCCAATCTTTGAATAGGTCCAACTCTTTTCTACCCCCAGGACCTTTGCACCTGCTACTTCGTCTCTTCTCTTCCTTTAGGTCTCAGCTGAATTCTAGCCTTTGAACAGGTCCAACTTTTTCCTGCCCCAGGACCTTTGCACCTGCTATTTCATCTCTTCTCTTCCTTTTTAAGTCTCGGGCTGAATTCCACATCCTCCAGGAGGCTTCCTCTGATTATCCTTGGTTAATCAGGTCCAAGGATAAGGTCCCCTGTGGTTATTCTTATTTCTTCAGAGTTGCAATGATTGTATTTATTAGTCTGCTTACTTGTTGGTTTTGGTTTCAGTTTTCGCTTGCTTCCTGCCATTGAAAGGTCAGCTCTGAGAGGGCAGGGACTCTGATATTTGTCTTGTTCACCACTGTGTACCCCATGTCTAGCCTAGATCTGACTAAGGGCTAATACTCAATACATTTTAGTTTGTGAAAGAATCTGATTTGGGACTCACAGACTTCGAAAAAAAATGTATGGTTACCAAAGGGGAAATGTGGAGTGGGGGAAGGGATAAATTAGTAGGAATTTGGGATTACATGTACACACTACTATAGATAGATAGATAATCAACAAGGACATACTGTATAACGCAGAGAACTCTACTCAGTATTCTGTAATAAGCTATTAGGGAACAGAACCAAAAAAGAGTGGATATATGTATACGTATAACTGAATCACTTGGCTATACACCTGAAACTAACACAACATTATACATCCACTATGCATGTGTGCATGCTAAGTCACTTTAGTTGTGGCCATCTCTCTGCGACCCTATAGACTATAGCCCACCAGGCTGCTCTGTCCATGGGATTCTCCAGGCAAAAATACTGGAGTGGGTTGCCATGGCCTCCTCCAGAGGATCTTCCTGACCCAGGGGTCAAACCTGCATCTCTTGCATCTCCTGCTTTGGCAGGTGGGTTCTTTACAACTAGCACCACTCAGGAAGCCCATAAATCAACTGTATGCCAACATAAAATTAAAATTAAATCAAAAAGAATCTGATTTACGTGAAGAGGCTTCCTTCAGATGTCACACCTAGATGCTGCTCCCTGCCCATTTGAGGAGCTCTGTCCCAGGAGGAATACCTCCTGGGTCCAGGTGCCATAACAGCAGCCACCTTCTGGCTTTCTCTTACCTTCCTGATGAGTCCCTCTTCTCCCTGCGTCCCTCAGGCTTACAGCCAGGTCTCTCCCTTTGGGATGGGGTGAGTCTTGCACAGCTTTTCTCTGTGAGATCCTACTTCCAGGCCATGAGCATTATTCTGCCTGTCCTAACTATTCCCCGCGTGAATCACTGGGCACTTCCTGCCCTCCAGTTCTTTCTACACCACCCTGCCATCCTCTACGGCAAGTCACTGATGCCTGGGAGTTTTCCTCCCTCCTCTGCAATATTCAGCTCCAAGCTTGCTGGGGATGCAGCCAGTCGTTGGGCAAACACATTCTTGACCCTGCCCCATGCGCTCACTTCTAGCTAAGGGCATTTTCTCTCTGATATCTTAAGAAGTGCAAGATCCAGGAAGTCAAAAGCCAAATAACCAGTCACTCACCTCCCTCATCTTCTCTTTCCACTGTTCCCATTTCAGCAGGAGGAAACTGGAGAAACTCTCCCCTGCTTCCTTCTGCGTCAGGCCCAGGCCCTCACAGTCTCTTGAAGGTGCTACATGGGCCAGCGGCTCCTGGGTGGACACTGCAGCAGGTGGGCACATGGATGGGTGGTGGCTCGGGGACACAGCACGTCTCCCACGGCCATGTCAGGTCCATTTGGTCTGGCCGCTCCCTTTTACTGAGAGAACTCCACTCCCGTGACTCATCCCTCTCCCAGAGACCTTCCTGGTCCCCATTTCACCAGAAGATAAGGTTTCTCCCAACTCGGAGCAGCGAGGCTTTCTTCTCTCTTCAACATCACAGTCCTCTGCTCTCTTTGATCAAGTCCTGGCTTTCAGAGGATCCGCATCTTCAACTGCTTGCTTCCTCGGTTCTTACTGGGTCTGTTTAGAAACAGAAGACTGACAGCAGGACCATCTCTGCCCAGTTCATCCCCGGAACCCCAGCACCGAGCACAGTCTCCATTCCTTACAGGCGTTCCAGATCTTACTTGAATGAGTGAATCAGTTTTTTCTGGGAACTCTTCCTTCTAAGAAGTAAACCTGGTCCTGAGCTGATCCATTGTCTCTCTGGACCCAGTAACCAGTTTGCATTTGTGGCTCTACTCAGGAAAATGCACACTGCTCATTGTCAGTCCTTGGAACGATCATCACAGTGTCTTGTAGGCGAGTAGAATTCCAAGAAAGATTGTGATTCTCCGTGACTGTGAGATGATGCTTATGAAGTGCTTGCTTTTGTGCTGGGCATGGTGTACGGGGGCAGGTAGGATGACTGGATGATGATGACATAGAGGAGGAAGACAAGAAAGAAGACAAAGGTGATGGTGATGACAAAGGTGGCGATGCTGAGCTAAACTGCATTTGTTTCTCGAACTCTGGTTCATCACCACCACCCCACCACCACCCCTATTTCAAGAAAGCCATAAGCCACTTCCTTCACACACACTCACATTTTTTCCTACCCATGATCAGGAATAAAAGCTTGGCTACTATTAGCAAATGATGACCAGTTAGCACAGCCAGTAAGAACAGGTAGGTAGTGAATCACCTGGCAAATGGGAAAAGAATTCACATTTGTTTTAAACTTCAAATCTCTGCATTTGGAATCTCTTATCTGTTTGTTTCCAGACTCAGGAAATGAATATTCTTGGGGCTTCTGGAGAGAAAACAAACCTAGAAAGAATTTTCAAATGCTTCCAGCTATGGTGATAAATTGGACATTTCTTTCTCAAAAATTATCATATTATAAAATCTTACAGATTGGATTAGATTATAGGACCACCCATTTTAATTAGTCTATTTAGAGAATACTTTTGGGGGAGAAAAAATTGTCCTCTTCCCTCTTAAGTTTCAGAGCTAAGGCCTGCAAATTAGGCTGATAAAGGCCAGATTAACAAGAGAAAAAGGCATACAAATTTTGTCTGATATTAATTTGATGTTAATATTTTAATTTTTATGTGCATGGGTTAATATTTAAATTTTAACATGCATGGAGGACTTCATAGAAATGAAATGAAGTGGTTAAACTCAGAGGGCTTATATACCATTTTAGCAAAGGGCAATACATTTTTGAGAAGAGACAGGAAAATGGGTTTGGGTTTCTAGGAGTGGTAAATGGTGGAAAAGTAAATATATTGGAGAAAGTACTACAAGATAAAGTAGGGTTTTGTTTATACAGACTCATCTTGGCGCCATCTCCATCTCCAGTGATAAAGGTTGCTCCTGTCTTCCTGGTACGAGGGAGGGAAGAACATCTTCACCAGGGAAATTTATGACCTACTTTCAGGCAGAGAGCAGGACAGCAGATTGCCTTTCCTGTGTCTG
Source organism: Odocoileus virginianus (assembly GCF_023699985.2). Lineage (NCBI taxonomy): Eukaryota > Metazoa > Chordata > Mammalia > Artiodactyla > Cervidae > Odocoileus > Odocoileus virginianus. The sequence continues at coordinate 34,203,472 of NC_069684.1, read as the reverse complement.
CTTTTTCTCAGTTGTCTTCAGCTCAAAACAATCCTTATGCCAAAGTGGTGTGCTTTGGGATGGCGTGTTTTGATCTTCTGTGATATTTTAAAAGAAACTTAGTTCTACTGCCCTCAAAACTACAGAAACTCAAAATAGGGGAAAATAGAAATTTTTTTTAAAGATTCTTTTAAAATGCAGAACTTTTTTCTTTCTTAAAAAAAAAGTCTTTATTGAATTTATTACAATATTGTTTCTGTTTTATGTTTTGGGTTTTTGGCCACAAGGCTACTGGATCTTAGCTATCCAACCAGGGATCGAATCCACACCCTCTCATTAAAAGGCAAAGTCTTAACCACTTAATTACCAGGGAAGTCCCTGGGAAAACAGAGGCTTGCCCCCTGGACACCCTGGCAGGTTTATTTAGGGAATAGAGAAGAATCATTTAAATCAACATTAAATTTACAATATACAAAGGAGGGCTTCTAAAATCTAGAAAAATGTTTTTGTGTCACATAAATTAGATATTTTCCCTCTGATCTTTACTGCTCAGCAAAACTTCTTTTACAACATGTATGTAAATTATTATATACTTCCATCTGGTGAGGCTGAAATATATTACAGTTGACGTGACTGCCATTAATTAAAAGAATAAATCATTTAGGAGGAAAAAACATCTTATTTCTAGGTTTTCTGAGAAGCTAGGTTTTAGAACCCCCGTGAATAGATGGGACCTTCCAGGTGTCTTTAGCCCATGACACCTCTGGGTGGCTAAGTCATAATCTTGCAAACTCAGCCCTAGGGTTGGGTACCTGGGTTCTCATCAAGTCTGTTGTCCCCTCCGGAACTGTGAATAGCACAGAAGGTACAATAGTATAGCCCTGGGGACTTCCCTCGTGGTCCAGTAGCTAAGACTCCACAATCCCAATACAGAGGGCCAGGGTTCAATTCCTAGTGGGGGAACCAGATTCCACATGTTGCAACTAAGAGTCATGCTATAACCAGAAGATTTTGCATGTCTCAACTAAGACTCAGTGCAGCCAAATTAATCAGTTAAAGAGAATAGTTCTAGGCAGAAGGGCTTCCCTGATAACTCAGTTGGTAAAGAATCCGCCTGCAATGCAGGAGACCCTGGTTCGATTCCTGGGTCGGGAAGATCTGCTGGAGAAGGGATAGGCTACCCACTCCAGTATTCTTGGGCTTCCCTTGTAGCTCAGCTGGTGAAGAACCCACCTGCAGTGTGGGAGACCTAGGTTTGATCCCTGGGTTTGGAAGATCCCCTGAAGAAGGGAAAGGCTACCCATTCCAGTATTCTGGCCTGGAGAATTTCATGGACTGTATAGTCCATGGGGCTGCAAAGATACAACTGAGCAACTTTCACTCACTAGACAGAAAGCATCAACTCCAGACCTAGCCACCTTCTGCAGTATCATTGTTGGTGAACTTTAGTGGACGCTGAGACTGGCGTATTTGTTCATATCTAGGAACACGATGAGCAATGCTTGTTTAGCATGTTTCCTTCAAAAGCCCAGTGTTTTTCAAAATCACATTAAACATATTCTTCCCATTTCCTGAAGCATAAAAGTAGAAAAATGAAGTTAATTTCATTACAGGTATATCTCAGAGATTGTCTGTTTGGTTCCAGACCATTGCAATCAACTAGAATCCCGATAAAGCAAGACACACGAGTTTTTTGGTTTCCCAGTGCATATAAAATTAGGTTTACTGTCATCCATTAAGTATGAGGTCTAAAAAACAATATACATAACTTGATAACGTTATTTTAAAAAAAAATGCTAACCATCATCTGAACCTTCAGGGAGTTATAAAATTTTTGCAATAGTAACATCAAAGATCACTGACCATCATAACAAATACAATAATGACAAAGTTTGAAATGTTGAATTACCAAAATGTGGCACAGAGACATGAAGCTAGCAAATGCTGTTAGAAAAATGGTGCTGACAGGCTTGCTTGAAGGGTTGCCACAACCTTCAATTTGTAAAAAAAAAAAGCAATATCTGTAAATCACAATAACATGAATTGCAATAAAAAGTATGCTTGTATGCTGTTGTTTAGTTGCTAAATCGTGACCTTTTGCAACCCCATGGACTGTAGCCCTCCAGGTTCCTCTGTCCCTGGGATTTCCCAGGTAACAATACTGGAGTGGGTTGCCTTCTCCAAGGGATCTTCCCAACCAAGGGATCGAACCCACATCTCCTGCATTGGCAGGCCGGTTCGTTACCACTGAGCCACCAGGGAAGCCCATATCTTAAGATACATAAGCAAATTAGGCCAAAACCATAGAAAATTGGATAGCTAAAGTAGACAGTAATACCTACTTCAATATTTAAAACAGTTTTTGCATTTTTGCTCTCAGGAACTTTGTAATTTTCATAACTGTTCAATAAAAGCTTTTTTTTTTGTCACAACATATACCTTGTGGGACCTTAGTTTCCTGACCAGGAAGCAAACCCCAGCCCTTGTCAATGACAGCACTAAGTCCTAACCACTGGATGACCAGAGAATTCCCAACAACTCTTTAAATTAATGAAGCATAAAGTAATGAAGTCAAGAGAAGAAAGCACTGTTTTCAATAACCAAAAGTTCAAATCAGATTTTAGAATGGGTGTTTGTCTACTTGCTTTAAGATGGGTCGACATCTTAGGTCAGGACCAAGTGCCTGCACAGAGTGGATGCTTTGGGTCAGCATCCAGCTGGCTAAAGTAGATATTCCCTTTCTATACGGTAGAAATGAAAAGATGAAACACTGAACACTAACCATATGCCTACCTAGAATGGTTCCCCAACAGTGGCTGCGAAGTTCCAGAAACTGAGGGTTGAAAGGGATCCAGGCTGAGGGCTGTCTCTTAGCCGGAGACTAGTTCAGGCAGAAAATCTCTTTTGCTTCAGTTCTCTTCGTTAATGATTCTCCTGTCCTTTGCACGTCCATCCATCTACTTGCAAACAAAACACGGGAGGGACCCCCCAGGCTGCTGGTTCAGGAAGCAGGGGCCCCCGCGAGTCAGCGGAGGTTGCAGAATATCTGCCTGGGACCCTGGGTCTATAATCCCCCAGGTTCCACCCACGGACCCATTTTCTGGGAAGAGTAAGAGCAAAATCAAACAAAAGAGCACTATTCTTCGATCCTTTCTTTTATATTCAACTGCTGGGCTAATGCAGTTTTAGAGTCTAGTGCTGAATGAGGATGACTTCAGCCAAATCCAGGCTGTTTTAGAATAAATGTAAAATAAATTCAACAGGCCCTGACTCATAAGAATGGAAAATCTAACTGCTCCAGGGAAATGTAAAAGAACCAAGATGGGGTTTATTCAGTGCTGAGTTTTGAGCCCCAAAGATGGCCTTCAAAGCTTGGCTCCATCAGGCTTAAGACAGTGAGTTACACAGGGAATCTGAACGTCCAAGGCCAACTTTGGAGTTTTTGCCAAAGTTGTCTTCCAGGATTCTAAGTCTGCACCCTCTCTGGGCAATCCCTGGGAAACTTCACTGTGTTAATACATGAGAGTCAATCCTAAAGGAAATCAACCCTGAACACTCACTGGAAGGACTGATGCTGAAGCTGAAGCTCCAATACTTTGCCCACCTGATCCAAAGAGTCGACTCATTGGAAAAGACCCTGATATTGTGAAATATTAAAGGCAGAAGGAGAAGAGGGCCACAGAGGATGAGATGGTTGGATGGCATCACCAACTCAATGGAAATGAACTTGGGCAAACCTGGGAAGATGGTGAGGGACAGGGAGCCCTGGCATGCTTCAGTCCGTGGGGTTGCAGAGTCCAACACGACTTGGTGACTGAACAACAATACATATAAGGGGGGACACATGTGGTGGCTTTGAAACCTGTTCTTTATGTCACACCTGGACTTTCTTCTACTTCCAAAGTGTTTCTGTCCTTGGCTGTGAGCTCGCACATCAAACAGGGTGCTAAGTGGTCAACTCCTCAAGGATCCCACCCTACCCTGCAAGGGGTAACTCCTGCCACCTTAGAAGCTTCTCTGGCTCTGTGAAGTGGGATTCCCTGTGAAGTGGGGCTCCACCGAACCATATGAAGCCCCAAGAGACTAACAGGATGTGTATATCTGAGCCTCACAGTAAAGCAAAAGCTAAACCATCACTTTTCTGAAAAGTCTTGAGACTTCCCTGGTGGTCCAGTGCTCTGCACTCACAATGTAATTGGCTTGGGGGTTCCATCCTTCCTTGGGGAACTAGAGCCCACATGCCACAACTAAGAGTCCACATGCTGCGACTAAACACACATGTGCATATCCCAACTAAGACCCAGCAGCTGAATAAATGAAAATAAAAAAATATTTCTTAAAAGGTCTGATGTCACTGATAAGCTCTCAGCAGGTGGCAACCAGTCAGGGAGGATGAAGATGGTCTGATTTTACACCTGGAGTGGGGGGCTGAAATAAAAGCGCACCCAGGAAGGGCTGGGTGGCCAAGGTCACTTTCTGCCCGCACGGGGCGGGCGCGGGGAGTGTCTCCAACAGCACCCTGCACTGCAGCACTGAACTTGGTTGGGTCTGTCCCTCCTCTCGCCCCGCAGGGGCTCCCCCAGGTCACAGGCCAATCCCTGTTATTGGATCCGTGATCAGAAAGCCGGGACTACCTACAGACCTGCGGGCCACTCAGACCAGCACTTCCTAGAGGCTCAAGTTTGGGACCCGAGTAAAAATACACAGAGCCTATAAATAAGCCGGGGGAATTTCTTCAAGTCCCCAGTGCCACAAGGGGAAGGTGGCACCGCACAAGTGCTCACTCGAACATTTCTCAACGTGTAAAAATAACTTTGATAAAGGCGCGAAGACGCCTGGCTCAGAAGAAAGGAATGGAGCGGCGCCGAGAGCCCACTTCCTGCGCCGCGGCCGCTGGGCCCCTCGGCGCGGGGGCGGGGCGCGCTGACGGCGCGGGGACGAGGGGGGCGGGCGAGGCACCCCCACCGGGCGGGCCGCGTGACTCACTGCAGCGGCCCGCGCCTTAAACGGGCAATCGCTTCCGGTGGCCGACTGGAGGAGGGCCCACCTAACTCCCACGGGGGTAAATGGCCCCAGTTTGCAAAGGGCCCCACGTGCCACTCCAAGACTGAGCCACCACGGAAGCTCCACTGCAGGGGGCGCCGATTCCGTCCCTGGTGGGGGAACTAAGATCCCAGATACCTTTCAGTGAATCTACCCGCACCCCCCCCCCAAAAAAAAAATCCCACCCTCCTTTTCCTTTCTTTCAGCCTCAATTGTGGGCTTCCTTGGTAGTTCAGACCATAAAGAATCTGCCTGCAATACAGGAGACCTGGATTTGATCCCTGGGTAAGGTAAGATCCATTGGAGAAGGGAATGACTACCCACTCCAGTACTCTTGCTTTGAGAATTCCATGGACAGAGGAACCTGGTGGGGTACAGTTCATGCGGTGGCAGAGTCTGACATGACTGAGCGAATAACACACGCAACCTCAGATTTCTCCAAAGCTTAATCTTCAGGCTAACCCACACTGCCTGACTCTTGGTAAACTATTCTTTTTAAAACAAGAGAGTTTTTATGTTTCTATCATTTCAAACTTAGACATTGCAAGAATACTACAAAAAGGTTCCCCAAACTCTTTGCCCAGCTTTTCCCCTTGGGAACATTTTATCACCTTTGCTTGATCATTCTCTCTCTATGTATCTGTATTTTTTTCTAAATCATTTGCAGGTAAATTGCAGACTGCCTGTCTCCTTATCACTAAGGACAAGGGTCAGCTAAAGAAAAAGACTGTCTTGGGGATGCCCAGTGACCTCTGAGCTGCCCAGTCCAATGGCCTGGCAGAGTTCATTTGCTTGACCCTTCTGTTCCTTGCTCTCTCTGTCTGTCTCTGTCTCTTCCTACTCTGATTCTCCCCTTTCCTTGGCTCCTCTCTTCCCTCCCTTCACAGGTGATCTCTCCAGGGTCTTGCCTCTTATCTCACTTTACCACTTCTTCCCGGAGGAGGCCAAGGGCTCTCACAGCATTAGCTGTCACCCGTCCTCTTCCAGCACTGAATCTTACCTGTCATTCCTTGTTCAGTCCCTAAGTCTGGTCTGACTGTTTGGGACCCCATGGATGGCAGCACACCAGGCTTCCCTGTCCTTCACTATCTCCTGGTGTTTGCTTAAACTCAAGTTCATTGAGTAGGTAACACCATCGTCCTCAATCTTTCCCAGCACCAGGGTCTTTTCCAGTGAGTTGGCCCTTCACATCAGATGGCCAAAGTATTGGAGCTTTAGCTTCAGCATCAGTCCTTTCAGTGAATATTCAGGATTGATTTCCTTTAGGGTTGACTGGTTTGATTTCGTTGCTGTCCAAGGGACTCTCAAGAGTCTTCTCCAGCACCACAGTTCAAAAGCATCAATTCTTCAGCACTCAGCCTTCTTTATGATCCAACTCTCACATCCGAATGTGACTCCTGGAAAAACCACAGCTTTGACTTTCTTAGCCTGGGCCCCCTTCTAAACTTCTACTTGAATGTCCACTGATTCCTTGAAATTCCTTGAAGCAGTGCCTGATTCCTTGAAATCCTTCCACTCCTTGTAAACTGGACATGACAAGGAACCTCCTCCCCCATGTCCCTCTTTGCAGGGCTCTCCAAGGTGAACCTCCCTCCCTTTGAATTCTACCCCCTCCAGGCTCTTGCCTAGTTCTTGGTCACGTGCCCTGGAAACCTCATTCTGACTTTCATCTACACCCTTCGTTCTCCATCCTTATTTACCCACTGACTAGACTTCCTACCTGGAGCCCTTTGCCATCATCTCTGCACCGCTATGAGAACTGCCTTGGATGTTATCCAGGGTCTCTCTTGATTGCAATTACTGCCCTCAAGCTTCTCCCACTAGGTTCCAAAGAGCAGACTCCTGGGTTCCTGAAAATGTGTTCAAATGTTGTGTGTCAGGGAGAAGCATTTTCTCAGAAAAGGCTTGTTTCATCACGTTTTAAAAAGAATTTGTGGCCTCTCTTCTAAAAGAAAAAAACCGAAGGGTTTTGTGTTAAGATTCAAAGTCTTGATGAATTCAAAACCCCATCAGCCACTTACTGCAGCTCAGTCCAGCTTTCCCAAACTTGCTGGTCACAATAGTGCCCCGAGGCACCAGGTAAAAATCCAGGTTCATTGGCTCCTGCCCTGTGGATTCTGATTCAAAAGGTCTGAGTCGTGGAGTCAGGATGGGGGTGGAGGGAGCCCAGGAATCTGTATTTAACAAGCAGACAAGTCTAATAGGGAAACACTAGGCTAGAAGCAGCAAGGGCTTTCTCACCTCCAGACTTCTGCGTCCAGTGTGGGTCCCTCTTTCTGAATCTGTGGAAATTTTATTGATAAATTTCATGTTAATCGTTTAATGTGCAGTTCAGCATTGGTGCCTCTGTTGAGGTCTTCCCCACCATTTTTTTTTAAGGTATTTATTTATTTGGCTATTCCCGATCTTAGTTGCTGCATAATCTATAGTTGCAGCATGTGGGATCTAGTTACCTGACCAGGGATTGAACCTGCATTGGGAGCTCGGAGTCTTAGCCACTGAACTACCAGGGGAGTCCCTACCTACATTATCTTTTAATGTTCACAATCCTTTACCCACACTGAGACAGCTGGGAAAGACCTCTTTAGACCTATTCTACTGAGTTGGCAAAGAATCTGCCTGCAATGTGGGAGAGCTGGGTTCGACCCCTGGGTTGGGAAGATCCCCTGGAGAAGAGAAAGGCTACCCACTCCAGTATCCTGGCCTGGAGAATTCAATGGATGGTATAGTCCATGGGGTGCAAAGAGTTAGATCCGACTGAGTAACTTTCACTTTGACTTTCTTCTAAGTTGGAGCACCGGCTTGGATTATTTTTTTTAATTAATTTTTTATTAATACTCCCTCACTTAGCATGTGCTTAATAAATGTTACACTAAGTGGTGATTCAGAGTGCGGTTATTAAATAGAAAGTGAAAGAAAGTGAAAGTCGCTCAGTCACGTCCGACTCTTTGGGACTCAATTCTCCAGGCCAGAATACTGGAGGGGGTAGCCTTTCCCTTCTCCAGGAAATCTTCCCAACCCAGGGTTCGAGCCCCGGTCTCCCACATTGCAGGCAGATTCTTTACCAGCTGAGCCACAAGGGAAGCCCTGGTTATTAAATAAGCTCTTGAAAACTCTGTGCTAAGTTGCTTCAGTTGTGTCCGACTCTTTGCGACCCCATGGACTGTAGCCTGCCAGGCTACTCTGTCCATGGGATTTTCCAGGCAAGAATACTGGAGTGGGTTGCCATGCCCTTATCCAGAGGATCTTCCCAACCCGGGGATTGAATCTGTGTCTCTTACGTCTCCTGCATTGGCAAGAAGGTTCTTTATCACTAGTGCCACCTGGAAAATTATGTAATGTGCCATCTCATTGGCTATTCTTATCTGCCTTTGTGCCCTGAATGAGAATTAGCTCTCGGTCCGTGCAAGAGGTCCGGCAGAGTCTGGACGCCCACCTTAGGAATGCTGTCCAAGACCTTCCCAAGCCTAACATGCTGGATTTCTCCTCCTCTTCAACTAGGACGTTTTCATTGGTGATCATTCAGGGAGTTTTATTCTCCCACTCAGCAGGCCTGTGCGGAGTGCCTCCTGGTCCCAGGTCTTTTCTGGGTACTAAGGAGACTGGGAGGAAAACACGGTAAACACGTCAACGAGAAAATAAACAGCACCAAGTCAGAGATAGGGCTTCCCTGGTGACTCGGTGGTAAAGAATCCACCTGGAATGCAGGAGATGTGGGTTTGATCCCTGGGTCAGGAAGATCCCCTGGAGGAGGAAATGGCTACCCACTCCAGTATTCTTGCCTAGAAAACCCCATGGACAGAGGAACCTAGCGGGCTACAGTCCATGGAGTCTCAAAGAGTCTGGCATGACAGAGTGGCTAAACAACAACAAAGTCAGAGATAAGAGCTGGGGAGAAAATAAGACAAAATGAGAACTGTGTGCATGAGAGTGGGGAAGATCTCTCCAGGAAGAAGACAATTACATGGAGATCTGGAGACCCCGTTTTGATTCCTGGGTCGGGAAGATCCGCTGGAGAAGGGATAGGCTACCCACTCCAGTGTTCTTGGGCTTCCCCTGTGGCTCAGCTGGTAGAGAATCTGCCTGCAATGAGGGAGACCTGAGTTTGATCCCTGGGTTGGGAAGATTCCCCTAGAAAAGGGGAAAGTTACCCATTTTAGTATTCTGGCCTAGAGTCACAACTTTCACTTTTCTTTCACTTGGATAAGAAAGGGGGTGGTCCTGTGAGGCTTTCCCAGCAGAGAGAACAACCTCCGGGTTCGAGTAGCTGAGGTCCCCCAAAGCAGCCGGAGTGGCTAGAGCAGAATGGATGAGGAGAGAGACAGGAGAACCAGGTCAGGACCAGGTGGCACAGGAAGGCACAGATGGGGAGGTTGGAACCGTAAGCCATGCCCAGCTATGAACAGGCCTGTGATGTAATTCTATTTAGCTTATTAACCAATTATCCCCGCTGCTGTGTGGAACGTGAATTTTGTAGAGCTGGAGTGAAGGCAGGTCACACAGGGGGAAGGTGTTTGAGTGGTCCACCAAAGAGCTGGTCTACCTTTGGCCATGGTAACAGCATTGGAGACAAGAAGTGACAGATCTGCTTTGTAAGCTAGCCCACAGGTGTGTGTGCTAAGTCGTTCAGTTGTGTCCAACTCTGTGAAAACCTATGGACTGTAGCCCATCAGGCTCCTCTGTCCATTGGATTCTCCAGGCAAGAATACTGGAGTGGGTTGTCATTTCCTCCTCCAGGGGATCTTCCAGACCCAAAGATCCAACTTGCATCTCTTATGTCTGCTACATTGGCAGGCAGATCCTTTGTCGCTAGTGTCACCTGAGAGCCTGTGGGCAGAGTCAGTAGCTGTGCAAAGGCCCTGGGGCAGGGGCCTTCACTGAGCAAGAGAGCAAGGAAGGTAGGGAGGGCCAAGTGTAGGTGGGTTTCTTTGTCTCAGAAGAGAGAGGTGTTCTTTGCTGATGTTTGGGTCATCTGTGAGGATGATAAAGCAGGTCAGAGGCTTGCAGGTGTTTGATAAACATATTTATAATTGAACTATATTTGGTTTACAACACTGTGTTAGTTTCAGATGTACAGCAAAATAATTTAGATCTGTCTATCTGTTGTTGTTCAGTTGATAAGTTGTGTCCAACTCTGTGACCCCATGAACTGCAGCACACCAGGCTCATCTGTCCTCCACTATCTCCCGGAGTTTGTTCAAATTCATGCCCATTGAGTCCATAATACTGTCTAACCATCTCATCCTCTGCTTCCCCTTCTCTTCCTGCCCTCACTCTTTCCCAGCATCAAGCCTTTTCCAATGAGTCGGTTCTTCACATCAGGTGACCAAAGTATTGGAGCTTCAGCTTTAGCATCAGACCTTCAAATGAAGAGCTATCTATCAATCTATCCTACACTATCTATCTATATTCTTTTCCAGATTCTTTTCCATTTCAGGTTATTTTAAGATACTGACTATAGTTCTCTGTGCTTTACAGCAGGCTTTGTTGTTTATCTATTTTATATATAGTAGTGTGTATCTGTTAATCCTAGACTTCCAATTTGCCCCCGCTCCCTTTTCCCCTTAGGAACCATAATTTTGCTTTCAACCTCTGTGAGTCTGTTACTGTGAGAAGGGCATTTTAAAACACCATTTCACAGAGTATTCCTGATCTGAGGAAAAGTTATGTCACTGAAAATGTGTATCTGATCTAGAGATGGTAAGTTCTATTTGATGATTTATATGGATGAACCAGGTTCTGAAATCTCTCCACTACCCCCAAAACAATCATTTAAATCTGTCCAGCAGGTATAAGCACTCATGGTCCTGGCCTCCTTGCTCAGGATATTCCTGGATAATTCTATGGAGGGCGAGGAAGAATGGCTCAGTCATTCATTCAATTGTCATTTTATCCTGATGTCAATCCCAAGCAGTTTCTAGTTTGCCCAAAATGGCTACAGTCAATTCAGAAGAGATTTTTCATATCTCCCCATCTAGGGGCCTCACCCATGACATTCTTCTTTTTCAAAAAGAGAAAATGACCCACTAGGCTAGTAAGAGTCAACTACTCTCTGAATACAGATGACTCTCCACATTTTAAAAAAGCTGTTAACTTGGAGCACCTCGAAGAAAGTAAACCCAACCTCCTTTTCATCCCTGCCCCAATTTTTAAGAGTTCACTGGGGAGAAATCATCACATTGCAAAGCTTTTGAAATGCCTGCCAATTAGAGACAAGATTCTGTGACCTCAGGGTCTTCCCTGATAGCTCAGTTGGTAAAGAATCTGCCTGCAATGTGGGAGACCTAGGTTCAAACCCTAGGTTGGGAAGATCCCCTGGAGAAGGGAACAGCTACCCACTCTAGTATTCTGATCCGGAGAATTGCATGGATGGCATGGTCCATGGGGGTCGGACACAACTGAACAACTTTCACTTTCTATAACCTGAAGCAGTATGAGTGTAAAAGCAAAATCAAAAACTAGAGGGAGGAAGGTGCTTATATATACCATGCTTTAAAATGAAAATAATTTCTTTCTTGATAAAAAGGTAACTTGGACCTGACATAAACAGGAGAAAAAAATTCTGACAGTCAGGGCACAGAAATTAAAATTTACTTTCCCTACAAACTCTAAAAACGTTTATATTGGAGAAGAATGCCAGTGGGGTGCATTAGTACTCAATATCAGAGGGGTGGATTTATCCCAAGGAAATAATTTGAATGAAAAAAACTGAATTGTTTGCACACAGATGCTTATTGCTTCATTATTTGCAATATTTTAAAGTTAGATTTATTCTTGACAGAATGGGAGTAGGGTGTCAGGTGTGAGTCAAATGGTCCAATGGCATTTAGAATTGATGAAGGTGTGGAGGATGGATTAAGGTGTAGGTGAATCAGTATACACAAGAGATGAGAAAGGTTTGACTAAGGCTGTCCCCTCAAGGTTAGAGAGGAGAGCTTAGTCAAAGAGATATTTAAGGATCATTTACATGTGTATAGTGAGAGGGGAGGGAGGAATCTAGGATGACGCTCTGTTTGGGTGGATGGTGGCGTAGCCTGAAAGATGGAGAGTGTAGGTGAATGAGCCTGGTTTCTGTCTTTCTGCCTGTCTGACTGTTTGGGGGCTGGAATGAAGGGGTGGAGGGTGTAGGCAGTTCTAATGCCAAATTTGAACCACCCACAGAATAGCCAGGTAATGCCATAGTGTTCAGTCACTCAGTTGTGTCCTACTCTTTGCGGTCTCATGGACTGTAGCACACCAGTCTCCTCTATCCGTGGAATTTTCTGGGCAAGAATACCCGCATGGGTTGCCATTTCCTACTTCAAGGGACCTTCCTGACTCGGGGATTAAACCTGCCTCTCTCGGGTCTCCTGCATTGGCAAGTGGGTTCTTTCTCACTAGTGCCACCTGGGAAGCTCCGTAACCAGGAAATGGAAGCTGAAAGGACTCAGTGGAGAATGGAGGTCTGAGCTGAAAAAGGAAAGTGGCGGGAGATAAGTAACAATAAATAAACATTTTCTGTAAGTTGGGTGAGGTCATGTGTGTCTCCCTTCTTACCTCATTTTTAAAAAACATCTTATTTGTATTGGGGTATAACCAATGAACAATATTATGGTAGTTTCAGGGGAACAATGGATGGACTCAGTCATACATGTACGTGTATCCATTCCCCCCGAAAACTCTCCTTTTATCTAGGCTGAGCAGAGTTCCCTGTGCTGTACAGTAGGTCCTTGTTGGTTGTCCATTTTAAATATAGCAGTGCATACGTGTCCATCCCAATCTCCCTAACTACCCTTCCCCCATCCTTCTCCCAGCATCCACAAAGCTGTTCTCTGAGTCTGTGAGTCTCTTTCTGTTTCGTAAGTTCAGTTGTATCATTTCTTTTTGGATTCTGTACATACCTCCTTCCTTCATCTTGGTCTTCATCCCCTTCAATCTTTCAGAGGCAGCTGATGCTATCAACTACCTTCTGGAAAGTCTCTCTTCCATCAGCCCTTGAACTCACATACCCTTCGTCTTTTCTTTCTACCTCAGTTTTTTTCCTTTCTGTTTTAAATTTTATTTAAAATTAAATATTTCTCCCCAAGTAATCCATTTTTGCTGTTGGGAAAAAAAACTAGAAAATACAATGGTGGCTCAGTTGGTAAAGATTGCCTGCAATGCAGGAGACCGCCTGGAAGGAAAGGGATGACAGTCCCTGGGTTGAGAAGATCCCTTGGAGAAGGAAATGGCAACCCACTTCAGTATTCTTGCCTGGAGAATCCCATGGACAAAGGAGGCTACAGTAGGCTACAGTAGGTAGGCTACTGGTAGGCTACAGTCCATGGGGTCACAAGTGTCGGACATGACCGAGTGACTACACCACCACCCACCATGGAAAGAAAAATTAACTCAATATTCTGTAATAACATATGGGAAAAGAATCCGAAAAAGAATAGATATGTGTATTTGTATAACTGAATCACTTTGGTGTACACCTGAAACACACAAACTTGTAGATCAATTATGCTCCAATATAAGAGAAAAAAATGTTTTAAAAAGAATAATTAAAGCCACAAAGCATTTTGACATACACCCTTACAACTCTTACTGAATTTCCTCCCCATCACATACATTCAGTGCAGCCTCTTCTGATGAACATTTATCATAATTAGAACTAAATATTTGCATGCTATTTTTCTAAAAAGCTGAATTGTTTAATGAATATATTCATATGAATGAATTCTTTAAACAAAAGTAAGATCAACTGGTAGATAGTGTTTTGTAGTGTATTTTCCTCATATGTTAATATATCATATACATTTTTTTTGGCCATACTACATGGCATGCAGGATCTTAGTTTGCCAACAAGGGATCGAACCTGTGCCCCGAACAGTGAAAGTGCAGGATCCTAACCAATGGACCCCCAGGGAGGTGCCGTCATTGTGAATAATCCTTACACACCCATTTCAATCGATGTAATCATTTTTAATGCTACCTGGTGTTGAATTCAACTGTATGACTGAGCCAAAATTTATCTCAACCTTTTATTACTAGACATTAATGGTATTTTCAAGTTGCCTCTAATCTGCTGCATTGTACATACGTCTCTAGGTCGGTGCTCTGCGGGTCTCCTTTGATTTTTTTCTAAAGATAGAACTGTTGTGTCAAAGAATAAGCCAAGTTTTCAGTTTTGATGGAGGTTGGAAAATTGTCTTCCAAAAAGTCTATCCAACTGCACATCCACCATTTTGCTTTTATAAAACTCCTTTTGTCTCTGTTATAAAAATAGTGCTTATGAACTATAGACAGGAGGCAGTTAAGCAGCTAGAGTAGTTGTGGGTAGCCTGCCACTCCGGTGCTGCCTGATAACCCCTGTTGGGTAACTTTGTCCCACAATTGTCTATGTGAATGCCCTCGGGAGTCAGACTGTGGCTCAAGTGCCAGGTTTACCGTTACTGACAGTATGGCTTCAGGTGATGACTTACTGTCATCAAGCTTCTGTTTTCTCACCTGTAACTCAAGATGGCAATAGCAGAAGGGCTGGTTGTCAGAATGCACAGCAGGTGCTTGTGGCTCAGTGGTAAAGCATCTATCTGCCAGTGCAGGAGACAAGGGTTTGCCCTGGGTCAGGAAGATCCCCTGGAGAAGGAAATGGCAACTCATTCCAGTACTCTTACCTGGAGAATTTCATGGACAGAAGAGCTTGGCGGGCTACCGTCCACGGGGTTGCAAAGAGTTGGATGCAAATGAGCGACTAAACAATAACAGTAGCAACAAATGGCAGGAAGGAGCTCAGCCCCTGGCTGAAGCCGTGCTCCTCCATTTCTGCTTGCACGTTGCTTTCCTGCCCCTGAGATAAAAACAATCTTCCCTTGTATCAAGTGGACAATTCTGGTCTCACCTTTTACATGCGCCCCAGGCCTCTAGGTCTGATCCCAGACTGTGAATACCACCCATGGTATTTTGCTGGTGTTTTCTTTTGGTCCCGATCAGATTAGTTATGAGTTCCTCCTCTTTATCATGCCTGCCCCCATCTTACCCACCGTCATCTTTCCTCAGAGGCGCCCAGGCAGAAACCACCAGAACACCTCCCCACCCCTCCCACAACTGGGTGCCAAACAGTTCTGTTATTCCATGATACGGGGTGGGGTTGGAGTCAGACTGACCTCGATTGAAATGCTGGCCTTGCTGCTGACACATGATGTGTTGGGAAGCAGTTCCCTCCCTTTTCTGAGTGTCAATTTCTTCATCTGTAAGATGGGCTGATAGAACTGTCACTTAGGACCGAGGTTCTGATGGTGAAAGGAGACAGGAAGTGCTTAGTATCTCTAAGGGATGAGCTCCGATGCGCTCTGTCACCATGATTACTGTTTCTCACCTTCTCTGGCCTTTGCTATCACTCGAGTGCAGTCCCAGCCCACCTGTGGCACAGACATGGCCTCCCACCTTCAGCCTTTCCCAGGCCAAATTTCTGGAGCTTTTCATCTACTTGAGACTCTCGATGGCTTGTGACCATCTACAAACTAAAACCTGAATTGTCCTTGCATGGATCCCTGGCCTGTGCCTATTTCCAGCTTGGTCACTCTGTCACCTGCGCTTACCCACCTTGGCTGCCACCTCCCCATCTCTGTGTCCACTTCCTGTCCATCTCTCCTGCACAGTTCCCACCTTCTCTGTGGTGGTCCCATCACCCAAATGGACACTAGTACCCCATCTCAGCATCTCCCAGCCCGGTTCAAACATCCTTCCTGCAGCTGGTCCTCCCAGCCCTCCCCCAGGACATTCAGTGCCCCCTCCCCTGAGCCCCACCCTTGCCCTCCCCCGACCCCACTGCCCTCGATTGCATGCCAAAGAAGGTCCATTCCCCATCATGACTCTGCCCTCGTGGGAACAGATTCACTTTCTGTCACCTCTGTATCCACCACCCCCGCCCCATCTCCCGTCCACAAACCCCCAGTGTTTGCCTGTTAACCACACTGTTAATAAATAACATTCTCCCAGGATTTCAGTGTTCAAAAGTTTACCCACAGGCCAAAGTTTCGCAGAGATCATTTACCTTTCCAAGACTTACTCTGAGATGACAAGTGAGTAGAATTTTTTTAAAACTGAGATACCCCCACCTGAACTGATACGGGTGAACTAGGCACCATGTACTTGTGTGTCGCGACACACAGGTGCCTTGACTGTCGCATCCCTGTTTTCATGATGGTGAGGTGAGCGCAGAACGTATGTCACGTATGTCTTTCATGACACTTGCCCTCTTCCTCTAGGGCAGGATAACCGGGCTGTGCTATAAAGAGAGGGTGGGGCTTGGACGTGGACTCAGGTCCTTCTTTCCTAAAGGCATGTAAGTTTCAAGTAAATCTGTCCGGTCCTGTTGGGAAAGATGATGCAACGTGACGAGAAAGGAAGTGGGGAGTTGCCTTCCTACTACGAGCTAAGGAATGTCACGTCGCTGAGTACTCTCACATTCCCAGAAACATGTCGTGGTTGAGAAGGAGGCGGATGACTCACAGTTCCCTGGGCTGCTGAGCCTGAGCAGGGCTAACGAGGACAGGGTGGCGGAGAGCGCTTGTTGCCAAGTCGGCGGGTCCCCCAAGTCTGGGGGCTGCCCTGGCACTGGGTGTGCAGAGACCAACCACATAAACACAATCTTGTTTTCTCAAAGCTGGAGTGAGAGGTCTACGAGGCGCTTGTATCTATGATCAGATGTGCCAGCCTGAACTCTGTGAATTCAGCTGTGGTTCTGATTATTCCTTTTGCGGAAACAGGGGTGAGGGAAGGTGGGGGCTCTGTCCTTAGAACAGGCTCCCGTGACAAAGTTCTTCTCTGATTTTCAGAGACCCTGGGGCTTTATGCTAACTTGGCTCTTCCTTCCTGGACTTCATTCTTCCTCCCTCATTCTCCAAATTAAGCCTTTTTCTAATCGAAAGACCTGAAACATTATTCCAAGGGCAAGAATTTGGCAACTCTCCCTGAACGCACAGCACATGCTTTGCAGGGTTTTTTTTTTTTCTAATGTTCCACAGTAGAGCCACCTGTTCACTCCACCCACCTCTGGGCGCCTGGCCACAGGGCTCATGAGCAGCGAGACGGGACCCATCACCAGCCTGCCTCGCTGGGCAGAGGTTGTCAGTGGCTTTCTCTAGCCCCCAGCACCCCCCCCCCTCCACCCTTAGGCAGGGTCCCCTTTGCAGCCTGTAGGTAGTCACTGTTTCAAGGCCAATAGCCCAAAGCAGTGTTGAGCAGTGGACACCCCTCAGGAGTTATTTACAAACTCATAGTAACTCATCTGGAAGAAAGAAAACTCAGATTCCCCAAGGTTGCCAGTAGGACCCTCACACCCAACAGATGCAGGTGGGGTGGGTGCAACACAGGCTCTGAAGGGTCCCTGAGATGCTCACCAAGCAAACATCCGTTTATCATGAGAAGCTGAGAAGGGAACAGGTGGGCACTGTAGTTCTCCACCTCCTGCAGGTGGCCGGCCTATTGCAGCACCTCCTAAACTTATCATCTTTGAAACTGGCTCTGCTTGTGCCACCAAGGCCTTGTGCCCATGTGGCAACTAAGCTGATAAAGAGATAGCCCTGCCTGCATTACCCGTCTTCACAGTGGGGGCCTAGAGCCCCCAGCGTGAATACGGAGCAGTGGAGTGGAGCCAGAGGCTAAGGGTCTGGAGCTGACCAGGACTGGCTCCTGGCTCCCCATTTTCTTTATTTCTTTCTTCTTTTCTAATTGAAATATAACTGCTTTAAGATGTGATAGTTTTAGCTGTAGAGCAAAGTGAATCAACCACATGTATACAATGTATCCCCTCTTCCTTGGATTTCCTTCCCTTTAGGTCACCACAGAGCATTGAATAAAGTTCCCCATACTATACAGTATGTTCTCAGTTGCTGTTGTTATTTAGTTGCTAAGTTATGTCTGACTCTTTTGTGATCCCTTGGACTATAGCTTGCCAGGCCTCTCTGTCCATGGAGTTTTGCAGGCAAGGATACTGGAGTGGGTTGCCATTCTCTTCTCCAGGGGATCTTCCTGACCCAGGGATCAAACCCAAGTCTCCTGCTTGTAGTTATCTATTTTTTACCTAGTAGTGTATATATTGTTGTTCAGTCACTCAGTTGTGTCTTTGTGACCCCATGGACTGTAGCCCACCAGGTTCCTCTGTTCATGGGATTTTCCAGGCAAGAATACTGGAGCAGGTTTCCATTTCCTCCTCCAGGGGATCTTCCTGACCCAGAGATAGAACTCTCATTGCTTGCATTGCAGGCAGATTCTTTACCCCTGAGCCTTCAGGGAAGCAGTGTATATATGCCAATCCCAATATCCCAACCAGCTCTCCATTCTCTGAGCTCACTTTTTAACCTCTCTGGGAATCACTGATCCTCTCTCTCTGAACCTGAAAACCAGGAATCATAGCAGGGTTGTGATCAAGGCAAACTATTTTTGTAAAGTACCTACGACAGTGCCTGGACTCCATGATGTTAAATGAACAAATAAACGCAAGATTCTTTCCCAGGGAACATTTTGTGGCAGGTGGGGACTTCAGGAGTGGAGTTCCCCATTCTAGGGTCTGAGTCTTTCTCAGTGGGGTCTTTCAGGGTTAAATCCCATGGCTCCATCAAATGAGTGTTAACACTGACTTAGCCCAGCAAAGAGCAGGGAGGTTAGGGTCCAGCAAGACTGAGGAGGGAAGGTCTGTGCTGTCAGAAGAGGCCATCTTAAATAGCAAAACTCGGGCTTTCCTGGGGGCTTATGGTAAAGAATCCACCTGCAATGTGGGAGATCCAGGTTTAACGCCTGGGTCAAATGGCAAAACCTGTGTTTGCCCAATGAAAGATTCAGATGAATGGGATGGGGCCCTTGGCAGCCCCATTTCTACACCTCTCAGAAGAGTGCTCCTTCGAAGGGTGATATCAACTTTGATAAGCTGTATTATTCACCTGCTAACCTGAGAATTCTTTCAGCCACCACCTGAGACAGAAAAAGTTTGTTAGTTGCTAAGTCTTGTCCAACTCTGCGACGCTATGGACTGTAGTCCCCCAGGCTCCTCTGTCCATGGGATTCTCCAGGCAAAAATACTGAAGTGGGTAGCCACTCCCTTCTCCAGGGTATCTTCCTGACCCAGGGATGGAACCCAGGTCTCCCAAATTGCAGGCAGATTCTTTACCATCTGAGCCACTAGGGAAGCCGAGACAGAGTCCACCCCGAAATCTTCCATCACCAAGTCATGCTGGTCTGAGCTGGAGCCCTATCCCCTACCCTCCCAGGAAAGGTTGTAGATAAAGGCTGCAGATAAGAAAGACTCAAGCTTGCATCCCTGCAGGGCCTGGGCCTCTGTCAGCCCAGGGCCATGGCAGAGGTCCCAGCCTACTCACCTCTGGCCTGAATATGTGAGGATCAGACACACTGGCTCCGATGCTCAGAGGAGACCATGCGCGCAGGGTTTCATGCTCTGTGACTGTGGTCTTGAACTTACTAATTTTATCCTTGATCTTGTGGTTTGTGAATGAAGTTCAGTGGGATGATGAAGCGCGTGTCAGGGGCTTGGAGTCGCACACATGATCTTCTGGTCCACTTCCTGTGGGTCCTTGGCTGCCTACTGCCTGGTGTCCTGGTGCCCTGGGGGACCCAGATCCCCTTCTCTGCCCCTGTCCAAGGACAACTGATACCCTCTACCACCAGTGGGGCCTGGTCCCAGGTGGGAGGAGAGTCAGGGTTGGGGACACACACTCACGCCCCTCTCAAAGTCAAAGGGTTCCCAGGCCCCTAGTAGGGGATGATCTGTACTCCCAGAGACATCTGTGCCACCCCTACCCCCCGTCTGAAGAAGTACCCTCATTAAACAGCAAATGGAAAATACCATGGAAGGTGGAGACAGACCATGGAAGAAAGGACAAAGTTTTCCTCCTGCCGTTTTTTTTTTTTTTAATCTTTATTGGATTTGTTACAACATTGCTTCTGGTTTTAAGTTTTTTAGCCATGAGGCATGTGGGATTTTAGCTCTCCAATCAGGGTTTGAACCCGCATCCCCCGCATTGGAAGGCAAAGTCTTTACCTCTGGACTGCCAAGGAAATCCCTTTTCTGCTCTTTGAACAAGGAGTCCTGCATTGTTACTTTGCCCTGGGGCCTCATAAATCCCTAACTCCCTACAACCGGTGTCATTTCACCTTGGCTAAAGAGCCTGGCCTAGCCGATGCATTCAGGTTTGTGTACTTTATAGAGTTGTCTGTGTTTTGTGTGCTCCTCCTCATCCAGTGCACGTGGGCTGCTGGAGTGAACTGGTCTACCACGCTCACTTGCCGGGGTCCTTGTAGTCCTGTGGGCTTGGCCGCCACAGCCAGAGGCCCAGGGTCACCTGATCCAAGCCTGACTTTCTCACCTGTGAAAGGAGATTAGGCAATGTGATCTTCAAGATCTTTTCTAGCTCTTAAAGCATCTTATGATTCTAAGCACATGACAAAGCCCATTTTATGATCTGAAAACCCAGAGTGGGAGATACAAGATATCATGGCTTCCTGGCAACAAACAGCTTTTATGATTATTGGCAATGGAAAACAGCAGAAAAGGATCTAGACTTACTGCATGAGAATGCACAGCATCTCAGATCCTGGGCTTGGTGTACAATAAAAGGAGAGGTTAGTGAACATCCCTTCTGCTGTTGGGCAGAGTTGAATGAGGACGGCCTTGTATAGAATGACCAAACCCTCTCTGTGACAATGTGCCGTGATTTTTCCTCTGTAAAACTTTTGTATTATTGACAGGAGGAGACCCACATACGTAGAAAACAAACTGACAGCTATTGAGGGAGGGGAGAAGGAGGGATAAATTGGGAGCTTGGGATTAGCAGGTACACACTACTATATATAAAATAGGTGCCCGATAAGGACCTACTATAGAGCACAGGGAATGGTACTCAATATCTTATAATAACCTATAAGGAAAAAGAATATATATAAGCTGCTGTGTGGCACAGGAGCCCAGTCTGGTACTCTGTGGTGACCTGGAGGGGTGGGATGAGGCAAGAGGTGTGTATAATTATCGCTGACTTGCATTCTTGTATAGCAGAAACCAACATAACATTATAAAAATTTTTTTTTAATTTAAACAATACATATAATGGAATCACTTTGCTGTGTACCTGAAACTAATACAACATTGTAAACCAACTATAGTTCAATAAAAAAAAATAAAGTTAAAAAAATTTTATTATTGGGAAATGGATTAAAAGCATGAGGCTTAATTTAGCATCATAGCATAAATTAGCATTACATCCTAAATTAATCTAAATCATATCCTGGGATCATGTGGATCGCATGCGACTGATAGTGAGCCGTGTGTGTTCTGTGAGCTTGGGAGCCTTCCTGGTTGTCATTCTCCAAAAGATCACGGAATAAGCTTAGAAAAGATATAAGAAAGTTCCAGAGTGGTGACTGAAATCTCCCCTTCTAGACCATCACATAAATCCAAAGTAGCTGAGAAAATACCGACCCTACTCCATGTCCTTGACACTGTCAAATTTCCCAGGGAGGAGATCTTCAGGACACTGTAACCTTACTGATTTCAGACAGTGGATTTCCCGGGTGCCTTGGTCCATCCAAACCCATGCGGAGAACATGACCCACATCTAACAGCCAAGTCCTTTTTTTCCTATCCACATCTGTGACGGAGATTTTTCCTTCCATAAGAGACTCAAATGTGAAATTCCCTAAAATTATTTTTGCTTTTTCCCCCACTGGGGCACAGTTTCTAAGACAGAGTATTATCACCTCATTAAATGTGTCAGTAAGTTTTAAAACTTGGGAGAGAAAGTTAGCAAACACAGGGGACAGGCAGTGTTTGCCTGTGAGATTTCCCTATCTGGGCAAGTGCTTCCTACACTCAAGGCTGCATTGATTTGTATCGTTGGGAAAGGGTTTGGGGAAAATCCAGGTATCAATGTTCCTATCTTGTGTCCTTCCAACCTGACCAGTTGTCCTTTAGTTCTTTGCCCAGTTCACCGATGAATCCTAAAGCTCATCGTCTTTTGGGACAGAGAATGGTTGGGATTTCAGAAATCTTGTAATTTTGGATGGTCGGGCTGGCCCAGTAAAGGACCAGACACGTGGGAAAGAATGTACCGTGGTGATCGTAATCAGAAAAGTTAACAAAGGCTTTAAAGATTGTGTCATAACAACAGATGCTTCAAGTGGTTAAAAACACCCATATTGTTATTCTTTCTGGCCCAAACTATGTCCTGCGACAGTGAGTTTAGCAATGAAGGAAGCTACTCCTTTGCTGAGAATGAAAGTTTGGCTGCAGGGCTAAGAGGTCTTGAAATGCAGAGAGGAGACAGAGGTTTTATAATAACTTCACCCCTCAGAAAATCTTCTCCAAATATAGCAGGTGCAGCAATGTGGAGAAAATATTTGAGGGAAAGCAAGAAGAAACTCTCCTCTCTCCAAAGACATGATGGGTAAAGGTCCCACAGCTTGCTTAGCCAGCAAGGATCTAGCCAATTCCAAGACCCAAGGTTTCTCTCCCTAGACACATTCTGGAAAAATGACTAAACCTTCCTGTACCTCAGTTATCCCAAGTGCAAAATCAGAAAAATTATTTTAACCTATTTTATGATACTGCAGGGGAAACACAACCTTGGATAAAGCTTGAGAAGTATTCACTTGTTGTTAACTGTCTCATAAATGTTTAAGATTTCCAGGCCCCCGGGAAGCCTGCATGGTGTAAAGTTACAGCCAATTCACCTGATTGGAATCTGTTGTCAGGGACTTCAGAAATGTCCCTCGGGGGCCATAGTGCAATCTGAGCAGAAGGAAACCAGAAGGTGCCTTGTGCAGCAGCTTGAATTTTCAACAGTGTGGGGCTGAACTGGAAGGCGAATTACTTCTGTTCTCTTCTCTTGGCCCACTGCAGAAAGTATTTTTATTTTATCACATACACATTTTCCTCCTTCCCCTGATCATGAACCAGAACACTTTTATAGCTAGGAGGAGTTTTAGGGGTTTTCTAGTTATTTCTCGTTTTACAAACAGCGGGCCATGGAGCTAAGAGCTGAATTTTCTGATTCTGAGAATTGTTCAAAGGGACCACTTAGCTCCACCCAGCTATGGCCCACGCAGCAGTTGATTCCCTGCTCCCACTGTGGGGCAAACTCATACCCAAGAACCTTCTTCCTCAGACTTTGTGGATGTGAGTTCTTTTACAGAAGTCTCTTGAGAGACCCTTGGACAGCAAGGTGATCAAACCAGTCAATCCTAAAGGAAATCAACCCTGATATTCATTGGAAAGACTGATGCTGAAACTCCAGTACTTTGGCCACCTGACTCATTGGAAAAGACCCTGATGCTGGGAAAAATTGAGGGCACGAGGAAAAGTGGGTAACAGAGGATGAGATGGTTGGATGGTATCACCAATTCAATGGATGTGAGTTTGAGCTAACTCCGGGAGATGATGACGGACAGGGAAGCCTGGCGTGCTGCAGTCCGTGGGGTCGCAAAGAGTTGGACACAACTGAGCAACTGAACAACAACCCTAGGGGCTCAGTAAGCACTGAGCTCAGGATGAGACCCTCCGTCAATAGAGGGAGATGATGGAGGTTACCATCGTCCATAGAGGCTGCCAGGTGCTTGGCCACCTCCCATGTGATCACTTGGTAATCTTTACCGCAGTCTTATGAAACAGGCATCAGTTTCCTGCCTGAGGAATCAGATGTGTAAGCAACCTTCCCCTGGGGGTGGGAGAATCAGGCTTCACGCCCAGATTCCAGGGCTGGCCTGCCTGCCTCTCCAGACCCTGAGGCTTCCTCATAGAGACCACAACTTGGGCAGATGATAAAGGCAAGGACTCAGCCTTGGGGAAGGGGCAGTGGTAGTTTGGGATGGATTCCTGAAACCGGAGGATAAACTTGAAGGAACGAGGCAAGAAGCCAGTTTACAGACCTTGGGGTCAAGAAGGGCATTGCTAGCTGGACGGTTGGGCTGGGAGGTCTGGGCCCTGGAGTCCACCTGTCACTTAGACACAGTCCTGAGCAAACCCAGCCCCTGTTACCTGTGGGGTCTGGAATGTGGCAGTCCTCCGGCCTTCTCACCGGACGTTGCATGCTGAGTCAACTGCTGTTTCAGCTCACTTTAGCAGACAACAGCTGGTCACCCGGCTGGGTGTTCACCTGAGGTCACAGTTCACAGAGTTACAAACAGTGGGGGTTGAGGGAGGGGAGCAGACTGCCTGGCTCTTGATCCTGCCTCCCTCACTTAGTGCGTCAGCTTGGGCATGGCTACCCGCTCCAGTATTCTTGCCTGGAGAATCCCATGGACAGAGGAGACTGGTGGGCTACAGTCCATAGGGTCACAAAGAGTCAGACACGACTGAAGTGACTTAGCATTCGTGACCCATAGCTTGGGCAGGTCAGTAAGCCTCTGCGGGCCTTAGTTTCCCTATCTTTACAATGGGCTATCTGATGATGAAATGGGTCAGTCCACACAAACACAGGAGAGCAATGCCTGGCACACAGTAGGTGCTCAGAAAGCAGTGGTCATCCTTAATTTCTGCACACAACGGTGGCAGCAGAGGGAGTGCTCCCCTGAAAGGACCTCTCCGGGACTTTATCCAGGCTGGGGACACACTGCCTTCTGAGTCAGGCCGTTCCATTTTTGGACAACTCTGACTAAGAAAATTCTTCCTTGCTTCCAGCCAAGTCCACCTCCCCACAACTCCCACGCACGGGCCCCAGCTCTGCCAGAAGGCAAATGTCAGAAAAATATTCTTGAAAGAGAGGACATAGAATGTAAATAAGAATGATAGAATCGGGTTGAGGAATTACAGTCTCCCTGGCTTCAGCCATTCCCACTGCCCAGCCCAGACGTGGTGGGGGTGGGGGTCAAAGACCCTTTGGTTCAGTGGGAAAGCCGGCCAAGGCTCTGCACTCTCCTCCACTCCCTTTAGAAACACATTAATCAACTTTTCCCTTCATTCCTTGCAGGCCGCAGCGCACTGCTAACCGAGCGACAAGTCACTCCCCAGGAACAAAGGTGACGGCCCCCAGGCTGAGGAGCCTTGACCTCATCTCATTTCCTACGTGCCGTCCACCCCGTAATCATTGTGCCTCCAGGAAGCCTGCCCGCCAAGCAGCACATGCTGTCAGCCTCCTGTTTACAGAGCCTTTCTGGCGTCAGGTGTATATAATCATGACCCCCGTGTGTTCCTTCCCTGTCTTCCTTGGCAGGTGCTGTGATATAAGAAGGATGCATGCATCTTTTTTTTCAGGCAGCTGAGACAGCTTAGCTCTCCCCTGATGCTTGTTAAAAAGGATTTGAAATTGCGTGTCAGTGTTGCAAGGTGAAAAGACTCTCTGAGCTCTGTTGCAGGGTGCGCATGCACTTAACACTACCGAAGTGTCCGCTGAAAAATAATTAAGATGCTAAAACTCAAAGCAGCACTTTTTACCACAACAAAAAAAAATCTTTAAGGATGAAATAGGTAGGTGAAATAATACAACACAGTGGCTTTGAAATGATGCGGGAGGATGCAAAAGTTCATTGAACTGTACACTTATGGTTTGTGTACGGTTCTCTAACATCGCTTGTGCTGAGTCATCTCTGACTCTGTGCAACCCCACGGACTGTAGCCCGCCAGGCTTTTCTGTCCATGGCATTTTCCAGGCAAGAATACTGAAGTGAGTTACCATTGATAGTAGACTTTGTTAAAAAGTTTATATACACATAAAAGTAATCATAGAGGGAGAAGACATAAAGGGTGGGGGTTACAGTTGAAACAACATTATCTGTGAGTTGGGTGAGTTCTAGTCTATTTCTGTGTGTTTGAAATTTTCCACAATAAAAGAATAGAAATGCAAGAAACATGTAAAGTGTGGGAAAAGTGATCTGAACATTTCGAGTATAAGTCAGGACGCATGTGTAGACTCCTTTTAGCAGCTCTGGGGCAAGGCAAGCCGTGAACTGGGTACCCAAACGGCCACATCCTGTTCTACAGGACGAGGAAGGCAGCACCCTCAGTTACTATCAGGATACTTTGTTCCTCCAAGAGCTTATCCAAGAATCTGAGACAAAAAGAAGGGGCCCCAGGGTTGGTCCCCAGGTCTCCTCTCCCAGCTGTCTCTGGCTGAACATCACTGTCACCCTCCAGGCCCTGCGGACCCCAAATCTTCGAGCTCTCTGAGGACTTGGCCCCAGGCACCCTCCAGCCACTCTCAAGGTCAAGTGCAATCCAAACCTTCCCAACACAGGTGCTGTGTGCAGCCAGGACCCCCTTTGCACTCCCAGTGCTCACTCTGAAGCCTGGTACTTCCTGGGGCACACAGAAGCTTTTGCCAAATCGCCCTCTGTCACCTCGGGTGAGCCATGCCCCCTCATCACAGGACAATCAAGCTAATCTTCCTCCATGGACCTGAATTTAAAAAGCTTTTTAGGCACTTCCTTGGTGGTTCAATGGTTAAGACTCTACACTTCTAATGCAAGGGGTACTGATCCAGGAACTAAGATCCAGAATGCTGCTCAGCCGAAAAAAAAAAAAAAGATTTTTAGCTCCTCTCTCTAGTGGGTGCTAAAGAAGCTCAGTTCAGTTCAGTTGCTAAGTCGTGTCTGACTCTTTGCAACCCCATGGACTGCAGCACGCCAGGCTTCCCTGTCCTTCATCATCTCCTGGAATTTGCTCAGATTCATGGCCATTGAGTCAGTGATGCCATCCAATCATCTCATCCTCTGTTGCCACCCCCTTATCCTCAGTTTTTCTCAGCATCGGGGTCTTTTCCCATAAGTCGGCTTTTCACATCAGGTGGCCAAAGGATTGGAGCTTCAGCTTCAGCATCAGTCCTTCCAGTGAATATTCAGAGTTGATTTCCTTTAGGATTGACTGGTTTGATCTTGCAGTCCAAGGGACTCTCCAAAATAAAAAAGCAATGCTGGAAGGAAATGGTTTGCATTTCTCTGCACCTCTGCTAGGGTGAGATCAAAACAACCGCTAAAGGAAGAAGACGTGGGTCCTGGGCTTTTCTTCACCCTCATCAAATCAGATCAGCTAAAACTGTCAGTTAAAAAGAAAAAAAATCAGTAAAGCTGTCAGGGCTCAGAAGACCATGAGATGATTCTGTTCCCGGGGGCTCAGTGACATTCAAGACTACCTGGAGTGTAACTGCTAGATGGACGATTCAGTAATGACCCTGTGAAGTCTGGTCTGGGTGGGGGCAGCCCCCACTCCTCTGTCATCAGGTGAGAAGTGAGGGCTGGGGAGGGGTAACTGGGAAAATCTGGGTGTGATTCAAACAATTTGCTTTTCCCGGATTTTACATGTTAACTAGTATTGACCACCTCCTCTTTCCAGGTCAGACCTTCATCCCTTGACATTGGATGGGTAAACAAAACACCTGGAGTCCCCAGGCCCCGTCCCCACCTTCCCTCACCCCACCTCTGGGACCACCCTCTGGAGTTGACCCCTCCCCACGGGTGGGCTCTGAGCACAGCCATCTCCTGCTTCTCCCGCTGCTTCTTGCCTGTCTTTAACTTGGCTGCCTTTCTCCGCCCTCCTCCCTGCACGTGGACACGTCCAAAGGTTCTGGCCTTGGACCTCCCTCCCCCTCCCTCCTGGGTCATGACCACTCCTAGTTTACCGAGGGCACGAACTCCTGCCTGAATCAACAAGGGGCACTGACTCAGCGCGTGGGAGTCCATCCGGGCACTGGAGCCTCTCTCCACCCCGAAGCCCGGAGTCCACCACCTCCATGCACCTGCCCCACTACAGCTCTGGGGACCCCTGCTATTCACTGAGCCTCCTCCCTGGGCCCCCCTACTCCTGCTCCCAATCACAGAAAGTCCTCTGGAGACACAGAGCCAGGTGCCCCATCAGCTCAGACCTTCTGATCACCTCTAATTTTCTTCCTAGCAAAATTCCCCAGCTCCTATGATGGGGAGGCTTATTCTTTGGCCTCAGGACCTCTCTCCATCCTCTCTCTCAGAAAACCTGAATAGGACAAGGCAGTTGAATCCACAGCTGCGTCCCCCAGTCACGCTCCAGTAATCCCCGAGAATTGCTGCTTCTCCTTGTCTTTTCTTGCTCCCAGTTTTAGGGGAAGATGTTTCTCACTCTCTCACTACAATCTGCCCTCACCTTCCCAGATTTTTGGCTGAACTTCAGGTCTTCCATCTATTACCGTCTCTCGGAGCCTTAGACTCCATACCTGCAAAGTAAGGATAATCCTGTCTTCTTGTGAGCTAGGTAGTGCTCCATTTGCCAAGCTGTGATGATAACAACAAAGCGATCTGTTCCTGATCATTCACAGTTCAATCCAGAAGGGGCTCCCTGGACACGCATCCCTGTTCCACCAGTCCTGCTGGTGAAGGAACCTACACCCTAACACTTTTATGCGCGTGAGTCTAGTTACAGTGCATCCCATCTCCTTGTGTGTAATTGATTCTTGTGTCATTGGGAACCATGCATCTCCCAATGGTGGGATTTGCAGAATGAAAGGACTTGATGAAATGACGGGTCCTGCTCCACATGCTCTCTTGGCATCCTCCTCTCTTTCCCCCTTTGCCTCCCACCACCTCTGCCTAAACCCAATTGTCCAACAAATATTTTATTGGATATCTACTCTGTGTCAGGCACTTTTTCTAAACAATGACAAGGTTGGTAATGATGAAGGATGGAGGAAAGGGAGAACAGCTTCTATTTCCTGAGTACTTAGTGTGTGCCAAGCACTCACACATTTGGAGTCATTCATTTCTCACAATGGATCCATCCGTCTGTTCCCCAGAAACCCGAGTGAAATGGGTGCAGTCATCATCCTTGTTTCACAAATGGCTGAGCTGGGGCTAAGCTGCCCAGGGTCACGCAGTCCCAGAAGGGCCCCTGGGAAGTCCAGCCCGCCTGCCCCCAGGCCGTATCCGCGACTATCAAAAGGAAGAGATAATAAAAGAGGATGTGGACCAAGAGATAACCTGATAAAGCCAGGGAGCAAAGTGCTGCAGGAAGGGCTCAGGACCCGTATTAGGAGGAGCGCCACAGGGTGACCTTTCTCTAAGACCTGGGAGATCAGAGGCCCAGGTGTGCAAGGCGTGGGTGGAAAAGAAAGGATGACCAAGGCCCCCGCCATCCAGGATTAGGTCTCAGATCCAGGAGAGGAGCTGCGCAGACAACATGCGGACAGCTGGTGGAATTCCAGTTTAAATTGTGGACTGTATCCTGGCTTTCTCTTTACGTTAAATTTCCTGATCTTGGTCACTGTGGTGTGGTGGTATCCGAGGATGTCTTGTTGATTGGGAAACACACGCTGAAGTGTCCAGAGGCACAGTGCCTCCTACTTAACTCTGAAATGGTTCAGAAAAAAATATGAATCTAGGTGTGGGCTTCCCAGGTGGCTGAAATGGTAAAGAATCTGCCTGCAGTGCAGGAGACCCAGATTTGATCCGAATGGCTACCCACTCCAGTGTTCTTGCCTGAGAAATCCCATGGACAGAGGAGCCTGGTGGGCAACAGTCCATGGGGTCACAAAGAGTTGGACATGACTGAGTGACTAACACTTTCAGACGTGTATGTGTGTTGTAGACACAGCCTACAGAGCAATGTGTAAACAACGAATGAACCTGAGCAAAGGGTACACCTTGTACTATTCTTGCAGATTTTCAAGAAATTTTAAATTATTCCAAAATAAAATTTAGCAGAAGTACATGCATTGAAATAGCAGTACACAAATAGCAAGATCTTATAAAAATCAAACGCATGTGTGCTGCTCAGTCACTAAGTCATGTTTGACTCTTTTGTAACCCCATGGACGATAGCCTGCCAGCCTCCTGGTCTGTGGGGTTTCCCAGGCAAGAATACTGGAGTTGGTTGCCATTTCCTTCTCCAGGAGATCTTCCTGACCCAGGGATTGAGCCCAGGTATCCTGCATTCCAAGCAGATTCTTTACTGTCTGAGCTACCAGGGAAGCCCTGAAAAACCAAACGACACCCATCAAATACTGAAGAATGGGAAGGAGGGGGATGCGAGTGGGAAAGGGAGAGGTAAGAGAATAAAAAAATTGCGGAGGGGACAGACAAGAGAGGAAGGAAGGAAGGAAGAGGGGAACAGAGAAAGAGGGGGAGAGGAGGAATTTGGGGTCCCTTGCATTCTTGCTCCTGACTGGATCCCTCCGTTCTTAGGACTTCAACTTAGCATCTCCAGGAGGATGACTCCTAAGGCCTTATCTCCAGCTTGGTCAGTTGGCCAGTCCTGTATTTGGAATTGCTGGGCACAGGACCCCACAGGATAACCCACTCTAAAGCTCTTCTCTTTCCCCTGCAACCAAACCTATCTCCTCCAAGGCCATCAACTCCAGATTCCGTCTCCTCCCTCACCTTTCTTCCTTGGTCCACATCTTATTCGTTCTTCCTTTCCTGTTCCTCTTCTCTTCAGGTAGCTCCAGCTCCTGTAATCTCTCTGCGGATAATGATAGGGGCCTCCTGCCTGGGCTCACTGTCCCCAGGGTGTGGGCCTTCCACTCACCAACATTTGTGACCCAACTTTCCTGTAACTCAAGAATGCTCTCTGGGCTTCCCTGATGGTCCAGTGGTTAAGAATCCACCTTGCAATACCAGGGACACAGGTTTGATCTCTGGTCTGGGAAGATCTCATGTACGGGGCAACCGATCCTGTGTGCCACAGCTAATGAGCCTGTGCTCTGGAGGTCACAAGCCCCCAGTGCTGAGCCTACATGCCACGGCTACTGAAGCCTGAGAGCCCTAGAGCCTGTGCTCTGCAACAAGAGACGACACCACAGTGAGAAGCCCTGCAACCACAACTAGAGTAGCCCCCACTTGCTGCAATTGGAGAAAGCCCGCCTGCAGCAAAGAAGACCCGGCACAGCCAAAGATAAATAAATTGAAAAAAAAAATGCTTTCTTGGGTCTGATGTTTTTCATGGATATTTGTTTTAGCTTCCAGCTTCATCATGTTCCTTGGAAGCAGGCACTAACCCTGTTTCGAGGCTGGATGCGGAGCAGCAGGAGAATAATAGCTACCTAGTCAATTAAGCTACCCAGTCTTTCTAGGTTGTTCAGTTACACCCAAAGAAATTCTCATGCTCCCCTGCCACGTTTGGAGTGACAATAGGTGTGATTAAAAGGATAAGATCAGGATGCTAGGGCTGTTTGAGGAGCCCTCATTAGGTAGACCCCAATGTCAGGCCTTAGGATCACCCATGAGGCTCTGCAGAAAGGCCCGTTCTGGGTGGATTTGTATTTTCATGTTTCTCATAGAAAGGACTTTTTTTTTTAAGTATAACATTGTTTTTAGAATATACATTTGCTAATGTAAATGTTCCAAAGCTCAACCCAGATTAAAACATACTCCCTAATTGTTTGTTGCTTCCTTGTTCTCTCTTTTCCCAGCCCAAGACATATGTTTTTGATATCACAGCAAACAGCAATTGATTCTATTTCTAGTAGCTTCAAAAACAATTTTAATGGCCTAGTCACTGTCCAAACAAGGCAAAGGCTGGGTGGATCAGTCTCCTTATGTCACAGTTATAAGGAAGGTCCTTGTAGTTAAATGTCTCCCAGCCCCCAGTTCCATATATTTAATTCCTTCTCTTGATATTTCATCCTTTCAGCTCATAAAAGAGAAAATGATGTCATGCCTAATAAATGCCAGAGTAGCCTTTTTGAGAAGTGACACCAAACATGGGCAGAGTGCCGAAGTCTTGTTTGCTCAGGCAAACATTCAGACATCTGTCACCATTTAAGTTTTCATCTAAGATGCTGATTCCTACACAGGTTTCAGTGAGGTTTTGATCTATCTGAATTTCAAAGCACTGGGATTTGAGCCCACACAAGATGTACATGTGAGAATCTCTGTATCACTGAGCGAGCATGTACCAGAACACGTACATCCTCCCAGAGACACAATAACATTATCAAGGACCACTTACTGTGGGTGGATTAAAAAAATTTTTTTTTTACTATAATGTAAACTTCCTGTTGCGATTTGGACCAATTTCCTCTCCTTCAGTTCCTGGGGGAGATGGTAAGCAGTTCATCATGATTGTCTGAACAACATGTGAGCGTTTCTATAGGAACATAGCATGGCTGATCTTTGTTCCACGGACCATCTGCTTTGAGTTGTTTGTCCAGGTGCAATGCATTTTTCTCGTTCATTCCCAAGTTCTTCTCTGTTCCCTTTCGAATCGAAGACGTATGCTGGCTATTCACGGATTCAGAGGGAAGAAAACTATCTTGGCCAGAGAAGGCTGAACTGAAGCTCATCGGACCTCAGGCTCAGAACCCATGGCTTAGTGAGCCCTTCACAGACTCAACCATTACAGAAAAGGAAGAACTCTCAGGAATTCTCTGGTCCAGTCTTCTCCTGTGTGGGATTCTATGGAAACCAAAATCATCCACAGTTACGGTCTTTAAAGGACACAGGAAAGAGGCATGTCCAGAGTTATCCATGCGTTTGACTCCTTCATCCTCCTGGATTTTCTGCTGAACCCTAACCCTCACCCAACAAATGTAACTGGGACAATTGTAGACCACTCATAACTTTAGCCACAGAGACCCCTGGGATCAAAGCTGTGTGAGAAAGTCCGCCAGATAGGGGCTTAGCAGAAGGGATATCACTGTGGCCATGGGAAGCTGGGCTAGGTCCCAGGTGGTTTCAGCCTTTCTGGAGAGGTTGCTTCCATCCTCACACCCTCTTCCATCCCATCGTGTCCCTGGACCACCAAAGACAAGTTTATAGGCAGCATTAAAATAAATTTAAACTACTCCTATAGGGACTTAAGGCTTCCCTGATGGCTGAGCAGGTTAACAATCTGCCTGCAATGCAGCAGACACAGGAGATGCAGGTTCGATTCCTCGGTCAGGAAGATCCCTTGGAGGAGGAAATAACAGCCCGCTCCAGTATTCTGGCCTGAAAAATCTCATGGACAGAGGAGTCTGGTGGTCTACAGTTCAGAGGGTTGCAAAGAGTGAGACATGGCTGAGCACACACATATGAACATAAGGACTCCTTGGCAGTCCAGTGGTTAAGACACCGTGCTTCCACTGCAGGGGCCATGGGTAAAAATACCACCTAGCAAAGCTGAGCACCAAAGAATTGATGCTTTTGAACTGTGGAGTTGGAGAAGACTCTTGAGAGTCCCTTGGACTGCAAGGAGATCCAACTAGTCAATCCTAAAGGAAATCAGTCCTGAATATTCACTGGAAGGACTGATGCTGAAGCTGTAGCTCCGATATTTGGCCACCTGATGCAAAGAACTGACTCATTGGGAAAGACCCTGATGCCGGGAAAGATTGAAGGCAGGAGGAGAAAGGGACGACAGAGGATGAGATGGTTGGATAGCATCACTGACTTGATGGACATGAGCTCTAGGGGTTGATGACGGACTAGGAAGCATGGTGTGCTGCAGTCCATGGAATTGCAAAGAATTGGACACGACTGAGTGACTGAACTGAAAAATAAAATAAAATACCCCCCATACTCCCTCCCCCACTTCCCCTCTTCTTCTGGTTTCAACTGGGTCTAAATAAACATGACCCCCACTAGTGGCTTTCAAACTTTGCTAGTGATTCTGATCAACTGAGACCAATGGAAGCTGGATTATGTTCTAGGACTAGGCCATGACACCTGGTCTGTGAGCCCAGACCCAGAGGGGGAGGGCCATCAGTTAAGAAGTTACAAGGGGTGAATTTATGCTGACAACAAAAAAAGATGCATAGTTTATCTAAATTCTTGCTTAATTGAGTGTCTTGTATTTATACTTGTTAAATCTGGCTCCCGTAAGTGAGGAAGGTAGGCATGATTAGGAAGCGAAAAGGGTTCTCACAGGAAGAGCCCCCAGCCCAATAATAGCTGGGGACTTAGTAAAATTTGAGGGAGGGGCCCTGGGAGTGAAATCTCCCTTACTTCGACTAAATTTTTGTGTATATGTGAGGTGGGCTTTCCAGGTGGTCCAGTGCTAAAGAATCCACCTACCAAGCAGGAGATATGGGTTCGATCCCTAGGTTGGTAAGATCCCTGGAGAAGGGAATGGCTACCCACTCCAGTATTCTTCCCTGGAGAATCCCATGGACAGAGGAGCCTGGCAGGCTACAGCCCACAGGGTCTCAAAAAGTGAGATAAAGCTAAGCAACTGAGCACACATCTGAATGCAAAAATACCATAATCAAAGTTAAAAGACTGATGACAATATATCTTCTGCAACATTAAAAATAAAAATCACTGGCTAAGTCATACAAAGAACAAACAGAAAAAAAATTTTCCTACATAAAAACAGACTATGATTAGGCAATTTAAAAGATTGACGAGCTGCAAAAGATATCTGAACTAAAATGAGAATTTTTAGCTTATTACATTAAAAAAAATTAATATAAAACCACTATGGATAAGGATAGGAGTGGGGAATACACTGGTAGAATCTTTCTGGAAAGATACTTGCCAATATCCATCAAAGATCTTAAGAAAAGTCAATGTTTTAACATAAGAAGCCATAAAAGGACAAATGTAAAAAGACACAGAAGTATGAGGTTAGCCACTGCAGGGCAGTTCAGTTCAGTTCAGTTCAGTCACTCAGTCATGTCCAACACTTTGCGACCCCATGAACTGCAGCACACCAGGCCTCCCCATCGGTCACCAACTCCCAGAGTCCACCCAAACCCATGTCCATTGAATCGGTGATGCCATCCAACCATCTCATCCTCTGTCATCCCCTTCTCCTCCTGCCCTTGACCTTTCCCAGCATCAGGGTCTTTTCAAATGAGTCAGCTCTTCGCATCAGGTGGCCAAATTATTGGAGTTACAGCTTCAACATCAGTCCTACCAATGAACACACAGGACTGATCTCCTTTAGGATGGACTGGTTGGATCTCCTTGCAGTCCAAGGGACTCTCAAGAGTCTTCTCCAACACCACAGTTCAAAAGCATCAATTCTTCAGCACTCAGCTTTCTTATAGTCCAACTCTCACGTCCATACACGACTACTGGAAAAACCATAGTCTTGACTAGAGGGACCTTTGTTGGCAAAGTAATGTCTCTGCTTTTTAATATGCTATCTAGGTTGGTCATAACTTTCCTTCCAAGGAGTAAGTGTCTTTAAATTTCATGGCTGCAGTCACCATCTGCAGTGATTTTGGAGCCCAGAAAAATAAAGTCAGCCATTGTTCTCACTGTTTCCCCATCTATTTGCCATGAAGTGATGGGACTGGATGCCATGATCTGTTTTCTGAATGTTGAGCTTTAAGCCAACTTTTTCACTCTCCTCCTTCACTTTCATCAAGAAGCTCTTGAGTTCTTCTTCACCTTCTGCCATAAGAGTGGTGTCATCTGCATATCTGAGGTTATTGATATTTCTCCCAGCAATCTTGATTCCAGCTTGTGCTTCCAGCCCAGCATCGCTCATGACGTACTCTGCATATAAGTTAAATAAGCAGGGTGACAATATACAGCTTTGACATACTCCTTTTCCTATTTGGAACCAGTCTGTTGTTCTGTGTCCAGCTCTAACTGTTGCTTCCTGATGTGCATACAGGTTTCTCAAGAGGCAAGTCAGGTGGTCTGGTATTCCCATCTCTTTCAGAATTTTCCACAGTTTATTGTGATCCACACAGTCAAAGGCTTTGGCATAGTCAATAAAGCAGAAATAGACATTTTTCTGGAACTCTCTTGCTTTTTCGATGATCCAGCGGATGTTGGCAATTTGATCTCTGGTTCCTCTGTCTTTTCTAAAACCAGCTTGAACATCTGGAAGTTCACGGTTCACGTATTGCTGAAGCCTGGCTTGGAGAATTTTGAGCATTTCTTTACTAGCGTGTGAGATGAGCGAAATTGTGCAGTGGTTTGAACATTCTTTGGCATTTCTTTTCTTTGGGATTGGAATGAAAACTGACCTTTTCCAGTCCTGTGGCCACTGCTGAATTTTCCAAATTTGCTGAGTATAATAGCAAAAAATGAAAGCAAGGACAGTGTCCAGCAAGAAGGATTAATTAAACTACTGGACTACCTTTCAATGGGCTGCCGTCTATGGGGTCGCACAGAGTTGGTATCGCATACAGGCATTTAAAATTATATTTGTTGACTTGGAGTGATATGTACCATTAAATGTTATTTGAAAAAGAAATAAAAATGCATGTCAAATGATCTCATCTCTTTCTCCTCCTCTTTTTCCTTCTTACAAACCTAATTATGTACCACTTCTCACCACTAAGACAGCTATAATCAAAAATAATGTGTCGATGTCGATGTTCAAAAATTAGAATCCTCAGACCTGCTGGTGGGAATGAAAATGGTACAGTTGCTCTGGAAAATGGATTGGCAGTTCCTCAAAAGATTAAATATAGAGTCATTATCTGACGTGATTCCATTACTGGGTTTATTGCAATTGGCAGTTGTTCAGTCTCTGTCATGTCCAACTCTTTTTGACCTCATGGACTGCAGGATATCAGGCTTCTCTGTCCTTCACTATCTCCCAGAGTTTGTTCAAACTCATGTCCATTAAGTCAGTGATGTTATTTAACCATCTCATCCTCTGCTGCCCCCTTTTCCTGTTGCCTTCAATCTTTCCCAGCATCAGGGTCTTTTCTAATGAATCAGCTCTTCACATTAGGTGGCCAAAGTGTTGGAGCTTCAGCTTCAGCATCAGTCCTCCAATGAATATTCAGGGTTGATTTCCTAAGACTGTCTGGTTTGATCTCCTTGCAGTCCAATGGACTCTCAAGAGTCTTCTCCAGCACCACAATTCAAAAGCATCAATTCTTTGGCACCCAGCTTTCTTTATGGTCCAACTCTCACATCTGCATATGACTATTGGAAAAACCTAAGTATATACTGAAGAGAAATAAAAATGTGTCCACATAAAAGCTTGTATACAAATTTCACAGCACTATTTGAAAGATATAAGAAATGAAAATAACCCAAAAGTCCATCATGTGATGAATGGATAAATAAATTTTGGTTTGTCTATAAATAATGGAATATTATTTACCATAAAAAGAAATGAAGTACTGATACATGCTACAACGTGGATGAAACTTAAAAGCATTATGCTTCATGAAAGAAGCCACATACCAAAGACCACATGTTGTCTAATTTGGCTTATATGAAATGTCTGGGATAGGCAAATCCATAGAAACAGAACGTATATTAGTGGTTGCCTAGGGCTGGTTGGACTACAAAGAAAGCTGAGTGGCAAAGAACTAATGTTTTTGAACTGTGGTGTTGGAGAAGACTCTTGAGAGTCCCTTGGACTGCAAGGAGATCAAACCAGTCAATCCTAAAGGAAATCAGTCTTGAATATTCATTAAATCAGTCCTGAATATTCATTAGAAGGACTGATGTTGAAGTTGAAATTTCAATACTTTGGCCACCTGATGTGAAGTATTGACTCATTGGAAAAGACCCTGATGCTGGGAAAGATTGAAGGCAGGAGGAGAAGGGGACGACAGAGGATGAGATGGTTGGATGGCATCACCGACTCAATGGACACGAGTCTGAGTAAGCTCAGAGAGTCTTGGTAAAGGACAGGGAAACCTGGTGTGCTGCAGTCCATGGGGTCTCAGAGTCAGACACGACTGAGCAACTGAACTGAACTGAGGGCTGGTTTGGGAGTGATTTGGAGTGAAAAGTGTGACTGCTAATGGGTAGAGGTTTTTTGGATGGGGATGATAAAAATGGTCTAAAATTGATTGTAGTGATGGTGGTACAACTCAGTGAATATCCTAGAAACCATTGAAGAGTATACTTTTAGTGGGTAAGTTAAATGGCATGTGAGGGACTTCCCTGGTGGTCCAGTGGCCAATGCAGGGGGCCTGAGTTGATCCCTGGTCTGGGAACTAGATCCCACATGTTGCAGCTTAAAAAGATCACGCATGCCACAACTAAGACCCCATGCAGCCAAAAAAACAAAATGTGAATTTTATCTCAATCAAGCTGTTTAAAAATCCATTTATGTGGATTGAGGCATAGAGCAAACTTTGGAAGGTATTTTGAATCAAAATGTTAATAGGGGGTGTCTCTGAGTGGGGGATTATCTGAAATTTCCATCCAGGATCCTTTGAAGTCTGCGAAGAGTGTGTATTTCAATAGTCAGAGAAACAAAACAGTTTCCTGTCTGTTCCAGGACTTAGACCTGAGGACTCTTACAGGTGGGGACCCTGCCCACATTGTACCAGACACCATAAAAAGAACCTGAGCCCCACAAGCTTCTGTCCATGAAAGTATCTGAAACAGCTTTGATCGTTTTGCTTCTGAAATGATTAGGCTCCAGATAACTAACTTATGATTAGCTGTGACATTCTCAGCAGTTATCATGCAAATTGGGACATAGTGAAAGAGGGAAGATATGTAATCTACAGATAGCTTTTAAAAAAATATTTGTTTATTTGGCTGTGCCAGGTCTTAGTTGTGGCATGTGGGATCTGGTTCCCTAACCAGGGATGGATCCTGGGCCCACTGGTTTGGGAGTACGGAGTCTTAGCCACTGGACCCCAGGGAAGACCCTCCAGGTGGTTTTTTAATGAAATAAGATGCTTACAAATTATAAACCAACAAGGTTGATGATGTGTCACATTTCAGAGGTATCCAAACATTATTTCAGGATTTTTTCTCCTTTATTTAGTAGTTAATACAATTTTTCAGGACCCCAATATTTCAAGATGTAAAAGGAAATGACAACCCACTCCAGTATTGCCTGGAAAATTCCATCGACAGAGGAGCCTGGCAGACTACAGTCCATGAAGTTGCAACGAGTTGGACACAACTGAGCAACTGAGTACAGTGTTTCAAGGTGCTTGAGATCATCTCAGAGGCCCCGAGCCCCAGCTCTGGAGGTGACAATAATGTCAAAGATAGCGCCTGACAAATAATCTGACCTCACTAAGTATCTTTGGACTGATTGGTTTAAGGAGTCTTCATATCTTTCAAATCTTATTAACAAGTGTGGTATTTCCTTTTTTTCAGATTGCTGTAAACACGAAGAACATATATTTGCAAACTTCTATTAAACTTTCACATTCCTGAAAAAGGAATCAAGATGTCTCTTGATCAACTGTTTTGTTGATGGAACAGTTCCAGTTTGTTTATTTAGCTACTAAAAAACCTATTTTTATGATCAGTTCTACACCCTGTCTAGGGTCTGATATCATGTCAGCTCTTACTTGGTATAACATTTCATAACTGTTTGATAGATGCAAAACACAGAGACCCATTTACCCTCCAAATCATACCAGTGTGGTGGTGGTTGTCATGGTTGTTTGACTGGTCTAGTTGATTTACAATGTTCATAGAGAATGGACTTCCGGTTGTTGTTTTTAATGCCAACTGTCACTCAACCTGAATTCATCACTGATCCCAAGCTCTTTATCTTTCTTCCTTGGATCTAGTTAAGTTCTTCCCTATCCCATATTTGAATGATTACTTCTTCTTCTGTAAATACTATCTGGGTAGTCTCTGCTAGACTTTATCATTTTTAAGATAAAGTTTGATTTCATTCCTGTTTTATAGAATTTTAGCTACTAGAGGTTCAGTGAATGCAGAGTTTGGTCCAATAGTGACAATGACAGAAGCCAATATTTGACCTAAGATAAATAATCCTCACAAAATAAACTTCTAAGATATAATAAACTATCTAAAATTTTATTTTAAATATTCAAAACTTAGAACTTTTAAAATTGGATAATTATATTTTAAAGGTTTAACATTCTAGTATAGAAAAAGTTTCTCAGTGCTATCAACTATGTCACTCCTGTAGGCACAGTTAAAATATTAAATAGGTGTGCTTTTCCATATAATGATGGAAGAGTAAAATAGTTTAACTTTCCTGACTTTTCCCTAGCACCTTCTCCACTTATTCACACTTCTCATATTCTGTACTGTGTCTGGATAGATTATTATTTATCACTGACATGTTATACATGAGTTTGGGACTTTTCTCTTTATGAGCTTTGATGTTCTACTTTTAATTTATCTTCCCTGGTGGCCCAGTCAGTATAGACTCCACCTGCAATATAGGAGACCTGGGTTCGATCCCTGGGTTGGGAAGATCCTCTAGAGTAAGAAATGGCAACCCACTCCAATATTCTTGCCTGGAAAATCCCATGGACAGAGGAGCCTGGTGGCCTACAGTCCATGGGGTCACAGAGAGTTGAATATGATTGAGTGACTAATACTTTCATTTTTTTTTTCTGCCACTTATTGGCTGGTGGTCTTGAACAAGTTACTTTCTATGCCTCAGTCTCCTCTTCCATAAAATGGGGATAATGAAATACCCACCTCGTTGGGTTGTGGTGAGAACTCTCTGATATGTGCCAAGTGGTCAAAAGTGTGCCCTTCTTATCA
The DNA here is from genome assembly GCF_023699985.2 of Odocoileus virginianus. Lineage (NCBI taxonomy): Eukaryota > Metazoa > Chordata > Mammalia > Artiodactyla > Cervidae > Odocoileus > Odocoileus virginianus. The sequence goes on along the minus strand of NC_069684.1, from coordinate 34,163,176 downwards.
TAAATGGAAGTATATGTGTTCGCTGTTATTACTGTTATTAAATAAGTGTCACTCAGTTGTGTCTGACTCTGCGATCCTATGGAGTGTAGCCTGCCAGGCTCATCTGTCCCTGGGATTCTTCAGGCAAGAATACTGGAGTGGGTAGCCATTTCCTTCTCCAGGGGATCTTCCTGGCCCAGGGGTTGAACCTGGGTCTCCCACATTGCGGGCAGATTCTTTACTATCTGAGCCACCAGGGAAGACATTATTATTATTATTATCAATTATTAATTAGTACCCATGAAAGCTAACTCATGATTTATTACTTTTCATGAACTCTAGTCTCAAAATGACAGAAAGGAGGGAAATCAGACTTTCTGGATGGTTTAGAAAGTTTCTTAATAATACAAATATTGGGATGCCCTTGGTGGTCCAGTGGTTAAGAAACTGCCTGCAATGCAGAGGACACAAGTTCAATCCTGGGTCTGGGAAAATCCCACATGCCATGGAGCAACTGAGCTGGTGTGCCACAACTACTGAGCCCATGCGCTGCAACTCCTGAAGCCCTTGGGCCTAGTTCCCATGCTGGGCAACAAGAGAAGCCACAGCAGTGAGAAACTCAAGTACCACAACTCGAGAGGAACCCTCGCTCACAACTAGAGAAAGCTAGAGAAAGCCAGCACAGCCACAAAGACCCAGTGTGGCCAAAAAAATAAATAAAAGCTTTAAAAATGTATATAAATATCAATAAAAGAGTTAATCATGACTCCATAGCATTCTTTACCCTAAATAAAGATCTTTTATTTATCTGAGTGAATGTTTAAAACTTTTAATTATGGAAGTTGTCAGACCTATATAAAAGCGGGGAGATTCATGTAAGGAAGCATATGTGTCCAGATGCACATTCCACAAGGAGCAACATGCCATCTTGTGTTTAACTGAGCACATTCAATCCGATGCCCCACGTCCCCAGCACCTCTGGTCATGTGGTGGTCAGGACAGCACAGAGCCAGTCCTTCTGCAAAATCAGACTTCTTAAGGAGCAACAGCTTTTACTTTATCTGAGGAGGTAGGAATCTAGCCCCTACAGCAAATGTTTACTCTCAAGAATCATTTTTCACATTTTTTAATTTAAAATATATTCTGCCTCTTGATAATTAAAGAGGCATAAGTCACTTCAGTTGTTTTTGGTCTTGGCTGTGCTCCCAAGTGTCAAATACTTTTACTCCCAACAGATCAAACAAAAGTTCAAAAACCTCTGATGTCAATAGATCAAGTACAGACTCTTCTTTTTAAAAAATTTTTGGCTGCGCCCTACAGCACATGGGATGTTAGCTTCTCGACCATGGATTGAACTTGCTCCCCCTGCATTAAAATGTGAAGTTTTAGGCTCTGGACCACCGAGGAAGTCCCCAAGTACAAACTAATAATGGTGGCCTTGTATTACTTCAGCAGTGCATTTGTCACCAAGATACCCACATCCTCAGGGACAGAGAACCAGACCTAACAGGCTTTGTCATCTCATGACCATCATAGTAAATGCGAAGTTTCTAGCACACTGGGGAACAGATGGGGATGCTCATAGCCAAGCATTGTTCAGTCAATCGAGTCTGACTCTTTGCAACCCCAGGACATCACGCTTCCCTGTCCTTTGCTATCTCTCAGAGTTTGCTCAAATTCATGTCCATTGAATCAATGATGCCATCCTACCATCACATCCTCTCCAGCCCCTTTCTCCTCATGCCCTTAATCTTTCCCAGCATCAGGGTCTTTTCCAGTGAGTCAGCACTTCACATCGGGTGGCCAAAGTATTGGAGCTTCCCCTTCAGTATCAGTCTTTCCAAAGAATCAGTTCAATTCGATTTAGTCACTCAGCCCAACTCTTTGCAACCCCATGGACTGCAGCACACCAGGTTTCCCTGTCCTTCACCAACTTCCAGAGCTTGCTCAAACTCATGTCCATGTGTGATGACATCCAACCAGCTCATCCTCTATCATCCCCTTCTCCTCCTGCCTTCAGTCTAGCCCAGCATCAGGGTCTTTTCCAATGAGTTGGCTCTTCACATCAGGTAGCCAAAGTATTAGAGCTTCAGCTTCAGCCTCAGTCCTTCCAATGAATATTCAGGACTGACTTCCTTTAGGATTGACTGGTTTGACCTCCTTGCTGTGTAAGGGACTCTTAAGAGTCTTCTCCAACACCACAGTTCAAAAGCATCAATTCTTTGGCGCTTAGCTTTCTTTGTGGTCCAACTCTCACATCCGTACATGACTACTGGAAAAACTATAGCTTTGACTACATGCACCTTTGTTGGCAAAGTGATGTCTGTGCTTTTTAAAACACTATGTAGGTTTGCCATAGCTTTTCTTCCAAGAAGCAAGTGTCTTTTAATTTCATGGCTACAGTCACCATCTTCAGTGATTTTGGAGCCCAAGAAAATTAAGTCTGCAGCCAGGTACCTGGGACCAATAGTTCTGTCACTCACGTGAAGTCTATATAATCTGCAAATATGTTGGGAAATTGTAGACCACAGCAAGTACTTTATAGGTACTGACTCATTTAATCCTTACAACTGCCCTATAAAGAAGACATGATCGGTCTGTATTCAGGGTTGAAGAACCTGAGTCACAGAGATGTAAAGCAGCTTGCCCAAGATCACACAGCCAGAAAGTGGCAATCAGCATTGGGAGGAGATTCTGTACAGCCTCTCGAGTAAGCCTTCTCTGATTATCTCATGTTTCCTTCTTAGCCAAACCATGACATGCATGAAAAACGCAAAGGTATAAGCATAGTTTTTGTGTGCATTTTCACACTTCCTCTGTGTCATCTTCTTTATGAGATTTCATGCTAGATTCCAAACTGCTGGAGAGCATGAACAAAAACAAAACAAAACAAAAAAGAAAACTGAGCACAGAGTGATACTCAAATACCTTCCAGTCAAATGGCAATCACATCAAAACTATGTAACACTCATGGACACTCAAAAATTTGATGATGATAAAAATGTGGAAAAAGGAACAACACAAGGTTTGTGACAGATAATAAATACCCTGTTTTATCAGCATCTGATGGGTCAAAGGAGCCTAGAAAAGAGAGATGTCTAAGTTCCTTATTTTTACAAAATGCCAACCTTGAGTGTTTTCACTTTCTTGTACTTTTCTACTCTTACACACTGGGAACTTCTTATTCCTTCTGGCACCTTTCAAATCTGTGTTTTGATCTCTGTGAATACCTGAGAATACAATCACATTACCTAAGTCACACTTTAACTGCCTTCAGACAAATATGCAAACAAACAGCTTCAGAAAGCTCAGTAATTACCTGAAATCTATGCCAGTGTAGACTGACATCATGATCAACACAGAACCAGCTGCTGAAATGAGGCAGTTATTGTTTTGCTCAAATCTTTCTTTTAGTTGAAATGAATCACCTAAGTCAGAAAGCAAAGTGATTTTAATAAGTAATAGTCACAGTGACACATCTTATTGTAATATTTACAAAATGTTCTTGACATCATTAAGGCCATGCCCTTGGAAAGAGGAAGGAGGAACATAGAGAGTGAAAACATAGTCTGGGCACCCACTCTATGACAGGCGATCCCATCCACAGGCAGAGAATCCTGGGGAAACTGGTGTGGTGATTTTTTATTTCAAGCTGAAGAATGAGCCTCAGAGCAATTCAGGAATGTACCCCAAATCACATAGCTAGAAAAGGACCAAGCAAAGATTAGCAGTCAGTTCTGTCCAGCACTCAACCCTCTGCTACGTCTCAGAGTTTCCTGAGAAATCTTTTGAGAAATTAAGTGGATTCTTTAATTTCCCAAAGATTTGATTCCATTCCTATGCCTAATCAGAAAGTAACATTTTCTCAAGATTCGAAACTTAATAGAAGCCCTATTGAGGAAAAGTGGAAGGCAATCAACAGGTCTGAGTTGTCAGATCACTCATTTTAATGACTGGTGAAGACTCTCATTCTCCTCTGTGCCTTCATTTAGATGGTGGAAGTTTATATTCACAGTAGTCATAATCCTCACAGATATAAGTGGATTAAGCCCATAAGTTAAAAGGCAGACATACTGGGAGAAGTTCTGCTTAAGAGACAACTAAAACTAAAGGACGTGGAAAAGTTGAGATTAAAAGGACGAAAAAAGATACACCAGAAAGGAGAATTGGCATACCTTCACCAAAATCACACACACAAAAATGATCTTTAAGACAAAAACTGTTACTAAATCATGGAAAAATTTTCAACTTACTAGGAAGACATAAGAATTCTAAATGGATACACATCTAGCAGTCTCACACCATTTAAATCAAAAATTTATATGTACTACTATAAATTAGTAGTATAGGGAGAAATTGACAAATCCAACATCTCTCTCTCAATTATTGGTCAGTCGAGCAACAAAAATGAATCAATAAATATATTTAGACAATTTGATTAAAAACCTTGATATAATGGACACAGGTAAAATCCTGAATATAACAACCAAATCCATTTTCCCTAAGTACATATGAAACAGGTACAGAAATTAATCAGGGGACTTCCCTAGCAATCCAGAGGTTATTAATCTGTGCTTCCACTGCAGGGGGGTCAGTTGTGATCCCTGGACAGAGAATTAAGATCCCACATGCCAAATGGTGTGGCAAAAAATAAATAAATAAAAAATAAAGTAAAGCACATCTCAACAAATTTCCAAAAACAAATCACATACCTACCACATTCTTTGAACACAATGTAATTAAGTAGTGAAAGTGTGAATGTGTTAATTGCTCAGTTGTGTCCAAGACTCTGCAACCCCATGGACCATAGCCCACTAGGCTTCTCTGTTCATGGAATTTTCCAGGCAAGAATACTGGAGTGGGTAGCCATTCCCCTCTCCAGGGGATCTTCCCAACACAGGGATCAAACCCAGATCTCCTGCATCGCTGCCAGATTCTTTATCATCTGAGCCACAAGGGACCTAATTAAGTAGCGTCAATAACAAAAAGATATGATGTTTTATACACTGGAACTTAAAAAACAGAATTCTAAGTAATTCATGACTCCAAAAAGAAATTAGAATGAAAATTTAGAAATGGTTGGAATAATCATAAAACTCATACTGCCCATGAGGTTCTCTAAAACTTGTGTATTATGGTAAAAACTGCTCTCAGAGGGAATTGCATGGTCTTAAATACTTATATTTGCAAAGAATAAAGGCTGAAATTTAATGAGCAAACTCCTAACTAAAAATGGCAAAAATCACAGCAAAAATCTAAAGAAAGAGAAAAGAGAAAATCATAAAGAAAAGAGCAGGCATCAATGAGTAGGAGAAGAAATATCATACAGTAGGAAGAATCAACACCACAGTGATGAGTAGTTCTGGTTCACCGCAACTAGAGAGAAAGCCTGAGTGCAGCAAGGAAAACCCACCATTGCCATTCATTCATTCATTCATAAAAAAAGAAAGCAAAACTTGAGAATACAGTGAAGTTTTATGCTGATATATTTGACAATTAGATGAAACAAATTTCTAGAAAAATACAATTTATTAATCATGACTCAAGAAGAAATATTAATAGAACGCTTGAAGAATCCTAATATTATTTTTGAAAACTGAAGCAGTATTAAAACACCTTCCACAGCAAAACACCAGACAGTGTTTTACAGGCTGCTGCTCAGTCGCTTCAGTCGTGTCCGACTCTGTGCGACCCCATAGATGGCAGCCCACCAGGCTCCCCTGTCCCTGGGATTCTCCAGGCAAGGGTACTGGAGTGGGGTGCCATTGCCTTCTCCGGTTTTACGGGCTAGTTCCTCAAAATTTCAGGAGACTCATCATTCCAACCCAACAAAAATTCTTCTAGCACACAGAAAGAATGAAAACATGCTCTCCAACTTATTCTATGAGCTCAGTATAATATCAATTTAAAAAATCAGGCTAAGTCAGTAAGACAAAGGAAAAATACGCTAAGCTCATTCATATACATTGGTGCAAAATTCTTTTAAAAATTAGCAAAATGTATCCAACCATGTTTAAAACAGATGATGTTTTATTTTTCCAGGAATGCAAGGTTGGATTGAAATGAGGAAATCTGTGAATGTCATTGTGTAGTGAAAAATTAACTTCGCTCAAAGACAGATCTTGGCTTTAGTCCCAGATCCTGGGAGGTAACCTTTAAACTCTTGAAATTCTCTGAGTAATAGGAGTGTCTTTGTTATTCACGGTGGGCCCCTTGTGACACACCTGAGCATTTATGCTAACAAGATGACTCAGGGTGGGGACTGGCTGCACCAGAAAGACCAACCAGGTTGATGAGAGAGTTGGGGCTTTGGGGCACTTGAATCCAACCTGACCTCAGGACAGGGAGAAAGTTGCTGGAAACTGAAGTTAACCACATGGGCAGTAATTTAATCAGCAGAACTTCCCTGATGGCTCTGTGGTGAAGAGGCTGACTGCCAGCGCAGGAGACACAGGTTTGATCCCTGATCCAGGAAAATTCCACATGCCATGGAGCAACTAAGCCAAATTTGTGCTACAAATTTGAGCCTGTTGTCCTAGAGCCCAGGAGCCATAGCTACCGAACCCACAGGCTGCAACTGCTAAAGCCCTTATGCTAACCCCCTGCTAAGCCCCTAGAGCGTATCCTCTGCAATAAGAGAAGCCACAACAATGAGAAGCCAGGCACTACAGCTGTAGAATGGCCCCTACTCACGGCAACTAGGGAGGGCCCGCACGGCAACAAAGAACCAGCACAACCAAAAATAAATAAATAAAATTGGGAAAAGAAATGTGGACAGCAAAGCTTAGGGGAGTTGTGTGGGTTGACAACACTCTGTGTATTGCCATGCGCTGATGCTGCAAGGACTGTGCATCCCTGACCACACAGAAGCTTTGTGTCTGAAACCTTCCCAACTTCATATTCTGCCTTCTGTATCTCTTCCCTTGTCTGGCTCTGTTTTATATCCTTTCACTATAATAAGACTGTAACTGTTACATATAGCATGTCCCTGAGCCTGATGAATTATTCTAGTGACCATGAGAGAGTCCAGGCCCCTGAATTTGTAGCCAGATGCTCTGAGCAGAGGTGGCCTTGGAGACCCCTCAATTTGAAACTGGTGTCAGAAGTCTCAGGCCAACTTGGTAGCCTGGCAGACTGTGCCCATCACCTTGAGTTTGGCTAACTCTTAGTAGTCGAATGAATGAAAAAAAAAAATTGGGTAAACTCAATGGATCCAGAAAAAATATTAATAAAATTTTCTAATTATTTTGATAAAAAAAAAGACCTTAGTAAACTAGGATTAGGATAAAACTTCTGTAGCCTGATACAGAGAATATAAATAACACTATAAACATAGAAATGTTCAAAATATTTTTTTAAAGTCAGGAGCAAATCACAAATGTCACTATTCACTGCTCTTTCTCTAAATTTACTGGCATTCTAGAGGATGTAATAAGAAAAATAAATTCAAGCCATAAACATTAGAAAAGAAGAATCAGGACAGTTATTATTTGCAGATTATATGATTTTCTATAAATAAAACCCAAAAGATAGATAAATAGACATTTTAAAACAGTAAGATAATTTAGCACGATGGCTACCTGTAAGAGCTATGTTAAAAAATCAGTTGTGTGTCATATATTAACCCTAAAGACAAAATTATAAGGGAAAAATAAGTCCCAGAAGAACTGCTGAAACATAATGCCATTTCTAAAGAGCTTAAAAGCCAGCAAAACTATATAAACTATCATAAACACATTGGAGACAAATGTTTTTATATTTTAAAAAACAATGAGGACACAAAAAAGAATATCTACCATAGTATCATTTGTAACAACCTCAAACTGGAAACAAACTAAATATTCATCAACAAATAAATGAGTAACCACAGCATCATATTGTTACTGTTCAGTCGCTAAGTAGTGTTTGCGACTCCGTGAACTGCAGCATGTCAGGCTTCCCTGTCCTTTATCATCTTCTGGAGTTTGCTCAAATTCATGTTCACTGAGTCAGTAATGCCATCCAACCATCTTGTCCTCTGTCGTCCCCTTATAGTCATACAATAAAATATTCCACAAGAAAAACAAATATATTACTGTGAATACTCTCAATACCATGGGTGAAACTCAAAAACTTTATGCTGAACAATAATTTTTTAAAAACTGCCTACAAAGAAGTAAACATTGTATGATTTCATTGATAAGGAATTCTAAAACAGGCAACGTTAATTTATGGAGACAAAAGAAAGAATAGTGGCAGCCTTTGGCAGGGAGAGATTATTGGTTGGAAGAAGATACAAGGGACTTTCTGGGGGAAATGGAAATATATTTTTTGAATGGGATAGTGGTTCCATGGGTGTAAACATTTTCCAAATCTCATCAAACTATACCCTTAACATCTGCACATTTTTCATATATAAATTATACTTCAAATTTTTTAAAAACAGAACATAGAGGGAAGTCTTATAACCTAAAAAAAAAAAAAACAGCAAAGACTTGGGACTTCCCTGGTGGTCCAGTGGCTCAGACTCTTGTTCCAAATGCGGGGGACCCTGATTTGAATCCTGGTCAGGGAACTAGATCCCACATGCCACAACTAAGACCTAGCACAGCCAATTAAATAAAAATTATTTTTTTAAAAAATTAAAATATGCAAATCCTAAGCATTTTGCTTTGTTTTTTGAAATAGAGGTTTTATTTGTATTAGGGTTTCATGACCAAGCTTATTCATATGTAAAAGAATTCTCTCCCATTCGAAATGAATTCATATAATCATCTTAATGAGAGATTAACAGAATTTGAACTAAGTGAAAAAGTATATAACCAATCCAACTTGCCTAAAGGCATTTGATAAAAATCAAACAACTACGTTAAGGAGGAAGAGAACAGATTTGATTTGTTCTCATTGACATGCATTGTACTCTTTCATATGAACCTATCACATGCACTGATCTTCTGAAGAATATTAAGAAGTAATGGTTACACAAATTGTGAATATGTTCAAGACCACTGAATTGTATATATTTTTTTTGATTTTTTTTAATGTGGACCAGTTTTAAAGTGTTTATTGAATTCATTACAACAAAGAAGTTTCTGTTTAAGAAAAAAAAAAAGAAGCAATGATTATAGTATGTCCCCTACCTATGAGTGAGCTCTGATCCGAGAGTGTGTTCCTTAGTCCAATAAGTTCAACAAAGTTAGCCAAGGTACCCAACTAAAACAACTGGCTATTCAGTACTGTACTGTTCAGTTCAGTTCAATTGCTCAGTCGTGTCCAACTCTGTGACCCCATGGACTGCAGCATGCCAGGCTTCCCTGTCCATCACCAACCCCTGAATCTTGCTCAAATTCATGTCCCTCCAGTCAGTGATGCCAGCCAACCAACTCACCCTCTGTCGTCAACTTCTCCTCCTGCCTTCAATCTTTCCCAGCATCAGGGTCTTTTCCAACGAGTCACTTCTTCACATCAGGTAGCCAAAGTATTAGAGCTTCAGCTTCAGCATTAGTCCTTCTAATGAATATTCAGGGCTAATTTTCTTTAGGATTAAGTGGTTGGATCTCCTTGCAGTCCAAAGGACCCTCAAGAGTCTTCTCCAACACCACAGTTCAAAAGCATCAATTCTTTGGCATTTAGCTTTCTTTGTGGTCCAATTCTCACATCCATACAAGACTACTGGAAAAACCACAGATTTGACTATATGGACCTTTGTCAGCAAAGTACTGTCTCTACTTTTTAATATGCTCTCTAGGTTTGTCATAGCTTTTCTTCCAAGGAGCAAGTGTCTTTTAATTTCACGGCTGCAGTCACCATCTGCAGTGATTTTGGAGCCCAAGAAAAGAAAGTCTGTTACTGTTTACATTGTTTCCCCATCTATTTGCCATGAAGTAATGGGACTGGATGCCATGATCTTCATTTTCTGAATGTTGAGTTTTAAGCCAACTTTTTCACTCTGCTCTTTCACTTTCATCAAGAGGCTCTTCAGTTCCTCTTTGCTTTCTACCATAAGGGTGGTGTCACCTGCATATCTGAGGTTATTGATATTTCTCCTGGCAATCTTGACTCCAGCTTATACTTCATCCAGCCTGGCATTTTGCATGATGTACTCTGCATATAAGTTAAACAAGCAGGGTGACAATCTATAGCCTTGAAGTACTCCTTTCCCAATTTGGAATCAGTCTGTTGTTCCATGTCTGGTTCTAACTGTTGCTTCTTGACCTTCATACAGATTTCTCAGGAGGCAGGTCAGGTGGTCTGGTATTCCCGTCTCTTTCAGAATTTCCCACAGTTTGTTGTGATTCACAGTCAAAGGCTTTGGCCTAGTCAATGAAGCAGAAGTGGATACTTTTCTGGAACTCTCTTGCTTTTTCGATGATCTAGCAGATGTTGGCAATTTGATCTCTGGTTCCTCTGTCTTTTCTAAATCCAGCTTGAACATCTGGAAGTTCTCAGTTCACATACCGTTGAAGCCTCACTTGGAGAATTTTGAGTGTTACTTCACTAACATGTTAGATGAGTGCAATTGTGTGGTAGTTTGAACATTCTTTGGCATTGTCTTCTTTCTTTGGGATTGGAATGAAAACTGACCTTTTCCAGTCCTGTGGCCACTGGTGAGTTTTCCAAATTTATTGGCATATTGAGTGCAGCACTTTCACAGCATAATCTTTTAGGATTTAAAAATGCTCAACTGCAATTCCATCACCTCCACTAGCTTAGTTCATAGTGATGCTTCCTAGGGCCCACCTGACTTTGCAATCCAGGATGTCTGGCTCTAGGTGAGTGATCACAACATTGTGGTTATCTGGGTCATTAAGATCTTTTCTGTATAGTTCTTTTGTGTATTCTTGCCACCTCTTCTTAATATCTTCTGCTTCTGTTAAATACTGTACTGTACTATAGTAGGTTTATAATAATTTTCACACAAATAATACATAAAAAACAAACCCCAAAACAAAAATATCCATTTTTTAAAGTCTTATAGTATAGTACCTTGAAAAGGTAAACAGTAGTATAGTCCAACAGCTGGCACACAGGGGCTGGCATCAAGTCACCAGGCAAAAGTGTTACTGCCTGGAGGAGAGAGAGGAGGTGGGAGACGGTAGAGCTGAAGGGTCGTCAGCAGCAGGAGTTGGAGGGCAAGCTGCAATGTCCCTCACACCTGACACTAATGGAATGTATGTTCACGTCTTTGAAAGTTTGCAACTTGTGGGTTTGTATGTAGGGGGCTTACTGTACTGTTGTGTGTGGGTTTTAGGATAATGCATATTTTCAGTTTTGAGGTATCACTAAATTGTTTTCCAAAGTGGAATAGTTCTATAATCCCAAAGTCAAGCATAAAGTTTATTTAGATAATAATGCCAAGAGGATTCTGTTCTAAACACTTTTTATTACAACTTAAATCTTGTGAGTGTAGAGTTGTTCGACCTTCTTTCGATGTAGGGCCGAACCAAGCTTTCTCTCTGCACATGGACCTGCTATTAAAGGTCAGTTGGGTTTTGCACTGACCCCCAGCGCTGTATCATCTACAGAGCCCCAGTGGCTGCACATCTCCAATGGGCACTCATTCTGTCTAGAAATGCCCCTGGGTCTGCTTTCCCAGGTGGCACTAGTGGTTAAGAACCCACCTGCCAATGCAGGAGACATAGGGACTCAGGTTCGATCCCTGGATTTAGAAGATCCCCTGGAGGAGGGCATAGCAACCCACTCCAGTATTCTTGTCTGGAGAATCCCATGGACAGAGGAGCCTGGTGGCAACAGTCCATAGAGTAGCAGAGAGTCAGACAGAGCTGAAGTGACTTAGCACACACCACACTGCTTTCCCAGTCTTCAAGACATGCCTCCTGCACTCTCCTTAATCAACTCCATTCCTTCTCCAAGAGGAGCCCAGGAAGCCAGCTTCAGCATCACCTGAGAACATGTTAGAAATGTTCAGGCTCCTCCCCAGACCTGCTGAATCAGGAACTCGGGGGTTGGGGGGAGGCGGGAGGGCAGACTCTGTGGCTCAGCTGGTAAAAAATCTGCCCACAATGCAGGTGACCTTTTGACCCCTGGGTTGGGAAGAGACCCTGGAGAAGGAAAGGCTACCCACTCCAGTATTCTGGCCTGGAAAATTCCATGGACTGTATAGTCCATGAGGTCGCAAAGAGTCGAACACAACTGAGCGACTTTCACTCACTCCACTCACTCCTGTGATTCTGATTCACCCTAATATTTGAGAACCACAGTTCTCTACTCTGAACTCTCCCTCCCTTCCAACAGAGCATCCTTTCTTAACCTTCCATGAAAAAAAAACAAAACAAAAACAAATGAAAACAAAAACCCAGAAGTAAATGAACCTCCCACAGCAGGAATCGCCACCTTCCCATGTACCACACTCTCAATTCACTCTCACATTGTGAGAACAGAAATGATCCTTTCATTTTCAACTTCCAACCCTCAGTAGAGTCCTGTTAGTCTGAAGCATGTCCCAGTCACCCATGTCTGTGGACCTCCTTGCCTGACCCCAGCAGGAGCCAGGATTCTTTTTTTTTTTTTTAGTATTTACTTATTTATTTGGCTGCATCAAGTCTTAGTTTCAGCATTTAGGATTTTTAGTTGTGGCATGTGAACTCTTAGTTTCAGCATGTGGGATCTAGATCCCTGACCAAGTAGTGAACCTGGGCCCCCTGCATTGAGAATGTGGAGTCTTAGCCACTGGACCACCAGGGAAGTCCCTGGAGCCAGGATTCTGTAATAATTTCCTCTCTGCTCTCACCACATCTACCACCAACACTCAGACTCCATCCTTCACCAGGACCCAGGATACTCTCTTAAAGTGTAAATCGAGGGACTTCCCAGGTGGTCCAGTGGTTAAGACTTCATCTTCCAAGGCATGAGGTGCAGGCTTGACCCCTGGTCAGGGAGCTAATATCCCACGCGCCTCAGGACCAAAAACAAAACAAAACAAAAACCAACCAGAAACAGTATTGTAACAAATTCAATAAAGACCAAAAAAAAAAAAAAAAAAAAGGGTAAATTGAATCAAACTCCCTTCTGATGGCTATTCCACATACTGGGAGTAAAAGTCAGACCCTTTATCTAACCCTAAAGATCCTCTGTGACCTGGCCCCTTCCTATCTCCCCACAACACTTGTATCTGGTGTTGGCAATCCTGCTTCCCAATCTCCAGCTACATTGGCTTTCCAGAAACGTGTCAGGTTCATTTCCACCTCAGGGCCTTTGCACAAGCTATTCCTTCTCCCTTAAAGTCTCCCCCTCAGCTCTCTGTGTGACTGGATTCTTCTGGTCATTCAGATCACAGTTTAAACAAGGCAGAGCCCAGAGACCTGCAGGGTCCCATTGGCCAGCTCAGCATCTAGAGCAGAGCATGTATTGGGTGCTTAGAGTAAATGACGAACAAATTTGAGGGGAGAGGTGGGGAAGCTTGTTCAGAATGGTTCATTGTGTAGGTTGTGTTTTCTGATGCTCTCTGCCATCTGTTCAAAAAGAGCTTGAGTGTAACAGATGAATGTTTCTCTTGAAAGCCTCGTGACCTTAGGTTTGTGCTTCTTCTAGATGTATCCCTGGGCTAAAAGGTTTATCCATGCTACAGTTTATTGAGAATTTCTAGAAAGCTATTGCTCTCCAAGGCTTCCCTGGTGGCTCAGTGGTAAAGAATCCCCCTGCTAATGCACGAGATATGGGTTCAATCCCTCGGTCAGGAAGATCCCCCAGAGAAGGAAATGGCCACTCCAGCATTCTTGCCTGGGAAATCCCATAGAGAGATGAGCCTGGCAGGCTCCAGTCCATGGGGTCGCAAAAGAGAGGGACACAGCTTGGCAACTAAACAACTGCTCTCCATAGATGCTGACATACAAACAAGCCCTCCAAACTCTTTGGATCTGGATTTAGGATTAACAGGAATTCTTTCATTTGCATTCTCAGAGGCCTACAACTATATCCCCTTCTAAAAACCTCTACATCCTTGCTCATAGATTCCTACCCTGTCCCTAGCTCCCTTCAACATCTCCCTGTCTCTGCTCTGAGGCTCTTTTGCCTTGGTGCAGCCTAACACCACTGCTGGACAGGAGTTCCCCATGACTGCAAAGGAGCCTTTGAAAACATGCATCCATCACATCAGGTCCCCAAAGAAGAGCTCCAGCAGCACCCCTGCCTGGAGACAAGTCCTGGAGCCACTCAGCTCTGTGCCTGCTGGTGCCTTTGCAAGCCTGCTAGAGCTCCACACCGTGCCACAGCCAGCCAGCTCCAGGGAACACCTGGCTGCTCTTTCCTCCCTCCCTGTCCCTGTCTGTCCCTTCCCTTCCTTTTTATTATTTTTGGCTGTGCTGGATCTCTGTTCCCGCATGGGCTTTTCTCTAGTTGCTGTGCCTGGGGGCTACTCTCTAGCTGTGGCGTGCAGGCTTTTCTCGAGCACGGGCTCGAGAGCTCAGGCTCAGTAGTTGTGGCTCACAGGCTTAGTTGTTCAGTGGCATGTGGTATCTTCCCAGATCAGGAATCAAACGCATATCTTCTGCATTGGCAGGCAGATTCTTTACCACTGAGCCACCAGGGAAGCCCTCCCTTTCTTTGCTCATCCTACCCACAGAGCCCCATCCACCTGTGAGGCCAGCGTATCCTGGCTCAACTTGGCCATGGTGGTTAAGGCAGCCTCTGCACAAGGAGTCGGATTCAGGATGGCCACCATGCCAGGCACAGTCCTGGGCCTTTATCTGGTCTTCTCATGGATTCTCCCAAGAAAGAACCCTGCCGTGATGCTGCAGGTGAGAACACCGAGGCTGGCTTTAATAAGGTGTGCACCACTGGGGGATGGTAGAGCCCCAGGTATGCAGCCCTGACATCATCACCTTAGGCTGCCTACAGTAGAGTGGGGCATTGGATGCCAACTTGTGGTTGAGCCCTCCCAGCTCACCTGGAACCTGCATCCCATTACCAAGGTGACACCTGCTTGTGTGTACAAAAGGTTCACCATGTGCACCGCCTGATCCTCTCTGCAGCTTGCCATTCTGACTCCCCAGGAGAAAGCAGAGGACAGGTCCCTGTCCTGGAGCCCCTCCCTCTGCTCTGAGCTAGAACAAAGATTGGATGACACGGATGGGACAAGGCAGACTGGCCACCTTTCACAGAGGGCCGGATGTGCAGGCCTGCATGGCAGGCAGCCACTCCACGTGGTTGGCAAGGTTGAATCTGAACAGGATGAAACTTTGGCCTTTGTCACTTTTATTTTATTTTTTTATGTTTTTAATTAAATTGCCTGGGTCACTGACACCCTGCAGAGATGGTGAGACGCAGCCTTGCATTTTGTTAATGATACACCATCTGTTTGTTCACACTGTGTGATCACATGATCTTTGCTCTGCAGAACACCCCGTCCCACTGGCCTAAACCAGTTTGTGGGTGAGATGCCTGGGAAGAGTGCCAGACTCTTCCTTCCTTCCTTTCCTTCTTTCTTTTTTTCTTTCTTCCCCCTCCTTCCCTCCCTACCTCTCTATCGCTCTTCCTCACACCCTCTCTTCCTCTTTCCTTCTCTTCCTTTCTTTTCTTCCTCTCCTTCCCTTGCTCTTCCTCTTCACTGCCCCCCTCCCTCCCTCTCTTTCTCTCACCCATTTTAAGACTGCCCACTGACCCCCATTGGTGTTACTGCTCACAGCACCTGATCCCCCCACTTCCACTGAAGTACTTTATCCTGACTTCTGGATGGGGCCAGTGGAGACCAGATAAGGTGGAGACAGCTCAAACATAACGGGGTAAGGCCTGCAGGGGGCATTTGAAGGCAGTACCACCTGCCTACAGCTCAGAGGTTGCAGGGGAATCACCCAGGACCCCCCTGCCACCTCTGCCACCCCAGGCATAGCAGAGCCTGAAGCTGGAGAGCCCCTCTGAACTTTCCAGCGAGTGCCGCCGCCTACTCACCTTCACCTGCTACATTTGTGCTAACTCATCACACACGGTAATTATCTTAAGTCCCTGAAGAGGGTGGTATCCTAGGTATTTTAAAGAGCTTTAAATTTTATTGCTTTCCACGAAGACTGGCCCTCAAAAAGAAAAAGGAACGGAGGCACAGACTCTGATCAGCTGGTGGCAGTTCCATCAGAGAGACAGACAAAGAGAGAGACAGAGACACAGAGTCAAGGGATGTTGCACGTGTGGTTCGTGGGTACGCGGGGAGCCCCACGAAGAGTGAGACTCAGACGCCGACCTCGAAGAACTTGGTGTTCCTGGGACAGAAGATGAATGGCCGTGAAGTATGACTTATAAAACATTCAGAACTTCGGCAGCTCCAAAGCGTTGCAGTGTCTGCTCTCAGAGACGCACCTTTGTATCCTAACTCTGAAAAGCCATGGCTGTGTGAGATTGTGTGACCAGGGGACCCACCACCCCGGTAAGGGAGCTTGTCTTGTAAGAGGGGCCCCTCTGAAGGGCCCAGGTGACAGGAGCAGCAGGGAGGCTGTGGGGAGGGTACCCGGAGGTGGCTCACCCCCCTGGCACTTAAACCCTGGGATGTACACACACACACGGAATCACCGCTACACATCTGCCGACGATTCCTGTCACATTCCCTCCATGTCTTGGCTCCTTCTGAGGAATCCCTTGGGGCTGCCCTCTTTCCTCCCTTCTATCAGATCTCACTTTCTTTTTTTTTTTCTTCCATTTATTTTTATTAGTTGGAGGCTAATTACTTTACATCATTACAGTAGTTTTTGTCATACATTGAAATGAATTAGCCATGGATTTACATGTATTCCCCATCCCGGTCCCCCCTCTCACCTCTCTCTCCACCCGATCCCTCTGGGTCTTCCCAGTGCACCAGGCCTGAGCACTTATCTCATGCACCCAACCTGGGCTGGTAGATCTCACTTTCTGATTGTAACTTGAGTCGGGGTAGGGGGTGGCACACACTATCTGTCTGATTTCACCACTTCCTCAGGGGCCCTGATTACCAGGTTGAAGGTGTGCATGCGTGTGTGTGTGTGTGTGTTTACACCAGTTGCTGTTGCTGTTCAGTCAACAAGTCATGGCCGACTCTTCTTGACCCTGTGAACTGCAGAACATCAGGCTTCCCTGGCCTCCCCTATCTCCCAGAGTTTGCTCAAATTCATGGCCATTGAGTCGGTGATGCCATCCAACCATCTCAGCCCCTGTCATCCCCTTCTTCTCCTGCCTTCAATCTTTCCCAGCATCAGGGTCTTTTCCAATGAGTCTGTTCTTCGCATCAGGTGGCCAAAGTATTGGAACCTCAGCTTCAGAATCAGTCCTTCCAATGAATACTCAGAGTTGGTTTCCTTATGATTGACTGGTTTTATCTCCTTGCAGTCCAAGGGACTCAGAAGAGTCTTCTTCAGCAGCATAGTTTGAAAGCATTAGTTCATTACTGTTCAGTTTTCTTTATGGCCCAACTCACAGTCCACAGCTTTGACTGGATGGACCTTTGTTGGCAATAGTTGGATTTTTTTGTGCAGAACATGGCTCATGGGGATGATTCATCCTCAGCTGTTTCACACTTGGGGCTTAGGAAATCCATGTCCAATCAGTGGAGAACCAATGGCCCAGAAGTTCTCTTATCAACTTCTGATAGGAGTTTGCAGCCCATAAAACTCAGCTCGCACACTCCCTGTAGAGGAAACACCTGCACCTGGGCTTCTTGGCCCAGAAGGTTGCTATTTAGTCACTGGTGAGTAAAGGGCATCATTGTTCCTCCCCTCCCTTGTCACTGAAGAAAAACAATCCAGTTCTGGGAGTAGGCAGCTTACTGGGGACCCTCACCAGGTGCTTCTCTGATAGATCTTGCAGCCCATGAGAAAAGGAGTGATGATAGCTGTCCTGGATGAGCAAGAAGTGATGCTGTTATGGTGTTTTTCTGAAATCCCATCAACACCTCTATGCTGACACTGTTTTAGTAAATTAACTCTTCCCAGCACTAAAATCATTCATGTCATTATTTTTGAATAACAAGACTCATGAAAGTGACAGAAAACAGTGATGTATGACCTGCAACAAAAAAGCAAACACGGAACACTTTTCAAACTTCAGTTAAGAATTCCAGCCCAAATTTGAGTCAGTTGTAGTGAGCTGGATGAACCTAGAGCCTGTTACAGAGTTAAGCAAGTCAGGAAGAGAAAAACAAATACAATGTATTAATGCACATATTCTTGTACCCTATCATGCTGAAGCTGAAGCTCCCATACTATGGCCACCTGATGTGAAAGGCCAAGTCATTGGAAAAGACCCTGATGCTGGGAAAGATTGAGGGCAGGAGGAGAAGGGGGAGACAGAGGATGAGATGGTTGGGATGCATCACTGATTGAAAAGACATGATCTTAGGCAAACTCTGGGAGACAGTGAAGGACACGGAAGCCTGGAGTGCTGCTGTCCATGGGGTCGCAAAGAGTTGGACATGTCTTAGTGACTAACCAGCAACAACAACAGCGCATATATATGGAATCTAGAAAAAAATGGTGCTGATGAATATATTTGTAGGACAGCAATAAAAATGCAGAAGCTAGAGAACAGACTTGTGGACATAGCGAGACAAGGAGAAGGTGGGACAAATTGAGAGAGTAGCATTGAAGCGTACAAGTTACCGTATGTAAAATAAATAGCTGGCGGAAAGTTGCTGTGTAACACCAGGAGCTAAACCCAGTGCTCTGTGACAACCTAGAGAGGTGGGAGGGAGGCTTAAGAGGGAGGGAACATATATATACTTATGAGTAATTCACATTGTTGTATGGCAGAAACCAACACAGCATTGTAAAGCAATTATCCTCCAATCAAAAAAAAAAAAAAAAAGAATCCCAGCCCAGCTTCATCAGTGAGTCCTTGATTTTAGAAATAAAACAGACCATATGCCACCATCACCCAGACTCATGGATGGTGCTTTGGACCAAAGCATAATTCCGTAAGAGAGGTCCTGACTCTTGTTAACTGGCTGCAAACACCCCTGCTGTTTCATCTCTCCTCTGACCTGCCTGCCAGAATTGGGTAACTTTGTGAGCCAAAGAGAGCACAGATATTTTACTGATGCATCTGCTCTGAAGTAAAATAAGATGCAGAAGGAAGGATCAATGTGTATTCACTCACAAAGTATAAAATGTGCATTAATGGAATCTCTGCCGAGAGAAGGAGGGAGGGACATTGGCAAAGTGGCTCTAACCCTGGTTGGAAAACAAGGTGTTGGTGGCGGCGGGGGGGACAGTCTTTGTGAGCAGCAATCTCAGCTGAAACCTTCCAGGGGCAGCACATCCTTCCTGAGTCCTCTCTGGCCCTCTGCCCACCCCTGCCCCACTCATCCTGTATGGCCTGGGTCAACACCACCTCTGACAGTAGCCACTCCAGAGCCTCCTGCGGGGGAACTCCCATGGATGTGGGTTTTGTGTCAGATAGGAGAGGCTAGGTCAGGCCACAGTCCTGTGCGACCTCCAAGTCCTATGAGACATGTCCAGCATTGTCTGGAAAATTCTGATCTGCAGAGTCATCCAGGCAGAAGGAGGTTCCACTGGCCATGTGCTCCCACGGTCAGTGCAGGATGGAGAAGCAAACAGGACAGTGTTCCCTGGTCCTTCAAGGTCCTCCCACCCCCTGATGACACACCTTGCTTCTGCTCATGTTTCATTGAGTCAAACAGCCTCCCCAGCCAAAAGGAGGGAGGTGCCAGCCCATCAAGAGCCTAGAAAGAGGAAACCCGAGGTTCAGGTAAAGAACGCTAGTGACTTCCCCAGAACTGGATCGTTACCGGTGGTCCCTGCTTAGCCGACACCTGGAGACCCCTGGCTGGAGGGAGGGGAGCCCACGTGCCAGCTGAAGCCAAGTGTCCACGTGACAGAGGCTGCAACCGGCACGTTCAGTTCCATGGGGACACAAGCTTCTTTCCCTTCTATGGCTGTACCCCTGCTGCCTGCGTGGGGCCTGGCACAAGAAGGCAGTCAGCAAACACTGCTGGGACTTCCCCTGTGGCCCAGTGGTTAAGACTCTGCACTTCCAATGTAAGGGGCACGGGTTTGATCCCTGGTTGGGGAACTAAGATCCCACATGCTGTGCAGTATGGCCAAAAAATAAGAAAATTTTGATGATAATTTTTAAAACCTCAATTAAAAAAACACTGCAGGAGGCACGAATGCCTTGGCAGCTTGTCAGGGTCTTATGTGCAAGGTGTGTCACCCCACGAGATATTCAGCTTTCTGAAGGCAAGGGTTTCATCTTGTCTTTCTGGGCCTTCACTCCTTCAATAAGCAAATGCTGTGCTCAGCACTTGGCTTGGAAAGAAAGATGAGAATCAACACACCAACCCTGATCTCTGTCCTCAGGGTCTCAGATGGTAAAAAACATAAACGGTGTACTGAGGGTCAGCATCCTGCCAGAGAGGGTGTTTGCCAAATGCATGGAAAGGCAAATGGGAGTGTGAAGACCACCCAGAAACTTTCCCCAAGAAAACGAGATGGTCTTCAGGTCTTAAAGAGGAAGAGGGATTTCCCTGGTGGCCTAGTGGTTAAGAAGCCACTTTCCAATGCAGGGGATGTGGGTTTGATCCCTGGTTGGAGAACTAAGATCTCACATACTGCGGGGAAACTAAGCCTGTGTGCTATGATGAAGACCCAGCGCAACCAAAAATAAATACAATTTTAAAAGTTTTAATTAAAGAAATAAAATGTACATATTTTTTAAAAGGTGGGGGGGGGGGGTAGAAGGCATCTCCCAGGTATAAAAGGAAAATGCTAGCATTCACATGTGGGAGACCGGTGAGCAGAAACATGTAAAGTTTTGTAAGTGTTTTTTTCCTGCAGGCGAGAAGTCTGTAAGGATGGTCAAGGTGACAGGGCAGACAGTAAATGTTTAATTAAGGCTTTGTGGGTCACATACCATCTCTGTCACATTTTCTTCCTCTCTGTGTGTGTTATAACCCTTTAAAAATAGAAAAACTATTCTTAGCTTACAGGCCATACAAAAACACAAACAGGCTAAGGCACACCCACAGGATGGCTTTCATCAAAAAGACGGAAAAACCCAGGCTGGTGAGGATGTGGAGTAACTGGAGCCCGTACCCTGCTGGTGGCGAGGTAAAAGTAGAGCCGCTGCGGTGGAAAACAGTCAGGCGCTTCCTGAAAAGGTTAAATATAGAGTCACCATATGACTGTGTGGTTCCACTCCGAGGTGGACACCCGAGAGAAATGAAAACATATGTCCACACAAACGCTGGCATGTAAATGTTCACAGCAGCGTTATTCCCAACAGACAAAAGGCAGAAACAGTCCAAATGTCCATCAACTGGTGAACAGACGAGGAATATGCTCTGTGTCTGTACAACGGAATATATTTAGCAAGAAGAAATGGAATCTGGATACAGGCTACAATGTGGATGAACTTGGAAAACATCCTGTGACGTTAAAGAAGCAGATACAGGAAACCACCTATTGGATGATTTTATTTACACAAAGGGCTTCCCCGATGGCTCAGCAGTAAAGAATCTGCCTGCAATGCACGACACACAGGAGACATGGGTTTGATCCCTGGGTCAGGAAGATCCCCTAGAAGAGCAAGTGGTAACCCACTCCAGCATTATAGGCTGAAAAATCCCATGGACAGAGGAGCCTGGCAAGCTACAGTTCAAAGTGTTGCAAAGAGTCAGACACAATTGGGTGACTAAGCATTTATACTAAATGTCCAGAACAGGCAAATCCACAGAGACAGAAAGCAGATTAATTGTTGCCCTGGGCTAGAGGAGTCAGGGAGAGACAAGGAATGACTGCTAATGGGGGCAGAGTTTCTTCAGGGGGTGATGAAACTGCTCTCAAATTAGATTGTAATGATGTTTGCACAGCTCTGTAAATATACTACAGGCTACTGAATTATATATTTTAAAAGTGTGAATTCTACGGTTTGTGAATTATATTTCTCTCTTCCCTGGAGAAGGAAATGGGAACCCATTCTAGTATTCTTGCCTGGAAAATTCCATGGACAGAGGAGCCTGGTGGGCTTTAGTCCTTGGGGTTGCAAAGAGTTGGATATGACTGAGCGACTAAACAACAACAGCAACAAAATAGAACCTTCCCGAGTCTGGGGAAGGAGGGCACAGGGCCTGGCTGTTGTGAAGCTCCTGCGCCTTCCCTCCCCGTCAAGAGAAAATGGGGAGCCAGGCCCCCCAAAAAATGGGAGTGGACAGAATGGGGATTTGCCTCACACAAGAGTCTTGGTATGCCCTGTTAGAAGCATCAGGATGTGTGATTATACACTATATTTGTCTCAAGTGTGAATTTAAACAGAATCATAAACTTGGATATGCAAAAAAAGCCAGAATGATGGTTATTGTGTCAGCCTGAGCAGGCTGTCCTGTCCAGGTATCTAATCAAACACCAACTGGGGTGTTACCTTGAAAGTATTTTGTAGATGTGGTCAATCTCTGCCATCACTGAATTCAAGGAAATGAGAGGATCCCTGATGATGGGGTTGGGCCTCACCCAACCAGTCAGAGGCCTTAAGCGCCAATACTGTGGTTTCCTGGAGAAGGGATTCTGCCTGAAGACGGTGGTGTTGGACTGGTCAGTTTGAGGTGCTCCCCACTCTATCCCATCTTCTTTCCTTATCTTGGGTGGGACTGGGATTCAGGGGAGGTTTACACAGTATCTGAGTGTCACAGACAGGCTGGCACAGCTGGTCCATGGCCCTCTGCCCTGGCTGCTCCTGAGAGTCCCTTGTCCACCAGGTCCTGGGCTCTGCCCTCCATTCCTGTGGCCCTGTGATTGACGCCTACAACCCGCTGAGGCCTCCGGTTGTCAAATGCTATGCTCTTTGTTCTCAGGGACCAAATGTGAGGTTTCCTCTCACCTACCAGTCCTCGAAGTCACTTCTGTGCTCTTCTCAGGCTGAGGGACCACCCCTCTCTCTCTGCCCAGTCACACTGGGTGTGCGGGTCTATGTCAGGCTGGCCCAGAGCCCATCTGAAATAAATAAATAAACTTAAAACTATAAAATTCTATATAAAAAAAAGAAACTAGCTTTCTAGATTGATGCATGTTAATATAATTTACATAAAATAAATTGTTCAATTGCTTAGTCATGTCCAACTCTTCATGAACCCATGGACTGCAGCCTGTCAGGCTTCCCTGTCTTTCACCATCTCCTGGAGCTTGTTCAAACTCATGTCCATTGAGTCAGTGATGCCAACCAACCGTTTCATCCTCTGTCATCCCTTTCTTCTACTGCCTTCAATCTTTCCCAGCATCCAGGTCTTTTTAAAATGAGTTTGCTCTTTGTATCAGGTGGCCAAAGTATTGGAGCTTCAGCTTCAGCATCAGTCCTTCCAGTGAATATTCAGGGTTGATTTCCTTTAGGATTGAGTGGTTGGATCTCCTTGCTGTCTAAGGGACTCTCAAGAGTTTTCCAACACCACAGTTCAAAAGCATCAATTCTTCGGCACTCAGCTTTCTTTATGGTCCAGCTCTCACATCCATATATGACTACTAGAACAACCATAGCTTTGACTAGATGGACCTTTGTTGGCAAAATAATGTCTCTGCTTTTTAATATGCTGTCTAGGTTTGTCATAGCTTTTCTTTCAAGGAACAAGCGTCTTTTAATTTCATGACTGCAGTCACCATTTGCAGTGATTTTGGAGCCCATGAAAATAAAGTCTGTTACTCTTTCCATTGTTTTCCCATCTATTTGCCATGAAGTGATGGGACTGGAAATAAATAAATTTCAGTGATTAAACCAGAATAAATATAAATTTCTTATAAGTAATACTTATAATTTATTTGTATTAAATATATACATAAAACAGAATATCATTGCCAAGGAACTGTTTTTATTCTCACCACCTCTGACATCAAATGTGTGGGTTTTTTCCTGCACCAACACCAACTGGGTGTCCAAGAGTTCAGTTCAATTCTGACCTTACCTGTCAGGCCCACAGTTAAGGTCTCGGTCCCACAGGACTGTCCTCACTTTGGTTGCCAATCTCATGTCCCCAGGCCACTCATCCTTCTGACAGATGAGCAGATAAGCCAGGGGTTCCCTTATGATTTATCCAAACCCTCCTCAGGTTTAACAATTTGCTGCTGCCGCTGCTGCCAAGTCACTTCAGTCATGTCCAACTCTGTGCAACCCCATAGATGGCAGCCCACCAGGCTCATCCATCCCTGGGATTCTCTAGATGAGAACACTGGAGTGGGTTGCCATCTCCTTCTCCAATGCATGAAAGTGAAAAGTGAAAGTGAAGTCGCTCAGTCGTGTCCGACTTTTCACTACCCCATGGACTGCCACCTACGAGGTTCCTCTGTCCATGGGATTTTCCAGGTAAGAGTACTGGAGTGGGTCGCCATTGCCTTCTCCTGATAATTTGCTAGAATACCTCAAAGAGTTGTTCATGCTCAGTTGTGTCCAACTATTTGTGACCCCATGAACTGTAGACCGCCAGGCTCCTCTGTCCCTGGGATTCAGTTCAGTTCAGCTCAGTTCAGTCGCTCCATCATGTCCGGCTCTTTGCAACCCCATAGACTGCAGCACACCAGGCTTCCCTGTCCATCACCAACTCCCAGAGTTTGCTCAAATTCATGTCCATTTACTTGGTCATGCCATCCAGCCATCTCATCCTCTGTCATCTTCTTCTTCTCCTGCCTTCAAATCTTGCCCAGCATCAGGGTCTTTTCCAGTGAGTCAGTTCTTTGCATCAGGTGGCCAAAATATCAGAGCTTCAGCATCAGTCCTTCCAATGAATATTCAGGGCTGATTTCCTTTAGGATTAACTGATTTGATCTCCTTGCAGTCCAAGGGACTCTCAAGAGTCTTCTCCAACAACACAATTCAAAAGCATCAATTCCATGGGATTACCCAAGCAGGAATACTGGAATGGTTGTCATTTCCTCCTCCAGGGGATCTTTCCCACCCAGGGATCGAACAAGCATCTCCTGTGGCTCCTGTATTGACAAGCATATTCTTTACCACTGTGCCATCTGGGCAGCCCTCAAAGAGCTGAGGAAAGAACTTTACTTATTATTACTGTTTTTATGATAAAAGATACAGCTCAGGGACAGCCAGATGGAAGAGACACATACACAAGACAAAGTCTGTTGGAAAGATGGGGAGCTTCTGTACCCTTTCTGGGAGTACCACCCTCCCAGAACCTGGACATGTTCACCCACCCACACTCTACCACTGAAGGGTTTTACAGTGGTTTCAGTACAAATGGATGACTTATGAAATCTTTGGCCATTGGTGACTAACTCAATCTCCAGTCCCTGTTTCCTTGCTAGAAGTTGGTGTGTGCATGTGTACGCTTGAGAGTTCGTGGGTGCTGCTGAAAGTTTAACTGTCTAATCATGTCTTGATCATGCTGACAACCGGCCCCCAACCTGAAGTTACCTAGGGACTTCCAGCCAAGGGTCATCTCATTCAAAAGAGTCATCATTCCAGGGATGCCAAGGGTTTTAGAAGCTGTATTCCAAGTACGAAGACAAAAAAGCATTTATCTATTTCCCATTGCGCCACACCGAGTATGCTGAATATTTGTGTTAATCAGTCTGCACCTCCCTTTCTAACAGAGAAACCTAACCCAGTCATCCAAGCGGATTGCTGTTGTTGTTCAGTTCGCTAAGTCATGTCCGACTCTTTGCGACCCTGTGGACTGCAGCATGCCAACCTCCCCTATCCTTCATTTTCTCCCAGAGTTTGCTCAAATTCATGTCCATTGAGTCAGTGATGCTATCTAACCATCTCATCCTTGGTCTTCTTTTTCTCCTTTTGCTTTCAGTCTTTCCCAGCACCAGGGTCTTTTCCAGTGAGTCAGTTCTTTGCATCTGGTGGTAAAAGTATTGGGGCTTCAGCCTTATCATCAGTCCTTCCAGTGAATATTCAGGGTTGATTTCCTAGAAGATAGACTGGTTTGACCTTCAAGGGACTCTCAAGAGTCTTCTCAACACCAAAATTTGAAAGCATCAATTCTTCAGTGCTCAGCCTTCTTTATGACTACTGGAAAACCATAGCTTTGAGTAAATGTACCTTTGTTGACAAAGTAATGTTTTTGCCTTTTAATAGACTGTCTAGGTTTTTCATAGCTTTCCTTCCAAGGAGCAAGTGTCTTTTAATTTTATGGCTGCGGTCACCATCTGCAGTGATTTTGGAGCCCAAGAAAAGAAAATCTGTCACTGTTTCCACTTTTTTCCCATCTATGTGCCATGAAGTGATGGGACCAGATGACATGATCTTAGTTTTTTGAATGTTGAGCTTTAAACCAGGTTTTTCACTCTCTTCTTTCATCTTCATCAAGAGGCTCTTTAGTTCTTCACTTTATGCCATCAGGGTAATGTCATCTGCATATCTGAGATTGTTGATATTTCTCCTGGCAATCTTGATTCCAGCTTGTGATTCATCAGGCCCTGCATTACATATGGTGTACTCTGAAAATAAGGTAAATAAGCTGGGTGACAATATACAGCCTTGTCATACTTCTTTCCCCATTATGAACCAGTCTGTTGTTCCATGTCTGGTTCTAACTGTTGTTTCTTGACCCACATATAGGTGTCTTGGGAGACAGGTGAGGGGATGTGGTACTGCTCTGTTAATATGAGAAAAGCCTGAAACTTACAGAAGAGAAACATTGACTTAGGGATAACAGAAGGAACCTCCCTCCACCATAATGAATTCAATCTCCAGGTAAGAGTCCTCCATCATACAATAAAATAAACGTCTATCAGCTGTAGAGGCTGAAGGCCCAGGCATAAAGGACTGACGCCAGTCAGGCTAGCCAAGGGGAAGGCCAGGAAAGGCAGCTGCTCTGAAGGCCACAGGATGAAGGCAGGGTGACTGGGAGGAGGAGCTTGGAGAGGCTGTCTGGCCCTTGGAAGACCAGCCCACACTGCAAAGCACATTCCAGGGACCCTCTCTGTTCCTTCCCTTCTGCTCCACCAACCATACTCTTAGAGAGGCAGGTGGAGGCTGAAACCATTTTCTTCTGTCAAGCCTGGGTGGAAAATCTAAATAGACATTTCTCCAAAGAAGACATATAGATGGTTAAAAAGCATATGAAAAGATGCTCAGCATCACTAATTATTAGAGAAATGCAAATCCAAACTTGAATGAGGCCTCACCTCACATTGGTCAGAATGGTCATCCTCAAAAAGTCTGCAAATGCTGGAGAGAATGTAGAGAAAGAGGAGCCCTCCCACTTTGGTGGGAATGTAAATTGGTGCACCCTCTGCAGAGAACAGTATGGTGGCTCCTTAAAAAACTAAAAATAGAGCTACCATATGACCTAGCAATCCCACACCTGGGCATATATTCAGAGAAAATAATAATTTGAAAAGAATCATGCACCCCAATATTCACTGCAGCACTATTTACAGTAGCCAGGACATGGAAGCAACCTAAATGTCCACACAGAAATGGATACAGAAGATGTGGTACATGTATGCAATGGAATATTATTCATCCGTAAAAAACAATGAAATAATCCCATTTACAGCACCATGGATGGACCCAGAGATTATCATACTAAGTAAGTCAGACAGAGAAAGACAAGTATCCCATGATATCACTCATGTTTGGAATCTAAAAAAAGGTTACAAATGAACTTATCTACAAAACAGAAATAGAGCTACACATGTAGAAAATAAACTTATGGTTATGGGGCAGTTGGGGGTAGGAGGGGAGGGATAAATTTGGAGATTGGGATTGACACATACACATGACTATAACATGAAACAGATAACTAATAAGGACCTACCATATAGCACAGGGAACTCTACTCAATACTACATAATGACCTATATGGGAAAAGAGTATAGCAAAGAGTGGAGATATATATATATAGTACAGGGCTTCCCAGGTAGCTCCAGTGGTAAAAAAAAAAAAAAAAAAAAAAAACCCACCTGCCAATGCAAAAGACATAAGAGACAGAGTTTGATCCCTGGGTCAGGAAGATCCCCTGGAGAAGGGCATGGCAACCCACTCCAGTATTCTTGCCTGGAGAATCCCATGGACAGAGGAGTCTGGCAGGCTACAGTTCATAGGACTACAAAAAGTCAGACACGACTGAGCAACTAAGCACTCATGCATGCATATAGAGTGTAACAGATTCATTTTGCTGTATACATAAAATTAATATAACATTGTAAATCAACTATACCTCAATAAAAAATTTTACAAAAGCATAGAGAACTCAAAAAATTGAAAAAGAAATGGGAGATCTCAAAGAGCAAATATAATCACATCCACCTTTGTTTCCTAGATAAAAATTAAATTTATATTTCTCACTTCTGACCATAGAATTATTTCACATGTAGTGTGGATTTTGTTTTCACAAAATGACATTTGTGTTTATGTACGGCCTGCTTTCCCTGGGCTGTCCGTCCTAAGATAGAGCCAGCAGCTCCAATAATAATTCCTACACAGAGTCCACAGGGTCAGTGGACAGAGAAATGCCACTCATCCATCAATCCTGGCAGCTCAGCTCCCCAGAGGCCAGAGATGCTCCTGAAAAGTTCTTTGTCCTCAGGGATGGAAAAAATCCCAGGCTTTGTTTACCCCAGAGCCACCATCCACAACAGTCTGCCAGTCTTTGTATATTACAATAGCAGGAAACCTAGTGATAGAGAATCGGCATTCTTTATCAGGCTTGATTCATTAACCTTAAGATTCACTTAACTTTATCTTTACCACTTCTTAGTTCCAAAAAAAAAAAAAGAAAAAAAAGGTTTGAAACCAGCATCAGCCCGGAAGTGCCTCTGGTGGGGTTTCTCCACAGCCAGGCAAAATAAACACACCCACCAGGGCCATCAGCACAGGTCACCAGTGGCAAAGACCCAAGTCACAGCAGCTGGGGTTCTGCTGACAGAGTTGTGGCTCCTCCCTGTCCACACTCACAGCACGAGGCCAGCAGGATGTGTGAGAAGATTTTCCTTTCAGACTGAATGATAGAAAGTCGTTGTTTCGGCTTAGGGGTGCAGGGTGTTAAGAGGGTCAGGAGATCAGAGTTTCCTAGCCCTGTACACAACTATAAGCTGACACCCATCTCACCACTCCTAGGTCTGCCGCCGTCTGGTGAAACGGGGTTTTCTGTGTGGCTGCTCAAAACCCTGCAGCCCAAATAGCTCCTGTCTTGGAGGGGGCAGCTGGCTGGAGTAGGATGGTGGGCGGTGCGGATGGCAATCAGGCAGCTTGTTTGCAGGCAGTCACGTGCTCTCCTCCTCCTGGGTGGTGTCCCCGCCCACATCATGATGAATGCTCTAGAATCTGGCCCGACCCAGAGCAGTAATTTCCTGTGAGTAGAAGGGTCAGGCATATCACTTAACTGATATCAATCTGGATCCTGGAACCAGCTCTGCTGGTAACTAGCCCTGTGCCAATGAGCAAACCATTTATACCTGTCTGGGTTCCTTCATTTGTAATAGTGGGGGGCAGGGAGGTCCTTGATGGGCCAAATCCCTTCCGTTCTAACCTCTATGGTATTGTGATTTCCTTTGCAGAAGCAAGTAAAGGAGCAAGGGGATTATATTATAAAAGACTAAATCTATCATAGCAAGAACACTGCTTGTGTGTTGATTTTTAAAGCAGCCCTTTAAAAAAACAATTGAGCAGATAAGGAAATGTGTGTGCATACAAAACCGTGTGGCTCAGCCTTGACTCAGCTTAGAAGCTGAGGGCAACTGGGTATTCATAAGATTGAATCATAGTAAGCATTCACCCAACAGAAGAATGTTCCTGTTCTCTACTCCACTTGGTCTCACAAATCTGCTTTTATTAACTACTACGTGACATCAGACACTCTAGGATTTTTTTTTTTTAAATCAGGGGGTTGGTATAAAATGTCTAGTAATATTCCTTTGTATGTATGTACCACAACTTCTTCATCCATTCATCTCTCCGATGGACATCTAGGTTGCTTCCACTTTCTGGCTATTGTAAATAGTGCTACAATGAACACTGGGGTACATGTGTCTTTTTCAATAATGTTTTTCTCAGGATATATGCCGAGTAGTGGGATTGCAAGTGCAGGGAGAAAATATCAATAACCTCAGATATGCAGGTGATACCACCCTTATGGCAGAAAGCAAAGAGAAAGATTTTTTATGAAAGTGAAAGAGAAGAGTGAAAAAGCTGGCTTAAAATTAAACATTCAAAAAACTAAGATCATAGCATCCAGTCCCATCACTTCATGGCAAATAGATGGGGAAACAATGGAAACAGTGAGAGACTTTATTTTCTTGGGCTCCAAAATTAGTGCAGATGGTGACTGCAGCCATGAAATTAAAAGGCACTTGCTCCTTGGAAGAAAAGCTCTGACTAACCTAGACAGTATATTAAAAAGCAGAGACATTACTTTGCCAACAAAGGCCTATCTAGTCAAAGCTGTGGTTTTTCCAGTAGTCATGTATGGATGTGAGAGTTGGACTATAAAGAAAGCTGAGCGCCGAAGAATTGATGCTTTTGAACTGTGGTGTTGGAGAAGACTCTTGAGGGTCCCTTGGACT
Organism: Odocoileus virginianus; assembly: GCF_023699985.2. Classification (NCBI taxonomy): domain Eukaryota; kingdom Metazoa; phylum Chordata; class Mammalia; order Artiodactyla; family Cervidae; genus Odocoileus; species Odocoileus virginianus. Next base: position 34,132,769 of record NC_069684.1, on the reverse strand, counting down.
GCAAGGAGATCCAACCAGTGCATCCTAAAGGAGATCAGTCCTGGGTGTTCATTGGAAGGACTGATGTTGAAGCTGAAACTCCAATACTGTGGCCACCTGATGTGAAGAGCCAACTCACTGGAAAAGACCCTGATGCTGGAAAAGATTGAGGGCAGGAGGAGAAGGGGAAAACAGAGGATAAGATGGTTGGATGTCATCACCAACTTGATGGACATGAGTTTGAGCAAGCTCTGGGAGTTGGTGATGGACAGGGAAGCCTGGTGTGTTGTAGCCCATGGGATCGCAAAGAGTCAGACACAACTGAGTGACTGAACTGAACTGAACTGTTGGTAGTTTTATTCCAATTTTTTAAAGATATCTCCATACTGTTCTCTATAGTGGCTATATCAATTTACATTCCCACCAACAGTGCAAGAGAGTTCCCTTTTCTTTACGCCCTCTACCTGATTAACCTGTTCGCAAGGCAGGAATAGAGATGCAGACATAGAGAACAGACTTGTGGACACAGCAGGGGAAGGAGAGGGTGGGATGATTTTGGAGAGTATCACAGAAACATATACACTGCCGTGTATGGAATAGCTAGCTAGTGGGAAGTTGCTGCATAGCACAGAGAGCTCAACCTGGTGCTCTGTGATGACCTAGAGGGGTGTGATGGGGGTAGAAGTGGGAGGGAGGTTCAAGAGGGAGGGGACATATGTATACTTATGGCTGATTCACATTGTTGTATGGCAGAAACCAACACAACACTGTAAAGCAATTATCTTTCAATTAAAAATAAACTTAAAAATTTCTCCGAAAGTCCAATCAAGGTCATCCCCCATTATGTTGTTTGTCTCTTAAGAATAAATTCATCTCTGAGTCTGTCTGTCTCACCTGACAAACTGGTCCATTTCCTCTTTGCAGACAATACACTGTGCAATCCATCCTTTTCTTGTTGGAAAATTCAGAGTAAAGGTCAGTGTTCAGTTCAGTTCTTTTTCTTACTCTGAGTCCTTCATTGTAATTTTACCTGTCTCTTGACTCTTATTTTAATGATTTTGGGTTTCACTGAGGTATTCATTCTTTGTTCATTCATTCATTCATTCATTCAAGCAATTGTTTAGATTTATAGAAAAGCTGCACAGAAATACGGAGAATTACCATATCTCCCCTTCCTCTCCTTGTGTACAGTTTCTCGTATTATTAACATCTTTCATTTATGGTACACTTACTACAGTTGATAAGCAAGTATTGATATATTATTATTAATTAAAGCTTATAGTTTATATTAGGGTTTACTCTCTGTGCTGTGCTCTAAGGGTTTTGATAAACACATAATATCATGTGTCCACCATCGAAGTATCATGCTGAAAAATTTCACTGCCGTAAAAATCCCCTTGCTCCACCTATTCATACCCTCCCTTCCCTATAACCCCTGGCAACCCTTATCTTTCCACCATCTCCCTAGTTTTGCTTTTCCGTAAAGTCATGCAGTTGGAACCATACAGGAGGTATGTAGCTTTTTCAGACTGGTTTCTTTCACTTAGTAATATGTATTTGAGGCTTCACCATACCTTTCTGTGGCTTGAGAGCTCATTTCTTTTTATCACTGAATAATATTCTATTGTACGGATGTGCCACAGTTTGGTTATCCATTTGCTTATGAAAGAATATCTTGATTGCTTTTAATTTTTAGTGGTGGTGGTTTAATCACACTAAGTTGTGTCTGACCCTTGTGACCCCATGGACTGTAGCCTGCCAAGCACCTCTGTCTGTGGGATTTCCCGGGGGCAAGAATACAGGTAACCATTTCCTTCTCCAGGGGATCTTCCTGATCCAGGGATCAAACCCACATCTCTGCTTGGCAAGTGGATTATTCGCCCCTGAGCCACCAATTTTTACTGATTAGTAAGAAGAAGAAAGAAACTGATTTTTACTGATTTTCATTACTATCACTTTATTGTAAGCTGCCTCTAAGCCTCTTTGGAAGTAAACAGGAATACAAGTTTGTATTTTAATATGCATAACAGTTCACACTAGAAAGTTCACTTTTTAAAACCTTGCCAAGTAGAATCAAGGTTTACCACAGATCTGGCTAACAGAACAGACTTGTGGGATGACTCTCTTACCTCCAGCTCTGGGAGTCTAGAGCATCCCACGCATTTTCTAAGTACGATGTGGACCAAGCATTGCTGTGTCAGGTAGAGGACTCAGCAGGGGTTTACCTCAACATACACAAAAATTACAGACACCAAATTTTCCTGCTTCCTAGCTGGAATAAAATCCAAACTGCTGTTCATCAAGACTCCCAGATGTAGAGAATAGACTTGCGGTTGCCAAGGGTGGAGGGGGGATTGGGGAGGGATGGAGTGAGACTTTAGGATTAGCAGATGCAGACTATTATATAGAGAATGGATAAACAAGGTCCTACTGTATAGCATAGGGAACTATATTCAATGTCCTGTGATAGATCATAAGTGGAAAAGAATATGAAAAGGAACACATATATATGTATAGCTGAGTCACTTTGTTGTACAGCAGAAATTAACAACATTGTAAATTAGCTACAATAAAATAAAAAAATTTTTAAAGTAGCTGCTTATCAGAAATAAGCAAACAGAATTGCACTTTCTGCTATTCAAGACACTCCAGAATTCTTAATACATAGCTAACTGCTTTTCCTAACAATACATTGGCATTATGCAGGTAGAGTATGCACAGCTTGGTTATAGGCCAGAGATTAAAAAGACAGTACAAGTTCTTCTTGGGGTGTATATTGGGTTACACTTGCCTTCTCTGAGATCTGAGCAGGAGGTGCGAACTGAATATAAACCCAAACTTTTTACATTTTTATTAAGATGAAACATGGGTGTCTGGTTTAGGTGTGTGTGGGCTTGTCTTGTCAAACAGTGTTAAAAGGCTCATTACAAAATCAAAAGAGTGGTCACTTGTCCCATTTAATTTCATTGGATACTTCCAACTCCTGTAGATCTTTCCCCCTCTACACATTTCTTCTTTCATTCTCTCCTATTGCAATTTTGTTCTCTTCTCCTTAGTGTTATGTTTGGATTTCTTTGTCTTTTGTGTGTGTATCTATTCTAGACTCTTGGTTTGCAGTTGCCATGATGTTTTTCATAGCAGTCTCTATAGACATGGGATTGTTTTCAGTTGCTAATCTCTTGATTTCAAATGCATTTTCAAAACCCTGCATTTTTACCCTCCTCCCCACAAGAAGACTGTTTTTGATATCATGTCTACATCTAATTTTTTTGTGTGTGAAAAGTGAAAGTATTAGTCACTCAGTCTTGTCTGACTCTTTGTGACCATATGGACTGTAGCCTACCAGGCTCCCCTGTCCATGGGATTCTCTGGACAAGAATACTGGAGAGGGTTGCCATGCACTCCTCCAGGGGACCTTCCTGACCCAGGAATTGAACCTGGGTCTCCTGCATCATGGGCAGACTGTTGTATGGATACTTCTGATTCTTAGCAGATTCTTCTGATAGTTATTTCCCTACTTTTAAGTACAGGTTTACAAGGGCTTCCCTGGAGGCTCAATTGGTAAAGAATCTGCCCAACATAGGAGACCCAGGTTTGATCCCTGGGTCCAGAAGATCCCTTGGAAGAGGAAATGGCAACCCACTCCAGTATTCTTGCCTGGAGAATCCCATGGACAAAGGAGCCCGGCGGGCTATAGCCCATGGGGTCGCAAAGAGCTGGACATGACTGAAACAATTTAGCATTTTGTTACAATGCTTCCCAGTTGGCACTAGTGGTAAAGAACACATCTGCCAATGCAGAAGACTTAAGAGATGCAGGTTCAATCCCTGGGTTGGGAAGATCTCCTGAAGGAGGAAATGGCAACCTATTCTAGTATTCATGCCTGGAAAATTCCATAGACCCAGGCGCCTGGCAGGCTACAGTCCCTGGAGCCACAGAATCAGACACGACTGAGCAACTAACACACACACACACACACACACACACACACACACTTCTACAGGCTTCCAGGTGGCCCTAACAGTAAAGAACTCACCTGCCAATGCGGGAGACATAAGAGATGCAGATTCAATCACTGGGTCAGAAAGAAGGAATTGGCTACCCACTCCAGTATTCTTGCCTAGAGAATTCCATGGAGTGAGGAGTCTGGCGGGCTACAGTCCACGTTGTCGCAAAAGTTATACATGACTGAACGACTAACACTTTCATTCTTTCACAGTTTATTTACAACTCTGTCTTGACTAATCCAACTTTGATACCATCTACTGTCTTCCCATTATGGTAGCTGAGAATTTAGTGCTTTGACACCCAATTATAGTTACAGCATTACTTTTTGTTAAATCAGTCTTTAAAATCTATACTATTAAGACCATGTGAAATATTGTTCACTGCTGAGTCAAGTAATAAACTATGATTATAGTTTCTTTTGCAACTTCTTGTTTGTCTCAAAGTTAATAGTTTCCTTATTTTCTTCCTTTCTTCTTTTTTTGGCCACACAGCATGCAGGATCACTGTTGCCTGATCAGGGATCAAACCTGCACCCCTGTGTTGGAAGTGCAGTCTTAACCACTAGACTGCAAGGCAAGTCCCTTTCCCACTTTAAAAATAGTTGCCTTATATTTTGGATTTCCATTCTTTTATTCATATCTGTACTTTCTCCCCTCATCCCTTAACTTTCCTTCTTTCCAGCTGATAATCTGTTGGTTCCATTTTTGTCTCCAAGAGACTCCTTCCTGGAACCCAGGCTCATCGACTGTAGCTAAACTCCGTTCCCCTGGCAGGTGCCATAAACTTGTCCTTGGACTTCCCCTCACCACCACCCTGGAAATTCCCTCTGCTCCTCTAAGCCCGCCTTCCTGGGACTTCCTCTTCCTCATTCTTGGCTATTCAGGTTCCTCCCTCCCCTTCGTGGACCACATCTTCCAGAAGCTTCCTGAGCAAGTATACAGAGCCAGCTGAAAGGTGGGTGCTGGAGTAAGAGAGATGAAGGTCAGAACAGCAGCTTTCTCACCACCAGGCCTGTTTGGAGGAGGCGGCTCCCTGTCTGCCAGCCAAGGGCACATCCTCCCTCTGCACCCTAGAATTAAGTGCACCCACCCAGCTGTGCCGGAAAGCGGCAGCCTCCCCAGATGGGCGAGACCGATGGGACACCTGCTATCCGCAGGCTGGCAGAGCCTGAGGATCAGAGAGGGAGGGGAGCACGATGGAGTCCAGATCCTCTCCCCAGTGTCCCCAGCCATGCAAGTCATAATCCCAGAGAGGAGGCATGAATTGGGGGGCGAGGGGGGAGGGTTGTGGCTAGGCCTGAGCATCAGCATTTTTAAAGTCCCTTGGATGATTGGGTGTAGCCAGGGCAAGAAGCTCTGGCCTAAGCAGAAGTGAACAAGCTGGAAGAAAAAAAGGACTACCTTGGCGATTCAGTGGTTGAGACTCCACACTTCCACTGCAGAGGGCACAGGTTTGATCCCTGGTCAGGGAACTAAGATCCTGCAAGCCCTGCAGTGCAGCAAAAAAAGAAAAAGAAAGAAGTGAGCAGGTGGAGAAAAGAAAGGGGGAAAAAAGGGAATTCTCTGGAGGTCCAGTGGTTAAAACCCTGTGCTTCCACTACAGGGGGTATGGGTTTGATCCCAGGTCAGGGAACTAAGATCTCACCTGCCCCAGGGTGCAGTCTAAAAAGAAGTGAACAGGCGGTTTTTAAGGGCTCCTGTCTTTAGCCCCCTCCTCACCTGGCCTCCCCTCTGCCACACAGGCTTTGGGCTCCTTGCCTCCATCTGCCCTCCTGCCCTCTATCAACAATCCTGCCCCCCTCCCCCTTTATCACCAATAACAGCTCAGTTGCATGTTTCTCTCCTGTTTCACTAGGACTGAGTTTGTGTTTCGGTTTTGTGTTTTTCTTGTTTTGAGAGAGATTTCCACGCGTGGATGGAGGGGGAATAAAAGATGCTTTCTGCCATCTCAAAAACAAACCGTGGGGCACAGCCCAATTGAACGACTTCTTTTACCAAGAGTTTTTCTTACACTTTTTAGAAATGACTCAGAGAGATAACAAATGGTTCTGTCTTTGAAAATATTTCTTGTTTTGAAAAGGAGTAACAGATAAAGGATCTGAGCATCTGCTGCCAAGAGTGGATGGCTTTTAGGTCACAAGTGATGGAGGTGGGTGGTACCCAGACTACAGGCATCAGCATAGGGCAGAGGGGAACACAGCCAGACTCTCTCCTCATGGAGCCTCTTTAAATGACATGATATAGTTCAGTTTATTATGGCGACTTCCCCCAATAACCCCTTTAATCATCACCACACAGCATAATCATTCATCTTCCCCTACATGAGCAGGGGGTCTAGGTTTGGGCACTCACCAGCAGCTACACGATCTTGGCCAAGGCTTCAACCTTTCTAAGCCTCACTTTTAGCATCTCTGAAATAGACATATTTTTATGTGTGCCATATGCCTCTAAGAGTTAATATGAAGTACCGATTTGATCATTTACAGTGAGTTAAAAGGCATTTATCAGTGGTGTTACCATTATAATTCACCCAATCCTTTTTCCTCCAAGTAAAGGGGAAATCTCAACTGGGTGGCAGCCTTGCCCAGGACACATCCTTCTGCATGACCTAAATAGATAAATTAAAAGTTTCATTCTACTTTCACATTCAAATAACAATTTCCAGGGGATCAGAAAAAGCGAAGTCCAAACTAAAATAGTCTATTTTTAAACAAGTGGTACAGCTAATTCCTATACAACATCCTGGGAAGGAAGAATTTAGGGGATCATGCCAAATGGTGCTAGTGGTAAAGAACCTGCCTACAGATGCAGGAGACATAAGAGACTGGGTTCCATCCTTGGCTCAGGCAGATCCCCTGGAGGATGGCATGGCAATCTACTTTAGTATTCTTGCCTGTAGAGTGCATGGACTGAGGACCCTGGTGGGCTACAGTCCATGGGGTTGCAAAGAGTTGGACACACCTGAGGCAACTTAGCATGCACACATGCACTACATTTAACTTAGAAGTGAACTGGGGGCAAACCACACTGTAGCAGTCTGCTCCAGCTGCCATGATACAACATGACAGATAGCAATAGAAATTATTTTCTCACAGTTCTAGAGGCTGAAGGTCCAGCATGGTCATGTTCTGGTGAGAGCATCCTTCCTGGCTTGCAGATGGCCACCTTCTGGCTGTGTGCTCACGAGATGGGGAGAGAGTTAGGGTGTCTCTTCCTTTTCTTATAAAGACACCAGTCCTGTTGGATTAGGGCCTCAACCTTATGACCTCATTTAACCTGACTTCCTTAAAGGCTCTGTCTCTGAATATAGTCTTACTGGGGGTTAGAAATTCAACTTATGGATTCAGGGCGACACAATTCAGTTCCTCCTCTCACATGTGGGTTCTGTCTTCCTGAATGAGCAGTGATAGAAAAGGTGAGTGTCTGGGACTGTAGCCAGAGTCTAGTCTAGACCAGAAGTAGAAATAAACTGGAATTTCCACAATTAAAACTATGGATCATGGCCAAGCTGATCTCCTGGGCTTGGGGGGAGCTTTCCAGCCTCTGGGATATCAATATGAACTGCGTCCTGAAAGCCCCAGTGTCTGCTTGCTGCACATTAATGCTTTTGAAATCAGCTGAACCCTTGTAAACATTCAACCGCTGTTCTGAAGCATAGCTGCCTTCACATTGATGATTCTGGAAGCATTTCCCTTTGATAACTCATTGAAAGAGGAGGATGGAAATACTGCATTTCTGAATCTGAAACCACAAGAAGAGTTAAGTCTCTGCGTGTTGGCGGTGAGGTCAGAGGATCAGCCACCACGGAATTCAAAGTTCTTTGTGGTTTGACATAATAGCCGCCTATTAAGTTTGCTTCTGCTTGACCTGTGCAACTGCCATTCAGGAAAGGGAAAGCTGTCATCCATCATGTGTCTTCATAAAGAACTTCTCTAAACCTTATCTCATGAAACTGTTTTCATAATTATTTAGCTTCGCTCCATTTCCAGAGCACTGCACAAGATGTACAAAGAGAGAAAAAAATGGGATCCTTTAAGATCAAGCCAAAAAAAATCTTCCAAACTAACAAGAATAAAAGGGGTTGGTAATTATTTTTTCTTTTAAAGAACGTAAATCATATCATGGGGATTCCCTGGTGGCTTAGATGGTAAAGAATCTGCCTGCAATGCGGGAGACCCAGGTTTGATCCCCGGGTCAGGAAGATACCCTGGAGAAGGAAATGGCAACCCACTCCAGTATTCTTGCCTAAAATATCATGAAATAAGCCCAAAATGAAATCTATTTATTAAAAAAAATAACAAAACTGCCAGATTTTGTTCTGGTGTTCCTTGGGTGATTCATTCGGCATGCATCATCCAACGTCACTATGTCCACACCCCTCTACAATGATATCTAATGCTCAGAATGCTGATCCCAAGGCCCAGTACATCCTGAGTCATAATTCATGATGAACTAACTTGCAGTGGAAAACTGAAAAGAGCACCAAAGTATTTGGTTTCTTGAATAATTTGCTGACTTTTAAAATCATATAAAATCTGTATCTTTATGCATAATTTTTATAGTTCATTATGAACTATACTGTCAAGGTAAGAGAATAGAACATATTTTGTTTAACAGTTTGTGCACTTGATTGATAATTTTTTAAATTGGGTACAATATATAGGCTTTGTTTGTACTTTTGCCCAGGCCCCACAAAGGTTAGGGCAGGCCTACCCTCCACAACATGCCACTCCAGACTCCTTTTATATTTATGTTCTACCATCCTTAGCATGTCACTTTTGGCTTTGTGGATTCTTACCTCCTGGTTCAAGGTGGCTGCTCCAGCTCCAGTTTCATGGCCATATTCCAAGGAGGAAGATGAAAACAAAGAGGAAGAGGATAAGGCAGTTGTGTATCACAAAAACAAAGTATTTAGATTGCAAAGATAACTGTGGTTTCAGGCAGTGAATTTTAAATCATTAAAACTTGGTTCAAACATCTTTATTAATCAAAATAGGAATGATTATTATCAACACATTTTTGCCAAAGAGAAATAAGTTTGCTTATTCCTGTGGTGTAAAGATCCATGCTTCGGGATTCAACGAACTGTTGGAAAGCATTTTCTCCATCCTGCTGGTTGTGAAGGGTTTTCCCTGAAAAAAGTTGTTGAGATGCTTGAAGAAGTGGTAGTCAGTTAGTGAGAAGTAAGGTGAATATGGAGGATGAGGCAAAACTTCGTAGTCTAATTTGTTCAACTTTTAAAGTGATGATTGTGCAATGTGCAGTCAGGTGTTCTCATGGAGAAGAATCGGGCCCTTTTTGTTGACCGTTGCTGCCTGCAGGCATTACAGTTTTTGGTACATCTAATTGGTTTGTGAATTAGAATCAAGAGACATCACTTTGCTGATAAAGGTCCATCTGGTCAAAGCTGTGGTTTTTCCAGTAGTCATGTATGGATGTGAGAGTTGGACCATAAAGAAGACTGAGCACCGAAGAATTGATGCTTTTGAACTGTGGTGCTGGAGAAGACTCTTGAGAGTCCCTTGAACAGCAAGGAGATCAAACTAGTCAATTCTAAAGGAAATAAGTCCTGAATATTCATTGGAAGAACTGATGCTGAAGCTGAAGCTCCAATACTTTAGCCACCGGATGCCAAGAGCTGACTCATTGGAAAAGACACTGATGCTGGGAAAGATTGAAGGCTGGAGGAGAAGGGGACAACAGAGTATGAGATGATTGGATGGCCTCATGCACTCAATGGACATGAATTTGAGCAAGCTTCAGAAGGTGCTGAAGGACAAGGAAGCCTGGTGTGCTGCAGTCCATGGGGTCACAAAGAGTCAGACATGACTGAGCAACTGAACAACAGCAACAAAAACAACAACATTGATTTGCTGAGCATACTTCTCAGATGTAATGGTTTCGCTGGGATTTAGAAAGCTATAATGGATCAGACAGACAGCAAACCACCAAATAGTGACCATGACCTTTCCTGGTGCAAGTTTGGCTTTGGGAAGTGCTTTGGAGCTTCTTCTCTGTCCAGCCACTGAGCTGGTCATCACTGGTTTTCATATAAAATCCACTTTTCATCACACATCACAATCCAATTGATAAATGGTTCGTTGTTGTTGTGTAGAATAAGAGAAGAAAACACTTCAAAATGATATTTTTAAAAAATTTGTGGTCAGCTCATGAGGCACCCACTTTTTCACCTTTCCAGTTTGCTTCAAATGGGGAACAGCCCTAGAATGGTCAACACTGAGTTCTTTGACAAAGACTGGTGTGGGGAAAGGTAAAGGCAAAAGGAGAAGGGGAATGCAAAGGATGAGATAAGGTTAGATAGCATCACTGACTCAATGGACATGAATTTGAGCAAACTCCGAGAGGTAGTGAATGACAAGGAAGCCTGGCATGCTGCAGTTCATGGGGTCTCAAAGAGTCAGACATGACTTAGTGGCTGAATAACAACAGCAATTTGAGATAAGGAGATAATGATTATTAAATAGGCAAGTAACAGTGTCTGCCACATGCAAGGGCCAAGAGCAATAACTCCTAGGGATGCCTGGTCCCAGGATTCATGAGTCATGTGAAGTGCCTAATCACACCTGAGTGACTGTCCACACCAGATGCTACTGACCGGTCAAGGTTCTGATGGACCTGAATGTGGAACCTGGGGTAGAGCTGAGATCACAGACAAGGGTCCATCGGGGAGCCCAGTGTGGAGCAGATATGGAAGGAAGGAGCACATGGACCAATGCACAAGTTTTCCAAATTTGTTCTAGAAGGCCACCTGGCAACTCATCTCAAAAGCTTTGAGAAAATGGGAACTTGCACTTTTTGAGGAGGCTGATTATAGCTCAGCTCAGATTATAGCTCCACCCAGGTTCTGGAGTTATTCTGAGCCCAGGTGACTCAGACTGTTTGCCTATTTCTCGAACTCCCTCAGGACAACCTCTGGACATGAGTTTGAGCAAACTCTGGGAATTAATGGAGGACAGGGGAGCCTGGCATGCTGCAGTCCATGGGGTTGCAAAGAGTCAGACACGACTTAGCGAATGAACAACAGGACCACCTGTGCCTTTGTGCCTCCATCAGCCAGAGCTGGTTTGAGTGGCAGACTCAGATCTTCCATGTGAAGGGCCTCAGGGGGCAGCATTTTGGCAGACAGTGAGATGAAGAGACACAGCAAAGTTACCAGACAGGATTTGCGTAGCAGGATGCTAGCATTTGCAGATTATTTTTTATTTAGGTTGCTGGAATGGTAGTGGGGGATTAATGGTAAATTTCAAACACAATCACCGAATCTCAACATATTAAAAACGTTTATTTGAACTTTATCACATTTAAGGAAAGATATTTTCTTTAGAGTTAGTCATGTCCTACTCTTTGGGACCTCATGGACTGTAGCCCACCAGACTCCTCTGTCCAGGGAATTTCCCAGGCAAGAATACTGGAGTGGGTTGCCATTCCCTTCTCCAGGGGGATCTTCCCAACCCAGGGATCGAACCCAGGTCTCCTGCATTAACAGGCAGATTCTTTATGGTTTCAGTCACCAGAGAATGCCACACAAGAAGTTAAGTTTCAACTGAGAGTCCCAGGGGTTGAACCTGGAGCCTCATGCTTAATTTATGCTAAATGATTTCCTTTAGGAAAAGTATAATTGATCAGCAAATTTTAAAGCAATATATTTTGTGACAAATGTAGATTCAAAGTTAAGTATGTATTGATGGCATGAAAAAAAGAACTGATTTTATGGATTATTTGGAAATTTTTGCATTTTTAAAACTGGATTTTAATAACTGAGGTTTTTATTTATAGATAAATCACACTATTTTTGCTTCTAAATGACAAATGGGAAGGTTCCAGACTGCCAGTTGAGAGCATCCCTCAGCAAAAGCACGACCTGGGTGTGCATAATCTTTATTCCTAACAAATGACAAGCAAGATTGGACGTCATTGTCCTATATTTTTAGCTTTTAATTTTGGAAGATTTTAATTTGGCTCTGATGAAAACAACTAAGAAAGCTGGGAAACCATATTATAGCCAGTCTGTGGAAATTTTATCATTCTGGTGTTGCAGCAGTAAAGAACACACCTGCCAGTGCAGGGGACACAAGAGAGGTAGGTTCACTCCCTGAGTCTGGAAGAGCCTCTAGAGAAGGGCATACAGGCTACCCACTCCTGTATTCTTGCCTGGAAAACTGCATGGACAGAAGAGGCTGGCAGACCACAGTCCACGGGGTCGCAAAGAGTCAGACTCAACTGAGCACATACACGCGCACGCACACACACATCTTGCCATTTAGCCTTTATTTTTCACCATCAGTGTTCCTTGAGCTTTCTTTAATCTGAGAAGCATTATGGATAGAAATTTAAAAACGGGGACTTCCTTGATGGTCCAGTGGCTAGGAGCTTCCACTGTGGAGGCACGTGTTCTATCCTTGCTCGGGGAACTAAGATCCTGCATACCATGTGGCACAGGCCAAAAAATAAAGTAGAATAAAATCTGCTCTAAAAAAAGAAATTTAAAAAGGAAAATGATTTCTGTGTACCAGACTGAGGGCCCAAGGTGTTGATACCACTCAGGGCTCAGAGAAAACCAACCAAAGGTTAAGTTTAGTCATTGTTTTACTTTTAAAAATAGAAATGGAAGCATGTCACTTTGTTGTCTTTAAGGATGTAAACCTTTGGGTCCACCATGACAAACTTCACTTCCTCCCGAATCTCTTGCTGGTATCGCAGATCCTCAAACTCAGGGCCCATCTTTCCAGCCCACTGACTGCTCCTCTGTCTAACTCTGCTCAGATGTCCTGTAATTTCTGTGACCAGAGAAGACACTCAGCCGTGCTGTCCCTCGGCCAAGATGAACTAAGCCTGCGCCCCCAGAGAGCTGGTAAGACAGCAGCTGTAGAAACATACAGTTCTGGGTTTCAACATGCAAACGACCACATTTCCTTGACCCCGGGTGTCCTCGGAAACATTCCCCACCAATGAGTACAAATTTTGCTCTTGGAATGTGGTAAATTGAGAAATTCAACACAAACACCCCAATCTGACAGCCTTCCTTCTGGCCTTTCATGGAATTGTTTATGGAGCTAGATTTTCGCAAATGCATTCCTTTAGGTTCAAGGTTTTAGACATTTTTTTTTCTTTTTTCCCTTAAGCCCAGAAACTAAATTTTTTCCTAAGAGGAAGCTGGTCGTGATTCTCTTGCTTTACGGAACGAGCAAGTGGACTGGGTTAGGTTTCAATTACCCTGTAATCATCCTGCCATCCTGGTGGCTGACGAACTTCCTTTTATGGAATTGCTTCTTCCCCTTCAGGGCAACCTGATGGGACTGAAAACCCTAGCTCAGGCCTCCTACTGAGGGTATGAAGGGATGTGCTCCCAGGACTCCCAGAACCACGACCGGAACTGCATCATTTCCATTCCAAACCAGGGGCCCACACCACACATCCCTTCTAAGGGCCAGTGTGGCCCTTCTAATGCATCCCCTTTTGCTTAAACTCAATTCTAACCAGTGCTACTGCTGTGTGCGCGCTCGGTCATGTCTGGCTTTTAACCACCCTATGGACTGTAGCCTGCCAGGCTCCTCTCCTTGGGATTCTTCAGGCAAGAATACGGGAATGGGTTGCCATGCCCTCCCCCAGGGGATCTTCCTGACCTGGGGATCAAATCTATGTCTCTTATGCCTCCTTCATTGGCAGGTGGGTTCTTTACCAGCTGAGCCACTTCTACCAAGTGACCCCATTATAAACCACAGGAGCCATCCCTGTCTGCTCCAGTCAGAATTCTGGGCAGAAATTAGCTTTAGCTCAAATATTGATATATATTGGAGTAGGAAATGGCAACCCACTCCAGTACTGTTGCCCGAAAAATCCCATGGACAGAGGAACCTGGTGGACTACAGTCCTTAGGGTCGAAAAAAGTCAGACACAACTGATTGACTGAGCGTGCATTGATATATATTCTCTATCAGAAAGCCTGTGGACCTGTTAGGTACTGATGAGATGTTCTCAAACCTCCTCGAAGTCTGTCCCAGAGATGCATCCTCACACAGCCACAGTTGTTTTTACTAAAGTATTTTAATTATTTTCTTTTCCATGAAAATCTTCAAAGGATTAATACAATCTTCTTACAATGGGATTATGGGCCTCACACCAAACTCTGCATGAAACATTCATTTTAAGGAGCCTTCATCCAAAGTCCTGGGGTCAGTGCTGGGAAACAAAGTATCCAGAACATTGGGCATCTGGAACCAGAGCTAGAGTTCACAGAAACCCAGCCACCAGCTTCAATTTCTCTTACCCAGTGAGGACATGACCTGAAACTGAGTTTGGTTCAAGAAACAAGAGGGTCCAATGTTGATAAGCACTTTCTTGAATACCACCATGATTGCTGGAGGAAGCTCTTCTTCAATGAGGATAATGAGCCCAGGGTATGAAAAGTTCAAGGACACAGAAAAAAACATGGACTGCATTGATGGGCCCCTTTGTGTCCACAGCTTTCCCTGATTACACAGTTGGTAAAGAATCCGCCTGCAATGCAGGAGACCCTGTTTTGATTCTTGGGTTGGGAAGATCCCCTGGAGAAGGGAAAGACTACCCACTCCAGTATTCTGGCCTGGAGAAGTCCATGGACTGTACAGTCCATAGGGTTGCAAAGAGCTAGACCTGATTCAGCGGCTTTCACTTTCACTTTGGGTCCATGGAGGCGTCCACTTTGGTCCCTGGGAAGATACTCTGAGTTGTATCTCAGAATACAGTATGTCCCCTACATACGAACTTTCAAATTTTGAACTTCCAAAGGTATCAACATGCGTTCCGTCAGTGTCAGGTGTGACTGACATTGCAGCTTGTCCTCCATCTCTTACTGCTGATGCTCCTTCAGCTCTGCCATCTCCCACCTCCTATCCCTCCCCAGACCGTAACTCTTCTTGCCTCTTCACTCGATGGCAGCCCCTGTGTGCCAGCTGTTGGACTATACTATTATACTTTTCAAGATACTGTACTTTTGTATGTTTCCTTTGTATGTAAATGTTTCCTTTATTTTTTGTGCTTTTTATATATTATTTGTGTGAAAAGTATTATAAACCTATTACAGTATAGTACCATATAGCTGCTGCTTGCTCCTTGGAAGGAAAGCTATGACAAACCTAGACCGTATATTAAAAAGCAAAGACATCACTTTGCCAACAAAGGTCCATACAGTCAAAGCTATGATTTTTCCAGTAGTCATGTATGGCTATGAGAGTTGGACCATAAAGAAGGCTGAGTGCCAAAGAAATGATGCTTTTGAATTGTGGTGTTGGAGAAGACTTTTGAGAGTCTCTTGGACAGCAAGGAAATCAAGCCAGTCCATCCCAAAAGAAATCAGTCCTGAATATTCATTGGAAGGACTGATGCTGAAGCTGAAGCTCCAATACTTTGGCCATCTGATGCAAAGAATGGACTCAGTGGAAAAGACCCTGATGCAGGGAAAGATTGAAGACAGGAAGAAGAGGGGATGACAGAGGACAAGATGGTTGGATGGCATCACTGACTCAATGGACGTGGGTTTGAGCAAACTCCAGGAGGTAGTGAAGGATAGGGAAGGCTGGCATGCTTCAGGCAACAACTATATAGCTGATAGTGTTAGTTGAGTATCTAAGCTAATTTGTTGGACCTACAAAAGTACTCCCAAAATGGAGCTCATTCATATGTTAGGGTCTTACTGTAAATCTGCTTCCACCCTTGGGAAGGAAAGGCTGCCCCACTTCCTATGAGCTTCAATAGCTTTTGTTAAAAAAATAGGGACTTTAACCTAATCTTAAAGAGAAGGCATTTGTGTGGGCTCTTCCCACTAGATGCTAATCCAACCAACATACTAAGATGGTATAAAAAATGAAATTGGCATCATGATTCTTACAATATTCAGCCAGTTGAAAGAAGAACCAGTGAACTAACTACTGCCAAGACAGAAACAGATGAGCCCATGGTATGAGGCCAAGGGTGGTTGAAAGAATTATACCTGTAGAATTTACCCAGTTCCCTAGAGGAGACCATTCATGATCAGTGATGACTCAAAGGAAGCTGACCTAGGGTAGGGTAGCCCACTGACTGCTTCCTGGCTTTCCCAACCATATCAGTCTGGAATGTGGGACAGCTCTGGATCTCAGAGGGAGTAAAAAACCTAAGGAACCTCAGGTCATTTTGCCAAAACAAAAGAACAATAAGAACAAAATCCAGAACCCTCTCAAGCTTCTAGATCTCACTACCATGATCACAGGAGGACGGGATCAACCAGATTCCAAATGTGGGGACTTTATTTTTCCCCCAAAACTTTTAACTGTTTGTTTTGTATTGGGGTAGAACTAATGAACAATGTTGTGGTAGCTTCAGGGAAACAGTGAAGGGACTCAGCCATACGTATACATATATCCATTCTCCCCTGAACCCTCCTCCCATCCAGGCTGCCATGTAATACTGAGCAGAGTTCCATGTGCTATATAATAGGTCCTTGCTGGTTATCCATTTTATTTATTTATTTTTAATTTTGAAGCTTCAGTATATTTTTAATCAGTTAATTATATTCAGTTTTGTTCAGTTCAGTTACTCAGTCGTGTTGACTCTTTGCAACCCCATGGACAGCAGCACACCAGGCTTCCCTGTCCATCACCAACTCCCAGAGCTTGCTCAAACTCATGTCCACCAAGTCGATGATGCCATCCAACCATCTCATCCTCTGTTGCCCCCTTCTCTTCCTACCTTCAATCTTTCCCGGCATCAAGGACTTTAATTAGATTGGCCATTGTTTTACTGTAATATCATTCATTTTTTTTTATGATGCAGTCTTTTTTTTTTAACACCAAAAACATTTTGTGTTGGGGTATAGCTGATTAATAATGTTGTGGTAGTTTCAAGTGAACAGCAGAACCATACATATACATGTATCCATTCTCCCCCCAAAACCCTCTCCCACTCCCACTGGCACATAACACTGAGCAGAGTTCCATGTGCTATATAGTACATTTTTGTTGGTTATCCATTTTAAATATAGTAGTGTGTACATGACCTTCCCAAAGTCCCAAACTATTCCCTCCCCCCAGCAACCTTACTTTGCTTCTCTAAGCCTGTGAATCTCTTTCTGTGTTGTAAGTTCATTTGTATCAATTCCTTTTTAGATTCTACATATAAGGAATATCATATGATATTTTTCCTTCTCTGACTTACTTCATTCAGTGTGACAATCTCTAGTTCCATTCATGTTGTTGGAAATGGCATTATTTCATTCATTTGATGGCTAAGTAATATTCCATTGTATATCTGTACCACCTCTTCTTTGTCCATTCCTCTGTCGATGGACATTTAGGTTGCTTCCATGTCTTGGCCATTGTAAACAGTGCTGCAATGCACAGTGGGTTGTGTGTATCCTTTTGGATCATGTTTTTTCTTCAGATGCATGCCCAGGAGTGGGATTGTAGGATCACAAGGTAGCTCTATTTTTAGTTTTTCAAGAAGCCTCCGTAAAATGTGGGGACTTTCTACAGGACAGACAACCCACGTTCTCCAACAAACAAACATGGGGAAAAAGGAGGAAGGGGTTATTTCAGCTTGAAAGAAGCATAAGAGATCTAACAGTCAAATGCAATATGTGGATATTGTTTGGATTCAATTTTGAACAAATAAACTGTAAAACCCTGAGGGTTTTACAATTGAGGCCCTGGGGGAAATTTGAAGTCAGCTGGGTATCAGGTGATTGCAGCAGTTTGTACTGTGTCATGCTGGCCAAGCTGGAGCTATATTTCTGTAGATCCCTTTCTTGAAGTAGTTCTGGGTTAGTAGAAGCCAAAAGAGGAATTCTCACCAGACTTGGGAGACAGAGACTCTCCAAGGTTGTGATGACACCAGCAGGACAGAGGCACAGAGGAATCAGAGGATTCCAGCTTGTCTTCCTCTGTCCCCACCCAACACTTCTCCCAGTCCACCAACTCTGCTGGCCTATGGTGGTCCTGATCCCATCCCCAGATGCTTGGCTGTGGTTCACTCTTACCCAAGCAGTTACTATTTTACAATTCATTTCAGTCGCTCAGTCATGTCTGACTCTCTGTGACCCCATGGACTGCATCACGCCAGGCCTCCCTGTCCATCACCAACTCCCAGAGTTTACGCAAACTCATGTCCATTGAGTTGGTGATGCCATCCAGCCATTGCATCCTCTGTCATCCTCTTCTCCTCCTGCCTTCAATCTTTCCCAGCATCAGGGTCTTTTCCAGTGAGTCAGCTCTTCGCATCAGGTGGCCAAAGTATTGGAGTTTCAGCTTCAGCATCAGTCCCTCCAAAGAATGTTCAGGACTGATTTCCTTTAAGAGGACTGGTTTGATCTCCTTGCAGTCCAAGGGACCCTCAAGAGTCTTGCCAACACCACAGTTCAAAAGCGTCAATTCTTTGGTACTCAGCTTTCTTTATGGTCCAACTCTCACATCCATACATGACTACTGGAAAAACCATAGCTTTGACTAGACAGACCTTTGTTGGCAAAGTAATGTCTCTGCTTTTTAATATGCTGTCTAGGTTTGTCATAGCTTTTCTTCCAAGGAACAAGTGTCTTTTAATTTCATGGCTGCAGTCACCATTTGCAGTGATTTTGGAGCCCAAAAACATGAAGTCTGTCACTGTTTGCACTGTCTCTCATCTGTTTGCCACGAAGTGATGGGACCAGATGCCATGATCTTAGTTTTCTGAATGTTGAGTTTTAAGCCAGGTTTTTCACTCTCCTCTTTCACTTTCATCAAGAGGCTCTTTAGTTCTTCGCTTTCTGCCATAAGGGTGGTGTCATCTGCATATCTGAGGTTATTGATATTTCTCCCGGCAATCTTGATTCCAGCTTGTGCTTCATCCAGCCCAGCGTTTCTCATGAGGTACTCTGCATCTAAGTTAAATAAACAGGGTAACAATATACAGCCTTGATGTACTCCTTTCCCTATTTGGAACCAGTCTGTTGTTCCATGTCCAGTTCTAACTTGCTTTCTGACCTGCATACAGATTTCTCAAGAGGTAGGTCAAGTGGTCTGGTATTCCCATGTCTAAGAATTTTCCAGAGTTTGTTGTGGTCCACACAGTCAAAGTCTTTGGCATAGTCAGTAAAGCAGAAGTAGATGTTTTTCTGGAACTCTCTTGCTATTTACTATTTTACAGGTATTCTGTTGTGTTGGGTTGATAATGATGTTGCCCTCAGAAAGACTGAGCACAGAAGAACTGATGCTTTTGAATTGTGATGCTGGAGAAGACTCTTGAGAGTCCCCTGGACAGCAAGGAGATCAAACCAGTCAATCCTAAAGGAAATCGACCCTGAATATTCATTGGAAGGACTGATGCTGAAAACTGAAGCTCCAATACTTTGGCCACCTGATGCAAAGAGCCAACTCACTGGAAAACATCCTGTTGCTGGGAAAGATTGAAGGCAGGAGGAGAAGGGGGTGGCAGAGGACAAGATGGTTGGTTAGCGTCACTGACACAATGGATATGAATTTAAGCAAACTCTAAGAGACAGGGAAGCCAAGCATGATGTAGTCCGTGGGGGTCACAAAGAATCGGACACAATTTAGGGACTAAACAAACACCACAGAAAAAAGAAAAAGTCTTCTTCTGCCCCAGGCACATACTGAAGTGTTAATGGGTAAAATTATGTCCTGTGTGCAGGATGATGAAACAGCACTGAGAAACAGTGATGATTAATAAGCTGGATGGGGGACCTGAATATTCATTGGAAGGACTGATGCTGAAGCTGAAGCTCCAATACTTTGGCCACCTGATGCAAAGAACTGACTCATTGGAAAAGACCCTAATGCTGGGAAAGATTGAAGGCAGGAGGAGAAGGGGACAACAGAAGATGAGATGGCTGGATGTCATCACCTTCTCAATGGATGTGAATTTGAGCAAGCTTGGGGAGTTGGTGACAGACAGGGAAGTCTAGCATGCTGCAGTCCTTGTGGTCGCAGAGTCAGACATGACTGAGCAACTGAACTGAATTGACTGGGCTTTGCTTTATTCACCGTGTGTCTAGTTTGTTTGAAAGTGCTCATGATACAATTTGGGGTGGAAGGGGGAGTTAAGGAAATGGAAAAGACCCTGAAAACCCTCCCAAAGACCCCCCTTCCCAGACTATGAAAGTATAAAATGGGGTGGTGGGCAGGGTGGGGTAAGAGCTGGCCAATTCTTCAATTCTTCTTAAGGATTAAAAAGAAAGAAAAAAACTAAGAGGGGCAGGAATCTGAGGAACATACTCACATCCCAGAAAAGCAAAGAAAACCACTTAAGTCTTCCTATTCCTTTTAAACTGTGAGTAATACATTTTAACATGTGTGAGCTGGTCTGGCTGTTCTTACAAAGTTTAAGAAATCTGTGGCCTTGGAATTCTGAGACGTGTGTCAGATATTGAATCTTTTTTAATGGTGATCAGAGGACTGTGTTTCAGACATCAGTATGTACTTTTTCAAAGGTACATTCTATATTGAATTCTTAAATATTTGAGATATAGAATTTTTTTTTTTTAGGGAAAAAATGTAAAAATCCGCATCATCTTAGGCATTGTTTTGGTTAGAAGGGAAGATGACAGGACTGCAGCCAACCAAAGCAGAAAGGCGGAGGATGGCAAGGGGCCTGCGGTTTTGTTCACAAACGCTCTTCTCCAAGGCTGAACTTCTTGGAAAGGGGTTTATTTTGTTTCACGCTGACCCAGCTCCACTTCTAGGTCAATTTAGGATCTCAGTTGGTGGCCACGGCTTTTGAGGTTTTTGAGCCAAGCTCCTTCTTTAAAAAAAGGGGGAAGGGGATATTATTTAAGTATGAGGATGTTATATGGACAATATTAAACAGAAGAAAATAGATTTTTTTTTCTTGGAAAACTAAATTCTCAGTATTTGTAAAGTGCATCAAGTCAGTGAACTCAGACACAATGTGCATCTGACAGAAACAACGTCAAGAGGGAAAATACTGCACAATGTTTTTAAAGTGATAAAAGCCATTCCTGGAGCCTCAGCTCAGGATATGAGAGCAGAGAGAGGAAGCTGGAAAGTCAGACAAAACAGGGTGCCCCAGGCAAGACAGAGGGAGCAGGATGCAGACTCAGAGACACAGACAAGGAGATAGTCAAGATGCAAAATGCCAACCCCAGAGGAGGCACCTGCTCTGTCCTCGAGGCTGGCATGAGGCTCCTGTAATCTGTCCCACGATCAAGTGATAAAAACATGAGTGGGGAGCCGAGGCACAGAGTCTTCTAAAAGGTTCAGTTCCTGGTGGGAAGGAGATCAGAATTCACCACCCCAAAATCTTCCTCTTTGGCGTAAGAATTATTTTGAGTTGAAAGCAATTGAGAATCAGCAACTGCAGGAGAAGCTCTCTGCTCTCCCCCTAACTGCCTAACAGCAGGGCACACATTCGCAAGTGTGAAAGTGTCCTCTGCCCCCACTCCCACTCCCAAAATCCCACGGTGCCACCCCACCCCTGTACCAGAAGAGGAGAGAACTCTGACCGAGATGAAGAGTGCCACCAAGACAGGGTGGCATAAATACCTGACTGGGTGCTGCCCCAGCAGTCCAGTGCCTAAGACTGTGCTCCCAGTGCAGGAGGCATGAGTTTGATACCTGGTCAGGGAACCCCACATGCTGAAACTAAGACCTGGGGTGTGTGTGTGCGTGTGCACATGCGTGTGCATGGGCTCAGTCATATCCGACTCTGCAAGCCCATGGACTGTAGCTGCCAGGCTCCTTTGTCCATGGGATTTTCCAGGCAAGAATACTGGAGTAGGTTGCCATTTCCTCCTCCAGGGGATCTTCCCAACCCAGGGATCGAACCAGAATCTTTTGTGCCTCCTGAATTGGCGGGAGGATTCTTTACCAGCTGCGCCACCTAGAAAGACCTGGTACAGCCAAATAAATAAATCAATATTTAAACAAACATCAATACCTTAAACAAAGGTATAAGAACCTTTATCTTCCATTAGTTCCCCATATGCTTTCTACTTTCTTTCCCAGGATTTATCATCTCTTGAAGCCCAACCTCTCCTTCCTTGGTTAAAAATTATATCTTTTATGATATCCCCAATTCTACTGATTCTTTGAGTTCCACTTTGTTCCTGTGAACTCTCATCTATGTAAATGTTTTTTAAACTTGCATATTCCGCCCCCCTTAAACTATCTTTTTTCATTTAATTCTAAGTCCCTCAGCACAGAACCTAAGAAGGTGGAGGAAACATTTTTTTTCTTCTCCGACACCTGCATGCAAGGACTAATCAAAATTAAAAAACAAATCAGAGCCTTCTGCTTAATTCCCAGCCCCCATGAAAAAAACTCACTGAAGGCAGTTAAAATTGTGAGGCCACCATGACCTGGCAAAAGCATTTATTTCTATAATAAATCACTGGCCCAGACCCTTCCCAGGTTCAAACAGAAAGCCAAATATCAGGTTGACCTGTTCAGATTTTGACACAGCTAGCAATGGTAGTGCAGGTTTCTACCATTACTGTGTACAATATTTTTTAAAGAGTTTTATTAAGACATAAGGGCTTCCCAGGTGGTGCTGGTAAAGAACCCACCTCCCAACGCAGGAGATGTAAGAAACTTGGGTTCAGTCCCTTGGTTGGGAAGATCCCCTGGAGGAGGAAATGACAACCCACTCCAGTATTTTTGTCTGGAGAATCCCATGGACAGAGGAGACTGGTGGGCTATAGACCATAGGGTCACAAAGAGTTGGACACGACTGAAATGACTTAGAACACACATTTTAAGGCATAAAGTAAAACAGACAAAAGATAAAAGACACATTAGAAAGTATACAATTAGGGACTTCCCAGATGATTCAGTAGCTAAGACTCCATGCTCCCAATACAGGGGGCTCAGGTTCCATCCCTGATCAGGGAACTAGATCCCACATGCCTCAACTAAAGATACCACATACCTCAACAAAGACTGAAGAGCCAAGATCCCACAGGCTGCAACTAAGACCCCAAACAGCCAAACTAAAAATTTTTGTAAATGTGTGCAATTAGAAAAGCTTTGCGTGTTCATACATCTATGAAACCATCATTCTAATCAAAATAGTGAGCAGTACCATTACTTTCCTAAAGTCTCCTCACTCCATTTTGATGTTATAGTATTTTTAGGTACTGAATTATGTTTGTGAATGTAACATCATTGCATTTTAGACTTTTTTTTGGCAATTAGCTTAGCCTTTTGGCTCTTCAACACTTCTCCTCTGAGCCCCTCCTGATGGCCACCCAATCTGGACATCTTTACTCCAAGCTCTCTCAATCCTCATCACCACTTATCACCTGCACCTCCCCACCAAGTCCTCTTGCCGCCATCTTAAGATAAATTCCCCCACCTCAGGGACAGTGGTTAGGGTCTGTGATCTGTGAGCTCACGGGGCTCCAGTGGCTCCTGGGGAGGGGTGTAGATGTGAAGGAGGTGCAAAGCCTGGACAAACCAGACTCCAAGAGATGGAATGCTTATGGAGGTTCAGGTTTCATCTCCAGTTACACCATCTAATGAATTTGAAAAGCTTTAAATAGAATTCTGATGTTATTTTTAAAATGGCATTTCATATTACTTGAAATAAATACTAAAATTACAGCATTGTTGTTTTCCTGTGACATTGACAAAAGCATATCTCACTGGACTGAGTCACCAGATTACCCTAAATAAGATAATTTTTATCTTTGAGGTGTTTGAACTGTGAGGTGCTCATATAATCCATGCATGAGAATCGTTTATATTAGATTGGACATTTATATTAGAACTTTCTGTAGTCGTCCTGGTCTTACTTCTATTTTAAAAATCCCTAAGATGTACCACTTCTCAAGGCAGATGCAATGTAAAATTAAATTTTCAACTGAAGTATGTTATAGCTCGAGTTATTCTGAAGATTTTTTGTTTGTTTGTTTGCTTTATTAATTAATTTTAATGGAAGCAGATATTAAATCTTGATTAATTAAAGAAGTTTTAATTGAATCTTCTTCTTGAAATGTTAGACTTAAATTTAAGGAGTACCTTTAGACTTTCAAATTCTTAGTGTTAACTGAGTTGTATTTTTCTGACTTTCTTAATTAGCTTTAGGAAAGTTGAACTGAGCAATACTGAGGTATTGAAAACCTATTTAAATGACAAAATTATCTGAATAACAAACAATGGTGCTAACTCGAATTTTAACAAGTGAACAAAACCTTAAAGGATATATTTATCTGCCTTTTCCCTTTCAGAGATATGATCTCATAATTGCATGGAATTACACCTGAGATATCAGATGTCCTGTGCTTACCTTCTACGTGCTCTGCTTGAGGGAAGCTAAGATCCTTCATTCTTTTCAGACAACTGGTTCTTCAAAGACGCTGACAAACCAGACAGTCCAGAACTGCACACTCTAGAGCTAATTCCACGAGCAGCTGAGACCAGGATAAATGGATTCTTGGATACAGATAGGGAAGTAGAGAGAGGAATGGAGAGGCTGCTGAACCAGGAGCACTTGTACAAAGTAAACATGAATTCTGATGTGATGATAGATAACACAGTACTTTAAAGGTGCAACCAAGGAAACGGAAGCTAAAAGCTTGCAAGTGGCCCTTCCTGACCTCCTTCACATGTCTCCCCTTTCCTTTCCTTTTTTTTTTCTTCCCTTTTTCCTTCCCTTAGCATCTTGTCCCTTTCTCTATAATTAAGTCTGTAAATCATGAAGGTCGATAGAGCAAAGGAGGTGTGTGTGAGGAGAGGTGGCCCACAGAGGGGACTCAGAGCTCAGGATTCTATGCATATTCTAGATCCAGATGGGGTGTCAGAGCCGATAGAGGGAGGAAATCCACATGGAGGAGGAGGGGTGGAGACATTCTATACAGGGCGTGGATCAAGTAAGTAAGTATACTTAGAAAAATAGGATCTAGATTTCTCACTGTAAGAGAAAGGAATTGCAAATATGGAAAGAGAGGAAAATGAGAAAGAGCCCTGTGATATTGGGTTGAAATTGAAGGTGTTGGTGTGAACTCAAGGGTGTCAATAAAAATACACATAGAAATGAATGTGTGTGTGTTGACATATTCATGTATTTTCTAGCTCTGTCTACCAAGTGCAGCAATAGCTCTGTCTATGATGCAGCAATAGCTCCATAGCCATGAGCACACCTAGTGCCGAGGTTTTGGTTTCTAAGTACCATTCTCCACTAAGAGCTCCTTGGAGAAGCAGCTGGTTCTAGGGCTAGGACAGGGTATGTAGAAGTTGAACCTAGAATATCTGTCTGTGTCAGAAGAAAATATGGAAATGCTCAAAGGATGACAGGGAAATGTCATAAAGACACAGAAGACAGCTTAAGGGGCTCAAATATAACACAAGTTGAGCATAAATAGAATTGTAACAGATTACAACCCATTGAGGTCTTCCCAGGTTTCACTAGGGGTGAAGAATCTACCTGCCAATGCAGGAGATGCAAGAGACTCAGGTATGATCCCTGGGCAACCCACTCCAGTATTCTTGCCTGGAAAACCACATGGACAGAGGAGCCCGGTAGGCTACAGTCCACGGGGCCATAGAAGGTCAGACACGACTGAGTGACTGAGCACATACATAATCCATTGAATAAAACAGAAAATCATGAATCCATACTGAAATAAGGACTTTATGAGAAATGGGATGTTTTTCAGTTCCTCCCTCAAAATACATATTGAGACATCCTTAGTGGTCCAGTGGCTGGGACTCCAAGCTCCCAGCAAGGGGGTGCAGGGGCCTGGATTCCATCCCTGGTTCCATCCCTGGTCAGAGAACTGGATTCACAAGCTGCAACTGGGAGTTTTCATGCTGCAGCTTCAAAGTAGGGCCTGGCACAGCCAAATAAATAAATAAATATAATTTTTAAAAATACATATTAATCGCAGAGAGCAAAAGAGTGACTTCATGGTGAAGAAGCCTAGCAAATACCATTTTATCTAATGATGGAACAATTCAAAATCCTGCACCACACGTGATGATGCCATAAAAACACAACCTCACCTCTGAGATGTTTCTGCTAAAGATGCACAGTTTAAATCTAACCATGAGGAAATATCAGGCTTTCTGGGTGGTGCTGTGGTAAAGAATCCTCCTGCTAATGCAAGCAATGTTAAGAGATATGGGTTCAATCCCTGGGTCGTGAAGATCCCCTGAAGAAGGGAATGACAACCCACTCCAGTATTCATGCCTGAAAAAATCCTGTGGGCAGAAGAGCCTGGCGGATTACAATCCCTGGGGTTGCAAAGAGTCAGACACAGCTGAGCACAAACACACAGATGAATGAGGAAACATCAGACAAATGAAAATGGAGGAACACTCTACAAAACAACTGTCCCATTCTCTTCAAAAATAACAAGGTCAAAAAGGTCAAGGAAACAGTGAGGAAGGGTATATGACACAATTAGTACATGACCATGAACTGGATCCTTTCACCATAAAGGCCATTCTTGGGACAACTGACCAAACTCAAGTGGTGTCTGAGGGTACGGTGATGCTGGTGAGTCACAGCTAATTTCCTGATGCTATGGTTGCATGGCAGTTATGGAGGAGGATGTCCTTGTTTGTAGAAATACCCGCTGACGTATTTGGTTTTGATGGGTCATCAGATTGGCAACTTACTCTTAAATAGCTCAGGAAAAAAGTTTTTTTCTACTGTATTTGCAACTTTTTCAGTAGATCTGTATGGTTAGTAAAAATATATCAAAAATATAAATAAATAAGGCATCATATTATTTTCTCTTAAATATATGTCTTAAAGGAGGTCATTTACCACCTCAAAGAAGTCAGTCTAGAAGGAAACAGACAGTAAGAGAGAGACCTTCCCTGGTCTGGATGAATCATTCCTTCTTTTTGCCTTTCCCAACCAAAACCCTAGAACAGAAACTATGCTTGGGAATTTTTGCATGGCCCTCAACTTGACCCATCGCTGTTGTTGTTCAGTCACTAAGTTGTGTCCGACTCTTCGTGACCCCATGAACTGCAGCACTCCAGGCGTCCCTGTCCTTCACTATCTCCTGGAGTTTGCCCATCAAAGTATTTATCAAACAGTAATTGTTACTGCCCATTTTCTTATAAATTCTATGAGACTGAGCACATTGTCTGACTTGGTCACTACTATATGTCCAGTTGTAGTTTTTAGTTGCTAAGTCATGTCCAACTCTCTTCAACTCCATGGACTACAGCACACCAGGCAACTCTGTTCTCTACTATCTACTGGAGTTTGCTCAAATTTACGCCCACTGAGTCAGTGATGCTACCTAACCATCTCATCCTCTGCCACCCTCTTTTCCTTTTGCCTTCAATCTTTCCTAGCATCAGGGTCTTTTCTAATGAGTTGGCTTTTTGCATCTGGTGGCCAGATTATTGGAGCTTCAGCAATAGTGAGTGCATGCCTAGAGATTAGGACAATTCCAGGTTGTTTAGGAAAAACACACTGTTTCCCCCTACTCTGTTTTCCCCTACTCTCAATTCTTCACTTCTGACACCAGATGTGCGTGGGTTTTCCCACACCAGACAATAGTCCAGCCCTCCTGCAGACACCAACTGCATGTTCTATGATTCAACTCAGCTCTATTCTGTCCCAAAGGGCAAAGACTCAGTCCCAAAAGACATCCCCCACTCCAGACGCCAGCTGCAAATCCAGGTTGCCATCTGTGCTCCTGACTGGCTGGTTATGAATCAGGATTCCTACACACCCCTTCTTGGATTCGAGCAGATGCGAGAATGAGCCACAGATCTTAAGAAAACACTAATATTTACTGGTTTGTTATACAAAAAACCATAATGCATACAAGTGAAGAAGTATACAAGGTCCCAAGGGTCCCCAGCCCAGGAGCCTACTGTGCCCATGGAGTTGGGGTGCGTGTGTCACCGTTCTGGTCTGGGGATGTGTTCACCAACAGGAAGCTCTCTGAACCCTGTACTTTGGGGCTTTTTATGGAGACTTCATCATGGCAGCACGATGGATCCTTAAGTCATTTTCCAGCTCCTTTCTCTTCTCCAGAGAATGGGAGGCGAGGCTGAAAATGCCAAGCTTCTAATCATGGCTTGGTCTACTGGTGACTGACCCCTATACTGGAGCCATCCAGGAGCCACCACTTAAGAACAAAAGGTGCTTCTCTCACTCAGAAAATTACAAAGGTTTTTAGGAGCTCTGTGTCAAGAACCAAAGTCAAAGATAAAATGATAGAACCTGGGGCAGAAACACACACACACACACACACACACACACACGTACACGGTAATTCCTGAGTAAGCATTTGCTGAATGAACAAAAAAATAGTTCACCCTGACCCGAAAGAAGTCTTTCCCTGTAGTTATGGAACTCTTTTTTTTTTTTTTTTTGAAGTTAAGTGTGTAGTCGCTCAGTCATGTCTGACTCTTTGTGACGCTATGGATTATAGCCCATCAGACTCCTCTGTCCATGGGGTTCTCCAGGCAATAATACTGGAGTTAGTAACCATTCCTTTCTCCAGGGGATGTTCCAACCCAGGAATTGAACTCAGTTCTCCTGCAGCTGCAGGCAGATTCTTTAACTCAGATTCTCTGAGCCACCAAGGAAATTTTTTTTTAACTTTTATTTATTTGGGGGGACAGGTGTACCATGCCACACTGCATGTCAGATCTTAGTTCTCAGACCAGGGATCAAATCCATGTCCTGTGCACTGGAAGTGAGGAGTCTTAAACACTGGACCACCAGGGAAGTCCCTATGGAATTCTTTCAGTCAAATAATTAAAAAATAAAGACCAAGGGACACTACTGAATTGGTTCTGCTGGAGCCCTTTGCCCTCCATCACGGAACCATCCTGAGATTTTGCAAAAAGACTCTTGTGTTTGGCCAAGGAGCCTGGAGAGGCCTGGCGTGAGTCACTGCCATAGATCACCATGACCTTGTTCTGTGAAGGGCTCGCAGTAGGGAAACCTAAAAAGGAAGAAAGTCAGAGAGCTGCCAAGGGCTTCTGAGCAAGGGGTCTCAGATTACAGCACGGTCACCCAAGTTTCAGGCTCTCAGTAATGAGGTTATTGAGTGATGCGGATCTTTGTAGAAGGATGCCAGGCCTGAAGCACTTGGAAGGACTTACTTTAAAGACAACTGTTCTATGTGACTCAAGGACGCTGCAGCCCAACCCCTTCAAAGTCTACACACTTCCCACAAAGCAAATCTCCCTGGATTTTCTCCTTTCGAATCTGGGCAACCTTGAGGGCCCGTGGCAGAGCTGACTTCTTTGGTTCAGCGTTTCCACTAGGAAGAGTTTGTGTAAAAAAGAAACCAGTATTCCTTCCACAATGGGAACAATTGTTCCCAGTTACCACATCCCCTTAAATGTTTACCTTTTTTGTTTCACAATCTCACAGGAAATGAGAGGGTCAAGGGTGTTTGAGTCCCCTCTTCCCTTCTGCTCAAGACTTAAGGAGATCACTGTTTTCGCAGTTGCTCAAAAAGGAAATGGTAACAGGTAAGAAATGAACACTTCACCCAAGTCCCCGGATGACAACTATGAGTTTCAACCTAATTCCCCAGCAACTGCGTGAAATGTTTCACTGGAATGACAGAGGGATGAACCTTGGTTGAACTTTTCCTGCTTTTGATGTGCTTCTGGGACATTAGCAAATGGGGCTGAACAATTTAACCATTTCTGTTGATCCATTGTATGCCATTGCAGGATGAAAAGCTGACCAGAGAGATGAGGTTCCTTACTCACCAAATGCACATGGGGTGGTGATACAATGCTGTTAAGAATTGGAAAGGAGGCCTGGGGACTTCACAACACTCCCCTCTTCTGTTTCAGACTCATTCCTCATGATCAGACTGCTACTAGTTTGGTTTGTTGGTGAAGTCAGTACTTGGCGTGAAGATCCATCCCTAGGATGGTCCGGCTGGTATAGAAATGGGAATGCATCTCTACCACAGAAAAGTAGGGGAAAACCTCTGTGGGCTAGAGTCTCTTAATACACCAGTTCAAGGACTTCCCTGGTGGCCAGTGGCTAAGACTCTGAGTTCCCAGCGCAGGGAGCCTAGGTTTGATCTCTGGTCAGGGAACTAGATCCCACATGCTGCAACTAAGAGTTCACATGTTGCAACTAGAGATCCCACATGCTGCAACTAAGACAAGGAGCAGCTAAATAAACAAATACATATTTTTTTTTTTTAAATATGTGAGTTCAAGTTATAGAGTTGAATACCTTTAAGGACATTTGTAGCTTTTTCATTGCCTTGAAAAACAGCACAAAATTATTTCCAAAACTTAGAAATTTATAATTCAGTTGTAAACATGATCATCATAACTAAACAGAATCAAAGGTTTTCAATACAAAAAGAGCTCTATCTCTGAACTTATAAACTTGTGTGCAAACCTCTTTGCCACTAACTAGCTGCGTGATCTCAGGGTTAACTGCTTAATCATTCTGTGCCTCACCTGTTAAATGGGGGAAGTGACAATATCTGTTTCATAGACTTCCATGAGGGTGAAAAGAGTTAATACAAATAGAGTAGCACCTGGTACACAGTAAACACTCAGTAAACGCCCACACTCGTCATGGTTGTGTTGCTCCAGCACTTTCAGAAAGTATTTTGTGTTTGGGAAAGAAACTGAATGTTAAAAAAGAGAGAAGAGAAGCAACAAAAAAATTTTAAAGCCACCAAAACCCTAAAATGGGCAAATCCTCACAGAGACCAAAATGTGCACTTTCAAGTTTGAAATAATTTTTTTTAATGAAGATTAAAGTCTGACCTGCATTTTCAGGTCACAAGGAGGAGTCCACTGTGGCTTTTCTAGTGGTACTTTCAAGACTCTTCCCATTGTCAGTGATGCAAACTGCATTCAAACTAGCTTAGTAAGAGGATGTCTGGGCAGCCCCAGGTAAGCACACTGCAGAAGGCAAGGATGGAGTTTGTCTTAAGAGGCAGACAGGATCCTTGGCTTCTGATGCCCCATGAATGTCCCCTCACTCTCACCTACCGAGCCATCAGTCAGACCACCTGGCTTTGAAGCTGCTTAAATCTTATCTCTCTACTGATCCTCTCTCTCCATGTAGCTGGAGCTCTGGTTGCCAGCAGCTTCCAGTCCCATATCCTAGTAACTCCAAAAGCGTGGAGGAAAATTGATTTTCTCTCTCAGATCCACCCAGCTTGGAAAATCTTGAGGAGGAAGTAAGGTTGATGGACTTTGGGTCACCTGCTCCTACATGCATAGCTGCTCAGCCTCTCAGTTGCGTCCAGCTCCGTTTCAGCTCCACGGACTGTAGCCTCCCAGGCTCCACTGTCCATGGGATTTCCCAGGCAAAAATACTGAAGCAGGCTGCAGTTTCCTACTCCTGGGGATCTTCCCCACCCAGGGATTGAACCCATGTCTCCTGTGTTTCCTGCATTGGCAGGCAGATTCCTTACCACTAGTGCCACCTGAGAAGCCCATCTAACCCTACACCAAGTCTTAAAACCTGGCTCTGAGAGAGAAGAGGATGGGAAGAGGACAGAGACTGATCAGAATAATGAGAGAAAAGGAGAGGAAGGAAAGCATCAGGTGTCCACAGTGACCTCAACGACTCTTGGAGGACCAGTCCCACTTTTATAAGTGCTTTATGAGTCAGAGTCGGAGAAGGCAATGGCAACCCACTCCAGTACTCTTGCCTGGAAAATCCCATGGGTGGAAGAGCCTGGTAGGCTGCAGTCCGTGGGTCGGACACGACTGAATGACTTCACTTTCACTTTTCACTTTCATGCATTGGAGAAGAAAATGGCAACCTACTCCAGCGTTCTTGTCTGGAGAATCCCAGGGACAGAGGAACCTAGTGGGCTGCCGTCTATGGGGTCACACAGAGTCGGACACGACTGAAATTACTTAGCAGCAGCAGCAGCAGCAGCGTGAGTCAGAGCGCCTTTGAATTAAAATGATCTTAAATAATAAGTTCATTTGTATAACTTTTTAGACTCCACAAATAAGTAATATATGATATTATCTTCCTCTGTCTTGACTTACTTTACTTCATATGATAATCTAAACCCATCCATGTTACTGCAAATGACATTATTTCATTCTTTTTTATGCCCAAGTAATATTACATCATATGTATATATACCACATCTTCTTTATTCATTCATCTGTTGATGGACACTTAGGTTTTTTCCACAGACACAGAAAATAATCTTGGTTACCAAAGGGGAAAGAGGAAGGAGGGGTAAATTAGGAGTTTGGGATTAATATATATACACTACTATATATAAAATAGATAAACAGCAAAGACCTACTCTATAGCACAGGGGACTATATTTAAAATCTTATAATAACATTAACTTATGGAGCTGGAGAAGACTCTTGAGAGTCCCTTAGACAGCAAGGAGATCAAACCAGTCCATCCTAAAGGAAATCAGCTCTGAATATTCATTGGAAGAACTGGCGCTGAAGCTGAAGTTCCAATACTTTGGCCACCTGATGTGAGGAGCCAACCCGTTGGAAAAGACCCTGATGCTGGGAAAGATTGAAGGCAAAAGGAGAGGGGGGTGGCAGAGGATGAGATGATTGGTTAGCACCACTGACACAACGTACATGAGTCTGAGCAAACTCTGGGAGATAGTGAAGGACAGGGGAGCCTGGCGTGCTGCGGTCCACAGAGTTGCAGAGTCAGACGCGAGTTAGCAACTGAACAACAACTATAACTTATCATGGGAAAGAATCTGATAAAGAATAGGTATATATGTATAACTGGATCACTTTGCTATACACCTGAAACTAACACAATATTGTAAGTCAACCATACTTCAATTTTAAAAAAATTTAAGGATTTTATAGCAAGAAATCATGTTCATGATCAACAGCCTGTATTAGGCTGTCCTGGGGACAGACTTGTTCATGACCATCCATCCCTTCATCATTCTCAAGAGGCCCACTGGATGTAAAGTTTTGTTTATCCAACAACCAAGGGTGCTGCCCTCCTACCAGGCCCAGGGCAGGCACTGGGTGTAAAAGACAAGCTGCCAAGTCGCGGTGGAGGGAGGAGAGTCTCAAAAGACAGAGACCCGCAGAGAGGGGACAGCTGGCCTGGTCCTCAAGGAATGACTTCATTACTGAGCTAGAAATTGATGAAAACAAGCATTTCAAAATCCACTTCAAACCCTTGGATTTCAGTGACTTTGTAAAATTTCCACTATCTAACGCAGTTGTAAAGTTGGGTTAAATGTGTTTTTTTGGTCTAGCTCCATCCTCTGACTTCCTCACACTTTCAAGTTTGTTTCTAGTCCCTCAGGTCTGTCTGGAAGTTCTAAGAAAGATCTTTTTTATACATTTTGCTCAACGATTCAGAGGAACGGTTTGTTAGGATTTGTCATGAACTGACACAGGCCCACCTCCAGGTCTCTGGGGAACCGTATGAGGCATTTTCCAGAGTTATTTCCAGAATAAACAAGGCTGGAAGGAAAGGCCGGCCTCGCTTCACCACGGCCGCAGCTTCACGTCTCCACTCAGGGCTAGGGGAAAGAACTCCTTGACCTTCTGTAAATATTTCAACACAGTCAGTTCTCTGAGGAATTCGGATTTGTTTTTTTTTTTTTTTCTTTTAGTCCACTCTGAAACATCCATGAAAAAGTCACCTTTTTTTTTTTTTTCTACTGCTATGAGCTCTTTAGTGATGTTGAAAATTTCCACCGTGATATTTTTACAGCTATTAACAAAGGAATTCAACAGCCAAAAGTCTCGAGCAGAACACTCACAAAAGAAGTATGAAAGTCATTGTTATCCCGAGTGGCAATGGGAAGAGCTCAGAAACATTCTATGTGACTGAGAAATATTTCCGGCCACTGGTGCCACCTGCTAAGTTAGAAACACCCAACACCCTGAACCTGAAACTTAAAAAATGAAAACACAGTGATGGTAAGAAGACAGAATGTTACCTACATATTATAAGTATTTATACTACAGTCTGTCATTGATGTGTATACCAGGGGAAATATGGTGGCCTGTGTTCCAAAAGGGATTCCTAGGACTTCCACAGGCCCCGTCCCTGTCTGCACACATGAGGGGGAAAAAAATCTTTAAACTCACTATTATGGGAAAGGGACTCCAAAGGTATTTTGAGACTAGCTGTGTTGCCAAAAGTGGGAGCTTGAACTTATCTTTCCCTTAGTCGCTCCTCTGTTTCAGGAACACTTAATGAACCCAGAGTTGTTCAAACAGAAAACCCAGGTGTAGATGGTGCTAATCTCCTGGGGTCAGGAAGGCTATGGGACAGGGAGGGGACAATGATAAACTGGAGAGGACAGGTCTGCCTCCAAAGACAGCTCTGTTTACCTCCAGACAACTGGTGCCGATGCACTGGTATCATGGTCCCTTCTCATGTTTTAAGAGAAAGCCAAAGTCTCCAAATTTTAAATATTGAAAACTAATTAAGGACTTCCTTGGTGGCTCAGCGATAAAGAATTCGCCTGCCCAAGCAGGAGACATGAGTTCAACCCCTGCAATGTGTGCACTACCAGGAAGGACCCTGAGTCAGAATGATTGGCCAGAGACAGCCCGGAAACTAATCCCATCACCAAAAAACCAGGGCCTGTGAGCCACTTGGCAGAGCAGTTCTCCTGGATTCCCTTACCCTACTGTTCTCCGTCCGGGCACTCTTTTCTAATAAAGTCTCTTTCTTTGTCAGCATGTGTGTCCCCTCGGACAATTCATTTCTGAGTGTTAGACAAGAACCCACTCTTGGGCTCTGGAAGGGGTCCCCCTTCCTGCAACAATATGAAATATATTTGGTCTTTGCCCCCTGTTTCTGCCACTAAGATCCTAAAACCCTTGTACTTTCCTGAGCCATGGGAGTGTCTTTTGCCATTCATTAACAAAAGGTGTGAGCTCCTTTTGATGGCACTTGAGTTTTTGTTAAAAGGGACTCTGGGTGGGGGCCCTAGATTGCCTCTGATGGAGCTGGTCACCAGAGGACCAAATGGTGTGTGCATAGTGGGGAAAGGAGGGAGGTGAAGATTAAACTCTATAAAAACTCTTGAACAACAAGTTTTGATGGTGAGAGTCTTAGTTGGTGAATACAGGGGAAAACTGTGAGAGTTGTGTGCACAGAGAAGGCAGTAGCAGCTCCCAGCAACCACCCCTCACTCACTATTCCCTCAGGTCTTGCCTTGGGCATCTCTTCCATTCATCATTCCTGAGTTTGTCCCTTATAATAAACTGATAAGCATAGGAAAAATGCCTTCTTGGGTTCTAGCAAACAATCAAAATTTAGGAGGGAGTGGTGGTGAGACAGGAAGGGAGCAGGTACAGTTTTAAGAAAAATGACGCTGCTGTTGAGATGACATAAACTGGTTAGAACTAACTAGGTCCAAGATCAAACCAGTCAATCCTAAAGGAAATCAACCCTGAATATTCACTGAAGGTCTGATGCTGAAACTGAAGCTCCAATACTTTGGCCAGATGATGCAAAGAGCTGACTCACTGGAAAAGACCCTGATGCTGGGAAAGATTGAGGGCAGGAGAAAAGGGGCCACAGAGGATGAGATGGTTGGATGGCATCATAGACTCAATGGACATGAATTTGAGTGAACTCTGGGAGATGGTGAAGGACAGGGAAGCCTGATGTGCTGCAGTCCATGGAATGGCAGAGTCAGACCTGATTTAGTGATTGAACACATGCATAGGTCCAAGATGGTGCCTGAGTCAACTACTTGGCCTGGGGCGGCAAAGAGTCAGACATGACTTAGTGACTGAGCACGTATGCTCAGTATGTGCCCATTGTCATATATCACCAAGCTAAATAACACACCCACAGGCACCATGACAGGCCAACCATAAAAGGTCAAAAAGTGGGTGGTGGCCTAATTCTTTGGAATCCCCATCCCTTTCCCAGAATAGTTGGAATAATCCTCCTACTCATTAGCCTATGAAATTACCCACTCCTATAAAAACTGAACACTGTACCTTGGTGTCTCTCACCTTCTGAGATGGCCCACACTCTGTCTGTGGAGTGTGCATCTCCCTGAATAAACCTGCTTTCACTTTACTATGGTTTGCTCTTGAATTCTTTCCAAGAATTCAAAACCAAGAACCCACTTTCAGCAACCAATCCCAGGGCTAGCCTAAGCCCTGAGACATGACTGATCTCTCATGCCCCACTTTCTCTCCTGCAACTGTGGGGTCAGTTGGTCAGAAGTACCGGTGGCCCAGGACTGGCACTTGGCTTCTAATGTGGGAACCATCCTGTAACACTGAGCCCTTAAGTTGTGGGGTCTGCATTAACTTCAGGCAGTTAGTGTCTGAACTGAATTGAATTGCAGGGCTCGCAGTTGGTGTTGGAGAGTTAAAGAAAGTATGATTGACACCAGGACACTCTAGAGCACCCAAATCTCGAGACTTGGGCCTCATGATTTATGAGTCAATATATCTGGCATCCAGTTTTAAGTTCCCTGGTATCATCTTCTGTTACATCAAAATTTTGACAAAATTTCTTTGAAAGGAATAGCCCAGTCTTTGCAGGAAGGGTGTGAAAAGTGATGGAGGTGCCCAGAAGGAATGTTAACAGGTGAAGCCTGGAATCATAGCCTGATGGCTGACTCAAACGGATTTATTTGTACACAAGTTACAATCTTGTGGAGAGGAATGTGGTGACAAACAGGTCAAACAGAACTTCCTGCGGTCAGGCACGTAACATTACCAAACTCAGGTTTGGCTGCTTGTGGCTTAAAAGTCAATATTTGAGAGGCAAGTATTGGTTGGTAAGGAAATGACAGTTGCTCAGTCTTGTCGGACTCTGTCATCCCATAGACTGTAGCCTGCCAGTCTCCTCTGTCCATGGAATTCTCCAAGCAAGAATACTCAAGTGGGTAGCCATTCCCTTCTCCAGGGGACCTTTCCAATCCAGGGATCAAACCCAGGTCTCCTGCATTACAGGCAGATACTTTACCATCTCAGCTACCAGGGAAGCTTTTGGAAATTTTCCTTTATTTAGAAAAATAACATGGGGAGAAGGTAGACTTGTGTCCAAAAACCAACTCTGAAGATTCTGTTCAACTATGAGCTTTTTTAAGGAAGAATCATTTGGGGAGAGGCTCAGAATTTCGCATCTTCCTCTATGTGTGGACTTTCCCCTGATTATTTAGTGGTGAGGTAACAGTGCGGTGCTTCAGGGATCTTGTGCTCAGCCTGAAGTTACCATCCTCCACCTGGATGGGGGCCTTAGTTCTTACTGAAGAACTCAAAGACACTGTTACGTCTATTCCTTTAGGAGAAACAAGGACCCTGCCCCCTGTTTAAATTTTATTTAATTTTTAAAATATTTAAATAATAAAACACTGTGTTCCATAAACATAAGGATAGTTTAACATCAGAAAATCCACCAATGTAATTCACTATAATTCTGGTATAGTAGAGAAAATAATACTATCATTTTAATAGATACAGAGAAAGCATTTGATAATGTTCAACAATTTTATTATTTAAAAATGATTTACTGGTAAGGTTGTATACTAAGGACATAAAACAAATATTATGCCTAATAAAGAATTTGAAATCCAACAAGTCAATGTCAAGCAATTGTAAAATATATAAATACACACACACACACACACACACACACATATTTGCAATCTCACTGTGGTTGGCAGAATTCTAAGATGCAATCTCCCACCTAAATTCCAGGCTCCTGGTACATACATACCTTCTTCCAGTTATTCAATCAAATACTGGGTATTGCCAGGGAGAGGGTTTGCAGATGCAATTAAGGTACCAAACTAGCTGGCCTCAAAATAGGGAAAATATTCAGGTAGGCCTGACCTAATCACATGAGCTCTTTAAAAGTAGGGTTTTCTCTGACTGGTCACAGAAAAGGAAGTCAGAGATTTGAAGCACGGAGGGTTCACCTCTGTGAACCAGCACCATTGCTGGTTTGAAGATGGGGTGAGTTCCATGGCAAGGAACGTGCACAACTTGTAAGTATTGAGAATAGCTCACAGTTGACAGCAAGGAAGCAGCACTTCAGTCCTACAACCCCAAGGAGTTGGAAAAAAAAACTGCCAACAAGAAACAGCTTATGTCTGTAAGCAGATGTTTCTGCTGAGCTTCCAAACAAGAACTAAATCCAGTCCATATCTTGATTTTAGCCTTGTAATACCCTGTGCAGGAAACTCAGCCACACCATGCCAGACTTATGACTTACAGACCCTTGAGTTAATAAATAGGTGCTGTTTTACACTGCTAGATACACAGTGATAGAAAAATAAATACTCTCTCCACCCAAAATTTTTCTAGACCACTTATGCATGCAGTGAATGTGCATGTTTTCCTTTTACAAAATGAAATCTTATTGTGTGTACTATTTTACAACCAGCAAAATGTTCAGTTTGCCAATTCTACCTAATCAAACACCTTGTTGAAATTTTCATTGGAATAACATTAAATCTATAAGTCACTTGGGGAGAATTGATATGTTTAACAGGTTATGGAAATAAGTCAGACAGAAGAAGACAAATATGGTATGATATCACTTCTATGTGGAATCTTAAAAAAACAAACTTGTGGATACAGAGAGTAGAATGATGGTTACCAGGGATTGGAGGAGTGGGGAAGATGTTGTTTCAAAAGTACGAACTTTCAGTTAGAAAATGAATAAGATCCGGCCATCTAATGTACAGCATTGCAATGACAGATAACAATGCTGACTATATACTTGAAAGTTGCTAAGAGACTAGATCTTAAATGTGCTCACCACAAAAAAGAAAAAACAACTATATGACATGATGGAGATGTTGGCTAACACTTTGGTGGTAACCTCCAAATTGCAGTATATACGTGCATCAAATCAACATGTTAAGTTACTCTACATTCTATGTCAATTATAAAGCTCAATAAAGCTGGGGGAGAAAAACAGGGAGGTTATGTCTCCATAAGCATGCTATAATTCTTCATTTGTTTAAGTCTTTAATATCTGCTAGGCAAATTTTATAACATTCTCTACAAAAGTCTTGCTCATTTTTATTATGTTTATTCCCAAGTACTACTGCAAATGGTATTGTTTTATTACCTGGTTGTCACTGTTGTTGGTGGTGTGGCAACATTGTAGGAATGATCTTTGGATTTTGATTATGTAGCCACATTTCTAAAATCCTTTATTAATGTATCTGCATATTCCTTAGGATTTTCTGAGAAGACAGTCAAATATATCTAGAATGATTTATTTCTTCTTTTAAAAATCTAATTGATCTATTGTGTTTAATTTCTGCTAGATAGCAAAGTGACCAAGTTACACAAATATATATTATTTTTATACTCTTTTCTATTATGATTTGTCACAGGATATTGAATATTGTTCCCTGTGCTATACAGTAGGACTTTGTTGTCCATCCAGAATGGTTTCTGTTTTACTTCTGCCTTTTCAATTCTATAATGTTTCTTTCCTTTATTGTCTTATTGCACTGACTAGACTTGGTGTCTTTCAGTTGTTCCAAATCTTAAAAAGAATGTTTTTAGTGTTTTACCACTAAGTTTGAGTTTTGCTGTAGTTTTGCTTGCTTGTTTTAAATAAACTATCTTTATTCAATTAAGAATATTCTTTTCTACTCAGTTTGTTTTTTTTTAATTACAGATGAATATTAAATTTTACAATTTGTTTTCTTCATTGATTGGGGCAATCACATCACTTTTTCCCCTTAATCAACTGATGGGAAAAATTACAATAGATTTTCCAGAATAAACTCTTTCTCATATAATCCTTGATTGTATTTGCTAATACTTGCTTTTAACAGCTATATTCATCAGTGAAATTGATTAGAAATTCTCCTTTCTTGTACCATTTTTTTTTCTTTTCCATCCTATTTTCTTTAAATCATATTTAAATCTATTTACTTAGTGATTTTGGTAGTATATTCTTAAATTGTAACTAACTTTTTTTAATTAATTAATTTTTTGTTGAAGAATAATTGGTTTACAGAACTTTGCTGTTTGCTGTCAAACCTCAACATGAATCAGCCATAGGTACAAAATTAACCTCTCCCTTTTAAACCTCCCTCCCATCTCCCACCCCATCCCACCCTTCTGGGTTGATACAGAGCTCCTGTGAGTTTCCTGAGCCATACAGCAAATTCCCATTGGCTATCTATTTTACATATGGTAATTAAGTTTCCACATTACTCTTTCCATATATCTCACCCTTTCCTCCCCTCTCCCCATGTCCATAAGTCTATTCTCTATGTCTGTTTCTCCATTTCTGCCCTGTAAATAAATTCTTCAGTACCATTTTTATAGATTCCATATACATATGCATTAGGATACAATATTTATCTTTCTTTTTCTGACTCACTTCACTCTGTGTAATCGGTTCTGGGTTTATTCACCTCATCAGAACCAACTTAAATGCATTTATTTTTATGGCTGAGTAATATTCCATTGTGTATATGTACCACAACTTCTCTATCCATTCATCTGTTGATAGGTATCTAAGTTGCTTCCATGTTCCAGCTATTGTAAATACTGCTGCAATGAACAATGGGATAC
Organism: Odocoileus virginianus; assembly: GCF_023699985.2. NCBI lineage: Eukaryota > Metazoa > Chordata > Mammalia > Artiodactyla > Cervidae > Odocoileus > Odocoileus virginianus. Next base: position 34,092,319 of record NC_069684.1, on the reverse strand, counting down.
ATGTGTCTTTTTCGATTTTAGTTTTCTCAGGGTATATGCCTAGGGGTGGGATTCCTGGGTCATATGGTGGTTTTATTTCTAGTTTTTTAAGGAATCTCCATGCAGTCTTCCATAGTGGCAGTATCAACTATATTCCCACCAACAGTGCAAGAGTGTTCCCCTTTCTCCACACCCTCTCCAGCATTTATTGTTTGTAGACTTTTTGATGGTGGCCATTCTGACTGGTATGAGGTGATATCTCATTGTAGTTTTGACTTGCATTTCTCTAGTAATGAGTGATGTTGAGCATCTTTTCATGTGTTTGTTAGCTATCTGTATGCTTTCTTTGGAGAAATGTCTAATTAGGTCTTTTCCCCACTTTTTGATTGGGTTATTTTTCTGGCATTGAGTTGTATGAGCTATTTGTATATTTTGGAAATTAATCCTGTGTCAGGTGTTTCATTTGCTATTATTTTGTCCCATTCTGAGGGTTGTCTTTTCACCTTGCTTATAGATTCCTTTGCTGTGCAAAAGCTTTTATGTTTAATCAGGTTCCACTTGTTTACTTTTGTTTTTATTTCCATTACTCTAGGAGGTGGGTCAGTTTAATTTATGTCAGCGAGTGTTCTACCTATGTTTTCCTCTAAGAGTTTTATAGTTTGGGGTCTTACATTTACATCTTCAATCCACTTTGAATTCATTTTTGTGTGTGGTGTTGGGAAGTGTTCTAATTTCATTCTTTTACATGTAGCTGTCCAGTTTTCCCAGCACCATTTTTTGAAGAGGCTGTCTTTGCCCCATTGTATATTCTTGTCTTCTTTGTCAAAATTAAGGTACCCATAGGTGCATGGGTTTATTTCTGTGCTTTCTATCTTGTTCCATTGGTCTATATTTCTGTTTTTGTGCCAGTACCGTACTGTCTTGATGATTGCAGCTTGGTAATATAATCTGAAGTCAGGAAGGCTGATTCCTCCAGCTCCATTCTTCTCTCTCAAGGCTGCTTTGGCCATTTGGGGTCTTTTGTGTTTCCATATGAATTGTGAAATTTTTTGTTCTAGTGATAAACACCACTGGAAATTTTATAGGGATCACATTGAATCTGTAGATTGGTGGTATAGTCATTTTCACAATATTGATTCTTCCTATGCAGGAACATGGAATATCTCTTCATGTTTATGTCTCTCTGTTTATATCATCTTTGATTTCTTTCATTGGTGTCATAATTTTCTGTGTACAGTTCTTTTGTTTCCTCAAGTAAGTTTATTTCTAGATATTTAATTCTTTTTGTTGCAATGGTGAATGGGATTGATTCCTTAATTTCTATTTCTGATTTGTCATTGTTAGTACATAGAAATGAAAGTGATTTCTGTGTATTGATTTTGTGTCCTGTAATTTTGCTAAATTCACTGATTAGCTCTAGTAATTTTCAGATACTACCTTTAGGGCTTTCTATGTACAGTATCATGTCATCTGCAAACAGTGAGAGCTTTACTTCTTCTTTTCTCATCTGGATTCCTTTTATTTCTATTTCTTCTCTGATTGCTGTAGCTAAGACTTTCAGAACTATGTTGAATAATACTGGTGAAAGTGGACACCCTTGTCTTATTCCTGATCTTAGGGGGAAAGCTTTCAGTTTCTTACCATTGAGAATAATGTTTGCTGTAGGCTTATCATATAAGACTTTTCCTATGTTGAGGTAGGTTCCTTCTATGCCCATTTTTTTAAGAGTTTTAATCATAAATGAATACTGAATTTTGTCAAAAGTTTTTCTGCATCTATTGAGATTATCATATGGTTTTCATCTTTCAATTTGTTATTATGGTGTATCACATTGATTGATTTGTGTATATTGAAGAATTCTTGCATTGTTGGAATAAACCCAACTTGATCATAGTCCATGAACTTTTTGATGTGTTGCTGAATTCTGTTCACTGGAATTTTCTTGAGGATTTTTGCATTTATGTTCATCAGTGATATTGGCCTGCAGTTTCCTTTTTTTGTGTTGTCTTTGTTTCTGGTTTTGGTATCAGGGTGATGGTGGCCTTGCAGAATGAGTTTGGAAGTGCTCCTTCCTCTGCAATTTTTTGAAAGAGTTTTAGAAGAATAGGCACCAGCTCCTCTCTCAATGTTTGATAGATTTCTCCTGTGAAGCCATCTGATCCTGGACTTTTGTTTTTTGGGAGATTTTTTATCACAGCTTCAATTTCAATGCTTGTAATTGGGTTGTTCATAATTTCTATTTCTTCCTGGTTAAGTCTTGGAAGGTTGAACTTTTCTAAGGACCTGCCCATTTCTTCCAGGTTATACATTTTTTGCCATATAGTTGTTCATAATGGTTTCTTATAATCCTTTGTATTTCTGCATTGTCTGTTGTAACCTCTCCTTTTTCATTTCTAATTTTTTTGACTTGATTCTTCTCTCTTTTTGCCTTGATGAGTCTGGCTAAAGGTTTGTTAATTTTGTTTATCTTCTCAAAGAACCAACTGTTAGCTTTATTCATCTTTACTATTGTTTCTTTCATTTCTTTTTCATTTATTTCTACTTGAATCTTTATGATTTCTTTCCTTCTACTAATTTTGGGGTTTTTTTGTTCTTCTGTTTCCAGTTGTTTTAGGTATAAAATTAGGTTGTCTATTTTCTTGTTTCTTGAGGTAGGATTGTATTGCTTCCTTCTTAGAACTGCTTTTGCTGCATCCCATAGGTTTTGAGTTGTCGTGTTTTCATTGTCATTTGTTTCTAGAAATTTTTTTATTTCCCTTTTGATTTCTTCAGTAACCTTCTGGTTATTTAGAAATGTGTTGTTTAATTTCCATGTGTTGTGTTTCTTACAGTTTTTTTTCTTGTAATTGATATCTAGTTTCATAGTGTTGTGGTCAGAGAAGATGCTTGATATGATTTCGATTTTCTTAAATTTACTGAGGTCTGATTTGTGACCCAAGATGTAGTCTATCCTGGAGAATGTTCCATGTGCACTTGAGAAGAAGGTATATTCTTCTGCATTTGGATGGAATGTCCTGAAGATATCAATGAGATCCATCTCATCTAATGTATCATTTAAGACTTGTGTTTCCTTATTAATTTTCTGTTTTAATGATCTCTCCGTTGGTGTGAGTGGGGTGTTAAAGTCTCCTATTATTATTGAGTTACTGTTGATTTCTCCTTCTATGTCTGTTAGTGTTTGTCTTATGTATTGAGGTGCTCCTATGTTGGGTGCATAGATATTCACAATTGTTATCTTCCTCTTGTATTGATCCCTTGATCATTATGTAGTGTCCTTCCTTATCTCTTGTAATATTTATTTTAAGGTCTATTTGGTCTGATATGAGGATTACTACTCCAGGTTTCTTTTGCTTCCCATTTGCATAGAATATATTTTTCCATCCTCTCACTTTCAGTCTGTATGTGTCTTTAGGTCTGAAGTGGGTTTCTTATAGACAGCATATATATGGGTCTTCTTTTTTGTATCCATTCAGCCAGTCTGTGTCTTTTGGTTGGAGCATGTAATCCATTTATATTTATAGTAATTATTGATATATATGTTCCTATTGCCATTATCTTAATTGTTTGGGGTTAATTTTGTGGATCTTTTTTCTTCTCTTGTATTTCTTGATTGTATAAGTCCCTTTAACATTTGTTGTAAAGCTGGCTTGGTGGTACTGAATTCTCTTAAATTTTACTTGTCTGAAAAGTTTTTTATTTCTCCATCAGTTTTGAATGAGATCCTTGCCAGGTACAGTAATCTTGGTTATAGATCTTTCCCTTTCAGTACTTTAAATATATCCTGCCATTCCCTTCTGGCCAGGAGAGTTTCTCCTGAAAGATCAGCTGTTAAGCATATGGCATTTCCCTTGTATGTTACTTGTTGCTTCTCCCTTGCTCTTTTAATATTCTTTCTTTGTGTGTAGTCTTTGTTAGTTTGGTTAGTATGTGTCTTGGCATGTTTCTCCTTGGGTTTATCCTGTATGGGACTCTTTGTGCCTCTTGGACTTGGCAGACTATTTCCTTTTCCATGCTGGGGAAATTTTCAACTATAGTCTCTTCAAAAATTTTCTCATACCCTTTCTTTTTCTCTTCTTCTGGGACCCCTATAATTCGAATGTTGGTGCATTTGATAATGTTCCAGAGGTCTCTGAGACTATCCTCAGTTCTTTTCCTTTTTTTTACACTATTCTGCTCTTCAGAAGTTATTTCCACCATTTTATCTTCCAGCTAACTGATTTGCTCTTCTCTTTCAGATATTCTGTTATTGATTCCTTCTAGAGTATTTTTAATTTCTGTAATTGTGCTGTTTGTGTTTATTCTTTAATTCTCCTAGGTCTTTGTTAACTGATTCTTGCATTTTCTCCATTTTTTTTAAGGTTTTTGATCATCTTAACTATCATTATTCTGAATTCTTTTTCAGGTAGTTTGCCTATTTCCTCTTCATGTATTTGGACTTTTGTGTTTCTAGTTTGTTCCTTCATTTGTGTAGTATTTCTCTGCCTTTTCATTATTTTTTTTCAACTTATTGCATTTGAGGTCTCCTTTTCCCAGGCTTCAGGGTTGAATTCTTTGTTCCTTTTGGTTTCTGCCCTCCTAAGCTTGGTCCAGTGGTTTGTGTAAGCTTTGTATCAGGTGGGATTTGTGCTGGGTTTTTGTTTGTTTGCTTGCTTTTCCTCTGATGGGCAAAGCTGAATGAGGTGGTAATCCTGTCTGCTGATGATTGGGTTTGTATTTTTGTTTTGTTTGTTGTTTAGGTGAGGCATCCTGCGCAGGGTGCTACTGGCGGTTGGGTGATGGCGGGAGTTGTACTCAGGGGGTTTCCTTTGTGAGAGTTCTCACTATTTGATACTCTCTAGAGTTAGTTCTCTGGTAATCTGGGTCTTGGAGTCAGTGCTCCCCCTCCAAAGGCTGTGTTTGATCTATTCTCCATTGCTTTTCACAGACCTCTGTCAGGGACTCATGGTCTCTCCACAAGGATTTGGCTAGCCTTTGGTGATTCGCTAGGACACACACTATTCTAAACCAGGGGGTGTCAAATTTCCTTTTTCTCCTTTGTGTTTAGTCTAGTTTGACTTGCTCACAGAGTGCCCCACATAGAGAACTTTAATCTGGCACTTAAGACCTGAGTTCCTGGAGAGAAATGACTGTGGCAACTACACCTCAGTTCTCCCAGCTGTGGGAAGAAGCTCCACCAAGGACACTCTTCTTGTGCCATTTTTGTCTGGTTTTGCTATCACGACTCTACAAATCTATTCGAATTTCAATAAATCAGTTAAGGCATGTTCACTTCATCTCTCTTAGAAGAGTTTGTGCAAAGTTGGAATTATTTCTTCTGTGAACGTCTGGTAAAAGTTATCAGCAGAATCACCTGGACTTGACATTCTCTCAAAGGAAAATTTTGTTTTGTGTTTCAGTTTCTTTAAAGAGTTTAGAACCAGTCAGGTTTACTTTTTCTTCCTGAGTCACTGTTGTTAAGTTATATTTTTCTAGGAATTTATCAATTTGTGATCCTAAAGATGTTTTTAATGTTCTCTGCCATTTTAAGCTCTGTGTATCTTTATTTATCTGCTCTATCTGTATTTATGTGCCCCAGTTCAGTCTTAGTACTGTTGCTTTGCACCTTCTGTCTTCCCACCTTGATCAATTTTATTGGGGTGTGTGTTTGGCGCATGGCATACACAGTATTTATAAAGAATAATAAATGATTCTCCTATAGCAGCACACCTGTAGTTTTCATGTGCTTATTATAGTTATATACATATGGTTAGCTATATTATACACAATATGGCTAAAGTATTATTATATTTTGTACCAGCCATTAAATGTCTTATTTTAAGCTATACTGCTGTTTGAGTGGAAGATGTAAGGTAGGTACTATCTGTGTCTCACTGGTTACGGTTAGAGATCAATACCCTAAGCTCCAAGGGTCTGTATCAATGATGTAGAGCTCACAGACCAATTCTTGCCATTACACAGGACAAGATCTAATTTTTAGATGAAAGATTAGAAGAAAAATTTTCATTTTATTGCATAGCAACTTTGCCCAGATCTTTACAACACAGCTCCATTTTCACAAGGGCAACTGATGACTGAATCAAGAAGATAATCTAGGCTTCCCAGTGGCTCAGTGGTAAAGAATCTTCCTGCCAATGCAGCAGACGTGAGTTCGACCCCTGGTCTGGGAAGATCCCACATGCCATGAGGCAACTGGGCCCATGTGCCATAGCTATTAAGCCTGTGCTCTAGAACCTGGGAGGGGCAACTACTGAGTCCATGTCCCATAGCTACTGAAGCTCACACAGCTTCTAGAGCCTGTGCACCAGAACAACAGAAGCCTCTGCAATGAGAAACCTGCTTGCCACAATTAGAGATAAGTTCATGCAGCAACACAGACCCAGCAGAGCCAAAAAATTAATTAATTAAAATTTTAAAAAAGAAGATAATCTAAATTTTGAAAGTCTACATATATTCCATGAGGTTCAAAGTCTTCTCTTATTTAAATGGAGGAAAATATCCCCCCACCTCCAAGTTTTCATTTTTCTTGACTTGACCTCATGCAAAAAATGTTATCACCACTGGACCAGATAATTCATTTATTAATCAATCATGTCCTAGAAATGAAATTAAGAAGATAGACTACATGGTCTGAGGGTCTTGGTTCAGGGAAAAAGAAAAGATATCCATTTTAAATAGAAAGGGTGATTTTTTTAAATCTGACATGAGGGCCAGGAAGACAAGTAATTAGCTAAACATGTTTATTCACTCACTCACCATGTATTCATGTAATATAAATAATGACAATATAATGTGTCTGTCTCCAGTATCCCTCCAGAGGACTCAAAGCAATCTATTTGACTTGGTTACTATGATTTATACATTTTGTCTCTCGAATATAATCGACATCTTATCTACTTCTTCTTCCTAAAAAGAGTTTAGATTATATTTCTTTAAATATATGTACCATACACTTAAGGTCCTCCCTGGTGTTTCAGTGGTAAAGAATCCACCTCCAGTGAAAGAGATTGGGGTTTGATCCCTGGGTAAGGAAGTTCCCCTGAAGAAGGAAGTGGTTATACACTGCGGTATTCTTGCCTGGGAAATTCCACGGACAGAGAAGCCTGGCAGGCTACAGTCGCTGGGGTTGCAAAGAGTTGGGTATGACTGAAACGACTAACACTTTCACACTTTCACCCTGTACTTATCCACATGGTACTCACCTACTAATTGTCCAGTCACACAGACTGCCCTTGCAACTGGTCCCTTTCAGCTTGAAACTTCAAGGTATCAAGGCCACATTGCTTCCCTGTGCTGCTCCTTTATTTGGTAATCATAACAAATGCTTAGCACATTAGGGTCCTAGATAAACATTGAAGTAACCACAGATTCTATCCTTGATAACCACCAACTTCAAAAAATCAACTTCAAAAATCAGCTGCCTTTGTACCTCAAAATAGGCAATACAAACCATAATTATTTGCTGCTATGACATCTACCTAGGGCTTCCCTGGTGGCTCAGTGGTAAAGAATCTCTTGCCAAGCAGGAAACTTGGGTTTGAATACTGGTCTGGAATGATCCTCTGGAAAAGGAAGTGGCAACCCACTCCAATATTTTTTTTTTTTTTTTTTTACAAATCCACACTTTTTCTTTCAGCCATCTTGGACCCTGTGGAGGCCTGCTGGGAACGGGACTTCTAAAACACTCCAATATTCTTGACTGGAAAATTCCATGGACAGAGGAGCCTAGTGGGCTACAGTCCATGGGGTAACAAAGAGCTAGACCCCACTTAGCTACTGAACAACAGCAATAGCAATGACATCTATCTGCAGCACATGCGTCTTAACTGCACATCAAGCTGTGAATTCAGGCCAGTCAAGGAGTGTTGGGAAAGGCAGATCAACTGGACACAGGGAGTTGGGGGGGTCACTGTGCTCTTGAGGGCCTCAGGCATTGTCCTAGGCTCATTCCTACTGACTTTCTCCTCCCTTAGTGAAAGGACTTCTACCCCCTCCCTTTCGTTTAATAGGAATTATCTTTACCTAATATGTTCTTACTTCTCAGTCTGTGGGTTTCATTATTTTGCAGCCAGTTTCAAACTCTGGGGCGGGGGGGCAGGGAAGGAAACATCCCCACTGCAAGATAGCCATGGTAGAACAAGGGTAGAGAGGGTGATACCAAGAAATGACAGGAGTGACAGCTAGGACCACAAAGAGTACTGCCTGCATCTGTCTGCATTGAGTGCTGTCTACAAGACATCTGCAGACACAGATCCATGTGGCAAAGAGGAGGTTCCATGAGCTTTTAGGAACTCATTATAATGGCCCCTCACAATTATGTTTGAATGGATGACACTTGAGGACATTGAGCTAAGGGAGATAAACTAGCTACAAAAAGACAAACACTGTACGATTTCACTTCTAGGAGGTACTTGAGTGATCCAGTTCATAGAGACAGAAAGTAGAATGGTGGTTGCCGGGAGTGGGGGAGGGGAAATGAGGAGCTGTTTAAGGGCATATAGTTTCAGTTTTGCAAGATGAATAGGGTTCTGGAGATGTAAATGCAACTTTACTGAGGTAATTGTTGTCGCTGTTCAGTCACTAAGTTGTGTCCGACTCAGTGTGACCCCATGGACTGCAGCATGCCCGGCTTCCCTGTTCTTCACTATCTCCCAGAGTTTGCTCAGGTTCCTGTCCATTGAGTCAGTGATGCTATCTAACCATCTCATGCTCTGCCAGCCCCTTCTTCTTTTGCCTTCAATCTTTCCTAGCATCAGGGTCTTTTCCAATGAGTCAGCTTTTGGCATCAGGTGGCCAGAGTTCTGGAGCTTCAGCTTCAACATCAGTCCTTGAGCTTCACCATCAGAATTGTGGTGCTAGAGAAGACACTTGAGAGTCCCTTAGACTGCAAGGAGATCAAACCAGTCAAAAAATCAACTATGAATTTTATTGAGATAGAATTTATACAAAATAAAATAGATATACTTTAAATGTACAATTTGATGACTTTTGACAAATATATATTAATAATATATCCATGTAACTACAATCACAATGAAGATATAGAACTCTATCAGGAGATTTCACTTGCAGTGCAGTGGTTAAGACTTCACCTTCTAATGCAGGAGATACAGATTTGATACTTGACCAGGGAGCTAAGGTCTCACTTGCCTCTCTGCCAAAAAACCGAAATGTAAAACAGAAGCAATATTGTAACAAACCCAATAAAGACTTTAAAAATGGTCCATATCAAAAAAACTCATTAAAAAAAAGGTATAGAGCATTTATATCACTTCAGACTTCTCTTGTGTTCTACCCCAGTGAATCTGGAGCAAACACACTTGACTCAAGGCAATCAGAGATCTGCTTTCTAGGCTCAAGTTGTCCTTCCTAAAGTGTCACATGAATAGAATGATACAGTAGATACTCTTTGTACCTGGCTTCCTTTACCTAGCACATTTTTTTTAGAAAGTCATTTATGTGAATCATTAATTTGTTTCTTTGTATTGAGTAATAATGTTTGCACGGATATATCACAATTTATTTATCCAGTCACCCGTGGATGGACAGTCTGGTTGTTTCTAGTTCTTTGGCAATTATTATGAATAAGATGCTATAAACATTTGTGCACAAGTCTTTCTATAGACTTACATTTAATTTATCTTGGATGAGTAACTAGGAGTGGAATTGAATCATATACATAAACTTATAAGAAACTGCCAAGCTGCTTTCCAAAGTGATTGGACCAGCAATATGTGACAGCTCCAATTTTTCCACTGTCTCATCAATGCTGATATTACCATACTCTCAAATTTTAGCCATTCCAATGAGTGTGTGTAGTTTTTCTTCGTGTTTCCCTGATGCCTAGTGATGTTGAGCATTTCACCCGCTTTTTGTATTGTAAATACCGTCTCCAAGTCTGTGACTTACTTTTTAATTTTCTTAACAGTATTGTGGCAAGAGAAAAAGCTTTAAAGTTGATGGAGTTCATTTTTAAAAATTTTATTTTATTTTCTTTAATTTTTTTAATTGAAAGATAATTGCCTTACAGAATTTTGTGGTTTTCTGTCATACATCAACAGGAAACAGCCATAGGTACACCCATGTCCCCTTCCTCCTGGACCTCCTCCCATCTCCCTCCCCCTCCCACACCCTTCAGCCTTCGCAGAGCCCCTGTTTGAGCTCCCTGAGTCATCAGTGCCCATTGGCTATCTATTTCACACATGGTATTGTAAATTTCTGTGTTACTCTCTCCATCCATCTCACCTTCTCCCTCCTCTCCTCCCGCTGTGTCCATAGGTCTGTTCTCTATGTCTGTTTCGATGGAGTTCATTTTAAAATTATTTTATGGTTCATGTTTTTGTGTCTTAGTTAAGGAATTTTTGCCTATCCCAAGAGTTCAAAGGTTTTTCTCTATATATTCATCTACAAGTTTTGTGCTAAGAGACATGATCCATTTCAATCATATCTCTTAACTGTGTGCAGGATGTAAGGTAAACATCAAGGCTCCTATTTTCCATGCTGATATCTGGTTTTTCCTGAACAATTTGTTGAAAAGACTCTCTTTTCTCCCAAATGAGTTATCTTGCCCACTTTGTCAAAAGTCAGTTGATTAAATATATGTGGGTTTATTTTTAGTACTCTATACTATTCCGTTGACCTATGTGTCTGTCTTTATACCAGTACCACAGTCTGATTATTGTAGCTAAATATTATATCCTAAAATCAAATAATGTGAGTCTTCCAACTTTGCTCCTTGCTTTCAAAATCTTTTTGGCTTTTCTAGATTCTTTCCATTTCCAAATAAATTTTAGAATCAGCTTGCCAATTTCCACAAAAAGTCTTCTGGAATTTTAGCTAGGATTGCAACAAATCTATAAATCAATTTGGAGACAATCGACATCTTTTTTTTTTAAATTGAGTCTTCCCACCCATGCACATGGTCTACCTATTTATTTATATCTTTTAGAATTTCTCATAGCAAAAGATTATCCCTGGATGCTTCATGATTTTACTAGCTATTACAAATAGCTTCTAAATAGCTATTGTAAACAGTAACATTTGAATTTTCAATTGTATATTGTTAATATATAGAAATCCAGTTGATTTTTCTAAATATATTGGCCTTGAATCCTGTAACCTTTGTCATCATGCTCAGTCAGTTAGTCATATCTGACTCTTTGCAACCCCATGGACTGTAACCTGCCAGACTTCTCTATCCATGGGATTTTCCAGGCAAGAATACTGGAGTGGGTAGCTGTTTCCTACTTCAAGGAATCTTCTGACCCATGGATCAAACCCAAGTCTCTTGCATTGGCAAGCGGATTCTTTACCACTGTGCCACCTGGGAAGCTCTCCTAACACCTTACTAACCTCAATTACATCTAATAACATTTTTTTGGTAGATTTCTTGGGATTTCCTACATAAAAAATTTTATTGTTCATGAATAAAGCTAATTTTACATCTTTCTAATATGTATACTTTTAAATTCCTTTTCTTGCTTTATTGCACAGATCAGGATCTCTAGTAGAGTACTGAATAGGAAAGGTTGGAGTGGACAGCCCTGTCCTTTTCCCAATCTCTGGGAAAAAGCATTCTGTGTTTCATCATGAAGGATATAGCTAGCACTAGGTTTGTTTTTTTTTAAAATAGATATCCTTTATTACATTGATGCAATTCCTTTCTATTCCCCATTTTCCATCAGCTATGAATAGGTACTAAGTTTTGTACAAAGATTTTTTGGCAATGTATGACATTCATTTGGGGAATGCATCCGTGGAGATATCACATAGAAAAGAGTTAACATGGCAGTCCTGAAACTGCTGTACTTTGAAAGGTTTGTTTGTAAGATTGCCCTTTGACTGTCAGCTGGGACATAGGTTTTGGGAGGTTTCCCACCATTCCCAGAACTGAGGAGTGGTTCACTGTGCCTAAACTGTTTTTATAAGCAATGTGGTTTATGTCGAACACCTCCTTTTGTTCTAGAAGTCTGGAATTTTTGTATGTGCCAAGAAGAATGCCTAGCTTGTGGCTAGCCCCCAAGAAAAACCCTGGGCAGAGTCTCCCCTGAGCTTCTCCAGTAAAGAGTATTTTATTGCGTGTTGTGACAACACACTGCTTTAGGAATTAAGCACATGAGTATGACTATATGCTGAACCCTGACTTCTCAAGAATTATTGAAACTGAAGGTAGTTTGGGGACCACCAACAGAGCATAGTTTTGTCCTTTATTCTATGAGTCATATTTGTTGATTTTGAAAAATTAAACCAACCTTGAATTTCTGGAATTTTGATATATATCCTCCTTATGTATTATCTTCTCTGCCTCTCTCTTCCTCTCAAGATATATTTATATATATTGAAAGAGAGATTGTTAATGTATTATTAATGGGGAATATTGGCCTATGGTTTTCCTTATTGATAATAATTTTGTCTGGTTTAAGTATCAGTGTAATCCTAGCCTTGTAAATGAGTTGGAAATGCTACCTCTCTTGTTTTCTAAAAATTTGTGTAGGATAGGAATTATTTCTTTCTTAAATATTTGATAGAATTTTCCAATGAAGTCATCTGGAAAGAGCATCGTTTTTTGTCAGGGTTTTTAAATCACAAATTTAATTTCTTTAATAGATGCAAGATTTTTCTATTCTTGAATCAATTTCAATAACTTGTATCTTTCAAAGAATGTGCTTCATTTTAGTTTTTAAATGTACTGGCATCAATTGTTCAAAATATTCCCTGATAGTCCTTTTATTATCTGTAGGATCCATGGTGATACCATTCCTGATATTGGTAATTTGTGTTCCCCCTCTTTTTTTATCTTTTTTTTTAAATTGGGGTATAGCTGCTTTACAATGTTGTGCAACAAAGTGAATTAGCTATATGTATACATATATCCCCTCTGTCTTGGCTCTTCCTACTGATCATTCTTTCTAGCGGTTTATCAATTTAATTAATCTTTTCAAAGAACCAGCTATTAGCCTCATTGATTTTTCTCTATTGTTTTTACCATTTTCTATTTCATTGAACTTCTACTCTTCTCTTTACTTATGCTTATGTTTGGTTTAATTTGCTCTTTTTTCTAGTCTCTTATGGTAGAAGCTTAGATATTTAATTTTAGACATTTTTTTCTGATATATGTATTAAATGCTATAAGCACCTCTCTAAGCAGTGCTTCAGTTCCATGACACAAATTTTGATATATTGCATTTTAACTTTATTTAGTTCACAATGTATTCTAATTCCTGCTATGATTTCTTCTGTGACTTATGGTTATTTAGAAATGTTTGTAATTAAGAAATATTAGACTGAGTAATATTCCATTGTATACATGCATCACAACTTCTTTATTCATTCGTCAATAGACATCTAGGTTGCTTTCATATCTGAGCTATTGCAAATAGTGCTACAACAAACATTGGGGTATATATATCTCAATCATGTTCCTCTCAGGATATATGCCCAAGAGTGGAATTGTTGGATCATATGGTAGTTCTATTCTTAGTTTTTTAGGCATTCTCCATACTGTTCTCTACAATACCTGTTATCAGTTCCAGCCATGAAAAAGAACATGAGCTGGATGAACCTAGAGCCTATTATACAGAGTGAAGTAAGTCAGAAAGAGAAAAACAAATAACATATATTCACACACACACACACACACACACACACACACACATATATATATAGAATCTAGAAAGATGGTTCTGATGAACCTATTTGCAGGGCAGGAATAGAGATCCAGACATGAGAACAGACTTGTGGACACAGTAGGGCAAGGAAAGGATGGGATAAATTCAGAGAGTGTCATTGAAACGTATGCATTACCACATGTGAAATAGATAGCCAGTAGGAATTTGCTGAATGACACAGGGAGCTCAACCCAGGGCTCTGTGACAACCTAGAGGGGTTGGATAGGGTGGAGGCAGGAGGGAGGTTCAAGAGGGAGTGGACACATGTATACTTATGGCTGATTCATGTTGATGTATGGCAGAGACCAACATAATATTGTAAAGCAATTATCCTCCAATTAAAAATAAATTAATTAAAAAAAGAAATACTAGAAATTTTATCTTCCTAATATCTAGAGATTCTTCAGAGATTTTCTGTCTTATGTTATTATTGTTTGATTACTTAATTTTAGCTAAGTTCCAGAGGCAGGGAATTGGTAAAAGTTGGTATGATACCTTGGCTATTAAACTATTTAATTTACTTAGTCAACAGATTTTTTTTTTTCATGGCTGCTGCAAAGGTAAATTTCAGACCCATATTCTGAATTAATGAAATCTTAATGTGAATGCTGACACTTAACATTTAACATTATATGCTTTAAGCTAAAATATTAATGATTTTTAACAACCATTACACTTAAACACTCAGGTTCTTGTGCTTTTTAAAACTTTTGAATTTTAGCTATTTGGATCATTAAATTTCCAACAAACAAAAAAATCTCTAAATAGGTGGAATATAAAGGTTTTTAGAGCAGCAAAACTACTCTATGTGCTTTGGTTGATACTTACCCTTATATACATTTGTCCAACGCCAAGAGTGAACTCTAATGTAAAATATGGACTTTGGGTGACTATGATGGGTCAATAACGGGTTCACTGATTGTAACAAAGGTACCACTCCAGAGGGGGATGCTAATGGTGGTAGCGGCTGTGCATGGTGGGGGTGGGGAGGGTGGGGGCATATGACCTTTCTCTACTTCCTGCTCAGTTTTGCTGTGAACTTAAAACTGCGGTAACAAATCAAGTCTATTTTTAAAAAGTAATAAGATCTGGTGACACTCCAAATGCTAGATTAATGTTCCATACTATTTTTGCATCTTTTTTTATGTTACTAAATCATTTCAGTTTCTCTAATCCCATATGGTTTCCAATGTGACTTAAAAAATTCCCCCTTAAACTTCAATAAGCTTTGCCAAGAGTGACAGCAAAATTACTTAGATTAAGCCCATAATATTTCAGAAATGAAGCATTTTAAGAGCTCAATCAAGTCCCCAGGATGTGAATCAGCTATTAAATTAACATCTTAAGGAAAAAGTCCCCCCTTCCCTCGTCACTCACTACTTTCCCTACTCAGAGTATAAAATCAGCATTTCATGTGTTGTCCAGCTGTCTCTCCTAGGAGTTCACTGGAGCTTGGTAAATAATATCAGAACTGAGTCATTTATGGTTGAATGACACAGAATGAAGAATAAATGCCTTGCAACGAGTTCCTGTTGCCTAATATGGACTGAGAAATTGACACTTTAACTAAAGTGCCCCACCTGTGACCAAGTGAACCTTTCCCTACAAGGGTGTTGATCTGATTTCCTGATCAAAAAGGAATCCAAAAATACTTTAGATGATCTGTCTGGACCTGAAAGCAGGCCTATTTTCTTTGCTCAAGGGCCTTGTCAACACGAGTCTACTGGGTTTATTCCTTGACTAACTGAAGGTATTTTGCCTTTTTTTTGTTGTTGAAGACTTTCAGTTAAAGCTACTCTTTCATCCTAACAAAAGGTCATATGGCCCAGTGGTCCTACAGGTGAATAGAATTTATTGCATGGGAAGCAGAAACAAGATAACTGAAAACAGAGAACTCATATTTAGAACTTGCAGGGGGGAAATGGCAGTGGTATTTTAATAGGTTTTTTGTGTTTCTTTCCCAAAACAACTATCCATTCTGCTGTGACTTATAAACTCCCAAACAGCAATATTTCAGATAATTTACATCACTAGTCTCTAGGCCTCCTTACCCACTAACAAGGAAATTTCTTCAAGAAGTAGGACAAATGAGGGTAGGATGACAGCTTTCAGATAACTGAACTAAACTTTAAAAAGTCACAAGGAAAGGCAGTCCTTTTCCTAGGAAATGACAACAGATTAGTAAACCAGATGACTCATAAACTGCTTTCAAATTGCAAAACTGATAATGAATCACTGAAGAAAAACTTAAAATCTCTGCAAATCTGAGTTCCCTTAAAAATTAACAAACTCAGCCTCTGCTGTTCATTAACATATGCTCATTCACCGACCTGAAATAACCTTTGGGTGATCTTTAAATAGATCAGTTTCTGCAAAACAGTGCTTGGAAATACATGTTTGAAAACCTGATTTGGGTTCTAGATTTCTTTTGAATGACTCATAAGAGTCTGGATGATAAAAAGAATTATGTTTAGAAAAAGGTATTAAAACAGGCATTGGATAAAAGAATATTGGAAATTTCTTTTAGCAGAAATCTGTGTGTTTCTGAATCTTTCTTCAGAAGGCAGTTCCCCTGAACTAAGATGCTAGTTGAAGAGCAACATGGTAAAGAGGAAGTGACCTTGACTGTCACAGCTACCGATTAACAGGAGGAAGTATTAAAAGTAGAGATGGACAAGGTGGTTCATTAAGTAAAAAGCCATTAAGAATAGATACATGTATATGTATAACTGAATCACTTTACTGAAACTAATCACCTGAAACTAACACAACATTGGTAATCACCTATTCGTCAATGTAAACTAAAAAGGTCTTTAAAAAATTAGGCATGGGAGGGATTCTCAAGACATCAGAATTTCTATCACACTGTTTAAGAATCTACACTATCACAGGATATTGAAGAATCTACAGTATGCTCTTTCAGAACTGGAAACTAACGGATGACCCAAGAAGGCTCCCAAGACGTGGTGAATAATGTCCACATGGAGATGATTTTAATTATTAACTTCAGAGTAACCTTAGACTTTTGTCCAACTACAGGACCAAATGAGGAAGGACAGTAGTAGCAAAGATGGCATATTATTTAATTGCCAGAAAAGTTTGAAGGCAGATAAAAATAATATTGAGTGCTGGGAACTTTTTTCATGTTTACGTAAGGACAGTTTTACTACCAGTAGTTAGGAAACTGAAATATAAATAAACAATAAAAATTTATCTAGACCATGTAAACATTATGGGTTTTACAATTTGACCTGAATATCTCCTAAGATTTGCTTGCTGGATATCCAAGAGATAACCTCTTTGGATTTTAAACCCCCCAAAGGGAAGGGTGGATAAGAAAGGATCCTGAAACCAAATGGTCCTCAGCTCCAAAGTCTATATGCCAAGAGGATTTTAAATTCTCTTTACTTTAGGGTAGAGGTAAGGTAGATGTAAATATTTTTCAATCAACCTAAAGGTTAGTCTGTTTTTTCTCATGGGACAATTGCAGAGCATTTACACCCTGAAAACCCAGGTTTCAGCCCCTAATCTGCCACTTACTAGTAGAAGGCTCAGAAAGTTATGCAACCTCTCTGGGCCTCAGTTTCCATCTCTATAATGGGAGCAATAGGAACTTCCCTGGCAGTCTAGTGATTAGGACTCCAAGCCTCCACTGCCAGGGGCCCAGATTCAATTCCTGGTTGGGAAATTAAGATCCCTCAAGCTGAGCAGCCCAGCCAAAAAAGAAAAAAAAAAAAAAGTGAAGGCAATTAAAACATCTCACATCCCTGAATAGTGTAAAATATGTGAAAATCCCATGTGGGCATACCATGAATGTTGAGCCGATGTGAATCTTAAAGCATACATATAGTTTTTTCTCTTAATAATCATGATTTTTAAAAATCTTTTAAAATTTTTAAGAGAAAAAACTATACTTTCAAAGTCATTACCAAAGATATTAGTTTCAAAGATTGTATCTGTAAGACAGCATTTATTGTTGTTTAGTCACTAAGTCGTGTCTGACTCTTTTGGGAGCTATGGACTGTAGCCTGCCCGGCTCTTCTGTCCATGGGATTTCCCAAGCAAGAATATCAGAGTGGGTTGCCATTTTCTTCTCCGGGACAGGTTCCTGACACAGTGATCAAACCCGCTTCTCCTGAGTCTCTTGCATTCGCAGGTGGATTCTTTACTACTGAAACACCAGGGAAGCCCAAAGACAGCATTGTACAGCCATAAAAGATTCTAAATACTCATCTGCAAACCCTTGTAATTACCTTAGCAACTGTGATGGGTAAATAAATAGGTTTTATTATATGGAGAGAGCAGAAACTGTGTCTCTGTGTTGATCACAGTCTTCTGACTGTAGTAAATACAAGTACACATGGAGACAAGTGTTTACAAGGAACTCGAAGGGTTTCTGATGTTTTCCAGCCTCCCCCACTTCAGCTCACTCCCCTGTGGAAAATGTCGCTTTTACTGACCACGGGTGAGCTGCCAGCCCCTTTTGATTTATGGCCTTTTCCTGTGAACTGCCTCTCTCAGCGCTAAAAGCAGGATGTTATGTTCATATTTGTTTTACCTCTCCACTCTCACCAGGAGTTTAAATCTACTTAGATTAAGAAACCAAAATCTCTACTATGCTGTTTGATATTTTGTTGAAGTTCAATGTGTCAACCTACTCACCACCTAAGGACCCTTTGCCCTTCTCCTCACCTACAGGGATGGTGTGGAAATCACTGGATCTCAGAGAGAAACACCAAATCAGCTCGTGTTTGGGGAGCGGATGTGTCTCCCTATGAGTCATTGGGGGCTCTCATGAGAGTGTGGCATTCAAACATTTAGATTACCTTCAAAAAAAAAAAAAATATATATATATATCATTAAATCTCTCCCAAGATTTAAAAAGTGAAGTAAATGGAGTGACTTCATATTTGAATGAAAGAGGCAGTTCATTGGGTGGAGTTAATAAGGGCAGAGGTGAGTCATGGAGTCCCGGGTTGTGAATATAATTACAGCCCATTTAGAAATGAGCACGTATATACATGACCTTTATTCTCCACTAAAGCTGCACAAACGTTCATTTCAACCCGACATAGACAACCCATGGAAATACATCCAAAAGACAGGAGCCAGACATCTGATATGTTCCCAGAGATTAGACGGTTCTGAGCAGATGAGGAGTTGAGAAACACCACGCTCCCATTAATCACACACCTAGAGGGCGCGAGGGACCCAACCGCCAGCAAGCTGCTCTCCGCAATTCAGGCAGTGTGAGTGGATGATAACTCCCCACGTTGAGATGACATCTCTCAGCTTCCCTTATTCGTGATGTCACCATTTTCCAGCTTCACATTGACTCAGCCCTTTGGAGAAATCGTTACCTCTTCTTTCTCTTCAATAACTCCTGCTATTTGGAGGTTTTTTCATGGTGCATAGACCCCTGAGTTGTGTTAATTTTCTTCTTTGACATCTCATCTCCACCCATCTCTCCCATTATGTTCTGTCCTCACTGATCCTCTCTCTTCACCTCTGATATTATTTTGATAAGGTTCCCCATTTGGCTTTGTTTCACTCTTGACTTTATCCTTTACATGGCTGCCAGCTTAGCATCCCCAAAATGCTCTTGGCAAATGTCACGGCTCAGCTCAGAGATTACTAGTACCCTCCATTGTCTGCAAACTCCTTGACCTGATTTTCAAAGACAAAATCCAGCCCACATCTACTTGGCCAGATTTTTCTCCTGAAACTCATTCGCTCCAGGATAACTGAAGGCTGCCTCTCCATAACATACCCACTGAGTTTCAGGCCTGGCTCTTGGCCTGTAAAGTCTCCTCTGTACCCTTCCCAGAGCACCCTCTCTGAGCAGCCTTACCCAACCATCACTTGTCTTCTTTATCCTTTCAGCTTGAGCGCACTGTCGGCCACACACTCAGACACCAGCTCTTCCACAAAGCAGCCCTGATCCTCTGAGCCAGAGGGACTGTCCCCACCCCTAACTGCTCATGACCGCTTGTGACATACACATATCACCAACCGCCTGATCTGAGAGTTATTTCCCTGTTAGATTATAAGCTCATTGGCGATAGGGCCCACGCCTTACTCATCTTTTTATGCCCTGCAGTGCCAAGGCAGTATATGATTGAAAAACTATCTGTTGAAGGAGTAAACACAGCAGATAAGGGGCCCTGCCAGAGCAACAGACATCTTGACCCCAATTCATAGAACTCCTTGGTGCCCTCCATAGAGCCAAGGCCACACTGGTTATCCTTTGACTTTGAGAAAGAGCCACCATTTCACAGAAACAGTCTAGACAAAATCAGTTGGAAACAGTAGAGGTAATTTCTTAGATTCTTTGGACAGATAATCTTGCTTTGAAAGGTAGCAAAACAGAAAAGTTTAAAGTTTTCTTTATTATTTTTGTAATAATAATACTATAATTTACATATAATAAATTTATTTATAATAAATGATTATCAAAATAAATTATAATTTATTATAAATTAAAATGATTGATAACAAAATATTATAATTTTATAATAAATTATTATTAAATTTATAATAAGTTATGCTATTTATTGTTTTCTATAGTAAAAAGTTTTCTGAATTAAAAAAGAAAGGAGGAAAAGAAGGAAGGAAGAAAAGGAAGGAGAGAGAGAGAGAAAGAAAGGAAGCAGGAAAGCAGGAGGATAAACCAGAGTTCATCTCATTATTCATCAGAAGTTGTGGCCAATTATATGAGATTTCACAATTTTGTTTGAGAAATTAATGTGTAATAAAGAAAATAAATATCACACATCAGCACATACATGTTAGAGGTCAACCGCTAGTGTTTGAACACGCTGCTCAAAAATATAAGTTATCTTAGCAGTATGGAGGCTCTTTAAAAAACTAAAACTAGAACTACCATACAATCCAGCAATCCCCCCTCCTGGGCATACATCTGGAGAAAATACTAATTTTAAAAGATACATGTGCTCCAATGATCATTGCAGCACCCCAGTGATCGTTTACAATAGCCAAGACATAGAAGCAACCTAAGTATCTTTTGACAGATGAATGGGTAAAGAAGATGTGATACATATATACAATGGAATGTTACCCAGCCATAAAAAAGAATGAAATAATGGTCATTTGCAGCAATATGGATGGACCTAGATATTATCATACTAAGTTAAGTAAGTCAGACAAAGACAAATATATGATATCACTTGATGTGAAATTAAAAAAGAAATTATACAAATGAACTTAACTTAGGAAAGAGAAACAGACTTATAGGCTTAGAAAACAAACTTATGGTTACCAAAAGGGAATGGTGGGGGAGAGAGATAAATTAGGAGTTTGGGATTAACATATACACACTACTATATATAAAATAGATAATTGACAAGGGAACTCTGCTCAATATTCTGTATTAACCTATATGGGAAAAGAATCTGAAAAATAATTGATGTATATATAACTGAATCACTTTGCTGTACACCTAAAACTAACACAGCATTATAAATCAGTTATACTCCAATATAGAAGTCTTTTAAACTTTTAAAAATACAAGCTATCCTAGTCAGATATAACAATGGAGTATTAATAAGGGAGAAGGTGTCACATGTACTGAGTACCATATCCTAGCACCAGGAAGTGACATACTTCAACTCACATGCTCTCTTTTTCCTTCATCCTCCTAAAATGTCCATCCCTTTATAAGTAACATTGCAAAATCTCTGGTCAAATACATCAAAATGTCCTGAAATTAAATGTCATCTCCCCCTTACCACTCATCTCTTTCCAAGTTCACACCAGTCTTCTCCCAGTCGCCCACAGTTTTTCCTGTCCATGAACATTTTGGTGCTAAAACACCATGTGTTTCTTGTAATAACGACACTAATTGGTCCCCACCACAGTTCTATGTCATGTGGATTTCAAAGACACTCAGAGTTACTTTATGACCATCAGATTATTAATGTGTTATTAATTGACATGGTAATTCCATAAAGTAATTAACAATGATGCTCTCCACTGAGCAAACTAAAGCTTGGAGAGATTACATCATCATCCCTAGGATACTACAAGGTCAAAATAAGACCATAACTGGAAAACAGCGTCTTTTAATTCAGTGCTATACTTGGAAGATGATGCTTCCTTATCTTTGCTCATGGTGTGCTCTGAAAGATACAACAGGAAACCAGGAGCAGGACATTTTTAAAAAATAATGCTATTTTCTAAAAATAGCATCACACATTTAATCCCTAAGTATTCGGTTATCTGAAAAATTACTATGCTGTTTTTTCTTGTCTGGGGAGACCTGACCTGTCTCCAGAACTTGGAGATTCTTTTTCTTCTTCAGAGGAGTTTGTGTGCTTCCTTCTCTGGCTCAATAGAGCTTAACAGCTCTCTCTACTTCGGGTGCTAAGAAACAATTCAAATCATGTCACTTCTTAGCTCAAACACCTCCAGTGGCATCTTCCATCACTACGAGTGAAAGCCAAAGTCTTTGCTGTGAGGCATTTTATGATGTGGCCCCAGATCCATCTCTAGCCCCATTCCCAACTACTATCCCCATAAGTCAGTATGTTCCAGCTATGCCCTTATGTTCCTCGGGCAAAATCCTGCCCCAGGGCTTTAGCATATATTCTTCCCTTTGTCTGGAATGTTCTTCCCCAGACGTCCATATGACTCACATACTACAAATATCTTGACTCAAACGTCACCTCTTCCATGATGCCTTCCCTGACCACTTGATATATCATTTCAACTGCCTCCGTGCCTCCACCCTGGAACGCTTAAGATCCTGTCCTTGCCTATTTTTTTTCCCCCAGCACTTAACACTATCCACCACATTGTACTGATTTCTCTTATGTGTTGTCATGACCCAGTACATCCGACCAGTGAGCACAGTGGAATAGAAACACACATCTCTTTGTGGGGGTCACTATGTGCAAATGTGACTAATGCTATCATAAATTGTGCTCTATCCCTTTTATACTACTCTTAAGCGCTATTACAAAGTCACTTGTGGTTGGAACTACTTTAAAACTCAGAATACTATTAGTTTCCGGTGAATAATTCCAAGAAACATGGTGCTTGGGGGAGAATTAAAATGTTTTCAGAGTAGCACAAAAAGCTGCCTGCTTTGGATCCAGGGGGAAAAGGCTATGCTGCTGAAGTCATTTTCCTGTTTAGGAAACCACAGTATGCAGCTCAGTAGATATTTGGAGATTTACTGTACTCTGATTCATTCAGAATGAGATTCCACATGATAATATGTTTCTTTAAAGTGTTTTAGAAGAAAGTCATTTCCATTTCAGCTCATATTTTTTTGTTTAAAGAAACGTACTATTTCCAAGTTTAGTAGTTACTGTATTCTACCAAAAAGATTTTTATAAGTTACTCAAAAAGATTTTTAAAAGAGAAGGATCTTGAGAGTAGAGTGATGAGGTGATGGCTGGGGTGTGGGATGGAGAAGAGGTTTAAATTCAACTATTCAACTAAATTCAGCATCCATTGAGTGCTTTCCATGGTGTGTCCCCAAGCAAATTATTTAGCCACACTTTTGCCTTATTTTTTGCATCTATAAGAGTTGAAGTGGGGATTTCCCTGGCGTTCAGTGGTTGAAACTTTGCCTTCCAATGCAGGAGGGTATGGATTCATTCCCTGGTTGGGGAGCTAATATCCCACATGCCTCAGAGACAAGAAACAAAAACATCAAACATAAGCAATATTGTAACAAATTCAATAAAGACTTTAAAAAATGGTCCACATTTTAAAAAATCTTTTAAAAAAAGTGTTGAAGGGGTCTGTCACTTATACAGATGCTGACTGTGTATACCCCTCTGCCCCATGAAATTAAGGTGGGTACAGCACTTGACTGCCAGTTTAGCCCTAACTCTGCTCCTATCTTCATCTTAGCAGCTGCCTCCAGAGACGAGATTTGGCACCAGTGGACTAAATCCTTCCCAGTGCCATCTTCTGTTTGGCAGTACAGCTCTGGGCCCTGTGTCGGTTTCCATTTTGTTCTTACTTGTTCCCTGTTCCTGCTGATCCCAGTCCAAAACCCTCAGCTTTCATGACAGCTACAAAAACCAACGCACAGTGTTACCCATCAGAACTATTGGATTTGAAGATCACTGCATATCTCATGAGATTTGGAGGAAGCAAATGAGATGATGATTGAGAGTCTTCATGGAAAATTCTCTCCAGTGGCATCCTCATATATCTTGAGTGCCCTAAAATACATACCAAACCACCCTCTGTTTTCTTCATGCCTGTGTTTCCAAATGCCTAACACAGTAACTTACAAATAATACATGTTCACTGAACCAGGTTTTTGTTAGATGAATTTTTCAACATTGAATATCTGAAGGGATATTTATCTGTCTATATAAAGAGAGCCTAATCATCTTTCAACACTGAGCTTTTTGAAAGAAAAGCACTATGCATTTATGCAAAAGGCAGTGTGATAAAGTTGAATTATTTAAAATAATTTAAAATGCATAAACCATGGCCATTGCAACACCAGAGGAGTCTGAAGCACCAGATGAAAAAAGGCTAACTTCACAGCCACAAGAAACCTTCACTTTTTATCCCTGTATTCCAAACATTGATTACCAATAAAATGTGGTATGTAAACAATGGAACTCTACAGGCAATAACAGCGATAAATATTACAACATGGATATATTTCAAAAACCCTGTGCTGAGTGAAAGAGGCTTTACACAAAAGAGTTCAATTAGATGTTTCCATTTTTATGAAGTTCCATAACAGGCCAAACCAATAGACAGTGGAAAAAAATTAGAATAGCAATTGTCACGAGGCTGAAGCAGGAGGTAATTGGATAAGAGTCAGAGGATATTGTGAGGTTATGGTAAATGTTCTACATTTTGCTAGGGACTTGCATTAAATAAGTGCATGCATTGTCAAAACTTACCCAGTGGTACACTTAGGATTAATGCATTTTATTGTATGTGGAGTCTTACCTTAAAAGTCAAGGTTATTAAAGACAAAGACTGGTGAACTGTCATAATTGGGGGAGTCTAAGGAGACACAGCAACTAAATGCAATGTGGGTTGCTAAATGCAGTTTGCACCAGCACAGGGCTTTAGTGGGGAAATGGATGAAATTCAAATAAGATCTGTAGATTCATGAATAATATTATATTAATGTTTTATTATCTGGCTTCAATCGTTGTATTATGTTTTACAAGACATGCTAACATTAGGGGAAGCTGGTAAAGGGTATTTGAGGTCTCTCTGTATTATTTTTGAAACATTTTTCCAAGTCTAACATTATTTCAAAATGAAAAGTTGAAAAAAATAAGACAGCTTGATGGATAAATAGGTAGTTACATGACAAATAAATATATAATATTAAAATGCTAATTGCAGAATCTAAGTGATAAGTACAAATGTGTTCAGTTTGTACAGTTTTCTCAACTTTTCTGTAAATTTGAAACTTGTAAAAATAAAGCAATGGAAACATTCAATTTTTAACAAACTGAATTTAACTTTGATTAAAATTTAAATGTATCTGGTCTTAACTGAACATAAAGACCTTTGTCATAGTAAATTTGACCTGAGTAAAGTGGAATAAACTGACTTGCTGATCAAGACGACACAGAGAAGCAATCTGATCTCAGGACTTCCCTGAAAGTCCAGTGATTAAGAATCTGCCTTGAAATGGTGAGATAGCATCACCAATTCAATGGGCATGAATTTGAGCTAACTCCAGGAGATCATGAAGGACAGAGAAGCCTAGCGCACTGCAGTCCATTGGGTCACCAAGAGTCAGACACGACTTAGCAACTGAACAACAACAGCAGGGAACTAAGATCTCACATACTGCAGGACAACAAAGCCCATGCGCCACTAACTAGAAAAGCCTGTGCGCTACAGTGAAGATCCAGCACAGTCAAAAACAACAAAAGCAAACAAACAAAGAAATCTAATCTCAACAACAAAGAATCGAGTAAACAAGAGCAAGAGGAGAACATCCAAAATCCTGTACGTAAAAAGGGGGGAATCATTGCCTATATTTTTAGGTTCATGAAAAGGATTGCCTATATTTTTAGGTTCACAGAATCCTCTGGTTCTAGATGTCACTTTAGAGACACAACCTCATCAAGAAGCTCATGCTGCATGTCCTAGTCAAGGTCTATCCTGTGAGTTGAGATCGACTTTATCAAGCTGCCGATTAGAAGAGGGAGGAGGTTGTAGCACCGGCCAAGTCAGGGCTGGTGTAAGTTGGTACAGTTGCCCTATTTAATATTATTTAATTGCTAAATAAACTGATTCAGTGAATCAGCCCCACAGTAAAATGATGTAACAAGCAATAAATCTGTACTGGTAACCTTTGGTGTTCTGTATGAATGTACATACTGTAACCCACATATTTATCACTGAACTCGGGAAATGGTGGAGTTGTAATGAGATACACACGTGTTCCTTGGAGACTGAGAATCAGGGAAGAACATGATCTTCATGCTCTAAAGATTCACAGATCAGGAAATGTCCTAGAGATAATTCAGAAAGCTTCTGTCTGGTTCCACGTACAGAACAGGAAACGCAAATGTCCGATTTGGCCCTATGAGGGTAATTTCAAAACCTAGTCCTCCTGGGAATTCAGAAAGGAATCAGACTCAGAAGGTGGAGACTTCATCGGTGTGAAACATATCTCGTCCTACAAGTGAATTGTGAGCACTTGAAAACTTTGTAATACACAAATCCATTTCAAAGCTGGAATGGAACTGAAACATACTTTCCCAGGTTGTCTTTGAACACGTGTGGTAGAACCAACACACCATATGTGCAGAGAAGGAAATTTAATCCATGATCATGACACTTTGAGATGCAGTATTGGTGAGAATTTTCCTAAACCCTCCTCCTCTTTTAGGGTGCAAATGGAAATCTTTCTTACATCTGATTTCATATGTAAAAGAGATGTTCAGTGTTTCCAATTGAATTCTAGGTAGTTAATAATTCTGACTAATAATTTTAAAAAACAATAATAGCTAATACTCATTAAATGCCAAGTGCCCTATACTCAGGGTTTAGATGTATTAATCCATTTAATAATAATAATTTCTTCCCCAAGTGCTAGCAGGACCCCAGTAGGACACAGAGCTGACCTATCGTTTATTGGCAATTCTAGCAGATAGAGTGATGACCGTGAGCATAGTCTTTGAGACTCCTCCACAGCTTGCTTGCTTTTTTTCTCTTCTTGTACACACTGAAGGTTTGCCAAGGGCTGAATCGAAAATGAATCCAGCTGCATTTATTTAAAAACTGCCAAGTAGGGCCACTCCTCCAGGCAGTACTGTGCTACTCATTTATAAACCAACATGGCTCACTCAGACTATATGTCTCCCTCTGATCTTCAAAAAACATGCATTTATAGAGAAAAGCCATTTTGTGACAAAGCTATATTCAAACCTAGAAAAGAATATGAGACATAAGAAGAATAGTGATATGCAGATTCACTCCGATTCTGCAATATGAACCTGACACGCTATTAATAATAATTTTTAAAAAGCAATTAAAGAATATTCCTTTCTAATGGGTATTCTGTTCATATAATTTTTAAAAAAACTAAAAGGAGGGGTGGTGAAATTTAATCCTTTTCCGATCATCTTTTTCAAAAGCCAATGAACTCTAATTTTTTTTCTGAATCAGGACATCTAATAAGCATATTAGTTGGAATTAACATAAACACACTTTGTTGTTGTTTAGTTGCTAAGTCTGACCCTTTGTAACCCCATGGACTGTAGCCCATCCAGCTCCTCTGTCCATGGGATTCTCTAGGCAAGAATACTGGAGTAGGTTGCCATTTACTTCTCCAGGGGGTCTTCCCAGATCAGGGATAGAACCCAGGTTTCCTGCATTCCAGGCAGATTCTTTACTGCTGAGCCACTTGGGAAGCCTAAGTCAACTATATTCCAATATAATATTAAAAAAAATTTTAAGCACATTTGATTCACTCTATCTGACACATGATTTTTCATTGTGTCTCTCTTATTAAACGAGTCTGTTTGGAAAGATGGATTGGTGTTAGTTCTGTTCCTACAGCTGGACCACACTTTGAGGATTACTAACATGCCATTTGAAGCACAGACTTGTGCAGGTACTTCGTCTATAAGAAAATGACCCGGTTCTCCCAAGTGATAAAGTGAGTGTCTCCCTTCCCCACTCTACCACCCAACCAGCTCTGTTCCCAATGGTAGAGTGAACCGCCTCGTGGATTCAGGAAAAAGATGCCTGTTTAATAGAGCTTAAGATATCCACTTGCCATTTGGGCATTTTAAACTCCCTGACTCTGTCTCCAGTTGTAGAATTTAAAACTGAACTTTTCGAGCTTTGCTGGTGGCTCAGTGGTGAAGAGTCCGCCTGCCAATGCAGGAGACACGGGTTCCATTCCCGGTCCGGGAAGATCCCGCATACCTCAGAGCAACCAAGCCCGGTGCTGTTTTTGGTTTCCTCAAGCTCTCTCTTGCTCTCTCCACTGCTGTTTCTTTTGTCTACAATTAAGCTCCCGCAAGAGAAGCATTGACATAAATACACTATTGTATGCAAAATAGAGAGCTAGTAGGACCCTGCGGTGTAGCTCAGGGAGTTCAGCATCATGCTCTGTGATAACCTACGGGGTGGGGTGGGAGGGGGTAAAGAGAAAGGCTCAGAGGGAGGGGACACGTGTATCCATATAGAGGATACTTTATTGTACTGCAGAAACACAACATTGTAAAGCAGTTATACTCTAATAAAAAATAATGAAAAACATTCATTCATTTTACAAAAGCCTCCATCACATGGCACCTGAAGAAAAACATTTTAGGATGTCCCTAAATCACTGCGTTCTCCATTCTTCTGGTGCTCATTTCAGCTCCAACCTACTTCTTGAGTCTGTCTGCTTCTTTTATCTTCATTGCCAGGATGCTGGTCCAAGTTATCATTAGTTCTGGACTACTATAAACTAAGTAAGTAAGTGAAAGTTGCTCAGTTGTGTCTGACTCTTTTCAACCCCATGGCACTGTGTGTAAAATAGATAACCAGTGGGAAGTTGCAATATAACACAGGGAATTCAGCTCAGTACTCCGTGACAACCTTGAGGGGTGGGATGGGGGTGAAGTGGGAGGGAGGCTCAAGGTGGAGATATATGTATAACTTATAGCTGATTCACATTGTTGTATGGCAGATACCAACCAACATTGTAAAGCAATTATCCTCCAATTAAAAATAAATAAAAATTTTAAAAAAAAACCAACAACAACAGCATGGACTCCATTAATGCTGCTTGGCCCTCTCCACCCACTTTCTGAGTTGCCTGGAATATTCTTCTCTCTGCCTCCATCCCCAACTATTTCACTCCTATTCATCCTTCAGGTTTTAGCTCAAGCCTCCCCAGGGATCCTTCCTTGACCTCAGATGAGGTCATATTCCATGCAGGGCACCTTGTTTCTTCCTGCTGAAGTGCTGACTCAGTTTGTAATGATTGATCCACTTACTTTGGGTTCCGAAAATCAGTGCCTAATTCTCCCATGAGACTCTAAGATCCACAAGCACAAAGCTTCTGCCCCCTTGCTCAAGTTCTTGTTTACAATGAATGATACAGGTCCCAGCCCTTCTCCGGAACTCAGTAAATGACATTTTGTCAAATGTCAATCTTTCAGAAGGTTGGACCGTAAAGAAGGCTGAGCACTGAAGAATTGATGCTTTCAAATTGTGGTGCTAGAGAAGACTCTTGAGAGTCCCTTGGATTACAAGGAGATCAAACCAGTCAATCCTAGAGGAAATCAACCCTGAATATTCATTGGAAGGACTGATGCTGAAGCTGAAGCTCCAATACTTTGGCTACCTGATGGAGAAGAGCTGATTCACTGTCAAAGTCCCTGATGCTGAGAAAGGTTGAAGGCAAAAGGAGAAGAGGATGGCAGAGGATGAGATGGTTGGATGGCATCACCAACTCAACGGACATAAGTTTGAGTAAATTCTGGGAAATAGTGGAGGCCAGGAAGCAATGGTACTCTGCAGTCCATTGACAATGACATTGAAGTCGCTCAGCCGTGTCCGACTCTTTTCAACCCCATGGACTGTAGCCTACCAGGCTCCTCCATCCATGGAATTTTCCAGGCAAGAGTACTGGAGTGGGTTGCCATTTCCTCATAGCTCAGCTGGTAAAGAATTTGCCTGCAATGAAGGAGACTGGGGTTTGATCCAGAGTCGGGAAGATCCCCTAGAAAAAGGAAATGGCTACCCACTCCAGTATTCTTGCCTGGAGAATCCCATGGGCAGAGGAGCCTGGCAGGCTATGGTCCAAGGTCTCGAAAGAGTCGAACATGACTTAGCGAGTAAAGCACCACCAATACACTATCAGTAAACATAGGAAGAGTGAAATTAAATCATATTTCTGTGAGCCTTATGAGACAAACATTTTTTTTAAATAAAGTGACCTTTCACTCTGCAGTCCATGGGGTCACAAAAAGTCGGACATGACTTAGCAACTGAAAAACAACAACAACCTTCAGAAAGAGAAGGCTGGACTTACAGTCCCTACTCCCTGATTCTCATTCTGTGCTCATTGCCATAGCCCTTCCAGTCACATGGATGACTTCCTAATGGTCAGTACTATCTGCCTTCGAAATGCCACGCTCTCCACGTCCTCCTGACTTCCAGAATAGGTTTCTGCCCTCCTTATCTTTTGGCCTCTTTCCCAAACTCCTCTCACTTCCTCCTTAAATGCTGATTTCCCCTCAGAGTCTGACCTTTTTGCTCTAATCTATCCTTATCTATTCATTGACCTTTGGATACCTCTCAGGATCTGATCAAAGTTACAGACACATTCCATCGCAGCCTGACAAGTGGAAACTCACAGAAAACACTGTTTGTCTCTGCTCGGGGTAGAGTCTTGAGTCCTAATCAAGGAACCACTGTGGATCCCAGTTAAGGCCCCCTTCCACCTGCTCTCCTTGTACCATCTACCAGTTCCAACAATTGTCTGTCTGCTAAATTTCCTTCTGGCTCTGAATTCTTGAAATGAAGCCCTGATTTCAATTCATTCTTCCCATTGCTTCCCAGATGGTCTACAAACACTGTCAGCAAGGAAATTCTTATTTCTTTCTTCAAACCTGCTATTTTCCCCTACTTTTCCCATCTCAAGCAGTTGCCCCAAAGTAGATTCTATTTTAAAGAGTATCTTTTTTTAATCCATTGTGTTTCTACAAAACCAGCCAAGATTCTTTCCAGAAAAAAAAAAAAGAAAAAACTTTAATTTTCTCAATCCAATTTTTGGGGGGGGGTTTTTGTTGGTTTTTTTTTTTTTATAATTGAAATATAGTTGACTTACAATGTTGTGTTAGTTTCAGATCCCAATCCAATTTTTCCAACAGTTTTTCAAAATGCACTCAACCTCTTTCTTAAAAACAAACCAATTCTAAAACTAACAAATCAATAAAACACAGAGGTGCAAAGAAAGGAAAGATGAAATCATATTAACAGACACCACCCATTCGTCAATCCACCAAAAATATAATAAATGTGCTAAGGAACAAATGAAGAAGAAGAGAGTGTCCTGGGCATGAAATTGGGGGAAAAAAAGAAATGCCATGAATGTGGCCCACATCCTGACCACAGCACCTCTGGAAGTCCTCTTATTTTATGAGCCACCCTCATATCACAATTGTGCTTCCCTGGTGGCTCAGTGGTAAAGAATCCACCTACCAATGCAGGAGACGTGGGTTTGATCCCTGAGTTGGGAAGATGCCCTGGAGAAGGAAACGGCAACCCACTCCAGTATTCTTGCATGGGAAGTCCCATGGACAGAGGAGCCTAGTGGGCTACAGTCCACGAAGTATCACAATCAGGCTCCAAAACATCTTGGCGAGCCTCCTCCCTGACCCCTTACCTTGTCAAACTAATCATAAGCTCTGCTGTCGTCATTCCACCAAGGGTGCATCTCCACTCTGTTTTGGCTTTTCAAATTCTTCTCAAGATCCAGGACAAATGACTCATGTAGGGGCAGTCTGTCACCATCCAAAGACCCCTCTCTGTCTCAAGTAGAACTCAAGGTCCACCTTCTCAATAAAGCATTCCCCAATTCAACCATGTCAGCAAATGTTTACGGGCCCTATTATGTGTATGGGCTTCCCTGGTAGCTCAGCTGGTAAAGAATCCAGCTGCAATGCAGGAGACCTCGGTTCAATTCCTGGATCAGGAAGATCTGCTGGAGAAGGGATAGGCTACCCACTCCAGTATTATTGGGTTTCCCTTGTGGCTCAGCTGGTAAAGAATCTGCCACAATGAGGGAGATCTGGGTTCAATCCCTGGGTTGGTCGTTCAGTCGTGTCTGACTCTTTGCTACCCAATGGACTATATAGTCCATGGAATTCTCCCGGCAAGAATACTGGGGTGGGTTGCCATTCCTTCCTCCAGGGGATCTTCCCAACCCAGGGATTGAACCCAGGTCTCCTGCATTGCAAGCAGGTTCTTTACTGTCTGAGCCCCCAGGGAAGCCCTTCTTTTTCACGGAATGCATTATTTATGTGCCAAAGGACACACATCAGCATTTTCAACCAATGACGTCAACTGCATTGGCCTCAAAGCATCCTCAGTTGAAAGCTAAGATAAAATGTCTTCCAAGATCTCTTAGTGGCAATTGAGAACTACATTTGAGGAAAAATGAATCAAAGTATCCGTGTCTAAACCCCACCGTTGGAATTCCCTGGTGCTAATACTCCACGCTTTTAATGTAGGGGGCCCAGTTCGATTCCTGGTCAGGGAACTATATCCCATATGCCACAACTAAAAGACGCCATATGTCACAACTGAGGCCCGGTCCAACCAAATAAATAAAAATATTAGTTGCTCAGTAGTGTCTGACTCTTTGGGACCGCAAGGACAGTAGCCTGCCAGGCTTCTCTGTCCATGGAATTCTCTAGGCAAGAATACTGGAGTGTATTGTCATGCCCTCCTCCAGGGGAGCTTCCCAACCCAGGGATCAAACTGGGGTCTCCTGCATTGCAGATGCCATCTGAGCCACCAGGGAAGCCAAAAATAAATAAATAAACATAAATTAAATTAAAAATAGAATAAAATAAACCCCATTGTTATCATACCCAGAAGGTGCTAGCAATGGTCCAAAGCACAGTGAGCCAGGTCAAGTGGAAGCAGACGCAGCTCTGGGCGGCAGGCCTGGTACATGTCCAGCTGGTACAGTAGGTGGTTCGCTCTGGTCTGTGAGTCACCCATGAGGGAAACTGCAGTTCTTCACCAGGACTGTAGGCGCTAAGATCCGGTATTTGCTTTTAGACCGTGGGAGCAAAGGAAAATACAGCAGAACAGCTGGGAAACAAATTCCCTTCTGACTCCACAGAAAGCTTGTTCCTGCCAAGTCCCTTTCCGTCCTAGAGACAGGGGTCCACAAGGATGTGTGCTTTCCTGTCCTTCAAGTTCATTTCTTTTGCCTCACTTATCACTTTACAGCCCCCACTCCTTTAAAATGATACTGAGCTTCGGACTCTATTTTGTAACACGAAACACGACAAAAATATATCATTGAACAAGCAGCTAGAGACATTTCCATCTTAGTGTTTTTCTTTTCTCCCTGCCAACACTGCTTATTCAGCAATTCTGAGATCCCAGATATAAAATGTTTGTTAGCTTGTAGGCTGGCACAATTTTACTATAAAGGCAGTTTCCTAACTTCATATGATTCTTGTCATCTGTGTGACTGAAATAAGTATTTAAACCCCATCAAACACTACTGGACAGAGAGAGAATTCTATAAGCCTCAGAGAATGCAAATTAACACTCACTCCTTCTCTTGATTTCAAGAGAGGGTCAACAGCTTTGTCGGGAAACAATTCTCTTGGAAAACCACTTGAATTCCAGGAAAAACCCTGAATAATTGGAGTAAACCAGCTGTCAGAAGAACTCATGTGTTTTAGGAACTATGGTTTATTGTTCAGTGCCTATTGTTAAAAGATTTTTTTTTTCTATATGGCTAGGCAACATTTTTTTTTTAATTTAACTCAGAGATAAATCCATTAAAAAAAAAAATTTTTTTTTTAAATCCGTTTTTTGATTCAAAGGTCTAACAACTCATTTTCCTTTACTAACATTCATCTTTGTGGCACACAGCCTGTAGTTCCAGTAACACTTTTCCTGAGCTGCTTCTTCCTGTGAGATGTCGGTTATCAACCATATGCGTTGGGGGCATTCCTATGGAAAGGATGATCTTCTTGTAGAGAATCTGCAAAATGCATAATCTAGTTGAGGAGAAGCAAACAAGCTAATTACGCCTAGAGGTACTATC
Source organism: Odocoileus virginianus (assembly GCF_023699985.2). NCBI lineage: Eukaryota > Metazoa > Chordata > Mammalia > Artiodactyla > Cervidae > Odocoileus > Odocoileus virginianus. The sequence continues at coordinate 34,058,404 of NC_069684.1, read as the reverse complement.
CAGCCAGATAAGCATCGTCATCACCCTCTGTAGTTTTCCTGGCCTATAGCTCTGTTAAAATGAAGGAGTAACATTGCAGAAGAGAAAATGCAAAATCAGCAATATCTCACCTACAGTTAATTGGAGCTTTGCAGAGAAGAAGAGGAAGATTGGTCAACAGTCAAAGCAGCGACACAAGGAGTCCACCAAGTCTCCTCGTGCACCGAGGAACAGACACAAGGACAAGAAGTGGTGACTCCCTGGGGCAGGAAAGAGAGCCGCTGTAAAACAAGCCAGTTTGGGGGCAAAAAGCTCTAAGTCTCTCCAGAGACCTCACATGCCATCCCTATAATGGGATAGAAAAGCCACCTGCACACAGTAGGTCCTCAGGAGGCCTGTTTGATGAATGATGGAAAATGACTTTTTAAAAATATCTATTTGGTTGAGTTGGGTCTCAGCTTGTGGCAAGTAAGATCTTTGTTGCAGCATGCAGGTTTCTCTCTAGTTGTGGCGCTCAAGATGTAGAGCAAGTGGACTCAGAAGAGGCATGAGGGCTTAGTTGCCCCAGGGCACATGGAAACTTAGTTCCCCGACCAGGGATCAAATTCACATCCTCAGCATTAGAAGGCAGATTCTTCACCACTCAGCTATCAGGGAAGTCCATGGAAAATGACTGTCTTAATGATGATCTAAATAATGACCCAAGACCTCAGTAATGAGATCGTTGTATTTAATTCTACATAGGTATGGCCAGAGCGGCTTCCCAGGTAGCACTAGTGGTAAAAAACCCACCTGCCAATGTAAGAGACAAGGGTTTGATCCCTGGATCCAGAAGACCACGGGGTCACAAAGAGTTGGACATGACTGAAGCGACTTAGCACACACACACATAGGTATGGCCAGAAGCAGACAACACTTTACAATTTCTTTTTTCAAAAAGCTTTTTATATAATAAAGCAAACATCAGGCCTGGACAACAGTTCTATTGGTTCTAAAACAGAATCCAAGTGTTGTCTAAGAGCAATGAAATTGTGTCCTGCTACAACAGGAAATGGCCAGGTGTAGAAATCTGTATGATAAAGAATGCCTGCAATGCAGGCGATGCAGGAGTTGCTAGTTCGATCCCTGTGTCAGAAAGATTGCCTGGGAGGAGGGCATGGCAATCCACTCCAGTATTTTTGCCTGGAGAATCCCATGGACCGAGCAGCCTGGCAGGCTACAGTCCATGGTGTCTCAAAAGAGTCAGATGTGACTGAAGCGACTAAGCATGCACGGAAATTTACACAAAAGGGCCATTTTAATTTCCATTCCTATGGAGCAATGTCTTTACTACATGGAGAGATGAAAGAAAATTGCTCTCTCTGATGTATTATTTTTAAAATTAAAAAACGTCCTGGATACCCAGTAATGTCTCACATTTGTACACGCCAATGTCCTCGCTTGTCTCCCCAACCTTGCTCTCCCCAAAGTCTCTCTCCATCCCTTATTGACAATTCCATCCTCTGGCCATTCAGGCTAAAACCCTGGGAATCATTGCTTTCCCTGACATCCCACATCCAACCTATCAGCAAATCCCCTTGGCCCTTCCTTCAAAATAGATCTAGAATCTCACTGCGTCTCAGTGCACCTGCCACAAACACTCAGTCAAATCACCTCCGTCTTCCACCTGGATTATCACAAAGCCTCTCAACAAGCCTCTTTGCTTTAGGTCTTGCTCTTTTGAACCAATTCCATACTCAGGTCAGAGGGATCCTTCTACCATGTGCTCAGTCACTTCAGTGGGGCCCTGTGGACGGCAGCCACCAAGCTCCTCAGTCCATGGGATCCTCCAGGCAAGAGTACTGGAGTGGCTTGCCACTCCCTCTTCCGGTTCTTCACATGTACGATGGATTTACACCCCTCCTCTGCTCAGACCCTCACATGGCCCCTTCTCATGCAGAATAAAATTCAAAGGCTTCAATTCCTCATGTTCTCCCTGCAGCTCACTCTTCTGTAGCCCACTAGCCTTCTTGCTGGCCCTTGAAAATGTCTGCTCTGCAATTCTGTCCTCTCTCTCTGGAAAGTTCTTCCCCAAATATCCTTCTAGCTCACTCCCTCACCTCCTGCAGATGCAAATGCCACCTCCAGGAAGTCTTCCTTACTAAGCTATTGCATCAGAAACAGACCCCCTACCACCTCACCTGGTGTTTCCTATCCTCTTTTTTTTTTTTAAACCTTTTTTTAAAAAAAAATTATTGAAATATTGTTGATTTATAATATTTTGTTCATTTCAGGTGTACAGCAAAGTGATTCAGTTATACATATATTCTATTTCAGATTCTTTTTCGCTATTGTTTATTACAAGATATTGAGTATAGTCCCCTGTGCAATAGGTCCTTGTTGGTTGTCTATTTTATATATAATAGTGTGTACATGTTAATTCCAAACTCCTAATTTATCCTCCCCTTTCCCCTTTGGTAACCATAAGTTTGTTTTCTATTTCTGTGAGTCTGTTTCTATTTTGTAAATAAATTCATTTCCATCATTTTTTTAGATTATGCAGATAAGTGATATGGTATGGTATATTTGTCTTTGACTTCACTTAGTATGACAATATCTAGACTCATCCATGTTGCTGCAAATGGCATTATTTCATTCTTTTTATGACCGAGTAATATTTCACTGTGTATAAATATTTCATCTGTTGGTAGATATTTAGGTTGCTTCCATGGCTTGGCTATTGTAAACAGTGCTGCAATGAACACTGGAGTACATTCATTTTTTCAAAATAGAGTTTCCTCCGGATACATACCCGGGAGTGGGATTGCTGAATCACATAGCAACTATGTGTCTAGTCTTTTTTATGGCCGTTCTGCATAGTGGCTGCACCAGTTTACATTACCTACCAACAGTGTAGGGGGGTTCCTTTTCTCTTCTGCCTTCTTATTCTCCAACACTTGCCATCAGCTTACATACTCCACATCTGGCTTTGTTTACTAACAGACTCTCCCGACTAGGATATAAACCCCAAGAGAGCAAGAACATGCAGCTGCATGTTCATCGCTGTATCCCCGGCCCCCAGAACAGTGCCAGACCCAGAGTAAGGGGATCAGTATCTGAACAAATGAGAATCGTGATAGATTCAATGTTCTGTTTTGGGCTAGATTCACTTCTATTTCAGTGAACACAGACCTGGCAACTCCTGCCAGGTCTTGTTCCTGGAGTAAGGCACACACCTTACTCCACAGCATCTAGATGTGTAGAGGTGACAGGGAGAAACCAATCCTGCCTTCATGGAGCTGACAGTCTGGTCTAGAGAAGGAGACTTTAGAACAGCAAGTGTCAGGAAGTGTCAGGAATAGAGATGTTCAGGAAGCAGATCAGAACAACCCTCAGTCTAGCCTAAGGAGTCCGGAAAGACCTGTCACAAAGTGATATTGAAACTGAGATCCGGTTGACAGTACCATTGGCCAGATACAAAGAGAAGAAGGAATATTCCAGGCAGAGGAAAGAGCAGGACAAAGTCTGGGGTTGAGGAAGTTAGATCCAGCTCACTGAAGGGTAATGAGAGGACAACGACAGAGACAGAGAGACATAAGATGGAACAGCAGCTCCAGAAGAATCCTTGACTTGATTTTGGGGCAGGAAGAAGTCAGGCTTTAAGTGATATGATCAGATTTGCAAGTTTTTAACTTTGGCTCTATATTAATGGAAAGGAACTGGGAGACAGGCAAGAATGGATGTGGCAAATCATTTAGGTGGCCAGAGCTGATAGAAGCTTCCACTAGGCTAGTGGTCGTAGGAAAGACATACCAGCAATGTAGTTTATGAGTTTATATAAAAACTTTACCCTTACTTAGATACTCCGTGTCCCTCAAACTTCATGATTCAAATTACCCAAAAACCTAAACAATGAAAGAAGAGAGCTAAGGATGAGCTAAGATCAAAATGATTCTTTTAATACAGTTGTATGTATTATTTTAAAAACACTGCAAAGTATGTTAATAGTATCTTATTTATTTTGCAGAAGTAATCAAAACAAAATATTTTAGAGCATTTGCCAAATTAAATTAGCAAATTAGCAAAGTACAAAATGATTTATTAATGGTGTTGAAGAAGGGAAAGCCCAGAAAGGTAATTTATTTCATTTTACAAATGAGGAAATTTAAGCTCAGAGAGGTTAAATCACTTTCCCAAGGTAACACAGCAAAGAAGTGACAAGTGCTAGGACTTTAACCTAGGCTTTTGGACACCAAGCCTGGTTTAAATCCACTGACTTTTCCATACAGAGTCCATCAGAGTCCTTTGATGTATGACTCTGATTTAATGCCTTCTTCAGGATTTTACTAATGAGAAATAATTTCACTTGTTTATTAATTGTACCCTATGTGCACAACTGGCTTCCCAGGTGGCTCAGTGGTTAAAAAAAAAAAAAATTTTCTTCCTGCAATACAGGAGATGCAGTTTCAATCCCTGCATCAGGAAGATCACCTAGAGAAGGAAATGGCAACCCACTCCAGTAGTCTTGCCTTGAGAATTCTAGGGACATTGGCGCTTGGTGGGCTGCAGTCCATGGGGTCACCAAACAGTTGGACAAGACAGTGACTAAACAACAACAACTCATGCACAACACCGGGCTCTCTGGACACAATGACGGATAAGACTAGATGCTGACCTCAAGGGACTTGTAGCTTTATAAACAGACAATGATAACACTGTCGGCAAAATGCTAAAGGACACAAGAGTTCAGGATGGCTAGGGCGTGTCTGGGGAGCACACATCTGGGTGTGGGAAGGAGTAGGGTCAGGGAAAACTTCCTTAAGGAATTGTCATACAAGTTATTCAAAGATGGGTCTTCTAGTAATCACTAAAACCTCACTCCAGAATGAATTCCCAACATGGAAGCACTTTCCTGCCTGTATCACATTTTCTTACCAAAATAATGACTACAATTTACTTCCAGAAAGAGCTTTAGAAAGAGATTCTACCAAGTGAGTTTGCACACAATATCTCATTGGATTTCCACAATTATCCTGGGGAAACAGGCCACCTAGGGGTTATAATTTCTATTTTATAAGTGGAACAAACAGGGACTCGAGAGTTTAGATGACATTGTGCAACATCATACAACCAAGTAGAGAATTCAGGCAGAACCCAGGTTTCTATACTTCTGGTCAACCCTGTTTCCATTGTGTAGACAAGACATTCTTTCCTTCTTGACCACTTTCTTTCCTTCAGGCACTGTGTACAAACTGCGGCCCTCAGGCCTATGAGCTGGCTGGTGAGAACATTCACAGAATAACTCACAAATGATCAGAAGATAAGTTAGGTAGGTAGGTACATTTGTAAATGAACCAATCAATTTAATTCAAAACAAACATGCCCTGGGCATACTATCATTAATTAAGAACTTTCCAACAAGACCTTGATGGTAATTTTGAAGGGAAGGGAGGGAGAAAGAACGACAGGAATGAACAGTGCAATCTACTCCTTTTTATCAGGCCAAGAACAAGATGTACTCCTAAATTCTAGGAGTACATGTTGTTTTTATTTAACTAATCAGTCACAGGTTAAATAAAGCAACTGAAGAAAAAAAATGGAAAGAAGGAATCCACACACTGATGCTGGTCATCAGAGAAAAAGAACGACACGAATCGCCACCTATGAAAAGTAGGAAAACAAACTCACCTGAAACAAAAATGGCAACTTCAAGGTAATTTTTCCTTAAGGGGTAATCTCATCAGAGACGTGAAAGGAATTCACAGGTTGGTGAACTAGATCCCTAATATTTACAAATGCACTCCCAGGATGCGTGGGTGTACAGTGGGGCTCGACTTTGCAAGGTCAGTTATTATGCACAAGCGTAGGAAATCAGGGGATGTGGTCTTAGATTTATGGGGGTGAAATGTGTTCAAGGGATTTCGGGGGCTGGCCTCACTTTCTAATGCTAGAAAGCGCTGGAATTCATTTTCTACAAGTCCCTTGTGACGGGGCAGGCAGATCCAAGCACTTTTTCTCTTGAACAAAGGAGCAGCCATGCCTCAAGCCCAGTCCAACCTGAAATACCAGATTTCCTAATGAGAAGTCAGCCTAGCCGCCTGCCCAGCAACTTCCTACTCTGTTTAACCCCTTCCTTCCCTCCTGTAGGTCCCCAGAATCTGCCTGCAAATATCACGAAAACTATTTGAATTTAAAATACATGTATATCTCTGAAAATCCTCACCTCTGACTACTTTTTAGATAGAAGCATGAATCACATTCTCATACACACATCAGCAACCCAAACACCAAGTGAGAACACTGCAGGAGACAGTAAATGAAATAATACCATCAGGGCTTCTCTGGTGGCTCAGTGGTAAAGAATCCACCTGCTGATGCCGGAGACATGGGTTCGATCCCTGATCCGGGAAGATCCCACATGTCTCGGAGCAGCTAAGCCTGTGTGCCATAACTACTGAGCCTATGCTCGAGAGTCTGAGAGCCACAACTACTGAAACCCGAGCACCTGGAGCCCGTGGTCTGGAACAAGAGAAGCCATGGCAGTGAGAAGAGCCCGCACGGCAACTGGAGAGGAGCCCCCACTCGCTGCAAGGAGAGGAAAAAAAGCCTGAGCCGCAACGAAGGCCCATCACAGCCAAAAATAAATGAATAAGTAAAAGTCTTTTTAAAAAAAAGTACTGCCAATCACTATAAAGTTATATATGCATCTTTCTAATTCACATACTTTTTTGGATAAAAAGAATAATAGTTCCAATCATTTTTCACACTAAATCACCGTAAAATTTCGCTCTAGTTCACGGATAATAAAAGGCACTCTGTTGGCTCAATTGGTAAAGTATCGACCTGCAATGCAGGAGACAAGAGAGACGTGAGTTCAGTCTTGCCTGGGAAATCCCATGGACAGAGGGGCCTGGTGGGCTACCGTCCATGGGGTCACAGAGTCAGACAACTAAGCAGGCACGCACAAATAATATAGATCAGATGTCCCTTAAGTCACCAAAAATCCTCTCTATAATTAATAAAACTTTACACACTCCTATCTAGTAATTGAAAATACCAAGTTCCAAACTGAGTTTCTATGATTCCAATGGTTGCAAATCCTGTTGTCCTTTTTAAAAGTCAGTCTTTAGGCTCTGGACTTTAAAGTCTTGTCATCTTTCTTAATCTCACTTAATACATGTAATAGCAGTATCTCGGTCTCTTCTTTTGTTTAATTTATGTAGCTTTTTTTTTAAGTATTAGATATGAAAAGTTTTGGGAGTTAAAAATCCTGTGAACAGAAAAACAGCGAAATCTAAAGCACACATTTTTAAATTAGAAACAAATAAAGAGATGTAAATGAGAGTGAAATGTTTTCTCCCCTGCAAGAATGAGCTGTACCTTCCTTGTTTTTCCTATTCTCTTCTTTTTCCCTCTGCTTATGAATTTAGGAAAGATAAAAAAGCAAATACTCTTTGATAGCCGAAATACAGAGAAAACGAACACTTGGTAAGAGTAGTTGTTTAGTTGATAAGTAATATCTAACTCTTTTGGGAGTCCATGGACTGTAACCTGACAGGCTCCTTTGTCCATGGGATTTCCCAGGCGAGAATACTGGAGTGGGTTGCTATTTCCTTCTCCAGGGGATCTTCCTGACCCAGGCAGAAACCTGTGTCTCTTGCACTGGCAGGCAGATTCTTTACCACTGACTCACCAGGGATGCCTTCGGTGAGAGTATAAATGAGTTAAAAAAAAAAAAAAGTATATATGAGTAAAACCCTTTTTGGAAAATAAGCTAGCAATTAGTATGCAAAGACTCAATCATTTCCTTTGATTTGATCATTCTGCTTTGTGCTTTGGTCTATTTATTCTGAGGAAATAATTAAAAGTGCACAAAAGCTTTGGATAAAAGATGTTCATTTCAGAATCATTTATAACAGTGAAAACTGGGATCATCCATGGGAGAATTGAACAATGAAACTGTATTTCCCTGACCACTAGTGGCCAACAGACCTGCCAGAAGTCTTTACTTCCTACTTCTGGAGAGCCAAAATATAGAGAAAATGAACACTTTAAACACCATTGGTAAGATTTGTTGTTTAGTCGCTAAGCTGTGTCCATGTCCACCTCTTTTGTAACCTCACAGACTATAACCTGCCAGGTTCCTCTGTCCATGGGATTTCCCAAGTAAGAATACTGGAGTGGGAATACTATACATTAATGTAGCTTAATCTGTGCACTGCACTCTTCAGGAACAGAGTCACTGAGTTCAATAAATTGTAGGCAATCTACCAATCAATAAAGGCTCTGACTAAAATAACTAAAATTCAAGAACTGCATTAAACGTTTCTGCCCAAGAGTGTACAAGTCCTTTATTTAAAAAGTTTTTTATTTTTCTGAGTAAGAACCCTACCAACAAACAGTAATTTGTTGTGACTGCCTTTAACACGATCCAATTCTTTATCTTAAAAATGAATACAGCCATAACCTGGGAAGCCCTTTTATTTCTTTATTAACATTTAACTAATATAATTAAATGAATAATAAAAAAATAAAATATTTTTAAAGCACTTTCTCTAATGAGATCTATGCAATGCACTTAATGACTTCCTCGAGGAATGAGCAATGTGACAACTAGCTTGTCACAACCAGTGAGTGTTCGAGGAATTTTACTTGCATTGATTCACTGAGACTTCACTGCAGTGGAGGAAGTGGGAGCTATTATTATCCCCTTTTACAGATGACTAAACTGAAGTATGAGAGCTTGAGTAATTCACCCAATAACCCGGCTGGGAAATGGCAAAGCTAGAATTAGCTTTGGAAAATCAGCATGGAGGTCTCAACCTTCTCAACCACATTGCTATTAAAATACAATGATTACATATAAATGAAGTAATTAAAACTTATATAACCTAGATTAATTTTGAGAACACAGAGGGCTTTTGGTAACACAGAAGCAGAGGGGGCAGAGGGACTTCCCTGGTGGTCCACTGACTAAGACTCCACGCTCCCAATGCAGGCGGCCTGGGTTCAATCCTTGGTCAAGGAACTAAGATCCCACAAGCTGCAATGAAGATTGAAGATCCCATGTGCTGTAACTAAGACCCAGTGCAGCCAAATATATATATATATTTTTTTTTTTTTTGAATAAGTGAATATATATATATACATGTATAAAGAAGCCGAAGAGGGAGAGAAGAGTTGATCACAAAAGGTTTATCAAGGAGGTGATGATGCCAAACCCTTCACTGGTCCTCACGGATGGGAGGTGACTGGCAAGGGATATTCTAGGCCAACAGCACCGTGTTATCAAAAAGACAAACCCAGGAGTGATGGGCTTGTCCCTGAGGCTGGAATACCAGTGATTAGGAGGAAAGAAGGGTGGGCAAGGATTAGAAGGCAAGGTCTGTATTAGCTTGTCCCTATCTTTTCTGTGTGTGTGTCTCTGCTTTTTTTATTATTATTATTTTCTTTCTGGGAGAAATAAAGATGAAAGAAATTTAAGTGGCAGAACGATATGACCAGGTACATTTTCCAAGGTGCCACCACTTGGGCAGCAGTGTAAGAAACAGTTGAAGAATGGAAGATTTGGGAGTTATAAAGACCAGTTTGGGACTTCCCTATAGCTCAGATGGTAAAGAATCTGCCTCCCAACACAGGAGACATTGATCTGTTCCCTGGGTCTGGACGATCCCCTGGAGAAGAAAATGGCAATCCACTCCAGTATTCTTGTCTGTAGAATCCCATGAACAGAGGAAGCTGGCGGGCTACAGTCCAGGGGGTAACAAAGATTTGGACATGCTGGGTGACTAAACAACAAGAAGAAGAAGACCAGTTAAAAGGCAAGAAGGGAAAGCAGCTGCTGAGCAGCTGGATTGAGAGGAAGGAACAGATGAAGAGTTTCATTTACAAGACAGAGTTCAGGGCTTTGGTCACCAATTAGATGTGAGAGATGAAAGGAAGAGTGATGTGACAGATAACTGGCTAATGAAAAATTACCTAAATACATATGCATGCATGTATTTTAGAGGCACCATGCTGAGTAAACGACTTTTCAGAAGACCACATAAGTTCCAAAGAGGGGAATTTACATTTTTTCCTTCCTTGTATTTCCCCTCCTTATAATAACATCCTGAATCACATTGTTCTGTTTTCACTTTAAATTACTGAGTCACCTCAAGATAAATACAGTATGAAAGAATTGGTTTCTCAATCATCTTTCCATCGTCAAGTTTCCTTTGAACTTGTTAAGGACCGATAGAATCACATTGAATACAAACAATCCCTAGTAACCTTGTTTTTAGAACATAAAAGTTGTTTTTAAAGTATAGACCTGATTCTGACACAGAAATGCCAATATCATAAAAAAAAAAATCTCCATTTGACCTTTTTCAAATTTTATCTGTTAAGTAGTAGTTTCCTAAAATACATCTAAAGGAATACAATGATACATTTATGTTCTGTAGTATAATTAAACAATGAGTTTGAGGATCTTAATAGAGAGTAAACATGCCTTTGTCTCATCAAATTTGCAATTTTGTTCTAACTCAGGAAAGCAAATTATCCAAATAGTTGTCAAAGATTGATAAAATTAAAAACTAAGGAATACACATTGACCATAAATGATAAAAGCCTTTGAAAACTACTAAAAACACTAAAAAACGATTATTCCTGACAACCAGAGAGCGGCATCTGAAAACCCCATATGAGACACAGTAAGGATGACACACCAGAGAAGCATGTAACAAATCCACTGTTCTCAGAGACAGGACACAGATCTCTGCTAAAGCTGTGTGTCCCGACCTCCATGGATAGGAGGCTGAATTACAGCCTAATTAGAGTCAGAGAAGAAGGCTTTGTCTCTTTCTTCTCCCAAGAGATACAAAGGTAAAGCTGGAATTGTAATTTGCTGGGCGGCCTACAACTCCATCCTCTACAGTAAGAGAAAAGTATATAAGGGAAAAGCCTTAATGGAAATATAAGACATCAGAGCCATGACGAAGAAAGCGAGTTCAGAAAAATGACAAGAGTACATGTATTTTTTCTAAATCCAGTAACATGCCCTTTTAGCAATAAATGTTCTTACTAAATAATAATGGAAACAAGAAAAAGCATACGGGCTTTGAAGGCAGACGGACCACCACCACTTGGGAGCTGTGTGACCTGGGGCAAGTTACTCACCTCTCTGACACATCACTTCCTTCATCTGCAAAGTGGTGGAAATGATACATGTAATTATAGCTTTCAAGAGATTGTACAAAGATTAAATGAAAGAATACATGTAAATAAATAAAGCCTCTAACACAATGCCTGGCATACACCACAAATGCGTGATTGCACGCGTGCTCAGTTGTGTTCGACTCTCTCTGACCCCACGGACCGTAGCCCATCAGGCTCCTCTGTCCCTGAGATTTCCCAGACAAGAATACTGGAGTGGGTTGCCAATTCCTCTTCCAGGGGATATTCCGGACCCAAGGATTGAGCTTGCCTCTCCTGCGTCTCCTGCAATGCAGGCAGACTCTACCGCTGAGCCACTGGGGAAGCCCAGACCACAAATGGTTGTTACAATAGTGTGCCTGAGGTTTTTCCTCGACTTTGTACTTGTAAAAAAAATCAGTTGTTAAATTTTTTTCCCTTCTAGCACAAAATAAAGCAAAGTTGACTCTTCTCTTCTTGCCTGTCCAACTCCAGCCTCGTCTTATGATTTGAATCAGGGTCAAAAAAAAAAAAAAGAGAGAGAGAGGAAGAAACACCATCACCATCACCCTTGCAAAACCCCAAACAAAAAAACTTGAGTGCTTACTGTATGGGACCAGGATCATGCTAAGTGCTAGGACAGACAAGAACACAGAAAAAGTATGATCTCTGTCCTCATGAGTCTTGCAATACCAATAAGAAAGTGAGATCTCCATAGACAAAGCAACTAGAATAAAGCTTAAAAAAATAAAAGATCCAGTATGAGATGAGACGATACTGACAGAATCATCATGGTGACGCACAAGAGGGAAGAACGATGTGGGTTAGGACAATAATGAGGAATTGAGGCTTTCAAACTGTGGTGCTGCCGAAGACTCTTGAGAGTCCCTTGGACTGCAGGAGATCAAACCAGTCGATCCTAAAGGAAATCAACTCTGAATATTCATTGGAAGGACAGATGCTGAAGCTGAAGCTCCAATACTTTGGCCACCTGATGTGAAGAACTGACTCATTGGGAAAGACCCTGACGCTGGGAAAGATTGAAGGCAAGAGGAGAAGGGGGTGGCAGAGGATGAGATGGTTAGATAGCATCATCAACTCAATAGGCAGGAATTTGAGCAAACTCTGGAGATAGTGGAGGACAGAGGAGTCTGGCGTGCTGCAGTCCATGGGGTTGCAGAGAGTAGCACATGACTTAGCAACTGAACAACAAGAATAATGCTCAAATTCTCTATGGTGAGGGAACACTTTTAACTTTCAATCCATCATGAACCAAGAAGTGGTCCTGTTGCCTGTGGCTATAGAACATCTGGGGCCGCATCCAACTCATCACTTGAGTTTGACAGCACTCAGGGACTCTATGCTTTGTCAACAAGAATTCATTAGTCACATGCTTAGATGCTGGGGTGATGCCAAATTGCCCAAGTCTTTAAATGCTATTCTCTGCTCATCCTGTTGCAGACTGTAATAGTTTCTAGACCAGTTTTGAACTTGTAGTCTGTGGACTACTCTCCAAGTTGTTTAGAGTCGGACCTAAGGGGCAGGCTCTTGGTTGTTGTAGAAGGGGCAGCAGTGCACAGATAGAGAAGGTCTAGCGGCTGGGATGAGCCTTGCATGGACTGGGATAATTATTTTGATCACAACTGGGAAAAATCAGTAGAATTTGGGGCAGGACCTAAAAACATAGAGCAAGCAACTCTACATGTCTAAATGTGCTTCTATTGTTCAATCATTAAGTCATGTCCAACTCTCTGCAACCCCATGGACTGCAGCACACCAGCCTTCCTTGTCCTTCCCCATCTCCTGGAGTTTGCTTAAATTCATGTCCATTGATTTTATGATGCCATCCAACCATCTCATCCTCTCCAGCCCCCTTCTCCTCTTGTCTAAAATTTTTCCCAGCATCAGGGTCTTTTCCAATGAGTCAGTTCTTCACATCATGTAGCCAAAGTATTGGAGCTTCAGCTTCAGCATCAGTCCTTCCAGTGAATATTCAGGGTTGATTGCCTTTAGGATTGACTGGTTTAACCTCCTTAATGTCCAAGGGACTCTCAAGAGTCTTCTCCAACACCACAATTCAAAAGCATCAATTTTCTGCACTCAATTTTCTTCATAGTCCAACTCTCACATCCATACATGACTACTGAAGAAACCATAGCTTTGACTAGATGGACCTTTGTCAGCAAAGTAATGTCTCTGCTTTCTTTATACACTCTCTATGTTTGTCTTTTTTACCAAGGGGCAAGCTTCTTTTAATTTCACAGCTATAATCACCATTGGCAGTGATTTTGGAGCCCAAGAAAATAGTCTGTCACTGTTTCTGTTGTTTCCCCATCTATTTGTCACTAAGTGATGGGACCGGATGTCATGATCTTAGTCTTTTGAATGTTGAATTTTAGGCCAGCTTTTTCACTCTCCTCTTTCACTTTCATCAAGAGGCTTTTTAGTTCTTCTTCACTTTCTGCCATAAGGGTGGTGTCACCTGCATATCTGAGGTTATTGATATTTCTCCCCGAAATCTTGACTCGAGCTTGTGCTTCATCCAGCCTGGCATTTCGCATGATGTACTCTGCATTTAAGTTAAATAAGCAAGTTGATAACATACAGCCCAGACATACCTTTCTGAATTTGAAACCAGTCCATTGTTCCATGTCCTATTCTAACTGTTGCTTCTTGACATGTATACAGGTTTCTCAGGAGGCAGGTAAGTTCAATTCAGTTCAGTTCAGTTCAGTTCAGCTCAGTTCTGTCTGACTCTTTGCAACCCCATGGACTGCATCACTTCCAGTCCAGGCTTCCCTGTCCATCACCAACTCCTGGAGCTTGCTCAAACTTGTCCATTGAGTCAGTGATGCCATCCAACCATCTCATCCTCTGTCATCCCCTTCTCCTCCTGTTTTCAATCTTTCCCAGCATCAGGTCTTTTCCAATGAGTCAGTTCTTCACATCAGGTAGCCAAAGTATTGGAGTTTCAGCTTTAGCATGAGTCCTTCCAATGAATATTCAGGGATAACCGCCTTTAGGATTGACTGGTTTGATCTCCTTGCTGTCCAAGGGACTCTCAAGAATCTTCTCCAACACCATAGTTCCAAAACATCAATTCTTCGGTGCTCAGCTTTCTTTATAGTCCAACTTTTACATCAATACATGACTACTGAAGAAAACATAGCTTTGACTAGATGGACCTTTGTTGGCAAAGAGATGTCTCTGCTCTTTAATGTGCTATCTAGGTTGGTCATAGCTTTTCTTCCAATGAGTAAGTATTTTAATTTCATGGCTGCAGTCACCATCTGCAGTGATATTGGAGCCCAAGAAAAGAAAGTCTGTCACTGTTTCCATTGTTTCCCGATCAGTATGCCATGAAGTGATGGGACTGGATGCCACGATCTTCGTTTTTTGAATGTTGAGTTTTAAGCCAACTTTTTCACTCTCCTCTTTCACTTTCATCAAGAGGTTCTTTAGTTCTTCTTCACTTTCTGCTGTAAGGATGGTATCATCTGCCTATCTGAAGCTATTGGTATTTCTCCCGGCAATCTTGATTCCAGCTTGTGCTTCATCCAGCCTGGCATTTCCCATGATGTAGTCTGTATATAAATTAAATAAGCCAGGTGACAATATACAGCCTTCACTCACTCCTTAACAAATTTGGAACCAGTCTATTATTCCACGTCTCATTCTAACTGTTGCTTCTTGACCTGCATACAGATTTCCCAAGAGGCAGGTCAAGTGGTCTGATATTCCCATCTCTTGAAGAACTTTCCAGTTTGTTGTGATCCACACAGTCAAAGGCTTTAGCATAGTCAATGAAGCAGAATTAGATGTTTTTCTGGAATTCTCTTATGTTTTCTATGATCCAACAAATGTTGGCAATTTGATCTCTGTTTCCTTTGCCTTTTCTAAATCCAGCTTGAATATCTGGAAGTTCTTGGTTCATGTACTGTTGAAGCCTCACTTGGAGAATTTGAGCATTACTTTGCTAGTGTGTGAGATGAGCGCAGTTGCGCAGTAGTTTGAACATCCTTTGGCATTGCCTTTCTTTAGGATTGGAATGAAAACTGACCTTTTCCAGTCCTGTGACCACTGCTGAGTTTCCCAAGTTTGATGGCATATAGCGTGCAGCATTTTAACAGCATTATCTTTTAGGATTTGAAATAGCTCAGCTGGAATTCCATCATCTCCACTAGCTTTGTTTGTAGTAATGCTTCTTAAGGTCCACTAAACTTCATACTCCAGGATATTTGGCTCTAGGTGAGTGACCACACCATTGTGGATATCTGGGCCTTAAAGACCTTTTCTTATAGTTTTTCTGTGTATTCTTGCCACCCCTTCTTAATCTTTTCTGCTTCTGTTAGGTCCTTTTCACAATAGAACATAAACTTCAGGAAGGTGGGAAGGTCTGACCCTGGAAGCCCCAGAACCTAGCCCAGTGCTTTGTATATAGTAAAGTGAAAGTGTTTAGTCATCCATTTGTATCAGACTCTTTTCTACCCAATGGACTATTGAGCCTGCCAGGCTCCTCTGTCCATGGAATTCTCCAGGCAAAAATACTGGAGTGGGTACCCATTCTCTTCTCTGGGAGATCTTCCTGACCCAAGGATCAAACCCGGGTAACCTGAATCGCAGGCAGATTCTTTACTGTCTAAACCACCAGGGAAGCATGTATACAGTAGGCACACAATAAACAGATGAAGAATTGGCAAAAAAAAAAAAAAAAGCTAATGAATGTGCTTACTAATTGTAGCCCATTAATTTCACCTTTTTCTTGTTTATACTCTGACTAGAAATATTTATATGCTTTATATGGTTAATGTTATGAAGAATATGTGAAAAGAAAATTAAGAAACACTGGGAAAATATGTGGGGTAAAAACTTGATCCATGTGGTAAGAGTAAAAACAGAGCCTTAGTATTCATAGGGGATATGCTTTAAGGTCATGGGAATAGAGAATTGTCACATAGGAAGATGCCTGAAATATCTTTATATTATTTGGTAATCATTATGGGAGGTAGAAACATATTTAGATATGGCTGCCTTTTTCTCTTCTCCTCCTTCTCTCCTCCCAGTAAAAGCCAGGCATGTTTTCATAAGCTGAATTAAACTACTCTGGGGAATTCATTTACCAGTATAAGGTTATCTTTGTTCACTCACTTAACCAACACTTGTGGGAACATACACTGTTTTAGCTTCCAGGAGCACAATAGTCATTAAACAAACTTGGTTTTGACCCGCGTGGAACTTCTGTGCCCAGTGGGGTAGTAGGACAAGATAATAAAGCAGTAAATAGATTTACTGCTGGTGATAAATGCTATGAGGTGGTGTGACGTAGAGTAATGAGAGGGAGGTTACATTGAAACCACCAAGAATGAGAAGGCAACCATCAGAACAGCCAGGGAAAGAGAACAGGTGGCCAGAACATCATGACCAAGGCAAGAGCTTCACACAGTCCATTCCTCTGATGGCATCTCTCACCACTCGCCTTGACTCACTGGTCCTTGAACACGCCAAGCAGGCTCTTGCCTCAGGCTCTTTGCCCATAGTGTCTTCCAGCACTCTACTTGTTCACTTGACTCAGATCTACGCTCGATAAGGTAACGATACTACCATGATAGCCCTTCCTGTGTTAATTCAACACATATTGATGGAGCATCTATTGTGTGCCAGGCACTGCTTCAAGCCCTGGGGGTAGATTGATCAGATGCAAGATTAATTTCCTGCTCTCACAGATCCTACAGTCTACTTGGGGACAGAAAACAAAAAAAAAAAACACATAATATGTCAGATAGTGGTACATGTAAAAGGATGAGAGTTTCTATTTTAGGTAGAGTGGTCAGAAGAGGCTTCCTTGAAGAAATAAGGTTTGAGCAGGGAGCTGCATGATCTAAGTAAGCCATGAGAAGACTGGAAAAAAAAAAAAAGACTGGGGAGTGGGTGGGGGAAAGTGGAGGCAGAAACACAGCAAATTCAAAGTCCTAAGACAGAAAGTATCTTTCCGAAGACCACAGGAAGCAAGGACTTACCTGGCAGCCCAGTGTCTAAGATGCCACCGCTCTTTCAATGCAGGGGTCCTGGGTACTGTCCCAAGTCAGAGAACTAGATCCCACATGCTGCAACTCAGGGTTCCCATGCTGCAGCTAAAGATCCTGCATGCTGCAGCTAAGATCCAGTGCAGCCAAATGAAAAACCTCAACAACAACACAGGACGCTATCTCAACAAAGCTGTCATGTAAAATTCCATTAAAAATGTTGTGTCCCACACAGCTATATTTAAAATGGATAACCGAGAACCTACTGCATAGCACAGGGAACTCTGCTTGGTGTTATGCGGCAGCCTGGATGGGAGGGGAGTTTGGGGGAGAATGGGTACATGTGTATGTATGGCTCCATCCCTTGGCTGTTCACCTGAAACCATCACAACATTGTTTGCTTCTTGTACTGTGCTTAGTTGCTCAGTCACGTCCGACTCCTTGCCGCGACCCCACAGACTTTAGCCCTCCAGGCTTCTCTGTCCATGGGGATTCTCCAGGCAAGAATATTGGAGGGGGTTGCCATGCCCTCCTCCAGGGTATCTTCCCAACCCCGGAATCAAAGTGGGGTCTCCTGCATTGCAGGAGGTTTCTTAACCAGCTGAGCTACCAGAGAAGCCCATCTGTTACTTGGCTATACCCAATATCCAATACAAAATTAACATTTTTTTTCTTTTTTTTTTTTTAATGTTGTGTCCCTCCAAAAGGATATGCTGAAATCTCAACCCCCAGAATATTACAACGTGATCTTATTTGGAAAAGGGGTTTTACAGAAATAATTAGTTAAGATGAGATCATAGTGGAGCTAGGTGGGCCCTTCGTCCAATATGATTAGTGTCCTTAAGAGAAGATCATGTGATGATGGGGGCAGAGATGGGAGGGAGTCAAGTCAAGAAACTCCAAGGACTGTTGGCCACCACCAGAAGCTGGAAGAGGCAAGAAAGAATCCTTCCTAGAGATCCAAGGAGGATGGCCCTGCCTACACCTTGACTTTGGAGCTGTGCACCGATACGTTTCTGTTATTCTAAGCCACCTAGTTTGTGGTGCTTTTGTTACAGCAACCCCAGGAAACAAATACAATGCCTATTAGAAATTCAGTGTCTGGAGTTGAGGGGAGAGTCTGCTGCTTAGAGGTCAGTTTGAAGATACAATTAGAACACCATTAGCAAATAGACTGGACTTCACTGTAGAGAAAAATCCACCAGTTTGCTACGAACAGATGACTGGAGTTATACATATGTGAACAGAGGCCAACTTTTGAATTAGCAAGATGGTCTATACTCTAAGACACCTACACAAATTTAAGAGCAGAGTGATTACCATAGTATCAGATTAAGTCAATGCCACAGCAAGAGCAAAGCAGAAAAAAATCACCATATAATGGTAAACCATTACACAATAAAAACAACACTATGGGGACTTCCCTGGTGGTCCCGTGGCTAAGACCTCAGGCTCCTAATGAAGGGGACCCAGGTTCAATCCTTGGTCAGGGAATTAGATCCCACATGCCACAAGAAAGACCTGGGGCAGTCAAAATAAACAAATATTTTAAAAGCAAAAAAACCCATAACACTAAATTCATGTTCCAATGAATATAATAAAAATGTCTTCAGTGGTGAAAACGGGACCAATAAACATATGTAGTTGTACTTGGAATCTCAATACTTACTCAAGTGACAGAATTAAATATCAAAGAATTAGACAGAGAAAGTAACCCAGGGTGATACAAAAATGTGACAGTGAGCAGGTATAAATGGAGAAAACTGGAAGGTCAAAGTCAACTTCCTTTAACAGTATACAATCTCTCTTCTAAAAGCTTCCGAATTCTAGAACAGAATTTGGTGATAGTCTTAGATCTAAATAAAACCCCAAAAATGATTGAAAAGAAAAGGTATCTTGAAGTAATCTAAACCCACACACTAGGAAACAACATTCTAGAAGGTGATAAAATTCATAACATCAGACTATTTTTCATAGTGACTAAGATAACATGGTGACTAATATAACACATCAATTTATAAAATGCTATCTTAAAGTAGGGCTTCCCAGGTGGCACAGTGGTAAACAAAAATCCTCCTGCCAATGAAGGAGATGCAAGAGATGGAGGTTTGATCCCTGGGTCAGGAAGATCCCCTGGAGTAGGAAATGCAACCTACTCCAGTATTCTTGTCTGAAAAATTCCAAGGACAGAGGAGCCTGGCAGGCTGCAGTCCATAGGGTCTCAAATGAAAGGTCCTGTTCATTAGGCTCTTGGGGGTGAAGAAAGGTTACCTGGGAAGACGGTCTACAGTGGTTGGCCTGGCTGACTGTTCAGGCCGGGTGCAGAGCTTCGGCCCCAGATCTCAGGCCTCATCTCGAGGGAGTAGGCTGGGTTTTTCCTGGAGAAGCTGTTGCTCCCTTTACAGAAACTTTCCTACAGTTTATTTTTTCTTTTCCTTTTCTAAAAAGTCTCTGAAGATGCCCATTTTAAACGAAATCTCATTACATCTAAAGTCCGGGTCCAAATTTGTATTCCAGCAGCCTGATAATCAAATTAAAAACTGTGTAGAATCCGTTCTAACCAACAATGATTCTCAGACTGCAGTGACTGTAAGTGGGTGTCTGGCAGCAAGAGGGATTTCCTGCCTGCTGTGTTTGATGAAATCTCTAGTTATGACATTGTTATGTCACCAAGACACATAGCCTGCCAAACCTCATCCAGGACATTTATGTGGGTTTTCCCGAATTCCCTTCAGCAGTTTAAATCCTCGATGCGATTGCCAGCTACCAGAGAAATTAAACAGGGAATATTCAGGAAATCTAAAGTGACTAACAGTTTGCAGTTGCGCAATCATTTCTCACAGCCATTTTCCATGGCTGGGAAACAAACTTAAGGGTACAGTGGAACCCAGGAAAGTGTTCACACAGTCTGAGGTCCAGAGTCTATAGACATTGCAGACATTTCTGGTTCTGTCCTGGAAGGACAGGGTGTTTCTGTCATAAACATCTCTGCCTGGGGCTTGTTCGATGATGTCCCAATAGTCATGATTAAACACAATCTGAACTGCGTTAGCAAAGGTCAATGTTTAAGTCTTATAGGTACATGATCACCTTTCCCTCCTAAAAATAATGAATTCCTAGTGTTAGGTGCTAGCCAAATCTGGACATCACTTAGTAGTGTTACAGGACTTTCAGAGATAACGGTGTCCAGGAAGCAAGTATGATTCTTAGGAGTAGAAAAGATCAATGTCAGTTGTCTAAGCTCATTCCTAAGTGTATGCAAACAGAACAACCAAAGGCCAGAAGACACAACATATTACTGTTTAAAATGGACTGAAAAGGTACCTTCCACAAAATGGAAAACAAAATTTTTGGATAAGGATTATAGACTTCTGGAATCCCCTCTATTTTTAGACATAATAAGAACCAAAACCTTCCATGAAAACTTGACTTTCTATAATAGGCTTATTTAATCTCAGACTTTCCTGTGGCAGTTAATTTAATTTATATATAAACTGAGTTATATATTAAGTTGTTTATTTGCAAAATAAGTAGCATGCACTCTCTCTGTCCCCATTCATCCTGTAACTAACAAATAGAGGTGGGGGTGGGGGAACTCAGACTCTCTAAAATCCTGCTTGAGTGAAGTGTCTTTTGTATCTGCAGACCCATCTCACAAACTCATCAAGTGTTACACTCAGCGTTTGTCTACCCTCCAGGATATGTGCTGCAGCCAGATGGAAATTCCACTGACTAAATTAAAACACACTAATTGGGCATCAAATTTCTCCTGAAAATGTTCCTTCCCAGCATCACAGATGAGGTATCGTGTGGGTGTCGGATGTACAACTAAGAGGAAATTCATTCTTTCTGCACAAATAAATCATTCAGATTCACTTTGCTAAACTTTCTTATTGGTTCCTGGAAATGATCAAACGTAGGGTGTGGGAATCTAACTGCTCAAACTTTCAAAAGGTTTATTCAGTGAATGGGAAAACAAGAGTAGTTGAAAGGAGACAGCTAAATCATTTTTAATAGATAAGATGTGGTCTTCTGTAAAACAATACTAGAAAGTCAAAGGCTACATCTGGGACACAGAGGTGTACAGATCACATAACAGGGGATGCGCACAAGTATTTTTGCCCTTCAAATAATTTGCTAAATGTTTTGAAGAACCAATTTTAAGACTTCCTGTTCTAAAATTAATTCCTAATTTGTAGTGTTACCAAAAACACACTGTATAACAATAACCTTATAGTCAAGGAATTATCATCAATGTATCATTCAGGTTCATGAATTGCAATGAATATAACAGCTCTCTAGCTATTGTACAGCTTTCATGATGATTAAAGGATAACTTGAGGCACCTTCCCTGGTGGTCCAGTGGTTAAGACTCTGCTTTGCAATACAGGGGACTTGGGTTTGATCCCTGATTAAAGATCTAAGATCCCACACGTTGCAGAGCAACTAAGCCCAAGTTCCACAACTACTGAGTTATCAAGCTGCAATAAAGATCACACATGATGCAACCAAAATCCTGCATGCCAAAACTGAGACCCAAAGCAGACAAAGAAAGAAAAATACTTAAAAAAATAAATAAAAATAAAAGACAACTTGAACCTCCAAATTTTGCTCAGATTAGTTGACCTGACCTAAACACCACTGATGATGTTTATTTTATTTTATATTGGACTATAGTTGACTCACAATGTTGTGTTAGTTTCAGGCATACACAAAATGAACCGGTCATACATATACGTATGTCTATTCATTTTCAAATTCTTTTCTCATTTGGGTTATTACAGATTGAGCAGAGTTCCTTGTGATATATAGTAGATCCTCATTGTTCATCACTTTTATATACAGTAGTGTGTATATGTTAATCCCAAACTCCCAATTTATCCCTCCTCCCAACCTTTCCCCTTTGGTAACCATACGTTTGCTTTTTATGTCTGTGAATCTCTTTCTGTTTTGTAAATAAGCTCATAACCGAGGATGTTTATATATAGACATTAAAAGGTTCTGGATTCCTGAGATCAAAGTCAACATCAACAGTGACGAACGAAGTTAATAGTCTTTTGACATAAATTCAGGCTTAATAGGAGGTGATGAAGATATCACTTTCTCTCCATGGTCTTCCTCCCCCAAACCAGTAACATCACGAGAAAAACACTTTTAGAGGGAGATTAGACAAAATCCTGACCAGTCCTCCTCAAAACTCAAAGATCATCAAAAACAAGAAAAATCTTAAAAACTGTCACAGAACAGAGGAACCTAGGGGGACATGAAGACATAAGGCCACATAGTGTCCTAGGCGGACTCCTGGAACAGAAAAAGTACATTAGGTAAAAACTAAGAAAATCTGAATAAATGATTCACTTTAGCTGATAACCTATCAACATTGGTCCTTTAATTCTAAGTACCATAAAGTCTATTTTAAACATACTTATGGCTATAGCTTTATGTTTATTGGTTCAAATAAATATTATATAGATAGAGAAAACTGAGAGGAAAAAGAGTAAGATGAAAGTACTAAAATGTTAACATCTGAGGACTCTGGGTGAAGGTCCTAGAGAATTCTTCGCATTAACCTTGCAACTTTTCTGCAAGTCTGAAATTATGTCAAAATTTTAAATAATTGTCATAAGAGATATGTACTAAAATGTATATACATATATTCGTAACATGTGCAATAGACAATGAATTAATTCATCAATATATAAATCATAAGAAAAAACAAATGCCACAATAAAAAAGAGAAATGAGCAAGTAAGTCACAAAGGAAATATGAGAGCTAACCATCATATGCATGTATACGTATATATACATATGTACATATGGATACACATATATATACACATATATTCAATGTATATGTATATATATATATATATATATATATATATACATATATGTGTGTATATATATTCAACTTCAGTACCAATAGGAGAAATGCACATTTTCTGAGAGCTATGCAAAAATTTTGTCTAATAAAGCAACCCTCAGAAACAAGAAAAAAAAATCTGAAATTAACCCAAAACTCCAAAGTTGAAGAGCATATCATTAACTGAACACTGTACTTCTACTAGGTGTCCCAACAATCTGGTTACCATTTAGCAACTGAAAAAGTTTTGAAAGATGATCCGTCTCTTTGATTCAACATTTTCTTTACTTGGTAGAATTTATCCTAAGGAAAGAAGCAGAGAGATGGAAAATTACATACAAGGCATTTCACTATAACATTATTTAGGGGACTTCCCTGGTGGTCCAGTGGTTAAGACTTTGCCTTCTAATACAGGGGATGTGGGATCAATCTCTGGTCAGGGAGCTAGGATTCCACATGCCTCCTGACCAAAAAAACAAAACATAAAAAGAAGCAATACAGTGTAACAAATTCAATAAAGACTTTGAAAACGGTCCACATCAAAAAATCTTTACGGAAAAAACATTACTTATAATAATATTATGTTCAGAGTCTAATACTTGGGACTGGTTGGTCATCATATGGATACAATCGTGCTGTATCCATATGATGGATTATGAAGTAGCTATGAAAATATCCTGTTGTGAAAGGATGCTTAGTGAAAATGGGGATAATATCATTGTTAACAATACATATCCTGTCAACAGCAGTTATCTTTGGGTGGTGTCATGATTTTGTGGGCAGTAACTTTCGGATACCATGAAAAGAGATTCAACATGGGTTGTAGGATATAAGCACAGCTGCGATTCTATTCTTGATGGAATGCAATGGCTTTCATAGAGGCTGATGAGCCTTAGGAAGAGCTGAAGATGAGAAATGGCATGGGCTTCACAATAAAATACTGAATTTTCCCAACTTGAAAAAAACCTATATATTCATCCATTTTGCAAATATCTAAGTAACTGCTCTAGTCAAAATCGTGTGCTAGGGGCTCTGTGAGGGAAGTGGAGGAATCTGCAAAGTTGGATAAGGGATGTTCTCTGTCCTAAACGAGTTTACAATTAAGCAGGGATGGTCAAAACAATTTTACAAATTACTATAATACAAGGCAGAACACTGGAGGAGAGAGCATATCCAATCAAGATGAAAATTAAGGACAGGGTATCTGAGAGGAGATCTGTAAAGAGACTCATTTTTTAACTGGCTGCCGTTGCCATGGGAAACAGTAGGGATGAAATGTGCAAGGATAGTACAGGGAACAGAGTGGGAGAATGGGAGAGATGGGGGAAAGGCTTATTCAAGAAAGGAAGTAGAGGACTTCCCTGGTGGTCCAGTGGTCATGAATCTGCTTGCCAATGCAGGGGACATAAGTTCGAACTTTGGTCTGGGAAAATTCCACATGCTGCAAGGCAACTAAGCCCGTGTGTCATGAGTTCTGAAGCCTGTGCCCCAGAGCCCATGCTTCACAAGAGAAACCACCAAAATGAGACGTCCAAGAACTGCAACTAGAGAAAGCCATAGTGCAGCAACAAAGACTTGGTGCAACCAAAAATATAAATAAGTAATGTTTTTAAAGAAAGAAAGGGAGTAGAGGGAGCTAAGGATTGGAAAGTTTCGCTAAAGACAGAGATTAAAAAGCCTTAAACACCCATCTGAGAAATTTGAACTTAATATGTTAAGTAAAGTGAAGTGAAAGTCGCTCAGTCATGTCCAACTCTTTGCAACCCCATGGACTATACAGTCCATGGAATTCTCCAGGCCAGAATACTGGAGTGGGTAGCCTTTCCCTTCTCCAGTGGATCTTCCTGACCCAGAAATTGAACCAGGGTCTCCTGCATTGCAGGTGGATTCTTAAGCAAAAGTAGTTATTAAAGTTTCTCCCAGTGATTTGAAAGTCTGAGAAAACCTGCTACCTCAGTCTGTAAAGAATCTACTTGCAGTGCAGGAGACCCAGGTTCAATCCCTGGGTCGGGAAGATCCCCTGGAGAAGGAAATAGCAACCCACTCCAGCATCCTTGCCTGGAAAATCCTGTAGACAGAGGAGCCTGGCAGGCTGCAGTCCATGGGGTTGCAAGGAGTTGGGCATGACTTAGCGACTTTCACTTTCATTTTCAAGATGAATCTGACTCCCATTGCTGACTTCCATCCAGAGAAACTTTCCCAGTGCAAAACAATGCAACTGCAAGCAAAATATTCTAAAACATCCTAATAAATACGTTGCTGAACTGCCAAAAAAGTAAGTAAAATCTTCAGAGACCTGAAAAAAGAAGAAAGCCTGACTCTAAACAGGTAAGAAAATGATGAAGTTGGCATTTGCTCTGAGGGCATCAGCCATTTCCTGATGGCCTAGAGCAGAAGTCAGAAAACTATGGCCCAGGGACTAATCTAGTTTATCACCTCTTTTTGTAAATAAAGTTTTATTGGAACCCAGTCCTACCCATTTATTTATGTGTTGTCCCTGGCTGCTTTCACTCTAAAATAGCAGAGATAAGTAGATGTCACAGAGACCTTGAGGTCTGCAAAGCCTAATATATTTACTCTGTGACTCTCTGCAAAAAAAGTTTGCTGACTCTTGGTCTTGAGTTTTCATGGGTTGAGTTTATGGGATTGGGGAAACAAAGCCAGGCATGTGCATAGCATAAGATACCTCATGAAAGAGTGAATAAAATTGGGATCCTAAAAGGTGACACCTTCTGTAGATGAATTAGGAGAACGCTTGTCTGAAGAGGGAGATGAAGGGGTTATTTGCTTGTTCATATCTTAGCTGTGGTAGAAAGGAAAATGTTTTCTTTGAGAATTCCTAGCCCAAGTCCATCCTCACATAGGTCAGAACCCACATTATCTCTGAGGTGGTCCAAAAAAAGATCTTAGGCGAAACTTCAGTGTATTCAAGTGATCCTATCTCAGTAGTGCCCCTAGGTGTCCAGCATAAACAAACAGGAATCCTTGAATTCCAATTGATAAAGTTCCAGAGAATAAAAGTTTCAAATCAAAAAGTACGAAATGCATGAGGAAACAAGTTACACAAGGGAAAAAACTGTCAACTAAGAGTTTTATATACATGAAACTATCTTTTAAGAAGGAGGGTTAAAAAAAAGGACATCTATAAGCCAACAGAGGAAAAGGAGTATGTCAAGCCTGTATATCGTCACTCTGCTTATTTAACTTATACGCACAGTACATCATGAGAAACACTGGGCTGGAAGAAGCACAAGCTGGAATCAAGATTGCTAGGAGAAATATCAATAACCTCAGATATACAGATGACATCACCCTTATGGCAGAAAGTGAAGAGGAACTAAAAAGCCTCTTGATTGAAAGTGAAAGAGGGAGTGAAAAATTTGGCTTAAAGCTCAACATTCAGAAAACTATGATCATGGCATCTGGTCCCATCACTTCATGGGAAATAGATGGGGAAACAGTGGAAACAGTGTCAGACTTTATTTTTGGGGGGCTCCAAAATCACTGCAGATGGTGATTGCAGCCATGAAATTAAAAGACGCTTACTGCTTGGAAGGAAAGTTATGACCAACCTAGACAGCATATTAAAAAGCAGAGACATTACTTTACCAACAAAGGTCCGTCTAGTCAAGGCTATGGTTTTTCTAGTGGTCATGGATGGATGTGAGGGTTGGACTGTGAAGAAAGTTGAGCCCAAAAAATTGATGCTTTTGAACTGTGGTGTTGGAGAAGACTCTTGAGAGTCCCTTGTACTGCAAGGAGATCCAACCAGTCCATCCTGAAGGAGATCAGTCCTGGGTGTTCATTGGAAGGACTGATGCTGAAGCTGAAACTCCCATACTTTGGCCACCTCATGCGAAGAGCTGACTCACTGGAAAAGACCCTGATGCTGGGAGGGATTGGGGGCAGGAGGAGAAGGGGACGACAGAGGATGAGATGGCTGGATGGCATCACCAACTTGATGGACATGACTTTGAGTAAACTCTGGGAGTTTGTGATGGACAGGGAGGGCTGGCGTGCTGCGATTCATGGGGTCACAAAGAGTTGGACACGACTGAGCAACTGAACTGAACTGAACTGAACTGATAAGCCAACAAAAACTGATAGATCTTTTAATTAATATATCACCCCCAAAGGAATGTTCAAAAGAAATATATTGCAGAGAGAGAGCAAAACTAAGCAGAAAAAAACAAACATCAAGAGTAGACCCACAAAGACTGCCTACATTGGAATTATTAGATACCAAATGTAAATCATTATGTCTACTACAACTTTAAAAATAAAAGAAAATATCAAGGAAGAAAAAAGACATTATTAAAAATTAACAAGCATATTTGAAATAGAACCAAATACAATATCTAAAAATGACAAATATGACATTGATAATGTTGTTCAGTCACCCAGTCATGTCTGACTCTTTGCAACCCCATGGACTGCAGCACACCAGGCCTCCCTTTTCCTTACCATCTCCCACAGTTTGCCCAAGTTCATGTCCATTGCATCAGTGCAATAACACTGATATTACCAAGCACATTAATATTAAGTAGCAGATACAGTGAAAGAGAATAATAACAGATTTGAAGATAGATGTGAAAAAATTACACAAAATCCAACACAGAGAGACAGAAATAGAAAGTACAAGAGAGATAAGAGACATAAAGGACAGAGTAAGAAGGTTTATTACTCATCAAACTTATAGAAGGAGAGGAAAGAATGGGGAGGAGGCAAAAAAAATAATGCCTAACATTTTCCCAGAACAAATGAAATATAACATTCCTCAAATATAAATGAAAGAACTTCCATAAACCAGAAATGATCAGCAAAAAGAAAATCTTTAAAGACAGAAAGAAAAGATGATACCTGCAAGAAAAGACCATTAAACTGACAAATAATTTTTCATCAATAATGATAATATTAAATGACAGTGAAATAACACTTTCAAATTTCTGAGGAAAAAATTGTCAACTCAGAGTTGTACATACATGAAACCATCTCTTGAGAAGAAGGGTGATAAAGAAAAACATTACCAGCAAACAAAAACTGATAGAGTTTTCAATCAACATATCACCTTCAAAGGAACTTTCAAAAGAAATATATAGTAGGAAGATAGAAAACTAACCCTAAAATAACATCTGAGGGACAAAAAGGCATGATGAACAAAAAAGATATAAAGTAAATCTAAATAAATATTGACTGTATAAACAATGATAACAATGTCTAATTAGTGGTGACGGAGAAAGGGAATACAATTATAGACAATGCAATGAAACATGGGAGGCAGCAATTTGAGTTAACATATTCCCGAAGTATTCATTGCATTTTTCAGGAGGACAAAAATAATCATTTTAGACTTTTCTATGTCAAGTATGCATTTTACAGTCTATATAAACACATTAAAAAAGAAAAACAGAGGGTATAACTTCTAAATTGGGTTGAGAAAAATATAATAAGTACCAAAAAAGCAAGAAAGAAGAAAAAGAAACTCCCTAAAGCAAGACAAATAGAAAGTTCAGAATAATATGGTAAAAATGAATTCTATTTGTCAGTAAATATATCAGTAATCACAATAATTATTAGTAACTATACCCCCACTTAGAAGACAAAGATTATTTTTTCATTGTAGCTCTGTGATTTTTATAAGATTTTTATCTAAGACTTAAGGGAACTCAAAGATTAAAAAGAAAATATTGGAAAAAGACTCACTAACTTACTAAGTAAAAGAAAGCCAGTATGACTAGAGTGGTATCAAACAAAGCAAAAAGCAAAACTTATAATTAGGGGTAGAGATTCATTCCATAGTAACAGAATGTTCAATTTACCAGGTATTTCAAACAATCCTAAACTTGTATGCACCTAATAATATAATCTCAAAATATCTAAGTAAAAACATCAACAAAACTACCAACAAAACTAGAGAGGAAGGAGAGACTAGGAGCAGGTAGCATAAAGAAGGCTACCCAGGCTTGAAGAGCTACCCGGATTTCCCTTGAGCACTGAAACCCCTACTTCTAGGATTAGCCCTCAGACATCTAGGATTGCTGCCAGAAAATGGTCTTTGTCAACTCTCTTTGCAGATTACCTTCAGCCAAAGAAAACGATCTTGCCCAAGGTTACTTCTGCTCCCAAGGGCAACTCACATCCAATGACTGACTGATGAGGATGGAAGGAATACAAGCCCAGTTCCCTTGCCTGTGTTGGGACAATCTGTCTATAGAGCTTTCCACAGGTTCAGGTGAGGTCTGTATCACTGCTCAATGTCTTCTGCCCAAGTCTGCTTCTTTTTCCTCCCTTCAATAGATCCCAAGAGCAAACTCTAAAAAACATCCTCAATGTCAAAACCTTCCCAAGAAAAGAAATCCGCAACAGGTACCCAAGGGAGAAGCACTAGTAAGAAATCGAAAACATGGAATGAAAGGTCAGGAAGGAAGATAGGGTTACCATTAGATTTAGGTCCAATGACTACAGAGGGGATCACAAAACTTCAGGGACTAAATGAGATGGCTAAATTAGAAGCAAGTAAAGACAGTTTCAGAGAATACCTACAGCTAAGTGTTCAAGGAAGACAAGGATGGGTGACTGAGGAGGGGCATCAAAAAGGTGTGATAACATAGGGGACTTTGCTGGTGGTCCAGTGGTTAAGACTCTGCCTTCCACTGCAGGGGACAAGGGTTCAATCCCTGATTGGGGAGCTAAGATCCCACATGCCACAGGGTGAATAAGCCCATGCACCACAACAAGAGAAGCCTGCACACTGCAGTGAAGACCTGGTGCAGTCAAAAATAAATCAATCAATAAATAAAAGAAAATTTTAAATAAATAAATAAAAGTGTGATAATGTGATATCATCAAAGTCGAAGGACAGAAAACATAAAGGTATTTGTAAGTTAATGTTAAATGCTTAACTTATAGATAAGAAAATTATTGTGGCCATGTGATGTGTATGGGCTTCCCAGGTGGTGCAGTGGTAAAGAATCTGCCTGTGAATGCAGGAGATGCAGGAGGCTAGATTTCAATCCCTGGGTAGGGAAGATTCCCAAGAGTAGGAAATGGCAACCTGATCCTTACCTGGAAAATTCCATGGAGAGAGGAGCCTGACAGGCTCCAGTCCAAAGGGTCACAAAGAATCTGACACGACTGAGCACGCAATACAGCAGCAACAACACATGATGTGTAATGACACATCATTGTAATTTTACTGTAGAAAACTAGTTCATTCTCTCATTTTACTGTGGGGACTACCACTTCCTTTAGTCTTACCTGATGTGCTTTGAATGGCACTGATTCTACTCCTGGCTCCAAAGGTGGGCTCTTGTTCCGGCTTGGACAATCTGAGCATTGCATTCCTTGGCCTTCAGTTTGAACTAGTGAGAGTAAGATTCAGGGCTTTTGTTCAAACTGTGAAATGAGCTCTTTTTTTTTTTTTTAATCAGCTGACTCTATAGTTTGCTGGCAACCACCACACCACTGAGGAACCTCAAGATGAAGTCAGTACAAAAGAGGACAAAGCCACAAGTGAGATAAAGTCCTAATCGGGGTGACATCATTGGAGCACCTGAATACAGCTGTGCATGTAGATATACAACCTCAGACTTTTCCGTCACTGAACCACTTAATTCCTTTTTGTCTCCCCTTTTTAATCAAGAGTGAGTTGGATTCTCTTTCACTAGCAAATTAAAAAATTCTAAACGATAGCATGAGGATAGCTATTCTATTTTTCATTTTGTATTCCCCTTTTCACTGTACATGACAGTGGAAGAACTGGGGGATGATTAAAGCAAATTAACTGCCCTAGGGTTTGAATCCACAGTTATTAGCTGTGCAACCTTGGGCATATTACTTAACCTCAGTCATAAACTAGATATAGGAATAACATGTACCTTATAGGATTGCTGTGAAAGTTAAATTAATATTCATAAAATTCTAAGAAGGGCTTCCCAGATAGTTCAGATGAAAAAGAATCTGCCTGCCAATGCAGGAGACGTGGGTTGGATTCCTGGATTGGGACGACCCCCTGAAGGAGGAAATGGCAACCCACTCCAGCATTCTTGCCTGGAAAATTCCATAGACAGAGGAGCCTGGTGGGCTACAGCCCATGGGGCCACAAAGAGTCAGACATGACTAAGTGACTGAGCGCAAAGCCCTAAGACAGCATCTTGGTAATGCTGGTAATGCAATAATGCTGCTTACTAATTCTTGGTAAATGTTATAAAACTGTTAGCTATATTAATTATTATTATTAGGTGTGCTAGTGGTAGAGAGTCACCCTAAGTACTGAAAACCAAGAGAAGAGTCCTGGAGTGGGTTACCATTCCCTTCTCCAGGGGATCTTCCTGACCCAGGAATCCAATCCAGGTCTCCTGCACTGCAGGCAGATTCTTTACTGTCTGAGTCTCTAGTGAAGCTGAAAACCAAGGAGCTGACCCCAAATCTGTGCATTTGTCTCTCCCTTTTCTTCTTATTTCCCATTCACTGCCAAGCACTGGTGCAGGTCTCCACATCCCAGGATTAGAAGAACCGATGCCCTAACAAGAAATGATAATGCAGAACTAGGAAGATAATTTAGCCACCACCACAGCCCCCAATTAAAACTTTTGGTCACACAATACCCATGGCAGCAAGAGTGACATCTCTAACATGCAAACTTAAACCTTTTCAATGTCCACTCTCCCCTCTTTTAGCACCAAGTCTGAACTTCAGTTCTATGATGACCTACAAGACCTTCTAGAACTAACACCCAAAAAAGATGTCCTTTTCACCACAGGGGATGGGAATGCAAAAGTAGGAAGTCAAGTGATACCTGGAGTAACAGGCAAGTTTGGTCTTGGAGTACAAAGTGAAGCAGGGCAAAGGCTAACAGAGTTCTGCCAAGAGAAAGCACTGGTCATAGCAAACACCCTCTTCCAACAACACAAGAAAAGACTCTACACATGGACATCATCAGATGGTCAATACCAAAATTGGATTGATTATATTCTTTGCAGCCAAAGATGGAGAAGCTCTATACAGTCAGAAAAACAAGACCGGGAGCTGACTGTGGCTCAGATCATGAACTCCTTATTGCAAAATTCAGACTGAAACTGAAGAAAGTAGGGAAAACCACTAGACCATTCAGGTATGACCTGAATCAAATGCTTTATGATTGAACAGTAGAAGTGACAAATAGATTAAAGGGATTAAATATGATAAACACAGTGCCTGAAGATCTATGGACGGAGGTTCATGACATTGTACAGGAGGCAGTAATCAAGACTATCACCAAGAAAAAGAAACGCAAAAAGACAAAATGGTTGTCTAAAGAGGCCTTACAAATAGCTGAGAAAAGACAAGAAGTAAAAGGCAAGGAGAAAAGGAAAGATATACCCATCTGAATGCAAAGTTCCAGAGAATAGCAAGGCAAGATAAGAAAGCCTTCCTCAGTGACCAATGCAAAGAAATAGAAGAAAACAATAGAATGGGAAAGACTAAAGATCTCTTCAAGAAAATTAGAGATACCAAAGGAACTTTTCATGCAAAGATGGGCACAATACAACAGAAGTGGTATGGACCTAACTGAAGCAGAAGATATTAAGAGAGGTGGCAAGAATATACAGAAGAACTATACAAAGAAGATCTTAATGAATCCAGATAACCACAATGCTGTGATTACTCACCTAGAGCCAGACATCCTGGAATGTGAAGTCAAGTGGGTCTAGGAAGCATCACTACAAATAAAGCTAGTGGAGGTGATGGAATTCTAGCTGAGCTATTGCAAATCCTAAAAGGTGATGCTGTGAAAGTGCTGCACTCAATATGCCAGCAAATTTGGAAAACTCAGCAGTGGCCACAGGACTGGAAAAAGTCAGTTTTCATTCCAATCCCAAAGAAAGGCAATGTCAAAGAATGTTCAAACTACCTCACAATTGCACTCATCTCACACGCTAGCAAAGTAATGCTCAAAATTCTCCAAGCCAGGCTTCAACAGTATGTGAACCAAGAGCTTCCAGATATTCAAGCTGGATTTAGAAAATGTAGGGGTACCAGAGACCAAATTGTCAACATCCACTGGAACATTGAAAAAGCAAGAGAGTTCCAGAAAAACATCTACTTCTGTTTCATTGACTACGTCAAAGTCTTTGACTATGTGGATCAAACTGTGGAAAATTCTTCAAGAGATGAGAATACCAGACCAGCTGACCTGCCTCCTGAGAAATCTGTATGCAGGTCAAGAAGCAACAGTTAGAACCAGACATGGAACAACAGACTGATTCCAAATTGGGAAAGGTGTATGTCAAGGTTGTATAATGTCACCCTACTTATTTAACTTATATGCAGAGTACATCATATGAAATTCCAGGCTGGATGAATCACAAGCTGGAATCAAGATAGAAAGGAGAAATAACAATAACCTCAGATATGCAGATGCCACCATCCTTATGGTAGAAAGCAAAGAGGAACTAAAGAGCCTTTTGAGGAAATTGAAAGAGGAGAGTGAAAAAGTTGGCTTAAAACTCAACATTCAAAAAATTAAGATCATAGCATCCAGTCCCATCACTTAATAGCAAATATATGGGGAAACAATGGAAATAGTGAGAGACTTTATTTTTGGGGGGGCTCTAAAATCACTGCAGGTGGTGACTGCAGCCATGAAATTAAAAGACACTTGCTCCTTGGAAGAAAAGCTATGACTAACCTAGATAGTATATTAAAAAGCAGAGACCTTACTTTGCCTACAAAGATCCATCTAGTCAAAGCTATGGTTTTTCCAGTAGCCACATATGGTTGTGAGAGTTGGACCATAAAGAAAGCTGAGCACCGAAGAACTGATGCATTTGAACTGTGGCATTGGAGAAGACTCTTGAGAGTCCCTTGGACTGCAAGGAGATCAGACCAGTCAATCCTAAAGGAAATCAGTCCTGAATATTCATTGGAAGGACTGATGCTGAAGCTGAAGCTCCAATACTTTGGCCACCTGATGTGAAGAACTGACTCATTGGAAAAATCCTGATGCTGGGAAAGATTGAAGGCAGGAGGAGAAGGGGATGACAGAGGATGAGATGGTTGGATGGCACCACTGACTTGATGGACATGAGTTTTGAGCAAGCTCCGGGAGCTGGTGATGGACAGGGAAGCCTGGCCTGCTGCAGTCCATGAGGTCAAAAAGAGTCAGAATGACTGAGTGACTGAACTGAACTGAACATCTAATGGCAGAAAGTGAAGAGGAACTAAAGAGTCTCTTGATGAGGGTGAAGGAAGAGAGGGAATAAGCTGGCTTAAAACTCAACATTCAAAAAACAAAGATCATGGTATCCAGTCCCATCACTTCATAGCAAATAGATGGAGAAATAGTGTAAACAGGGACAGATTTTATCTTCTTGGGCTCCAAAATCACTGCAGACAGTGACTACAGCCACAAAATTAAAAGACATTTGCTTCTTGGAAGAAAAGCTATGACAAACCTTGACAGCATTTTAAAAAGCAGAGACATCACTTTGCCAAAAAAAGTCCATATAGTCAAAGTTATAGGTTTTCCAGTAGTCATGTATGCATGTGAGAGTTGGACCATAAAGAAGGCTAAGCACTGAAGAATTGATGCTTTCCAAGTGTGGTGTTAGAGATGGCTCTTGAGAATCCCTTGGACTGCAAGGAGATCAAATCAGTCAATCCTTGGGGAAATCAACACTGAATATTCACCGGAAGGACTGATGCTGAAGCTGAAGCTCCAGTACTTTGGCCACCTGATGCAAAGAGCTGACTCATTGGGAAAAGACCCTGATGCTGGGAAAGATTAAAGGCAAATGGAGAAGAAGATGACAGAGGATGAGATGGTTGAATTGCATCACCGACTCAATGGACATGAGTTTGAGCAAGCTCCAGGAGATGGTGAAGGACAGGCCAGCCTGGAGGGCTGAAGTCCATGGGGTTGCAAGGAATCAGACATGACTTAGTGACTGAATAACAACACATATTGAATCCTGACTGGGACCAGGCCATGATCTAAATACTTTTAGGTGTATAATCTTATTTATCTGAACAGTAACCCTACAGAGTATGAAGCACTGTTAGCCCCACCTCATAGCTAGTGACAGAGTGGGGATTCAAACTCATCCCTCCAAATACAGACCCTTCATCACTGCACCATTTTCCTTCTTTTATCCTGAAGAAAAGAAAATATCTCTTACCAAAGAACCAACTTGGTAAAATCACACCACGTTGGCCTTTTAAAAAATATTATTTTTATTTCTTTGGCTATTTCAGATCTTAGGGCTTCTCAGGTGGCAAAGTGGTAAAGAATCTGCCTGCCAATGCAGGAGACCCAAGACATGTAGGTTTAATCCCTGGGTCAGGAATATCCCCTGGAGAAGGAAATGGCAACCCGCTAAGGTATTCCTGCCTGGAAAATTCCATGGACAGGGAAGCCTGGTCCACAGGGTTGCAAAAAAATTGGCCATGATGGAGTACACACAAAAGCACTGGCTACATACTGGCTCTGTAGGGTCTTACTTGTGGCTCGTGGGATCTTTAGTTGTGGTATGTAGGATCTTAGTTCCCTAACCAGGGATCGAACCCAGGCCTCCTGGACTGGAAGCAAGGAGTCTTAGACACTGGAACTCCAGGGAAGTCCTCATACCAAGTTATTTTAGAACTAAGTCCAAAGAAGTAAACAGCTCTGTTTTCCTGCTTTCATATAATGATGTAACTTTCCATATATGTTGTGTGTGCTAAACTGTTAGCTTGTGTCTATATAACCATACCTCACCTATGTTGGCGGCAGTGAAGGAGTGAAATATTTCCGAAATCTCTTAATGAAGAGCTGACATTAATATTTTTAATTAATTAATTAATTTGGCAAGGGGCTAGAGCACACCCTACTGGCCAGCTCATGGGAAATACAGCATTTACTTGGAAGAAAATGTCATGTTAAAATTTGAAGATAAAAATCAGATTAGTGTTTCAAAGAAATTTGAAAAAAATTGTCTTATAAAAATCTATACATTAATGTATCTATGGGACAATAAAAAAGGTTTTAAGTTCTAGAAATGGGATAAAACTAGAACTATAATAACTGCCAATAGCATCAAATGTTTGTTAAGGGAGCATTAAATGAAAAAGTGGCCCAGTTAAAAGAAAAGTATACAAACAGCCCTCCAAAACTCATACAAAGCAAAGACAGCTAAGCCCTGGCCCTAACACTTAAACCAGTAGACAGATAAATTAAAACCAGCCTGTTTGGTCTTTTCCCAGGCTGAATATACTGCATAAATATATATATATATATATATATATATATATATATATATATAGAGAGAGAGAGAGAGAGAGAGAGAGAGAAAGAGAGGGAAAGCTAAGAAGGTGAAGTAATATCCTTCATTAATATCCCTGGGGAAAATGGAAGTTGTAAACAAAATCTTTTTCTGTGAAACTTCAAATGACTGCTAAATTTGAAAGCTCCATGCAGACTTTGATTCAATGAGGCAACCCTCATGGGTGAATCTCAGCCCTTATCAGTGTGAGTGTCTAAAATAATCCACAAAGTTTATTGGAAATACTGTATAAATATATATATATATATATATATATATATATATATATATATATACATGTATATTTCCAATACATATATATGTGCATGTATCTGTGTGTGTGTGTGCCCAGATGTTTCCAAAACATAAAGTGACAACTAAACAAATGATCTATATGAAATGCAATTCTTTTAGTGTTATGTATTTTTTAGTTGCACACATCTATAAATTAGTTTTTTGAAAGTGCATATCTACATATAGCATGAATAGAAAAGGCTCTAGGACTAAGCAGGTGATGCAGAAAGTGTCTCACTTTAAAATATGTCTCTATAAACAAGTCAAAATACAAAAACATCTGTAATCAAGATGAATAAATGCCAAATTGTGATCCTCTTCTACAGGATTCATGTAATATCAAAACAGAAATTCAGAAGGGTTGCAAGGCCCCTCTCTGGCACAATGTGAGCTTACACATGACTTGCGAGGATGCTGGGAGAGGACAGACAGGAACATTGTCCTCAGGAAAGCAGAGATTGTGATCCCAAGATTTCTGAGCCAGAACCTCCCCCTGTTCTTACTCCAAGGACAGCCTCTTCTTACTCTGAAAGAAGCACAAATGCAAAGTGACAATCTGGGTCAATGTGATATAAGTCTAATGTTCTAGATGCTCTGTTTAGAATCTTTTATATTAAGTAACATCAGATAATATAAATTCCTTGGGAGATGACCTCAAAATTAGATGGATTTGGAGAGATGTAAAAAAAATCCTGACTTTAAATTTCTTCCTTATTGGAGATAATTTAAAACATGCTAGATTCAGTACAAAGAAGGTACTTTTTCCCCTAAACCTCTAGACTAGTGTTCTAATCTGTGAAAAGTCACCAAATGATCACTTGATAAACACAAAAGGCTCATTTCAACTTGCTTAGCATTTTCTTTTAAACTCTTCCCCAAATATTCCACAGTATTATTGACATGCTAGTGCTATTACGAAATATCATTAATAGAGTCTTAGATAAAAGATTTGTGGGGTTAAGCCTTCTCATGTAATCCATCCACAGCTGAGAAAGCCATATTATGTGAATATCATTATAAGCAAAATTCAGTAAGCCATCAGCTATAACTCGTTTTTCCTCCAAAATGAATAAATCAAAATGTTTATTTTGGGGAGGGGGATAAATTAGGAGTTTGGAACTAAAATATACTCATTATATCTAAAATAGATAATCAACAAGAGCCTACTATATAGCACAGGAAACTATATTCAGTATCTTATAATAACATATGTTAAAAAAATAATACATATACATATATATATATAACCGAATCACTTCGTTGTATTTCTGAAACTAACACTACATTGTAGGTCGACTCTATTTCAATAAAGAAAAAATTTTAAGATGTTTATTTTGCAAGTTTTAAAAAGATTAGAAGAAAAAAATTGGATTCATGAGGAATGACTCCTGTGATTTTGTGGGTTTTATTTTTTTTTATAATTTACCAAAACATTAGCTCCTCATTCGGCTCCCAGCTCCCAACCCTATAGTGAGTATCCTGTTGATCTTCTTTCTCCAAAGAAGGGGTGTGTTTGATGGTTGCTCTAGTGATTATCACTGTTTAATGAATGGGAGAATGTAAAAGCTCGCCAATAAGGCCAAAGCACAAATTACAGCTGTATTGTGGCGAGTTGAAATAGTGCAACTAGGGTTCCTTTTGGGTGAAACTTGAGCTCAGCTAAGTCCCCATTCATTAAATGCTGGACTGTGAGGTCTGAAAAGACGTTCTCTGGCAAGTTCTCATGTTGATCCCTTTTTTACACTGATAATTGTTGTATGGGTAAGCTGTAAACTTTAGTGAAACCAAAAGGGGGGGGGTGTGTGGAAATCTGTGTAACTGAATCAAAAAACCTAGTTGATTCGGTAAAAAAGTTAGCGATTAGTTATGCCTAATTGCCATCATTTCCTAAAATAATACCAAATGGCAATAAGAAAACTTAACAGGTGGAACAGCTGAACTGTTGATAAGCAGCCTAGACATGAAAATGACCCAAGAAAATGACCCAAAGGAGCCCATCAAAATGGGGGGATAGAGTTCTCTTGGCTAAATATCTTGCACATAAAAGAGCTCTGTTTTCTTGTTTTATCTTTTTTTTTTTTTTTTTTTTTGGTGTTTAAGGCCTTGAATTCAAAATTAGGCCTCTGAATTAAATTTAAAAGAAAGTAAATAACAGTGCGGAGAAAGCAAATCATTTCATGCAGTGTAAAGTTAATAGTTAACCTGATAATGAGGTCGCAATCTCATTCCATATGTTAAACTACCCCAATTAGGCAGCGCTAAATGTCTAACTACCCGGCATTACTTGCTGAAATGCAAAACGGTCTCTGCAGAAGAGACCAAAAAGGTCAGCAGGAGGTCTCTGGCCTCTACTCAACAGAGTACCATTCAGGGGATTTGTTCTAGTTAAAACTGGAGGGTTTCTGTCTGTTTGCTTTTTTTCTTACTTTAGTTACTCTTGGTTTGTTATCATTTGTATTATTTATTTTACGGTTAAACTATAAGCCTAAGTTGCATCACTGGCGCCCTGAGAAACCTCCTCCCGCCGGCTCGCTGGTGTTTTGTCCTTGGACATCAGTGGCTGCCCTGATGCCAAGAGATGTTGAGGTCTGTGTGGGTCTATTATGTAAACAAGAGATTGGAACTCCAGTGGACACCGGGTTGAGGGTGGGGGACACCTTCTGGAAGCCCATGGGCGGCCCTATCCGGGTCAATAGCCAACCGGGCCTGGCCTCCATG
Organism: Odocoileus virginianus; assembly: GCF_023699985.2. NCBI lineage: Eukaryota > Metazoa > Chordata > Mammalia > Artiodactyla > Cervidae > Odocoileus > Odocoileus virginianus. Next base: position 34,019,093 of record NC_069684.1, on the reverse strand, counting down.
TGCAGACGTGTGGTCAGAGGAGAGATGGCCAGACACCCTCACGAACGTGGCCTCGCTGACTCTCGCTGTCTCACACTGTGCCACTCTGCCCACTCTATCCTCCGATGCCCCGCTCTGTCCTTCCTTATCTTGCGCAGACCCTTGATGCCCCGCGCTGTCCCTCCAACGCCTCGGCCCGCGGGCCTCGTGGTGAGCGCGGGTCCTGCAGGCGGGAGATGCGCTCCCCCTACTCCCGCCTCCCCAGGCCGGCCCGCAGAAGCTCCGCTCGCCTCCCCGCGGTGCCCTCGGCCCACCCACGCAGCCCGCGGACTGAGGAAGAGAAAACCCTCCGCGGGGCTGCAAACGTAGGAAACCCCGTGCGAGGCATGGCGCCGCCTTTGGTTCGCGCAGGAACCGCGGCCGAGGCCGGGCGGCCTGCAGTCTTCAGAGGAAGATTCAGAGGAAGGAGTGCCCGGAGCTGGGCAGCGGCCTCCAGGATTCGGCAGATCAGGGACGTCCGGGCCGCAGCAGGCCAAAAACACGTCCCTCGGGAGACAAAGACTGCTTCCCTGGCGAGGGGCCACCCGACGCCAGTGGACCCCACGCGAGCACCTAGACCGCGACATCGCCCCTTTAAGCGGATCGAGGCCGGGATTGGCTGCGCGGCGGAGGTGGGGCGGTGAGCGGCAACGTCACGGCCCCGCCCCCCCCCGCGCTATATATTGAGGCGGCGGCGGTAGCGACGACGGCGGCCGAGTGCGAGCTTGGAGTGAGAGCGGGAGCGAGCGGCTGGCGTGGGGCGAGGCGCCTGCGCGGTGTCGGGCCCCTGAGCCCGAGGCGCTGAGACAGCCGGGACGGACATGCGCGGGAGGGCGCCGTGGGGCAGCCGCGGCTCTGTTGGGGTAAGGGGCCTATGGGCCCGGGGCGGGAAGGGCGGCGCCGCGCCCCTCGGGATTCCGGGCGGCTCTCGACGCGGGGCGGGTCCCCAGGGCAAGGAGAGGGTCTCCAGACGCGGAGTCTCCCGGGACGGAGGGAGGGGCCGGCCCGGCGCTCTGGAGACGCGCGGCTCCGGGAGCGGCGAGCCGGGTCCTGCGGCTGCGGGTTGGCGGCGGCCTCGGGCTCTTTTCTCCTCTTTCCCGGGGCTGCGCGAGTCTGGTCCGCACCGCGCGCCCGCAGACTGGGTCCGAGAGCTGCTGGGGGCCGGGGTCGGCGCGGGTTCTGACCCGCGGTCCCACTGCTTGGTCTCGGCGACGACAGTCATCCCCAGTCGGTGTTCTTAATTCATCCGAGCAGCCCGGTGCCCTCCTCCTCGTCCTCCCAGGAACGCGATTCTTTGCTAGAACGTCCTAAATGCTGTCTCAAAAGGGAAAGAACTGCAGAATTGTGTTCGAAACGTGAACGCTTATTAGATATTTCGCCTGTGTGCGTGTGTGTATTTATATGTATATCGTAGTCTTGTACAAATTAGATGACTCTTTCACCAGGATTAGTACTGTATTGGTGCTTGCAAAGTCTTTATTAGGATTTCGTCATTGCTTGAAAGAAACCAGTCTCTTACCTGATAAAAAATATGAATAGATTGTTAGTCATAAACTTAAGTGCAGTCAGAATAGAGACTGTAGCTTTAAAAGAGATGTGTTGGTGACTTTAGGTACACCTGCAACACAGGTAGGGCAAGACTGGTTTCTAGGCAACTGTCAGGGGTGAAGAAAGGTGAGGTTAAAATGCTTTTTTCCCCCCTTCTTTTCTGGAGAACAAGTGTTCTGCAAAATTTCAAGCTTTTATCAATCTGTTAAGAATGCAGTGAAAAAGCATTTGTTGAGACTGAGGCATCTGATTAAGTTCACCATACCTTGTCTTGCTTTCTTTTTTTAAACTGCATTTCTGTTTTTTTTTGTTTGTTTTTCCTTTTTCTTTTCTTTTTTAAACCTCACTGGAATTATGTAGCTGTAAGTGAAGATTTCCTTAAAGGCATTTGATACCCATTTCAGGAAATGACCAACTTTTGTTAAGACCAAAATGAAAGAAATCAGGTCCTTGTTAACAGGCTGACGGTGATTGGTTATCAGTATGTTATCAATCAGTCAGGCTCATTTGCAGGTATTAGCCAATTTGAAGAGAACTGCAAATTGGTTATAGCGTGGAATTCATTGCCTTCATTTCAAACACAGAGGTTTCCTTTTCAGCTGTGTGTTCTTGTGGACACTCACTGGGAGTAACAATTTATAACCCAACAGATACTAGATTGTAGACTCCTGAAGGGCAGGAACCCTGCCTTGCACAGCTTCTGTCTTAGGCAGCTTTGCACATTAGTTGATGATTGATAAATAGTTGCAGGAAATCGTATTTTACATTTTAAAATTCAGCAGAATTGCACCAGTCACTGATAAAGCTCAGAAAGCAAATCTGCTTTTTTCAAATGGCTGTTATGAAATGTCTGAATTATTCGTATTTTTGACAGATAGGGAGACCCGGCATTGTCATGCACTGGGTTTCCTACTTTAAGTTCACAGTGGACGCTAGTCGCTCAGTTCTGTGAGATTTAATTACAGTGTACACCTGAGTTTTTGTGTGGAAAGAGCTCTTAACTGCCGCTCCTCGGAAGCCAAACCAGGTAGTTCTTCCCTTCTGCTGGTAGTAATGGTGGCTTTTCAAAGCAAGCCACCCAAATTACAGGTGCAATCTGACATGCTGGAAGCTGACCTGAATGTCTGCATACCGTCAGGTTTCTTTAGAAAGATGAATAGAGGAGGGGAAAGGTGGTGCCAAGGGTAATTCCAGGAATTTGACTGTCACAGGCTCCCTCTAGCAGAGGCACAACTCTTGATCTAAATACAGTTGAATCGGTGCAGCAGCATCAGGATTCCTGGAGTATCCTTCGGTGCTGCTGTTTGGTCACGCATTTTAAAAGCTGATGGATAACCCACTAGAGAAACAAAATCTCGTTGTGGCATTCTGGCATTTTCCGCACAGCATAAACACATGCTTTGTAAAGATAGATAAAATTGGTGAGTTTTGAGGGTTCTGAACCTAAGTGACTAGCTTCATACAGCAATTATTTTAAGGTAAGGGAGAATTAGCATGGGATTCAGATTTCAGAAGAGGGGAAAAAAGAGTTCTGCCATTTGGAGTCACTGCTGATACTTGAATCCAGTTCCTTGTACCATCAAGTTGGGCAATATTACCAAAAGGCCATCGAATATATTTTTTAAATATGGGACTCTGGCTACATGAGTTAGCCCTTTTCAACTCCAGAGTGCCATGATTCCACAAAACATTACAGTCTAACAGAGGACACAGTAGGAAGGTAAGGATGAAAAGATACTGTTCCAAGAGCTCTTGTTACATAAAGGCCCCCCCAGAATATGAAGCTCGACGAATCACAGGTTGTCTTTTGAAGATACTGTTCCCCCTGCATGAAATGCTATCCTCCTGAGTCTTCTCACGGCTGCATTTTTTTTATCCTTTAGATTCGCATTTGAAAAATCACGCAAGAGAAGCCTGCCTTCACTGCCTGCATGAGTAGGTCCTCATCCCTCCTTGTCCTCTTACTGTTCCCCATTTGGTCCTGTGGCAGTGACCACAATCTGAAACTGCGTGCCTGCCTGTTAGCTCTTTCCTCGCTAGACTGGGCCTGCCTTAGGCAGCACCATGTCGTTTTCAATGAGCGTCGTATCTAGTCAAAAAGAGTAAGCATCTGGTAGCTATTTGTGAAAATATCAGTGAAACCCTGCCCTCTTAAGAGCCCATGAGCTAAACACAGGAGCTGTGTTCAGTCTTACTCTGCCCAGTGGACCAGCGCTCAGGTCCTGTTCTGTGTATCAGTCTCCCCACCTGTAACCAAGAGGAGGAGAGATGTGGCTGTCGCCTACAAAGCAAACACTCTAGAAAGGAGAGGTGAGGAAAGTGTAGCAAGGAAGATGCTGGACCGTGCTGACCTTTAGCAGATAGGTGGATGCTTCACCTCACTTCACTCCCTCCTCTGCAAAATGGAGGTCATGATCCCTGCCGCTTCTTACAGGGATGTTTTGGGGATCAAGTGGGATGACACGTTAGAAAGTGTTTTGTCATTTGTGGAACACTTTCCAAATACAAGACATTCTATCATTATATTCTGGATCTTACAGTAGAGCCTGATTATAAGACTCTATTGTAATAATGCCCCACAGAGATCCAGGCTGGGAGTAGATTCAAAGGAGGCTCTCTGGGTGTATGTTGTGACCCCTTTTTATGGGTGAAGACAGACCTGCATTATTATCAAACAGATTATATGACGGCAGAGCGTCCCTGTGTCACTAAAGGTCGAGGGTCTCAAAGAACTGTTTGAGGTGGTCACAGAATAGATCCAATGCCTTAATCCCCCCTCTCCTTTTAGAGGATAGATAGGACAGAACTGCAAGTAAGAACTCTTACTGGAGATTTGAGAGACTGGAGGTTAAATAGGAACTTTGATACACTAAAGGTTACCCAAGAAAAACTGTTACCAGTCAACAGAGCCCCAGGACAGTCTGTCTGAGCTCCCCGAAGACTTGGGCTCCATAGTGGCTCAGATCATCTGTCAGCGAGGTGTGTGGGAGAACCTGGCTCAAACCTGGAACCTGGGTCCCTCAGCTCTGTGCCTCCAGTTCCTTGTCTGTAAATGAGGGTAATCACAGGCACCCAGCTCCCAGGGCTGTGGATTAAATTAGGTAATACACATAAAGCACTTAGAACAATGCCCGTCAGATAAGCATCCAGGGAACTAGTGATTATGCTTGCTGGGTTTCTGTTCACTGTAACAATCCCAGGTTACCCACTGGGTGACTTAAACGCTCGTTAAGTAAATTTGAAGTTTGAAAGACACGCTTCCCATCATTAGACTATTGTGCTCATCGTCATTAAGATTTGAATAGAAATCCTGTATCTCCTACAATTGGAAACCTACCATGCACGTGTCTGAAAGGAATAATATTTTTCCCTCCCCTGTGTCTGTGTGTTCTGCTGATGCTAGCGGTGCTCTGTAGGGAAGGGACAAAGGACAAAAGCATCTGTTTCTGCCACGGGGTGTTTCTGCTGTGTCACCGGGGCTGTGTGGGAGACGGCGGGAGTCCAGAGGCTGGCAGTGACCATGGAGTTGAATAAATAGGTTTTCCTTTGGCTTGCCATTTCTTAAAATACTTAGCTAGAAAATATTCTGAATTGCTCCTGAACTTAGGTCATCCAGCTTTGACTGTGACAGTATGAAGGTGAAATATTCTCTTGGTCGCCTTGGTTTTTACCACCTACCAATGGGCTGTTACATACCAGGCCTGGAGCTGCAGAAGGACAAAATATGTCCATTCCCACTGCACTGGGCCAGTTATGCTTTCACAGAAACCACTGAGTTTCGTTCCATGTTATTAACTTCATTCAACACCCTTGTAAGTCATCTGGGCATTCAGAGTGAAGCTGTTGATGCTTCCACAGAGCGGCCTGTACCGTGCAACCCCCTCTTTTCCTCCTCCCTCTGCCCCCCGCCAGATCACACCTGTTAAAATCTGAGAAACACCCTGAATTAGAGCCAGTGATTTTTGAAGAGCCTTCTGCTTTCAATAAATCAACTCAGACCACACAACACCATAGCAGATGTGAACACGGAATGTGTTAGGTGAGAGCAAATCAGTAAGTTTTCTCATATTCCTAATAAAAGTGAAAACCCTCTAGAACAGCCAGACTGAATGTTCAGTGCAGATCACTTGCTCGGCCATTAGTGCTGTAGACACTGATCACAGGAAAGATAATGAGGTTTGGTTTTGTTTTCTTTTTAACTTTCCCAAAGGTGACTATTTTAGACATTTTCAGAACAAAAGAGTAATTGGTTTCTTTGGTTGGGGGCGGGAGTGGAATCTAAAATCCTGGTATTTGTCACACTCTGAAGTCTTCCTTTTTTCTCAAATTTTGGCTCTAAATATAGTTACCTGATACCTCCCTGGATATGGAAATTGTTAGGGAGCTAATTGTTAAATGCAGCTGAGAAGACCATTTATCACCCTGAATAAACAGAAATCAGGTTCTTAAACCAGATTGAAAGAAGGAAATTACATCACACTTTTAAATAAGGAAGCACTGAGCAGAACTGGATGAGTCGTGTGACAAAAATGTGCCCCTCCCCCTCTCGTGGATTGCTTCTGAGATTTATTAATGAGATCTGTGGCCAGGTAAGCATATCTAGGTTACTGTCTTAAGGTAGCCTGGTTTTTTAAAGAACAGTATCAAAGAGGTTATCCTCAAACAAAAAGCATGTGATTTCACCTGTTTAATAAAGAATGTGGAATGTGTACCTCCCTTTTTTTTTTTTTTTTTTTTTAGGAAAATGAACTTAAATTTAGCAGCAAAAACACAGTAGGTGCCTTATAATCCAGAAGAGAAGGTGACATTGTTTCTGTTGTTAGGAAGCCCCCACCTGATTGCTTTAACCAAGCATGTAGTAACGGCCACCAGTTTGGAAAGTTACAGTGTTAACCATTTAAGCTTCTAATCTTTTTACTACCCAGTGTCAAAACCATCCACTTTGGGTTTTGGAAATGAATTTAGTGAGCATTCCTTGCTGGCTCCATGTCCCTAGACTTGTATTATAATTAAGCAGTGTCACCAAATGTTAAGTTTATCCCTTACAAATCTATGCTTTCCCCCTTCTTCACTGATTTATATTATAAATTACATGAGTCTTTCATGTAATTACTTTTTTTTAAAAAATGAGATGAATGTTTTCTCAGAGTCCAGTTAATAAGCACATGTTAGAGATGAATGAGGCCAGGATCTGTTGGAGGAGGGGAGGCAGAGAGTCCTGTTGTAGAAAATCAGGATGATAGAAGGGGACTAGGGCACAGCACAGAATAATCAGGCCCTGGAGACACTTCTCTGGCTTTTCCAGAGGAAGCAGGTTCACAGAGAAGGTAGCATGAGAAGCTGCCCTGAAGGATATATTGATTTCTAACAGCAGTTTGGGGAAAGGAGAAGCAAGAGCTTGAAAAGGGTGGACTGGGGCCTTGTTCTGGAGGCCTTCAATGGTAGGCTGAGCGGCATGTATGGAGAAGCCTTTGAAGGTCTTTGAGCAGCAGAAGATCTAAGCTTGAGCTTAAGCTAGGTCAGGGACAGAGATCCAGCGTGTAGGATGGATTGGGGATCTTCATAGCCGAGGCAGCTTAGGACGGAAGGAAGATAGATTTGAGAAAAACAGCACAGAAATAAACTCTGGCCCTTGGTGATTCACCGCACTTCTGCTGTGGCTCAGGATAAAAATGGTGCCTTTGGGAGACGTGTGATCTGCTTAGACTGTGAACTAGTTTGGGAAGGGAGTGTGGCAAGAGGGGTTTGGTTTGTGGAGTTCCAGATGCCAGGGGACCATCCAAGTGGAAAGGTAATCACCAGACAATAAGACATGCAAAGTGGAGGCTTGAGCCAGGGCTGGACCTGAGATTCAGGAGCTGTGGTGTGGGGTTGAAGCCCTCTCCAGGGATCAGAACTCAAGGTGGGGCCCAGGTTGTTAGGGGAGAAAGTAAAGAGGCAACCTCAAGAAACAGATGTTCTTAGGGTTGTCCTTTGTTTTTCCTTGAATTAAAAAAAAAAAATGATGTTACTAGGAAAAAGGAGTTCACACCTGCCATTTGTGTTGAACAGCATTTTCGACCCTAAAAGGCTAAAGATTAGTCCACGTATTTCAGAAGAGCTACCATACCCAAGACTATGGAGACCCCGGGCAGTGTGCTAGGCTGCCCAGATTGCCATCAGATTTCGTGTTTCTGAGTTTCATCGCCTAGTGCCATCTTGGACTTGTAGATCCTGGTTTTCCCCGGGCCAGGGGAGGGGGGTATCTTTTTGCCGTTGTTTTCCTAATTAATCGTAAGGCAGAGCTCATTTTACACATGTACGGGGATGAAATTCACAACGCAGCAGCACCAGCTTATTTCCTTGAGCTCCGCACACATTTCTTTTAACTCAGGGTTGACCAATGGATGGATCCCCCACCCCCACTCCAAGGAGTACACATATTGAATGCTCCTAGAGTTTTTTGAGAGGCATAAAAGAATTCCAGGTGGTTCCGTCCCACACCCACAGTTCATTGCCTGAGGATCACCCTGTAGAGGTTGGCTTCTGGACCCCGAGCAGGCTGCCCTCCTGGGAGTCCGCCCTGGGGAGTTATTCTCCAGAAGGAGAGAGAGAGAGCAGTGACACTGCCTCGGAGCTCCCCGCGCGAGCCAGTGGGAGGTTTGGACAGTTTCATAACACAGCCCATTCACAATTCCCCATTGAAATGTAGAGGCAGGTCACCTTCGATGAATGCACAAAGACACTATTGTGGTCACAAGCGAGCTGCCTCAGTGAACACAATTCTTTTTATACTTAAAAAAAAAAAAAATTTTTTTTTCCCCTTAAGAAAGCTAACAAGTAGGTGATAGAAACAATGACCGAAAAATAACTTTTTCTAGAACATATACAGAATGTTAAGGGACCATTGACACCGAGGGCCAGGATTCCGAGGCCATTTCAGCAGAGGCGATGGTTACACAATCACTCTGTTGAAAGCGAAGATTTAGATGGCATTAGGAGTCTGACACACAGTAATTACTGGTAGTTCTTGTTGGCCTGCAGACAGGTGGGGGCTGGGCCTGCACAGTCCCCCGAAGCACTTTCCTGTAATCTGGATGGGCGATCTTCAAACGTGTGCTTTCAAACCACTTAAATACCATATTCTTCTTCCTCTCTGGCCTTTCATTTTTCTATCACCGCAGATACGCTCCCTGTCGTCCTGCCAGCGCTTGTAGATCTCTTAGGAAGAGCACTCTAAACCACCGGGCAGGGACGGAGAAGTGTCTAGCAAATCTTTTTCTAAGGCTTGTCTTTAAAATTTTTTTCTTAGAGCCTAAATTGAATTCAAAGGAAGTAAAAACACATTTCGCTGTGTTCCTGACCTAAAAACCAACCCTGAAGAACAACAGAAAAGACCTCCCCTAAATAACTTAGATTTCTGAAATGATGGGTTCCCCCCCCTTTTCTTTATGTTTAGAGACTGATGAAAGATAAAGTTTGACTATTAGAAATAATGTTATATACTCTGCCTAGTATATTCAAACAGCTGACTTTGGGAGAGTAAAAAAGCTGAGAAGTGGTAACTGGGGCCCCTGGTGCTTTGTCACTGAAACAGTACTGTCTCTACATTCCTTTTTATGAAAAAAAAAATAGTAATATTTGCAGAGTGTTTTTTTAGACCCTTAACTTAAAAACAATTCTGTGCCTTACATACTGTATACATTCAGTTGATATTGACAATACTAATAGTTTGATGGCGTTGTACAAACATAGAGTCAACAAACATCTACTTATGCAGCACCTGCTCCTGTTCAGATGGTGATAATTAATGACTGGGACACAGCTTCTTTCCTGAGCTCACAGTCTCATAGGGGGTGACAGATTGGTCCCTAAAACAGAACCCTGACCCGTGTGCTGCCTCCCTCTGCTCCACACACCCATCTCTCTCACACTTGTGTTGCCCACAGTCCTCAGCGCAATATCCAGCTCTCTTAAGTTTGTGCAAACACAGTTGCCAAGAGGACGAGAAGGGATCATAAAGTGTATGTACACATCACAGAAGGGGTCATTGTAACTCAGAGGGTCAACAGGGGATGTTCTCAACTTGTTCTAAGCAGATGCGAGTATCTGAAAAGGGGGCAGAGATGGGTGCTGATCATGAGTACACCTCGCCAATGAATACAGGAAACTAAAGAGAGGGAGGGGGGTCTGAGGGGAGGGGGGGGGCTCCAGAAACGTGGCATCCCACTGGGGTTGGAGGAGTCTCAAGAGAGGGGAATTAGGAGAAATTGCACTGACGGCCTCTGTCACCCATGCCTCGCAGCAAGGCAGCACATAAATTACTAGGCACTTCAGGGAGAATGCAGAGAATGCAGACATCAGTTTGCCTTTAAAAAGGAGGAGGATGCTGTCCAGGCCTCTGCCCGAAGCCAGTCATCCTGCAGAACTTGATTTTTTTACAGGAGAACGGGAGTGAGTGTCCTCTGTGCGTGAGGACTTAACTCGATTCCTGCACAAGTAGTGACTGGAGAATTTGTCTTCCCAGGGCCCATCCCCACCCTCCACCACCACCCCCCAACCCTGAAATACAGAATCTAAATAAGTGCTGGGCTTGTGGGGTCATCAGGTGACAGCTGTAGACCCTCTGCTTCATCAAAGCGTCGGGTCTTAGTGATCAGTGGTGCTGCCATATCAAACACAGTAATTCCTGAAATGACTTTCTTAGCTTGGGACAGGGTGGGGTGGGGTAGGGTGGGGTGCAGGGAGTAGGGAATGAGCTCCACGCTCAGCACAACCACACACCTCTCTGTGTGCACCTGTCTGCCCCCAACGCCCAACCCCCCAAGGTCTGCCCTGGCCGGAGACGGACTGTTTCTCATTGGCTGAAAACATCTTCGTATTTACCGCATGCATGCTAAGTCGCTTCAGTCATATCCGACTCTGAAACCCTGTGGACTGTAGCCCCCCAGGCTCCTCAGTCCATGGGATTCTCCAGGCAAGAACACTGGAGTGGGTTGCCATTGCCTCCTCCAGGGCATCTTCCCAACCCAGGGGTTGAATCCACATCTCTTAATGTCTCCTGCATTGGCAAGGAGGTTCTTTACCACTAGTGCCACCTGGGAAGACTGTATTTACCACCACTACCACCCTCAAAAAAAGACTTCTAATGTCTGCATTTAAGTAACCTCGTGAAAAGTAAGAACTTAGTAGTGTATGACATGCTGCGGCCCATGGGGTCGCTGAGTCGGACATAACTTGGTAACTGAACGCAGCAGCAGCAAATGTAAACGTGACTGGGTGGAAGTTTGTAACTGGGTGTTTCTGTTCTGCAGGCCTTGAAATTCTCTCCCCTCGAGTTCCTTATGCTTTGGGATTGTTTACGCTGCTCTTAACCTCCTCTGTGCCCACCCCCCACCCCCCACCAGGGAATGAAAGCCACTGGTTGACTGCACGCATCCCTGGGCATTGCAAGTCTGAAGAAGTCCCAGAATAAGGCACAATGTCCATGGCAAGGAGTGGCTGCTCAGGAGATCAGAGTCCCGTTAAAAACGGATTTCTGCACGATGGCCAAGCCTTGGGGAGCCTGAAGGCCTGCTGGGGTGGCCGCAGCGAGTTTGAGAAGTAAGTGCAGGACGTGGGGCTGCCAGAGCCCCTGAGCGGGTGACGTGGGAGCAAGAGAGGGGATGTGGTTGCTACCTGTTTGTGACCCAGATGTCTGACCTTCCCTTTCAGCAGCTTTTTAAACATCGACCCGATAACCATGGCCTACAGTCTGAACTCGCGGGCGCAGGAGCAGCTAACCTCCATCGGTACGTGTCCAGAGCGTCCTGAGAACCCGGGTGCCCTTGGCATGGGGAGAGGAGGCTGGCAGCCCCGAGGGAGCCTGTCCCCCAGTGCTGCTTTCTAAATGAGGAAGCGGCCGAGGTCATTTCCGACAGGAGGCTGACCCCTAGTGGCAGCAGATCCTGAAGTCAGCGTGTTCTTGTCAGACTCGGTGGCTCAGCTGGAGTCCCGGGGTCTCTGTGTGGAGGCGTGACGCCACCCCAGCCAGGAAGCACACTGAACTCTCTGGGACCTCGAGCTCTCTTCTCTCTTACCAGCTTCGAACACCTGTTTGAAAGTAACAGAATAGTACAGATACTGACAGAAACTTAGACGAATTTGTGTATCATCAGCCCTTCTAGTGTGAACATCATGTCCCTTAGATTTTTGCCAAGGGCTGCCTGTCACATCACGGGTGAGTCCACCAGCTCTGGGTACCGCGATGGGCTGGGTAAGACCTCGTTATCTCAGGCCTGCCCCGCGTGTCCTGGGTGGCCCATCTTGCAAATGGCCAGGTTGGTGTGGCCTGGCTCCCCAAATTACATGCTGCTCACCTTCCGTGGACTTCGTGCACGTCACAGAACCTGTCTGGGGCGTGTGGGCGTGCGCCGCGTACACGGCCAAGACGATGGAAGAGATAATTTGTTCTTTGAACCAGATCAGGTGCGCTCCCCGCCTCCAGGCCCTTGATTACACCCGCGGCAGTTGCCTGGGTGTGCTCAGCGTTCCAGCAGCTGGTGTTTCACCACGAGTGACCCAGCCGAAGGCGACAGGAATGCGGGCTGCTGGGGTGGGGTCCGGTCCCCGCCGTGGGGAGAGCACAGTCCATCCTACATAATCTCTCATTTCCTTCCAGGGCGCGCCTCCAGATCCACCCCGATGAGCAGCAGCCACTGTGCAGAGCATGGCCCCCCTCCGAAGTCCCGCCTGCCTCCCCTCATCATCCCCCCAAGTGAAGGCTGGGGGCAGCAGGAGGAGGACCGGGTGGCGTGTGGACTGAAGAAGCTGGCGGTGAACGGGGTCTGTGCTGCCACACCCCCGTTGACCCCCGTCAAGAGTCCCCTGTCCCTCTTCTCCAGCCCAGTGCCCTGCGAGCGGGGCTCCCGGCCCCTGCCGCCACTGCCCATCTCCGAGGACCTCGCCCTGGACGAGACGGACTGCGAGGTCGAGTTTCTCACCAGCTCGGACACGGACTTCCTTCTGGAAGACTGCGGGCTCTCCGACTTCAGAGCCGATGGCCCCGGCAGACGCAGCTTCCGAGGATGTGAACAGATCAACTATGCATATTTTGACACCCCAACTGTCTCCGCCGTGGATCTCAGCCAGGAACCCGACCAGGTGGCTGGGGTGCCAAGCGCCAACCCCCCTCCGCCTCAGGCCCACCGGAGACTGAGGAGGTCTCACTCAGGCCCCGCGGGGTCCTTCAACAAGCCGGCCATCAGGATCTCCAGCTCCATGCACAGGGCTTCTCCCAATTCCGACGACGACAAGCCAGAAGTTCCCCCTCGGGTCCCCATCCCTCCCCGGCCGGCCAAGCCAGACTACAGAAGGTGGTCGGCCGAGGTCACCTCCAGCACCTACAGCGATGAGGACAGGCCCCCCAAAGTCCCACCGAGAGAGCCCTTGTCCCGGAGCAACTCCCGCACCCCAAGCCCCAAAAGCCTCCCATCTTACCTCAACGGGGTCATGCCCCCCACGCAGAGCTTTGCCCCTGACCCCAAGTACGTGAGCAGCAAAGCCCTGCAGAGACAGCACAGTGAGGGGGCTGCCGGCAAGGCGCCCTGCATCCTGCCCATCATTGAGAATGGGAAGAAGGCGAGCTCCACGCACTACTACCTGCTCCCTGAGAGGCCGCCCTACCTGGACAGATTCGAAAAATTTTTTAGGGAAGCAGAAGAAACACACGGGAACACCCCCGTCCACCCCATCCTGGCCCATGGCAGTATCTCTTCAGCCCCAGAAAAGCTGGACCTAAAAGGCCATGTGAAGCGCAAACATTTCTCCTATGTGGTTTCTCCTTAGACCCTGGAGTCCCAGCTCAGCAGAGGTGCCATGGGAGCGAGTGGTTCTCTCACAGTTCCCCAGACCCGTCAAGGTTCCCCAGGAAAATAGTCCAGATCACAGGCTCAGAGTCGAACTCTCCGTCTGAACAGGAAGGGCTTAGAGAGTCAGGAGGTGCTGAGGTGCTGAGCATCCCTGACCGTGTGAGCGTCAGAGAAAAGTCTGCTCAAGCCTGTCATTTAAAGATGCGATGCAGGGAGGAAGGACAAGGGACACGCATATGTGTGCACGTTAGATGCCTGCATCTACACTTGTGATAAAATCATAGATTCTAGTTGCAAGTTAACCCAGTAGTTCCTGTCTTAGAGTAATATATATTTAGAACAATAAAACTCAAGCTGGAGGATGGCTCCTGAGAGACTGAAAATTGAGCAAATGGGAGAGAATACAGTATTGTTTAGCTCAGAATCATAAAATATTATATATATATATTATTATTTTTTTGCATAATAAGGTTGAAGATTGCCAGCTCTGAGGCCTGTTCTGTTTTGTTTCATTTATTTTTACAAGCAGTTTTTCCATGGAAGGCAGGCCATACTTTCTTTCCGTGACTTCACGTGCCTGGTTTAAGTCGTCCTGAGACCTAAATCCTGTAGGTCTTGCTGAAGGGATGGCAGCACCTTTGGTACCGTATTCTCACCTGTCCGGGTCTCATGAAAAATGGGAAGGTAACAGAATAAGTCATTTTTCCTTACCATTCCTTCTCTGTTCCACCCACCCCCAGGAAACGCAGGACACATGGGGAAAAACAGACTCTTGGCCAGTGTTGAGGATGTCAGTTGAAGCAATAATGAAGCAGTCAGCTGTTGGGTTGAGAGTATCTGTGTGGAGATGTGTGTTGTAGGTTTCTTTTCTTTTTTTTCCCTCCCCTATTTTAGTCGCATATGAATAAACAAATACAACACAAGCTGGCCTTGTGTTGCTGGTTCCTCTTCAGTATTTCCTGGGGATTATTTGCTTTCTAAGTAAAACCCTTCTGACCAACAGCCCAGTATGTCTTAAGACCGGAGGTCACATCATCTACTTTGGAAATTCTCACGGCAGGCTGCTCTGCTCAGATCTGGTGAGACATAAAGCTCGTGTCCCACTTTCACATGCTTCGCTGTGTTTATCTTGTGTAGAGCAGCACAGAAGAGATGGTGCTCATTAACAGAAGTACCTTACTACAATGTTCTCCACATTAAACAAGCTGTTTACAGTTTAAACTGCTGAGTGATGTTATTTGAGCTATTTAAAGCTTATATTTTAGTATGAACTAAATGAAGGTTAAAACATGCTTTAGAAAAAGGCACTGATTTCTGCATTTATGTGTACAGTATTGGACAAAGGATTTTATTCATTTTTTGTTGCATTATTTTGAATATTGTCTTTTCATTTTAATAAAGTTATAATACTTATTTATGACACCGTTAATAATGTTTCTTGCCTACACTGTTATACAATTTTGTGTCTCGAGTAATATGACTACCACTTTTAAGCAGAAAGGAAGCTGTTTTAGAGTCTAATATACACTTGAAATTTATCATCATTCCCTAAAATGACAAATAATTTGAGTAATTTAGATTTAAGTAGTATACAGACAACAGCAAAAATGAGCTGTTTGTATTGATCTGTAACAATTAAAAGGGTCCCTTTGAATTGATGCTGGTATGTTGTCATGGAAACAGTTGCCTTGTGGGGAGGGGTATCCGCATCAAGTGGACTGTAACAGGAAGGAAGCGGCTCTGACATGGACGTGACATGTCTCATCTTGGGCTTGAGGACTAGGTCTGGATTGCCCTGGGTCCTTTGGAAGGCCCTGCTTTTTGCTTGACCTGAGGCCCCCAAAGGAAGTAACAGCCTGCCCCGGCCTCTCAGGGTCAGCTTTGGGAAGTAGGAGGAAACGGGGATGCTGTTGGGGAGGGCGCCCTCCAGCTTCCCACGTGACAGCAAAGCTTCCACTGACGTTGGCTGCATCCTTGCCTATACTCGGTTCCTGCCAGGGTCAAGAGTGAGGATTCAACACAGACAATCTGGGCTGAAAGTCGAGCTTGGGCTCTTTCTAATGACCCATTGGGTGGATTCTTCAAAATCTGTACCTTGGTTTTCTCATTGGTAAAGTTAGTAGGGGGGGTGAGGGTTGATACCTACAGGAATTACCTTTGACAATTACCTGTAAACCAGTAATGCACACAGTGAGGGCCTGGTGCATGAGTTGATTTTGTGATTCTCTGTTGCTCCCCCTAAGCCCACAAGTTGGGCATTATTTCTGGCATTTACTAAATGAAGAAATGGATTTGAGTTCATTTATCAGACATTCATTGAGTAACTACATCCTTGGGACACACACCCAGGAATTTGAAGTGGTACATAATGACCATTTGTGATAAACCCTAGGAAGGCGTGAATGGTGGTGGTGGTGACAGGATGACAAATCACCCCCTCCCCTCACTGCATCTCCCAAGGTGATAGGGTCTGAAGGGGTAGAATCTGAGCTGAAGGAGGCAGAGTGAACAGCGGGGGACAGGAGAGGAGACACTGAGGCCAGAGGAGAGCTGGGTGTTTTCCAGAAGCCAGAAGTTATACAGTGAGATGGACAATGGGAAAGGGTGGTGGGTACCACCCAGAGGTCCAAGCGGAGGATGGATGGGGGTGGGATGTGTTTTCAAAAGGCCAGTCGTATGGAGAACAGATTGGAAACAAGGAGACTTCAGGACAGGCTGTCAGAACTGAGATCTGAGCGTCGGACGGTGGGAAAGAAGAAAAATTGGCTTTGAAGATAATACTTCAAGGTAGAAACAGCAGGCTGAGGACCTCAGGTGGGAGGCAGTCCCAGGTATGTGGTCTGGGCTGCCATAAGTATCCCCCAGCTTTCTGCACTGGCCTTTCTTTGTACAGTGGTCAAGTTGTTTAATCTCCAAATCCTGTCTGACTTTCACAATCCCATGGTCTGAAGCCCGCCAGGCTCCTCTGTCCATGGGATTCTCCAAGCTAGAACACTGGAGTGGGTAGCCATTTCTTTCTCCAGGGAATCTTCCTAACCTAGGGATGGAGCACGTGTCTCCTTCGTTGGCAGGCAGATTCTTTACTGCTAAGCCACCTGGGAAGTCCACTGTGGTCAAGACAATCTTTAATTCATTGTGTATTTGCTTTCCTCTTCACCTTTGAGTTTTTCCTTGATTTTGCAAGAATATTATCTTTTTTTTTTTTTTTTTTTTGGTGAGGGGGCAGGCTGCGCTGGGTCTTCATTGTGGTGTGCAGACTTCATTAGTTGCAGCCCACAGGCTCAGTTGCCCTGGGTCATGGGGGATCTTAGTTCCCCGACCAGGGATCGAACCTGTGTCCCTGCATTAAAAGGCGGATTCTTAACTACTGGACTCTCAGGGAAGTCCTGCAAAAATATTATCTTTTCCTATTTCTTCTTGGCCATTGCCACTACCAACCAGAACGCTATCCATTTGCCAACTCAGTGCTCGGCCAGCACACAGAGCAGGGCGAATGCTAAGCCCTTCCTGGCCTAGGACAGCCCTGGGCCTGCTATCTTAGTGTTAATAAGGCCATTATGTCAAGGAAATAGCCACTCTTAGCAACCACTGAACACACTGTTGAGGTCTCTCTTAAAGACAGATCATACCCAGTAACAAAGCTCTGGCTTTAAGTCAGGAAATGGAGGCGCCTCTCAGCCTCCCACAATCTCTGTTCCCCATCCACGGGAGACCACGGCAGAGCAGGGCCCAGCCCTATAAAAAATAGAAGGAATTTATTATTAGGGATTGTTTCATGGTAGAAAACAGGAGCTAAGTTCAAGAGGACTCGTGTAAGTCAACCCCAAATCTGAATGATATTAAATTCAAAGTCTCTCTAGGCTGCAACAATCAAATATGCATTGCCAATCTCACAAAGTTCCACATTCTAATGAAGTTTAACCTGGTTTATATGTTGCTTATTTCTTCTTAGGTCTCAAGGGCTGTCTTAACTGTGTCATGAAAAGATTAAGGGGATGTTTCTTCAATGCTAGGGCCCTGAGTCAAAACAAGAAAGTTGTCAATTTTTCTAGAGCAATTCATAGAAAAGAGAACTACTTCTGCCCACTGGTTCAAGAATCAAAATGTTTATTATGCTATTCTGTATTTTAGTTCTCCCTTTTTTTGGCTGCACTTCTAGGCATACGAGATCTTATTTCCCAGATCAGAGATCAAACCCATGCCCTCTACAGTGGAAGAACGGAATCTACAGGACTGCCAGGACAGTCCCAGTAATAGTTCTTAATTTCATCACATAATCTATTATTTTAGGGTACATGGAGACTTTTTCTCAAAAATAAGCTCCTGGTTATTTCATATATAGCTTTTCTTTCTTTTTGTTAACTTTCATTTTGAGATTAATTATAGATTCTAAAGTTTCAAAAACAGTACAGAGAGGTCCCCTGGACCCATTACCTAGATTCCCCAACAATAAGATATAATCATCGTCCGTTATCAAAACCAGGAAAGTGAGGACTTCTGGTGGTCCAGTGGCTAGGACACTTCCACGGCAAGAGGTATGGGTTCAATTCTCGGTCGGGGAGTTCCGGGCTACAGCCAAAAATAACCCCAGGAAGCTGACTACATTGTCACAACACACATAATACAGTATTTTATTTAGCAATAGTTACATCAAAGTAGACTTAGGTCCTACTTTTAAAAATTAACTTAGAAATTCGTTCTGTCATTCTGTTAGGCATTTTGTGAAAAGCTAATAAAGCTTTAAAAATATGTTACCTTGTAAAAATTTCTACATTTTGGTAATGGTAGTTGAGAAGATAGAACTGACTCATGTTCATTTTGATCTGCCAAGATTTTCTGCAAGATTAATTTTCATTAACTCGAGTAAAGATATTACTTCAAACTTTGAGGATTCATGAATGATTTTTCCTTTAAAGGCCTTGAGATAGACAGAGACTTAATGTTCCATATCTTTGAATCTGAACCTGAGACAAGCCAGGAGGCACACTGTGAATTCCTAAACCAGTCCTAGAGCTTGAGGAGTAGGTGTATGAATTCTTGTTCTTAAGAAAGTTTAGGTCAAACTAAAACACACTCAGAGACTTGTTTGCTTTGCAGACTAGGCCATTTGACAAATGTTCTGACCCTTCTCCTCTCCACATTCAAACCTTACACTTTTTAAGAGAAGTTTTGGAGTTTTATTTGGATAAAGTAGAGAAGTGAGAACAGGATAGAGGGTTCAAGTCCATTCAAAGTTGGCTGCCTCTCCTTTTATCAAGACTAAGTGAGGGGCTTCCCTGGTGGTCCAGTGGTTAAGATTCCGCCCGCCAATGCAGGAGACACGGGTTCGAGCCTCGGTCTGGGAAGATCCTACATGCTTCGGGGCAACTAAGCCTGAGCATAACTACTGAGCCCACATGCTCTAGGGCCTGTGCTCCATAATGAGAAGCCTCGAACCGCATCTAGAGAGTAGCCCCTGCTCACCTTAATTAGTGAAAGCCCTTGCGCAGCAGCGAAGACCCAAATAAATAAATGATATTTTTTTAAAAAGAGCTCAGGGAATGGGAAAAAAAAAGACTGAGTGAAATAATGTAACTCAAGCATGCGTAATGCAATCTAAGGGTGTGAATTTTCATGCTTGCTTTTCACTTGCATGTATCAAATTTCAAGATACTTCTTCCTCAGCCACCCAGATCTGTGACTAGAGCGTGTTTAAACAAGCACACCTAGGCTCTCACATGATATGCCCAGAACTTAGTGGCAGACCTACGTACACCGTGCATGTTTCCCCACGGCGTCAGAGCAGCCCTTGAGAGCCCTTTGTTCCTCAGCCCATGGCCACCTGGCAGGTGGGGCTGGTTGGGAAGGTTTTCCCTGCCTAGAAAGAGAGCTGCTGGCAGGCCACTAGGCTTACACGTGCCTCCCTTATGCCGTCGTCCTTCACCCACTGATCCCATAAGATGGCCAGGAACCCCAAGCGAGCCCACCTGTAGCAAGTCCTCTAAAACAGCATCCCTGATGGCAGATAAGCCTGCCCTTCCCCTTCCCACAACCAAAGCAGAAGCCAGCAAGGGGGGAACCAACTGGTTATAATCAAGGGACCAATCCCTGGGAATGTAGGAGCATTCATCATCTTGACTTCTTGCCCTGATGCAGGAAGGCAGCAGCTTCATTCCATGGCAATCACTTTGGATCCATGTCAAATAAACATCTTCATCACATGCTTCTGGTGTGCTTCTTCAAAGGTCGCAGTCATGAGGGATGAGCCCAGTGCCTCCTCTGGGAACTGTGTGACTTCTGTCCCCTCCCCTCTTGTGCAAGGCAGGATGAGTCCGTCTGTCTGGCCGAGCCCGGAACAGCCCCTAGCTTAGTGTGCAGGAAGCTTATTTTGCCTGTTTCCCTGGTCGTGTTGGAGTTCCTGAAGGTACTAGTGTCCTGTACACAATTTTCTGTCTATTGATAGTAACCAATCACAGTTCCTGGCTAAGCAGAAGCTGAGGCAGGATCCGAAGACACAGGGAGGCCTGGGAGACCAGCTCAGCGCACCCACAGCAGCCCAGATGCATGATAAGACTTGTCCATGCATCGTCCCGGCCCAGGAGCCTTTAATTACATGTCTGGGGCTCACAGGAGCCCAGGTGGCCCGGCTCACATGATCCCAGAACTGTGAAGAGATTGCGGGAACAGTTCTCACTGCCCTCGCAGCAGCAGGGTGGGCGAGGCTCCTCTGAGCACCGTGCGTCATTTCAATATAAATTATAACAATCACCTTCCAAAGACAACAAGAGTTCATTTAACCAGGCGGCTCTTCTCCAAGCATTGCCATCATTGTATCCTCCCAGCAAGGTTCTGACCAAGGTCTAACTTTTCAGTCTTTCCAGCTCAACTTTCCACCTCCTCCAGACCTCCAACTTGCATAGCAGAAAACTGCTGGGCATTGCATCAGCACCAATGCAAAAAACGCAATATGAGGTCCCCAAGCAGCTGGGTTTTCCTCCATACAATGAAGCTGTGGCCCATGATGAGGTGGATCATGGGAAGCCACTTTGACTGATGGACCCTGTTCCTGCAGCTCCTTGATCATATTGACAGCCAACAGTTACACTTCTGTTTCCCAGGGTCTTCGCAGGGCATGCTGAAATCTTCTGTGAAGACATCAGCATCCACCTTACAACCAAGCCATCTTCTTCAAAAGAAAAGATACTTAGGGACTTCCCTGGTGGTCCAGAGTCTAAGATTCAGTGCTCCCAATGCAGGGGCCCAGGTTCAATCCCTGATCAGGGAACTGGATAGATCCCACAGGCCACAACTAAGACCTGGCATGGCCAAATATATAAATACATATTTTTTTAAAAAAATAGAACATATGAAAAGAAAAGACACCTGTGCAGAGCCAAGCAACAAAGTCACTGTCACTGAGACCAAAATCTCAACTGGCACATGCCGGTCAGCAGCTTATTCAGGAAAGAAAGCTGAGCCGTGGGAGGGGGTAACACAACAGGTGTTGATCCTATTGTCAGTCAGCCGTGTGGGAGGATTTTGAGGAGAGCAGCCAGAAATCTGTTTTTGTTTTTGTTTTCAAAGCTACAGGTTTGTTATTTTTTTTTTGTTGTTGTTGTTCTTCTAAGCTCACTGGATGCTGAATCAGTTTGATTGTTCCTTCTGCAAGAAACCACACACTTTAATGGGATTAAGCAAATGGCCACTTATCTGGTCATTGATAAGGATCTTACAAAGAAATTGATTTATCAAACTGAAATTCTCATTTTATTATTTTTTTAAAAATATTTGTTTCATTTATTTGACCTCACCTGGTCTTAGCCACGACACATGGGGTCTTCAGTCTTCAGCTGCAGCATGTGAACTCTTGTTGTAGCATCTAGTTCCTTTATCAGGGATCAAACCCAGGCCCCCTGCATTGGGAGCACAGAGTCTCAGCCACTGGACCAGCAAGAAAGTCTGTGAAATCCTCATTTTAAATATTCTCCTCTAAAGCTAGGAGTATCAGGCTGTTGTTGTTGTTCAGTCTCCAACTCTTTGTGACCCTATGGACTATAGCATGCCAGGCTTCCCTATTCCTCACTATCTCCCGGAGTTTGCTCAAATTTTATGTCCATTGAGTCCATGATGCTATCTAACCATCTCATCCTCTGCCACCCTCTTCTTTTGCCTTCATTCTTGCTCAGCATCAGGGTCTTTTCCAATGAGTTGGCTCTTCGCATCAGGTGGTTAAAGTATTAGAGCTTCAGCTTTAGCATCAATCCTTCCAATGACTATTCAAGGTTGATTTCCTTTAGGATTGACTGGATTGATCTCCTTGCAGTTCAAGGGACTCTCATGTCTTCTCCAGCACCACAATTCAAAAGCATCAGTTCTTCAGCACTCGGCCTTCTTTAGGGTCCAACTCTCATATCCGTACATGACTACTGGAAAAAACCATAGCTTTGACTAGACACACCTTTGTCAGCAAAGAGATGTCTCTGCTCTTTAATATGCTGTTTAGGTTTGCCATGGCTTTTCTCCCAAGGAGCAAGCACCTTTTATTTCAAGGCTGCAATCATCATCTGCAGTGATTTGGGAGCTCAAGAAAACAAAATCTGTCTCTCCTTCCACTTTTTCCCTTTCTAGTTGCCATGAAGTGATGGGACCTGTTGCCAAGATCTTAGTTTTTTGAATGCTGAATTTCAACTCAGCTTTTTCACTCTCCTCTTTCACCTTCATCAAGAGGCTCTTTAGTTCCTCTTCACTTTCTGCCATTAGAATGGTATCATCTGCTTATTTGAAGTTTTGATCAGTCTGTAGACATCTATTTATGTCTATTTTTTTCTCAAATCCTATTCTTAATGATTCTATGTATTCAGTAATCCTAACAAGACAGTTTTCTGGATACAGAGCTTCCTCTGAACAACCTTACAGGCAAAAAGGGGTGTTCTCTTCCTACCGTGGTGGCTCAGATGATAAAGAATCTGCCTACAGTGCAAGAGACCCAGGTTCAATCGCTGGGTTGGGAAGATCCCCAGGAGGAGGGAATGGCAACACACTCTAGTATTCTTGCCTGGAGAATCCCATGGACAGAGGAGACTGGCAGGCTACAGTCCACGGGGTCGCAGAGAGCCAGACGTGACTGAGTGACAACATGCACACACATCATCCCACCCAGTGCGCATTATAATTCTGTCCTTGCTTAATCCCCACCCAATGCTCATTTCCAGCTATGCAAACTCATATTATTCTTTCTGAATCATACATAAGTGCCACGCCCTGAGTTGCACATAAAACTTTGCCATATTATTTATACATCAGTGTGTACTGACACAAATTGTGGCTGACTTAGAAGAGCCCATTTATACTTCTCTGAAATTATTGATCACCTCACTTCCCCGTAACTGGTTCTAGGTGGGAATTTCACAGAAAGGTTTCCTTCTAAAATTTTGTAGTCTAATTTTGAGGCTATGATTTCAACTCCTTTTCTGGTTACAAATTCTGACATTGGAAGGTCTTTTAGCTTATTTGGAGTGGTGCAGAGCCCCTATTTTTCTTTTTCAACTGCCTCCGTTTATTTCTGGCTGCTCTGGGTCTTCACTGCTACACACGGGCTTTCTCTCATTGTGGAGAGTGGGGGCTACTCTCTAGCTGCGGTACACAGGCTTCTGGTCGAGGTGGCTTCTTTTGGTGCAGAGCACGGACTCTAAGTGCACAGATTTCTGCAACTGCGGCACGTGGTCTCAGCAGTTGTCAGAGCCCCTCTTGTAGCTCACAGCCAGGGATGTAACACTACAGGGCTGTGGGGAGTCCATCCATGGCCTAACACATATAGCCCTCCTGACTCCCTGCCAAACATCTCCTGAAATCTCCCGAAATGAAGAATAAAAGCCAAAAACCTCTCTTGGCAGAGCAGACTGTTTCAGGAATTCATGAAAGATGCAGAGCAGATAGGTGTGGTCTGATGGAGCAATCGGATCAAAGGAAAAGGAAGGCTAAAATATTCGCAGGCGATGACTTCTGTGAAAGCTGTTCCAAGAGTTCTGCGAAAGTTCTGTGTTTATGGGCACAGAACAGGAAGCAGCCCTGGGGCAGTCGTCAGGGTGATTATCTGCGGAACCACTTGCAGAGGATCTGCTGGCCAGCCGCTCCCACCCCCAACCCTGCGCTAAGCCGTGCCAGTGAGTGTCTGCCTCCAGGCTAGAGCGCTGGTGTCCAAGAGACAGGCCCCAGGTGGCAAGGAAGGCTCCAGGTGGGGTGGAAAGCCCTACCTGATGAAAAAGACCCATCCCCACTGCACACCCTGTCCAGAAGCATGGACCCTTCCTCTTCCTAGGACATGAGATCTGATCCTGGATCCACCGACAGAAGAAGGGGAGTTTTCAAACACAAACATGAGCATAAAATGAAAAATCATTGAGCCTTTGGGAAAAAATTAATATCAAGAAGAGCACAAAACTCTATAAACAGAGACCAGCACCCGTGCAAACATTTCACAAAGCAAACACATGAAAATAATCCTCAGAGATTAGACACAGTAGTACATGACATAAAAACAAGGCATTAAAAAAAAAAAAAAGGAGGGGGGCTTCCCTGGTAACTCAGCTGGTAAAGATTCCACCTGCGGTGCAAGAGACCCTGGTTTGATTCCTGGGTCAGGAAGATCCTCTGGAGAAGGGATAGGCTACCCACTCCAGTATTCTTGGGCTTCCGTGGTAGCTCAGTCAGTTGGTAAAAAAATCTGCCTGCAATGTGGGAGGCCTGGGTTTGATACCTGGGTTGGGAAGAGCCCCTGGAGGAGGGCATGGCAACCCACTCCAGTATTCTTGCCTGGAGAATCCTCATAGACAGAGGCGCCTGATGGGCTGCATGCAGTCCATGGGGTCACAAAGAGTCAGACACGACTGAGCACCTAAGCACATATGGAAAAAAAAGATCCAGGAAATAGAAAAGCGGAAGAAAAGTAAAGACACAGTTAGAATCTGAGGAGGCAGGAATGGAGAATGGCATGAAAGAAATACTATTAAAACATAACAGGGATTTCCCTGGTGGCACAGTGGTTAAGAATCTGCCTTGCAATGCAGGGGACACGTGTTCAATCCCTGGTTGGGGAACAAGATCCCCCATGCCTTGCTGTTCAGTCACTAAGTCGTGTCTGACTCTCTGCGACCCCATGGACTGCAGCACACCAGGTTTGCCTGTCCTTCACCATCTCCCAGAGTTTGCTCAAATTCATGTCCATTGAGTCAGTGATGCCATCCAACCATCTCATCCTCTGTTGTCCCCTTCTCCTCCTGCCTTCAATCTTTCCCAGCATCAGGGTCTTTTCCAATGAGTCCAAACTTTGCATCAGGTGGCTGAACATGTGTAGGGGTACTGAGCCCATGTGCCACAATGGAAGATCTTGTGTGCTGCAGCTAAGATAGACAAATAAATAAATATTTTTTAAAAAATCATAATAGAAGAAAATTTCCCAGATCTGAAGAAAAGATACATGTCTTCACATGGGAAGGGCCCTCAGGTGACAAATGACTTACCTGGAAATAAAACACACCCAGACACCTTTCCCAAAACTTCAGAATACCAAGGAAGGAGGGGAAAATCCTTTCCAATATAAAACAAGGAGACACTTATCTACAAAGAAGTAGGAATTATATAAGCCCGAGCAACACAGGATGTTGGAAGAAAATGGAGCGATATCAATATCAAGAATCTAAGAAAAAATGACTTTGATCCCAGAGTCCTTTTCCCAGCCAACTTATCATTCAGGTGAAAGGTCACATGAAGTATTTAGGGCATATGAACCTCAGGACGTCTGTAACTTTCAGATTTGCTTTCTGGAGGAATTCCTCAAGGTGAAACAGAGCAAGAAAGAAAGAATCCAAGAAGGAGGACGCTGTGTTATCCAATGAGCAGAGGCAAACAGGACAGCCACTACAACTTCTAGTGCAATTTAAATAATTTCAATGCATTTCGTTGCATAGCTAAAAAATTAATAATAACAGAGAACTAAGATCTCAGATTGATTCAAGGAAAAGGAGAACGATGGGGGAAGTGAAATCAAATGCATGTTTTTGTCTTTTTGGAGAAGAGGATAGAATTGATTAATTCTGGATATTTGGAATACTGTTAGTATATATGGGGCTTCCCTGGTGGCTCAGTGGTAAAGAATCTGCCTGGAGACATGGGTTTGACCCCTGGACTAGGAAAATCCCTGAAGAAGGAAATGGCAACCCACTCTTGTATTGCCTGGAGAATTCCATGGACAGAGGAGCCTAATGGGCTATGGGCTTCCCAGGTTGCACTAGTGGTAAAGAACCTGCCTGCCAATGTAGGAGAGGTAAGAGACGTGAATTTCGATCACCTAGAGGGGAAAGATACCCTAGAGGAGGGAATGGCAAACCACTCCAGTATTCTTGCCTGGAGAATCCCATGGATAGAGGAGCCTGGCAGGCTACGGTCCATAGGGTGGCAAAGAGTCGGACATGACTGAAGCGACTAAGCATGCAATGGGCTATAGCCCATGGGGCCACAGAGAATCAGACATGACTGAGCAACAGAGCACGCACAGTATATATTAAAAATCTGGTGGTCCAGTGGCCAAGAATCTGTGCTTCTAATGCAGGGGGCCTGGGTTCAATCCCTGGTCAGGGAACTAGAGCCCACATGCCGCAACTAGGAGTTCACATGCCACAACTAAGACCCAGTGCAGCCAGATAAATAAATAAATGTTTTTCAAAATCTACAGGATAAGTTTCACTTCAGATAATACACAGAATCTGTGTCAAATTCACCCAGCCTACTTGTGACAATTATAAACTCAGGAAAAATATAAAAAACAACTATGTGAAGGTGCTAGAAAGCAACCAGTGCCTAGAAGGAAGGAATCCAGGGGTGATTCATTATTAACCAGCTTTCCCCTGAGAGTTCTTAATTTTCTCTGCACACAAGAAACAGAACTCAAACAGAAAGTGGCTGTCTTGTTTAGCTGCTGTTGTGCCTGACACTCTTGTGAGCCCACGGACTGTAGCCCACCAGGTTCCTCTGTCCATGGAATTTCCCAGGCAAGAATATTGGAGTGGGTGGCCATTTCCTTCTCCAGGGATCTTTCCAGTTGAGGGATCGAACCCACATCTCTTGCTTGGCAGGCTGTCTTAAAGGGCTGAAAAGATAGAAGTTGGGTTTTAGGTCTGCCAGAGTAGCTGGGAATTGAGGGAGGGAAGATTCCAAAGGAAGGAACCCCCAAAATCTGTGTACAAACACCCCTCAGTCCTTGGCTGACCCCAGTACAGTATGTGTATGGGTCATGCCTCCAGGGAGCCTGACTGAAAGTGATACCTGGAGGGGCAAAGGATGGAGCTGAGATTTCAGCAGCTGCCCAACTGCATACACAGAGTTTGGAATTTAAGTCCACTCAAGTTCGAGGTGCTTGGTAAACCCCTTGGACTTTCTACTAAAACCTCAGAAGGGTGATGTTTTAGAAGTGAGGTCCACATCTCAGACGGAGGGCAAAACGGAAGTAAACCTACCCGAACAAAGCAGAGAACGAAGCTGCCATGGGATCAAAGCTTATCTGCCAGTAATTGAACTGCTTTCTAGAACAAAGCTCATCACCTTTCAGAGGAAGATGACAGAAACCACTGTACTACAGTGCATCGCCCATAATGTTCAAGGTACGGTCAGAATTTATGAGACCTGCAAAAAAGCAGGAGAGTGCATCCCATAATCAAGAGAAGAAAGCACTCCATAGAAGAAGTCCCACAGAAAAGCCATGTGCCAGACTTGGTGAAGATGTGAAAATAATTATTATACATGTTAAAGATTTGACAGGAAAAGATGGATATAATGGGTAAAGATTTAGGGTTGACTTTTTCTAACATATATTTAGTTGGCTGGGCCAGGTCTTAGCTGAGGCACTTGGGATCTTCAGTTGTGGCATGCAAACTCTTAACTTGCCACGTGTGGGATTTAGTTCCCTGATCAAAGATCAAACCCCGTTTCCCTGCACTGGGAGTGGGGAGTCCTAGCCACTGGACCACCAGGGAAGTCCCTAGGGACAACTTTTTAGGAATGATATAGAAATTGTAAGAAGAGAGCCAAATGGAAATCTTAGACCTGAAAAATGCTATACCTGAAAAAAATTTTAGGAGTCTGACAACAGATTAGATACTGCAAAAGAAAGGATTTTTAATGTGAACATGAAAACAAACTCTAAGGTAAGTAGAAGGTATTCAAGGGCCTTCCCAGATGGCTCAGTAGTAAAGAATCCACCTGCCAATGCAGGAGACACAGAAGACTTGGTTTCAATCCCTGGTTGGGAAGATCCCCTGAAGGAGGAAATGCAACACACTTGCCTGGGAAAACCGGTGGACAGAAGAGCCTGCTGGGCTACAGTCTATGGGGTTGCAAAGAGTCAGACACTACTGAGAGAGTGAGCATGCATACACGCACAGATGGTATTCAAACTACAGCATGAAAAGAAACAAGGCTACAAAATTGTCTCAGGAGGGATGGCAGAAACTGGATGTATGGCTCCTAAAACCCTTGATGAAAAAGAAAATGAAACTTTAAGAGAATGATTAATCCAACAAATGGTAAGAAAGAGAAGAAATTTAACATGACAAATCATGGTAAAAAGCAAACATAAAATAGCAAGAATAAGTCAAAACGTTTCAGTAATCACAGAAGGGAAATAAGTTAAATTCCCACTAACCCTCTTTGACATAAATTGCAACAATGGAAATAAAAACAAAATATAAAAACAAAAATAAACAAATGGGACTGAATTAAACTTAAAGGCTTTGCACAGCAAAGGAAAAGATAACCTACAGAACGGGAGAAAATATTTGCAAGCCACGCAACCAACAAAGGATTAATTTCCAAATTAATTTCCCAAATACACAAACAGCTCATACAGCTCAATATGTAAAAAAAGCAAACAACAACAACAAAAATAAGCAGAAGACCTAATAGACACTTCTCCAAAGAAATCATACAGATGGCCAACAGGCCAACTTCACTAATTATTAGAGAAAAGCAAATCAAAACTACAATGAGGTATCACCTCACTCTGGTCAGAATGAACCTCACCAAAAATAGATGCTGGAAAGGTGTGGAGAAAAAGGAACCCTCCTCCATTGTGGGTAAGAATGTAAATTACAGCCACTATGGAGAACAGTATGGAGTCTCCTTAGAAAACTAAAAATAGATATCAGACTACCATATGACCCTGCAATCCCATCCTGGGCACACATCTAGAGAAAACTCCAGTTCAAAAACATATATGCACCCGAATGTTCACTGTAGCACTATTTACAATAGCCAAGACTTACAAGCAACTTAAATATCCATTAACAGATGAATGAATAAAGAACATGTGGTATAATTATACACAATGGAATATAACTCAGTCATAAAAAGAATGAAGTAATGCCAGTTGCAGCAACATGGATGGACCCAGAGATTGTCATAATAAGTGAAGTTAGCCAGATGCAGAAAGACAAATATCATATGATATTGCTTATATGTGGAATCTTAAGGAGAAAAAGCTATAAATGAACTTATTTACAAAACAGAAATATACCCATAGACATAGAAAACAAACTTATGATTATCAAAGGGGAAAGTGGGAGAGGGATAAATTAGGAGGTTGGAATTAACAGATACACACTACTAAACATAGAACAGATAGCAAACAAGGACCTACTATGAATATATAGCACAGGATACTATACTCAATATTTTAAATGTAGTATCAAAACATTCTCCAAGAGAAAATGTGAAAAAGAATATATATATATATATATACACGCACACATATATATACGTGTATATATGGAGTGGGTTGCCATTCCCTTCTCCAGGGGAACTTCCCAACCCAGGGATCAAACCCAGGTCTTCTACACTGCAGGCAGATTCTTTACGACTGAACCAGCAGATGAGCCCAGATGTAAACTAGGTTCTGCCAGCTGCATGGACCTGCATGAGGTTTGGTAGCTGCAACTGAGGCAGAGACTGTTCTGCTGACAACCAAGGTCATGGAGATGAATGTAAAAGATTGGCGGTGGCCAGACTTGGCATTTCAGGGTTTTATCAGCAGCTTTGTGGGTAGATTATGGTCATTGTGGTAACAGCTACAGCAGCAGTAGCCTCCTAACCCTGGCTTCTTTATGCCTGAATAAAAACTACGGTGATATGGTCTTCAACTCAACAGATCAGGGGGAGGCTTCCCGATTACCATGACTCCAGTTTTTCCAGTGATTTTATAAGCACCTAATTTCCTGTTTTAGGGGACTTCCATGGTGGCTCAGATGGTAAAAGCATCTGCCTACAATGCAGGAGACCTGGGTTTGATCCCTGGGTTGGGAAGATCCCCTGGAGAAGGAAATGGCAACCCACTCCAGTATTCTTGCCTGGAAAATTCCATGGACAGAGGAGCCTGGTAGGCTACAGTCCATGGGGTCACTTAGAGTCAGACACGACTGAGCGAATTCACTTCACTTCACTAATTTCCTGTTTTAAACCCTTTTGAAATCAACCCTGAATATTCATTCACTGGAAGGACTGATGCTGAAGCTGAAGCTCCAATACTTTGGCCACCTGATGCGAAGAGCTGACTCCTTAGAAAAGACCCAGATGCTGGGAAAGGTTGAGGACAGGTGGAAAAGTGGGTGACAGAGGACGAGATGGTTGGATGGCATCACAGACTCAATGGACGTGAGTTTGAGCAAACTCTGGGAGATAGTGAAGGACAGGGAAGCCTGACATGCTGCAGTCCATGGGGTCGCAAATAGTTGGATGTGACTTAGAAACTCAACAACAACGTCTTAAAATGCTGTGGGTAGTTTCTGTTTCCTACACTGAGCTCTGAAATTGATCACACACACACTCAGATTAGAATGATAGGCCCCCTCTTTCTGAAGCAAGTGTAAACTCTCTCTGGGAGGAACTCAAAATTATTCTGAACCTCAAAGAATCCTACAGAATTAAAAATGAAGGAAAATGAACCAAAAACCATAAGACACACAAGGAAACAAAACACCATAAATAAAAACATAACCACAGACAGCATAGACAGAAATGCTAAGATTTTAAATTCTAGAATTATCAGACACATACTGCTATATTTAAAACAGATAAACAACAAGGACCTATGGAACTTTGCTCAATACTCTGTAATAACCTAAGTGGGAAAAGAGTTTGAAAAAGAATATATATATATATATATATGTAAATCACTTTACTGTACACCTGAAATTAACACAACATTGTCAATCAACTATACTTCAATATGAAATTTAATTTAAAAAGGGTTATCAGACATAGAACATAAAACATATATGTTTGGTATACTTAAATAAATAAACATGAATAAAACAAACAGATTTGAAAAATAAAACATTTAAAAATAAAATTAATATATAATGATTAAAATGAATAATTAAAAGGACATGTAAGCCACCTTGTTGGAAACAGCTGAAGAGTTAATGAAGTCAATGATGGATCTGAAGAAATTATGAAGAATGCAGTACCAAAATACAAAAATCTGGGAAAAGAGAGCTTGAGAAGTATGAAAGATACTGTAAAAAAAGGAGGCAAATTACATTATCTGGAAGAAGAGACAAGGGAATGAGGAAGAAGCAATATTTGAAAAGCTGATGGGTGAGAATTTGCCAGAATTGTTGAAATATACCCAGGCTCAAATCCAGAAATTCTAATGAATCCCAGCAGATTAAAAGGAAGGAAGAAAAAAAAAAAAAAAGGAAGGAAGGAGGAGGGAGAAAGAGGGAGGGAGGGAAGGAGAAGGAGGGAGGTGGGGGGAGGAGGGAAGGAAGAAATAAATCCACAAATCATGGATTCACAGGGCAAAACACCAAAGCAAAGGGAATGTTTTAGAAGCAGCCACAGCAGGAGGGGTAAAAAATCGCCTACAAAGAAACAGCAATTAGATGACTAAATTCTCAACTGCAACAATGGGAGTCAGAAGAAAGATGCCAGTTAAAAGAAAACATTGTGCCAGATTTTAAAAAATAATTCTTCCATATGTTATCCACAAGAGGTGCTTCCAAAATGTAAGGACACTAAAAATTTGAAAATATAGAAAAATTAAACCAGTAAACCAGAAAGTAGTAGCCAAAAAAACCTGGAATACCTTACTAAGCATAAAACAAAATAGACATTAAAGCAAAAATCAATAAGAGGACTATTACACAAGGATTTTAAAAACTCAGTTTCCCAGGAGGAGATAGCAATTCTAAACTTACATGCATCTAATAATATAGCCTCAAGATATATAAAGCAAATGTTTACACATCTGTGAGAAGAAACTGACAAAGCCACCATTAGAGCGGGAAAGTCGAACACACTTCTCTTGGAAACTGACATCAGGTGTGTAAGAAGTAGATAAGGGTAGAGAAGATTTGACTAACACAGTTAACATTCTTGATTTACTGATATATAAACACTGTATCTATCAGTTAAAGCATTTTTATTGCGATACAGTTGATTTGGGGAGCTTTTCAGTTGGCGATAGTGATAAAGAACTTGCCTGACAATATAGGAGATGTGAGAGGTCCAGGTTTGATCCCTGGGTCGCAAAGATCCCCCGGAGAAGGAAATGGCAACCTATTCAAATATTCTCCAGTATTCTTCAACCCACTTATTTCCTGGAGAATCCCATGGATGGGGAGCCTGGCAGGCTACAGTCCATAGCATCACAAAGAGTTGGACACAACTGAAGAGATCTCTTCAAGAAAATTAGAGATACCAAGGGAACATTTCATGCAAAGGTGGACTTGATAAAGGACAGAAACAGTATGTACCTAACAGAAGCAGAAGATATTAAAAAGAGGTGGCAAGAATACACAGAAGAACTGTACAAAAAAGATATTCATGACCCAGATAATCACAATGGTGTGATCACTCACCTAGAGCCAGACATCCTGGAATGTAAAGTCAAGTGGGCCTTAGGAAGCATCACTACAAACAAAGCTAGTGGAGATGATGGAATTCCAGTTGAGCTATTTCAAATCCTGAAAGATGATGCTGTGAAAGTGCTGCACTCAATATGTCAGCAAATTTGGAAAACTCAGCAGTGGCTATGGGACCAGAAAATGTCAGTTTTCATTCCAATCCCAGAGAAAGGAAATGCCAAAGAATGCTCAAATTACCACACAGTTGCACTCATCTGACACTCTATCAAAGTAATGCTCAAAATTCTCCAAGCCAGGCTTCAGCAATACGTGAACTGTGAACTTCCAGATGTTCAAGCCGGATTTAGGAAAGGCAGAGGAACCAGAGATCAAATTGCCAACATCTGCTGGATCATCAAAAAGGCAAGAATGTTCCAGAAAAACATCTATTTCTGCTTTCTTGACTATGCCAAAGCCTTTGACTGTATGGATCACAATAAACTGTGGACAATTCTGAAAGAGATGGGAATACCAGACAACCTGACCTGCCTCTTGAGAAACCTGTATGCACATCAGGAAGCAACAGTTAGAACTGGACATGGAACAACAGACTGGTTCCAAATAGGGAAAGGAGTACATTAAGGCTGTATATTGTCACCCTGCTTATTTAACTTATATGCAGAGTATATCATGAGAAACGCTGGGCTGGATGAAACACAAACTGAAATCAAGATTGCCGGGAGAAATATCAATAACCGTCAGATATGCAGATGACACCACCCTTATGGCAGAAAGTGAAGAAGAACTAAAGAACCTCTTGATGAAAGTGAAAGAGGAGAGTAAAAAAATTGGCTTAAAGCTCAACATTCAGAAAACTAAGATCATGGCATCTGGTCCCATCACTTCGTGGCAAATAGATGGGGAAACAGTAGAAACAGTGGCGGACTTTATTTTTTGGGCTCCAAAATCACTGCACATGGTGAGTGCAGCCATGAAATTAAAAGACACTTACTCCTTGGAAGGAAAGTGATGACCAACCTAGACAGCATATTAAAAAGCAGAGACATTACTTTGCCAACAAAGGTCCATCTAGTCAAGGCTATGATTTTTCCAGTAGTCACGTGTGGATGTGAGAGTTGGACTATAAAGAAAGTTGAGCGCTGAGGAATTAATGCTTTTGAACTGTGGTGTTGGAGAAGACTCTTGAGAGTCCCTTGGACTGCAAGGAGATCCAGCCAGTCCATTCTAAAGGAGATCAGTCCTAGGTGTTCTTTGGAAGGACTGATGTTGAAGCTGAAACTCCAATACTTTGGCCACCTGATGTGAAGAGCTGACTCATTTGAAAAGACCCTGATGCTGGGAAAGATTGAAGGCAGGAAAGGGGATGAGAGGATGAGATGGTTGGATGGCATCACCGACTCAATGGACATGAGTTTGGGTAAACTCCGGGAGTTGATGATGGATAGAGAGGCCTGGTGTGCTGTGGTTCATGGGGTCAAAAAGAGTCAGACACGACTGAGCTACTGAACTGAACTGAACTGAAGTAACATAGCACTTAGCATAATTGCTTTACAATGTTTCAGCTATATAGCAAAGTTATTCTCTCTCTCTCTCTCTCTCTCTCTATATATATATATATATATATATATATATACATATATATATACATATATATTCTTTTTCATATTTTTTCCCAAGAATAAACATTTTTAAACTAAACTTTTAACTGAATGAGAACATAGAGAAAAGTACACAGATCAAAAATATATGACTCAAAGACTTCCGTGGTGGCTCAGTGGATATGAATCTGCCTGCCACTGAAGGGGACACAGGTTCAATCCCTGGTCCGGGAAGATTCTACATGCCTCGACCAACTACACCAGTGAGCCACAACTACTGAAGCCTGTGCACCACAGAGCCTGTGCTCTTCAAGAGAACCCAGTGCAATGAGAAGCCCACACACCACATCGAAGGGTAGCCCCGCTGTCTGCAACGGAGAAAGCCCGCGCAAAAGCAATTAAGGCCCAGCATAGCCAAAAAATTAATAAAAAATATCTCTGTGACTCAGGACTTCCCCGGTGATCCAGTGATTAAGAATCTGCCTGCCAGTGCAGGGGACATGGATTTGATCCTTGGTCTGGGAAGATGGCATGTGCCATGAGGCAACTAAACCCTCACACCCCAGAGCCTGTGCTCCACAACAAGAGAAACCACTGCCAAGAAAATCCTGTGCAGCACAACTGTAAAGAAGCCCCCACTCATCACAACTAGGGAGAGCCTGCATGCAGCAATGAACACCCAGCGAAGCCAAAAATAAAGAAACGGGTAAAAATATTACAATTGATGATTTCTCACAAAATGGACACACTATAGAGCCAGGACTTGCTTTAAACCAGGAAATACAACTTCTCGGCACTGCAATACCCCGCTTCTTGCTGTCCCCTCCCCAGTTACAATCCATCCAGTAGGTAACCACCATCCTGATCCTAACACTACAGATTTATTGTGTCCCTTTTTACTTTGTATAAATGAAATTGTACAGTGGAACTCTTCTGTATCTCTTTTGCTCATTATCATGCTTGTGAGACTTGTGCACACAGAAAAGTCTTTTCGTTTTTATACCATTATACGAATAAATCACAGGATGTCTATCCCTTCTTTCACTGATGGAATTTAGTTTCCTCCTCGCCGCTAATACAAATGGTGCTGAGATGAAAATTTTTTGAGATGTCTTTTGATGATCACGTGTACATATTTTTATTGAGTAGGTTGAGCCTATATTGTTTGCAGATGTTGCCAATAAGTTTGCTCAACTGATTGTGGCAATTTATGTTCCGACCAGGAGCATTCCAGGTGCTCCCCCATCATCACTGCTCAGCTTCATCCTACTTTCTTCATCTTAGTATTCTGATGGGTGTGAGAAGACACATTCTTTTCCATTACATATGAAATATTTACAAAACCGATGAACTGCTAAGGCTCAACGAAATACAAATGGTTGTTACTGTGCAAACCAGGTTCTCTTACCACCTTATAATTGAGTGAGAAATCAATAGCAAAAATACAGCTACATAAACTGAAAAAAATGCATGCACTTGGAAATAATCAGAATCAAATGTTAACATGAATTGATGTATATATATATATCTATATATATACATATATATATGTACTGTATATATCAATTCAGTTCAGTCGCTCATTTGTGTCCAACTCTTTTGCAACCCCATGGACTGCAGCATGCCAGGCTTCCCTGTCGATCACCAGCTTCTGGGGCTTGCTCAAACTCATGTCCATTGAGTCGGTGATGCTATCCAACCAGCTCATCCTCTGTCATCCTCTTCTCCTCCTGCCTTCAATCATTCCCAACTTCAGGGTCTTTTCCAATGAGTCAGTTCTTTGCATCAGGTGGCCAATGTATTGGAGCTACAGCTTCAGCATTAGTCCTTCCAACGAATATTCAGGACTGATTTCCTTTTAGGGGGCTTCCCTAATAGCTCAGTTGGTAAAGAATCCACCTACAATGCAGGAGATGCCAGTTTGATTCCTGGGTCGGGAAGATCTGCTGGGGAAGGGATAGGCTACCCACTCCAGTATTCTTGGGCTTCCCTTGTGGCTCAGCTGCTAAAGAATCCACCTGCAATGCGGGAGATGTGGGTTCAATCCCTGGGTTGGGAAGATCCCCTGGAGAAGGGAAAGGCTACCCACTCCAGTAGTCTGGCCTGGAGAATTCCATGGACTATATAGATTTCCTTTAGGATTGACTGGTTTGATCTCCTTGCTGTCCAAGATACTCTCAAGAGTCTTCTCCAGCACCACAGTTCAAAAGCATCAATTCTTTGGCGCTCAGCTTTCTTTATGATCCAACTCTCACATCCATATATGACTACTAGAAAAATCATAGCTTTGACTAGACAGATCTTTGTGGTCTCTGCTTTTTAATATGCTATCTAGGTTGGTCATATCTTTTCTTCCACGGAGCAAGCATCTTTTAATTTCATGGCTGCAGTCACCCATCTGCAGTGATTTTGGAGTCCAAGAAAATACAGTCTGTCACTGTTTCCATTGTTTCTCCATCTATTTGCTATGAAGTGATGGAACCAGATACCGTGATCTTCACTTTTTGAATGTTGAGTTTTAAGCCAGCTTTTTCACTCTCCTTTTTCACTTTCATTAAGAAGCTCTTTAGTTCCTCTTTGCTTTCTGCCATAAAGGTTGTGTCATCTGCATTTCTGAGGTTATTGATATTTCTCACAGCAATCTTGATTCCAGCTTGTGCTTCCTCCAGCCCTGCATTTTGCATGATATACTCTGCATATAAGTTAAGTATGCAGAGTGACATTATATAGCCTTGACATACTCTTTTCCCAATTTGGAACTTTATATATATTTAAAATAAAATATATGTGTGTGTGTGTGTGTGTGTGTGTGTGTGTATACATTTAAAGTAGAGCCTTGAGTGTTTACATTAGAAAAGAAGAAAAATCTCAAAATTAATGAGCCAAGCATCCAACTTTAGAGGTTGAAAAGTCTGGAAAGGAAAAAGTAAGAAGTTTCTCATAAGTAGGTAAAATATAAAACATAAAGTATTTTCAAAACCAAAAGTTGATTTGTTGAAAAGACTAATAAAATAGACAAATCCAGTGCATGATTATTGATCAAAGAAAATATCAATAAAAGAAAAAAGCACAAATAAACAATAATAAGAATGAAAAAAAGGGACAAAATTACAGGTGGTTGCCAAGATTAAAAGCATTCTAAGAAATTATAAACTAGCTTATGCCAATAAATTTGAGAACTTAGATGATGTAAATGAAGTCCTAGACAAAATATAACTTAACCAAAACCATCTCAGGAAAATAAAAGAGCCTGAATAATCTTATTGCCTGCAAAGAATTTGAATGATGGTTCCTCAAAAAGTTAAACAGGAAATTACAAACCCATAGAACACCCAGCAATTTCATGCTCTAAAATGGTTAATTTTATGTTATATGAATTTCAGTTTAGTTAAAACAAAAATCTCACCACAAAGAAAACACCAGATCTAGATTGATTTAGAGGGTAATTTAATCAGACATTCAAAGAATGTATAATTTTAATCATTCACAAATGTTTCTACAGAAAAGAAAAGAAGGAACATTCCCCAACTCAAATTATGACCTTAGCATAATCTTTATACTAAAATTCTACAAGAAGGTAAATTCCAGTTCAACCTTACATGTGAGATGCAAAAAAAAATCCTAAATTAAATACTTACCAAGCAGAATCTGGTAATGTATAAAAAAGATAAAACATGATGACCAAGTTGGGTTTAACTCAGGCATGCATGAGATTAGTAGATTACAAAATCTACTAATAAAATCCCCCACATTAACAGATTAAAGGAAAAAAGCTTTAATGATCTCAATTGATATGGGAAAAACAATTAATAAATTTCAACATTCATGACAAAAATTTAACACACCAAGAATGGAAGTATATTTCCTTAACCTAATAAAGAATATTATTGCAATAGGCAGAATAATATTCCCATCCCCCACTTTGCCTCCCCCAAAGATGTCACTGTTCTAATCTCCAGAACCTATAGATTATCATTCATGGCAAAAGAGACTTGAAGATATGATTAAGGTTCAGGACCTTGAAATGGCAGATAACTTAGGGTAAATGTCTATATATTCAAAGGTATGGTTTTTCCAGTAGTCACATATGGATGTGAGAGTTGGGCCAAAAAGAAGGTTGAGTGCCTAAGAATGGATACTTTTGAATTGTGGTGCTGGAGAAGACTCTTGAGAGTCCCTTGAACAGCAAGGAGATCAAACCAGTCAATCCTAAAGGAAATCAACCCTGAATATTCACTGGAAGGACTGATGCTGAAGCTGAAGCTCCAATACTTTGGCCACCTGATGAGAAAAGCCAACTCACTGGAAAAGATCCTAATGCTGAGAAAGACTGAGGGCTGGAGGAGAAGAGGGAAGCAGATGATGAGATGGTTAGATTGCATCACTGACTCAATGGACATAAATTTGAGCAAAGTGAAGGATGGGGAAGCCTGGTGTGCTGCAGTCCATGGGGTTGCAAAGAGTAGGACACAACTTAGTGGCAGAACAACAAGGTGGCCCCAAAAGAATCACACAAATCCTTAGATGTGGAGATTTCCTGGCTTGCTGCCGTAAGTCAGAGGGTACAATGTGACTATAGAATAGTCAGAAAGATGCTGTCCTCCTGGCTTAGAGGATGGATGATGGGACCCTGGGCCAAGGAGTGCAGGGGCCTCCAGAAGCTGTAAAAGGCACAGGGATGGATTCTTCCTTGGAGTTCCCAGAAGGAAACACACATCTCCCCACACCTTGATTTTAGCTCAGTGAGACCTGTGTCGGATGTCTGACCATCCAGAACTGCAAGATAATATATTCAGGCTGTTAAACTAAATTTGTGAAAATTTGTTACAACAACAGAAACTTAACAACAGCAACAAAACCAAAAAGTCTGCAGCAAATGGTCTAATTGCAAAAAAAAAAAAAGTTCTATTTCATCCCTTTTAAAATCTAGTACCATCTAAGATGCCTATTGTGATCACCTGAATTTAGAATTTTACTAAATTCAGGTCCTAACCCGGAGAGAATGGCAAGAAAAGTAAAATATCTAAGGACCAAAAAGAGAGAACTAAACTGTCACTCTTTGCTGATGATATGAATGTCTACATAAAAAAATCCAGAATAATTTATAGCTAATTATAGTAGAATGAGAGAATTTAAAAGTCTGAGTACACGATCATACAGAAAAGTACCTGCATTTCTATATACCAGCAAAAGTCAGAAAACAATTTTTCAAAGGTGTTTACAGTATAAGAAGAAAGAAAAAGAAAGAAAAGACAAAGAGAGAGAGGAGGAGGGAAAAGAAGGAAGATGAGGAAGGGGAGGGAGGAAAGGCAGAAAGATTAAAGATTAGATTAACAATGAATCTAATAAAAGAAGTACAAGCTCTTCATAGGGAAATTAGAAAAGATTATGGAAGATAGATATTAAAGAAGACATAAATGGGACTTCCCTGGTGGCACAGTGGATAAGAATCCACGTCCAATGCAGTGGACATAGGTTGGATCCCTGATCTGGGAAGATTCTACGTGCTACAGAGCGACTAAGCCTGTGAGGCGCAACTAGTGAAACCCACGTACCTAGAGTCTGTGCTCCACAGTAAGAGAAGCCACCACAATGAGAAGCCCACGCGCCACAACCAGAGAATAGAAAGCCTGCTCACAGCAAAGAAGACACAGCACAACCAAAAAATTAAATAAATAAATAATCTTTTTTAAAAAAGAAGATGTAAATAGAGAGAATATTATATTCTTGGTTAAGAAGGATCAACACCAGAAAGATGTCAAATTTTCCTAAATTGCTCCACAAATTCAATACAATTCCATTTTAAAAAATCTCAACAGTATATTTTGTGAGACTTGATAAGCTGATTCTAACATTTATCTGGAAGAGCCAAGGCTGCAAATTGCCAAGGAACTTCTGAAGAAGTTGGGAGAATCACCTCCACCAGGGAAAGAAATTAGCCTGCATCGTACTAATGGAGACACAGACCGACAGACTGATGAAATAGAATAGAGCCCAGGAACTAAGATAAACACGAAGGAAACTTGATTTAGGACAGAACTAGAGTAGCAGATTAGTGGAGGCAAGACAGATAATTCACCACTTGGTGCTGGGACAACTAATTAACCATTTAGGGGAAAAAATGAAATCAGAGCCCTACCTTACACATTTTTATTGTTGTTTATTTGCTAAGTTGTATCTGATTCTTTTGCAACCCCATGGACTGTAGCCCATCAGGCTCCTCTGTCCACGGGATTTCCCAGGCAAGACTATTGGAGTGGATTGCCATTTCCTTCTTTAGGGTATATTCTGAGCCCAAGGATCGAACCTGTGTCTCCTGCATTGGCAGGAGGATTCTTTACCACTGAGCGACCTGGGAAACCCTCTTCACACATACACAAAGTTGCTTCCAAATGGCTTAAAGGCTTACAAGTGGAATGCAAAACGAAATAATTTAGTGAACAATACAACTGGATATAATTACAATCTTGAGATAGGGAGGAATTTAGAATGAACTCTAAAGACAAATTCTACAATATTAAAACTAAGAAATGCTGTTTTATCACAGATGCCACAAAGAATGATAAGGCTACTTAGTTATAAAAATATAATGAAATAATTCCATTTGTAGCAACATGGATGGACCTAGAAATGATCATACTAAGTGAAGTAAGTCAGAGAAAGACAAACATATGACAAACCAATCAGTCTTAAAGGAAATCAGTCCTAAATATTCATTGGAAGGACTGATGCTGAAGCTGAAGCTCCAATATTTTGGCCACTTGATGGGAATAGCTGACTTATTGGAAAGCACCCTGATGCTGAGAAAGACTAAGGGCAGGAGGAGAAGGGGGTGACAGAGGATGAAATGGTTAGATAGCATCACTGACTCAAAGAATATGAGTTTGAGCAAACTCTGGGAGATGGTGAAGGCCAGGGAAGCCTGGCATGCTGCAGTCCATGGGGCTGCAAAAGGAGTCGGACAGAAATGAGCGACTGAACTGAACTTATATATAGAATCTAAAAAAAATGATACAACTGTGCTTATTTACAAAGCATAAATAGACTCACACATATAGAAAACAATCTTATGGTTACCAAAGGGGAAAATTGGGGGAAGAGATAAATTAGGGGTTTGAGATTAATAGATACAAACTACCATATATAAAATAAATAATAAGGACCTACTGTGAACTATATTTAATATCTCATAATAACCTATAATGGAAAAGAATCTAATATATATATTTTGAATATAGATATATAGGAAAAGAATCTAGTATATATATATACGTAAATGAATCATTTTGCTGTACCTTGAAACTAACAGATCATTGTAAATCAACTATATACATCATTTTTTTTAAGAAGTGTGAAAAGGCAAGCCACAATCCAGATGATATCTGCAAAACATAAATTAACAGGGTTTTTGCTTTTGTTTTTCTTCTTTATTTAAATTAAAATCAAAACCAGTTCACTCACTTCTCCCCCTTTCTTCTCATGTAAATAATGATTAATATCCAGAATGTATAAAAAAAAACCCCTACAAATAAAAAGACAAAAACTCAATAGGAAAATGAGCAAAAGAGAGTCATTACATAGAAGAAACCCTAAGAAAAATGCTTCCTGAGTAACCAGGAAAATGCAAAGTAAAGCCTCCAGGAGATAACTATTTCACATGCACCAAACTGGCAATAACTTAAGAGTCTGATAATAACTAATGGTCTCATGATATGAAGCAACAGTCATTCTTGCTCACTGCTCATGGAGAATAAATTACCAGAACTGCTTGGGATATGGTTTAGCAATTCCTAGTGCAAGAGTTATTAACCTAGGTATGTAATTAGAACTCAGGGGGGTCCATGTACTCGAATGGGGAAAAAAACAATGGCTGTGTTTTCACTAACTAATTGAAACTTGCCATTTCCTTCTATTACCAACTAAACCTTTGTGTCACTAGTACTTGTGACTTCTATGAACCAGAAGAATACAGATTTTGTGCATCACTTTGAATTTGCAGTTATCTCAAAATCATTTTGCCGACAAAAGTCCACATAGTCAAAGCTATGGTTTTTCCAGTAGTCATGTACAGATGTGAGAGTTGGACCATAAAGAAGGCTGAACGCTGAAGAATGGATGCTTTTGAACTGTGGTGCTGGAGAAGACTCTTGAGAGTCCCTTGCACTGTAAAGAGATCAAACCAGTCAATCCTAAAGGAAATCAACCCTGACTATTCATTGGAAGGATTGATGTTGAAGTTGAAGCTCCAATACTTTGGCCACCTGATACGAAGAGTCAGCTCATTGGAAAAGACCCTGATGCTGGGAAAGTGAAAGTGAAGTTGCTCAGTCGTGTCTGACTCTGCGACCCCATGGACCCCTGCTAGGCTCCTCCATCCATGGCAAGATAGCCATAGCATCCATGGATTCTCCAGACAAGAATACTGTAGTGGGCTGCCAATTCCTTCTCCAGAGGATCTTCCCAACACAGGGATTGAACCTGGGTCTCCCACACTGCAGGCAGACTCTTTACCATCTGAGTCACCAGGGGCTCCTGAGGCTGGGAAAGACTGAAGGCAAAAGGAGAAGGAGACGACAGAGGATGAGATGGTTGGATGGCATCACCGACTCAATGGACATGAGTTTGAGCAAACTCCGGGAGACAGTGAAGAACAGGGAAGATTGGCGTGCTGCAGCCCATGGGGTCACAAAGAGTCAGACATCAGTGAGCGACTGAACAACAGCTGGAGAAACTCTGGCCCATATGTATCAGATGTGAGCAAAATGCTGGGAGCCTGGAAAGGGCTTAAATATTCATCAGCAATACAATGAATAAATGGTGGAACATGCCTGCAGTATAATTACTTTTTTTTTAAAGCACTTGAAGACTCAGGTGGCATTGAGCTTGATGCCTCATGGACTAATAGCATAGTATTATCCACAATCCAGAGGTAATTTACTCTGTTGTAAGCACGATGAGTGTTGATTATTCTTGTATTAGGGATGGAGAAACATATGCAGCTGAATAAGCTTATGTCGTTCAGTTGCTAAGCTGTGCCCCATTCTTTGCGACCCCATGGACTCCTGCACACCAGGCACCTGTCCTCCACTATCTCCCAGAGTTTGCTCAAATTCACGTCCGTTGAGTCAGTGATGCTATCCAATCATCTCATCCTCTGCCGCCCCCTTCTCCTTTTGCCTTCAAAGAAGTATAACCAAGTATTAAAGAAGAAGGTGAGCTCATTCCTGCTTGCCAACTTGTCCATTATTCTTGAGTTGATTCTCTGCTTAAGGCAAATCAAGGGGAGGGGCTAAGGCTCTAAGGCATGACTATCAGTTTCTGTATCATCATCTCTTACCTGTCTCTCACCTGGCAGGTGTTAGTCGCTCAGTTGTGTCCGACTATTTGGGACCCAAAGGGCTGTAGCCTGCAGGCTCCTCTGTCCAGGGGATTTCCCAGGCAAGAAGACTGGAGTGGATTGCCATTCCCTTCTCCAGGTGATCTTTCCAACCCAGGGATCGAACCTGGGTCTCCCGCATTGCAGGGAGATTCTTTACCATCTGAGCCACGAGACTGCCTCTAACACCCTGAGGGCTTGTCATTCAGTGAGGATAAAGGAGAAGGCTACTGTTGTGAAACTGACCACACATGACATTGGGGACCTGAGGATCAAGGCAGGTGGGCCCAAGGCCTCCACCCTACAGGTTGGAGCGGAGTAGGGGCTGGAGGGGCCAGCCCTCAGGACACAGGCATTCAGGACTGACACCAGCTACATTCCATGTGTCTTTTAAAACAAAGCACAACTCACTCTTCAGTAAACCCTGTGAAATATTATTCTCCACTTGAACAAAGAAATCTGAGCCAAACACGCCTTTGTGGCTTTCTCACTTTTGCTTGGTTTTGAAGAAAACCTCTCAAGCAAAGCTGGGACATCAACAGACGCCCCACGGCCGGATCCTGGTTGCTCTCCTGCAAGCAGTGCCTGGTATCCCATCATCATCAACCCAACGTCTGTGTCTGCACACAGCTCCTTTGTTCCCCACAACTTTTCTTTTTCTTTTTTAAGACAATGAACTTTCCTAATGTTATTTTCAAGCCAAGGAAAAATCTCCAAGAGCAGGCTGAATTAAAATACAAAAACAAAATGTTTAAAGTGAAGACCTGAGAATGTGATCCCAGGTAGAACTGAAAAAGCAAAATAGCAGCTGAGTTGTGAGGCCCAGGGGGGAGATTGCAGCTGATCTGGGATAGATAGCAGCTGGCCCAGGACTCGGGGAACCTGAAACAGACCCTGCGGGCTGCAGGAAGCCCAGATGGTGATACTGATGGCAATGGTGATAATGACGGTGATGATGGTGAATCCTGCCTCAGCAGCAGGCCATGTGAGAGCCCTGGCCCTCCTGCCCTAGGCACCTAGAGGCTGGAGCTGGGATTTGTGGGGA
The DNA here is from genome assembly GCF_023699985.2 of Odocoileus virginianus. Taxonomy (NCBI): domain Eukaryota; kingdom Metazoa; phylum Chordata; class Mammalia; order Artiodactyla; family Cervidae; genus Odocoileus; species Odocoileus virginianus. The sequence continues at coordinate 33,974,787 of NC_069684.1, read as the reverse complement.
GAGGCTAGCAGGGTGTGTCCAGCCCAGTCCCTTCCCGTGCACCTCACCGATTCTGCCCCACGTTGTCTGTGTGGGGGGAGGCGCAGTGGCCCTGACCCACAGTAGTAGGTGGCTCCGTAGGTGCCCAGGTCCCTGACCGAGGGCTAAGGCAAGGAGGCTTTTTAAAAAAAATAACTAACTATCCTAAAGGAAATCAACCCTGAATACCCATTGGAAGGACTGATGCTGAAGCTCCAATACTTTGACCACCTGACGTGAAGCTCCAGTACTTTTGGCCACCTCACTTGAAAAGACCCTGATGCTGGGTAAGACTCAAGGCAAAAGGAGAAGGAGGCGACAGAGGATGAGATGGTTGGATGGCATCACCAACTCAATGTACATGAGTTTGAGCAAACTCTGGGAGACAGTGAAGGACAGGGAAGCCTGGCAAGCTTCAGTTCATGAGGTCGCAAAAGAGTCAGATTCAACTTAGCAACCGAACAACATGAAGTGATTCCTCAGAAAAATGGAATGTCTTCCTCATTCCTTGGAGAAGCAACAGCCTAGAATATAGAACACATATCCAGACTCTAAGATGATAGTGCTGGTCACACTAAAATCATACTATACATTTAGTGCTTCACAGTTTAAAAAAACGTAACTCCCCCTTTATGGCCACCTTTGATCCATGGGCAACCTATAGCACAGGACAAAGAGACGGCTTCTCTTTACAACAGATGATGACAACTTTGTGGGGATATTGGGAGAACTGAGTTTCATGATGTAGTAACAAGCAAGCAAGTGTGCTCGGTCACTCAGTTTATCTGTGATATTTTCCCAGCAAGACTACTGGAAAAGTGAAAGTGAAAGTCACTCAGTTGTGTCTGACTCTTTGCAACCCAATGGACTGTATAGTCCATGGAATTCTCCAGGCCAGAATACTGGAGTGGGTAGCCTTTCCCTTCTCCAGGGGATCTTTCCAACCCAGGGATCAAACCCAGGTCTCCTGCATTGCAGGTGGATTCTTTACGAGTTGAGCCACAAGTGAAGCCCAAATGAAAGTCCCTAAGTCCTGTCTCACTCTTTGCGACCCTGGAGACCCAGTTCTCCAAGTCAGAATACTGGAGAGGGTAGCTTTTCCCCTTCTCCAGCCCAGGAATCTTCCCAACCCAGGAATCAAACCAGGGTCTCCTGCATTGCAGGTGGATTCTTTACCAACTGGGCTATCAGGGAAGCCCCAACTAAGGCTCCAATTGAGCTATTGGAGAAGAATACTGGAGTGGGTTGCTATTTCCTCCTCCAGGGGAACGTGCCAACCCAGGAACTGAACCCACGTCTCCTGTGTCTCCTGCATTGCTGGCAGATTCTTTACCACCGAGCCACCAGGGATGGCATAATGTCGTAACCAGCCTGTAAATCAGTAGAGAAAATTTACCTAAGATGTGATCAGCGAGGGCTTCCCTGGTCGTCCAGTGGTTAAGAATCTGCTTGCCAATGCAGGGGACATGGGTTTGATCTCTGGTCCAGGAAGATCTCACACGCCTCAGGGCAACTGCTGTGCTGCAACTACTGAAGCCGAGTTCCCTAGAGCCTGTGCTCTGCAAAGGATAAGCCACCGAGATGAGAAGACCAAGCACAGCGATGAAGAGTAGCCCACACTCTCTACAACTAGAGAAAGGCTTCACGCAGCAACAAAGACCCAGCATAGCCAAAAACAAATAAATAGTTTTTTTTTGAAAGAGAGATAATCAGTAAAAAAAAAAAAAAGGACAAAATAGTGACAAACGTAAGGGTTCCTTTTGTATCAGTTGTGAAACGTTAAGGCTTCCCTGTGGCTCAGATGGTAAAGAATCTGCCTGCAATGCACGAGACCTAGGTTAGATCCCTGGGTCAGGAAGATCCCCTGGAGAAGGCAATGGGTACCCACTCAAGTATTCTTGCCTGGATAATCCCATGGACAAAGGAACCTGGTAGGCTACACTCCATGGGGTCGAAAAGAGTCAGAGTTAGCCATCCAGTCAGCCCTGGGCCCTCCCTGCTCTATTCAGCACCTGGGACACAGCCCTTCCTTCATTTCATTCATCAGGCTTTCACCAAGAATCCAAATCACAATCACCAACCCCCTGCGGAAGAGCAGTTTGGCTGTCGCTTCCCTGGGGCACCACTGCCCAGCGCCTCTGGGATTGCAGCCTGGCCACCTCTGGACCAGTGAAGCGGCTAGGAAGGCGGTGGCCCAGAGTTGTAGGTCAGGGTCTCAGAGCCACTTTCTGCAAGAGGGATTTGCTCCTTTCAGTCAAGGACTCTGGGTGAGACTTGATTTCCAGACCCCACCTCCTCCCTAATTCTGCAAGCGGCCTTGGGCAGGCACCGGGGCTCCCAAAGCCACAAAGGTGAGCATGAAGGAGTTCAGATCAATTGCTCAAATCCAGGTCACTTGGAAATGTGGACAGCACCCCTCCTCAAGTCTTTGTGACCCCATGGACCACAGCACACCAGACTACCCTGTCCATCACCAACTCCCGAAGCTTGCTCAAACTCATGTCTATTGAGTTGGTGATACCATCCAACTCTCATCCTCTGATGTGCCCTTCTCCTCCTGCCTTCAATCTTTCCCAGCATCAGGGTCTTTTTCAATGAGTCAGCTCTTTGCATCAGATGGCCAAAGTATTGGAGCTTAAGCATCAGTCCTTCCAATGAATATTCAGGACTGATTTCCTTTAGGATTGACTGGTTTGAATTGATCTCCTTGCAGTCCAAGGGACTCTCAAGAGCCTTCTCCAACACCACAGTTCAAAAGCATCAATTCTTTAACGCTCAACCTGCTTTATGGTCCAACTCTCACATCCATACATGACTACTGGAAAAACCATAGCTTTGACTAGACAGACCTTTGTTGGCAAAGTAATGTCGAGAGTGAAGGAAGTGATGCCCAAAGTGGGGTGACCCTTGAGTGAGGAGGAAGCCTGTCCAGCTGGATGGACCACACACCTCAATTTCAAGTCCAGATCACTTGGAAATGTGGACAGCACCCCTCCTCAGGTTCCAAGTTCTCTTTCTGGGCAATATGGCCCCCTCCCACCTTTACTTCCTAGAAGGAAGAGATTAGGTGTGTTTAGCCTAGGAAAGAAGCTGGCAGTTAGAGAGGGTGGAGGCAGCTAAATGTTATCGATATGCCTAAAGCCAGTAATTCCTGACCTGGCCAGAAAAGGCCCAAAGTTTAGATAAAGCAGATCCTGGAACCCGCACCCAAAACACAGAGGGAAAAAAAATCACTGCATCTCCTGGACTCTGATAACCTGAGCCTCTTAAAAATACTCTTTCCCTTTTGTCCATTTGGAATCACCTTTCCTTGCCCCCTTCCTGCAGATCACTCAAATTTCAGGGAGCTGAATCAGAGGTGGGGGTTGCTGGTTCAATATGCTTGTGACTTGCAAGAGCTTTGTTGTTTTTTTAAACCAAATAATCAATTTGTTTTTCTTTTTTGGCCCCAAGGCATGCAGGATCTCACTCTCCCAACCAGGGATTAAACCCACACCCCCAGCAGTAGAACTGCAGTCTTAACCCCTGGACTGCCAGGGAAGTACTGCAAGAGTTTTTAATGTTCACTGTTAATAATGAATAATAATAAATGTCAGTAATTTGTGACTTTCAACATAACAGATTTTGAGTCTCTCTTCATTGAAAGTATATACAGACCTTTCAAATTCATTGATCTGAACTCCAAATTCACCAGCCTACTACAAGGGCTCCTTCTCTGGCTAAGAACACAGCCTCCATGTGACTTTGTGTTCAAGATGGAATCTTGGAAATGGCTTCCCTCTTACCCACATGGGTGCCCACCTCTGGGGTCCTCATTCTTGCTCCCCACGGGGTCCTCTCTCAACAGAGCCGACTTCTAGACCAAAAAGGGTCAGGGCCCTCCTCTGACCATTCCCGGTGGCGCCAGCTCCCTCTCCAACCCCACCCCTCAAGCGAGCCCTCCGCAACCCAGTGCTCCGCCTCACTCGAGCTGCAGGGCCTTAGATCTCCCAGTTTCTTCTTCCTGGAATGCTCTCAGCAGATACCAGGTCTCCCCCCCAGGTCCTTTTTCAAAGAGGCCTCTCTACACACCCTGCGAACAGTCTGTCACTGCCTCTTCTCTCTGCTTTTCCACATAGAATGTAGATCTTTTCCTCTCTCCCAACCCCACACAGCCATTTTGGATCATAGAAAAAGCAAGAGAATTTCAGAAAAAAATCTACTTCTGCTTCATTGACTACGCTAAAGCTTTTGACTGTGTTCATCACAAGAAACTGTGGAAAATTCTTCAAGAGATGTGAATACCAGACCACCTTATCTGCCTCCTGAGAAATCTGTATGCAGGTCAAGAAGCACCAGCCAGAACCAGACATGGAACAACCAACTGGTTCCAAATAGGGAAAGGAGTACGTCAAGGCTGTATATTGTCACTCTGCTTATTTAACTTATATGCAGAGTACATCATGCAAAATGCCAGGCTGGATGAAGCACAAGCTGGAATCAAGATTGCCAGGAGAAATATCAATAACCTCAGATATGCAGATTGACACCACCCTTATGGCAGAAAGCAAAGAGGAACTAAAGAGCTTCATGATGAAAGTGAAAGGGCAGAATGAAAAGCTGGCCTAAAACTCAACATTCAAGAAACAAATATGATAGAATTCAGTCCCATCACTTAATGGCAAATACATGGGGGAAACAATGCAAATTGACAGACTCTTCTCTTGGGTTCCAATATCACTTCAGAAGGTGACTGCAGCCATGAAATTAAAAGATACTTGCTCCTTAGAAGAAAAGCTATGAAAAACCTATGACAAATTAAAAAGCAGAGACCATTACTTTGCTGACAAAGGTCAGTCTAGTCAAAGCTTTGGTTTTTCCAGTAGTCATGTATTGATGTGAGAGCTGGACCATAAATAAGGCTGAGTGCCAAAGAATTGATGCTTTCCAAGGGTGGTGTTGGAGAAGACTCTTGAGAGTCCCCTGGACTGCAAGGAGATCAAACCAGTCAATTCTAAAGATCAGTCCTGAATATTCATTGGAAGGATTGATGCTAAAGCTGAAGCTCCAATACTTTGGCCACCTGATGTGAAGAGCCAACTCACTGGAAAAGACCCTGATGCTGGGAAAGATTGAGGTTAGGAGGAGAAAGGGATGACAGAGGATGAGAAGGTTTGATGGCATCACTGACTCAGTGGACGAGTTTGAGTAAGCTCAGGGAGTTGATGCACAGAGCAGCCTGGCGTGCTGCAGTCCACAGGGTCACAAAGAGTTAAGACAGAATTAAGTGACTGAACAACTCTACACAGATCTAGGACAGACCGTGTCTCCCCATTGTTACTCCAGCCCCAGGATCAGGCTCGGCACACTGTAGGTGCAGCACCGTTGGCAGTTGCTGATGGAGCCTGACCTGCCCTCAGGTCTCAGCTGAAGCCTCGGGGGTCCCCACCCCTCGAGGTCTCTCCTGTTCCCCCTCCTCACATCCTGTTTACATCATCACAGAGCTAATCAAAACATGCAGCTCAACAAGCAGTTATTTGTATTTTTAGTAATGAACATCTACCTTCCCTTCTGGTTCAGCAGTCAATCTGCCAACTGCAGCCTGAGGGCCCAGCTCAGCTGCTGCCTGGTTTGGTGAAGGGGGGTTTGCTGCCCGGCGGTCCTGATGGCTGGCTGTGGGTGCTTCTGTGCAGCCTGGTCAGGGCTGAGCAGTTGTGATGGAAGCGTGACAGCCCACACACCTCAAGTACTTACCACCTGGCCTGGCCTTTTCAGACAGTTCACTTATGTCCATACTGTGCCCAGGAGGAAAGGGAGGAAAGGAAGGACAGCCAACGACAAGGCCGCCCAGCAACGCACGTTGGTTGGCAGTTTTACTTAGTAGCTCAGCACTTTGCCATCAGTTCACTTCCATCTCATCAGTCATTTATAAAAATGATTCCACCAACACAAAAGTCAAGGGAATTGACACGTGTTCAAAAGTCCAGGAGTTGTCCTGCTTCAGGTGTAGACAGATCTTGGGTCAAGCCTCGTCCTCAGCTTCCTGCCTCTCATTCTGGAGCCACGCTAGGGCCAGTCCTCCTGAGCACCTGGCAGAACCGCAGCAGGTACGGCAGGTCCCAGAACAGAATCTCACTGGCTGACGGGTCTCACCTGGGCTGTGTGATCAAGTGTGTTGGGCTCTGACTGGATGGGCCCATGCCCTGGCGTTCAACTCACCCACCCCACCAAGGAACCTGGGCAGCTGAAAGAGCTGGGTGCTGTTCCCTGACAAGGGGAAAACAGGCGAGGCTAGCCTTGAGAGGTTCTCAACTCCCATCTCAGGACTTTTTCTGCAACGGGAGACGAGGAACTGACTTACAAAAATTCACCAGTAAGCCAACAGCGTTGGTATTTTTAATAGCACATTAGGGATACAGTTAATGAATCGCAGAGAAGTCACAAGCCTCTTTCGTCTGTTTTATGTGTTTCCACCTTGCTGTGTGAACCATGGCCCCTGTTCAGTTATTTCAGCAGCTGGATCAATAGTTACGAGCTACTAGTTTTGCTGATGGTTCAGATGGTGAAGAACCTGCCTGCAATGGAGGAGACCGGAGTTCGATCCCTGGGTCAGGAATATCCTCTGGAGGAGAGCACGGCAACCCACTCCAGTATTCTTGCCTGGAGAATTCCATGGGCAGAGGAGCCAGGTTGGCTACAGTCCATGAGGCTGCAAAAAGTTGGACACAACTGAACAATAGTTACGAGCTGCAGACAAAGCTGATACCACTTGGTTTCACACAAGAAAACAGAGACCAGGGAGAAAAGAAGGAGCAGTCAGTAGTTTGCTAAAGGCCCTGTTTATTCTGCAATCAAGGCTCAGAAATGGGAGGATACAACGGAATCTCTCCATAGCTGTCATTTCAGAGCCACAAATGGACAGAGAGGGAGTGAGGAAGACAGCTACTCTGCACAATGACTTCCCCCCCTTTTAAAAGTGAACACAATGAGACTGGATTACAAATGGCCTGTCTCTCTGACCCATCATCAAGCCTCTCCACCTTAATCTTTAAGAACCAGTGGGGCCTTCACTTGGTCGGCCACCTCCTTGCCGACCAGCACCTCGACGATCTTCAGAGCAAACTCGAAGCTGGTTCCTGGTCCCCGGCTGGTAAGGATCAGGCCGTCTTTCTCTACACGGTTCTCAGAGTAGCTGTAATGACCTGGGAAATAAAAACAAAGAAGGGTTACGTCCTTGCGGGCTATGCAGGACAGCCATGAACACCACTCAACACTTCCATTCCCTTACTGCACACTACTGTCTCACAAAAATGAAAATACAAACAAGCCAAGATTTTTAAAAAAGCAAAAGCTCACAACACCAACACTATAGCCAGTCACTCATAACTCCATTAGGCACCCCCAGCTCTCAGAACACAGCAGGACAGAAAGGGAGAGGGTTTCTCTGAATCCCCTTTCCTGCCTAAACACTGACTGTCCAAAAGGAACTCAGCTATCAGAAATCCCCTTCCAGAAGTTCTATCAATCAGAAGAGAAAACCAGGAGCTGATACCACACTCAGACAAACCTTGTCATAAACTATCGTTCCTCCCATCTACTCTTCAAAGGGCCCTTTCATCTTTCCAAAAACCCAATTACCTTCCCCTGAGAGGCCTGTCTCCCCTTCCCCTATTAAGATGGAATTTAAGCCAGAATTCTAAACCATCTCAGGGAGTTACTCATTTTCCCCTGGGGCTCTTCCATGTAAACACGAGTTACAGTGCTCAGTTGCTTAGCTGTGTCTGACTCTGCGACCCCATGGCCTGTAGTCTGCCAGGCCTCCGCAGTAGCCTCCACAGCCCCCAATGAGGTCTCCTGCATTGGCAGGCAGATTCTTTACCACTAGCATCACCTGGGAAGCCCAAACATAAAGTATACATGTTAATAAACTTTGTTCTTCTCCACTCAACCTGTCTTCTGTAACAAGGGTCTCAACTAAGAACTCAGAAGGATACAAGGGAAAATTATTTTTCCTTCCCTATAAAATGCTGGAGGAAGGGGGATGTAGGGGAACCAGAGCTGAAGGTAGAAATGACTTGTAATATACAGACCCCCTGGGTGATGCACACTTTCTGCTGCCTCCAAAGCAAACAAGCAGAAACCACGCACAATGTGTCATGGGTGGGGAGAGAGAGGTTCAAGTGGAGAGAAACCTACTTTCTCGTCAGGCACTGCCTGCTTTCGGAGGCCACAGCTGGCTGTATCTTTGCAAATGTAGTAAGAAACAGGCTGCTCCTATATTCACATGAAGTAAACACTACCACCTCCGAAGAGATCTGAGGGCTCAAAGCTGGGATTCCCTGAACCACCCCCCACCCTCACATTCCACATCAGACAGTCACCAAATTCTCCCACTGCACAAGCACCAGGCCCAAACTCCTCCCATGCAGCAGCACCCCACGTGGCCTGGCCCCTTGATCCTGCAGCGCCCCAGGGCCCACTCTCCCGCCTGAAGCTTGCAGCTCTGCTACAGAGGGCACTGAAGTCCTCTCGGCCCTGGAGGAGCCGCCCGGGCCGCTCCCTTTGCCCAGAAAGCTCCCCTCAGCAACTCACTCCTTTGAATTCAGCATGGACCCCTCTCTCACCAGGCCCCCCAGGTCACTCTATCACGCACCCTCCCAGCACCCAGGAAACCGTTTGGCTCCTGTTTACCTCTGGTCTGTGAAATGCTGAGGCCTCACCTACCCGTCCAGTCTAGAATGCTAATGGCATCAGGGAGGTGCTCCCGAGTATCAGGTGAAGGAAAGAGCGAATGAACACTCCCTGCCTGCTGCCTCAATGCAGGCCTCTGCATGCAGCCCCCCTTCCTCCTGCCTTTCCCTCCACTCAGTGCCACCAAACAGGGCACATTCCACAGTGCAAACCAGAGCACACCCAGGTGCCCCCCAAGAGAAGCCTTCACCACTTTCTCTGGCAACTTGAAGTGACCCTCAACTCCACATCATGGTACACAAGCCCTGGGACCCAGCCTGCGCACAAAGACAGGGCAGAAAGAAGCAGAGGGGAGACAAAGAAGAACCCACTGGGAGTAAACAGTGACCTGGACAGGACAGAGGCCATGGAGGTCCGAGGTGTGTCTTGAAGATAAAATGCCAAGACCTTGGGGAGGAAATGGACATGGGGAGACACCAATGAGGACGCCCGGCCGCATGATGACACTGCTCAATGACATAGCCCTTGAAGGACAAACAGATTCAGGGCCGGGGTCAAAAGCTCACAAGGGTCCTCTGTGCAATCCTGCCACATCTGGTCCCTGCAGGCAGAGTCGGGTCTGCAGCACCACACAACCTCTACCCCCTCCCCATCTGAGAAGCCCTGAGAACATGGCTTGATCTTGCCCCCTTTTCTGTCCCCGAAGCCCAAAGAAGAGCTCAGGAAATGCTTGTCTGATGCTCACACAGAAGAGCACACCTGAGCAAGATGCTCCTGCTGCGCCAGCAATCTTTAGAGACCATGTCCTGACGTGCCTGTCCTTTCCCAGGGATGAACACCACTACCCTGCTTCAGGTCTTCCTCTCCTCATCACATATCAAGTCACCCAGTGAAACAATTGACGACAGTCCGTGAGCACTCGCAGTTACCCTTCTACAGAAGAAAAGGGGATCCCGAGTCTGCAGGGGAGAGGTTTACCTAACCTAACATCATTTACTGTTGGTTAGAGATCATCCCAAGTACTGAAGTAGAGAACCCGGAGCCAAGATGGACACCGAGACACAGACAGTGAAGGCACGGCTCTAAATGATTCAGGTAACAACCTCTTTGTCGGTAAAATACTACAAATACAGCTTACACTGGTTACAAATGTTTAAAAATTCCGGTTCTTCTCAAAAATCTCAGCCAAGAAGAGCTAAGGGTCTGCTTACAGACCACCTCCACCTAGTGGTGAAGGTGGAGAAAAACGACACCTGCCCACCAGGCCATTCCTGGTCAACCTGCAGGAGGTGTTCATTCCTTTTTAACTTTAAGCAAACACCCCAAAGCCTCTCTCAAAGCCCAGAGACGAAGCAACGGGGGAGGCTAGGGACCACAGGGTAGTAACCAACAGCCGCTTTCACCTGCACACCCTCACCTCTGTGGTCTGGGAGCCCCAGAGACGCGGTGGCCCAGACAGCCCTATATCATTACTATCCAGCCCTTCCAGGAAAAGCCACTGACCCCTGAGCATATCGGCTCAGGTGTCAGCCTGCCAGATTCAAACCTCAGTCTGCTATTTAACAGCCGTCTGACCTGTTTTTCTCTCCTGTAAAATGGGCATGATGCCAACCCAACAAGTTGCCTGGTGATGGCAGTCTGTCTGCTCTGCATCCCCAGCACTCAGCCCAGAGCCAGGCATTGACTGGTGGGCCCTTTGACACAGCTTCAGTAACCCACAGACGTCCAGGTGTGTTACGCACATTGACTCACGGAGCCTGTCAACAGCCCTGAGAGGCAGGGGCTACCTACGGTCCTCCTCAGGTGACAGATGGGGAAACCGAGGCCCAGTGAGGTTACAGGACCAGCCCTTGGGGGCAGGGAGGGGTGGGGCTGGAGCCACATGGGAGTCACCTGCTCCGGAGCCCCTGCTCGTCCCTGGGAGCTGGCATCCAGCCGCTCAGTAAACCACAGAAATGAGAACTGAACAGAAATTTGAAGTCACCCCTTCTTTATTTTAAAGCTGAGAAATGGAAACACTCTGTCCTTCAGACTGGATGGTTTATGTGAGTAAAAAAATGTCACACTGCTCTTAATTTGAAGTTCACGATGAGGACAAGCAGAAGGGCCTCCTCACTCAGGAAGTGATTACAGCTCCACTTCTCAGAATGCAGACACTGCAAATGTTTTTTTCTTACAAGAGGTCTTGCTGACTGAACCCAACACCTGGTGACCTCAGTGTGTGTGGGCCTCATGTGGACAGAAACAGGGCCCCAGTTCGGGACCGACTCAGGCAAGTGGCCTGTTTCCTTGTCGGTGAAGTCCATACGTGCCTTACTGGGTACCAGGGCTGCCAGGTTCAAGAAAACACATGTGAATGTACCCTGTAAGTGCCCAAGAGTCAACAATCTCATATTCTTCTATTTCTGATCAGCCTTGTCTTCCTGAGGTGTTACGAGGAAAGAGCCACAAAGATACATGAGCAGATAACGGGGAACACGTTCCACTCGCTTCTTCCTTCTCACAAGTCGTTAGTGCTAATGGAAGCCTGATTCTGCTCCTTCTGACCCTCCAAAATCCCACCATTTGCTCAAAGTAAACTAAACCCCTACGTTAAAATATGCCCAGAAGTCAGAGCCTTAAAAAAAAAAATCAATTTTCACATCGATGTTTTTATTGACAATTTAGTATCTATCAACTAAAATAAAACTATAGATTTTTCAAAAAAACATACTACCTTGGATCAAATCTAAGAATATGCAGAATGTCCAACACCAAGAGTGAACCCTAAGGTAAACTATGGACTTTGGGTGGTGATGACGTGTCAGTGCGGGTTCATCGACTGTTACAAAGGTACCGTCTTGTGTGGGAAAGGAAGCGGATGGGGAGGGAGGTGGAGATGAGGGCACAGAGGGTTTATGGAAACTCTATACTCTTTGCTTAATTTTGCTGCGAACCTAACACTCCTTTAAAAAATAAGGTGGTGTTTTACGAGGCAGTAAAATGAAAAATGCATCACTTTACTTTGCTATGAAAGGATGAATGAAGAAAAAACATGAATTGCCCTACTTTTAGTTCAGAGTAAGTCCAGAGCAGAACTGATATGGCGAGAAAATATCAGCAGCACAGCTATTTTCAAATCTGCTCTTGATATTATCAGTCTTTTGATGTAGCCATTGGCTGCTGGTTAGTGAATGTCTTAAAAATGGGGCTGGTCACCAAGTCTCCCCACCGGTTGAACGCCAGCTGAGTCACTCATGGTTTCCAAGTGGGAATTTTTGATTCCCTTGCACATATCCGCACTTGTGTGACGTCCCTTTCTCTATACAGGTTTCGGTTTCTGCTCCCTTCGATATGCATGCCAGGCACAGGTGGCAGAGGAAGACACTGCCTGGCTGGTGCTCTGAACCACACACCGAGAAGCACTGTTTCTGAGGCAGCATCCATCACGACACAGCTGCACATCCAGGAGCACAGTGACCCTGCTGTGCCGCTAGCTATACACTGCCTCATAACTTGAAATCTGATATATTTTTAAATTTGGTGCACGTGTCTCTGCAAGCTATTAACTCCTGGAGGGCAGAGACAATGACATGTGTTTTTAAAAACATAACCTCCAAGTACCAAGTAACATTAGAGAAATAAGTTAGGGGAGAAGAAAGGTATAATGTTAGGTTTGAAAAGCAAGCTGCAGAACATATTTACTAGCTCTCATTTGAGTAAAAACATTAAACTACAAAGGATAATGAGTATGTGCAAAGAAAGTTCTAGAGTTACACAGGAAACCTAACAGAAGTTACCTCTGAAAAGTAGAAAGGGGGTAGGGAGGTCAGAGAGAAGGGAATCATTTACTTTTACTTCATTCCTTTCTGTACTGCTTGTTTTTTTCTTTTACCAAGAATAGAAAATTGTTTTTATAAAAATAAATGTACAAAAGTTAAATGTCTGACTGATGTTAATATTTACAAAGGAACCTGTCAATGAAGGAGCAGGCCTCCCCTGCAGGAAGGGAGCAATGTCCATTTTACTCTGGACTGTGGGCAAAAGGGCACCCTCTGAAATTGCCACCAAGGTTTAAATTTTATCCTCAGACTGCTGGCAAAGTATTTAGTAAACTAGTTAAACTGGCATCTTGCAACCACTTCAATCTGTGACCACGAGGAACCCGGCTGGCCTTTGGCTCAGCCTCTGTACCCCGTTAGGCAACCTACACACAGAGACCCACCCCGTTAGCCAGTCTTTGTCATTAAAACACTTGCAAAGAAAGTGAGGAACACATCACACCCCAACCCACAGAGAACCCCTATGTACAAAATGTATTCCAAGTGGGAGACAATGCCACAGCACAGCTTTCTGAGTAGGTCTTTTTGCACGTTAGAATATAAATGTGTACTTACTTCCATTCATCATTTTGTCTTTAGCAAGTGGGTGTGTTGTAACTTTGCTTCCAAAACCTATTTCATGAGCCAGCAGAGCTGTAGGACCTAAAAAGATGAATAAAGAGATTTAAGTGTGTGCACAGAAAAACCCATGTTTTAAAACCGCAGCAACAAGAGCATTCTTTACATCAGGGGGCTCTTACCTAAAAATATACTTATGATTCTGAAACTAAACACTTACTAGTATGACAGGTAAAGTATGTTTATAATCAACCATCTGCAGAACACGTGTGGCAAAAATGTACAAACTCAAAACACCTCAATAACCACTTAATCAGAAAGATTTACCTTTATACCTAAGGAGCAAAGAGATAAACAAACCATGCTCCCTCAAGGAACAGGCTGCAAGTCTAACAGGGGTACAAAGAATGGGAGACCACCAAGGGTTAAACGTCTTGCCTCTTTGCAAATAGAAGACTTAGTTATACATTAAACGCAACCAGCATGCTCTGAATCTCTGGGCTTGACTGCTATTTCATGGACTAATTTTACTTTTCTACTTGAAAATGAAAGATCAGCACTCACCCATCTACCCAAATATATCAGGTGGCATATATTAAATGAACATATTAAATTGAATGGGACATTTTCCCAGCCCCAGAGGAGACACCCGTGAAATGCCTACATGACTGAGACACAGAGGCGCTGGTGTTTCTTTCTTACAACCAGGCACTGAAGAGAAAAGTACAGCACAAATGCCCGCTGTGGTCCTCTACACTGTCTCTCTTAAAATGAAGGTTAAAAAAAAAAAAATGCAGGTGTCAACTTGAGACTTTAATGAGTGGTCAACTTTATTGATAATCATTTTGTAACAATTCTCAAATAGACACTAAAATCAGAAAGATTTCTTACCTTTTGTTATTTTAAATCTGTTTTTTTTAAAAAGGAGTCCCTCTATCTTTTTTCTCTAAGTCAAAAAAAACAACAACAACGAAGAAAAACTTTCTAATGCCTCATGTCAAACCTAGAAAAACTTCAGAAGAACACTGTGACCTTCTAAATGGTTAAGGCATTGCAGCTAAGGTCCCAAGACAGACTCGCACACTTCAGCTCCAGCAAACCCAAGCACTTGCTCTTTTGACCTTTCATTTTTCAACACAGGTCCAAGGAAAAAGTAGTTACATAACAAACCTACGGTCGACTCAAGATCTTAGCAGCTACTAACAGGAAGATCAAACAATATCACCTAATTACATAAGCTGTCAGTCTAACATCAGGTGTCAGTTTTAGACAAAGTCCTCATTTATACCTTACATCAAAAGCCTCTTAAACATGCCTGATGTCTCCTCCCTCCTTACTTGTATCTGTACACAAGAGCTGTGTTTGGAAGCAAATTTTAAAAGTCTGTCATAATTATCACTCAATTTTATTTGAATGGATTCATTATTTTTCTTATTTTATAAGATTTTAAGAAACAATCATTTCCTCCAGTACATTTTAGAGCAAATTTCAAGAGATGATGGATCATACTTGAGGACAGTGGTGATATGGTGAGTTAGAAATTTTTAGGCTGCTCCCTCCAGGTGATAAAACTGTTGCCTATAATGATGTTAATAAATGTATGGTACACTCAAAATTATGGCTTTCTGGGGCGTGAGAATCCTAGCTGGGGGCTTCCCTGGTGGCTCAGGGGTAAGGACTCCGCCTGCCACTTCAGAAGGCACAGGTTCAATCCCCGGTCTGGGACGATCCCACATGCCACAGAGCAGCTGAGTCAGTGCACAACTACTGAGCCTGTGCTCTAGAGCCCGAGAACCACAACTACTGAGCCTACGTGCTGCAACTACTGAAGCCCAGGGCCTGTGCTCCACGACAGGAGAAGCCACCGCAGTAAGAAGCCTGTGCACCACAGCCAAGAGTAGTCCCTGCTCTCTTCAACTATAGAAAACGCTGTACAGCAATGAAGACCCAGCACACAGTCAAAAGTAAATAAATTACACACATATATATAAATAAATATATAGGGGTCCAGCTCTGAGCTGGGAGCAGAGGGCAGTGGACAGAATCACCTTGGGAGGACCAGAGGGGAAGTCAACAGCGCCACCATGTGGTTATTCATGGAAGGGGTCCGAGCCTCTCCAGGTGTCCCAGAGCTTGAGCCTGTACCTGGAGCCCAGCACCTGCCAACTAGCTTCCATACCCCTCACGCCTCCCTCTTCTCCCCCAGTCTCATTTTATTTTCTCCAGAAAGCCTCCCTTCCAGGTTCTTTCTCTCGCTCTCACTCATTACTAGGGGTCAAGCTAACATTCCTTCAGTTCAGTAAACCGTTCCCAATCCCTAAGTATAACATCTAAGCCTCATCTTTGTTCTCATCTGCTGATTGAAACATCCCAATCTCTGCCATTGCTCATTCGAATCTCTCCTCAACACACGATCATGCTTCTCCGGTCTTCTGTAGCACCCAGCAGAGCAGTGCAGGACATTTAACCAGATGACATGTTACCAGCGCTGTTTACAGCGTGGACGTGAATGATGACAAGGGCTGCACATCTTAACAGCCTGGGAGTCAATCCTGCCTCAGCACAACACTGGGAACTGGAAGCAGCTCATGATTCTGCTACCTCAGTGACACAAATGACAAACTGACATGCGATTTTTTGCTTTCAGCAATCCTAAGGGGGGAAACCCAATACAAACGCTTCCTCTCTTCCTTTGGTCAAAGCACTAAGCACTAAGAATGCGCAGAGGTGAGGGGTCAGCGGGTGGGGTGGGGTGAGGGTGGACTGGACTAAGTCCTTACACAACTAATAGCACCTATGTCCTCCTCCTTCTTAGTATCTTCTGCTTCTGTTAGGTCCATACCATTTTTGTCCTTTATTATGGCCATCTTTGCATGAAATGTTCCCTTGGTATCTCTAATTTTCTTGAAGAGATCTCTAGAAGAAAAGCTATGACCAACCTAGACAGCATATTAAAAAGCACAGACATTACTTTGCTGACAAAGGTCCATCTAGTCAAAGCTATGGTTTTTCCAGTAGTCATATATGGATGTGAGAGTTGGACCATAAAGAAAGCTGAGTGCTGAAGAACTGATGCTTTTGAACTATGATGTTGGAGAAGACTCTTGAGAGTCCCTTGGACAGCAAACCAGTCAATCCTAAAGGAAATCAGTCCTGAATATTCACTGGAATGACTGATGCTGAAGCTGAAGCTTCAATACTTTGTCACCTGATGCAAAGAAGTAACTCACTGGAAAAGACACCGATGCTGGGAAAGATTGAAGGCAGGAGAAGGGAACAACAGAGGATGAGATGGTTGGATGGCATCATCAACTCAATGGACATGTGTGAGTTGGAGCAAGCTCTGGGAGCTGGTGATGACCAGGGAAGACTGGCGTGCTAGAGTCCACGGGTTCGCAAAGAATTGGACACGACTGAGTGACTGAACTAACTGATGTCTTCCTCCTTAAGAAGCAGTGCAGCTACGTGGGCTGCAGTGTCCTCTAGCAGAGAAATCCTTAAGCTGCAAATGCAGGTCAGAGGTCGGTGCTGACTGGAGCCCAAAGACGAGGACTGCCAGGTGGGTGCCCCTCAGTCCTTCCTGGTCTCTTACTCGGGGGTTCTCAAACACTCAAGTCTTAGGGTCCCTTCAGCTATTAGTGTGAGTTACATTTATCAGTAACTGCCATGCCAGAAATTAAAACTTGAAAGGTTTTTGAGCTAAGAACACTTAGCTCGCAAGCCATGCCTGAATGATGTCATTATCATTCTCTGATGTAATTCCTGTGAGAATTAAAGGCAAAAAGGCAAATAATGTGTGAGCAGTATCTGCTCTGCCCTTGCAAACCCTCTGGAAAGACTGTGAGAACTACTGCTCTAAGGCACAGTCCCCAGATCCCCAGCCTATGACTATGATCTCTTTTAAAAAGTCTACCATATTGAACAAAATAGCGTGTCATTTTGTCTAACCATCCATTCATTGACTTATCTGCTCTCTTGATAAAACATTTAATGAAGACCCATGAATAAGGAAGGCACCTGCCAATATTACACTATGAAAAAAATGGAAGATGGTGAAATATCATCTCATATTAAGAGCAAAAAGAATGGACTTTAAAATGGTATCAAAAACCAAAGCACTGATATTACTAGGTTTCAAAGATGTGAGGGCCCCTGCAAAGCACCACCACCTTTCCTCTAAATCATGTGGCAGAGAATATACAGTACCTCAGACATGGAGCTCAACACTGAGGACCAGGTGGGAAGCCCCCGGGGCAAGCTCAGGGCAGATCTGTGATTGTTAACGCTGGCCTGATTCTTGCTAACCTTGTGCTGGCAGAAGTCCTCTCTGGCAATGGGACTGGCTATAACAACTGTTTACTCAATTCCAGAGGGGCCTTGCTTTCCTCCAGGTCCATCAAACACAGAAAACAACAGCTTCCACAGAAGGTACACCAAAGGCAGGGAGAGGCAGAAAACGGAGGAACTGCAGTCACTTCTGACATGATACCAACCTCACACCCCCAGCTAAACACACCGACAGAGAAGCCCTTCATGCTTTAGGAAGTGAAGAAGTACTGGGAACACAATCTCGTACTCAAAGACAACCCTGTCCTGTGTTTTTTGAAGCAAGCTGAAGACACACTTGGACAGGGGCCGGCCTGAGGTTACCTGCACAGATGGCAGCGATGAGGCCCTTCCTCTTCTCTTGTTCCTTCAGTATCTCCTTCACAGCAGCGGACTAGTCAAAGAACCAAAGTACATCAAATTGTCATTAAGCCGCAGTCAATCTCGGCTAGAAACTTCAGTAGAATCTGGTTTTAGCTTAACCACAAGATCTTCCATCTGACTGTTTTTCAACAATATTGCTAAATCATCAATATGAAAACTACCAAATTCAGTGTTTCTACAGGCTTAAACCCAACTACAACATTTATATAGAAAAGGGTACCCTCTCCTTAAAGATGTTTAAAGATAAGATGAGAAAAGCTATTTCCCTTGGGCATGCTAACCTTTGCTATCTTATACTCTGGGGATCCAGAAAAGAGGAAAGGTGCTGTTTGGGTTTCTTTTTTTCAGACAGCAAAGTGAGGAGAGCGCCCCAAGGTCCCAAATGTCTGACTTGACCTGGTTGGTTCATGAGTTTCTGTCTCATGAAGTCCCTGCCCCTCTCACCTCCTTCTCTCTTCCCTCCTGCAGGCTGATGCTTCACGTAACAGAATGAAGAAGCAGTGGCTTCCTTTATACCATTTTTCATTCAAGCTGGCAGCTCTAGGCTCCTGCAATCTCCCTTACTCCAATGGCTGAGTAGAGAGCCAACCTCTTACCTTTCAATACTTAACCCTTCACAAGCACAAAATAATCATTCTATTGCTGTTTGGGGGGGGGCTGGGGGGAGTAATCTTACATTTGGACTCTATTCACAGAATCTATTCACAACTGTTCTACCAATTCTGCTTACTTCTACAGTAAATGTTATTAGAAATGACTTTTTTTTTTAAATTACGCTAGAACACCGTTTTGTTCATCTTTTCTTATTCTAGTCACAGCCTTCTTCCTGAAATATTTTAATAACAAAAACAATAGAATACAAGAGGTTGAAATACTCTCTTTACACACTTTACCTCAGATAAATTCTGTGCACCCAGATTACCTCCTGGCAGAACCACCACATCGTAAGGTCCCTGTAACAGTTTAAAAAATAAGAAAGTGAAAATGTTTTATTTGAAATGTGCATTAAACAGTAACACATTTATATGTTAAATATGGTCACAGCAAAAATATTGTTCATAAAGTTAAATAAATCAAGGTGTTTCTCTATAATGGAATACTGTAACTAGCCAACAATGCAGAAAACCTCCATATACTAGTAACACAAAATGATGTCTGTGCTGCAGAATTGCAGGTGTAGCATGATCTCATTCTTGTAAAAAGAATAAATGCATGTGAATGCATATGTGTGTGTCTACATACACACACACACCCACACCCACATGTACAGTATAGATACTCATGGACAAAGGAAACTGCCAACTGATGAAGGGAGCATGGAAGGGAAGAATGAGAAAGGGACATTAATAATAACACGTGACTTTGTGTTTGTCTACACTGTATGGGATATTTTTCAACAAGAATGTACACAGTAATTAAAAAAAAACTTTAAAAGACACAAAAGAATGTTTTAACCTTAAGTAAAATGGAACTTTGGGTATTAAAAAAATGACACAATATTTTATTATCTCAGATACCAAAACACCCTAGAAATCTAATGATTTCAAACTTGCCTAAATTATGAAATAGAAATTGATTTAATACAGGATCTTCAAATGTTAAAAAAGCTTTAAAAAAATTTAGTCATTAAGCAAATAATAAAATGAAAATCTAGTACATTTTTACTCCAACATATACTAATTACTTTTAAAGACTATGAAATGTCCTATGTTGTTTCAAAGCCAAGCAAAACTTAAAATCTATCAAGTATGAAAATTTCTTTCCCTCCATTTAGAAACTGAACAATAAACAGACACAAAATGTAACCACTATTCTAGAACATTCAGACAGACCCTACAGGACAAAAAAAGAACAGGCAAGAAACACATATTGCTACTCTCTCATTTTTAATCTGCTATTTAGAGATTCAACAACTTCTACAAAATATCAACATTCTTATACTTCACAATCTAGCACTGAGATATGTGAATTTATCAGAGAGGAATACATTTTTCTACGCTTTTGAGGAGAGCCAGGTATGGGGAATTCTACTCCCAGGCTCCTCATAGCACAGAAAAGCTGTCATGGGTGGTGATTTGCCCCATCGCTGCTCTAAGAGGGTGTGCCCCACACTTCTGTCACACTGGCCCCTGAAGCCTGAGCCCTGTGAAAGTGCAGGCTCATGTCTGGTACGTGTGGGCAGGCATGCTTCTGAGGAAAGGGACCACAGCTCTTGACTGATTCCCAAAAGTGTTGGTCCCCCACAAAAGGAAGAACCTCAATTCTGAAGATACTGAAAAAGTGACACAATTTAAGGAGAACTCACTCCTCCTTTAATCCAACCACGATCAAGTATGAGTTGTTCCGTGTAAAATGAATCACACAACCCCACGTCTGTGTCACTGATAAAGAAAAGATAAGAAGCAGCTTTCGAATAAAGGGTAAGAAATGAATGGGAAATGTGCAGGTGACTCTCACACTAAGTTATGTAGTTACAGAAGGAGGCAAAGCTGCCCGTATGAGCCAGAACACTAGTGATAGTGTCCTGCCCATCCACCCACACCAAGCACATGAGCTATCAGGGACCTGCCAGGTTCTGAGGATACAGAGTGAAAAAAGGCAAAGTTCTCCACTCCCCAGGGCTT
This sequence comes from Odocoileus virginianus, assembly GCF_023699985.2. Classification (NCBI taxonomy): domain Eukaryota; kingdom Metazoa; phylum Chordata; class Mammalia; order Artiodactyla; family Cervidae; genus Odocoileus; species Odocoileus virginianus. The sequence goes on along the minus strand of NC_069684.1, from coordinate 33,954,386 downwards.
AATTTAGTGCTGAAGACCTCTAAGCAAAGTAACTTTCTTAAAATAAGTCTGTGCTAATGACAGTTTTAGATGTAGCTAAGAGAGAGCTCAAGAAACTGATAAAGAAGCGGTAGGAAGGAACGATTCCAAGTCTAGAGAACAAACCTCTTTTTTTGCATCTTCCAGACTGGCATCAGGACAAATGACAACATCTCGGCTACACTGTACCGGGTCTTTTCCAGCCAGACCTGCAACGGTGACCTTAATCTAAGAGGAAGACGTCATCATGATATTTAAGAACACTGACACATAAATTTAGAGTAACATTTTCACAGCTGGCCTGTGTTTTAAAATAACCTGGCAGGAAATATTGCAACAAAACCATGCTGACTTTAGGCTATTAAGTTGGCTAAATATACTTAACCACTAGGTCTGTCCCAGTTTGCTTGACAGTATGAATTAGAGATGCTGTCCCAGTACCCCATCTGCTTAGCCTCCTTTCTTCCACAAGTGTTCTTGTCTGTGAGATAAATCATATGATCATCCTATCTATAAAACACCTTGCAAAGCTGCTGTTGCCCTGTAACCCTCCTGGTATTTTCATAAGGTAGAAATGCAAGTTAAGACGATGAAATACTACTCCACTGCCCTGCAAAAATTCACAAAGTTGACAATACTGAGAACAACAGGAATTTTCCTCACTGCTGGTGGGCCCACATATTAGTACTTTGGAGAGTCATTTGGCAAAATCTAGTAACGTCATATATGCAAGCAGCAATTCCTTTTAGGCTCAGAGCCTAGAAAAACTTTCATATCTTTAAACAAGAAAAACCTGCACAAGAATATTACAAATGCTCAACTATAAGATAAATAAGCATTAGAAATTAATGTACAACAGGATAGGAACAATTAATACTGTTGTATGTAATATGCCAAAGTTTTTAAAAATAATTCCTAAGAGTTCTCATCATAGGAAAAAAAATTTTTTTTCTACATCTTTATTTTGTATTGATACGAGATGACAGATATTCACTAACCTTACTGTGGTCATCATTTCATGATATATTTAAGTATGCTGTACACCTTAAACTTACACAATGCTGTTTGTTAATTATATCTCAATAAAACCAGGACCAAAAAAAAAAGAGTATTACAGCACTATAATGCTGTAAAACAATGCAATAGAGGAATGGAGACTGGGCATATTCCCATAGTGCAATACTAAGCAGCAATTTTAAATAAACTGCATCTACATTCTTTACTACAATGTGATTACTTCACTTATTTAAATATCTGATTCACAGGTTGATTGCTTCTCCGCCTGTTTCTTCAACTGTAACATGAGGATGGCAATAACTCTTAAGGTGATTTTAACGTTTTAAAAACTAGTGAAAGTGCTTAGAATGGTATCCACCACTCAGTAAAGGATACTTAAGCATTCATTATGGTTATGTGGGTGTATAAAGGTTTACAATGCAGACATGCAGAGTGAGAACCACAGTCTAATGTTACTTTACACATGCATGGGCTGAATTCACATCACTGTGAGGAGAGCAGCTATTTCTGGGGCCAAAAAGGGAACTGAATTAGGTAAATAAACAAAGAGAGGTTTGCAGTGTTTATTCCTTTTAAGCATTTGTCTTCAAGAAACAGGTCTGAAAGAAATATAGTAAAATGTTAACAATATTAAATGTGGACAGCAGATAAACAGGTAATTATTACATAGCCTCTGTACCACTGCGTATGTTTGAAATATTTCAGAAAGTGCATTCAACACTACTTTATCCAAAATCACTTATAAGAATCCAAAAATGCTTTCAAATGGAGGAGGGCTAAAAAACTTTGAGGGACTTACTCCAGCTCTTCTCATGACATCTACAGGGATCACCGTCTCCATTTCCTCTGCTCCTTTAGCCAGGATGACCAGAGCTCTTTTTGAAGCCATTTTTATGTTGTATTTATTATAGACTCAATCAAAACAAGATTTTCAAGAAACTTTCACTGCAACCGTAGAAGACCTAAAAACCTAAAGATTAAGGAACACTTTTAAGCAGAGTAACCAAGTGCTTCCCAGGGAAAAGATTTTGATAGGCAAAACACAATAAAACAGCATTTTTGGTTAATATTGACTTAAACAGAATTCCAGTTCCTGTTTTTTGAGATGACATCACAGCAAGATTGCCAACATACTGGTTACTGTTCAGATTTCATCACGTTTATAAAAATCTAATTTCTAATATATTGTAAATGAAGCTTTCTAAGACATAAGCACATAGGCCTTTCATTTCACACAATTCCGGGAGAGGGGAATACAAAGCCGCCTTTTTTCAAGTACTATTTCACAGAAAAACGACTAAACTTAATGGATAGAAGAAGAAATACTGTCTTTAGCAATTACCCCCTGAGATTTTTGGAGGGGATTTTATTTTTTAGTTCCAGTAACTGCACTAAATTTTCGGGGGCGGTTAACATTGTTACATATTTGAACACGCTTTACAAAAAAAATAACAGAGAAAAATGGTAATTCCCCCACGCTACACTCAACCCTGATAAGATTCTTTGCACTTAGGCTCTCTCGTTGTAAACGACGGCCGCTATGCCGGGGGTCTGAATCGCTTTTAACCTATTTTTCTGCACTTTGTTTCCCATGCAACACAGATTTTAGTAAACGATGTCAACAAACACAAGATTAACTAGCTCCATGCTGGTGCGATGTTATGCACGCAAATTCTAGAAGCTTCAGCGTTGCTACTACGCTGGCGAGCAAACGGCGCCCTCTGCGAACCCTGGGAGACCGCCCCCTCCTCAGACGCGGCTAAACGCCGGCCGGATGCGCCCCGGTTCGGGGACCCTCTAGGGGTACAGTGGGCGGCCCGCGCCCCCACGACCTAAGCTTGAGCCGCGCTCCCCATGGCCCAGACCTGAACCTCGCCTCTCTTCCCACAGACGGCCAGACTCGGCTCGTTCCGTCAGCACTTCTGCGCCGGTGATCACCGGGCCTGTACCGCACTAAACCCGGACGCACGCAAGTGCGCACGCCAGCACGCACGCGCGCCGTCAGGCTTGGCCTTCAGCCCCGCACTGCGCAGGCGCGCGCCGCCCTGCCTGGCTCCTCAGCCCCGCATTGCGCAGACCCACGTAGCTCGCCTCACGTGATGTCATATCCGCCCGAACTCACCTAGGGGAACCTGCGGTACCTCGTGCCTTTCTGCGTCTAGATTGTACACCTCGGCTTGATTCCACTTGGAACAATAAGCGAAAGCGGAATCCTGTAAACTCACGCAATCTCCCGAAATCTCCTGCATCCGAGGGACGGCCCGGCGTGCCCCCAGCGCGCGCTGAATTTAACCCGTTTTTCATGCTGCAAGCCAGGTGTTTTTCGCTGTGCTCGTCTGGAGAGCCGCTTAGGCTTGCTTTAAACCCGCATTTTCACAAAATAGTTCCTTCATACTTCCTTTGTGCCCTCAGGGCTCTCTTTGCATTGTTCTGTGTTTTGGCGCGCGTTGTCTAGTCACCTCTGCTCTGTTATGGCTCTTTAAGGTCCCCCCAGTTCCTCTGTGACAGATTTGACTAGTGGCTATGTTTTAGCCACGCGGTCTGGGAAACAAACTCACTCAGAAGGACAATGCAGATGGTGGAGTGCAGTGTATTACACCGGTGGGCCCAAGGAAGAGTCTCCTCTTAGCCAAGGACCCTGAGCAGTTTTTTCTGAAAACCTTATATACCCTAAGTTTATGTGCCCAAACCCACCTCCCCAAATTCCCTGAAACTAGTCTGAGCAAAGGAAAAGAAAGATACAAAGTTAACCTGTGATTGATATACCTTAAGCCTAGGTAGTTAACAATGGACAGTTATCAATAAGCCTGTGGTCATACCCCAATAAGCATAATAGAATTTGTGATTCTATTCTGTTACACAGATAATTAGGGTATTCATTTAGGCAACAGAGAGTCTAGGTACGAGCCTTGGGGCTCTTGCATCCAAGGGGCCTGGTTTTCCAGTTGGTTTGTTGTTTCCATAGATACTGGGCATAGAGCTCAAAGTCCACAGTCCGGCCCAAGATGGAGTCCTGCTTTCAAGATGGGGCCTGTCTGTCTCTTTTCCTCCTTTATTCCCCACTCCTGATGCTCTTAACTCATAGTATGAGCATCAGTCATAGGGATATATTGCACCCTGACTCTCCAACCTTCAATTTGGGAGAACGACATCAACCTTTGGGTTACAAAGTTCATAATACTGTAAAATATAGGGTCCACAAAGCAGAACTATTAAGGCAATTATAACAATGGTAAATATAGTTTTCCACCAATCACCCTTCACCCAAGATAGGACCAAAGTCCAAACAGGAAGATTATCATCAGATGTAACTTTTACCAGACCTTTCATATCATCTAGGGTGGCTGATATATAGCCAGATAAATCAGGAATATATACGCACATGCAACTTTGATTATAGCACAGGTCCCTGTTTATACTGAAACTATGGTTAGTCTCAAGATGATACCAGCAAGTCCTTGTAGCAGCAGTTGATTGTAGAGCTTCATCTCTTTTTCTTCTTTAAGATGATCTTGGTTTCACGGGGATCAGTGGGGTCCTTTTGTGTAGTCCACTCGGCGTCCTCCAGGTCTGCATGGTATGCTCTCTTCACCCTCATGTGTGGATCCTGGGAGTGACACCTGCAGCTTTAACTGCAGTTGGGCTGGTTAGAACAACAGTCTATGGACCCTTCCAGACTGGGGCCAAGGAGTCGTGTTTCCAGTCCTTGACCACATCTGATCCCCGGGCACAAATTCGTGGATCTGTTCCCCAAGGGGGAATGGCACCCTTTCTTGTACAAACTTAGTTACCTGATTTAGTACCTCACCCAATTGTTCTATCTGCTGTGAAATCTCATCTCCCCTTACCTGAGGCAAATTTGTTGACACCTGTTTTATTATGGGCGGGGGCCTCCCATACACAATTTTATACGGAGAAGAGTCATGGGACCGTGGGGTCATCCTGGGTCTGAGCAGAGCCGTCGGAAACAAGTCCCCCCAGGAGCAGTCAGTCTCTAGGATCCACTTGGAGAGTGTCTCTTTAAGTGGCGTGTTGGTTCCTTCCACCATCCCAGAACTCTGGGGCCTATATGCTGTATGTAATTTCCACTTGATGTTTAAAGTTTTGCTTACTTGTTATACTAAATCAGCTATGAAAGCCGGGCCATTGTCCGATCCAATGCTGGTAGGAAATCCAAATCTGGGAACTATCTCCCTAAGCAGGCACCAGGCTACTTTTGATGCTCTTTCAGTCCAGGTAGGAAAAGCTTCTACCCATCCTGAGAACATACATACTATGACTAGCAGGTAATAGTAGTGTCGGTGAGGTTTCATTTCTGTGAAGTCCACTTCCAGGTGTTCAAAGGGCAGCGTGCCTTTTACCTGAATCCCTGGAAGTTTCTGTCCGTGCCGAGAGGCAGCATTAACCTGTGAGCAGGCAGTGCAGTTCTGAGATTTTGTCCTGCATAGGGAAAAGAGGTGGGGAACCAAGAAATATTTTCTAATTAGCTCTTCCAGTTTATCATGGCCTAGATGGGTCGCTTGGTGTGTTTGGCTTACCAGAGTGGGTGCCAGCTCCTCCAGTACCAATAATTTGCCACTTGGTGATTCCCACCATCCCTTTTCAGTCTTGATGGCCCCTTTCACTTTGGCTAGTTGGTTTTGGGCTTCAGGGTATTTTGGAGAGTCCAGCGTTAGCTCAGGTAGCTCCGCCAATATGAGAGCTTTAATACAGGCTTCACTTGTCACCCCTAAGCCCTCGGCTGCTTGTTTAGCAGTCTTATCTGCTAGTCTATTCCCTGAGCCTGGGGGTATATCCTCTTTTTGACATCCTCAGCAGTGTATGACTGCAACACTTTCTGGTTTCCAGGCAGCATCTAATAGGGTCTTAATTTCTTCCTTATTTTTATTATCTTTTTCACTAGTTGTCAAAAGGCCTCTCTCCTTATACAGAGCCCTGTAGTGTGGCAGAAGCATACCTGGAGTCTGTGTAAATGTTTGTCTTCTTACCTTTGACAGCTGGAGGGCCTGGATTAGAGCATAGAGTTTGGCCTGTTGAGCGGACCAGTGTGAGGGCAGACAGCAGGCCTCAACGATGGTTTCTCCCATGACTACTGCGTATCCTGACATTCATTGTCCTTGTTTCACCAGGCTGGTGCCACTGGTATACAGGACCAAATCTGGGTCCGGGATTGGCTGGTTTCTCAAGTCAGGTCTGCTGGCATATTTCTTTGCAATCATGTGAGGGCCCACCTCTCCCACAAGAAAGAGAGTGGCCAGATTCAGGGCCTGACAAGGCTCAGTAGTAACATGGAGGTTCCCACATAACAGTCCCTGTTATTGAGTAATCCAGGATGTTGACAGCCATTTATGGGGGCCCCCTCGCAGGAGAGTGTTGACCTCATGTGGGACTTTAACGAACAAATCTTGGCTCAAAGTCAGCTTGGTTGCCTCCTGGACCAGTAAGGCAACTACAGCAACTGCCCGTAAGCATCCCAGCCACCCAGTGGCAACGTTGTCCAGCTGATTAGAGATAAGTCGCCGATCTGTCCCATGTCCCCGGAATCTGGGACAACACTCCCGTAGCCACCTTGTCCTTTTCAGTCATGTAAAGAGTAAACGGCTTAGCAAGTTCTGGCAGGCCCAAGGCGGGTGCCGACATAATTGTACCGGGTTTGAGTTCTATTAACAGTGGGACTTGTTTTGCAAGCCTGGGGGGAGGGGGGTGGTCTTCCGACCAGACCTCAGGAAATTGTTGAGTTAACTCTCTCTCGACTGTTTAGCCCGTCCAGTTTCCTTGCCGGGAGATTGTGCAACCTCCATTCATCTTGAGGGGTTCCTGAGAGGAAGAGTAAATAGGTGGTTAAGCCCACTTGAACAGTGGGTCTTTCATGGGGGGAAAGGTCAATTTAGACAGCAAGTGCCTCCAATTTAGACAGCAAGTCTCTTCCTAACAAAGGTACTGGGCCATTCAGGGATGTATAAAAATTCGTAAGTCACTTGGTGTCCCCCCATCTGACATTTTCAGGGTAGGTTAGAGACAGAAAGGCTGCATTTATCACCATCTGAGACCCAGCAGCCTCTGGCTGGGTCTGTTGCCGTATAAAGTCTATAGGCCTCGCACAGTCTTTTGCAGAACTCAGAGGGTGATTTGCTTTCCCTTTGAATCACTTCAGAGGGTTTTGCGATACTCATAGCTTTTCGGGCCCCCCTCTTGAGACCTTGTAAAATAGTCACCCGATATAACCTTGTCCAAGTAGGAGGGTCTTGAGCTAACCCTAGCCATGAGTCGTTTATGTATATTGACCCAGGTGTCCTGGTTCTCCTGTGACTACTGTATAGACTGCTTCCACTATTTTTAAGTTCATGCTGTTCTCTGGTGGCCATCCTACTCCCACGGGGGGCCATTTGACCTCACAGAGTATGTGGAGGCGGTTAGGCTTCATCTTCAACCCATAGTCTCCTCCAAATCCCTTCTTTAAATTTTTAATCATGCAATCCAATACAGTTGCCTTAGATTCACTTCCCCCCATCTTGCTTACCTTCTCGGACCTTCTTCTACTTTTCCTTTTTGTTCTGTTTATGAAGTTCTCAGTACCCTATGTACTTCTGATATTTCCACTCATTGACACTTAAATTGCCATTCTGCCTCCTTCCTAATTGGGGTGAGAAGAGCCTTACCTGCCAGATCCCAGATGGAGAAGGGGGATTAGCGTGTCTTCACCTGTTGGTCAGCACAACCAAACCAGAACACCACGTGATCCAAGACTGTTTCTCCCTTAACTTTTAAAGTCCATTTTGCCTTGGTGGGCTTGATCAGGTGCGGATGAAAAAACAGATGGGTTAAATATCCCATGTCCAAGGCCGTCTCCGGAAAAGCCAATTTGTACTCACTTATGTATCCCCCTCCTTCTAGCCTGACAATTCCAAGGGGGTCAAGAATTTCATAGCAGATGGGACACCTCCTTGGGGAGGGCAGAATATGAGCACACAAAAACCAAGTTTCTTCTCCTAAAAATCCCCTGGCAATTAATTGCTTGGTAATAATTTTCCCCAAGACGACGTGGACACCACCTCCTAAATGAGCTTCATAAAGTTCCTTCCTAAGCCCTAACATGCTCGTCAACCTGTGTATCAAGCAATCATTGCCACCTGCCCATTCCAGGCTCCTGTGGGTCTGTGCCCCTTCTAATCCCTCCCAGGGGGGTGGTCAGGCCCCCTCTTCCACCCTACCAGGTGGGTTCCTCCTCACCTGAGCGCTCAGTTCCCCTGCTGCCATTCACTACCTGAAAACATGAAAGGTCCGGACATTGAGAAGCAGAATCCTTCCAGAAGGGCGAGGTGCTTTCCCCCCTCTAGAAGATTCGAGCCGCAAGGCCTCAGAGTAGCCCCAAATATGACTTGTCTCCTCAAAGTGAGGAGTTTCCCAGCCAATGCACCAAATGTTGTAGCCACACGTTCTGGGAAACAAACTCACTCAGAAGGACAATGTAGATAGTAGAGTGCAGTTTATAACACTGGTGGGCCCAAGGAAGAGTCTCCTCTTAGCCAAGGACCCTGACCAGTTTTTCTGAAAATCTTATATACCCTGAGTGTATGTGCTGAAACCCACCTCCCCAAATTCCCTGAAACTAGTCTGAACAAAGGAAAAGAAAGATACAATCAAAGTTTACCCGTGATTCATATGCCTTAAGCCTAGGTAGCTAATAGTGGACAATTATCAATAGGTCTGTGGTCATACCCCACTAAGCATAATAGAATTTGTGATTCTATTCGGTTACACGGATAATTAGGGTATTCTTTTAGGCAACAGAGAGTCTAGGTACCAGCCCTGGGGCTCTTCCATCCAAGGGGCCTGGTTTTCTAGTTGGTATGTAGTTTCCGTAGATACTGGGCATATAGCTCAAAGTCCACAGTCCGGCCCAAGATGCAGTCCGCTTTCAAGATGGAGCTTGTTCTGTCTGTTTCCTCCTTCAGCTAATTTCATGTGTATTTTGTTCTCAAAATAGTATTTTTAATAGAGTTTAATGCTTCACCCACAGGATTAGAATAGGGGCTGAACACAGAAATCAGGGACACTAGATTGGCTTTCAGACCACAGGTTTTTTTTGTTTTTGTTTTTCTAGTGCATAATGACGGAGAAGGCAATGGCACCCCACTCCAGTACTCTTACCTGGAAAATCCCATGGACAAGAGGAGCCTGGTAGGCTGCAGTCCACGGGGCTGCGAAGAGTTGGGCGCGACTGAGCGACTTCACTTTCACTTTTCACTTTCATGCATTGGAGAAGGAAATGGCAACCCACTCCAGTCAGTGTTCTTGCCTGGAGAATCCCAGGGACGGGGGAGACTGGTGGGCTGCCCTCTATGGGGTCACACAGAGTCGGACACGACTGAAGTGACTTAGCAGCAGCAGCAGTGCATAATGAAAGTTATATGTAGCCTATTAAGTATGCGATAGGATTGTGTCTTAATAACAGTATATGCTTTATTTAAAAAATATTCCTAAAAAATGCTAGCCGTCAACTGAACTAGTGAGTCCTATCTTTTTCCTGATGAAAAGGTATTGCTGGTGGAACCTGGGATATTGATGACTGCTGACAGTATAGGGCAATGCTTGCTGAACGTTGGGGGTGGCTGTAGCAATTTCTTAATAAAATTCGCTGGGTCAATTGGCTCTTTCCTGAAGTGATAAGGCCCACATTACGGGGGTGGGGGGGGGCAGTGGGGGGAGCCTCATTGTTACCACGGCTCATTATGTAGACCTTTCAAACAAAGAAGAAAATCACAGTGATCCTTGAGACTGACCAAATTGCCCAAATGACATTCTGTTTTCTCACTGGCACCTCTCTTCTCAAAGCTGCAAGACCACCAAATTCCAGACCTCCAGCTATGATCACAGGACTCAACTACAGGCTAAAATTAACCATCCCTTCAGAAAATTTTTCATTGGTGGGGTATAAGAAAGACCCCATCAGAAAGGGAGGGCACTGGTTCTCCTCAAGGGCCAGTCAACCTCTCATTTCCCTGTAATAAATTTCTCTTTTCTTGCCTGAATGCCCGGCTCGCTCTCTTTTTCTCTGCACTCGCCTTACAGAAAGGAGACATTCTGTCACGCAATACTATTTGGTAAAATTTTGCCCACAGCAAAGCTTTTTTTAAATGGGAATTCTCTCAAACCCCGCTACTGCTTTGTCTGCTAAGTTTATGTCATATTATAAATCCTTTGTCTTCATTTCAATTTCACAGTATCTTCACCAGGAGTAGATTCCCACTCAAGAAACCACTTACTTTGTTCATCAGTAAAAAGTTACATCTCATCTCCTGAAGATAAAGTTTTATCATGAGACTGCAGCAACTGAGTCATCTTCAGGCTCCACTTCCAGTTCTGGGAGAATTACCAAAGTGTACCCCAGAGACACAAGGGGAGCAAATGTCGTTGGGAAAATGGCACTGGTAGGCTTGCTTGATGCAGGTTTGCCACAAACGTTCCATTTGTAAAAAATGAAATGTCTGTGAGGCACAATTAAATGCAATAAATTGATGTATGTCCATGCTTGATTAATTAAGTTATTGAAATTCTAATCTTGTGAAAATGCACAAAAGAAACCTAAATCAGAGTGGAGTGCAGAAACCATGAAGGGAGGGTCTAATACACTTATCACTCACTGCACCTCACAGGCTCGGGGAAAGAAAGAAAATTTCCTTTTGACACAGCAACAAGCTGCTCACAATTGCAGCCAATGAAAAAAACCACCACAGCCCTCCCCAATTTCATTCTAAAATCTAATAAATGTTGATTTTCCCTTGAATGTCTTATTTTTTTAAGGTCAACAATCTCAAATTATGTTTTTAGAAGTCTTTGATTAGTGATACGTCTACTAGTTTCAAAATCCAAAATGATAATGATTTCATAGAACTAGCTGGGTCCCCATCCAATTCCATTCCCACCTTCTGGGTAACAACGTTCTTAGTTTCTTGGGCATACGTCCAGTATTTCTTTATGCATGCACAAGCAAATACAAATACTATTGTTTTCCTTTCTCATAGAAATGTAGCAGACTATTTTGTTATATACTTCCCTTCCTGCTGCCACTACCATAGTAAGAATACCTTGAAGATTTTCCATATCAAAAAGAAGTTCCTCATTTTATTTTTCTCCTGAATAAAATAGTATGCCACAGTGGGTGGGCATGTTCCATATCTTACTTACTGCCACGTGCATGCTCATTTGTGGCTGACTCTTTATGACCCCACGGACTGTAGCCTCCCAGGCTGCTGTATCCATTGGATTTCCCAGGCAAGAATATGGGAGTGAGTTGCCATTTCCTTCTCCAGGGGATATTCCCGACCCAGGGATTGAATCCATACCTCTTTAGTCTACTGCATTGGCAGGTGGATTCTTTACCTCTGAGCCACATGGGAAGCCCTTATTTATTGGTGTCCTACTGTCAACACTTAGGTTATTTCCAATTGTTTTCTGTCAAAAGCACTGCATTGAATGATCATATTCTTAGGTGCTACTCGTGCAAGTATAACTGGAGGGTAAATTTCCAGAAGTGGGAAGTACATTTGATTGACTCCATACAAGTTGAATCACTTAGCATTCTCACCAGTAATATGAGGTCAAAAAGGATTTTTAAACATCAGTGTTTTTAGTTTCAATATAAATGGAATATTAGTATTAAAAATTAAATTAATATTAAAAATATGTATCTTCTCAAGAAGCAAGAGGTTGTTTTTCTTTGTTTACAAAACACTTCCATACATTTCATGTGACCCTTACAGTGGTGGTGAGAGTGGTTTCTAGTTTCTTAAAAAATGTGAATAGATTAATGCAATGCTATTAATGCAACACTATTTTTTGCATGCATGAAAAAATTTAAGTGTCTTCAATCATGTTGCATTTTAAGAAGAAAAGATTTGGGGAGTTCTTGAATGACATCACCTTTGGCTATTTGCAAAGGAGGCAGGCAAATATTGCCCCCTTTTAATTTTGAAGTAGTGTGGGAAATAGGAGAGACAGAGAGGGAGAAAAGGCAAGTGATCAGGACATGCTTCAAAAACAAAGGAGGGATTTAGGTAGATGGAAGGAAAATCAAGATAAAACAAGCTGTTTTGTCCCAGTGTCCGTAGCAAACATGTAAGGCGACAACCGTGCTGGTGGCCTGCTGCAGCATGAGACAGCCGTGACAGAATAAAAATGGCAAGATAATGCTTAGTAAAAGAGAGAGAATCTGAGTTACCACTCCTAGCTACATCACCATTAGGATCTGAAATGGACCTTAGTGTGAATTTTCACCAAATGAATACACTGCATACAATTTTCAAAACTCAAGTGTTTCTTAGGGTAGATTGGATTATTTTTCAGAAATATTTTCTCTTTCCTCTTCACCTACAGCCCCTTGACTTTGGGCTTGTCCTTGCTTTGGCCAAAGGAATGGTAACAGACGTGACCTGATCAAAGCCTTGTAAAGCAGTGATGTGATTATGAGGCTTGCTTGCTTGTACTTTTGCCTTGTCATAAGGAAGACCTTTTCCCCAGGGAACAGAATGTAGTACCCAGGTTTTGTTACACAGCACTAATACTGCCTGCAAAGACTCATCATGAAAAAACAGCTTCCTGAATCCATTCTTCATACCCCTCAGCCCTGCTCTCCAGCCCTCCTCTCTTCATTCAACTCTTTAAATGATTTCTTCTGGTGATTATTTTAAAACAATATACTAATACTGTTATTTCTCACATGTTGGTTTTAGACATTGTATATTGACTTCCTGGTGGGTATGAGCATAATTTTCATTTCACAGATGCTGAGGTTGAGGTCCAGAGGGATGAAATGACTGTATAAAGTCCTGCAGAGTCTTGGTCAAATTCAGATTTCTGATGTCAGATTTCACACTCTACTCACCATAGAATCTATCAATATTACTTATTAATAAGTCAGCAACTTGACACCTTTCAACCTTATAGTACATACTTATTTCTCATTACACATTTACAAAACAAAGCCAAAAAATTAAACCATTTCCCCTAAAAACCTTGCTCTAGTATGAGAAATGAAGACGTCCCCTAGTTCAGTCCCTTGTTTCCAGGTAAAACAATGCCATCCTACCCACTACATTTTTTGACATTTGACAAGTCTTTAGGCCTTGGGGCAAGTAGAAACTAAAACACTCTCCCTGTTTTCAAGGAGCTTAAAATTGTCAGCTTCTTGCAGCTGTTGCAACATGTATTTAAGAGATACTGATCTGCTTTGTGGAGCTCACAACCCAACAATTGAGAAATGATGTTGATAATGTGAGTGAAGGACTCTAGGATGTGCCACTTCCAAATATGCCCTTTTAAAATATCAATTATTTTGAGTTAAAGGGACATAAAAACAATAGGTACAGGAAAGCCACACTCTCATTTTTCTTTTTTCCCAAGGCAGATGCTACTCTTCTGTAGTAAGTGCCCCCTCTGCACCAAAAAGAAACATTCTTAATACCAGAGAGGAAGTCGAGTCTACGAATTTGCATAGAGAGACTCTTAAAATAATTGCTGTCTTCCTCTGATTTTTTTTTACTTTCCCACAGTTCCCACTTTCAGCTCAATCCAGTGTATACACACTTAAAGGTTTTCTGCCTCTTCTCAGAGTCTTCAATTCCTTAGGCAGTCTCCCAGGTCATAGTAAAGCTTATAACTAATTTGTATGTTTTTTCTCCTAAGTCTTATGCCAATTTAATTCTCAGGTCCAGTCAGAGATCTTAAGAAGGTAAGGTCCCCTACATCTCAGCAGCCAGCCATGGTCTTTCTGATCCTGGTTCTAAAAAGCAACTTCGTAGAATTAGTCTGATCACAATATATAGAAAAGAAACTGTTGCCAGGTTTATTTTTTTTCATGGGCCACTTATATGTTCATCTCATCTTAATAAAACTAATTTTGTATGAATATATCCTTCTATTTCATTGATAGCACTTATTCCTGCATTTTCTGTCTTTTGTTTACTTATTTATTATCTGTCTCCCCTTAACCCTGTGAATTCCATGATAGGACCTTCCTGTCTTGATCATCACTGAAACCCTAGCATCTCTTGCAGCCCTGGCACATAGCAGTTGTTCAATAAACACCTGCAAATACCATCCTAATTTCACCCTATAAGACACTCTTTCCTTTCTTTGACGATAGCTACAGATTTAAATAATTTCAATTCAGTTCAGTTCAATTGCTCAGTCATGTCAGACTCTTCCCAACCCTATGGACTGCAGCACGCCAGCCTGCCCTGTCCCAAACTCCCGGACTTGCTCAAAAAATGTGATGCCATCCAACCATCTCATCCTCTGTCGTCCCCTCCTCCTGCTTTCAATCTTTCCCAGCATCAGGGTCTTTCCCAGTGAGTCAGTTCTTCGCACCTGGTGGCCAAAGTATTGAAGCTTCAGCTTCAGTATCAGTCCTTGCAATGAATATTCAGGACTGATATACTTTACATGTGTACAATACTGCAGTTTACGATGTGATTTCAACCAATTTCTTACTCCTATTCTAACCTCATTTCCTACGTCAAATTCATTTCACCAGAGGGTGAAAATGGGTAATACTACCCTATACTAACCTAACCTGTTTCCTCTTCACCGAAAGGTGGTGGAGCTTTAGGGACAGGGATGGGGGTGCTAACTGCAGTTACTGGGCATAAAGAGGCCATTTGGGGCACTAAATAATTGTATTTTTCAACATCCAGTAAAGGTTGGGGTCAGGGCACTCCCTAGACAGGTCCAGCAGAAATGGCGAATTTCCCCTGAGAGCCCCCAAAAGGTTAGGCTGGCGAGATCGGAGAAGAGTGGGCGAGCCCTGACATTTGAGGCAGCGCTGGCGAAAGGGGGGAAATTCTGACACCGAGCTCTGCGAGGGGCCCGAGAATGGCTTCGCCTCTACTCCCACCCCGTGTGAAAAGCCCCCCCAAGCGTGGGCCACCTAGCACAACTCCCACGTCCCGCCGGGCGCCGGAAACCGGCCAGCCGACCCGCAGTGACGTCAGACCCACTTCCGTCGACCCGGACGCGCGGCGCTTGGATTGGTCGAACCGCGCCGCCGTGGGTGGGGCGTGAGGGGGCGGGGCGGCGTGCCTTCTCAGCTCGGGCGGGGGTCTCTGTCCCTGTTTCCGGCAGCGTGGAGCGGCTGCAATAGCTGCGCCCTCAGGGCCACTTCCTTGTGGGCGGCGAGAAGTGTCTGAGCGACACGACCGGTCACAACGGGGTTACCGCACCCGTGGGATCGCTGCCCCTTAGCGACCCTGCGGACTTCCGGGGAAAGTTGCGGCCTGCGAGGGGGAGGCAGGAAATCGACGCTCCCCACCTCATGGTCTCAGATGGGCTGTGGTGACCGATTGGTGGCCGAGGCCAGGGAGGTCTCTGAGTGACCCTGTCCCCGGTCTCTGAGTCGTGGTGTTTTGAAGAATCAAAACCCGGGCTTTGCAGTAGCCAGTGAATTCACCTCATTGATAGCTTATAGGAAAACCTGCAGAGCCTTGTGAAAAAGCAACAGTGTACGTTTTTTCTCATTTTCCCTTGCAAAACAGTTGGCTACCGTGCTCTCCTCTCTTGGCATCTTATTTCTGGAAGTAGAGTAAGATCTGTTAATGGTTTCAATATGGGTTATCTTAAGTTTAAAAAACCCTTTTCATTTGTAAAATGTGAAGAGTAACGTTTGTCCATTGGGCTTCTCAGTTGGCACTAGTGGTAAAGAACATGCCTGTCAATGCAGGCGATGTAAAAGACTGGGCTTCCACCCTTGGGTCTGGAAGATCCCCAGAAGGAGGGCATGGCAATCCATTCCAGTATTCATGCCCAGAGATCCGACTGAAGCAACTTAGGACTGCACAGCACCTGTCCATAACTTGGCGACGCCCTAGGTCTCTCTAAGCTCAAAGGAATTGAAATGTTGAATCCCTTCTTGTTATTCCCTATGGTAGTCCTTTAATTCTGCTTCAGTAATGTCTTCAGATAATCTAGGAGCCATGCCAGTGTTTCTCTCAATAAGCAAGGTAGTCAGCTTTCACCCAGCAACACGTTTGAAACTAGCAGAACCTTCCTGACTTCTTACGGGTTGACTACATCTTGTGTCCATTTCTTTTCTTGAGGCCCACTTACTCTGAAGATTGTTAAACTATGACTGCACCAGGGTGAGAACAAAATATTTTGGAGACTTTGCATGTCTGTATGGGTCTGTGGATGTGCTGACTTAGGCAGTGTGCTGCTATATAGGGGATTAAAATCCATAGAAGAGTTGCGGAGGACATTGGGATCCCTCCACACTGCTTCAAACCTTATTTCTGCCTGATCTTCCGTATTCTGACCTCTTACTCTCCCTCACTCATTTTTTTGTTCCTTCAATACACACTGTACTTGGCTTCTTCGCGCTTCCACATAGCAGTTCCCTGTAATGGAAATGCCCTTCTGAAAGTACGTACCATACTTTCAATGCAAAACCCAATTGCATTGTCAATCCCTCCAGGAAACTATATTCGCATATTATTTTGTCCTCCTAAAATAGAATTTAGAAGGCTGTGAGGCCTTAAAAAAATTACATGTATAAGCTTCTTCCTTCCTCTCTGCATTGTGGCCCCTTTGGGATGGCACCTTTTCTATCTATGCCTCACAGAACAGACCTGAATCAAACCCCTTACAATTATAAGCTGGAAGTGACAAATAGATTCAAGGGATTAGATCTGATAGAATGCCTGAAGAACTATGGACGGAGATTCATATGGACATTGTACAGGAGGCAGTGATCAAGACCATCCCCAAGAAAAAAAAATGCAAAAAGGCAAAATAGTTGTCTGAGGAGGCCTTACAAATAGCTGAGAAAAGAAGAGAAGTTAAAGGCAAAGGAGAAAAGGAAAAATATACACATCTGAATGCAGAGTTCCAAAGAATAGCAAGGAGAGATAAGAAAGCCTTCCTCAGTGATCAAAGCAAAGAAATAGAGGAAAATAATAGAATGGGAAAGACTAGAGATGTCTTCAAGAAAATTGGAGATACCAAGGGAACATTTCATGCAAAGATGGGCACAATAAAGGACAGAAACGTTATGGACCTAACAGAAGCAGAAGATACTAAGAGGTGGCAAGAATACACAGAAGAACTATACAAAAAGGACCTTAATGACTCAGATAACCATGATGGTGTGATCATTAACCTAGAGCCAGACATTCTTGAATCTGAAGTCAAGCGGGCCTTAGGAAGCATCACTACAAACAAAGCTAGTGGAGGTGGTGGAATTCTAGCTGAGCTATTTCAAGTCCTAAAAGATGATGCTGTGAAACTGCTGCACTCAATATGCCAGCAAATTTTGAAAACTCAGCAGTGGCCACAGGACTGGAAAAGTTTTTATTCCAGTTTTTATTCCAATCCGAAAGAAAGGCAATGCCAAAGAATGTTCAAACTACCACACAATTGCAGTCATCTCACACACTAGCAAAGTAATATTCAAAATTCTCCAAGTCAGGCTTCAGTAGTACATGAACTGAGAACCTCCAGATGTTCAGGCTGGATTTAGAAAAGGCGGAGGAACCAGAGATCAAATTGCCAACATCCATTGGATCATAGAAAAAGCAAGAGAATTCCAGAAAAAAACATCTATTTCTGCTTTCTTGACTATGCCAAAGCCTTTGACTATGTGGATCACAATGATCTGTGGAAAATTCTTGAAGAGATGGGAATACCAGACCACCTTACCTGCCTCCTGAGAAATCTGTATGCAGATCAAGAAGCAACAGTTAGAACTGGACATGGAACAATGGTCTGGTTCCAAATTGGGAATGGAGTACGTCAAGGCTGTATATTGTCACCCTGCTTATTGAACTTAAATGCAGAGTACATCATGTGAAATGCCAGCCTAGGTGAAGCACAAGCTGGAATCAAGATTGCTGGGAGAAATATCAATCACCTCAACACAGATGACACCACGCTATGGCAGAAAGCAAAGAGGAACTGAAGAGCCTCTGGATGAAAGTGAAAGAAGAGAATGAAAAAGCTGGCTTAAAACTCAACATTAAAAAAAATGAAGATATGGCATTTGGCCCCATCACTTCATAGAAAATAAATGGGGAAACAATGGAAACAGTGACAGACTAAGAAGCAGAGACATTACTTTGCTGACAAATGTCCATCTAGTCAAAGTTATGGTTTTTCCAGTAGTAATGTATGGATGTGAGAGTTGGACTATAAAGAAAGCTGAGTGCCAAAGAATTAATGTTTTTGAACTGTGGTGCTGGAGAAGACTCTTGAGAGTCCATTGGACGGCAAGGAGATCAAACCAGTCAATCCTAAAGGAAATCAGTCATTGGAAGGACTGATGCTGAAACTGAAGCTCCAATATTTTGGCCACCTGATGTGAAGAACTGACTTATTGGAAAAGACCCTGATGCTGGGAAAGATTGAAGGCAGGAGCAGAAGGGGACGACAGAGGATGAGATGGTTGGATGTCATCACCGACTCGATGGACATGAGTTTGAGCAAGCTCCAGGAGATTGTGATGGAGAGTGCAGCCTGGCGTGCTGCAGTCCATGGGGTCACAAAGAGTTGGACACGACTGAGCGATTGAACTGAACTGAACTCATAACAGCAGAACCCATTCAAGAAACACTTACTGAGTGCCTGTCATGTGCCCACCTGTACTCTAGGTGCAAAGGAGATGGAGAGAGAGTGATCAGGGAAAGGCTTTTTATTTCTGAGGAGGAAAGCTGGGGAAACCTACAAAAGAGGGAAGAAGAGATTTTTAGATGAGAGAGCAGCAAAGTCAAGGCCCTGAGGCAGAGATGTGTTTAGTATGTTAAAGAACAGCAAAGGAGTCAGGCCAAAGGGGAGTGGTGGGATGCAAAGCAGGAGAAGATTGCGGGTCAGATCATGACACAGTTGCATTAGGCATTCAAGAAATGCTTGTTGGATTGAATTTATTGAATCAATAAGGGATGGAGAATAATGACACTAACAAGGAAACGTGGAGATTGCTTGGTTGTGATAGAACCAATACATATGTATAGAGTATTCACAACCTGCACACAAATACGCTGGAACTCTTACTCAGTGTGGTGACATTTCACTGAAAAAAAAATCTTAATGAAAACCAGTGCTTTTTGCAGTGATTTTTCATTAGAGTGGAAATGCAGAAGATGAGGAGGCAGATTTCCTGGAGGAAGAAATGGGTTGATACCACTCCATTGCATGGAATTATTAGGATAGATAATACTGATCATTTTTTGAAAGTTCAGAGGGAATGCACTTTTGCTTTTATTTATTTTATTGGCTGAGCTGCAAGGCATGTAGGATCTTAGTTCCCTGACCAGGGATTGACTTGCCCTTGGCAGTGAAAGCATAGAGTCCTAACCACTGGACCACCAGGAAATGTTACTCAGTCATAAAAAAGAATGAAATAATGTCATCTACAGCAACATGGATGGACCTAGAAATTGACATAATGCGTGAAGTACATCAGAAAAAGACAAATAGTGAATGATACTGCTTATATGTGGAATCTAAAAGAAAGGGTAGAAATGAACATATTTACAAAAAAAGCAATAGAGTCACAAATGTAGAAAACAATTTTATGATTGCTGGGGGGGAAAAGAGGGGAGGGATACATTGGGAGACTGGGATTGGCATACACCCAGTACTATATGTAAAATAGCTAAGCAGTGGCCTACTGTACAGCACAGGGAACTCTCCTCATTACTCTGTAATGACTTATATAGGAAAGCAATTTAAAAAAAATGGATAGGGAACTTCCCTGGTGGTCCAGGGGTTAAAACTCCATGCTTCCAATTCTAGACATTGGATCCCTGGTCTGGGAAATAAGCATTTTGACCTCTGATCTGGGGACTACGATCCCACATGGTATGTGGCCCAGCCAAAAAATAAATCAAAGATAAAAAGAGTGAATATATGAATGTATAACTGATTCACCTTGCTGTGCAGCAAAATCTAACACAACATGTTAAATCAACTATAGTCCAATAAAAATTATTTTTAAAAAAAAGTTCGAAAGGAAACAAAACCATCTCTTAATGTTGTCCTGCTTTTCATTTGCAGGAATAATACTTGAATATTTGTTGAAAAAAGTTGAGTTTATGAAGTAATCAGATACATTTAAAAACCTCTACCTTCCCAAGGGCTAAAGTGAATGCTAGGGGCAGGGAGCCAATACCCTGTAAGCAGAAATTGGCCTTTGGCTTTGAAGTCATAAACTTCAAGGATATATTGCTTGTTGGAGTGATATAGCTGTGGCAACAGCCTTCATTTGCAGCCCAAACCCTCGTGGTTCATGACAACTCTCTCTCCAGCAAAATTAAAAGATACAGAGCCCTTGTTTACTTAATAGTTTTTGGTGATAAGCTCTTAAATTAAAAAAAAATTTTAGTGTTATTTTGGTTATTTACAAAAAGTGGCTACTACAGGCTATTGATGCAGCTCTTTTTCTCAAAGTCAGTTTCTTGGCGATCATTCACATAGATGAGATCAAGTGTGGTTTTCGACTGAGCTCGCAAACCACTGAGTTGACAGTCTCAGTCAACTCTGAGTTAACTCAGTGCTGAGTCAACACATCTTTTTATTCATTCACAGAAATGAGTAGCTCCATTACATGTAGCTCAGAGTTAGTCACAACAGGTTGTCAGATGTTAAGGTAGCATTAGAATGAGACTGTGTTCTAACCCTGACTTCTCTGTTCCTTAAATGTGACAATGTGTGTGTGTGTGATGCAAAAATATTGGCTCTGCATGTGGCCTGTCTGGGTTCGAGCTCAGTTCTGCCCCGTGCTAGCTAAGTGATCCTGAACAATTACTTATCCTTCATGCTTTGGGGTCCTCATCTGCAAAACAGGGATAACTTCAAAGGTTCTTGTGGATTAAAGGAGTAAATAGAGAAAAAGCTAGACCACTGGCCTAGAGTAATACTGCCATTAATACTTGGCTGGTAACTGAACTTCTCTCAGCTTCTGTTTCTTTACCGCTAGGACAGTAACAATAATTCCTACTTCCTACGGTTGGTAAGAGGCTACATAAAGTGTTTAATGTGCTGAAACACAACCATCTCCAATGCAGGAAGCAACCTGTATTTGCCATTATTAAGACTGTGCGTGTGTGCTCAGTCATGTCCAACTCTTTGCCACACCAAGGACTGCAGTCCACCAGGCTCCTCTGACCGTGAAACTTTCCAGGCAAGAATACTGGAGTGGGTTGCCATTTCCTTCTCCAGGGGATCATCCCAACCCAGAGACTAAACCTAGGTCTCCTATGTCTCCAGCATTGGCAGGTGGATTCTTCACCACTGTACACTTGGAAATTGCAAAACATTTATTTATCAATAGTTGAAATCTGTTTAAATTCAATGCTGATAGGCCCACAAGAGAGGAACAGAGAAAATGATATGCCATGAAGATGTACCATCTTAGTGAAGGTAAGGGATAGAATGTATGGAAGAGTTTTTGCCTTAAGATTCAGTGATAGGATTTCATGTAAGAATTTGAAAAAAATAAAGTGAAGATAGCTCTTCTTGGAGAACAAGCAAATTCCCAGAGCTAAAGATTGAGGGCAAGAGGAGAAGGGGACGACAGAGGATGAGATGGTTGGATGGCATCACTGACTCAATGGACATGGGTTTGGGTGAACTCTGGGAGTTGGTGATGGACAGGGAGGCCTGATGCTGCAGTTCATGGGGTCGCAAAGAGTCGAACACAACTGAGCGACTGAACTGAAACCTATTTAAGCTTTGAGTACCTGCCTCGAAACAAGACATTTATCTTAGCATGCATGAAAGGTAGCAAAGAGATTTGATACGGGAGTTGTGATGCTTGGTTGTGGGTCCTCAGTTGCCCAAGGGGCACAGATAAAGTTCAGGGGTCTGTGGCTTTGGATGAGGAAAATCACAACTTTCATTTTCACTAATTTCTAATGGAAACTTAACCTTCAATTTTGAATTTAAAATTTCACAAAGCATAGCCAAAGAAACAGTCCTGTGGTATTGCACTGAAAGAAATTAGTTATTTCCATATCACATTAAGGTTCTTACTGATATCCCCAAATACCATTTATGCTCATGGTGAATCTGAAATTATGACAGTAATGTGATCATGAAGAAGCCCATGTATTATATCACAAATCGGTTTTAAATATTTGGTAAGTATATTTTGATATGATTGGTCTCCTTTGAAATCCTTTGTATTATATTTACAAACTCAAGAGCATTATTCTGTGGAGTCCCTCAAGCACTGGGGCTACAAGATGAAAGGTTAAGTCTTTGGTGAGAGCATGGGCTCTGGAGTCAGACAGTTGAGTCTGACCCTTTTCTCAGCTGCTTTCCAGCAAGGGGACAGTGGGCGGTCTACCTAGCCTTCTTGGTGCCCTTAGGATGAAGGCTATTGTGAGGAATAACTGAAGGAACTATGTAAATATAAAACTGCCTTGCAGGTAGTAAACCCTCAGGAAATATGAGCCATTTGCAGAAAAGCAATTGTGGGAAAGGAAAACTGTACAGCTTCAGTTGGAGTTTATACACAAGCACAATTTTCCGAGGAAGAGAGAGGAAAGTAAAATTTTAGGTCATGAAGAAGTAGGCAGGCTCTGAGACTGTAGTAATTCATTCATTCACTCATTCCCTCACTCATTCACTCATTCCCTCATTAATTCCCTCACTCATTCATTCAATAAAGGTTTCTTGACTGCCCACTACATGCCTCTCAACACTTTCACTAACACTTGTGGGCCTTAAGCAAGTGTAGAAATAGAGCTCACACACCCTACATCATTTAAAGGTGGCAGATCCAGCCAGTGTTAAATGTGTTCTGTTTTCCTACTTCAACAGAGAAATCTTCAGACTTAACAAAATAAAAAAGTTATTGCTTTTATGTGACAAAGGTGGGGAAAATATCACAGATGACTGGATTTCATTACTATGGATATCAGTGTTCTTTGATGGCCTGGAAATGTTTGAATGGGCCATAAAGACATATAATTCAAAAATTAGTATACACTTGGCCCATAAAATTTATTTTTCTTGCCTTCATTTTCATTTGCTGTAGTTGAGATTTTGTGTTTTGATGACAGCTTGTTGACTTAAAGGATTAAAAAATGCAATATAATTGTACTTGAAGTATAATGTATGTGTGTAATGTAAAATATAAATGCGAGTATGAAGAATTTTTAAGTTAAAATTTTTTTCACGTTTGTTTTAAAGTTCTTTTTCAGACTTGCCTGGTGGCACAGTGGATGGGAGTCTGCCTGCCAATGCAGGGGATCTGGGTTTGATCCCTGGTCCGGTAAGATCTCACACGTAGTGGAGCAATTAAGCCCGTGCTCCATAGCTACTAAACCCTCGCTCTAGAGCCCAGGAGCCAAAACTACTGAAGCCTGTGCACCCGAGAGCCTGTGCTCTGCGACAAGAAAAGCCACCACAAAGATAAGCCTGAACACTGCAATGAAGAATAGCCACTGATGGTGGGCGTTAGATAAAGCCCAAGCAGAGCAATGAAGACCCAGCACAGCCAACAGTAAATACAGAAGTAAAATTTTTTTAAAAGTCATTTTTCTTCTAAAAGTTTCAAAATTATCTATTGAAATAGGATACTTGTTAAAAGTCAAATATCTAAAATTGTTTAAATATATCTAACCTTTTTATTTTGTGAAATTCAATTAAATTTTATTAAATACTTTTATAAAAAGTAAAAATGTCTGGCATTCTGGGATTCAGTGTCCTAGTATATTCCTGTAAGGAACCAATATTAAAGTTCTCATGCTACTTCTACATAATTGGAGATTTGAGTGATGTGAACCACTTAATATTGCAAAGCTTTCTTCAGATTTCTTGTGCAATTACTTTTCAAAATACATTTCTTTCTTTTAAACATATTTTCAAATTAATTAATTAATTTGGCTGCCCAGGTCTTAATTGCAGCATGCTGGATCTAGTTCCCTGACCAGGGATTGAACCCAGGCCCCCTGCATTGTGGCCGAGGATGAGATGGTTAGGTAGCATCACTGACTCAGTGAACATGAGTTTGAGCAAACTACAGGAGACAGTGAAGGACAGGGAAGCCTGGCATGCTGCAGTTCATGGGGTTTCAAAGAGTCAGACATGACAGTGACTGAACGATGAACAACAGCCACAACCCCTGCATTTGGAGCATGGAGTCTTAGCCACTGGACCACCAGGGAAGTCCCTTGTGCAATTATTTTGAATTCCATGGTAATTCACAAGGACTTTGAGAACCACAAATCAGAACATAAGTCACGTCAAGATCATAGACACTTGGGACTTCTGGGAAGTTATTTGTTGTTGTTGTTCAGTCACTAAGTCATGTCTGACTCGTAGTGACTGCATGGACTGCAGCACGCCAGGCTTCTCTGTCCTTCACCATCTCCTGGAGTTTGCTCAAACTCATGTCCATAGAATTGGTGATGCCATCCAACCATCTCATCCTCTGTTGTCCCCTTCTCCTGCCTTCAATCTCTTCCAGCATCAGGGTCTTTTCCAATGAGTCAGCTCTTTGTATCAGGTGGACAACGTATTGGAGTTTCAGCTTCAGCATCAGTCTTTCCAATGAATATTGAGAGTTGATTTCCTTTCAGATCAACTGGTTTGACCTTCTTGCTGTCCAAGGAACTCTCAAAAGTCTTCTCCAGCACCACAGTTTGAAACCATCAATTCTTCGGCACTCAGCCTTCTTTATAGTCCAGCTCTCACAAACGTACATAACTACTGGAAAAACCATAGCTTTGACTAGATGGACCTCTGTCAACAAAGTGATTGATGTCTCTGCTTTTTATTTCACATAATATTCTCGCATAATCTGTTATTATTCAAGAATGTGTTGCAGCATGGGTCTCTGAGAAGGATTTGACCAATCGATTGCCTTTCCCAGTCCTTGTACCTCAGTGGCTCACACTCCCCGAGGTGGGACACAGAGACTGTGTCCCCTTGGGTTTTGGGATGGAGAGAAGAGCTGTGGGGAGCTGCTTACCTGGGGCCAGACAGCGTTATCTCCGAGGGCAAGAGAGCCATTGGTACCGTTATGTGTTCGCGGTGCCGGCATGAAGCACCGTGTGTTCATTGTGTGTGTTGGATCTGCGGGGCCCTGCCCTGGACAGAATGGATTTTATGCAACAGTGTGTTTAGCTGGATGTGTTTCTTCTGAGTATCCGGACATATGCAATGCGGGCCTTCCTTTGCCCTCTTCTCCTGGGTGCTGCATCGTTGGAGGTGGTCTGAGGTTGGAGTCACAGATCTATGGGTCACTCACAGAGACCTGGCTATCACACAGAGAAAGCGTGAAGAGGGAGGAAAAGCCAGCATATCTGAGGGCTGCTGACGTCCCGCTTTTCTTTACAATATGTGCCTCCTTCTTTGCTCCACTCTGCTTTCTTCCTCTGATTTCCCAATCACTTTCTCTTTTCTATTTCCTTTTTAGTTGACCCCTTCCCACGTGTCAGAACTCCTATTGGCATCACGAGCCTCGACTATCCCTAACAGAGACTGTTCCCTGTGCTGGATGGATAGATGCTTGGGGAAGGGGTGGGGACACTGAACCTTTAAAAAATTCACCTTTGGGTAAATAGGGGCTTCTCTGGTAGCTCAGCTAGTAAAGAATCTGACTGCAATTTAGGAGATCCCAGTTCGATCCCTGGGTTGGGAAGATCCCCTGGAGAAGGGAACGGCTACCCACTCCAGTATTCTGGACTGGAGAATTTCATGGACTGTATAGTCTATGGGGTCATAAAGGGTTGGACATGACTGAACCACTTTCACTTTCACTTTGGAGAAATAACAAGTGCAGATAGTGAATAATCTATGGTTGAGATTACTTCTAATATGTGTGCTGGCAGGACAGGAGCATATTTTATAGGAAGCTTATTTTGAGGGTCTATTTCTCTTTCTCTAAGTATTGTCTTTTATCTTATTTAGAGTAGTTGAACCTTCATGCTGTTTAGCCTCAAACTATGCTCACTTGAGATATTCAATCTTAGATCCACAACCAATCAAATTAAAATCTCTGCTCTGGCTTAGAATGAGATGTTTACAATATGGTGAAACAAATATTTTTGCTGATGTTGTTAGTGTTGATACTTTGTTGGGGTTATCTCTGATTTAGTTTGGGAAGGCTTTTCAGAAGAGATGATTTTTTTGTTGTTCCCTTGGACAGTTTAGAAGGCTAGAATAAATAAAGCAATGTGATATATATTTTAAGGCAAATGAAAATTGTACTAAAAAAGTATTATATTTTTGGCTAGCTTAAACATTATGAGCATCTAGCTAGCAATAGAATTGCTTTAGCCTCCTATTATGATTTTATCAAACAAGAATGCAGTAATGTGAACGTTATAAACCTCTTGACACATCTGAATGAAGCCATCTGTGCACAGTCTTTGGTTGAATAATTCTGAAGTGGTTGATTTCGTTTAACTGTAAGCTGGTAAAACTAATCTTGAGAATCTTTTGAGCTCAGTAAAAACTCTTATGTCATTGGCCAAGATTCAAAAAGTGAGCTAATTCCTGTGCTAGGAAACGAAACATAATCACTTTCAGGGGAGGTAATACCTCTGCCCACAGAATATCCAAAATGTAAATTAGCAAGTAGCATTGAGTTAAATAAAAATATAAGTCCAGTTAAATGTCAGACTTACATGTTAAACCCAGAACCCCACATGTAAATGAGGTTAGGCTGTGACGTTGAAAGTGTTAGGAAATTATCAGCAGTGCAATTTCTACATTGTGATGCTCTTACATTTGGCCAACTCTGCTGAAGTTGGTGGAGGGGCTCCCACAGTTATCACAGGGAGAATGACTCTCAGATGATGCTCAGAATCTAGGAATAAATTCGTAGATAGCCCAGGCATTTTTCTTCTTCTCTCTTGCCACATGCCCTGGTTGCTTTACTGATCATTGCTATGGGATACTAGGGAGGGAAAATTTTGTAACAATAAGGCTTATAATCACAGTTACTCCTTTCTTGAGAACTATGTGCCAGGCATTGAACTAAGCACTTCATATTCACTGTTTCATTTAATCCTCTCTAAATGAAGATGAGGTACAATATTCCTGTATCTGTAAGGTATGGTTGGAAAAGCTGAGATTTAGGGAGGTTCTCGGTCTTTTGGCTAAGGTTAAGTGTAGTGTGGGAGCTTCCTGGGTGGCACAGTGGTAAAGAATCTACCTGCCAACGCAGGAGACACAGAAGACGTGGGCTCGATCCATGAGTCAGGAATATCTCTTGGAGGAGGAAGTGGCAACCCAGTCCAGTATTCTTGCCTGAGAAGTCCCATGGACAGAAGAGCCTTTTAGGCTACAGTCCATGGGGTTGCAAAGAATCGGACACGACTGAGTGAACCCAAGAAACTTGCCCAAATTTGCATGACCATCAAGATGGCAAAACCTAGATTTGATTCAGATCACCCTGACAAGAAAGCTTGGACTCTTAACCACGTGCTATACTCTACTCTTCCCCTTTCATGGGGTGTGGGTGAGGTTGATAAAATTGGGGCATGAGAAACAAATCGAAACCACAATGAGATATTTGACACCTACTTGGATGGCTATAATAAAAAAGTTTGTTGTTGTTGAAAAAGAAAAACCCACAGAAAACCAAGAAGTGGTAGCAAGGATATGGAGAATTTGAAACCCTTATTCATTGCTGGTGGGAATGTAAAAGGCTGCAGCTGCTGTGGGAAACAGCCTGGTAATCCCTCAAAAAGTGAAACAGGATGACCACAGAATGGAGCAATTCCACACTCAAGAGACCTGAAAACATGTTCATACAAAGCTTTGTACAATGATCTTCATAGCAGCGTTATTTGTAACAGTCAAAAAGTGGAAATGACTCAAATGTCCATCAACTGATGAATGGATCAACAAAATGTGGTAAACCTACAGAATGGAATAGTATTAAGCCCTGAAAAAGGAAGGGAATACTGATACATGCTGCATAATGGAAGAACCTTGAAAATACTATACTAAGTAAAAGCAGTCCAACACCAAAGACCAGTTTGCATATGATTTTATGTATAAATATATGTAATGTCCAGAACTGGCAAATTCACTGCAGCAGAAAGTAGATTAGTGGCAACTAAGGGCTGGGGGAAGGAGGATTGAGGAGTGATGCTAATGGATATACAGATTTTCCTTTTGGACTAACAAAAATGTTCTGAAATGATATACTGGTGATGGCTGCACAATATAGTGAATATTCTAAACTCCACTGAAATGTACACATTTAAACAGGTGTAATTTATGTACAGTAATTTATGTACAAAGGGTGACTATATATATATATATATTTTTTTTTTAAAACAACTTCAGATCAGATCTGGAAAGTCCTTAAATACTGGTCTACAGAGTCCAGGTTTTCTTTTGTACACAACAGGGAGCCATGAACATTTCTAAGGAGGTTGATGGCATAATAGGAGTTGTGGAAACATGTAAGGGGCTTCCCTGGTGGCTCAGATGGTAAAGAATCCACTTGCAATGTGGGAGACCTGGATTTGATGCCTGATGTTTGTAAGATCCCCTGAAAGAGGACATGTATTAAGCACACATGCATGCATGCTAAGTCACTTCAGTCAGGTATGACTCTTTGTGACCTTATGGACCCCATAGCGCACCAGGCTCCTCTGTTCATGGAATTCTCCAGGCAAAAATACTGGCGTGGGCTGCCATTTCCTTTTCCAGGGGATTTTCCTGACCCAGGGATGGAAACTGTTTGGGTCTGATAGAAAAACATTTGTCTTACTGGAAATCACTCTTCCTCTTAGTTGCTTTACTTGCCTTCCTGAGGGCCCCTACCTGGACTCAGTGTTTTAGCATTTTGAAAGCACCTTCCTCCTCTTCCTGCTCCTCCTCCTCTCCTGATCCTCTTATTCTTTTTTTTTTTTTTTGAAATAATGATTTTCTAAAATTCTTCATGGGCTTCCCAGGTGACTCAGTGGTAAAGAATCCGCCTGTCAGGGCAGGAGAAGTGGGTTTGATCCCGGGTCATGAAGATCCCCTGGAGAAGGGAATGGTAACCCACTCCAGTATTCTTGCCTGGAAAATTCCATGGACAAAGGAGCCTGGCAGGCTACAGTCCGTGGGGGCACAAAGAGTCAGATACAACTTATTGACCAAACAACAATAACAACAAAAACCTTCATAGATCACAGCGTCACCCAATGAAGTTACCGGCCACATAAATTCTGTTTCCTTTGTCTCCAGTTCCCCTCCATTTCGTTCTCCTTCTTCCATCTCACCCACGCAGCAAGGTGCACAGTCAAAAGAGTTGAGTTTTCCTTGGTTCAACCTGCTGATAATCTGGCCAGACTCATAGCTCCAACGTTCTTATTTGCATAATGCCCTCCTCCTCCTCATCATCATATCAACTCTTAGGGATCATTTGCAGCTTAGTTACTTCTCTGGTACCTGGATCATCAGCTGCAGTAAATAAATTATAGCTATAGCATCACTAGTACTATAATGATTAACCCTGTTATTATAGGGTTAAGAGGTAGTAATTGACAGGAATGCTGATCTTTCTTTAGAAGTGGGTTTCTTCCCTCTAATCTCAAATACATTGGTGGTGGTTTACTTGCTAAGTCGTGTCCGACTCTTGCAACCCCACGGACTATAGCCGGCCAGGTTCCTCTGTCCATGGGATTCTCCAGGCAAGAATACTGGAGTGGGTTGCCATTTCCTTCTCCAGGGGATCTTCGAACCTGGGTCTCCTACATTGGCAGGTTCTTTACCAACTGAGCTACAAGGGAAGCCAGTTGAGGGCTTCAAATACATTGAGGGTGCCTTAAAAGCTTTGGCATGGAGAACTACTTTCAAGTGACAAAAATCCGTTTGCCAAAGTCATCTGAAACAAACAAACAAAAATACCCTAACAGTAGGGGGCCGCTTTTAGTTTGAATTGCGTTATCAAGTGGGGACAGACGCTCTAGAGGACTTTAAGGTCAGCAAATACCAAGTGAGCTATTATACCTCACAGAGCCATCTCTGGGGATTTCCCACGAGGCCCCGCCCCCGGCTGAGTCACCAAACTCCCCTCTGAGAGTCTTTGACCTGCAGCTCTTCTCAGCTGCAGAATCTCAGTGCTCTGAAGATCAAGGAGAAGCAAAGTTCTTCAGCAGCCCTGCCATCTCCAGGTTTGTCCATTTGGGGCAGATGGTGGGGGGAGGAGGGGAGGGATGGAGTAGGGATGAGGATGGGGTCTTTGTTCCCTTTGTACATTTCTAGACTTTCTTCCCTTCTAATTTCTAATGACTTTCACTCCACAGCCCATTAAATAAAGACCAGGAACCTGGTCTCTAGAGATTGTTGGACTCTAGTTTTATGACTTCAAATCTCAAATTGAACAAATGCATAACTATTAAGAAAAGTGTGATAGTGAGTTCAGCAGGGCAATCTTTCAACATTTTAGCAGTTAGGTGTAATTCCACATATTGTTTGGACAAAGGAATTTTAATAATGAGGTGTCCTCTCGTGGAGCTGAACTGTCGGATTCTCTTTTTAAGGACTGTTATTTCAGGGACAGTACACCGCTGCCATTGTTGAAATCTAGATGCTAATGCTAAATAACTATGAAAGTCCCCAAAAGTTCTTGCTATTGTTATTTCTGCATTTTGGCAAAGCATGTTGGAAAGTGCACTCATAGACTTTGGCAAATCTGCACAAAGCTGTGCATTTAGTCATGCAGGTCTTATCATAGAAGTTTCTATGAATTCACTACATTTTCTATGGTATTCCATCATTAATTGCTCTTGAAAACCCCTGAGTTGTGATCTTGTAGAAATGCACAGGTAATAAATAGGTGAACTGTTGATAATTACGAAAAGAGAAACCACCTCATCCTTGAAAATTTTTACCTTCTGCAGAGTGGGTATTTGTGAAACCAGATACTTTGATTAAAATTCTGTTGGACTCTGCTTGGCTAATCCATGCAAGATTTCATCATGGGAAATGGCTATTACAACATAGTGGCTACTGTGCTATTGGTCATGAATTTTGAGAGGACACGATCATTGCAGGATTTCTGTAACTGTTCAGCAGGTAAGAACCAAATTATCACGTGTGCTTGATCTGTTGAAAACATGGTCCGGTTAGTCTGGTAGTCAGAGCTAATGAGCTCTGTTTTAATGATCCTTTAAAAAAATTAAACTATAGTTGATTTATAACATTGCATTAGTTTCAGTGTGTTAGCTGCTCAGTCATGTCTGATTCTTTTCGACCTCATAGACTGTAGTCGGCCAGGCTCCTCTGTCCATGAAATTCTCTAGGCAAGAATATGGAGTGGGTAGCTATTCCCTTCTCCAGGGGAGCTTCTATGATTCACACACACACATATATGTATATCTGTGCTTGTTTATGCTAAGTTGCTTCAGTCATGTCCAACTCTTTGTGACCCCATGGACTGTAGCCCACCAGGCTCCTCTGTCCGTGGGATTCTCTAGGCAAGAATACTGGAGTGGGTTGACATGCCCTCCTCCAGGGGATCTTTACATGTATATATATATATATATATATATATATATATACACACACAAACACACACACACACACATATACATATTGCAGTGTATCTATTAATCCCATACTTCTAATTTATCCCTCCCCTCCATTAATATCTTTTATTCATTCATTTACAAATATTTCTTGGATGCTGCATCTTAGCTGTGTGAACATAGCCTTGTGACTTAATCTCTTGTGCCTCAGCTTTGTCATGTGGGGGTGATATGAGGACCTATCATAGGATTGATTCCTGGAAGGACTGTATGATGTGCTTAGATCAGTGCACAGTACAGGAAAAGACCTCAACAAATAGCTTGGTGTATGAGGTTGGTGGTGCAGCAAGGAATAAGCAAGTGGCTTAACAGAGTGGGAAAAGGCAGACACATTTAAATGTTAGTGTGCCAATAAAGGACATTGATCTCCCCCTTAATCCAGTCATACTGGTCTCCCAGATCAATCAAGAGAAATTCTGTTTTACTCAATAGATAAAGAAAACTATTTTTTTCTGTTGATTTGTTTGTTGCTATATCTATACTTTGCTATTTTTAATTCTATGATTACACTTAGGGCAACCTTGCAAATGGATTTTTTTTTTTTGGTTGTACTGTGTCTTCGTTGCTGTGTGGGCTTTTCTCTAGTTGTAATAAGCGGGGTCTCCTCTCTAGTTGCGGTGCACAGTCTTCTCATTGTAGTGGCTTCTCTTTTTGCAGAGCATGAGCTCTAGCGTGCTTGGGCTGGAGTAGTTGTGGCTTGTGGGCTCTAGAGCACAGGCTCAATAGTTGTGGCACATGAGCTTAGTTGCTCCCAGGCATGCGGGATCTTCCCAGATCAGGGATCAAACCCATATCTCCTGCACTGGAAGGTGGATTCTTTACCACTGAGCCACCAGGGAAGCCCCAAATGGATAATTTAAAACAGTCGGTCAACAAATAAAGTCTGTTGCTATGTTACAACATAGAAATCTAATCTTTATTTCGTATTCTGATTTTCTTGTGAACCTTATAATACTTCAGGTGATGACTGTCCATTGAAAAACATGAACAGCTCTTATCTTCCCTTTTTAGGTACTTTCTGTGGGAAAAACAGTCAGGAGTCTTGCATTTCTTGTCCTTTAAATAGTTTCTCCAGCACAAGTGGACAGAAGTCCTGTGACATATGCAGAAAGTGTGAAGGTATGATTTAAAAAATGTAGTCTTTATGCCGATATGTGTTGGGAAGACAACTTTTTATTCCCTAGTGTACTGATCTTGTTTGAAAGTCTGAAGTGTCAGGTCAATTGATTCCTCTGTCAATAGGCAGGGTCCAGTAAAATAATTTACTGTAACAGCCAACAGTGGTGGATTGAGCTTTTTAAATATTAGAGGAAACTTTCATTGGACAAGAGAGAATTTTTTTAATAGCAGAATGTAAAATGTCTTCTTTAGTTATTTAAAAGTGAGCTTTGTACTCTGAGGTCATTGTTTATTCAGTTGCTAAGTCGAGACCAACTCTTATATGACCCGTAGACCATAGCCCACCAGGCTCCTCTGTCCATGAGATTTCCCAGACAAGAATACTGGAGTGGGTCGCAATTTCCTTTTCCAAGGGATCTTCCCAATCCAGGGACTGAACCCGAGTCTCCTGCATTGCAGGATGATTCTTTACCACTGAGCCACCAGGAAAGCCCCTGAGGTCGTTAAGGAACGTTATAAGTAGAACGAGCATAGTTTTTATTGTAGAACATGAATTTGCTTCCTGTATTTGAAGGTCAAGGGTCAGTGTAACCCTGACGGACTTTGTAGGTATTTTCAGGATCAAGAAGCCGTGTTCCCCCACCAGCAATGCAGAGTGTGAATGCATTTCGGGATTCCACTGCCAAGGGGTAGGATGTACCATGTGTGAAAAGGACTGTAAACAAGGCCAAGAGTTAACAAATGAGGGTAAGTTTCCTCTTGTAGGGTGCATATTTATTATCGAGACTTACATCATTAGCTTAGTTCATGGTCCTTTGATTATAAAACAGATTTGTAGAACCTTTAAGTAATAAATAATGAACCATGGAGTCACATATCTGATATTTGCAAAATTACTTTTCAGCCAATGGAAATAACTTGAGATGACAACATTTTTCACCAGAAACATGCTTTTTCCTGCATATACAATACTCTACATATAATTAGAATAAAACCTTTAGTCCTATTAGGGTTTCATTTCAAGAAAAGCTATTCAACAATCTGTGTAGATTGTATTAAGCTAATAACTTTCTTACGGGCTTATATTTATCATATACTGTTTGAGAAGAATTGTTTATCACTAATGAAATTCAGGGAGAATTGTTGGATAATCAGCACAGATCATATTAAACTAGTGACTTTATTGTTATGAGATCATGTTCATCTCAGGGAAAGTTTAAAATGATAAAAATGCTTCCTTTTATTATTCCTTTAATTTTTATAAAAGGTTGTAAAGACTGCTCTTTTGGGACATTTAATGATCGGGAACATGGCATCTGTCGACCTTGGACAGAGTATGTATCATTTCTTTTTTGCTTACAAAGTAAAATGTCTGGGTTAACTTTTCTAACTGATGCTTTTAAATTTTTTAATTAATTAATTATTTTAATTGGAGGATAATTGCTTTACAACATTGTGTTGTTTCCTGCCATGCATCAACATGAATCAGCCATAGGTATGCATATGTTCCCTCCCTCTTGAACTTCTCTCCCACTCACTGATGCTGTTTTAAATCTGTCAAGTGTAAATATAGAGTAACTGTGCAAATAGGCAGCATGGGAATGGTATGAGGTCATTGTGACTGGTTTGCCAAAATGGGCATTTTCTCCAGGAGTAATGCCCAGAACAGCTAAGTCAGATTTGCCAGTGGAACTTAGTTACTGTCTGCCCCAAGGGTTCTTCTGTCTCCCTCCAATCTCTTTGCTGCCTCTAATCTTTCCTTATTGATCAGTCCATCTTCAAGTGCTCGTGCCAGCACTGATAATGATATAGAAGAGGGTAAAGTATGTTTCCTTTTCTCAGAATCATTAACATAGACCTGGGCAAATAAGACCATCCCAGGCAGTCAAACAGCCAACAGTGTATTTTGTATGCCTTTGTTCTTTTTCCATTTTATTTTCTTACAAGATCATTTTTATTATTATTTTACATTTACATTCTTATTGTGTTTTACATAAGTATTGATTGATAGAACATTAGGAAGTTTTGTTTTTTTATTTTTGTTTTTTGTCTTTTGACACAAATAGTTCTGAGCAGTGAAGTGAGTTTGTGTGGAAAGTGGGATTGAACTGGCTTTGGGGAATGAGTGGGTTCATGTTAGGTAAAGGACAGGGGAGAGACATAGAACAATGATGATGATATTGATGATGACCACAAACAGCTTAGTTGCTCAGTCTTGTCTGACTCTTTGCAATCCTATAGGCTTTAGCCCACCAGGCTCATCTATTCATGGGGATTCTCCAGGCAAGAATACTGGAGTGGGTTGCCATGCCCTCCTCCAGGGATCTTCCCAACCTAGGGATTGGACCCAGGTCTCCTGCATTGCAGGCAGATTCTTTACCATTTGAGCTACCAGGGAAGCCCCAACAATGATTATGGGCACCATTAATAGGGAGTGAACCAGGCACATAGGGTCATTTACTCTTCACAACAGCCCTGGGACATGGATATCTTATTTTCAGATGAGCTGCAGAGAAATTTCCTAACTTGCTCAAGATCATTCTGCAAAAAGACCAACTCAGGACTCAAACTCTGATCTGTCATATGCCAACACATCATGGGGTTAGGAGATCCTAACCTTATGAAGGAGACCCAGGGATCAATCCCTGGGTTGGGAAGATCTCTTCAAGAAAGGAATGGCTACCCACTCCAGTATTCTTGCCTGGGAAATCCCATGGACAGAGGAGCCTGGCT
Source organism: Odocoileus virginianus (assembly GCF_023699985.2). Classification (NCBI taxonomy): domain Eukaryota; kingdom Metazoa; phylum Chordata; class Mammalia; order Artiodactyla; family Cervidae; genus Odocoileus; species Odocoileus virginianus. The sequence continues at coordinate 33,918,966 of NC_069684.1, read as the reverse complement.
GGCTACAGTCCATGGGGTCACAAAGAATCGGACATGACTGAGCAACTATCACACACACCACTACTACAACCCTGTGCTAAGTTGTTGGTCCTGTCTGTGCCAGAGATGCTCAAATGCACTTAAGAAGGTGGAGGTGACAGACTAACCAGGCAACAGCCTGATGTAGGCTATCCTGGGCCAGGACCCTCCAGACTAGGAAGGTAGAAGAAGCCAGTTAGGCAGGTAGAGTGAGATGGATTGTGAAGGGCCATGAAAGCCAAGTGAACACTGGAGGAAGCCCAATGTTCAGTGAAGTTTTTCAAAATATCCTTGCTTTGCCTATAAACCCAGATCCACATACCTTTGTCACTAGAACAGCTTAATCAAGTAGAAAATGTCAGTCTTTTAAAATTATAGTGATCTGTACTTGAATTAATTATTTGAACTCTTTTCATTGGACCCTCTAAGCTGTTCTTTGAATGGAAAGGCTGTCCTTGTAAACGGGACGAAGGAAAGTGACGTAGTATGTGGACCACCATCACCTGACTTCTCTCCAGATGCATCGTCCACCATCGTGCCTGCCCCTGGGAGAGAGCCAGGTAGCTGGTTTGTTGCTGTTAAATAAGTGAATGTATCATGGCCATTCTGGTTGGCCTCTGAATCACCCCAATGTCCTGATGTCTTGCATGTCAATCTATAGCAGGCACCTCTGACACGCCTTCTTTCTCTTACCCTGGCTTCAAGGGACCCATTCCTTTCATCAGTGTTTATTATTCAGTCTGGGCTACATATTAGTGAACAGAGCAAGGTGAGATTGGATCCAAACAGACACTAACCCCTTTGATCTTACCAAATAACAATGGTGATAGAGTCCCATGTTTCCTATATCTTAGAAGGCCAAACCACTTAATTTTGTGGGTTTCTAGGAAAATTATTGGGCTTCCCTAGTGGCTCAGTGATAAAGAATCTGCCTGCCAATGCAGGAAATGTGGGTTCAATCCCTGGGTCAGAAAGATCCCCGGAAATGGCAACCCACTCTAGTATTCTTGGCTGGAGAATTCCATGGACAGAGGAGCCTGGTAGACTACAGTCCATGAGGTTGAAAAAGAGTCAGACAGTGTTTTTTAGTCACTAAAAAACAACAAAGGAACAGCATTATTAAGGGGTTTGTGTGTGTGTGTGTGTGTGTGTGTCTGTGTGTGTTTTAAGTTTTCTTAACAAGCAAGCAGGCAAGTTTACTAAGAGAGCTGGTGGGAGATGCCTGAAGCACCTCTTCTCATGGTGAAGAGTTTACAAATGCAAGTTTACATCAGCATATTTGGAAAATTATATTTTTGCCTCAGTTTTCCTTTTGCTCTTTTTTGTTTTTCAAACTTTAAACTTTTCATTTTGTATTGAGGGTATAGCCAAGTAACAATGTTGTGGTAGTTTCAGGTGAACATCTAAGGGACTTAGCCGTACATATATACATGTATCCATTCTCCTCCACACCCCCCTTCCATCCAGGCTGCCACATAACATTGAGTAGACTTCCATGTGCTATGTAGTAGGACCTTGTTGGTTGTCCATTTTGAACATAGCAGTACGTACATGACCATCCCAAATTCCCTAACTATCCCTTCCCCCATTCTTCTCCCAGCAACCATAAGTTCATTATCTAAGTCTGTGAGTCTCTTTCTGTTTTGTAAGTCCATTTGTATCATTACTTTTAAGATTCCACATATGAGGGGTGTCAGATGATATTTCTCCTTTTGGTCTTTTTCTACAGGTCTCACTTCCAAGATCATCATCTTCTTCCTTGCCCTGTTATCAGCTGCCATGCTGTGCCTGGCGTCCTTCGTGATTCTCCGTTTCTCTGTGGTTAAACAGGGCAGAAAGAAGCTCCTGTATATATTCAAACAACGTAAGATGAATATAAAAGTGTGAGATATGACCTTTCTGAGGCTAGACGTTTTGCAGTAGAAAGAGAAAGATGATTTTTTTTTTAATTACAGAAGTTAGGTTAGTATAGCACAGTGGGTATCAAGTGGGACAATTTGGTCCCAAGGGGACACTCAGCAATGTCAGGAGACAGGTTTGATGGTCACAGTCTAAGAGGTGGTGGAAGGGGTGCTGCGCTCTGGTATCTAGTGAGTGGAGGTCAGCAATGCTGCTAAAATCCTATATGCACAAGACAGCCCCACAACAAAGAGTGACCCAGCCCCAAAGGTCCATGGCTGAGTTGGAGAAAGTTTAGTGATGGCAGAACATAGACCAAAGATTCTGGGAAAATTACCACTTTAAGTATGCTGCAGCCTTGGACAACTCTGTGTGTGTGTGTGTGTGTGTGTGTGTGTGTGTGTGCACTCAATTGTGAATACAGGATACTGACAAAGAGCAATGAAAAACAACATTGCCCCATTAGCACGACTCCTCTGGCTGATGAACGACCTTGGCCTGAGCTAGACCCACAGTTAGAAGTAGGCCTAGAGAACTAGAAGAGAGTTTGAAGTGGTTTTAATGGGATGTTATTAGGACACTGATCTGGATTAAATGAGAAATTTCAATGATGGATTCCACTCACTACACAAGATTCTATTTCTATAAGGAACTCAGCAAGTGTCTAGCAGAGTCAATATTCACTAAACAAAAGCTATTAATATTTATTCCAAAGGGCATATAGATGGAGGCAATCTGCATTTTTTACTTGTGGAGGACAGAACCTTAGATAACAGGAAAGACTTACTAAGAGGAATTCATATACAAGAGGGTCGCTACAAGAACTCTGTAATGTAGCCCAGACCATGATAATATGATTAGAGAGTGTCTACTTGTAAGTTGCTAAAAATATAGGAGGATAATTGCTTTACACTCTTGTGTCGGCTTCTGCTACACAAAAACATGGATCAGCCATAGGTATAGCGTGTCTCCTCCCTCTTGAACCTCCTCCCACTCCCCACTCCCTCCTTCCCCTCTCAGGTTTCCTGTGTTACACAGCAGCTTTCCACTAGCTATCTGTTTTACATATGATAATGTATATGTTTGGAGTAGGAAATGACAACCCACTTCAGTATTCTTGCCTGGAAAATTCCATGGACAGAGGAGCCTGGTGGGTTACAGTCCAGGATCGCAAAGAGTTGGACAGACTGAACAGCTAAGCATGGATGCACGCAATGTATATGTTTCAGTGTTATTCTCTCAATTCGTCCCAGCCTCTCCTTCCCCTGCTGTGTCCACGAGTCTGTTCTCTTTGTCTGCGTCTCTATTCCCGTCCTGCAAATAGGTTCCTTAGTACCATTTTTCTAGGTGCCACATACATGGCTTCCCAGGTGATGCTAGTGGTAAAGAACCCATCTGCCAATGCAGGAGACTTAAGAGACACTGGTTCGATCCTGGTCAGGATCCCCTGAAGGAGGAAATGGCAACTTACTCCAGTATCCTTGCTTGGAAAATTCCATGGACAGAGGAGCCTGACAGGTAGAATCCAGGGTCGCAAAGAGTTGGATAGACTGAGCAACTAAGCGCTCACGTAACACAATGTATATGTGTTAGTGTATAGTATTTGTTTTTCTCTTTCTGACTTACTTCACTCTGTATAACAGGCTCTAGGTTCATCCAGTTAACTAGAACAGACTCAAATAAAGCAATTATCCTCCAATTAATAATAAATTTTTTTCTTAAAAAAGGCAAAGACCCTGGAGACAAAATATCAGTAATAATGACATAAAGTCCTACATTGTTTCAAGAAAATGTCAAATATATATATAAAATTTTTTTTTAAATATAGGAGGGAAAGTACTAATAAAGTCTTATCTAAAGATGCAGTACACTGATTTGTATAAAGTTTCTTTTTGGAAACAATATAAAATCTTTTCAACATTTTGAAATATACAGAAAAAAATGTATGCACGTAAAGTTTGCGTGTATGTGAGCTAAGTTGCTTCAGTTGTGTCGGACTTTGTGCAATCCTATGGACTGCAACCTGCCAGGCTCCTCTGTTTAACAAACTGTAAAATGAACACCTGCGGAACCCTACTCATGTCAAGAAATAGAACACACTCTGCTCCCCGGAAGCCCTTCTTGTGTTCCTTCCAGATTAAAAACCCTCCCTCTGCTAGTGCTAACCACATCTAGATTCTTACGGTGTTCACTTCCTTGCTCTTATTTATAGTTTTGCTACCCAAGAACATGGTTTAATTTGGCTGCTTGTGAACTTCAGACCACTGGAATCACACTATATCAGTTCTATATTTTCCTTCCCCCATTCACTCAACATTGTATCTTTATGATTCATCCATGTGTGGCATTTATCTTGAGTTGATTTCCATTGTTAAATGTTCTTCTATTGAAGGACTGTATCACAGTTTGTTTATCCATTCTAATATTCCTGGACAATTGGGTTACTTCCAATTTGGGGCTCTTAGATAGAATAATATTTGGATATTTTTGTCTATGTATCTCAGTGTACATAAGCACATTTCTTTCTTTACTTTCTTTAAACCTAGGAATAAAGGTGCTGAAGTATGTATCTTGGTCCTTCAGTTCAGATGCTCAGTCATGTCCGACTCTTTGTGACCCCATGGACTGCAGCACACCAGGCTTCCCTGTCTATCACCAACTCCCGGAGCTTCTTCGAACTCATATCCATCTTGGTCCATAGTACTAGATTTATAAAACTTTTTGAGAGTGATAGGAGTCCAATTAGCAGCATATGAGAACTCTTTTTGCACCAATCCCTGCTAACACTTAGCATTATCAGACTTCATAATTTTTATCTGTCTGGTGGGTGTGTAGTAGTATCTCGTGGTTTTAATTTGCATTTCCCTGATTACTGGTGAGATTGAAGATCTTTTCATGTTATGTTTGGTCACTTGGATTTCCTCTCCTGCAAATCATCTGATCTTTTGAGGCTTTTCCCATTGGGTTGTTTGTCCTTTTCTTACTAACCTATAGGAATTTTTTAGTCTACAGTTCATGGGCTGCAAATATATTTTCCGACCCTGTGGTTTGTTCTTTGATTCTCTTTTTGAGGTCTTAACCTATGATTTAAACCTCTAAATTCTCACCGAAACTTCTGATTTAAACAACTGTCTGTCCCAGCTTTACCCCAAACTGCAATAAAGGTCTTTATAAAATGGTTTTCAAAAGTATTTATGAGTAATTAGGGAGTTTCAATGGAACTGTCATCCATTTAAAAAAATTTTAGGTTATTTTTTAAAACTTTCTATTTTGAAATAAAGATTCACAGGAAGTTGTAAAGACAGTCCAGACAAGCCGTATATGCCATTCATGGGGTTGCATCATATTTAACTATCTGGTAGCTCAGCCGGTAAAGAATCCTCCTGCAATGCAGGAGACCCTAGAGATCCCCTAGAGAAGGAATAGGATACCCACTCCCGTATTCTTGGGCTTCCCTGCTGGCTCAGATGGTAAAGAATCCGCCTGCAATGTGGCAGGCCTGAGTTCAATCCCTTAGTTGGGAAGATCCCCTGGAAGAGGACATAGCAACCCACTCCAGTATTCTTGCCTGGAGAAGCCCCATGGACAGAGGAGCCTGGCAGGTTAGAGTCCTTAGTGTCGCAGAGAGTCGGACCTGACTGAGTGACCAAGCACAGCACAGCACACAGCGCATAATATCAAAACCAGGCAGTTGACTTGGACACTGTGTGTGTTTAGTTTGTGTGCACGTGTATGCTCAGTTGCTCAGCTGTGTCTGACTCTTTGTGACCCCCAGGGACTGTAGCTCACTGGGCTCCTCTGTCCACGGAATTCTCTCGGCAAGAATACTGGAGTGGGTTGCCATTTATTCCTCCAGGGGATCTTCCTGACCCAGGGATCAAACCCACATCCCCTGCATCTCCTGCATAGGCAGGTGAATTCTTTACCATGAGCCACCTGTGTTTAGTGTATGTCATTTTATCACACAAGTAGATTGGTGAAACCAGCAGCACAATCAAAATGCAGAACTGTTCCATGACTATTACATTAGCGCTGCTATGAATAATATGTACAGGACTTGTGTGCACATAAGCTTACATATCTTGAAGATAAATGCCCAGGAGTGCAATTACTGGGTCATATGATATGTGTTCATTTTTTAAAGAAACTGCTAAACACTTTTCCACAGGAGTTGTGCCATTTAACATTCCACCAGCAAGGTGTGAGAGATCCAGTTTTTCCTCATCTTTGTCAGCATTTTGTATTGTTGCAATTTTTAATTTCAGTTGTTCGAATGGATATGCACTAATATCTTAATGTGGGCTTAATTTGCCTTTCCCTAAAGGCTGAACATTTTTCATGTACTTATTTTCCATCTGTCAGTCTTCTTCAGTGAAATGTTCCTTCACGTCTTTTACCCATTTTCTAATTAGATTGCTTGTCTTACTTTTGACATTTGAGTTATTTTTTAAAGTTCCAAGATATGAGTCTTTTATCAGATATGAGGTTTGTAAGCATTTTCTCCAGTCTGTCACTTGTCTTTTCATCCTCTTCACATGATCTTCTGCAGAGAAAAGTTTTTAATTTTGATGAAGTCTTAACTAGTCAATTTTTTTAATTTATGGGATTACATCTAAGAACTCTTTATTAAGTCCTAGATCTCAAAGATTTAGACTTTCTCTTATGTCATATGCTAAATGTTTTACATTTAAATATATGTTTCATTTTTGGTTAAGTTCTATATAAGGTGTGAGAGTTTCAGGTCAATATTTTAAAATTATTATTATTTTTGCCTATGGGTGGCCAGTGGCTTCAGCATCATTTATTGAAAAGATTATTCTGTTTCCATTGAATTAATGTTGCATTTTTGTAAAAACTCAGTTGGCTGTACTTGTGTGGGGACTACTTCTGGTTTCTCTCTTCTCTTCCATTGATCTCTGTGATTTCCCTTCTGCCAATACCACACAGTATTGGTTACTGTAGCTGTAAAAAAGTCTTGAAATTAGGTATAGGGTAGCATGAGTCCTCCCACATTATTTTTCTCTTTCAAGATTGTTTTGACTATTCTAATTCATTTGACTATTCTAGTTCATGAAGATAATTTTAGGATAATTTTATCTACAAAAAGTCAGCTGGGATTCTGATAGCAGTTGTGTTAAATCTGTACATCAGTTCGGAAAGAATTGAGATCTTTCCTATGTTAACTATTCCAATCCATGAATATAGTGTGTCTCTCCATTTATGTATATTTTCTTTGATTACTTTCATCAGTGCTTTGTAGTTTTCAGCATACAAGTCCTGCACATGTTTTTTTTTTAAATTTAGGCCTTAATATTTAAAATTTACAATTGCAAATGATATTGTATCTTAAATTTTGTTTTTTGACATGTTCATTGCTAGTATATAGAAATACAGTTGGTTTTTTTTGTACTTTGAGTTTTGTCCTGTGATTTTGCTGAACTTGCTTACTAGTTCTAGGGTATTTTGTAGATTTCTTGGGATTTTTTTATGTAGCTCATAGGGTCATCTGCAAAAAAAAAAAGTTTTGTGCTTCTTCATTTCCAATCTATATGCCTTTTATTTATTTTCTTGCCTTTTTGTGCTGATTAGAATGTCCAGGACCATGTTGAGTCATAGTGGTGAAAGTGGATATCATTGCCTGCAAAAAAAACCTCAGGGCCAAAGTATTTAGTCTTTCATAAAGTATGATGTGAGTTACAGATTTTTAGTAGATATTCTTTATTAAGTTGAGAAAGTGCTCTGAAGATCTTTTTAAAATCATGAATTAGTGCTAAATTTTGGGAGGTGCTTTTTTGCTATCAATTGATTTGATTATGTGGTTTTTCTTCTTTAGCCTGTTGAGACGGTGAATTCTATAGGTTGATTTTTGAATTTCAAACTAACCTTACGTCCCTGGATTAAAGTCCACTTAGTTATAATATATAATTATTTATATATATATTCTATATATATATTTATATTCTCTTCATTAATATTTTGTTAAGAAGTTTTACAGCTATATTCATGAAGAATATTGACCTGTGGTTTTCTTTTCTTATACTGTCTTTGTCTGGTTTTGGTATCAAGGTAATACTGACTTCCTCAAATAAGTTGGGATTTATTCCCTCTGTTTTCTGGAAGAGATTGTGTAGAACTAGTGTTGGTTCTTTAAATAGTTTTGTCTAGTGAAGCTATCTGAACATGGAGCTTTCTTTTTGAGACTCATTAATTACAAATTCAATTTCCTTAATAAGCCATTGAAGTTGTTTAATTCATATTGAGTGAATTATGATAGTTTATGTTTTTTGAGGACTTGGTCCATTTCTTCAAAGTTGTCAAATTTATGTGCTTAAGTTACTTACACTACTCCCTTATTATCCTTTTGTTGTATACAGGTCGGTAGTGATGTCACCTACTGATACTAGTAATGTGTGTCACTCTCCTTTTTTCTGAATAAGTTTTGGTAGAGATTTGTCAATTTTATTGATCTTTTCAAAGAACCATCTCTTTTTTTATTCATTTTCTTCATTGTTCTATTTTCAGTTTCACCAATTTCTACTTTTACCTTTATTATCTCCTTTCTTCTGCTTGCCTTGGATTTATTTTGTTCTTTTTCTATTTAGGTGGAAGTTATGTTATTGGTTTGAGAGTTTTCCTCTTTCTAATATAAGAACTTCATATTATAAGTATCCTCAGTACTAAATTAGCTGTGTCCACACATTTTGATATGTTGTTTTCCATTTTCCTTCAGTTCAATGTATTTTTTGTGTTTCTCTTGATTATTTAATACTGTGGGTTTTCGTTTCCTAGTATTTGGTGATTTTTTGCTTTTTCTTTCTGTTGTTGATGTCTATTTTGATTCCATTATAGTAAGAGGATGACTTCTGTGTGATTTCTTTTAAATTTGCTACAGTTTGATTCATGGTCCAGGTCATGGTCTGCCTTGGTCTTTATTCTATTGTTGTTGCTCAGTCCCTCAGTCATGTTCGACTCTTTGTGACCCCATGGACTGCAGCACTCCAAGTTCCCTGTCCTTCACCATCTCCTGGAGCTTGCTCAAACTCATGTCCATTGCTTTGGTGATGCCATCCAACCATCTCATCCTCTGTTGTCCCCTTCTCCTCCTGCCTTCAATATTTCCCAGCATCAGGGTCTTTTCTATTGAGTCTGCTCTTGGCATCAGGTAGCCAAAATATTAGAGTTTCAGCTTCAGCATCAGTCCTTCCAATGAACATTCAGGATTGATTTCCTTTAGGATTGACTGGTTTGATCTTCTTGCAGCCCAAGGGACTCTCAAGAGTCTTCTCCAACATCACAGTTCAAAAGCATCAATTCTTCGGTGCTCAGCCTTCTTTATAGTCCAACTCTCACATCCATAATAACTACTGGAAGAACCATAGCTTTGATTATACAGACTTATGTCAGCAAAGTAATATCTCTGCTTTTTAATGTGTCGTCTAGATTTGTCAGCTTTTCTCCCAGGGAGCAAGCATCTTTTTAATTTCATGGGTGCAGTCACCATCTGCAGTGATTTTGGAGCCCAAGAAAATAAAGTCTGTCACTGTTTCCATTGTTTCCCCATCTATTTGCCATGAAGTGGTGGGACCAGATGCCATGATCTTTGTTTTTTGAATGTTGAGTTTTGAGTCAACTTTTCCACTCTCCTCTTTCACCTTTTTCAAGAGGCTCTTTAGTTCCTTTTTGCTTTCTGCCTTAAGGGTGGTGTCATCTGCATATCTGAGGTTATTGATATTTCTCCTGGCAATCTTGATTCTGGCTTGTGCTTCATCAAGCCTGGCATTTCTCATGATGTAGTCTGCATATAAGTTAAATAAACAGAGTGACAATGTACAGCCTTGATGTCCTCCTTTAGACTCTTGAAAAGGTGGATAGACTGTCCTATAAATATCAATTCAATCCTGTTGATTGATGATGTTGCTGAATTCTTCTACATCATTTCTGATTTCCTGTCAAGTTGTTCTATCAGCTCTTGGAAAAAGGCCATTTAATTCTTCAAATATAATTGTGAATTTGTATATTTCTATTTTCAGTTTTATCAGTTTTGCTTCACCTATTTTGTAGCTCTGTTGCTTGTTGTATACATATTTAGTACTGCCATGCTTTCTTGGTGAATTGACTCTTAATTATGTAAGCTCCCTCTCTGTGTCTGCTGGTTTTCTTTGTCCTTGAAGTCTACTTTATCTGATAGTAATATAGCCACTCTTGCTTTTTAAAAATTTATGTGTATATCTTTTTGCATTCCCTTACTTTCAACCTTCCTACATTTTTATATCTGAAGTAAATTTCTTATAGACAACATACAATCATCACACTACTAATTTCTGTCTTTTGATTGGTATATTTTTAAAATGTACATTTAATATAATTACTTATATGTTAGGACTTAAGATGTTATTTTATTTTTGTTTTCTGTTTCTTTCTCTGGTTTTCATTAGAAATTCACTGTCATTTAATTTGCCCTTCCCCTCTAAGTGATGTGTTACTTCTCTCTGGCTGCTTTCAAGATTTCTTTTTGTTTTCAAAACTTAAACTGAAATGTGTGGATTTCCTTGGATAGTCCTGTTCAGGATTCACTTAGCTTCCTGAATCTGTAGATTTAAGCCTTTTTCTAGATTTGGCAAATTTTCAGCCATTATTTTGTCAAATACTTTTTCAGCCCTACTCCCTTTCTCTTCTTCTTCAAGGACTCCAATGACATCAATATTAGTCTTTTTTTTTTTTTTTCTCTATAGTCCCACGTGTCCCTGAAGCTCTGTTCACTTTTTCCCCAGTCTTTTCTCTCTGTTCAGATGGGGTAATGATTCTTTCCTTTCCTTCTTCTCCATTCTTGTGCTGAGCCCATTCACTGATATTTTAAATTTTGGTTATTGTAATTTTTCAGTTCTAAAATTGCCACCTGATTCTTTGCTAAGATCTTGTGTTTATTTTTCATTTGTTTCCAGTGTGTTCCCAATTGTTTGTTGAAGCATCCATCTTTTTGATGGCTACTTTAAAGTCCTTGCCCGATAACTCTAACATCTGCATCACCTAGACTTCCTCAGGATGGGATCCTTGTTATTGCTAGACATGTGTGGGGGCTTGGGCTCCCCACTGAGCCTCCACTGATTAGACTAGGTTGAGGTACTTTGTTCATGCTCCCCACATGGTTTCCACTGATAATAAATGGAAGGGATTTGGGTTGACCTTGATACTGTGAGTGGTGATAAAGTCCTAACTCTCCACTAGGACTCCTCTGATGCCTCCCTAATGAGGATGGTCCAGTGAGCCTTGATAGCACTTGGCAAGGGCATAAGTCTAAATGTTCTACTGGGTCTTAGTGGTGGGTTTGGGTGTGGGACCACTTTTATTAGTCCACTTTTACAGTTCCCAGTCCAGGGCATATGAAGCAGAAAGAATACTCAGGGAACTCAAGGCCATAGTTCCTTGGGTTCCAAGATCCTTAACTGGTCTACTTTCTTGCCACCTTTCAGATTCTTCTTATGTTTGTTATATAAAAGGTCCAGCGTTTTCAGCAATACTTAGCAGGAAGAATAGAAGAAAGTATAATTACTCTGTCTTTCCAGAATCAAATTTTCATTTAAAAATTAATCTTTGATGTTATTTCAAAAAGGAAAAGAACATCTTATTGGGAATTCTGAGTATCTTGCCAATTTTTTTAAGATCTTGGAGATGGTGTGCTTGTTGAGCTTTGGTTATTTTTTTACAGTTAAGAAGCATGTAAAGTTGGGGTAGGGCCTTTTGCTTTGTCAGGGTATAAAAATATACCTACATATATATTTATATATATATTTTTTAACTAATATTATATTATATATGGTATTTATACGTATATATATATATATATATATATATTTAAACTGATATACCTATGTATATGGGCTTCCCCTGTGGCTCAGTGGTAAAGACTCTGCCTGCCAATTCAGGAGATACAGGTTCAATCCTTGGGTTGGGAAGTTCTCATGGAGAAGGAAATGACAACCCACTCCAGTATTCATGCCTGGATGAATCTCATGGACAGATTCATGGACAGAGGAAAATCTCATGGACAGAGGAGCCTGGCAGGCTACAGACCATGGGGTTGCAAAGAGTCAGACATGACATATATAATTTTATATATGTATATATATATATATATTTAATTGATGGACTTGGGTGTGAGGCACAGCTATATGTGTGTGTATGTTAGCTATATATAAAGTTTAATATATATTTTAGAATTGCAAGTTACTCAACAATAGCATAAATACTTTAACACATAAATGAAAATCTGGAAGCTAGTGCATAAATCAGTTCTTTACTTACTAATCGATGGAAGCAGTGGGAGTGTATTTAACATCTCAGAGCCGTAAGCATTTCATTCAAAAGAAACTGTCTAATGTGTAATCTAAGTAACCCTCAAGACTAAAACTTGTGCTGCTGAATTGGAACTGCCATTATGTTTGGCACATGACTAATTTTATGCTATAATGACTCATGCTCAAGACTGTTTTTAGCTTTTGTGGACACTAAAGAAACTAGTTTGTTCAGGACCAATAAAACGGTATTAGGTAAAAAGAAAAAAAATCTTAAATAGTCTTGAAAAAAGTTTATATTTGCTATTACCTCTCTCGCTGGCGAGTTTGTTCAAACTAAAGTTGAGAGTGTTTGCTGTTTAGAGATGTTCTGCAAATGGGGTTTATGGAAAATGGATGTTAAATGATTAAAACAGACAATGAAAGATAACTCTTTTAAATTACCTTTTAGCATTTATGAGACCAGTACAAACAGCCCAAGAGGAAGATGCCTGCAGCTGCCGATTTCCAGAAGAAGAGGAAGGAGAGTGTGAACTGTGAAGATGTGTTGGGACTCTCTTGAGAAGAATCAAAGGAGAAATATGAGGGATCCCACTATTGTACCTTTCTAAAACATCATTCCAGTTCACACCCAAGATTACCCCAACAAACTTTTCCTAAATGCTAATGAATTGGCCTTTGAAGATGTACCACTTTTAACAGAACAAAAAAATGGGACACAACTGGTGGTAAAGGGGGCATTTTGTAGATATTGCTTAAGAGGTTCAGGCTAGTTTTCTTGAAATCCAGAGAAATATATTTTAAATTTAATCATGGAATCCAATGGTGCAGCAAATATGATAATCAAAATCAGTTCTATTTTTTTTTTCTTCTGGTGCTCATATGACATGTGGCAATAAGCCGTTAAATTCAGACAATATCCCTGACCAGATTTTCCATTGGTTCAAGCATCCTCCACAAGGGCCTCCTCCACTGTTGGGGGAGAAAATGATGACAATCATCGTCATGGCCCAGGTTTGGGGTCAAGAGCAAAAAAATGAAAAAAAAAAACAAAAAAAGACAGACCTTGGGACTTCCTTGGTGGTGTAGCAGTCAAGACTCCACACTCCCAATGCAGAGGGCACAGGTTTGATCACTGGTTGGGGAGCTAAGATTTCCTCATGCTGTGTGATGCGGTCAAAAACAAACATAAAGGGAAAAAAGAAAGAAGAAAAAGAGCAGACCTTGATGAAGAGTTTTGAAAAGAGTCCATGGGTATCCTGTGGTCATCTCCATCTTCACATCTTCTACCTTTGTCCTACTACCCTCTGAGTCACAACTTTTTTATATTCTTAAAAAATTTTAACCATAATATTTGATACACATGAACTAGGAGACCCATGAACACATCACCCAACCAAATAAGAGTTGCCAAACTTCCATGGGCCAAATCTGAGATGCTGTGTGCCTTCGTATGGTTTATGAGCTAAGAATGGTTTTGCATGTATAAATAGTTAAAAGCAAATCAAAATAAGAATATTATCTCATGACACATAAAATTAGCTGAAACTCAAATTTTGGAGTCTGTAAGTAGGTTTTTTTGGAAAACACAAGCCACCCTCAGGTGCCCTTTGCATTACAACAACAGAGTTGAGTAGTTGTGACAGAAATGGTGTGGCTCACAAAGCCTAGAATATTTGATAACTGACATATAGGGTCAAAGTCAGGATCAGAGCATCCATCCTTGTGCTCCTTCCTTCCCTCATCTCCAATCCACTTCCCCACCCCAAACCCAGAAACTTCTCACAGGAATGTTGTCTATCATTTTCCTGCTTTTAAAAAACCCATTTATCATATAACTATGTACCCCACAATTAGTTTACTTACTTTTGTTTGTTATTGACCTTTATGAAAATGGTTTGTGCTGTATGGAGACTTATTATGCTTTAATCACTGGAAAGTATATTTATAAGATTCACTCATGTTATTTTGTATAGCTAGAATGCTTTCATTTTGACTGCTGTATAGTCTTGCAAATATACTATTATTTATCAAATCCACTCTGAACTACAGGACATTTGGGTTGTTTCCAGGTTTTTTTTTTATAATTATGGAAAATATTGCTATGAATGTTCTTTTGTGTGTTTCCAATTGATGAATGTCTCTAGGGAAACTTCCTTATAGTAAGAATTTCTAGATCTTAAGGTATTTGAATGTTCAACCTTATGAGCTAGTACCCATATCAGTAAGGATATGCTAAATTATGCAGAAATAACAAGTGTACCCACCTACAAAATCTTAATGGGTCACAACCACACAAAAGAGGTGCACTTCTGGCTGTCATGATATGCCCACTGCAGGCTGGTTGTGGTTCTGTCACATGTTATTTCACTCTGGGATTTAGGTGTATAAATCCCAGAGCAGCTTCTCCTTGGAACATTGACCATCTTGTGGCAAAGGAATACAGGTCACTTTGCTCATATATAGTTAACTAGATTCTAACTTTAAGAAAAAGTCATGCAGCCAACTATGGGCGACTATAGGGCGGAAAGTATAATCTTCACACAGGGAGGGGCAGCAAATATTTCTGAGCAATAAAGAGTCTTCTGCAGGGCTGAACCGCTTTTCACTGCAGTTGTTCTAATTTGTGCTCCTGTCAGCAGTGTACAAGCACCCCATTATGTTTCATCCTTGCCACCCTCAGGTATTTTCAGAGTCTTAATTTTGCCAACCCAGGGAGTTTAGGATGGCATCTCACCATGCTCTTATTTTGCATTTCCTTCATTACTAATGGGTATCTTGTCACATTTTTATACCAGTTTTTTTTTCTTTTTTGAGAAATGCTAGGTCGTGGTTTTTAACCATTTAAAAAAACTTGGTTATTTGTCATTTTCTTATCGATTCATAGAGGTTCTTTATGTAGTCTTGATAATAATCTTCCATTTCTTATATATGTGATAAATATCTGCTCTACTTGCAATTTTTTCTCTTTTTGTAGTGTCTCTCTTTGTCTTGACAGTAATAAGAGGTAACATTCTTAATTTAATATGGTTAAATTTACAACTTTTTTACTATATGGATAACATTTCTTTGGTGTCCTGGTTAAAGAAATCTTTTGCTCCGACAATATCATAAAGATCTTTCCCCACATTTTATTCTAAAAGTTTTAAGTTTTGTTTCTTGCATTTAATTCTAATCCATCAGGAAAATTTTTTGTCTATGTGATGAGTAATGATCCAATTTTGAGTTTTTTATATGGATAACCATTAGTTCCAGTATCTTTTAATCAATAGGCCATTTTTCTCCTTATGGATCTGTAGTACACTTCTGTCATTTCCCAAGTTTCCCTCTATCTATGAGTGTTTTCTGGGATCTCTATTCTATTCCATTGGCCAATTTGTCTGTCCTGTACCAATACACACTGTCTTTGTTACATTAGTTTAATAACAGCTCTTGATACTTGGCAGGACAAGTTTTTGATGTCCTTCAATAAAGTTTCATAAAATTTCTCTATAAATTGTACAGCTTTAGTTAGATTTATCTCTAGATTCATTTTTGTTGCTTTTTAAATGATTTTGTTATTGGAGTAGAGAGATGTCATTGATTTTCTTATATTACTTTATAACCAGTCTCTTTCCTAAACTTTCCTATTATTTTTAAGAATACATATGTGGATTCTTTAATGTTTTCTATATAGACAATCATGTTATTTGTGATAATAATAATTTCTTCTTTTTCTAGTCTTTTATATTTTATTTCATTTGCTTGATGTACTGCTTGGCTTCATGCCAGGACCTCCAGAACAGTGTGATAGTCTTTTTAAAGTCTTATTTATAGAGGATACTTTCATGGTATTATTATTATTTCTTTGGTAAATATACTCGATCAGTAAAAGGAAGTTCCCTTCTATTCCTGGTTTGCGAAGAGGGCTAGTTTCCATTTTGTAATCCGGAATGGGTGTTGAATTACATCAAATGATTTTTCTGGGGGAAAAAGAGCATTTGATTGTAGATAACTCAGCCAATGGCTTCATCATGTTGATTTCAATCTAAACTTCAGTCACATTCCAAGAAAATTTCTGCCTGAAAGAAATTTAATGCAGCAACAGGTATAACACTAGGTATTCCTTCTTCCCCCTTGAAATATGCTTTGGTGTATGCTGTAATAAAGGTGGCACTTGTGATAAAGAATCCACCGGACAATACAGGAGACACAAGAGATGCAGGTTTGACTCCTGGTTGGGAAGATCCCCTGGAAAAGGAAATGGCACCCCACTGCAGTATTCTTGCCTGGAGAATCCCACAGACAAAGGAGCTTGGCGGCCACAGTCCACAGGGTCGCAAAGAGTCAGATACGACTGAACCCAGCACACAGCACAGAATATGTGTTCAGAAAACATTCGCTATTTTAATTTAAGTCAAGGAAGTAACTTCCATTAGCTTTTTCTTTACTATTTTGGTAAGAGTTTGTTGTTTATAGTAAAAGACTGTAATGTTTGTGGAGGATTTTCTGAAACTTTCTAGGAAATCTCATCAAACACATGAAAAAGTAACAATGGGCATGATTAGTCTTCCAGAATGAGAACATTTGAGATTTGATTTGGACACTTTGACCAACTCTGAATGGCTCATAGGCAGTCTCTGGCTGTTAATTTTGGGAACCTGACGAGGATGCTTCAGGTAAGAGCCCTGTTAACCCAGTATTCTGGCAAGAGTAAGAGAATAGTCATTGGTAGTACAGTCCTTTGAAAATAAGAGGCAGAGACACCCTGGAAGTCCAGTGGTTAAGTCTCCATGCTTCCACAGCAGGGAACATGGGTTTGATCCCTGGTCAGGGAACTAAGATCCCACATGTTGTGCAGTGTGGCCAAAAGATATAAATGAACAAAGTGGTATAAAATAAGAGGCAAAGCAAAGCTGAGGGATTTTACCAGTGCTGCTTCAGAACAGAGTTAGGTATAATTTTTTTCTCTCTCTTCCAAACTACAACATTAAATTCCAACATGGCTTTCACTCTCAACTTTGGCGCCTTTGTGTTTAATTCTCTGTTGCCCATTATCCATAAACACAAAGGAACTGATCATGCCCCACAGGCTTGGGTCACCCAAGATAGCTCATCTGTCCTAGATTATAAACACAGAAAATCCACAATTCATTCTACTTATCTGACCTGGCCGTATTTATTACACAGACTGTACCACACTTTTATCATAGTATATTTTGGCATAAAGTCTAAATGGTATAAATGAAAACACAGGAACCTAGGGGTATGAGTCATCTTTCCCCCTAAATAACAGTTAATGAAGAATGAAAATCAAGACAGAACTCAATGATCCCCTTTGGGGATTAATTTAGGAAATCCACTAGTTAAGTTGGATAGAAGTTGCTCTGGTCAAAAGAAAAAACCTATTTAGCGATGGACAAGTTGGAAACAGTCTTCCAAGTGCTTCAAAACAAGCCTTGGTGACTTCAGAAGCAAATTGTGATTTTCTCCTCTGGTGGAAGGTGTTGGTCTGATGGAAACTTTTGATATGAGGGGCACTGGGTGGCTCGAATGCGTGTCGCCCTCCTCTGCGGAGCAGAGCTTTCCACTGTGGGTGGGTGTGCACTCAGATGACAGAGCGTGTGAGTTATGTGCGGTCTGTGTGTGGTGGGGCCAGCAGCACAGTCATTGCTTATGTTTTTCTTTTAAGGGCTCTTTAAAAAGCATAAAATAAAAAGGCCTCTATAATAAAACATACACTGATTGCTTTCACAGGAAAAAGGAATACCTAAGAAAATTCCTACTTTAAAAAAGTTCTATACCCCTTGCAATGTCAAATCATAAAGGCTAATAGTGAATTGATGTGATATTCTTTTTTTTAATTAAAATTAAAAAAATCAGTCGTGGCAAGCAGGGGCTACTCTTCACTGTGGTACACGGGCTTCATGTACTTGCGTGGCTTCTCTCGTTGCAGAGCACAGGCTTTAGTGCACGTGGGCTTCAGCAGTTGCAGCTCACAGGCTCTAGAGCAGACACGGGGTCAGTAATTGTGGCACACGGGCTTACCGCTCTGAGGCACGTGGGATCTGCCCAGAGCAGGACTCAAATCTGTGTCCTCTACCTTGGCAGGCAGATTCCTAACCACTGGACCACCAGGAAAGTCCCTGATGTGCTATTCTTTGTAAACACTGGAAACAGACTTTAGTGCCAAGCTATGTGAAAGATTTTGAGTCTGGGATTTCTTTGGCTCCAACAACTTACTTTTTATTCACATATAAAAATGAATGTTGTTTTCTTTATATCATTATTCATTCAGATAGCTGTGTTTCAAATTAAGTTGCTGAACCTTTCAAACAACACACCTTTTACAAATTCATGGAAGTGGCTGATTCTGACAAACCCATGGAAGGAATGACTTTGAAATACAAGGGCCTCTTCATTGGACCTGCATCCTCCATGTGCCCTGATCAGCCCCATGCTAGGACACCAGGACAACAGACCCACCTCCCTCTTGTCAGCTTTGAGTCCAGGGGACTGACTAATGCAATGTTACCAGGACCTATTAAGTGCTAGGAACAGAACAGGAACAAGGAGGTGAGAGTGCAGCCTTCCTGGAGCCTCCAGGCTGGTAAAGAGACAGCTGTGTGCTAGGTAGCCTGAATGCTTGGTGGGGAAGCATAAACATAACAAGGGTGGAGGGAGGGCTTCCTTGGGGGAGGGTGAGGACAATTGGGAAGAATAGGTGATATCTACTCAGGTTGTGAGTTTTCCGGAAGGAGCAAGATGCCCAGGTAAACAGGAGGGGGGGTCAGGGTCAGGGGATGGGCAGAGCAGATGAAGGAAGCTGCAGGTTGTTGTCCAGTCACCAAGTTGTGTCAGACACTTTGAGATCCCACGCCAGGCTTCCCTGTCCCTCACCATCTCCTGGAGTTTGCCCAAGTTCATGTTCATTGAATTAGTGATGCCATTCAACCATTTCATCCTCTGTTGCCTTCTTCCCCTTCTGCCTTCAATCTTTCCAGCATCAGGGCCTTTTCCAATGAGTCGGCTCTTCACATCAGATAGCCAAAGTACTGGAGTTTCAGCATCAGTCCTTCCAGTGAGGATTTAGGGTTAATCTCCTTTAGGATTGACTGAGTCCAGGGGACTCTCAAGAGTTTTCTCCAGCACCACAGTTTGAAAGTATCAATTCTTTGGTGCTCTGCCTTCTTTAAAGTCCAACTCTCACATCCATACATGACTGCTGGAAAGACAATAGCCTTGACTATATGGACCTTTGTCAGAAAAGTGGTATCTTTGCTTTTTAATATGAGGTCTAGGTTTATCATAACTTTCCTTCCAAGAAACAGTCGTCTTCTAATTTCATGGCTGCAGTCACCATCTGCAGTGATTTTAGAGCCCAAGAAGAGGAAATCTGTCACTGCTTTAACATTTTCCCCTTCTATTTGCCATGAAGTGATGGGACCAGATGCCATGATCTTTGTTTTTTTTTTAATATTGAGTTTTAATCCAGCTTTTTCACTCTCCTATTTTACCCTCATCAAGAGGCTCTTTAGTTCTTCTTCACTTTCTGCCATTAGAGTGGTATCATCTGCATATTTGAGATTGTTGATATTTCTCCCAGCAATCTTGATTCCAGCTTGTAACTCATTCAGACTGGCATTTCATGTGATGTGCTCTGCATGTAAGTTTAATAAGCAGGGTGACAATAAACAGCCTTGTTGTACTCCTTTCTCAATCCTAAACCAGACCATTTTTTCACATCTGGTTCTGTTTTTTCTTAACCCACATACAGGTTTCTCAGGAGACAGATAAGATGGTCTAGCATTCCCATCTCGTTAAGAGTTTTCCACCATTTGTTATGATCCACACAGTTAAAGGCTTTAGTGTAGTCAATGAAACAAAAGTAGATGCTTTTCTGGAATTCCCTTGCTTTCTCTATGATCCAGCGAATGTTGGCAATTTGATCTCTGATTCCTCTGCCTTTTCTAAACCCACCTTTACATCTGGAGCTTCTCAATTCAAGTACTTCTGAAGTCCAGCTTGAAGGATTTTGAGCATAGCCTTATTAGCATGGGAAGTGAGGGCAACCATCTGGTAGTTTGAACATTCTTTAGCACTGCTCTTCTTGGGAACTGGGATGAAGACTGACCTTTTCCAGGTCTGTGGCCACTGCTGAGTTTTCCAAATTTGCTGACATATTGGGTGCAGCAGTTTAATAGCATCATCTTTTAGGATTTTAAATAGCTCACCTGGAATTCTATCACCTCCACTAGCTTTGTTTGTAGTGATGCTTCCTAAGGCCCACTTGCCTTCACACTCCAGGATGTCTGGCTCTAGATGAGTGACCACACTGTCTTGATTACACAGGTCATCGAGATCTTTTTGTATAGTTCTTCTCTGTATTCTTTCCATCTCTTCTTGATCCCTTCTACTTCTATTAGGTCTTTACCATTCTAAGCTGCAGGCTAGCAGGGACCACATACTCAGATCTTAGAACCTAAGTTAAGAAGCTCAGATTTTCAACTTTGGACACTGACAAGGGAGTCAGGGAAAGGACCTGATGTGCTTTGCATTTTAGAAAAATCTCCTGGACTACAGTAGGGAAAATGGTTTAAAGAGATCAGGAACTCTTCCAGGAGGGAGACTCATCTGGTTGGGGTGGCGGGGAATGAGGCCCTGATTCCTGGCTTGGGCAGTTAGGAGGACAGTGGTACCATCAGCAGAAGCAAGAAACCCTGGAAGAGGAAGAGGAAAGTCAGCCCTGTACCCTTGAGGATACGTCAGTGGAGAAGCCAAAGGATGGGTGGAGGTGGGTGAGGAGATGGAGGACAGGGAAAACGACCTGGCAGAGGCTCAGGGCAGGGTCTCCAGCATCCAGAAGATGATGGCAGACTCAGGATGATCCAAGGTCACCAAGATGCCATGACAATTGACAATGAAACATACACTGGGTTTAGCTACAAGGTTTTAAACTTAATGAGAGGCTTTCAGGGGAAAGGCTTTAATGGGAAACAGAATTCATGGTAAGTGACAGCAGGTGAACTCAAACCTGTCAAAAGTTAGTGAAAAAAAAGTGTTGGGGTGAGAAATGGGGAGCCACATGGAGTTGTGGGGTCTTGGGATAAAACAGCGATGCCCAGTTAAATTTGAACTTTAGAGAAGCAATGAATAATTTCTCGTTATAATAGGTCCCACTATCTGGGACATGCTTTTAGCAAAAATTTTCTGTGGTTTATGTGAAATTCAGATTTACCTAGGTGCCCTTTTTCTCCCTTCCTGTTTTGGCCACACCGAGGGGCTTGTGGGATTTTAGTTCCCTGACCAGGGATTGAAAGTGAGACCTTGCAGTGAGAGCTCAGATGGACCACCAGGGACTGCCCATGGGTGTTCTGTATTTTTACTGCTAAATTTGGCAAGCCTCATTAAAGTGGAGTATTTGGATCTCCTTCAGTGAGAGAGGCTTGAGCAAGGTGATGTGCAGATGTTAGGAGAGAGTCTAGAACGGGAATCAGGTGGGGGCACCCTGATGGGTGGACAAGGTGTGGCTGGAGCACAGGTAATGAGGGTGGAGGTATCCAGCGGGGCCAGGCAAATGCAGATGCTGGTAGATTTCTGGGTTCCATGAAGGGAGAGGGGGTTGCCTGCCACCAGGTTCTCTGGGATCCTCTGCCAGCATTGGGGTGGTGGGGCATGTATGGAAGGCTGGAAGATGGGAGATAAAGAATCCATTTGATTGGAGGCTTGGAGAGCTCATTTCAGGTAACAGCTTCACCCTGCAGGGGCCGCAGTCCAGCTCCACTAGGGCTGAAGTTCCTCTAAAGGCTCAGAATAGGGGGAGTGCACTTCCTCCCACCCTCACACCCATCCTGCCCTCCACCCCGGGGTTTTCCAGGAGAAACAGAGGTCAGCGGGAGAAGGAAATTGATGTTGGCAAGAGTTTCAAGAAGATTCCAAGTTCCAGTTGTACACATTAACTATGTACTTACTATTATATAAAGGCCATTCCAATCCATCATTCAATCTTTCTGAAGACAGGTTACCAGAAGCAGTCAAACTCATGGGTGATGTTAGGGCACCAGTAGCAGCAGTATCCTGCAAAACAAGCTCTTCTGGTGCATGGGAATTTCGAAAACGAAATGAACTTGTAAGGAAGGAAATGGATGTCAGCAAAGGAAAGATGTCAGCTGAAGAAGTGCTTTCTTCCTCCCTCCCCACTTTCACCTCCCACCCCACCCCACACCCCAGCTCTACGGGCTAAGAGGAACTCAGAATCTTAATACCAGAAAATGGCTTTGATCATGACAGAGACTGGGCTATACAGACTGTTGTATAAATTGTAACCTGGAGAGAACTCACTATCACCAGTCATCCTCACCGCTTAACATCACCTTGTGTATGTCTTTCTTTATTGTCTGCCTACCACTGACTCTCTGCTGTGATCCTTGGAAAGTGCCTGTGACTGTGGGTTGAATGAATGAGTGAATGAATGACATCAAGGAGGCACACTGGGAGCCAGCCATTTATCGAATGAGTGGCAAGAAAATATTCTTGCAACATCAACTCTCTTCTCTTATTGTAAGAAATCCTTCCAAAATTCCTACCTTTTACCCAGTGAAGCCAGGTTGGGTGAGCTGCTCACTATGGTTCCTGAGAACTCTAAGATTGATGGTGATGTATTTTCTTTGAGTTTTGATCATGATTGCTGCTCATACCATCAGGGAGAGGGATTTGCATGACAGCTGTTGTTTAGTTACTAAGTCGTGTCTGACTCTTGTGACCCCATGGACTCTAGCCTGCCAGGTTCCTTGGTGCATGGGATTTCCCAGGCAAGAATACTGGGGTGGGTTGCCATTTCCTTCTTCAGGGGATCTTCACCCAGGGATTGAACCCGCACATCTCCTGTGTTGGCAGATGAATTCTTTTCCATTGGCTGAGCACCATCTAAGTGTTCTTTTACACTTTGAGCTAATTGGGGGGAAACTTAAAAGATTTTACCTTCCATTTGAGAGGCATATCATTCCCTTTGCATTCTGACTTTGCTTCCTTCAGAGGATCTGAGACTTGGAGGGGATTTCAGTTTCTGCTCTTGGTGTTGGCAGGATACTGGGAAAGAAACAATTTACCCCAGTGTGGAAGAGACAACTTAACCTGTCAAACACAGAGAGCTGAGATGAGGTGGCATTAGATGAACACAGGCTGGCATACTTGTTCAGTCGCTCAGTCATATCTAGCTGTTTGCGACCCCGTGGATTACAGCACACCAGGCTTCTCTGTCCTTCACTATCTCCCAGATATTGCTCAAATTCGTGTCCATTGAGCCAGCAATGCTCTCTAACCATCTCTATGCATTCATACATGCTAAGTCGCTTCGGTCGTGTCTGACTCTTTGTGACTCTATGGAGTGTAGCCTGCCAGACTCCTCTGTCCATGGGGATTCTCTAGGCAAGAATACTGGAGTGGGTTGTCATGCCCTCCTCCAGGGGATCTTCCCCACCCAGGGATTGAACCTGAGTCTCTTGTGTCTCCTGTATTGGCAGATGGGTTCTTTACCATTACCGCGGAAGCCTAACCGTCTCTAAGAAATCCCAAATTGTGCTCTTTCAAGATTTCTTTTCACTATTATTAAAGATATATAGCAAGCCAGAATCTTTAGTGAACTCTCCCATCTGATACACCTAATAGATAACTTGAGGCCATACAGTATCTGGGTTCAGTTCATGGGCATTGGACTCAGCCAGTTTGAGGTTTGATCCCTGTTGCCATCCCTTTTGGCTGAGTCAACATAATTCTTTAATGAGGATAATGGTTTCCTCCTGCCTAAAATGTCATGGGACAGTTGCATAGATGACATAAATACAACATTTAGCACCATCCCCTTTGTAAATCAAGCACTCAAGGAACGATCTTACATTCTTCTTAAATAAGCATGAACAACACGTTTAGCTGTGCTCAATGCAATAGCACTTGTCTTGAGCAGTTTTACATTCCTGATTGCAGTCAATGCCAATAACCCAGTGTAATTATAATCAATCATCCTGCAGTCATGGTGTTTCCAAATATAGACACCGACTGGTCTGGTCCTAAGAGGTCCCAGGAAATCAGTCCCAGCAAAACTGTCCAAAGTGGGGCTCCCTGCTCAACTCCTGTGCCACTTGGCAGTCTGATAACCACTGCGGTTTTTCAATTCTTCCTCCTTCACTGAAACACATACAGGAGTATTTGCATGCACTTCCCTCTGCTGTAAAACATTCCATTTATTAAACTTTACAAGTGAGTTCTGAGTATATGTTTGACAGTGAAACAGTGTTTCCTTATTTTAAAAGACAAAATCCTGCCTGGCTTGTGTGCTGTGTCACTCAGTCATGTCCAACTGCTTGTGACCCCATGGACTGTAGTCCACCAGGCTTCCCTGTCCATGGGGATTCTCCAGGCAAGAATACTGGATTGGGTTGCCATGTCCTCCTGCAGGGGATCTTTCCAACCCAGGGGATCTTTGAACCTGGGCCTCCCTCGTTGCAGGCAGGTTCTTTACCATATGAGCCTCCAGGGAAGCCAACATGGCTTGTGTAATGGTAACAAATACATGTTCGGTGCTTGAAATTACCCCACGTTCGCTTATTCCTGTGTTGCTAGAACACTGTTTGAAGAACATGTTTTTAAAAGTGGAATTCTTCTTCTGGCATATAGATCTCAAATATAAGGCATTCCTGAAGTAAATTTAAATGTTCATAGAGAATACTATGGAAAAATCATTCTCTATTAAAATGTTTGCATATCAATGATTAAGTTTAATAATTTTAAATATACAAGTTTTTTTTTTTTTTTAAGTTTTTTCTTAATGTGGATCATTTTTAAAGTTTTCATTGAATTTGTTACAATATTGCTTCGGTTTCATGTTTTGGTTTTTTGGCCTCGAAGTATGCGAAATCTTAGGTCCCCAAACAAGGATCGAACCTGTCTTGCTTCATTGGAAGGTGACGTCTTAGCCACTGGACCACCAGGAAAGTCCCTGAGATACAAAATTATAAATAAAGCTATAGAATAAGAGTGTTAAAACAATCTCAAATGATAAATGCTTAAGTTGTCACAGATAATGAGTAAAAACAAATTTGTTTTCAATAACACATTTTCAATGATATTTTTTAATTAGGCCATTCCACTCAACTATATATACTTCTTAACTATTAAATTGAATATTAATACAGCAATGAATTTCTTCTCTCATTCTCATGAATAGTTTTATAGAGCCCTGGAGGTGAAACTGCTAGATGACAGGCCATGTAAATTTAAAATGTTTATAGGTACTATATAGCACAGGGAACTCTATTCAATACTCTATAATGACCTATATGGGCAAAGAATCTAAAGAAGAGTGCATATATGTTTATGTGTAACAGATTCACTTTGCTATACACCTGAAACTAATACAACATTGTAAATCAACTATACTCCAATAAAAACAAGCAAACAAAAAACATAAAAGGTACATAAGTGACACATCTTGGTAGGAAAAATAGTCATATTTTCTGATATGAAAAAAAGTAATATTTTAAACTATTGACCTGTAGATTCAGTGATGCTCCATTAAAATTTTTACCATTTTGTGTTCTTCATGGAATTTAACATTTTCTGAAAGGTATTTCAAATACCAAATAACCTGGCTTATCTATGTCATTACTTTCAAAGAGTCCATCTTTCATGTGCTATCCAGATTTATTATTATATAAATACAGATTGAGAGGAAACAGTTAACATTTATTTTCAATTTCAATACATGTTCTAAACTGATTAAAACAATGAATTAAAATATTTTGCATTTTAAAATAAAATAAAAATGTTTATAGGTGTTGCAAAATTGTCCTTTAACAGGGGCTGGCAGGCAGAATGATGAAAAAGTTCTGGAAATAGTGGCAATAGTTACACAACACTGTGAATGTTCATTTTTCCCTCTAAAGTTTTCTAATGACATGTTTATAATACAATATTCTATAATTCAATCATTTCTTTTTTTACTGAAACATAGTTGACAGTATTATGTTAGTTTCAGGTGTCCTCCATAATGGTCTGACAATTTCATATATTATAAAATGATCAGTACAGGAATTCTAGTAACCATCTCTCCTCTTACAAAGTTATTACAATATTATTGACCGTACTTTTTAAAAAAATTATTTATTTATTTATTTTGGCTGTGATGGGTCTTCATTGCTCCGTGGGCATTTCTCTAGTTGCAGAGTTGCAGAGAGTGGCGGTTACTCTCTAGTTGTGGTGCATCTCATTACCATGGCTTTTCTTGTTGCCGAGCAGGGCTACTAGAGCTCAGGCTCAGTAGCTGTGGCTCTGGGGCTCAGCTGCTCCACCACATGTGGCATTTTCCTGGACCAGAGATCAAACCTGAGTCTCCTGTGTTGGCAGGCAGATTCTTTACCACTGAGCCACCAGGGAAGCCTCCATTTCTTTTTTTATTGAACTATACTTGACTGCAGTGTTATGTTAGTTTCAGGTGTAGTCTGTAATGATCTGACATTTGCATACATTGTAAAATGTTCGGCACAATCATTCTAGTAATCACCTCTCCCATGTAAAGTTATAACAATATTGTTGGCCATAGTCTTTAAGCTGTATCTATTACATACCTGTTGCTTATTTGTCATATAATTGGAGGTTTGTACCTCTTAATCTTCTTCATCTATTTTGCAACCCCACAAGTGCCCTCCCTTCTGGCAACCAAATATTTGTTCTCTGTATCTGTATGTTTTCATTTTGCCTTTTAGATTCTATGTATAAGTGAGATCATATAGTATTTGTCTTTCTGTCTGACATTTCACATAGCATAATGCTCTCTAGATTCATCCATGTTGCTGTAAATGGAGAGATGTTCTCTCTCTCTCTCTTTTTTTTTTTTTTTGCTGAGTAATATTCCATTCCAGTAATATTCCATTGGAATACTCCATTCCATTCCCAAGTGACTCAGTGGTGAAGAATCCGCTTGTCAAGCAGGAAATGCAGGTTTGACCCCTGAGCAGGCAGATCCCCTGGGTAAGAAAATGGCAACCCACTCCAGTATTCTTGCCTGGGGAATTCCTTGCATAGAGAAGCCTGGCGGCCTATAGTCCACAGGGTCACAAACAGTTGGACGTGATCTAGCAACTGAACAACAACAATATTCCACTGTACATATGCTACATCTTCATTAGCCATTTATCTATTGATGGATGCTTGGGTTGCTTTCCTATCTTGGCAATTGTGAATAAAGCTGCAGTGAACATTGGGGTGCATATATCTTTTCAAATTTGCGTTTTTGTTTTCTCCAGGTAAATACCAAGAAATGAAATTGCTGGATCATATGGCAGTTCTATTTTCAATTTCTTGAGGAACCTCTGTGCTGTTTTCCACAGCGGCTGCACCAATTTACATTCCCACCAGCTGTGGTGGAGGGTTCCCTCCTTCCTACAGCCTAGCCAGTACTTGGTATTTGTTCTTTTTAATGATGGTCATTCTGACAGGTGTGCAGTGATACCTTATTGTGGTTTTTACTTGTGTTTCCTGATAATGAGTGATTTGAACATATTTTCATGTGTCTACTGGATATCTCTATGTCTTCTTTGGAAAAATATCTATTCAGGTCCTTTGCCTGAATTTTTTGAGTTTTTTTGATGTTAAGTTGAATGAGTTCTTGGTATATTTTGGATATTAACCCTTAATGGATATATTGTTTGCAAATTGGTCCTCCCATTCAACAGGCTGCCTTTTCCTTTTGTGGATAGTTTCCTTTCCTGTACAAAAGTTTTTTAGTTTGATGTAGTCTTACTTACTTTTATTAGGTTTGTTTCCCTCTGCCTGAGAGATATAATAAAAAAATTTTGCGAAGACTGATGTCAAGGAGTGTTCTCCCTATGTTTTCTGCTAGGAATTGTGTGGTTTCAGGTTTTGCATTTAAGTTTTTAATTCATTTTGAGTTTATTTTTGTGTATGATGTGAAAAAGTAGTCCAGTTTCATTCCTTTGCATATAACTATCCAGTTCTCCCAAAATCATTTATGAAAGAGCTTGTCTTTTCCCCATTATATATTCTTGCCTCTTTTGTTGCAGATTAATTGCCGACATATGTATGAGTTTATTTCAGGGCTCTTTATTCTGTTACAATGATCTATGTGTCTGTTTTAGTGCCAGTAACATATGGTTTTGATTACATTCACCTTGTAATATAGTTTGAAATCAGGGAGGATGATACCTCCAACTTTTTTCTTCTTTCTCAACATTGCTTTGGCTATTTGGTCTTTGCATTTCCATACAAATTTTGCATTAAATTTATAGATTGCTTTGGGTGGTACAGACATTTTAACAATATTAATTCTTCCAATCAGTGAGAAAGGTAAAACTTTCCATTTGTTTGTATTGTCTTCAGTTTATTTCATCAGTGTCTGATAATTTTCTGAGTACAAGTCTTTTCAGTTCAGTTCAGTCCCTTAGTCATGTCCGACTCTTCGTGACCCCATGGACTGCAGCACACCAGGCTTCCCTCCCTGTCCATCACTGATTCCCAGAGCTTGCTCAAACTCATGTCCATAAAGTTGGTGATTCCATCCAACCATCTCATCCTCTGTTTTTCCCTTCTTCTCCTGCCTTCAATCTTTCCCAGCATCAGGGTCTTTTCTAAGGAGTCAGTTCTTCTCATCAGGTGGTCAAAGTATTGGAACTTCAGCTTCATCATCAGTCCTTCCAATGAATATTCAGGACTGATTTCCTTTAGGATTGCCTGGTTTGATCTCTTTGCAGTTCAAGGGACCCTCAAGAGCCTTTTCCAACACCACAGTTCAAAAGCATCAATTCTTTGGCACTCAGCTTTCTTTACAGTCCAACTCTCACACAGGAAAAACCATAGCTTTGACTAGATGGACCTTTGTCAGCAAAGTAATGCCTCTGCTTTTTAATATGCTGCTAGGTTGCTCATAGCTTTTCTTCCAAGAAACAAGTCTTTTAATTTCATGGCCACAGTCACCATCAGCAGTGATTTTGGAGCCCGAGAAAATAAAGTCTGTCACTGTTTCCATTGTTTCCCCCATCTATTTGCCATGAAGTAATGGGACCGGATGCCATGATCTTAGTTTTCTGAATGTTGAGTTTTAAGCCAGCTTTTTCACTCTCCTCTTTCACCTTCATCAAGAGGCTTTTTAGTTCTTCTTCACTTTCTGCCATAAGGGTGGTGTCATCTGTATATTGAGGTTATTGATATTTCTCCTTGCAATCTTGATTCCAGCTTGTACTTCATCTAGCCTGGCATTTCTCATGAGGTACTCTGCGTATAAGTTACATAAGCAGGGTGACAATATTCAGCCTTGACGTACTCCTTTCTCAATTTTGAACCAGTCCATTGTTCCATGTCCAGTTCTAACAACTCTTTTACTTCCTTGGCTAAATCCATTCCCAGATAGTTTATTCTTTTTGATGCATTTGTAAATAAGACAGTTTTCTTAATTTCTCTTTCTGTTATTTTTGGTATACAGAAATGCAACAGATTTCTGTAAATTAACTCATATTCTGAAACTTCAGTAAATTTATTTATTCTAATAGTTTTTGATGCTCTCTTTAGTATTTTCTATCTATAGTACCATGTCATCTGCAAACAGTGACAGTTTTGCTTCTTCCTTTTCAATTTAATTTCTTTTATTTCTTTTTCTTGTCTGATTTCTATGGGTTAGACTTCCAATATTTTGTTGCTGTTGTTTTTTATTATTTTATTTATTTTTGGCTGCTCTGGGTCTTCACTGCTTTTTGTGCAGGCTTTCTCTAGTTGAGGTGAGTAGGCGCTACCCTTCATTGCGGTATGTGAGCCTCTCGCTGCACTGACTTCTCTTGCTGGTGAGCACAGGCTCTAAGTTTGCAGGCTTCAGTAGTTTGCGGAACACAGGTTCAGTAGTTGTGGCTCACGGGCTTATTTCCCCAAGGCACGTGGGATCTTCCAAGACCAGAGATCGAAACTGTGTCCTCTGAATTGATAGGTGGATTCTTAACCACTAAGCCAGCAGGGAACCCCAAGACTTCCAATACTTTGTTGAACAAAAGTAGCCGGAGTGGATATCCTTGCTTGTTCCTGATCTCAAAAGAAATGCTTTCAGTTTTTCACATTTGAGTATGATGTTGGCTGTAGGTTTATCATATGTATGTATGCTTAGTCACTTTAGTCGTGTCCAACTGTTTGTGACCCACTGGACTGTAGCCTGCCAGGCTCCTCTGTCCATGGGACTTTCCAGGCACGAATGCTGGAGTGAGTTGCCATGCCCTCCTCCAGGGGATCTTCCCAACCCAGGAACTGAACCCACATCTCCTGCATTGCAGGTGGTATTTTTTAACACTGAGCCACTGGGGAAGCCAGGTTTATCACATATAGCCTTTATTATGTTGAGGTTTTTATCCTCTATATCCACTTGTCAAGAGTTTTTATCATAAGTGGATGTTTAATTTTGTTGAAAACTTCTTCTGCCTCTATTGAGATGATCATATGATTTTCGTTCTTCAATTTGTTAATGTGATATATCACACTGATTGATTGGCAGATACTGAGTCATTCTTGCATCTCTAAGATAAATCCCACTAGATCGTGGAGTATGATCCTTTTAATGCGTTGTTGAATTTGGTTTGTTAATATTTTCTTAAGATTTGTGTTATTAAATTTATTGAGAATTGTTTTGTGGCCCAGCATGTAATTTATCCTGGAGAATGTTCCATGTGCACCTGAAAAAAATGTGTATTCTTCTGCTTTTGGATGGAATATTCTGTATATTAGATCTATTAAGTCTACCTGATCTAACATGTCATTTAAGGCCACTGTTTCCTTATTGATTTTCTGTCTGGATGATCTGTCCATTGATGTAGGTGGGGTGTTAAAGTTCCCTACTTTTATTGTGTTATTGTCAATATCTCCCTTTATGTCTGTTAATATTTGCTGTATGTATTTAGATGCTTCTATACTGGGTGTATATACATCTAAAATTGTTATATCTTCTTGTTGGATTGATCCTTTGACCATTATGTAATTTCCTCTTTGTCTTTTGTTTGTTTGAAATTCTGTTTTTTTTTTCTTTTCATTTGCCTGGAATGCATTTTTCCATTCTCTCATTTTCAATCTGGGTGTGTATTTAGATTTGAAATGAGTCTCTTGAGGCAGCATATATATGGGTCTGAGGTAGGAGATAGACTGGGCTCCCAGTTGGATATTTACAATCAGCCAGCCTCCTTTTGCATTTCCTGAGACAGATAGATGGGTTCCAGTTAAAGAATTTACAATCAGCCTCCTGTTTGCTCTTAGCGAAAGTGAAAGTGAGTCGCTCAGCTGTGTCTGACTCTCTGTGACCCCATGGACTATACAGTCCACAGAATTCTGCAGGCCACAGTACTGGAGTGGGTAACCTTTCCCTTCTTTAGGGGATCTTCCCAACCCGGGGATGGAGCTCAGGTCTCCTGGAGTGCAGGTGGATTCTTTACCAACTGAGCCACAAGGAAGTCCTTAGTGGAAGTAACACTACAAACAAGGTAAATAGCTAGTCTGTCTCCTGTAAACACCTCAAGGGAATAATCATGGCAAGGACACAGAGAGACAAATCCCTGTCTGAGTAAAAGATCCTGGAGACACTATGTATGTGCATAAGGGCTCCTTGGAATAAAAGGTCAGAGGATAATTCCAGTCCATAACGAGTCTTGCTTGTCCCAGAAGCCTTTACTTCGAGATCCATCTTAGATAAGACTTGTGTGCACACCCCAGGGGAGAGTCCTGAGACAAATTAACCAGAGAGGGACAAAGCAAGATGTTTGGTCTGAGGGAAGACAAAGACAGACAAAACTGCCCCCTTATAAAAGATTTAAATTCCCAAAGGCATGACTCTCTGAGCTCACCATGAGTCTTTCTGCATGTACTTTTCTTTTCAGTAAACTTCTTACTTTACTCTTTACCTTTGGCCTCCTCACCTGAATTCTTGACTAGGCAGGCAAAGACTAGGGACCTTAGCCCTAACTGCTGGCTCCTGTGATCTAGGGGTTAGGACTCCAGATCTAGGAACTTGCTTTCAGCTGCCACTTGCTGCTGCTTGCTTCAAGTTACCACTTACTGCTATGTGCATCCAAAATCGGGTCTAGATTTTTTTATCCATTCAGCCACTCTATGTCTTTTGATCAGAACATGTATTCCATTTACATTTTTAAGCTTAAGTATAGTTGATTTACAATGTTTTAGGTGTACAGCAGAGTGATTCCGTTTTATACATATATATATGTAACTGAATCTATATATAGATTTTTTTTCTTTCATAGTTTTCATATCTCTACTTGTGGTCTTTTCTTTTCCACTTAGAGAAATCCCTTTAACATTTTTGTAAAGCCAGTTTAGTGGTGCTGAACTTTTCTAGATTTTGCTTATCTGTAAAACTCTTTATCTTTCCTTCAAATATGAATAATAACCTTGCCAGTAGAGTGTTCTTGGTCATAGGTTTTTTCCTTTCATCACTTTGATATATTATGACACTTCCTTCATGCCTGCAGGGTTTCTTCCCTTGCATGTAAGTAGTTACTTTTCTCTTGCTGCTTTTAAGATTCTTCTTTATCTTTAATTTTTGTCATTTTAATTATAATGTGTCTTGGTTTGGATTTCTTTGGGTTCATCTTGTTTGGGACTTCTGTGTTTTCTGTGTCTGGATGTTTGTCTTCTTTCTTAGATTAGTAAACCTTTCAGCTATTGTTTCTTCTAATAAATTCTCTGCCTCTTTCTGTTTCTTCTTTTTCTAGGATCCCTATTATGTGAATTTTAGCTGGCTCCTGGCCTGATTTGGCCTTCAAAGACAGATGTACTGGGGGCTCATATTCCCAGATTGAGGAGTTAAATGTGAAGCTCAGATCCCTCACTGTTCGGGAAGGTTCTCTGCATTTATGATCATTTGCCCATGTGTCAGTTGCCTATCTGGGGTGTGGTAGTAATAAGTAAACTGTTTTCTTGAGTTTTATGAGTTGTTATTGCAAATTATTAAACTTGATGGAGGGGCCAAGGGGTTCCCTCAATTTATAGCTCATCAGTCAGAAATACTGAAGGAACTTGTGACAGGCATTGGAAGAGAGGCAGTCTTATGGGACTGAGCCCTTGGCTTGTGAGGTCTATTCTAACACCAGTAGTTACTGCCATATTTGAACTGAATTGTAGGACTTCAGGTTAGTGAATTGGCTGGTGTGGAGGAAAAAAAAACACAAAAACACATCCATCTGATGTCAGAAGTGTTTGACTACAGAGTAACATGGTTTTCTTCTTCCCCTCTCAAACCTCACTCTCCATGCCCTGTGTATCAAGTCTTAATCACATCCAGCTTCCCAGCCCCCTACTGTCTCCCACTGGGTCCTCTGGAACCCAAGGTCATTGTCACAAAACCCCCTGGGTGAGGTCTTCCTGGTCCTGCTTAGTGGTCCTTTGGTTGCCCACCCAGGACCCTGTGCACACTGCAGAATCAAAGTCTACAGGCTGGATTTGAGTTAGCCTCACCTCTAGGACCCTTCCTTTCCTGTAACAAACATTTTAGCATCAGGCTCAGTAGCTTCCTCCCCACCATTAGCCCATTAACATTGTATTCTCCCCTCCACTGTCCCAGCCACACCACATGGCATGTGGGATCTTAGTTCCCTAGCCAGAGATCAAACCCATGCCCTCTGCAGTGTGAGTGTGGGTTCTTAACTACTGGACCACCAGGGAAGTCCCAAGCATTGTATTCTTATTATAAACTATCCATGACCCATCTAAAGTTGACCTCTTCTCTCCTAACACCTCAGTCACCACTTCTTTTGTCAAGGTTAGAGAGAACTTGTCTCTTCCAATAACTGCACCATCTTTAAAAATTCTGGTTTTAAGCATCCCCCCAACCAGTGGCTGCACCATTCAGCTCCAACTTACATTCTCTACTGCTGACAACTCCAAATTCTTTATCAGCCTGTAATCAGCAGATTGGATCACATTTTCCTGTCTAGCAGCCCATTCTATTTTTTATAGTTGTTTTTGAATTGAAGTATAGTTGATTTACAATGTTGTGTTAGTTTTGAGTGTACAGCAAAGTGATTCATATATATAATATATATGTATATGTACCTATATTCATTTTCAGATTTTTTCCCTCATAGTTATTCCTTGAGCTGTATAATTTTTATACAGCTTGAGCTGAATCCATTTTTATACAGCAGTGTGTATATGTTAATCCCCAACTCCTAATTTTTAAAATTTATTTTCATTTTTATATTTTTTCATTTTAAATTTATATTATTTATTTTTATTTTTAAATTAAAAACTTTTTTGGCCACACCACATGACATGCAGGGTCTTACTCCCTGACCAAGAATTGAACTTGTGAAACTGCAGATTTTTAACCACTGGATCACCAGGGAAGTCCCGCAAACTTCCAATTATGACCCTCTCTTCCCCTCTGGTAACCATAAGTTTGTTCTCTGTGTCTGTGGATCTATTTCTGTTTTGTTTGTAAGTTTATTTGTATAACTTTCTTTAAAGATTCTACATATAAGTGATACCAGATAATAGTTGTCTTTCTCTGTCTTAGCAGCACATTCTTGCTTTCTCTTCTCCCAGCTTAGATTCTATGATGTACTGTCCCTCCAGTCCCTTTCTACTAACAAGCTCACTGGAAAATCTCACCCCAGTTAAATTCCACTCCCTGATTGCACTCCAGAAGCTGGCGGGGCTGAAGAAAAGCTTAATGAGAGGCCTGCTTTCTCATCATACTTCCTACCAGAGACCTCCAGGGTTCCCCATCATGATCCATTGCCCTACATTTCCCTGATCAGGTGGCTTTCTGCCATGTCCAGATGACCATCTTGAATTTTCCCCTCGCTTCTCAAATTTCAATAACCTCTGCTTGCTTCTCACTCTCAGCTGATAACCCTTTTATTTCATTGAAAAAAGCAGGAAACCTCAAACAGAACTGTGGATGGCTGAATAATGGCCCCTTCCCCTGGAGGAAGGCATGGCAACCCACTTCAGTATTCTCGTCTGGAGAATCCCCATGGACAGAGGAGCCATGGCTGCCATCCCTGGGGTCCCAAAGAATCAGATACAACTGAGCAACTAAGCATAGCACAGCAAATACTGCGTATAGAAATTTAAGAGTAACTAGTAAATAGCAATAATAAGAATGCATTCTTAAAGTACTAGAATAAAAACAATTACAAATTAAACACATTCTTTAAAAAGCCTAAAATAAAAATTTCTATAGAGTCATAAAGTTTATATTATAATGAAATTGATCCAAACAGACTCTAATATAAATTTAGGGGAAATTTTACTCTAAGATTTGAACTTTAAAAGTCACAGAAACTTAGAGCCTATTACACAGAGTGAAATTAATCATAAAGAGTAAAACAAATATCATATACTAATGCGTATATATATGGAACCTAGAAAGATGTACTGATGAACCTATTTGCAGGGCAGCAGTGGAGATGCAGACATAGAAAACAGACTTGTGGACATGTTGAGGGAAGGAGAAATTAGGATGAATGGAGAGAGTAGCATGGGAATATGTACACTACCATATGTAAAATAGATAGCCAATGGAAATTTGTATTATGACTCTGAGAACTCAGACCGTCCTCTGTGACAACCTAGAGGGGTGGGATGTGGTGGGAGGTGGGAAGGAGCTTCAAGAGGGAGGGGCCATATACCTAAGGCTGATTCATATTGATGTGTGGTAGAAACCAGCACAGCATTGTAAAGCAATTATCCTCCAATGAAAAGTAAATTAAGATGTATTTTTTAAAAGTAAAAACAAAAAATCACAAAACCCTAAGATTCTAATTTCAGTAGTTTGTGGGCAGCAAACTTTTCACATAACTCTTATGTAAAAAGTATATCAAATGGATAGTAAAACACATGGCTCATTTTACAAATCCAAATTTGGAGTACTAGTCAAGGAGAATAAGGAATAGGTTTGGAGATTTTTTTGTTTTTTTTTTTTTTGGTTCTTGGGTCAGAGATTAACCTACTCAGATTCTAAAAGGCTGGGGCTTGTTTTCTGCCTCTCCCCTCTCTCCTTCCCTCCATCCTTTTTCTTCCTTTTCTCCCTTCCTACTCCCTTTTCTCTTTCTATACTAAGGATGTCACCCAAATATAAATATAATA
The DNA here is from genome assembly GCF_023699985.2 of Odocoileus virginianus. Taxonomy (NCBI): domain Eukaryota; kingdom Metazoa; phylum Chordata; class Mammalia; order Artiodactyla; family Cervidae; genus Odocoileus; species Odocoileus virginianus. Next base: position 33,882,637 of record NC_069684.1, on the reverse strand, counting down.
ACATGTAAGCCTGTGTTCTTGCAAAACTTGATCTTTTAGCTTTCACCAAAAAAAAGAGCCAATCAACTGTAAAGAGCAAAATCCCTCTACCACCAGAGGGCAGTAAATACCACACGATGCAGACGTCTGGCGCGTGCGCAGAGTGCTGGGTGGGAAAGAAACAAAAGATCAGTGAATTCCTGCTTCCCCTTCTGTGGATGAAAAGAACCTGGCTTGTTTGAGGCCATGGAGCTGGTTGCCATGGTCTGTTAACCTCACAGGTTGCCAGGCCCCTAAATTAAAGAGAATGAAATAGTGTTGGTGAGTGTGTGTTAGTTGCTCAGTCATGTTCAGCTCTGCAATGCCATGGACGACTGTAGCCCGCCAGGCTCCTCTGTTCATGGGATTCTCCAGGCAAGAATATTGGAGTGGATTGCCATCCCCTCCTCCAGGGGATCTTCCCAATCCAGAATCGAACCCGGGTTTCCTGCAATGAAGGCAGATTCTTTACCATCTGAGCCACCAGGGAATGAGATAGTTCAGTTCAGTTCAGTCGCTCAGTCGTGTCCGACTCTTTGTGATCCCATGAACCGCAGCACGCCAGGCCTCCCTGTCCATCACCACCTCCCGGAGTCCACCCAAACCCTTGTCCACTGAGTCAGTGATGCCATCCAACCATCTCATCCTCTGTCGTCCTCTTCTCCTCCTGCCCTCAGTCTTTCCCAGCATCCTGGTCTTTTCCAATGAGTCAACTCTTCGCATCAGGTAGCCAAAGTATTGGAGCTTCAGCTTCAACACCAGTCCTTCCAATGAACACCCAGGACTGATCTCCTTTAGGATGGACTGGTTGGATCTCCTTGCAGTCTAAGGGACTCTCAAGAGTCTTCTCCAACACCACAGTTCAAAAGCATCAATTCTTCGGTGCTCAGCTTTCTTTATAGTCCAACTCTCACATCCATACATGACCTCTGGAAAAACCATAGCCTTGACTAGACGGACCTTTGTTGGCAAAGTAATATCTCTGCTTTTTAATGTTCTGTCTAGGTTGGTCATAACTTTCCTTCCAAGGAGTAAGTGTCTTTTAATTTCATGGCTTCAATCGCCATCTGCAGTGATTTTGGAGCCCAGAAAAATAGAGTCAGCCACTGTTTCCCCATCTATTTGCCATGAAGTGATGGGCTCAGATGCCATGATCTTACTTTTCTGAATGTTGAGCTTTAAGCCAACTTTTTCACTCTCCTCTTTCACTCTCCTCAAGAGGCTCTTTAGTTCTTCTTCACTTTCTGCCATAAGGAGGTAACTTATTAGGGATACTCTCTCCAATAATTTAGTCTCATGATTGTGTACAACTCACCAGAAGAAAGAAAATATGTGCTCATGGGCAGGATATAAGAAGAGAGGAAAAGCAACGCTGACCAAGGCCATCTTAGGGCACATATGACCTAATGTTAATAGAAATGACTTCCAGGGCCTTTACCAAAGTGGTAAAATTGTTGGGACTTACCCCTAGTTCCAGGCTTCCCACCTGCCAATATAGGTGATCAGTCCTGCCAATATAGGTCTCTCCCATCTCATCTCTCACTTCTTCCTTTCATCCCTTATGGTCTAGGATCACTGATTTTCTGTTCCTTGAACCCACTCAACTCTTTCCTGCTATAGGGCACTTGAATTTGCTGTTTTTTCTGCCTGGAATGCTTTTCAACCAGACCTAACCCCCAAAGGCTCAGCCTCATACATTCAGTTACCTGCTGGACGTGTCACCCATTACATGGGTCCTCACAGATGGGTCACGCTCATAATATTCCAACCTAGTCATGCATTCTTGCTTTGTTTGTGACGGCTCTGCATTTACCCTGGTTCCTCCACTATGATGGCTGAAAAGTTATATAGCCTCTCTGGGTCTGTTCCCTCGTTTATAAAATGAAGACAATAGCACCTACATTACAGGCTTTTTGTGAGGATTTAAGTGAAATTTTACATCTAAATCATGTAGCACAGGGCCTGATCCATAGAATATATTGGGTTAGTCAAAAAGTTCATTCAGGTTTTTCTGTAACATGTTGTAGAAAACCTGAATGAACTTTTTGGCCAACTCAATATCTCAATGAATGACAAACTTCACAATAAATTATAGCATGATCTTACTACTGTTTAGTGGCTAAGTCATGTCTGACTGTTCACAACACCCTAGACTGCAGAATGCCAGGCTCCTCTGTCTTTCACCATTTCCTGGAGTTTGCTCAGATTCACGTCCATTGAGTTGGTGATGCTATCTAATCATCTCAACCTCTGCTGCCCCCTTTTCCTGTTGACGTCAGTCCTTCCCCGAATCAGGGTCTTTTCCAATGAGTCGGCTCTTCCCATTAGGTGGCCAAAGTATTTGAGCTTCAGCTTCAGCATCAGTCCTTACAATGAATATTCAGGGATGATTTCCTTTAGGATTGGCTGGTTTCATCTCCTTGCAGTCCAAGGGACTCTCAAGAGTCTTCTCCAGCACCACAGTTCGAAAGCAATAGCATCTTCCTCCATAAACCAGCTCCTCTCACTTCCTTTCCCAAGGCAGATAACAGATAAGCATTCCTAGATGTTGCTTATCTTTCATCATCTATATTGAACTCATTAAAAAATCCCAGTGTGTGCATCCAGAATCCAGTCTCTTCATTCAATCCTGACAACCACTTTTCTAATTCATGTCATTATTTTTTTTGCCTGGGTTATTTCTCCCCCCCCCCCCCACAATTTTACACATTTATCTCAAACATGTGTCAGTGAAAAATCACCAACTATTACAAAATAGGAAAAATTATATGACAGAAGAAACAAAAAACTTGATATAAAATATATCTCGGTAAAAAAGTATTGTACTCTTGGTGTCTTCCATCCTCCTCTTCTGTGCCCTTATATACAACACACTGTTTCCTCGGATAAATGCATCCCTGTACTTATTCTTCAGCTGTCCATTGACATACTCCTTTGTCTGCTCCCAGGCTATATTCCTGTAGCCATCCAGGCAAGCCAGGACCCCTCGATAATCCACTCCCGAATTTAATTTCACCACGACTGGTCACCCGATGATTTGCTTCAGGAAGTCACTGGGTGTTTGCTTCCGCAGACTCATTTTTAACAATCCTCATCAGAAATCTCGCGGCCGGGATCTGAACCCCTGCTCCGGGCACCCCACAAGCCCGGCCTCTGCCGACCCATCCGGCGGAGCCAAAACTCTTGCCTGGGTTATTTCAGCAGACCTCCAACTTGACTCTCATCCATGGTCCACATGATGTTTAAAGTAATCTATATTACTTGGTCAGATGCAGGTACACTTCGTTTTATTGTGCTTCACTTTACTGGGCTTCAGAGATAATTGCATTTTTCAAATTGAAGGTGGGTGGCAACCCTGTGTTGAGCAAGTCCATTGAAGCTATTTTTCCAACAGCATCTGCTCACTCTGTGTCTCCAAGTCACATTTTGGTAATTCTTACAATGTTTTAAATTTTATTATCATTAATAATATTAATAGTATATTTACTTTGGTGCTCTCTGATCAGTGATCTTGAATGTTGCTATTGTGAAAAGATTAAAATTTGCCAAAGACTCAGATGATGGTTCCCATTTTTTTAGCAAGAAAGTGTTTTTTTTATAATTAAGGTATTTACATTATTTTTTAGACATAATAATATTGCACACTTAATATTCTATAGGATAGTATAAATATAGCTTTTGCATTATGTTGCATTAGGAAGCCAAAACTGTATGTATTAGGAAACCAAAAAATTTGTGTGACCCACTTCATTTGTATATTCACAGTTTTACAGTGGTCTCAAACCAAACTGCAGTATCTATGTATGCCTGTAATGGGGCTTCCTGGATGGCACAGAGGTAAAGAATCCACATGCCAAGGCAGGAGCCACAAGAGACGCAGGTTTGATCCCTGGGTTGGGAAGATTCCCTGGAGTAGCAAATGGCAACCTACTCCAGTACTCTTGCCTGTAAAATTCCATGGGCAACAGAACCTGGTAGATTATAGTCCTTGGGGTCACAAAGAGTCAGACACAACTGATAGATTGAGCACGCATACATGCCTGTAATCACTAGGGTTGATTCTGTATACTATAGAACTTTGTGGTAAATTGAGACTACAGGGTAAGAATAGCATTATACCAGTAAAGTCATCTAGATTTATGGTTTAATTTGATGAAATTTTTACTGTTTTAATTAGTTCATCTAGAACTGACTTTTATGTTTGGTGTGAGGTAGAGATTCTATTTTTCCTTTTAAATGTGTGTGTGCTTAGTCGCTTTGACATGTCCAACTCTTTGCAACCCCATGGACTATAGCCCTCCAGGCTGCTTTGTCCATGGGGATTCTCCAGGCAAGAATACTAGAGTGGGTTGCCATGCTCTCCTCCAGAGGATCTTCCCAACCCAGGGACTGAGCCCAGGCCTCCCGCATTGCAGGCAGATTCTTTACCATCTGAGCCACCAGGGAAGCCCATCCCTTCTCCAGGGTTGGGATCTTCCCAACCCAGGAATCGAACCAGGGTCTCCTGCACTGCAGGCGGTTTCTTTACCAGCTGAGCTACCAGGGAAGACTTTTAAACAGATAACCAGCAATTCCCCACTTAGTTGCAAAGTGGTTTGGTGGTTTGTTTTTTTTTGTCACACTACTCAACTTGTGGGATCTTGTTCCCCAGTCAGGGATTGAACTCCAGGGCCCTCAGCAGTGAGAACACAGAGTAACCCCTAGACCACCAGGGAATTCCTTGCAATGCTGCTTATTTTAGGAGAGGTGCCAGGTCTCCATAGCAGCAGGTGGGATCTTAAATCTTCATTGTGGTGTGTGGATCTTTAGTTGTGGCATGTGGGATTGACCAGGGCTTGAACCTGGGACCCCTGCATGGGGAGTGAGAAGTCTCAGTGTTGGGCCACCAGGAAATTGCCTGCAATATTACTTTTGAAAACTCAAATATCTAATTATGGATGAAGTGAAAACACAGTTTGGAGGCTTAATTCACACATTAAAGTTCAAATAAAGCCTTTAATTTATCAAATAAATTATTTATCAAATAAATTAAAGGCTTTAAATATCTTCATTTAAATATCTTTATTTAATATCTTAATTAAATAGAAGATTCCATTCAGCACTTGTGATATTTCCCTTGGAAAGAGTTCTCAGAATAAATTGAAATAAGGAAAGATGGCATTTCCCCACCCCCACCTCACTTTCCACCTATTGTCTGGATGACAGAAACACAGAATGTCATTTAACTTAAGCACTGATATAGAAATCTCTGCTGCCTCTGAGATTTAGCATCTCAGATGCTGGCCCAGAAAAACAGAGCATCCTGTGATAAACATTCAACTCTTTTAGTTCAGTTACAAAACATAATTCCTGAATGAACTTTAATGATTCTTGAATAATCGATGAGAGTTGGTTAAAAAAGAACAAAATAATGCCATCTGCAGCAACATGGATGGGCCTACAGATTATGATACTAAGTGAAGTAAATCAGAAAGAGAAAGATAAATACCATGTGATATCACTTATATGTAGAATATTAAAAATAATACAAATAAATTTATTTACAAAACAAAAACAGACTCATGGGCATAGAAAACAAACTTATGGTTGCCAAAGAGCAAAAAAATGGGGTGAGGGGGATAAATTAGGAATATGGGATTAACAGATACATACTGCTTTAAAATAGATAAGCAACCAGGACCTACTGCATAGCACAGGGAACTATATTCAATATCGTGTAATAACCTATAATGGAAAATAATCTGAAAAAATATATATGTATAATGATCAAATTGGGTTCAATCCCTGGGTCAGGAAGATCCCCTGGAGGAGGAAATGAATCAGTTTGCTGCACACCTGAAACTAACATGGTATTGTAAATCAATTATATGTCAGTAAATATACGCACTTCTTATTTTTTATTTAAAAAAATTTTTAAATTGAAGCATAGTTGGTTTACAATGTTGTGTTAGTTACTGCTGTATAACAAAGTGATTCAGATATATATATACACATTCTTTTTAAATATTCTTTTTCATTGTGATAAAACATTATGGTTTATCATTGGATACTGATTATAGTTTTCTATACAGTAGGACCTTGTTTATCCATTCTGTATACAGAAGCTTACTTCTATTAACCCCAACCTCACTTCAACCCTCCCCCAACCCCCTCCACATTGGCAACTACTAGTCTGTTCTCTATGCCCATGATTCTGTTTCTTTTTCATAGATAGGTTAATTTGTAACATATTTTAGGTTCTACATATAAGTAATGGTATTTGTCTTTCTCTTTCTGATTTATTTCACTTAGTATGATAATATCTAAATCTATCCATGTTGCTGCTAATAGCATTATTTCATTCTTTTTTAACCAACCCTCTTGTTTTGTTCTTTTTCTTCAGGATTGCTTTGGTGATTCTGGATCATTTACGGTTCCATATGAATTTTAGAATTCTAAATTCTGGTTCTGTGAAAAATGTCATGGGTAATTTGATAGAGATCACATTAAATATGTAGATTTCTTTGAGTAGTATGTAAATTTTCCCCCTCAAGTGCCTCTTTATAGTTTAAAAAAAAACAACCATTAGCACCACCCTTATTATCACACCTAACACTGGTCGAGCACATTGCTGTATCAACACTTTTAATCCCCACACCAAACCTAGGGGTAAGCAATGTCAGGTCAGTTCAGTCGCTCAGTCGTGTCCGGCCCTTTGAGACCCCATGAATCGCAGCACGCCAGGCCTCCCTGTCCATCACCAACTCCCGGAGTTCACTCAAACTCAGGTCCATCGAGTCGGTGATGCCATCCAGCCATTTCATGCTCTGTCATCCCCTCCTTCTCCTGCCTCCAATCCCTCCCAGCATCAGGGTCTTTTCCAGTGAGTCAGCTCTTCGCATAAGGTGGCCAAAGTATTGGAGTTTTAGCTTCAGCATCAGTTCTTCCAATGAACATCCAGGACTGATCTCCTTTAGGATGGACTGGCTGGATCTCCTTGCAGTCCAAGGGACTCTCAAGAGTCTTCTCCAACACCACAGTTCAAAAGCATCAATTTTTCGGTGCTCAGCTTTCTTCACAGTCCAACTCTCACATCCATACATGACCACTGGAAAAACCATAGCCTTGACTAGACAGACCTTTGTTAGCAAAGTAATGTCTCTACTTTTTAACATGCTATCTAGGTTGGTCATAACTTTCCTTCCAAGGAGTAAGCGTCTTTTAATTTCATGGCTGCAATCACCATCTGCAGTGATTTTGGAGCCCAAAGAAATTAAGTCTGATACTGTTTCCACTGTTTCCCCATCTATTTCCCATGAAGTGATGGGACTAGATGCCATGATCTTAGTTTTCTGAATGTTGAGCTTTAAGCCAACTTTTTCACTCTCCTCTTTCACTTTCATCAAGAGGCTTTTTAGTTCCTCTTCACTTTCTGCTATAAGGGTGGTGTCACCATCCCCAATTTGTCAATGAAGGGACAGAAAAGCAGAAGGAAGAAAAATGTCCAAAGGCAAGGTGGGATTCCTTTCCTGAAAGTCTGCCCTGAGCCTCATGGATCAAACCTCAAAATGTTAGCAAATAGAGCCTCTGCCCCTTCAACTTGCCCCAACTAATTGTCACCTCAATTATTCCTCAATCCCAGAGATGATTCCCAGACACCCAGCCGTCTTCTGGACACAATTCAGTTGGTCAAAAGTCATGCCTATGAAGTAGGACCCTCAAAGTCAGTGCTCTGGGACAACCCAGAGGGATGGGGTGGGGAGGGAAGAAGGAGGGGGTTTGAGGATGGGGGGACACATGTATACCCATGACTGGCTCATGTCAATGTATGTCAAAAGCCACCACAATATTGTAAAGCAAGTAGCCTCCAATTAAAATACATAAATTAATTTTTTAAAAAATCATGCCTAAATCTCTCACTTAACAAGTGGTCTAGTGAGGCAGAAGCACAGCCTTTTGCCTCCTTCGTCTTAGACATTGAGTCTTGGATGAGATGGCTGGGGGACTTTTAGCAGCCAGGTCGTCCTGTTGGCTCTGGCAGCTGATGAAAACCTTGGAGTAGCGACAGCACTAAGGATGGAGAAGGAATGAAGAGAAGAGTACAGACTCTTTCGGGAAGAGCTACCTCAACCTTGTTATTGGAAGAACAGAAAAGCGGTGACTCAGAGATGATGCATCAGAGGTCAAGGCTGGTCCCTATGGGTGGGGGTGGGCACAGGGAACAGAACCTGCCTGAGAGTGGGGAGAAGACAGCGGGGACTGCTGAGTGCTTTTCTGGAATTGCTGCATTTCAGAGGAAAGCGTTGTCTATGTGAAAGGGAATTGTGAGCTGGAAGTGTGGTTTAGGTGAAAAAAGTTATTAAAGAGACAGATGTGGATCAGAAATATAGATGTATAAGTTAAACTTCAAGGCTAGCCTGACAAAGCAATGAATGAATCCAAGAGTCAGGACTATTTCAGGCTCTTCATTTGATGGAGAGAAGCAACTGTTTAACATTTGAAGCCCTTAAATGTGCTCATTTCCTCATTGATGCCCTAAATTCCTAGGCCCCTTACGCTTGATCCAGGGCAAGAATTCTCAGCATCTTCTTTCTACACGTCGACTTTAGGCTACTCATGGCTCGTCATTTCTGCTTTTCAGCCTAGTTGCAGTCAAACCTATAAAATGTCAATCTAAATGGTTTCGTGTTAAAAGAAAAATGATCACCAATGAATATCCCAAGTTCACTTCTAATCTGTTTTAAATTTCAGGTATTTTTAAAGTAATGTGTTTATTGCTACGGATAAAGTTAATGCTTCAACTTGATGCTATGTGTGATCACATTCATTGTCAGGAAGAAGAATTTTGTCCTTCTGCTTCCCCAACCTCTGCTTTAGCAACCAGATTGTAAGTATGTCCCCAAGCCCAAAGGTAACGTAGAAGTCCTTCTGGACGTTGGCACCCTGCTATGTGAGACCCTACGCTATGGTGAGAAACGCATTATAGGGTGTTGCCATTATGAAAGGCCACTGCAGGGCCCCACAAATGGAAAAGGCCACTCCAGCAACTTAATTCCATTATGGAATCTCTTAAGAACTGGAAAAAAACAGAATGACGATATTTGTGATATTGCCATGGTCATGTTGATGGAATCATACCACCTGCTACTTGGCAGTCAAGAACAGGGCCAGCTCAGAGAGAAAGAAATAAAAGCTGAAATACAGCCTGTAAGAAAGGCCAAATTTGGACTTTAAAGCTGCAGAAGAGTTACTGTGTAATATAATGGCTGTATTGATGTATTGAGCTGAAGCCCAAAGTGAGAGAAGGGTAAGAAAAATTGTGCTCTAGGGTTAATGCCCGGCTTCCCTGGTGGCTTGGTGGTGAAGAATGTGCGTGCCAATGCAGGAGATGCAAGAGATGCAGATTCAGTTCCTGGGTCAGGAAGATCCCCTAGAAAAGGAAATGGCAACGACTCCATTATTCCTGCATGGGAAATCCTGTGGACAGGGGAGCCTGGTGGGCTATAGTCCATGGGGTCCAAAAGAGTCAGACATGACTGAGCGACTAAAGAACAACAGGATTAATGCTGAAATCCGGAAGACTTAACTGTGTTTGGCAGCTGTGAGTAGGTCCTTTGTGAAATGTCAGTTCTTTTGCCACCTGGTACCACCTGCTCCCAAGTCCTTCGGAAACTTCTGCCTTTTAATGGAAACCTGTAACTCTAAAATGCTGATTCCTCTAGATCTTTAAGAAAGCAAATACTACTGCTTTTGTTTTTTCAAAGGCAGAATGTTCAGTAACTGCCTCTGAACTGTGTTCAAGGAAGGATCAGTCCACTGTGGCTGGGTTGGTTTCCTCAGGGTTCTAACACGTGTGATCATCTACATGGGCTTTAGGACTCCTGGTGGTAGTGTGTGGGTCTGTTAAAAAATGGAGAATGAAAAGAAAGGAAAACTGTTCCAGTTTAAAAAAATTTAATGACTTTTAAAAATGATTTTTAAGAAATATTTATTTATTTGGTTGCATCAGGTCTTAGCTGTGTCATTCAGGCTCTCTAGTTGTGATACACAGGCTTCAGAGCAGGCAGGCTCAGTAGCTGCGGCATGTGGGCTTAGCTGCTTCATGGCATGTGGGATCTTAGTCCTCTGACCAGGGATTGAACCTGCGTCCCCTGCATTGCAAGGCAGATTCTTAACCTCTGGACCACCAGAGAAGTTCTTTTATCTACTTTTGAATCTAATAAAACTTAAATCTGACAGAAATATCGATTTTGAGCCTATTGTATGAAGAAGGCTGAGCTAGATTTTGCAAGATTTCTTCTCTATGGAGTTTAGAAGCTAGAGCAGCCACTATACTATATATAGCTATTCTGGAAATATTCAAGGGACAAAGGAAAGGAGCTGGTAAAGAGGCAGAGAGAACCCATGGAAAAAGCAGCCCCAGGGCACTCATTGGAGGCTGATCCTGTATGGATTGGTTACTAGTGCTGTGTAACGAACAGCCCCAAAATGTGATGGCGTAAAACAATCATTTTAATATATTCATGGATTACATGTCCTGGGAATCAGTCTCTGCCCACTACTTCCTGCTAGTTTACTACACAGCATGCTTTTAGGGAGTGAGGACTCAAATGAGTTCACAGGTGACTTGATTTTAGAAAACTGTGGAGATTTACAGAAGGAACTATCTTTGAGCAGCTGTTCTCAGTGCAACATTCAAATCTGTAGAAACATTGCAAGGCTCATTGGATGAACATTTAGAATATTAGTAAATTGATTGGCGATTTCCAAAGTTCTACTTTAGAGGATCAGACCACGTGACTGTGTTTTGTTATCATTATTTTGTGTACTGTGTCCAAAATCACTTTTTGTTTTTTTCCAGTTTTTTTTTAATTGGAGGATAATTGCTTTACAAAGTTGTGTTGGTTTCTGCCATACAACAACGTGAATCAGTCGTAAGTATAAAAAATTATGAATTAAACAGAGTGAAGTAAGTCAGAAAAAGAAAGAAAAATATTGTATATCAATGCAAACTAGAAAAACATGTACTTCTGCTTCATTGAGTACACTAAAGCCTTTGACTGTGTGGATCACAACAAACTGGAAAATTCTTCAAGAGATGGGAAAGCAGACCACTTTACCTGTCTCCTGAGAAATCTGTATGCAGGTGAAGAAGCAACAGGACTGGACATGGAACAATGGACTGGTTCAAAATAGGGAAAGGAGTACATCAAGGCTGTGTATTGTCACCCTGCTTATTTAACTTCTATGCAGAGCACATCATGTGAAATGCCAGGCTGGATGAAGCACAAGCTGGAATCAAGATTGCTGGGAGAAACATCAATAACCTCAGATATGCAGATGACACCACCCTTATAGCAGAAAGCGAAGAACTAAAGAGCCTCTTGATGAAGGTAAAAGAGGAGACTGAAAAATTTGGATTAAAACTCAACATTCAAAAAATGAAGATCATGGCATCTGGTCCCATCACTTCATGGCAAATAGATGGGGAAACAATGGAAACAGTGACAGACTTTATTTTCTTGGGCTCTAAAATCACTGCAGATGGTGACTGCAGCCATGAAATGAAAAGATGCTTGCTCCTTGGAAGAAAAGCTATGATCAACCTAGACAGCATATTAGAAAGCAGACAAAGGTCTGCTTTGCTGACAAAGGTCCATCTAGCCAAAGCTATGGTTTTTCCAGTAGTCATGTATGGATGTGAGAGTTGGACCATAAAGAAGGATGAACGACAAAGAATTGATGCTTTTGAACTGTGGTGTTGGAGAAGACTCTTGAGATTCCCTTAGAATGCCAAGAAATCAAACCAGTCCACCCTAAAGGAAATCAGTCCTGAATATTCATTGAAAGGACTTATGCTGAAGCTGAAGCTCCAATACTTTGGCCACCTGATGCAAAGAGCCACCTCATTGGAAAAGACCCTGATGCTGGGAAAGACTGAGGGCAGGAAGAGAAGGTGACGACAGAGGATAAGATGGTTGGATGGCATCACCTACTCAATGGATATGAGTTTGAGCAAACTCCAGGAGATGGTGAAGGACAGAAAAGCCTGGCATTGTGCAGTCCATGGGGTAGCAAAGAGTTGGACACGATTGAGCAACTGAACAACAGCAACAACAATTATCCTCTAAGTAAAGATAAAAAATAAAAATTAAAAAAAGCAAAAATATCCATTGGCAAAACAAAACAAACAAAAAAAGTGTTCATGCTTTTGGTAAAGTGTTTGTTCTAAGCACATTAAATGTCTTTCAAGGGTTAAAAAAAATATAACATGTTCATGGATTATGGAATTCAGACAAGGGTGACTTGTCTCTGCTCCACAAAGCCTTGACCTTTAGCTGGAGAGATCTGGTGCCTGGAGGCAACACCATAGCTGGGGTTAGACTCACCCCAGAATCACCCTCACTGCCATGCCGCGCTGGCACCTGGTGGTCTGCGGAAACCCAGCTGGGGCTGTCAGTGAGAATCCCTATGTGTGGCTCTCCTTGTGATCTGGGTTTCTCATGATATGGTGGCTTCAGGGAGGTAGCTGCTTACACTGTGACTTAGGTCTCCAGAGGTGGGTGTCCCAGTGACGGATTATCTTTTATGACCCAACTGCAGAAATCACACAGGGTCTCTTCCCCACGTTACGTCTGTTGCAAGTCACACGGGGGAGGAGTTTTGTTTTATTTTGGATGCACCGAGTCTTTGTTGCGGTGTGCAGACTTCTCCAGTTGTGGCATGCGGGCTTAGCTGCAGCATATGGATCTTAGTTCCTCAACCAGGGATCAAACTTGAGCCCCCTGCTTTGGGAGTGCAGAGTTTCAGGGAAGTCCCAGTAGTGTTGTTTTTTTTTTTTTTTTTAAATAAGGTATTCCTTAAAAAAATTTTTTTTAACTATTTTTGTCTGGGATGGATCTTCACTGCTTTTTGTGTAGACTTTCTCTAGTTGCAGAGAATGGGGTTACTCTTCCTTATGGTATACAGGCTTCTCTTGTTTCGGAGCATAGACTTCAGGCTCTCAGGCTTCAGTAGTAGCAGCAGGCAGGCTCTAGGGCTCGCAGGCTTCAGTAGTAGGGTTAGGGTTAGGGTTAGAGTTTGCCCAGCTCTGGAGCTTTAGCTCAGTAGTTGTGATTCATGGGTTTAGTTGCCACATGGCACATGGTATCTTCCCAGGCCAGGGATTGAACCTTGGCCCCCTGCATTGGGAGTGCAGAGTCTTAACCACTGTACCACCAGGGAAGTCCCTAGATGCTATCTTGTTCACACAGTTTGTTCATACAGTTGGCTCTTGAGATTACTGAAGGGGAAGCTAGAGAAGGGATCTGGTGATCTCTTAGCTACTTATTCTTCATCTCTACTGCTTTGATCTTTGGAGAGAACCAAGGGGTTAGGCAAGATATTGCTTGATCAAAAGATTTGAAAGGTGTCTTTTGGACTAGAGATGAGTGGAGCAAGGGGATGCCTGGTTTAAGGTCAGTGACAATATAACTTTGCCAAAGTGACGGACAAAAGCGAGCTTCTGCAGAGAAGTCTTTCCTGTAGAGAGCTCTTTCCTGTCAAAAACTGCGTATGAGAAGGACCACCCACCCCCTCACAGGATACATCAGACCCCAGAACCTGAGCTGCTACCACAATTCCCTATAAAAAAGAAACAATGTCTCAGAATCTAAACAATAGTTTATTAATGTGTGCCATACTAACAGTGGTAAAGAAGAGGAAGAAAGAGAATAAAGCCCAGTAAAATAAATTTCGTAACAGTTTTAGCTCAGCTTTCCATAAAATGTATACAAAAAAATTCAGTCATAGGTCAATTTGAAGGACATTCTTTAAACTGTAAGACCTACCCACATTGAGAAACTTCCAGTCTCAATGACTAGGAAAGAAACCCTCAAGTCCCCTCAGCTACAATCTAACCTTTCTCATTTTCAAATCAATGAAAATAACTTTCCCTCTAAAAACTTTGGCCTTCCCAAATTAGCAGAACTAATCTACCTACAGAGAGTCCAGAGGGTGAATCTCCAATCCTAACACTTACATGGAAGAGACTTTAAGACAGATCTCACGTAAGAGTATTTAATGAAAATGGAATCTCCCATTGTAATGTAATTACACTCTACCGCTGGCAAAATGCTTTCTCTAAAATGCAATTCAGTTCACACTGATTAAGTTATACTGCCCCATATATTTAAGCCAACAAGATGAAGAGTATAGGATACAGACTAACCATGATATCAACCTTGTGGAGGTCAAAAGAATGACAGACACACTCTCCAGGCTTAGTTTTTAAAAACTGTTCACGTAAGGAGAGTATTTCCTTGCATGCTTCTACTGAGGGCCTGAATTTGGTCTACAGTTAGGGAAAAGAGGTTGAAGTTGTGTGTGATGTATTCATTGGTGTTTTGAATGCAAATGTTACTATTTAAAGATTGGCCTAAAGTGTGACATTGAGACATCTATGAAGAAAAAAGGAGGAAAAGAACAATTTTTAGCCTAATTTGTGTTATTATTTAGACAGAGTTTCAACTCCAGTAGCAAGTCCTTCTTCTTTAAAAATCGTCATTTTACATTAGAGTATAATTGATTAACAATGTTGTGTTAGTTTCCAGTCTACAGGGAAGTGATTCAGTTACATATACAAGTATCTATTCTTTTTAAAGGAGGAGGAAATGGCAACCCACTCCAGTATTCTTGCCTAGCGAATCCTGTGGACAGAGGAGCCTGGTGGACTGCTGTCCATGGGGTCGCACAGAGTCGGACATGACTGAAGCGACTTAGCAGCAGCAGCAACAGCATTCTTTGTAAAATTCTTTTCCTCTTTAGGTTGTTAGATAATATTGAGCAGAGTTCTCTGTGCTATACAGTAGGTCCTTGTTGGTTATCTATTTTAAATGTAGCAGTGTGTATTGGTCAATCCCAAAATACCTAACTATCCCTCCCCTTCTTCCCCACCCCTCCGCCGTCCCCCCACCGCCCATAACCTTAAGTGTGTTCTCTAAGTCTGTGAGTCTGATTCTGTTTTGTAAATAAATTCATTTGTATCATTTTTTTTAGATTCCCCATATTTTTTTTTCTTTTTCTGACTTACTTCACTCAGTATGGTCATCTCTAGGTCCATTCACGTTGCTGCAAATGACATTATTTCATTCTTTTTAATAGTTGAGTAGTATTCCATTGTATATACATACCACATCTTCTTTATCCATTCCTCTGTCCACTGAAATTTAGGTTGCTTCCGTATCTTGGCTACTGTAAATAGCGCTGCAATGAACATTGGGGTACTTATATCCCTTTGAACCATAGCAACCCATCTGGAAGGGAAGAAATCAAAGTATAAAGAACAACTATTTGGGACCTCTGAGAAGTAAATTATAGATGAACTGGTAGGGAAATCAAACTTGAAGGAGAGGTGGAAGATTTTCTGTTTCATTTTTGTTCCCCCCCCCCGCCCTTTTCTTTCTGGTTTTGGGCCAAGGGAAGCCCTGTCATGGAATAGGTCAACTCTTTTTTGGGGGGAGAGCCAAAGAACCAAGAAAAGGGGCCTATATGAACCACAGCATAGAAGAATTCCTGTTTTGTTTTCCCTTTCTCTCTCTCTTTTTTTCTCTCCAGGCCCTGCCCTGAGACCCCCAGCAGCAGACCTATAAAGTGGCAAGGAAAAGCAGCTGGATTTCTAGTCAAAGGACTGAGAAAGGGATCCATGGGAATCAGCAGAGAGAGAAGAGAGTTGGAGAAGGGATCTTCTGAGTCTATGTATGAATAATACATAAATAAATGATAATTAATAATACATAAATAAATGCTTGCCCTTGAACATATGTATAATATGTATATATATATAGTTGCTGTTCCTTCATGAAGTCATGTCTGACTCTGTGACTCCTTTGACTGTAGCCCGCCAGGCTCCTCTGTCCATGGGATTTTCAGGCAAGAATACTGGAGTGGGTTGCCATTTCCTTATCTACGGGAATCTTCCCAACCCAGGGATCGAACCTGTGTCTTCTGCATTAGCAGGTGGATTCTTTACCACTGATCTACCAGGGAAGCCCTATATCACTTTGCTGTAGTCTTGAAACTAGCACAGCATTGTACATCAGTTATACTTCAATAAGAAACAAATACCTCCCAGCTTTCCCCGCAAAAAACAACAAATGAAATAGAAATCACACAGATAGAGTCATTTCTACAGTGCCAATAATATACTCCTACTCCCAAGTGAAAAAATTTAGATCTGCACAAAATCTGTATGTTGGCATTCACAGCAGTGTTACTCATAATCACCAGAGACTGCTCTTCCAATAGCGTATGAATAAACAAATTGTGGAACACAAGTAAATGGAATACTTCAAGATAATGAAAAAACTGAAATATTGATTCAGATGAATCTCAAATGCTTTACGCTGAATGAAAGAAGTCAGACCCGAAAAGTTCTCTGTTGCATGATTCCATTTAGATGATATTCATGCAAAGGCACACTTTAGGGATGAGAAGGGGATTTCCAGGATGTGGGTGGGAGGAAGCACTGACCACAAAGGGTCAGCATGAAGGGATCCTGAGGTGTGGATAGAACTATTCTGCATCTTGATTATGGTGGTGGTTACACAACTATCAAATTGTAAAATCTAATAGAACTGTACAGCAAAAATCTTTCAGTGCATGCTAATTCAAAATCAGAGAAATGAAAAAATATAAAGAACTTCATATTTATCTGAGTGCAACCTGAACTGTGAGTCCAGTTTCAAAAGATGGTGGGGACTGCAGAAGAGAAGTTCTAAATCAACAAGGACACGGGAAAAAATTTCCTTTCGTCATTGCTTTATTCGGATAAAATAAAGAAGGAAAATTAATGCTCTGTACTATATTATTAAAATACTAATACAGTCAACAGCTGTCAATGGATTTTTTTTAAAGAAGAGGAGAGGGATATCTCTGGTGGTCCATTAGTTAAAACAGCAGGTTTCCAATGGAGGGGTCATGGGTTTGATCCCTGGTGGGGGAACTAAGATTCCACATGCTGCCTGGAGAGGCAAAAAAAAGCAGAATAAAATAGGATATTTCCTTTCAGAAGAAAAATACTCATGAGGTCAGTAAAGTGATGTCAATTTCCTTAAATAACATGTATCATCGATTTCTCCCTCCAGAGTGCGTTAAACTTAGGATCGTTCTGGCAATTTTTTTTTTTTTTAATTTCAGGAGGGCTACTAAAATCCCTACATTCATTCCCTGTGCCCGAAATAAAAGTATAAAAAGCGAAATATAGGTCAAGTGCAGAAATAAAATTTCCTTATTGTCAGACATCTCCATCTTCAGCAGGGAATGACAAACACGTCAAAGCATATTTTAGCTGTTTTCTTTGAATGTCATGCTGTTGTTGGAGCAGCATTTTGTTTTGAAAACTGTAGATTAGATCGATGTACATCTGTTCAGGGGAGTGTCCTGTATAAAAGGCTTCCCAGCAGGAATGACCATGAATTAGTCTGCAACTGTGTCCAATTGTGTGTGAAAACATAAGCCCATTAAATGGCTCAGAACATTAAGAACAAACATTTCTCAACACTTTGTAAATGGGAATATTTGTAAGTACTGCTGCAGTTGCTGCTGCTAAGTCGCTTCAGTCGTGTCTGACGCTGTGTGACCCCACAGAGGGCAGTCCACCAGACTCCTCCATCCCTGGGATTCTCCAGGCAAGAACACTGGAGTGGGTTGCCATTTTCTTCTCCAATGTATGCATGCATGCTAAGTCGCTTCAGTCATGTCCAACTCTGTGCAACCCCATGGACAGCAGCCCACCAGGCCCCTCTGTCCACAGGATTCTCTAGGCAAGAATACTGGAGTGCGTTGCCGTGTCCTTCTCTGTTGTAAGCACTGAATATTTTTAAAGATGTTATACCAATGTCTTTTCAATGCCAGACAAAACCATACAATTTTCTTCAGCAATTTCTCAAAAAGAATTTTTATTCCCATGTGGTGACTCAAAATCTTAATTAGGTGCAAAAACACAACTAAATATCAAGAATAAAAATTCTTTCATAAGGTAAAAATACATCCTCCTGTAATTCAGACTGTGAAATTAATCCATTTTATTAACCTTCAATTATAGGAGCCATAGAGTACACTTATGACCATATTTAACTTCTATTATAAAATCCAGAAATGGGCTTCAGAATTAACTTTCTAAATAATACTGATTTAATTCCTTTAAAAAAAGTTTATTTGTGATGAAACTGTGGAGTTGTTTAAAATCTGATATAAGGGAGCCCTATTAGAATCCATTTCTTTTATTCTGGGCATTCTTATAAACGACAAGTCTGTTCAAAGCCCTCAGTCTGATCCAGCATTGATTGATCCAGCTTGGGTTTGGAGCCTATGAATTAACATGGAAATAATTTCTGCTACATTTATTTAAAATTAACACTAGCTTTAAACCATCTTGAGCATCTCTGTCTGAGTTGGATACAGTTAGCTAGAAATGGCCAAAAAAAAAAAAATCTTTCTTTTTTCAATTTGATAAATATTAGCCATTGGTGTCACAGGTGGCACTAGTGGTTGAAGAAGCCACCTGTCAATGCAGGAGATTTAGAGATGTGGGTTCAATCCCTGGGTCATGAAGATCCCCTGGAGGAGGGCATGATAACCCACTCCAGTATTCTTGCCTGGAGAAACCCATGGACAGAGAAGCCCAGGCTACATTCACAAAGAGTCATATGAGTGAAGCCACTCATCATGCAAGCACACACACAGCCATTGGTGTTATCTGGGGCAAACTGCCATCTGTTTCCTCAGTCTGGGCAGAGATGAGTTTGGAGTGTGATCCAGACCACAGGAAAGGGTAGAGGCTTGAAAATCTCTAGTTCCCAGGAAGCCAACATGGGCACGAAGCACTCAGTGTCACACCTGGGCAGGGAGAGCTCGGCCTGCAGAAACAGAGACTTAAAGCCTGTGCACCTTAGACCTCAGAACAGGTGCGGGGCAGGTGACTACTGATGGCCCGAGAGACAGAGCCCTTGATCTCAGGGATGGAACATGAAACTGGGGCCCATCCAGTCCCACCAGTCAGGGGCTGTGATTTCACTGTATTATCCCCAGCTCTGGCCTGAAAAGCCCCCTGTGTTCCCAACCACGAGTCTTTCTCTGCCCACACAGTCCTCATCCAGCCTTGACTTGGTGCACCTGGCTCCTTCCCACCACCAAGACCACACTCCCTTCCATCCCTGCATTCAGTTCAGTTCAGTCGCTCAGTCATGTCTGACTCTTTGTGACCCCATGGACTGTGGCAATTCCAGTCCAGGCTTCCCTGTCCATTACCAACTCCAGGAGCTTGCTCAAATTCATGTCCATCGAGTCGGTGATGCCATCCAACCATCTCCTCCTCTGTTGGCCCCTTCTCCTCCTGCCCTCAATCTTTTCCAGCATCAGAGTCTTTTCTAACAAGCTGGCTCTTTGAATCAGGTGGCCAACGTATTGGAACTTCAGCTTCAGCATCAGTCCTTCCAATGAATCTGCAGGACTGATTTCCTTTAGGATGGACTGGTTTGATCTTGCAGATCAAGGGACTCTCAAGGGTCTTCTCCAACACCACAGTTCAAAAGCATCAATTCTTTGGCACTCAGCTTTCTTTATTGTCCAACTCACATCCATACATGACTACTGGAAAAACCATAGCTTTGGCTAGATGGACCTTTGTCAGCAAAATAATGTCTCTGCTTTTTAACATGCTGTCAAGATTTGTCATAGCTTTTCTTCCAAGGAGCAAGCATCTTTTCATTTCATGGCTGCAGTCACCATCTGAAGTGATTTTGGAGCCCAAGAAAATAAATTCTCTCACTGTTTTCATTGTTTCCTCCATCTATTTGCCATGAAGTGATGGGACTGGATGCCACGATCTTCATTTTTCTGAATATTGAGTTTTAAGCCAGCCTTTTCGCTCTCCTCTTTCACTTTCATTAAGAGGCTCTTTAGTTCTTTACTTTCTGCCGTAAGGGTGGTGTCATCTGCATATCTGAGGTTATTGATATTTCTCTTGGCAATCTTGATTCCAGCTGTCTTTATCCAGCCCAGCATTTCACGTGATGTACTCTGCATATAAGTTAAATAAGCAGGGTGACAGTATACAGCCTTGACTTACTCCTTTCCCAATTTGGAACCAGTCTGTTGTTCCATACCAGTTCTAGCTGTTGCTTCTTGACATCAGAGGCAGGGAAGGTGGTCTGGAATTCCCATCTCTTGAAGAATTTTCCAGTTTGTTGTGATCCACACAGTCAAAGACTTTGGTGTAGTCAATAAAGAAGTAGATGTCTTTCTGGAACTCTCTTGCTTTTTGGATGATCCAACGGATGTTGGAAATTTGATCTCTGGTTCCTCTGCCATTTCTAAATCCAACTTGAATATCTGGAAGTTCTCAGTTCATATACTGTTGAAGCCTTGCTTGGAGAATTTTGAGCAGTACTTTTCTAGCCTGTGAGATGAGTGCAAATGTGTGGTAGTTTGAACATTCTTTGGCATTGTGTTTCCTTGGAAGTGGAATGAAAACTGACCTTTTCCAGACCTATGATCACTGTGGCATTGGCCCCACCTTTTTTACCTGGGCTATGCCTCTCATCATACCATGCACCACTAACAGATCCTGCTGAGCCTTGGCTCCTTGGCCCAGTTGAGTCACTGCCCTCACCCCACCACTCCAGATGCCACCTAGACTTGGCCACGTTTTGCCAGGCTCCACTACGCTCTCATATATCGACACGCCTCCAGACCGGCCCATTCCAGGCACTGCCCCACTCTGGCCTAAAGAACTCCCATGCCAAGGCATTGGCTGCTGGTGCAGGTGGTGGCACCCTCCTGTGGACCCCAAGTCTCCCTTCCCAGCTCTGCTCCCAAGGTTGCTCTATGCCTGGTCTTCTCCTGCACTTCCAGGACAAGAAGATCTCATCCTTAGCAAGACTTGAGTGAAACCCAGTCTCACACCACCAGTGTTGGCTTCCCTGACCCACTGGCTCAGCCCAGGTGTTAACCAAACACCTGACAAAGGGACTGCCCAGCATGTGGACACACGGACAAAGAAGAAACAGAAAGAAAAACTTACTTTGGGAAACTTTCCAAAGATATTCACTTTCTGAATAAAAATGATGTACAAACCCACAAAAGCTGGTAGTAGATAGATGGATGAAAATGTGAAACTTAAATAAAATAACTGACAAATTATTAAAGCAGACTCAAATTTAATTGGAAATAGTCTCCTAAGAAACCTGTACATGGGTCAAGAAGAAACAGTTAGAACCTGACATGAAAAAACTGACTGGATCAAAAGGAGTACATCAAGACTGTATGTTGTCACCCACCTTGTTTAATTTACATGCAGAATACATCATGTGAACTGCTGGGCTGATGAAACTCAAACTGGAATCAAGATTGCCAAGAGAAATACCAACAACGTTAGATATGCAGATGATACCACTTTAACGGCAGAAAGCCAAGAGGAACTAAAGAAAAAGCCTCTTTTTAAAAAATTTATTTATTTTAATTGGATGCTAATTACTTTACAATATTGTAGTGGTTTTTAAGAAAGAGCCTCTTGATGAGGGTGAAAGAGGAGAGTGAAAAAGCTGGCTTAAAACTCAACATTCAAAAAATAAAGACCATGGCATCCGGTCTCATCACTTCATGGCAAATAGATGGGGAAACAATGGAAACAGTGACAGACTTTATTTTCTTGGTCTCCAAAATCGCTGTGAATGGTGACTGCAGCCATAGAATTAAAAGACGTTTGCTCCTAGAAAGAAAAACTGACAAACCTGGACACCCTATTGAAAGGCAGAGACATCACTTTGCTAACAAAGGTCTGTATAGTCAAAGCTATGTTTTTCCAGTAGTGACATACAGATGTGGACCATAAGGCTGAGCCCCGAAGAATTGATGCTTTCAAATTGTGGTGCTGGAAAAGACTCTTGAGAGTCCCTAGGACTGCAAGGAGTTCAAACCAGTCCATCCTAAAGGAAATCAACTCTGAAAATTCACTGGAAGTACTGATGCTGAAACTTCAATACATTGGCCACCTGATGAGAAGAGTCAATGCATTAGAAAAGACCCTGATGCTAGGAAAGACTGTAGGCAAGAGGAAAAAGGGGCAGCAGAAGATGTGATGATTAGATAACATCACTGACTCAATGAACATGAATTTGAGCAAACTCCAGGAGATAGTGAAGGACAGGGGGAGCCTGGCTGGCTGGACAAAGAGTTGGACATGTCTTAATGACTCAACAACAGCAATAATAAGTGGAGAAATTACAGTTGGTGACAAACAAGCTATGGTGAGTGGTGACATAGGACAGTCCGAAGAGACAAAAGGAAGGTTAGTTTTTATTAGGTTTTAGGAGGAAATAGTGGAGGTTTGCTTTGAATAACAGTTCACTGGTGAAAAACAAAAATTTTAGATTGTAAGGATTTCTCGTTGGCTGCAATTGGACTGGGGCAGGGAGGGATCTTTCTTTTTCTTTAACAAGAGATGAAATCCCTATGTGACAATGTCCTTTCTTGTCAAAATAACTCTTCTTCTGTCTTTCTTTTGGTTATGTGCTTTGCCATGAGTTGGTGCCCATATGAGAGCTCTTCATTCAGGGCTTCCTGACTCCATTTCAAATGAGGTTTCATTTCCGCAGATGAACTAATGGGTGAATGGATGGTGGAATGGTGGGTGGGTGAGTAAAAATGTGCGGGTAAATGAATGAATGAATGGTGAGTGGGTGGATAGATGGATTAATGGGTGGTGGGATGGATGAATGGTAGATGAGTGGATGGTGAATGAATGGATGGTGGAAGAGTGGATGGTGGATGGATGGTGGATGAGTGGATGGTGAATAGATAAATAGATGAAGTGTAGATATATGTTTGGAATGTTGGATGGGTAGGTGGATGGAAAGATGAATAGAGAGGTAGATGGATAAGTGGTGGATGGGTGGGTAGGTGGGTGGATGGATGGCAGATAGATGGGTGAGTAGATGAATGGGTGGGTAAATGAATGGATAGATTATGGGTCAGTCAGTTCAGTTGCTCAGTCGTGTCTGTCTCTTTTTGACTCCATGAATCGCAGCACACCAGGCCTCCCTGTCCATCACAACTCCCAGAGTCTACCCAAACCCACAGCCATCGAGTCAGTGATGCCATCAAGCCACCTCATCCTCTGTCATCCCCTTCTCCTCCTGCCCTCAATCTTTCCCAGCATTAGGGTCTTTTCCAGTGAGTCAACTCTTCACATGAGGTGGCCAAAGTACTGGAGTTTCAGCTTCAGCATCAGTCCTTCCAGTGAACACCCAGGACTGATCTCCTTTAGGATGGACTGGATCTCCTTGGATCTCCTTGCAGTCCAAGGGACTCTCAAGAGTCTTCTCCAATACCACACTTCAAAAGCATCAATTTTTCGGTGCTCAGCTTTCTTCACAATCCAACTCTCACATCCATACATGACCACTGGAAAAACCATAGCCTTGACCAGATGGACCTTTGTTGGCAAAGTAATATCTCTGCTTTTTAATATGCTATCTAGGTTGGTCATAACTTTCCTTCCAAGGAGTAAGCGTCTTTTAATTTCATGGCTGCAATCACCATCTGCAGTGATTTTGGAGCCCCCAAAAATAGTCTGACACTGTTTTCACTGTTTCCCCATCTATTTCCTATGAGGTGATGGGACCAGATGCCATGATCTTAGTTTTCTGAATGTTGAGCTTTAAGCCAACTTTTTCACTCTCCTCTTTCACTTTCATCATGAGGCTTTTTAGTTCCTCTTCACTTTCTGCCATAAGGGTGGTGTCATCAGCATATCTGAGGTTATTGATATTTCTCCTGGCAATCTTGATTCCAGCTTGTGCTTCATCCAGCCCAGCGTTTCTCATGATATACTCTGCATATAAGTTAAATAAGCAGGGTGACAATATACAGCCTTAATGTACTCCTTTCCCTATTTGGAACCAGTCTGTTGTTCCATGTCCAGTTCTAACTGTTGCTTCCTGACCTGCATACAGGTTTCTCAAGAGGCAGGTCAGGTGGTCTGGTATTCCCATCTCTTTCAGAATTTTCCACACTTTATTGTGATCCACGCAGTCGAAGGCTTTGGCATAGTCAATAAAGCAGAAATAGATCTTTTTCTGGAACTCTCTTGCCTTTTCGATGATCCAGCAGATATTGTCAATTTGATCTCTGGTTCCTCTGCCTTTTCTAAACTCAGCTTGAACATTTGGAAGTTTACAGTTCACGTATTGCTGAAGCCTGGCCTGGTGAATTTTGAGCATTACTTTACTAGTGTGTGAGATGAGTGCAAGTGTGCAGTAGTTTGAGCATTCTTTGGGATTGCCTTTCTTAGGGATTGGAATGAAAAATGACCTTTTCCAGTGCTGTGGCCACTGCTGAGTTTTCCAAATTTTCTGGCATGTTGAGTGCAGCACTTTCACAGCATCATCTTTCAGGATTTGAAATAGCTCAACTGATTATGGGTAGGTGGGTGCATTGATGGTTGAAGTGTATATGGTTTGATGGTTTGATGGGTGGATGGATGGTGGATGGCAGCTATTCCTCATTGTCTTCTTAAAAATTTTATTCATTTTTAATTGAAGGATAATTGTTTATAGAATTTTGGTGTTTTCTGTCAAACCTCAACATGAGTCAGCCATGGGCATACATATGCCCCCTCCCTCTTGAGCCTTCCTCCCATCTCCCGCCCCGTCCCACCCCTCCAGGTTGATACAGAGCCCCTGTTTGAGTTCCCTGCATCACACAGCAAATTCCCATTGGCTGTCTGTTTCACATGCAGCAATGTAAATTTCCAAGTTACTCCCCATATATCTCACCCTCTCCTCCCCCTCCCCCAGGTCCATCAGTCTTTTCTCCATGCTGCCATGCAAATAAATTCATCGGTACCACCTTTTTAGATTCCATATGTATGTGTTAGTATATGATATTTATCTTTCTCTTTCTGACTTACTTCACTCAGTATAATAGGCTCTAGGCTCACCCATCTCATTAGAACTGACTCAAATGTGTTCCTTTTTATAACCGAGTAATATTCCATTGTGTATATGTACCACACTTCTTTATTCATTCATGTGTTGATGGACATCTAGGTTGCTTCCATGTCCTAGCTATTGTAACTAGTGCTGCAATGAACATTGGGATACATGTGTCTTTTTCAATTTTGGTTTCCTCAGGGTATATGCCTAGGAGTGCAATTGCTGGGTCATATCCTAATTGTCTTTTGAAGAGTGGCCCCAAGGATCAGTGGAGCATACCATTAGGAAAAAAATAGGTGTGTTTTGGCCAGTCATGTCTTTATCATACAGATATGTGCTTTAACTAATGGCCAACAAATATTTATTGAGCACCTGCTGTGTTCCAGGCAGTGAGAATACAGGAATGAACAAAATAGACAGCCCTGACTTTTTATGGAGCTTACAGACACTAAATAAACCAAAGGTGAATAAAGCCCCCTGTTGGAGGGCTGTGGAGAAAAGCCATCGTGGGGTGAGGGGCACAGGAGGAGAGGGAAGGTCCTAAGGCAGCCTTTGTTGAAATGCATTCCTGCTTGTAAATCATTGAGTGTCCATCATAGAGAGAGCAACCATATTACATGTTGAATGAAACGAGTACATGGATGAATGGCAAGAAGAAATGGACCATGGGGTAGCCTGGCCCTCACAGCTGGGTGTTGGTGTTCTTCCACTGAACATTGATGATTTCATGGGACACCATCAGACAAGGGTACCCTGTGTCCATGCTGGACCAAGGCAAAAACAAGAGCACTCCAAAGTCACATCTCCTCAGATAACAGCAGGAATATTATGGGAACCACAAAAATGGTCTGATGTCTCTTATCCTTACTAATGTAATAGATGGCTGTTGCTTTTCCAGTTATGAGTTAGTCTCCCGATCTTCTGGATAAGAATTAATAAAACATCTGTTTCCCCAGTGGTACAGTGGATAAGAATCCACCTTCCAATGCAGGGGACAGCAGTTCAATCCCTAGTCTGGGAAGATCTCACACACCTCGGAGCAACTAAGCCTGTGCACCACAACTACTGAAACCTGAATGCCGTAAAGCCAGTGCTCCACAAGAGAAGCCACCACAATGAGAAGCCTCTGCACCACTAGGAAGAGTAGCCTCTGCTTGCTGCAACTAGAGAAAGCCTGCACCTAGCACTGAAGACCCAGTGCAGCCAAAAATAAATAAGTAAAAGAATTAGTAAGATACCAAAGTACAAATTCATCACTGCTTCCTGACAGCATCCAACCCTGCTCAAAGCCTTGATTCCTTGGACACCACCTCCTCATCACCCAAGTCAAATCCTTAAAGTCCTTTCTAATTCCTCTTGTTTCTCATGATATAGGGTTCTATGGAACAACTAAAATAACCCAACGTTTTCTGGCTGCAGGTGTGTTCTTGTTGGTTGTTGAAAAGAAGACATTGACAGTCAAGAAGCAATCAAAATGAAATTATTTGAACTGAAACAATAGTTCAATATTCTGTGGTTTTTGAAACTTGAGAAATCCTCTCCTCGCCCCTACTCCCTACCATCTTTCCACTGGAAGTCCTGGATAAGCTAAATTTTCTGATCTCAGAAAAAGCCTCCAGGAAACACAAGAAAAACTTCGGAAATCAAAGTTTAGTTACTGTTCCAGGGAACAAGAGGGCTTTCTTGACTGAAAAATCCAGTACACCTGTGAATCAGGGATTCTGAGGACTTGTACAAAATTTGGTTTTAATGATTTAATTTGAAATGCAATGGAAGTATCAACAGTATAGCCAGCCTTCCATTATATGTGAGTTAAGGATGGAAAGTAAAAATAATAATCATTAAACAAAGTCACCCAGTTGACCCAGCTCACTTTAACACCAATTCTCTTCATCAACCCATCATCTGTGAATCTTTTCTGAACTTTTCATTTCTGTTCAACTTCACACCCTGCTCTCAGTCATAATTAATATTCTCCAGCTGAAATTCTCCTCTAATATCAGAAATATGACAAAAATGCTGGCGGAAGCCCTTTGGGCATCATTCAGGTGACACTTGAGTCATTCTCCTGAACCTCTCTGAAATGAGCTTCTTGTGTAATTGGATGAATCAAATCAATAAATAGAGCGGATATTTATCCATCACCCTTCCTCTTCCGCCATCACTTGCGGGGCGTGACGCATGCCCTAGTGGATTAAATCCAGACCCAGAGTGTCATAACTTTGGCAGCTCATCCTTCTTTGAGAAATGGTTTTCTAGGTCACAGGATGGAGATGGACGTCTCTGCTAGAAAAATGATGCCCAAAAGAGAAGCACCAGCCCATCTGTCACTGCCCAGAAGGTCCCACAGAAATTCATCATTTTTCAGACAAACGCATGGACTTGTTTTTCAAAGTACTTTACAAAAATGTCTAGGCCTGTTGAATTGTGCTCTTGTCATTGGGAATATAGCCATTTTCTCATGTGGTCACCCCCGTTGCAGGGAAGGGGTGGGCAAATCGTACTGGTGCAATTCCATTAAGCCAGTTCTCTTTGGTACTCTGCAGTGGATGGACCCCTGAGGCCCAGGGTTCCCCTAGAAAGAGATTCTCCACATACTCCCCACCTTCCAGCAATGTCAGGAGTGGGACATTCGAGGGGTGTCACATACAGAGAACCAGCTCAGCCAGATCTGGGTTCCCATGATAGGCACAGTGCTGACCAGTTGGGAACTTGGGCAGTCCCACTTTCATTATCTGAGAAGCAGGAGTGTCACTGTGGCTCTGTACCTCCTTCCTGGACACCTGGTCATGTGCTGCCCACAATGCACAGAGCCTGGGACACCAGCATAAACCTTGGCATTGTTTTTATTATCCCTCTTATAGAGAAAGTGCCAAGCTTCCCCAGTCTGTTAGAGATGTGGGCTTGCTGACTGTCACTGGGAGGCTTGTCCCCAAGCCTGGGGACTCTGCTGGTCTGACTAGGCCCTGGCTTCCCCCAGAGTAATGTCCATACTCCCATGAAGGAGCCAGCCACTCACATGCTGCCTCAACAGATGCTGGTGGAATAATGTAAGATTGCTTCCTCTGAGTCTGGAAATTAGATATACAAAGTTCAATATAATCCTCCTGCAACTGGATGGGGTTCATTCCTGGGCTTTATAAAATGTGTATCCACAAGGGAGAACCAGCTCCCCATCTGCAGTAAATCAGTTGAGGGTATTAACATACTCAGTCTGCTGTCAAAGTAGAGATGGGTACACATTGGGTGATGCTCAGTCAGAAGCGTGCATGCATGTGCAGTCACTCCAGTTGTGTCCAACTCTTTGTGACCTCATGGACTGTAGCTCACCAGGCTCCTCTGTCCATGGGATTCTCCTGGCAGGAAGACTGGAGTGGG
This sequence comes from Odocoileus virginianus, assembly GCF_023699985.2. Taxonomy (NCBI): domain Eukaryota; kingdom Metazoa; phylum Chordata; class Mammalia; order Artiodactyla; family Cervidae; genus Odocoileus; species Odocoileus virginianus. The sequence continues at coordinate 33,854,288 of NC_069684.1, read as the reverse complement.
TTGTCATGCCCTCCTCCAGGGAATCTTCCAGATCCAGGGAGCAAACCCGCAGCTCCTGCATTGCAGGCAGATTCTTTACCACTGAGCCATTGGGGAAGCCCCAGTCTGGAAGACCGCTTTGTTAGTAAACCCACTGAACACAAAAAAGCATGAGGAAGACTAATCTTAGGAGACTAGTTGGCAGGTCTATGAGTTTGTTTTCAGATCGTGGAAGCTATTGTACTGGGAAGAAGCAAAATTTTGGACAGCTGGGTTATTTTGTGCTAATTTCTCTTCTAAATTTTTTTCCTGGCTATGATTCAATACATCTTTCCTATAATCAACCAATATCCATTTGTGTTAAGTTCTTCATATTTTGAGGGTCTCCCCATTTTTTCACAACAGGAATTGATGATGTATTTTGAACTTCATCTGATCATTGCTGCCAGAACTCTGATTCTGTGTCTGGAAGTGTAGTCAGCCCTGAAGATGAAGATGATCTGTGGGATTCAATGGGATGACACATGAAAGTTCTGGCAGGTGCCTGGCATTATTGACCAATACTTTCCATACATGTCTAGGATGCCCTGGACTGGGTTGTTTAAACAACAGACGCTTACTTACAATTCTGGAGGCTGGAAATTTAAGAAGGATGCCAGTTTGGCCAGGTTCAGATGAGGGCTCTTTTCCTGATTTGCAGGCAGCCACCTTCTTGCTGTGTCCTTACATGGTAGAGAGAGATCATCTCTCTTATGTTTCTTTTCAGAAGGGCACTAGTTGCATTCATGAGAGCTCCATTCTCATGACCTAATCACCTCCTCCAAAGGTCCCACCTCCCAACACCATCACCTTGGAGGTTAGGGCTTCAACATATGGATTTGAGGAGCACAAGTGTTCATGTCACAGTTGAGTACATTACTTGATACTTCTTTTTCCCCTGGGCTCCCGGAGGAGGGGAGCAAGCACAGGGGGCCTTCAGGCTGGGTCTTAGGAATGAGTTTGATGTCTACAAGGCAAAGAGCGTCATGATCAAAGAAGAAACTGTAGAGACACAGGACGGTGTCTATACAGAGGTCAGTTCTAAGTAGCTCATGCTGTGGGAGGTGGTCCCAAGAGTTGGGGGCAAACAAGATTAGTAGCGGGCTGGAGCCTCCCTTGGAAGGGAAGGAGTGGGCTTTCTCCTGAGAGCCCTATCCCACAAGCATTTGGTTTTCTGATTCTGTTCCTTTGCTCCTGGTGCTCCACAATGGCCAGAAATTCCTGCTGGCGGGCTGAATGGAAGCAGTTCCAAACCAGCCTCACATCTGATTTCCTGTCCACTCTGAGCTGAGAAAAGGGCTCTGGAGACAGATGTCTTCTACATTGGGCAAGTGGACGGTGGCCAGTGCAGTAAGTGGGTAGTTTGAAATAGTTCCTCTCCTGAATAGTGGGGTTTCTCTCTGCTCTTGTTACAGGTTGAATTGTGTACCACCTTCCTGCCCCCCCCCCCCGATTTATAAGTTGAAATCTTAAACCGAGGACCTTAGAATGTGATGTATTTGGAGCCAGAGTCTTTACAGAGATGGTTAAGGTTAAATGAGGTCATATGGGTGGGTTCGAATCCAGTGGGATGTGTGTCCTTACAAGAAGAGATCAGGATACAGACCCACACAGAGGAAAGACCGTGTGAAGACACAGGGAGAAGGTGGACGTCTACACACCAAGGAGGGAGGCCTCAGACATAAGCATCTCTGTGGACAACTTGGTCTTGAACTTCCAGCCTCCAGGACTGTGAAACAATAAATTTCCGTTGTGTAAACGCCCCAGCAAACTATTACAGGACCCTTTGAAGGTAGGCTGGCTAGGCTTAGATGAAAGGAATTTGGTGTAAGTGACCTTGAGGGCTTCCAAGTCAGGTTGAGGTCTCAAGAGCCCCAAAGCATTCACTCTTGCCCTTGCACTACCCTGAAACCCCTCACACTGCCCTGAGACACTATGTGAAGGCTTCGGGACCAGGCGGACGAGCAGGTGGAAAGGGAGCCTGGCTGCCAGCCAGTACCAGCCCCTAGCCAGGTGTGTGAGGTCCTCTTAGAAGCCAGGGCAATGTGAGTGACCAGAACAACACCAGCAGACTCCTCACCCTCTGTGAACAATGCAGTCCAAATTGCTAACCCCCATACTCAGGAGCCAATAAAATGGTGTTGTCTTAAGCTGTTAAATTTTGGGGTGATATCTTGCACAGTAACAAATGACTGAGACAAATGGTCTGAGACAGACCCCACAGCTGGGATAATAAACACAGAACTCATGCACTAAATGAAAGGATTTCCAAAAATTCACTCATTCAGCAAATTGTGTTTGAGACCCAGTATGTGTGTGAAAACCTCTGTTCTAGGAACTTGGGATACATTGATGAGCAAAACAGAATCCTTGCCTTCATAATGTTGCTAATAAATAGAATAAGCAAATAAGGTATGATTAGAGAAAACACATTAAAGAGCCTGGGTAAGGGGATAGGAGATACAGGGGGAGGAAAGAGCAGGGTTTCATTTTAAATAAAGATTGTCAGGCAGGACCCATGAGCAGACGCAAAGTTGTTTTGTTTTGTTTTTTTTTTTTTGGCTGCAGTTGGTTTTGTTGTGCACAGGTTTTCTCTAGTTGCAGCAAGCAGGGTTACTGTCTAGTTAAGGTTCAAGGGCTCAGTAGTTGCAGCTCATGGCCTCTAGATGGGGGGGCTCAGTGATTGTGGCCCACGGGCTTAGTTGCCCTGTGGCATGTGGAATCTTCCCATGGACTAGAGATTGAACCCATGTTCCCTGCATTGGCAGGCCGATTCTCAACCTCTGGACCACTAGAGAAGTCCAAATTTTTTAAATAAAATCTTTTTAATCAGGCATAGAAACTATTTTCTTTCTTCTGTTTCAAAAAAAAAAAAATGCTCTCTCTTTTTTTTAAAGAGCTGTTATTATTCTGTTTATTTTTGGCTGGGCTGGGTCTTCATTGCTGCACAGGTTTTTCTCTAGCTGTAACAAACAGGGGCTGCTCTAGTTGCAGAGTGCAGACTTCTCACTGTGGTGGTTTTTCTTGTTGTGGAGCACAGGCTCTAGGACACACGGTTCAGTAGTTGTGGTTCCCCAGCTCTAGGGCGCAGGCTCAATAGTTGTGGTGCATGGGCTTAGTTGCATGTGGGATCTTCCTGGATCAGGGATGGAACCCGTGTCCCTGGCATTGGTAGGCAAATTCTTATCCACTGAGCCACCAGGGAAGTCCTCTATTTTTTAAAAAACAATATTTATTTGGCTGTGTGGGGTCCCAGTTTCTTCATGTGGAATCTTAGTTCCCCAACCAAGGATCAAACTCACATCCCTTGCTTTGCAAGGTGGGTACTTAACAACTGGGCCACCAGGGAAGTCCCAGAGACTCAACCTTGATGAATGAGTTGGCCATGTAGATATCTGGGGTGAGCATTTCAGGCAGAGGGAGCAGCCAGTGCCCAGTCCCTGAGGTAGAAGCCTGCCTGGAGGATAGTGAGCAAGGCAGAGGACCATAGGAGAGGAGGGGTGGCCCACTGAGCCACTGTAAAGACTTTGCTCAGAATGGAGTTTTTGTGGTTTTTTTAAAAAAATAATAAACCAGTATTTGGGTGAGTGACATCCAAGGGAAGCCTGAAGTCCAGAACTGGCTGCTTACTACCAAGAACTGAACAACTCTTCTTGCTGTCAAAAGTTCTCCACACTCACACCTGCTGCAAGCTGTGCAGTCGTGCCCATGGGTCCTCCTGATTCTATCCCGTTCCCCAGGAAGGGGGCTTTGTGTGGCCAGTAGAGGTGGGATGGGGCAGTGGTCAGGCACCAGGCACTCTGCTTTGCAGCCTAGGTCACCCTATGAAGACACCATGTGAGGCCATAGTCACCAAGAAGACCACCTGTGACACTGCCCTTCTCGAACCATTTGTCTCCTGACCTTGGGGCCTCATCGGCTGCTGCTGCTGTTTCTCTGCCCGTCCCGCCCCTACCCCCTCGCCTCCACACACACACAGCAAGATTCCTTCAAAGAGCTCCTCATTCATGGTCTCTGCTTCTTTCCCCTCATCCTCACTTGAACCTACTCCTATTGTCATTTCAACAGTCCAAGCCACCAAAACTGCTCCAGTCAAAATTGTTAGATCTGTGTTGCTCCCTGGATCCCCTAGTCATTCCTCATCTGCGGTCTTTGATGTGGTCTATCCCTCCCTCCTAGAAACGCTGACTTCATCAGGCCTCTTGATCTCTTCTCCCTCGCTCCCCCTGTCCCCTGTGGACCCTCTGCTAGCTCCTCCAGTCTCCCTGTGGGGCTCCTGGCCCCTCACCCTCCTCTCTTTTCTCCACCTTCACTTCCTTGGTGATTCATGCACCTGATGCCTTTAGATACCATCTGATGACCCCCATATTTTACCTGCAGCCCAGGTCCTCCTGGACCCCACGTGCATCTAGACACTCTCCTGTCCTCTTCTCTGGGAGTCTAAGAAGTACCCTCAAATTAACATATTCAAATCACTCTGGACATCCCCTGCAGACCTGCTCCTGCATTTTAATTGCAGGTGATGTCACCCTTCCAGGTTGTCAGGCCAATAACTTTAGGGTCATCCTCGACGTATCCTCTCACCTCCACTTCACCAGCAAATCTCGTTGGCTCTTCCTTCAAAATAGTTGCAGAGTCTGTTCTTTCTCACCATGCCTAGTTCCCATCTCTACTGAGTGGTCCCCACACCACTCTTACCCTGTTCCCCTTGCAGTCTCCTTCCCACACAGAGGCCAGAGTAAGCCTTTTAAAAAGAAATTCACAGGGACTTCCCTGATGGTACTGTGGTTAAGAATCCACCTTGCAATGCAGGAGATGAGGGTTCAGTAGTCCTTAGTTGGGGAACTAAGATTCCACATACGGCTGAGCAAATAATTCTACCTGCCACAACTAAACAATCAGAGCACCGCCTCAGAAGGTCTTGCACGATGCCACAAAGACCCTGCCTGTGTGCTGCCACTAAGACCCGATGCAGCCAAATAAATAATTACATTGTGCCATATTTTTGCTCCAAATGAGTTTCCTGTTCTACTCACTTTGAGGGGGACTTCCCTGGTGGCTCAGATGGTAAAAATGCAGGAGCTTGCAATGCAGGAGACCGAGATTTGATCCCTGGGTCGGGAAGATCCCCAGAGAAGGGAATGGCTACCACTCCAGTATTCTTGCCTGGAGAATCCATGGACAAAGCAGCCTGGCAGGCTACAGTCCATGGGGTTGCAAGCAGTAGGACACAACTGAAGACTAAACACTTTCACTCACTTTAAAACAGCAAGTCTTTAAGAGCCTAGATCTGTCCTTCTACCATCTTTCTGTCCTCAGCTCCCACTTTCTCTCCCTTGACCACTCGCCTTGAGCCACACTGAATTCCTGCGTGTGGCTCAAACAGGCGTAGCCCAGTCCTACCCCCAGGGCCTTTGCCCTTGCTATTCCCATGGCCTGGAACATTCTTCTTCTCAGATGGCCACAAGACATGCGGCTCATACCTTCTTTGCTGACTCCCTGTACAGAGTACATCTATATATAGTCAACATCACCCTCCAAAGCGTACGTCCTTCTTCATGGCACTTGTCATCACCTGGTGTAAACTGAGGCTTTGTTTATTTTTATAACACCAATATCTTGACCAGTACCTGGCACATCCTAGGTGCTCAATAAATATTGTTGAATGAACAAGGAATGACATGACTCCTTTGTTTAAAGCCCTCATTGTGTCCTCATGGTTATTAAAGTGAAATGAAAGTTGCTTAGTTGTGTCTGACTCTTTGCGACCCCATGGGTTATACAGTTCATAGAATTCTCTAGGCCAGAATACTGGAGTGGGTAACCGTTCCCTTCTCCAGGGCATCTTTCTAACCCAGGGATTGAACCCAGGTCTCCCACATTGCAGGTGAATTCTTTATTAGTTAAGTAACAAAGGAAGACCAAGAATACTGGAGTGGGTAGCCTATCCCTTCTCCAGCAGATCTTCCCAACCCAGGAATCAAACCGGGGTCTCCTGCATTGCAGGAGGATTTTTTACCAACTGAGCTATCAGGATTACTGAAGGATAATCCAAATTTATCGATGCGGGGATGTGATCCAGTCCTGTTGATCTCTCTGGCCTTTGCTAGCTGTGCGCAGGTTTTGCGAACATGTGAGGCTCACCCTCGAGGCCCTGGTTTAGGCTGGTCTCTCACCTGTGCCTTGCTCACCTCTCCTGCAAAGCCCTCCTGATTCTCCTGGGAGGCCTTTGATTCCCACTGTTCATTGTTGTTGTGGAATTGACAAGGGAGGCATTCAGTAACTGTTTATAGGAAATGGTTGCATGCATGCATGCATGTGTGCTCAGTCGCTCAGTTGTGCCCTACTCTTTGTGGCCCCATGGACTATAGCCTGACTGGTTCCTCTGTACACGGGATTTTTTTTTTTTAACAGGCAAGAATACTGGAGTGTTTTGCCATTTCCTCCTCCAGGAGATTTCCCCACCCAGGGACAGAACCTACATCTACATCTCTTGCATCTCCTGCATTGGCACCATTTTTTTTTTTTTTTTACCACCATGCCACTTGGGAATATAAATTGTTGTTGCTGTTGGTCAGTCACTAAATCATGTCTGACTCTGCAACCCCATGGACTGCAGCACATCAGGCTTCCCTGTCCTTCACTATCTCCTGGAGTTTGATCAAACTCATGTACACTGAGTCAGAGATACAAATTAAACCTACAACTAACATAGATGAGGGTAAATATAGAATTTTAATTAGAATAAAATTAATCTATCTCTGAGCATATGACACAATTTTTTAACTTTTTCTTGCTGTTTTTATTATTATTATTTGGCTGCACCTCGAGGCATATAGGATTTTAGTTCCCCAACTAGGGATTGAGTCCATGCCCCTGCATTGAAAGCATGCCATCATAACTGCTAGACAACCAGGCAAGTCCTGACCTATGATTTGTACATAAATAGAAATAAGAGTGGACCCCATGACATGTGAAACTTCAGATGGAGGTCTGATTCTAAACTTCCAGAAACCAATGTCGGCTTAAAAAACAGCATGATATAGCAGTATTTGAAGGGCACAAGCACATTCCTATTGGATCATCCTAAATTAGGAGTTAGTCATCGCCAAGAAAGAACTGAACAGGCTTGAAACTTTTGGCAAAGTCACTTCGCATCAATTTCTCCTCGTTGAGCTCTTACAACCGGGGACAAGCACTATAAATACCACATTCAAAAGTTCTGCTCACATTATAAAAAGGTAAAGAAGGAGCAGAGAGGGTGAACTTAGATCAGCTTCAAAACAAGGACTAAAAGGAGGTTTTTGACTTGGTGCTCTATGGGCCCAAGTCACCCAAAACATGTCCTATTAACTGTTTGCTTCTATGTGACACGAAAGCAACTTCCTTCTGGTTAATAAAGGGGATTTGCAACTAATAGAAGGTGTCCCGCTGGTGATGATCAAACCAGTCAATACTAAAGGAAATCAACCCTGAATATTGATTGGAAGGACTGATGCTGAAGCTAAAGCTCCAATACTTTGGCTACTTGATGTGAAGAGCTGACTCATTGGAAAATACCCTGATACTGGGAAAGATTGAGGGCAGAAGGAGAAGGGAGTGACCAAGGATGAGATGGTTGGATGGCATCACTGACTCAATGGACATGAGTTTGAGCAAGCTCCGGGAGATAATGAAGGACAGGGAAACCTGGTGTGCTGCAGTCACATGTGCTGCATGGGGTCACAAAGAGTCAGACAAGACTTAGCAACTGAACAACAATAACATGGGTTATGAAAGGTGGTCGTTGTTCATACGTGTTCATGAATGTGAAATCGTGATGCCTAGCACAGGGACTGTTAGGACTGAGTGATGTGCTTGGGACATTTCTGGGACAAGGTGACAGTGTCATTGACAGTCTGTTGAAGGAAAGAGGCTAATTTTCTTTTAAGCTTAAGCTTGAGTAGTAACTTAATTAGGCCAGGCTGTAAAAATCATCACTAATAACTGTCAGAAGTACCCCTGAGTCACCAGAGAATGACAAACTTGGCAGACAGCCTCTCCCACAGAGGAGAGGAACAGTCTGGTGTTTCCCCCTCTCTAAAAGCCCTCAAGGGGTGCCAACAAGCCCCTAGTCTCAGCTTGCATGCTTCTCATCTCTTGGAAGGAATTTACTTCATGAGTTCCTACATATACACACACATGCATGTATGCACACACATCATACATATATACTGTGTAATACATATATACTATGTAATACATATATACTATGTAATACATATATACTGTATATAGTTTATATATATATATATATTTTACATCTATGTGCAAAATAGCATTTTAAGAAAAGAAAAAAATCTTTACCCTCACACAACTATTTTCAATTTTATATATATATTTTTATATACATAACAGTTCTTATCCAGAGTCACCTTTTTTACATAGTGTCAATCATCTTATATTCTAATTCTTTAAACTGAGAAAGGAGAACATCAAGGCTGTATTTTGTCACCCTGCTTATTTAACTTACAGGCAGAGTACATCATGCAAAATGTCAAGCTGGATGAAGCAAAAGCTGGAATTAAGATTGTCAGGAGAAATATCAATAACTTCAGATATACAGATAACACCACCCTTATGACAGAAAGTGAAGAAGAACTAAAGAGCCTCTTGATGAAGGTCAAAGAGGAGAATGAAAAAGCTGGCTTAAAACTCAACATTCAAAAACTGAAGATCATGGCATCCTGTCCCATCACTTCATGGCAAGTAGAAGGGGGAAACAGTGGAAACAGTGACAGACTTTATTTTCCTGGGCTCCAAAATCACTGCAGATGGTGACTGCAGCCACGAAATTAAAAGACGCTTCCTCCTTGGAAGAAAAATTGTGACAAACCTAGACTCAGAGGCTCAGTCGTGTCTGACTCTTTGTGACCCCATGAACTATACAGTCCATGGAATTCTCCAGGCCAGAATACTGGAGTGGGTAACCTTTCCCTTCTCCAGGGGATCTTCCCAACCCAGGGATCAAACCCAGGTCTCCCATATTGCAGGCAGATTCTTTACCAGCTGAGTGACAAGGGAAGCCCACAAACCTAGACAGCATATTAAAAAGCAGAGACATTACTTGGTTGACAAAGGTCTCTCTAGTCAAAGCTTTGGTTTTTCCAGTAGCGATGTATGGATGTGAGAATTGGACCATAAAGAAAGCTGAACACCAAAGAGTTGATGTGTTTGAACTGTGGTGTTGGAGAAGACTCTTGAGAGTACCTTGGACTGCAAGGAGATCAAACCAGTCAATCCTAAAGGTAATCAGTCCTGAATATTCATTAGAAGGACTGATGCTGAAGCTGTAGCTCCAATACTTTGGCTACCTGATGCAAAGAACTGACTCATTGGAAAAGACCCCAATTGCTGGGAAAGATTGAAGGCAGGAGGAGAAGGGGATGACAGATGAAATGGTTGGATGGCATCACCTACTCAACGGACATGAGTTTGATCAAGCTCCAGGAGTTGGTGATGGACAGGGAAGCCTGGCATGCTGCAGTCCATGGGATAACAAACTGTTATCCAACTCAGTTGGACACAACTGAGCGACTGAACAACAATATTATTGTATTGCCCAAGTCCTATAACCTTTTAGTTACTATTTTAATGATTACTAAAATCTCATGTTTATAATCTCTTTCAGCTACTAATTCAGTCGCTTGTATTGGGCATTTGGGCCAGGAATGGGGGCATGTAGGTTGAGTTATGGGGCTTCCCTGGCGGCTCAGTGGTAGAGAAGCCACCAGCCAATGCAGGAGAAGTGGATTGATTCCTGGGTCAGGGAGATCACCTGGAAGAGGAAATGGCAACCTGCTCCAGTCTTCTTACCTGGGAGATCCCATGGCTCCCAGAGAAGCCTGGAGGGCTACAGTCCATGGGGTTGCAAAAGAGTCAGACACGACTTAGTGACTGAACAAACAACAGGTTGAGTTATGCTGTGGATGTTTGTTTTTAAAAAGCAAACAAAAGTCCTAGCATTAGCTAGGATTTTGTTGTAGTTCTTGATTTTTTTTTTAAGATTTTAATTAGTTGCCAAGGGGAAATCATGGATAACCCTTAAAATCAGATTTATAACATTCAAGCTTGGCCCCTAGCAGCTGCAGTCCACCCTCCTTTAGAGAGAACACATGTTCTCCACTTTGTTACAGATGCCACCACTCCCTGTAGTCATTCTCCAAGCCAGCATCACTCATCTACATGATCACGTCTTGATTCCTAGATGCACTTGAGATTGCAACCTTTGGTTTAATCTCTTTCCCACTCAAGGTAATTGTTTGCTTCTGTTGTATTATTTCCTTAGGGTATATCTCTGAAACAAGCTACATTTTTACTCTTGCTATAATATACTCCATTTGGGATGTCTGTTGAGGCCACGGATGTCTGTTGAGGCCCAGATGTCTGTCTCTCTTTTGGGAATAACTGTCCTAGACCCTCTCCTGTAAGGGAGCTCAGCAAAAGCCAAGCTTTCCCACTGTCCCCCACCCAGGGGGATTCTGCTTCCTGCTACTGCAAAGTTCTTTCTCATTCTGGAAGCTACCCTGTGACTTCCAAGTACACTTTATTTTCTTAAGCTGGATCTAAGTGGTTTCTGGTGGCCCCATTCTGCATGTCAGTTCCTTTTTTACAACACTTAATTTTATTTATTTATTTAGTTGTGCTGGGCCTTGGTAGCAGCATGCAGAATCTTTAGCTTCGGCACGCAAAATCTTTTTTTTTTCTCATTTATTTTTATTAGCTGGAGGCTAATTACTTTACAATATTGTAGTGGTTTTTGTCATACATTGACATGAATCAGCCATGGAGTTACATGTATTCCCCATCCAGATCCCCCCTCCCACCTCCCTCTCCACCCGATCCCTCTGGGTCTTCCCAGTGCACCAGGCTCGAGCACTTGTCTCATGCATCCAGCCTGGCTGGTGATCTGTGTCACCCTAGATAATATACATGTTTCGATGCTATTCTCTCGAAACGTCCCACCTTCACCTTCTCCCACAGAGTCCAAAAGTCTGTTTGGTACATCTGTGTCTCTTTTCCAGTTTTGCATATAGGGTTATTGTTACCATCTTTCTAAATTCCATATATATGCATTAGTATACTGTATTGGTCTTTATCTTTTTGGCTTACTTCACTCTGTATAATAGGCTCCAGTTTCATCCATCTCATTAGAACTGATTCAAATGAATTTTTTTTTAATGGCTGAGTAATATTCCACGGTGTATATGTACCACAGCTTCCTTATCCATTCGTCTGCTGATGGACACCTAGGTTGCTTACATGTCCTGGCAATTATAAACAGTGCTGCGATGAATATTGGGGTGCACGTGTCTCTTTCAGATCTGGTTTCCTCAGTGTGTATGCCCAGAAGTGGGATTGCTGGGTCATATGGCAGTTCTATTTCCAGTTTTTTAAGAAATCTCCACACTATTCTCCATAGCAGCTGTACTAGTTTGCATTCCCACCAACAGTGTAAGAGGGTTCCCTTTTCTCCACACCCTCTCCAGCATTTATTGCTTGTAGACTTTTGGATAGCAGCCATCCTGACTGGCGTGTATTGGTACCTCATTGTGGTTTTGATTTGCATTTCTCTGATAATGAGTGATGTTGAGCATCTTTTCATGTGTTTGTTAGCCATCTGAACTCTTTTTTGTTTTGTTTTAAAAGCTAATCTCTTGGTCAAATTCCTGTTTTTAACATTTATTTTTAATTGGAGGATAGTTGCTTTACAGTGTTGTGTTGGTTTCTGCTGTACAACAGCAGAATCAACGATAATGATACCTGTTTTTTGATGCCACGGATTTGTTTTTACCTGTCCTAGAACTTCACTTAAGTGGAATCATGAAACAGGTACTCTTCTGAGTCTGGTTTATTTCACTCCACATAAAGTTTTTAAGATTCATCCACCTTGTCTATATCAGTAGTTCCTTTGCATTGCTGAATGGCAGTCCATCGTGTGATGTTGTTGTCTCAGTCGTGGCTGACTCTGCAATCCCATAGACTGTAGCCCACCAGGTTCCTCTGCTCATGGAATTTTCTAGGCCGAAATACTGGAGAGGGTTGCTATTTCCTCCTCCAGGGGATCTTCCTGACCCAGGGACTGAACCTGAGTCTCCTGCATTGCAGGTGGATTCTTTACCCTCTGAGCCACCGGGGAAGCTTATTGTGTGATGTGGCACAGTTTATTTAACCAGGCTCCTGTTGACGGATATCTGGGTTATTTGCAGGTGTTAACAGCTGTGAACACTCACATACAAGTGTCTGTTGAATGTATGTTCTCATGTCACATAGGTACACACCTCGGACAGGGATTTCTGTGTTGCGTAGTTTGTGCTCAGCTGCTCAGTTATGTTGACTCTGTGCGACCCCATCAACTGCAGCCCACCAGGCTCCTCTGTCCATGAAATTCTCCAGGCAAGAATACCGGAGGGAGTTGCCATTTCCTCCTCCAGGGAATCTTCCCAACCGAGGGATTGAACCAGAGTCTCTTGAGTCTTCCTGCAATGGCAGGTGGATTATTTACCACTAGCGCCAACCGGAAAGCCCTCTTGCATAGGGTAGTACATGTTTGACCTCATAAGAAAGTCTCAAGTTGTTTTCCCCAGAGATTGTACCATTTTACATTCCAGTCCCTTATATGAGAGGCCCATGCTCTGTATCTTTGCAACACTTGGGATTATCGATCTTTTCGATTGCAGGAGCTGTGGTGGGTATGTAGTTGCATCTAATTGTGATTTTAATTTGCATTTCTCTTATAACTAATGATGCTGTTTTTTTTTCAAGTCCTAATTAGCAGCCAGAATAGAATATCTTCTCATGTGAAGAATCTGTTCATTTTGATTATTCTTTTATTTGGGTTGCCGGCTTATTGAGTTGTGGTTGTTTATACCATCTGGGAGAAGTCTTTGGTCTGGCATAGGTTTTGTGAATATTTTCTTACAGCTGTGGCTGGAATTTTCATTTTCTTAAAAGTATCTTTCAAAGAGCAGATGTTTCTAATTTTGATGATGGCCAATTTATCCATTTTTTTCTTATATGACTGGTGTCATGTCTAGGAAATATTTACCTGCCTTCAGGTTGTGAAGGTGCTCATGTTTTCTTTTCTCTAGTAATTCTGTAGTTTTAACCTTATGTTCAGGTCAATATAGGGTTTGGGGCTTTTTTTAAATTTTATTTTATTTATTTGGCTATGCTGTGTGTTTGTTGTGGAACATGGGATCGTGATCTTTGTTGCAACATGTAGGGTCTAGTTCCCTGACCAGGGATCAGACGTGAGCCCCTGCATCGGGAGCTCCAAGTCTTAGCTACTAGACCCCAGGGAAGTCCCCAATACAGAGTTTTGAGCAAAGAGTTGGTATGACATAATGTATGTCTTAATAGCATCATTGAGCTGTTTTGAGATAAGACTGGTGGGCTGAATTTAGTCTTGAGGATGTTAGCAAGGAGGATACTGCAATGATCAAAGCTGAGAGCAGCCAGGGAAAGTGGGGCTGCAGGACAGCAGTGAAATACTGGGAATATAGGTGAGGTTTTCAGGCTTGTTCTTCATCTTCCTTAATGAATAATATCCAACTCTAAGGAAAGATATTTCCCTTCTCTGAAGACCCCTGTGCTTGTAGATTTACATGAGGCCAAGTGTATGTATAGAACTTGCCTTGAGACTGAATTTTTGCTGTTAATTTATCTTGATTTTTAAAAAGTAAATACTTTGTTTTGACTTTAATTTCACACATTGTCATTCTTCAGGCATTGTTGTTCAGTCACTAAGTTGTGGCAGACTCTTTGCAGCCCCATGAATTGCAGTACACCAGGCTTCCCTGTCCTTCATTGTCTCCCTGAGTTGCTCAAACTCATGTCCATTGAGTCAGTCATGCAATCTAACCATCTCATCCTCTGTCACCCCCTTCTCCTCTTGCCCTCGATCTTTCCCAGTATCAGGGTCTTTTCCAGTGAGGTGGCTGTTTGCATCAGGTGGCCAAAGTATTAGAGCTTCAGCTTCAGCATCAGTCCTTCAAATGAATATTAAGGGTTGATTTCCTTTAGGAAATCTTCAGGCATTGCAGCCCCAAAGAAAATATGAAAGTTCATCTATTCATTCACAAAAGATTAAAAAAGAAAATCAACACATTTCACGCAGTGCTCCACAATAGTTCTCCTGGGTAGGACTCATAAATCCATGTCCCTGTCTTAGACACTTCAACTCATGTCTGATCCTTTCTTTAACTCATGATTTATTGCTCTCAATTACTCCTTTTTGCCAGATTTATAAACGTAACTGTTCTTTATTTAATACCTATTTTGTACACTAGGCAACAAGGCAGTAAATTTATTGTCTATGAGTTGCTACTTTGAAAAATTACATCAATGCAAAGTGATTGCCTTTCAGCCTTCCTAGCCAATAAATTCATTTCTTTTTTTTTTTTGTAGGGATGATATGAGGTCATAGGATAATATATATAATCACTGATCACAGAATTAGAAGAAGCAAGTTGCAGGCAACTGCTCTTACTCTGAGCTATACCCCCGAGAAAGAGCAAGTTGAAAGAAGCTAAGAAGGAAGACTTCTATCTCCTGCCAGTCATGTATAAGCTGGTCTCCTGCTGTTTGCTTTTCATAGGATGCTTAAATCCGCTCCTGTCTCTTCCTGTCCTTGACTCCAGGCAAGAGTCCCTGCAGCTTTTAGGTAAGATGATTTTTTTCCCTTATGTTAGTCTTGAACGAGTCTTCAACGGTCTTAAATGCAATGTTAGAGATGAGAATGAAAATTCTCTCTTAAAGGAGTCTTGTTAATAATCCCAGCTATGAAAAGAATTCTGAGGATCCTTAAGGCATGTCTTGGAGTCAAGAATGGACAAAGTTTTTTCCTTTCTAAAATATAAAAGTAGAAGGGGAACATTGCTTATTTAATGTCACTTCTGTAACTCTGAGTTATTTTTGTCAGTCTTTTTTTTCCTCAGTTTTGAAAATGGCACTAAATTTAAAACATCATTGCTTTTAGTCCTTATTTTAAGTGAACTGGTTGAATGCAGAACTGGCTGTTCCAATTAGAGATTAAAGTATTTTGATTTTATCTTATATTATTTTAAGTTAAAAGGTAATCATCTGACATGTGCTACATGAAACAAAAATGTTTTTTAAAATATAAAAAAGTAACCAGCTAGGACTAAGGTAGACACAGATTTCCAAGTTCATTTATCTTTTCCTTTTGGTTTATGTTTCATTCAGTTCAATTCTAAGTTGAATTTTTTAAAGTGTATCAATCAAGGAGATACTTATTGTGCTTTTAGCTCTTCATTTAGTTTAAGAAATGAAAAGTTTGGGGAAAAAAAAGAAAAGAAAAAGTTTATGCTTGGGGATTGTGTTCATAAACATTTTAAATGGATTTTAACTTGTCTTTTATTGTGGATAATTTCAGACATTTTTTAAATATAGGAAATAAAACTCTGGTAAGCCAGTGATTTTATAATTTCTAGTCCATAAGTTTCTCCCAAACAGCTTTCTGATAATAGTCAAGCACTAATTCATGCACTATTAATCACTTTCCAGAGTCACTGAACTCAGAAGTGGCAGTCATCTTAATGGTTAAAATGAGCATTTTAACTTTATTGAATCTCTGCTATTTAAAAAAAGAACTTTGCAAAGCATAAGGTGAAATGAAGAATGAATATTCAGATATTACTGACATCCTCAAAAAATTGCATGTCATCATAATTATTTTTTTAAAAGTTGAATGAGTGTAGCATCTCCCTTCCAATTCTTAATAGGTGACAGCTTACCTTAGCATTTTTGCCTGAATTTTTTCCTGCTTACTTGATTTTTCATAAGTGATCCTTCCCTGGTGGCTGAACAATGCAAGAGACTCTGGTTCAGTCCCTGGGTTGGGAAGGTGCCCTGGAGAAAGAAATGGCAACCCGCTCCAGTATTCTTGCTTGAAAAATTCCATGAACAGAGGAGTCTGGCGGGTCACAGAGTCAGATATGACTTGGCGACTGTAAACAAACAACAAAAAACAGCAAAACAAGTGATCCTTCATGACAAAAATATTGATATGTAGCCAAACTTTGTAGACTTTCATTAACATTCTTCAGAAGTACCATGAAGCCTTCATTATGGTTTACTCTTTATTCTCCAATCAAGGTTGGAGCTGAGGGTTTGAAAGCCTTAGTGAAGCAGGTGGATTTTACAGGACTCCTTGGGGGCTCTGATCACCCCACGGCAGAAACCAGCCAAGAGAACTATCTGGGCCCAGTATCACTCACCAGCCCCCACACTCACCTCTCGCACACCTGACACAAACTTACCATGCATCTTCTATGCTACCAAACTAAAAATGTTGCTATCAACTTCTTCAAAGAATATTATAAAGCTGACTTGTTTCTGATAATTGTGTCTAAATCTTAAAGCCCAGATAAGAGGTGATGGTATCATATTTGCTTTAGGTGTGTGTGAGTGAGTCACTCAGTTGTGTCCAACTGTTTGTCAACACTGTGGATATTAGCCCACCAGTCTCCTCTGTCCATGGGATTCTCCAGGCAAGAATAGTGGAGTGGTTGCCATTCCCTTCTCCAGGGGATCTTCCTGACCCAGGGATCAAACCTCGGCCTTCTGCATTGCAGGCAGAATCTTTACTGTCTGAACCACCAGGTCGGAAGAACACAAACAAGTCCATCTTTTAGAAAATCTCTCCTTTACTTCTCCTCCCAGTCCCATCTCGCCACCCCTATATTTAAAAGCAAAAGGCAAATGATAGCAGTAGGTAAACAGAGATGAAGAAGAATCACTTCGTAAGTGGAAATTTTTTCACCAATCCTGTGGCTTAGCTTCACTAAGGCTTTCAAACCCTCAGCTCCAACCTTGATTGGAGAATAAAAGGCCCTCTCTCTCTTTTTTAATTTTTAAAATTTTTAATTTCTTTACTTTTTGGATCATGTGGGATCTTAGTTCCCTGACCAGGCATTGAACCCACACCCCTTGCAGTGGAAGTACAAAGTCTTAACCACTGGACCACCAGGGGAGTCCCAGCCCTACCTTCTTATTCAGGGTGGTGAGCATCCAGCAAGGCTGTGTAAGCAGGAGGAGTCAGAGTGAGACCCACGCCTCATGATTTCCTGTTCTGCCGGCTTGCAAACTGGACTGTAGCATTTCCACTTCTCTGTTAAAATACTGCTAATGACAAACCATGAACTCAGTGTTTGAAATCTATCTAGTATTGGCTTCCTGTTGCTGGTACATGCTCATGCTTAGTCACTCAGTCATGTCCCACTCTTTGCAACCCCGTGAGCTGTAGCCCACCAGCCTCCTCTGTCCATGGGACTTCCCAGGCAACAACACTGGAGTGGGTTGCCATTGCCTCCTCCAGGGAATCTTCCCAACCCAGGGATCGAACCTGTGTCTCCGGCATTACAGGCAAATCTTAACCACTGAGCCACCTGGGAAGCCCCTCCCTATCCCTGGTACCTCCCTAAAGACAAAGGGGAACAGAACTGAAGCAGGAGCTGTCGCTAATATCAATCATTGGTCTGTGTAGCACCTGAAGATGTCAGATCAACTCTGGATGAGCTGGAAAGAGCGTCTCTTCTGCAGATGCTGCCAGAGATGTCAGGCGCAGAGACAGGAGAGGGTCTTAGGAACGCAGGTAAAATGACTCGTGTTTACAGGCTGTATGATTTCTTTGCTACTGAATTTACTCTCTGAGTGATCACACTCTCCCCTCCTGCATACAGTCTTCCTCTGCCATCTTCTGTCTCCTTTTTCTCAGCAACTCCTTGTAAGCATCCTCTGCTTGGCCCCTCAGCATATTTGTTCTCTGTATGAATTTGGAGGGAGGGGCAGGGAGAGGGAAGAAGAGCATTATCCCAGTTTTCAATAAGTATAATTTACAATGCTATCTTCCCACTTAAGTGAGTTAATTTATCTGTATCTCAGTTTCTTAAACTAGTACACAGGAATGATTAAATAAACAAAATTCCCATCTCATGGGGTTATTGAGAAGATTCAATGAGGAAATGCAAGTAAAATGTTCAGCACAGTCAAACACAAAATAACCCATAAAATGTCAGCTTTTACTGTTTTCTCAGTGACAGCATTCTTCCTAGCACAGATACAAATGCTCAAAACATTCTGGAGTCTTTCTAATAAATTTGGTTTTGTAGAAAGAAATTCATTTGTAATACAGCATTGTTGATAAAATACTGAACTGCTGAGGAAAATGCAGTGCCCTTTGTGAACTCTGGAGGCTAGAAAAGAGCCAAATGCTTGCCTATCCTCCTTCAAATAAATATCACTGTGGTGTGAAGAAAGGAAAAGCAGAAACTAGACATGATTTAGTAACATTCTACCTTGTGTGTTTTAAATAAGACAAGGATAAAATGGAAATAATAGATCTGATGATGAATGGTTTCAAAATACTGTTTTTCAGATCCCATTACCAACATTTTTCACCCAAGAGGAAACATGAGAAAGGTAAGTAGGTCCTGTATGAGAGTTAGGTTAGAGAAGGTGAACATTTCTATGCCTTGACTTTAGAGGAGCCTCAATACGAACCAGTCGAGCCTTCTCGGTACAAATCTTAAGTTGTTGGACACCCAGTATTATTTCAAAGCATTATATTTTTCCAAATTCTGATCCATATAAAATGTGGATACAACAAGAGCTTACCTAGCGTTCATCTGGGATAAATGATCATAATAAGTTTAAGAGAGTCAAAAAAAGGCCTTGCCCTCAAGTCTGTCGTCCACTTGAGCTGTGTCATTGATTATCTTCACTGGGTCCAAGGACCAGCAGTACTTGTGTCACATGGAAGCTTGTGAGAAATGCAGACTCACCCCACCCCCCAGAACCTACTGAATCAAAATCTGCATCTTAACAGGATTCCCCCACGTGGTTTGTATGCACAGTAAAGTTTGAAAAGCACTGTCATATAATATCTAAAAGGAAGAAAGATATGGTCAAAACACCAAGAGGGAATATGTGTGGTAAAGGAGAATATGAAGGAGATAATTTTTGGTGTAGAAGACAGACTACAGTAGGACATGATTAATGAAAATATTAAATGGCTAGAAATGGTGCACAACTAATGGAGGACCTTAACCGCTAAAAGAGAAATCTGTTTTGATCATTATCAACCCCTCAAACTAAACTGAGCTCAGTCATTCAGTCATTTCTGACTCTGGAATCCCATGAACTGTAGCCCGCCAGGCTCATCTGTCCATGGGATTTCCCAGGCAAGAATACTGGAGTGGGGTACCATTTCCTTTTCCAGGGAATCTTCCTGACCTAAGGATCAAACCTGCATCACTTGGGTTCCCTGTACTGGCAAGTGAATTTTTTACCACTAGCCCCACCTAGAAAGCCCCAAGCTAAGTTAGTGTTTCCTAAAGAATTTTCTGTAAGGTCCTTTGAATTTTCCTGTAGCTCTTTTGGTAAAGAATCTGCCTGCAGTACCGGAGACCTGGGTTTGATTCCTGGGTCAGGAAGATTCCCTGGAGAAGAAAATGGCAACCCACTTCAGTATTCTTGCCTGGAGAATCCCATGGGTAGAGGAGCCTGGCAGGTTACAGTCTATGGGGTCGCAAGAGTCAGACACAACTTAGCGACTAAACCACCAAAGGATTTTCTGTGAATATCAGTCCCATAGAGCCAGCCTATAGAGCTGCCCTGCATTCTAACCCATCTCCTGTCCAGGCAATTCTTTGTGTATACAGCCTCCAGGAAATGAGATAAACATATTTAATTTTAATCAAGAATTTCCCAATTATTTTGACCAGAAACATCTTCTTCTGGTGTAGTGCCCACTAACCTCCTTGTAAAAATATACCCTGAAAGTCCTCAGTTCTAAAGATGGCATACAGTGCCTGAGGTTCCCAGGTGGCGTAGACCACACAGAAGGGGAGGGTGTGGCTTCTATTACATTAAAAGTTATCATTCAGATATTTATATCTTCTGAGTAGAAAGATTATGGTGAAAGACTCTAAAATCATAAAGATGATTAGTAGAGATGCTCATAAAATCCTAGAGTAAAAGGAAAACTAAAGGTCCATGATTAAAGTTAATTTCAAGACAAATAAAAGACCTGATTTACACAGAAGACATTAAATGTGCAGAACATGTTACTGAGAGATGAAATAGAAACAGGTCAATGAAGGTTTAGGAAAATTCAAGGCAATCACAAGGCTAAATAGACTGGATGGACCACAGGTTGGGCACAAGGAGACCTTTCAGAGTCTACATACAGGGTGCTAACTGCAACTCTATCCCATGAAACAGCAAGAAAGCCCTTTTATTTATTTTTTAAAAATTTTTTTATTAGTTGGAGGCTAATTACTTTACAATATTGTAGTGGTTCTTGTCATACATTGACATGAATCAGCCATGGAGTTACATATATTCCCCATCCCGGTCCCCCCTCCCACCTCCCTCTCCACCCGATCCCTCTGGGTCTTCCCAGTGCACCAGGTCCGAGCACTTGTCTCATGCATCCAACCTGGGCTGGTGATCTGTTTCACCCTAGATAATATACATGTTTCGATGCTGTTCTCTTGAAACATCCCACCCTCGCCTTCTCCCACAGAGTCCAAAAGTCTGTTCTATACATCTGTGTCTCTTTTTGAGTTTTGCATATAGGGTTATTGTTACCATCTTTCTAAATTCCATATATATGTGTTAGTATACTGTATTGGTCTTTATCTTTCTGGCTTACTTCACTCTGTATAATGGACTCCAGTTTCATCCATCTCATTAGAACTGATTCAAATGAATTCTTTTTAACGGCGGAGTAATATTCCATGGTGTATATGTACCACAGCTTCCTTATCCATTCGTCTGCTGATGGGCATCTAGGTTGCTTCCATGTCCTGGCTATAATAAACAGTGCTGCGATGCACATTGGGGTGCACATGTCTCTTTCAGATCTGGTTTCCTCAGTGTGTATGCCCAGAAGTGGGATTGCTGGGTCATATGGCAGTTCTATTTCCAGCTTTTTAAGAAATCTCCGCACTGTTTTCCATAGTGGCTGTACTAGATTGCATTCCCACCAACAGTGTAAGAGGGTTCCCTTTTCTCCACACCCTCTCCAGCATTTATTGCTTGTAGACTTTTGGATAGCAGCCATCCTAACTGGTGTGTAATGGTACCTCATTGTGGTTTTGATTTGCATTTCTCTGATAATGAGTGATGTTGAGCATCTTTTCATGTGTTTGTTAGCCATCTGTATGTCTTCCTTGGAGAAATGTCTGTTGAGTTCTTTGGCCCATTTTTTGATTGGGTCATTTATTTTTCTGGAGTTGAGCTGGAGGAGCTGCTTGTATATTTTTGAGATTAATCCTTTGTCTGTTGCTTCGTTTGCTATTATTTTCTCCCAATCCGAGGGCTGTCTTTTCACCTTGCTTATAGTTTCCTTTGTTGTGCAAAAGCTTTTAAGTTTCATTAGGTCCCATTCGTTTATTTTTGCTTTTGTTTCTAAAATTCTGGGATGTGGGTCATAGAGGATCCTGCTGTGATTTATGTTGGAGAGTGTTTTGCCTATGTTCTCCTCTAGGAGTTTTATAGTTTCTGGTCTTACATTTAGATCTTTAATCCATTTTGAATTTATTTTTGTGTATGGTGTTAGAAAGTGTTCTAGTTTCATTCTTTTACAAGTGGTTGACCAGTCTTCCCAGCACCACTTGTTGAAGAGGTTGTCTTTTTTCCATTGTATATCCTTGCCTCCTTTGTCGAAGATAAGGTATCCATAGGTTCATGGATTTATCTCTGGGCAAGAAAGCCCTTTTAAAGGTCTTGTTCCTGAGTAAGGTTCTTGTGTGTGTGTGCGTGTGTGCGTGTGTGTGTGTGTGTGTGTGTGTGTAGTACTCAATGAATTGATAACCTACTGTTTTAATTTCAGGCTTTCTCTGGGCAGGATCCTAAGCTTTTCCTGAGTGAGCTTTTGTCCAGAATCAGGAAGCAATCTAAGAAACGTGGACCTTCCTCTGAATGCTTCTGGAAATACTGTGTCTGAAGCAAAATGACCATCTACTAGTCACCTCCAAGACGACTACCTGAGAAAATGCAAAATAAAAATGCTGGATTTGAAAGCAGTATAGATGAAAAACTAGGCAAGCTAGACACTGTTCATTATTATTTGGAAAATAAATCCTCTATGTTTTGCAGATATTACGAGTGGTTGTTTTACTTAAAAACGTATCCTGAAAAACAAACAAACAAAAAAAAGGTACCCTGAAAATCTGTACTTTTTCTTTTTTAAAATAATTTTATTTTTGGCTCTTCTGGATCTCCGTGGCTGTGCAGGCTTTTCTCTAGTTGACGTGAGCGGGGCTCCTCTCTAGTTGTGTGCACAGGCTTGTCACTGTGGTGGCTTCTCTTGTTGCGGAGCGCGGACTCTGGGGCACACAGGCTGCAGTTGCGGCTCCCGGGCTCCAGAGCACAGGTTCAGTGGTTGTGGCTCCCAGCCTTAGCTTCTCCGCGGTATGAGGGAGCTTTCTGGATCAGGGATCAACCCCATGTCCCCTGCATTGGCAGGTGGATTCTTTACCACTGAGCCACCAGGGAAGCCCCTATATTTTTTTCTTTCTATCAATTAATCCTTAAAGAATTATCCAAAAGTTTAAAAGTAAACGATTAAATGAACAGAAGCAAATACTAAGAAGAAAAAGTCATAACTGTAAATTTTACTTAAAATAGTAAAACTGCAAATCATTTAAACTACATTATCTTAGCAATGATGTCCTCTCAACCCTTACAAATAACAATGTAAGTTATTACTTTAAAAAAAATCCATATCTAAGCTTGGAAAAAGCTCTACAGTGAAGGATGCTGAAGGACAAGGGCTGGAAACCGTCTGAATTCTCCTTAGTTTCTGATGGAAAATGTCCACACGCTCAGATCCCCTCTCCTTAGCTGGTCTGAGTATTGAACAGGTGAAAACTTTAATCTCTGAACACTGAAGTCTGTTCGATCTCAGTTGCTGTGAGCTCAAGGATCACAATACTGGAAAAAATACCTTCATAATCTGTTCCTTAGAGAAGAAAGTGGAGGTGGGATTTAAATTGTGGAATGGAAGAAATAGCCTGATTTACTAAATTTTTAAAACCATGTGTGTGTGTGCAGATACTAACTTATCCTCTTAATACATTATATCCTCTTAATATATTGACGTAGCTCATCTCTGTATAGAGTATGGAGCATGAGAACTGAATGGCCCATGCCCATGGCAGGAGTGCTTCTCCTCGGAAACTGGGGTTCCCATTCTCTGCTCTGCCAACCACACCCCAAACTCACAAGGAATGAAGGGTCAGGTCTGTGCCAAATAGCCACATAATCGGTACTGATCTTGTCAACAGTCCTCCAGTATCTCTTTAGAATGCAGGTCTGATAAATCTTCCCTTTCCTTATTTGAGGCATCAAGAACATATCAGTACGGCAGGTTGTTTTAAACTTGAAGGATGGATGTGTCATCTCAGGACCATGCTGGCTGGGAGGATGCTGTAGCATCGCTTGATGCTGAAGTTCAACTGAATTCAATCCCCTAACACAGGACTCTAGCACCACAGGCTACAAAATGTTTATGATGCCAGGAAGAGGTCAGGGTGGATTTCATCATTGCAGTAGAACCCGAAACCCCTCCTGTTCTGTGACAGACACATGGTGACTGCTCTTACTGCCAGGGCTCTGGAGTCAGGTCCCTGTGACCACACAGCTGTGAGCCCTCAAGCAGGTCATCCAACCCCCACCACCCCCGTGTCCTTCTCCATCAAATGTGAGCAGTGACACTACATATTTCCTGGGTGGTTGCGAACATTAAATGAGATAATTCACAGGGAAGCACCAGAACAGTCCCTGTGGGCAGAGCACACACTCTCTTCCCTTCCTGGGTTGTTTTTTTGTGACTGGAGGTGCAGGTGGTTTGAAAGGGGTGATGTTTAACAAATCCTGTTGGCTTCAGGATCCCAATTCATATTTTAATTCTGAGACTGTTGCTGCCGGGTTCCACAGTCAGATTTTGTGAAACACAGGTTCACGCTACAGAATCTGAAAGAGTAACTTAGATAGCTTAATTTTATAAATTAGGCATTAAAATACAATTGCACTCATTTCACATGCTAGCAAGGTAATGCTCAAAGTCTTTCAAGCCAGGTGTCAGCAGTATGTGAACCAAGAACTTCCAGATGTACAAGCTGGATTCAGAAAAAATAGAGGAACCAGAGATCAAATTGCCAACATTTGTTGGATGAAAGAGGAAGCAAAGGGATTCCAGAAAAACATCTACTTCTGCTTCACTGCCTATGCTAAAGCCTTTGACTGTGTGGATCACAACAAATTGCAGAAAATTATTAGAGATAGGACTACCAAACCACCTTACCTGTCTGCTGAGAACCTATCAAAAAGCAACAGTAAGAACTGAACATGGAACAACAGACTGGTTCAAAATTGGGAAAGGAGAATGTCAAGGCTGTACATTGTCACCCTGCTTATTTAACTTCTATGCAGAGTACATCATGTGAAATGCTACCTCAATGAATCACAAGCTGGAACCAAGGTTGCTGGGAGAAAGATCAACAACCCCTGATACGCAGATGATACCACTCTAATGGCAGAAAGTGAAGAGAAACTAAAGAGCCTCTTGATAAGGATGAAAGAGGAGAGTGAAAAAGCTGGCTTAAAGCTTAACATTCAAAAAACTAAGATCATGTCATTTAGTCTCATCACTTCACAGCAAATAGAAGGGGAAAAAGTGGAAGCAGTGAGGGATTTTCTTTTATTGGGCTCCAAAACACTGCGGACTGTGACTACAGCCATGAAATTAAGATATGTGCTCCTTGGAAGGAAAGCTATGACAAACCTTGATAGTGTATTAAAAAGCAGAAACATCACTTTGCTGCCAAAGTCCATGTAGTGAAAGCTATGGCTTTCCAGTAGTCATGTATGGATGCGAGAGTCGGACCATCAAGAAGACTGAGTGCCAAAGAATCCATGTTTTTGAACTGCGGTGCTGGAGAAGACTCTTGAGAGTCCCTTGGACTACAAGAAGATCAAACAAGTCAACCCTAAAGGAAATCAACCCTGAATATTCATTGGAAAGACTGATGCTGAAGATGAAGCGCCAATACTTTGGCTACCTGATGCAAACAGCCGACTCACTGGAAAAGACCCTGATGCTGCGAAAGATTGACAGCAGGAGGGGAAGTGGGTGACAGAGGATGAGATGGTTGGATGGCATCACTGACTCGATGGACATGAGTTTGAGCAAGCTCCAGGAGATAGTGAAAGCCCAGTTCTTAAGGGAGGACTGAGTGCCATGTTGTCATTGAGAAGGAGCTTGGACGCAGTGATGACACAGACATGGGTGCAGAATGCCCCTAACGTGAGCACCCTGCAATGTGTCTCAATCTCATGAAATACTTCTCAATGATAAATACTTCTCAATGATATAAGTGATTTACGTATTCGGGGCAAAGGTTTATTCATGCAGTGCAAAAAATTTCTCAAGTTTTACATGTACACCGTTCATTGTTCTTGCTTTAAAAAGATACCTTATTAAAATATTAATAACCATTAAAAACAGGGAAATCCACACAAAGATAAACTTGGCTGATGCAAAATTTCCATTTGGATTAAATTTACCTTTTGAGTTATGATGAAGTTGCACTTAATTGTAAAATGATTCCATTCACACAGCATCTGTTGTTCATAAATTTTGACCTCTTATCTAAGAAAACACAGCCTTTTGGTAACATTCATGTCAACATGGAAACCTGTAGTACACATTTTTATTACCGATTTCTATAGGCATCAATACAAAAAGTTACCAAACTTGAACAATGGTTTACAGTTGGGTGGAGCCCCGGTGGTGGGGAGAAGCTGGCACTGTGGAGCCTTCTTTGCTCATCCCCAGAAGCAGAAGCATCATGGTCATTTCTAAATACACCAGCTCAGCTATTTACCAAAACACCAAAACTATAACTGGTTTTATAGATCTGCTTATAACAAGCACCAATTTTAAGTTGAGCCTAAATGTATAGCAAGGCAAAGAAATAGTTAACTGTCAATAAAACAAATATCCAGAAAGAAATCTAAAAGAGGGCTTGTACTAGGGAAGATCATGTTTAAAAAGTGCTTATGGAGATGCAGAATGGTTCTCTGACTGCTCCGTGTCATTTCTGATTTAAACAGGTTTAAATGGTCATCAGCATAGAAGGCTGCAATGATTCTATCCTTGACAATATCCAGGCTGGTTCACTGTTTAAAATTTGATTTTTCACCAAGGACAAAAATATCACACAACTTGACCAAAGCAATGAGGGCTTCAGAGATCATTTAACAATCAAGATGGAGCAGAACAGGAGTTCTCTAAGCCTAAGACAGGAATATGGGCATGGAGCAGCTTCAAGTGAGAAAATTCTAGAAAAGTCACAGTCATTGTTTCAAAGTGATTCTGACAGTTGGAGAAAGAAGTACCTTCTGAAAACTACAGTCAGCCCCTGTGATTGAGGTGGGAAGAACTGGGGAGGGTAGAGAACTCTGGATGCAGAACCCACGGGTACAGAGGGCTGGCGAACCTTCCTGTTATAGAAGGGAGTTGAGTGTCCATGGATTTTAGTATCTGTGGGGTGTCCTGGAACCAACCCCTGCAGATACCAAGGGCCAACTGTTCTACTTTAGAAAGTAAATCTAAGCTGCGGGCTTCAGTCTCAGGTCAGGGTCCAGCAGCATCGTGGATAGAAAGGTCAATTCTCCTGATTATAATCAGGATGCATTTTATGAAAAGCTATAAAACTTGAAAGGAAGAAGCATTTTCCTAAAAAACACAACAACAAAAGAAGAAAAGTAAGTTAGTTTGTTGTGTGTTATTTAAATGAGAAAAGGTTACTGGGGTCTTTATTTTCTTCTATTCCTGGTTCTGACCTGCATGGGTGTGAATTGCACACCATTTCAGGTTTGAGAAGGAATCATCAACTCTCTAAGGGCTCACTTATCAAGTGAACAACTCATGTGGTACTCAGGAGAATGACTACAGCAGGCCCAGGAAGCCCTGATTTGTGGCAGACTTGGCACCCCCGCCGGGAGGGCCCTCCCAGCGACCCCTCACCCCTACTTAAGGAAGGGCAACACTCACCTTTATTTAGGGGCAAACAGAAGACAGTGGCCATCAGACCTCTGGCAGGGATGGAGAGACCTCCTTTTGCATAAATTGGTTAAAAAAGAAAGAGTGAATTGTTAGTTTTGATAGGACAACATTTAAACACGCATGCATAAGAACTTACATAACTTTAAAAACATTTACAATCATTATTTGAAAATGTAAAAAGAGATGAGTCAGAAGCTGGTTGAGCTAGAAGCTCTTTTGTTTTTATTTTTATTTTTTTTTTTTTGTTTAGTTGTTTTTAATATTACACATGCAAAAGCTAATTTACACCCTTCAAGGAATAAGCCCACTGTAAGCTGATCTGTTTTTTTTTTTAAATATATTTATTTATTCATGGCTGTGTTGGGTCTTGGTTGCGGCATGGGCTCCTCTCTAGTCGTGGTGAGTGGGGCTACCCTCCAGCTGCGGGTATGGGCTTCTCACTGCGCTGGCTTCTCTTGGTGTGCAGCACAGGCTCTAGCGCAAGTGGACTTCAGTAGCTGTGGCTCCCGGGCTCTAGGGCACAGGTTCAATAGCTGCGGCACACGAGCTTAGCTGCTACACAGCATATGGGATCTTCCTGGATCAGGGATCAAACCCCTGTCTCCTGCACTGGCAGGTGGATTCTTTACCACTGAGCCACCAGGGAAGCCCAAGCTGATCTATGTTTAAAAAGACTTCCAGGATTTCAGTGGAAGGCAGAAAATCAAAAAGGAAAAGCATCTACAAGAGTGAACATCAAAGTTCAACCCTAAAAACTAGGAATTTCCAGGATACCAATGAACAATATGTTTTCATACTGGTAAATGCTGGAGTGACCTGTGTTGTGAGAACTCTGGAATGTTGGAGCTTAACTGTGGAGGCACATGTTACTGTGTGAAGACGAGGTGAGGGCAACACGGTTATGGAGACTGTCAGGAAAGGTATGTGACCTCCAGTGGGGATTTCTTCAAGTCTCTACTGGTTGGGGAGGAAATAATTCACCTAACAACAGAACAAAACCAATGAGGCTAACGTTTGGGTTTTTTCTTGCTATACTCCTAATTACAATTTATTTGGGGTGACACCTGAAATGAAGTTTGGCTGTACACATACCTCTTTAGAGGCCATCCAGTCTCATTAAAGGACAGCTAATAAACTAGAAAAAGAGTCTATTCGACAGTTTAAATACATTGGGAAAAAAGAGGAGTGAAAGAGTCTATATACAACGTCTGCTTCAGGAAAATGATGTCTGCTAAAAAATCAAGAAGGGAAAGCCTTAACATTCAATGACAGCTTCTTGGTCACTTAAGCCGCAAGGGTTCAGAGAATCACAGGGAGGAGGAGCAGTCCGGCGGGTCTGGAGAGGCAGGGCAGGGCCTTCTTCAGGGTCACTCTGCTGCTGCTCCTGTGGGACCCAGACCCTGGGGTCTGCAGCATCACCAGCTGAGTCTCTGTGTCCGCAGGTGACACAGCCCTCCAAAGGGGGACAAGAGTAGGTAGGTTAGTTGATGTCAAGTCATCTGCAAAGTTCTAAAATCAGTAAAATGCTGGCCGAGCAACCTATGTCTAATTCCCCCACATAATTTATCTAATAAGACTATCTATTACTTATTTATACTATATTTATTTAATTTAACTAATTTATTTAACTATATTTAATAAGACTATCTATTATACTTCATTCTTCATTATTAGAAGGTAAATGACGGTAATCATTTAAATACTTTTGCTTGAATTGTTCTGGGGCTCATTCTTCATATATTCTATCCACAGAAATCCTACCTCTGGCATGAATCTAACATCGTGAGTTTGAACTCTTTTCAAACATGCATGTGTATTTGACATGCAAATCTTATACTCTCCTCTCCAGTCAAGCACGGATCAAACCAGGTGTCTTTATTCCTAATTCGCCCATAACATTCCAACTGGTGAGAGAAAAAGCCACTTGGAGTCAGAAAGACCTGTATTTAAAGTCCGATGAACCGTGTGAACTTACACGGTTGTGTCTCAGTTTGTGCAGGGGGCTTGGCTCCAGAGCCCTGAGGCTGTGAAAATCTATGGATGTTCACATCCTTACACAAAACGACATAGTCCAGTCAGCACTCAAGGGTTCACATCCTTACCGTGGAACTGAAATTTGATCCATGATACACAAGGCCTCACTTTGCTGCTATTGGTAAAACTGGGGTAATAAGACCTCCCACAGAGGAAGTTGTGAGAAGTAAGGTTTCCAGTGGAATAATGCAATGCATGGTGGGCCTTCTGTATCTGCACGCTCCACATCCACAGATTCAAGCAACCACAGATCCAAAACATTTGGGGATGAAAATTCCAGAAAGTTCTAAAAGGCACAACTTGAATTTGCCATGCACTGGCAACTATTTACATAGCATGCACATTGAATTTACAACTATTGAAACAGCATTTACACTGGATTATGGAGAAGGCAATGGCAACCCACTCCAGTACTTTTGCTTGGAAAATCCCATGGACGGAGGAGTTTGGTGAGCTGCAGTCCATGGGGTCGCTAAGGGTCAGACACACCTGAGCGAATTCTCTTTCACTTTTCATGCATTGGAGAAGGAAATGGCAACCCACTCCATTGTTCTTGCCTGGAGAATCCCAGGGACGGGGGAGCCTGGTGGGTTGCTGTCTATGGGGTCTCACAGAGTCGGACACAACTGAAGCGATTTAGCAGCAGCAGCAGCACACTGGATTAGGTATTATAAGTAATCTGCAGATGATTTAGGATGTATGGGAGGACTGCATAGTGAAGTAAAGTGAAAGTGTTTGTCGCTCAGTTGTGTCTGACTCTCTGTGACCCCAGGAACTGCAGCCCACCAGGCTCCTCTGTCCATGGAATTCTCCAGGCAAGAGTACAGGAGTGGGTAGCCATTCCCTTCTCTAGGGGATCTTCCTGACCTAGGGATTGAACCTAGATCTCCTGCACTGCAGGGGGATTCTTTACTGTCTGAACCACCAGGAAAGCCTCAAGGAGGATGTGCACAGGTTATATGCACATACTACGCTGTTTCACGTGAGGGGCTTGAACATTCGTGGATTTTGGAAGCCACCGGTGGTCCTGAAACCAGTCCCCTGCAGACACCAAGGGACAAGGGTACAGCCAGAGCCCAGAACACTGGCCAGCACAAAGCCATCAGCACATGACAGCTGTTATTACTGTGCTTACCTGGGTGTCTATTTCCTGAGGGATCGTCTGGCACCGAATCCAGGAATGCACGTTGGCTATCTCCTCCCTCTGCCCTAGAGAAAACTGTGGCTGCTGCCGTCTCATGCTTTCCAGCTTCTTTAGGTCTTCTTTCAGTACAATTTCTTTAACCCTGAAAACAAAAAAGTGGACAAACAAAAGCTTCACAGTCTTAAATAAGGCACAGGGTTCTTATCTTGTCATCCAAGACCAACACTTCATTTTGGTTTGCAACATACTTCAAATCTCTCATTAAAGTATGATTTCATATCTCACATTGAAAAAAAAACTGACTCATTTCTTTGTCAAGTTGGTAAAGCTAGACCTCTTTTTCTTGATGGAAAACACCTGCTTAATGAGTTTTAATGAGTCATATGGAAGAAAGGTTTCCTTTAGATCTTCTTTTAGAATGAGAAAAATAAAGTCCAGACTCTAAAAATAGTTCATGTACCTGTGAGCCATCTTGGAAAGCACTGCCTCTCTTTGTTTTCACCTTATGACACATAACATTTGCATCCACTTCCACCACAACCACTGTTTTAAGAAATCATTCACCATTTGACTTCAAATCAATGAATTTGAAAATACATATCTCTGAGGATATGTATAAAAATACTAAAATCACTTTGTATTAAAAAACACAAGAAACCACAGAACACTTATATAAAGGTGGGTCTTCCAACATGCTTCTTACCTCTCAGGCACCTGATACGTCATTAGAATGCAGTCAGGTGTCTGCTTTATCATTCTCCAGATGGACTCTTCAACTAACTTAGGAAATGTTTCTTTTTTCTGTACGTCCTGAGATTGCTGCCCATTTTGAGAGATTTCTGAAGAATAATCACTAGAAGCAAAGTTTATACAGCTGTCACCGCTTCCTATCAAAAATCAACAACAACAAAGAAAGCCAAATTAGAACATACCTGCCAGCGGCTGGCCTGCCAGGCTGGTCCTCGTTCTTCAAAGGCCTGGGCGACTAACTGGTAGTGTCCTTCACCACCCAGCCCAGAGCCATCCCAGGTCACCTCAGCCTTCCCGTTCCTCCATCCTTCCAAGATCTCCTCAGTCTTCCTGAACTATCCGCTCCTCCAGGTCACAGCACCCCTCTCGTCATCACCCGTAACGGCTGCATCTCAGCCGCACCTCCAAAGTCCCAGCGTCTCAGCTCCTCTTTCTCCCTTGCTTGTTCAACTGTTACAGCTGTGCGTCTGGAACAGAGCTTTAGTCCCGCCTAGAGCCCAAACAAAGCCTATCACTCAGTAACGCTCTGCCATACCTGAGTCTTCTTCCCGTTAATTTCCCACAATATCAAAACGTCAACTCATTAATTCCATTCTTATCTGAACCCAAGTTGCCAAGAGCATAGAGAAAGTCACATGGAACAGGGTACATCAGTTTTGCAGTAAATTCATCATCACCAAAGGACCATCAGAAAGCCTGTAATCCTGGTACAGTTCTCTGGCCAGTGCACTATCTATTTCCAGCAGGATTATCTTCTGATCCTCTATTTCCTTCCTCAGTCTCACTTACAAGGAAAGAAAAGGAAGCCATGAGAAATGAAATTCATTACCCTGATGCCAAACACAAATTTACTCATATGTGCATTCTCTCTTCATTGCCCTCCTATTGAAACAGAGAAGCCATCCATCCGTGCCAAGGCCCATGCCTTTACAGCGGCTATGGAGCCTCATAGATCATTCCTTCCCCGTCCTGCATCTAATCCTTCCAGGTCCTTCTCATTGACTTTGGAACAATTAAAACAAAATGAAGTACATAATTTTTAAAAAAATAAGTGTATGGATAAATATATAAGACATTTTTCCTCATTAGAAGAAAATCTCTTTGAAAGGTAACTATTTAAAGCCAAAAACAGCAACATTTTTACTGTGGGACTTGTAATACATTTTACTTAGCACAAAAGACAAGAGGACGAAATGGAAGTTCTAAGACAAAAAGTGAAATAACAGTATAAACAGTGATAAGTAGAAGACATATGTATAAATGCTACAGCAATGACTAAAATAATTTTTTTAAAAAGGAAAAAAAGAAAAGAAAAAAAGAATAGCTGAGAAGTCAACAATGGAGAGAAAATGGAACTTTGGGGTTTCCCTGGTGGCTGAGATGGTAAAGAATCCGCCTGTAATGCAGGAGACCCAGGTTTGATCCCTGAGTTGAGAAAATCCCCTGGAGAGGGAATGGCTACCCATTCCAGCATTCTTGCCTGGAGAATTCCATGGATAGAGGAGCCTGGAGGGCTATGGTCCATGGGGTCGCAAAGAACTGGTGTGACTGAGTGACAAACACTTTCACTTTCATGTTCCTTCTATACCCATCTTATAGTTTTTAAAATCACAGATGTTGAATCTTGTCAAATGCTTTTACCACATATATAGAGATGATTTTTATCCTTCATCCTGTTAGCCACATTATTTCACCCTAATTGATCTATGGATGCGGAAACATCTTTCCTTCCCTGGAATAAATCCCACTTGGTCATAATGTGGTGGTGGTGGTGGTGGTTTAGTCACTAAGTTGTGTCTGATTCTTGCGACCCCCCCCCACCCCCCCCCCCCCCCCATAGCCTGCCAGGCTCCTCTGTCCATGGGATTCTCCAGGCAAGAATACTGGAGTGATCATAATGTATGATCCTTTAAATGTATTTGCTAATATGTGGCTCAGCTGGTAAAGAATCTGCCTGCAATGCAGGAGATCTGGGTTAGATCCCTGGGTTGGGAAGATCCCCTGGAGAAGGAAAAGGCTACCCACTCCAGTATTCTGGTCTGGAGAATTCCATGTATGTCCATGGGGTCACAAAGAGTCAGACATGACTGAGTGACTTTCACACTTGAGGGTTAATGTTCATCAGAGATAACTGGTCTGTAATTTTCTTTGTGTGTGTGTGCTGTCTTTGTCTGGTTTTGGCATCAGATGATGACAACCTTGTAAAATGAGCTGGAAAGTGTTTCCCCCTCTTCAATTCTTTGGAAGAGTTTGAAAAGTAGAGGTATTAAACCTTCTTTGAATGCTTGGCATAGAATTCACCTGAGAAGTTGTCTGGTCCTTGACTTCTGTTTTTTGGGACATCTTCGATGACTGTTTTATTCTCTTTACTAGTGACTGGTCTATTTGACTGGTCTGATGGTAGTGGGTTACCATCTCTTCATGATTTAGTCCTAGCAGGTTATATGACTCTAAGAATTTCTCCATTTCTTCTAGGCTGTCCAGGTAATTGGCATGTAACTGTTCATAATATTCTCATCTAATCCTTTGTATTTCTGTAGTATCACTGTATTTCTCCTCTTTCAATTCTGGTTTTATTTATCAGAGCTTTGTCATTTTTTCTTCTTAGCCGAGCTAAAGGTTTGTTAATTTTATCTCAATTTCATTTCTTCCCACCTTGATATTTATGTCCTTCCTCCTACTGACTTTGGGTTTCATTTACTCTTCTTTTTCTAGTTTTTTTGGGTATAAAGTTAGACTGTTTGATATTTTTCTTGTTTCCTGAGGTAGGCTTGGATTGCTATAAACTGTACTCTTAGTGTTTTTTTTCCTGCATCCCATAGGTTTTGATATATTTTCACTTGTCTTCAGGTAATTTTTAATGTCTCCTTTGATTTGACTCAATAGTTGTTCAGTATCATGTTTGTGCTCAAGTCACTCAGTTGTGTCTCTTTGCAACCCTATGAACTGTAGACCACCAGGCTCCTCTGTCCATGGGATTCTCCAGGCAAGAACACTGGAGTGGGTTGCCAGTTCCTCCTCCAGAGGATCTTCAGACCCAGGGATCAAACCTGTCTCTGCCAGCATCTCCTGCATTGCAGGCAGATTCTTTACCTACTGAACCACCTCAGTCTCCACATATTTGTGAGTTTTTCAGCTTTCTTCTCATAGTTAATTTCTATTTTCCTACCACTGTAATTGAGGGGAAAAGGCATGATATGATTTCCATCTTCTTTAATGCCTTGTGACTTGTTTTGTGTCCCAACATGTGAACTATCCCTGAAAGTTCTATATGGACTTGAGAAGAATGTGTATTCTACTGCATTTGAATTGACCACACACACCCATCAACACATCCTTGCTGTCTGGATGATCTATTCATTGATGTAAGTGGAGTTTTAAAGTCCCCCTGGTAGCTCAAATGGTAAAGAATATGCCTGCAATGCAGGAAACCCAAGTTCGATCCATGGGTTGGGAAGATCCCTTGGAGAAGGAAATGGCTGTCCACTCCAGTAACCTTGCCTGGAGAATCCCATGGACAGAGAAGCCTGGTGGGCTACAGTCCATGGGGTCGCAAAGAGTGCTCCTATGCTAGGTGCATAAATATTAATAACTGTTAAGTCTTCCTGATAACTCATCCCCTTTATCATTATATAATGTCCATCTTTGTCTCTCATTACCTTTTTTTGGCTTGAAGTCTACTTTGTCTGATACAAGTATGGCCACACAACCTTCTTTTGGGTGCCATCTGCTTGGAGTACCATTTTCCATCCTTTCTTTTGCATCTGTTTTTCTGTTGAGCTGAGACAGGTCTCTTGGAGGCAGCATATAGTTGAGTCTTGCTTTGCAATACTCCAACCATGCTGTGTCTTTTGATTGACAAATTCATTTACTCTTATGGTGATTATTGCCAAGTGGGGATTCAGCACTGCCTGTTAACCTCTTGTTTTCTGTGTGCTCTCTTCCCCCATTGTTTCTTTTTCCTTGTGTTTCTGTCTGCCATTTTGGTTTGGTGGTTTTCTATAATCTTTTTCTCAATTTCCTCTTTTTTTTTGGTTTCAGATTTCTGCTCTGGATTTATGTTTTGTGATTACCATGAGGTTTGCATAAAATACATCATAAATAAAACAGCCCTTTGTATGCTGATAGCATCTTATCTTCACTTACCTATACAGGTCTGTCCTCTTCCTCTTCCCCTTTCATGTTCTCGTTGTCTTAAATGATCCCCTTTCATGTTATGAGTCTGTTACCAAACTGAAGTAGCTTTAGTTGTTTTTACTGCTTTCCTTCCTTTTAACTTTATGCTCCAACAGTGTGTCTAAAAATCTCTTCTGACTGAGTTGGGATTTTCTGGTTCTATTTATATCTCACTCAAGGTTTTGTGTACTTTGGCCTTTTCATTTCAGGCAGAAGAGCTTCTTTGAACATTTCTTGTAAGGCAGATCTAGTGGTGATAAACTTCCTCAACTCTTGTTTGTCTGGGAAAGTATTTCTCTTTCATATCTGAAGGATAGCTTTGCTGGATATTCTTGGCTGACAGTTCTTATATTTCAGTAGTTTGAGAACATCATTCCACTTCCTCTTGGCCTACAGAGTTTCTGTTGAGAAAACTGCTGATAGCCAAATGGGGGTTCCTTTGTAGGCTATTATCCTTTGCCCATTGGTTGCCCTTAAAATTCTTTGCCATTGACTTTTGACAGTTTTAATATAATGTGTCTTGGAAAGAAAGTATTTTTGCATTGAATTAATTAGGTATTCTCTCAGCTTCATGGACTTTTATTAATATATCTAGTTCCTCTCCCATGTTTGGGAAGTCCCCAGCTATTATTTCTTTATATTTTCTATTTATCATTAATTTTTGCCATTTTAATTGCAATGTACCTTGCTGTGGTTCTCTTTAGGTAGATTCTGTTCGGGATTCTTTTCTTCCTGGGCTTGTATGTTTCCTTTCCCAGTAACCTGGGACTAGGTTAAAATGGGCTACTTTCAGCTATTATGTCCTCAAGTATATTCTCTAATCCTTTTTCTTTCCCTTTTTCCCCTGGAACCTCTATAATGTGAATATTAGTATGCCTGGGAGTTGTCTCAGATGTCTCAAACTGTCCTTACATCTTTTTATTCTGTTTTCTATTCAGCTTCAGTGATTACCACTACTACTTGTCTTCCACCTCACTGGTCTAGTCCCCTGTATCATTTACTTTACTATTGATTTCTTCTAGTGTATTTTTCATTTCAGTTATTGTGTTTTCATCTTTGTTTGTTCCTTATTTTTCTAAATCTTTGTTAAAAACTTTTAATTTTTCTGTTTATCCATTCTTCCTGTTCTCTGATCATCTTTACAATCATTACCTTGAACTTTTTCTTGGGTAGACTGACTATCTCCACTTCACTTAGCTCTTCTGGGGTTTAAATCTTTTTCCTTTGCTTGGAGCATATTTCTATGTTGCCTCATTTTGCCAAAATGGCTGTTTTCATGTCTATGTAGGTTGGTTATGTTTCCTGATCTTGGAGAGGTGGCCTTTTGTAGGAGATGTCCCAGTGTTTCAGAAGCATACTCCCCTCTGGTCACTAGAGCTGTATGCTTGCTCTAGGAGTGACCCCTAAGTGAGCTGCTGGGACCCTTCTGTTGTGGCAGGCTAGCTACCATGGGTGGTCTGCTAGGCTTCGTCCCCTTGTCTGGTTGGTTCCGAGGCCTTGTCTTTTGTGGGGGCTGCAAGGACCACAAGGCACCTGGAGGCAGCACCCAGGGGCTGAGATGGGTGCACTGGGGTGGGTGCTGACTCACTGGTGGGTGAAGTCAATGTCCGGGGGATCCCGCCAGCCCGCTGGCAGGCAGAGATGTGTCCTGGAGTCTGGCTGCAGGACCCAGAGGTCCCAGAGCTGATGTCATACTGCCAGTGGGTGGGGCTGGTACCTGACACAGCTGGGTGAGGGGTCCAGGGTGTCTTGAAGCTTGTGCTGGCCTTCTGGTGGCCAGGGCCAGGGCCCAGCTGGTCCTGATTTTGGTGCTGGCCTGCTCACGTTGAGAGCTAGGTCCATAGGCTGCAGGACTGTCTCTTTCCTGCACTGGTACTTGTCTGCTGGTGGGTAAGGCTGGGCCTGCAGCTAGAGCAGGCTTGCTGGTGGCTGAGGCAAGAGATTCTGGGTCTGGTGCCCGCTGCTGGTGGGAGGAGCTGGATCCCAGGGTCTCTGTGTATAGGGTCCTGGGTTTCCCAGGTCTAGGGCCTGCACACGGGTGTGTGGGGCCTGGCCCTTGGCCCCCTGGTGGGCAGAGTCATGTCCAGGGGAAGGTGTGGACTCAGGGGTCTTAAGGCAGCCTGTCTGCTCTTGGGTGGGGCTATGTCCCTGCCCAGTTAGTTACTTGGCCTGAAATGTCCCAGCACTGGTGCCTAAGGCCAGTGGATATGGGTGAGGCTGGGTTTGGAGCTAAAGGGAAGATTCCAAAATGGTGTGAGCCAGCACGGGAGTCCATGTGTTAGAATGAGTGCCTCCAAGTGGCTGCCACCAGGGCTTACATCCTTGAGGGTGAGCTTCCATTAACTGGCTCCTGCCTCCCTGGGGGGCTTCCCGGTGGCTCAGACTATAAAGAATCTGCCAACAATGCAGGAAACCCGGGTTTGATCCCTGGGTCAGGAAGATCCCCTAGAGAAGGGAATGGCTTCCTAGGGGACTGTCCAACTTCCGCCTGTGGGTCTGACCCAGGCTCCTTTCAGATTATTGCTTCTGCCCTAGGTCCATGTGAGAGTCTGTGTGCACCTTTTAAGAGTGGAGTCTCTCCCACATCCCTCTGACTCTCCTCAAAGTAAGCCCTGCTGGGCTTCAAAGTCAAACATTCGGAGAGCTCATCTTCCTGGAGAAGGATGCCCAGGCTGTGGGAACCAACATGGGGACCAGACCCCATGCTCATTAGGAACAGCCTTGCAATTGTGATTACTCTTTCATTCATGGGTCACACATTGGGGAATATGGGTCTTCATTAAACTGTGACCCCCACCACCTACCCATCTCATGGCTCCTTCTTTATCATTAGTTGCAGAAGATTTTTTTTTTGAAAAAAATTCTTTTGGCTACACTCGGTCTTCACTGCTGCATGCGGGCTTTCTCTAGACAGTGGGGGCTACTCTCTAGTCAGGGCGCATAGGCTTCTCATTGCAGAGGCTCCTCTTGTTGTAGAGCTCAGGCTCTACAGAGCACGTGGGTTCAGTGGTAGCAGATTGCAGGCTCTAGAGCATAGGCTCAGTAGTTGTGGCTCCCAGATTCAGCTGCCCTCGGCATGTGGAATCTTCCTGCACCAGGGATTGAACCTGTGTCCCATACATTGGCAGGTAGATTGATTCTTTGCCACTAGACCACCAGGGAAGTCCAATAGGAGATGTAGGTTCTGATCTTTTTCATTGATAGGTGTTCTGGAAACAGCTGCAATTTTAGTTTGCCTGTGGAAGGAGAGGAGCTCCTTCCACATACATAAAAGGTAACTAAAAATGGACTACAGACTTAGCTATAAAAGCTTAACTTGTAAAATTTCCAAGAGAAAACAGGAGACCATCTTAGTGACTTAAAGTTAGGCATGAACTTCTTTAAAAAGGACACAAAAAGCACAACCTATAAAATAAAAAGTTGATGAACTGAACTTCATAAAAACATTTGCTCTTCAAAGTGAAGATAAAGATAAAAAACTGAATAAAAAGGCAAGCCACACA
Source organism: Odocoileus virginianus (assembly GCF_023699985.2). NCBI lineage: Eukaryota > Metazoa > Chordata > Mammalia > Artiodactyla > Cervidae > Odocoileus > Odocoileus virginianus. The sequence goes on along the minus strand of NC_069684.1, from coordinate 33,815,521 downwards.
CAGGGAAGAAAAATGAGTGTTTGATAACAGATTTGTATCCAGAATACACATAGAAATCTTACTACTCAGTAAAAAAACTAACAAGCCCCCCACAAACGGGCAACAGATATGAACATATCTGGATGGAAAATAAGTAGACAAGAAGACAGCCAACACCATGAATCAACAGTCAAAACTAAAACCACAATGAGCTTTCAGTACACATCTACTTGAATGGCTAAAATTTAAATGATAGACCATGTCCTGTGTTGGCCAGGAGGTGTTGTAAATCGGAGTTTTTATATGTGGCTGACAGTGATGCAAATGATACAGCCACTTTGGAAAACAGTATGCAGTTTCTTATAAAGTTAGCCATAAACTTACCATGTGACCTAGCAATTTCATTTCTAGGTATTTAACCAAGAAAAATGACAACATATGTCCACAAAAAGACTCACACTTACATGCTCACAGCAGTGTTATTCTTAATAGTCCCAAACTGGAAAGTACTGAATAAACCATCAACTGGTGAATGGCTATTCATATAATGCAATTCCACTAGGCAATAAAAAGGAGCAAATTACTGATATGCACAATATGAATGAATCTTAACAGCTCTCTGCTAACTCAAGAGAACCCTGACACAAAAGACTGCACACTGGATGATTTGATCTATGTGAAATTACAGAAAGAGCAGTGTTAAAGTGACAAAGTGGATCAGTGCCTGCCAAGAGCCAGAGGATCAGGGACGGGCTCTGACTGCAATGAATCAAAGAAGAATGTTTCCAGGTGATGGAAACATTCTGTATGACTGTATGACTGTGGTGGTTGTTACACTGCCATAAATCCTTGTCAGAATTCTTATTTTGTACCCCTAAATGTGGTGAATTTATTTTATATAAATATTCCTCAATACAGCTTACCAAAAAAAAAAAAAAAACTTTCATGCCAGGGCCAACACCCAGAAAGCCCATTACACGGTGATCTCCTGACCACGGGGTATGAAGAATGTGTCACTTTGAGCCACTACCTGATGCTGCAGAGCCCGTTCCTGGTGGAGATGCCAAGTGCAGTGATGCTATGGACGGTTTCTTGGTAGTAAAACCATCTATCTTAGTCCCACCGCTGCCACTGACACCCTGCTGGAAAGTAAGAACACAAGGAAAGAGACTGAACATCTCAAGCATCATATTATAGAATAACTGGCAGATCTTCAACTTCACATGTTAAACAGAAAAAAAAAGTACATATCAATACATAACTGAGAAGTAAAATATTTTCAGCCTGTCCCCAAGAATGTGGCCAAAGTTCCTTTGCATATACTGTTAAAGATATGGCTTGTGTGTGTGTATATATATACACACACACACACACACACACACATATATATATATGTATATACACACACACACACACACACATATATATATATATGTATATATATATAATAAAAGGCTGTACTGGGTCTTAGTTGTGGCAGGTTGAGGCATGCACGGTCTTTAGCTGAGGCATGCAAACTCTTGGTTGCAGCATGTGGGTTCTAGTTCACTGACCAAGGATCGAACCCAGACCTCCTGTACTAGAAGCATGGAATCTTAGCCCCTTGACCATCAGCGAAGTTCACTACTGCTTTCTGAGCACATTCCAGGGCTACTGTGGTGTCACAGATAGTAAAGAATCTGCCTGCAATGCAGAAGACCCAGGTTCAATCCCTGACTCAGGAAGATCCCTGATTCTTGATCTAGATCATCAGATTCTGAACATTTGTTAAAATGGTTATACCTTGAAGGGAGGACTGAAGAAAACCTTAGTGAAAATACTTATGCTTGTCTTGGATCCTATATCTAAATATAGGAAAGTCTTACCCCGAAGTTTAAACTGACAAATAAATCTGAGAAGGCCTTTTTCCATAAAGAGATGAAAAGTTAAAGGAAAGTGACAAAAATTTTTTCATATAAAATTTATATGTATCAGTATAAAACTATAAACTGCCTACTTTACTGATAAATAATGACAGAAAGGAGCTCTCCCCATACAGACCTGCTATCCCACAGTTATGTCTGAAAAAGTAAAACTGTTAAATTTATGTCTTGTCAGTATGGCTTGCTCCTAATCTAAACAGCCCATAACCCCAGTTGTAAGAGAACATATTTTTTCTAGGCAATAATATTTAAGTTTAATACCTAGATATCAAATTTTAAAGCAGAGGGGAAATCCAGTTCACAAATAAAGTCTGAAAGATAGCACTTGGGGGAAAACCTAGCAAAGTAGGTAAGAATTCAGGACATAGAAAATTCTTTCACTGCAGCTTTTTAAATGGAGTCAGGAGGGAATACCATGTGTTTCTGTAGAACAAAGTCTTAACCTCAGCTGTAATGAAGGTTACCCTTAGCTGTAATGCAGACTAGGCCATTCATTTTGAGCTTTGGCACAAAAACCTTAATTTTAATAAGAGGACGCCTAGTTACTTTCTCGCTTGTGTGTTAGAAGTTAGCATCACTTACACACACAGTTTCTGGAGATACACAGGATCGGGGCCTGTCCCCCTGCAGGAGGTCAAACTGGAGCAGGGAGCTGCTCCCTGAGTTAATGAGGGGGCGTCCTTCATTCCATGTCTCCCACTTCTCCTTTCTGCTCCTTGGGTTGATGGTTGAAGATGGTGGGCCTGGGTTTGGAGCCACTGCTGATACCGAAGAGAGTATTTCCGAAGAGGGTGCTGCTCCCAAGAAGGGATATGGGGAGAATGATGATGACGAGAGGGGAGAGAGAGAGGGGTTATGCAGGAAGATGTTCATAAAAGTGTCAAAGTGAGCAGAAGGCAGAGCTGGGAAATACTGCAGGCTGCTAGGCAAGGGTGGCTCAGGCAGCCTTGGCAGTACAGTTACCGAGGCTTCATGTTCTCTGCCAAGGGAGGTCGTGGCTGGGAGGGGAGGAGCTGGGACGAGGCAAGGGGCTGAGCTGGGAACCATCACTGCAGCTGGGAGCAAGGGGCTAGAGGCACGGGGACAGGAGGCGGAGGAGGGGCACCAGGGCTGTCCATCCTGGTGGGGACAGAAGTGATCTTTGGCGCTCCTGCCGTCCAACCACACAAGAGGCTTCTTACGCTTGTGTTTCCCCTTCTTGCAACCAGCTGATCTTGTCAGCCTGGAAGCAGAACCTCCTGCAGGATAAAGAGGAAGATGAGTTACAGAAAACTAACCCAGAACAGAAGGACTCCATTGACAGGTAGTTTAAGCACATTACAAGGAATAAGCATTGGTCAATAATAACCATGTCCACTAAAGGAATGATAGAAAGTAGACCTAGAAAGATGAACGAGATCCTGGATACAAGCTGTTGCTATAAAGTAAACCTCATTTCAGCATCTCTCAGTCATTTTCTTATAAGCAAACCTCCTACACTTCATTCCACATCTTCCAGGACTCACGTATGATTCCTAAACTTGATAACTCTGTTGATAAATGGAATATATATATATATAAATTTATTTATAATTAGAGGATAATTGCTTTACAATGTTGCATTGGTATCTGCTGTACAACCATGCGAATCAGCCATGAGTATATGTATACCCCTCCTTCCTGAACCCTCTCCCACACACCCCCCTCCCACCCCTCTGGGCTGTCACAGAGCACTGGGTTGAGCTCCCTGTGATACCGCAGCATCCCACCAGCTGTCTATTTCACACATGGTCATGTACATGTTTCAGTGCTGCTCTCTCAGTTTGTCTCTCCCTTCCTTCCTCCGTCCCATGTCCACAAGTCTGTTCTCTACGTCTTCATCTGTATTCCTGCCCTGCAAATAGGTTCATCAGTACCATTTTCCTAGGTTTATATGGAATATATTTTTAAAAATTTAACTACCTTGAACATACAAATATTTAGCTTTGCTTCTGCTTTCCTGCTGAAGATAGGAGTTACAGGGTGACGACAGAATCTTCTCCCGGAATTTATCTACATGGCTCTGCTCTTCCTTCTGTGTGTGGGCTGACAGCACAGCCTTTGTGAGCCCTGAGTGTCTAAACGCTTCTGCGGCCAGTGGAGCTGGGTGTGTGCTGGGAGTCCAGGGTTCACACACCAGTAGTATGTGCTCTGCTGAGTCAATTCCGCTGAAGCGGAAGAAGACAGATTTAATTTTCACTCCAACTGGTTATTTTGCATTTATTTACTTTCACTAATTTAACTGCCTTTCAATAAATTTTTACAATCATTACAATGGTTGGAACATAAAACCTCCATCAATCTAGCAGGTACATTTTTATTTTTCGGCCTTGTTTTACACTCTTTGCATACTTATATATACATTTTGGGCTTCCCTTGTGGCTCAGCTGGTAAAGAATCGTCTGCAATGTGGGAGACCTGGGTTTGATCCCTGTATTAGAAAGAACCCCTGAAAAAGGGAACGGCTACCCACTCCAATAATCTGGCCTGGAGAATTCCATGGACTGTACAGTCCATGGGGTCACAAAAAGTTGGACACAAGTGAGTGACTTTCACTTACTGACTTACATACATTTTAGAGTTGTAATGCTCAATGTGCACACATTTATTTAGATCCTGCTTTCATTGTAAATATTTTTTATCTCCATAAATTCTTTGAAAAATTGTAGCTCTGGATTAATCTTTTAATATGTAATATAAATAAGTGGTTCAAAAATCAACATGTGTTAGACATTTAGTAGCTTCTCCCCAACCCTTTTTAACACCTGCCTAGTTCTCATTTATTCTCCCCACAGAAAACCCTTTATTTGCTTATTTATCTACTTTCTTTAAGCATATGTAAATAAGTACAGATATAGATTCTTATCCCTCTTCCTCATTTTTACCCAAAAGGCATATAATCTTGTACACTAACCTGCAAATTTTTCATTTAACAATATCCCTTTTATCAGTACATCACATAGGATTCCACTTTATGTGCATGCATGCCGCATGCTAAGTTGCTTCAGTTGTGTCTGACTCTTTGCGACTCCATGGACTGTAGCCCACCAGGCTCCTCTGTCCATAGGCTTCTCCAGGCAAGAATACCAGAGTGGGTTGCCATGCCCTACTCCAGGGGATCTTCCTAACCCAGGGACTGAACCCACATCTCTTATGTCTCCTGCATTAGCAGGCGGTTTTCTTACCACTAGCACCATCTGGGAAGCCCCTTTTATTTATATACCACTGCTTATTAAAGTAACAGTCTGTTGTTGGTGTTTAGTTGCTAAGTTGTGTCTGACTTTTTGCGACCCCATGGACTGTCGCCTGCCAGCCTCCTCTGTCCATAGGATTTCCCAGTCAAGAATACTGGAGTGGATTGCCATTTCCTTCTCCAGGGGATCTTCCCAACCCAGGGATCAAACCCATGTCTCCTGCACTGGCAGGTGGATTCTTTACTGGTGAGCCACAGGGATGCCCATAACCACCTGCAGACAAACGCTGGGTGGCTTCTAAACATTACTTCTTCTAGGTACAAAAGATTTTACAGCACACACTGGTGGGTTCTCCCAGCCTCCATTCCCCCTCTCCTCTCCTGTGTGGTACTGATGTGTGGGTAGGCTTGGTCCCACTCCACTTCCAGAAACGGGCTCTGATTGGTCTAAGTCAACACACCGGACAGAGGGCTTTAGATTTTGGCCAAGATGGAGGAACAGGGATTGGACTGACCTTCTAGGCTGAAATAACTAGGAAGGGACAAAATATGTGAAACAATAATTCCTAAGACACAAAACACCCTAAGGGATTCAAAACAAGGTGAGCCTCAGGCCTACCCAGCTACTGCCTTGAGAGCGAGGAATAAGGTGGGCTCCCCGAGGGCAGAGACAGAGCTGAGAGTCTGGGGAGGTGACAGTGGTTGGAGTTCAGGAAGATGAGTGGAGAGGACAGCCACACAGAGAGGCCCCCAGACATCTGCAGAGAACCCCCAAGTCCTCAGCAGTTCATTCATGTGAGGAAAAAAATCACCTGGAAGGATCAGACTGAAGCTCACTGCAGGAGGAGAACGGGGCTCGGTCCCATCAGCCAGACTAGAAGATCTCATAACCCACATGCACTGAGTAGGATACTCTTAAGGGTCTTGCCTCAGTAGTAGAGAAGAATTAGACCTCCCTACACTGCTCTGTTCCTGTCTAAGCAATTTTATTTATTTTTTTTTACAATCAATTTTATTTTAATATAATCTAAACACATACCATTTAGAAAATACCAAGAAAAATGTCTGTACAAGAGTTGATGCTATTGCATTTGGATAAAGCTGGCAAGTTCTTGCTACTAGCATAGCCCAGGAAACACCACCGAGGAAGCGTAATATATTGGAATAGATGTTGTGGCGTTTGGCCCATAGTTTGATAGCTCTCAGGGTTAACCTGAAGTTGTCAATGTTTGGTACTAGATGTAAAATTTCATCAGTTACCCTGCAACCGTTAAGACTTCTTATCCATCTTATATATAAATTTTTAAGCAGACTGTCAGCTCTTAAGTCCAAGTCTTCTGGAATAGTCTGCAGTGCTAATCTTAAAAACAAAATATCAATCTCTATCCCATAAAAACACAGTTTGATAACTGGTACAAATGCCTCTTCAACAGCTCTTCAATCTTTTACTTCTTCCTGTAATTTCAACTTATCATAGAACGAGGTGAAAAAATCCCTTTGATCGACATGTCTTGGTGCAACTCACAATGCATCAATATCAGCACCTTTTGTATGTACTCCTAATCTATAAGATCCAAATGTAAAAATTTTCCCACCAACATTTTCAGTTACAGATTGTGGAAGATTCTTGCTTTCACTGATTGCTTGTATCCACTCTTTTACCAGGTTATTTAATTTTCCCAAAATTAAAATCCTGCGCTGCAGTTCCTCTGTCTCTTCAAAAACCCCAAAGGGCTTCAGAGTCTCAACTAGCTTCTGTGTGAGTAGGCAGTCAGTCTCCTTGGGGGCTGCTAAGCTGATGGGAGAAGTAATGCCATAGTGCTTCTGTGGCAGCTATGTTTGCTGTGATCCCTGTGTTGTGACTGGAAATGGCATGTCTGCTGCGCCGGCACCGCCCAGTCACTCCCCGCCCCGCCCCGCGCCCCGCCACCGAGGCGGGAGGGAGCGGGGCGGGGGCCTGCCTTAGCCCTGGGTCCTACCCCCCTAAGCAATTTTAAAAGCAAAGCCTGGGAAGATCCATCTGTTTCCATGAAGCTAAGCTGGGTCCCAGAATAAAGCTCAACAATGTTAACAGGAATATTCAGCACCCATTCACAGTGCCTGCTATCCTACCAAAGACTACTTGGCATGCAGAGAAGCAGCAAAGTACACCCGCAAAAAGGAGAAAAATTAATCATGCGAAGCCAACCCTGGGCTGGGAGAGAATTAGAACTGGAAGATAGAACATTAACAGCTATACTGTATTTCATGCAGTCACAAGGAAGATATTTTAAATATGCTATATAAAGACACGGAAGATATTAAAAAGACTCAAATAGAACTTCTAGAAATGAAAACTATAATATGTGAGATGGAAAAGGTACTGAATGGAAATAATGACAGATTTTACAATAGAAAACACTAGTGAACCTGAAGACACAGCAATAGAGACTGTCCCAAAATGAAACAAAAACCTAAAAAAATGAAAAAGTGTAAATGAACAGAGCATCAGTGGACTGTGTCACAACTTCAAGCAGCCTACATACATATAACTTGAGTCCCAGAAAAAGGGAAACAGAAAAAATATTTTAAAGATAAGGGAAGGAGTTTTTTCAATTTGATGGAAACAATAAACCTAAAAATCCAAGAAGCCGAATAAACTCCAAGTACAAAAAACATGAAGAACACTACATCCTGGAACATCAAAATCAGACTGTCGAATCAATGATGAGGAGAAAATCTTACATGCAGCCAGAAGTTGCATATATATGCAAACAATACAGATGACAGGAGACTTCCTGTCAGAAACAATGCAAATGAGGATTCAGTATAACAGCATCTTTAAGGTACTGAAAGATAAATACTGTCACCCTAGAATTCTATGATTTGTTAAAATGTGTTTAAAACATGAACGTGAAATAAAGACACTTTCAGATGTACAAAAATGTAAAGGATTCATCACTGGTAGACTTGTACTATAAGAGATATAAAAGGAATGCCTTAGGCAGAAGAAGAATGATACCAGATAAATCTACATAAAGGAATGAAAAACACTGAGAGATGAGTACAGGGAAAAACACTTAAATTTCTTTAAAAGATAATAATTACATAAAAATAATAACAACATAGGGTGGGATTTCTAACACATGTAGAAATATATGCCAACAGACAAAGACCAAGGCAGGTAAATGGAAGTATAGTATTTTAAGTTTTTTATACATGAAGTGGTATAATATCTCTAGAAGACAGACTGTAAAAATTAAATACATACACCATAAACTCTAAAGCAACAACTAAAATAAACACCACTTTAAATACCAAGACATACATAGGTTAAAAGTAAAAGATTAGAAAGAGATATAAGATTAATCAAAAAAAAGCTAGAGAGAAAATATTAATATAGACAAAGTATATTTTAGAGGAAAGAAAATACAAGGGATAAAGAAAGTCATTTCACAATGATAAAAGGATCAATTAATCAAAAGGACAAAACAATTCTAAACAAGACCCTGATGCTGGGAAAGAATGAGGGCAGGAGGAGAAGAGGGTGACAGAGGGTGAGATGGTTAGATGGTATCACTGACCCAATGGACATGAGTTTAAGCAAACTCTGGGAGATGGTGGAAGACAGGGAAGCCTGGCGTGCTGCAGTCCATGGGATAGCATAGCAAAGAGTCAGACAGAGCTTAGCGACTGAACAACAATATGCACAAATTAAGACAGCTTCAAAATGCACAAAGTGAAAACCAACAAAACAGCAATGAGAAATAGACAAACCCACAATTATGGCCAGAGGCTTCAACACCCTTCTGAGGTACAACAAGTATTCAGAAAATCAGCGGACAGAGAATAACTGAACAAACTATCAACCAACCTGACCTAGTTTATACACTGATAGAATATTCAACCCAACAGAGACAAAATAAACATCCTTTTCAAGTGAATACAGAACATTTACCAAGATAGACCATATTATAGACCATAAAACAAGTCTCAATAAATTCAAGAGTTCAAGTTTTGTATTTTCTCTGACCACAATGGGATTATATCAGAAATCAATAAAGAAGTATGGAAAATCTCTAAATGTTTGCTAAATAATTTATGATGAAATATCAGTTCAGTTCAGTCGCTCAGTCGTGTTTGACTCTTTGTGATCCCATGAATCGCAGCACGCCAGGCCTCCCTGTCCATCACCAACTCCTGGAGTTTACTCTAACTCAGGCCCATCGAGTTGGTGATGCCATCCAGCCATCTCATCCTCTGTCATCCCCTTCTCCTCCTGCTCCCAATCCCTCCCAGCATCAGGGTCTTTTCCAGTGAGTCAACTTTTCGCATGAGGTGGCCTAAGTATTGGAGTTTACATATGAAAATATAAAAGATTTCAAAGAAAATATTAAAAGGAATATTAGGCAGCATTTAACATGATGAAAATGAAACAAAATACATCAAAATGTGTGAAATGCAGCTGAGAGTAAAAGGAAAGTTTATACTCAAATTCACTAAGGAAGAAAAACGTCTGAAATCAATGACTTCAGCTTATATCTTAAGAAACTCGAAAAACAAGAGTAAGGTAAAACAAAAGTAAGCAAGGATTTCCCTGGTGGTCCAGTGGTTAAGACTCTGCACACCCAATGCAAGAGGCCTGGGTCAATCCCTGGTCAGGGAACTACAGAATTGATATTATTTTTTCCTTAAATGTTTGCTCAAACTTACTAGTAAAACCATCTGGGCTTGGAGTTTTCTTATTGGAGAAGTTTTTATCAACAAATTCAGTTTTTTAAATAGATATGAGGCTATTCAGGCTTCCTACCTCTTGAGTGATTTTAGTATGTATCTCTCAAGCAATTGGTCAATTTTGTCTAAGTTGTCAAGTTTATTGGGAAAACTTATTTATAATGTTCTATTGTTATTCTTTTGATATCTAGTGATGATAGGATCTCTAGGGATGTTTCCTCTATCATTTCTGAAATTGATAACTATCTTCCCTTTTTTCCCCCTGATCAGTCTTACTACTAGAGTTTGATCAATTTCATTGTTCTTTGCAAAGAACAAGCTTAAAATTTTATTGTTTTTCTCTATTATTTTTCTGTTTTCTACTTAAAAGATTTTTTACTCTGATCTTTATTATTTCCTTTCTTCTGCTTCATTTTTTAAAATTTGGCTGCACTGGGTGCTAGTTATGGCATGGTCCTCAAACCCAACTCATCATCAGAATAGGGTGTAAACCCCAGGAATATGGGCTTCCCAGAAAGCAAAAGACAGATGCAGCTCAAGACCATCTGGGCTCTGATTCTGTTTTCTCTCCTTAGATTAAAGAGGTGGACTTGCAGATGCTAAGACTAGTGTAAGATCAGGAGAAAACCTTATCAGTAAATATTCCTTATTCCTTAAATGAAAGCAGACAGATTTCAGTATGAATTCTTTCAAAGTAGTATTAACATAAGACCAAAATATACGAAGTCTAGTGGCATATTAAAAAAAAGAGGTTTCTGTATCAGGCAAGACCCCCACCTTGCACGGACTGACTGTGTCACTGACTGCTCCATGCCCACGTAGGTATCCGAAGCATTAAGAACACATACACTAAAAGATATGCATCTGCTCTCATCCTGAGGGACTAGTTCAATTCCAATAAAAGTCTACCTGTGGCTAATTAGAAATAATAGAAAAATATATAGAAATAAACTAATCTCACAATAGCTGTGTCTTTCTCTGGTCTTTTCCCACCATCCACAGTCCACTTGTCAATATAATGCTCTCCATATCAAAGGGTGGTGTGAGGATTAAGAGAATTAATTTATATGAAGAACTAAGGGCAGGGGATGGTACACAGTAACAGCTCAGCATATGTTCACTTATATTCCACTGAAGACAAGCAAAGATAAGTTAGACACAATCTGAAAACCTGACTGAACATGTTTATCACCATTTCCTCACCTATCAAATCCTTATGAAGAAAGCAAAAGTCAAAAGGACAGGTGAGAGCAAAATGGAATAAAAAGGAGACATCACTATGTCATCACTAAGTCACTATGTTAAAGGAAGACAGCTTCAAACATACACTCCTCATTTATCAGACCAGTACAAAAATTTGAATGTGTTTATATGTATAATCTACCTAGTCACCACTGCAGTCCAAGTTCAAAATGAACACACTCTTCCAAGGTCAGCAACAAAGTGACCCAAGGCAGTCCCAACAATAATTGCATTAATAATGGTGAAGACTAATTGATGGCTCACTACTACATACCAGGTACCATCCTAGGTGCTTCACATGTGTCAGAAGAGCTGACTGGCAAATGACATAACTAGCAGATACAGTCCAAAATATGTTGACCATTATAAACGTGATGATATTTCCAAAAATACTTTACTGGAGAAAAAATATCCATCTTAAACATCTTTACTAAGTAAATGATATTAAAGACTTGTTCTTACAATGGTTGTATTTAACGTTGCATGTATTCTAAAGTAAAAGCTACCGTGGTACCTGAGTCTGGTGGTGGGATGTCGACAAAGACACTGCTGGAGCTGCACTGGCTTGTGTCCAGGCTCAGAGTCACTGTGCTCAGGGTCCATGGAGCTCCTCCTTCAGCGTCTGTGGACTGTCCATTAGTGGGAATTTCTGATGCAGGTACAGCTGGGATCTGGGAAACAGCTGGTGATGTAATAGTGGAAAGAAAAATTCCCAACAGGAAATTCATATTACAAACCTGAACAGCTTACAGACATTTATAACCGATAGGTTAAAACCTACTGGCTATGTAGAGGCAATATGAAACTAGGATTGTTTGTGATTACAATGAAATAATTAAAGGCAAAAGAAGAAAGAAAAACAGGGCTTCCCTGGTGGTTCAATGGTTAAGAATCGACCTACCGCAGGGGACACGGGTTCAATCCCTGGTCTGGGAAGATCCCACATGCCGCAGAGCAACTAAGCCTGCGGGCCACAACTACTGAGCCTGTGAGCTCTAGAGCCCATGAGCTCCAACTACGGAAGCCAAAGTGCCTAGAGCCTGTGTTGTACAACAAGAGAAGCCACTGCAATGAGAAGCCAATGTGCTGCAACAAAGAGAAGCCCCTACTCGCCGCAACTATAGAAAGCCCGCATGTACAATGAAGACACAGTGCACCCTAAAGTAATAAAACAATAAATTATTTAAAATGCTTTTAAAAAAAAAGAGGAAAGAGAAACAGAGAGGGGTGCTCTCTTGATCTAACTACGGAAGACACCCCTCTCACCTTGCAGTGCCTGGACGTCATCCACTCTGTGGCTTTGTCTGCCCTCTTCTGAGGATGAGGAAGTTGTATTTCCAGAGGAGATACACTTCCTCTTCAAAGCTGGGATGTGGTAGCTCTTCAGGTACCTGTGTATTAATAATTCCGCCATGTATTCCTACCCGCCCCAAACGTGGTCACCTCTCACCTCTCTGCTTTCCTTATGCCATTTCTGTTTGGGGTATTTCACTGTCTTCTTGGGTGAAGTCTTCCCTGACCATCTGGGCCCCCATCAAGGGATTCTTATATATTCCCTTACTACGATCTTGCACTGATTTTCACAACTTAGTTCTTAAGAGCACAGGTCTTGTCTTCTCAACTATATTCAAAGAAGGGAAGCATCTTCTAACTTTCAGGATCCCCTGAACTGTTCAATTTATTATGAATTGTAGGTAGCATGTATCTACTGATATATAGTGAAAAATCAAGACAATAGCTGGTGAAAAATCCAGACAACAGCTATTAAAAATTATATAAAGGCTCCACAGTGACAACACACACTTCTGGAAAAACTAACATGTTATCAAAACTTGTGTCTCATACCTGATAACACTATCAATACAGTTTATCTGCTGATAGGATGGGCTATGCTGATCTTTTCTCAAATCCTCACAGGACTCAGTGTATATGCTATTATTTTTCACTGTCTGGAAGGAAGAGCAGGTCTTCTGCTCATCTGAAATAGAATGAAAGGATGTCCAATTAAAAATATATTCTTGAGAATATATACTTATTTAACAAAATTAAATCATGATATTTTAGGATAGATATATGGTACTTTAGAATAGACATGTTCAATATCATATAGCTATTAAAAATGAGCTCAGATCTAAATAAGCAGATATAGAAAGATACCACACAGAACAATTACATGAACAATTGCATATGTACCTTTTAAAAAAGGAGTGAAACAAATGTTTCAGGCAAAGTTATCAAGGAACAAACAGGTGAAAGATGAAAGGCTGATGGGGACTTTTACAATGCTGCTACCTGTACAACTGATGGATCCTGGCATCAGTAAGCAGGGGGTGACAGACACGTGTGGTGACAGAAAGTGCATGGCACTGCCTGTGCTGAATTGGTGTCCAACAGAACATTCTATGATGACAGAATTGTCTTTTATCTATACTGTCCAACCTGGTAGCCACTAACACCACATCCAGCAACCAAGCACTTGAAGTGTGGTTACAGCAAAAGAGGAACTACATTTTATGTTTTATTTATTTGTAATTTATTTGTATTTAAATTGCAAAATGTGGCTAGTTGTTACCAAATCAGATAGCAGAGGTATAGAGAGAGAAAAAAAGACCACAGGCTGGAGCACTGAAGAACTTTCTGTACAGAAGAAGCAGCCAATAGAGGAGACTTATCCAACCACCAATTTATTCTCTGTGTCTATGAGCTTTTTTGCTGTTGTTTATTTCTAGATTCCACATATAAGTTAAACCATATGCCATGTGTCTTTCTTATTTCACACAGCACAGTTCTCCTAAAGTCCTTTTGCTGTCACAAGGGAAGAATTTCATTCTTTTTATGGCCAAATAGTATTCCATTCTCTATTTATACCAGTTCCTTTATCCATTAATCCACGGATGCACACTTAGGTTGTTTCAATGTCTTGGTTATTGGAAATAATTCTGCAATGAACATAGTGATGCATGTATCTTTTCAAACTAGTGTTTTCATTTTCTTCAGATAAATACTCATAAATGAGACTGATGGTGGCCATTCTGATGGGTGTGAGATGACATTTCACTGTGGTTTCGATATGCTGTGGTCTCCAACTATAGCTATGGATTTATTTCTCCTTGAAGTTTTTTATCAATTTTTGCTTCATATTACATATTTTGAAGCTCTGGTGTTAGGTGCATCAACAGTCTTGTTTTATGTTCTCAGAGAATCAATCTCTTAGTCTTTATGCAATATCGCTCTGAAAGCCTTGTTCTAAAGGCTTGTTACTGTGTCTGACCTTAGTACAGGGCTTTCCAGTTTTCTTTTGACTACTGTCAGCATGGCACATCTTTTCTAACCTTTTACTTTTATCCTATGTTTTTAATATTCAGAATGGGTTTTGTTGACAATATACAGTTGCATCTTGCTTTTCCATCCAATCTGACAATTTGTCTTTTCACTGGTATATTGAGATCATTCACATTTGACGTGATCAATGCTGTTGGATTAAAATGTACCCATTTTTAAAAATTTTAATTGGAGAATAATTACAATATTGTGATGGTTTTTGCCATACCTCTTGCTAGGTGTTTTCCATTTGTTCCATCTGGGTTTTTTGGTTTGTTTCTTTTTTCTTCCTTTTCGGTCTCACTTGGGTTAAGTGTTTTAAATTACATTTTACCAAGTCTACTGACATTATTTATACTTCTTTAAAAATTTTTACTAATAATTATCCTGAAGTTTACATACATATTGTAAGAAGTCAGTTTCTATCTCATCGATATACTCCAAATAATAAAATTTGGAAGGAATTTTACAACAATATATTCCCAATACCTAGCTCCTGTTCTTTGCAGTTTTTTTACACACATTATAAATGCAAAATATTCTTTTTGTTTTAGTCAGTTATCTTTTAGAGTAACTAAAAAAATAAAATGTATTTTATCTTAAGTGCATAAGTATTAGCCACTCAGTCATATCTGACTCTTTGGGACCCCATGGACTGTAACCAGCCAGGCTCCTCCGTCCATGGACTTCTCTAGGCAAAAATGCTAGAGTGGGCAGCCATTCCCTTCTCCAGGGGATCATCCTGACACAGGGATTGAACCTGGGTCTCCTGCACTGCAGGCAGATTCTTAGCCATCTGAGCTACCAGGGAAGCCCATGGTATTTCATCTTAATTTATTCCATTTCCAGTGTTCTTCATTGGTTTGTGTAGATTCAAGTTTTATGTCTGGCATCCTATTCCTTCTACCTTTACAAATTCCTTTAGGATTCTTACAGAACAAATTTAATGCTGGCAGTAAATTCCCATAGCTTCTGTTTGAGAAAAATCTTTGTATCTCCATTTCTGAAGGATACTTCCCACTAGGTGTATAATTCTACATTTATGGCTTTCTCCTTTGAAGATTTTACTGTCTTCTAACATTCATGGTTTCTGAAGAAATGTATACTGTAATTCTTATTCTTATCCTTCTTTCTCTGTTTATAATCTTTTTTCTTTTGGTTACCTTCAATATATTCGCTTGGTTTTATTTTAGTTTGAATATGATATGCCCATGCATTTTTTTTTTTTTTTTTTTTTTGGTATTTATGCTACTTGATGTTCTTTGAATGTGGAAAATCTCAGCCATTATTTCAAGTATTCTTTCTGGGATTCCAATTACTCCTAATAGACCATTTAATCCTGTCCTCAAATTTTTTTTTTTTCCAGCTGGGCCACATGGCATGCAGGATCTTAGTTCCTCAATCAGGGATTGAACCCACACCCGCTGCACCGGAGTCATGGCATCTCAACCACTGGGCAGCCAAGGAAGTACACCTAAATTCTTAAGAGATTCACCCTGTATGTCCTGTTCTCTTTCTGTCTCAGATTGTGTCATTTTTATTCATCCACCTTCAAGTTCATTGATTCTCTTCTTAGTTGAGTACCCATCAATGGCATTCACTTACCTCCAGCGTTGCTAGCATTTGCACTTGATTCTTTCTTTTATGTTGTCTCTCTAGGCTGTGATTCCTTATGTGGTTTTGCATGTTGCCTACCTTATCCTTTGGATCCTGTATTCATTATTCAGTTATTTCCAATGTCTGTGTCCTGCCTGACTCTTGTTCCGATGACTGTTTTGTCTCTTAGGAGGTTTTTTCCCTTGTTTTTCGTATGTTTCATAATTTGCTGAGAACTGAACACATTATATCAGACAGCAGGGACTGGGCATGGCTTCCCTTCCACTATATCAGAGTCAATCTAATTAAGCTCTAGGCCAGGCTAAAAGCCTACTGTTGCTATGATGTCACTCAGTGTGTGATAGCCTTCGGCTCCCCCCAGTGTCACCCTGCTCCAGGTCGGGGCTGGTCTCCTGAGAGCTCTTCTTTTCCAGCGTCTGCCCCACTTTCAGGTTCTGGGCTGCCCTTTGCACTGTGCCTCAGAGAAGGTCCATCTCTTGCAGGTGACAAGATTCAGTCAGTTACAGGATCCAGCACTTACTTCACTTCATGTAAGCATGTGCCTCTCCTCAGATTATAGGCCTGCTGGCTGTCCTGTACCCTCAGCACTCTGATGGGTTCAAGAAAGATCATGAAATTAATGCCTGTCTGGGCTTTTTCCTTGTTAAGTTTGGAATGAATTAGTTCAGTTCATGAGTCATCTTCCACCTGGGTTTTGTGTTACCCTTGCAGCGGAACATTCAATTTTCCCTAATTTCCCCAATTACTTCTCTGGCAGCAGGTTATCAATCAGTACGAACAGATGATGAAGGGACTTTACATGTCTCTGTTGTTCCTTGTCCTGCCATAATACATTTAAGTTTCCCTTCTTAAGTGTGTGTGAGTGCTCAGTTGTGTCTGACTCTTTGCGACCCAATGGACTGTAGCCCGCCAGGCTCACCTGTCCATGGGGTTTCCCAGGCAAGAATGGTAGGGTGGATTGCCATTTCCTTCCCCATGGGACCTTCCTTCTCCCAGGGATTGAACACATGTCTCTTGTGTCTCCTGTATGGGCAAATGGATTCTTTACCATTGTGCCACCTGGATGCCCTATTATTCTTTCTTATTCTTTTCTAAAGCATGCCCTGCCTTTCTAAGAAGGGTAAACATGTATACTTAAAACCCTGTGCTCTTGTGTGCTGCAGCACCCTGTATATAAAACATTTATACAACGACCACTTAGTATTTTCCTTTTCATTGGTGTATGTCTCTACTCAATTTCTAATACTTAAATTATAACATTTTCCATCTTTAAGTTGTATCCCTGTTCTCTTGAGTAATAAAGATTTTTTTACTAGCTCTTTAAACTTGTAGGTCTTAAAAGGTTAATAAAATCAAGATGCCCAAGTAATTATCAGTTCTCCGAGGTTAGTCCAAATGGCAACAGATTTTCCCCCAGTCACATCCCATGTGTGCTCACTAAATATAACACATGTTAGAAAATATAAGTTTCTAAAAGCAGCATAAGTACACAGAGTTAGCTATAGCTTAAATTTTATAAGATGGTGAACAAAGTACTGATGTCTGCTTAGATATATAGCTTCAAACAACAGTACTGGTGGTATTGCCAGACCAATGGTAGATAATAGGAAACTGGATAAAGCAGGAGCTTAGAAAGAATTTCTACTCTGGGAAGAAATTCCAGAGGTCAGGACACAAAATCTCATGAACATGAGATCAGAGGTCAAGGCAGCAGCAGGTAGCACTGACTGGATCAGACAATGAAGAAAACATTTAGAGATTTTAGATTTAAAATCTCCCCTAAAGAATTTTCTCTACCAGGACATGGGATAATGATGAAGAGCAAGAAAGGTATTTAAGATAAATCCTTCTGTGGAGGAGATCTGACGGTGTCAAGCGACAAAAAAAGTTGTCTTTTCTATCTTGTGCCCTTACATCTACAGCAAAAGAAACAAACAGAACATGAAACCTTCTGTCAAGGTGAAGAAAAAGTACAAAAACCTAAAGTACAGGACTTTCTGTATCCAGAGGACATCCTATGGACTTCCAGTGATACCACCTGTAGGAGCCACAGTTTGATATTTTGTTGTGGAAATCATGTCAAGTCCCAAAAAAACACAGCTACTATATTATTACTGACTTTAGATAAGAAATTTCACCCTACTGTGTAAAACACCCATTTGACAATGGTAGAAACCATCAATTACATTTAGGTGATCAAAATCTACAATAGCTTCAAACATTATATTAATATTTGGGAAGAAAAATTAAAAGAGAAACTTACATAAGTTAAGAAGTTATGAAACTTATACATATGTGAAGTGAAGTGAAAGTCACTCAGTAGTATCTGACTTTTTGCGACCACATGGACTGTAGCCTGCCAGGCTCTTCCGTCCATGGTATTATCCAGGCCAGAATACTGGAGTGGGTAGCTGTTCCCTTCTCCAGGGGATCTTTCCAACCCAGGGATCAAATCCAGGTCTCCCAGATTCTTTACCATCTGAGCCACCGGGGAAGCTCATGTGTGTGTGTGTGTGTGTGTGTGTGTGTGTGTGTGTGTGTGTGTGTGTGTGTGAAGTTACAGATATATCAATTTCAGTTCAGTCGCTCAGTCATGTCCAACTCTCTGTGATCCCATGAACCGAGCCAGGCCTCCCTGTCCATCACCAACTCCCGGAGTTCACCCAAACTCATATCCATTGATTGGTGAAGCCATCCAACCATCTCATCCTCTGTCGTCCCCTTCTCCTCCTGCCCTCAATCCTTCCCAGCATCAGGGTCTTTTCCAATGAGTCAGCTCTTCGCATCAGGGGGCCAAAGTACTGGAATTTCAGCTTAAGCATCAGTCTTTCCATTGAACACCAGGACTGATCTCCTTTAGGATGGACTGGTTGGATCTCCTTGCAGTCCAAGGGACTCTCAAGAGTCTTCTCCAACACCACAGTTAAAAAGCATCAATTCTTTGGGATCAAGATTTCTTTATACTCCAACTCTCACATCCATACATGACTACTAGAAAACCATAGCCTTGACTAGATGGCTTTGCCAACAAAGGACCATCTGGTCAAGGCTGTGGTTTTTCCAGTGGTCATGTATGGATGTGAGAGTTGGACAGTGAAGAAAGCTGAGAGCCGAAAAATTGATGCTTTTGAACTGTGGTGTTGGAGAAGATTCTTGAGAGTCCCTTGGACTGCAAGGAGACCCAACCAGTCCATCCTAAAGGAGATCAGTCCTGAGTGTTCATTGGAAGGACTGATGCTGAAGCTGAAACTCCAGTACTTTGGCCACCTCATGTGAAGAGTTGACTCACTGGAAAAGACCCTGATGCTGGGAGGGATTGGGGGCAGGAGGAGAAGGGGACGACAGAGGATGAGATGGCTGGATGGCATCACCGACTCGATGGGCATGAGTTTCAGTAAACTCCGGGAGTTGGTAACGGACAGGGAGGCTTGGTGTGCTGCAATTCATGAGGTCACAAAGAATCAGACACAACTAATGACTGAACTGAACTGAACTGACTAGACGGACTTCTGTTGACAAAGTAATGTCTCTGCTTTTTAATATGCTGTCTAGATTAGTCATAACTTTCCTTTCAAGGAGTAAGCATCTTTTAATTTCATGGCTGCAATCACCATCTGCAGTGAGTTTGGAGCCCCCCAAAATAAAGTCAGCCACTGTTTCCCCATCTATTTGCCATGAAGTGATGGAACAGGATGCCATGATCTTCGTTTTCTGAATGTTGAGCTTTAAGCCAACTTTTCCACTCTCCTCTTTCACTTTCATCAAGAGGCTTTTTAGTTCTTCACTTTCTGCCATAAGGGTAGTGTCATCTGCATATCTGAGGTTATTGATATTTCTCCTGGCAATCTTGATTTCAGCTTGTGCTTCATCCAGCCCAGCATTTCTCATGATATACTCTGCATATAAGTTAAATAAGCAGGGTGACAATATACAGCCTTGACATACTCTTTTTCCTATTTGGAACCAGTCTGTTGTTCCATGTCCAGTTCTAACTGTTGCTTCCTGACATGCATACAGATTTCTCAAGAGGCAGGTCAGGTGGACTGGTATTCCCATCTCTTTCAGAATTTTCCACACTTTATTGTGATCCACACACTCAAAGGCTTTGGCATAGTCAATAAAGCAGAAATAGATGTTTTTCTGGAACTCTCTTGCTTTTTTGATGATACAGCAGATGTTGGCAATTTGATCTCTGGTTCCTCTGCCTTTTCTAAACTCAGATTGAACATCTGGAAGTTCATGGTTCACGTATTGCTGAAGCCTGGCTTGGAGAATTTTGAGCATTACTTTACTAGCATGTGAGATGAGTGCAAATGTGCGATAGTTTGAGCATTCTTTGGTATTGCCTTTCTTTGGAATTGCAATGAAAACTGACCTTTTCCAGGCCCGTGGCCACTGCTGAGTTTTCCAAATTTGCTGACATATTGAGTGCAGCACTTTCACAGCATCATCTTTTAGGATTTGAAATAGCTCAAGTGGAATTTCATCATTTCCACTAGTTTTGTTCATAGTGATGCTTCCTAAAGCCCACTTGACTTCACATTCCAGGATGTCTGGCTCTAGGTGAGTGATCATACTATCATGGTTATCTGAGTCATGAAGATCTTTTTTGTATAGTTCTTCTGTGTATTCTTGCCACCTCTTCTTAATATCTTCTGCTTCTGTTAGGTCCATACCATTTCTGTTCTTTATTAAGCCCATCTTTGTGTGAAATGTTCCCTTGGTATCTCTAATTTTCTTGAAGATGTCTCTAGTCTTTCCCATTCTATTGTTTTCCTCTATTTCTTTGCATTGATCACTGAGGAAGGCTTTCTTATCTCTCCTTGCTTTTCTTTGGACCTCTACATTCAGATGCTTATATCTTTCCCTTTCTCCTTTGCTTTTCGCTTCTCTTCTTTTCACAGCTATTTGTAAGGCCTCCTCAGACAGCCATTTTGCCTTTTTGCACTTCTTTTTCTTGGGAATGATCTTGCTCCCTGTCTCCTGTACAATGTCACGAACCTCCATCCATAGTTCATCAGGCACTCTATCAGATCTAGTCCATTAAATCTATTTCTCACTTCCACTCTATAATCACAAGGGATTTGATTTAGGTTATACCTGAAGAGTCTAGTGGTTTCCCCCACTTTCTTAAATTTAAGTCTGAATTTGGCAATAAGGAGTTCATGATCTGAGCCGCAGTCAGCTCCCAGTCTTGTTTTTGCTGACTGTATAATTTCTCCATCTTTGGCTGCAAAGAATATAATCAATCTGATTTTGGTGTTGGCCATCTCATGATGTCCATGTGTAGAGTCTTCTCCTGTGTTGTTGGAAGAGGGTGTTTGCTATGACCAGTGTGTTCTCTTGGCAGAACTCTATTAGCCTTTGCCCTGCTTCATTCTGTACTCCAAGGCCAAATTGGCCTGTTACCCTAGGTGTTTCTTGACTTCCTACTTCTGCATTCCAGTCCCCTATAATGAAAAGGACATCTTTTTTTGGGTGTTAGTTCTAAAAAGTCTTGTAGGTCTTCATAGAAACATTCAAGTTCAGCTTCTTCAGCGTCAATGGTCAGGGCATAGACTTGGATTACCATGATGTTGAATGGTTTGCCTTGGAAGTGAACAGAGATCATTCTGTCGTTTTTGAGATTGCATCCAGTACTGCATTTTGGACTCTTTTGTTGACTATGATGGCCACTCCATTTCTTCTAAGGGATTCCTGCCCACAGTAGTAGATACAATGGTCATCTGAGTTAAATTCACCCATTCCAGTCCATCTTAGTTTGCTGATTTCTAGAATGTCGACACTCACTCTTGCCATCTCCTGTTTGACCACTTCCAATTTGCCTTGATTCATGGACCTAACATTCCAGATTCCTATGCAATATTACAGCATTCTTCTATCACCAGTCACAAGCACAACGGGGTGTTGTTTTTGCTTTGGCTCCATCTCTTCATTCTTTCTGGAGTTATTTCTCCACTGATCTCCAGTAGCATATTGGGCACCTACTTTCCTGGGGAGTTCATCTTTCAGTGTCCTATCTTTTTGCCTTTTCATACTGTTCATGGGGTTCTCAAGGCAAGAATACTGAAGTGGTTTGCCATTCCCTTCTCCAGTGGACCTATAATGCATATAGACTAACTTCTCAAAATAATGTCAACTATCATGATTGATCCAATTCTGAAATGCTCCTTACCTCGTATTGAGAAAAGAAAAGCATATAAGCAAGAAAAAGACCAAGTTTTCCATTCAATTTAGGTCGCTGACATTCTCCATTTGTTTGAAATGACAGGAAGGGATTATCATTCTAATAATATTTGATTATCTGAAATGTATTCTACAATTAACAAGTTTTGTTTATAAATTGCTCATGCAGAGGAACTGTGGTGCTGGAGAGTCCCTTGGACTGCAAGGAGATCAAACCAGTTAATCTTAAAAGAAATCAACCCTGAGTATTCATTGTAAGGACTGATGTTGAAGCTGAAGCTCCAGTACTTTGGACACCTGGTGTAAAGAGACAACTCACTGGAAAAGACCCTGATACTGGTAAAGATTGATGGCAGGGGAAGAAGAGGATGAGAGAGGACAAGATGGTTGGGTGGCATCTCCAGTCCATGAGGCCACAAAGAGTTAGATGTGACTTAGAGACTCAACAACATATAGAGGAAATCAACAAATTAGCTGGAATTAGCAGAAACATCAGTTCTTTAGTAGAAGTATTCTGTGACTACATTCTAACACCATGTAGCTTTCAGGAGAATATCTGCTGCTGCTGCTGTCATTATTATGGTTACTGTTACTTCTGTCACCTGGGTGTGTAAACCTGAGTAGCGACACCCAGGGGTCCTGGCTTCATGAGAGTGGAGAGCTGCCCTGATGACTCACCCCCAGGCCGTCCTGAGCGGGCTCCCGACACGGGCTTGTTTGCTGACTTGGCCCTCGACTTGATGTGGAGCTGCTGACCTAGATTCTTGATCTTGTTCACACTGGCACAGACCTGCTGCAAAGTCAACTTAGGGAAAAGAGTGATGAACAATGTTTCAAAGATTATAACAATGTGTATCAAGAGATACATAAACCAAATACATGTAACTTTTGGTTCTCTGAGGACAGAATGACTGAAATCACCATAACAGCATCAGTTTATTCTTCCACTGAGCCACAACACACGGGTGCTGATGAGGCTTTGCATCAACCTGTCCACGACATGCTAGTTTTTATTTTAATTTTGCTTTATTTATTAATTTTTTTGGCTGCACCCTGTGGCATGTGGGACCTTAGTTCCCAAACCAGGGATTGAACCCATGCCCTCTGCAGTGAAAGTGCTGAGTCTTAACCACTGGACCGCCAGGGAAGTCACCAGGCTAATTTTCAGAAAATATACAAGTAGCCCAAATGACACCTTCTTAAAGGTGGTGTTTTCTTTTTACAGACATTTTTCCCAAACCTAAGTGGATCAGAAGGTCTATGACCAAATCAGGTCTTCAAGTCAAGAGCATATACTGAGAAGCCACACACATCGAGGTAAAGAACAGGCGCTAAGACGTCCCGGGTAACAATACATGGAGAAAAGGACATGTGCTTGGAAGCACATGTGTGCCTGCTCACCGGTGCCTTTGGCACCTCATCCATGCCGTGCCTGCTAGACTCACTGGAGGACACGAGGCTGACCTGAGGCTCCTGTGACCTGCTGCTCCCCAGGTTCCCGTAGCCGCTGGACATGCTCCCGTGAATAGGCTGCGAGAGAGAGGGGGACCCATGTAGCCACAGGTTACATGGCAAGTTAGAGGGGAGATCTGCATTACCTGCCTTTGAGCTCACCTGCAGTAATCACTAAATTAAGGTGAAAATTTTTGGAATCCTAAGGGCGGCATGTGAAGGGTGATGCTGACATAGAGGACATTTCTTTCTCATCTCAGTAATTCTCAAGGGCAGAGTTTATTTTTCTAGTCTAGGTGGATATTTAGAGACCAACGATTTTTTTAAAAGCTGTAGTTAATAAATTTAACAAAACATGAAAATAAACTCTAGCTCTTGATGCTGCATTTAAAACAGGTAGAACAAACAAAATACCAATATATACCATACTATCTCTCCAAACCTAACAGATACTTCATGAACCCTAGAGATGGCTGGATAGCTTCATCAACTCAATGGACATGAGTTTGAGAAAACTCTGGGAGACAGTGAATGACATGGAAGCCTGGTGTGCTATAGTCCATCGGGTTGCAAAGAGTCGGACACAACTTAGCAACTGAATAACAGAGATTTTATCAACGACATTTTGAAAATTACTACTGACCAACAGTTTTAGTGATACCACTGTTGTAGCCAAATGCTCCGGGAAGCAAACTCACTCAGGACAGCGTGAATAGTGGAGTGCAGTTTATTACATTGGTGGGTCCGAGGCAGAGTTTCCTCTTGACCCAGGGACCCTGACTGATTTTTGTGACAACTGTTTATATCCAAAGTGTAGGTACCCAAGCCCCCATCCCCAAATTCTTTAAAACCCACTCTGGACAATGTTATTAAAAGATACAATCAGGTTATAGCCATAAATTCACATTCTAAAGCTATCTGGACATACAACTTAGCCAACAGCAATAGGTATTATTAAGATTACAGATAGTGATTGATTACATAGTGGACATTGCATTTCTTCTGGCTCTGGGAGGTCTAGGTACGGGGTCTGCCTGGGAATACGCCCGGGAGGCCTATTCGGCTGCTGGTATTTTATCTTCATGGCCTCCTAGATATATAGTCCAAAAGTTCGCCGAGACTGTAAGATGGAGTTCCTTTTCTTTTAAAAATGGAGTCAGTCCAGTCAGGGCAACCTGCTCCTTTCCTCTTTCACTATCAGTAAATACTCATCAAGTTTATTGATTGACTCTCTAGTAGTAATCATTTTGGTACTTGTTTTCAGCAGGTAATAGTTTTTTCATACTTTTGCCCCATAATGATTAGAGATACTGAGATCCGCCACCCCTCCCCCACTTTTAAAATTAATTATTTCAAAGAATAACAAAGCTAAAACACTGGCAGCATTTGAAACACAAGAATTCTCTAATTTAGAAATAACTTCTTTGTCTAATTGCTTCCTGTGACTCAGTATGCTGTCTTCAAAAGGGTTCTTACAAAAATGTCCTGTGTATTTAACACAGATAAAGGAAAACAAGATTAATGAAATTTAACTTAAAAAGAGGAAGACAAAAATTTCTGAAATGTAGAGGGTAAGGCTCACAGTTTATTTCTGTGAAATGACTTTACTAACACTGAATGTTAAAATTAAACACAACTATGAGAATTTTGTGTTTGTTTTTTAAAAAATCTCTCACTTTACCTGTAAGAGAAGTTTCTGAATTTGTTCTCGTAATTCTGTGATGTCTTTGTCATCACTGCTCATCTTTTTTACTCTGGTGGCAAAAACATCCTTGTTTAGTGGACTCCTACAAAATGCCAAGGGAAAGACTGAGTCATGCAATTTAAGATTCATTCATAATGAAGTCTAAAGTGATCTTTAATAGAATATTCAAACAACAAAGCTATGTCTTTACAAAGCAACTTTTCAACTCCAAATACAGAAAATATGAAGTTCATATTCTATTTATGGAAGCAGAGAAAATCCTAAGAAACAAGGGAGATGTTAACAGTTTTTAGTTTAGTCTCTTCATAGCTCTGATCTTCCCATAATCATCTCAGCACTGTATCTGTATAAATTTAAAACAGTGACAAGTAACCTCCTCAGCTACTAAAGCATGTTCAACAACTACTGGTCTCAAAATTTAACATGAACTGAGTAACCTACTGGTTCTGAAACTGAGGGCTTCCTTGGTGGTTCAGACAGTAAAAATTCGCCTTCAACGAAAGAGACCTGGATTTGATCCCTGGGTCAGGAAGATCACTTGGGGGAGGAAATGGCAACCCACTCCAGTATTCTTGCCTAGCGAACCCCCTGAACAGAGGAGCCTGGTGGGCTACAGTCCATGGAGTTGCAAAGAGTCAGACATGACTGAGTAACTAACAATTTCACTTTTCACTTTTTTTCTAAGAAATTTTAAGACCTTAAGTTTGTGAAACAACATTCAATGCTTAATGTATCTAATCACTTGGCTGTGTAATAAAGATGACTCTGCTCCCATCCTCATGGTGAACATGTGGCTGTCACAGAACCTTCAGCCTTCTTTATATTCAAATTCTAGAGCATCTGAAATCTACTAGCTGAATAGCAACAAAGAAGGAACTGACAATGACATTTTCTATGTGGCTTATTCTTGATGTACGTCATGAAGCAAGGCTACTTCCTGTTGTGTAGAGGGTCCTGAGTCATTGTCAGTATATTATCAAGTGTGAAACAGATCTCCAGTCCAGGTTGGATGCATGAGACAAGTGCTTGGGGCTGGTGCACTGGGATGACCCAGAGGGATGGGATGGGGAGGGAGGCGGGAGGGGGGATCGGGATGGGGAACACATGTAAAT
Organism: Odocoileus virginianus; assembly: GCF_023699985.2. Classification (NCBI taxonomy): domain Eukaryota; kingdom Metazoa; phylum Chordata; class Mammalia; order Artiodactyla; family Cervidae; genus Odocoileus; species Odocoileus virginianus. Next base: position 33,789,061 of record NC_069684.1, on the reverse strand, counting down.
CCATGGTTGATTCATGTCAGTGTATGGCAAAAACCATTACAATATTGTAAAGTAATTAGCCTCCAACTAATAAAAATAAATGGGAAAAAAAAAGAATAAGCCACATTTTCGAAACTCTCACAATATGTGAGCGCCACTCCAAGTGCTCCACCACGTTCCCCTCCTCCTATCCCATGCGCCGTGAGCCTGAGTGTCATCCAGAGGTGTCTGGGCCACTGGTCAAGTGCAAGTCTGAGTGAAAATAGGACGTCCGGCTTTATGTAATGAGACTGGGATACTCCCAGTGTGGACCCTTCCTACAAAACTGAGTTATACATTTAATCACCATTACATCACTCAAAGGATTTACATGAGAGGATTCTCTGGTGGTCTAGCTATCAGGACTCAGAACTATCACTGCCAAGGGTTCAGGTTCAATCCCTGGTCAAGGAACAAAGTCTTCCTTGGTGGATCAGTGGTAAAAAATCTGCCTGCAATGAAGGGAGATGCACAAGATTCAGGTTTGATCCCTGGGTTAGGAAGATCCCCTGGAGAAGGGAATGGCAACCCACTCCAGTATTCTTGCCTGGAGAATCCCATGGACAGAAGAGGCTGGCAGGCTACAGTCCATAGGATCGCCAAGAGCCAGACACGACTGAGCATGCACATGTAAGGAACTAAGACCAACTGAGATACCACAAACTGCATCACTCGGCCAAAAAAAAAATTATTCACATGGAGGCAAGAGAGACAGCACCTTCAACAAATGCTATCAAGTCAGCATGAAGAGTTGGCTGCGGTACTCGTCAGGAAATTGGCTGAGGGCTAAGGAAGGAAACTTGGTTTTCGTCTCCTCTTTGCAACTTCCTCCCTCAGAGATGGCTGAGAAAGTGACTCTGTTTCACCGAATGTGGATTTTTTTTTTCTGTAATGTGACAGGTAATGTGTGAAGGCACCTAGCCTTCCTCCCCAGAGAGCTGCTTAATATTGAGGAGAGATTAAGGTTAGGGTCCCTCACTGAACGCTCTCACAGCCCCCCTCCCACTCAGCTGTCACCTTTCCAAAACTCTACCCATGTGTCACAGCACCGCTTCTTTTCCCGTGTGCGCTGGGCTACACGGAGGCAAGGAGAACGTCTGCTCTGTTTACAACCCCATCCTTGGGGTCCAGCGCAACGCCTGACTCAGCAGGTACTCCGTAAATACTTACTGAAGGAATAAATGCACTAAACTAACTATATAAACGTAACAGATAAGTATTATTCTGTGAGAGGTTAATACCTACTAGACTCTAAATGCTTTCCCTCACATAATCCTGCATGTGGAGATGCAAATATTGGTAGAATCTTTAAAAAACACTGAAAACACTGTAAGTACTAATATGTCCATTTATTCCACATATTTTTAAGATTTTTTTTTGATGTGGACCATTTTTAACGTCTTTATTGAATTTATTACAATATTGTTTCTGTTTTATGTGTTGGCTTTTTAGCCTCGAGGTATGTAGGGTCTTAGCTACCCAACTGGGGATCACACCTGCACCCCCTGCAATGGAACTCGAATTTTTAACCACTGGACCACCAGGGAAGTCCCTACTCCATATATATTTTTTTTTAAGTAATTTTTTCTCTTTCCTTTTTTTAAATTATGAAAGTATGATATTTACAGAAGACTTGGAAAATAGAGGAGAGTTACATATAGCCCCACTATGTGTGTGTGTGTGTGTGTGTGTGTGTGTGTGTGTGTGTGTATATATACATACATATATATAAATTATTTTTTAAAGTAGAAAATTAAGATTTTTAGTTGGGGTTTCAATATCAAAGGGTTTTCCTGGTGGCTCAGATGGTAAAGAACCCGCCTACAATGCAGGAAACCTGGGTTCGATTCCTGGGTTGGGAAGATCCCCTGGAGAAGGAAATGACTACCCACTCCAATATTCTTGCCTGAAGAATTTCATGGACTGAGGAGCCTGGAAACCTATAGTCCATGGGGTCACAAAGAGGCACAATTCAGTGACTAACACACACACACTCAATATCAAACTCTCAAAAATTAGCAGAATGAATATACAGAGAAGTAAAAGGATATAGCAAACCTGAGAAGCACTGTGAACCAGTTGAACATAACTAAGATTTATACAATTTTCATACAACGATAGGATCCAAATTATATTCAAGCTCCCATAGAGTCTAAACTAGGAGACACTGGAACATATTCAGGGACATAAAACAAGGTGCAAAAATTTCATGGTCTAAAGGTACTGAAATCCTACAGAGTCTGTTCTCTTATCACTGTGGAACTATGCTAGAAATCGGTATCAAAAGATATTTGAAAATAACTCACATATTTTCAAGTGCAATGTGACGTGTACCAAGAGAGATTTTTTACTTATTAGCCACTGAAAGCCCCTATTCCACACACTTTTAAATCAAAGAATGGAAAGGACAGTTGGAGAATAAATCTAGGACCCTCCTCTGGTGCTGATGGGGAGGTACTCACACCAGTCAACAGCCACCAAGATGGACATCTCATCAGAGGAAGTGGGGTTTCCTATATTCTAAGCAACCATCTAATTTTATCTTCATTTCCCAACAGGTTTCCCTATTCGGCTGATCAACATGAACAGCTCTTCCTTGGCAATCATATTAGCTACCTTAATTATCAGATTAGTCTTCTACCTCAAATCAGCCTCATGAGTCAGGGCTGCAGGGAGCCTGATACTTCCACTAAGGCTGCAGACTCACTCTGCTGAGAGGCTGACCCCTAGAGCACAGTCAGGTCAGAACAACCTGAGGCCTATCTCACCATGGCCCAGCATCACTCCATCACAATATTAACACAGGATAAAATAAGTCTGACTGGGAGATCTACTGTTCTTAGTTTTATGCTTATGTCTACAAAGTTGCATTAAAAAATACAAAGATAATTTATCAATCTATGGTTTTTCCAGTGGTCATGTACAGATGTGAGAGTTAGACCGTAAGGAAGGCTGAGTGTTTTCGAACTGACGCTTTCAAAGTGTGGTGTTGGAGAAGACTCTTGAGAGTCCCTTGGACTGAGATGAGATGGTTGGATGGCATCACTGACCCAATGGACATGAGACTGGGTAAACTCCGGGAGCTGGTGAGGGACAGGGAGGCCTGGAGTGCTGCAGTTCATGGGGTCACAAAGAGTCGGACATGACTGAGCGACTGAACTGAACTTCGGTATTATACTGCTGCTGTTGTTCTTGTTCAGCCGCTAAGTCATGTCCAATTCTTAGCAACCCAATATTTTGGCCACGTGAGGCAAAGAGCCAACACATTGGAAATGACGCTGATGCTGGGAAAGACTGAAGGCAAAAGGAGAAGGGGACAGCAAAGGATGAGATTATTAGACAGCATCACCAACTCAACCATCTCATCTTCTGTTGTCCCCTTCTCCTCCTGCCCTCAATTTTTTCCAGCATCAGGGTCTTTTCAAACTAATCAGCTCTTCGCATCAGGTGGCCAAAGTACTGGAGTTTCAGGCTCAACATCAGTTCTTACAATGAGCACCCAGGACTGATCTCCTTTAGCATGGACTGATTGGATCTTCTTGCAGTCCAAGGGAATCTCAAGAGTCTTCTCCAACACCACAATTCAAAAGCATTAATTTTTCGGTGCTCAGCTTTCTTCACCGTCCAACTCTCATATCCATACATGACTACTGGAAAAACCATAGCCTTGACTAGATGGACCTTTGTTGGCAAAGTAATGTCTCTGCTTTTTAATATGCTGTCTAGATTAGTCATAACTTTCCTTTCAAGGAGTAAGCGTCTTTTAATTTCATGGCTGCAATCACCATCTGCAGTGATTCTGGAGCCCCCCAAAATAAAGTCAGCCACTGTTTCCACTGTTCCCCATCTATTTGCCATGAAGTGATGGGACAGGATGCCATGATCTTTGTTTTCTGAATGTTGAGCTTTAAGCCAACTTTTTCACTCTCCTCTTTCACTTTCATCAAGAGGCTCTTTAGTTCTTCTTCACTTTCTCCCATAAGGGTGGTGTCATCTGCATATCTGAGGTTATTGATATTTCTCCTGGCAATCTTGATTCCAGCTTGTGCTTCTTCCAGCCCAGCGTTTCTCATGATGTGCTCTGCATATAAGTTAAATAAGCAGGGTGACAATATACAGCCTTGACTCCTTTTCCAATTTGGAACCAGTCTGTTGGTCCATGTCCATTCTAACTGCTGCTTCCTGACCTGCATACAGGTTTCTCAAGAGGCAGGTCAGGTGGTCTGGTATTCCCATCTCTTTCAGAATTTTCCACACTTTATTGTGGTAAACACACTCAAAGGCTTTGGCATAGTCAAGAAAGCAGAAATAGATGTTTTTCTGGAACTCTCTTGCTTTTTTGATGATACAGCGGATGTTAGCAATTTGAGCTCTGGTTCCTCTGCCTTTTCTAAAACCAGCTTGAACATCTGGAAGTTCACGGTTCACGTATTGCTGAAGCATGGCTTGTAGATTTTTGAGCATTATTTTACTAGCATGTGAGATGAGTGCAAATGTGCGATAGTTTGAGCATTCGTTGGCATTGCCTTTCTTTGGGATTGGAATGAAAACTGACCTTTTCCAGGCCCGTGGCCACTGCTGAGTTTTCCAAAAACTGACATATTGCTTACATATTGAGTGCAGCCCTTTCACAGCATCATCTTTCAGGATTTGAAATAGCTCAACTGGAATTCCATCACCTCCACTAGCTTTGTTTGTAGTGATGCTTGCTAAGGCCCACTTGACTTCACATTCCAGGATGTCTGGCTCCAGGTGAGTGATCACACCATCGTGATTATCTAGGTCATGAAGATCTTTTTTGTACAGTTCTTCTGTGTATTCTTGCCACCTCTTCTTAATATCTTCTGCTTCTGTTAGGTCCATACCATTTCTTTATTGTGCCCATCTTTGCATGAAATGTTCCCTTGGTATCTCTAATTTTCTTGAAGAGATCTCTAGTCTTTTCCATTCTGCTGTTTTCCTCTATTTCTTTGCATGGATCACTGAGGAAGGCTTTCTTATCTCTCCTTGCTATTCTTTGGAACTCTGCATTCAGATGCTTATATCTTTCCTTTTCTCCTTTGCTTTTCACTTCTCTTCTTTTCACAGCTATCTGTAAGGCCTCCTCAGACAGCCATTTTACCTTTTTGCATTTCTTTTCTTAGGGATGGTCTTGCTCCCTGTCTCCTGTACAATGCCACGAACCTCTGTCCATAGTTCTCCAGCACTCTGTCTATCAGATCTAGTCTGTTAAATCTATTTCTCGCTTCCACTGTATAATCATAAGGGATTTGATTTAGGTCATACCTGAATGGTCTAGTGGTTTTCCCCACTTTATTCAATTTAATACTGAAGAGTTAGGTATAATTCCCATTCCTAACAGAAACAGACATCAAAGGGAAACTTATGGGCTGGCTGAGAAACCTATAGGTCAATTTTATATGGACCACAAAGCCCAGGGACCAACAGGATATCAGACTATAAGAACAATGGTCCAGGTTGCTTGGGATTGATTTGTAAGGTTGTTACACGGACAAGAAACAATAATCAAGCAGGCGTGAATTAGCTGTGCTGGCAGGCAAATAAATATGAAAGAATCTATTTTTTAAAAATAAATACATAACGAAATTGAGACAAATAAGTGGAATTTGACAGTAGAAGAAAAGGAAAAAAATAGAAAAAATAAAAAAAATCTTATATGCTCACTAAAGAGAATGAAAAAATTGAGAAAAGGAAAAAAAGGGGGAAAAAAACCACTTACTCCAAATCCACTATCCAAACATAATCAAAATTTATATTTTATTTCTTTCTAATCTTCTTTTTCCTATTTCATAGCATTTGTTTTAAACATAATTAGGCTGTATAAAAATTCTGCAGGCTGCTTTTCCCACCATCTAATATATCAATTTCCCATGATACATACTTTCTATAAAAATTTTCATTGGATCAATATAATAACACGTCAAAGAAATATTTCAGAACTTCTTAATGATGACATTTAAGCTATTATTAGTCAATCCTAAAGGAAATCAATCCTGAATATTCATTGGAAGGAGTGATGCTGAAGCTGAAGCTCCAGTACTTTGGCCACCTGATACAAAGAGCTGACTCACTGAAAAAGATGCTGATGCCTGGAAAGACTGAAGGAGAAGGGGAAAGCAGAGGATGAGATGATTAGACAGCATCATCAACTCAGTGGACAAGAGTATGAGTAAACTCCACGAGACAGTGAAGGACAGGAAAGCCTGGTGTGCGTCCATGGGATCAAGAAGCGTCGGACATGACTTAGCCATTGAATAACAACAATAACAAGCTATTACAATTAAATAACATTGCAGAATCTGTCTTTTCTTTACAAAGCTCTCTGTATTTAGACTTATTTCTTTAGAATACTCCCATAATAGAGTTACTAGGCCAAGGAAGTAGAAGTAGAAATATTACAAGGCTCTTAATATTTAAAGGCCAAACTGTCTTCTAGAAACTGTCAAAAACCTGCTCTTTGTTGAGTTCATGTGTCAACTGATTCAAAGGGGAGTCAACAGGCCTGAGAATGTTATTTGAAAAAACATTTTTTAGAAAATGTGAAAACTGATTGACTTACTTTCGCACTTTATGGCGACCGATGATGAAAGAAACCTTCCGGCTCCATGGGTTCACGAAGCTGGACCAACTGGAGTCCAGTATGATGTAATCCCCATGTAATCCCCCAAAATCTAATGGGCAGGTGTTCAAAGGGAGGATGGCCGGCATACTTCAAGACTACGTAAAACAATAAGACAGAAGTTATTTAACATGAATGTTTGTTACAAATGCCTCTCTTAAGGCACTTATTTGTAAATGTTTGAAAATATCAGAATAGAAAAAAAATATTGTTTCAATAGTTTCCACACACTGTTTTCTTGATTAAAGATAAGATTCTGATGAGTAAGGGGCTTCCCAAGTGGCACTCATGGCACTAGTGGCACTGCTTGCCAATGCACAAGAGATGGGTTCGATTCCTGGGTTGGGAAGATCCCCCGGGGGAGTAAATGGCAACCCACTCCAGCATTCCTGCCTGAAAAATTCCATGGGGGTGGGCTACAGTCCAGGCAGCTGCACAGGACGGAGTGACTGAGCACTTCTAATGATATTAGTGCTTGAGAGTAGCTCTAGTGAGAAATGAAATGAAAAATTTAAGAAGATCAGTGGAAAAAAAAAAATGCCCTCCTGTAAAGAAGCAGGTGCTTACCTTTTTGGTGCACGGCAAGCATCAGAGAGCGATCTTCTGGGTGCAGGTACGCTAGGATGGATGTCCCGATCAGGTCCTGAGGTAGGTAACCCAGGAAAGGCACGGCCCTGAGCACAGACACAGCACAGGTGGCATGTCACTCGCAGCAAGTGACTGTTGAAACCTTACGCACTTTCAACAGTACTTTTCAGATAAACTCTAAATATGAAGAAAAGGTATGCAGAGATGTTCATTACAGCATTTATAAAAGCTGCAAGCAACCTGAGTGCCTATACTGTGGGGAAAGGGTTAACACAATCTAAGAAGCATTGGTTACCAGAGGTGTTGCATCAAAATCACCTACCAAACTTCCAAAAACCAGATTTGCAGGCTCACTGCTTCCTAAATCAGCGTTTCTGGGGTGAGACTTGGAGTCTATACTTTTCACAAGTTCCACAGAGGTCTCAGAGGGCTCCCCTGGTGGCTCAGGCAGTAAAGAGCCCACCTGCAATGCAGGAGAACTGGGTTTGATCCCTGGGTGGGGAAGATCCCCTGAAGAAGGGAATGGCAACCCATTCTGATATTCTTGCCTGGAGAATTCCCATGGACAGAGGAGTGGTGGGCTACAATCCATGGGGTCACAAAGAGTCAGACATGACTGAGCAACTAACATTTTTCACTTTTTCAGAGGTCTCTTGAGGCCCTCTATTGCACTGCCTTTTAAAAAGTCTACAAAGATCATATTATAACATAGAAAAATGCTTATCATGTTAAATGAAGAAAGCAGGCTATAAATTTATACAGAGTATTTAAAAGTATACAAAAACAAATGTCTCCCAAACAGTAGTATCAAATAGAGGACCAGTCACAGAGACATTTGTAGGATAAATGTTCATAAGAAAATTCTAATGACCAGACATTCAAGATGACTTAGAAAAAAACTGACTCTGTAAACATTTTCTATGTGTATAAATTCACAAATACTTTCTTTTTCTCATTTATATATAAGAAAGAAAGAAAGAAAGAAAGTGAAGTCGCTCAGTCGTGTCCAACTCTTTGCAACCCCATGGACTGTATGTAGCCTGCCAGGCTCCTCTGTCCATGGGATTTTCCATTTCCTGCCTTCCATTTCCATTTTCCATGGGAGTAGGTTGCCATTTCCTTCTCCAGGGGATCTTCCTGACCCAAGGATCAAACCCAGGTCTTCGGCATTGCAGGCAGATGCTTTACTGTCTGAGCCACCAGGAAGCTCATGTATATATAATCTTTGTTATTTTTTGCCACACCCTCATGATATTCAGTATCTTAAGTTTCTCAACCAGGGATTGAATCCACACCCCCTACAGTGCAAGCCTGGATTCCTAACCATACTTTCTAATGCAGTAAACTTAAGCTATTTTCAGAATATCTTAAGCTAAATTTTCTTACCTTGTACAGATTAAATTATACAAAGTAACTCGCTACTACTGTCTGCTGCTGTTGCTGCTGCTGCTAAGTCGCTTCAGTCGTGTCCGACTCTGTGCGACCCCACAGACGGCAGCCCACCAGGCTCCCCCGTCCCTGGGATTCTCCAGGCAAGAACACTGGAGTGGGCTGCCATTTCCTTCTCCAATGCATGGGTATGAAAAGTGAAAGTGAAGTCGCTCAGTCGTGTCCGACTCTTCGCGACCCCATGGACTGCAGCCCACCAGGTTCCTCTGCCCATGGGATTTTCCAGCCAAGAGTACTGGAGTGGGGTGCCATTGCCTTCTCTGATTACTGTTTAGTTTCATGATAACTAAATGGTAATAAATGGATAATAAATCCATTTCCGGATGTTAAAACAACTTTTTTTAAAGCTTTCTTTTTTTTGGCCTCAATGCACAGTTTGTGGGATCTTAGTTTCCTGTTCAGAGATTGAATCCAGGCTCTCAGCAGTGGAAGTGCTGAGTACTAACCACTGGATCGCCAGGGAATTTCCTAGATGTTAAAAAATTTTTAAAACCAAAATTAATACCTACCATAACTGTGTCAAGTTTTTTTACATTTTTGCTTTATGCTCACCTATAATAAGATTGATGTATTAGTTCTCAGATTTTCAGATTTCACAAAGTAAAATTTTTACACAAGCGTGGGGGAAGACGAAGGATACGATCAGAGGATAACAATGTTTCATTTTCCCAAATAAAGTTATAAAAAAACAACAATAAGCAATGATGATTATCTACTATCACTACCTGTTAAATAACAAAGACTATTTTAATAACTAAAAAAAGTAGGTAGGACATACGTTCAAAACAAGTAACAATTCTTTAAATTAAATAAACTTAGCTTTACAAAAAAAGAAACCTGCCTTATTTTTCTTGCTCCTTTCCCCCTTTACTTCAGACTAATAAAAATTCATCATAAACTGGGAAGCACTTGCCTACAGCAAGCAATATATGTGCACAGGGCTCAGAGGCCAGAGTCTAGGGCTCATTTTGACCATAATTATATACTATGTGGGCTTCCCTGGGGCTGCAGATGGTAAATACAATGCAGGAGACACAGCTCCGATCCCTGGGTCGAGAAGATCCCCAGGAGAAGGGAATGACTACTCATTCCAATATTCTTGCCTGGAGCATCTCATGGACAGAGGAGCCTGGTGGGCTATATATAGTCCATGAGATTGCAAAGAGTTGGACATGACTGGGGGACTAACACTGATATACAATGTGTCCAAGGTTCACTGTCCTCTTGGGCAGTACATAAAAATAATTTCTGACTTACCTAAAGCTTTAAAATCAAATATGATAACTTGTAAATCTTAGAAGTATAACAAGCAAGATACGTTAAAATTTTAGACGACACAAATTCAAACTGACAAACATCAAATGGGCAAATGGATAGATGTCATTATGTAGATGTGCATTAAACATAAAGTTTTAAATATTTTAATTTATTTTCCAAAACAAATTTCTTTTAGGCTTAAAGAAGTACTTACCTTCCATCTATTTCAAGAAAAACACAACCAGGAGTATGTGTTGTGGTAAAAATTCGTTTATCTGCTGGGATTTGAGGAGCTGTGAAGAAGAGAAAGACTCGTTTTAGAGACAAATATCTAATTAATTATCCACTTAACATATTAAAAAGGCAACAAACTCTACATGATACGACAGAAATCTCACTTAAGGGGCAGGCCTTTGAGCAGCCAAATCTAATAATTTTCATTATTAACTATATTTTAATTAGGTCAAAAGGTAAAACCTGTGGGATTCTCTGGTGGCCCAGTGGTTGCGAATTTGCCTTATAGTTCAGGGAACATGGGTTTAACCTCTGGTCCAGGAACAGCCCACGTGCTTCGGAGCAACCAAACGCAGGAGCCGTAACTACTGAACCCTCCTTGAGAGCCAGCCCATGTGCTACAGACTGAAGCCCATTCACCTGGCGCCTCTGCTCCACAGCAAGAGAAGCCACCAGAATGAGAAGCCCGCGCACAGCAACTAGAGAGGAGCCCCGCTTGCCACAACCAGGGGAAGCCCTCGCGGCAACAGAGACCCAGCGCAGCCCAAAATAATAAATACATTTTAAAAAAGTAATACCTACTCAAGTTAAACACAGAGAAAGTCTGTGTACATTGAAGAGTTTATTCATCCCAAGTAATCCAACAATGAAACCCAGAATAATTTAGAATTCAGGATGGAAATGTTTTATTATACTTAGAGGTTGCAAAATGTGGTCCACTGGAGAAGGGAATGGCAAACCACTTCAGTATTCTTGCCTTGAGAACCCCAAGAACAGTATGAAAAGGCAAAAAGATAGGACACTGAAAGATGAACTCCCCAGGAAGGTAGGTGCCCAATATGCTACTGGAGATCAGTGGAGAAATAACTCCAGAAAGAATGAAGAGATGGAGCCAAAGCAAAAACAACACCCAGTTGTGCTTGTGACTGGTGATAGAAGCAAGGTCTGAAGTTGTAAAGAGCAATATTGCATAGGAACTTGGAATGTTAGGTCCATGAATCAAGGCAAACTGGAAGTGGTCAAACAGGAGATGGCAAGAGTGAATGTCGACATTCTAGAAATCAGCAAACTAAGATGGACTGGAATGGTGAATTTAACTCAGATGACCATTATATCTACTACTGTGGGCAGGAATCCCTTAGAAGAAATGGAGTGGCCATCATAGTCAACAAAAGAGTCCAAAATGCAGTACTTGGATGCAATCTCAAAAACAACAGAATGATCTCTGTTCACTTCCAAGGCAAACCATTCAACATCATGGTAATCCAAGTCTATGCCCTGACCATTAACGCTAAAGAAGACGATGTTGAACAGTTCTATGAAGACCTACAAGACCTTTCAGAACTAACACCCAAAAAAGATGTCCTTTTCATTATAGGGGACTGGAATGCAGAAGTAGAAAGTCAAGAAACACCTAGGGTAACAGGCAAATTTGGCCTTGGAGTACAGAATGAAGCAGGGCAAAGGCTAATAGAGCTTTGCCAAGAGAACACACTGGTCATAGCAAACATCCTCTTCCAACAACACAAGAGAAGACTCTACACATGGACATCATCAGATGGCCAACACCAAAATCAGATTGATTATATTCTTTGCAGCCAAAAATGGAGAAGCTCTAAATAGTCAGAAAAAAACAAGACCGGGAGCTGACTATGGCTCAGATCATGAACTTATTGCCAAATTCAGACTTAAATTGAAGAAAGTGGGGAAAACCACTAGACCATTTAGGTATGACCTAAATCAAATCCCTTACGATTATACAGTGGAAGTGAGAAATAGATTTAAGGGACTAGATCTGATAGACAAAGTGCCTGATGAACTGACATTGTACAGGAGACAGGGAGCAAGATCATTTCCAAGAAAAAGAAGTGCAAAAAGGCAAAATGGCTGTCTGAGGAGGCCTTACAAATAGCTGTGAAAAGAAGAGAAGCGAAAAGCAAAGGAGAAAGGGAAAGATATAAGCATCTGAATGCAGAGTTCCAAAGAAAAACAAGGAGAGATAAGAAAGCCTTCCTCAGCTATCAATGCAGAGAAATAGAGGAAAACAATAGAATGGGAAAGACTAGAGATCTCTTCAAGAAAGTTAGAGATACCAAGGGAACATTTCACACAAAGATGGGCTTAATAAAGAACAGAAATGGTATGGACCTAACAGAAGCAGAAGATATTAAGAAGAGGTGGCAAGAATACACAGAAGAACTATATGAAAAAGAACTCTATGACCCAGATAAGCACGATGGTGTGATCACTCACCTAGAGCCAGATATTCTGGAATGTGAAGTCAAGTGGGCTTTAGGAAGCATCACTATGAATAAAGCTAGTGGAGGTGATGGAATTCCAGTTGAGCTATTTCAAATCCTGAAAGATGATGCTGTGAAAGTGCTGCACTCAATATGTCAGCAAATTTGGAAAACTCAGCAGTGGCCATGGGCCTGGAAAAGGTCAGTTTTCATTGCAATTCCAAAGAAAGGCAATACCAAAGAATGCTCAAACTATCGCACAGTTGCACTCATCTCACATGCTAGTAAAGTAATGCTCAAAATTCTCCAAGCCATGCTTCAGCAATACATGAACCGTGAATTTTCAGATGTTCAAGCTGGATTTAGAAAAGGCAGAGGAACCAGAGCTCAAATTGCCAACATCCGCTGTATCATCAAAAAAGCAAGAGAGTTCCAGAAAAACATCTATTTCTGCTTTCTTGACTATGCCAAAGCCTTTGAGTGTGTTTACCACAATAAAGTGTGGAAAATTCTGAAAGAGATGGGAACACCAGACCACCTGACCTGCCTTTGAGAAACCTGTATGCAGGTCAGGAAGCAACAGTTAGAACTGGACATGGAACAACAGACTGGTTCCAAACAGGAAAAGGAGTCAAGGCTGTATATTGTCAGCCTGCTTATTTAACTTATATGCAGAGTACTAATGATTATATAACAACAATGTATCTTGCTCCAGGACATGTTCCTCCTTCTTAACAAGCACCTTCTGACTAATCTTGTTATCTTAAGATGTATGTTATCTTAAGATTGTGTGAGTGGGTCTGATAAGACCTTTCTATTGTTTTGATCTTACTAATTTAAGAGGTATGTTGTGGGAGTGGGTCTGGTGAAAGTATTTAAGGCATTGGTAAGACTAGCAAGCAGAGCACTCTGTCACCTTCTGATGTCTATGTGAGAAGCTTTCTCTGTCCTTTTTCACTGTAATAAAGCTTCTGCTACACAAACATTCTTGGGTGATCAAGCTTGGTCCCTGATCCTGAAGCTAAATCTTCTTTGGAGATCACAAATCTGACATCGCTCACTGTAAGCTACCAAGATGTCAGTACAACATGGACATTTTTAATCTGTAATAAAGTTGGCGTGGTCAGTTCTGCTATAGCCCTCTTGGAAAACGCAGTTGTCAAACATTAGGGGATGATTTGGGCATGCTGCAATCTGCATTTGCTTAGGCAGGATTTCATTTTTAAGGAACACAGGTGAGTGTAGAAAAGAGCACCTAGTTGAATGGAGTCATTTAGGAACACAGAGAAGCCTGCACACACATGAAATATCTAGCTGCTGCGTCTGTGCACCAGGTGGCCGTGAGCCATGCTGTCCAACCTGGTGATGGAAATCTCCGTCTGATTTCAGATGACTTCCGTTCCAGCACTCATAGTAACGCACGAGCTGCGGCCCGTGCAACACCTGTGTCCACAGCAAACTGCAAGGCTTTTCCACAGTGAAGAGCTGCATTTATTGTAATATTTGTGCATTTCTTAGTCATTTATTATGTAATGCTGTGTTACCATTTTATGAGACTCCCATCTTATTTTGTGTTATTTTAAATTTTTAATGTACTGAGTGTTGTGCCCCTAAACTCATTTTCCCCTAAGCCCTGTGATTTGTGTGAATTTTTTTTGCACAGGATGATAAAGTCCAAAAAAGCATGTGTCATGTTACAAGCAGAATGGACTGTAATTTCAAAATATAATGAATGGAAGCTGCTTCTATACTGATATGTGAATTTAGCAATATAGTTACGCCATCAGAAAACAAACTACGCTGTTTACTTGGGGGGAGGCTTTCAAAACACTTAAAAAACCTAACTCATTCTTGTGGCTTCTCTGTGCAACAGTTTCAGTGCTCCTATGTGACACAGGACAGAAGGGAAAGACCACAGGATGGTCACCAGCAGAGAAAGGACAGGAAGTCTGTGTATCTGTGGCCAAGTCTGTGCTTGGACCCGGGGCCCTGCTTCCCTGAAGGAGACACCTGCACCGGAAGTCTAGGCCAGCAGACAGACGTCAGGCAGAACGGGCTCAGGGAAGAGGCGGGCTTGCACGGGCTCCTTTCTGATGCGCGGATGCGTCACGTCTGAGCTGAACGCAGACGCTCCTGGCTTACGTTGGTAACCCGAGTGCATCTTCTCCACCAGCAAGAGACAGCAGGGCTCAGCCTCCGCGAGGGCCGAGCTATGCACATCAATCAAGTAGGGGGTGATCCGGAATGGGCAGTAAGGCCGCTGCGGCTCCCCGGCTTCATCTCCGCTGAAGAAGGAAAGAGCGGTTAGTGCTGGTCATGAAGGGTCCACTTAGTCCAAGGTGAAACGTGGCCAGGGAAAATGTTCAGTAATTTTCAAGGAAGACATGTCCAAGTCTAAAACGTCTAAACGTATTTATTTACTTTTTAAAACTTCTTATTTTGTAGTCGGGGATAGCTGATTAACAGTGTTGTGACAGTTAGTTTCAGGTGAACAACAAAGGGACTCGGCCATACATATACATGTATCCACTCTTCCCCAAACTCCCCTCCCACCCAGGCGGCCACATCACATTGAGCAGAGCCCCCTGTGCTAGACAGTAGGACCTCCTTGGTTATCCATTGTAAACACAGCAGTGTTAAACAGATTGATTTTTAAAAGAAGGGAAACGTTACTTTAAATGTTTAGTACCCAAGGGCAATGATTTGTTATTCGATGAGTAAGAGGTTTTCTGGAGACCTGGCTCATCACTCTGAGTGTGAACTGGTCAGATTCCAGCATGACTGTCCACTCCTGCTGGGAAGAGAGACAGGCACAGCCGTCCATCTCATTTCATGTGTCTAAACCAAGCATCACATAACAGGGTCCCCTGGGACCAGTGCCCCCAAGCCAGCCCCCGGGCACCCCCTCCTTTCTACATTCTTGTTCAAAGGACAGACCCAGCCCCACCACTTAAAGTTGCCCCCTTGCCTGGTGCTGGCTTGGCATTCGGCTCAGCATCACCCAGTGCCTGGTGGGGGCAACAGCAGGGCTGGAACCCTCTCCGCCACCCAGCACAGAGGCTCCTGAGGGCGGGGAGGCTCTACAACGACCCCCGAGATGTCCATCCGGTTTGATTGCCCAGCTACCGGGAAGAGGTTTCTACCTGGTTCTAACCAAATGCCCCAGACTGAGGTTCACGCTCTGTTTCTGCCATCAAGCCTCTCCTCTCTGACCATCATGAGCCCGGATGCTCAGGTGGGGTATCTGCTCGCCCAGCAGACCCACACCTACACTCACTCCCTCCCGCTTTCGCGCGCTCTGCTCCCCTCAAACTCTAGCATCTCTGGCCACTTCTCTGCACTCAGTCGGGACCCTGCTTCCTAGCTCACCGCTCAGAAGAGCGCCCTCTGCTGACACTGACCTGCCAGCACCCGTACTTCTGCCGGTGGCTCTCCTACTTCTGTGAGTGCTTTTCTGGGGTCACCTGGTCCTGGGCTTCTCAACACCACTGATACATAGATGATCTGTGCATCTGTCTCTAGCCCGGCCTTCTCCCCTGAACCCCGGGCTCCTGGACTAACACCTTGCCAGCATCACGGGGCAGATTTCTAGTTGACATCTCACACTCATCCACAACTCACCGCATGTTCCCGCCCCAATCCCCTCCCCACCCCACCCCCACCCCCACCCCCGTCCAACTCTCCAGGCAGCTGCTCATCCTGCAATTTCCTCCACCCCGTACATGGCACCTTGAGCCAAAGACCTCCACATCACCTTAACTACTTTGTCTCACACCCCAAACTAACCCATCAGTATACACTGCTAAGCCTCCCCTACAGAAACATCCAGAAGATGCACAGTATCTCCACGTCCAGCCCCACTGCCTGGTCCAGGACCCACCATCTCCTGGCTACACCACTTCTGCAACGCCCACCCCCCCCCCGCCCCGCTCCAATCCCCCACCCAGCATAGCCTTTCATACCCTCAGTGATATTTCCTTGTAAGAAATGGAAATGCCCTGTCTCTACCCACTGGACATTCCTGAAGCACTGGTGACCCTGTAGCAGCCACTGCCCGAGGACCTGAATCTGCGGAGCAACCATCTCTGCTGAGCCTGGGATGACAAGTCTGCTACAAAGGAAGTGTCAAAACCAACGGCGACTCTCACCGGGCCAGGAGCTAACTTTGTTAGCCTAGTTAACCAGCAGCTCCTGCCGGCCACAGAGGAACAACAGGAACACCTGGAGGCTTGACAAGAACCTTACTGTTAGGACAAGACTCTGAAATAACAATGAAGGAAAGGATAAGAGAGCTGAGGAGAGGGGGCATGAGGTGGTGGAACAGATGACACAGGCCTGGCCACGGTTATTCGTGGAAAATGCAGTACCTATCAGTTCATTGTACTAGTTTTTATATTATTTTGAAAATCCCCGGAGTTTTAGAAATAATTAAGTGGCTACCCTGAACGAAACGTTTCACCCAGGAGTCAGAGTGTCCTATGGTCTCTGCCCCTGCTTCCTTGTCTTCTCCACCCTTCCTGTCCCCTTCCTCCCCAGAGCCAGGCGTGCTCTGCCCAGGGCCTCTGTACTTGCCCGGGACGTCGTCTCTCAAACACACTGCTTCCTCACCTCCTCCAGGGCTCTGGTCAGTTAGGCTTCTAACTAGAGAAGAGTTCCTTGACCACCGTGAATACACTGGCAACCTCTCCACTGCCCGGAACTCCCTTACTCAGCTCACTGTTCTACATGGAACTTAACTACAAATGACACATGTATATTTACACAGTTGTTTACTATTAGCCCCCATCCCTACAGAACACTAAGTCCATGAGGGCAGAACTTTGTTTTGGTCCTAGTACCTACTAGAGTAACAAACACATATAGCGCTTACTATCTGGCAGGCGCTGCTCTCAGATCTTCATGAACAACTCACCTGCGAGTGACAAGAGGAACCGGCACGGGCCTTCTCCCCTGTACCATTCCAGGATATCCCACCCCAATATTCGAATACTATTAGCTCAGGTCCCCCCAAGTCCATGGAGTGTCTGAATCATCTATTACAAGGACTTCTCTTCTCTAAATATCAAGGCCATTTATTAACAGTAACTTCAACACTAATGTTGGTGATTGCAATGTCATTTTAAAATGTTTTTTTCTTTTACTATGAAGGGCTCTCCCAGAGGCTCAGTGGTAAAGAATCTTCCTGCCAATGCAGGAGACACAGGTTTGATTCCTGGGAAGGGAATATCCCCTGCAGGAGGAAATGGCAACCCACCCCAGTATTCTTGCCTGGGAAATCCTACAGACAGAAGAGCTGGCGGGCTGGGGTGGCAAAAGAGTGACTGAGCGATCAAACAACAACAAACATTAACATGTCATAGTAAACTTAAAGTAGAAAAAATATCACTAATGAATTCTACCAGAAATCAATTACAATTAAAGTTCTGATTTCTTTTCTAGTTCTCTGTCTCTGGACCTTTTAGTGAAAGTCGCTCAGGCATGTCTGACTCTTTGCGACCCCACGGACCATACAGTCCATGGAATTCTCCAGGCCAGAATCCTAGAGTGGGGTAGCTGTTCCCTTCTCCAGGAGATCTTCCCAACCCAGGGATCAAACCTGGGTCTCTCAGTTGCAGGCGGATTCTTTACCAGCTGAGCCACTAGGGAAGTCTTTAAGTCTTCTCATAAATATACCTATCTTGCTTTAAGGTTGTTCAAAGTTGCAAAAATTAATTTTAAATGTGACTGAAAAACAAAAACCAAACAAAACCAAAAAAGCCCCAGACAACAGTGGGCTTCAGATCTGAGTGATCTTTCCGGTCTTTTCTCCTATTGCATTACTATCTACTTTTCTCACAGGTACATGCATCTTCTCAGTCAAAATATAAGAACTTCTTGCAAGAACCAGGTCTTGTCTTTTGTATCCACGGAAGACCTAGCTGAATACAGAAGAATCAAAATAAGTGCTAAATAAAATCAGAGGGGTAAACTTGGAACTTGGGATTAACAGATACAGACGACTATATATATAAAACAGATAAACAACAAAGACCTCCTACACAGCACAAGGAACTATATTCAATTATCCTGTAATAACCAGTAATGAAAAAGAATCTGAAAAAGAATATATATGTGAATAGTGGTGCTAGTGGTAAAGAAACCACCTGCTAAGGCAGGTGACACAAGAGATGGGGGTTGGATCCTTGGGTGGGGAAGATCCCTGGAGGAAGGCATGGCAACCCACTCCAGTATTCTTGCCTGGAGAACCCCATGGACAGAGGAGCCTAGCAGGCTACAGTCCTTAGGGTCGCAAAAAGTCAAACCCGACTGGAGCGACTTAGCACTAGCATGCACATGTGAATGGTAGCACTAGCGGTAAAGAACTCACCTGCCAATGCAGGAGATCTAAGAGACATGAGTTTGGTCCCTGGGTCAGGAAGATCCCCTAGAGGAGGGCATGGCAACCCACTCCAGTTATCCTTGCCTGGAGAATCCCATGGATGGAGGAGCCTGGAGGGCTACAGTCCACAGGGTCGCAAAGAGTCTGACACAACTGAAGTGACTTAGTATACGTAGATATAACTGAATCACTTTGCTGTACATCTGAAATACTGTAAATCAGTTCTTGTTTTTTCATGTGTGTGCTCATGTCCGACTCTGTGATGCCATGGATTTTATGTGGCCAACCAGGCTCCTCTTGAGATTCTCCAGGCAAGAATACTGGAGTGGGTTGCCATTTCCTACTCCAGGGGATCTTCCCAACCCAGGGATGAGCTATACATCAAGAAAAAATTAAAATATAATCAGAGCCTAACCCACTGCTCCTGGCCTCAGGAGCCCCCATACTCACCCAATCCTGCAGAAGAAGGACTTCACCGGTGCCAATTCATACTGTGAGGCCACTGGAAACAAAGACACCCATCAGTGTCCTGCCCTGGGTGGCTCCTCCTCAAAACATCACTAACCAAACAGGGCACTCTTTTAAGAGAGAGAGCTACTCTTAAAATAGGACTCCCCTCCCCTTTACCAAGATCTCATCCCATCCAGGATCCACCCAGGGCTTTCCTGCTGATCAGCAGCCCTCAGGAGAGGCCTTGAGAGCCACTGACGACGGCCTTTCCCTGTCATCTCCTGCAGTTCTGTCTCTTGTTACTACACCTGTCCGCACTCACTGCCTTAAACATCAACGTAGTCATCCTGTGACACAAGCATTTTGCTGGTGATATTCCATGCCATGGTAATATTGTGGACATGTCTCAAAAACTTGGAATTTAGACTACATGGAGCTTTTGGGTGTAGGATATATAGTACTTTTTTTTTTTCATTGTATTTTCTTTCCTTGGATAAATTTCCCAGAGCTGTGTACCTAAACAATATGATCATTTCATGACTCTCATAATATGTTAGCAAACTAAGTTCTAGAAAATGGTACCAGTTCAGTGTCATTAATAACATTTTCTCGGGACTTCCCTGGTGATCCAGGGGTTGAGAATCCGGCTTCCAATGCAGGGGAGTCAGGTTTGGTCCCTGGTCAAGGAACTAAGATTCCACTCACTGCAACTACTGAGCGCATGTGCTCTAGAGCCTGTGCTCTGGACAGGAGAGCCTTCGAGCCACAATGAGGACCCAGAACAATGGGAAGAAACTTTTTCCTCACAACTCTTATGCCAAAGATTCTGCTTCAGTTTTATAAACTTTTGCATTTATTTTACTGATTTATAAGGAGATAAATCAGAAACCTTTAAATTTGCCCATCTTAGAACACAGTAGGAAACTGAATCTATTCTCAAGTACTGCTGATTACTTTTGTCTGGTACATCTCCCTAATTATATATCTTGAACATTTGTTCACTGAACAGTCCCCAGCTATAGAAACCAAGGAAATGTTTTTTAAAAATACACTGAAGGAGCATTTACAATGAGAATTCTAAAGACCCAAAACACCAAATATAGCCCAGGCATTTATAACCCTGAGGGAAGGATCATTAGCAAGACTCAGAAACTGAACTTCTGAACAATCAAGAAAAATGTTTATGACTTTTAAAAAACCTCCAGTTTAAAAGTAAATGGACCAATGACCAAATGATCATAACTCATGAAACTATAACAGTTGCGGTCCCAGAATTCTGAAACCAGAAGTTCTTACAGAATATCCATGAGAAATAAATGAAAGAACTTGACAAAGTGAGCTGCACTGATGGCTCAGAGGTAAAGAATCTGCCTGCGATGCAGGAGACACAAAAGACATGGATTCTATCTCTGGGTTGGGAAGATCCCCTGGAGAAGGGAATGGCTACCCACTCCAGTATTCCTGCCTAGAGAATTCCATGAACAGAGGAACCTGGTGGGCAACAGTTAAAAGTGACGCAAAGAGTCGGACACAACTGAGCACAGTGAGAAAAAGAAATGAAAAAATAAGGTAAAGAAATTCATTTCTCTAAGATGTCCTGTTGTTGCAACATAAAAACTGTTTCACCCAAGGCTCATATAAATCATGGAGGAATTAAAGCAAGAGAAGGATGTTTCAAAAACATCCTTAGAGTTCTGATCTGACTTTCAGATCAGATGGGAGCCAGGCTCAGATGGGAGCCATCCTGTGGGGCCACTTTCAAGTGCTTGGCTTTGTCTGGGGCAAGGTTTCCTGCTTTAAGGTGTGGTCCCAGCAACCGAGCTGTCAAAGGGGCTCTGGATTCACGTTGTCAAGGTGAAGGCCAGCTCCATACTGACAGGCAGTGTGACACTGGCACTTCTGTGACTGTGGCAGCTCAGAAATGGCTCAGCTCTTGACTGTGGGGGACCTGACTGACACCCAAACCACCAGCCCGTGCACTGAGAGGCTCTGAGATAGGACCGCTCCATCCAGATGCCAGGATCCTCCAGCGTGTGGAGCTTGGACCCCCTTTGGGTGCCTGGCCCAGCTGCTCTCTAAGCTGCACTGCAGCCCAGGCTCCTGCCCTTAGCCCTCCTTTGCCCTTGCTCCTTCCAGCCAGGCCTGTAATGCGGGTTGAGGGCTCCTCTCAACCCCCACTCCATAATCATAAGTACCCTGCTTCTAAGCAGACCCAAATCAACACAGTTACTGTGTCGGTCCACCGGAGAAATCTTTGTGAAGGTTAACTGGGTTACTCCACTAAAGCATCAAGAAGGGATCCTGACAACCAGTAACCACTCAATAGATGACAGCAGTAAAGATAAGCCTTTATGCCGTGGATGCTCCAAACATCCCCAGGGCTTCACTTACCCACTTTACTGCTAGGTCCTCTCGGCAACCCTGTATTAACAGGCACATCAAAAACTAAGATTCTCATTTTACGATGAGAAGCCAGGTGGTCTCCAAGGTTCACGTGTCCGGTCGCTAGGTCACGTCTCTTTGTGACCCCATGAACTACAGCACGCCAGGCTTCCCTGTCCTTCACCATCTCCCAGAGCTTGCTCAAACTCTTGTCCATTTAGTTGGTGATGCCATCCAACCATCTCATCCTCTGTCACCCCCTTCTCCTTCTGCCCTCAATCTTTCCCAAGATCAGGGTCTTTTCCAATGAGTCGGCTCTTCGCATCAGGTGACCAAAGTATTGGAGCTTCAGCTTCAGCATCAGTCCTTCCAGTGAATACTCAGGACTGATTTCCTTTAGGGTTGACTGGTTTGATTTCCTTGTAGCCCAAAGGACTTTCAAAGAGTCCAAGGTTCATGAAGGGACATAATTCAATTTGAAACTCAGACCTTCAGATTCCGAGCTTAAAATTCCTTGCACATAAAAAATACTGCAACTCTACTGTAAGGTGAACTCGCCTTTATTTATACATCAGGCATCTGAATTCACTGCATTCCCCGGGAGTCCTCAAACACAGAGAGTCAGCCTATGGGATCTCAAACAGTAGATGGGCACCCACGGTCACTTCCACACCTGGGCTGGAGTGTGCAAGTTCTTGTTGCTGAAGCTGTGTTCTAAAGAAAGAGTGGTCAGCTCCTTCTCAGAGGTCTGTATGACAAATCTAAGTGGAAACGTGCTCCAACACTGGGCCAGACTTGACAGCCACTGAGTTTATACAGCTTCCTATGTCCTCTTAATGTTCTCCGAACTCAAAGGAAGGAACAGAAGGAGGTAACACGTGCATAAGCCAGGAACAGTGTGGGGGCTAAAAAATGGCTCTTGGGGAGAGTCTGGATCCTTGGGGTGCTGGGAGCCATTATGGGAGATCCCGCCCATGACGAGGTCATGAAAATACCGGACAGCCAAGGCCATCCGGGACCCCATCCATGACGAGGTCATGAGGAAAAAAACCTGACAAGGCCGTCCAGGATATAAGGGATCCTCCAGGTTGGCCTCGGCTTCTACCCCACCCTGTATCCTCCCCGCTTTTCTGCTGTTGTTCTTGTTTGTCCTGCTGCGGATTCTTGTGTTGCCTGCCAAGAGCTCTCCTGCTCCTCTTTCACTGAATAAAGACCAACTTTAAACGCTAATTAATAAATCTCCTGGACGCTGGTACCCTATGAAGGGGCCAGGGATGAAGGAAATGCTTCAATTCAAACCCTTTTGCTGGCATTCTGGCTTGTTTGATAAATGTGCTCTCATTGCAAAAAATGCTCATGATTGTTCTAAACATCCTAAGCACAGTATGCTAACAAAAGAAACTATTAAGCACAGGCCCCTTCACGGGGTGAGAAAAGCTCCACAAATATGATAGCCACAAATGTGCCTAATAGAAAATACTTTCGATAGAGATTAGCTGGCGACTTCTTGCAGGTAGTTAACTTTTAGACTAAGAGGCTGTTTTGTGCCATATCTGCTGTTTTGGCAATCCTTTGCATTTCTGTTCTGTAAAAATGTAATCCTATCTAGTTCCCATGGAGATGACACCTAATAGAAAGAAAATAGATTAACCACAAAAAAGACAGGGTCGGCTACTGAAGTTGCTTAAAGTTGCACTAGGTGCAAGCCATAAATTGTCAACAGGCCTGAAAGCCAAAAGATATTATACACAGAGATTATCCATAAAAAAAGGCCCTAATAGGCACAGAGCCCTTTGGGGGGTGAGGAAGCCCTATTAGAGAATACAAAAAAATATTGTTTTAAAAGTGGTTATTAGATAAATGTTTGATTGATGTTAATGTGCTGAGGTTGTGCAGTGGAAACTATTGTTAATATAGTTGGAGATCTAGAAAAATAAGAGTTCAGCCCTAGTGTAAAAACAATAAGATAATTGTTCATTTTAACCAGGAGTGCTAAACAGGGGCTCCCTCACCAGAGCCGCAGAGTCTGTGTGTGCTAAACTTTTTAGATAAATTTAGCTGAGCAAAAAGACTGACTTTTATGTTAACAGGATTGTATTTCTATTATGTTGCAACCTGCTGTACCATAAGACTGCCACTGTTCTGTTTTCTGCTGAGCTCAAGGCCAGAAGATAATGTACAAAAAAATCTATGGGAAAAGACTCTCATAAACAATATACAGAGCACAGCTGGTTTCGTGAAGGACAAGCTAATGGAATGTTAAACTACATCTGTATGTTTATCTGCCCCTTAGAAATGTACCAACTTAGGGTATAAAGGTGATGGTGAAAAATAAAGCAACGGCCAGACTCTGCTGCTTATCCTGGTCTGGTCTCTCTCTCTCTCTCTTTTTCTCGCTGACGCCGTTCATCCTGAGGGTTCCCCTGGATCCTGCTGGGGCTGGACCCTGGCATTGGGGTTCCTAAGGCAAAAGTACAGTGTCAGGAGTGAATGAGATAGACACCATCTTTATGGAGCAAGTTAACGTTTAGGTGTGAAAGACAACAATTTCAGATACTAGTATGTTTTTGCAAGTGGGGGAAATATTAAGTAATTAGCAAAGATAAGAAGGTGAAAAAATCAGACAGAGACTGTAGGGCAATACTGAAGGGTAAATGAGAAAGAGCTGGTGAGCAGTCCCAAGTGTCTATTCTGTTCACAGTTGTACCTCAGCACCTAGAACAGCTCTTGGCCCACAGAGATGGCTGCATAAACATCCCTGGGATGAATACATGATAAACAAAAGCAGAGAAACAAATGTAGACAGTTAAAGCTTGACAACACATATTTAGGAAAGAGGAAGAAAAGTGAAATTAGTGTTTTTGAATGATGGGAACAGGAAAGAAGGAAAGCTATGACAAACCCAGAGAGCATATTAAAAAGCAGAGACATCACTTTACCCATAAAGGTCTACTTATTCAAAGCTATGGTTTTTCCAGTAGTCATGTATGGATGTGAGAGTTGGACCATAAAGAAGCTGAGTGCTGAAGAACTGATGAGTTTGAACTGTGGTGTTGGAGAAGACTCTTGAGAGTCCCTTGGACTGCAAGGAGATCCAACTAGTCCATCCTAAAGGAGATCAGTCCTGAATAGTCACTGGAAGGACCGATGCTGAAGCTCCAATACTTTGGGCACCTGATGTGAAGAGCTGACTCATTGGAAAAGATCCTGATGCTGGGAAAGACTGAAGGCAGGAGAAGAAGGGGACGACAGAGGATGACATGGTTGGATGGCATCAATGACTCAATGGACATTAGTTTGAGCAAACTCCGGGATATGGTGAAGTACAGGGAAGCCTGGCATGCTGCAGTCCATGTAGTAACAAAGACTCAGACATGACTGAGTGACTGAACAACAACAAAACAGGAAAGAAGGAGCTGGAAGAAACGCAGGGGTGACAGGTGTCTTTTCCGAAGCTTCTGCAGAGGACAGAGAGAGGGTCTGTGGTTAAAAAAAGAAGCCTGTAAGACTGATCTTCACTGGGCTGGGCAGTGGATTCAAAACCAGAAAAAGTACAGAAATCTGGATCTGCAGGATGAAGTTCTAGGGATCCACTTTACAACACTGTGAACAGACTTCACCCTGCTGAACCATACACTCAAAAACGGCTGTTGTTCAGTTGTTAAGTCATGTCCGACTCTGCAACTCCATGGATTGCAGCATGCCAGGCTTCCCTGTCCTTTACCATCTCCTAGAGTTTGTTCAAACTCATGTCCATCAAGTCAGTGATGCCCATCTCATCCTCTGCCACCCGCTTCTCCTCCTGACTTCAATCTTTCCCAGCATCAGGGTCTTTCCTAATGAGTCAGCTCTTACGATGGTAAATTTTGTGAATGTGTTTTTTTACCATAATAAAATAATCAAAATGAGAGAAAAGGGTTTGGGATCAAAAAGAAAGCTGATCTATACTAAAATCTTTAAAATATGTTTCATGAAAAGTATGAAATATGATGTAAAGGGTGATTTTTCATGAAACTTTTCATGGAAAGGATTTCTGTCAGTTCCAAAAAAAAACATCTACTTCTGATTTATTGACTACACCAAAGCCTTTGACTGTGTGGATCACAAAAAACTATGGAAAATTCTTCAAGAGATGGGAATTCCAGACCACCTTACCTGCCTCTTGAGAGTCCCTTGTACTGCAAGGAGATCAAACCAGTTGATCCTAAAGGAAATCAGTCCTGAATATTCATTGGAAGGACTGATGCTGAAGCTGAAACGCCAATACTTTGACCACCTATTGCAAAGAACTGACTCATTGGAAAAGACCCTGATGCTGGCAAAGACTGAGGGCAGGAGGAGAAGGGGACAACAGAGGATGAGATGGTTGGATGGCATCACCGACTTGATGGAAATAAGCTTGAACAAGCTCTGGGAATTGGTGATGGACAGGGAGGCCTGGCGTGCTGCTGTCCACGGGGTCACAGAGAGTCAGACATGACTGAGCGACTGCACTGAACTTACCTCCCTCCTGAGAAATCTGTATGCAGATCAAGAAGCAACAGTTAGAACCAGATATAGAACAATGGATTGGTTCCAAATTGGGAAAGGAGTACATCAAGGATGTATATTGTCACCCTGCTTATTTAAGTTATATGCAGAATACATCATGCGAAATGCTGGGCTGGATGAAGCACAAGCTGGAATCAAGACTGCTGGGAGAAGTGCCTATAACCTCAGATATGCAGATGAGACCACCCTTATGGCAGAAAGCGAGGAGGAACTGAAGAGCCTCTTGATGAAAGTAAAAGAGGAGAGTGAAAAAGTTGGCTTAAAACTCAACATTCAAAAACTAATGTGCAGCTAAAGCCCTAATACTTTGGGCACCTAACTGACTCACTGGAAAAGACCCTGATGTTGGGAAAGACTAGAGGCAGGAGGAGAAGGGGAGAACACAGGATGAGATGGCTGGATGGCATCACTGACTTGATGGACATAAGTTTGAGCAAGCTCTGGGGGACAGTGAAGGACAGGGAAGGCTGGCGTGCTGCAGTCCATGGGGTTGCAGAGAGTCAGACATGACTGAGTGATTGAACTAACTAACTGAGAAAGGATGAATGAATGCATGGAAGATGACATGGGACAGAAGATCACAAAGAAAACTGCGAGGAGAAATCCATCCCCCATTCCCCAGTTCAGGCAAAGCAGCATTTCTGAAGGAAAACAAAATGATGGGAGTCATAGCTTTTAAGGAGAAGAAAAACTGGAAAGGGATCTAACTTTGTGAAGCTTATCTCTAGAGAGAGAGATAATGAAGTCAGTGTAGGAGGAAAAACACTGAATTGTATTCACATGAAGGAAACAGAGCCTTTGTAGCAATTAACCTGCTATATAGTGAAGTAAAGTCGCTCAGTAGTGTCCGACTCTTTGCGACCCATGGACTAATGTAGCCTACCAGGCTCCTCCGTCCATGGGATTCTCCAGGCAAGAATACTGGAGTGGGTTGCCATTTCCTTGTCCAAATCTGCTATATAGCATGCTGTAATCAAACCATATCTGTAGCATATAATCTGTGAAACAAGTTGACTAAATGAAAGCAAATTTATTGGACCTTTATGTCATTATAAGCATTTAAAATGCGATTTTCATCACGCTTTGCCTTTTAAAAATAAATAAGAAAAACCATACAATTTGCATATTCTGAATAATGCATTCACTTGTGTACTATTTTTGGTAGAATGAAACTGATCTTAACCAGGTGAGATAAACATCTTCGTATAGGTCCCATTACCTCTTTGTGTCCATTTATTCCAGAACGGAAGCTGAGCATGGGCAGTGTGCATGTAGAACACCCTCATGTCTTGGGGGGCAAGCAGTTCAACAAAATGACAAGACTCCAAGAACTCTTTCTTACAGTTCAGGATCGAAGGCGCCTGCTCAGAAACGTGCATTAACCTTCCAGAGAGAAATGAAAACACTGCCACAAAGGTATCCTATGAAAAACATTCAAAATAAATGCACAGTGTTGAATTATGACTAGCAACATTTCCTGAATAAATTTCATCTAGATGTCTACTATGATCAATAACTTAAAACGCACACACACATGCATCAGGCAAAAGTAACAACAACATACTTCTTAGTTATCAATGTAAAACCTGCATTTTTCCTTCTGAAGTAAGTTCTGCCAAACGATACACCAGCTCACTCTATACCTACTAAATAGTGAATCCCTGGTGGCTCAGGCAGTAAAGAGTTTGCCTGCAACGCAGGAGACCTGGGTTCGATCCCTGGGTCAGGAAGATCCCTTGGAGAAAGGAATGGCAACCCACTCCAGTGTTCTTACCTGGAGAATTCCATGGACAGAGGATACTGGCGGGCTACAGTCCATGGGGTCAGAAAGAGTTGGACACAACTGAGAGTGACTAACAGTTTCCCTTTCACACTATATACTGTGTTCACTTGATTCCTTCTTCTTCGAAAACTGTGCTATGTACCTAACAGGACATTCTTCCCTTCACCTGTGCATATCTAGGCTTCGAGATCAAGCTTTAGATTTACTTGCTCCAAGACGGTGTCTTTGACATACCTCATAAGAATCATTTCTCTAATTCATTCCATTAGACATAAACATAGCCTGCTTATAATCAGCCACAGTCTGTATTGGCTAGCACTGGCATATGTTTTCCTCTCTAGTGTTAATTTGAAGATCTTAAAAGGAAAATGTTTTTCTAAAGCTTTTTTTCTTAAATCTCCATAGCACTTACTACAATACTATAAACACACTAGTTATTAGTAGTAAAACAAGCACATAACATTAGGGATATCTCGTGCTCCAATATTATAAAATCTTTAAGTTACAATTATGTTGTTTAGTTCAGTTGCTCAGTTGTGTCCGACTCTTTGCAACCCCAAGGACTGCAGCATGCCAGGCTTCCCTGTCCATCACCAACTCCCGGAGCTTGTTCAAACTCTTGTTCCATCTACTCGGTGATGCCATCCAACCATCTCATCCTCTCTTGTCCCCTTTTCCTCCTGCCCTCAGTCTTTCTCAGAATCAGGGTCTTCTCCAGTGAGTCGGTTCTTCACACCAGGTGGCCAAAGTATTGGAGCTTCAGCATTGGTCCTTCCAATGAATATTCAGGACTGATTATGTTGAGGTCTACACAAAAATTGGGCTTCCCAGATGGTGACAGTGGTAAAGAACCTGACAGCCAATGCAGGAGACATAAGAGATGCAGGTTCAGTCCCTGGATCAGGAAGATTCCCTGGAGGAGGGCATGGCAATCCACTCCAGCATTCTTGACTGGAGATCCCCATGGATAGAGGAGCCTGGTGGGCTACAGTCCATGGGGTCACAAAGAGTCGGACATGACTGAAGTGACTTAGCATGCACGCACTACACATAAATTAAGTAATCCCCATCATGTCAGCAAAACATGAACCTCAACTATTCTGTCCATATGAAAAGATAAATACTAAATAACTCTTTCACAATTTTACAAAAGATTACATCATCTCAACTTACCTGCTTTATAAAATCCAGTTGTTACAACCTGGAGTAGTAGGTATTGGAACTAAGATTGATATAAATAGAAATCAACATTTGGAGATTAGAATACGATGCAGGAAATTACTCTGCAGTGTTGCTTTTATCTTTTTCTTAATTTGGGAGAACTCAGGGATGCTAAGGAGAGAGAGGCACCCCAGAACCAAAGCAAAGCCAACTAACACTCATGTGCTGCTTCCTGTTTTCAGATGTTTTCTTTGTCAAGGACAGGAGAAACTTGAGATGCCTCATTAGCAGTTTTCTCCAGTTGTTTACCTCAAACTGTGGTTATGGAAATGTTCAGTTGTCACTTTTAAGACTCTACATCAAGATAAGGTCCCTAGGAAAAACCACCCTGGCTGATATGGCAAAACTTGTGAATTCTTACTGTGTTTTTGAAGTGTGCTCTGAAGCAATAGTGGCCAGCTCCTCCAGACTGCACAAGGTCATATCAGCTTGAGGTGCCCCATTCTGACTGAGAATCTGGAAAGACTCACTGTTTGCTAAGAAACACAGGAAAATAGATAGGTAGGCTGTTTCACAACAATATCTTTAGGAAGTCATTTTCATCACAATTAAAGTTGGCAAATTTTTTTAGGATAAGGGCACCTCGGAAGATTTTCCTTGAAAGATCAGTTTTTTCTTTCACCTAAAACACTAACAGGTGTATAAACTTAAGATTTTGAATTTATGAATTTGGCATGTTCTGGTTCATAGGGAACGAGATAAATTTAAAGTACCAAAACAAGGTACCGAAACCAAAAATTCTCAATATACACAGAGGGGATTTGCATGGCAGAAACACTACTCCAGTATTCAGGAATTATATATCATCTATGAAGCCACAGAGGTTTGTGCTACAGAACGTGCACTTTTAAAATCCCTTGAGAAGAAAATTGTCAAAAGAAAAGGTGTTTACAACCATTGCATTTTAATTTGGTAAATTCCTGACATGACATGA
This sequence comes from Odocoileus virginianus, assembly GCF_023699985.2. NCBI lineage: Eukaryota > Metazoa > Chordata > Mammalia > Artiodactyla > Cervidae > Odocoileus > Odocoileus virginianus. The sequence continues at coordinate 33,758,935 of NC_069684.1, read as the reverse complement.
CTGCATTTTAAAAGTATGTCTATGACAGGGAAATGTAAATGTATTTTCCCCTCAATAATCATAGAAGACAATATTCCTTTAAAAAGTGAATTTCCAAAATGTGGTTATGCCAAACTCTTACTCTCCCGAAATAGAAATAAAAATGCAAAATACTGCAACAAAAATACTAAACTACTACACAAATAGGGCTTCCTGGATGGCTCTGTGGTAAAGAATCCACCTGCCAAGCAGGAGAGGCAGATTCGATGCCTGGGGTGGGAAGATCCCCTGGAGATGGGCGTGGCAACCCAATCCAGTATTCTTGACTGGAGAATCCCATGGACAGAGGCACCTGGCAGAGGCGCCAGGGGTCGCAAAGAGTCAGACACGACTGAAGCGCATGCACACAGTGCTAATTTGAAAAACTAAGATGCCAGGGGCATCAGTGTAGATTTACTCATCTCACAGAGAACAGCATAAAAAACTCAAAACACTTCTGGGCGCAAAACCAAGCAGACAATGCTTCTGGCCTGGCTGCCATTTGTGAGCAGTGATGTGTGTGCAAGACTGTATTCTCAGCGTAGCCCATTCACCTTGTACACTGCGCACACAGTGAAGGGCGTAGGTAAGGGCATCCAGCGCGCTTGGTTTACCACGTCTTTCCGATGGGAAGTAGTTTTTCATTTCTTGGACAACCATTATAAGTTCTTCAGAAACTCTGTTTCGATCTTGCTGTTCACTGTAAGATACAAAAAAAAATTTTTTTCTAAATTCACACTTTGGATTACAATAGGTCAACTTTCACTGAACAGTGTATTTCGGGCCAGGCCTGCTTTCTGAGCACTTAACATGAATCAGCTCATTCAGTTCACAGATTTATTATCCCCTTTTTACATGTGGGGAATCACAGGTCAAGAAATTGGCAAACATCAGACCTTTTCTACTGTTTGAGTCCCACTTCAGCCTAGAGTCAGCAATTCCCTGACCTTTAACCTACTTATATAGTTAATTTCCTTCAGTGTCTCCAAGGTATTTCATTCCAAGCTGCTGGAGACTCCGGTAAACTTTTTTCCTAGGCTTGCAAACAAAATGCAAAAAGATGGAAGCCCGTCTTTCCCTTCTACTGACCCAGCAAAGAACAACAAACACATCAGTTCATGTCACCTGTTGCTGGTCTGCACGAATTTGCTCCGCAGCTCGCATTTCTGGCTCCAGAGCTCAGCAGCATCATTCCCGGGGGCCTCAGGACCACTGGCCTGTGGTCCTTCATGACGCTGATTCTCCCTGGGGTTCTGAGATTTACCACTAGACCTTTCTACATCTTCACAGGGATCCATCTTCGCACAGCAGCCCTCAGTCAGTCGCCTGCTCTTTGCTACTTTGCAATCGGCCACCGAACCGTATTTCTCATTGTGGTCCATGCCATCGCCTTAGAGATGTCAGTCATCATTAGCGGGCAATTACTGACCCTCTTCTCTGGGGGCACTTTTCTCCCCAGTACTTCCCTGCAATTTTGGATGTCTCCGCCCACCGAAGATCCATCCTGGAGGGGGAGGATGGAAATATAAGTGACAAGTGTCAACAGAAACAATTTGATTCTGGAAGCCCGGCTGTGGCTCCTGGGGTGGGCAGCCCTGGGGGAGACCGCGGCCCCGGCAGCCCCAATAATCGCCGCGCACCCAGGAACAGGACGGAGCAAGGAGCCTCTTGAAGCGCAAAGTTCTCACAGCGCAGGACAGGCTTGGGGCGACCGCGGCCGGCGGGCTACGAGCCCACCCCACCCGGGCCGAGCACTCACCCGCCGCCGCCGGCGCTGCTCACCCAGCGGATCCCACCCCGCGCGGTCTCGAGGCCCGCCGCGTGCCAGGCGACCGCCGGCACCACGCCCCCCGCGCGCCACGTGACACGGCTCCGCCCCCTGGGCCCGCGATTGGCCGCCTCCGCCAGCTCTATGGGTCCCCATTGGCCCGGGGGCGGGGTCCGCGCCGAGGCGTCCGGGTTACAGAAGCGGAGGCGAGGGAGCGACGGGCAAAGGCCTCAGAGTCCGTTACGTAACGCCGGGGGTTCCGCCTGATGACTGCACAAGACCAATCCTACCGGTCGGCGCGGAGGCAGGGGGCGGAGGGACCCTGAGGAGGCCCTGGTTCCCGCCCCCTTACGGCGTCGGGGGATGGGCCACGGGGGCCGCTGGAGCGAGCGCGACAGTGATAGGGCACCAGAGCCACCAATCACGAGGGGACGGGCCCCCGAGCGGCAGGGTGGGCGGGGTCGGCCCAGCCTCCACGTGACTGGCAGCTGCTCCAGGGAGCGCCAGCAGGTGTCCGGAGAGTGTTGCCGACGGGTTGGGCATCCGGAGGAGGGCGCTGGACGTTCTAGCGCAGCGCTTTCCTTGTGTCTTCTCAAGTTTCCATCTTTGTTAACGACCTTCTTGCTCTCACTCCTGCCAAAACTAAGTGAGCTGGGAGGATCAAGCCTGGTTTTCAGAAGTGGAATTCTCACAACTTGAAACATTTCCCTCGTCTTCCTAAAGTTAAAGATTTCATTTAGCAGCTGGAGAAAGACAAGTGTTTGTAAAAGACACTGTTTTGGAAAGGAAGTATAGCTGCTGCGAAGTCGCTTCAGTCATGTCCGACTCTGTGTGACCCCATAGACGGCAGCCCACCAGGCTCCCCCATCCCTGGGATTCTCCAGGCAAGAACACTGGAGTGGGTTGCTATTTCCTTCTTCAATGCATGAAAGTGAAAAGTGAAAGTGAGGTCGCTCAGCCGTGTCCGACTGTTAGCGACCCCATGGACTACAGCCTACCAGGCTCCTCCGTCCATGGGATTTTCCAGGCAGGAGAACTGGAGTGGGTTGCCATTGCCTTCTCTGAGGAAGTGTAGAGAAGCCCTTTAAAAGACACAGAGGGCTCTTTTTAATTGTGCCTCGACTTACCTGAAGTGGAAGGTGCTGTGCAGAGATTCTGCGCGTCTGCAGTGCCTGGTACAGAAATCTTCAGTATTGGTTGGATGAATTGAAGCAATTGTGCATAAAAGAGGAGGGTAAAGCGGAATGTGGCAGGCCATATTAGGTATTGAATGCATGTGTGCATGTACAGTGACTCAGTAGTGTCCGACTCTGCGACCCCATGGACTGTAGCCCTCCAGGCTCCTCTGTCCTTGGGATTATCCCGGCAAGAATCCTGGAGTGGGTTGCCACTTTTCCAGGGTATCTTCCTCACCCAGGGATGACCCACCGTCTCCTCTGGCTTCTGCATGGGCAGGCAGATTCTTTACCATTAGCATCACCTGGGAACCCTGGGTATTAGATAAACCACCATATTTTTTCAAATGATATTCACTCTCCTCTGAAGCCCTGTTTTGTTAAACTGCATTTATTCAGCAAATATTTACCGAAGGCAAGTCTGGGGATTGCAGGTTTTAATGGAGAACAGAGTTGTTTTCTACACACCACGTTTGAGATGTGTGTCATACATCCAAGTGGAGTGGTCAGGTAGGCAATTGAATTTGCCAGCTGGGAGCTTAGGGGAGAAACCAGGGGTGGAGATACAGCTTACATTTAAGGGAGTCATCAGAGCCTCTGGCGTTCACAGTGGTGGGTGAAATGGTGTCAGTGACAGAGTGCAGACAGAGAAAGGCCAAAGGCCAAGCTTCAGGGCATAGGGAGATAAGGTCAGGCAAAGAATAAGGAGCCATAGATAAGGCTAAAAGAAAGCCAGGAGTGTAGGGTCCTGGAAGCTCCATAATGAAGCATTTCAAGGAGACAGCTGGCAACTGTATCAAATGCTGGTGACAAGCAGGGTGAGACAAAGGCAGAGAATTTCCTGTTGGCCTTCACCAAGATGATGACCTTGGTTACAGATGTCTCAGTGGTGTAGACTGATGAGAAAGAGTATGTGTGATGGTGACTACAGGAAGACAGGGAGGAATTTTGCTGTGAAGAGCTATAGACAAGCATTTGTTGACTGGAGGCAGGGATGCAGGGATCACTATTAAGTGATGGCATGATCCAGTAGGAGGTGAATGACACAGAAAGGAAGAGCTGCAGATTAAGAGGCAATGACTGGAGAGAAGTCCTTCCTGAGGTTGGGAATCCACAGCGTTGCCCAGAGGCAGGCACTTCTGCCAACAGGGGATTGTCCGTGTGACTGTATAGAGCCAAGTAGATTTCTTTATTTTTATTTTTTTTCCATTTATTTTTATTAGTTGGAGGCTAATTACTTTACAACATTGCAGTGGTTTTTGTCATACATTGAAATGAATTAGCCATGGATTTACATGTATTCCCCATCCCGATCCCCCCTCCCACCTCCCTCTCCACCCGATCCCTCTGGGTCTCCAAGTAGATTTCTAAATGCACTTAGCTATTTAAAGGATGAGGGGAAAAAAATATTTCCTAATAATAATTATACCATAATTGGTTTACTTAGTAAATTCTAGTTTTACAGGTTGAATTTTCTGCTACTATGAAAAGCAGCTCAGTTGGAAGTAAGTTTGCTTATTTTTAAATGAGCTAAGCAGCCTGGTCAATTTTAAAGCAAATAATTAATCCTCATTCAAAACCAGTGAAAAAACTACCGTACTTTAAAAAACATTTCATTTGTGATGTAAATGTAGACTTATTGTGTAGGGGACACAACTCATTAGACTAGATGGTTGGATGGCATCATCAACTCAAGGGAGATGAGTTTGAATAAACTATGGAAGACAGTGAAGGACAGGGAAGCCTGGCATGCTGTAGTCCAGGGGGCCACAAAGTCGGACACAACTGACTAAACAAGACAGGGGAATCTGCCCACATTCTTTGACTGAAATGTCAACACAGAGGAAGATGTTCATAGAGGTTCCACTTCTCATTTGGGTGACAGGTAGGACTCCCTTCTACCTCTGAGGTGAGCCACAGTCAACTAAGTCACTTTGGTTGATGAAAGTGAGCAGAGCTGCTGGCTCCATATCCAGACGGGGGCTTTGAGAGCCAGTGCACAATTCCTGATGGTTCCTTTCTTCTGCAGTGATAAACTAAAATGAATGTTTACAGGAAGTTCCCCACCCCGTCTGCAGGAGCTGATGATAGTGCCTTCCTGCTGACTGGCATCGGACACAGAGCACAAGCGAGGAAAAAACTTGAAGCCATTGCGATTTCGGGGGTGTCTGTTACACAGCACACTTTCAGCACATTGAGTGGTAACAGATGGTGACCAAAAATACCAGCAAGTCCAGCAGATGTGTCTGGAGTGACCCCTGGGTGGGTGATGGGGCCCTTCTCTGCAACAGACAGTTAATGACAAGAAGAGCGTGAGGAAGGAAGAGTTTCCTTGTCTGGTGAACAGAGTCTGAGAGGCTTCTATCCAATAGGCCAGGAATCATCAGCAGATTCATGAATGGAGAGATCAAGAGCAGAGAGATTGCCTGGAGGCAGGTGGTTAAGTAGAATGAAAAGAGACATTGGCTGAGGACCCACCCTAAGGAACCCTGACATTTAAGGGATAAGCAGTGAAAGAGGAGCCCATTTATGGTAGATTTTCCTTTAAAATCTTGAAAATGATACCAAGGGTTCACATGTATTTCATTCTCTCAAGGTCCTGAACAAAAAGCAGAATTCTCAGTGCTTTTCCAGGGACATGACTGCCTGTCAGACAAGAAATGCAGTCACCATCTACCTGAGGCAATGGAAAGAAGTCAACCTCTTTTTCACTGGATTCTACTGAAAACTGACATTTCATTGTAAACATAAGCAAGTCTCCTTCCACCCATATTATATTGTTCTGTAGGGGTTGTAGAATAAGTGTGGAAGTATATTCAAGGGGAAAGAGATATGCTGAATGAAAACAAGAGACACAGTTTGGAGATGTCTATCCCCCACCTGGGTCAACTTCCCCACGTCCCACGTGGGCAGCTGTCTGATCCGACACATACTGGCCAGCTCTGCACAACTCATTTCTGAAAGACCATCTATTTAAGAAACTCAAAAGCCAAATCCTAAGTGTTTCAGTGACCATAAGGAAGCCGGTTCCCCAACATCTCCTCAGCTGAAGAGCACTTTTTTACACAGGGAGTGGGGTGTGAGGACATCAGGGTCCTCAGTCAATGAGGAAGGGGAGTCAGGGTCTATAAGGGAGGGGGGTGAGCAGTAGGGAACGCCGTTTCTCAGGACTTGGACCACGCGCTACTCCTCTATCAGGGACAAAGGCACCAGAGTTATGTTTATAAACACTTTATTCAGTTCATTATAGCAGGTGAGTTCCCAGCTAAACACACAGATACAGGTGGGGTATTCCTGGGTTAACGCAGCAGCCAGTGGGTTACACGGGACCAAGCACCAAAGCTGCAGAGTCAGACCTGGCAGAGACCTGAGACGAGGGTGGGCCACTGTCCAGACACTGACTGCTGTCCCCTTCTCCCAGCAGGGCACACCGCAAGGCACGTCTTCAACTTCATACCATTGCACTGACGTCAGGGGAACAGATGTTAAAGAAGTGGAACCCGGGTCCTGATGCACCTTAACTGCTGTCGCTTTGTATGTTACCAAGTAGCATGTGAACGAGACTTTGTGAACATTCTGGTCACAGTGAGCCCCAGGGTGCTAAGACTTCTTTCCCCCTCGGTGCCTCCTCGCCTGTTTTCATTCCTACCTGACTTCTTGACCTTAAGTCACTCACCCTGGTGTCCAAAGTCTCACGTACGCAACAAAAGTCTCTCAGCTGACAACACCTCTACCCAAAGCAGCATCTCATGCAGAAACTCTGTGACATCAAAGAAAATGTCTATTGTTAGCTGTCTCCTGGGAAGAGGGTCATCTACCCTGACCAATGCCTAGTAGAAAGTGAAATTTACAAGACAGATTTAGGGAGTGGAATATGGAAACAAACTCCAAGAAGCTGTTGTCCATGGGGACTGGACCAGAAAATGACCCATCTACAGATGGTCTCAAGTGAAGGCTACACAATTGCTGCTCACATAATTATTAGAAACATACTGGAGCTTACAGTTGATAATCTGCAAACTGCTGAGTAAAATGCTGCCCACAGGTAGGAGACGGTCAGTATCGAGCTCAAATCCTCTGTAAACCTCAGGAAAAATTCTAGATTAGAAGGGCAGTTGCAAGATCTATAGCCTTTCAAGGGCAGGAAAGGCCTGCCAGGATGTCAGAGGTTCACACAAAACATTACAGGTTTAATTCTGAAGGGCACCTTGAGTTCCACTGGTCACTTTTCTGAATTTATCTGTCAGGAACAAACTTGATGTCTGACTGGGATTTAACTTTTTGGCAAGACAGAAACTTTGGTCACAGCCATCGTTCTATAAAAATGTTTTAAAGAGGTTATTATTTCTGATTAAAACAATATTTTTAGCAAGTGATACATAACAGTAACAAGAAAGTAAACATCTTCATATCTAATGTAAGAGCAAAAACTCTTTACCAGTATCTTATTTTAAAATACAGCAAAGGAGTCAGTAGTGTCTATAAACAGTAGAGAGTTCTGCTATAGGGAATCAGAAAAAGAGCAAAATAAGGCACAGCCTGTTATTGTCACAGATTTGTGTTAGGCAGTAGTGTTCTTTCTGGAAGGCACAAATTGGAATCTGATTACCCAGAGGTTTAAAATGAGGGTAATGTCATATGATGAGGACAGTTAACTTGGAACAAATTTCCTTAACTGCAGTCAATGGCAATTAACCAGACAACATTACTGCTAGGTTGTAACACTCTGCAACTAAAGAAGTCCTCTCCATCAGCCCACTTGTAAATCTGAAAAGGCACTGTGCAAAATGGAGGCTGGGCTGACCATGCTTCTAGTTTGGAGTGCATATTACAAAACAAAGGCACATCTAGGAAACAAACTTTACAGTCACTAACAGAAAAATAATCATTTTAGATAGAACAGTAGGCAAGCTTGATAATATAGCAGGTTCTAAATCAAAAGTCTTGAAGAGGTTTCTTGAACAGCAGGCTGGAGTTTCACTGGTTCTTCAGGAAGAGATACTCCACACTAGTAAGCAGAGAAGATTAAAAAAAGGAGGGGGGAGTGGGGAGAATAGCTGTTTAGTCTTTCAGTGCAAACACAGAATAAACACCAAACACTACAGTCTAAGTGTGAACAGAAATTCAATTTCTGGCCAATTTCCTACTAGTGGTTTCTCTACATCTTGTGGAAGATTAGAGGAGGCTGCTGAAGAAAGGATCCAAGACATGCTTCTTTAAATAGTTCTCATGTACTGGGCTACTAATGGCAATGGGCTGTTCCGATACTGTCTACAGTAGTAGTAATGGTTATAATAATAGTGTTAATGATAGTGTGGGTGTATATATGTTTCTTTATATAACTATTATTATTATATGCCAGGCACCATTCTAAGCACATTTTATATATTAACAGCTTTGTCCTCATAATAAACATATGAGGTAGGTAGTAGTATTATTGTCCCCATTTTATAAATGAGGAAATTGAGGTTCAGAGATATGAAATTACTTGTTGAAGGCCACACAGCTGGATTGTAAAGTAGAGTAATCAGAAGTAGTCCATGCTCTTCGTCACTCGGCTATACTATTTCTCATGAAAGGAAACATCTGATGAAAGTATATTCAGAGATCAAACTTATGGATCAGGATAATGTTTATATTGAAAATCTCAGATTCAGCACTCAAGTATTTATAACACTTACTAATGAAAAGGAAAACCTTTGGGATACATTAACATCTCCAAGGGAACTTTTATTCTGAGCTCTTGTACATGAAGTCAAATGTGAACAGACAAGACTTTCTGCAATGAGTTTGGAGCAGGAGAACTCACCGACAATGATAATGATGATGATGACCACAACGGTGATTCCTATCGCCCACATCTGTAACCAAATATACGTCCACTTCAAATTCAAACCCAGAGATTAACGTGCCAACTGAAGAGTACCATTTAGTGTCATTCTAGTCACAGAAGGAGAAGTTAAGGTGCCCACCCATCCCAAATAGTCATAATTATTAAGGCCTAAACTTAATGTTCTTATTAATGTTCAGATAGGTGCTGACGCTCACCTATCTGCTTTTTTATAACATGTTCAAATGGTTTATGGTCCCTAGATAGGCATGTCTGTGGATACATGGATTAAGCCTGTGTCAGGTATCAGAAAGTGTCACTCTTCCAACCCAGGAAGGGATGTGACTGCAGCCCACTTTGGGCCCTGCTCCTCATATGGTGCTTCCTGCTTTTCTGTGGAGCATGCTGCAGCTCTCCAGCACCTCTTTCCTTTTACCCTGGAGCCATTTGCACCTGTGTGCAAACTGACCTTCCTGTTCCAGCCCTCTCCTGTCAGTCTGTGTAAAGGGCTGGAAGGGGTTGCTGTCTGTGACTGATTCTGGACCTGCCTGGTTCTACAAACTTCTGAAGGTCAGCCACAAAGCATGGAGCATTCTCAATTGTGGGGGCAGAAAAACAATATGTAGTCAGAGTTTTAGATTCAAAGTCAATGCAAATTTCTGTGTGGGAAGGCAGATTCACCTCTAAGGCTCATGAAAGTCCAGTATTTGTAGCCTTTGTCTACCCCCCCCAAGACAAGACAGTGACTTGATATAAAGACCAGTTAAAAGCGAAGTACCTTGCAATTCTTCCACCAGTATTTTCTCTTCAACTTGGCAGCACTTGTTTCAAATTGGGAGGCTCCTGCCTGCAGCGCATCTGCACGGTCATCCAACTCAGAGAGCTTCTGGTCTCTTTCCAACACTTTATCCACATTGACTCTCATGATGTCCACCACCTGAAGAATATGGTCACATTCAGGTACAAGGAAAGGAAGGAGAAATGCAACTCCGCAATGAAGTGTACTGGCATTTTTTTTTTTCAGGTCAGCTCTTTACGCTTTTGAGTCAAACTTTCATTTAAAAAAAAAAGAAAAAAGGGTTGACTGTTTCATGATAAAAACACTCAGCCAATTAGGATAGAAGGGAACTTCCTTAACATGTTACAGGGTATCTGTGGAAAACAAACAGTTAACATCCATGCTCAATGATGAAAGACAAGGAGGCCCACCTTCACTACTGCTGTTCAACATTGTACTGGAAGCTCTGGCCAGGAAAAAAAATTAAAAGGCATCCAAATTAGAAAAGCTTCCTGGTGGCTTCCCTGTGTCTCAGCTGGTAAAGAATCTGCGTGCAATGCAGGAGACCTGGGTTCGATCCGTGGGTTGGGAAGATCCCCTGGAGAAGGGAACGGCTACCCACCTCAGTATTCTGGCCTGAAGAATTCCATGAACTGTACAGTCCATGGGGTCGCAAAGAGTCATAAACGACTGAGCAACTTTCACTTTCCTTTCAAATTAGAAAAGAAGTAAAATGATCTCTGTTTGCAGATGATTCCATGTACAGAAAATCCCAAAGAATCTACCAAAAATCCCTACTATAGTTAGTAAACAAACTCAGTAGTTTTAGGGTACAAGATCAACAGCCATAAATTAGTGTGCTTCCATAACTAGCAAAGAAAGGGAAATCAAGAAAACAATTCCATACAATAGCACCTCCAAAAATAAAATACCCAGGGATAAATTAAACCAAGGAGGCCAAAGACTTGCACGCTGAAAACTACAAAACACTGCCAAAAGGAACTAGACCTAATGAAATGGGAAGACATCCCACTTTCATAGGTTGAAAGACTTAATTTACAGTGTTAAGATGGCAAAATTCCCCCTAGTGATGTACACATGTATAGATTCAATTCAATCTATCAAAATTCCAATGGCTTTTTTTTTTTTGCCTAAATGTAAAAACTAGTCCTCAAATTCATATGGAATCCCAAGGGGCCTTGAACGCCCCAATATTGAAGAAGAAAAACAAAATTGGAGGAGTCATACTTTTGAGTTTCAAAACTTGGTGCTTGGACAGCCACATGTGAAAGAATGAAGTTGGACCCTTACCTTACCTCACGTGCACAAATTAACTCAAAATGGATCAATGACCCAAATATAGAGCTGAAAACTATAAAACTCTTAGAAGAAAACATAACTCTACAACTTTGGGTTTGGCTGTGGATTTGACCCCAAAAGCGAGAGCAACGAGGGAAAAAAATAGATATTCTGAATTTCATAAAAATTAAAGTCTTTTGTGCTTCAAAAGACATTATCAGGGATACGAAAAGCCAATCCACAGAATGGCAGAAAATATTTGCAAATCATATATCTGACAAAGATTTAACATCCAGAATATATAAGGAACTCTTTATCAACCAACATTAAAAACAGACTACCCAATTAAAAAACTGGTGATGGTCTTGAACAGACATTTCTACAAAGAATTTATACAAACAGCCAACAACCACATGAGAAGATATTCAGCATCTCTGATCACTAGGAAATGCAAATTAAAACCACAAAGAGTTACTAATCCATACTCATTAGGATCAGTTCAGGATGGCTATAACCAAAATAGTAGAAAATAACAAGTGTTAGTGATAATGTGGAAAAATAGGAACTCTTGGACATGGCTAGTGGAAAGGCAAAATAGTGTAGCCACTGTGGAAAAGTGCGACAGTTCCTCAAAAAGTTAAATACAGCATCACTATGGTGGTGGTTTAGTCACTAAGTCATGTATAAATGACTCTTGTGAGCCCATGGACTGTAGGTCACCAGGCTCCTCCATCCATGAACTTCCCAGGCAAGAATACTGGAGTTGGTTGCCATTTCCTTCTCTAGGGGATCTTCCCTACTGAAGGATGGAACCTGCATCTCTTGAATTGCAGGTAATCTCCTCCATTGCAGGCAGATTCTTTACCACTGAGCCACCAGGGAAGCCCTTAGATACATAACCAAGAGAAATGAAAATAGATGTCCACATAGAAGCTCACGTGCAAATGTTTATAGTAACATGATTCATAACAGCCAAAGGGGGAAAACAACTCAAAAATCTATCAACAGACGAATGGATAAACTGAGGTATCCATCTGCAATGGAATACTATGCAGCTACAAAAAGGAATGATGTACTGACAGACGCTACAACAGAGATGAATATCGAACAAATGATGCTAAGTTCAAGAAGCCTGACACAAAGGCCACGCATTGTATTATTCCTTTTATATGATATATCCAGCACAGGCAAAACCACAGAAACAGAAAGTCAATTAGAGGCTACCACTCTGGAGGAAGAGGGAATGGGACGTGATTACTAAATGCCTACAAGGTGTTCTTCAGGGGTGAGGAAGAAACTGGAGCGAGACAAAAGGCATGGCCGCAGGGCATTGTGAACACACCACATGCCACTGAATTACACAGTCTAAGGCGGCTATTATGCAAATTTCCACATTGTGAATACATCACATGCCACGAATTACACATTCTAAGGTGGCTATTATGCAAATTTCCACTTCAGTTAAAAACAAAACAAAATTCCCTGGTAAAGAAAAAGTACCAAGGGGAGGGAGGGGATATGTGTATACCTTTGGCTAATTCATGTTGAGGTTTGACAGAAAACAACAAAATTCTGTAAAGCAGTTATCCTTCAACAAAAAATAAATTAATTTTTAAAAATGTAAAAAAAAAAAAAAGAAAAAGGACCCAATTTGAGTTCATAAGTAAACAGAAGTTTCATGGAAGATGGAATTAGAATGGGTTTCTTAGCATGAAACTGTAAAAAATTCAGAATTTAGTTCATAAACAAAACCATCGGACCAAAATATTGCCATAAGACTTAACAATGGGATCTAACATTAGTTTAAGTCTGCTTTTTAAGATAGGTAAATGCAGAAAGACCAAGACAGCCTTGCTCGGCTATGATGGCTTTTAGGACTAAGGAAATACGAGCCTGAATTTCTCAAATAGTCTTCCACTGTAGGTCTGCATGTAGAGGGCAAAAGAAAAGATGCTCTGAGGGCCTCCCAACCTAACATTGCCACAAACACATTGCCACACAGTCCTAAAACTGCTGGGTTAGAGCAGTTTGCCAGCACCCACCTCCTGCACAGCACTGGATGGCAACAGACAGAAATTTGCTGGGCTGGGTAACTGGTAAAAAGCATCCTGATGAAAAATTTGTTCAGAAGGATTCATCTGAGCTTCTGCAACCTATAGACCTCATCCTTAAAATTTTATTATTTTATAAAGCAGTTCTTTTTTCTTCTCTAATGTTTAATTTATTGTGGCAAAATATACATCACCAAGTGATTCTTGGGAAGAATGTCCTCAGGGAGAAGAGCCTGTACTTTAGGTGTGTGATTCGGTTTAAGGAAAACAGGCCTGAAACCAGGAGGATGTGACTTCTCAGAAGCTTAGAAAAGAGCTCCCAAAACAGTAGGGGTCAGATTTTTGCTACAGTTAGGATAGTCCAAATTTACTTTACGTTCACACTTCTATGATACTTTTCCTAAACAGAACTATTCCCAGAGTGTTCTCATGTTGGCTTCTAATTCAGATTTTCAACATTTCAGAGAAATACCTCATCCACTTGATTTTGTGTCTGCTGAAGTCTTCTACTACTGCCAGCAGCAGCGCTTGAACCTGCCGGTGCACTTGTAGTCCTAAAACATGTAAAGACAGGCAAGAGTAAGTTAGGATTCCAAACACATTTCTGTTAAGTATGTGGATATTTTCCAGGACTCTCAGTGTTAGAAATTTCAGAACTAAAGCTGAAAATGAACATCCTTTCTGCAGCAGTTAACAAAGGTTCTAAAGACATCTCTTATAATTCCTCTAAAATTTCAAAGATTCACCCACATGTTAAAAGTGACCGAGGTCTAAAGTGAAGGTTTAATAGGTTCTCCTTTGTATCACTGAAGCATCTGATCCTCACATGAAAGTCAAAGTGTTAGTCATTCAATGGTGTCTGACTCTGTGACCCCATGGACTGTAGCCCACCAGACTCCTGAGTCCATGGGATTCTCCATGAACTGAAGACAGTTCTTCAGAGTGATGAACAATTACAGAACACCCTTTTTCCAGTATAGAGAAATAGACTCACTTAGAGAAAGAGAGTCAGGAACACTAGGATACAGGGAGTGGGGGTGGTGTGAGTGGCAAAGATAAGATGAAGCAAGGCTCCCTCTCTTGAAAGATACTTCTTTTAAAATCCTCATTGAATGCTTTACTTTTCCCCCAGACAGATCTTTTTTGAGCACTCTGGCTTGGAAGTCCTAATTGCTTCCATGACCTGGTTGGCAATACTTTTGATTTTTCAGAGATACCTATATATCAGTCTTGCCTACAGCCTTGCCTTCGCCTGAAGATCCTTCCTGTGTCTTAGAGAGGTCTCTTCCCTGTGTCTTTCCTACAACACCCACTGATTCATTGATTCAACAGACAGTTATTTTATACCTACCATGTGTCAAAGGTCAGGGATGCAGCAGACCCCACCAGGCCCTCAGTTTATTTTCTGATAGATAACAATAAAGGGTCATGTACTATGCATTTGCTGCAAGCATTTTCTCATTTAGTCCTCAAAACTCTTTGAGGGGGACACTACTACTATTCTCATTTTACAGAAAACTAAAGTAAGGTTTAGAAAGTCGACACCACCGGCTGCACTGGAGCCTGTGTTTAGACCAGGTTCTGTATAATTCTACGGATCTAGATTTTAACTGCTGCGATCAGCTGGCACAGCAGCCTCAAGCAGGAACCCTCCAGAGGAGGGGTGTCCCTCGTTCCGGGAGGAACCGTGGGAAAGCACCCATTCCTTTCTCCTCTGTAGGTGAGCGACGAGCAGTTTGAGGCGGTCCTTGTGATTTCTGACCCTTAGCATTCTCTGAAATGTTACCACGGGAAATTCCTGTTTTCAAGGGCCATTACAAGAATGCTTCTGTTTAAAAGGAGAAGGCCCACGGTTCTGCGCCTGAGCCCTCTAAGACCACAGGTGCTTCAAGACGGGGCGGAGGTCCTTCTTCCCCTTGCAACTTCCGGAGTCCAGCCCAACACCAGGCGGGGAGCAGGCGCTCCAGGACGAGGGCAGTGGTCACAGTACCCCTCAGTGAACTTGGGGGGCAAGGAGGGGAAGAAGGGGAAGGGGGTCGGAGGCGAAGCAGGGGTGGCGGTGGAATTCTCCCTACCTCTGGGAACCCCCGGCCGCCCCGCCCTCACCCCTTCCGCGTCCGGCCGACGGCCGCGGGGCCCTCCAGCGCGGCCTGCGGCGCCGCAGTGCCGACCTGGCCCGTATGCAGCCCGCACCCCCGGGGGCCACCGCCCAACCCTAGGCCTTGGGAGCCCCCGCGCACAGCCGCGCGGAGAGCACCCGCGTCCGAGGAGCGGCAGGCGGGAATCGGGCCGGGCAGGGGTCCCAGGCGCTGGCCGCGGTCCCCCGGACCCGAGGGCCCTCCGCGTCGCGTCCTGTCACTCACATTTTGGCGGCGGAGGCAGCTAGCGTCTCAGAATCGGCTGACTGACACTGCGGAACCTGGGGCCGGGGACCTGGGCGGGGCGCCGGCGGCGCAGGGGCGATGACGTCACCGGGAGGGGCTGACGGGGTGAGCCGGACGCGCGAGGCCGCGAGGGTCGCGCCGGAAGGGGGCGGGGTGTGTTAGGGGCGGCTCCCCCCACCGAGCGCTGCGGCCGGTTGCTGGGCGACTGCTGGCTGTCGGTGTCCCCGCCAGTGCTGACCTGGGGCACGAGAAAAGGCACCACGGAGATAAATGAGGGTGTGGGCGTTTTACGTTATTCTGGGACCGTGAGTTATTCCTCTGACCGTTGACAGCATTGGAGACAGCCCTTGGGCTTCTGCTTAAAGTTCCACATTAACCCTGTGGTCCTGGAGACACCACATATTCGCAAGAAACTTGTTAAAATGGGAGAGGAGGTTCATTCGTAGTATTTGTTACAGGCGTTGATTGGGTTAGGTTTCCTTTTCGTGTGTTCATTTGTGACACAAATGTCTGTCATTGCACAGACCTTATTATTAATATAATCTCTTCATGGAATTCTTGATATCAGGGACTGTACTTTCTACCTTTACAGGTCCTCAACTTCTGAATTTCCGGTTGAGGCTGAGGCACAAATCTGAATGTAGTGATTTACTGTGCAAGGAATTTCAGTTGTAGTAAAAGCGTTCCCACCAGCAAAGGCAACTGCAGCGTTAAACAGAACACCAGTAGGTCAACTGGCAGAAAAGGTGAGAAATGAAAAAAAAATAACATCAAACTGTCTTTTCCAACTCTAAATGGGATTTGAAAAAGAAAATATTATTGTATGTTAGAATAAGAGAGTGTCACAGAGGTGAAATTCGGATAGGGTTAAGTAGGTAATGAGAGAACTTTCCAGGCATGGGAGGAACAAATCATGAACCAAGAAACAGTGGACCTGGACAAGGTTTGAACAGACCAACCAGAGGGTGCAGGTTGGGGCACAGATGAAAATAAGACTGAGTTGAGAGTGAAAATAAACAAAGGAAAATGTCATTTCAGTGCGGCCGGCTCTAGAAATCACTGAGGCTTCATGAAACTGGGAGATCTATCATGCAAAACTTGTCTGACAGCAGCTCCAGAATGGTTTAGAGGGAAGAGGGACCACCATGGAGTTGAGTTTCTGCAGTGAAAGGGAAGGAGACTGATGCCAGGGTTCCGGGAAAGAAGGCTGGGCTTAGTAGTCAGCTGAAAGGTGCATTTTTAAAAACATCAGAGGATTTTAACTGAAAAGATGAATTTTGATCCACATTTTTATCTTTCCGTAAGTACACTTAGGCTGAGAGGTGCCTGAGAAGGTATATCAATAACTCAATGACATTGAATATTGATAGATATAATATACACATAATCTAAAGCTCTTTGAGATCCTCCTTGAATCCAATAGTGGAGGAGCAAGTGTTCTAGAAACAATGGCTCTATCAAGAAATGTCCTCTTTCCTGGACAGACCTGAAACTATGTAGCATTCCATGTCAAAACACTGCATCAAGATAGAAGGAACTATTTGAAATTATTTTGTAAGGTTTAAAACCTGCTGATCACCTTGGATTTCAGTATCAGGTGAAATTAAAGCAACACACACATAGTATGGGGAAATTTTCTTCATTTTTAATTTACAGCAGAAAGAATATAAAGCATTCAGAAAACATTTTCCATATTTTAAGGGCAATTCAAAACATTTTGCATGGTTTCCAGCAGCTGAGTTCTTCAACAGATCCATTGATTCAATGATGCTTTACATGCACAATTACAAAAATAAAACTTACAAAAAAGAAGACATCTAGACTAGTTTTACATGCAAGTCTCAGGGACCCCCCATTGGGCGCCAACTACTGTGTGGAACTGCCATAAGCGACCGTGCAGCCAGAGAGGGGTTCGAGTTATTGTCTCGATTTCGTTCACACAGTACAGCTGATTTCAAATGGGTAACAAGTGTAGCAATTAAATCATCAGGAGACAGAATAAGATTAGCTATTAATTTTATAATGAAATCCTACTCCTGGCACTTGGGAATTCAGATTATCCAAGAAAGCTGCGCTTACCTATCATCTTATATTCAAAATTAAGATTCACAACCAAGAAAAAGCGGTCAAAAATGTTTCATTTCAGTGGAAGTGCATTTGTACCTCACCTGGGATTCACAGTTGTACTGGTAGATGACACTGGTAGGTTTTGAACCTACTTCTATCCTCTCTGTAAGAACGCTCCTAACTCTATGTCAGTCTTTTATCTTCCAGATTATCTAGCTTACTCAGTTAATAATGTAGCATGTGAGACATTAAAAAAAAAAAAGTGAGGGTTAAAGCAAATCCACTGAGGTCATTACTCCTGTCAAAAGACTGGCTATTTGTACCACAATGGAATAAACGTACCTAAATTCAGTATTACTAAAGGATATTCTGAAAGAGCTGGCTTTCACATTCTCTTCCCATTGATGAATGCAATTGTGTGTTTGTAAATTACTCAGTGTCCTCTTGTAGGTCAAATTGTGGGAAAATAATGGGTATTTGGGGGAACTGCAACAGTTGCAACAAAACCCACACATTTAAAAACAAAATTGAGTCAGGTCAGTTTACAAATGTACAGGTGGCTGCTAGCTGTGGGGCTGTCACCGTTGTCAAAGCTGATCACAAGCAGTAAGACATATACTGTACAGTAATTCGAGGTTGGCAGTGAAAGGAAGTAATTAAAAAACAAGTACAATTATAGAAAAGGCACCAAGAGCACTGACCCCAGTTGTTACCACAACTTTTTGTATCTACCTTCCTTCTAAGACACCAGTTTAAAAGCTGATTTGTGAATATTTTTAGGCTTCACAACAAGCCTTGAGTTTTCACTTACAGTTGGCAGCCAGAACCAAGGGAAAAAAAAATACCAAAACTATTCTCTCAGCTTTACACCAACTGATCCTGAAACTTAACCTGGGAATTTTAAACTGGCATCAGCAAGTGCGAACTTGATTCTCTCAATTTAACATTAGTAGTTGAATTGTTAAAAAGCATCAGATTTCTTTGGCTCCTCATTATGTGGAAATAGTAATATACCATGACATTCCTACGAGACCAGTTTGCATCCTTTTAATTTGTAGTTATTTTGTGTGCAATTTTCATTACATTTTCTGATTTCCAGCAGGAGATATGAAAACGTGAGATATTTTTCTATTTTTCATCCTATTTCTTTTGTCATGTTTTGACCATTCTAAGTGTTCTTTGTTGGAGTGAGTGGATGGTGTTAAGCTATATACTGATTCATCTTAATGATTATCTGTTTAGCAAAAGTAACTTAATTTTCTTAAGCAATATCAGCATTCACATTACTTGGCACCATTGGCAAAAAAATCTTTTAAATAAAATAAAATAAACTCCTGGTAGCCAAAATTAAATGTAAACATATCCTTTTTTAAGTAATGTTACTCTGCCTTTTTTCCTAAGTCTTAATACAGTAGCTCTTTTTTTTTTTTTTGCAGTTTAGTCATGCTTTAGCAAAATGTTCTTCTAAAGAACATTTAAAATAAAGTACTCTTATAGTGAAATAAAGTTTTTTTTTCATTTTACAGACCATAGCCACTAATGCTTTGCTTTTTTCATTTCTTTTTTCTTGATTTCATGCACATATCTCTTTGTTTTAATATATACAATATATACAAACAATACATCCACATTTTTTTTCTCGCTCATTCAGACAAAACTATACAAATAATTTTATCTTGCCATGTTATTGACCTTTGTGAATAAAATATTTAGCAATTAATATAATCCCTTTCAAATATTTTCTCACTTTCCATTTCTACCTTCTATATATACACAGAAACTGCTCAGGTTGGATGAGATATAGCCAAAAATATGGAATTTACTGGCCAGAACGCAGCACCACACTGATCTTTTAGGTGGCAAATGTCCAGGCAAGGTTCATGATTCCTTAGAATGACTACAGTTTCCAAGGCTACTAAAAAAAGCTACATGCTTTACCAACTCTCTAAGTAATTCTCATTGCACAAGAAAGTAAGGCAAAAAAATTAAAGTGCTGAACATGAGAAAAGGGATAAGATGATGACTTTCCTCGCAGGTTCTTGGGAGGTGGTGGGGACAAGAAAATAAATTTAAACTGTACGCTGTTCCTCATCACTTCCCATGCATTACCCGTGTACCACGCACCCGCCCCCTCTGCAAACTTCCACAAAACACTAAAAACCTGCAGATTTTTAAAAGTTGCATTAAGTGTGCTGTAGAGATTGAAACGCAAACAGACAAATTAAGATCAAATAAACACAGTGAAGGAAATGAGAACACACGGACCCAATAAAGATTTGTAAGATCTAAGCCCTCCACTGAGAATCAATCCCAAAAATTCAGCTTCTTGGAAATAACCGACAGGTGCAGGAACAGCATTCTCTTCGTTGCTAGTGCATCCCCACCTTTTCTTATCTATATTTTTGGTATAAATATTTGTACAGTTCCACACGATGTTTGAATACAGCCCTATGTGAGAAGGAAGACGGCTTCTTCCTAAGAGGAGGAAAGCCTCTTTCGATTCCTCGTGGTGTCTTGTTTGCCCATGATCCAACAGAAGATTGAGTTCCAAGATGTCTTGCTGATCAAATTAAAAGTTGTCCATGAAAGTGCAAATGCAATGACCAAAACATTCCTGTTAAAATCCTGCAGCTGATCTCCCCAAAACTGCAGAGGGATTATGTATGTGTATGTGTGTGTGTGTGTGTGTGTGTGCATGTGCGTGTTGTTGCATGTCTCTGCTAAAAACAGAAATGAAAACAGTCTGAAAAGCAGTGTCACATTGCTAAGGGATGCTGTTGTATGTCTTCAAGTTCCTTGGCCTTTTTCAATTCTTTCACTCTGGAAGAGAAACAAAACAAAATACCAGGTGGTAACTATAGAGTGAAATTGTCACCAGATAAAGGAAAGGGTGTGGCCATTTCCCCAGGAAGTGAAAAGCCAAGACAAAAACCCTTCTGAGGACTGATGGCTAAGGAAACTCCTGTGAAATTGCTGGGGAAAATATTCAAGAGGAAGACTGCAGCCTTCCTGAAACTCTCCTTTATATCAAGAGCTCTAAACACAAAGCAAAACCAAAGTTGAAAGCATTAAATCAAGTCTAACAATAAATTGCTCCTTCTAGAAAAAGTTAATTGATCAAATAACTTTCTTTTTAGCCTGGTAGACCCCCATGAATGCCCTGTGATTCCACAGGATGCAAACTAGGGAGACTGCACACACATTTGTTCATTAGTTTTTGATATACCTAGGGCATGAGTTCTTGCTTTGCTCACAGAATCAAGATCCTGAGCTATCTTGAACCTGATGGGCTCCCCTGCACAACTCTGATTTTGCCCAGGTATTGTTCAGTCTTTCTGATTTTCAGAATTGCTTACTTTCCTCCCATTCCATATTGTAGCTTTGAAAGATGTTTGGGTCACTTCCCGCCGCACCCCCCCCCCCCCGCCCCCACTCCCTTTCCCCTGGGTAGACAGCACCAGGGTGCAATACCAATAAGGTACTTCATTCTGTTTATCAAATGTGTTGTGGTAAACAAATTTAAATTGCTATAAATAGAGTCAGGGAAAGTTCACAGCAAATTATTTGTTGATGACTGTTTTCAGTTGAAATTTTTTAATATAAAAATTTGCCTTGGCTTTTGAATGAATATGGCCACCTGATGCAAATGGGGACCTGGGAAAGAGGTTCTAAGCTAAAGAATATGTTTCTCTTTATTGTCAGATAACTAAGAGCTTGCCTGACTACTGGATTGGTCAAAGGCAAGTGTGACTTTAGGATCTAACTTCTGAAGTCAGTGTGTGCTGTGTTAAGTCATAGATTGTTGGCAGCACTGTATGCCATGTGGTAACATTTGTTTACTAAAAATGGGTGTGAGAGGATGATCTTAGCCACACAGAAGCGGCAGTTTCTCTAGACACATACATTCTACCTCAATAGTATGACAAGAAAAAAAATTTGATTTGTTTTCCCAATATGGTCCTGTACAGAGCTAATTCCCAAATACCATTTTCTCATTCTCTAAGAGAAGGGCCTCTCCTATTATCCTAAGTTATATGGATAAGTTTAAATTTTATTTTAAGGCGACTGTTAGTTCCCTTTCTAGAGAACACTTGAGTGGAAAGAAAACATCTTGAAAAACCAGTAATAAGTTATGGCTCTACTGAGGTTGGCATTCAATGAAATGGCACGTGTGCTATAATAGCGATTGAAAAAAATTATATTTACCACCTCCAAGCAGAATCATTTCTGAGTATTCTGTCAAGTTGATATGACCTCTTCAAAGAGAAGATGCTCTCTTTCAGAAAAAAAGCTTTGTCATTTTATCATCACCAAAAAGAATTATAATGTTTGAAAACGTACTTCTTTGTCTGATTTATTTACTAAATATACCAAGCCCAGTTTGCTCAAACAGTATATCTTTGAAATTATGAAAGCCTTCTTAACAGGTACACTTAGAATACCCTGCTATATTCACAACTGCATCCAGGTTCACTTGAACTTTATGATTAAGTACATTATGGATTATTAAATTTTGGGGTACTGTGGGTCATACTGCAGTACAAAAATGCACATCATTATAGGTCCCTAATTTTGGACATGCATACTTGATAAATAAATGGCTTTTTAAAAATTGAAACATGCCATATTCTGTGTTCAATTTTTAAACATGCAATATCTATACTAACAGTCCTCTGGCTGGAAGAATGCAAGGCATGCACCGATGCCACCTTTCCTTCTGGGCATGCAATGTACCCGGACTTGTGCAGACCTCCTTGCTGAATTACCGCAAAATGTGCATGCTACTTCAGATACGACCCCTGACTTCTGCACTAGCACAGGACTCATTCACAAATGTGCAACAGAAACTCCACCACTGGTGAGACGTATAGGATTTAAAGAACTCTGAACTCAAAACCTGAGAGCACAAACACAAAGACCTCCATTCACCATTTCTCTAGTGGGAACAGGAAGGCTTTACAAATCTTTTCTTTTTAAGTAAAGTGTTCAAGCTTTTATTTTTATATTTTTATTTTTTGGCCACGCTGCCCAGCATGTGGGATCTAGGCTTCCTGACCAGGGATCGAACCCAGGTTCCCTGCAATGAAGTGCAGAGTCAGGCTCAGGTCCTTTATCACTGGATCACCAGGGAAGTCCCACTTTACAAATCTTAAGTTCATCATTGGGATGAACTAAAAAGGAACGTGAATTATAGACCAGAAATGTTTTATAACAAATGTTCATACCAAAATCTGTAATCAGTTGGTCATGTGGGTATACTGCAAACTTTTTTAAGTTAAAATGGTCACGTTTGTTTCTGCGGCTTTTTTTTGGGGGGGGGGGGCTAGTATCTTTTTGAGCTAATTAAAATAACTAAGTTTTTAAAGTTACAATGTAAATATGGTGCTATAAAACTAGTGCTGGCTTCACACACCATTAAGTTAAAGAGAGTTGCATGTCCACACACAGAATGACCACAATTATCAACTTAGGAAAAATGAGACATTCCTATTTCCAGATATATTTTCTAGGCTTTCCAAACTACTGAATTCCGGTGGAGAATTTAGTTTTTAGTTTCACGGTACAGTTTTCACAGTCTGCTTGCATTATAAATACAAAACATCAAAATGAATTAAACGGCAAAGGCATTTTTTA
This sequence comes from Odocoileus virginianus, assembly GCF_023699985.2. Classification (NCBI taxonomy): domain Eukaryota; kingdom Metazoa; phylum Chordata; class Mammalia; order Artiodactyla; family Cervidae; genus Odocoileus; species Odocoileus virginianus. Next base: position 33,735,931 of record NC_069684.1, on the reverse strand, counting down.
AAAGGAAGTTGTTAAAGGAGAAATTAGCAAAAAAGGAAGAGAATGCATGTTCCAATAGCTTGATGGGTTCCTTTGTGTGTGTTACCTTATTTAGTCCTCACAACCTCACCATCTTCTCCAATTTGTAAATGGAGAACTGAGATTTGCAGAATTGAGCAGCCTACCCAAAATTATACGTAATAGTTAACAAATGGCAGAAGGAGTGTTGTATGAAAGAAAAGAAGGTTAACAAATGGCAGAATGGAGACTTGAAGCCAGATTTATCTGGCTTCACTCCTCCACTCTGATGCCTCAAACAGTATCTCAGGGCAACAGCAACAAAAAATACATTTTTAAACACAATTCTTGTCTTTTCCAAAAGTCTGTACAGAAAACACACATTTAGAAATTTCCTGTGGCATGAGGTGAATACATTGTTGAAACTGATGACAATTCCCTTTTCTCAATTCTAAGATGCCATCCTTTATAAAACCATGTGTTGATTTTATTGCAGTGTTTTAGAAAAAATAGCTCCACGTAAAATGTACACATGGATCTGAAGCAGATCTGAAACGTAAAAGGAATGGGTCTAAGAATCAGGGCAGCCGAGGACTGAGCCTCATTCTCCAATTTCCTGAGCATACTGATTGCTAACATATCCCTGGAATTGGCTTTTACAGTCTGCTCTACTGAGATCATAAATGGAGGTTTATGTGACTCAAGGGTAGGTTATTAGGGTAAGACCTGGTACCTATTTTTTTGTTTTGTTTTGCTTTAAATCAAATGTCAATTGGATAAAGTATGTTTGAATGTTAGGCTGACTCCCAAAGAAAAACAGAAAACACTTATATCCACTGAAGTGAATGAAAACAACTTCTGATGCGAGGATTTTTAATAAATTCTAAGAGTTAGATGTTTCAAACCAGAGTATTTCGAATAGTCACAGATATTTGTGTCTGCCTTGTCTCATTCATTCAAGACATGAACTAAAAGGCACAGGTTAATTGAAAATACTTCTACCATGAAAAGGATGTACAATAAAAGTTTAACAATTATTATCTCTGGGTGATATCCCTTGCTTATTTGTATTTCCAGAATGTACTACAATGAGTATGTGTTTCCTTCATAATAATGATCTCTGCTTGTCATTTTATAAAAAAGACTTATATTTTTCTATCCATCAGTTAAAACTACTGTGTCTTACAAATATTAGTTACGTGACATTAAAGAACAACTGAAAAATTCAGTGGAGGGGAAAAAGATCATTTTTATAGACCAAAACCAAAATCAATTGATGGAGCTAGTTTTATTGATCCTGCCTATATTGTGAGCTTCTTTTCAGTGTGAAAAACTTGGCAAATGTAGAGCAGAATTTTTGAAATTGGAAGTATACTTGAAATTTCAGTAACTGTAGTCATCACGGCTACAGAACTGGGAATACAGATATGCAAGTTACCACACTTATAGAACTGAGAAAACACATGCCCAAGTCACCACGTCTACAGAACTGAGAACACAGATGCCCAAGTCACCATGTCTACAGAACTGAGAATACAGATGCCCAAGTCACCATGTCTACAGAACTGAGAACACAGATGCCCAAGTCACCATGTCTACAGAACTGAGAATACAGATGCCCAAGTCACCATGTCTACAGAACTGAGAACACAGATGTCCAAGTCACCATGTCTACAGAACTGAGAATACAGATGCCCAAGTCACCATGTCTACAGAACTGAGAACACAGATGTCCAAGTCACCATGTCTACAGAACTGAGAATACAGATGCCCAAGTCATCACATCTACAGAACTGAGAACACAGATGTCCAAGTCACATCTACAGAACTGAGAACACAGATGTCCAAGTCACCATGTCTACAGAACTGAGAATACAGATGCCCAAGTCATCACATCTACAGAACTGAGAACACAGATGTCCAAGTCACATCTACAGAACTGAGAATACAGATGCCCAAGTCATCACATAAAGAACTGAGAATATAGATGTCCAAGTCATCACGTCTACAGAACTGAGAATATAGATGTTCAAGTCATCACGTCTACAGAACTGAGAATACAGATGCCCAAGTCATCACATCTACAGACCTGAGAATACAGATGTTCAAGTCATCACGTCTATAGACCTGAGAATACAGATGCCCAAGTTATCACATACAGAACTGAGAATACAGACATCCAAGTTACCCCATCTACAGAACTGAGAACACAGATGCCCAAGTCACCATGTCTACAGAACTGAGAATACAGATGTCCAAGTCGTCACGTCTACAGAACTGAGAATACAGATGCTCCAGTCATCACATCTACAAAACTGACAATACAGATGTTCAAGTCATCATGTCTACCAAACTGACAATACAGATGTCCAAGTCATCATGTCTACAGAACTGATAATTCAAGTCATCACGTCTACAGAACTGAGAATACAGATGCCCAAGTCACCACATTTACAGAATTAAGAATACAGATGTCCAAGTCACCACATCTACATAAATGAGAATACAGATGCCCAAGTCATCACATACAAACTGAGAATACAGACATCCAAGTTGTCCCATCTACAGAACTGAGAATACAGATATCCAAGTCATCACATACAGAACTGAGTATACAGATGTCCAAGTTACCCCATCTACAGAACTGAGAATACAGATATCCAAGTCATCACATACAGAACTGAGTATACAGATGTCCAAGTTACCCCATCTACAGAACTGGGAACACAGATGTCCAAGTCACATCTACAGAACTGAGAATACAGATGTCCAAGTCATCACGTCTACAGAACTGAGCATACAGATGCCCAATAACCTTTGGTTACATTATGCTACACACACTCAACTAAGGGTTACTAAGTTTTGTGTTCTCTTAAAGAATTACAGGTGTTAGACTCACTCAGGTTGAGGAAAGAAAAGAATCTAATGTCCATGTTAAAAAAACAAGGCCTGTGATAATTACACTTACTTCTGAATTCCCTTGCATGGAAGACAGGCAAAGCAGTCTTCCTTGAGATTGTGAATACAACCATACAAATAGAAACTGTAGCTTCTGCAGGTACAAGGAGATTGCTACTCTAAGGAGAGCTGCCAGGACCACATATCTGAACTTTTTTTTTTTTTTTTTGAACTTTGCACCCATAACTTGGGAAATGGTCCTCGTGTTACTGGCTTGGACTTAAAACAGTACTTAGAAGAGTAAGACTTTGGCCTGTAACCATCCAGCTATTAAAATTAAAGACAACCCTGAGATTACCCCCCAAACATTCTAGGCTGAAAATAATCACTTTAGGGTATTGCTTCAGTCTCAACCCAAACTGCGTTGCACTGTAATGCACTGAAGTGAGGAAGAAAAGCAACAGCATTGAAAGCCAGCAGAAGCCCACGGGGTTTCTGTCCATCAGACGTCCCATGATCATTTATGGATAAATGAAGTAGGCCTGCTTCAGAAACTCGTAGCAAACAATGGCTCCATGGGTAAAGCATTAGGCAAAGCGGCTTCATTACATCTACTTGGTGATGCTCAGCCAGGGAAATGTGTCATGAGTCAGTGGATCTTGGCAGGTATATTCTTGCAATGCTGGACGTCAGAAATGTACAGGGCAGCCAGAGGCGGCTTTCTGCTTAGTTACCTGTTGTTCTGAGAGCTGCAATGGCTCGTGGGGGGGTTTAGGAAAAGAGAGGTCTTGCCATTTTCCGGATACCTCATTTGGATTGCAAAATGAAAAAGACAGAGAGGCCCAATAAGAACAACACAGAGCATGTTGTCTGCAATGTAACACACACCACTGTGTTCCCAAAAGATTCATTTCCTAAAAGAGGCAAGTAAGACAGAATTACTTTGCAGATTTGAATGAGATGCCACGTCCCACCTTCATCTCTCACTCCTCCCTGAGCCGACTGGGCCACTTGGAAATTCACCTAACGCCACGTTTAACTAGAGAAGTGAGACATCCGAGTTGCTGACAGACTCTGTTACTTTCCTCAATTAAACAGCTCACTCGCAGGCATTGTCAGAGTGCTGCCCTTTGGACGAAAGTGGAGAGAACCACACACAAAGTCTATGTGTGACCTGCAGAACTTGCTAGTGGCCCACTGCAGATATTTGGCTCAACTGCTCTCAAGAATCTGTGCTGTCAATGCTACTTACCAAGATAACTAGCAGCATCTGGTTAAGTGTTTGGAAACTCAGCTGTCAAATAGAAAACCTGTTGTTTAAAAATCTGTGATCAGAAAGTGTTATTTCTTCTTCCTCCAACCAGGGCTCTTTTCCTTCCAGTTGCATGGTTTCACCCACCTTTATCGAACATGGGTAGCTAGGCCAGCAATTTATAAGAAATTGGTTATTTCAATACCGGGAGTCCTGCTGTTTACAATACCTGCAGGGACTATAACAGGTTATAAGGCTCTCTTGCAGAAATCTCATCTCATCAGGGAAAGAAGAAATTTGTCTAAGGCAATTTCTATTTTAGTCTCAATACCTTGAGAATAAACCTGTTAGGTAATTCAGCTGTTTTCTATCTTCTTTTTCATCTGAAGCATCCTGGTTTTCTGCTGTAACACTGAATAACACCCTGTTCGAGACACTGAAAATCCAACTGGAATGCAGAATTATTTTCAGCCTGTGCACTAAAAACTTTCTTCAAGCTTAGCAATCCTTCAGCCATTTATTGAAGTTGTATCACACCTCAAAGAACTAGGAAAATAATAATTAAAACTGTTGACTCAAATATCTGTGTTTAATGCTTTCTCAAATAGATAGTTATTGTGTCCAAGACAAAACAAATTCCTCTGACGGCATTAGGATTTGGATGACTCCATTTTAAATTACTGGATAAATTAGGGGTGAAGTCTGGTGAAAATGAGCTAGATTCAGCGAAGACCATTTGGTGCTTTTTCTTAGCTTTCCCCAAGACTGATAATTTGAATGGGTATTTTCTGATTGCTCAGCTGCTGGAATTAGCCTACTGGCTCCCAATTCTGATGGCTGACATCACTTCCCTTTATATTATCTTTCTCCTTCATTAACTTAGGAGTTGGGGTCAAATTGCCTTTTATATACACTATAGCATGAAATTTCATTCTTTCACTTTTCAAATTATTATCTCTGAATATATAAACCTTACATGCCTTAACTATGGTCTACTTTATACATTAGTAAGTATATTATCTCCTTTGACATAAATTCCAGGAATATAAATCCTCCTCAGAGAAAGCCCTGCCTCCCACGAGCCACTTTAATCCAGGGACTCAGAGGAAGGGCCATCCTGACTTCTCCAGTGGACAGAGAGGACACAAGATCCTACTGGGAATTAGACAAGACACAGATAAGCTGTTCCTCGGTTTAAGGGAACAAAGTTGTTAAGTTGCTCAGTCCTGTCAGTCTTTTGTGACCCCATGGACTGTAGCCCACCAGGCTCCTCTGTCCATGGGATTTCTCAGGCAAGAATACTGGAGTAGTTCACTATTTCCTTCTCCTGGGGATCTTCCTGACCCAGGGATTGAACCTGTGTCTCCTGCATTGCAGGCAGTTTCTTTACTACTGAGTCACCTGGGAATTCATACGTCAGAGAAAAATAACCATGTTGGAGGGAACCTGAAAGCTTCTCAGTTCCTCTCTCTCCAGCCCCCTAAGACTGAGAGGGATGAGGGTATTATGAAATTCCAAGTTTTCATGCATGAGGAGGAGTTTTAGGAACTCACAGCAGAATGCAACAGGCGTTCAGGAAATGAAGGTGGGGACTCTGGTTGGCATGGAAAAGCACTTCTAGAAAATGTACTCTTAAAAAGGATCATTAACATACCAGACCCTAACAAGCTTCCAAAGTGCATAAGCAACTGCTTTTACTAAACTGTTGGATCCTTGCAGCGAACTATATAAACTGCATAGAACATGCAAGATACTATCACTTATAATTAAATTGAATACTAAGGCATGCATCTGTTCTCTTGGGAGTTTTTTTTTTCTTTTTTTAATGGAAAGAGATATTATCTATGTATGCAGAGAGTGAAAGGGAATAGAAAAAGAGAGAAATGGAGATTTGTGTCCCATTTTTCTCTTGTATTTCAAACACAGAGAAATCTGCTCAAATCTCTGAGCCGGCTCCATCACGTGGGACCTGAAATAATTCAACTGTAAGCAGCTGCCTAATTCTAGAGAGCTCTGACTAGTTAAATTTACAATGGCATGTAGCTGCTTTACATTTTTAAAAACTAATTTCTCCTTCAGTGTCAACTTTTTACAGGGATAACTAATGTACACACACACACACACACACACACACATATATATATTAGTTATCCAGTTGTATCCAACTCTTTGTGACCCCATGGACTATAGCCTGCCAGGTTCCTCTATCCATGGGACTCTCCAGGCAGGAATACTGGAATGGGTCCCCATTCACTTTTCCAGGGGATCTTCCTGAGCCAAGGACTGAACCCAAGTCTCCTGCATTAGAAGGAAGATTCTTTACCACTGAGCCACCTGGGATCTTGATTTAGGAAGAACGTATAAAAACTCAATTCTCCTGTCACCTTAGGTCAGCAAACTACAGCCTGTAGATTAAATCCAGCCCAATGCAAATGTGTGTAATAAAGTTTTATTGGAATACAGCCACAACTCTCCACTGATGGGACTGTCTGTGGCTGTTTTCATGCTTCGATGGCAGAACTAGATACAGTGATCCTCTCCTTATCCGTGGTTTTGCTTTCCAAGGTTTTAGCGGACCACAGGTCAACTGTGGTCTGAAAATATTAAGTGGAAAACTCCAGAAATAAACAATTCATGAGTTTTAAATTGTGTGCTGTCTGAGTAGCATGGTAAAATCTTGGTCCTGCCTGGGACGGGGATCACCCTTTTGTCCAGCACACCCATGCTGTATACGTGAACTGCCTGTCAGTATAGGCGAAAACCTAGCATATACATGTATGTATGTTTAGTGTCTGATACTACCCATCCACTAGGCATCCATCGGGGTCGTGGCATGTGTCCCCCATGGATAAGGGGAACTGCTATATTGCAACAGATGTTTATTACCTGACCTTTTAATTAAAAGGCCTTTGAATATTTGGATTAAAATATAATGAATAAATATTAGCATCAACACAAATGTGGTTATATGGGAAATAACATCTCCAAATACATTAGAAGTTTGGGAATTTCTGAAGCATGATCTTTTCTCAGAAATCTTGTAAATGATTAAATACAGTGTTAGCATAAGGTAAGAAGGGAGGATGTTGGATGTAGTTGAGTTGATAGAGGTAACTGCCATGTTTTATTTTACTTTATTTTTCTGCCATGTTAGATTTTTAAATGCATCTTAAGACTATCTCTAGGACAAAAGTTGTCTAGTTAACCTAAATTCAAGTCTGATTTTAGTGAATTCAATTTCTGGCTTTTAAAAAACAGTTTTCTGCTTGCTACATCCTTTATTATAACTTAAGATGTGTTTGAGCAAACTCCAGGAGATAGTAAAGGACAGGGAAGCCTGGCATGCTGCAGTTCATGGGATCACAAAGAGTTGGACATGATTTAGTGACTGAACAATAACAGCAAAGACTTGTTATAGTCATGTCTGCATACTTACAAATCAGCATCAGATTCTAAAAATCTGACACTCACAGACGGTCCATTGAACTACCGCTATCATTTCTTTAAAACACACATTTTCTTGGAACATCCACTCAGGACCGTAACATAGAATGTACAGGTTTCAGGCACTTCACACCACCCTGTCTTTCTTCAGCACTGTCATTAAAGCTGGAAGTCGGGCTCACTCCCTTTTGGATAATGAACGTACTGGGCTGGTTCAGGAGGCGCAGCTCTGGGTACTGACTTGGCTCTGGGTACTGACTTACCTCCTAGCACTAGGAAAGGAAGAGTTAGAAAATGAAACTATGTAACTCTAAATATGAAACAGATGAGTTAAAAGAAAAACGTCAGTATCACCTAGCAAGCCTTCTTGCTCTAGAAATTTCCACACAGAAGCAGTTTAATTTCATGTAGATTATTTTTATCACCAATTACCACTTGCTTAAGGATTTCCTTCTAGTGCAGCCTTGTTTAGATTTAAACGTGTCCCACCAGCCACCTTTTTCATACGGAAGGCTTCTCCCACCAAGTGCTAGCGTGGCTTCAGGGCCTTTCACCTGCTCATGCATCTCTGTATGTCTGTATGTGACTGTTCTCCTGTTGTATAAAGTAGCAGTGTTAGTAGTCAGGGTTAGTTTTTATCTTATTTCATTCGAAATGGATGTGAAACTTTACTGGCATACCTAGGCTGCAGCCCCATGCAAGCAAGCAAAAAGCAAAATATTGAAAATGGAAGGTAAAGATAAACTGGCTAGCAGGCAGCTACACTCACCCTTTTGTACAGCCTATGGTCCACCAGGGGGCTTTAGACAGTAAAACAACACCAAAGAGCTATTAGCATGTGAGGGTCACAACAGAAATCTTATAAATAGCTTTATTTCAACAACAACCAAAAAAAGACTATAAAGTAGTTCCTTTTTTTTTCTGGAAAGAAAGAAAAGGAGAGTGGTGGTGGGAGATGTGAAATGAGCAGGTAGGAAAGTCACCAATTTATTTTTCGGTCTAAAAATGTTGAGGTCACATGACTTGGTAAAATCCATAAGAAATGGGACACTTGCTGACTCCCGATGCCACTTCCTACCTACCTTTTCTGAGAGGGCATCACGGGGAGATTTCCTGTTTTAATGCTTCTAAGGGACAATACAGATGATAGTCTCTCTTAAGATAATATTCAATAACCTGGATGGAACAGCAACGAAGTGACACTTATTCTAGGGGAAGTGAGTTCAAACTTCCAGGATAGATTTTCAGGATTTCTTCAAGTTCCTTCATTGACTATATAGGTATGGAAAGTGAATACTGACCATGCCTGGTAGACAAAGGTTACTCTAATTTGCCTGCACATTTTTTTCTAACATCTGGAATATCAAGGGGCAAGTGAAAAAAAAAAAAAAGAGCCAAGAGAGGTCATTGTTTAATCCCAAATACTGAACAGAAATTCAGACCCAGAATCTGATACTCTCTTCATAACAAATCTTCTTGTTAGCTTCATGAGGTTATTCCTGGTAAAAAAAAAATAAAGGCTGAAGAAAGACAAAATCCTCATGAAATGCTTCTCTACCATTCTGAAAAAGGAGAACTCTTAAAAACATGAGTGAAACCATTCCTTCACCCAGGCTCCTATATGAAGCAGACTTTTGGGTATTTATAAGTTCTTACCCTCTCAGTTCACCCAATGTAAACACGGTAGGTTGAGGCCAAAAAAGAAAGAAGAAGAAAATAGGACTGTATTGAACAGCTTTGCTCACATTCACCAAGGAGGCATTGGCTGTTCAGTAGCTCAGTCGTGTCCTAGTCTTTGCGACCCCGTGTAGCCCACGAGGCTCCTCTGTCCAAGGGATTCTCCAGGCATGAACAGTGGAGTGGGTAGCCACGTCCTCCTCCAGGGATCTTCCCGACCCAGAAAGCGAACCCGCATCTCCTGCATTGGCAGGAGGATTGTTTACCACTGAGCCACCTGGGAAGCCCAAGAGGCATTACGTATGGATATTTTCAAAGTTTGAGGATACCGAAGAACCAAGGAGAATTCAACTTGAGAGCGTATTTGTTTGATGTGGCTTAAGGAAGAGCAATGTTGAGGGGGTTTTTCTTGAAGATCAAATCTGTTGGGAGAGTGTTAACCACAGACTCAGTGGTGCTGGGGAGAATCCTCTGGGCTTTTTGTTTTGCGGGAGGAAGAGGGAGAAGGGAGAAGACTGTGAACACGCAGGGAAAAAGGCACAGCGAAGGCCCTGGTATTGTCACCAAAGGAAGAGCAACTCCTTGATTTGGCTGTAAGTCCTCTAAGGCAGGTGTGACTAAATAATAAGGAAGAGACTGACTTTGGTAAGGCCTGGAGAATTCCTTTCATTATGTCCTGGTCCTGCCCCATATTTTGATATGCATTTTCTAACAAGACTTGCTATTTCAGAGCACTGATATGGGATGTCTCATCACTTAGCTAATCATGGGGAGAACCCCCGTCACCGCAGGTGGAGAGCAAATGCACTGCAGAGGAATATGGTAAAAGTGCCTCAGCTGCCCTCGCAGCAATCCTGGCTAGAGAGCACTGTATATCTCCTAAAGAATGTTCCTTTTAATTATTACTGTGCATGTGTAGCTCTGTCCACTTTCCCTTCCGTGTTCATATAAACAAATTATTTTGTTAATTTAAGTAAAAGTGCACACAAGTAGCCCATTAACCCCTAGTAAGTTTCAGAGTTAAAATATTGCCAAAGTTAGCAAGCAGACAATTTGAGGAGGAAAAACACTAAAGTGAAACCTCTGAGGAGTCACACTACATCCAAAAAGCTTGGGCTCTGGGTACAATTAAATGGGAAGAAATCAGACATTAAAGAGCTTACTTTCAAGTTTGGGTCTGTGAACTGCATGGCTCCTGATGGACGGAAAAACAACAAAACCACGTGGAGAGTCGTCTGAACACAGCTCAGATGGCCAGTGTCACAGAAGTGAGGACAGAACATTAACCCATGTAAAGAAAACAAACACGCGGTTCACCAGCCCCTGAAATCTGAGTCAAGGACCCAGTCTTCACCAAAGCATCTCAAACTTGGGAAAACAGAGCGAAAGGTTTAGCTCTCAAGGTGCCTGTCCTTTCTTGCCCAGTTTCCTTCCAACCACCTCTCCTGTTTCCCGTCACACAATACTGGGAATTGATCGGTTGATGGAGGGTGTTAGGCCTGACACCACCAGCAGAGGGCACAAGTTATCCAGTGGAAACTACATCAGAAAACTTGGTACTAGTGATTTCCCATCCTTTCCTTCAGAAGAGAAACTCTTTTGTCTTTTCTGTTTGGACACACATTAGTGCACAGTAAGGGTTTAGAGTGAAGAGCACACTGCTGAAGAAAAATCTGGAATGAAAAGCTAGTCAGCTAAGTTCCCCTTGAACCAAAACAGAAAAACACTGGCGCAATCCCTGTGATTCAATATACACACAGCATCGTCTGGAACAGACAGCAGGGTTCTCATGACTCTGTCCCTAGATAAAGAGTTCTGTTATCCTGGTGTCATTTTAGCCTGATTATTTGTGGGGCGAGGGGTTGGTTAGCTTCACCTAGGAGTTTATGAGTGGTTAAGGCAATGTGGGTGGTTTCATTCTTCTAGATGAAGAAAATGTCAAAATGAGGGTGAATGTACCTGTGGCGACAACGGCGTAGAAACCTCATTATTTTTCGAGCAGCCTGGTCCTGCTTTTTGGTTAGCAAACTGCTCCTGAAAAAGCCAGAATATGAATTACTGTCACAAGAATGGTGCTGTGAAGTTTCGTGTGTGAAAGCTAAAAGCAAATCAGTGGTGCGAGAGAACTTTTAACCCAACAGTTCATGTAGCAAATCCAACAGCACAAGCCTGTCTCACTGATTTGAGTCTGGGCATCACTGGGAGAGATGGAATGAGGGGAGTGCAAATGCTTTCACCACTCAAAGGGAGACAACGGAAGGACTGAAAATAAGATATCCTGTTACTACTCCTCAAGTCTCTATAAGCTCGATTTGTTGAAAATGGAATTAGACAGACACTCATTTGCCTGTGTTTGGGCTTTCTCAGTTAAGACATTCATTCTCTCTTGGGCTATTATTTTAAGACTTTTTTTTTTTTGATTCTTTACTGAATTTGTTCAATAAAGAACTGAAGAGCTGACTCATTGGAAAAGACGCTGGTGCTTGGAAAGATTGAAGGCAAAAGGAGAAGGGGGCAGCAGAGGATGAGATAGATAGCATCACCAACTCAATGGGCATGAACCTGAGCAAAGTCTGAGAGACAGTGAAAGACAGAGGAGCCAGGTGGGCTGCAGCCCATGGAGTCACAAAGAGTAGGACACAACTTAGCGACTGAACAACAACAAATTGAACTGGTTATCCCTACTGCTTCTACTTTATGGGTTTTTTTTTGGGGGGGGGGCTGCAAGGCATGTGGGATCTTAGCTTGCTCACCAGGGAATCGAACCTGCACCCCCTGCATTGGAAGGTGAAGTTTTAACTACTGGACCACCAGGAAGTCCCTAGGCTGTTTTCTAAACTTTTGTCACTGTATTTTCTAGTGCTAAAACTCTTCATGACTCTCTACAAAATGGAATAGCTCAGCTCTACTTACTTTCCCAAGGTCTTGGGTCTCATGTGCACCCGCGCACTGTGTGCTAAGTCCTGTCCAACTCTATGCGACCCCTGGACTGCAGCCCACCAGGCTCCCCTGTCCAGGGGATTCTCCAGGCAGGAATACTAGAGAGGGTTGTCATTTCCTCCTCCAGGAGATCTTTCTGACCCAGGGATCGAACCCACATCTCTTTTGTCTCCTGCACTGGCAGGTAGGTTCTTGACTACTGCGTCACCTGGGCGGCCCCAGTTGACTATATTACGGTGCCACCTTTCTGAGTAGGAACTGTGGTCCTTGCAGGTTCTGATACAAATTAAAACCTGGTGGGGCACCAGAATGATTGGGTGGGGAGTGGAGAGAGACAGAAGGAGCTAAATGGACCAAACTGGGCAAAGGGCGCAGGTGTAACTATGGTAACACAGCCTCTAGACTGCTCTGGGAGGAAATCACTGAAGGACGCTTTGCTCCCCGTACAGACAGACCCGCACATCTGCAAGGGGCTGCTCTTTTGCCCGAGTCGGGGTTCTCCTGGCTGCCCCCAGACCTCCACCCACCTGAGCTTCTGCTGTACGATGACTGCTGTCCGGCGTGCCTGCCGTCTCTTGCCACACTTCTTATAACTCCGGTAGAACTTCTGGATTAGCACAGCGGCACGCCGGCTCTGCTGGAACTTTTTTTGTTCGTAGTAACTCCGGAATTTGCTCTGGATCAGGATGGCAGCCTGGGTCATCTTTTTGTAAAGTGCATACTGTGGGGGCACAAGGAGAAGCAGAGCAGTAACAAGGGGGGCCACACAGGCGGGGTGCCCTCCGAGCCACCCGGCTGAGGATGGCAGGAAGGAAAACTACTTTGCTCTTTCTCTTCTGGTTTTCATCATAAAACAGGCAAATGAGGCTTCTTTCCACCTACCTTTCCAAAATGCAAACTGTTACTTTAAGAATCGCCTTCAGACAATGCACTGCTTTAAATGTGTTTTCCCCCACCTCAAATATCAAAACTGCTTACCCTTCTTGCAAAAAAGTTTTAACAGCAATACATTGAGACACTTGAGTTGAAAAAACATATTTAGGAATTAAAATTTAATGATTTTGTTTGTTTGTTTTTTGCTTTGGCCAAACTGCTTGGCAGGTGGGATCTTAGTTCCCGACCAGGGATTGAACCCGTGCCCCCTGCATTAGCAGTGTGGAGTCTGGACCACCAGGGAAGTTCCAGGAAGTAAAACTTTACATGTTGAAGATGAATATTTCCTATCTGATTTGGAAACATTTTTAATTAATCCTTTTTGGATGCTTCCCAATTCCTGCCAAACACAAATCCACTTAGCAGGCAGCATCTGACTTCTAACTAGCAGTTCCACGTGACATATTTCTGAGTTACAAGGTCCCAAATACAAGGCTTATCATGAAACGCTGACACCTTTAAGCCACTTTAACCTGCAAAAGATTAATGCTCGTCAGACCAACACAGGGGTGAAGCATGAAACCTGGAAGGTGGCCCCAGAGCCGGGGACCACTTAGGAGCCAGTCCCTGCGCCCTCCGGCCAGCCTGCCACAGAGATGGAAAGTGAGGCACGAAGGCATGCTCAGGGAGAATGAGTCCTCTTCCCTGCCAGGCACGAAAAAAACGCAGAGCTCTGCAGATGTTAGCGAAGGCTCTGTCCAGCATGCTAACCACTTAGACTATGGCTCCAGGGACCAGAAGTCACAAGCGAAGGCTCTGCTCACAAGAAGCCAACTTACCACGAGAGGGACAAGTGCTCCTCAGAACACCCCTGTGCCTAAGCTAAGTCTCTCTCTGCATGTAGGAGGTAGAGTGAGGGGCAAAAACTGACTTCTCAAAAGGTTCCAGACACAGGGCCCTACTACAAGAACCCTCTTGAGTCTTATCTGATCCACTTGACATTTTCATCTGGCCCAAAGTCTTTCAAGACAAGGGTGCTGCATCCCACAGTGTCTCCATGACCTTGGCCTGCGTGCTCTGCATGGTCAGAACCTTGCAGACACAGCGCAGCACAATGGGAAACAGGTAAATTTCCTTGGTGGCTCACTGGGTTCACAGTAATTATCTTGGATGGATTGCTTAGATGGACACTGGCCAAGAAAATGTCCAAAGACTGTTTGCTGAAACCCACTCCAACAGCATAACCACGTGGTCCCCAGAGGATAGATGTGCTGTGGTGAGGTGGCTGGGTGAGGGGGGGATATGCCTACTGAATGACCGTGCCATCCTAATGGCCCCTTCTCATAGTTGGTGATGGGTGTGAGGTTTGTGACTCTGGTGGAATGGTTTGTGAGAGGACTAGGGTGTGTCATTACCTTCAAGGCTATCCATGTCAGCTTGGGGGAGAAACAGAAAATACAAGATTAATGTTAGATTGCTGAATAGAAGGAAATGAAAAACCAGAATCAGAACCAATGAAATGCCCAACCAAAGAAAGAAAGAAAAAAAGGCAATCTGACTATATTCATACCTTTCATCTTCCAAAATACTTGTCTTATATTTGCCAGTATTTTTTTTAAAATGCCTTCCATCTTTCTGGTTGTAGCCAACACTTCTTTGGGTGGGGATTAAAAAAAACACAACTAAAAAACTCACATTTTGGAATAAACTCCTGCTGTAATCAAAGACTTGAAACTCTGAGTATTGCTCTTCTTAAAAAGAAGTCCTCTCACCAAACAAAAGCCAGGATGGTTCCCAACAGGGACTGTGGTGTCAGCGTTTACACAATAAACCTTCATTTTCTGGGATCATGAACTCAACTGGCTATAAGCTGAAGACACTCCCCCCTTTCCCTTCACAATTAAGGCTTAGTCCTAGAGAAACCTGAGAAAGTGGCAATCCACATGAGGCATCAAGCAAATCTTAGAAATAATAGAGAGAACAGAATCCTGATATTCTGTGTGGCTGGTATCTACCTCAGCATTTATTATTCCTTAAACAAAAGTGTAAGACCTACCAAAAGCACAACCTAAAAAATGGTTCTACTAATAGGACTGAACTTTACCGTATGAACCAGTCAAAATGTAATTCAGCACTTTTTTAATATCACTACCTAGGTGGTTAGAAAGGTCTAATGTTTACTTAATCTCTCTGAGTCTTGGCCTCTTCACCTGCCAAATGGAAATAAAATTGTTTACTTCAGATATTTTTGTAAGGAGAAAATGAAATGATGAGTCTGAAAGATCTAAGGTATATTAGGCGTTCTCTGAACAATTCCCTTCCTGTCTGATGAGAGCTCTGTGACCCTGCAGGTCATTTCACAAGCAGTAATACTGAACAAAAGAGTAATTCAGGTGCTCCTCTTACAACGCTTAACTAAGGAATGCTCAGTGTAAGATACTCTGGGCTTCTTTCCATTTTCAAATATTTTTTTATAATTCTTCATTTTACACTGGGTAAGAAAAAGCCAAAAAGGAAAAGTGGCTGAAGGTTATGTGATGTGTATGATTCAAGGTCAACGATAACAACCAGCACTTACCTTCTCCCATCACCATACCAAACCTCCTCAAGCTCTTTAATTACTAATGAGCTTATAGGCAAAATGACTCACATAGAGTCTCACTTCAGACCCAAATAGCTTCCTCTGTATCAGACCAACACTGCAGGAAGTGATATCACTAAGAGGTCAACAGTCCGAACAAAAATTATTTTGTGGCAGTAGTTGCAGACAATTTTTTGTTTGTTTTTCCTTTTTTTTCCCCTCTTTTGGAACATTTTCCTAAGGTCTTTAACCAAGGTGACTCGAAGCCAGTCTTTGGGTCAGGCATCGGATGCCGTGCTCTCTGCCAAATATCACACAGGACTCCCCATGCCTGTTAGGATGCTGTATGGGTACGACGCATTCACAAGCTGGCTCACCTGTTTATATTTTCTGTAACAACGCTGAATGACAGCTGCTGCCACTTCCTGCTGCTCCCGTAAGGGTCGGCCCTTCAGGGGAAAGCAAGGCAAGAAAAGAAAAAATGATACAGTATAAGAAATGCAGCTTTCCCAAGACTTCAATGGAATGACCACTCATTTCATTGACTTTCTCAGAACTGAGACGCGAGGTTTACCAAAATATGACAAGTTAATGTCAGGATAAATTAAGAAAAATGAGTTTACAGAATACCTCTCTGATTATTCTGGCTTCTAAACAGAACTATCGTATTTGGATGTTAGGAGGACTAAACAACAGTCGAAGGATTTAAAGAACTAGGTATTGTGCTATTTGTCTTTATAAGTTGTTGCTCTGCTCTGTCCTTCCTAAGATAACACTAAGTCCTCTACTTCTGGGTCAAAGATTGATGGCTTATAACACCTCCCTCTTGTTGTT
The DNA here is from genome assembly GCF_023699985.2 of Odocoileus virginianus. Classification (NCBI taxonomy): domain Eukaryota; kingdom Metazoa; phylum Chordata; class Mammalia; order Artiodactyla; family Cervidae; genus Odocoileus; species Odocoileus virginianus. The sequence continues at coordinate 33,719,435 of NC_069684.1, read as the reverse complement.
GCTTAGCTGCTAAGACATGTTTGACTTTGCAGCATGATGGACTACAGCATGCTAGGCTTCCCTGTCCTTCACCCTCTCTCAGATTTTGCTCAGACTCATGTCCAGGGAGGTCAAAGACTCCTCTGAGAAATTGTGGAAGGCTCTGGACCTTGCCCATCAAAAACACACATACAGAAACTTCACCATAAAATTTTAGGAGTTCATGGGCAGCCAACAATCAGTCTCCAGGCCTCCAGCAAGAAACCCTCACTCCAGGTCATACAGTCCTTGTGGCAGCAATGTCAACTTTGTATTAACTAAATAATGGATATCTATTATTACTCTGACAGTAAGTTCAGATGGTAATAACCATCGCATTACTGGTTAGTTTTATTCCACTAAAGTTTCTGACAATTCTTAATAATCTCATGTGACCTAATTATAGAATCTTTATTTCAAATTATAAACTCAGAAATAAAAAGAAATGGCATATATTTCAGTTTGAATGAGTCTGACTTTTCCCTGATCACAAGAGGACTCTGTTGTCTGTTTTTTTTGTTTTATTTTTGCTTTTTTAAGAAGTTCTTTATTTTTGGCTGCAAAGCATGTGAGATCTAAGTTCCCTGACCAGGGATTTGAACCCTCGCCCCCCTGCAGTGGTAGGATAGAGTCTTAACCACTGGATCACCAGGGAAATCCCTAGGACTCTTGTTGTCTTTTACCTTGTATTTCCGGAAAGCTGTCTGGACAAGCCTGGCCGCTTCATAGAGTTCTCTCTGTTCGTGATCAGACAGGGTCAGCTGAGCAAATTCATTCTCCACCTTCTCACTGGTGGATGCACTCAGGAACTCAGACCAGTCTGCTGCAGAGGGAAGGCTGGGCTTCTCAAAAGTTATTTCACTGACTGGTGAGCCTACAGGGCTCAGGCTGGTATTAGAAGAAGGGGTGAGAGGCTCATTATATGCACTTCTGAAACAAAAGAAGACATGAGGGAGAGAGGCTGGTGATTGGTCTGCAGGATTCATCACACACTGGTCAAAGAGACAAGATGGTACCCACTGTGGACCATGAAGGATACACTTCTACTCAGTCCAGAGAGATGCTAAGGAGACTCCGGGTGTCCTTCAATTAGTAACTTCATGCTGAGCACCTGTTATGAGTTCAGTACTGGGCTAAGTGCTAAACCCAGTAAGTCCACTATCCAACGTGAAGCTTCGGTTGAACTGGGGAGAACATGCTATGACACATTACACTCTGCCGTGGCAAGAAAAATCACAGCAGATATGAGGAAGAGAGAGGTCCTTGAAAGAGGCAATGGAATCCATCCTAATGCTTCCTTCCTTCCTTGATAAGGGCATCCACTACCCAGATCTCCTCAGATCCAGTGGGTCTCCTGCGCCTCCAGGTAAATCCAGGAACTTGCCCTGGGGAGAGGCCCATGGACTTTACTGACCTGATCTGGGCAGCATTTGGCAGATGGTCTACGTCAGCCAGGTAACCGGCCAGCCAGCTCATGGTACTGCTAATGGTGGCCGCATCTGTCCTTTCCAACGCCGGGGACTCCATGGGCACAAAGTTCTCCTGCTTGATCCGCTCAGGTGTGGCTTCAATGATGTGCTCTGCCAAGGTCATCATGTTCACCTGGAACCCGGAGGTCACAGAGCACTCAGGTTAGGATGGGGCCCTAGAAGCCAGCCAGGCCTACCTCCCACCCCCTACCCGGGAAAGAGAAATGAAGGAGGGTGAGCTTACATGTCAGTCCAGAGCCCTCCGAAATTACCTAAAGGTTTTACATGATTCACTCACATATGCTGAGATCCCAGATCTGAGGATCTCCAAAAATCAGCTCGGTCCAAAACCTTAAGTCTTTGAGAATATCTGGCTTATGCCTACTTTCTACTCTCAGCTAGGCTCAACTGATTAAGGATACTAAGGCCTGGGCAGTTCTAGAGGACGTGGTCATGTAATTATAGTGATATGGCTGGTTACCTGACCACTTGTTTAGCTGCTGAATCGTGTCTGACTCTGTGACTCCCATGGATTGCAGCCCTCCAGGCTTCTCTGTCCATGGGATTTCCCAGGCAAGAATACTGGAGTGTGTTCCCACCTGACCACTACGCTCACCCCCCCCACCCACACTTTGTCCTGCCCAGGGAACCCTAGTTTTGTAGAGATCAGCAAAGAGCCAAAGCCCAGGGGACAGCTGGTGACTAAGATAAGCCACCCGTCCTGATCCTCTTCTGTTTCCCACCTTTCTGCACCAAGGCGGGGATCTGTGACCAGCCTCTGGACAGGGAGACTGTACACAAGTCTGCTGGGAGATATGTAGGCAGAGCTTATGCTTTTCCCGGTGAAAGGTGCCCGATGCACCTGGCCCCACCGCTCTTCTCCTGCTCTGACCTCAGCCAAGCTCAAGAAGCCACATCATGGTCATAAAGCAACAGGAGTGAAGAGAAAGGCCAAAAAGAACAGAAAGAAAAAAAAAAATCCAGGTCCCTGATGGCATTACTGAGTTACCAAACCTCTGGACTTGTACAAGAAAAAGAAATCACACTCTTATTAAGCCACTGGAGTCAGGCTGCTGACACAAGCATCCCAAAATAAATTCCTAACAGATACATTTAGGAATCCTCACAATGAGTCTAGAGTAGATCTATTCGATTAGAATCAGAGATACGAGCTTGGTTTTAAAAGTTTTCTTGCACATCTCTTGAAAATGGAAGTTGAAATACAGCAGTTTTTAAGTGAACTGAAAATGTTCAGAAAGGATCTATACAAAAAAGATTAAATGCTTATCTTACAACATGCGTGAACGTCACAAATATTATGCTGACTGAAAGAAGCCAGACACAGAATGTAACGGTTTATGATTCTATTTATATAACATTTCAAGAAGCAAAATTCTAGGGGAGGGAAATCAGATCCATAGGGCTGGAATGGGGGCAGAGGTTGACCGCAAAGGGGCACAGGGAACTTCTGTGGGGGAAGGAAGTATTCTAAATGGGATTTTGTGATGACTGTGAATTTTGTACAAACTCACAAGCATTCATTATGTTGAACACTTAAAATAAATGAATTTATGGTTTGTAAGTTATACCCCAATAAAACTGTTAAAAAATACTTATCTTGGGTAATTTTCGATATTGTCAACAAAGAATTGTAACAGGAATACAAATGAAAACATTTAGGGAAGAAATATCACAGCTTTTCTTCTCCTCCTACATTGACCGTCTTGACTGGTGACTCAAACAGGAGGAAGTAAGTCCTACCTTGATTCTTTTCCCATGAAAATATTAAAAAGTGGAATTTCTGGAGACTAAAGAGGTTTTAACTATCTCTCCCAAATCCTCCATTTCATAAAACTGGGTTAGTATAAGAACACCTTAACATTGTAAGTGCAATACTCTGAGATACTAAGTAGATGATTTCTTAGTGTGACACCTACAAAAGGCGATGAAATTTAAATGACTTTAGGGCTTTTTATTCAAATGACATTGGAATTTTATTAAAATTCTCTTTGGGTTCTAATATATGAGCAGTTTTCACAAATGTGCTTGGCTATCTCAGAATAATGATATGTATATTTATCACGTGTATTCAAACATCTACAAAATTATACAATCATATATTAAGTATATATACTAAATCAAACTTTCTAATTGTATTGTCAATTTTTTTCATTTTCTCTTCACATATACCTCAGCTGACAACTTTTGAGATAGTTGCGTTAGTGTCATACTATGATTGTGGTTCTGGTACCACATTTGTTTGTATTTATTTGCTTTAATATTTAGAAACTATGTTGTTAGGTGCACAATGGTTCATTATGGTCATATCTTTTTGATAAATTGTATATATATATAATATTTGCCTTAATTATACTTTTCGTCTTTTTGCTTTTTATACTCTTCTGTCTGTTACATCTTCACCTGTCACTTCATTTTCATCCTTTCTGCTTCATTTTAATTCTGTCTTTTACAAATAGTATATAATACACTTTGCTTCCTTTTCTTTTTATCCAGTCTGAGAATCTTTTAATAGAATTAACAGTTTCCAGAGTGGGAATGACTCATGTTTGAAAATATTCCTATAATATTATATTTCAGAGTATTATTTTTGTTGTTGCTTTTTTCCTTATTACCAATTTATGAACTTTTCCCAAGTGAGCCAAATTTTCTTTTCCCCCACTTTAAGTGACTTAGAAACCCTGAGCCTGTTTTGACACTATCTACTAACTTGACATTTCTAATAAGCATATTTCAGTCCCTGGTTTTCAGGCCCAGTTCAGAATATTTGCTTCATGAGTGGCCCAAGTGAAGAAGACAGTCCACTCGTCTTATACATAAGCCCAGACTTTGAATCAGTCACTGGTGGGAAAATAACAAGACCTCTAGGAAACTGGCAGTAAAGATCAAGGAAGTGCGGATGGACGAGCCAGCCCCTGCAAGCTTACCTTCTCCGCGCTCACCTGTATGTCATCCACGGGCTGTGGGCACTCCTCACCCTCTGTGCCATCACGGTAGGACCCCAGCTCGGCGTTCACCACCTCTCTGTTAGCCATCATCAAGACACTCATGGGTTCCCGTGGACGCACCTGTGAAGGTGCTGCATCCTTGCCTACACTGGTCCCCTTCGGATTTCCAGTCACCTGTACTGTAGACACACCAATGTAAAGATCTTTGGGGTTCCATTTTACTACCGGCTGGGATGCAGAGGCGTGGAGGAATCCTGCAGTCTCTGGAGTGGGAGGGGAGATCTCCCGGCTGTAGTCCCTCAATCCTTCACTGGGGCTGATTGTCTCGGGGACAGGCTGCTTAGAACTAGGGCTTTGCTTCCTGATATTTGGCTGTTCCAGACTCAGTGCAGTGGACAGCAGCTTCTCCTGCCTTGCCTGGAAGTACTCGGGGTTCAATTTATGCTTTTTGGGAGCTGGATAATCTTTGTGGCTCTCACTGCTGTAGTAATTAGAGGGTTCAGACCGAGGTCTTCTCAGCTCTGAAAAGTACAGTAGAAAGGACAGTCAGGACAGATGGTACAGTGAGGAATGCTAAAGAATTAACACGTTCTCTATGCCTGAGAGACACAGAGTGCAAAGCCAGAACTCAAGACGCATCCCTAATGTTTACTTATTCCCCAGCAGTATATACTGTATTCAAATAATCCTCCTCCAAAATTTGTAGTTCTTTCTCACATTTACATAGTTTTTTTTTCCCCCCCAGTTTTAGGGGTGGGATGGGCGAACAGGGTTGGGGGAAGCACTAGGCATTCTAACAGCTAAAAGGAAAACTAGAAACACTAAAAAGAAAACCCCAAACCCTTAAATGTATGTGAACATCCTACAGACTTTTCCGAGGGTAGTGGCATGACAACAAAAGGGGAATCCGCCAAGTGCTGAGATGTCACCATTTAGGACTCTTACCTGGGTTGGTACTTGCGATGACAGTGACCCCTTTGGGTATTTCTGGGGAGTTGATGGCTTCGCTGTGCCACTGGCTCACCCAGCTCTCCGTGCTAGGCTCGTCGCCTGAAGGACAGTGAACTCTGGGGTTCTGTCCCAGCTGAGCCTGCTCATCCCTCTGCAGGTGCTCCAGACACTCTGCTAACTTCACGTGACCCCGTGACCTGGCAATTCCCAAAGGCAGCCTTCCTAGAGAGTCTGGAATAGAGATGGCCCGACGGTCCCACTTGTACAGCACGACAGCTGCTTCCAAGTGCCCGAGAGCACACGCCCACATCTAAAAAAACAGAGAGACAGAGCGCGCTTCCTCAATATGAGTTTAAAAAAAAAATCTTATTTGACTTCTGCCACTGCTGCCAATTGACAAATTGGTCCTTGGCAGCAATCTCAACGGTGCCATAAAACATTTCCGTTACAAAGTGGCTCCGATATATGTCATGTATTAAAGAGGGTGAACACAAAGGGAGCCAGGCATATCCCTATGCCAGCCCAGAAGAACAGTTTGGGGAACAAACAAACCCATTTCTTACCAGAGGAGTACAGGAGAAGTGGTCTACATTCAAGGGGTCGACCTCCAGTTCCAAGTCAATGCTGTCTGCATGCTTTGTGCTGGAACAGAGAGCATCACAAGTTACTGCACAGAGAAAGTTTAAAAATACCACAACATTATAAAACCCACAGAGATGAAACCAAAGCATGCAGCCAACATTCCTGATGGGAAGAAACCAAGTCCCGAGTTTCCTAGGTGGTTTGGATGCTCTGTTCTGCCAGGAGCCAGGAGGAAATGAAAAGTCCAAAGTTTACTTTAGCATCTCGCTCAGTACTTCTTGGGCAGAAGTTCACAGAACTCTGTGGAACTGTCCTCAGAGAGGCTCCTTTGCTGTGAGGATCCCAACCTCCCTGAATGGCCAGATTTCCGTCCACCACTGGACACACTCAGAGAAGTGCCTCCTGACGGGTGGAGGACACCGGCCTTACCGCCACTTGATGAGGGTCTGGATGAGGGTGGCGTAACCCTGGGCAGCGGCCAGGTGGAGGAGGGTCATCCCACGGAAAGTCTTTGAGTGGATCAGATGCTTGGACTTTGCCCAGCAGGCTCGGCTCATCATCTTCTCACACACGACAACCACGCGGCTCTCGAAGCAGCTGCCCAGTGTCCCGGGGCCGGACGCGCACTGCAATGAGACAGCACATGTTCCGATGACCGGAGGCCCAAAGGCCCACCACCATGTCAGCCTTCAGATGCCAGAGCGGGGAGAAACTCTTTGTGATTAGCAACTGAAAACAGGAAGCACAGAACTGAAGATAAGGAGACATCATGAAAGGGAGACAGAACATGCTGAGCCCAGCTCAGCAGCACACCCACAGCCGGGCACACAGGAATCTTCCACAACTCTATGGGCATCAGTCTGTCTACTGCGGCTGACAGTGTGATTGTGAACTCCGTGCTGATCCAGTTCAGGGAAAGCATATACTATGAAACAAACAAAAATGTGGCCTAGCCTCCCGGGTGATGTAATTAAACACTGTAGACAGGAAACTGGCAGAGGAAAGTGAAGCAGGTAACTTTCTTAATGCTTCTAGGGAAGTGGGGTTAAGGGGGTGCTGCCTGGACCACTGACTCCCCAGCTCCTTCTGGAGAAGAACTGTCACTTGGGGATTTTTCTCCCTAAAGAAGAACTTCAAAATATCCAATGACATATTTGCAACTGCATGGATGGACCTTACAGTGAAATAAGTGAAATAAGTCAGAGAGAAAGACAGGTATATAATGTATATACTGTATGTCACTTATATGTGGAATCTTAAACAAAAACCAAACACATAGACGGAAAGCCTTCTTGACTTCATGGATCCTGAGAACAAACTAATAGTTACATGCAGAGGTGGAGGGTAAGAGGTGGGCAAAATAGTGAAGGAGTCAAAAGATGCAAACTTTCAATTATCAAATGAATAAGTCCTGGGGATGTCATGTACAGTATGGCAACTAAAGTATATAACACTGAACTGCATATTTGAAAGTTGCTAACACAGCATATCTTAAAGGTTCTCATCACAAGAAAAAAAATTATAAGTGTGATGACAGAAGTTAACTAGGCTTATCATGGTGATCATCTGGCAATGTACACAAATGCTTAATCATTCTGTTGTATACCTGAAACTAATATGATGTTATATGGCAACTACAGCTCATTTGAAAAAATAAATTTAAAAAATCCAGGAATAATCCAGTCCTTTATAGAAAGCAAAAAGGAGACTGGGGAAGGCATTAGAGACTTCCAAATTCAAGTGTTATTACAGTATTAACAACAACAGAGGCACATGGGAAAGAGAAATTCACTCATTTTAGCCACATGGCTTTCTTCTCTTTGTTGCAAGGAAGTTGTACAAGAAGAAAAATAAAATCAAAGTTAGTAACCTCAACAGTTTGTCTGAGTCTCTGTGATAGGTTTTTTTTTTTTTTTATGAAATTTTATTCAGAATCCCCAGCATCTAAACAAATGACTAGCCTCAAATACCATCTGTGTTTGTCTACAATATTTTCTTTTTAAAAATTTTTTATTGGGGTGTATATTTTATTGGGGTATATTTTATTGTTTTACAATGTGGCGTCAGCTTCTGCTATACTGCAAAGTGAATCATCTGTATGTTTATATATATATATCTCCTCTTTGTGATAATTTTATGTTTCACACTCTCTCTCCCAAACAAATGGCACTCTGGTCCAATTCTCATTTCTGGTGTTTTTTAAAGATTTTTTTTTTGATGTGGACTATTGAAGTCTTTATTGAATTTGTTTCAATGTTGCTTCTGTTTTACTGCTTTGGTTTTTTGGCCGAGAGGCATGTGGGATCTTAGTTTCTTGACCAGGGATCGAACCTGCACCCCCTGCAGTGAAAAGTGAAGTCTTAACCACTGGACCACCAGGGAGGTCCTGTCTCTGGTCATTATTTTAAGTTATTTTGTCCAGTAACGAACCCCATGAAATACTGTTGTTCCTCATTGTTTTTTTTTTTTAATGTAGAAAACAAACGCCTGTAAAAATTTTTTTAAATACCCAGAAAACAGCTATAATGTCACCCTCACTAGAAATGTCATGACATGTTAGAGGAATGTAGTCAGGCAACCCTGACCTGCTGCAGAATGGCCTTGACGCGAAAGACCGAGGCAGGGCTGCTCTGTATACACCAGGCAGACGCATTCGGGGCACGTGGAAGTCACCAGGTAGGGAACAAAAGGAATTTTTTTTTTTTTTTTTTGCATTAACAAGACCAGCTACATCTCTATCACATAAAGTGGAGAGATATTCCTTGACGCCAACTTAAACTGATTAAAGAGTATTCAGTAGCAGTTAATATGGGATCAAATAACAGGCCAGGGGCCAAACAGCTGAGCTATACAATGGACATTACACTCCAGTCCCTTTCTGTAGCCTTTGCCAGTGAAAGAAAAAGGGCTTTGTGGGACTCTCTTATTTTAGCCATGAGATACAGAGTAAACAATGTTTACTTCTTCTTATAAAACAGTTGTGTCAGGTGGACAAGAAGCCTTAATATTTTACTTTGTGCCAAGTCTTTCCTTGCCCATTGATTTCTGAAGACAGGTGAGAAATAAGAAAATTTTCCAAAAAAGGTTGATATTTTTGGGAGGGTGGTGGTACTTTATGCTTTGTTTTCATCTATTACTAAAAATATTACTAACACTTGATATTTACAAGTCTCATAAAACTCAAAATGTTCACTTAAAAATATGAGTGTTCAGGGAAAATCATAATCTTGAAGGGAAAGAGGGAGAATTAGGTAATGACTCAGTGGGGAAGGTGATAAACCCCATCGGTCCCTCTACCTTTATTCTAGAGTCTCCTGGAAAAAAAAAATGTCTACCTAGGAGACTTTCCCAAAATGAAGCTCCTACAAGAAATTCATATAAAACTCTCAAGACTACCAGGACTCTAGTATTTGGTGATTTCCCTGTACCTGACAACACTAATTCATCCCTCACGGAATTGATGAAAAAGCATCTGTGACAATGACGGAATGTTAACGTTGTTCTATTGTTCTCTACTGAAAAAGCACAAACACAGTTTCTCTGGGTCCTGTTCCGATTGAACTCCTGGAGTTTATAAAAGTCTTATGAATTACTGAATTCAATTACGGTTTCTATTTATACTTAAGATAGAGATAGAACACAAGATACAAAATAGGTTCTAACTGGACTCTGAGCCCAGCAGATCTGAGTCATCGTTTGGCCTCTGTCCTGTCGCTGGATGCCCTCCCTCCTGCTGGCAGGTAACTGCGGTGACTTCGGAGATCAGCAGGTGATTTAAAGCTTAGGAAGGTGAACAACTGAGAAGGCCCGCAGTCCAAGGCTTCTTCCCTGTTGAACAGACTCAAATACCCAGAAGCACAAGGACTACAAGCGCCCGGCCCTGCCTTCCGCCTCATCCAGGAAGCGCGCCAGCAGAAGAGAAGCGGCTTGTGGCCGCCTGCCTGGCTCTCCCCGGTGCAGCGCGGAACGTCGGGAAGGCGGCGGCCCTCCGAGACGCGCACCTGGGCCTGGCCGCCTCCGCTGCTGCTCCCCGCGCCCCCGCCGCTGCTGCCTCCGCCGCTCCCCGGCTTGTGCTGCTGCGGCCCGGTCATCTCTGCCATCCTCCTCTCCATCTGCTCCAGCCGCTCCAGGATGGACATCCTGAACTGGTTATCTAGGGCAGAACATGGAAGGGTGAGGCTGTGTTCCCAAAGAAGGGGCATTAACCTGTGGCCCAGTCTAGCCTGTAGGACGGACATCTGAGATGGTCACCGAGTCAACCCGATCACCGGGCTTTGTCCAGGCTGGTGGTCGCCCTGACACCTCACAAGACTATACCGCTACCGCAGTCCAAGTTCTCAACGAAAGGAACAGAAAACCTCTTTCTGTCAAGGTTCTGGTTTCAGGCTCTGGGACCCCATTTCTTTGTCAAATTCCCCAGTGGAAACCCTGAAGAGAGATCTGGTGGACAGGGCCCTAGAGCAAACAAATGTAATGAACACAATTTAAATCGGTAGAAGAAAGCAATCATTGGGACTTCCCTGGTGGTCCAGTGGTTCAGGATTTGCCTGGCAATGCAGGGGATGCTGGTTCAATCCCTGATCGGGAACTAAGTTCCCACCTGCTGTGGACCAACCGAGCCTGTATGCCACAACTAGAGAGCCCTTGCATTGCACTGAAATATCCTGCATGGCACAAGGAAGATCCCTCGTGCCGCAGCGAGGACCCAAAACAGCCAAATAAATAAATAAAATTTTTAAAAAAAGCTCAAGTTCTTCATTTAAAAATAAGGAAGCAAGCGATCACTGTGAGAAAGAATATACACAAATCCACACACATATAGCTATATATATATATATATATATGAAAGTCATACCTGTTTTACCCAAACACTGAAAAAAAAAATTTATTTTCTGATCCAGGCTCTAGCTGCAAACACACACACATATGACAGCTGGCGTTAGGTAAGAGTTATGCAAAGCCCTGAGGCAGAATGTTCAAGGAGCAGAAGCCATTCGACTGGACGACACCAGAGAGGACAGTAGAAGATGAAGTTGGAGAGGTGAGGAAGGACCAGACAGGGAACAGTTAGAACCCTGGCTGTGCCATATGATAGTTGTATAACTCTAAACAAACTCTTTGGTGCCTCAGTTTCCTTAACTCTTAAATGAGCATAGTAACGGTCCTTATCTCCAAGGGTTGCTGAGAGAATTTAATGAATTAACAGATTTGTAAATGCTCAGGACATGGTTAAGTCCCAGACAAGGGTGCCAGCCATCAGCATCATCTTGTGGCAAGGGAATAAAATATCTTGGGAAATTGATCAACCTGCTGTAACAATGTAGCTGTCACTCGAATTGCTAATGGAGTCGCTATTTTCAAAACACAGACATCTGAATCATGAAAAGGAGTATCCTGGAGAAGAAATATTTTATCAGCCTCCCTTGTCATCCAGATTATAAGTCCTGACACCAGGGAGTAAATAGTACTGCTCCACAACTAAGACTGTGCACCACAACAACTGAAGCCGAGTGCTGTGACCACTGAAACCTGTGCCAGGAGCCCAGGCTCCACCACGAGAGAAGACACAGCAATGAGAAGCCTGCACACCACAACTAGAGAAAAGCCCCTGCAGCAACGAAGACCCAGCACAACAAAAAAGGGCACAGGGAACACTCTGTGCACTAGTCACCCATGAAATAACTTTAAAACATTAACCTGTGAACCCTCATGACCATCAGGTGAGTCAGGTCTGCCGTCCTCATCTTACAGACTAAGATACTGAGGCATTCATGTATGCAAATAGCATCTGACTCTTTGTGACCCCACGGACTGTAGCCTGCCAGGTTCCTCTGCTCATGGGATTTCCCAGGCAAGAATACTGGACTGAGTTGCCATCTTCTACTCCAGGGGATCTTCCCAACCCAGGGATTGAACCCATGTCTTCCAGGTCTCCTGCATTGGCAGGTGGGTTCTTTACTACTAAGCCACCTGGGAAGCCTGACTGGGGTATGAGAAGACACTTTATCTATCGGTCTCCATGACTCAGAGCTTGGCCACCAGGTGCTAAAATCAGGAAGGGAAAGTCATGGGAAGAGAAGATGCACAAGAGTTAGCTGATCTTACCCAGGGAACAGAACTTTTTCTCAAAGTCAAAAGGTAGTAAGCACCTGTTTCAGGGGCAAATTTTCAATACTGAATGTCAAATTGATCTCACTTTCCTAAACCACAGAAGCAGAACAAGGAAGGCTGCTTTGCAAGAACCATGGTATTATTTTCTTAGTAAGCTATTTCCAGGAACACTACCAAAGGAAAAGTCTTCCTCTTTAAAAGAGAAAGGTGACATCTTTCCCCCCAATTTCGTACAGACTGACAAACTCTTGAGACCCCTCTAAGCATCTCAGTGGCATGGTCACAGATGGGGGCTCAACCCTGAATGAATATCTGCTTGTGATGCAAGGAACATGGCTCATCATCCTGGGATCACTGATGGGAAACTTCTGAGCTGGTCCCAGAACCCTTTCTCTATGCCCTCTCCACTAGAAAATGGGAATTTTGCAGAATGCAGCACTCATCCATCTGAAGCCAACAGAAGACAAAGAATTTTACCTTTTAAAAGACCATGAACTCAAGCAGAGCAGCAACTATCCTTCAGGTACGTTTTTAAACTCTCCTTGCTTCTTCCTGATCCTGCCAGCCAGATAACCACCCAACTCTGAACGCATGCAGAGAGCCTCATGCAGACTGCCGAACTAGCTTAAATATCCTGATGGTTTCTTCTGCCAGCCTGCAAATCTTGTGTCTCTTGAGTATCCGTTTAGAATCTTTTCGCTTCTTTTGGAGCTTGGTTTGCACTGGTCTGGAGCACGGTGGCCAAGATTAACATGCCATGTCATGCCACCAGGGAGAAGGGCATGCCACGTGGCTGTGCTCTGCCTGTCGAGGTGGTTCTGTTTCAGCTGCACTGATCACAGTGCAGGCGGCCCTGGTTTGCATCCCCAGCCCATCCCCTGTCCAAGTCCCTGCCAACGCAGCTGTCTGTCAAAACCGAATGACCCTACAATCCCACTCCTGGGCACAGGTCCAGGGAAAAACATGATTTGAAAGGATACATGCACTCCAGTGTTCACTGTACCGCTGTTTACAATAACCAAGACATGGAAGCAAACTAAATGTCCATCAACAGAGGAATGCATAAAGATGTGGTACATATATACAACGGAATATTTTACTCAGCCATTAAAAAGAATGAAGTAATGCCATTTGGAGCAACATGGATGGACCTAGAGAATATCATACTGAGTGAAGTAAGTCAGACAGAGGAGAAGTATCATAAGACATCTCTGATATGTGGAACCTAAAAAGAAATTATACAAATGAACTTACTTACAAAACAGAAAGATCTGCAGACTTAGAAAAATACCAACTTATGGTTGCTGGAGGGAAAGGATAGTTAGGGAGTTTGGGATGGTCATGCACACACTGCTTTATTCAAAATGGATAACCAACAAGAACCTATTGTATAGCACAGTTTGGGGGAGAATGGATACATGTACGCTGAATCCCTTCCCTGTTCAACTGAAACTATCACAACATTGTTAATCAGCTAAAACCCAGTAAAAATAAAAAGTTTAAATTTTGAAAAAAAAATATATTAAGGTCGGGGGAAAAAACACTAAGTCACCAGTGCCCTGTCTGCCCCAGGGGTCACTGGCTCCTGCTCCCAGACTGCGTGTGCAGTGCCGGCCCCACAGGGGACTGTGAGTCAGTCTCATGTTATCAAGCTGTTCTAAGAAGCACTTAGTGAAGATACTCAGAAGCAGTTATTTATCTCTTAAGAAAACTGTATCATGCAGAAGGGCATCACTGAGCCTACTGACTCCAAATAGGGGAGGTGGTGATGATTAAAATAAGAAACAATTGAGCTGGCATCCTGGAGCATCAGGACCATGGTACCCCATAGACCAGGAATCAGATCACACTTCCTTCATCATCTTAAGATGATGGTCTACACCTCTCCATGACTGGTAAGTCAAGAGCAACAACGTGATGCTAGTTTTGGCTTTATAGCTTTATTAGTTAAACATTTATTGTAAGATACTCAGCAAATTCAGAACTATCTCTCATATTAATTGTGTTGCTGTTGTTGGCTAGTCATTCAGTTGTGTCTGCCTCTCTGGACCACATGGACTGCAGCATGCCAGGCTTTCCTGTCCTTCACCGTCTCCCAGAGTTTGCTCAAACGCATGACCACTGAGTTGGTGATATCATCCAACCATCTCATCCTCTGTTGCCCTGTTCTCCTCCTGCATTCAATCTTTCCCAGCATCAGGATCTTTTCCAATTAGTTGGCTCTTCACATCAGGTGGCCAAAATATTGGAGCTTCAGCATCAGTATTTCCTGTGAATATTCAGGGTTGATTTTGACTGGTTTGAAATCCTTGCAGTCCTAGCAACTCTCAAGAGTCTTCTCCAGAACCACAAATTGAAAGCATCAATCCTTCAGCACTCAGCCTTCTTTATGATCCAACTCTCATATCCATATATGACTACTAGAAAAACCATAGCTTTGCCTATACGGACCTCTGTCAGCAAAATGATGTCTCTGCTTCTTAATATGCTATCTAGGTTTGTCATAGATCTCCTTAATATGCTATCTAGGTTTGTCATAGCTTTCCTTCCAAAAAGCAAGCATATACATCTTAATTGTGTATTATTGGATAAAGGTAATATAATTACTTAGAAGCAAAAGACTTCTGATTAAAAACTAGTTATAGATCCACTTATTCATGTGCAAATATTTATGGAGCACCTACTGGGTACCATGAAATTAAAAGATGCTTGCTCCTTGGAAGAAAAGTTATGACCAACCTAGACAGCATATTAAAAAGCAGAGACATTATTTTGCCAACAAAGGTCCATCTAGTCAAAGCTATGGTTTTTCCAGTAGTCATGTATGGATATGAGAGTTGGACTATAAAGAAATCTGAGCGCCGAAGAATTGATGCTTTTGAGCTGTGGTGTTGGAGAAAACTCTTGAGGGTCGCCTGGACTGCAAGGAGATCCAACCAGTCCATCCTAAAGGAAATCAGTCCTGAATATTCATTGGAAGGACTGATGCTGAAGCTGAAAGTCCAACACTTTGGCCACCTGATGTGAAGAAGTGACTCATTGGAAACGACCCTGATGCTGGGAAAGATTGAAGGCAGGAGGAGAAGGGGACGACAGAGGATGATGGTTGGATGGCATCACTGACTCAACGGACATGAGCTTGGGTAAACTCCACGAGTTGGTGATGGACAGGAAGGCCTGGCATGTTGCTGTCCATGGGGTTGCAAAGAGTTGGACACGACTGAGCAACTGAACTCAGTCCTGGATACCTGGGTACCAGGTACTGGGGGATGCCTTAGTGAGGAGATGCCTGTTTTTCTCTGTTGACCAACAAATAATTTCCGCAGCCTGAAAGCACCTGAGTTGTTGGATTAATGCAGTGTGGAAGCAGGGAGGAGAGAACAATGTGTGGATGGAGGGTACTGATGACTGTTTGTCCCAGTCTCATCCATGATGTTTCAAACAAAGCCAATGGTGATGCAGTTCTGAGGGCTTGCAAGCCCCGTCCTTGGGACAGTCTGAGGGAAGTGATCAGACTGCTCCCTCGGGAGACCCCGGCTGCACGGACAGCAAGCCGAGAGCGCACGTTTCCTGGAGCACGTGAGCCTCCAGGGGTGTGTGCTTCTGCCCAGCCCAGTGGTGCTTGGGTGTCCGCAGGCAACAGAATCACCTGCAGGGCTTCCTGGTGGGCCCAGTGGTTTTGTGTTGGTTTCTACATCTACTTGCGGTGCCCTCGTCACGTGGGCTTTTCTCTAGGTGTGGAGATCAGTGGCTACTCTTGCTTGTGGGCTTCAGTGACTGCGGAACACGGGCTCAACAGCTGTGGCTCCCAGACTCCGGGGCACAGGTTCAACAGTTGTGGGGCATGGGCTCAGTCGCTCTGTGGCATGTGGGATCTTTCCCCATCAGGGACCGGACCTGTGTCTCCTGCGTTGGCAGGTGCATTCTTTACCACTGAGTCACCATGGAAGTCCCTGGTTGTTGGTGTTGGTGCTGGTTTTGGTGTTGGTAGGCTTGGGTGAGCCCAGATGTTGCATTTCAAGTAAGTTCTCAGGCGATACTCTGGTTTGGGACCATATCTTGAGGACTGCTGCTCTAAGACCCCATCCTCCCTCCACAAGAATGAACTCTCTGCCCAGTGTCTGTTAAAGAAAGACCCCAGGACTATCTGCTCCAGCAGAGACACAGGTTCCCACCCAAGGTGGACACATGAAATGTCACCTCCTGTACATCATGCAGGGATACCCAGTAGCTTAGCAGTAAAGAACCTGTCTGCTCTGCAGGAGCCGTGGGTTTGATCCCTGGGTCGGGAAGATCCCCCGGAGAAGGAAATGGCAACCCACTCCAGTATCCTGGCCTGGAGAATCCCATGGACAGAGAAGCCTGGCGGGCTACAGTCCATGGGGTCGCAAAGAGTCGGCCACAACTGAAGCAACTGTGCATGCATGCACATACATCATGGCAGGTCCCTCCACGTGGGCTCCAACAGCATCAGCTGCACATCTTCTCAAGCACACGGCCAGTTCACACCTGACAACACTTGAAAACGATTTGAAATACACCTCCCTGCCCTGCTTCCTGCAACTAATCAGGCACTACTTTCTCAACCTCACCAAACCTTACCTCTTCATTGCTCTCTCCTCTCTCAGTGGGATGTCTTCCCAGGTGTGTTTTTGTCTCCTGATTTTTTCTAAAGCAGTTTATTTACTTGGATGGCTTCAGGGGATGAGATGGTTCAACTGCCATGCAGCAATTCCTTCCCACCACATTCAAGACACGTGCACCCACCTACCTGTACCCCAGATGAAAGGTAAATGATGCTGATGGCTTTGTAGCCAGTCTGGCTCACGATTCATTCCAAGCCTCTTTATGAGCCTGTTCGACCTGTTTTTTGTTTGCTTGTTTTAGTAGAAACAGCATTTCTAGACTAAGCAGTGATGAAAGAGTAGAAGAACACTAGAGTAGAGAGAAGGGCTACAGGTTTAATCCTATCACCGTGTGACTTTAGAAAAATTACGATCACTTTGCATCTCAATTTTCTCATCCATAAAATGAGAATATCACTGTTTATCTTATTGTTGCCTATGAGGATGATGAAACAAAGTGAACTTTTAAAAAAGTGGTCAGATTCTCTTAAGTCTGAATTATTATTGGGGCTTCCCAGGTGGCTCAGATGGTAAAGAATCTGTGTGCAATGCAGGAGACCTAGGTTCAATCCCTGGGTCAGGAAGGTCCCCCGAAGGAGGAAATGGCAACCCACTCCAGTATGCCTGCCTAGAGAATTCCTTGGACAGAGGGGCCTGGTGGGCTACAATCCAGGGGGTCGCAAGAGTCAGACGTGACTTAGCAATTACACCACCACCAATTAACATTTACCTAAAATTTCTAAACAATACCAAAGTTTTAAACACATACACACAAAAATTTCATGAAATCAGATACCCACAGTATGCTCCAAGTTTAGGTTTGTGATTTGTGGCTGTCAAAGTGAAGAATCCCAAGTGTTTGGGCATCTAATGAAAGGAACTGACTGTGTCAGGAACCAACAATTACCCAGACTCAGGCTCTCGGGATTCAGCCACACCTACTGTCACCTACAGATTTTGTACAACTCACTTTAAATCTGGGAACTGAATGGATTTTCACATTGAGCAATAAAACATGAAGCAATTTCTGGCTTTATATCAGATAATCTGGTTTAAAAAAAAACTTGAATCCCTCCCCTGTGACCCACAAAATAAAAATGTCAGGTGTTTGGCAGGAATTGGGTCTTTGCTGACAACCTTGGCTAACTGTTTAGGGGTCCTCTCATGCTCACTGGTCTCCAAAGTGACCAGGAATGTCATATGCTTTGGGGTCTTGGGGTGATGCCCATCTTTCTCCATATCCACTTGGCGACCTTATTTTTCAGGGTGTGGCTCAAACATCCTTTCAGATTTATTATTCGTAGCTATCACTGAGCATCTACATGGGCTAGACATTCCACAAGTTTTATTTTTAGTCCTGGAAACAACTCTGATTTTCCTCTCCCTTTAACAGATGGGGAAGCTAAGGCTATGAAAATGTGTCATTTACCCAAGGTCATGAGCATCAGCACAGGGACCTGAGCACAGGTTAGACTCTGAACCCACTTCCTAGTCCACCCAGCAAGCCTCCATGTCCTGCTCTGTGTCCTGAGAGCACTCAGCAAATGAACCTGTCGTTCTTTATTTATCTGGCCGCATCAGGTCTTAGGTACTCGGGATCTTCCATTACTTCCTGCGGCTGAGTTGCCCCAAGACATGTGTGATCTTAGTGACCCAACCAGAGACTGAACCCAAGTCCCAGGCACTACACGGCAGATTCTTCTTTTAAGTTTTTCTAAAAAAAATAATAATTTTAGTTTTTTAAATTAATTTAATTTAAAGAATTAAAAAAACTATTTACGGCTGCACTGGGTCTTTCTCTAGCTGCGGCAAGCAGGGGCCACTCTCTAGTTGCAGTTCAAGGGCTTCTCACTGTGGTGGCTTTCCTCATTGCAGAGCATGGGCTCCAGGCTCGCGGCTTCAGCAGCTGCGGCACACAGACACAGCAGTTGTGGCACACAGGCTTAGTTGCTCCGTGGCATGTGGAATCCTCCCGGCCCAGGGACTGAACCTGCGTCCTCTGCATGGCAAGGCAGATGCCCAACCACTGGACCGCCAGGGAAGTCCCTACAGGTACTTTCTCACATGTGTCATTTCTTCCAGAACGAGCTTTCTGCAAGTCTTGTACCCTTGGTACCAGATCCAGAGTGGGTAAACCCTGTCAGTGGGAAGGAATATCATGTTCTAATTTAAGCTCCTTCAGAAGCCAGACTTCTGAAGTTTGATGGATGAGGTCAGCCAAACTCTGGAACAAGGGCTCCAAGTGACCTCTATTCTCCACAGTGGGCTCCAGGGGGCTTTATACCCACTAGCCCATTTTATCCCTTATTCCCAGGGAGAGAAAGAGCATTCAGAATGACTGAAGCCCAGTGGAGCTGTCGTGCAAGCACGTGAGAAAGCTCTAGGCGTTTACCTGGGTGGCTGCCCTTTCCGTGGGGCTCAGGTAAGGAAGTTACGTAAGTGCCATGTGTTGGTGCAAGACTCTGGCAGAAAAGCTGAGGAAGACCTGACTTCTCCATACACACAAGCCGGGATTTCACAGCAATGTCACTTTCCTTTATCCACTGAAATTCCCATTATCAATATGTATCCTCACCTTTCAGGTATTCCCACTTTCCCCAGGGAAATGAAGTATTTGGATCATGGTGCCTGGCAGCACACCTTGACGAAAGGACTGCCTCTAGGTACTTACACAAGTGCTTAACAGGTTCAACTGTTGGAGAAACGGGACATTTTTACTGTGAGACCAAAGAGGTATTTTTGAGAACACCCTCAGAAAGTGGGCATGGATTTGCACAGCCTGAAAATCAACAAATGAATAACATCTGCAACCCCAAGAGCTTGTTATGACAACTGCTCGACCCAGGCCACCGCTGGTCTCGCTGCCAGAGCAGGAGAGAAAGTTTTGCCTTGGCAGGTAAATGAATGAAGGCGCGATCATCAAATACCATCTGCTATTTTAAAACACGTTATTTGTGGCTCTGGCGCACATGTGCCCTCCGGTTGCTATTTGGACCGAGGACCAGAGGCCGTGTCTCCTGTTCCGTGGCCAGCCCTTGGCCATGCTGGCAGGAAGGGCTGCTGAAGCATAAGGAGGCATGACTCCGGCTATTTCTGTAGAGAACTGTAACTGTCACTGAGGAAGCCGCCTGCATTTTGCAGAGGACCTCAGAAGGACGGGAAACACGAGGTCACTTAATTCCTTCCCAGAATCGAGGGGCGGCCAGAGTGCCCAGAGCGGCTCCTCTCAGGAGAGCTGTTGAAGACGTCCAAGTGCAGGGGAGAGGGTGAGGCCCGCCTGGAGATAAGGCACAAGCTGTACCACTCTGATTTTCCAAAGCAACGGCTAAATTTAGCCTTAGGAAAAACTGCCTTCCTCCACTTCTTCACAACTCCCCAACTCTATGGACCAAGACGCCAGAAACAGACATCAGCAAGCCTCTTACGACCGTCTTCACTGGCCGGGATGGGGGATTTGGATTTCTTCCTGGTCTATGGTTCATACTGCTCACAAAGTCAGAGTCTCAGGTGCAACAGGGAAAAAACCCTTTAAGCTGATGAAGAGCGATGAGACGAACTTAGGAGCAGTGCAAAGCCAACCTATAAGGATTTCTCCTTTGAAATCTTTCAGTGCAATGCGAGCAGAGGCCCAGCCTCTATCCTCTAAGCACATAAAGGCTCAGTGGAACCCAAGGAGCTCAGCTGGATCATGACACGGCATCCAGAGTGTAAGAGCACCCGGATTACGCAGGAGCCAACCTGTCAATCAAATAGCAAAGCAACTGCAGTTCAAGGCTGCAGAACTGCAGCTAATGAGCGTGAGAGCAAAGGAGATGGGAACTCTGACAGACTTGCCACCTACCTTCATCAAATCTACAAAAGAGGAGGCTTGCTAATGTCCCCCAAAGCACCACACTTGGAGGCCACGGCCTCAACAGTTTCAGTGAAAATGAGAACTACTGCTATATACACTGCACGCACGATACGTACAGATTGAGACATTCTAGAAATGGATGGAGCGATGGAGGAAACCACTGACACCAATGGGATATTTTTTTTCCAATTATAAAATGCAGTTTATTAAAAAGTTAAGGCTGATATTTCTTTCCTAATACATGTCTTAAAATTATATTAAACTTCAGAGGTAACCACTAGGCAAAATTTTTAACTTTTTACTTTGTATTGGAGTAGAGCTGATTGACGAGCCGTGATAGTTTCCGGTGGACAGCAGAGCGACTCAGCCACAGGTACACATGTATCCATTCTCCGCCACACTCCCCTCCCCATCCAGCTGCCACATGACACCAGCAGAGTTTCCTGTGCTATCCATTTTAAATGTAGCAGTGTGTACATGTCGATTTCAAACTCCCTAACTATCCTTTCTCCCCCATCTACCTCCCCGCCTCATCCCGCCCCCGGTAACCATTACCATAATGGGGCCTTTAGAGGGAAAAGATGCCAGGATGTGAGTGAGTGCTGAACTTTAAACGTCTTGCCCAGATGAGGTGGTAAAGGAAAACCCTGCATTTGAGAACCACAGCTGCCAAGACGGGAACTTGTACAAAACACACGGGAATTGTCAAGGGGCGAGCATCCATTAATTAACTGCCAGCAGGTTGTCCTGGGGTGCCCAGCTGTACCAGAAAAGCGCTCTGAGTCCTCAGGGAAGAAGGATGGGGATCAGGGCCAGGACAGACTCCTGCTCTGAATGTCAAGTGCACACCCTTGCCGGGCCTCCACCGCCTCGTGCTGGCGTGTCAGGGTCCGAGGGGTGGACTCAAGCTGTCGTGGTGGCCACCAGGGACACAAAAACCAAATGAGACGTGTGCCTTCATCTCCAGAACCTCATCCGGATGGAAACGGAGGGCGATGGAGAGAGACCTCGACAGTTCTATGGGGCCAGCACCTGCCTTAACTCTGCTCACTCATCTTCCTGAGGCCTGGCACACAGTCAGCCCTAAATAAACATTTACTGCACCAGGGACTTAATTTCCTCTGTTCAAAATAGAAAGAGTGAATTTCAAGCCAGATAAGGTAAGGGAGATTGTGTAGGACAAAATATTTGTTTTCCGTCGTCATTTCCAGGCGACTTTCCTCCAGCCAGGTTATGAAAAGCAGTTCCTTCCTTTCTCTCTTCCCTAATTGAATCAAACAGGTTGGGGACCAGGCATGTGAAAACACCAAACTGAGCCAGACACATGATAACGCTTTTGCCTTAGCAGCAGTGCTCCACGACAAGGCTGGGGGACAGAGACGATGGGGGGAAAAGTCAAATGTGCAATAAAAAGGAAAACTCTGCAAATGAGAAGTGTTACAAGGTACCTGGGGCAAAAGTTTTTGTTTTTGTTTTTTAAAAAGTCCTGGCTGCTTCTGGAGAACACTGCTAATCACAAGAGATGCTGTTTGCCCTGAGTTTCTGGTGATTTTCAGTATCTGAGTGAAACACCGTGCACTGTGCATTCGGGATTCTAGTTGAAAGAAGCCTCTCGCTTTTTCCAGCTCACTCCCCACACAATGCTTAGAGCTGCCACCGCAAAGCTTTCTCCCCGGGGCTGACTATAGGAATGTCGTTGTTCCCAAGCTGTCCTGTGACCTCGTGAGAGAGTTTAAGTCCAAGATGTTCCACAAATACACATTTTTTTAAACTCTGGATTCTACAGAGAACTCAAAAGTGTACTAACTACAGTTACTTTTTTTTCTACAATGCCATAAGATTCTGTAAAACCCTGGGATAAATACAGACGAAGAGGTCCTTTTCAAATCAATTGACTGAAATGTCTATATTTTAAAAGAAATAGCTCTACTACTTTAAAATACTGGATGTATTTTTTTAAAAGGTCAAAACAGATAAAATGATCTAAAGATACTGGTTTACAATTTATCATAGGTCTTTCTGACAAACAGAGAAATAGTTTTAAAGATCAAAGTTATACCACTTTAACCATTTTATTCCAAAGTAAAATACTTCTCCAAGGGAACCACCAGACCCATAGAAAAATTTTAACTAGTAAGCTCCTTTATTCACCACTGTTGTGATCCCTGTGAGGACCATTTTGTGTCCTGGCTCCAGAAAAAAAGTGAAAGTAAGTGAAAGCGTTGAGTTTCCTAGCTGTGTCCGACTCTTTGGGACCCCATGGACTGGGGTAGCCTGCCAGGCTCCTCTGTCCACAGGATTCTCCAGGCGAGAATACTGGAGTGAGTTGCCATTCCTTTCTCACTGCTTAGAAACACATCAAGGGCTGCTCTCCTGTGTCTGCAGGCTATTCGCTTCCACACCTTTTGAGTTGGGGGGGGGGCGGTGTGCTGATACTATTTGATATTACTGGGTTGGCCAAGAAGTTCTTTTTGGTTTTCCCATAAGCACGTACAGAAAAACCCAAACAAACTTTTTGGCCAACCCAATACATCTTCCATCAGCACTCCATCCCTAGACTCCAGTCATCTTCAAATTTTTACAAATTCCAAATGAGTGAGGCCTCAATGACTGTATTAGTGAGGCCACTATTCAAATATTCCTTGGATTAAGTGGAAAAGCTTAAAACCTTATAGTGCTTTTCACTAAATGGGGATGCAACTTGACGGCGGGGAGATGTAACAGTTGTTGGGTTATCTTGCTATCCTCGTGGACGTCTCCAAATCGGGCTTCTTTAATCATCCTACAGGGGTTCTCTGGTGGCTCACAGATAAAGAATCTGCCTGCCATGCAGGAGACTTGAGTTTGATTCCTGGTCCAGGAAGATCCCCTGGAGGAGGGCATGGCAGCCCATTCCAATCTTCTTGCCTTGGGAAATCCCATGGACAGTAGAGCCTGTTGGGCTACAGTCCATGGGGTCACAAAGAGCTGGATACAACTTAGCGACTAAACAACAACAAAAATCATCCCACTCCAAGTATAGCTGGTCTAAAGGTTCAGGGAGCAGTTATTGATGGAACAAAAGGTGAATAACCAACTCAAAGTGCAGTGGGAGCTAACCCTGCTACACACCCATCAGAAATCCCTGACATGGGCCCCCTCTCTTTTTCTTCCCTGCTTCTTCCCTTTCCCTGGTCTCCCTTCCCTGCCTTCACCTATCTCCCCGACCCAAACCTCTCTAACTCCCTCCCTCCTCACTTAACCTGGATCCAGGTATGTCTCTTTGAGATGACCGATAAAAACATTTATGCTTAACAAGAGATTAGGGAAAATGGAGATTCATGAAAAGAGTAAACTAAAGCTCACATAAAGCTGTTATACAGAAAATACACACTAAATATCCTCTAACATGGTTAACTGTGAGCCTCAAATTTGGCTGAACTTAGCAAACAAAGCAAAAAAAGGGAGGCAAGATCAAGATCAAGATTACTTTCAATTGCTGTAGACAGCATGGCTCTTCTAGGTACTGAGCGCTGAGAGAAGATACTAATAAGAAAGGCTGTGACATAATGCAGTGGTCCCCAAACGTTTTGGGAACCAGGGAGAAATGTTTCCATGGATGGGATAGAAGGATGGTCTCAGGATGATTCTCATAAGGAGCACACAACTAGATCCCTCGAATGCACAGCTCCTAGTAGGGTTTGAGCTCCTATGAGAATCTAATGCCACTGCTGATCTGACAGGAGGTGGAGCTCAGGCAGTAATATGAATGATGGGGGGTGGGGGGCAGCTGTAAATACAGAGGAAGCTTTGCTCGCTTGCCCGCTGCTCAACTTCTGCTGTGCAGTCAGTCAGGTTCTAACAGGTCACAGACTGAAGCTGGTCCATGGCCCAGGACAGGGGTGTGGGGGATCCCTGATTTAACAGACCTCAACATCCTTGCAATAAAGGCAATGCATGTGTGCATGCTAAGTGGCTTCAGTCATGTCCAACTCTTTGTGACCCCATAGACTGTAGCCCGCCAGGCTCTTCTGTCCATGGGATTCTCTAGGCAAGAAAACTGGAGTGGGTTGCCATTTCCTCCTCCAGGGGAGCATCCTGACCGTGGGATGAAATCCATGTCTCTTGTGTGTCCTGCAATAGCAGGCGGCTTCTTTACCCCTAAGCCCCCTGGCAAGTTATTGTGCTAATAATGTGCACTATAAACTGCTGGTGGAGAGCTAACGGCAGGCGTGTCTCCTAAGACTTATCTGATCATTCTTTGTGGTGGGGAGCATCTTATATGCATGTCTTATAAGTAATTCCAACAAAAGAGTTTAGGAGCTAAAACTAGTCCTAAAGGATACCTTGATACAGACACACTCTGAGTGAGGAAGCTCCTGGTCCATTTTAACCTACCACAAATCCCAGCAAGGTCATGTAGGTTAATGGTGAATGTCACCCAGGAACTAGTGTGGGAAGCTGCTTGACCCCACATCTCTTCCCACTGTCTCCGGTCTTCCTTCTGAGGAGGCTCCTCCTCTCATTGCTTGTGGTTTAGTCAATTCTTCCTCAGACAACCTCTGACACACCGAACTACCTCTTTAGCCACATTTTCCTTCCCTTTTCATTGTTCTAACTCTTGGAGATACAGCAGAAGGATTTCTGTCATTCTCTCTTTTGTTCAATTTAAGAATAAAAATATGACTGTAATGATCATGGATTGCCAAAGAATTGATGCTTTTGAACTGTGGTGTTGGAGAAGACTCTTGAGAGTCCCTTGGACTGCAAGGAGATCAAACCAGTCACTTCTAAAGGAAATCCATCCTGAATATTCATTGGAAGGATTGAGGCTGAAGCTGAAGCTCCAATACTTTGGCCGCCTGATTCGAAGAACTGACTCACTGGAAAAACACCTTGATGCTGGGAAAGATTGAAGGCAGGAGGAGAAGGGGACAACCGAGGACGAGATGGTTGGTTGGCATCACCGACTCGATGGACATGAGTTTGAGCAAGCTCCAGGAGTTGGTGATGGACAGGGAAGCCTGGTGTGCTACAGTCCATGGGGTCGCAAAGAGTCGGACATGACTGATCGACTGAACTGAACTGAAAATCAGGGATAATAATATTGTTAGGATTATCAAGAAACTGAAATTATCTACTTTCTCTGGGTTTATTCCTCTAAAAAGTTAAACAGCTGGAGTTTGTAATTTCAGAGAATCACTTAGGGTTCCACCAGTAAATTAAGAATCTTCACCAATAAGTTTCCATTGACTGAAATTCTTTTATATATACATTTATTATTATTCAAGAAGCTTCATTTAATATTCCAATGTGCAGTTCATTTTTCCATTTGTTTTGGAACATGTAAGTGTAGGCTATGTATATATAGTATGTAGATTAGGTAGTTCAATGTTTTACAGTTTATACAGGTATATGCATGCACACACATTATTTTAAAGTTTTCTTCTGCAAATTCTGAGTATCTATTATGGATTCAAAAGGTTTTTGTTCTCAGTCTAGCCTGGGAATCTACCCACCATTTACTGCACTGTTTGTCTGGGAAATATTACTCAACCTACCTTTAAGTTTTTAGAATATCATCAACTTTAGGATGGGCCCTTCCTATTTTTTACATTGTTAGATAAAACATCTTTCACATGCACACACAAATGCCAGAGGCATCGATTCTGGCTAGAATGGAATGTGTGGTTTCTTTCACTAGAAAAGACAAAAGCGTATTTAAAGAAATCTTTAGTGGATTAATCCAAACCACAGAGTGCAATATTAAGGACCTGAATCCTATTTTCTGAAAATGATCTTAGGGAATGTTAGTCAGTATCCATTTAAAAGTCTACTGAAACGTGATGATTCTGGGGAGTATTCAGTTAAAATGGGACCACGAAAATGGAAGTATGGAATGAGCCTTGTTATAAGCTTCTGCAGTTTCAGAATGAAAGGTGCTCTCTCAAAGAATATGAGACCCAACGGCGAAGATCAGCGCAGTATGCCTGCTCAGCATCCCTTCACTGGACACTGGCCATGATTCTGTGCTTCTCCTCAGTTCAGGTGGTTCTAACTCCAATTCTTGTCTCCAGGGGTGGGTGAGTCAGGTCTCGCTAATGAGAGTACCACCCCTCCTTATTCAAGTGATTGGACAAAGGAGTCAAGGTGAGCCAGTAACAGAACATTTCCTGGAAGTCCTGGGAAAGAAGTGCCATCTTCCCAGAAATATTTGCTAAACTGGCAAAATATAAGCCTGGAGCTTGAGAGGGCCATCTTGCTACGGCTTTGGGAACTTCTGCCTGAGAAGAAAATCAACACAGAGGAGAAGAGAGCCAAGAGAGGGACAGACAGGTTCCTAACGACATCACTTGAGCATCTGGAAGCAGTTGTACCTGAAGACAACTCCAAACTGGACTTAATGAGAGCCAATGAATTGCTTTTTTTTTTTTTTTAAATAGAAGCTAGTTGGAGTTCTGTCACCTAAGGCTAAAAGAGGGGCCTGAGGTGAATCCATCAACTGAAATGTGGATCTTTCCACTACATAAATCCTGGAACAGTTCTCCTTTCACTTACCAAAAAAAAAATCAGTTTCATTAAACAGATCTTAGTGAAAGTACCTAAGAATCACTCAAAGATCCCTATTAAACATGGGAAAAATTTTGGCAGAAATAAGCTGTCATTCTCATTTGAAACATTCTGATTACCCAAATAAATCAGAAAAACAGAGAAAGGTACACTAAGCTCCTGCCTAGCTAGACACCTTCTGCTGCTGAATTAAATACTTACAGAAGTATTTTAACTCTATCGGGCCTTAACCTACTGCCAAACTGACAGTCATAACAACAGACACATCCCACAAAAGAGAATCACTACAAAACTGCTGCTGCTGCTGCTAAGTCACTTCAGTTTATGTCTGACTCTTTGCAACCCTGTGGACTGTGGCCTGCCAGGCTCCTCTGTCCATGGGATTCTCCAGGCAAGAATACTGGAGTGGGTTGCCATGCCCTCCCCTCCAGGGACTCTTCCCGACCCAGGGATCGAACCTGTGTCTCTATGTCTCCTGCACAGGGAGGTAGGTTCTTTACCACTAGTGCCAACTGGGAAGACACTGAGATTTAAAGACTATTATGAATGATCTAATCCAGGGGCTTTCAACAGGTTTTGGCTGTGGCCCACAAAAAGAAAGAGCTCAATACATGCACACACATACCCCTCTGAAACAAAGACTCCCCAAACTGATACTGACCATACTACATGCAATGCATTCTGATTTTAATAACTAACGACACTGACCACTAAGTTAATTTCCTGAACCACTACTAATAGGCTTAGAAAACAGGTGAGGCACTGATCCAGGGCTATAAGGTGAGTTACCCGGGATTTCTCATTTACTTAGAAGTAGAGCTAAAACAAAAACCAAGTATTCATCTTACCATATTATATTCAAGCAAACAGCTGTTACCTATGCACATTTCAGCAAGTTTCTGGCCAATCTTATGAGAGCCCCAAAGATGACTCAGGTGTTACACCCTGCTATTTAACATTGGCACAGGCCAAGACTTTTACAGCCACTTCACGACCATTAAATGGAAACCCAAATCCACTAGGGATGGTGAATGAACCTGAATGGGAGACCCTGTGGAGCTTAGGTCTGAATTACCAGCAGGCAAGACTGAACTGAATGCACGAAATAGGATCAGAGTCATGTTTGTTTCAGAAAATTCCTCTTACGTTCTCACTCTACCTGAAGAGTAACACCAGGGATACAATTTTGTGGTCAACGACCAGTATTTATGAAAGTCCACCTCCCAGGTCGCATGATGCTAGGGTCAGTAGGGGAAGACACAGCTTCAGCACTAGCCTGCCCTGCAAACAGCCACTAGTCTAATCTGGGAGCTGAGGGTTAAAGGGTTCATTAATGAGATCAGGTGTGAGTTGGGCTCAGAGAATAAGGAGGAAGAATTTCAAAGGGTTCATGCTGAGTAGCTGCTGGGGGAGGGGGGAGGCGCTGGGGGGAACAGAGTGGGGGATCAGGTTTGGAGCGTGGGGAAGGTCAGAAGAAGGAAGGTAAAAAAAAAAACAGACTGGTTCATTTTGGTAGTTGATAAATGTTCATTTAATACATTTGGAGGCACTTGTAACACAGAAAAGCCAGTCATTTGACTTCAGGGCAACCCACTTAGGCAGGGTAAAGCCTCTCACCATGACTTTCACGATCAGGAGCGCCAATGTTCTCAAGTGAGGGGTAACCCAGCAGGTTCCCAGGCACTTCCTAAATGTTCAAAATGACTGATATTAACCTGCAGTCTTTAAGCTGATTCAGTCGACCTCGTTTAGACTTTTCCAACCAACAAAGTTCAGCAATGGCTGTCAGAACTTCCATGAAATATAAGAAAACGAATGGCATGTGAGGATGAGATGGCTGGACAGCATCACCAACTCAATGGACATGAGTTTGAGCAAACTCTGGGAGATAGTGAAGCACAGGGGAGCCTGGCGTGCTGCAGTCCATGAGGTCACAAAGAGTCAGATACGACAGAGCGACTGAACAACAAATGACAAGTGAGAGATAATAAAGAGAAAATTAAGCCTGTGTCACTTCTACAATGGCCAGAGAGCTTAGAAGGCAGTACACGGCATGCCTCTAGAAGGTGCGGAAGGCTTTATGGAACGGAGATCCCTTCCTATCTTCATTAGTGTCCCCAACTCACTTCCCTGGACCCTTCTTTCCTTTGCCTACTCCCTCTTTATTTTACCTATTTTCACTACGTAATATGTATCTCTGTAACCTCCCTTGTTGTTCAGTCACTAAGTCGTGTAACCTCCCTTCAGTTCAGTTCAGTCGTTCAGTCGTGTCCTATTCTTTGCGACCCCATGAATCGCAGCACATAAGCTCTTTTAACCCTTTAAAAAAAAAAAAAAAGGTGACGTGTATGCAAATAAACTACATCACATGTGGATGCCAAAAGCTTTCTGGCAAAGGAATATATAACTGCAATAAACACTCAAATATTCAGCTTATGTAGTGTGACAAGACGCCACGGTTGATATTTAACAATGAACACTTGGCACCACTCTGAGAGCCTTCTGTCTAAAAGATCGATGGGATACAAATACTAACCCACTTTAAGTCAGAGAGCAAACCCTTTTAAGTGTAAGAAGATATGGCAGCCACACAAAAACATTTGTGGAAGGGGTGGGGTAGTGGATACCGCTAAGGAAGAAGAAAGGACTTTCCGAAAACCAATGCACTGGCGGGAGAATGGCAGCAACTTTAACGGAATGGTCTTTATTGACCCTTCTGGGTGAAACCCAAAGTTGAGTCTTAAAGAAATGTAAATATGAAAATAAAATATAAAAATAAAATTTCCCTTAAACATTTAAAACAGGCAGCCTACAAGCAGAGCTCTGCAATGTCAGAAGTTCACAACGGCGAGGCTAGAAAACATCAGAAAGATTATGATGGTTCCCAAAGACAATTCTCGATAACTGAAAAGGACATTTCCGGCAGTGCCAGAATGCACAGGATCACGAGCCGAGCTGAGCACTGGAATTTTGGCCATCAATACATGCTTCACACCTTTCTCGCAGGAAACTTTCAAGGTCAACTGATTCTTTAATGTCACCATCTTTCTCCGGTGAAGTAAAAAATTTTCAGTTCCACCCATTACCCATGTTTTCTAGGACAGCCCAACATGAATGTCCTGCAACCGGGCCAGCTGCCATAACAGGCAGGAAGGCCCAGCAGAACCCTCCACAGAAGACTGAAGAAAATAATAAGGGATCTCTACATGTTTACCACAAAAGCACAAGAGTTAGTAAGAATCCTTAAGTGATACGATGTTATTAACTACTGCACTAAATACTGAGCTTCCACTTGGGTTATTTGGAACATAATTAGGATGCCTGGGTCCAGGTCCCTTAGGAATTCGAGGCAGTCCTCTGCTTGTTTTCACCTAGCTGAATTTATTTTGGAAATGCATACCCTGTAAGCAAATGTTGTTTCTAGAACATTAAACATCGCTGTATTCCTGAAATCTAAAGCTAAGAAAAAGAGAAACATAAGTTTATTTGCTGGAGAAGGGAATGGCAACCCACTCCAGTATTCTTGCCTGGAGAATCCCATGGACAGAGGAGCCTGGCGGGCTACAGTCCACGGGCTCACAAACAGTCGGACACGACTGAGTGACTAACACACACACAAGCTTCTTTGCTATCATCTGATTTGGGTCTTAAAATAAGAAATATCTGTCTATAAACAAACACCATGAAAAGTGATACTGCTTAATATATTTCTTTTAATCAGGTTCTCAAGCAATAGTTCGTATCACACAGATTCTGTAGAGAAACTCTGAAAAGCTCCTTTAGACTGAGAAAGAAAGGACTCCTTTCCATGAACCAGCCATTTTATTATGTGTGATAAAACTTTGGCACCACTGGTGGGCTTTGGCCCCACTGGTGGAAGAAATACAATGCATTCAAGCAAACAGACGAGGCACTTCATATCTGAAAGCTCTTCTGTTTATTGCATCTGCTTTGCCAATTAGGTACTTCAGATTTACCAACAGTAATCATACTAAGAAACAGTGCACAAAATACAAAACGGGCTTTAAAGCTGCCATCGTTCCCTGGTGAAGCCACTAACTGAGAAGATAATTTGCAAGGGTAATATGTTTTCAGATATTTGATGCCTGCACAAATCTAAAGATTGAAAAACGGTCCCAAACATTTGAAAACCACCAGGGCCGCCTCTGACACTGTGCAAATACCAAGGCGACCAAAGCAGGAGAGATCTTATAAACGCAAGAAGGTTACGCTGAGCCTGGCTGGTGGAAGATAGGGTCAAGGAACCTCTCCCGTCCTTGGTCTGCAAGTAAGCAAAGCTCTCAGCAAGTTCTTCCAAATCTTTGGGTTCTGAACTCAACCAACTTTCCCCGCCGTGTTCTACGCACAGATTAATAAAACGTTCATTCACTCCATTGGCCTGCTAGCAAAAGGCAGCCTCCAACCGCCAGATCCGCAGAAGCGCCGGGGGCCGAAAGCCAGGCGGTTCGGCCCCTCTCCCCGCGCCCGGCCGCGGGAGCGAGCACTCCATCCGAAAAGCCCGCCGCCCGGACGCAATTCGCAAACAAAAACCAGCCGGCGGCCCACGGGCGCTCGCGCCCGCGCTCCCCCGACGCGGCCACTCCCCGCACGCGCGTCGCCAGGCCGCCACTCACCCAAACACTCCCACTGGCTCGCGCGCACACTTGTGTCCGCACACCCACGCCCGCCCCCCCACCTCCCCGCCACACGT
The DNA here is from genome assembly GCF_023699985.2 of Odocoileus virginianus. Taxonomy (NCBI): domain Eukaryota; kingdom Metazoa; phylum Chordata; class Mammalia; order Artiodactyla; family Cervidae; genus Odocoileus; species Odocoileus virginianus. Next base: position 33,687,600 of record NC_069684.1, on the reverse strand, counting down.
GCGCGCTCTCCCGGACTCGTCCCTCCCGCATCCCCACGCGCCCCACGAACACGCGTGGGCCCGCAACACCCAGACAAACTCGGTAAACACGCCGGGACCCACGCGCACTCACGCGTCAAAACACACCAGGCCCCTGCGCTCTCTCCATCAGCTCGCGCGCCCCCTCCACCCTCCCACTCACTCCGTAAACACCCGTGTTTGCACCCCCGCCCCGCAAACATGCGCACGCCCTCCTCCTTGCTCCATCCACACGCGCCCCGCACACTCATCCAAACACCCCCTCCCGCACGCTCGCCCCGTAAACACTCTCGCTGGCCCCCACGCGCACCCGCCGTCCAAACACACTCCTCCCTCCCGTGAACACGCGCGCCCCTCCCACGCCCTTCCCCCGCGCCTCCACAAGCGCGCGTGTTCTCGCACCCGCTCCTCCGACACGCTCCCTCCCCCAACTCCGCGTAAACACGCGCGCCCCCGCCGCGAGCACGGGTGCTCCCCACGCCCCGGGCGCGCGCGCGCGCCCGCCCCCGGCCCCGCCCCCGCGCGCCTGGCCGCCCCGCGCGCCCCCGTCGGCCGCCGCCCTCGCCCCGCACGCGCCAGGCCGACTCTCCCCTCGACCGCACGCACACTCACTCGGACTTGGTAAGCACGGCCAACGCTCCGTCGGGCTGGCGCCGAGCCGCCTCTGTCTTCCTCCTCCCGCGCGGCCCCGCCCGGCCCGGCCCGACAGCCCAGCCCTGCCCCGACCCGCTCAGCTCCACACGCCGCAGCTGGAACGACTCGGGCTCCGGGTACCGTTGTCTCCCCGCCACAGCCCGAGTGCACCGCCCGGGCCAATGGCGGGGCGCGGCGGTGAGCTCACCGGCCTCAGCCCCGCCCTCCTGGCCGCGAGGGCCAATCGAAGAGCGTCACGTCACCCGGAGCCGGGCAGAGGCAGGTGTGGGGCGCGGAGCCGCTCGGCGCGGGGACTGCGCCGGAACTGCGCCCGAGCCGCGCGGCGCCGCGCTGGACGGCGGCGGGCCCGGCCCGGAGGGTGCGGGCGGAGCGCGGCCCCGCGGTTCCAGGCACGCCAAGACTCTTCGCGAAGCCGCCGGGCACCCCCAGCCCAGGTTCCAGGAGACCCGCCAGCCGAGTGGCCGAGGTCCATTCGAGGGCAGGGACGACTCCGAGCCCGACGGCCGCGCCCGCTGCCCCGGGCCCACGGCCACGGGGGCCCGTGCCGCGCGGCGGGGGCGCTAGGGCTGCGTGTTCCCTGCTCAGCGAGCCGCCCTGCACCCGGCCGCCGAATCCGGGCCCCGGGGCGCCGTCGGGTCCGCCCGGAAGCCCAGCACCCAGTGGCCTTGCGTGCCCGGGCTGCCAGCGCATCCCCGGCGAATCCTGCGGCGGCGGCGTCTGCAATGCAGCCCCGGGAGGAGCCGGCGCTGCGCCGCGAGCAGGGGAGCGCGGAGGGCTGGGCGCGAAGGAGGGGCGCGGCCGACGGCTGTGGACGCGGGACGGCGCCCAGGAGGCCTCCGGGACACTTGGGCGGGTCCCCGAGCCGCAGTGCGGAGGGGCTCGGGTCGTCGACCAGGGCGGAGCCGGTGCAGGACGGCTCCCATGGGAGTTCAGGAGCATCCGAGACGCCCATTTCGGTGGCGCAGTGCCCGACCTCCTTAGCTGGAGTTCCAGGGCCCCCGCCCATCCCTCGACTCTAACCCTGGTGTCCAAAAGTTCTGGCTTCGGCTTTCTCACTTGGATACTTCTGCATAACATCCTCTCGCTTCCCGCCTCAAGCCCAAGTCACACCTCTCAGTCAAGATTCACGTTTCCAAGCAGCCTTCCCAGGCATCTCAGATGGATAGCACCACCCCTTCTGCTTTCATTTAAGTTAACCCCACCCACGGCCTTGCACAGAGAAAGTGCTTGACCCACGCAGGCTTATGATGAGCCCATCTTCTCCTTTTTTCTTCATATTCTTAATTATCTTAAAAACTGGTTATGTCTCCTCTCTGCCATCTGGGTTAAAAAGAGTCGCAAAAGATGGGGGCGGAGTCTCTTTTTTCTGAGCCTACTCAAACACACACGAAAACAACCAGAGAAAATTTGCACAACCCTCGAGACTGTGTGGGCTTCCCTGGTGGATCAGCGGAAAAGAATCTGCCAGCCAATGCAGGAGATCTGTGTTCGATCCCTGGGTCGGGAAGATCTCTGGAGAAGGAGATGGCAACCCGCTCCAATATTCTTGCCTGGAAAATCCCAGGGACAAAGAAGCCTAGTGGGCTACTGTCCATGGAGTCCCAAAGAGTCGGAGACGACTTAGTGACTAAACAGCGGCAAACACACACACAAGAACAGCCAGAGAATTTTGTACAACCCTCAAGACTATACAGCCAAAACAGAGTTCTCCTTTAGGGACCAAGCCAGGACATCTTTTGGGAGGTGGGTGGGCTGGCTCCATCCTGTGCCACGCCTCTGAACCAGGAATGCTAGCAAGTGGATTATGGCCTCACTCTTGGGGGCTGACCGCTGACTAAACCCCAGCGGGTGCCTCACCTTCCCCGGGCAAAGTCAGAACACTCTTGAGCACTCACAATCCTGCTCCAACAAGTCCTTCATACTCCTATCCCATACGTCCTCGCCTGCCCCCTGCTTTCACCACACTGGACCCCTGTACTTCCCAACTTTGCTTATGCACATTCTCCCCTTTATCTGCTGGGTGCATTCTTATCCATTAAGGCCTGACTCAGATCCCCAGGCTGCTCTCCACAGAGCAGCCCCAGGATCATTGTTATGCATCAGTATTTCAGCACAGGGTGAGCAGGTTCTATTTGTTTCCAGGGGAGGCAATGTAAGGGTAGTAGCTGGGGGCAGTGTTAGTTAGATTTTCCTGCTTGCTAACTGTGCCTTCCTATCTGTGGGTGAGAATTAGATGAGCTGGTAGATGTAAGATACTTATATCAGTGCCTGGCACTTGAGGTATACTTATTAAAAGTTAGCTCTCTCGATGCTATTAGAACATCTTGGGGTGGTGGATAGTGACTGGAAGGAGAGGGGGCTTCTGAGTTTCTGGTGATGTTCTCTTCTTGATCTGGGCACTGGTTTTAGATTGTGAAAACTCACTGAGCTGAATTTCACATACTTATGATATATGCAATTTCCACATGTATATTATACATTAACACATGCTAAGCCTGCTAAATTGCTTCAGTCATGTCTGACTCTTTGAGACCCCAGTGGACTGTAGCCCGCCAGGTTCCTCTCTTCATGGGGTTCTCCAGACAAGAATACTGGAGTGGGTTGCCATTTCCTACACCAGGGGGTCTTCCTGATAATTAGTATTTTTAAAAGTTATTACTAGCTAAGAGACACCGCTAATCTCCTTGAGAACAGGATTGGAATCTCAGCTTATCCTGGCACCTTGCACAGCATCATGCATACTGGAAGGACCCTGCTAATAGGTGTTGAATTGCTCTGAGTGAACTGGGAGCAACAGAGACCAACTGGGAGGTGGGATCACAAGGGGCAATACCTGCCTTTATACTTGACAGTGCAGGGAACTCAGGATGTTGGGTCCAGGTTCAGCTACCTGGACCCCAACTAAAGAGAACGCCTCTAGTCTTTTCTATCTTTCATGTGGGGAAGTTGGTTTTTACTTCCCGCCCTCCTTGGATTTGCTTTTAAAAAGATGGAAGTTCAGCTCTGGTTCAGACCTGGCCATCCCCACTGCCTGCCATGACTCTTCACCCTTCCTGCAGCAGACCGTGTCCACTTGGCCTGAAAGAAATGTTATCCAAGTATCCATGTATCCAAGTATCCATGGCTATGGATGCTTCAGCACATTGGCTGTGCCCTGGTGTCAGAGTCAGGGGCAACAGCCTAGAGCTGTCTTTCAGGCAGCCCGAAGTGACATTTCTACACTAGGAAAGTCCTCTTACTTTCTTCTGCTGGGGCCACCCACTTCCTGGAAGAGCTCCCCCTCTCCTTCCCCTCTAAATCTCTGTCTCAGGGTAGAGGTCACCAGAGCAAGCGTCCTCCATGGGCCCCTGCCTGGAAGGCAGGCAGAGCTGGGAGGTGGGGAGTGGGGTGAGCTGGATGCTTCCAGATTAAGCTCAGAGCTTGGGCAGCATACTGGATCCAAGTACCCACAGGGTATTCATGCTCCTCTGTTCCAGGTTAAGAAATGACAGGGTAAGACAGGCCTGCGCTTCAAACAAATTCTTCCACTCGGTTTTTATGGGGCTTACCTGAGTTTACCTGGAGTAAACCTGGAGTTTACCTGAGTCGGTTTTTTAAATAGTGAAGAAGAAATCTTCGCTCAGTGGTCAGTTCACTTGGCAGCATCCAGACCAATGCAATTGTTGCATCTTAACACATTATATTTTTGCTTCAGTATTCTTTCTTTTTTAACATTTTATTGACCAGGGGCTTTTTACAGAAATTAACACCTGTGACCGATGATTTGTTATGTAAGTGAATATTGAAATGTCTCTGGTCAATAATATCCAAGTAACAAGAGATTTATTAACATGTCTCCGGTCAATAAGTTGTTTAAGCAGAAACCTAACCTCTGCTGAGGGTCTCAGGAAGAACCAAAGGGGAACATCCTGCTGCAGGTGAGGATAAAGGGAACTACAGTTTGTTGGGTGCCTGACATCTACCTGCTGTTACACTACTCACTCACATACACTGCTGCTGTTTCTCCCGCAAGTTGGATATTGTCCAGAGAGGGGGAAATGAGACTGCAAGGAGTTAGATAACTTGCCTAAAGTCATATCAATGGTAAGCAGGAGATCTGGGTTTCAAGTTTCAAACCTGCACTCATCCTGCCCCTTTGATGTTTCTCCCAAGTACCTGAAAACTCCCACCATCATTTAGATTCCTGTTAAGAAAGCAGTCTGGGAAAGTTCTAAGAACCAGGACCTGTTCATGACATTCTTTTCTTCAACCCTGGCAGCTGTGAGAGCTTGTTTATGTCAAGAGGTAGACTACTGGGTCAGGTACCTGAGTGACTAGGGTGATTGGGGCTCTTCTTGCCAGTTGGCGTTGAATTTGAGCATGAGAGAGAAATAAATCACTTTACCTTGGGTTGTCTGTTACTGCAGCATAACCTCATCTCTCCTATCACATAAGAAATCGAATATGTTTCTGTACATATCAACTTCTAATAAAAATAATCAAATAGGAGTCTTCCCAAAATAAGTGACCACTTAAAAATAAGTACAAGATGCATAATCAGTGCATCTTTAAGGCCTTAAGAAATAAAAAAGTATTTTTAGAAACCATGGGCAAGAGTGACAAAATAATTCAATGAAGAGAGAAAGCCCTGTATGTCTTTTCAACAAATAGGTCTGGGGCAATTGGATGTCCCTATATAAAAGAATGAAGTTGGGCTCCTACCTCACCCCATATGTAAAAATCAACTCAAAATGGATCAAAGAGTTACATGTAAGGACAAAACTACAAAATTCTCAGAAGAAAATGTAGAGGTAAATCTCTCAGTCTTTTGAATTTGGCAATGGCTTCTCAGCTATGGCATCATATGCCTGGACAACCAAAAATAAATCAATAAATAAATTGGGCTTCATAAAAATTAAAAACATTTGTGCTTCAAAAGACACCATCAAGAAGGTGAAAAAAATAAACTGAAAAAGATAATTCACTGAATGGGGAAAATATTTGTAAATCATATATGTGATAAGGAAATTCTATCTAAAATATAAAAAGAGTTCTTACAACTCAAGAATAAAAAGAAAGCCTAATTTTTTAAAAAATGGGCAGAGAATCTGAATAGACATTTCTCCAAAGAAGAAAAACAAATGGCTAGGTGAAAGAAGCCAGAACTGACACCTGCTGCAACAAGGATGGACCTTGAAGACACTATGCTGAGTTGAAAGAAGCCAGTTCAAATGATATGACTCTAGAATAGGGAGGTTTATAGAAATTTGGAAGTAAATGAACAGTTGCCTTAGGCGGGGGGAGGGTGGGGGCTTGGGGGAAGGAGCCTAGAGGCAGTGGGACAGGACTGTTATGAGTAAAGGGGTTTCTTTTTGGAGGAATGAATGGTTTCAAATGAGTAGTGGTAATGACTGTACAACCCAATGAATAGACTAAAAACTTTGAATCGTACACCTTAAGTGGGTAAATTATACAGTATGTTAATTCTATCTCAGCAGAGCCAATTCATTGGGAAAGACCCTGATGCTGGAAAGATTGAGGGCAAGAGGATAAGGGAGCGGCAGAGGATGAGATGGTTGGATGTCATCACTGACTCAATGGACATGAGTTTGAGCAAACTCTGGCAGATATGAAGGATAGGGAAGTCTGGCGTGCTGCAGTCCATGGGGTTGCAAAGAGTTGGATATAACTTAGTGACTGAACAACAAAGAGTTGAAAACACAAACACAATAAAAGGAAGAGAAAAAGAATGAAGCATAAAAAGAATCAATGGATTAACTTTAGAAGAGAAGACCAAGTGATGGAAAAAGGAAAACTGAGGTCAGGAGGGTCCGATGACTGACCCTTGGTCAGTGGGTCCCCTCCTGCTCACCAAGTCCCCATGTCCAGCCCTCGGTGGGATATGGTGGTGACGGAGAATGTGGATAGAGAGGCTGGGCCAGGTGACTGCTCAGTGAGGAAACAAGACAGACACAGGAGAGGCGCTGAACACCATGAGGAAGACCCCCCCAGGGGCCTCCGAGGAGGACCTCAGAAGAGGGTTCATTTCTAATTGTGCTTCTGAAGGATTGTGAAAAGACCAGGAGTGAGTCCATCCAGTTCCCACTTGCTTTGACTGCCTCCTAGACAGCTAGGGATCCAGGAGAGAACTGTGCCCTGAACTTGGAGTTCCTCCTGGAGAAGTCCCTTATAGACCAGGGTCTCCATCAAATGGTTGAGTGATTCAGAGGTGAAGGCGGGCTTTCAGAGAACAGTAAACACTTCAGCTGAGTTGCCAGTGTCCTGGCCCCTGAACCTTCCATAGGAGGGAGGCGCTGGGGTGGGGGAAGGCAGCCTGGACTCTGGTTCCTGCCTCACCACTAAGTACCTGTGTGCCAAGCTCCTTACTCTTCATGTGCCTCAGTCTCCTCTTCTGCAAAATGAGATCTAAAGCCATGCAGATGGGGTCCTGGCAGGTCCAGCAGAACCTGACAGAGCAAGGGACCCTGAGATTCGACCGCAGGGACTGTTGGATTTGAAATGACCAGTCCTGTGAATGCAGCTGCTTGTGTGTGCCCAGGCAACCCACAGCATGGAGAGCACTGACGCAAGCATGCTTGCTGTTTTGAGCCACTCAGCTTTGGGGTGGTTAGTTACACAGCATTAGATTACTGTAGGGGGCAGTTGTAGGAGACAAGATGTTTGCTACCTGGGCAAACCATGCTGCCACGATCGGTATTAGCCCAGAAAGGCTGTCAGCACTAATCTAGAGGGAGGAAGAAGTTCATTAGCCATCAGCCTAGGAACTTGGAGGTCTCTCTTAAGGACTGTGATGCAGGAAGAGACTCCAAAGAAGTTGGGTGAAAGAAACCACCTTCACGCATTCTCCTTGGTGGCTTATACAGGCCCATCCATAGTTATATATGGATAATATATAATCCCTCTGCACCCAGCCCCAGGATGATACATGTGCCAGATGCTAAACAGAATGGCTAGTCTCGTATCAGAGTGGGGGGCATGCAGAGATGTGCTCAGCAGTAGAGTCAAAAAACGGATAATCCGACGTACACTCAGGAAGTGATAACATGCAGTGATAAAGCACCAACTCAATGGGCTTTACTATGTGCCGGCCTGAGCTGTGTGACACAGAACAAGTCACCTGGAGAGATTCAGCTTCCTTGTCAGGAAAATGGGGATGAAACATCTCCTGGAAGCAGGGAAAGGATGAAATTGGATAATGAATGTAAAGTGGGAGCCCAGGGACAGGAGGACACCCAGTGTGGGCTTCGGGATGAGGACCAAGGCCAGGACTGGGACTGTGATGGTCTTCATGATATGCTCCAGGGTCTTTTGCTGTGGCAGATTCTTTCCCACCACAGTTTACTACCTCTGTTATTAAAACGAGCTGGAGTGCATGGTTGGTGTGTGAGGGGGGCTGGCCTGAAAGCCTAAGGCACAGCTAGGAGTCACACACAGATGGAGGAGAGGGACCTCTAACCAAGTCCTATTTTGTAGTCATTTAGGGAGAACTGAGGCAAGAGGACCCAGACCCCTTAACCCACGCCAGTGTGGCTCATGGTTCCACCCAGGCCTGCTCCCTCACCAAGGTCCCATCTGTTCTAGGTCTCTGGGTGAAATGGTCCTCATGGACAAGGAGGTGCAGCCTCCATGGATGGAGAGTGAAGACAGCTCAATGAGCAGGTGCCACCTGGGGAGGGGAGAGACCTGGTTCTTCCTCTTGAGATGGGAACTGCCATCACCACCATCGTGATCACCACCATCATCATCAGTATCATCATCACCACCATCACCATCATCACCATCACCACCACCATCATCATCAAGATAATATTTACTAGGTACCAACTCCATTCTTTACACATATTAATTCCTTTCATCCTCACACCAAGTTTGTACAGTGGGTGTTCTTATTACCACACTTTTACAGAGGGAGAAACTGAGGCACAACGGGTTGAGTAACTTGCCCTGGACTGTGCACTAGTGAGCAGCAGAGGCCCCGAGCTTCCACACTCCAGAGCTGGAGCTCTCTGCTTGGCCTTACGTGGAAACTAGAGAAACAGCTTCCATGACAGTACAAGCAGGTGAAGGGCCCCTCTTTGACCAAAGGATAGGCTTGGCAGCTTGGCTGGCAGGGCCACTGCCCCTTCCTTCCCCAGCTCACTTCCTGAAGCTGCGCTTGCTAACACCACCCTTTGGTGCCAGGAGTCTGGATGGCACACAGCAGACACACTCAAGGAGACAGGGTCATGTCTGGCCTGAGGACCCTCTAAGCTGGGCCAGCCAGGCCAGTCTGTGCCCGGGCTTTATTTTAATCCAGAACCCTAAAACCCCTAGAAGACAGAGTAGCCAAGTGGGGAGTGCTCAACTCAGGAGGCAGAAGGGCTGGGCAGTGTTTCCAGCTCTGACACTTTGGAAAGGCTCTCTTCTCTAAGCCTCGCTGTCTTAATCTATAAAACAGAGATGATTATAGGAGCTGCATCCCAGGGTAAGGTCAAAGCCTCGTGCCCAAAAGGTGTTAGCTCCTTGTCGCAGCTAAACAACAGGGCAAGGTGACTTGACTAGTCCATACCTTGGCCAAGGGAGCCATAAAACTCAAGCACAAGCCAGCAAAACTCCAGCTAAAGCCCCTGACCTGGGGGTCTGAGTGTCAGGCCCTCCATGGGGTCTCAGAGGGCAGGCCTGGGGCCTTGGCAAAGCCCTCATGGCAGGGATGAAATCCTCTTCATGCAGGATATCTCAATTTTGGAGAATGGCTCTTTTATGGGCTGAGTGGTGTCTGCCCCCTGCCCCCCCCCCCCCCCCAACGAATCCATGGATTGAAGCCCTGATTCTCAGGACTTCAGATTGCTACTGTAGTGTTTGGAATCAGGGCCTTTAAAAAAGTGATTAGATGAAAATGAGGCTGTTAGGGTGAAGCCTAACCCAAAGTGACTGTGTCTTTACACAAAGAGGAAATCCGGACACCCAAAGAGACAGCAGGGGTGAGCACACTGAGAAAGGCCATGTGAGGATACAGCAAGACAAAGTCATTTAGCAAGATATGGAGAGAGGACTCAAGAGGAACCAAACCTGCTCACACCTTGATCTCAAACTTCTAGCCTGCAGAACTGTGAAAAAATAAATGTCTGTTATTTCAGCTGTTAGGTCTGTGGTACTTTGTCACCTGGCAGTAACAAAGACAAACTGACTAAGACAATCTTTGTCTTCTAAGCTCACATATCTATCCATGCATCTCTTTACCTGGCTGAGGGATTATAGACCTTCAAGTGCAGAATTCTATGGGAATGAGATGGTTAGATAGCATCACCAACTCAATGGATGTGAATTTGAGTAGACTCCAGAAGATAGTGAAGGATAGGGGAGCCTGGTGGGCTCCAGCCCTTGGGGCTGCAAAGAGTCCGACACGACTTAGTGACTGAACAACAACAACCATGTTCAAGGCCACCCTTGCCAAGTCAGGTTCCAACCCCACCCCCAGTGGATCTTTCCAGGGAGGATCTTGGGAAGTTCCAGGGGGTCTCGAGAGCATCACAGGCACTTTCCAGGCTGCAGATGGCCTCTCTGCCATGCACCCTACTGCCCAGTGGAGTCACAATGAAGAATACGTATGTCAGGACTTCCCTGGTGGGCCAGTGATTAACAGTCTGGCTTGCAGTGCAGGGGACACAGGTTCGATCCTTGGTCAGGGAAGTAAGATCCCACATTCCTTAGGGCAACTGAGCCTGTCCTGCAATGAAAGATCCAGCATAACGCAGCAAAGATCCTGTGTGTCACAACTAAGACCCAACACAGCCAAATAATAAATAAATATTAAAAAAAAAGAATAGGAGTGTTTACCCAAAAGGCACACTCAAAATACATTTATTAAAACTGCTGTGTTGTACTTTTTTTTGATGAACAAGATATTATTCATTTTTTAAAATGTGATAATCTGATTAAAGAGAAATGAGCATATTCTCTTGAAGGTGACAACAGAGTCAAAAGACTGGGTGTCTACACTGAAGACCACTTTGAAATCACAATCCCGACAACTGCTGTGACCAAACCCTGAAACTTCGGCATCAGTGGTAACAGGAGCTGGGAAGTCCCCCGTTTAGAGAAGCAACAAGCAGCTTCCTACAAATAACAGATCATTACCGAGGTCACTAGTGGAGGCTTGTCAAATCGTGTTCTCTGTTACTGAAAAGAAAAGGCTCTCAAAAGGGAAAGCACAATGAGAGGTGGGTGCATTTTAAGCTAAAACCACCTCGGAGAAGCAGAGCTGACACAGTGAACTCAGGAAGTTTTAGACACCTTAGGTGCTAAACGTTGCTACTGAGAAAAACAAAAACAGCGGCCAAGGAAAAGCACAGATGTGTTACACACACATGTGTTGCCCCCCCCGACCCCCCAGGCTGGTCTCTCTTTGACACCCTGGTTGGTTCCTCACAGTGCGGCCATAACCCCACGCAGGCCTGCAGCTCACCAGCTTCTGGACCGTTGATGCCGAGTCAGCAGCCCCTGGTTTGGCCCTGCTGCCCATGGTCCTGAGAAATACCATCCACATCAAAGTGAAATCCCCTGGGATGCTTTCCTGAGAAATGCAGTCCCACCCAAAGATCCTCCACGCCTTAACTTGCTTTCAAGTAACAATGTTAGGGCCTTTCAGCAGATATAAAATGAGCCCCTCTTCACCTTCTTACTGGGAATCAAACCTGAGGATGCTGGGGAAGAAATGATGTCTGTGAGCGCAATCAGAAGACCTGGAGGTTCACATGTCCTGCTGCATGACTGCTCTCTGCTCTGAGTTTTCTATTTTCCTGCCACTTTTCCAAAAAAGTGAAGTGAAAGTGTTAGTCGTTCAGTTGTGTCCAACTCTTTGCAACCCTATGGACTGCCCCGCCAGGCTCCTCAGTCCATGGAATTCTCTGGGTAAGAATGCTGGAGTGGACAGCCATTTCCTTCTCCAGGGGACCTTCCTGACCCAGAGGCTGAATCCAGATCTGCATTGCAGGCAGATTCTTGACCATCTGAGCCACTAGGAAAGCCTTGTGAGAAATGCACCAGCCATCTCCAAGTTCCAGGGCACTGGGGGCTTTGAATGCGCCAGGCCCAACCTCATAGGGCCATGTCTGCAGCACTTCTGGGAAGGCCCTGCTCAGAGTGTCCCTGGCTTTAGCTTATTCCCCAGGGGCCCAGGCCAGGCCTTCTGATGTCATAATAAACATCATCAAGCTTATAAAATTAGAGCATCAATACATTTTTTATGTCTTGGAATCTCACTGAATTGTTAACATCATAGAGGATGGCTGAACGCTGCATCCATGTCTTCCTTTTCTCTTAAAGGTGAATTATTGAGCAGGGATGATCTTTGCCCAGGCCCCCACCCCAGCTCTGAGATTCCTGTCTACACTCGGGTTGTCAGATCCATTTGCAAGGTCAGATCCATTTCTGTCAGTGTTGGGGGAGGAAAGGAGCACTGTTGGAGGAGGGGGCACGGGTGAGGGGGCTTCCTCCAGGCTCCCAGCCCCCAGTGCGGGAGAGGGAGATAGGGAGAGCATAGGGGAGGGAGTTGACTGGGCAGCAGCTCCAAATGGAGCCGCTCAAAACCCTTCAGCAGCAAATGGAGCCACCAGAACACTTTAGTGAGGAGAGAACACTGCTGGGGCGGGGGGTGGGGGTTGCTGTCTGCAGAATGGAGATGGGATGAAGGTTCATTTACAGAGCATCACGGGCCATGGCACAGGTGAGTAATTTAAAGAGGTAATTGAGATAATATGTCAGAATAATAACCTTAGCTGTCAAAGGCTCTTAAAATTTCTCATTTGATTTCACATTTAAGTGGATGGATCTGCAATCTAGTGAATTTCACATCCCTGCCCAGGAAATCTTGAGCTTTGCACAGTATTCTCTGCAGAAGACAAAGTAGTCGCCCAGACCATTTTTCATAATAAAATGTGTTCTTTGGGCCGAAAGACTTGCTGAGTGCTACACAAGATCTGCATATGGGCGACACTTTAAAAACAACAGCAACAACAACAGCAAAAACCATGTCAGACACATAGCATTTCTTCTCTCAACAGGAACAGCAGAAAGGAATTGGTCTGCTGGGGTGAGGAGCAGGGGAGACAGGCAAGAACCAGGTAGGGGCAGAGGAGGGGAGGTGCAGTTCTGCACAGTAGAGATTTTAACCTTGACTGAAGAGAAGACTGACTTTTTTCCTTGCCTTCTGGGAGGTGAGCTCCATGCCCTTGGAATGCCACACCAGCTGGGAGTGGCTTAGTTTGCCTGAGTCACTGGATAGTCCTATAATATGATTTAAGGTAAGAGCTAGTTATACTGGATAGTTGTGGGGTTGGGGCTGGCCAGTCTAGAAGGATCAACTATGTGATTTAGGGTAAAAGCTTTCAGTCACATGGTATCAACCAACTCAGGAGAGACTGGAGACTCAAGCTGAGATCAGCCACATGGGCAGTTGCTCACACCTATGTAATTGTTCTTCAGTCACTCAGTCATGTCCGACTCTTTGCAACCCCATAGACTGCAGCACACCCAGCTTCCCTGTCCTTCACTGTCTCCCACAGTTTGCTCAAACTCATGTCCATTGAGCCAATGATGCCATCTAACCATCTCATCCTCTGTTGCCCCCTTTTCCTCCTGCCTTCAATCTTTCCCAGCATCAGGGTATTTTCCAGTGATGTTCTTTGCATCAGTGGCCAAAGTATTGGAGCTTTGTGAGGGAGCTCCAATACTATGTGATGGAGCCCCAGTAAAAACTCTGGACACCAAGACCCAGGGGCGCTTCCCTGATTGGTGATTCTCCATGAACACTGTCATACATTGATCAAGGGACATTAATGCTGACTATGACTCCATAGGAGAAGACAGGGGAAGCTGGATGTTTGGTGCCCTCTTGGACCCCACCCTGCACACTTCTTCTCTTGGCTCATTTCCATCTGGGTCCTCTTAATGGAATTAACTGTAACTATGAGTATAACTTGGAGAAGGCAATGGCAACCCACTCCAGTACTCTTGCCTGGAAAATCCCATGGACAGAGAAGCCTGGTGGACTGTAGTCTATGGGGTCCCTAGGAGTTGGACACGACTGAGCGACTTCACTTTCCCTTCTCACTTTCATGCATTGGAGAAGGAAATGGCAACCCACTCCAGTAGTCTTGCCTGGAGAATCCCAGGGACAGCAGAGCCTGGTGGGCTGCCATCTATGGGGTCGCATAGAGTCGGACACGATTGAAGTGACTTGGCGGCAGCAGCAGCATGATTATAACTTCAGCTTCTTCGGCATCAATGGTTGGGACATAGACTTGGATTACTGAGATATTGAGTGGTTTGCCTTGTAAACAAATTGAGATCATTCTGACATTTTTGAGATTGTACCCAAGTATTTCAGATTCTTTGCATTTCAGATTCTTTTGTTGACTATGAGGGCTACTCCATTTCTTCTAAGAGATTCTTGCCCACAGTAGTAGATATAATGGTCATTTTAATTAAAATCACCCATTCTGGTACATTTAAGTTCACTGATTCCAAAAATGTCAGTGTTCACTCTTGCCATCTGTTGACCACTTCCAATTTACCTTGATCCAGATTCCTATGCAGTATTGTTCTTTAGAGCATCAGACTTTACTTTCACCACCAGACACACCCACAACTGTCATTTCTGCTTTGGCACAGCTTCTTCATTCTTTCTGGAGCTATTTCATCAATCTTCCCCAATATCGTATTGGACACCTACTGACCTGGGTGGGGCTTGTGAGTATAATAGCTTTCAGGAGCTCTATGAGTCCTGTCAATGATTAAAACCAAGCATGGATTGTGAGTTGACCAACTCTTTGCACATTCTTTCTACCTATGAAGGGCATTTTTATGAACAAACATCGTTTTCATGGTCAGCCCCTGTCAAGTGCATTCTCTTCCTGATGGAACACAGAGGGACTCCCAGGCCCTCGTACATGCTCACCTAATACTCAGAACCTAACCCTATGGGGCACTCATCACACCAACTGTCCTGTCTGGCTTGCCTCATGTCCTGGGCCATGCCCTCCTGGAAGCAGGGGTATGCCCAGTTGACCCATAAGGCCCTGAATCCAGGAGAGTACCCTTCAGATGGCTTGGACTCAGCAGGTACCAGTGACAATGGGCAGGTGTACAGGTTGCCTTCTGCCAAAACTGCTTCTTCCAGTATGGTTTATAATCTGGTTGAGGGGTGAGGTGCCTACCTAAGAAAGTGGGGCCATAAGTGCCAGAGGAGGTGGGTATTATGAGGCCTCAACAGGAGCTTGAACATACTCCAACATGAACATGAAGCTGTTGGCATGGGGCCTCACTGGAATGGCTGTCACTATCATACTAGAGCATTTTGGTGTGCTGAATTCCATGGGAATGAGTGTGGACAGGCAGGTTTTCACGGCCCCCAACTCTGCTACCCACCTACCAATTCATTCATTCGCTCATTCATTCACTGACAAGGCTAAGGTGGGGCTGAGTGAGACAATGAGGAGGTCACAGGGGGTCAGATGAGACTCTCCTCCAGACCCCAGGACTGTGACACACCATGTGATGGCTTGCCAGGGACCTGTTGGGAATTCCCATCCTATCTGAGGTCCAGAGGGGAGATGAGTCTGAGTAGCTCGGGGAGGAAATTTACTTTTTCTCTTTTCCAACTCCAAGGAGTTGAGCAGTGAATTCTCTGTTCTAAGTGGCACCATAAAAGCTCTGAAGGCAGCCTCAAGGACACATTTAATAAAGGTGAAGCATCTGCATTCTTGTCTTAGGTTTTTTTGCCTGGAGCTTGTCCAGTGATGGAGAGACCCAAAAGGGGTTGATGGTGCCTGGTCAGTTCTAGACACCTGCCCCAACCGCTTTTGACATCAGCGGCCATGCAGCCTAAAGCTGCAGTCAGTCAGCAATGAGGACGATGGTCACAAAGACATCACTGGCTGTCCACTGACCAATCTATCCATCAATCCATCCACCTGCCCATCCATCCATTCACTCATCCATCCGCTCACCCATCCATCCATCCACTCATCCATCCATCTATCTATCCCTTGAAGAAATACTTATTGGGCAGGTACTGTGTTCATGGCCTCTTGGGGCAAGCTTATAATTAAGATAAAAACCCTTGGCCTTAGGACTCAGCTAGATTTTCCCCTTTGTCAATTTCATCCACACCCCTTGACCCACATCTTTCCATGCTACCTCCATGCAGACATGTCACAGACATCCCCTGCCCACATGCTTCTCTGAGCTCTGGATCCTAAGTCCACTGACTTGCTATTGACTTCTCCCATGGAGAAGGCCCTGAAAACTCAGCCCAACTCGTGACAGGTCCTACTGATGCTACCTCCTGAATCTCTCTTGACTGCCCCCCTTCTTTCCAGTACCACCAAGCCCAGCATCATCTCAAACCTGGAGGATTCACTGGTCTACCCTCGCCTGCTCTGGCCCTCCTTCAATCCATTCTCCATCCAACAGCCAACAGCACTTTTCGAAATGCAAACTTGGTAATGTCTCTGCCCCTCCAACCCTCCATGACTTTCCTCTCCTTGGGGATAAAGCCAGTACTTCTCATCCTGGCTGGTACCTGGGGGTTCCTCTAACCTGTCTGGTCTGATCCCCACTCCCTCTCCACCTCCGCAGCCCTCACATGCTTCCTACAAAGCTCCTTGCCACCACAGGGCTGTCTGTTCCCTGAGCTTTTCCCTCCCTCTTCCTGGAGTTAATTTCTGTCCCTCCCTCAGATCTCAGTTTAGGGGTGACTTCTTCAAGAAGTCCCCCCACCCACACACATCTCCCCTTAACCCTCCATCACAAATTCCCCACAAGCCTGCTTGTGCACAGGCTTGGTGGTCAGTTCTGACTTTTTTTCTCACAGGGACCTCATCTGCTCCTGTTCATCCATTCCGTTGTTCTGATTCCAGCCCTGGCCCAGTATCTGGCATCCAGTGGGGGGTTCCAGCACCAGTTAGTGAATAAATGATAACAAAAAAAGGATTGCTAGGGGAGGAATTTACAAATGGTATTGGGAAAGCCAAATAAAAAGAAGGCATCCTGAGTGGCGGGGAGGGGGGTAAGGGGAGGGGAAGTCAACCTTCAGAGCAGACAGGTCTTAGAGTAGAAATTTTCAATAGAGCCAGAGTTCTTTAAAGTGACCACAGGGGGAAAAAACCCTGAGGGGCCAGAGGGAAGAGCATGTGTGAAGGCCCAGAGGTGAGAAACAGTACAGTATGTTTGGGGAAGTCTGGGTATTTTGGTAGAGAGGAGGGGAGAGCCTTGTGTAGGGGCAGAGGTGGGAGAGCTAAAGATGAGGCAAGAAAGACAGGCTGAAGTCAGCTTAGGAAGGGGGTTGGGGTCAGACTGCAGAGTCAGGATTGACCCTGACCTTCCCAGGTGGCCACGCCCCTCCCCACAGGTGCTGCTGGCAGTCCTGCCTCCATCTCTAACTCGTCATGCGGCACTGGGCTACAGTCACCAGTTCTCAGGTCTTTCCCTTCCAGGGGACAGCACCTTGCACCACGCCTGGCACACAGCAGGTGCCTGGCAATCTTTTCTGAAAACATCAGTGAGATGCAGCATGGATGGGTGTGGTGGTGGAGAAAGTGGCAGCAGGAATGGAGGCCTCCCAATGGGGAGGCTCCAGCCCCAGGGATGTGATGCTCAAGGCCTGCAATATAAAAATGGCAAAGAAATGGAAAATGGGAGGAGGAAACCCTGTGGGTTTTGAAAGTCTTCACTTATAAACTTCTTGGCTTGGTAGAGAGAGAATTGTGGGGAAGAAAGAAGCAGGAACAAAGGATGTTTCTAGCTTTGCAGGCCTCTGGCAGATGCAGCACAATTACAGCAGGGAGAAGAGGCCAGAGGAAGACTCCCATTGTGATGAGGTCAAGAGCAGATGGGTGGGTTGAGAGCCACGTGTATGCACTGCTATATTTAAAACAGATAACCAACAAGGATCTACTGTGTAGCACAGGGAACTCTGCTCAATGTTATGTGACAGTCTGGATGGGAGGGGAGTTTGGGGGAGAATGGATACATGTATATGTATGGCTGAGTCCCTTTGCTTTTGTTATGCACCTGAAACTATCACAACATTATTAACCGACTGAGTGTGTGCTAAGTTGCTTCAGTCATGTCCAAGCCTGTGAACCCATGGACTGTAGCCTGCCAGGCTCCTCTGTCCATGGGATTCTCCATGCAAGAATACTAGAGTGGGTTGCCGTTTGCTTCTCCAGGGGATTTTTCTGACCCAGGGATGGAACCCAGGTCTCTATGTCTGCTACATTGGTAGGCGAGTTCTGTACCACTAGCGCCACCTGGAAAGCCCCATAACTGGCTCTACTCCAATACAAAATAAAGTTAAAAAAATAAAAGGAGGGGTGATTCAAAAAAAAAAAAAAAAAAAGAGCAGATGGATGGGGTCAAACCACCTGTGTATGGTTCTTTCTACATCATGTGCTCCCTGCATGTCTAAGTCCCCATCTATATGATGGGGACTTTGTTGTTTTGTTGTTTAGTGACTAAGTTATGTCCGCCTCTTTGTGACCCAATGGATAGTAGCCCGCCAGTTTCCTCAGTCCGTAGGATTCTCCAGGCAAGAATATTGGAGTGGGTTGCCATTTCCTTCTCCAGGGAAACGTCATAGGTCGTTGGAAAGTCTGAGTGAGTTAGTACACGTAAACGCTTCATGGATAAGGCCTGGCAGTTGGTGGCACATGGATGTCAGCTACCGTAACCCCTGGCTGGACAGCTCTGTGCCAAGAGGCAGGTTTTGCTAAAAGAGATAATCACGTGGCTCAGAGGTCTGTCAGCTCTCCTTCACGTCTCAAAACCCAGGGATGCAGCTTTGGTGCCTCTGACGTGACATAAGACATCAGCAGCGCCACCGAATGGGGTGAGGACCCATCTCAGACCCGGACAGGAGAAAGGACCCTCAGGAACACTTTCCATCTGCCGGTGGAACTGGCCCAGGGCCTTGGCCAGCTGGTTTCTCACCTGCTCTGTATCGCAGCTCCTGGAGTCTGTGAGTCTGGCTGTGGGATGGAGAAGGGGAAGTGGGTGGGGGAAGCTGGGCCCGCTGATCTAGAGCCAGGAGGACGTCTGTCCTGATTCAACAGTGATTTGTGGCCAATCACTGCTCTTCTGCGGGCCCAGATTCCTTCCACGAGGATGAGGAGGTTGGAGGATGTGACAGCTGCTTCTTTCAAGTTCTGTCTCTCGAAGATTCTGTTTTTGGTGTGTCCACTCTGCCACGGATTTTTAAAAATCTCTCCCATTATTAAATACAGAACATCTGACACATGCCTGCCTATCCCTTTTTTCCCCTCAAACAAGGACTTTGAGTTCACAAGTGGAGCATGTTGGCAATGGAGAAAACTGGTTTCCAGCCTGTCAGACTATTCTGAAAGTCCTGTTTTCACAGAGGCAGGAGACAAGGTCTGTCACTGGGCTGTTTGGAAGGGATTAGAAACGTGTATTTTTAGGAGTTTTTAAAAAGAAAAAAGCCTTACGTGGGGCCCCAGCCAGAGGCCATTTTGCCTTTTCAGTCCTGTGAGGAGCTGGAAGGCTTGTGGGGGAGGCTGGGGTCTCATCTCACTCAGCTCCTGGACTCCAGGACCTGGCTTCCTCCCAGAGGCCGAACCAGCACCCACTCCACACCCAGCCCCTTCTCTCTGCTGACGGATGCTGTCCTGGGCCGCCCCATCTCAGGACCATCGTTCCTACTGCTGAGTCAGCAGATCAGCACCTCTAGTCTTTCCCAGGAGGTTCATTCTGGGAGCCGGATCCCAGGAAAGGCAAAGGAAGCCTGCAAAACCCTGGCCCGAACTGGCCATATCCCCAGGCCTGCTGGTCTTTCTGGGATCCCAGCTTTGCCAAGAGGTCTTTCTTTGAGTTTAGGCCCCCTGGAGGAGAGTTGACCCATGTCCAAATGATGTGGTTTGATAACAGGAGTCTGATGTAATGGATTTAGGAGCAAGGGTGCTGCTGCCTGAGCAGGCCTGCGGGGCAGCCATTGGGCCCACCTACAGGATTCCTGCATTCCAGCTACAAGTGGTGGGGGCAGAGAGGCGTCTCCACTGGGTCTGACATCCACACGCCAGTTGGACGTGAGTCTCATTCTGTTCCTGCCTTGGGATTTGCCTCCATTCCCACACCTCAGTGGAGAGTGACTGGGAGGGAGTCAGTCCCTGGGACTTGAGCAGGTGTGCATGCCTCCCTGAGTCCGGAAGACATCCCCAGGGACCACAGACCTGTGTGCTGGTTTGCTGGGCCAACACCAAAGGGCCAGACAGGAAAGGCAGGGCCCAGGGTCTTTTCTCTTGCAGCACGAGGAGGGGTAGAGGCACAAGGTCTCCTGGGCCATGTTTTTCCTGTCCTGTCCCAGCCTGGGGAAGACCAGGGCTCTGAGCTCAGAGACAGGCTCTGGGAGTTTTCAGCCACTTTTCTGGGTTCTGTAAACTCAAGGAGCTCCCTCCTGCCTTGGGGTCTTTCTGTATGTGGTTTGCTCAGCCTGGAATACCCTGCTCCCCTACTCCTGGCATTGACAGGCCTCCACTTCTCTTTTCTCGAAACACCCTCTTCTCCTGGTCTCACTATAGTCAAATCCTCCCTGTTTTCCTCCCGCCTTGCTGGGTGCTTCTTTTCAGCCCCTTTGCTAGCAGCTTTTCCACTTGACATCCAACTACCGCAGGATGGACTTCCTTGGAGGTCCACTGGTTAAGACTCCTCACTTCTAATACAGGGGAATGGGTTTGATCTCTGGTTAGGGAATTAGATCCCAAATGCCTCGCAGCAAAAAAGAAAAGAAAAGAAAAGAAAAAGAATACTGGGGGTGCCCATGTTTGGCCCTATGCCCTCTCTTGTCCTTTATCTGCCTTCCTTCATGGCCAACCACACCCAGACTCAGGCTTCCCTTGTGACTCAGCTGGTAAAGAATCTGCCTCCAGTTCGGGAGACCTGGGTTCAATGCCTGGGTTGGGAAGATCCCCTGGAGAAGGGAAAGGCTACCCACTCCAGTATTCTGGCTGGAGAATTCCATGGACTGTATAGTCTATGGGGTTGCAAAGAGTCGAACACAGCTGAGCAGCTTTCACTGCCTGCACCCAGACCTATGACTTTAAACTCTGTTGCTGAGCAGATGACATCTAAAGTTTATTTCCATTCTGGACCCTTCCCTGGCCTGCAGACTTTCAAACCCAATGGTTTGCCTGGTGACTCTAACAGCCTGTCAAACATAACGTGACCAAAACCTGCTCGAGAGTCCCCTCTCTCCCATTTCACTGCTTCTGCAAACTCCTCCAGCTCAGGAAGTGATTCCCTGAGTCCCCAACCCCTGTTGTTTAAGCTCCAAATCTAGACAACACACATCCTTCTCCTTCTCATCCTCTATGTTCAAATCATCAGCAGGGTCCTTGGCTCTACCCTCAAAATATCTCCAAACTGTGTTTCTTGTGACTTACCATCCAGCCTCACTGGCACCACCCTCATCCCTTGCCTGCATAGATGCAGAGCATCTGGAGTGGATTCTCTGCGGGTGGAGTCACAATTCATGCTCCAGACGAGAGCTGGGGGCAGCAGGGATCCTGAAAACAGAACTGAGTGTGTCCCCTCACCTGCTTATAACTCCCCCACCCCACCCCGCTGTCCTCAGGATGAAGTCCCAGCTCCCTGCCTTGGCTGGTGGCCGCCCCTCTCCCAGGCCGGGTCCCTTCTCCTTCTGCTGTGCCTCCCCTTACTCTGCTCAAAAGCACAGCGGCCTCAAGTCCCCCAACTCACCAGGTGACTTTGTTCCTGTGGTTCCCTCCACCTGGGATGTCCTTTCCAGGATCTCAGCCTAGCTGGCTCCTTCCTGTCGCAGCATCTTCCCAGAGGGAACTCTGCTGGCTCCTAACCTCAAGCAGTAACCCTGGCTGCCCTCTACCAGGCGGCCACCCTTTGTAAGTGCTCTGACATTTCCTCTGTGTGCGTTCGTTATTTTTCTCCCTCCTCTGAATGTAAACTCCAGGAAAAGAAAGGGCCCCTGGAGTCCGAGCAGTGCCTGGCAAGGCAAGAAGGAATGACCTTTGTGGAAGGGGGCAAGACGAGAGGCCAGAAGCCTGATTAGGATGTGCAAGAATATTTGGGGCTGAGTCAAGGTGCTGGTGGGCTTTCCAGGTAGCTCAGTGGTAGAGAATCTCCCTGCCAATGCAGGAGATGCGGGTTTGATCCTTGGGTCAGGAAGATCCCCTGGAGAAGGAAATGGCAACCCACTCCAGTATTCTTGCCTGGGAAATCCCGTGGACAGAGCCTGGTGGGCTGAAGTCCATGGGGTCACAAAGAGTCTCGGACATGACTTAGCTACTAAACAACAGCAAATTAGTTAATAACAGATCCAACTAGTTAAGACAACTTCACTGGATTGGGTGGGGCCCTAATAAAAAAATGGGTGTCCTTGTAAAAGGAGAAAATAGAGACACAGATACAGAGAAAGAAGATGCCATCTGATGATGGAGGCAGTGATTCGTGTCATGTTGCTACCAGCCAAAGAGCACCAAGGATCGTTGGTGGTCACCAGAAGCTGGAAGAGGTAAGAAGGATTCTCCCCTACAGCCTTCAGGGAGTGTGGCCCTGCTGACATCTTGATTTTGAACTTCCAGCCTCTAGAATTCAAGAAACTATGTTTGTATTTTAAGTCCCCAAGTCTGTGGCCATTTGTTATAGTATCAGTGAGAACCTCATGCAACGGTCAAGGATAAGTTGGTTGATATTGGCCATCAGGAGTTGAACCTCCCACCTTCAGGCCTCAGGATGAGCCACCTATACCCTGCCACCTCCCTCCCCCAGGTGGCTGGGAAGCTGACCCTGTGAGAGTGGCCACGTCTGCCTGAGCTCCAGGGCTTCCCCCATGGGTTTTACTCTGCTTCCTGCCCCAGCAGCCAGGACAAGGATACAGAGACTGCCTCCCTGGCCTCTGCAGATGCTGGGCTTGCCGGTTCTCTGCAGGGCACCATTCGTCACTGCTGCAGGGAGGCGGCTGAGGCCCAGCCCCAAGGTGACCCATCCCTGCTACACAGAGAGCTCCACACAGATCCATTCCGTGGGGCCTGGGCTGTAAACCACAGGAGATCACATCCCCTGGGGGCATCTGAGCACCAGGCCCCTTGGTTTCTGCCTAAGGAGGGCTAAGGATTGACACCCACCCCGGTCTGTAATGGCGCGGACCCCACAGAGAACAGAACACTGATGAGGAGGAGGGAGTGAGGCCCTGGCTGGGCTGCAGCTCAGACCAGAGGTCCTTCTGGCCACTGAGCTTCAAGACCCAAGCGTAAGACTGAATCACAGTCTTACAGCTTCTTTCTGCCACTGACATCTTATCTCTTAGGTCTCTGCTGTGCAAAGAAACACCCAGAGAGCCGAGAGCTAACCCACGTTGGCACGCCCCAGACCCCAGTGTAGGTGAATGCCAGAAGATTCTAGGCAGTGCTTCTTCTTACTTACAGAGCAGACCCCTGTGTCCAAGCCTCCAAAGTTTGTGCAGAGTGCTCCCAGAGGAGGAGGGCATGGACCCTCCTCGGGCACCAACTCAGCCTGTAATTCAGGCACTGTCCAAAGTCAAGACCATTCACAGACGCTCTATGTCTGATCTGAAAGACTTTCCTGAATTTTGTATTCTACTCCATGAAACAAACCTTTGTTTTAGTAAAAAACAGTGGCCTTTCAAATTAGTTAACAACTAGATTACTTACCCCGTGCTCCTCCCCTGCCCCCCATCATCTGGTAGAAGTGATGCCTTTTCTGATAAGCTCTGTGGAGGTTCTCCCTTGTTGCTGGTTTGTCACACAATAGGCCCAGAGGAGGGTGGCTGGGAGGTGGGCTGGGGAATCTGCAGGAGGGAGGGAGCCAGGCCAGGAGGAGCCAGAAAGGTACACACATCAGAGAGCCCTGGAATGTCCCCAAGGGGGCAGGAAGCATCTAGAAGCTTCCTGGGGCCAGTCTCACAGCTGGAATGGCCCCTCCTGTTGCCACTGGGCTGCGCCTCTGACCTCAGGGTCAGAGTGTGGTCTCCCACTCCTGGTGGGTGGAGGCTGCTATTAGAAACCAGCCGGCAGGGGAGAGGCTGGCAGGAGCATGACCACAGGCCAGGAAAAGGTGGCTGGGAGGTGAGGGGAGGTGGACAGAGCTGGGGACCATCCCAGCTACACATCTTCTATCTAATAGCAGTGCAGGTTTGGTCACAGAAAGCCAAACAGGGAGACCAAATCCTGCTTTGTCTTCTCTCCGCCTCCTTATAGAGGGGCAAGGCTCCCGTCTTCCACACTTCTAATCCGGAGCCCAGCTGCCCCGGAGGGCTGGCTTACTGGGTACTCTACTCTAGGCCTGGTGACCTGGACCACAAGTTGCCAGGGTGTCTGCCCTGCCTCTGAAGCAGGCCCCTAGGGGATGAAATGAGAGCTACTGCTCACCACTCTGCCTCAGATGACAAGGTCCTTCCCCTACTGAAGGTCAGCAGGAGACCTGCCCAGATGGCTGGCCGGCTGAACCCAAGAAAGCTGCATCCATGCCTCCCTTATCCTCTCACCCGGGCAGGAGGCTTAGCCACCCAGAGACAATTGAAAATAGAGTCTAAGAATAAGCTGCTTAGTGGGGTTTGGAGAAGGGCCCAGCAGGTGGGGGTGGGGCCAGGGCCTTGGGGAGCATCAGCTGGTTGCAGAGGAGAGAACCAGCACCCCGAACTTCCAGGAACGGGGTTACTTAAAGGTGTCCCAGGGTCCTTGACCAGATGTGAGCCCCATCCCCTCGGTTCTAGAGCTGCAGGATCAAGCCACCTGGGTTTATGCTTTTTTGCAAACACAGGCCCAGCTGAGGCCATCTAAACATACATCACCTCCTCCCCACACTCAGCAGAGCCTTGGCGGTCTCCACTGGACCCGAGGCAGGCAGGAGTGACACTTCCCAGAGGCCTTCCCGAAATGGTCTCCAGGGTAAACTGGCTGCTTGACTGCCTCTAGTCTGGAAGAGGTCCCATTGCTCCCCAAATGCACGGCTGGCCCACCCCAGAACACCCTGGGGTCCTGCGGCAAGCAACCTGTGGAAATTTGAGTCTGAACCTCTGGGAGAGGAAATGGTGAAACTGGTAACTCCCTGAGAGCCTTGGGTAAAGGAAGCGACTGTTGCACTTCCTGGGATCCTTGCTGCTCCCCACCCTCCGCTCTTTCCCATTCCTCCCAGCCTGGCTGCCTGCTCAAGCTGGAGGTCTCAACGGAAGAGTCACTTCCTCCGCGAAGCCTTCCTGAGCACCGCGCTGGATGTGGCTCTCTTGATGTTTCCCGTGGCACTTCATTCATTCACGCAATCATCCCTAAGACAGATAGGAACCGTGGCCCGCAATCTGCCAGCCTGTTCTAGGCAGGGGGGCCAGGCACACAGGACCTGTGCCCCCTCTAGAGCTCACAGAGCGGGGCGGGAGTTGGGGGGTGGAGGCCCCTAGGTCTGGGGGAGGCGATGCAGCACCCGCGACCCCAGGGGCTGCGCTCCCCAAAGTCGGCCTGGAGCCGGTAGATGCCGGCGGCTGCGGCTCTTCCCGGTTCTCCCCCTCCCCCGTTTCCATGCGCCGTCTCCGCTTGGATGGCAGTGTCCAGCTGAGATTTGGGGGACGCGGAGCCCCTGCGCAGATGACCCCCTGCGGGGACGATCGCCTCCCACCCGCTCTGGCTGCTCAGACAAAGGCTGAGCCCCAGCTGCGGCCGCTGCGCGTGCGGATTCCGTGTCCGCGTCCCCCACCCAGTCTTCAGTTTGGCAAGCAAATCGATATTTTAAACAAACGAAAGCAGAAATTCTCTTCCCAAACAACTCTCCCTCTCTGGGATGTGGGAGGGGCAAAGAGCGACCCCGGGATCGCGAGAGGGGCAACTGACGTGGGGCGGGGGCTGGGTCCAGAAACGCGCGCCTCCGGAGGCAGCCGCTGGCACGAGAGCGCGCAGCCCTGGCCGCGCGTCCCCGCTCTCTCCTCGCAGCGGGCGAGGGCCGAGCGCTGCCGCAGTCCGCGGGGCGGGCGCGGGCGCAGCTTGCCCGCCGCTTCGCGCAGGGCCACTGCATTGCAGCTGCGCTGGGTGTGCAAGCGTGCGTGTGTGCATGCGTGTGTGTGCGCCCGTGTCTGTGCACGCAGCCGCGCCCCAGTTTGCCAGGCGCTGCGGTCCCCGCGCCCCTTCCCTTTCCGCCGTCGCTCCTCCCCTTCGCCGCAGCGCGCGCCCCCGCACTTCCCCGCGGCTCTAACAGAATTTGCCCGGTAACCGTGGGGGCGGGAGGGACTGAGCCGAGGAGCTGCGGAACCCGAGGGGAGGGGAGCCGAGAGGAAGGCTTCACACAGCCTGGCCGCTGCGGCATCTTCTGCGACACACTTCTCCACCGCCGGGTCACACGGTTGGCCGGAGCACCGGGGACCCCCACCCTCTGGGCTGTCCCAGCCGCCCTCTCTGCACTGAGAGGATTATGCCCCGGGCGCTGTGGCTGACCCCCGACCCCCGCCCTCGTTATTATTTATCGGGCTGGATAAATGAGGGTGGCTAAGTCACTTATATTCATTGAGGGGGTGGAGAACTAGGAGAAGGGCGTTTTACTCCTCTACCCTGGCAGGATGGGGGGTCTCATGGTTCCTGTGCTCTGGACCCCTTTCGCCTCCCACTGTTGAAAGGATGCCTGGTCAAGCCAAAAGGGAAGGAGATTCACGGGGTCCTTCCAGGCCCCCATCTCTTCTCTGGGGTGGTCCTGCCTTCTCCCTGCCCCACCTCCTGTCATCTCTCCCGTGTATTCTGCCAGGGGCTGGGGGATGTTTATTTCAACCGGAGGCCTAGGGAGGTCAGCGCTCCAAGTCCCTGCAGAGGGGGCTGCTGAGGAGCAGTGTCCAGCTTGGCCGAGGACTCAGGGGTGTGCTTCTCATGGAGCAGTTAAGGTGGCTTCCCTTCCCCATGGTTCCTGTCGTAGCATCTTCCCCTGCAGGCACCCTCCTGGATAGCTGGCTCTCTGTCTTTCCCCCTGGGAGGCAGGGGGCAGCTGATGTTTCCTGTGCTTCCAGGTGAGGCACTGCCTGGCTGGACTTGGCTCTCTGAAGTGCTCCATCTCCCAGGCGGGTCCCACACTGACTGGTCCCAGCATCCTTCAGTCACCCTGGAGGTGACCTGGTCACTGAGGGAGAGCCAGGGCTCTGCAGAGTTCCCTGTTCCCTTTCCCATTTGTTCTGCAAAACTGAAACCGGATTTCCTGAACGGGAGCCCCTGGTCACCCTGCCCTTCTCCGTTACATCCTGCGGGTCATCTGGCTGGCTGTGGCCGTGGCCAGGGTGGCTGCCAAGGCCAGCCTGGTGCTCCCAGGCAGCCACTGCCAGACGCAGATGCCTGCTGACCCAAAGCCACCTCTGGGAACAGCTCAGAGGGTTCAGTGGCTGGGGTGGCTGCCAGGCACCCTGTCCCTTCTGGGGCCAGGGCTGCGATGAGGCTGAGGTTTACACCCTGGGTGGCTGAGGAAGGCTGCCAAGGCATGTACCCATGCCCAGAGATCCTCCAGTGGCCAGCAGCAAGGGGAGGTCTGAGAGGGGAGAAGGCAAAGGGCTGCTGTGGATGGGGAAGGGGAGCTTAAGGAACTGACCCTACAGAGGCCCCTGGGCGAGCTTAGCTGAGACCTAACACCTTGGGTTGGCATGGTCTCCAGCAAGGGATCCCACAGACGGGCACCTCTGCAGCTGCCCTGATACTAAGGGCAGGTTCGGTCATTCTTCCCATTCTGTCTCTGTCCAGAGAAGACCATCAGCTCAACCCTCCAGCCAATTTTGGAGCTTCCCTTGGGCATGTCCAAGCAAGGAAGGGCAGTCTCTGATCTTTGTGCCCTCCTCCCCAAGCCCCCGCCACCCCTGTGGAGCAAGGCAGCTGCTCCTAGAGAAGCAGCCTCGGCCATCACATCCAGCCGCCTCCCTTGGAGCCACCGGGGGCTCCCTGGCCCTCCACCCTCAGCCCTGAAGGTGATCCTGGGCTTGTGTCAGATGCTCTATAGGACAGTGCAAGCTCAGTTGCTCAGTCATGTCCAACTCTTTTGTGACCCCATGGACTGTAGCCTGCCAGGCTCCTCTGTCCATGGAATTTTTCAGGCAAGAATATCTGGAGGGAGTTGCCATTTTCTCCTCCAGGGGATCTTCCCAACCCAGGGATTGAACTGCTGCGTCTCCTGCATTGGCAGGTGGGTTCTTTACCACTGTGCCACTTGGGAAGCCTGTACAGGGCAGAAGCCAAAGTAAAAATAGCCTAGATGCAGGAGTGATGGGTGGGGAAGAGTTTCCATAAGAAGGTTTGGCTTATGGGCTCTAAAAGTCAGAAGCACTGGGCACACAGCCCCGAAGTCCAGCCTTGGAATCAGAAAGAAGCCCACCATGGGCTGCCTTCCCCCAGCCTCGCCTCTGAGAGGCTCAGGGCTTGGTGATGGCCTCCAGGAGCCCCTCTGCTTCCAGGAACTGCCCTGGGGGGGTGGTGGTGGTGGGGTGGTAGAGGATGCTTGGACCTGGCTGCTCCGGGGCTGTTGAGAAAGGCTCAGCAACTTGGGGGTTTGTCTGGCTGCTCAGATCCCCTGGCAGGCCCTGGGCCCAAGCTCACAGACTCACTGTGCCCCAGGGAAATGCCGAGATTAAGGTGAGTCTCACCAGGTGAGACTTGGGCCCCGAGCAGAAGTCAGGACACCTGGGTGCTTCCTCCTTTCTCACACCTTGTGCTCAGGGTTCCCAGGTGTCCCTTTCCCTTGGGGCTTGGCAAGGTGACCCGAATGCCCTTCTTACCGTCCAGTGACAGCCAGTCGTGCTGGGAGGATGGGAGTGTGGGCAGGGCCCGAGCTTTGTACTCAAACACCACCGAGTTGGAGATGATCTGGTTGTTGAAGGCAACTTGTAGGGTCACAAGACCAGTGTCATGGGCTGAAAGCAAAAGAAAGACCAGTCAGGGCGGGGGTGGGGGTGGGGCACAGATCCCCCCCTAACCTTGTGTACCACCCCAGGGCCTGGAGGAGCCGCTTCCCTCTGTTCCTCATGGATTAGCCCTGTCTGGGCCTGCTCATTCCTCGAGGCCAAAATGCAGTGCTGCTTCTACAGGAAGGCTTTTCTGGGGGCTCCGCTCAGTCACTGCCCCTTGATCACTCTAGTTTGTCATTGCCTGTTTGCTCCCCTGCCCTGTCGGGAGGACAGGGACTGGGAGCTCAGTACAGATTTGTTGAATGAATTAGTGAATGGATGAATGAACAGTCCCCCACTCCACCGCATGGCTGACTGAGTCCTCCCCCTCCAGTCCATCCTGGGGGGAGAGGTTGGGTTCATGTCCAGCATTTCCTTTGGGTTCCTTTGTGCTCATTTCTGTTTGGTCCTTTCCTGCAAGCATGTCCTGATTCACTCCGCATGGCCTGCCTTGTATTTTCAGAAGTTGTGCCTCCCTAATGGAGGCAAGGGCTTCGTCTGTGCCTGTTACTCTGAGTCCAGTGGGGGCTGGGCTGGGGGCTGGCAGGAAGCTTGTGCCTCCCTATCAATGCCTGGACATCAAACTTTGGAAAGACAGGCCCTTATGGGCCTCAGCAGCTGTTCTGACCTCAGTACAGGGCCCAGTGAAAACTCCTGGTTGAGTAATGCATGGGACATTCTCACTGACTCCCGGCCTCGGGCAGAGACCTGCTTTGTTTCTGGGGGAGAGGCTGCTGTTGAAGTCTTGGGGGCCGGTGGGGCTCTGCGGGCTGCTCCGCCCCTCCAGGCCTCATCCCCCCACCTCCACTGGGAGACAACAGGGTTCTGTGCTCTCTGCCCTGCTTGTCTGGAACCAGCGATTGGGGCCTCCCCAGGACAGGTTTCCAGGGAGGACGCACCCAGGGATCGTGTTACTGTTTAGGCTCTTGGTTTTCCGAAGCTTAGCTTGGAGGAAGCTGTCCAAGTCAGCTGCTCCCCGGGGCAAAGGAAGGCTCTGGCTTCCCTGGGAGGACGGGTGGTGTAGGCTCACTTCCCGTGGGAAAACCAACTCATCCACTTGTGACAGCTCTCCATCCCAGGTGGAGGTGTTACATCATTGTCCCCAGAGTGGGTCTTCAGGAAGTCATTGCCCCAGGATGACCCGCAGTCTTATTGTCCCCGCTGTGCTTTCTGCCCTGCTGTGGCTCCTCAGATCCGGTCACAAGCTGGCTCTGTGGTGGGTGGGTGGGTGGGTGGGGGGCAGTGTCCTGCAGGACCTCTTGCTGTGCCTCTCTGGGCAGGGAGCCCCAGCCAAGTCCAGGCTCCAACTACGTCCACGGGGCAGACCTCTGAGCTCGTGGTCACTCGCCTTCCCTGGTGATTTGCCTGGTTCACCAACAGAAGGACGGGGCATCAGTGCTCATCCGTCTGAACCCTCCCAGCTCTGCTCCTCTGAGCACGCCTTGCTGGCCCTGGGGAGTTCAAGGATTCCCTGCACCAGATGTTCCAGCCGGAAGGTCCTCCCCCTCCGCTGCTCATCTTCCACCATCTCCTGGCACGTGCACAGCCTGCAGTGACATTGGAATGGCGGCAGATCCAAAGCTGCCCTGTCTGTCCCCAGAGAGATGCAACAGAGAGCACCTGTCACCATCTCCTGGTCTCAGCCCAGTGGTCCCACGCACACAGGCCCATCACTCAGGGTACTTCTTGGATTCTTTCCTTCCCCTGCGTTCAGTCCATTAGTGTCCTGGGTCCATTGACTTCTCTCCATCTCAACAGCCACCATGCCAGCCCGGGCTGCCATCACTTCTTCCTGCCCAGATGCCTGGGCATTAGCCCTCCTGCCCAGGGCATCCTCAGCACACCTGAGACCTACCTGTCCCTGCTGGGATGGTGACAGAGGGGCCACACTCGGGAGCCTCCACAGGACGCAGGTGGGAGTGTGTTCCCCGGGAGAGCCCTCCTTCTTAAGCTGGGAAGGATTACCCCTCTGCTGCTTCCTGTGGTTTCTCTGCTTCCTTCTATCCTCCTACAATCCATTCTTCCACACACCCAGAATAATCTTTGATTTTTTTAAAAAAAGGTTTTTTTGTTCTTTGTTTGGCAGCATTGGGTCTCAGTTGTGGCACATGCATCTGCGTTGCGTCATGAGGAATCTTCTGTTGCAGCATGTGGACTCTCTGTGGCTCACAGCCTCAGTAGTTGCAGCACGCAGGCTTAGGTGCCCTAAAGCACGTGGGATCTCAGTTCTCCGACCAGGGCTTGAAGCAACATCCCCTGCATTTCAATGTGGATTCTTAACCATTAGACTACCAAGGAACTCCCCACCCAAAATCATCTTTCAAAGACATAATTTAGATCAGGCCACTCCCCACTTAAAACGAGTGGCTTCCACTGCAGATAAAACCAAATCAGACTCCTTCTTGTGACTCAGAAGGTGGGACATGATTTGGATCCTGCCATCTTCTCTACCCTAGCTGTCTCCCACCTTTGTATTTCTTCAACTTACCCAACCTGTTCCTGCCTCGGGGCCTTGCATTTCCTTTGCCCACAGCCTGGAGGCTTTTCTCCTATTCTTCCCAGGACTGGGTGCATCTTATCATTCAGGTTCCAGCCTAATGTCCCAGTCTATGGGAGGCCTTCCCGCACCAGTCTGTCCAAAGGAACTTCTCTTAATGCATTATCATATTCTAGTGTCCTGGTATCATTTTCTCCAGTTACTCTGGCTATTTCTTTGTTTCCTTGTTTTTTTGTCTCCTGAAGTAGAATGTAAGTTCCAGAAGAGATGAGCTCTGGTCTGTTCTGATCTCCTTTTTGTGTCCAGGGTCAAGGTCAGTGCCTGAACTGTTACAGTCTCTCAATAGGTGTTTGTTGAATGAATTGCTTAAAAACACAGTGCACTCGCTCATCTTCTTTTTTTTAAGTGATGGGAGGAAAGAAGATATGCAGGGAGAACATGGTTTTTTGTTTTGTTTTGTTTTTTGGCTGTGCTGGGTCTTCATTACTCTGTGGGCTTTTTCTAGTTGTGGTGAGAGGGGGCTTCTCTTCATTGCGATGGGTGGGCTTCTCATTGCGGTGACTTCTCTTATTGCAGACCACGGGCTCTAAGTGTGAGGGTTTCAGTAGTTGCAGCACTCAAGCTTCAGTAGTTGTGGCTCCCTGGCCCAAGAACACAGGCTCAGTAGTTGTGGTGTACGGGCTTATTTGCTCCTTGGCATGTGGAATCTTCCAGGATCAGGGATTGAACCAAGTCTCCTACATTGGCAGGCAGAGTCTTTACCACTGAGGGAAGCCCTGCTCATCTCATTTTGAACTTCATTTTGCCTTTGGTGCCTCCAAGGACACCAGGAGAGAGCGCCAAAGAATTGATGCTTTTGAACTGTGGTGTTGGAGAAGACTCTTGAGAGTTCCTTGGGCTGCAAGGAGATCAAACCAGTCAATCCTAAACAAAATCAACCTTGAATATTCATTGGAAGGACAGATGTTGAAACTGAAGCTCCAGTACTTTGGCCACCTGATGGGAAGAACTGACTCATTGGAAAAGACCCTGATGCTGGGAAAGATTGAAGGCAGGAAGAGAAGGGGACAATAGAGGATGAGACGGTTGGATGGCATCCTGGACATGAGTTTGAGCAAGCTCTAGAAGTTGGTGATGGACAGGGAAGCCTGGTGTGCTGCAGTCCATGGAGTCGCAAGGAGTTAGATACGACTGAGGGACTGAACTGAAGTGACTGACTCCAAGGACTCCAGCATGGGGCTGTCTGAAAGTCCCAAAACAAAGTCTTCTTGTTGTTGGCAGCGGGGGTGGGTGGGAGGGGAGTCCATCTTCTTCTGAGCCTGGGTTGCCCTTCCTAAGTCTTAAGTCCTCTTTCACTGCTGCTTCACTTGGGCTCAGTGGCCTGACTTGGTTGTCTCCCTGCTGACCTTGGAACATTCCTGGAATCTTGCAGGAGGGTTTCCATGCCTGTGTCTTCTGCAGCCAGTGATGGAGAGGGAGCTGACCAGAAGAACCATGTTCTTGGTCAGGGTCAAGTCTCTCCATCCGTGTTGCCTGGCACATGCACCAGGCTGGTGGGTGGGGGCAATTTGCATCCCCTGTGCCCCCTTCTCCCATTCTAGTTCCTCAGGTGGCCTGGCTTGTGCTCACAAGCCTCTGAGGCCTTCTTGTCAGCAAGGCCAGTTTGGTTCTCCTTTCAAGTATCCTTCGTTTAAGATCAGTTCCAATTTCCCTGAGCTTTTGGGAGACCCAGGGCAGAGGTCTTCAAGCAACCAGCATCATCCCCCAAGCCAGGGTGCAACTTGTTTGCATGACCGACTCCTTTCTGACTGAGAGTTCCTTGGGGTCAAGGTCAGGGTTAGGGGCTGGATCTTGGCCTCCATTCCAGGTACCTACCAGTTCCTGGCAAACTGCTTGATGAATGAATAAGTGCAAAAACTCTGTTTTACAGAGTGACATATTTCCATTTGGGCCTCAAAAGAGGGATGTCTAAACTGGATCCCCCTCTTTGTGGCCAGGGGTAGAACAGGGCAGGTCCCCTGGCTCTCAGGCTACCTGAACCTCCCTGGGTCCAAGATGCAGGATGCTGGGGGAGCCTGAGCCACTGGGAGACATAGTGGCCTAGGCAGACTCTCCTGCAAGCTGCCTGCTCTGGTGGGTCCAGGAGAACTGCCTGCTGAGACCTAAACAGCCATGGACCCCTCTCCCCAGTCCCCTACCTGCTGCTGAGGACAGAAAGAGCAAGGCCTCACTTATGAGAAGCTTCATGAATTGAGCCTGTGAGCCTGAAGCTTCCTGGACCTGCCCTCCTCTCAGCCCCTCTGCCATCTGGCCGGTGGTTTTTAGAGATACAGAAGAGGGGGCTCAAGAGGTCAACCCCTGGGTTCAAGCCACCACATGGTAACTGGCTGATCTGGGATTTCTGATGTGACTGCTCCAGCGCTCGGGATTTGCCAGGTCCTGGCCTGGGACACCATCCAGAGGGCACACAAAGGCCGGTCTTTTTTTATTTTTTTTCGGAGGGGTCAGATAACTCAGGACAGGCAAGGTCTGGGTCCTCAGCCAGGCAAGAACCAGGTACAGGAAGTGGCATCTATTTATAGGTCGGGCCAGTGCCGTTCCAGCAGCAGGTGATAAGTGGGTAGGTTAATAACTCGCTGCCCCCTCCCCCTCCCCCGCCAGCAGAAGTTGGGGGCTGCATTAGCGACAAGCCGCCCCGAGCTGTGATAGGCTGGCCCAGCCTGGCTGACGTCCAGATGGCTGTGCTCCAACCCCGGAGGGCTGCTGGGAGTCTGGGAGCAGCAGGACCGAGTGGGAGCCAGCCAGGCCGCTGGTGGGGGCAGGGCCAGCAGGGGAGGCCGCCAGGGGCAGCAGCCCTGGCTCCCTGGGTGTTTGTGGTGAAGAGGTTGCTGTATTCAAGTGGAAGCTGAGCCAGTGAGGCCAGCCCTGGAGCCAGGCATTCTGCTCTGATGGGCTTTGTGGGGAGATGGAGAGACAAGAATGTTCCATGTCAGCTCGGGAGCCCCAGGTTGGGGGCATGGTGGGGGCGAGGCAGACATCTAGGGTGGCCGGAGGTTCAAGCTGGATCACCCCAGGTGAACCAGGCCCCTGGCACCGACCAGTTCTACTCCTGACTTGGGGACCCCCGCCCTCACTTCTCTTCCCCGCCACCCCTAGCTCCACAGGTCACTCTCTCTCTCTCTCTCCGCTTTTGTAGTCACCATGGCTTCAGATAACATGGAGTGGGACTCTTCACCCTCACCACCCACCTCCTCCTCTGCCTCTCTGTCCGTCATCTGGGCCAGCCGGACAGGTCATCCCTGGGGCAAATGGTATCTGGGAAGGGCAGGTCGAGGGGTCATGTCAGCACCAGCCCAGGGAACAGAAAACTATGAACAGATTCGAGTAGATATCCACCCCCTTTCTGTGACATGCCAGGCACTGTTTGAGCCCCGGGGGACACATGGTGACCAAAAAAGACACAGACCCTGTCCTCCTGGAGCCCACAGGCCAGTGGGGAGGCGGTGATGACCGGAGGTCAGGGGCAAGTTGACCAGACAGGGCCACCAAGCTACGTGGGCGACGATGAGCCCCGCCAGAGCGAGAGGAAGGTCAGAGCCGTGGGAAGAGCACACGGGCTGGGGGGGCACTGTCCCCCCAGAATGGGAGGAAACCTCGTGCCTGTACCTCTGGCCATGGGGCGGCTGGACTCACCGATGTATAAAAGGAGTTTGTGCGGATTATTCTGTTTGACGCCCCCTCCCCCGTGGCCTGCTGGGTCTTCTCCATCCCTCTCGGACCTGCTCTGTGTCCCAGGGGACTAGCCCTGTGGACCGGATGGCCTGGGCTCTCTTGTTCTTGTGACTTCTGCTGGGCTTGGGCCGTGGGAGAGGGCTGTGGTGTGGCTCCAACCCCAGATGTAGCTCCTGTCTGGAGCCCTCCACCCGTCGTGCTCTCACCAGCTCCCATCACCCTTCAGGTGGAGGAGAGTGGTTAGAGCTTCCCGCTGCGGCCAGTCCTGGGCGTGCCCACCAAATAGTTCTCCATCAAGGTCTCTTCAAAATCCAGCCAACCTCACCTGTGCCCCCATCTCACTGACGTTCTAATAGCTGATCTGGGACTCACTGCTTCACAGTGCAGGAAACTGAGGTCCAGAGCAATGCCACAACTTGCCCCAGGTCACCCTCCTCCGCCGGCTGACCCAGAGCCCAGCGCTCCGGGGCCCCACGGCCTCCGCGGACAGGCGGCCTTCTCTCTCACCTGGGCAGTAGCAGCGCAGCACGCCGGGCTGAATCAAGGACGCAGGCACTGAGATCTGGTCGAACAGGCAGCTGTAATTATTGCTGGCTTCTTGCCAAGGGCCTGTGATGAGAACCTTCACTCCTCCCTGGAGGGGACAGAGGCCGGCAGGGGGAGGGGTCAGCCACAGAGGGACACGGGCCTGATGGCTGCACCGCTCAGACGGTGGGCCACACCCCAGCCCACATGCCTGTGGAGCACGCGGGCTCCCCAATCCCATAAGCCCTACTTCGTTTGTTTTTAAACTTTTTTTTTGTGTTGGGGTATAGCCGATTAACAATGTTGTGATAGTTTCAGGTGCAAAGCAAAGGGACTCAGCCATACACATACATACATCCCTTCTCCCCCAAATTCCCCTCCCATCAGGCCGCCACATGACAGAGCAGAGTTCCCGGTGCTGTATAATAAGACCTTGTTCGTTATCCATTTTAAATGATACAAATGAGCTTATTTATAAAACGGAAACAGACTCACAGACTTAGAATTCTGACCTGTGGTTACCAGGGAGGATGAATGGGAGGAAGGGATAGTTAGGGAGTTTGGGATCCATATAAACCCCACATTTGAGAACCACTGTCTCAGGACTGCGTCAGGGAGAAGGGACCCAGTTCTCCTCCCCCTGGTATGCCAGGGGCTCCAAGACGCCCTTTGCCTTTCTCAGCTGGCATCCTGCAGGGGGATGGCAGTTCTGACCCCTGATCCCCTCCCAGAAGTGGAACTTGCAGCTCCAGCCAGAAGGGAGCTGCTGCTGCTGCTGCTAAGTCGCTTCAGTCATGTCTGACTCTGTGCGACCCCATGGACGGCAGCCCACCAGGCTCCACCGTCCCTGGGATTCTCCAGGCAAGAACACTGGAGTGGGCTGCCATTTCCTTCTCCAATGCATGAAAGTGAAAAGTGAAAGTGAAGTTGCTCAGTCATGTCCGACTCTTCGACCCCATGGACTGCAGCCTACCAGGCTCCTCCATCCATGGGATTTTCCAGGCAAGAGTACTGGAGTGGGTTGCCATTGCCTTCTCCGAGCCAGAAGGGAGCAGTTTGTCAATCCTTTCCCCTCAGGATGCACCTGAGAAACTGGCTGGGGTGGGGGGTGGTCCTGTGGAAGGTAGTGGAGGGGAGGGAGGGGGCGTTCTCTTTCATTTGCTTGTGGACAGATTGCGGGAACTCTGAGCTGTGGAAACAGGCCTGGGCATCTTAGTGGCCCTCCAGGGAGTGGACATGGTGGTGGTGAGGATGAGGGGAGACCCAGGATGCCCAGGGTGTGGTGGGGAGAGCCAGGGAGATGGATGATGATGGCGATGGGAAAGACAGCAAAACATTGGCAGGAGCACTCTGAATGGGAGGGACTCAGAGGTCACTCTGGGCTGGATAGGGGCTTCCTGATGGGGGCTGGGGATTAGGTGAGACTGTGCATGGCCTCCTGACTCTGGGCTGAGCCACGGAGGGCCCTTGTCTGTGCTGCCTGCATGGCCTGCCGCCCCCTGACTATGTGCACATCATACATGCAGGCCCCGATGTAGCAGGGCTGGGCTGCAGCTGCCCTCACAGGGTGAGGGTGGGGCAGGGGGAGGGAGGAAGGGGGATGGCGGAGGGTGGCTCAGATGACCTTGCTCAGCTCAAGGGGAGAGGGCCCCAGAGGCGCCTAGGTGCAGGAGGGCACAGGAGAGGAATCAGCACTCCCTGACCGCTTGCTGGAACCAGCCAGGGCAGACACACAGCACACGGGTGGCCTCATGTCTCGGTCCCCTGGGCAGTCCTGTTTTACTGTCCGAGGTTTATGATTAATAGCACCCTGTCCTGCCTGATGGGGGCAGCATGGTGTGGGTGCCCCACTCAGGGCTCAGACTGCAGTCACTGAGTCGGGGAGGCTTGCCCTGGGGGTGCAGAGGGTGAGGTGGCTGGCCTCTAGGGCTCCCCTGGCTCTCCTAGGGTGGGCCAACGCAGGCTCCAGCCACCGTGCCCAGCAGGGGCCAAGAGCTGCCCAGGACGGCATGGAGGGCACCACCTAGTGTCCAGGCAGGAAAAGTTAAGAGGAGACCAGGGTGGCGGAGCGGGTGAGAAGCACCTCACTTTTCCAGGCCAGAGCCCAGACCCCAGCTCTCCTGCTGCTCCTCATACCAGTGAGACACTCTCTCCTGCTCACTGACCCGTTCTTGGGTGACCTGTCCTTGGCATTGGCCCATCCATGCCCCCAGCCTCAACACAGCACTTGCTCTGGAGGCTCCCTACAAGGCTCCTTGGAAGCAGACCTGGAGCAGGACTGGCCTTGGGTGTCCGTAGTGCCCCCCCATGGGCCAGCACAGAAAGGAGATTCCCCCTTGGAAGGGGCTCTCCCAGACTGCAAGGGGCTCTCTGAGACTGGAAGGCATTTTCCATGTGCTCTTAGATGGGCCTTCCTTCCTCTGCCTGGAATGGCTAGGAAAATCAGCTTCCTGCTAAACCAAAGTTTAGAGGGCAGTAGAGAGATCTCAGGACCAAGAGCCAAAAGCAGGAGGCCCGCCCCTGCCCTCCAGTAGCTGTGTGTCCTCAGGCAAGTGGCCCACCCTCTCTGGGTGGCATTTGAACTCTAGGCACGCTCTGGCCTTAACAGTCTTTGGTTCTGACATATGGCCCCAAGGAGAGTTTTGGAGTTCTGTCAGCGTGGCAGGGCTGTTGGCCACATCCATGGGCCCCTGGGGCTGGGCGTGGGTGCCTGGCTGGAAGTTGTGCCACATGACTCGGGAGAACCTAACTTTGGGGTGCCTTGGAGCACCCGAGACCAGTTCAGGGTACAGTGGTCCCTGGATCCTGGGTAGAGGAAGTGCAGTGGCTTCAAGAGGCCACAGACAGTTACTCTGTGAGAAAAAAGGAAAAATTAAAAAAAAAAACAATAACCCCAATCAGTAGCTGCTAGCATGAAGCCAGGGCTGCTGTGAGGAACAAAGGACTGCAGAGATTACTGGAGAACATCAGGCCCTTCTCCATGGAAACTGCCACGGGAGGGGCTCAGCATCCATCCCGTTCAGGAGGGGGTTTCCATGGCAACATTGGCCTGGCTGGGCTGAATCACTGTGACGCGGGCACCTGATAGCTCTAATTGCAGACTCCTGTGCCTGGTGTGGCAGGCGCGTCAGTGGAGGGAGATGACGCAGAAGGGCTTGGGGGAGGAGAGACAGCAACACATGCTACCTGCGGTCTCTGTGCCCCTGGAGCCCTGCGATAAAGGCCCTGGACTTCTGATGCATCTAGGGAGGGTCCTGGAGGCCTGGGGGAACATCAGTGTGTGTGTGTGTGTGTGTGTGTGTGTGTGTTAGGTGAACAGGTGGACACAGCAGAGGGGAAACGGGAGCAACCTGTGAACAGGCAGAGGGACACTCCAAGAAGAGACAGCAAGATAGCCCTAGCCTTAGCATCCCTGTGAAGTGGGTGCCTAGACACCCTCAAATTTTAGAGCCGGTGAGGACACTGAGCCACTGACCTCATATTTACAGATGGGGAAGCATCCCCTGGCCCTTCACAAACTTGGCAGAGCCTGGATAGAATGGTGCTCCTGACAGGTGGAAGCGGGCTTCTTCCTGGTGAAGGGGTGAGGGCGAGGGGAACCCTGCTAGCTGATGGTGGGGGGGGGGGCTGTGATGGGAGTGGGGAAGGGGGACAGTGGGGAAGATGCTGTCTTCTGCAGGAGAACCCAGGAGGGCCAGGTCCTGCTGCTGGACCGGGCAGGGGAGAGGAAGTGGTTGCAGACCCGCTGAGGCCTCTGCCAGAGGCCTCCCCACGCCACCACATCGGGCTCCAAAGTGCCTGGCTGGGTGGCATCTGCCCATTTCCCAAATCAAATTGAGTCTGAGCTGCTTTTGTTTCTGGGTAGCTGGAAGCAGCGAGAGCTTCTGCAAAAGCAGGCTGGCTGCTCCCTCCTGACAGCAAAGAATCTGCCTGCAATGCAGGAGACCAGGCACCCGGGCCGTCATTCCTTTCCTGTTCCCGTGCCGCCCTCTCGTGGCGAGCTGCTGAACTGACCTCCAAGATACAGTTCAGGGATCCGCAGGCCTGCGCTTGGATATTGGAAGGAGAGGGCCAGGCTAGTCAAGGGCTCCTGACCAGTGCTCACAGGTCCCGGGGCCTTGGGATGTGTAGTCAGCTCACAGGCCGAGCGCAGGGGTAAAAACCTTCACCTCCTTGGGCTCCAGGGAGACTCAGAGCATCCTGAGGACCAGATCCCATGGCCACCCTTGGGACTTGGGACTTGAGGCCACCCTGCTCAGCAGGACACTGAGGCCCAGAAAGCAGGTTTCAGAGTCAGGCTCAGGGAGGCAGCACCCCAACTCCCAGCTCTGACCTCCCCACACCCCAGTCCCAGGGCTCCCTCTTGGCTTCTCTGAATTGCAGGCTTAAGCCCCGTGGGGGGCCAGCTGCTGGGCTGAGCTGACCTATCTCTCCAGAGGGACAGGGTCACACTGAACCACACCGAGGGCAAACTGAGTCAGAATCTTGCAGTCTTAGAGTGACCGCGGGGATGGGGGGCCCATGGTGGGGTGCCCATGAATGTGGGCGGAAGAGGTAGGCACTGGTGGAGCTGTTCACTGAGTCCTGACAACACCCCAGTGAGGAAGACAGGAAAGCAAGCCACCTTGGCTGAAGTCACCACCGGCCAGCCAACAGGGGACGGGATTTGAATTTGGACTGTGCGCTCCCAGCCCTGTGCTCCTCACCACATAGGGGAGCCACGTCTGGACACCTGAGCTTGGAAGCGCCTGTTGCCTGTGGACTCAGAGCTGCTCTGATACCTGCTGTATCTCTGGGAAGCTCCTGTCCCAAGGTGGGGTCACTACCTGGGCTGATGTAGCATCTGAGAGCCGGGGACATTCGTGCACAGTGAGCACCCTCTGCCACGACCACGGCCACGGCAGGAGGACACGGAGAGAAGCCTGGACCTTGAGCTGCGAGGTCCACAGAGTAATAACCAATAACATAATAATGAACTACTGATTACTTGCTATGGACCAAAGACTTTACCAAGCCCTTCTGGCACCTCGCCTCACCACAAGGCAGGCGCTGTTATCACCTCCACCTGATAGGTGAGGAAACCGAGTCACAGGGAGGGAAAGTCACAGCAGAGCCAGGATTGACACCAAGAAGTGGACCCTTGAGATATGTCCTTCACTCTGGGCATCACTGGCCCCTTCACCAGGGCCTGGGGGAGCCTCAGAAGCAGAGATGGGCTCTCAGCAGAGTTTCATTTCTCAGGAACCCCGTTAGCTCTGTCCCAGTGTGAGCATCAACCAGGGAGCCCCTACCAGTGCCTGGGTCTGTGTAGTCAGCATCCCTGCCCTGCCTGTGCTGGAAGATATTTTTTGGGGTGTGTATCACTGCCTTTTGGTACCCTTTGAGCTTCAGGGTCTTTTATGAGCATCCTTCCTTTGGTGTCCTGGTAGCAGTTCCTGCCCTGGCAACTAGGCAATGTGTCAGTGGAGCCAAGGGAGCCATGGGCAGCCGCCTGCAGCCTGGGGAGAAAGTGCCGATCTGGGCCCCAAGTGCTGCTCCCCAAGCACCTGGCAGGTGGCCTGGGAGGGGGCAGGGGCATGGACTAGTGGGCAGCAGGGGGTTAGGGAAGGCTCGGGCCATTCTGTCCCTTTCCTATGCCATTCTACTTCACAGGAACAGCAAAGGTTCCTTCCTTCACTACTTGCACCAACCTGGAAGACCTGGGTTTCCTGTGGTCCTGGGCTTTGGAGCAGTGATTCTCAACATCAGATCTCAGCCCCCCAGGAACCAAGGACAGACCCGAGGAGGGGGCTGAGGCCACAGGCAGGGGAGCCTGGGTCATGTAACATGCCTTTGATCTTGTCGAGGCTGGATATACCCCCAGATCTCACAGATGACTTTTGAGAAACTGTACCCTCCCTCTCAATTTGATGGGAATTTGTTTTGTTTTGTGAAACAAATCAAAAGCAATGGATGCAGACGGTCTATGGTGGTGATGGTGGATTTTCAAATGGTTTTCCAGCAGCCCTAGGATGCTTTTGCCAAAAAAAAAAAAAAAAAGCAAAGCAAAACATGGATGGAATCTTAACACATCAGCCAGGTGACAGTGGTGACAGCAAACACTGATCCTGGCCCAGCTGGGAGGGCCACCTGGCCTCCGAGGAGACCCCTGCTCCTGTGAGAACTGAGAACACTCCTTGAGAGAGGCGGGGGTATTTCTAGTGCCTTGGGGACAGAGGTAGGGGACTTGGTCTACACTGCCCAAAACTTCAAGGGGAGGGTAGCCACATGCAGACGGGCATCTCTTGCTACCTGCTGGCAGGTGGGCAGGTGGTGAGGCAGGCATGACAGGTGAGGCAGGTGGGGAGGTAGGCAGGTGAAACAGGCGGGCAGGTGAGGCAAGTGGGCAGGTAGGGCAGGTGAGGGGTGGTGACGGCAGCAGCAGCTTACCTCCGGGTAAGACCACTCTGGGGAGTAGTCGGTCACCATGAACACCCGTCCGCTCTGCTGCAGCATCCCCAGGGTGCCCGAGGCCGAGGCGGCCGAGACCACCTCAGCGACGTGCATGTAGGCCATGGTGCCGGCCCCGCCCTCAGCGCTGCTCAGCTGCAGGCCCCCCTGCTGGGGGCTACAGCAAGGGATGCACATCTCAGCCTGGGTGAAGGGGGCGCGGGCCCCATCCTCTGACTGCGAGAGCGCTGTGCCATCCCCCGACACCAGCTGGTGCCCGTAGATGGTGCCGCTGCCCCCCTCCACGGAGATGAAGTCATTGATCAGGTCGGAGAACTGGTTGCTGAAGGAGATGTCAAAGTGGTCCAGGCTGAGCTCCATGTTGGAGGTGTTGCCAAGGCCGGGCTGGGCCACGGGATAGAGCCCCTGCACCACATTTCCCGGGAGGAGGGGGACGCCCCCGGCACTACGGATCACCCCGGTGGGCTCTGGCTGCAGGTAGTGCTCAGAGCTACAGGCCTGCAGCTCCCCGGACTTGATCAGGCCCTCACTACCTTCAGCCACTTGTGAGGTCTCCATGGTGACCTCCCCTTCCGTCGCCATGGCCTGGAAATTGGCCTGAAACTGCATGAGGTGGAGGGAGGATGTGGACTCGATCCGCGTCTCCACGTGGCCACTGCAGGAGCTGGTCTGTGACGAGGCCTCCGTTTTCACCGTGGGCATCACGAAGGTGCCCCCAGAGTCACTCAAGCTGCTGTGGGCGTTCTGCTCGATGGGGAGGGGCTTGCTGGCATCCTGCAGGAAAAAGCTTGGGGAAGGGGTCTGGTGGACATGGGGGCTGTGGCCCGTCTGGCTGAAGCTGGACGTGTAGTCCTTGTTGGAGTCTATTGCACTGAAGTCCATTTGCTCCAGCGTGGTGCTGGGGCTCAGGCCGCCACCCGAAGGCAGGAGGCTGGAGCCGGCGGTCAGGGTGAGGGAGCTGGACGCTGCAGCCGCCGCGGACGAGGAGTAGGCTTCTTTGGCCATCTGCTGCTCAAAGGAGGTGTCCTCGGTCTTGATCTCCTTGGTCAGGACGGTGGTGAAGCCGAAGCCCCTCTCCACGGGTGGCGAGTGCCGGACATTGGTGCTGACCATCTCGGCTTTCAGGCCTCCGCCCCCATACGTCTGGCCCTGCTTTGGGTTATTGAGGAAACAATCGGGGTCAAAGTTCATGGTGGTTTCTGGAATCTTCCGGCCCCCGTCGAGGGTGGTGGAGAGGACGAGCTCTTCGGACACGTTGGTGGGCAGCATGGACAGGCTCTCCGAGCTGCCCGTGGTGGGGAAGGCGAACTTGTGGCCGTCGGAACTCACGGCCAGGACGAGGCCCTGAGAGGCGTCGGGCGAGAGGAGGTGGTGGTTGGGGCCGGCGGTGGGGGACATGGTGTACACGGCCTCGTTGGTGACCTCGGACATGAACACTGTGGCGCTCTGGGACAAACTCCCCATCACGGACGCCACCGCCATGCTAGACACGCCCGTGACCACGGGGCTGTCCACCATGTCCGGGTCGCTGTTGAGCCCGCTGCTGATGGACACGGGGGAGCTCTGGGTGGTGTCGGGGACCTCCACCTGGTTGGTAGAGGAGACCTCCGTGCTGTTCTGGTGCAGCAGCGCGGGCTTGGCCACCTTGCCGTTCCTCTTCTCCCGACTCGAGCCCTTGCCGTGGTGGCTGTGGTCCTGCTTGCCCTCCGACACGTCATTGTGCTGCACCTCCGCGTGGCCCCCGTACCCCCCCGCCCGCGGCTCCACCTTCGGCGAGATGATGCGGTGTTTGGCACTGTTACACTTGTGGTGCACGCTGCTGCCCGCTCCTGCGGAGATTGCAAGCACAGCACACACGCACACACACACACGGGTACACATACATGCACACGCACCAGAGAGTCAGAGCAAGGGCTGCAGGGGGCCCCGTCCCTGAGCGCTGGGGTCAGGCAGAGCCCAGCCTGGGAGTCCAGGCAGGCCCTTTGCCCCACCCTGTCCTCGAGGCTGGCATGGGACAGACCCTCAGGGGGTTGGGCCAACTTACCCCACCTGGGTTCTCACATGCCCTCTGTAACCATCTTCCCGACCTGGACTCTTTGTCCCAAATGGTCTTTTCAAATAGTAATCGAAGCACCCCAGTGCATGGGTGGTCAGGAAGGAGGGGCTGGGAAGAATGTCATCCTCTCGGAAAATCCTTCCCACCCCCGGAAGAATTCACTCACTGAACTGGGCCTTGCTGGCCAGAGGGGCTCAGTCCGGGATGCTGACCGGGGCCCTCCCCCTCCCACTAAACGTTCCATGACTGCCCAGCAAGCCCCTCTGGGACTGAAAGCCAGAGGTTGATGGTGTGTGTGTGTTTGGCGGGGTAGGGTGGGTGACTGGGAAGGAGCAATGAACTCTCCCTGGACTAGCTCTTAGGCCCCAGGGCCAAAGAGGGTTCTAGACTTCACTCCAGAGGCAGGAAGGTTTTGGGGCCACCACCACCTGTTTAGCTAGCCTGAGCCTGTCCTTGGCTCTTTGTAGGGTGAGATCCCTCTAAGACCTGAGCAAGG
The DNA here is from genome assembly GCF_023699985.2 of Odocoileus virginianus. Classification (NCBI taxonomy): domain Eukaryota; kingdom Metazoa; phylum Chordata; class Mammalia; order Artiodactyla; family Cervidae; genus Odocoileus; species Odocoileus virginianus. The sequence continues at coordinate 33,643,235 of NC_069684.1, read as the reverse complement.
ACGGAGCTCTGGCTCTCAGTTGAGTGGCAGAAAACAAAGAGCCTCGGGCTCTGAGCATTTCTGAGCAAGCTGCACTCAGGGCTCTACCTCCAGGCCTCCACTCCTGTGTGATTTTCATTCCATCTGATAAGGGTGACTCTGCTTTTGATGAAAGGGTGGATTCTCCCCTGATCTTATTCCAGCCTCACTAAGATTCCTAAATGCATGAAGAGTTCTCAAAGAAGCAGCATGACCCTCTAATGGAAATAGCTAATTAAGGCAGCTAGGGAGTGAAGAACTACATTTCAAAGAGCAAATACCATTATCAGAAGCACAGACACTCGGGATGGGGGTGCAGGACACTGTGTTCTTGGAGGAGGCAGAGCTGAAAGCGAGAGGCTTAGCTTGAGCGGTCCTACTCACTCAAGGCTGACTCCCTGGAAAAGCCTCTGTTGGTTCACTGCCCCGGGGACCTGAGCTCCTGCCTCTGATGCCTGAGATCCTGGGGCCTTGCTGGGGCGGGTGGACGTGCATGGTGGCCCAACCCCGCGCACTCCTAACTGTACTGCTCACATTCCCAGAAGGAGGTGTTTATCTGGAGACTGTTTTCTTCTGCCCAAAGGGAGCTACCCTGCCAACCTCGCCAGGCCCACCAGCCCCACCAGCTTCATCAACCCCACCAGCCTCATCACCTCATCAACCCCACCAGCCCCACCAGCCCCGCCAGCCTCACCAGGCAGGATGAAGGAGGGTTGCCCTGCGTGCTGTGGCCTGCTCATGGCTGATACCCCTCCCCTCCCAGACGTCACACCTGCTGCCTGGTAGCACCCCTTGCCCGCATGCCCGCCGGCGGCCCGGCTCACCCAGGCTGCCCGTGCAGAGGCAGTTGTGAGTCCGCGGCGGCGGCTTGGTCTGGTGGCTGTCGAGGATCTGCTGCACCAGCTGCTCCACGGAGAAGCCCGAGCTGCTGTTCCCATTGCTGCACGTCCACTTGATGCCGTGGACTGTGGGGAGAGAGGCGGGCGAGGGGGGGTGAGGTCAGAGGCCACCTGTGCCTGGGGGAGGTCCGGAGAGGGATGGGGCCTGAGCCCTCCCCGGAGCGCGGCCCACCTTCTGCTGGCAGGCTGACTCCAAGCACCACAAAGCGATGCCTGTAGGAGGGGAGAATGGAGGGAGGAGAGGGGAGGGCCAGGCTGCCCCATCACAGCCCCTCCCCTGGGGAGCTCTGTGCCCCCCACCCCTGCCTTCTGCCCTATCTCGCATTCTTGCTTCCTGTGGTGCCACGCGGGGAGGGATGGCCCAGAGAGTTGCTTTGGTTTTTTTGCAAAGCTCAAGTGCATCTGGTGGTTCTTCAAGGGGTCGTGGAGTGGAGGGACAGAGAGCAAGCGTGGGGAAGGAGAGGTCCAGGAGGTTGAGGGACCTCCCCAGAGTGCAGGCTGTGGAGACGTGGAGGAGAGATGTTGGCTGGGGGGTCCGGCTCCCAGCAGGATGGACGGCCAGCCCTGGCGGAAGGGGCACTCCAGCTTCCTGCTCTCACCAGACTTTTCAGCCTCAAGGGGCCGCAGATTGGGCTAGGGGAGATGGGGCTGGACCGAAGGGCCCACACAGCCTGGACAGTGGGTGCCCACTGATGATGACCGGCCACCTGGATGACCGCCCTGGAGTTTTAGCTCCGCCCTCCTCTACCCTGGACCGCTGCTGTCCCTGGTGTTGGAGTGGGGGCCCGGGATGGCTGAGGGTGGGCTCCCCACCTGCCTGGCAGGACGGGGCTGGAGGTCTAAACTAAACGACCTGCCTGGCTGAGTATGTTGTCTGACTGAGCTTCACGCCCGCTTGCCCTGCTGTCCTTTCTCAGCTGGAGCAGACCCGGCCGAGAGGCGGCTGAGCCCAGGCTGGCACGTTGGGCACATGGCACAGCCCAGCTCTCTCTGGTGGCTCCGGGGGGCCTGGGCCCAGAGGCAGTGAATTCACAGCCCCAGGGTTGGGGCTGGTACTGGGGGTTGCAGGCGGGACCCAGGTCCCTCTGAAGGGGGGATGGTGGGAGTTGGTAGTCTGGGAGGAGGAGCAGGGCATCAGGGCACAGGATCAGAGTAGGGAGAAACGAGGGGCTTTGCCAGGCAAGAAGAGTTTCCCTTCTTCATTGGTTAAGCTGCTCTCACGCGAACTCCAGGCAAAGCACTGTCACAACTTGCAAAGCCTTCCTTTGCTTTGCGAGGGGCATAAGGAAACATATATGGAAAGTCTACACAGCAGGTAACTTCCCTGGTGACACAGATGGTAAAAAATCTGCCCGCAATACGGGAGACCTGGGTTTGATCCCTGGGTCGGGAAGATCCCCTGGAGTAGAAAATGGCAACCCACACCAGTCTTCTTGCCTGGAGAATTCCCTGGACAGAGGAGCCTGGTGGGCTACAGTCCATGGGGTCACAAAGAGTCAGACACGACTGAATGACTAACACAGAGCAGGTGGGAGCTGGATTGGATTCAGACCTGGATTGGAGCCCAGGCTTTGGTCTTTAGTTGCAGTGTGAATTTGGGCAAGTCACTAAACTTCTCTGAGCCTCAGTTTCCTCCTCTGCAAAATGGGAATACAAGAGTAGCCACCTCACAGTGTGGCCTGGGGGAAACCCCGATCTCCTGCTTGGCATTCTGTGTGGTCCCCACCAAGAGTAGCTGTTGTCATCACTGTTAACGGTGATGCAGTGGTGGCAACACACAACACAGGATGCTGGCCCTGCCCTGCCGGTTGGCTGATGCTAGGGGAACAGGCCGGGACATCCACAGGTCGCTCAGCCTTGGAACGGGCAGGGAGAACTCCATGGCGCTGTCCATCTCACTGCTGCTCGTCAGCGCCTTCATGTAGAACTTGAGTGGTTTTTCAAAGAAATCCCGTGTGAGTGTTGTGATCCGCCGGGACTCCCTCAGGAGCAGCGCTTTTCTCCTGTGTGCACCTGTCCCGGGTGTTTGTCCAGCAGCCTTGTCCTCCACTCCATTCTGATGAGCCTCTGGCTCCTCTGCTCCTGCACCGTCGACAGCACTGGGGCCATGGCCCTGTGCTGGGCGTGTCCTGAATTGTGATGGGTCATCCAGACAGGGTGCTGGCTGCGTGGCTTCTGCTCCAAGCTAGCTCAGCTGCCTGGGTTTGAAGCCATGGGTGCCTGTTCAGAACCCTTTGTGGTGGCGATGTTCAGGGGTCGGGGATTTACAGCGCACCTTTCCGCAGGTGGATGGTATCTCCCCTGGGAATCCCCTGGGAAATTCTCCAGCAGCCCAGGAGGTTCGAGCTTCTGCTGACTCAGGCCCTCCTGCCTGGCTGCTGGAAGGCACAGCCCAGCCTGGGGGTTTGCAAACCCCATCACAGTCTTGGAGTGCTTTTCTCAAATAACCTCTGCCTGGAAATCCACTATGGAAAACGAATCATAGTGGAAGGGGCCTGGCTCAGGTGGGAATTGAGGTCAGGGCCTGACACCCATGTCCAGGATCTCCTTTGACTCAGGACCTTTTCAGGATCCTCAATTTATAGATGAGAAAACAGAAGCTGGGGGGCAGGGTGGGGGCCAGAGGGCGGGACTCAGGACCCCTTCCCTTGAACCACTGTACACACAGATGGCCTTTCAGCTGTCCGTTCCCTGCCCCAGCGTGGGCATTCTAGAGGGGGTGCCCAGGTTTGTTTCTAAAGCCCTGTAGGAGTTCCTCCCTTGAAGTCAGGACGACAGTCACAGAGCTCTGTCCTAGACCCAGAGACTGCAGGTTCTGCAAGCCTGGGACCAGAAACATCTCCAGAGCTCATTGTGGTGTGTCTCCCTGTGGGGGTGCTTGGAGCAGGTGCTCATTGCAAAGCCAGACCAGGTGTTCTCAGGGAAAACCTTCCATGAGTCTGAACTTGAATCTCGGGAGATGAGCTGGGCTCAGGCAACCCCCTCCTGGCATCTGGCCACTTGGCAACTCCCCACCCAAAGCTCTGAGGTCCTGGGGTTGGGCGGCTTCGCTAATCCCCAGATGGGCTGTCACCTTTGCTGGAATGTTCTGGCATTTCTGACCAGGACCCCCTGTGCTGACAACTGTCACTCAGACCAGTCTCCTCTGCCCCCCGTGAGGGTGTGGCTCCCGAGTTCTCTCTGCTTCTTGCTTGTCTCCTTATGTTGTGAAGGTTATAAAATGAAAACCCAGTGAAGGGTGACAGATTGCAAGCAGAGAATTTCTGGATGCTTAATGCAAATTGCCTACTGTCTTAGCACATCCAATATGCAAATTGTCTCCCTCCCACTCCGGTGGGGGTGGGGAGAAAACCCCCTCCTTGGAGGTGGTGAGCTGTTAGTACTGAATATCAAATACTATCAAGACGGCTTTTAACATGTCACGCTCCGCTTCTCGACACGTAATGAATCAGCGGGAAAGGAGATTTCTACGGGGAAAAGAGAGCTCTGCGGAAGGAAGGTTAATACACGTGCATCGGCCCCTCCCCCTCCACCGCCCCTCCCCCTTCATAAAAGCAGCAGAAGGGAAACTGCATTGAAAGTACAGTTGGTGAAAGGTAAGGTCATGACCTGGGGTGGGAGGCACAGAAAGAGAAGAGGGAATTCCCCCCGCCCCCACAAGTCAACTCCTGGTTGGTCTGGGACACCTCGTCCCGTCTGCTCTCTGGAGGGCTCAGGGGTCCTGATTCCCAGACTACAGTTGGCAGCCCTGCCTGGGGTGGCGGAGGAGGCTGAGTGTTTCCTGCCGAATTCCGGGCAGAGGGGGGCCTCTATAGCCCTTCATACACGAGGAGGCCTGGGTGATACTCCCTGGCTGCTCAGGTGATGTGCCCAGGAAGGCTAGGGCGGAGAGGTACCAGAGATGGGGAAGGTGGGCGTGGGTGATTCCTCACAGGCCTGCACAGGACAGAAAGTGGCCAGAGGGCCACGCTGGCCAGTAGAAGGTGGGGCGCAGCAGGGCACTCCTGCAGCTCCGCCCACAGTCTTGCTGCTGCCCGGGGAAGCCCACACCGGCTCTGCCGGGCGGCCTACAGCAGGCCGGGTGGGAGGACTGGTTTGTGAGCTGACAGCGCTGACCCGGCCTTTCGACAAGGCTCACCCTAACAACCTCCTGCAGCCAGGCAGCCGTGGGAACACTAATCTGAATAATCAAAATGAAATCAATGACAACAGCATGGCGCCACGCTCTGGAGGGTATCTTCTGATTAGCAATTCAACTGAGAGGTGGCCAACTGGCAGGAAGAGTGTAATTGAGAGCTGGAGGCAGGGCTGGGGAAGATGCGGGGGTTACGCCCCGCCCACCCAACCCCGCCCCTGCCAGGGACTGGCTGATAGACAAGGGTTATGTCTGCTCCTTTCCAGTTTGGGGGGTGGTGGTGAAGAGCTTTGGCCAGGCAGGCTTAATTTGACCCCACACTGAGCTGTCTGTCACCCTGTTGTGGACAGAAATGTGTATCCCCAAATTCTTAATTTTGAAACCCTGACCTCCAATTTGAGTATATTTGGAGATAGGGCCTTTCAGTAGTTAATTAAGGTTAAATGAGGTCCCGAGGGTGGATCCTAGTCCAATAGGACAGCTGTCCTTATAAGAAGAGGAAGAGGCATTGGGAGTGGGCACACAGGAGTCATGTGAGGACACAGCGAGAAGGCGGCCTTCTGTCAGCCGAGGGGAGGGGTCTCACTGGAGACCAGCCCTGCCCACACCTTGACCTCGGACTTCTAGCCTCCAGAATGTGAGAAATAAATTTCTGTGGCTCAAACCGCCCAGGCTGTGGTGCTCTGTTATGGCAGATGACCAATTAATACATTAATAGTTTCCATCAGGGCTTGGGCTTCCCAGGTGGCTTGGTGGTAGAGAAGCCGCCTGCCAATACAGAAGCTTCAGGAGATGCAGCTTTCATCCCCTGGGTTGGGAAGATCCCCTGGAGGAGGAAATGGCAACCCACTCCAGTATTCTTGCCTGGGAAATCCCATGGACAGAGAAGCCCGGAAGGTCACAGTCCACGGGGTGGCAGAGTCGGACACAACTGAGCGACTGTGCACACCCGTATGCCATCAGGGCTCAGGCCTCCCTCTCCCCAGGCTCCCTGGCTAGAGTTCTACGAGCCAGGAGAGATCCACCCTGCCCTTTCTGCTGCACACATAGGGTGTGTACATTTGAAGGGCCCTGAGATCTGTTTGGAATGCCTCCCTTTGAGACCGAGCAGGACCCTGTGGGGCTCCTGGGTCCCCCTCTGTTCCCCGCTCCTTGTTTGTAAGGGAGCAGACTCCAGTCTCCACGACCTTCCCTGAGTCCCAAAGGGCAGATTCAAACAGTTGCTAATCAAGGGAGGAACAGCCAAGGAATCACCTGAGACCAGAGGAGAGAAATCAGAGGAGTTCATCAAGAAGATCACCCGAGAGCAGACCGGAGGGCCTGCACAGACCCTGCACACAGCCTGTTCTTGTCAGCAACCCCACCCTTGAATCAATGCTATAAGACTCCCCACCAGATCCTCCTGGGTGAGGATACACAGGTTTACAGGGCAGGAGCCCACTGTGCCCCCCTTGTCTGGCAAAGCAAAAAAGCTATTCTTTTCTACTTTACACAAAACTGTCTCTGAGATTGGATTTGGCACTGGCACCCAGAGGCTGAGCTTTTGACCTCACTTTTGCTGCAGACTATTTTTTTTCACCTAAAAATTTACTGATTTTTAATTGGAGGATAGATGGTTAGATAGCCTCACCGACTAAATGGATATGAATTTGAACAATGCTCAGTTTCAGCACTATCTGGGAGATAGTGAAGGACAGGGAAGCCTGCCATGCTGCAGTCCATGGGGTCGCAAAGAGTCAGACAAGACTTAGTGACTGAACAACAACAAAATTGCTTTACAATACTGTGGTAGTTTCTGCCATACATCACCATGAATCGGTCATTCCATCCCTCTAGGTTGTCACAGAGCACTGGGTTTGAGCTCCCTGAGTCATATAGGAAATTTCCACCAGCTGTCTATTTTACACATGGTAGTGTATGTTTCAATGCTACCCTCTCAGTTCTTCCCACCCTCTTCTCCCCCTGTGTCCACAAGTCTGTTCTCTGCCTCCACTGCTGCCTTGCAAACAGGTTCATCAGTACCATCTTTCTAGATTCCATATATATCCATTAATATACAATACATGTTTTTCTCTTTCTGACTTACTTTACTCTGTGTAATAGGCTCTAGGTTCATCCACCTCACTGGAACTGACTCCAATGCATTCTTTTTTATGACTAATATTCTATTGTATATATGTACCACAGCTTCTTTATCCATTCATCTGCTCATGAACATCTAAATCTTACTCTTCCATCCAGCACATGCCAGCTCAAGTGTCACCTCCCCCTGGATGCCCTCCTGGTTACTCCAGCTCTGGTCCCCACTACAGCCAGAGTCTGAGTCATGGGGACAGGATGTTGTTGAAGGGACCTGCTCTATTCCCCATGCTTTGAATGATTCCTGGCACATAGAAGATGCTCAGTGAACATCAGTTTAGTCAGTCACTCAGTTGTGTCTGACTCTTTGCGACTCCATGGACTGCAGGACGCCAGGTTTCCCCGTCCATCACCAACCCCTGGAGCCTGCTCAAACTCATGTCCATCAAGTTGGTAATGTCATGTAGCCATTTCATCCTCTGTTGTTCCCTTCCCTCTTGCCTTCAGTCTTTTCAGCATCAGGGTCTTTTCCAATGAGTTAGTTCCTTGAATCAGGTGACCCAAGTATTGGAGTTTCAGTTTCAGCATCAGTCCTTCCAATGAATATTCAGGACTGATTTCCTTTAGGATTGACTGGTTTGATCTCCTTGCAGTCCAAGGGACTCTCAAGAGTCTTCTCCAACACCACAGTTCAAAAGCATCAATTCTTTGGTGTTTAGCTTTCTTTATAGTCCAACTCTCACATCCATACCTGACTACTGGAAAAAACCATAGTTTGACTAGATGGATCTTTGTCAGCAAAGTAAAATCTCTGCTTTTTAATATGCTATCTAGGTTTGTCATAGCTTTTCTTCCAAGGAGCAAGCGTCTTTAAATTTCTGCAGTCTTTAAATGGCTGCAGTCACCATTGCAGTGATTTTGGAGCCCCAAAATAAAAAAAACAGTGAACATGGGTGGAGTGGATGAATGAATGGGCAGTTTCTCAGTCACTCGTACCCTCTCCAGCACTGCTCTCTTTTTGTTTTATCCATTCATTAATTCTCCCAATGAACTGGAAGCATAGCTTGCATCTCAATAATAACAACAAAAAAAAATGTTTACTGAACTTACACTACATGCCAAGCAATTTGCTAGGTTCTTTCTGCGTTAATTCCATTATAAAAAGAAATAAATCACAATAATATCTACCCTGAATTGAGCATCTACTGTGGACAGGGCACTGGGCAGTGGTTCTCAAAGTGTGGTCCAAGTCACGGTATAATCACTTGGAAATATGTCAGAATGCACACCTCCTTGCTAGGCTAATGATGAATCAGAGATTCTGAGGGGGGAGGGCGGGGCTCAGATCTGTGTTCTATCATCTAGGGAAATTGATCCTGGGAATTTGAGGCTCATTGGTCTAGAGATTACATCTCTCATCTCTCAATGACCTTTGAGGCAGCATTATTGTCCCATGTTATTTACGTGAGAATCAAGACTCAAGAAAGTTATGTCACTTGCTCAAGGTCATAGAGCAGAAAAGTGGGAGTGGGGAGGGGTTGTAGTGGTCTGCTGGGCCATCTGCCTCCCATGGGTCTTCCCAGCTTGCATCCCTCCCAGACCAAGGAATGGCTGGACGGTTCAATATGGGTGGAGAAGGGAGGGCAATGCCTATCAGAAGGTCAGGGGTTCCTTCCACTGGCTTCACTTCCTAGAGAGATGGGTTCGGATTTCCTGGGGGCTGGTGAGTGTGCAGGAAACCCAGACTGCCCCTGAGGCTGGGCCAGGTGCTGTCCTCCCACTGCCCGCCCTGCTGTCTCCTGCCCTCTCTGACTCTGGAGGGGGCTGGTTTTCTCAGAAGGGCCAGGTGGGCTGGGGGTGGGGAGAGGACAGAAGTTCTAAAGCCTCTGGCTCTTCCTTCAAGATCATCCTCACCTGGGATCAGGCCAGGTGGGCAGCAGGGTGGGGATGTGCAGCCCAGAGCTGACTGTGTCACCCAGACCAGGACAGAGGAAGCCTGCCTTGGGCTCCCAGCGGCGGGGCAGGAAGCGGGAAGCAGGGCCTGCTGTGCACCTGCTCTTGGAAGAGAGGGAGGGGGCCCGTGCAAGGAGAACATCTCAGCACCAGGACCTAGACGGCTGGGGCTCCTGGAGGGGTGCCTGGCCTCGTTCATTGCAGCCCACTGGAATGTTGCTGCACAGTCGCTAAGTCATGTCTGACTCTTTGCAACCCCATGGACAGAAGCATGCCAGGCTTCTCTGTTCTTCACCATCTCCCAGAGCTTGCTCAAACTCATGTCCGTCGAGTCAGTGATGCCGTCTGACCATCTCATCCTCTGTCGTCTCCTTCTCATCCTGCGCTCATTCTTTCCCAGCATCAGGGTCTTTTCCAGTGAGTCAGCTCTTCGCATCAGGTGACCAAAGTATGGGAGCTTCAGCTTCAGCATCAGTCCTTCCAATGAATATTCAGGGCTGATTTCCTGTAGGATTAACTGGTTTGATCTGCTTGCTGTCCAAGGGACTCTCAAGAATCTTCTCCAGCACCACAATTTGATGCATCAATTCTTCAGCGCTCAGCCTTCTTTATGGTCCAGCTCTCACATCTGTACAGGACTACTTGGAAAAACCACAGCTTTGACAATACTGATCTTTGTTGATGAGTTTCGGGGAAATTTCTATGAAAGACAGGGAGCCCGAACTCTTTCTGGAAAATGTGGGATTTATGGGGGCAGCATTTGTCTCCTTGCTTGGATTTCTAGTCACTGGGGGTGGGGTGGGGTGGAGAAGGGATCCCTGGAGTCACAGGAGGGGGTGGCGTGTAGGGGTAAGGGTCCAGGGGTAGCCGTCTTGGTTGTATGAAGAAGTCTCAAACATTTCTTCTCACTGTGGGGACCCTGGGCAATGGTGGAAATTTCCTGAAGGGCCAGGAAAACCTGTGAGCTCAGTGCCCAGCCAGTTGTACACAAAGGAAGGGCTGGGATTCAGGAACGTCCAGAATCTGTGGGATGCAGGTCGGCAGGACCATGCTGGCCGGGGGGTAGTGGGCCCCAGTGGCTGCAGCTCTTTTCCTAAATGCATGTGATCTTGGGCAGATCTTTGATTCCTCTTGGCCTCAGTTTTATTGTCTGTAAAATCGGTGCCTCTCATGGGTTCACCTGATGGCACGTCTCTGTTCCCCACGGGACTTGAAGACAAAAACAGGCCCCCACACCCTGCATTCTGATTGTGTGGCATCCACAGGAGGTCTGAGCAGGACAGGGTTGATGGCCCTGAGTGAGGTGACCATTTCTTCTCTGAAATGTCATGCCTGGAACACTTTGGAAAAGAATTAGAGAAGTACTCTGGAAGTCCCCTCACCCCACAGTGGCGCTTGGACCTGGGGAGAGCAACTGCCTGCCCACCTTTGCTCTGTGGGGCAGTAACTTCTGGAAGGATAACTGGAGCTTGGGTTGCCATGGCAACAGCAAAGATGGCACCTGCTGGGATGGATATTTGGCCTTCTTTACATAGGAGGAGATTGCTTGGTGCTATGGTGAGCAGGTGACAAGTGGCATGTTGGTGACAAAGAAAATCCTCCCTCCTCTTGATAGAGGCTTATGAGGAGGACCTTTCTCCTGGCCACCATCAACCTGGGCTCATTCAATTCCCGCCCAGGGACTCAACTCTCCATAAAGACCCCAGAGGCGACCGTTTAACTGCTGTCCTAACAGGTCACCTTGGAGACCAAAACGGGCACTGTGATAATTTGTCTGGACAATGGTGTCCCCTGGAGGCTCCCAGGCAACCCAGAAAAGTGGTCATCCCACAGAAGAACCACGTGACAGAGGTGGGTGGGAGAGGGGCCCCCACGTGCCTCTCAGGGCTTGAATGAGCCCGTTCAGATGCCTCCCAGTTGTTGACACTAGAAGGCTGTCTCTATGGCAACAAGGTCAATGGGAAATGGCAGCCGTGTTGGTTTAATTTTCACTGTACTCTTGTTGACAGGAATAAAGGCCCAGCTTCTGATTTCTTGGTTCAACTGGATAAAATTTTCATTAGATTTAACTGCTCGTATCCAGACACCCACATACGATTCAATTTGCCCATCTCACCCTCAATTCTCATTCTCCTATGGTTCCTGAGGACAACATTTTCAGAAATCTCATCTTGAGAGGTGTGGACGCTGAGCAGGGCAGGGACTGGATGGCATATGTGTGTGGGGACACATGGGCTGTGTCCCAAGTGAGTTTGTAATTCCTGGTTCTGAATGTTTGGGGACATGGGGCACAAGATCTGCCCCCCAAGCTTTTACCACTTTCTACCAGGAGGCATTGGCTGTGTTCCGACAGTGCACAAGTCCAGAGAAAGGCAGAGGGTCTGGGGACTTCTTCCAGGGGGGAGGGAACTCGGGTGGTGGGTAGGGAGCTGGTTTGGGTTGCTCAGGCATCACAGCAGGAGATTCAGGCCACGGGGGGAATGGGGCTTCCTCTATATCCGCACTTGACCTCACAGGCAATCTCCTAGGGGCTCTGCGACATTAAAAAGTGGCCTTGGCTGAGTGTTTCTGTGCTGGCCCCGCTAACTGGGCCAAGGATATGCATCGTGGAGCAATTCAAGGCTCGGAGAATCTCCTGACTTGCTAAGTGGTATTGTTGCCGAGATGGGGAATTCTTTGTGCTATAGTGAGAGCGTGAATGCCCTTGAGGTTCTCTGATTGTCTAGTGATATTGAATGGAAACCCTATTTGGCAAGGGGAGAGGAAGCTTGAGATTTTCTCCTTCACCAGGGAACCATGTGGGCCCTGAATCTTCTTTTCTTTTGGGCTCAACTGCACCGTCTTGTCCCAGGCTCTGCCCAGGGGCAGAGGTGGTGGGAGGGACTGGCCGTCCACCAGCCCCTCCAGGCCACTAGCAGTGGGGGCAGGGACCAGGTGGCATTCTGTATGGTTTCCATCTTTCTTTTGGAAGACCCTGGGCTCAGATGCCTCCTCCGTGTGCCCAGACATGGTGCCTGCAGGGAGGCAGGCGCCCTAGAAAGGGGGTAGCTGCCCCTGGCTCTTAACAATGTGGGCCAGAACCTTCAATCTTCAAAGAGAAGTTGAAAATCTGGGGACTAAAATGCTGGCAACAAATTCTAAGTTGAACGAAATCACCCCCCGGCTACAGCAGGGCTATGTCAGTTCTAGGAGGCAGTCAGGCACCCCCCAACACCACCACAGAGAGGCCCCCATCAAAGCTCATGGAATCAGTGGGTGGCAGAGCTGGAATTGGGGGAATTCTGTAGAAGCAGAGGGGGTGCATGGCGCCCAAGTGGCCTTGAAAGGCGAGTAGCCAGGGAGAGACAGGAAATCAAAAGAGCCATTTCTCTTAGTGCTCCGGGTTGGGGGCCAAATCAGCTAAATAAAATTTAGCCTGAGAGAGAAAGGCATATTTGCAAAACCACCTGGATCCTCCCAGCAGAGCAGAAGAAGAAAGTAAGCCCGTTTTAAAATCAGCCTATCCTATTAAGTGAAGTAAGCCAGACAGAGAAAGACAAATATCATATGGCATAGCTTATCTGTGGAATGTTAAAAAGAAAAGATACAAATGAACTTATTTACAAAACAGAGATTCACAGACACAGAAAACAAACTTATGGTTACCAGTTGTTCTTTAGTTGCTAAGTTTTATCCGACTCTTTTGCAACCCCACGGACTGTAGCCCACCAGGCTGCTCTGTCCATGGAATTTCCCAGGCAAGAATACCACGGGTTGCCATTTCCTTCTCCAGGGGATCTTCCCTACCCAGGGATCAAACTTGTGTCTCCTGCATTGGCAGGTGGATTCTTTACCACTGAGCCACCTGGGAAGCCCATGGTTACCAAAGGGAGGGATAAATTAGGAGTTTGGGGATTAACATATACATACTGCTATGTGTAATAGCACAATTTACTCAGTATTTTGTAATAATCTGTAATGCAAAAGAATGAAATACACACACACACAAACATATTTATGTAACTATATCTATTGTTGTTCAGTCACTTAGCTGTGTCTTGTCTTTGTGACCCCACGGACAACAGCACACCAGGCTCCTCTGACCATCACTATCTCCTGGAGTTTGCTCAAATTCACGTCCACTGAGTTGGTGATGATATCTGTATATTTATTTGTGTGTGTGTGTTTAGTTTCTCAGTCTTGTCTGACTCTTGGTGACCCCATGGACTGTAGTCTGCCAGGCTCATCTGTCCATGGGATTCTCCAGGCAAGAATACTGGAGTAGGTAGCCATTCCTTTCTCCAGGGGATCTTCCTGACCCAGGGGTCAAACCCTGGTCTCCTGCATTGCAGGCAGATTCTTTACTGTCTGAGCCACCAGAGAAGCCCCTGTATCCAAAGCCACCAGGGAAGATATCAATGTTGTTGCTGCTTAGTTGCTTCAGTCGTGTCTGACTCTGTGCGACCCTATGGGCTGCAGCCTGCCAGGCTCCTCTGTCCACGGGATTCTCTAGGTAGGAGTATTGTAGTGGGTTGCCATGTCTTCCTTCAGGGGATCTTCCTGACCCAGGAATCAAACCCAGATCTCCTGCATTGCAGACAGATTCTTTACTGCTGAGCCACCACAAGAGCTGAAAGATATCTGTATCTGTTATATCTATATCTATATCTATATATCTCCATCTAAGTCACTGTGCTCCAATACTTTGACCACCTGATGCAAAGAACTGACTCTTTGGAAAAGACTCTGATGCTGGGAAAGATTGAAGGCAGGAGAAGGGATGACAGAAGTTGAGATGGTTGGATGGCATCACTGACTCCATGAACATGAGTTTGAGTAAGCTCTGGTGATGGACAGGGAAGCCTAGTGTGCTGCAGTCCATGGGGTCGCAAAGAGTCGGACACGACTGAGTGACTGAACTGAAATGAACTGAAGTCACCATGCTATACACCTAAAACTAACATGTCACTTGTAAATCAAATTATACTTCAATTAAAAAAATATCAGCCTTATGTCTCTCCTGTCTCTCCATTGCCTGCTCTCCATCATGCCAGGCTGGGAGGTGCCAGAAGGCATTCCGGTGGAGAATAGTGAATGTAAGGAGACCCATCCTGCCAGCTCCTCATCTCAGCAGCTCCTAACCACAGGGACAAGCAAGGATGGGCAGGGCAATCCTCCCCTGGTTCTGCTGCACTGAACCATTCCCCCTGTGAACCACTGAACCGCTCCCCCAGTAACTCTAAATCCAGCCGACACAGGCAGGGAGGGGGAAGAGCCTCTGGGTCTTGCAGACTCTGTGCACGGATGAATGCCTCTGCACTTAGGACAGAGCCTAGGTCCTGGGCCCGGGGCCCCCCAAGGGGACACAGATGTGCTCCTCTTTATGGTATCCTAGGGTTTCTCATCAATAGGGACCTAGTAAAAGGACAAAGTAGGTCACTAAACAGTTAACTCTACTAGGGGATTATAAGAAGAGAAAAAAGTATGAGAGACCCCTGTAAGTTAATCACTCAAGAAAACAGGTTTGCTTACCCACAAGACCAAGCAGGGTTGCTTAGCAATAAAATTCATGCAGCAGAAGGAGGAAACATGCCCCCCCCAAATAATAAAACAATGGTGGCCTGAGACCCACATCCGCTCAGTGAGCTCAGTAAGTTAATGACCCCTAGGACATGTTCTCTGTCCACATAAAAAACAATAATTTGTGGAAAGATGACATTTCACAGTAAAGACCCTCATTGTACTGAGACCTGAAATAATTTTTCCATAGTGTCATGCTTGATGTGTGTGGGGACATGTCAGGCTTGATGGTGTGGGGACAAGAAAATTCTCCTGCCCAACCCGGAGGAGGAGCTTGATGTGTACTCAAAAACGAGGAAGAAGGTGGTCTTCATCTTCTCTCCCTCCTCACTTTTCCTTTGATTATAAAACTGCAGACCAGTAAGATTTTAGAGTAGCTCCCTCTTGCCTGCCCGCTTGTAAGCCTCATGAGCGTTCTATTCTAATAAGTCACTTCTTATCTATCACGTTGCCTCTCACTGAATTCCTTCTGTGCCGAGACATAAAGGATTGGAGCTCCTTGGAGCCCTCTGAAACACCATTTAACAGTTTCAGAATGACTTCAAGTCCGTTAAGTGTTTGGCAAGACCCCATTATGTTCTTGGTCCTAACATCTAATTTTCAACCCAAGGAAACTCCTTATGTAGGTACCATGTCTTAACCTAGAGTCTGGAAAGATGTCACGGGGTCCTAAAATAGTCAGAAATGATACACCATGTTCTTTGTGCAAGTTTGAGAGCAGCATTCCCAGGAGCCTCCCTTCTACCTGAATCTGAGAAACAGTTGATACTCAAGGAGGCCCGTGGCTCCACCAAGGGGCCGACCCTGATCTCTGTGGCAGGGCTCCTTGGCTGACCTCTTACCAGAAACTGTGTTAGACTGGAATCTTGCAAGAAGCAGGACTTGCTCCTTAGAAAATAAATGTTCCCAGGGCCCAGTCCCGACCTGTGGAATTAGAATGTCTTGGGGGCAGGGGTGGGGGTAGGGTACAGGAGTCAGCCTTCCAGCAACCTGCCCCAGAGGTTCTGATGGGGACCACTGTTCCTAGCACCGAGACAATGTCTGTGCCCAAGCTTTATGGGCCACAGATGACTGGCAGGGATAGGGTGGTGGGGTTGAGGGCTGAGAGGGAGGGAAGTAAACTCCGCTGAGCCCCGTTGTTCCAGCCTCACCCCAACCCACAGAACAGGTCCCTGACACCGGGTCCACGGGCACGCGTGCATCATGGCCCCTGCCTGCCCCAGGCTGGGGAGCAGGGCTCCTCCAGGGAGCTTGCATCTGAGCTGCTCTGCTGCTTCAGGCCACCAGGTGGCGCTAGTCGACCAAGAACCGGTTTGCTGTGGGGGCCCAGAAAGGAAAGCCTTTGTTGATTTTACTTCCTGATGTTCTATAATCACCAGGATTACAATCTAAGCAAAAAAGCAAAACAAATAAACACCACCCCTCTTACTGGGTCTTTGGTCTTTGTCTGTAAAATGATGAGAAAACAACAGACGCCTTGACTATACAACCCGAGGGTTGGTGTTACAGTAGTGAGGTCTCCCTGGGCAGAGGGAGGAAAGGGTGGGGGCTCTGAAGACCCAGGAAGTTCACTGTTGGTTTAACCTGCAGGGCAAGGAGCTCCTGGTAGAGGCCCCTGAGGACCAGCTTCTGCTGTTTCCAGTCTCTGATGCAGCAGCCCCATCTCAGCACGGGGGTGCCTGTCTCCAACTGCCTACCTTTGCTGGGTCCTTGTGGCCTGCTGTCCTGGCCTCACTGCTGCACAGAGGCTAGGAATGCATGTGAGGGGCTGAGGAGACCCCAACAGGCGGAAGGTGCCCAGGGACCAAAGGTGGTGGGGGTAATTGAGGATTGATTGTGGACAGCTAGGAGGGCTTATTTGATCTGCACACTCAACATGGCCTCCACCCTCAATGCCAATATGGCCTCCACCTCTCTCTACACACAACATGGCCTCCACTCCTCTCCACACTCAACATGGGCTCCAGCCACTATCAAAATGGTCTTCCATCACCTAATACTTGACATGCCCTCTGCCCACTTACACTCAACATGACTTCCACTCCCTACACTGAATATGGATGGCCTCCACTCTCTTCACACTCAACATGGCCTCCATTCTCACTGCCAACATGGTCTCCACCCTCTCCACTCTCACCATGGCCTGCACCCTCACTATCAACATGGCCTCCACCCTCACTGCCAACATGGCCTCCACCCCTTTCCACACTCAACATGGGCTCCACCCACTATCAAAATGGTCTTCTGTCACTTAATACTTGACATGGCCTCTGCCCACCTACACTCAACATGGCTTCCACTCCCTACACTGATATGGGTGGCCTCCACCCTCTCCACACTCAACGTGGCCTCCATTCTCACTGCCAACATGGTCTCCACACTCAACACGGTCTCCACCCTCTCCACACTCAACGTGACCTCCACTATCACTGCCAACATGGTCTCCACCCTCACTGCCAACATGGTCTCCACCCCTCTCCACACTCACCATGGCCTTCACCCTCACTGCCAACATGGTCTCCACCCTCACTGCCAACATGGTCTCCACCCCTCTCCACACTCACCATGGCCTTCACCCTCACTGCTAACATGGCCTCCACCTTCACTGCCAACATGGCCTCCACCCCTCTCCACACTCGCCCATGGCCTCCAATCCTACTGTCAACATGGACTTTATCACTTCATTCTTGACATAACTTTCTCCCTCACACTCAACATGACTTCCTCAACATGTCCTTCACTCCCTTATACTCAATGTGACTTCTGCCTCCTCTTCATTGAGCATGACCTTTACTACCTCATACTCAACAGGCCTCAATCCCCATCCTTAACATGGCCTCCTACCTTTATGCTCACATGACCACTGTCACCTCAGACTCTGCATGCTTTCTGTCACTTCATACTTACTGTGCCCTTAAAGCCTCAAGCGTGACATCACCTCAGCATCACACCCATGTGCGCTGTTTGTTTCCTCCTTTGTGCTGTCCCACCCAGCCTCCCTGCCTCCTGCCCGTCCCACGTCTTCATCCAGGCTGGGTGACAGGAAGCTTCCTGACTGTCCCTGCCCCAGGTTCTCTGAACGTCTGGGTACTTGAAGGCAGAACCGTCGACTCTGCTTCGGCCTGCTCAGCTGGTCCAGCCTCTTGGACTTGCCTTCCTGAAGGCGGGGCCTCGGCGTTCCCCCGGGCAGCTTTCCCCCCAGGGTTGGGCTCAGGGCAGAGGTTCTAAAAGCCTGTTCTGGGCTGGTGTTGGTGGCGCAGCAGTCGCTGAGGGACCATCAGCTGGTCTTGCAGAAGGCTTAGCAGGGGTTGAGTGCTGAGCACTCACCCTTATCCTGAGTCTTCAGGAAAAGGGACAGGCTTCCTCCTCTGGATGCAGCCCTGATGCCTACATTCCGTTGTGGTTTGATGGCCGTGGGGCTGCAGGGTAGAGGCCATGGCCCTTCCTGCCCTGAGGAGGACAGTGCTGCTCAGAGCTGGGGTGACCTGTGCAAGGCCCCTCGCTGTCAGGGGAGGAGCAGGGCAGGATCCACCCCCAGCCCCAGGTCTGTCCTTCTGCACATCCTCCCCTCACCCTCACTGCCGCCTCACCCACTTTCAGGGGGTGGGTGTGGGATGGTCATGTGCTCGCCCTGGCCCAGATGGTGCCGGTATCTCCCCCTGAGGGCTGGTGGTCTTTGTTTCCAGCCCCAGAGGCAAGGTGGTGGTGGTGCTGATGGAAGGCTCGTGGAGAAAACCGTGTGGCTAGAAGGACTAGAGAACCAAGCACTGCCCCTGCTGTCCCACGAGCGTGTCCCTGAGTGCGAACCTGTGGGTGGTGAGGGCAGCTGTGTGTGCACCTGTGCACTCAGGAGTGTGTGGACATTTGTGTGGGTGCTCCTGTTTTGTCCACCCAGTGCTACTGAGACCTGGGAACCCCTGAGCAATGACAGAGGGGCTCCAGGAAGGCAGTGGGAGCAAAGTCAAGCCCAGAGGTGGCTGGTGGGGCTTCCAGATGGCCTCTGGAGCCAGGCAGGCCTGTGGGAAGGCCCAAGGTTGCTGGGCAATGCAGGGCTACCTGGCCAGCTAGGGTGCTCCAAGAGGAGCCCTGAGTGGGGACAGCTGGGGCCAGGGCTGAGACCAAAGCTTAGAGCTCCTGCCTTTATCCCTCACTCTGGATGGAACAACCTTGCCACCTGCTAGCTGGGAAGTGACTGGCATGCCTATCCCCTCCCAGGCTGCCAAGGAATGGGGCAGGGCAGAATGCCATGGCGCTCAGAGGTGAGGGTCCACTCCAAGGGGAGTGGCTCCATCTGGCTTCCTGAGGCTGGAGGGTCTGGGCCAGCCAAGGATCACTGAGCAAGTTTCCTGCCAGGCTGGCGGGACTGAGGCGCAGGGCTCATCTGACCCGTCATTGTTGCCACTTAAGGTTCACCTAGAGGGGGCCGACCCCACCTGCCCAGCCCCGCTTGGATTATGGCAGTTTGGGGGCCAAAGCGAGTGCTCTCTCAGATCAGCAGCACTGCAACAGACCCTGGAGTCTGCAGGATGAGACCTGCTGACTTTTAGATCATGTTCACTTGAGTTCTAAAAACTCCAACCCTCAGACAGAACCCAGGGCAGCCATCCTCAGGCCTTGAGTTGAGCTGAGCCAAGTGGTTCTCAGCTGAGGCCTTACAAGAGGCACCCTGGCTGTCCTGAAGGACTCAGTACAGAACTGAGAACCTTATTCCCAGAGGAAGTGAGGATATTAGTACTTAGAAAAGACTTCACTTCCCAGACTCCCTTGCCAATGAGGGGGGGACTCTACCACTGAATTCTAGCCAATGACATATGAGTAGAAGCATTGTATGCCACTTCCGGTCCCTGTCTTTAAAGTTAAGAAAGTTGCTCTCCAACTTATCTTCTTCTTTTCCCACTGGTTGGAATGCAGTTATGATGGTAGGAGCTGGAGCAGCTATCATGGAGCCACATGAAAGATGGCAACACCCTAGGAATGGCAGAGCAACCAGCTGGAAAAACCCAGGGTGGCTGATCTGATTCCTGTCCCTGTGAGGCTGCCCTATCAACCCTGAATTGCTCTGTGCAAAAGAAATAAGATTTAAGCCACTGTTCCTTCTGTCTTCATCACAGAAGCAGGACCCATATTCTAAATACTGCTGCAGGGATTGAAAAAGACAGAAAGCATCCTTGGAAACGTACTGGGAATTCCTATCAGGTATCTGAATATTTTCTCTCTCTCTCTCTATTTTTTTTAAATCTGGAGGAGGCATCTTTCAGTTTGCAAATGAAGGAAAATCCCCATGCGACAAAAGGTCACCACTGCAAGAGTCAAGGTGGGGTTCTTGGAGTCAGTCTGGCACAGAAGCTGGGGTCTGTGAGGTCCTCCCACCCATCTTCAACAGGTGAGGCAGAGGCTGAGGAGCAGTTTCACTTCACCCCCGATAAGCACAACATTTTGATTAAACCACTGACAGCTCTGCTGTAGGGCAGGGAAATTTGGAAACATCAGGAAATCAAACTGTGAAGTCTTTGAAGGAATGTGATTTATGTGAAAATGTGATGAAGCTAATGTGTTTGGCTCCGGCGTTGGGTGGCATGCCGGATTCTGGAACCAAATCTGATGCCTTCCTGGCTCACAGCACACACCTCTGCTTTCCCCGAACACGGGGAGCTGGTGCCCTGTGTGTGTGTTCCAAGCCCGATCGGCATGTAAAGATTTTATTGGAGCCATATTTCCTGGGCCGTGTTTCCAGGCTGTGCATGTGTAACCAGAGCCACGCACGCACGCACGCACGCAGATATACACCCCCTGAGAGACTGCACCGTGCTGCTCCCAGCCCCGGACACCACAGAGCCAAGTGTGATTAGATTTATGGGGAGTTTGCTCTAGTTTAACATAATTTCCAAGATGCACTGCAGACTTTTGAAAAGGTGTTCATAGTTCCCTCCAGTTAGGTATCAGAGTTGGACCAAGGTCTGGTTTCCAACCCCTGGAGTTCATGGCTTAACTCCCTCCCCTGCTGTGGGGATATGCACTCCTATCGGGCTCCTGTGGGTGAGAAGGTGACTTTTCTGGGGAAGAGCTCCTTCTGAGGATGGGGGATGTTGTGAGGAGGTAGAGACAATGAGGAGAGAAGGAAGCAGCTCAAACAAGAGAATGGGGAAGGAACTGGGGTGATGGAGTGACTTACAGGAAAGGGCCCTCTGTATGTGTGAGATACACTGGAAGGGCCCAGGCTGGAGCCTCTGACCATGGTGACCACCTCGAAATGTGTCTCTTTCCTTGGGAACATCCCCTTGGCTAATCTCTGGCTAACTCGGTCTCTGGAACCTCCCAGGACATGGGATGTAATAGGGGCCTCAACGCCTTGGACCTGGGTCTGCAGAAACCCAGGAGCCAAGCCCAGCCCCGCAGAGCTGGCTGGGTGATGCTGGACTTCGTAGAGAGAACACTGGACTCTTTTTCTCACTTTACAGAAAGGGAACTGGGGTGCAGTGAGGGTGGGTGATGGGCTTGAAGTCACACAGTGGAGCAGTCACGGAACCAGCACACCCCACTCTGAATGCCCAGCTCTCACTCAACTAGCCTGACTGGGTGGCGCCAGTGCCCAGGGTTATCCGAGTCCTTGCTGCTGCCCAGCCAAGGCTCTGCCAAAGAGGAAGTGTGGGCAGCCCTGGGGAGGAAACCCAAGGCCAAGGGCAAGCCCTACACGTTTAGACACCACTGAATGGAAGGGGTGGGTGGGCAGAGCTCAGAGTGGGACCCCTGGCACCATTACCTCACCCTCCACCCGGCCCAGCCTGGCCGCGGAGGGTGCCACTGGGCAGCTCTGGCTCCCAGGGCCTGGCCACTGGGGTCTTCGTCAGGTACTCAGGTTCCTGTGGGCAGTGGATCAAGCTGGGTCCAGGCACACTCATTCAGCGCCCCACAGATATTAGAGAGAGCCTTGCATGTGCCAGTATAGTGGGGGGCCCTGAGGAACAGCAGACAGGAAGTACCCATGGGAATGAGCTGGGATGTCTCCCAAGCTTCCAGGTACTCTGCAGAGCTTTGCGGAGGCTCGTGTGGCCCCTTCCAGTTAACTGTGGGAGACTGGCTTCAGTCTGGTGTCTCCCTGAGAGGTCTCAGGAGGCTCGGGGTGCTGGGGCTGTGAGGTCCAGCCTGGGTGGTCTGGGATGGTCAATGGAAGAGGCACTGTTTGGGCTGAGGTGGAAGGAGGAGATGGGTGAGCAGGTGAGGGTAGAGGAGAGCCAGGCAGAGGAGGGTTGAGAGACCGCAGTTCCCGTGGAGGGACCCCTGGCTGGGAGCCCAGGAGGGCGGGGGCAGCAGAGTGGGACCTGAGGGTGGATGAGCACCTAGGAGCTTGTGCTCCATCCTGAGGGCACAAGATGGCTTTAACACGATGGGTCTGGTCTGAGTTACCCATCAGGAGGGTTCCACTGGACATAACCCGAGCCTGGAAGACCCTGGGCTTCCTGGCTTTAGTTCCTGGTGGCAGCAGCAAGGGCAGGCTGGCCAGACCCTCACCTCGGGTCCAGGAGGACAGCATGGGGCAACCTCAGTTTTGGGGTCGAGTCCCTGAGGGTGCTGGCCCATTGGCCTACTGGTGTCTACTTCCCTATATAGAGGCTTCCCTGGTAACTCAGATGGTAAAGAATCCACCTGCAATGCAGGAGACCAGGGTTTGACCCTTGGGTTGGGAAGATCCCCTGGAGAAGGGATGGCAACCCACTCCCGTATTCTTGCCTGGAGAATTCCATGGACAGAGGAGCCTGGTGGGCTACAGTCCATGGGGTCACAAAGAGTCGGACACGACTGAGTGACTAACACTTTCACACTTTCCCTGCATAGAATGCTGTCCTTCCTGACTCCACTCTCAACCTGTGGCTGATGGGGGCAGGGGCCATCCTCCTCTGAATACTGAGGGCCTCTTTGGGTGAGCTGGTCACTGCAGGTGCCACCTGGCCATGGCTCAGACACTCAGTGACCCAATACTGTCCCCAGGAAAGGACATTTCACTGGCTCTCTCTACACGCTTCTTCCCTGCAGCTCCACTTCCAAGGGGGCACAGGTTCTCAGGACCCCCTTGACCGGCTCAGTTAGGTCCCATATGGTGACTGGTCTTTGCCCTGAGCCTCTAGAGATCAGTGTTCCAGAACCCAGGGCCCTGTGCTCTGGACAGCTGTCCTCGGGTCTGCTCTCCACGAGCCCTGCCATGCGGGCAGCAGGAGAGGCCGCTGAGAGCCCCCGGCGGCTGCCCGTGGAAACGAGACACCGGCTGCGTCCCGGCTATCTGGACTCACTTGGTGTTTTGCATTCACTGATCTGCACCTGACAGATGCTCCCGAAAGCATCACTCCGCTGACAAAATGAAATCCAGCTCAGCTCCCACCGTCTGTGTGTCACTGCGTCTGGGAGCAGGGCAGGCCCCGTGCCCAGGAGCAGATGGGCTGAAGCCAGAAGGCAGCCAGCCCGTCCTCAGCCCATGGGCCTCTCCCTCCCTGGACTGCCACCATGATCCTGTTTGCAGCCTCCAAGACAGCGGTCGGGGCACTCCCAGCTCTGCTCCTCGCTATAGGTTTTGGGCTCCGGAACCCCCTTTCTCATCTGTAATGCAGGCTGACATCCTGGTCCTGGCTGTGGCTTAGGAAGTCCCCCCACAAGGACTGTGGGCTGAGCGGGGCCCTTGTAAATGCTGAGTTCACTGTCACCTAAGCAGAATGGGGCTCCCACACCTGGGTCTCCACTCCACGGAGGACCTCTGGCCCTGTCTGGGTGATGCCGGCCGGGCCCCAGTGCGCCCTGGCTGGCTGGCCACGCCTACTCACACATGGGCTTCAGCTGCCCAATGAGCTCCTCCTTTGTCCATTTCGCCCACTCCTTCTTGTCGGTGTTGATGGAGCAGAGGATGGGGCCGCAGGGCTTGCCGCAGTCCTCGATGGCCGGCACGTTCAGGTAGTGCACCAGGACGATGTCGGGGTTCTGGGGGAGAGCAGAGACACTTGGCAGCGTGAGGGTGGCTGGGAGCCCGCCCAAGGTCGCCCCACCCAAGGTCACGCCAGCAGGCCCCACGCCGGGCTTTCTCAACCTGGGCACCCCTCACCATTAAACCAGCTCGTTCTCTGTTGTGGGGGCTGCCCTGTGAAATGCAGGATGCCCACCAGTAGTGCCCCTGGAGATCACCTGCCAGAGGCCACGAAGCACTGCCTCCTTCCTCAAAGCTCCAGATTTTGCCCATTGCCCGTTGAGACCCACTGATCTGCATGTGAACAGGTTCATGCATAACTAAAGACCACACGTGCATGCTCAGTGACTCAGTTGTGTCTGACTCTTCAGGACCCCGTGGACTGTAGCCCACCAGGCTCCTCTGTCCATGGAATTTTTCAGGCAAGAGTACTGGAGCGGGTTGCCATTTCCTCCTGCAGGGAATCTTCCCCAACCCAGGGATGGAATCCCCATCTCCTGCATTGGCAGGTGGATTTTTTTACCACTGTGTCACCTGGGAAGATGTAGTTAAGGGACACCTATGAGATAAACTTATCTCCAGCCCCACATCTAGGACCTGTGCCCACAGCTGCCCAGCAGCACCAGCCTCTGTTCTGTGCTCTACATGCATTTCCCCATCACAACTCTCTGAACTCCCCCTGCATGGGCATCACCACCACCCTCCTTCTACGGGGGAAATGGAGTTCCTGGAGATTAACACATAAGCATCATTTTTTTTTTGGCCATCCTGTGTGGCATGTGGAACTTGCCCCACTAGTGATCGAACCCGTGCCCCCTGCAGTGGAAGCATGGTATCTTAACCACTGGGCCACTGGGGAAGTCCAAGGCACCTACTTCTAAGAGTTGGATACCCCTCTGCCCCTCAGCCTGTGGTCTCCCTGCACAAGCATCACCCAGGAAACAGCTGTCACTCAGAGTCTTTGGAAACTCCTCCTAGGAAATCTCTGGATCTTATGAGTGGAAAGAACTCTCTCCTTGAAGATGCTGAAGACACAGTTTTGTCCTCAAATGGTTTTATTGAGGTGGGTCAGCCTCTTCCCATCAGATCCAACTCAAAGTGCCCTCCATTGCTCTCTGCCCATCACAAGTTCTGGTAGCTACTTGCCAAGGGGGCCTTTGTGGGGGCAGCAGCTACACTGCAAAGATCATAGGCCCCTCTGTGGCTTTCAATGACCCCCCATCCCAGAAGGCCAAGCTGTTCATTGCGCCATGTTGGGCCTGATAAGGCTGTTAAGAAAAAGCAGCCATGTCACTGAATAAACCCAGAAAGGCCTCCGACCCCAATCAGAAAGTATTTCTTTGCTTTCCTTTTTTTTTTCAGCCATGTTGTGTGGCACACAGGATCTTAGTTCCCCACCTGGTGATAGAACCTAAGTCCCCTGCAGTGGAAGTGCAGAGTCTTTACCACTGGACCATCAGGGAAGTCCCAGAAAGTATTTCTTGAAGCATCAAGAAACATATAATATATTAAGTACAGCAGGAAGCTATAGAAAAGTCACTTGGAAGACCCCATCCTCTGTTAGTTCCCAGATCCATCTCTTCAACTTTTCCATTCTAATACCCAACAAGAGGAGTCCTGGGTGGGTGGGTATAAAGACCCTCATCATAGAGTAGCTTAAGTCTGTCATCACCTTTTTGGATCTGATCAGAGCAAGAGTAATACATGACTCTGTGACTTGATCGATTCGTTAATAAATAAAGACTCAAGATGACACCAAGACTAGTGCAGGAAGGTACACTGGCATCATTTTAAAAGATTTTCAATAAGGGTTGAAATGCAGAGTTTTTTTCTGGTCAACGCTCAGTTAACCAGGAAATTAAATCAACACGAACAGGAGCTTCTCGTTAATGGCGGCGTTTCTAGATTGCAGTAATCATGCTTCTTAATAATAATGATAATCCCTGACATCGGCACCGCACTTTCTTCTTCTCAAAGCACTTTCCATCCATTATCTCATTTGGTGGCTGTGCAAGCTGGGAAGGCAGGCTGGGCAGGGCAGGGCACCCCTGTCTACAGTGAGGACCCTGAAGCCCAGCGAATTTGTGTGCCCAAAACTGTGTGCCTGGCAACGGACAGAAAATGGGGCTGGAAGCCAAGGTTCTGACTCTGCTTTCAAGTCCTGCTGAGATTTGGTGGCCTCTCTTTGCCCGGTCTAACTGCTTTCCCATTTCCTGTTTTACTTCATCCTTGCAATATGCCCACGAGGCAGGTGGGCTGGCTAGATCTGCCATGCTCGTGGCCTGGATGGGGTAATCCAGAAGGGGAGGAGCCATACACCCGCGTCCCAGCCCTGCCTCCTTCCTACCAACAAGCACGCTGGCCTCCCCAGGCTGGGAGCGCCTGCCTGAGCCTGTGCCTGGCCAGATAGTAGCGCCAGCCGCTGAGCGAGACAGAGTAAGGATCAAAGGGACACAGAGACCCCAGGGCTTCCTCTGATCCCAGCCCCAGGAGCAGGAGCCCGGCCCTGCAGGGAGGAAGCCAGGATGCCAGATGTCTGAGAGATGAAAGGCCCACAACTTCCTGCCCAACTGCCCCACTGAGCACGTCCTGGGTGCTTGGAAAAGCTGTGGGCGGGCAGGTGGGGGCCTGGGGAGCAAAGGGCAACCCTCACCTTGCATCGAAACTCCCAGAACTTGAGTTCCTGCCCTGTGGCACTTGGACTCTCCTAACTCAGGAAGCCCCATCACTTCCTTCTGGGTCCAACTCCATTTCTGCATAACTAGCTTCCACCTACCCTATAAGGACAGGCACAAGGCTTGCCTCCTCCTCCAGGAAGCCCTTCAGGACACCTCACCCTCTGTGCTTCCACCACAGCAAGGTGGAGATTTGGTTTGTGTCTTAATAGTCTGTGTGCCTCTTTATCTGCTCAACAACAGGGACAATGCCTGGGAGCCATCACTGAGTTGGGCAATGCCTGCTGCTCATTTCATGTTTGTAGAATTGCATGAGGCTGACTTTGGATATTCTGTTCTTACTCGTCCCAGACTTGTGTTCAGCTGACACCTGGCTTTAGTTTTCAGTGTCTTCGAAGGGCAGGGCAGCTACTCTGAGCATGGGGTGTTCATAGAAAGCTAAAGGCAAGGCTGGTTCTTAACCTTTTCTGGGTCTAAGGCCCCTGAGAATCTGATGAAGGCTGGGGTTTCCCAGGTGGCTCAGGGGTAAAGAATCTGCCTGCTAATGCAGGAGACCCAGGTTCCATCCCTGGGTCAGGAAGGTCCCCTGGAGAAGGGACTGGCAACCCACATGCAGTATTCTTGCCTGGAGAACCCATGGACGGAGGACCCTGGTGGGTTACAGTCCAGGGATCACAAAGAGTTAGACATGACTGAACGAGTAAGCATGCACACACGTGGCTTCTCTCCTCCCAGCCCCGAAGAATGCCCAAGGTACTTCAACACTGCATTTTAGGAGTTCACACATCCAGTGGTCTGTGGACGCTCTGCCTACCGCCAGTGACGCAAGATCCACCACAGCCCCTTTCAATACACCCAACACGTACATTTCCTTCCTAGGTGCCTCCATTCTAGGCCTTATGCGTCTTGGCGGCCTTGATAGCCTCAGTCCCTGACGGCTGCAAGGAGGCTGGGTTTGGGATTAGGAAAGGCAGAAGCGGGCTACGTCATGGTTTATATCTTTAACACAAATTCCATCCCAGGGCCTGGAGTTCCCACAGCTGAAACTCCTGAGTTGAATTTTAAGTAACGACTTCCTGGCTTGAGGCCGGTTTTAAGACACAGAGTGATTGAGGTATTTTTGGAAATTGGGGGCACACATCACTTCTTGGCAACGCTGCGATTTTATTCATTAGTTGTACATTTTATTGGGTGTTTCTGGCAGAAAAATATATTAGGCGTAGAGCTCCAATGCTTCAGTTTCATGGGGGAGCTCATAACAGTGTCAGATCCTGAATGAGTAGGGAGCTGCCAGCCGGGTGGGGCAGGCTGGCTCCAGGGGACACGACCGAGGACGCACCCCACCAGACCCACCCAGACTCTCGGTCCTAGACCGTTGTGAAGCCAGCCTGCCTTCATCTCCCTGTCCCCACCCCAAGCAGACATCCTCTGAGGGTTCCCCAGGATTTACCACCCAGGTCAGACCTTGCAGGTCTGAGTTCTCATCCAGAGGCTCTGCTCTGGGATACGGAATTTCCATGAAGATGCTACAGGCTGACCCTGCAAGGTGAGAGTGGCCTTTGAAATGACCTCCCTGAGTGTCCAGGAGGCTTTTCTGCTGTTAAAGGCCTGGGGGAGCTCGATGGGGTGGCTGTGGAGGGGAAGCTGAGATTAAGAGAAAATCTGAGAGAAATTTCACAGTATGGATGTTCCTTAAAAAAAACTAAAAATAGAGCCATTATATGATCCTGCAATCCCACTCCTGGGCATATATCCAGAGAAAACTATAACTTGAAGATACATGTGCCTTGATGTTCATAGCAGCACTATTCACAATAGTCAAGACATGGAAGTAACATAAGTGTCCATCCACAGAGGAATGGATAAAGAAGATGTGGTACATATATACAGTGGTATATCATTCAGCCATAAAAAAGAATGAAACAATGCCATTTGCAGCAACATGAATGGACCTAGAGATTCTCATACTGAATGAAATAAGTCAGACAGAGAAAGACAAATAGCATATGATATCACTTATATGTGGAATCTAAAAAAATAACGGTATGAATGAACTTACCTACAAAACAAAAATAGAGGTACAGATGTAGAAAACAAACTTATGGTTACCAGAGAGTCAGAAGGGAGAGAGATAAATTGGGAGATTGGGACTGACATATACACGTTACTATGCAGATGGCTCCAATCCTGTGGCCACCTGCTGTGAAGAGCCAACTCATTGGAAAAGACCCTGATGCTGGAAAAGATTGAAGGCAGGAGGAGGAGGGGGCGACAGAGGATGAGATGGTTGGATGGCATCCCTGACTCAATGGACATGAGTTTGAGCAAACTCCTGGAGAGATGGTGTAGGGCAGGGAAACATGGTGTGCTGCAGTTCATAGGGTCAGATATGACTCAGTGACTGAACAACAACAACAAATGTAGATAACTAATAAACCTGGCGAGCTACTGTCCATGGTCTCACAAAAAGTTGGACATGACTGCGCAACTAACATACGCATACACAAGAAGAACCTATGTTATAGCATAGGGAACTCTATTCAGTAACTCTATAATGGCCTATATGGGGAAAGAAGCTAAAAATGAGTGGATATATGTGTATGTATAACTGATTCACTCTGCTGTATACCTGAGACTAACACAACATTGAACATCAACTATACCCCAGTAAAGAAATTCTCAAAGAAGTTCCAGAACTTTCTGGGAGGAGCCATGAACTAGGAGACCCCCTTCCTCTCTTTTGAGCTCTTTACCTATGAGTGGACAGAGCCCCACTCTTCTGTTGCAGGGGCTATGATGGGGCCTTTGTGAGGTTCAAAGTCCCATCCTGGAGGATCCTGATCGTCTAACTACTAGTTGCCACCAAACCCCAAACCAAACAGAACCCTGGTGTTTTTCTGGAGAGAATGACCAGAGCAAGCTTCTAACAGGCAGTTTACCCACTTACAACGCACACCTTCTCCACTGATCGCCCATCTGTCCAGATTTTCCTCTTATGGATGTCTTGTCCCTTCCTCCTCAGGCCTCACAGCGGTGTCTTTGTCCCCTGGCCCCCTTATCGCCCTCCTCCAGCTTCATGGCCTTCCGCCTGCCATGTTCCGAGGAAGCCTTTATTTCCCCCTCCAGCCCACCTCCCTGCTCTGCTCCCAGCTCGCCTGTCCCATTGCCCATCGAGGGGCCTCGGAATGCTGCCAACTCATGTGACCCAGCCTTATGGCTGCCCTCCCCACACCTGGTCCACCCCAGCTTCACCTGATGACAAATTGCACCACCTCCCTGCAGTGGCCCCAGTTAAAGCCTTTCTCCTCTGTCTCTCCCTCCAACCCACCCATCACCAAGTTCCATCAATTCTCCATCCCCAAGTAAACCTGCCCATCCCCCCACTTGGCCCCACACTCTGCAGACCACCCAGTCAGAGCCCCACCCCCTGCCACATGGACCCTCCGCCTGCATCTCCCCACTTCCTCCCTCCTCTCCTCCCCATCCCTCTTCTGACACTAGCTGGTGGACCCTAGGATTCCAGTACCGGCTCCCTGGCCCGAGAATGAACCCTACCCTTCTGACTTGGTCATGGGGACCCGCTATCGGTTTTCCTTTCCAGTCACTCATGCTCCCCTGGGTCCACCCTGCTCCTGCTGCCTTCATTCTCTCCTGAGCTGTTCTCTCTGACTGATGTGCTCCTCGCCACCCGCGTCTCAGTGCCACCTCCTCTTGGACACTGTATTCAGAGATGCCCCAGACATGCATGGTGCCTCCCTGTCCCTGCCTGGAGCCCTCCTGCCTTCTCATCCTTTATTTTCCTTACTGTGGCACCCACTCCAGTTCATATTTCTGAGCAGTCACAGCTGGGTTTGGCCTGTTTCCTGTTTTCCCACCTGGAAGCGAGAACTCCAGTGGCCAGGCTCCATCTGTTCAGGGTGGGCTCCCAGAGCCCAGAGGGGGGCGCTCTGTCCACCTGCTGAGTGCTGAGGGTGGGGGCTGCTCAGCCGCCCCCAGAGCCCAGGCCCTGCTGGGGAAGGGGGCGGTGCGGGGCAGCTCCCTTCTCCTGGTCTCCCTTCAGCTGGTCTTCAACCCAGCTCCTCCTCAAGTTTTACTGGAAATGAGAGGTTTGGGTTTGCTACAGGCCTACTTCTAGGCTGTGGGCTGGGCCTGCTGGCCACAGAACTGTGGGCTAGAGCTGGTGGAAGAGGGTCTCCTGGGGCCGAGTTAGGGCTTGTCCCCTAAGGCATCTTTGCTAGTCGGAGTCTTTCACCTGAGCTGGGGGGACAAACGGAACCTGCCCCAGGAGGGGTTGTGAGAATGTTCCGCAGAAAGCATGTGGGGCTAAAGTGAAATCGGCTCCTCAGCTGCAGGACTTGTCAGAACCTTGGGGATACCCTGCCTAGGAGGATCTCTGGGTGGGCCTTGTACGGGCAGGATTTCCAAGCTTATTTGACCATGAACCTGACCACCTCTTGGGACCCAAGTGTTTCCTGGAACACAGTTTGGGAGCCACTGATAGAGTTCAAAGTCAAGGGAAAGCACCATTAACTGGTACTGGAAGGCAGGGGCCCTCTGTAGTTTCTGGGTACCTTCCCCCTGGGGCCCATCCCTGGCCTGGCCTGAGGCTCACCAGGCATTTGAACTGCTTACAGGTGACTACCAGGTTTCTAAGGAAAGCTGACCAGCTGGGTGCACTGTCCCCACAGCCCTCCCCTCTCCAGAATGCCCCTTTCCTGGCATCTATGACCACAGCCATCTTTCCTGACCTGGGTACTCCGGGCTGCTGAGGTACCCATGGGCAGACATGGGACTGGGGTGGATTCCCTGCTCTCAGGCTAAGCAGGTGGGGGAGAGGCAGGCAGGAGAAGGGCATTGGACTGGTAGGGGGAAGTAGATTTAATCTTAATTACAGGTGATGGGGATTTCAGGAGGGGAGACTGCTGTGAAAAAGAAAGTACCTCTCATCCTGCTCTTCCACGAGGGTTAATGCTCTAGTGGGGTGTTAGTGGCTGAGGCAGCAGTGGAGGGGGTGGCTGGGTGCCAAAAGTGGCATCAATGATCTAAGTTAATTTGCAATAGCTCTTGCTGCAAACAGGAGAGATCCCCAGACCCTGGTGGCCGGGGCGAGCTGGGTGCGGCAGCCCAGGAGAGCATCAGGTGGGGAACGGCTGCCAGGTGTTTCTCTGCTCGCCCCCACAGGTCCTTTTAGCACAGCCCCCATGAGGGAGAACTGAACTCAGTCCCCCATATTATGGCAGAATGCGGGCCTGGAGGGCTGGACCTCAGGCCAGGGCTGAAGCTGGAAGGGGAGGCGGAGGCAGTGTGGGAGAAGGAGAGAGAAAAGGAAATAGACCAAGGTGCTCAACAGGGATATGAGAAGCCAGGGAGGTGGTAGCCAGGGGGAATGTAGGCCTGGAGGGCTGGACCTCATGGGGCAGGAAGAAGAAGTGAAGGTAGAGTGGGAGAAGGAGAGAGAAAAGGAAATAGACCAAGGTTCTCAACAGAGATGTGAGAAGCAAGGGTAGTGGCAGCCAGTGGGTGGGGGTGGCACAAAGACTGGGGGTTGGGGATGCCAAGCCCACCCCTGGAGAGCTCTGATTTCCAACCTTGAGGTGATGCCCACAGCTCCTGGGACTTCTTGGCTCTGACTGCTCAGGGCTGCGGTGCAGAAGCATGCATCAAGGGCAAACACTTGAGCTGGCTGAGCCCTTGTACCTGCTCCTTAGGCTGGAGGAGATGCGTGTACAAGTGGTCTTAATCTTGTTGGCAGGGAGGTGAGGCAGGTAAGGGGCTCATGAGGGGCCTGACCCACAGCTGATTAGAACGGGCGTTTGTGATCTGTTACTGGTTTGAGATGCAGGTGGGGACGCCTTCCAGTTTGCAGGGGGAAATGGAGCCCTGTGCCTCCTATAGATCAGGGCCGCTCCAGGGTTTGTAGTGCAGGCCCTGGAATTGGCGGAAAGCAGCGCAGTTTCACCAGAGACCCAAGTGGCCTGGAGTGAGAACCTTCGGGAGCTCATATCCTCCTGGCCTTAGCCAGTGGTGGGCCCCAGGTGCCTGGATGCTGAGGGTCCTGCAGCCCCAGCCTGGGCTCCTAGCCTCCGGCTGGGAAGCAGGAGGCGGCTCCCCTTTCTGTGGATTAAGCAGGACGGTGGTGCAAGCAGTGGTTAAAAATGCAAAAAGCTGTTGGTTTTGATAAAGAAAAATGCAGCTGCAACATCTGTTTGACTCTTGTTTGCAGCTTCATCAACGCTAAGTGTTCAATAAATCAGGGTGGCATGGCGTGCCGTTTCTTCAGTGGCTCGGTCATTAATCTCGTGCCAGTTCTCATGAAAAATGAAGGAGAGAGGCCGTGTGATGGTGAAAATGTATACATTACCCAGAAAGTCATAATAGCATGTAATAGTGGCCACATACCTCCCCACTAGGGCTGGGGGGAGGGGGTGGGGGCCGGGACTGAGCGCCACTGGCCTGGGAGGAGCGGGGAGGCAGAGAGCAAGTCTGCAGCGTTTGCGAGTCCATTCGGTGGTTGCATTTGTCGTCCGAGCAGATTCTGAGAGCCCTCTGATCATCAGAGGCAGAGACTTCCCTATACCTGGGTGCTTCACAAACGAAGCTAGGCGCCCATAAAACAGGAGTGCAAAGCCGGCAGAAGAAGGGCAGGATTTATTAGAGAAGGAATAATGATGATACCAGGCAGCTCAGGGCCAGGGGTGTCACCACACTGCAAAGCAGAGAGAAATCCTCTCGCAAGGGCTCCAGCTGCTCTGGGCGGCCTGGCACCTGTCCACTGCCCTGGATAAAGGTATGGGGTGGGACCACTGTCCCCATTAGGTCTCCAGGGGCCTGTCGGCCCCTGCAGCCTGCCAGGCCCTCCTTGTTGTCTTTTCCCTACCTAGGGAAACCCAGGTGTTCCCTTGACTGAGTCCACACTTTACCACCATGTCTGGAGGTGTGCTGGCTGCTTCTTGGGGGGGCAGGACCATGCCTGTACCCCCAGAATTCACCTCCCAATGGACACCTCTATTTGCAAAGATCGCTTTCTAAGTGTCAGCAATGTGTGGGCCATACCTTCAAGCCCCGTGAAGGTCTCGTTATTCACTGCCTTCAACAATCCACAGAAACAGGTGCCATTGTTATGGGTTTGAGGGCTGCAGATGCTCATGCCCAGGACTCTGTGATTCAACCTAGCCGTGAGCTCCATGCCAGTATCACTTTCCCTCCACGGGGGCCCTGGGGCTCCAACGGAGCTTGCCTGACAGCAGGTAGAGGGCTGCGGGACCAGCCTCGATGCCCTGAGCAGCCACAATGAAGACGGTGCTGTACCAGAGCATAAACAGATCCAGGGAGCCTGGCCGGGTCCATGGGGGCGCTGGGAGCTGCTGGCAAGTGGGGGAGTGGGGTGGCTGTGGCTCCATGGGGCACAGCCAAGGCGGCAGAGCCCCTGTCTCAGTGTCAAGGACCTGTGGTGGTCAGATCACCCTATGTGGTCAGGCAGGACTGTAGAGTTGAGGGGGAGGTTGGGGACACCTGGAGCTGAGCACCTGGCAACTGAGGGGGGGACAGAAGCAGGTCCCCAAAGTTGGGGCCTGTTGAAGAAGTCAGAAGAGAAAGGAAGGAGCAGAGCAGGATATGAAAGAAGTGCCCCTGGGGGTCCCTAGTAAAAGGCAAAATCAGCTGTCAGTTGCGGGCTTCCTGGGAGCCAGGCCCACCTCCCCGGCTGGGTACCAGATGCCCTGCTGCAGTCCCGGGGGCAGGGGACACAGAGAACCTCCTTGCTCCTCTGCCAGTGCTCAGTAGGGTGGGGACCTAGAGATGCTTGGGGGCCTCATATGGAGTCTCACCTCCTGCTCCGAGCAGGGAAAAGAGGCTAGCAGCCTTGGGGGAGCTCCCGCGGCCCCTCGGCCAGGCAGCTCTCATTAAGCCCGCACGTGCACCAGAGGGAGTTGGGGGCCTGCAGCCCATCCCTGCTTTGGAGGGAGGCTGGGAGACTTAATTAGTTAATGTGGGTAAAGTGGTCTAAAGATGAAAAACCCTGGGTAACTGCTGAGTGCTGCGGCTGCTGCTGCGGCTGTTACACAATTACCAGAATTTTCCAGTCGTGGGAATACAGTTAAACAATTTCCACCTGGTGTGGGCTTCCAGGAACCCTGCCAGCTTAGGGGATGGCCTGCTTGGTCCTCTTTCACCCACAGGTGATATAGGGAAAACACACAAATTGTGGGAAATCGCACCTGGCGCCGTCTTGACCACCCAGGGACACTGAAGTGGAGAACGCGTTGCTCAGCCTGGGGAGATAAAGATGACTGGCTCAAAGGATGCTGCTGCTCCAGACTTGGTGGAAGCCTCTGAGCAGGTTCTATCCAAAGGCCCCTGGAAGGTCAAGCAATCCTGGAGGATGACGTTGGGAGGAGGTTTTAACTGTGCAGGTGGACCTCGAGGTCCCACCACACCTGTGGGGTGGGATGCGTTGGCACGTTTCTGGATGGACAAATGGAAGCTAGGAGATTTACTCTGGCTCAGGACCAGGCCATGTCTTACTTAAAGTCATTATGATTTGGGGGAAGAAATTCCCAATAACATCTCCACGTTTGCAGATGATGCTAAACTGTCCCGGGTGACAAAGCGCTGCATCATTTGTGATCGGTCGTGAGAGGACTTGTTTAGTGGATGCAAAGTGACATATGGTACCCAATGTGGGGGAAGTGCACGGCCCTGGAAGCTGTTTGAAACTAGTTTTTAATTAAAGAGATGCATTTTGTGCCATTGGGCTTCTCAGGTGGCACTAGTAAAGAACCCACCTGCCACTGCAGGAGACATAAGAGACTCAGGTTCGATCCCTGGGTCAGGAAGATCCCTTGGAGAAGGAAATGGCAACCCATTCCAGTATTCTTGCTTGGAGAATCTGGTGGGCTACAGTCCATGGGGTTGTAAAGAGTCCGACACAACTGAAGTGACTGAGCATGCATGCATTTTGTGCCGTTAAACTTTGTCCTGAGGGTGGAAGGTGGGGGCACCTTGAGGATGGGTTAATCCAGTCTGGGCTCTGAGCATGGCACTGTTCTGTTCGCCAAGGCCAAGGCTCTGGCAGGCTGGCTCCTGCTGGGTCAGCACGGACCCTGCCTGGAACCCCGCTTCTCCATACTCGGTTGTGGGTGGGTTTGATGGGCTGTGCCTCTGCTCACCGCTATCCCCAGGCCAAGAGGGAAAACCAATGTCATGGTGGGAAGGCCACAAGGAGTCACAGAGAGGGGAGAGCCTGGGAGTCAGAACAGAGGGTTCAGGACTTCCCTAGTGGTCCAGTGGTTAAGGCGTGCCAATGCATGGGACATGGGTTCAATCCCTGGTCCCGGAAGATTCCACATGCCTTGGAGCAACTAAGCCCATGTGCCACAACTACTGAGCCTGTGGTCCAGAGCCCGTGCTCCACGAGAGAAGCCACTGCAATGAGAAGCCCCTGCTCACAACCAGAGAAGCCTTCATGCAGTAACAAAGATGCAGCGCAGCCATAAATAAATAAAAATTTTTATAAAAGGATGCTAGGAAGAATGAAATTAAAGAGAAAAAAAAGAATAACACAAATTGCCTGTGGATGCTGGTGGGCCTGTCCACTCAGGAAGACACCTGGGTTTTCTGGAAGCCGGTGTCCAGAGTCATGGCTGGGACCAGGAAGAACCGAGCCCGGACAGCCTGGTACAAGGGCTCTTCATCACAAACCTTGACCTGGGACAGTGAGTGTGGGGGCGAGGGGCGGCTCCCTTGTGGAGGCGTGGGTGGCCATGGTGAAAACAAGATAAGGGTTTTTCTGGTCAGAAAGACAAAATTGCTGAGAGGAAATGTGACTCAAGTCTTTCAGGTCAGAAAAAGGAGAAGAAGGTGAAGGCATGTTTTCCCTCTCTAGATTCCCAAATATTAAGAATATGGGTCCCCCCCCTGGAGCTCAGGGAGGCAATTTAAGTGCAAACTCTGCACAGCGGGCAGTTAATGTAGGAGACTCATTATCTCCAGGGAGACATGGGCTGAAATAATATGAAATAGATTTTTTAAAAAAAAAAAACGGGCGACATTAGTTCCTGGATGGCTTATCTGTAAGGTGTTACAGAAGGAGGGCAGGAGATTGGGGGTCATCTCTCTCTTGGAGGTACCAAGATGCTCGGTGTCTCCCATCCCCTACCCACCCCCCACCTCAGGAGGGACGGATCCAGGCTGGAAGTGTCAGCTGGGGTGTTTACTGCCTGCTGTTTCCTGTTTTCCAGGCACTGGACAGGACACCGGGGTCTGGCAGAGCCTGAGGCTGGATGAGATTACATTTCTGTCTCCTGTTTGTCATCTGATCTCACCTTGAATTCATTTTTGAGTTATTAGAAATCACTGCAAGGCTTGCTGCAACCAGCCCCGGGGTAAAAAGCCCTGGCCCTTTCACTGGGACGTGGAGCTCGAGGGATGGGACTGAGCTCAGGGTGGGCAGCCCTGGCCCAGCAGGACAGAGGGTGGGGCGGCTAGGCATGGGGTGATCAGCTGTCAGCGGTCTATAGCCCCTGCTCCTCTAACCTCCTCTCCACCTCCAGGAGCCAAATCCACGTGCCACATGAACCCACCCTTCCCCACCAGCTTCAAAGAAACTGCCTGTGTCTTAGACTCACTGCGGCCTCCTGGGAGGCTGGAAACCAAGCCCACTGCTGTCCCCTCCCCGACCCTCCTGCTCTAAGGATGGCACGTTAGCTGTACTCCCAGGGCTGATGTGTGTGCTCAGAATCCTGCCCCATTAGGCAGCGAGTCAACCTTATTAGGGGGCTTCCCAGGTGGCTCAGTGGTAGAGAATCTGCCTGCCAATACAGGAGACCTGAGTTTGGTCCCTGGGTTGGAAAGATCCCCTGGAGAAGGAAATGGTGACCTACTCTAGTATTCTTGGAAAATTCCATGGACAGAGGAGCCTGGTGGGCTACAGTCCATAGGATCACAAAGAGTGAGACATGACTGAGCACACTGCCGATCCCATCAGATGACAACGACCCCAAACAGTCATCCAGGAGTCTCCAGAGTGACTGAGATGCTCTGGAGCCTTTCCTGTCCATTGGCTCCTCACACCAGCTCTGGACGAAGCTGAGCATTGCCACCAGACCCACCAGTCACATGAGCCCCCTCTGAATGATGTTATCTGCCACTAGGCTAATGGGAGGCAGAGCTGGATATGACTCTGCTACATTTGGTGTTCTCATGGTAAGAGTATCCAAGTGTTCTTTAGGGAGCCAATCATCTCTTCCCAACTGAGTCCAGGGTCAGAGCATGTGATTCAGACAGTGCAATCAGAGTCCTGCATTCTCTGGGCCACAGTGATTGGCCACTAAGTCCCAACCAGAGGCAATCAGAGATAATCCCTGGACTTGGGAGGAGTCCCTGGGTCAGGGGGTTGGGGGGGTGGGGCAGAGATGATGCTCTTTCCCACCAGACATGAACCTGGGATGAGGAAGCCTAGAGCTCCTGGAAGCCACCTCTTGCCAATACATAGAGTTCAAGAAGGAAGACATATAGAAGAGACACGGTCAAAAGAAGGAGACCATAAGTCTCCATGCCAGTGACCGAGTCCCTGGATCCAAACGTGCCTGAAGCCAGCCCACCTCCAGACTGTTCAGGAACTTGAGTGCCCAAATTTCCTCTTGTCTGGAGCCAGTTCAAGCTGAATTTTTCTGTTGCATCAACCGAGAGCCCTAACTCCAAAACAGACCATATGTCTTCCTTTTACTAAGTCTGTCCTCTGGTTACCACAACAACCACCATCACCATGGTTACCAAGAGCTACCAGTTATTCAGCACCTGTATGTTCCAGTGTTGGGTGCTAAGTGTTTCACAGCTCTTAGTACATTGAACCCTCAGGAGGTAGGACTGGGTACATCCTTTGTACTTTACACACAAGGAAAATGAAGGGATAATTAAGTAGCCTACCACCCCCTGCCCCTACCAGGTCTGTCTGATGCTAAAAGTGATGGTGAGGTAGGGTGGTCCAGGTTTGTGCTCTGGAGACCACTGCCTGGGTTTGAGTCTGGGTTCTGCTGCTTCCCCGACATGAGCATTAGGCAAACACATCTCAGAGCCTCAGTTTTCTCACCTATAAAAATAATAATACCTACTCCACCAAGTTGTTGTGACAACTAAATGAGATAAAGCATTTGAACAGTGACTGACACATAGTTAACCTTCAACATTGCCAAGTATTCTCACAACTGACTTCTTAAACCTGTGTTACTTTGTCTCACAATATTGCTACAGATAATGTCTCCCTAAGATCTTTTGAGGGCTGACATATGGAACAAAACCAAATTGATCCAGACATTGCTTATTTGGGAAGTGTAATTCTTAGGCAGGAGCCCATCTAGGCAAGTCAAGATATTCTCTCCAAACACTGAAGAAGCATCTTTGTCCCCAGTGGATGCTGAAGCCATTGGAGGGTCTAAATGAGCTAAAACTGGTCATTCTTGTCCAGACAACAGGATCGCTGAGACAATTCTTGGCTATCTTCCAAGTGCTGGAAAGAAACAAAACCGCATTTCTTGAAAAAAAAATTTGTAATTTAAATGTCCATGAATTTAAAGAGCTACCTCACCCTTATCCAGCCACATCCTCTGGTGTGTGGAGTTCTCCTGGGCCCCTACAGTCATTTCTGGTCCTCAGCCAGATGATACAGGTGTCAGATGACTGGCAGGTCCTCGAGGGACCCAGGTCTTTCAGTCTCTTTCCTAACGATCACCAGTTACCTCCTCATCTGGTTATGGTTCAGTTGCTCAGTTATTTCCAACTCTTTGCCACCACATGGACTGCAGCACCCCAGGCTTCCTGGTCCTTCACTATCTCAATGTCCATTGAGTCAGTGATGCCATCCAACAATCTCATCCTCTGTCACCCCCTTCTCCTCCTGCCCTCGATCTTTCCCAGCATCAGGGTCTTTTCCAACGAGTTGGCTCTTTGCATCAGGTGGCCAAAGTATTGGAGTTTCAGCTTCAGCATCAGTCCTTCCAAAGAATATTCAGGGTTGATTTCCTTTAGGATGGACTGGTTTGGTCTCCTTGCAGTCCAAGGGACTCTCAAGAGTCTTCTCCAACACCACAGTTTGAAAGCATTAATTCTTCATCAAGACATCTGGATGCTTTACATATTTTAATTTGTGCAGGAGAGATCCTCAAGGATCGGGCAAATCACAGGATTTGAACTGAACTTGTCTGAATATTCCTCTTGGAGCAGAGGATGAGACACAGGTGAGAGGAAACTTGGGGATCATCCAGGCCAACTGCTTCACCCCTTTCTGCTTCTAGTTGAGAAAACTGAGCCAAGGAAGGCTATTGCTTGTCTTGTATCTCCCAGTGAGGATAGGGCCCCTCCAGCACCTCTGCTCGCATCCTGCTCCGCCCCTTCCTGGGGCTTTAGAACGATCTGAAACCAACAGTCATACCACCCTGGCTTCACAGAGAGGATGTGCAGAAGGCCTGAGCTGGTCCGTTCACCCACATGGCGCTCACAATGAGACTGGCTTCCTGGCCACTGCCCTCCTTGGCAACCTTGACTGTGAATAGGCTCCCGAGATCCTCAGTGGCTGGAATGGGGCCCTGGGCTTATTTTTGAGAGCTTGTGTTTTTTGTTCACCATCTTCTTCCTAGTGGGAGCAATGGTGGGGCAGGTGCTCCAAGCAGGAAAATCTGGGAGGCTGAGACCTGGGCCACCCTCCACCTATTCTGAGGGTGCACCTCAGGAGCCCCTCCACTAAACCCTGTGTGTGTGCCTGTGCTGTCACTTCAGTCGTGTCCGATTCTTTGTGACGCTGTGGACTGAAGCCCCTCAGTCTCCTCTGTCCATAGGATTCTCCAGGCAAGAATACTGGAGTGAGGCACCATGCCCTCCTCCAGGGGCTCTTCCCAATCCAGGAATCAAACCTGCGTCTCTTGTGTCTTCTGCATTGCAGGCAGATTCTTTACCACTGAGCCACCAGGGAAGCCCCCCAGTAAATCCTAATAAAGACAAACCCCAAGTCTCTCCCTTGACTGACAAATAGGCTGGCTGCGGAGGCAGCAGAGGATGACTTGTGCCTGGCCCACACAGCATCTGTAGGACTTTTATGCTCTGGCAACTGTAATGGTGAGATGCCAGCAATTGTTAGAAGGAGTCATGATTAAATTGAGCTGTATGTTTTTTTTTTTAATGTGTTCCCCAGTTTCTCCTTAATACCTTGGTAGGACAAGATAAAGTGTAATCACTGAAGTAATTGTGGCACTCAACAGTTTATGCCTTGAAAGAGCGACTGGGGGTTAACAGAGCCACGGCAGGGTGAAGCTGGGATTTGAAATTTGAGTTTTTCTTTGTGTTATTTTCTTTGGAAATCCATCTTTATCTCCTTTCTTTCTCCAGTGGCTTCTGGAGCTCACTAATATAACCTGTAAGCCTCCCCGGATAATAATGGGACCTGCCTTACAAACGACACAGGCAAACTGGGGGCCGCCCCCTCTGCAGAGCTGCTGTGGTGGGGCCCTCCTTCCCCAGAGCCGTGACCTGGGGAAAATGCCGACGGTTCCCTAAACTGGCAGGGCTCAACATCCTGGGTCCCAACACCAATCAAGACCTGATCACTGAGTCCTGAAACCACCGACTGCAGCCAAGAGGCTGGGCTGCCCAATGCTGGCCCCCGGTAGCTCACCAACTCTGACAATTCCTGGAATCATTCCCCATCCTGGCAAATGTCAAAGGTGCCCTGGGGGGCGAGGGCTATGGCCCACAGGGGCCTGAGGACCTCTCCAGATGGCCTCCCCCAGCTTCCTCTGGGGTCTCCAGGCATCTGCGAGTGGAAGCAGAATGGAGCCAAGGGACTCAGAATGATGGGGGTCACCGTGGCCCCCACGGTGCCCAAGTCTGCAGCACCGTGACACCAGCAGAGCAGAAGGAGGGTGGAAACTTGGGACCGCTGAGGCTCTTCTCTCTGTCCCCGAGGCCACGGCCCCAGTCTGGTCCTCACAGCCTCAGCCATGCAACCTGGCCCAGCCCTCCTGTGGGTCTCCCCGCCGGAAAGCCAGCCCCTCTCATTTGCCTCCCAGAGCCCTCTCCCCTCGTCCCAGCTCTGGTGGTGAGTCCACTGGCTGCTAAGCTTCCCTGGTGCCTCATTTCCTGTGAATACAGCTCACTCCTGATAACAAAGTCCTCATGATGGGCCAGGTCTGCCTTTCATCTACGCCCCCTTGAGTACCGCCCTCAGACCCCCAGCTCAGTCCTCGGGACCACTCAGCCCACTCTGCCCACCTGCTCTGCCCACCCTGTCCCAGGGCCTGGAACCTTCCACCCAACTCGGCAAGTCCCCGTTCCACCTGCTCGTCGAGACCCCGCTCAGATGCCACCTTGTCCCTGAAGCCTCCCTTTTTCCTCCTAACCAAAATCATCTGTGCTCTCCTTGGACGCCCAGGTCAGCCCCCGGTGCCTCCTGCAGGGTCCTTTGCAGCCCCCCCCCACCGCACTGATCGTGTGCCGAGTCCACGCTCCTCTCCAGACACCAGGCTCATCTGCAGCAGCACGGTGGGCTTGGAGGGTACTGTGCTCAGTGAAATGTCGGCCAGAGGAAGACAGTGCTGTGTGCTATCACTCAGATGCAGAATCTAAAAATACTCAACCAACTAGTGACTGTAACAAAAGAGAAACAGACCCACAGATAAAGAGAGCACTCTAGTGGATACCAGTGGAGGGGGGAGGGGGGAAGATAGGGGGAGGGGGTTAAGTGGTACAAGCTACTACATATAAAATAAATAAGCCACGAAGATACATCATACAGTGCAGGAATATGACTATAAATGAAGTGTAATCTTTAAAAATTGTGAATCACTATATTGTACACCGGGAACTTATATAATATTGTGCATCAACTATACTGCAGTTTAAAAGATAAACAAACACCAGGCTTCCTGAGAGCAAAGTCTATGATAGAAGGAAATCTATTCCTTGGTAGGTGACCAACAAATGTTGGCTGAATCAAGGGCTGCTGGCCTCTTCTGCCCTGGGGGTGGTGGTGAAGGGGGTGCACAGCCTGGACGGGCGCAGGCAGGGATGCTGTGCCTTTGGAGGAGAGCAAGGATGTCAGCCGGCCGGTCACACACACCACACGCAGATAGACACACCCCACCACACACACACACACCCCTCCAAACACACCACACACATATATACACATATCACACACATACACATACATACATATGCCCCACAGCACATACGCACCACACCCATACACACACCTCCCATCCACACACACCACACACATATATACACATATATATGCCACACACCACACCCATACACACACCTCCCATCCACACACACCACACACATACACATAGCACCCATCCACACACATCACACAAATATATACACATATCACACACCACACAAATACTACACACACACCACACCCAAACACACACCTCCCATCCACACACACCACACACATACACATAGCACCCATCCACCACATCACACAAATATATACACATATCACACACCACACAAACACCACACACACACCACACCCAAACACACACCTCCCATCCACACACACCACACACATACACATAGCACCCATCCACACACATCACACAAATATATACACATATCACACACCACACAAATACTACACACACACCACACCCAAACACACACCTCCCATCCACACACACCACACACATACACATAGCACCCATCCACCACATCACACAAATATATACACATATCACACACCACACAAACACCACACACACACCACACCCAAACACACACCTCCCATCCACACACACCACACATATACACATAGCACCCATCCACACACATCACACAAATATATACACATATCACACACCACACAAATACTACACACACACCACACCCAAACACACACCTCCCATCCACACACACCACACATATATACACATATCACACACATACACATACATACATATGCCACACACCACACAAACACCACACTCACACCACACCCATACACACACCTCCCATCCACACACACCACACACATACACATAGCACCCATCCACACATATCACACACATATATACACATATCACACACCACACAAACACCACACACACACCACACCCATACACACACACTGCCCATCCAAACACACCACACATATATACACATATCACACACATACATACACATATATATGCCACACACCACACAAACACCACACTCACACCACACCCATACACACACCTCCCATCCACACACACCACACACATATATACACATATCACACACATACACATACCACACACCACACACACACCCCATACATACACACACCTCCCACCACACATACCACACACATACACACACATATACCATGCACCACACACATACCACACACACACCACACACACACACGTATGCCACATACCACACACACCACACATGTACCACACATACCACACACACACATACATACACCTCCCATCCACACACGTCACACACATATATACACACATCACACACATACACATGCCACACACCACACACACACCCCATACATACACACACCCCCCACCACAAACATATATACACTTATCACACACACATGCCCCACACCAAACACACACACACACACGCACACACCTCAGTTGTGAGGCTCACAGCTCTCCTTGTTTGTTTTCAGGACTCACGGCTGCTTGAAGCTGAGAAGACAGACGCCGGGCCGAGGGCCTTGGCGCCAGCCCAGGGTAACTGGGACACCCGTGTTTGCAAAGAAAGCGTTTGTGAAGTGTGAAGAAATCAGAGCAGCGCTGTTCAAAAACTGTTTAAATTTCTCTCAAAATGTTCTATTTTGTGTAAGGAGAGAGTCCCTTTAGAAAAACACTTGCTGGCATTTGCGAACTGATGTTGCCATGGAGCCATTAGGAGGAGTTGGCTACCAGGGATGGCAGTTAATTCTGTGTGTGCTAAGTCGCTTCAGCTGTGTCTGACTCTTTGCGACCCCATAGACTGTAGCCCACCAGGCCCCTCTGTCCATGGGGACTCTCCAGGCAAGAGTACTGGAGTGGGTTGCCCTGCCTTCCTCCAGGGGATCTTCCTGACCGAGGGGTTGAACCCACGTCTCTTACATCTCCTGCATTGGCTGGCAGATTCTTTACCACTAGTGCCCCCTGGGAAGTTAATTCTGTGGTTGTAGGTAAATTGAGCCCACAGCTCCTTTTGGGGAAAGCTGATGGGAAGGGGAAGCAAAGAGGCAAAAGTTGAAATAGTGCCTCTTGTGATGGAGGATTTTCAACTCACTGGAGCAAGGTGCCTTTTTTTTAAAAAGCATTTTCTGTATGCCCCCTTGCTGCATAGGAGAGAGGGTGCAAAGTTTTCTTTCCAGTTATCTTGAGATGAGGGGTCCCACTCCCCCACCCCTCAGTGAGTGCTCTAGGGGAGGACTCCTCGCCCCTTAGAGGGACAGTTGCCTCCTCTACAGAGTGAAGAAGAATGCAGTGCTCACTCCAAAGGGTGCTCATTTGTTCACTCATTCATTCAACACATATCATACACATGTACTTAACGAGAGCTATGATGTACCAGGGCTGGTCCAGGTTTGGAGTTCGTGGTAAACAAGTCTAAGTGCCTTGCTCTTAAAAATCTTGGGA
This sequence comes from Odocoileus virginianus, assembly GCF_023699985.2. NCBI lineage: Eukaryota > Metazoa > Chordata > Mammalia > Artiodactyla > Cervidae > Odocoileus > Odocoileus virginianus. Next base: position 33,598,329 of record NC_069684.1, on the reverse strand, counting down.
AAGACAAACTAGAAATACTTGAGGAGGTGCTGGGACTTACCTGGTGGTCTGGAGGTTAAGAATTGCCTTCCAATGCAGGGGACACGGGTTCAATCCCTCAACAGGGAACTGAGATCCCACATGCTGTGAGGCAACTAAGCCCATGGGCCACAACTAGAGAGACCTCGTTCCACAACTATAGAAAACCCACAAAGACCCCGTGTAGCTAAAATAGAAAAGAACAGGTGCTTTGAATACTGCCAGGTTCTATGCTATGAGGGGCTTCCCTGATATCTCAGTTGATAAAGAATCCATGTGCAATGAAGGAGAACCCAGTTCAATTCCTGGGTTGGGAAGATCTGCTGGAGAAGGGATGGGCTACCCACTCCAATATTCTTGGGCTTCCTTGTGGCTCAGCTGGTAAAGAATCTGCCTGCAATGCAGGAGACCTGAGTTTGATCCTTGGGTTGGGAAGATCCCCTGGAGAAGGGAACGGCTACCCACTCCAGTATTCTGGCCTGGAAAATTCCATGGACTGTATAGTCCATAGGATCACAAAGAGTCAGACACAACTGAGTGACTTTCACTTTCATGTGCTATGAGCATAAAAAGAACCGATAATGGGTGAAGGTGGGTGAGTGCATTTGACCAAGGAACTGAGCAGGTGACCTTGAGCTGAGTTTGAAATGGTAAGAATCCAGCCATGGGAAGTTCTGGGGAAACAAGGGTTCAGCCCATGGAAGTGTGAAAGAGCGAGCCTGGGGAAGCTCAGGGACATTCAGGAAAAAAGGCTTTGAAAAGATGAAATGGAGGTTCAGGCCGAAGGCTGAGCTTTGGGGCTGGTGAGGGCTACCTTCCCTGATGGGGATGCTGCATCTACCCCATGTCCAACTGCTGCCTGGCCCAGAGCTGGGCTCGATTTGTCCTAGTGCTGGTGCTAGTCGCTCAGTCGTGTCCGACTCTGTGACCCACTGGACTGTAGACTGTCAGGGTCCTCTGTCCATGAAATTCTCCAGGCAAGAATACTGGAGTGGGTTGCCATTCCCTTCTCCAGGAGGTCTTCCCAACCCAGGGATTGAACCTGGGTCTCCTGCATTACAGGCAATTTCTTTACCAGCTGAGCCACCAGGGAAGCCCCCTGGGTTTGGTTAGTATTTGTTAAATAAGCAACACAGTTCAGGAACATTGATGTTGGCTGAGCTTCCACCTGGAATTTAAGAGTCAGTCTCTCAGCGGAAGCAAAGCCTGCACATGTTGACATCAAATCACCAGGAAAGACTCATATGGGCACCCAAGATGCTGCAGAGACAAACATACAATTTTACCCATTACTAAGAAAATCTACCTTGTTCAAGGCTTGTTCTGGAGAGAAAAAAAAGAGAACGTTTTATTGGCTATTTGTTGAATGAAGACGTAAAAAAATGGGTTGTAATTAAGTCAGTAGTTTTCAGTAGTGGGAGTCTTTTGCACAGCAAGATCAAACCAGTCCATCCTAAAGGAAATCAACCCTGAATATTCACTGGAAGGACTGATGCTGAAGCTGAAGTTCCAACACTTTGGCCACCTGATGTGAACTGCCGACTCATTGGAAAAGACCCTGATGCTGGGAAAGATTGAGGGCAGGAGGAGAAGGGGATGACAGAGAATGAGATGGTTGGATGGCATAACCAATTCAATGGACATGAGTTTGAGCAAACTGTGGGAGATAATGAAGGACAGGGAAGCCTGGCATGCTGCAGTTCATGGGGCTGCAAAGAGTCGGACATGACTTAGCAACTGAACAACAGAAACTCACTTTGGAATTACTATTAGATAGAAAAAGTGTACCAATCTGTTATCTTGCCAACAGCCAGGAGATGGAAAAAACTTGGACTTGAAACCAGGCCTTGGCTCAAATCCCACAAGGGCTACTGGAAATGCTGTGTGATCTTGGGCAAGTTATTCCACCCCTCTTAGTCTCACATCCCTCACATATAAGACACCTGACAGGGTGACTGTGGGGATCCAAGGAGAAAATTAAAAAGGACCCCCAACACCATTCCCAGCAAGTAATAGCCACTCAGTCACTGATTGATGAATCACAAAGAAACCACTCTCTGCCCTTCTGCCCCCTCTACCTCTAGGGCCAGGAACTGAAAGAGCGTGGTCAACTTTATAGTGACTTCGGAGGCAAATAACTCCCTATCTGACAGTCATTTCTGTAAAACCATAAGTTTGATGTGACTCCAATGTCGCATGAGGTCACCCTGCAAAAGATGCCATGTTTTGTCCTTAGCTGTATTCTCTCTAGAGGTGGAGGGGGTTGGCTGGGAAGCCAAGATGTGGCGGAGTTGAGTTGAAGCCTAGAATTTTGCAACAAACCAAGTGAAAAAAATCAAAGAAGCAAGGGTCCCATCATGGCCAGTTGTGTTGCTGGCATTCCCGCCCTGGTCTGAACTGCATGGACTTTCCCCTCCCTTTTCCAGCAAACCTCCAGAAAGGCCAGCATAGCACTGGACACCCTACCCCATCCCCAATTCCTTTGCCATTTAAATACACTCCCAGTGATGGAGAGGTTTGAGCTGTCACTGCTGGGCAGAGGCAACTGACAGGAAATTAATTTCTTAGTTTCTTGTTAACTTTGAGGGGAGTATCTTTGTGAAGCAGCATTGCCAGGACAGGATGGATCAGGACTTCCAGCAATTTTAATACTGGAGATTGGCAACAAAGTGTGATGTGCAGTCTCCTTTGTCACCTTCTCAGGCTGGCACTGGGCTTAGCAAGAGTCTCTGGAGTGAAAATTCCTGGCATCTGAGACTGTAGCACCTGGTGAAAATTCTGCTGATGCTGACAGGTGACAGTGACAAGATATTCTAGCTACAGCCTGTCATTCTGAAATGGAAGGGCCCTGGGGCTCTCTGGTGCCCACCAGGGTGGTCTTCCCAGAGCCCTTGGTTGCTCTTGGACCAGTGGCTGCACTCCTTGGGATCACCTCCCTCTGGCCACCCCTCTTTCCCTTACTTGGCCTTCGCCCTGCTCTCTCATCCTCCAGTCCCAATCAGGGCTTCACTGCCTCCTGTGGATTTTCACCTTTTCTGCTCGCCCTGCTCTTCCTGTGATGAGATGGAACTTTGACAGGTTCCATTTCTGGCTCTGACCTTTCCCCAGCTCTTCCTCTCTCCTCCCGCTCCACCTTCTCTGGCCCCATTCATCTTGCAACTGTCCTCGGGCTGCCTCTTCTGACCTCCCCACCTTCTCATCTCTCCTTCCCACCTTCTCTTGTCAAGGGACTCTTTAGTTCGGTCTGAATGGTCAGGTTCAATTTCTCAAGCAGAACCTTTGAATCTCCCTGACCAGCCATTGAATGTCTTTGTTCCCTAGCTGAGCATCAGCTGATCTCAGCCCCAGTCAAGGTTTGCCTTGAGGGCGTTGGCTGTAAATCATCTTCTTTACTCAGTCCCAGACCTTTCCTCCCACCCCTTCTCTCTTCCCCTTTTCCTCCCTCCTTCGAAGCCACATTTGTGGAGTACCTACTATGTGAGTGCTGGAACTGATACAGGAATGCTACCCTTCAAATGCTTAAGTCTCCCAGGGAGACACTCATATGAAACTAAGCTGAGTCAAATATATGCTCTTTTTGCCAGAAATCAAAGAAAGCTCTGTGGGAGAAGGAGAAAGAGGGATGATGGCTAGTTCTGTCTTCCAGCTTCCCATCACTTCTAATTAGGAAGCCATTTTCCTTTCTCCACTCCCACAGGGAGCAAAGCATCATGGGAATATCCTGGTTGCAAGCCAGGCTTAAACACAGTTTTTCAATCTCACAACTGTAGACATTTGGGACTGTATGATTCTTTGTTATGGAAAGCTGTCCTATGCATTGGAAGATATTTAGAAGCATCTCTGTTCTCTAATATTAAATGCCAGTGCATCTCAGAACAGTGACAACCAAAAACGTCTGCAGACATTGCCAAATGGCCCCTAGGGAGCAAAATCGGCCCTGGTTGAGAATCACTGGGCTACACAATGGGCCCAGGTCCAACTCACTCTCCAGGTAACCATGTTGGTCAGCATTCAAGACTCCAAGAGGGATGGGGAAGAGTCAGTCTGTCCTTAACAGTGCTAGGGCTGCTTCTGGTCTGTTCTGGGGGTTCATTTTTAGTCTTATTTTTGGTTTCTTACATATACATTTCTTTGTGTTCAACATTTAATAGGAGTGTTAGATGATGGACACTGAGGGGTTACCTACCAGCATTTATTCTCCACCAAAATCCAACCCCCTCCACGTAGCCATGAGTCTGGGGAGAGGGGTAGGTGGGGGAGAGGTGGGCCCAACTGGCCAAGTGATTTTCTGCCCACCCCCCACAGCAATGGGAATTACTTAGGAATGAGTATATGACCCAGTTCTGGCTAACAAGGCAACAGAAGTGTGAAGGCTTCTAGGAGAGAGTTTCTCACTGGCAGGTGCTGCAGGAGATCCCACCTCTTCTTTTTCCAACATGGCTTGTGTGCTGATGTAAACTTGGGCTTGCTGTAGTCACCTTGCTCCTAGCAGGAGATTGAAGCCACCATTAAAGGATGGTTGAGTGAAGATTTGGAAAGGACCTGGGTCCTTGGTGTCATGGCAAAGGCTCTAAACAGCCTCAGCCTGCCTTCCCTTTGAGCTTCCTTGTAAAGCATCAGATTCTCTACTGATCAAGCCAGTTTGAGCTGGGGTGATATCGCTGGGGAAGGAATACCTTGCCATGGAATCATTTGGAAGAGATGGTAGAAGGATCAGTGGAGGAGAGAAGCTGGATCATGGCTTTCCTCCTAATCTACCAGATCTCCAGCCCCACCTCCTCATGCTTTTGTTGTCATCAGGCAAACTGGGAAGCCTGCTCCTTGTGGGGGGACATGCATGGCCTCAGCTTATTCCTCAGCCCCAACCTCCCCAAAATCTGCAACCACTATTTGCATCAGCTCAAGATGGAAATATCCTAACCAAATTTCAATGAATTCTGATTTCCCTTCCTGATTTCTAATCCAGGGTAGGCAAAGAGAAAATTAAAAAAAAAAAAAAAACAAAAACAACCCTTTGAAATAGATGGCTCTAAATTGAAATCCAAATAACATAACAGCTTTCAAACTGGCACTTGCAATTGGGCTGAGCAAACCTAATTCCATATCAAAAGAACAGGGAAGTATTTTAATTATCTCATTCTCATAATGGGAGAGGAAACTGGTTCCACAGGAGGTAAACACCCTAAGCCACAAGGTTTCCCTGTAAATTACAATGCTCAACTTGAGCTGACAAGGAGAGGGGACGCTTCTTCCTGTTTGATGGTGTTCCCTGACGTGTGGCCTTTTACTATAGTCATAAAAAGGCAGTAAATTAGGAAGACACTATAAAATATCATCAGAACCAACTGGGATCAACCATGAGAAGCCAAATTTCCACTCAAAGCCTTGAAAATGAGGGAAACATGAAAGGCATTCAGCCAGTTCCCAGGGCAGAGTCCCCGGCCATGGAGAAAGTAGGACAGCACTTCCAAAGGTGCAGAGTTGCAGGTCTGGAGCCATACAGAGAGCAAGGTGAGAGGGGCCCACGGAACTGGGAGAAGAGGGCTGCCCTCTCCTAAAACATTATTCTCTTGGGGTGAGGTCTGCTCAGGCTTAGTACAAGTTGGAGAAGCAGCTTGGGCTGAGATGCTGTCTTCTTATTTACCACTCAGGTAACACTTTCTTGAGTTACTCTGTGCCAGGCACTATAGGCATGGAAATAGAAGAGGGAGCCTCTGTCCACAGGGTCCAGAAGCAGGAGACAGATGATGTATCAGCCACATAGTCTGATGAGATCAAGTTTAGCCAAGACAACAGTAAGGAATTCTAGAGCTGATGGCCGCAGTGGAAAAATGCCTGGTTGCTGGGTGAGCACTGCCTTTTGGAAGCAGCCTCAAGTCCACCTGAATAATTCAGGAGTACCTAGTCTATAGCATGGGGTAGGGCTGAGTCCCTGCCTGGCCAATGTTAATAAAAGTAAATGTTTATCTATGTCAGGCATGGGGCTATAGGCTATATAAGCCTTTCTGTCTTGAATCTACACAAGAACCCTATGAGGCCCTGTTATGATGATTGGCTCCTCTTAAAGGCTTAGGAAATGGGCTCAAAGAAATTAAGAGAACCTGCTTTTGATGACAGTTTCATGCTACAGGTACCAGTCATAGAACCCAGAGCAGTCTCATTTTGCTCTGATTGGTTCGGCTCCCACGCTAAACATGTGAATAGTTGAGACTCTGGACTCTTCACTTGTTGGATGATTTCACATTTGAGAAGACTTCAGATCTAACAGCAAATCTGTGTGAGGAACATAGATTCTGGTCCTCTGGAAACAGTGTCTTGGACACCTTAAATAGTGTGTGTGTGTGTGTGTGTGTGTGTGTGTGTGTGTGCACGTGCATGTGCATTGACCAACATCTTCAGGGTGAGCCCTACCAGCGGGACATTCATCCCTTGCCTGGGTGCCCTGGGTATTGGAGTGTCTGATTAGTGGGGGAAGATGATACCCCAAGATCTGAGTACTGGTCAGCTTTGAGGCCTTATTTACTCTTCTGATATGCTAGTCTGAGAACCAGAGGGTAAATTCAGGTCCCTCCAGGAAACTCCCCAAGATTTTGAAGTCTTCTCACCTTTCCTTGGTTCCAGAAAGGATTGCCTTGAGCAACTTCAGTCCAAAAAGTGGCTGTTGATAAGCCCTGAAGTTTTCTCCCTGCTTCACCCGACTCTTCTACACTTTTGTGCCATCACCTCCTCCCCCATTGGAGGTGGAGAGGGTCCTATAGACAAGTCTCACTGATATTTAAAGCCAGGATTGAGAGACCCCTCAGCCAAGAGTGGGCCCTCATGACCTATGTAACTTGGTCTCCTGGATTCCAGGTCATGGCACTGTGACCCAGCAGCCTCCCTGCTGGATAAGAAGGTCAAAGTCACCAAAACAGCTCATAACTGAGCCCACAGGAGGCCTGGATATCATTCCTGGCTCCTTCTCTTGGCTCCTAACAGTCTCAGTTCCTTGTGGGAAGGGCTGTTTATAAAACAGAAAGAGCAGTTGCAGCCACATGTACCTCGAGAGCTCAGTCCTCCATGTCTTAGAGGGGAAATTTCACTGCAGCTGACACCTGTGGGATGGCAGGACTTATTTGGGAGACAGATTTATAATAAACAGCCTTATTTTATAGAGCCCCAAATATTTGCACAAAAATGAGCCCACCGTATAACTTGCTCCATTTATCTCCCCGCTGTCACTGGGTATCTCTCTCTATTTTATTACTTTATTTTCCAGTTCCTCCAGCTCTGCACTCACCTCTCTCTTATTCCCACCACAGCTGTCAGTCTGGTGGCTCCATCCTCCTCCCCTTCATGCTTCTGTCTCTGTTAGTGCCCCACCTCCACCACTTCAGGGGCCTTGGCCTCCCCCAGACCCCTGCCTTCCTTTAGGAATCTGGGCAGCAACAGCGGTGTGCCCTGGAGAAGGAGCCCAGCCTTAGAAGCCCTTCCATCCCAGTCTGCAGGCCGGCCTTCTTTTTCAGCACCACGGACAGAGCTTCTGACCGCAGTTGTTTTAATAGACTTGGCCTTGGCCTGGTCTCAGCCTTCAGGAAGCTTCCTTGCCTTATCTCTTAGCATTCCTAACACTATAATATAAAGTAAATCCCAAGTGGTTTCTAAACTCCTACTACCCCAAGACACAGGCTCAATAACCGAGTGAGAAATGTATGAAAAAAAGGAGTGATTTTAATTTCAAAGTTCTGCTGACATGCGAGTGCTCTAAAGGTTTATATACACAGAACGCCCTGCTTGAAATATCACTTTGAATTCCATCCGTGCCATCGTGCCTCTAATGTGCTTCTGTTTTGGTTTCTCTCGGCAATGGGAGCTTTTGTGTTTTAATAATCGGAGGCACAAGGAAGAGGGAAAATTATAGCTGGGGACGCCCAGGCTTGGCTCTTCATCATCCAAGTTAAATTTGGCTGAATTGAGGGAAAACATCCTTTTAAAAGGGTGGTAAATGGGAATAATAATCTCTTACATTTACAAAACACTGGGTATTTTCAAAGCTCTCGTGCATTCATTAACTCATTAGATTTTTTTTTTTCCCAGCAAACCTGTTTCAAACATCCTACAAATAGGAGTGGGAGGCTGAGGAGGCTAGCTTGGCAAATGGAGAAACCGAGGTTGGGGGTGTGTTAGACTGGCTAGAGGTCATTCATAGTGGCCAAACTGGGCAGGTTGGACAAGGCCATGAGGTGGCAATGCTAGCCATCCCCTTTAACAGCCACCCACCTCTCTGTGCCTTATCCGCTTAGTGATCTTTCATCTCTCCTCCCATCAAACAGTCTCTCCAAACAGGTGTCACTCAAACCCCTCACAGCAGTGCCTGCTTTCTTAGGAGAATCAAAGTCCAAAGCAGAAGGAGAAAAATCCGTAAAGTCAGCAGTGAGTCTTTGTCTATTGAGCATTTACTTTGGGCTAAGACATGTGTTGTGGGATTCCCAGGTGGTGCAAGTGGTAAAGAACTTGAATGCCAATGCAAGAGATGGGGACTCGGGTTTGATTCCTGGGTCAGGAAGATCCCCTGAAGTAGGAAATGGCAACCCATTCCAATATTTTTGCCTTGAGAGTCCCATGGACAGAGGAGTCTGGTGGGCTACAGTCCATGGTGTTGCAAAGAGTCAGACACAACTGAATGACTGAGCACACATGCATAAGACATATGCGGTAACCTTGACAGGCATTATTTCATCCAGCCTCCTCAACAACTCTGAGGATGCTTTAGTCCCATTTCACAGCTACAAAAACTGATGTACAGAAGATGATAGCGAGGTACTGTTTGGTCACACCCACACCCAGATAGCCAACTACAAAGCCCAAGCTCCGCATCTACTTCCTGTCTGTCTCCGAGGGCAGTTTTTAGCATCAGCTCCTGAATGGCTTGAGAGGGGGTGTGAGGCCTGCTTTGCGCATGTGTCCTATGAGTGGCCAGCTTCCTTGAGCTTCTCTGGAGGACCAGAGTGCTGCGGTCTCTGACATTCCATGTCCCGAGGCTGCCCCTCTGCCTGGTATTGCTCATGATGGGAAGTCCATGGACCACATCCTGGATGTGGCAATGCCATTCATGCAGCATTGTAACATTTCAGAAAACGAGTTGCTGTGTGGATGGATGAATAAGTGAATGAATGAATGAATGAGGAAGAGCGTCTGATCTTTGTAGGTGTGAAGACTTAGTGGCCAGGCAGCAGAAAGGCAGTAGCAGTCAGGATATGTAACACCTGACCTGGCTCAGAGCCCAGATCCTGAATACAAGACCCCCTCACAGGGCCTCTGAAGCATATGTTCCTCCCTCCCCTGCCCAGCAGCATCAAAAGTGCCTGACAACCAAGGGGAAGTGAATGCAGCTGCCCCAGTTTTCCCAGGGTTCAAGGTGAGTGAGGAGGGCGGGAGCCTCAGAGTGTCAGGGGGCCCCATCAGATAAGCCTGATATGACGGCGTTCATGGTCTAGCCAGGGTTGGGAAGGCTGATGGCTGATTGTTCCAGGCTGTCTCTGGGGCTGGTGTCATTTATAGGTTCTGGAAATTTGTTACTGTTGATAACAGTGACGAGCCATAAACATCTCAGAATGAGGAATGTTAATAACATGGGAGGCATTTTTTAAGTGGTGGCTTTGGGGAGCCTTCGGCCTGTCACAGCCAAAGGGGTGGCTGTTGTCGCTGTCGTATATCTGGGAAGTTATTTCGGGAAGGTCGTGCAGGGCCTCTGTTGTCATTACGTACAAAATATTTCAATTTTCCAGAATAGAGTCAGTTCTGGCATCAATGAATCTTCATCTTTTCTCCTTTTTATGTCTCCCTGTTTGTCTCTGGGGTCTGGTTTTGTGTGAGTAGGAGAAGATGGGCATAAATAGGTGGCTGGGGCTGGAACGAGACACAGAGTTGTGAAGTAGGGGGCACGGTTAGGGATGCAGGATGAGCCCCCAAGGCCCTCTGGGGGGGGTGGGGAGAAGCTTGGCTGGCTCAGGGCCTGAAAGGACCCCCTCAAACAGCTTGCACCACAACTCATCTGCTCCAGACACACCGCTCCCTGATGCAGCCTGCACTTCCTGGCCTTGGCCTTCTGCTCACAAGGTCATTTCTCCTGCTATCATAGCTTTTCTGCCTGCCCACCCCCTGAGTCCAGCCTGCCCCTGCCACCTACTACTCTCATCCCATGGAGAGCCAGTGCAGTTGGTGCGATTCACCCCGCACCTAATCATGTGCTTCGCCATGTCACAACTCCTGTTCCCCACTTGGCAGTGGCTCTTAACTCTCATCCTATTTAACTTGTCCTCAATTTGTCATCACCTCCCTGTGGGCAAGGACCATATTACACATGCTTCCACAGACTCTGAAGGGGATGCCTGCTGTTTCTGCACCTCTGTGCATCCTTTCCTTCAGGGCCTGTTGAACCACTGCCGGTTCTCAAGACCCTGACTCTGGTTTTCTTGGCTCCTGTGCTGGTCTGGGTGCTTCGGGGGCAGCCACACCAATCATCTTCCAGCCTGCAACCATGGCTTAGGACTCTCTTCCCTCCTGGCCTGTCCAGCACAGCGCAGTGCTGGGCACACAGTAGGTCTTCACTAAATGAGTGGGTGCAGGACAGGACTTCATTAGGGCATCAGCTAGGATGTGGGGGCTTGGCTCTGCATTCCAGTTCCAAGGGGAAAAGCTAGTTGCATGGCCAGAACTAGAGTTCACACCCAACCCCCGGGTTATCCATGGGTTAGACACTATTGCTGGATGGCTCCCAGCTCCCTCTCTCCCAGGTCTTTTAAGCCGTGGGTCATGGGTCTGGTTGGGCACATGCTGATGTCATGAGGGAAGGACATAAAGATTTCCCGTCTGGGCCTCCGCCTTCAGGAAACACACACTTGGAGGGAGGTGATAATACTGGTGTGATCAACAAAGAATGTGCGGGTGTTTGGAGGAAAAGAGCATCCAGGGTGCAAGGGGGCTCTTGGACAGAGAAGGGGGTGTGGGGCTGGGAATCTTTGCTTCCCACAAGTCTCTTCCAGTGCCTTATACTCCACCTGAACCTTGTCTTTGAAATGCCTTATTAAGCGACAAAGGGCAGTCATAGACCCCTTAAGTCCCAGCAGGATGGCTCCAGCCCTTTGAGCACTGGCCTGGCTTGGAGTCTGGGCTCTAGAAATGTCAGGATGGCCACGTCTGGCCAGCTTCCCTCCAGTGCCCCCTCAGCGAGCTCCAAGCAACACGGGCTGGCACTGTCAGAGACTGAGGTGGAGCTGGGGGAAGCACAGAGCCGTGAGGACCAGGCGGCCACACCAGGGATGGCCCTGGGGGTAGGGGTGCGGGTGAGGGGCAACCGGAGGCAACAGCAGTCCTGGCTCTGCCTGGGTGCCCAAGCGCCTCTGGGGAAAGAAAGCACCTGACAGGTGAGGCCAGAGCAGTTTCAACTGCACGCAGTTTTTGTAAGACTCTTGCTTGTGATTTGGACCCATCCGTGACGGGCCACCCTGGACCTCCTGTCACATTCCCTGTCGGGCACAGCTGGCCTCCTGCTCGTTCAGGTTTGCCCCGATCAGGCTCAGGCCCTGGCACTTCTCACATCTTGCTCCTGATCATTTTAGGGAGAAAGTGAAAACCCACAGCTGGGCTTGAATCCTGCTTCCAGGAGCAGAGGTCAGCTCTGGAGAGTGCAGTCTCTCTGGCTGTGTGTGCCTCCTGTCCTTGGGGTCAGGGTTTGACCCTTTGCTCCCTATGACACTGCTGACAGGCTCCCTGGGAGGGGACGCACCTCATCACTTTAGAACCGCAGAAAACGGAGTGTTTGAGGTATAAGGGATCTAACCGGCTGGTCTCCGGCCTTATTCCCATGCCAAGGCTGGTGGGAGGGCTTGGCTAATTACGTCGGATCAGCCTGGTTCACTGTGTGTCCCCAGAACTCAATAGCTAGCTATAAATTCCCTTCATTTGACCCATATTTGTTAAGCATGAAGTGGGTTTCTGGCACCACGTGTTCATGAGTGGCAGCCCCGCCCTCCTGAGGGAGCTGACTGTGAGAAAGGCAGATGGGGAGGTGGGCGGCAGAGAGAGCCCAGGGCTGTTGCCTCCTTGGAGTCCCTGACTTTACAGTCTCCGCACTGAACTAGCTCTGTAGGCATCCAAGAGTCCTCACCTTGTCTGTTGATGCTGTTGTGTGTGTGAGTGTCCATGTGTATACTGTGTGCTTTTCTGTTCACACGTGTGCACAAGAGTGCCCATGCAGGTCTGTGCATGCCTATGTGTGTACATGGGTGTACTGTGTACACATGCACTTTCATATATGTGCACATATGTATGCATGAGTGTGCTGTGTGCTCACACACTGCACATATGTGTCTGTGCATGAGTATACTGTGTATATGTTCACTTTCATGTGTGTAAATACATGTGCACGGGTGTGCCTTGTGTATGTTCATGTATATGCATAGCACAACTTGCATGTATGCCTGCATGTGTGAGCCATATGCATGTTTACACATGTGCACACACATGCCTGTTCACATGTGCGTGTGCACTTTCATGCACGTGCACACGTGTGTATGCACACGTGTGCCTATTCACACATGTGCACACATATCCCCGTGCATGCATGTGCATATATGTGCTATGTGCATGTGTGTGCACACACAACTGCTCTCTGCACTTTACACTCTTGGAGGGTGGGGCTGAGTCTGCACCTCACCCCCTACCCCTGAGGGGTCCCCATCCCAGTGTTTGTCAAGAAATGTCCCCAAGAACTTGCTCAGCAGCCAGAAGCAGCTCTGCTCTCTCTTGGAATCCACTCCCAGAAAGGCAGAGGCCTGAGTCGAGAGCAGGGCAAAGAAGGCTGGGGGACCACCTAGCTTAACCCTCTCGTTTTACAGCCCAGAAAAGAAAAGAATAGGAGGTGAGGTAAGAGTGCGTCATGTCATGTGCCTGGGTGCTCAGTCGTGTCCGACTCAGTGTGAACCCTTTGGTGTGAACAGTCCCCTGGACTGTAGCCCACCAGGCTCCCCGTCCGTGGGATTTCCCAGGCAAGAATACTGGAGCGGGTTGCCATAGTGAATAATAATAGCTACCATGTTTTGGCTGTTCCCATGCACCAGGAATTGTACCCCCACGAGCTCACTCATGTTCATGGCTGCCCTGTGGGGGAGCTGCCTCATCTGGCTTCACGGGCAGGAAGGGAAACTTGGAGAAGCAAGCGACCTGCTCAAGGTCACAGAGGCTGTCAGTGGTGGAGGTGCAGTGGAAACTGAGGGCCGGAGCTCTGACATTCTCTGCAAGGATACTGGGCAAAGGGTAACAACCCGCACCCGACCTCAAACTCCATTCCCGGCTGGTGCAGCCTCCTGGCTGTGTGCACCTCCTCTCCCTGGGGTCAGAGTCTGACTCTCTGCTCCCCATGGCCACTGCTGACAGGCTCCCTGGGAGGGGCTGCTCCTCATCACTTTTGAACCGCAGAAAAGAGAAGATTTGAGATACTAGGGATTTAACTGTGGTCTCCTGCTTTAATCCTACAGGGGAAACCAAGGCCAGGGGAGGTCTTGGCTAAATATGTCAGATCAGCCTGGTTCCTGTGTGTCCCCGGAACTCAATAGCTGGCTGTGAATTCGCTTTACTTGACCTGTGCTTATTAAACATGAATCAGGTGTCTAGAACCCCGCTCTTCTCCCTGTTTGCACTCGACTTGGTGGGCGGCAAGCTGGACTGGGGCTGCAGGGAGAGCCCTGAACATCCCCGAGGAGCTCGGAGGCCAGAGCCCAGACGCCCTTCCCACTGCTGCTCAGCTCCTATGCACAAGGGCTTTGATTTTCCGTTAACACCCAAAGTTGATCGGAGCCTCATGAATCATTCATGAAGAGGCTCCAACGAGATCATTATTTTGAGTGTTGAGTGTCAGGAAAACAGTGTCTGACGGGTAAACATGATGTCTGATGACAGAACAGCCGATGGGGTCACCCGGCAGCCGGGCACCTGCCACGCTGTGGGGAATTTTTAAACATTAAAAAAAAAAAAATCCAAGCTAGGCTCAGGGAAGAGCAGCAGACTCATCACCAAGCCTTTGTCTGGTGGCTCCCCAGGCCAGGAGGAGGCGGGTAGCGGGCAGGGCTGGGGAGGGCACAGAGCATCCTCATCCAGGAAATGACTCAGCGTGGCCCCCGGTTCCCAGTCACTGTGGCTCCCGGCCCTGCATGTCCCAGGCTGCGCCGCCAGCCTCCCTGCCAACACAAAATGCCAGCCTCTTAGTCAGGCAGCCCCTGCCTTTGCTCTCTCTTAGGATTTCCCAATAGATCATCCTTTTGGAAAAAGCCAGGGAGGCCTCAAGCGCCTGTCCATCCACCTTGGATCAGGAAAGGGTCTGGCCTCTGCCTGAAGGCTGTGCAAGCACCTGGCTGGATCAGCTTGGGCCAAGGCCCCGGGGGCTCTCCCAGGCCTCTGGCCGTGTCGAAGCCACTTTCTAGCAGATGACAGTTTGTCAATAGCTTCACTACCTGCATTATTTAAGCAGAACAAGGTGAACCCCAGCTGTACCCTTGAGCACAGATCAAATTGATGGTCAGACTGAACGCTACAGGCAATTAGGTTTTCTAAAGAGAAAAAGGGCCAGAGGGGACCCTACTGGCTCCTTTCCCTGCTGCCAGCCCTTGGCCCTCCACCCTCCCTGGTCATCCAGTCCTGTCCCCAGGCTGTCTTCTGCTCCTTTGGGCCCTGGATTTCATGAGGGGAAGGGGGTACTTGCTCCCAGAAAAGAGTTCCTTGGGCCCTGAGAATCCCCCAGAAGAAGATCCAGAAGGCTTAGCCCCAGCTCTCTTTCCAGCATTTCTGCAGGGATTTTCCTGGCTGCCTCTCCTTGCGTCCCCAGTTGTCTCCTCACCTCACCTCTCTCAGGACCAGGCTCACGCTTGGCCATCATGGGCTTTCTCTTCTCTTTACAGATCCCATTTGACCAGGCTTATTCCAGGTGAGCACCAGGTATAGCACAGGTCCCCATGCAAGGGTTACAGCCTGACCTAGAAGAATCGATGCTTTGATATAGCTGAGGACTTGGTCCTAAGAGGGATCATGACAGCTCAGAGCTGGGAAGGCCCCCTGGGGTCATCCAACCCTGCCTCCAATGAGCATAGACACCTTCGACTCCACCGGGCAGGCTCCTCTGCTTCATCAGGGACAGGGGCTTGCTCCCTCACACACTGTCTGTTCCACCCAAAGCACTTGGAATCATTATCATTAGAAAGGTCTTTTATAATGAGGCCAAATCTCCTTCCTTAAAGAGTATGGAATGATTCTGTCCTTCACATCCACAGAGAATAGGAACTCTATGCCTTGAGATGTGAGGGTCCTTCAAATATCTGAAGAAGATTCATGTCACTCATCCATCCACACATTCATCCGTCCATCCATCCACCACCCACTCACTCATCCACCTACTCATCCATCCAATTTCCTTTCCATCTATACATGTATCTATTATCTTCCCATGTGTCCATCTATCTACCCAACTACTTACTGATCCATCTATCCATCCATCCACCTACCCCTCTATCCATCCATCAACCCACATATTCACCCTCCCATCCATCCGTACACTCACCTATCTATTTTCACATCTACCTACCTATCTACCTAGTCACGCACCCCTCTTCTATCCATCCACCTACCCATTCATCTACCTATATGTTTAGCTATCCATCCATTTGTCCACCCAATCATTCACCCATTCATCCTTTCTTCCATTTGACATGCATTGAGGAAATGCTGCTACCACTCTGGGTATTGAAAGATGCAGTCTCTGGCCTCAAGGAGCTTATACTCATAGTGCTGAGGCAGAATCACAATGTAGCCTCTTGCTAGAAATGTTGTTGTTCACTCACTGAGTGATGTCCAACTCTTTGCGACCCCATGGACTATAGCACAGCAGGCTTTCCTGTCCCTCACTATCTCCCACAGTTTGCTCAAACTCATGTCCATTGAGTCAGTGATGCCATCCAACCATCTTATCCTCTATCACTCTCTTCTCCTCCTGCCCTCAATCTTTCCCAGCATCATGGTCTTTTCCAATGAGTTGGCTCTTTGCATCAGGTGGCTAAAGGATTGGAACTTCAGCTTCAGCATCAGTCTTTCCAATGAATATTCAGGGTTGATTTCCTTTAAGATTGACTGGTTTGATCTGCTTGCTATCCAAGGGACTCACAGGAGTCTCCTCCAGAACCACAATTCAAAAGCATCAGCTCTTTGGTCCTCAGCCTTCTTTATGATCCAGCTCTCACATCTGTACATGACTACTAGAAAAACCATAGCTTTGACTATATGGACCTTTGTTGGCAAAGTGAAGTCTCTGCTTTTTAGTGCACTCTCTAGGTTTGTCATAGCTTTTCTTCCAAAGAGCAAGCGTCTTTTAATTTAGTGGCTGCAGTCACCATCCACAATGATTTTGGAGCCCAAGAAAATAAAATCTGTCACTGTTTCCACTTTCACTATAATAAAGGAATGAAAACAGCATCTAAGGCTTCTGTTGCTCAACATTCTCAATTTCCTCCCTGTTGGTTCTGAGGACTCCAGATCCCTTCTTACCCTGAACAACCTTCTTTGATGACTCCTGGTTTAGACACTATTCTCTTCAAGCTCAACACACACAAAAAAATGGTGCTGGGCATTACCTGGTCTACAACCAGTCTTCACTGGTCATGGTCAAGCCAAGCTTGAGCCCAGGGAGTGACTCTTCAGCTCAGAGGGTCTGGCAGGATAAAGTCTCCTGCAGTTTAAGGGGCATTCTCATCACCAGGAGGGGGGAAATGTTTATGCCATTAACACAAACATTCTCTTCCCAGCTCCTTTGTAGATCATGTCTGGTTGCTTTCCGACACACCAAAGAACATTTCAAATGAGTCCCTGGCAGGCTCAGTTGGGAAGTTCTTTCAGCCACTTAAAATCGCAGCCTCTGAATGTGAGGCACACTGGTGGTAATTGTTCAAGAAAATCAAATGAAAGCAGATACAGCAAGTTTCTGGTTATTTATCAGCCGCAGATATAGGCCACTTTTCATCATGCTGAGCCTCAAGAAAAGATAAAAGCAAGAGAATTGATCTGAGCTTCTATCGTGAAAGCGTCAGGCATTGCCGGTGTCCAAGTTCCGTCATAAAGGAACCACTTCTTGGTCTGTGACTTGTCTCAGGTAGCAATTGTTGGGTCTCAGACCCTGCTCCAATCACTCCTGGGTGGGGGGGGGGTGTGTGGTAGACATTGACCTCTGGCACCACTTTTTCTGCTTCCTAAAAGCCTCCCAGAGGCACCTGTGAGCCTCAGCCTGGCAGGAGGGGCTAGGGATCTGGACCTGGGTGGGATCTTGCTTCAGGATCAAGGCTGGGGGCCTGTTCATGCTCCTCTCACAACACTGGCCTCTCTTCTCCCAGACCATCGAGGACAACCTCCTTACTCTCTGCCCAAGGGCTTTGCCTGAGTTATATGACTCAGAGGGCATTGGAATTCTGATGCAGTGCCTGTCCTTTGCTGAAGTCCAGGCACAAGCTAACCCTGAGGGTGGGAGGCCAGGGGTGGGAGAGAGGCAGACCGGGCAGATGGAGGGCCACCATGCCCAAGAGACCACAGTGTTGGTAAAGGACAGCCAAGGGTACTTGGCTCTTACCCCCCTCCCCTGCCCCTCCAGGGTGGTTAATGTCATGCATAACTCATCCATTCCATGGGACATAATTATTGGCTCAAACACCTGTCGAGACATCACGATGAATGTATTTTTTAGTTACTTTGGGTAAGCAGATCAGCCTTCATGATGTGAGTAGGCCTCATCCAATCAGCTGAAGGCCTTAAGAGAAAATGACCAGGTGGCTCAGTGGTAAAGAATCTGCCTACCAATGAAGGAGATGCAAGAGATGCTGGTTTGATCCTTGGGTCAGGAAGATCCCTCAAGAGGAAAGTGGCAATCCACTCAAGTATTCTTGCCTGGAAAATCCCATGGACAGAGGAGCCTGGCAGGCTAGTCTATGGGGTTGCAAAGAGTTGCACATGACTGAGCCCACATCCCAAGGGAAGGAAGAATTCTGCCTCCAGTTGCCTTTATATTCAAGATAGGCATATCAACCCTTCCTGAGGTCTCCAGCCTGCTGGTTTGTCCTGTGGAATTTAGATTGCCAGCCCCATAATCCTGTGAGCTAATTTCTTTTTTAAAAAAATTTTATTGGAGTATAGTTGCTTTGTAATGCGTTAGCTTCTACTGTACAGCAAAGTGGATCAGCTATACATAAACATACAACCCCTTTTTTGGATTTCCTTCCCATTTAGATCGCCGCAGAGCACTGAGTAGAGCTCCTTGTGCTCTACAGCAGGTCCTCATTAGTTATCTGTTTTATACACAGTATCAGTCGTGTATATGAGCCAGTCCCAACCTCCCAATTCATCCTATCCCCTTCTTCCTCCTTGGTATCCATACATTCGTTCTGTGTGGCTGAGTCTTTATTTCTTAAGATAAATCTCTCTCCCTATATATATGTACTGTTTCTTTAGAGGACCCATCCACCCAGGAGGAGACTCGTACCATACCCCCACTGACTCCGTCAAAAGCTCAGAAGTTTCCCCGTTTAGGCCAGGATCTCTCTTCTTTCCTGGGCCGCACGTGGGACCACAGTTCAGTTCAGTTCAGTCGCTCAGTCGTGTCCAGCTCTTTGCGACCCCATGAACTGCAGCACGCCAGCCCTCCCTGTCCATCACAAACTCCCGGAGTTTACTCAAACTCATGCCCATCAAGTCGGTGATGCCATCCAGCCACCTCATCCTCTGTCGTCCCCTTCTCCTCCTGCCCCCAATCTTTCCCAGCATCAGGGTCTTTTCCAATGAGTCAACTCTTCCCATGAGGTGGCCAAAGTACTGGAGTTTCAGCTTCAGCATCAGTCCATCCAATGAACACCCAGGACTTATCTCCTTTAGAATGGACTGGTTGGATTTCCTTGCAGTCCAAGGGATTCTCAAGAGTCTTCTCCAACACCATAGCTCAAAAGCATCAATTTTTCGGCACTCAGCTTTCTTCACAGTCCAACTCTCACATCCATACATGACCACTGGAAAAACCATAGCTTTGACTAGATGGACCTTTGTTGGCAAAGTCATGTCTCTGCTTTTTAATATGCTATCTAGGTTGGTCATCACTTTCCTTCCAAGGAGTAAGCGTCTTTTAATTTCATGGCTGCAATCACCATCTGCAGTGATTTTGGAGCCCCAAAAAATAAAGTCTGACACTGTTTCCACTGTCTCCCCATCTATTTCCCATGAGGTAATGGGACCAGATGCCATGATCTTAGTTTTCTGAATGTTGAGCTTTAAGCCAACTTTTTCACTCTCCTCTTTCACTTTCATCAAGAGGCTTTTTAGTTCCTCTTCACTTTCTGCCATAAGGGTGGTGTCATCTGCATATCTGAGGTTATTGATTATTTCTCCCGGAAATCTTGATTCCAGTTTGCACTTCTTCCAGCCCAGTGTTTCTCATGATGTACTCTGCATATAAGTTAAATAAGCAGGGTTACAATATACAGCCTTGATGTACTCCTTTTCCTATTTGGAACCAGTCTGTTGTTCTATGTCCAGTTCTAACTGTTGCTTCCTGACCTGCATACAGGTTTCTCAAGAGGCAGGTCAGGTGGTCTGGTATTCCCATCTCTTTCAGAATTTTCCACAGTTTATTGTGATCCACACAGTCGAAGGCTTTGACATACTCAATAAAGCAGAAATAGATGTTTTTCTCGAACTCTCTTGCTTTTTTGATGATCCAGTGGATATTGGCAATTTGATCTCTGTTTCCTCTGTCTTTTTTAAAACCAGCTTTAACATCTGGAAGTTCTTGGTCCACATATTACTGAAGCCTGGCTTGGAGAATTTTGAGCATTACTTTACTAGCATGTGAGATGAGTGCAATTGTGCAGTAGTTTGAGCATTATTTGGCATAGCCTTTCTTAGCAACTAATCAACCAGTCAATAGTTAAGAGGAAATCATGGTGCTTCCGGCTACTTGCTGAGCACTCATTCTGCTGGACACAGAGCTAACTCTTCATCCTCATCACCACCTGTCCTCATGCCTGTCCTAGGAGGCAGGTCTGTCATTGCTCCCATTTGGGAGCAGAGGAAATGGAAGCTCAGAGAGGTCAAGCATCTTGCCCAAGGTCAAGGGCAGCTAGTAGCTGTAGACCAGACTTGAACCCAGCATTGTCTGAGGCCCCAACCCATTTGATGCATTCTGGTACTGGTATTTGTTGGGAGCAGATAGGTGGTGTTAGAAATAAGCAGGCCAGGATCACAGGGCAATAAAGAAGGAGAAGATGGGACTTCCCTGGTGGTCCAGTGGTTAAGGATCTGCCTGCCAATGCAGGAGATATGGGGTCCATCTCTAGTCCGGGAAGTCCACGTGCCACAGGGTAACTAAGCCTGTGTACCACAACTACTGAGCCTGCACTCTAGCCTGACTGCAATGACTAAGTTCACATGCCACAAGTACTTAAGCCCGCGGCGAGCCTAGAGCCTGTACTCTGCAACAGGAGAGCCACCACGATGAGAAGCCTGCACACTGCAATGAAGAGTCGCCCCTGCTTGCCACACTTAGAGAAAGCCTGCACACAGCAACAAAAACCCAGTGCAGCCATAAATAAAGAAATAAATACATTAATTAATTAATAATAAAGAAGGGAGGAGATGACCACAAGGATGAAAGCCTGGGCTGCCAGGTGCCTATGGGGACATAGCCGGCCCCCAGGGACATCAGTTCTTGTTGGGAGTTGCCACGGGCTGTCACCTCGTCACTCTCTCCCACACATTGAGGCCTTGGTGGGGGTGGGTGGGGGGAAATAAAATCTAAAATGCCAACTGATCCTGGGAAGCCAGGCCCTCACTGCTCATCTGAAGAGTGAGCACCTAGCATGTTTGGGAGCAGGCTGTGCATGGCCCAGGTGAGGGCAGTCCTGGAGCAGAGCTGCAAGTGGACACGGATCCCGAGGAAGGTCAGCCCACGACACACGTGGTATGAGCAGGCACGAGCAGTAGGGAGATACAAGGAATATTCTGGGTCAAGGGCCCTAGCGGCTGTCAAGGTTTGTTCTAAGTCAAACAAGAGATGATCCCTTGTTCCCAAGGCACCTGGCATGGAGTCATTCTCTCTCAACCTGCCTTCATTTCCACCCAGACCTCAGTCACACAGCCTGGCTGCAACAGGACAGGCCCGCCCCTCCAGCTCTGTCTTGGATTTCGGCAGGTGGGACAGACAGGCCACCAGCCTACGTGGACTCCACAAGCCCTCCTGCATCAACTTCCCCCACCCCGCCTGCTGGCTCCTGGGAGCTGAACAACAGAAATAATAGTTGCTAAACCTGCTCAGCTTCTTCTTAACCAGTCTGGGCCTCAGTTTTCCCATCTCTCTAATGGGGGAACATATATCACTGGTTCCCCCTCATGGGATTGCTGGGAAGATTAAATGTCATCATGGTGGAAAGTGTTTGGAGCTCTTCCTACACAGGGCATCCTTGGAAATGTCCAGGCTCCATGATGCCAAATGAGAACCAGCCTCTAGATTCAGCAGAACTGAGGGAAGAAGCAGCCACCCACCTTCTTTGTTTTAAGAAGAGCCAAAGGAAGGCACTAAGTTTATACATTCATTTTGCTACAGACAGGAGGATTTAAATAGCTCTCTAAAAGGTATTTTTAAAAACTGCTCTTCAATGCTCCATTAAAAGATTCTCTGCTTTGCCTTGGCGTCTCCAGGGCTGCCAAAAATACTATGAAAATTACTAAAATGCAGTCTGTGGTCGGCTCTAAAAGGGTTTGCCAACTGGCTTCAAATAATCTAAAACCTGATCCCATCTGATCTGGAACACAGGAGCTTGCATTGCTCAGAGCAATGATCTGGGAGCCTCGTGGAAGCACCTCCTTACTTAAGAGACCCACGTGGACCCCATGGGCCTCCTTCCTGAAGGGCTCTCTTCTTGGCTTATGGAACCCACAGCCGTCCGTTCTCTCCAGCTATCCTCTCCTCCTTCTACCCCTCCTGTCATCCCTAAATGTTGGAAACTCTCAGCCTCAGTCTCTGCCCCATTGTTTTCTTTCTGGCTGACCTTCACACACTGACTCTTGACTCTAATTCCTAATCCTGACTCAGATTCTGATGTTATCACCCAATTCCAAACCCACAGTGTGCGTGTGCGTGGGCCCAGTTGCACAGTTGTGTCTGAATCTTTGCGACCTCATGGACTGTAGCCCGCCAGCCTCCTCCATCCACAGGATTCTTCAGGCAAGAATACTGGAGTGGGTTGCCACCTCCTACTCCAGAGAATCTTCCCGATCCAGGGATCAAACTTTTGTCTCCTGCATTGGCAGGCAGATTCTATACCACTGGGCCACCGGGGAAGCCCCAAACCCACAGCATCCACTGTCTATTTGATAAGTGTGGACTAAATGTCTGTGTCTCCCCGAAATCCCTATGTTGAAGCCCCAACTCCCAGTGTGATAGTGTTAGGAAGTGGGGCCTCTGGGAGGTGTCTAGGGCTAGATGAGGTCTTGAGGGTGGGGCCCGTGGTAGGATTAGTGCCTTTAGAAGAAGGTGAGGCCAGAGGGCTCTCTCTTGCTTTCTCCGCCATGGTCCCCTTAGGACACAGGCAGGAGACAGCCCTCTGTGAACCAGGAAGCAGGTGTCTCCTTGATCTTGGACATCCAGCCTCCAGAACTGAGAGTGATAAATGACTGCTGCCTAAGCTGCCCTTTCTGTGGTGCTCTGTGAGGGTAGCCTGGGCAGACTAAGACAGCATGGCTGGCAGGGCAACCACTGCCACCGTGATCAAAATACGGCCAACGTGGTCCTTGGGAGCCCACCTTGGTCTTCTCCTCTGAGCATCTGGAACCACCACTCACCTGGCTCTTCAGCCCTGAGTCCATCTGATTCCTCTCTTTGCCTTATCCTCGTGTCCAAGCCTTTGGCAAGTATTGCCAACCTCACCTCGAAACCCTGATGCTGGGAAAGATTGAGGGCAGGAAGAGAAGGAGGTGACAGAGAATGAGATGGTTGGACATCTCATCATTGACTCAATGGATGTGAGTTTGAGTAGACTTCAGGAGATAGTGAAGGACAGGGCGTGCTGCAGTCCATGGGGTTGCGAAGAGTCAGACATGACTTAGCAACTGAACAACACCTCAGAACAGATCCCAGACCTCATCTCTTCTCCCTTCCCCACAGCCCCTGCTCTGGTTCGCCTGGTCGTCCTCTCACCAGGACACTGCCTGTCTCTTCCATCTTGTCTTCTTATTTGCCTTCACCTTGGCTTCTCTACAAACAACCATTTAGCTCTTACCAGCTAGAAGAAGCCTTTAAAATACATTAGCAGGGCCTGTCACTGCCCCGTTTTCAATGCTTCCAAGGCTTCAGCTGAAGTAAAATCCACACCCTGCCTTCTTTCCTGGTTGTC
Source organism: Odocoileus virginianus (assembly GCF_023699985.2). NCBI lineage: Eukaryota > Metazoa > Chordata > Mammalia > Artiodactyla > Cervidae > Odocoileus > Odocoileus virginianus. Next base: position 33,574,867 of record NC_069684.1, on the reverse strand, counting down.
CTCGACTCCCTGCCCCCCGACTCTTGCCCCCTCCCCCGTGCTCACTGTCCTGCTTCTGCTTTCTTGCTTTTTCCTTCTTCCCAGCCCAGGTGACTTTGCATTGACTGATTGTTCCCTCTGCCTGGAACATTCTTCTGGGTTACTCTACCACCCCCTAGGAAGAGAAGAAGTCATGGAGAATCCTCATTTTCCAAGGAAAAGTCCCCAGAGAATGCTGGCTGGCCTCAAAGAGGGCTCTCTAGGCCCTACATAAAAGGCACAGACTAGAACCCTTCTGATCGTACTCAAAGCTCCCAAAGGCGGTCCACACTGAAATGCCTGCATGCCCACTGTCCATTTCTCCACTGGTAGGATGCTCACAGGTAGCCAGGCCTCTCACCTGCTTGGTCCTGTATCCTTAAGCATTCCTGCCTTGGGCACCAGGGGCGGTCCCCATCTCTGGAGGGGGTTCTGCCCCATTCCAATGGGATGCCACCCAAGTCTCATGTTGGAGCCATCACCAATGCAATCCAATACTGATGCTCCTGTTAGGAGGAGGGCAGGCACTGTCCACTGTAAGGTCCTGGGGACAGCAGACCCTGAGCCCAGGGGATGTGCTGCAGGGGATCTGTGAGCAAGACAGAGGTAACCAAGGAGGACTATAGCTGCTGCTGAGCCTGTGCCAGAGCCAGTGGGGCTGCAACTTGGGATCAGAGGCAGAGAAACTGCAGATGTAACAGGGGCAGGTGGAAGCCCAGCCATGCGGGGCGTATTTTGGCCAGAGTAGTAATCTGCATTTCTCCGTGAGAGCAGAAATCACAGGAGGGATTCCAGTGGCCTCTGATCCCTTGGACAGAGGAGCCTGGAGGGCTATGATCCACAGGGTGGCAAAGAGTTGGACACAACTGAAGGGACTCAGCACGTACACATGCATTGCTCCCTTGGACATCACTGCTGGGCCCAGTGTTTCCCACCTGCTGTCAGCAGCCCTCTCCCACCATTCGACTGCCTCAAACAATGAAGAACTGATTAGAAGTTTTAATTGTGTCTGGAAACTTGGAGGCCTTGGAGCTGTGTGAAAGGCCTACTTTAAATGTTTTACAATAACAGTCTGTTAACAAATTCCAGACTTAATTTATCCAAGAACTTGTTAAAATTCCCTCTGTGCAGCCACGCAAGGAATGCGATTTTGAAGTCATTTACTTACCAATAAATTACAATGGTCTGAAATCATTAGCAGCAAAGTAAATTGTTTTAATTGATCTGAACTTCCTTATGATCCAGGGACTCCGTTTCTTTGCCGCTGCACTTTCTAAAGGTCTAAAATAACAAATTAATCTCACTTGAATCCTGTCATCTTTGGAGCAGTCCTTCCTCTCAGCGACCAGGAAGGGGGAAGAATCCATGGTGGGAACAGGACTTCCTGCACTGGCCCAGGACTGCCCAGAAACAGTTCAGCCTTGAGGTTGAAATCTAGCTGCAGGTTATCCTTTCCACTGTGGGCAAGTCTCAGAACCAATTGGGGTTTATGTTCCTTCTCTGGTCCTAGGCTTAGTCACATACTTTCTTGTTAGTTATCCAGCTGTTCATTTTCGTTTTGTGCAATTTTCTGTATGTCTAGTATGTGTGACTCGTTGGAAAAAACCCTGATGCTGGGAAAGATTGAAGGCAGGAGGAGACGGGGACGATAGAGGACAAGATGATTGGGTGGCATCACCGACTCGATGGACATGAGTTTGAGCAAGCTCCGGGAGACAGTGAAGGACAGGGAAGCCTGGCATGTTGCAGTCCATAGGGTCGCAAAGAGTTGGACACGACTGAGCAACTGAACAACAGTATGTATGACAGTAACAAGAGCAAATATAGAAATACATAAAAAGCTTCGAGTGTGCCTCTAGTGACCTTGATTCCCAGACAGGTCCTTGGGAGAGTCCTGGGACTGTGGGCTAAGCCATCAAAACAGTGAAAACCAACCCCACTCTGGTCTTTTCCCCAGCACTTCCAGAGTCTGAGCCCTGTGTCTGGTCACTACGGGTGTGCAAAGGTGCCAGCCACTTCAAAAGCAGGACCAGAGAGTGACCAGGGCTGCATTTCAGGACTCTTCTGTGTCCTCTCCAAACCCATCCAACCTAACCCTGACCCCAACCCTGACCAGTTGAGGGGGAGGGAGTGGGAAACCAGGGTGACTGCTAGTGGTCCCGTCCAAGCGCGGCCAGTGTGTGGGGGTCACCTCTAGCCATAGCCTCATAAACCACCTCCAAGGTTGAATGGGCCCAAGTCACGGTTCATTGTGCAGAGATGCTGGTCCAGAGGGCTGCTGTAGTGGCCCTGGTCTCCACTGCTCTTAATTTCCTAGAACCAGGGTTATACAGGGAGATGGGGTGGACCCAGCATCCATTCAAACTGCCCCCCCCCCCCCCCCGCCTGTGCCTAAGTCCCTATTCTGCCCCTGTGGAATACTTTGCTCTTTCTGCCTGGAGCTATCCTTCCTCTTAACTGATTGCTCCCAAGTAAGGAGCTCAAGATGGGCCCTAGGGACTTCCCTGGTGGTCCAGTGGTGAAAAGTCCATCTGGCAAGGTAGGGGACACAGGTTTGATCTCTGGTCTCAGAGAATCCCACAAGCCACATAGCGACTAAGCCCATGTGCCACGACTACTAAAGGCTGTGTGCCTAGAGTCCGTGCTCTGCAACAAGAAGCCACTGCCGTGAGAAGCCTGCGCACCACAGCTAGAGAGTAGTCCCCACTCACCATAAATAGGGAAAGTCAAAGTGCAGCAACGAAGACCCAGCACAGCCAAAAAAAATTAATTAAAAGAAAAAGCTGCACCCTGACCAGGCTGGATGAGGCCCAGCTGTGTATGTGTCCTCCCAGAGGTGCCCTGGTCCCCAGTGGTGGTGGCTTCTGTTCCAGAGAACACCCCATCCCCACCCCAGGAAGATGGGAGCCCTAGGATGGTCTGCACAGGTGAATAGGTACCTCAGGGTTCAAGGTGGAGATGCCCCAGGACAAGAGTCCAAACCCAGCCCTGTTTCCAGAGCAGGTTTGGCATGATGCCGCTGGCGAGGTGTGCAGAGGGCTGGCAAATCCCATCTGCACACAGCCGGGCCTCCTGCAGTCAGCACAAGGGAGGCTGATCAAACAGGAGGAGGCCGGGGCTGGAGCCGCGCCCGGTGTCAGACTATCACAACAGTTTATCTTGCCGCATTGACTGACGGGGGAGCCTCAGGAGAGAACTATGAAATCCACAAGCAGAGATCCATTTACATCCCAGAAATCACTCCTCTTATTCCCCGGATGGAAGGAGAAGCCAAGCCAGGGCTCTGGCGTCTGTTTTGAGACTTTGCCTACTTTCCCGCTGTCGACAACACAAGAGCAGAGATTTTTTTGGGGGCCCCACCGTGCAGCATGAGGAACTTTTCCAACCAGGGATTGAACCTGTGCTTCCTGCAATGGAAGCATGAAGTTTTAACTGCTGGACTATCCAGAAAGTTGAAGAGCAGATATTTCTTTCCTAGAATTCTGAGCAAACCTCGTGAGACTAGCCCTGTAGATGCTGAGCAGCAGAGGCTGGCAGGGTATCTGCGAGCTGGGTGGAGAGAACCATCGCCAGCACCAGGATACCAGGGGTCTGGCCTCGGGACGACAACAGAACGTGTCACAGACAACTCCCCTCTGTCAAACCCAGGAGCACTGACTCTGCACCCATCAAAGTCTGTCTTCTCCTCATTCCCAAGCAACCCAAAGACGAACTCCTCTCCTTTGTGGGAAACAAGACAGAAAAGTCCCAAGGCTGGAGAACATGTGCCTCTCAGTGTGGAGGGATGCGAGGAGCCCTGCCAAGGTGGTGGGAGGTCCGGAGCCCCTTTCAGAGCACCTCTCGGCTACACCGGGGGGTGGGACTGGGTCTCCATCTCCGCTGGCTGACCGAGCCAGTGACCCAAGGATGGGCAGAAAAAATGCAGGAGGCAGTTTTGCCAGGAGGAAGGGAGGTGACCCCAACACTCTTAACCCTGTCATCCCTCAAGAAAGGGGCACCCGAAGGCAGGTGTCCTTGGCCCACGGAAGCGAGTGGGAGATACCATCTCCACCAACACCCTCCCCGCACCCCAGCCAAACCCCAATCTCAGGCAGGAAACAAATGTTAATGGAAAGCACTTAAAATGGAAAGGGAGTCTATTTCTCCTTAACTGTCTCTGGCTGCACAAAATTCTGAGAAGCGATTGAAGGTAAATTGCTTGGTTTTCAATTTTAAGCTGCACTTATCCAAGCACGATCAGTCTTCCCTGATAGTGGCAGAAAATAATAAGCGTCTGATGCCGAGTTGCCCTGGTGCCCAATAACACGGGGGGATCGCATCCCCATTTCATTATGGGAAGACAGAGTGTGCCTTATGTGAGTTTATTGAGATGATAAATTGCCCCGTCACTTCCCTTTGGGTGAATCTTCTGCCTGGAGGCTGTCAGCCCTGCTCTGGGGGCAGCACCCAGTGGCAAGACCAGGGGAGTGCCCAGGTCACAGCAGCAGGGGCCAGTGGCCCATCTGGTCAAGCTTGCTGTGGACCCTGGGCCTCCCGAGGGGCATGAACCACATGGTTGGGGCCAGGGCATGCTCAGCTCCCAGCCCCAGCCCTTGCTCTGCCAGGTGACCTTGGGTTCCAGCCCCTCGATGTCAGTTATAAAGTGCAGGTTGCATAAGCAGTGGAGGGGTTAGGTAGAATGACCATGCAGAGCCACCATACTCTGGAAGCTGGGAAATTAGGAAGCCTCTGGCAGCTCTTCCTTTTCCTTCTGTGCTGCAGAGCTGAAGGTTCAAACCCGACAGAGACCCCTGTCCCCCAGCCCGGTAGAGGCTGGATGCTCTTGCGGGACTATGCCAGCTGGGGGTGCTACAGGGTAGCAGCACTGGGGTGAGCTGCCAGGCCAGTCCACCCTGCTCGGCCTCATGGCCCTGGGGGTTGGTTCAGGGCTTGTCTAGGGTGAGGCCCAGGCAGCCACAGTGTCCTCTTGGGCTTCCCTGTTGGCTCAGATGGTAAAGAATCTGCCTGCAATGCAGGAAACCAGGGTTCAATCCCTGGGTGGGGAAGATCCCCTGGAGAAGGGAACGGAGAATCCCATGGACAGAGGAGCCTGCTGGATCTATGGGGTCGCAAAGAGTCAGATATGACTGAGTGACTAACACTTTCACTCTTAGGGTGAGGCTTCTCCTGGCTCAGGGGACAGGACGGTCCCCCAATAGAGCCCCAGATGGGGCTGTGTAGGTTGAGCCTGTGCCTTTCTATTGGGTCCTAATACCAGGGGATACTCCCAGAATGCCCTAGGGCCTCGGGCAGCATCCTGGGCTCCCGGCAGGCTAGCCCAGGCCTACCTAGCACAGTGGAGGCAGGCCACAAGTGCTTACGTGTTTGAATGGCTGCATGCTGGCATGCATGAATGAATAAATGAATGAATGAAAAGAGAGGGGCATGATGGGGGAGCAAGGATCTGTCCTCAGGAGCTGCTGTTTCCTGGACCGAGGGAGGAGGGAAAGTGTGGGTGCGTTTTGTGTTTCTCCCAGGGACATGAAACATTTCACATCTCTGAGCCTGACCTTCTGGCTCAGCTGCCTCTGAGGGCCTCTCTGGTCCTGAGGACCCTCCTCCGGGGGAGGGGACGCCTCCAGGTCCTAGCCAGCCTGGGACAAAACCCTGGCCGTGCCTGCAGAAGGAGAAGAGGTTCTTGCAGAAGCCGAATGCTCGGGGAGGCCAGGTGTCTGGGACCTGTCTGAGGTTTTCATCTCTAAACACTTAATGTGAAGATAAATGGGTCTGAAAGGAGCGTTTCCCCCTCAACCATGTAAACATGGAGCGGCAGCCGAAGCAGTCACATTAGGTCTGACACGTGGAAGCTGTGAGGTATTACTCACCCTGATAAGTTTAATGTATAATTTAGAAACATATCATCAAAATGGGAAAAAAGGGAAGAACCTCTTAAATAACTCTGAAAGATATTCAGCTCTGAAATCACGGGCGGTTAGAGCTGAGGGTGAGCAGCTCCCTCCCGGCAGATGCGCACCCCACGCCTGGAGTAATTGGATTTAGATAGATCCTCAGGCAGAGAGCCTCAGGGAGGGACGATCCACCCTGTCCGGAAGCGGGGAGCTGGGTGGGTGGGGGCTTCCTCCTGAGCCCCAGGGCTCTGCTGGGCCCAGCGGGACTGCCTGCAGGAGTCAGGCTGGGAGTGGGATGGACTAAGCTCAGCAGGCAGGCTGCAGCTCCAGAAACCCAGGAAAGGTGAGCGGGCCCCCGTGAGGCTCCCCTCCCCTGCTTCTGCCTCTTCCCTCTCGCTTGATCCTGGGGGGTGAGGGTTGAAGAGGTGCACACATGTGTACCATTCCTGCATTTACATTTCTCTCTGCCAGGGGAGCTGGTAGTGCCTACATGGAGGGGTCCTTAGGAAGCTGTATGCAGGTGTCACAGAAGGTGAGCTGCAATGGGGGAGTTCAGGGACACCACGGGCTCCTGTCCCGGGAAAACCTGCCCACCTTGGTCACCCAGCCCCTGTGAGTGATGCGGTCCCATCCCCCAACAGCAGAGTGGAGGCAGCCCCAACTGGCATCACTGTTGTACCCCCACCCCGCCCCTGGCACCAGATAGACAGTGGCATCAGGGGACTTGCTCCTGGTTCAGTGTCCACCGACCATGACTTAGAGCCCCTCTGAGCCCATGTTGCCTTCTCTGCAACGTCTCTGGTTACTGATAGCCCACCTGGAAGGCTGTGAGTATTGAGGGAACACCCCTGAGGAGGCAGTGCCTGCCCAGTGTGGCCCAGAGGGCAGCCTTCTCTCCTTTCAGGTGTTTCTGCTCTGATGAGACCAGGGCAGAGCTTCCTGGGAGGTGGGCTTCAGGGCACACAGGGACTGGTGAGGGGCAGCTGGGGTGGGGGCTGCTGCCAGATCCCCTCCATGTGGGGTTTTAGGAAACACCGTGTCGGTGCCCTGCACCTGGGTTTTCAGGTCGTTGGTAGGGGTAGACTGTGGTGCTGGTTTGAAAGCTCCCAGGGTGGTCACCCAGGGAGTTTGAGCACACTCTGGAAGACGGTGAAGGACAGGGAAGCCTGGCGTGTGCTGCAGTCCATGGGGTCGCAGATTCGGACACGACTGAGTGACTGAATAACAAGAGGTGTCACCGTATTTTTGGCTTCAGAACTCTGGCCCAGAGGGTATTGGAGCCCTTGGCACATGGGGCTGTGTGGGCTTCATCTCAGGCCCTGGGAGTCCAAATAAAGCTCCTTCTCTGGTAAAGGGGAGGAACTGGTATTTGGACCAAGGATGTTTCCTTAGCAGCTAGGGTTTTATCTTCAGAGTGTGTCCACAGTCACCACTGGCTCTGCTTAAACACAAGTTACTGACACCTGCCACTTGGGCCTAAGATGTAGCTGCAGGGGGCAGTCAGCTATGAGGGGGACAGTGGGGGGTACCCTAGGGCCAAGGGATGGACATTAAGATGCCTGGGGCAGAATAGTACCTCGGCGAGAAACGAGCACCTTCCCGGATGCTCCCTTCACTCTTCTAAACCCCTCTGTCATTTTGGCTCCTTTGCTCCAGCGCCCGTGGCCTCCCTGAGAACTGCCCTGACCACCTGCCTCTACCAAACGTCTTGAGGACTTCTCAGGTTGAACTCCATCCTTGTCTCTGTGAGCAGCTCTGAGGAGCAGTGGCCGGGGTACCGGGAGATGCAGAATGAAGGCTCAGAGCCTTCTGACATCAGAGCCACTGTGTCACTCACAGAGGTAGTTCCATGGGGGGAGGAGTGGGAGAGGGAGGTGTGGCAGGGAGGATGGGGGCTGACTTGAGCAAAGGCCTGGAGGCAGGAGGCTCATGGTGGATTAGGGCCCCAGAGCTGGGTCTTGTAGCTTGTCTGAGCTTCAACACTGACCTGCTTTCCTTTACCTCTCAGCGTGAGCTCCCAGGATGCATGAACCCAGGTCCCTCAGTATCCCTCTTTGCCCTCTTTGTCTCTTAAGGGCAGCTGCTCTTGCATCTCCATAGCCTTCTCCACTCCACAGCCAACACAATCCCAACCCCATTGGCCTCTGGATCCCAATCCACTGGCCTCTCTCCTTACTGACCTCAGAGCCCCAAGTCTTTGATCAGCTCTAGGCTGGGCCCATCTGTTCCCTGGTCACCTCTGCAGCCCCCCTGCCCACTTGTCTCTTTCTGGCATGTCCTATGGAGGTGCATAAGCCTCCTGGCTGTTGGAGTGTCAAACACTCCAAGTTCACTCCTGCCTCAGGACCTTTGCACATGCTCTTCTTTCTGCTGGGACTCATGGCCCATCCCCTCTGCTTCTTGCAGGTCTCTGCTCAGAAATCACCTCCACCAAGACCCCTTCCTGGCTACTCTCTCTAAAACCCCGCATTCCTCCCTCCTCACCTTCCTTTGTTTTCATTATAACATTTATCACTATCTGAAATGACATTACAGGCCCACACTCCAATTCCAAAGCCCATAAGGCTCTGAAAACCAAAAGCTTTGTTCATAGCTCATTTGGTGGCAAAACAGGATCTGGACTGACATGAAGCTATTTATAGTCGTGGTTCATCCCTCTTAGCGTGAATATTCATGTATTTTCCTGCAGAAATATTAATGCTTTTGATTACGGGGAGTTACTCCACACCCTGCTGGGGACATACCATAATATATGGTCTATGCACCACAGCACGCTTCTCAAGTGCAAAGTCTGAATGCCCAAACCAGGCTGCTAAACCTGGGTGCTGTTGGCATCATGCACCCCACAGTTCTTTGCTCTGGGAGCTGCCCTGTGCAGTGTAGGGAGTTGAGCGGCATCCCTGGCCTCCATCCATTAGATGCCAGCAGCATGCCTTCCTCTCAGAGCTGTGACCACCACAGATATGCCTAGATGTTGCTCTCAGTTGAGTCTGACTCTTTGCGACCCTATGGACTATAACCTGCCAGGCTCCTCTGTCCATGGACTTTTCCAGGCAAGAATACCGGAGTGGATTGCCATTTCCTCCTCCAGGGGATGTTCCCAACCTAGGGATCGAACCCACATCTCCTGTGTCTCCTGCACTGCAGGTGGATTCTTTACCCTCTGGGACATATCACCATAGTGGGGGACCACTGGCTGAAGTACATCTGATCCTCAGAGTTTCAGGTGATGGATTCTGCAACTCTCTCTACTTGTTTGTTTACTTACTTGGAATGTAAATTCCACAGGGGCAGGAATTGTGCTAGTTCTGTTCTCTGCTGTATCCACAGCACCTAGAATCTATCTCAGGGCTGGCACTTAATAAATAACTGTTGAAAGACATAAAGGATTCTATGGTTCCCACAGCAGGCTCCTGTGGTCCTCGACCCATGGGTTCATCAGAATGCCCTTCAGGTGCCCCCTAGGAAGAAACAGTGCATACCCTACCCTCCATCCTGGCTCATCTCCAGGGATGCAACTGTACCCCGAAGGTGTGGGCCCCAGAGCAGCTATCCAGATCCTTCACCTGACCCCACTGCCACTAGGAGGTCTGGACATTGTTGACCTTGGATTCTCCATCCTTAGAGCTGGGACAATGATCTTCGCCCACATCTTGGGAGATGATGCCTTATGAATGACTAGACACTCATTCACTGTATGGAGTTGAACTTCCTTTATTTTCTTGTGTACCTGACACAGGTGTGGGGGTTGGAAGGGCCTTGTGGACCAGGGCTGACCTGTGAGGGGACAGAGTCTCCAGATGATGCTCAGAATGTGATCATGGGCAAGCTTAGGGGAGAGGGAGGGTCAGGGATGGGGATCCTTGATAAGCCTTGGTCTTTGGCTTACACTCTGCTAAAAAGTGCTCATGGGAGTTCACAGGAGGTGGGATAGGTTTCTGGGCCCCATACACATCTCTTTCCAGTGATAGTTCTTTCTTTATGTGATTACTCCCAGTGGCAGGGAGCTCATCCCCTCCAGTGGCAGCTTAGTCTACCAGAGGACAGTTCTAACAGTCAAAAAGACCTTCCTTCCACTGAGATGAAATCCAGAAGCCCCACTGTTGGTCCCACCTGCTCTGCAAAGCTCAGAGCCCCAGACCAATGCCCCCTAGCACACCCTGGTGTTTCTGGCATCCTCAGACTCCCTTATTTCATGTCCACACAGGGAGGCCAATATTCTTGGTTCTCCCAGGACAGTCCCAATTTTAGTCTTCATGTTTTATTAACAGCAGCCCTTTCACTCTTCAAGGAAGGTCGCCTTTTATCCAGGGCTCCTATTTCACTTCTACCTTCTCACATGTATTCCCACATGATGTGGAATTGAGTTCCTTGTTCCCCAGGGTGATGAGAGGATTGGGAAAGGATCCTCTTCAGAAACAGCCAGACCTCCTACTACAAATGAAACCAGCCACTCTCCACCAAGGATCTGCTTGATCCCCCGTTTTGCCTTCAGATTCCTGCTTAGCTGATTTCCTCTGGAAGGTTCTGGGGAGTGTGTGCTTAGGGTCTGAGTGGGGCTCATTGACATCCAGCATATAGGGGTTTGGCAATAAGATGATAATAAACGTAGAGGGGTGGGCAGATGGAAGGTGGCCAATGAGATGTAAGTGAAAGGGGCGTGTGCAAGTTCTGGGAAGTGTTCTTCAAGCGTGGAGCTGTGCCTGGGATGCAGGCATGATGGCTGAAGTTAGAGCAGCCACATTGGACAAGAATGAATGAATAACGGAGTGAATACCAGAGCAACAGGATAGAAGTCTAGGTGCCCTGGAATTGTGGAACTGCCATCCTAGCTCCTCAACCACTTCTATTTACAGAGAGAAATGAACCTTGATACACTGAGCCTAAGTTTAGGTTTTCTGACAGTCATAGCTGGATCAATCCCCAATGTATCCGCAGCCCAAACATGATGCAGATAATCAGAGAAGAGTCATGCATGGCCACATGCAAGGGCGCAGAGCAGGGGCTGGCAAAAGTCAAGGTGGCGAGGCCCTCAGGAGTGGGATGGGGAGGGGATTTAGGAAGTCAGGGTACCAGTTAAAGCACTGCGTTATCAGAAGGACAGAGTTTCTGGCAGATCGACAGGAAGCAGTTTATTCTTCGGCTGAGCAGCTGCCGCGTGGGTTGTCATTTATGGGAGTCACCAGTTCCCAGCAAAGCGGAGCTCCACTTTCTCTGGAGTCAGACTCCTAGAGCAGGTGCTCCAGGTTGAGGGGATCACAGCCACCTCTCCTCCTATCACTGAGAATCACAGAAGCAATGAACGATGCCCTTGGTCTTCTAGGAGAAAGCATCCAGGAACTGAGAGCTCATACGACCGAGAAGAAGCCTGCTGGCAGCTGTACTTGTCAAGGATGTGGACAGAATCCCCGGCTGGGGTTGCTAGGAGGCCAAGGTCCAGGGAGACTGGGAGCCATGCCCAGGGTGCAGGGCCGGTGGGAGGCTCTTCCCTGAGGGGCTGCAGCCACGCTGGGGCTGTCCCATCTCTGAGAAGCTGACCCATGGTCTGGTGGAGGATGGAGAATCCTCCCTGCGGCTCTTTTAACACCTGCCTCTGGCCCGCCTTGCCTCTTGTTTTCTGGCTCCTAGCCCGGCCATTGTTTCTGTACTTTCTCCAAATTAAAAACCCATCGCTGCCCCTTCCTAGGTAAAAAGAGTGAATTTTCAATTCGAGTATGTGGGAGGGTGTCCCCAGGGAATGGAGTAATGAAGCCGCTGGTGCTAGTTGCAAAACAAATAGATAAATCAATGTTTCAATTTTCTCCATGTGAGAGAGCGGGCTGTGTTGCTTAGCAATTCAAAGAACATTACTGCGGGCTCTTGGAGGCAGCCATAAATGCTCCAAAAGTTGCTGGGGTTTGAGCCATATTAGAACGACAAACTAACTTATATTCTTAGAGCCAAAGCCAGTTGGAGCCAAGGATGCGGGCTGCTTCCAGGAGAAAGCCCTTCAAACTCATTTTTTGTCCTCATGGCACCCAGCAGGATGAAGGCGGGAGCCCCCATGGGTGGGCAGTTTGGGCAGACCCAGAGCCCCCAGTGGACCAGTGGTACCAACAACACCCAGGCAACCCGCCTCTGAACCTTCTGGGCTGCCAGGGTACCACAAGAAGGGAGCCTGCTTTTTCCTGGGCCCAGAAACCTCAGCCCAGCCAGTCCTGCCAGGGTGCCTCCTCCCTCAGTCCTGCATATGGAAACACAGCCAGCTGCCTCCCCCAGGTCCCTGCTTTCTGCTCCCACACCTCCCACGGCTCCCCAACACCCTGCCCACTGAGGCATTGAGAACTACCTTCTGTATTGTATTTCATAAGCACTGCAAATCATCCCTCGGAGAAGGCAATGGCACCCCACTCCTCTACTCTTGCCTGGAAAATCCCATGGATGGAGGAGCCTGGTCGGCTGCAGTCCATGGGGTCACTAAGAGTCAGACACGACTGAGAGACTTCACTTTCACTTTTCACTTTCATGCATTGGAGAAGGAAATGGCAACCCACTCCAGTGTTCTTGCCTGGAGAATCCCAGGGACGGGGGAGCCTGGTGGGCTGCCGTCTATGGGGTCTCACAGAGTCAGACACGACTGAAGTGACAGAGCAGCAGCAGCACATCATCCCACTTTCTCAAGGACCTTTTGAGATAGCTTCCTTTATTATCCCCATTTTACAGGTGAAGAAACTGAGGCTTGGCAAGGTTATGTGGGTTCCTGAGGTCACAGTCAGGGCACAGCTCTTCCCACTATATGTCACTGAGTGCCTCTATGACTGAGGCTTGTGATGGATGCTGGGCTTGGGCACCTTTTGGTTGGGGAGGGGAGACCCAGGCGCTCCCACCGCAAAGAGCTGAATGCCAAGTTTGCCTCCAACCAGACGCTTAATCCAGCGAGACAGAGCACAGGAGGGGTTTTGCCCAGTGCTTGGCACGAAGTCAGCCCTCAGGCCCAGGTGCAGTGGGCATGAGTGACAGCATCGCCCTGACACAACTGTCCTAAAGGTGGTATGAGTCTGTCTCCATCCACCCAGGCCCAGCATCAGGACACTGTGTGTGGAGGGCACTTTGGAGATTGCTGGGTCCATGATGATTGAGGCTGAAAATGGGATCAGGAAATGAAACTCCAATCCCTCAGCCTGGATCCTGGTTCCCCTTATGGCCTGAGCCCCCAACCTCCCCACCTCCTCCTCCTGAACTTCTCCTCCCCTCATTCTGTCTCTGGTCACACTGTTCCCTCCCTACATGTCCCCCTACCTGGGCCTTCTGAGGTCCACCGGAATCCCATGTGATTCCCAAAACTGTGACTCACCAGCAGGCCGGGCTGTGTGACCCAGGCAGGAGGCTCCACGTGTGGGTGTCCTGTCTGCCACCTGGCCCCCAGAGGACAGCCACATGTTTCTGTGGCCTCCAGGGTGTCTGCCATGTTCCAGACAGGCCATGATGCCCATGTGACCCCACCAGGCTGCCCACGCCTGGAGGTCAGCTCCTCCCCGCCCCTCTGCTGCCTTGCTCCTCCCCATCCCTCTCTGGAAGGCTCCTCTCTCTTTTCCACTTGTCCCACCCCCCAAGCTCCCAAGGCTCCACCCAGATGTCACTTCCAGCTGACACTCCCCCCACAGCCCCTGCTGGAACCGACATACGTCCACCGGAAAATTCTCTTGCTACCTCAGTTCACACATCTGCCTCCTATCTTGGACTGTGAGCCCCCGAAGGCTGGGGCAGTCTCATCTCTCCCAGATCCCAGCCCTGGGCCTGGCTCGGAAGTCGACCCTGGCTGGATTTAGCTTTGCAGCCCAAGGCTTAGGGTCTTGCCGCCTCTCACAGTACATGCCTCTACTTGTTGCCACAACCCCTCTGCGCCAGGGCCATAGATGAAAACGAAGCCCATCTTTCTCAAGAGCATTGTCAAAAATTTAAGAAAATGGGCTTTGGAGTGGAACCAGCTAGCACCGAGATCTAGTGCTGCCACTGAGAGCGTGGAAAATTCCTCAGCTCTTCATCCCTCGTCTCCGGGTCCCCAGTGGCAGGAAGTAATTGTGCCGTGAGGCTATGGGGCACACTCTGTGATGTCCAGGCCCTGATGCCCCCACTGTGACCGCTGTTACATCCTGATGGCCTTGAACTTCATTCTTTCTGGAGGCTGTGCTGGCTTCTCCAGGTCAGAAGAGGGCTCTCAGTCACGTCACCAGACTGGGGGCCCAAAGACTCAGGCCAGCAGCCCTGTCCCTGTCCTGGGAGCTGTAGTCAGCCCAGGTGCCCCCAGAGTATGTCCAGTCACCCCTCGGCCACTTCCTGGACACTCCCCTCCCCAGCCTGTACCCAGGTCTCAAGCTGGCCCCTTGATGGCAGAGTTTGGCCCTTTCTCCTGGTTCTTTCTTCCATGAACCTAAAGCTCTGCACTCTCTGAAGAAGGAGGTTGGGCTAAACCTGCTGCCCATGCTCCAGGGTGGGGTAGGGGAGGCAGTGGGAGAGCCCCCACCAAGGGGATGGTCTGAGTGCCTCAGCCCCATTTCCTGGGGGGCGTGGCCATCTGTGGCCATGGAAACGGGGGAAGCTTGGGTCCCTGAGTCCATGTTGGACGACTCATCAGTGACAGCTGAGGACAGGCGGGCAGCCTTTCCTGGCAGTGACTGTGGGACCACAGGTCACGGAGCAAGGCGCCTTCCCAGAGAGTTCACTGGGAGAGCCTGGGGCTTTGGATGTGGGGAGGCAGGCTCCAGGTACACCCGGCTCCTCAGAGGACCCAGGGCTCTGGTTCTCCCTGTGAAATGGGGAGTTGGGAATCACCTAAGCAAACGACTCTGTAGCTGGGCCATGATGCAGGTCCTTCATCACCCCCTCCTACAGGTCTGGGACCTGGAGATGACCTGGCTGTGACCACCTTGAATCCTCCAGGGACTTCTCCTTAACTGTCTCAAGAGAGAAATAACAGGTGTGTGTAGGAAGATGAAAAAGTTATCAGGTCCAAATGGAAACAAGGCTTCCAAAATGAGATAAGTTTGGGAAGCAGACTTCTTACCCCACTTGGGGATTCTTGATGTGATGTTAGCTTGTTTCTGGGAAAACCTGTCAAATTTGATTTATCCAGCGTTTCCCAAAGTCACCTGGTCATGGAACCCTGTTTTTGTGGGACAACAAATAACGGTGACTGTTATTTATATTTTGAAATACATCACTTGAAGATGATGATCTAGATCATGGGTTGGCAAACTACAGCCTATGGGCTGAATCCAGCCCACCACTTGTTTTTGTAAATGAAGTTTTATTGGAACACAGCCAGCCCATCCAAGTGCACATTGTCTATGGTTGGCTTTCCTGCTACAACATAGACCAGAGTAGCTGTGAGAGATCAAGAGGCAGGAAATACCTACTATCAGACCCTTTAAGAAAGTCTGTTGACCTTTGTTTTACTCCTTATGAGAGTATTTTAAAACAATGCAGACTTCTGTGGGTGTAAAGAGTATCAACCTATTTTTATACCACCAGAAGCATTTCCAGTTAGGAAGGAAATCTGATGCTTAAAAAAAAAAATGCAGCTCATATTCCAAACAAAATCCTGAACCTATATCTGCTGTTAGAGCAAGGAAGGGAGGCCAACAGTGAGACTGGCTACAGCAGCTGTTCCCTGTGCCATGACTGACAGTTAGGGGGCGCCCTGGTCTCTTGGTGACCAGGAGCTGAGGTGTGATGCCTGTGCTTGCAGGCATCCCTCTGGGCTATGGTTGTGGGTGGTGGTGGGCAGCTGGCTGGTGAAACCTGAGTATAGGCTGAGAAAGATTGGGGCTTCTCTTCAAAGCTGTAAATCTTAAATAATAAACACCACTGGGGGTGGTGGGTGGGGAGTTGGAACCTTCAGCCTCATTCAACACACCTGGGTGCATCTAGAGCATCTTGGGACGCCTGGACAGCCAGAGGTGATGGGGATCTGAAGACCATCTCCTCTAGGCCTCTAAGGACACAGAAGCAGCCCTGTGGATCCTTCACGTTGATCAGTCCTGGGGCTGCTGCCTGCTTAAATTCAGCCCCAGCCCCTATTCTCAGAGTGACAAATGGGGGCCTCTTTGACAAATACCCAGTATTTGCACTGATGAGCCCTTAACCCTCTAACTGCCTGCCCGGGTGGGAGCCTACCTCCCTACACAAGTCTCTCTAAAATGTGGCTTTCACGCTGTGATGCCCCCTCTCAAGGATTATCGCTGGCTCCCTAGTGCTGCTCCTCTAAACTGCAGTGCCAACTTGGCCTACTCTCCACAACACAGCCCCACTCTGCATGCTGAGGTGCTAATGTCCCTGGTGCCCCAGGGCTGAGCCTCCCTGAAGTCAGCCCATATCCCTGCTCCACTGCCTTGAGCTTTCTCCCCTTCCATTTTCCTCCCTGAAGTACTCAGGGAGGAAGGACCTGGCAGGATCCCTTAGCAATCATGGATAATGGTTATGACAACACTTTGGCAAGCGCACCTCCTCTTCCCCTGCCTACTCCATGCCAGACATTGCTAATCGATCACAGCACTCTTCTCTGAGTTAGAACTCAGACTCTCCCTTGACAAATGTTACTAAAAGCACCAAACCCTCTTTACCATCATTTTCCTGGGGTGGAAATGGAAGCCTTGGAAGGGGAGGTGACTGGCCCAAGATCACATGACCATTTGGGGCAGAGTCAGGCTGAGTTCCTTCCTCCTGGACTGGTGTTCTACACACGACAGGCCATCTGCAAACTCCAGATCCATGTCCTGTAAGTTGGATCTTGCCTGAGATAAGCCAGAGGGACTAAGCCTAGCAAGGAGCTCAAGCTCTTCCAATGGGCTCTGACCCGCCGCCCGACCTGTCTGTTCTGTGGGTGTGATTCTGATGCACCAGGAATAGGGAGGTGTCTGAGGCAGCGTGAAATGGAGGAGTTAAGTGCAGAGGCTCAGCCCAACACTGAGTTAGGCCACCTTGGGCTTGATCCCCAGCTCCCGGGGTTGTGAGGCTCGACAAAGCATAATCAAAAGAAAACTCACATTTACTGACTTGTAAGTTTAATCCTTGGATCAGGAAGATCCCCTGAAGTGGGGCATGGCAACACACTCTAGCATTCTTGCCTGGAGAATCCCATGGACAGAGAAGCCTGGTGGGCTACATTCCAAAATGTCGCAGAGAGTTGGACACGACTGAAGCAACTCAGCACATAGCACAGCAATGAGCATCTAACAACCACCAGGAATGGAGCCCAACCCTCCAGGCAAGTTATTTCTGTGCTCTTCCCTGCCTTTTGAGACAGCACTATGAGCCCATTATACAGATGAGGACACAGAGGCACAGAGAGGCAGAGTCCTGCCAGGTGGGGGAAGTAAGGGATACACATGAAGCAGCAGCCAGGGAGCATCACATAAGAGCTGTTGGCATCATTATTAAGGCTGGATCTACACCTACGTTCTTCCCCAGGGCCCCTAAGCCCAGGCCTCAGAGGAAGCCAAGAGTTGGTGGGCCTGTGTCTGGGAAATGGCAACGGAAGCTGGACACTAAGCTGGTTGGAGTGGGGAGCCTGGAGCTCTGGCGCCGACTCAGCCAAGTTGACCCCAGAACTCTTTCTGCCGACCCCTGAACATCCAGTGACCTTCCCCAGGATGCTGGCTGGACTGTGGCTCATGGAGGTCAGAGCTGGCCAGGGAGACTCATCCGTGGGGAAAGGGAGCTGAGTAAACAGCCCTCCCTCTCCGGAAAATGACCCTGCTGATCCCAGAGTTAAAAATAGAGGCACATCGATTGGGCCATGCCCAGCAAAAGCTATCAGAGCTTCATTGGCAAAATGACTGGCTTAAGTCAACCCCATGGGTAATTAGTTTTTCCGCTTAGCCATGAGGGAGCATCCCACGCACATGCTGGTCCGTGCACAGGAGGCCTGCCTATCCCCAACGCCACGGCTCTCTTGCCAAATGCCCCAGGGAGGAGGGGGGCTGCCGCTCCCTGTAGTTCCGTGTAATTCATGACACTGGGAAGTCTGCTTAGAAGGTATATGGGACCAGCTTACAGCCCTCTGTGGGTGGCACTGTCTCCTCTCCTGTCATCACCTGGAAGACCTGCTGCTGCGCCTGGGTGGGCACTGACACTAGTGCCCAGAGCCCTCTCTGGTCCTTGGCGGTGGTCAGACCTGGCCCTGGCCTAGGTGGACTCTCCTGCTTCCCGGAGGGGCTCCCAGGCTGTGGGGATGGGGGCAGAGACCACATCAGTGGCTTATCCACTGATGGCGCTGGGAGCCACATGGTTTCCCATCCTTCGGGCAGCACCTGTCTTGCAGGTGCACATTCCTTCTCTAAAGCAATTCCTTTCAGCCTTCCTCCTCCCCAGGGTCTCACCTAACTGGATGCTAACGTCACCACTGAACTGGAGTGTCAGGTTGAATAGTGGTCCCATGAGAGTCATGTCTTTCTGGCACCTCCGAGTGTGACCTTATTTGGAAATAGGGCCTTGGCAGAAGTAGTGAGTTAAGGCATTCTGGATTGGGGCTTCCCAGGTAGCTCAATGGTAAAGAAGCTGCCTGCAATGCAGGAGACATGGGTTTGATTCCTAGGTCAGGAAGACTCCCTGGAGGCAGAACCCACTCCAATGTTCTTGCCTGGGAAATCCCATGGACAGAGTAGCCTGGTGGGCTATAGTGCATGCGGCTGCAAAAGAGTGGGACACAACTGAGTGAGCATGTATGCATGCACAGGGAGAAGGCCTTGTGAAGATGGAGGTGGAGACTAGAGAGATGTGGGGACCAGCCAAATGATGCTACGGATGCCAGGAGGCATCAGATGCTGGGAGAGGCCTGGGGTGGAGCCTCCCAGAGAGCTTGTAGAAGGAACCAACCCTGGTGACACCTTGATTTCAGACTTCCGGCTTTGTGAATTCAGAAATGTTTCTGTTGTTTTAAATAAAACAAAAGGGTCCTGCTGGACCTTAATCTGGGACTTTCAGCCTCCAGAGCTGTGAGAAAATAAAATTTCATGGTTTAAGCTGCCCTGTCGATGGTGTCTTGTTATGCCACCTCTGCTGACTGAGACACATCTAGTGAGTTTAGGATGACTGCCCCTGGGATTTCCCTGGTGGTCCAGTGGTTAAGACTCCAAGCTTCCACTGCAGGGGCCGTGGGTTTGATCCCTGGTCAGGGATCTAAGATCCCACATGCCGCATGGCCAAAAAATTAAAAAATAAAAAGAATCACTACCACTGCTTTTCAGTTGAGGCAACAGGCTCAGAGAGGTGAAGGGACCTCCCTAACTTCACGGGGAGCCAGGATTGAACTCTCTTTTCTGACTCTGAAGCTCTCTCCTTCCTGTGACTCCCTGCAGCTTCCTCACCATGACACTGGTTTTCTTTCCTGGCCTGGGGTTGGTGGTGAGACGAGGCATCACCCATCAACCAGCCAATGACCTGGCTTAGGGAAGCAGGGTCCCAGGCAGGGTCCATACTGACCCAGCAGGAGCCAGCCCATCAGGACCTTGGCCTTGGTGAATGGGACAGTGCCAGGCTCAGAACTCAGACTGGATTAACCCATCCTCAAGGTGCCCCCACCTTCCACCCTCAGGACAAAGTTTAATGGAATGAAACACATCTCTTTAATTAAAAACTGGTTGCAGAACAGTTTTCTGGGTCCTCGCTGAGGCCCCATGCAACCAAACTCACATCCTTGCTGGTAACAGCCAGCACCCTGGACTAGCCCTCAGCACATGCACATACCAGCAAGGGTTCACCCCCAGCTTCCCCTTTTCTGTGCTGCCTCTCTCTACTCTCCCAGACCCCGAATACTAAGTTCTTCCAACCCTCTCCCAAAGAACCCTAATTCATACTAGAGTGTAAATGACTGGCCGTGGAATGTGGAAGGTCTGTGAAGGAGGGTTATATTCCACCAAAGATCAACATGAGACGCTCTCCTGCATGGACTTCAGGACTGAGTCAGAGGAAGGAGGCAGAGTGAGGGTCATGTGGGCCTGCAGGGGCCTTGGAACCCTCAGGGAGCTCTGCTCTCCTGCCCAAGTTCTCAGCAGGTGGCTCTGAGGCCTCACAGGACCCCTAGTTACCAAAGCGAAAGCCATTTTTAATTGATATACTGATTTTAATAAGGTAGAGAGCTAGACACATGGTTTTAGAAACTTTTCCACTCAGTTAAAAGGATTAGGGGGTTCCCTGGTGGCTCAGTAGTAAAGAGTCTGCCTGCCAATGCAGGAGATACAGGTTTGATCCCTGATCTGGGAAGATTCCCCAGCCTTGGAGCAGCTAAGCCTTTCTGAAGGTGACGCCCCCACACCTCGTCCTTCTCACTCTGCCCACAGTCCTGCAGATCCTCCTTATGAGCTAGGCTTGCTGTTCCCCATTTTAACTCCAGCCACTTCCTCTGTGGTCATGACCATCAGTTTCTGGAAGGCACGGCCCTCCTGACCTCACAGCCCATCCCCTGGTGCTTTCAGCGTGTGTGTCCTTCCTCGGTCAGCACTGGCTGGCTCCTCCCCCATCAGTCACCTGAAGGTCACCTCCTCAGAGGGCCTCTGTGACCACACTACTGAAAGTTGATATGCCCCCCACCCCCCACCCCTTATTCTGTGTTCTCGTGGCCCCCATCACACGGTCTCTAGGCCGACCTCATTTACTCACTAACAGCTGTTTGCTCAGTCTTCTCTGTCCCAGACCCTGTCTTAGGTACTGGATGACACACAGGAAACCCCATGAACCCCTGTTTTCATGGATCTGCGGTTGCCCACATGTTTTCAGTCTTTCCCATCACATGCAAGGTCCTTGGGGACAAGGCCCATGTTAACACCCTCCGGCACCAGGTCCGTGTGAGCAAGAGGAGCCTTAGGAAATCTGTCCGGGTAAGGTCTGAGCATGTGAAGTGCTCCCAGTACCAACCACACAGATTTGGGGCTTGAACTGGTCTCACCAGCTCCCTAGCCTTGAAAGTGGACCCCTGGCTGTGGGAGGTCATGTGTGGGCGTCCCACCTCCTCCCCTTGTGGAGATCAGGGGGCTGAGGCCCAGAGATGGCAGGAGACTTACTAAGTGCGACACAGCCCAGGGACCTGGAGCTCCTGTGGGGGACTCTGCAGCCTGGCTGGGCTGAGGTCTGGGTGTCACATTGGTTTAACCAGGCGTGCGGAGCCATGCATGCAAGATCTTTCTGAAGCTGGGCCCGCCTGTGTGCGGCTTAGGCCGTGCTCTCAACCATGGGGAGAGAGGGAGGTAGATGAGGCCAGTGGGAAGTTTGGTAGGAGCTGGGCGGGGGTCTCTTTGGTATTCTGTGTGCTGCCTGGAACTCGGTGGGTGTTTAAGAAATGTTTACTATTAATAATAAAACCAACCTTATTTACACTAGGCCTGTCTCCAAAGACCACTTTACATACTTAGAAGTAACCTTAATTACTCTCCCAGCAGCCTCGGGAGGTAGAATTGATCCTTTAAGGTTTGTAAATGGAGGGAAAGGCCCAGAGAGGGGCAGCAAGGGCCTGGGGTCACACCGGGGCCCAGCCAGGTCCTCCCAGAGACCCTGTCTCCAGCTTCCAGGGAGCACGAGATACAGGAAAACATCTGTTTTTCTTTTAAAAGGGATTACAGGGGCAAATTAAGCCCCAGAAAACACCAGTGGAGCTTCACGTGGTGGCTGAGGCTGACAGTGGCAGAACATGGTTCTCCCGGGGTCCCAGCCAGACAAGGGGGAGCTGGGTCCCAGGCTCTGCTGCCCTGTCCCCATCACGATGGTAGTTTTCGTGCAGAGCTGGGCACCTACTGGGGCAGCTCCAGGCCCCAGCGTGGACCCCAGCCCAGCCCTCTGCTCCTGGCCCCTCGCTCCAAGAGATGGTCTGGGAACCAGGTTGTCTGAGAAAGGGTTCCCATGGCCCTCATCGGCCCCTTCCCCCTTCCCCAGGGCCTCACTCCTGTTGTCCCAAAGCCTGTCCTGACCCCACTCTGTATGGTACTGTGAGGAACGGGTTCAGACAGAAGGATGGACCTGCCTTCTACCTCAAGGAGCTCCCTACATGTGGGCGGTGGGCCCCAGCCAACTACATAGATGTCCCCTGGTTTTATAAGAATGAAGTCACCGGTCACTGCAGCCACCGCCCTTCAACACTCCCTGGAAGGTGTTCAGGGTGGAGATCAGGAATGGGGTGCTCTGGACTCTGGGAAAAACTGGCAGAATGGGCTTTTGAATAGTTAGATATTCTTAGGAGAAAATTGGATGAACCTAATTTCTTGCATCTTCTCATACTTAACAAAGCACTAAAATTATTTATGGTGACATCTGCTCCTTGTGATTAGCAGCAAGCATATGCCAAAATGTGTGCCTGACTGCACGCTCCCCTTCATCAAAATCACACAGACACTGACACCACCCCCTCGCCAGCCTCTCTAAGAGGCTGTTTCCCGGGCCACAGTCTTCATTTTCCCCCAAATAAAACTTAACTCACAACTCTCACACTTCCCCAGCCTTTCTCTTTCTCCATTTCACTCTCCCCGTCTTTTTCTCAGTCTCTGTCCTTTTCACGTCATTTTTCTCTGTTCGTTGTCTCTCCTCTGCTTCCTCTCCCAATTCTTCCCTTACGCTCTCTCCTCTCTTCCTCTCCCCTCCTCCTCTGCTCCGTGAACATTCCAAGACTCCCCTGCTCCACCCCAGTTCCTGAGATCTTGCTCCCCCAGAGACACTGAGGGCAGTAGCTTTCTGGATGACGACCGTGCGAGGTGGAGACCACACACACAGGCCCAGGCGCACACACACATGCGTGTGAACAGACATCCCCGTGACCCGGATATCTGCTCTGTCCTCCGTTTGGCACGCGGGGCCGTCCCAGGAAACGGGCAAAGGAGGATGCTCTCTAGCAGCGGCTGGGCGTCTAAGGAGCGTGTGAATAAAGAGCTCTCCACCGCCTGCCAGGAGAAGATGCTGTCCTGTCTTATCAGTTTCACAGAGTTCACTGTCGACTGCAGAATGGAAACCCCAAAAACCTGAGGCAGCTGTCCCTCCCTGGACTCTAACTGTCCCTAAATGCCAGGGCAGGGACTATGACCCCCTCAGGGTGCCATCTCCAGGCAGGGGACCATTAGGGCAGTCCACCCCAGTATTCTTGCCTGGAGAATCCCATGGACGGAGGAGCCTGGCGGGCTAGAGTCCACAAGGTCGCACAGAGTTGGACATGACTAAAGCGACTTAGCATGCATGCACCGCATCTCTTGCCTTGGAAGCTGGTCTGGCTGGAGGCGATGAGGGTGGCCCTGCTGAGGCCGGGGGTCCCCTCTCCAGGAGGAGCTGGGAGGACTAGAGGGAGGATGATGCTCAGAGAGGGAGATGGGGCCTGGCCACCCTGAGAAGCCTCTGGGGCCCACTGGCTGCCCACATGGCCCATCAGGTAGAAGACCTTTCTGTGGAATAGGATTTAACTTCTATCTGACCCTCCTTATTTGGATTCAAAACACTGAACACTGAACACTGTAAGTGTTAATCACTCAATCATGTCCTACTCTTTGGACTGTGTGTAGCTCACCAGGCTCCTCTGTCCGTGGGATTTTCCAGGCAAAGAGGAGAGGGTAGCCATTCCCTTCTCCAGGGGATCTTCCCAACCCAGGGATTGAACCCAGGTCTCCTGCATTGGCAGTTCTGAGCCACCAGGGAAGCCCAAACACTGAAAGGGACCTTACAGATCAGTGATGTAACTTACTGCCTCCATCCACACGCGCTGCCTGCCGGGCCTGCTCTCCTCTGTCCCTAGCGCCCACTACGACAGAAGTCTCTTCCTCTGGCATGTCAGTTCCATGGGGCAAGGGGTCGGGTCTGCTTTACCCTCAGCGTAGGTACCCAGTAGGCACCCAATAAATGTTTGTTGAGTGGCTGGATGAGCCCCCAGTTGTCACAGCTGTGACATCAGGCAGGTCCTTGAATCTCTCTATGCCTCAATCTCCCCAATGAGCCTAATGAGATATATGGTCCCCGGTGCTGGGGTGTCCCCATGTGTGAGTAGCATGGCTTTCCCTTCAGCTCGGGTGATTCGGCCTAGACAGTGCACTGGCTGCCGTCCAGTCTCAGGATGGAGGTCTAAGCTAAACGCAGGCCAGGAGCTCGGAACTCTATGTGGTTAAGACAAAACTCCCTTAAACTGCTTGGGTAGGCTCCCCTCTATGTGACGAGGCTGCTGCCTCATGGATCTTGCCACCTGTCAGCTTCAGTCTTGACTGTCACCCAGAATAGGCTTCTGGGGGCGCAGCCCAGCCCCCTGAATCCACTCCCTCCTCTGCTCCTGGGTAAGGACTGGGGCCAGGTTGAAAACAGCTTCATTTCTAGCAGCCAAGTGGAAGGCCCCAAGACAGACCCTCATGTGGGCTCAGTAGCCTGCTGGGTCTGGCTGGACTCGGTGGCTATCAGCTCCCCTCACAGGTCCCCATATGTGAGGAAAAGTCCAGAAGGGGAAGTGACCGGGTGAGCCCAGCTGGGTGGGGTGACCCAGACACTGTAACTCAGGACTGAGGTCACACTGGAGTGTGTATGGGGGAGATGGGGCATATTCAAAGGTCACAGCAGGACAGTGGTGGGGGCACCCAGGAAATGTGTCTGGGATGGGCCTGCCAGCCTCAGGCCAAATCAGGATGTGAGCCCAGCAGGGTGGGCAGCCTCTGAACTCCAGACGAGCATGGACCCAGAGGCATTGGGGCGATGCGGAAGGTGGAGTTTTGCAGCCCGTGGTTAAGTGGACTTGGAAGGAAAGGACCAGCCGCTGCCTCGCACAGACGTTTGGGGCCAGGATAAAAGAACCAGGAGGGCAGCTGGCCGGCCGCGAGAGGGTTAACGGCAGCTGCGGGAAATACCTGCCCTGCTCCACGAGAGCCTGGGTGCCAGCCTGACTCAGATAAGCCATCTGAGCAACATCGTCCAACAGCTCGGGTATCGCTTCCAACGGCAGTGGGTGACGTCTCCGAAAAAGAGGAGATAACACTTCTGGGAAGCACGGTAGCATGACAGCCGGAGTTACGACCACCTGTCAAGGGGGTTCGGGAGCTGGAAGCAGGGGGGCAGGAGGGGGATCGGAGCAGAGGGAGCAGGGAGGGGGGGAGGGGGGAGCAGTTGATGCAGCCACCGGGATGAACAAGGCAGAGAGAGAGGAAGAAGTCCCAGCATCGCTGGCAAACTAAGCTTAAATTACCCAAACTGCCTCGGCCCTTCCAGGCTGCTGCTACCAGCCGCTGGTATCAAACTGAGTTATGCCTCCAAACTGTGCAGGAAAGCGTTGAATTAAACAGCTTAGTGCTTTTACATATTCAAACTGAGGCAAAACACCATAAAATACGCTGAGTAACAGTTGTCTAATGCACATTCCTTCAAGTTTTTTTTTTTTTTTTTTTGGTTACGATAGCAGGTTTGGGGAAACCTGGAAGCCTGGGGCGTGTGGACCTCAGGACAGGGTGGCTATGACCCGCTCCTCTTAGCTTGGAAGTGAGTCCAGAGGCAGGCAGGTGTGGGGTGAGCAAGGTGACCTCAGGCGGCTTTTCCTGGGGCACAAAGGCGTCCTCTGAACCCCCTTTCTGAGTCATCATCTCAGCCTTTGACGTTGTGTAGTCGCTCAGTCGTGTCCGTCTCTTTGTGACCCCATGGGATTAGTAGCCCGACAGGATCCTCTGTTCATGGGATTCTCCAGACAAGAATACTCAAGTGGGTGGCCATTCCCTCCTCCAGGGGATCTTCCTGAACCGGGGATTGAACCTGGGTCTCCTGTATTGCAGGCAGATTCTTTACCACCTGAGTCATCAGGGAAACCCTGACCCTTTGATGGGGGAAATATAAACAGCCCTTCCTAGGGTCTGTCTCCAGAGACCCTTCTGAGCCAGCACACGGCACTGGTGGGACAGGGACGTGACAGAGCCAAGGAAGGTGGGGGCTGTTGGGGTGTCCTATGCCAGGCCGGGGTGCAACCGGGTCTTGTGTTTGTTCTCTCTGACCCACAAGCCACTTCTGCCCTGGGCGGCAGGCAAGAGTCATTCTAGGATTGTGGCCTGGGGGTCCTGGGAAGGCAGTGGTGGTCTCTGTCAGGCAGCAGCATCTGTGGGGCCCTGCATGCCAAGCTAACGCCTGGCAGTCAGCTCCGCTTTCCGGAATGCTCTGTGCCAGTGGGCCTGCTGTCTCACTGCCCCCCACGAGGCAGCCTCTCTCTGGGCTTGATGGAGGGGCCCTGCTGTCAGATGCAGACCATGTCCCTGCCATTGGTGATGCCCTGCAGGGACTGGGAGCCCAGCGCCCTCTGGTGCCAAGTGATTCCCAAGAGGAGGCCTTCTGCCCTGCCGGGCCCCCTGCCGTCCCTCTGTCTCTCCATCACCCCAAAAGGGGCCTCTGGAGGCTCCTCCAAGGGTGCTGACCTCAGCTCTGGAGGCTGAGCACACGGCAGGGGCCTGAGGTGATCGCTGACCAGATGCTGCTGGTGGGACCCAGCTGGGCCCCACCCACCTGGGGGCATGGGTGAGGGAGGGAAGCCCTTCACCCACCCACCCAGCTCCCCCAAACCAGCACCCAGCTGTGCCTGAGATGTGCATGGTCTCGTATGGGAGCACAAAGATGAGGACCCTGTCAAAAGATGAAATGCCTTGCTAAGGGTCACACCCCAGATCCCATTCATTCTCTCCTGACCTCCAGCTGAGGGCCCCAAGAGGCCAAGGAGCAATCTAAGGTCATTTCATCCACGTGTTAATGATTACCAAGGTGGCTGACACTGGGTCTTGAGCCAGCTGCGTTGCATACCTAGCCCTCTGACCTTAAAACATGATCCATCAGGTCATGCTCCTGCTGATGACACTTGGGCCAGCTGGGCCAGCCTGACCACGTGCGTCCAGAGAGCCCTAGTGGCCCTAGTGGCAGACAGCAGTGTCTGCTCAGGGCCTGATGGAGACACAGACCAGTGGATATCATCCACTGGCTGATTCACAGAGAGGGGGAAGCAGGGGCATCTCATGTCCTGGGCTCCCTGCCTGAACTCCCACAGTGACATGCACTTCTTTCTCCCTCCCCTCATCGTGGGCTCAGCACCAGAGACCAGGCTGCAGGGGGCCTCCGCTTGCCCTGTGATATGCCCAGCGCCCCGTCTCAGCGCACACGAAGGGTATGGGGCTGGAGGATATGGTGCAGGTCCCCATGCAGGTGCAGACACCCAGCCCCCCTCCATCCCCCTGCTTTGGGGCTACAGGATCCCAGGTGTGGACCTTAACCCCACAGAGGGAAGGGGAGCGTCACCCTCCAGCCACTGGACCTCAAACCCTTACTTGGAGTCAACTTAACCCTGGCCTTGGTCTCCTAGATTCACCAGTGACTGTGGAGGGAGTACATGCTTATCTTTGCTGGGAAAGATTGAAGGCAAAAGGAGAAGAGGGCGGCAAAGGATGAGATGGTTGGATGGCATCACTGACTCAATGGACATGACCTTGAGCAAACTCTGTGAGATAGCGGAGGACAGGGAAGCCTGGTGTGCTGCTGTCCACGGGGTCAGAAACGACTCAGTGACCGCACAACAACACCATGTTTCTCTTACGTAGAATCCCCAGAAGGATGAAAACATCATGTACGGCCATAACAAGTGAGAACTGACCTCTCACCCATGACCCTGGCCATGTTCCCAAACTCGCTGTATATTCAGCTGTGCTTCCTTCTAGAGCTTTCCTCCAGCCAAGCCTCGAGACCCTGTCTGTCCCTTTACATCCCAGAGGCTGGAGGCTCAGTCTAAACCTAGGGCGGGGGTGCTCACGCTTCAGCCAGGACCCCGAGTTCACAGAGTCTGCTCTGGACCCCAAGGGACTGTGGCCATCCTACACCCGCCCTGTGACAGAGGCGGGCTGGCCCACCTGACGTCATAGGAACCCTCTAGCTCCGACCCCCACCACACTGGTCTGTGGCTTTAACCGCCCCTTCCGGGCAGCTCCAGCTTTACTCTGTGCAAAAATATGAGTGCAGGCAGCCGGGCTCCCTGCCTCCCTCTGCTCTCTGATCCTTTAATCTGAGACTATTAAAACTTCATTCCACTCCTATTGGTAAACCATCAATCACCGTCACCAAGCGGCCTCTGGCTTCCAGAGCCCGGCAGGGGAGGGCAGTAGGGGGAGCGGGGGAGGCCACGGCTGGCCACTGAGGGCCCGGACGCAGGAGGGACGCCCTGCAGGTCCCTCTCCCCTGGGAGCAGCCCCGAGCTCCGTAGCTGCTGTGACCTTGAGAAGGACTGAGCTGCTGGGGGACGGGAGGCAGGCAGGAGGCTCATGTCCGGGGTGGAGAATGGCGCTCCATATTGGCCGCTCAGGGCCCATCGCAGTGTGGTGGTTGGCAGTGCCCACGTTTGGCCTCCTGGGGGGCAGACTCCTGGTGGGGGCGGGGGGGGGGGGGCAGATGGCGCCATTAGCACCCACGGCCTCCTCTTTCCTGAGTTGCAGACACACCGAGAACCTTGACTTTTCTGAGCGGCCCCCAGCTTCCTTCCCGGCTCAGACCCCAGGCTCCTGTGTCCTTCTTCCCACAGTCACCCTGACCTCAGGCAGGAGGGACGGGGGTTCTGGGCTCAGGTCTTAAAGGTTAACTTCCAACCAGGCAGCCCCAGCCCAGTGCTTACAGGATTATGGGTCTTTTTCTTAATTAAAAAAAAATCCAATTAAATTAAGATATCAGAACTAAATAACACTCGAGTCATTACCGCGACTTTTATCTTAATGACTACAGCTGCCGAATCCTTTTCCAGTCCCGACGGCCTCCTGCCACAGCGGAGGACGGGCATTCACTGCAGAGGGGGCTGGCCAGAAGATGTAGGGTGGGGTGGGCTCAGTGACCCCCGGGCCCCCTGCTTCTCCTCTGCGTCCCCACAGGTCCTGGGGCTGGGGCTTCCCTTCCCGTCCCAGCGACCCTGTTCCCTGCCCCTCAGCCTGGTGCATTAAGGCCGCACGGGCCACTTCAGAAGGAACAAGGGTGGGGGTCCCTGCACACATTCTGATGACTCTCCCCGAGGAAGGAACAGAGTCCCCTTCTCTGTTCTGGCCTGGGAGCAGCTGTCGAGACCCTGCGGGGTCTCCTACTCTGAGAGGCAGGGGGGAAGGTCCCCAGGCCCTCAGGCCCTCTCTGTGGAGAGGCCCATACAGGGGCTCCTGCCTGTCCCCCTCTTAATCCCCAGGGCCTTGGTCCCCTCTTCCTGCCATGTCCTAAGGACCTGCTGGTTATTACAGGGGTGAATCCGCCCTGCCTGGAGGCACTGGACTATGCCCAGAGATAGAGATCAGGCCCAGCACAGGCCCAGGCAGCCCAGGGGTTTGGGGCTGGGCAGACAGGGCCCCTGAAATGGGAAATAAAAGGCTGCTGGAGCCTGAGGGGCTTGGAGGGGGTCTGAGTTGCAAGCAGGGGACAGGGGATGGTGGGTTATCACTTTGTCTCAAGAATTCCCAAAAGACAGGGAGAAGGAGGGAGAGTCAGAAAGCTGGAGGCCCCCCAGATACTGCATCTCTACAGGGGAGAAACTGCTCAGCGGGGGCTAAGCAGGCTCTCCGCTCCACCACCACCTCCTCCATGGCAGCCCCAGACGGTTCCGCCTCGGTTCTGCTTCCTTCTTTCAGAAGCTCACAGATAAAAAAGGCCCTCACTGGGACCCTAGACTACCACTTCCACCATAATGATATCAGGATCTGAGGCTGCAACCCCCCGAGGGCAGGTGGCAGTGTGACCTCATTCAGCTGTTCCCTCTCACCCCCATCCAGACCAGAGTCTGGCACAAAGTAGGTGCTCAAGAGATATATGGCACATAGTAGGTGCTCAGCACACGTGTTGCACATAGTAGGTGCTCAAGAGATGTGTCGTACATAGTAGGTGGCAAGCACTCCCTGAAAGCAACCATGATGAGGGATGGACCAGGTCTCCCCCCTGAGTTCTCCCATCTCTCCATGTGTATTACTGCACCAATCATTTTAAAAAGCAATGACAATGATATCTTTCATTTGTTTTTTTACTAAAAGACAAAGACCTATAAAGAAAGAGACTATGGAACATTCTGGATCTAGAACGTCACAGCTGAATTAGTGTTGTTCAGTCGCTAAGTCGCATCCGACTCTTTTCGACCCCATGGACTGCAGCACGCCAGGCTCTTCTGTCCTTCACTATCTTCCAGAGTTTGTTCCAATTCATGTCCATTGAGTCAGTGATGCTATCTTACCATCTCATCCTCTGTTGCCCCCTTCTCCTTTTGCCTTCAATCTTGCAAAGCTGAATAACAGCTGGGAAAACACATGTTCCAAGTCTCTCTGTGCATCAAGGAATTGAGGGTCCAGGGGTGGGTGGAAGTGGGAGAGAGCTGTTCCTGAAGCTTGCCAGGGCTCTGGACTCTCGGGCCAGGCCTTTTCTGTGAGATCATTCCCAGTTTGGACATGGTGGGATCTGATGGAGTCCAGGTCAAGGCCATTCAGTGTCCCAGGTCTTGGGGTACACTCAGGAGACAGGACATAGGAGGAGAAAATCCCCAGGGTTGGCTTGAATTGTATCCACCCTCCCCCCACCTCAAATTTATGTCCACCCAGAACCATAGGATATGACCTTATTTGGAAATAGGGTCTTTGGAGCTCTAATTAGTTAAACTGAGATGATGTGATAGTGAATTAGGGTGGGCCCTCATCCAGTGGGGCTTCCCTGTTGGCTCAGAGGTAAAGAATCTGCCTGCTAATTCAGGAGACATAGGTTTGATTGCTGGGTCAGGAAGACACCCTGGAGAAGGAAATGAAAAACCACTCCACTTCTTGCCTGGGAAATCCCATGGACAGAGGAGTCTGGTGGACTCCTCTTTGCATGGGGTTGCAAAGAGTCAGACATGACTGAGTGACTGAACACCTTACATCAGTACGACTGGTGTCCTTATATGGCTAAGTTGCTTCAGTTGTGTCCAACTCTTTGTGACCCCATGGACTGTAGCCCACCAGGCTCCTCTGTCCATGGGATTCTCCAGGCAAGAATACTGGAGTGGGCTGCCATTTCCTTCTCTAGGGGACCTTCCTGACCCAGGGATCAAACCCACGTCTCTTACATCTGCCCCATTGGCAGGCGAGTTCTTTACCACTAGTGCCACCTGGGTGCCTTATAAGGGGAAGGAAACCTGGGCGCAAACACAGACACACAGGGAGAAGGCCATGTGTCCACAGAG
This sequence comes from Odocoileus virginianus, assembly GCF_023699985.2. Taxonomy (NCBI): domain Eukaryota; kingdom Metazoa; phylum Chordata; class Mammalia; order Artiodactyla; family Cervidae; genus Odocoileus; species Odocoileus virginianus. The sequence goes on along the minus strand of NC_069684.1, from coordinate 33,543,802 downwards.
GCAGAGATGGACATGATATATCTATAAGCCAGGGAATTCCTGCAGCTGTCGAAAGCTGAAAGAAGTCTTCGGAGGGAGCAGAGCCCTGCTGACCTTATGCTTGAACTTTAGCCTCCAGACTGTGAGACAATCAATTTCTGTTGTTTAAGCCTCTCAGTGTGTGGTGTTTTGTTACAGCAGCTCAAAGATACTAATACACCCCTAGCCAGCTTCAGCAGGGGGAAAGCCCCTCTCCCGTCAGACTCTCCTCCCACCGTCCAACTTGCCAATGCCAGTTCTCTTGCCCAAAATAGAATACAGGAGCCTGGGAGGTGAGTTCAGTGCTGGCTAAGTCTCCTGGGGGCTGGGCCTTGATTGTCCCCCCAAAGGGTATCAGCAACCTCACTTGGAGTGCCGGCTTGGTCCCCTTCTAGCTGTGTGTGATCTGAAGCCATTGAAGCTCCCAAGACACCATCCGTTCATCTGAAGGATAGGGGTAAGCAAGAATCTCCACCACCTCTCCCTCCCTTACAGTTGCCAAGATGTTTAGAAATCCCTTTGCAAACATCTACAGAGTGTCTGCTGTGAGCTGTGTCTTGTTAGAGATGCTGGGACCCCCAGGTGAGTGCAGCCTTGTGGGGAGATGCTTCCAATCTGGGGCTCACACCAGCAGAGGACCGCGCTGAGAGAGAGAAACTTGCTTCTGTGAGCATCCTCCTCCAGAGACTGGACGACTGAGCAGGTGTGAGCAGGTGTGAGCAGGCGGAGTGGTAGGGGTGAGTGACCAGGCAGGTGGAGCATGTTTCTATGGAGCACATTTGAGGACCTGCAAGAAACCAGGCTGTCTGGAGAAGAAGGAGGGGGCATATGGTTCCCACTGGAACTAGACAACACGAAGGGACATGGTGGTCTTCAGACTTAGAGGGAAGATTTTTAATCAGCAAGGGTGTGTGTGCACGTGTGTATTCCTGTATGAGATGACCAGATGAGCATTTTTCATTTTTTCATTGTTGGCTGTTGAATGGAGAGGGGTTTGGGAGGACCAGAACTGGGCAAGGGTCCAGGGAAAGGCATATTATTAAACGTGCCTTTTCATTTTATGAATTTCTGATGTGGGACTTTCTGGGTAGTCCAGTGGTTAATGCTCCACACTTCTACTGCAAGGGGTGTAGGATCGATCCTTGTTTGGGAGAACTAAGATCCCACATCAAATGTCATGTGGCATAGCCAAAAAGTAAAAAAGAAAAAATGGAATTTCTGATGCTTTGACATCTGTGGTCTCCCTGACCCTGGAGAGATCACTCCTTACAGCTAGTTCCCAGAGCTGTTAGAAGACTAGCCCCCATGTGCTTCTATATGCAAACCAACCCCTGCAGAGCCCCTCACCTCCTCCTCTATCAGGCTCTCACTCTAGCCACTATCCTCCTGCCTTAATCACCTGAGACTGGTACCAGAAAATGAGGAACAGCCCTAGTGCCAGGACCCACTGAAATCTTTCAAACTAGCCAACTCTAAACCAGTTTTCTTTGCCTTGGCTGTTCCTTCCCACCCATTGCCCATTGTTCAGATGGTCAGTTGTATCTGACTCTGCAATCCCCTGGACTGTAGCCCGCCAGGCTCCTCTGTCCATGGAATTCTCCTGCAAGCATACTGGAGTAGGTTGTCATTTCCCACTCCAGGGGATCTTCCTGACAAAAGGATCGAACCCAGGTCTCCTGCATTGCAGGTGGATTCTTTACCACTAGTGCCACTTGGGAATAAAGCGAAAGTGTTGTCACTCAGTCATGTCTGACCCTTTTGGGACCCCATGGACTGTATCCCACTCTGTCCATGGAATTTCCCCGGCAAGAATACTGGAGTAGGTTGCCATTCCCTTCTCCAGGGGGTCTTCCTCACCCAGGGATTGAGCACAAGTCTCCTGTATTTCAGGCAGATTCTTTATCACTGAGCCACCAAGGAAGCCCACGGAAAACATAGTAAATGTCCTGCCCACCTTCCCTCCCTCCCTCTGCCTCCTGGGGCACCTCCCTGTGCTGTCCTCCCCTCTGGCTTGGGGACCTGTGAGTCACCAACCATCTTTTCAGTAGCAGTCATCTCCAGATATGTTGGCCCCACCCCATTGGAATAATGATAAAGCCTACGTGTTAAATCAGAAGGATTGTGCTGGGGGTTAGCAGTGGGTGGGCACCAGTGTTGGGTTTGAGTTGTTCGGAAGACAAGATGGACAGACTTGATGGTGAGTTGATGAAGGACAGAGAGAGAGGGGGTGGCATGGGTACCTTCTGGGGTTTAGGCCTGGTTTGGGGAGACTCATGCCAGAAGCTTGACTGTTGAGTTGGGACCCTGATACCATCTGCCCGGGGCATTGAGGAGACAGTGAGCCTGCAGGAGGGGCCAACCTTGGGTCTCAAGAAGGAACGAGAAGGCAAAGAAGATTGCAGGTGGATAGGGGACCAGGAGTCCAGCTGACCATGTGGAAGGAGATGGGGTGGAGGCTTGGGATTGGGTTCCAGTCCCAGCTACCCTCCTGGGTCCTCCTCAGGTGAACCCCAAGAAAAGCATCACCACTTCAAAAATGGAAACACATGCTCCTTTGCTTTGGGGGGAGGTTTCTGTCAATCCAAGCTGTCAGTTTCCTCCAGTTCTAAATAAGGGAAATTTCCGTGGATCCCATAAATAGATTTTCAAAGATGCATGCCAATCCAGTCCCCAGAACACACCCCACCCACCTGAGGACCTCACAGGGGCTGCCAGGCACCACCCCTTTTGCCAGAGGGCCCCACAGCTGCAGGTGCCTGGAAATGTCTGCAGGCTCACAGTTTATTGCGTGGTGCCAGCTTTCGCACCTCATTACCCAATGTTGACAGAGGCAGCTGATAACTCTATGAGCCTCCTTCTCGCCTCCATTAGCAGATTGCTGGAACACAAAGTCTGAAAAACTCAGCTCTCAGATGTGGGCCCCACCATCTGGCTGGGGGAGTCAGCTGGGTTTGGATTCTGCCTTTAAAGAGGTTTGGCTCCTTTGAGGGGGGATGGAGCAAGCCCACGAAAGGGATCCCAAGAGTGGGGGAAACTCTGGAAGGTCAAGTCCTGGTGAGGAGAACAACCCCAACTTGGGGTCAAAAGGGGCTTCCAAGGAGCGAGCCCTTCAGAAGAATGTGTGCTGGGTGTTCATGTGCAGCTGAAGATTGGAGAAAGCAGAGGGCCAGAGGCCAGCAGGCTGGAGGGAGTGACAGGAGGGGATGGAGCAGGGAGGGCTGATCACTTTCATGTTATTGGCCAGCCTGCCAGCTGCAGGGCCAGCTTGAGGATTTTGAGCCCACATGCAGGCAGGTAGAGCAGGAAACAGTGCTGGGATCGATTAGTAATGTCTGCCCTGGGCTTGGGAGGGGAAGGGGGCAGGCAGTAGATTAGTCATCTCTGAGCTTAAGGCAGGTGGTTTAGAAGATGTGGAAGAACCATGTCACCTTCTAGGTGGCACCTGGAATGTGGGGCTGAAAACCATCTGAAGGGACTGTTGGGCTCTGTGCTTCTTCTTCATGGCATCCTCTCACTTCTAATAACCAGAAACTCCCTGAGGGCAGCTGTGTCCATCCTGCTCACAGCTGCACTGTCAGCACCTAGAACAGTGTACTCAGTCATGTCTGACTCTGCGACCCCATGGACCGTAGCCCACCAGGCTCCTCTCAGTGTCTGACACATAATTGTTGTTCCATTGGTAAGTCATGTCCCACTCTTGGTGACCCCATGGACTGCAGCATGCCAGGCTTCCCTGTCCTTCACTATCTCCTGGAGTTTGCGCAAACTCAAGTCCATTGAGTCAGTGATGCTATCTAACCATCTCATCCTCTTCCGCCCTTTTCTCCTTTTGCATGTAACAGGTCTCCACAAAAGGCTGTCGAATCACTGACTTAAAGAGTGAGTGATGTGGAGGGATGGAAGAAGGGTGGACCCTTCTAAAAATTCCTGAGCCCCAGGCCAGCAAGGGCGACACCATCTCCTTCTGCTGGTTGAAATGAACCAACTATGACTCCTGGCCCTTCCTTGTACTGGGGTAAGCTTTGGCTTCCAGCCCCAGGGCATCCGTCCCCCACACTCATGTCTCTCCTCCCCTCCTCCCTGCAGCACTAAGGACAGCACACACCAGGGTGCTGGTGTGAAGAACCCATCGCTGCGTGCCCAGCAAGGGACACTCTTCCCCGGATGGTGCGCTGGGCGAGTCGTGCTGGTCTCAGGGCTCACACCGATTCACAGCGATGTCCGGGTTCAGCCCTGCCTCCCCAGCACTTGCTCAGACCCGACTCTCAGTCACGGCCACAGCAGTGCTCTGCCCTCTGAACCCGAAGCCCAGCTCCCCCGAGCAAGTGAGTGTCTCTCTCCTCTGAACCCCACACCCAGCCCCCCACTGTAGGGAGTGTCTCTTCTTGGAGCTCCCTGTCCTGGGGGTCCTGGCAGTTTGTCGAGTGACTTCTGGTCTTTCCCTTTCCTGGGGCTTAAACCAAGGAAGAAGTTTCTCTTGCTTTGTTCAGCACCCCACTCCATCCCCCATGTGGACCTCCAGGAGACTTATGGAGAGCCTGTCCTAAGCCAGGCTCTGCGCCGGGTTGGGGAGAACCAGAGAGGGTCAGAGGGTGGCAAATGCAGACCAGCACGAGTTCTACCATTGCTCTGTGGACCTCTCGGGGGAGTGGCGGCCTGGCTCACAGCAGCTCTCCAGAAGGGTCTGTGGCCATGTGAATGGACACTGCACTGCCTCCAAAGGGCTGATTTGGTCACATCCCTCCCTCACCACCAGCCTGCTCTCCTCATCTGCCAGGGACCCGGATTCACTCCTCCACTCACTCGTTCATCTGCCCATTCATTCCACATACTTCTTGCAGGCCGGGCCCTGTCCTGGACCAGAGTTCAGCCTCTCTGAAAGCCAGCTAGACTGTGGGGACCCCTTGAGGTTCCTCCAGCCTTACAAGCTGGGAGGTGCAGGTTTATCATGAAGACTTCCTGCTCAGTTACTGCTGACGCCCGCAGACCCAGAGGTCCTCGAGCTGTCTCTCTGTTCGGTGGATCATCACCTCCTGGCCCCTCTGTGCTTCCGTGGGGGTCACCCTGGAGCACACAGAGGGCAGAGCTCAGCAACTTTCTGTTAAATGGGAACTTGCTGAACCTGCACAGATGGCCACCCCAGTGGATGGGGCTCTGAGCGGCCGGGCTAGGAAGGCCAGCTTCTGGACCTCCTCCCAACCTCCTTCCTCCTGGCCCTCCCTGGGTGTCAGGCTTACACAGGTCCACTGTGGACCTTTCCACTTCCCATGTCAGGCCAAGACTGGCACGTCCACTGTTCCAAGTGAATGGGAGTGGAGGTAGCTCCTGAGAACCTGGAGAAATGGAGTGTCACTTGCCTGACCTTTGCCAGTGCCCTGCAGAAGGCTGAGTGAGGTCAGGGGTCAAGGGTCCTGTTATGGGAAGCAGGGGGCAAGGGTCCAGAGATGCTCCCTGGGCTCCAGAGCTAGGCCAGGGACACACAGGGGACTAGATGACCTTGGGAAGGCCACTTGCTAAGAGTTAGGCCCATCCTTCTGTGGTCTTGAAGGAGGTTGGCATGCACTGGGGTCAGGATTTACACCCCAGTTCCACCATCTCTGGGCTGGGTGACTGCTGGCAAGTCAACAAACCTCTCTGAGCTTCTCTTCCCTCATGCGCAGAAGAGGATGCCAGCTTCGGGACCCTGGTGAGGATTAAATGAGAGGATTTGAGAAGTGCACAGCCTGGCACCTGGCCCGATCTACACAGGGTCCCAGGACCATGCCACGCTCCCTCCTCAGGGTTTCCTCAGCCTTTGGGCCTGCAGGGGTGCCTGGGATGTGGTCTCTGCCCCCGAGAAGGGACCGGCCAGCTGGAATCAGAGATTCGGGAGCCCTTCTGACAGCAGGGGCCCAGTGCCAGGCAAGGCACAGGGGAGTCAGGAAGCTTCAAATCCCTCCCTGTGTGTCAGAAGCTTCCTGAGCCAGAGTCCTCCGAGTAGGGCAGGGGCTGCTGGGAGCCCAGCTGAGGGTCCACCCCACAGGTGCGGGGGAGGATGCTCAATGCAGCTTCGTGCAAATCCTGTTGCAAATGGAGGGACTGAATGAGGGTCTGGGAGTCAGGGAGCAAGGTGGGTGTCCCCTTCCCTGACCCCAACAAACACCCATGAAGGCAAATGTGCAGGTGGCTGCACAGCCATACACACACACGTGCACATCTTGCTGCCTCTGTCCAGCTTCCAGAGCCTGGCTTGGCCTCAGATCATGGTAATCTCCTCTTCCCCTTCTCAAACCTTCTCTTCCGAGGCGGGTGAGGGAGACTCAGGGAGGGCTGAAGGGGAGGAGCCTGTGAGAGCCAGCGCTAATTGTACCCCATGTTGCCTGCTTGACCTGACTTTCCAGGTCAGTCCTGCTCCTCTTGTGAACCTTCAGTGCAACGCCGGGCACAGTCCTCATGGCTGTTCCAATCAGGAACTGAAGAACAATCACAGATGACCTGGGGATGCTCCACCCTGTGGCTCCTCTAGCGGGAAGAAGTTTTCCTCCCTCCAGCGTCCTTCTGAAGGAACCAATTGAGATGCCTCATGGGCAGCGAGCAGGAAGAGTCAGCATCCTACTGGCTGAGCCAACAGCTATGTGGCTTTGAACCCAGCTGCTGGGCCTGGGAGGGAGAGGGCTGATGGGCGGGCTCAGGTGGGAGGGGCCAGTGGGAGGGGTCAGATGGGAAGGACCAGGTGGGAGAAGCCAGGTGGGAAAAGCTAGAATGAAACTTTTGATGGAGCCATAGTGGGAGCTATAGAGCTATGAGTGTGACCCTGACAAAGAAGGTCAAATGTCACAAGAGCAGACCTAGAACATGCTTTCCCAGTGGCCAACAGGATGACCAGATGACCTGGTTGATGCCTGCTTATTGTTGTTGTTCAGTCGCTAAGTTGTGTCTGACTCTTTGCAACCCCATTGACTGCAGCACTGATGTATGCAGTGTAATTATTAATTTATATTAATTGTAATTGTGAATTATTATTTTTCTCCAAATTCTATGGCCAACTGATCAATATGCATGCTCCTATTGATTATCATAATTCAGGGGTAGCATATGCATGGCAGGTCATCCCATACTTCCTGTTCCTCTGTCCATGGCAGACATTGCTAATCAATCACATTACTCTTTCATCCAAGCCTGGAGACTTTCTCGTGAGCTTCAGAATCCTCACAACAACATTAAGGGCGTATTGATAGGAGAGGAGGGTATCCACGTGGGAGAGGAGATGGTGGCAGAGAGGTGAGATTCATTACATATGAGGAGATTGATCAAACGTGTAATCATATTTAAGGATCATGGGAGACAGTTTTCTTACTATTGGAGAAGATAGTTACAAATACGGAAAGGGAGAGAGTAAGAATGAATGCTCTGTAGGTAAATTGAAACTGGCTATATTGGAGTAAACTAATGGTTTTCAAAATATCTACCTCTGTATGCAGAAATAAGATACAAATTGTATCCATATCTGTATCCACATCTATATCTATGTTTATATCTATATATCTATGTCTATGGGCTTCCCAGGTGGCACAGTGAAAAAGAGTCTGCCTGTTAATGCAGGAGACACAGGTGTGATCCCTGGATTGGGAAGATCTCCTGGAGAAGGAAATGGCGATCCACTCCATTATTCTTGCCTGGGAACTCAACTCCCAAGTGGCGCCTAGTGGGCTACAGTCCATGGGGCTACAAAAGAGCTGGACATGACTTAGTGACTTAACAACAACAACAAATGTATATGTCTATATCTATATCTATCCATCCATCCATACACACAAACACATGTATATTATTGTTTAGTCACTAACTTGTGTCAGACTCTTTTGCGACCCATGGACTATAGCCCAGCAGGCTCCTCTGTCCATGGGATTTTCCAGGCAAGAATACTTTCCAGGCAAGATCCCTTCTCTAGGGGATCTTCCCAATCTAGGGATCGAACCCAGGTCTCCTGCATTGCAGGCAGATTCTTTACCACTGAGGCACCAGAAAAGTCCAACACATGTATATATGATGCATATATTCCTCAGCTCTATCCAGCAGTGACCTCCCAATAACCATGAGTGCACTCACACTCAGATCTTGGTTTCTAAATACCACCTTTCACTAAGAGGATCAAAGCTTCATTGGACAGATGGCTGATCCCAGGAAAGTACAAAATGTGCCTGGAACATGTTGTTCACATAGCAAAAAAGTAGTCAAAAAATGATGATTTTAACTTACAGGATATTGTACATCAACTATATTTCAATCAGAAAAAAAAGAATGATAGTCTTATAAGAAATGACACTAAAGTCAGCTCGAATGAGCACCCACCAACCAAATCTGAGACCATTTAGGCATCAAAATAAATAATGACAGTAATGGATTATAACCCATGGAATAGTAAAATGATGAGTCAGTACAATTATAAACAAATAACCAAATATTCTCAACATTTGATGAGGAATAGTATATTTATGTGGTCTTAACGTATTTCCTGACAAAATACTGATTGACTGCAATAGGAAAAAGAGAAACTTCACAGTGGAGAATCCTTGCAGGAGCCACCTTAATGGGGCAATCTGAGTGATCATCACCAGAATTGAAATTCTGCACCACCCAACAGATGTTAACATTGTTTCTGTGAGATTTCTGCCAAAGATGTACAACCTGAATCTAATCATGAGAAAACATCAGATAAACCCAAAGAGAGAAGTCTATGAAATAACAAGTCTGTAGTTTTCAATAATGGTAACATCATAGAAGTCAAGGACAGAATGAAGAACTGCTCCAGACTGAGGGACATGACAACTAAATATGACACATGATGCTGATATTATTGGGACAATTGGTAAAATTTATTTTGCTCTTTGGAAGGAACACTACGACAAACCAAGACAATGTATTGAAAAGCAGAGACTTCATTTTGCTGACAAAGGTCTATATAGTCAAAGCTACGGCTTTTCTAGTAGTCATGTATGGATATGAGAGTTGGACTGTAAAGATGGCTGAGTGCCAAAGAATTGATGCTTTCAAATTGTCGTGCTGGAGAAGACTCTTGAGAATCTCTTGGACAGCAAGGAGATCAAACCGGTCAATCCTAAAGCAAATCAACCCTGAATATTCATTGGAAGGACTGATGCTGAAGCTGAAGCTCCAATCATTGGCCACCTGATATGAAGAGCTAACTCTGGAAATGACCTTGATGCTGGGAAAGATTGAATGTAAAAGGGAAAGGGGGTAGCAGAGGATGAGATGGTTAGATAGCATCACTGACTCAAAGGACAAGAATCCAGGAGGAAACTCTGGGAGATAGTGAAGGACAGGGGAGCCTGGTGTGCTGCAGTCCATGGGTTTGGAAAGAGTGGGACAAGACTTGGAGACTGAACAACAACACTAAAGATTAGGTGGTAGTGATGCAGCAATGTCAGTCACCCGATTTTGAGAGCTCTGCAAAGCTTATGTAGGAGGATGCTCTTGTTTGAAGAAAACACATATAAAAGTATTTCAGCGTAATGGGGCACCAGATCAGTGACTTTCACATGGTTCAGAAAGTTTCTTTCCACTGTATTTACAATTTTTTAGTTAACTGGTGATTGTTCTAAAAATGTTAAAAAAAAAAAAAGGACAGTTTAGAAATTCCTCCAACACAAATTACTGCATTAGCAACTTATGGTTCAAATTTTAGCAAGCTAAAATGAAACAGATGATGCCAATAATGTGCACATTTTGGGATTTGAAAGATAAACCTCAGCTCTGTGGAAAGTCCTTGTGTCTTGTGTGTATTTGCAAGTGCTCAATCGTGTCTGACTCTTTGAAACTCCCAGGGACTGTAGCCTGCTAGGCTCCTCTATCCCTGGGATTTTCCAGGCAAGAATCCTGCAGTGGGTTGCCATTTTCTACTCCAGGGGATCTTCCTGACCCAGGGATTGAACCCGTGTCTCTTGTGTCTCCTGCATTGGCAGGCAGATTCTTTACCACTTCGCTACTTGGGAAGTCCTGGAAAATCCTCTTTGTATGGCAATTCTCAGAGTCAGCAGATCCGGGCATGTTTTCCCAAGAGTGAAACAGGTAGAGGCAGCCCTGGTTTTTCTATGCCAGCAGGGAAGAATGCTACATAATCAGGACTGGCTACATAATTTGTGGGGCCCAGCACAAAATGAAAACGTGGAGTCACTTGTTAAAAAATTAAGAAATTTAAGAATGCCACAGCAGAACCTTAAACCAAGCAATGGGCCCCACTTGACTGCGTATGCTTGAATTGGCTCCTATAGTAACAACCTCCACAGGCTATTGCTTTAAGAACTTGATCTTTTGTAATACCCAGAGATGGGATGAAAGATTTATGAATAACTGTGTTGACCAGAGTATTATCTCTAACACTGAACACTGACAACAGAATAAACATCCAACAATAGGAAATGACTAAATAAATTTCAGTATGTCCGTAAGAAGGAATATTATAGAGCCATTAAAAATTGTGTTTTGAAGAATGCTGAATGAAAGGAGAAAATACTGTTGATCTAATGCCAAGTGAAAAAAAATACAAAACATTCAACAGCATCTATATCATATTATTGATTTTGGAAAAAAATATTTCATACATGTGACTGTAGCAAAAAGACTGGCAGGAAATAAACCAACATGCAAATGGGGGTTCTCTCTGGGTGATGGGGTAATAGGTGATTTATAGGCAATTTCTATTATCTTTTTTCATACCTTTTCACGTCTTACAAATGTTCTACCCTGAGCATATCTAATTTTTGTAATTAGAAAAATATTTTAAAATACTTAAAAATAACATATCATTTGTTATCATGAGACTGTTTGCTTTGTAATTAAAAAATTTTAATAAAGACAAAAGAAAAATAATAAAAGGCCATTTGTTCACTTTTAGCCAATATTTATGGAATATCTCTGCCCAGGCATGATGCTTGGCTCTGGAGGAACATAGAGGAGGCACGAGCTCATCATCTTGCTGGTGAGACAAAGGAGTAAACTGAAAGACATTCCCAGGTCTTCCACACGTCAGCTTGCGGTCCAGAAAGACCCAGGGCAGAGCAGGACCCAACATGGGCGTGCCTGCATTCAGAGCCTGGTGGGGGGCAAGCACGTGACCATGTGCCCCTCCCAGGGGACTCCCAGTGTGTTTCAGTAGCAGGCACCAGGGGAGGTATTTGTTAAACATATTTCCCTTTAATAAACTATAACTTAAAAAGCTATGGCAGGCTCTAAGTAATCAATACCACATTGCAATAATTTCAAGCAAACAGATTTATATTCTTTGCACCTTGGACAGCACGCATAATCCTTTATTCTTTGAATATACTTACGAAAACTGGGTTTATTTGCACTTAAACCCATTTGCTTTATTGACCAAGTGAAGCCTGGTGCCCATCACACCAACCTCTCTCCCATTCTCTGACTCAGCAAATCCAGCTCACATCAGTAACTAAGACAAGGGTGAAGGTTCATTCCTCTGAGCCCACTTCACATTGATGTGTATATACACAAACCTAGAAGTATCATTTTCCTGTTCTTCCTTCTCTGAGCTGGGGAGAAGAGAGGGGACTTGCCCATGCAGCGAGGCCAATGGTCAGAAAATAATTTCCAAAATGTCACAATGAGAATGTATGGAGGGGAAGGATCAAGAAAGAGCAGGAAGGAGGGAGGAAAGTGAGAGAAAGAACAGAGGCAGCTTGGGGGAAGAAGGAAAAGCAGAAAAGCCACCTTTTCCTTCAGCATAGCTCTATGTCCTTTCTGGGTGGAAGTCATTTTGCAGGGGGACCCTGCACCCCCAGCTCTGCAGGCCGACACGCCGGGGCTGTTGGAAGCAACCCACTGGGGCATGTCATTAGCTGAAGACCAATGACCTGCTCCCTCCTTGTGGTTGCAAAACAACTTAATGCAACTAATCAACTAATTCATTAAACCTCAGAGAGGTAGGTCAAAGCCTCTATGATTTAGTCAATTAATCAAGGACCAGAGTTTCACTTGGTGTTTTGTTCTTAGCGATAGTTTTCTTGACCTTTTTTTGACTGTTTAACAATCCCTTAGAAGCCTTTAACTTACTGCATTTTTCATCCTCAACTGGTCCATGGTTCCCACCCGCATGCAAGGCAGGGCCAGCAATTAGGCCTCTGTGTCCAGGCTGGTGCCCGTGAGAAATGGGGGGAGGCAGGTGGGGGGTGCTAATCCAGCTGGCCTACAAAGACGCACAGTATTTCCTGCATCAATTACACAGGCCCCTGAGAAGTGGGAATCTATTGAACTCACAGCCGGGGGACAAGGAAGCAGAGCAGGTGCTTGGGAGGTAGGACTGGTACCCTTCCAGCTGCTGCTCCCTCTGGCTGGGGCCATAGTTTGGGATGGTAGAAACAAGTGACCCTCAGGAGCTTAGAGATTTAGGGGCAAGATTGGGGGTTAGTCCTGCTCTTATGGTGAAATCTGCATTCAAAACTGAACTCACTCCAACTAAGTCTTACCTGCCTTCCAGTTCTAATGTTGTTGGGCTCAGTGAATCCCCAGGACTGGGATTCCTGTATGTTCTCCATCCATTCTACCCAGATACCCATTCACCCATCCATCCACTCACCATCCATCTATCCATCCATCCATCCACCCATCCATCCATCCACTTATTTAATTAATAATTATTCATTGAGTCCCAACAATGTACCAGGCACTGTCCTAGGCACTGGGGCACATACAACACACAGTGGATCAGATCATGTTAACAGAATCACAGTGCATCGACTATGTGCAATGTTCATTGGGCATGTACAGAGGGAGCCCAGAGAAGGGTGTGGCTATCTCTCTGGAAGGGAGCATTCCTGGAGGAGGTAACCTTCCTAGAGGAGGAAGGTAACCTTCCTTGAGAAGGTAGCATTCTAGTTGGGTTCCGTAGGAGGCACAGAAGTTTGCCAGGCAGCCCAGGCGATAGTAAGGGTGCCCCCAGCAGAGGGGCTGCTTGGTTCCCTGCCTGGAATCTCAGCTCCAAGGTCAAACTTCTGCCCACCTTCTAGTATTTCTTGGATACAGGACCTGTCTACCAGGCCCTTCTCACGTTGCCTGTGCAGGGATCTGTCACACTGGGGCTGCTGGTCTCTGGGCTCTGCCCTCATCATGCCCTGTCAGAATTTTCATGAGGCCTTGGAGGGTCTGCTCAGCCATGTAGGCAGATGAACAAGAACCATGGTATCCTATGCAGACTTATTTTGATACTGTTTCAGTTTGCAGAGTAAGCACCCAGAAATCAGGCTGTGTAGGCTGTGGGGGGCACAACCCCAGGAGGCGCCATTCCCACAAGCTGTGATGTGGAGGTGTCCCCACGAATGGCACAGTGCAGCGGCTCCAAAAGGAGTATCCTTCACTCCCACAAAGAAATATGCTGTGCACATTTCTCATGAAACACATGGCCCGCTTGCTCTATCTTTCATTCCCCACTTTCGAAAGAGACCTGGGTAGAGGAAATATTTCTCTAAGAAAAACCACAGTGCAGGCACCATGAGAAATGGCAACTGCTCCCTGGGCCCGAGCTGGGGAGGCAGCATGGAGGGGCGTGGACCGGGGGAGCTGATGAGCCGAACCTCATCTTGGGAGCCGTGGTTTTTTAGCAACCCCGGCTGGTTGCTGCCAGGTGAGGATTCAGGCCAGTGAGGCCAGATCTTCTGGATTTTCACGAAAAGTCAGAAATCTTCAGTTATAAATTCTTTATACGTTGGCTCAAGTCTTTATAAAACATCATGTCAGCCAAACATGTTGGAAGGCCTGGGGTCTCTGTGTTTGTGACCCTGGTTTGGGCAGGTACAGACTATTGAAAATTAGAGGTCGTGATCTCCATGATGAGCTCTGATCACTGGTGGGGAGGTGGGGAGTTCAAGGCAGGCTGGAACCCAGAATTCAGACGCCTCTAACTGGGACTTGCTGGAAAGTGGTGGTAGTTCAGAGCTTGGATATGTTTTTGTTGCTGTTGTTCAGTCGCCCAGTTGTCTCCGCCTCTTTGCGACCCCATGGACTGCAGCACACCAGGCCTCTCTATCCCTCGTCATCTCCCAAAGTTTGTCCAAGTTCATGCCCATTGCCATCTCAACCTCTGATGCCCTCTTCTCCTTCTGCCCTCAATCTTTCCCATCATTAGGGACTTTTCCAGTGAGTCAGCTTTTTGCATCAGATGACCAAAATACTGGATATGTTGTGGGAGGCTCAAAAAACTAGAGGCCTGGGAACCCATCTCCCCAAGTAGAGTAGAAAGTTGGGGTTCATTGGCAATAACAACTCCATGCTGTCAGGCCTGAGCCCAGCCTGGTGCAGGGTTGTCACTGGGGAACCAGCAGTTCTTACCATTACCTCTTTCAGAAACCCCACTTCTACGTCATCATTAGGGACAGACTCAGCTTGTAGGGTATGAGGTTTATACAACTTGATGGGTCTCTGTTAAGAAAAAGAACACATAACTGGAGAGGACCTGCAGTCATGATATGCTGGTGTTGGCTTTTACAGACACAGGGAGCTAATGACGTGGATTCAGTCCCAGCTCTGTTTTTAGTGACTTCATGTTGGTAGCTTGAAATAGGCTGCGGTGGGACTATTTACAGGCTTTCCAGGTGGTTCAGTGATAAAGAATCACTTGCCAATGCAAGAGACATAAGAGACTCAGGTTCTATCCCTGGGTCAGAAAGTTTCCCTAGAGGAGGAAAAGGCAACCCACTTCAGTATGCTTACCTGAAAAGTTCCATGGACAGAGGAGCCTGGTGGGCTACAATCCAGCGGGCCGCAGAGTCGGACAGGACTGAGCGGCGCATGCACAGGAGTATTTACAGGATAGAAATCGGCAAATGACGTGAATCAAGCCCCGCCCCTCCCCCACTCTTGCCAGAGAGTCAAACCAGCACACCACTGCGAGTCCAAATAAGGACCGCTGAAGCTTACACCTCATTAGCTTCACGGTCAACCTGCCTCTGATCAAAACACACTGATTAGGCAGGAATGCGCTGAAAGACAGAGGGGAAGAAAGAGACAGAGCAGTGATGACCAAAAAGGAGGAAGGATTTCCTTCTACAATAGAAGAAAGTAGAAAAAGATTCTTCTGAGAGCAAGAGGCTTTCCCTTCTTAGTTTGAGCTGGGGAAAAAAAAAAAGAGAGAGAGGGGAAAAAAAAGAAATCTTCAATTCCCCAAAGACTCCACTGAAGCTGGAGTTTCCCTGTGAAAAGTACATGGTTTTGGGGCATTTGCTGAATAAAATCATCCTAAATTAAAATCTCATTTCTTCCAGGGGGCTGGAGAGTACGTCTATTTGTCTGGGACCAAAGGATTTAAATTCGTTTTAAGGGAAGAGATTCATCACAGGGACGGGCTGAAAAGCTTCCGGGAAAATCCGACTCCAGCTCCTGCGTCCTTATGCCCTTCAGCAGCCAGAGGGCCCTCCTGGGAAATCAGGCTGGAGGCCAGCAGCCCCAGCCCTGACCCGGGCCTGGTTCCATCCAGCCCTCCACCCTTCCTCCCCTGAGGCCCCGCCCCTGCCCCATTCCAGCTGGAAAGCCTGAATGCAGCCCTGGGGGGCGCAGATGCCTTTAGACAAAGGGCTGCTGGGTCTCTGCCGCCAGGGCTGTGCTGCGCGCTGCCAGGGAGGGGCCCCCTGACCCCTGGAAGCCAGAAGGGCTCCACGTGTCTGCTGGACACTCTCCACTGAGGCCGAGGGGGTTAGGGTTCAAAGCGTCCTTCCGCAGGTTGGGGGTGGGAGCACTTCACTGACTCGAAAGGGTGGGGGCTCTGCCGGCTCCAGCCTGCTGCCCAATGGGCAAAGGATCACAGGAAGAGTGTCCTCGCAAAGACAGCCCAGGGAGCCCCCTCCGTTTATGGGGCACGTTCTGCCCCATAAACTGTGGGCAATGCGTCCTTCCAAGTTAGGCCATATGCCTCTGCGCTTCTGAATGCAGCAATAGTCGGCTGGGGGGCGGGGGTGGGGTGGACAGAGAGGCAGAGGGGCCGCCTCGGCCCCTGCAGCCTGGAGCAGCTGCTAGATGTCACCCCCCCGGCCACGCCCCAACGTGTCCCTGAGCATCTGCTAAGCAATGATTATCCGGCTGGACGAGAACCCTCTCCCAAGCTGTGAGCCCACAGAGAGGGAAGTCAGGAGCCGAGGCCCAGATGTAGTCCAGGGAAGCTCCCTGGAGGAGGCAGTGTCTGAGGTGACATAAGAGGACTCAGCAGGCAGAGGACAGGTGAGGAGAGCATGGGGTGGGCGTTGGCGGCTGCCAAGTGTGCTCAGTCACTCAGCTGTGTCCACCTCTTTGTGACCCCATGGACTGTAGCCCACCAGGCTCCTCTGTCCATGGGATTCTCCAGGCAAGAATACTGGAGCAGGTTGCCATTTCTTCCTCCAGGGGATCTTCCCAACCCAGGGATGGAACCTGAGTCTTCTGCATCTCCTGCTTTGGCAGGCGAGTTCTTTACCATTGAGTCACCTGGACTTCTATGGGGGGCCAAGGCCTGGGGTGAACAAGACCCTGCGTTGCTGGGGACACTGGGAGTAGCTCAGGGGATCTTTGGGGAATTGGGGCTTCAAGCTGCAGGCTGAGGAGCAGTTCCTAGAGAGTCAAAGGCCTGGGACAGACCTGCTATTTACAAAGAGCCCTGTGTCTGATGCCCAGAAATCCACACATGCTGTGAGCACCCACCCGGAGACACACCCCACATCGCACCCCCGTCTCTGCCCTGGTGGTCCACGGAGAGACCCCTTCACACAGGTGGCTAGAGAAAAGCCAGCCTGGGGGACCAGGAGCCTGCGTCCCAGGTCTCTCCAACCCCAGCCCAGCCCTGCCCTCTGGGAAACTCTCAGACCTGCCCAGATCCTAATCCTGGCATCTCCAGAACCTAATGGCCTTTGATGGAGGGGGAACTAGAAAGCAGATAAACCAGAGCTGTAGTGAAGGCCAGAGGCAGCAGGCACTGGGGCCCCAACTTTGGGGCGAACTGCAGGGCCCGGAGCCTCCTCGTTGTACTTAGATTTTACTACAAGGCGCCTCCCCACCTATATCAGAAAAGTGCTGAGTCAGATGCAGGGTTGGTTTTTTTTTTTTTTTTTAATGAAAATGCAGTGCAATTTATTTTGCATGAGAATCTCCAACTATGTGCCCTCTGGGATCCAGACTCTGTGGGGAGGGAGCATGGGGTTTACAGCCTGTCACTGAATCTGCAGACCTAGTGTCGGGGTTGGAACCCCAGCTCCCAGCTGCCAGGGATGCTCAGCCCACCTCTGCCTCCGTCAGCACTTAAGTCACACCAGGCGGAGGTTGTTCCGGGCCAAGTCTATAAATAAAGGATTTACAGTGAAGGTTATTAGCCTCGGGTGGAGCTGTAATCTCAGGACCCTTGAGTCTCGTGGGCAGAAATAAGCGTGTGGCACTTTTTGTTCTGGTTAAAAAAATAATGACTAGAGGAAATGAGAGCCGGCCCTGCCGAGACAGGCAGTACCTGGGTTCCTGGAGAGAGGTGTCTCTTTGACTGAAGGCCCCCCCATTACCCTCCCCCAATTCCCAGTCTCAAAGAACCAGTGCTGGGGGTTGGCCCCCCATACGCCCCCCCTCAATTCCCGGTCTCAAAGAACCACTGCTGGGGGTTGGTCAGCTCCTGGGCCCAGGTGGTGAGCAGAAGGAGGTGGTTGTCTGTCTAAGCTGTGAAGTCAGTTCCCCCGGCTGTGTCTCTGGTCAAGCCCAAGTTCGTATCAACAGCATATCCTGAGGAGAGACTGCCATCCACTCCTGTACCCGCGACAGCAGCGCTGCCCAACTCTCCATGGTGACTGAGCCATGCCCAGAGCCCCTCAGATCCTAAAATTTAGGATCACAGAGGCCTTGAGCCCATAGCCCCCCTGTGTGAAAATCAGCCTGCTGTTACAAACTAGCAAGTGGTGGGTGGGGGGAGGGGCCCCCACTCCCTGTGACCTTAGAGGAGCCTTAGAGGGGCTGATGTCTGGGCGGGGTGATGTCTGGCCTCAGAAGAAACATGCCAGCCAGTTGGAGCCCAGTGTCACCATTCATTCATTCACTCATTCACTGAAATTCAGGGAACTCCTCCTGAATTCAGACCCAGTCCTGCCTTGACCCTGATGTGAACTGGTGGTTTTGGCATCTCCAAGGCCTGGAGGGTATGAGCAAGGGGCTGGCCTGTGATCCCAGGCATCACCCTGTCAATTGACTCCTGTTCTCCCGTAGAATTTCCTTTCCCCTCTTTTTTTTTTTCCGTTTATTTTTATTACTTGGAGGCTAATTACTTTACAATATTGTAGTGGTTTTTGTCATACATTGACATGAATCAGCCATGGATTTACATGTATTTCCCATCCCGGTCCCCCCTCCCACCTCTCTCTCCACCCCATCCCTCTGGGTCTTCCCAGTGCACCAGGCCCGAGCACTTGTCTCATGCATCCAACCTGGGCTGGTGATCTGTTTCACCCTAGATAATATACATGTTTCGATGCTGTTCTCTCAAAACATCCCACCCTCACCTTCTCCCACAGAGTTCAAAATTCTGTTCTGTACATCTGTGTCTCTTTTTCTGTTTTGCATATAGGGTTATCGTTACCATCTTTCTAAATTCCATAAATATGTGTTAATATACTGTATTGGTCTTTATCTTTCTGGCTTACTTCACTCTGTATAATGGGCTCCAGTTTCATCCATCTCATTAGAACTGATTCAAATGAATTCTTTTTAATGGCTGAGTAATATTCCATGTGTATATGTACCGCAGCTTCTTTATCCATTCATCTGCTGATGGGCATCTAGGTTGCTTCCATGTCCTGGCAATTATAAACAATTGAACATTGGGGTACATGTGTCTCTTTCAGATCTGGTTTCCTCGGTGTGTATGCCCAGAAGTGGGATTGCTGGGTCATATGGCAGTTCTATTTCCAGTTTTTTAAGAAATCTCCACACTGTTCTCCATAGCGGCTGTATATGACAAACCCACAGCAAGCATTACTCCCCTCTTTTTTTGATCCTCTCTCTGCCCCGCCCCTGTTCCATGTCTCTCTCTTTCCTCATCTTATCTGAAGCCTAGGCAGAGTTGCTGGTAATGGGCAAAGCCAAGTCTGCTTTATGTGTCCCCGCGGCAACCCCCAGGACGGGCCATAAATAATGCTTTCTGCTGACCTCTCTCTAAAGCTGAGGACTGTTGGAGCCCCAGGTAGGCTCCCCAAGCCCCCAGCTCAGCCACTTGTGGCATTTAGGGGTCTCAGGGAAGAGGGGGGAGGAGGTCCTGCTGGAAACTCCTCTTCTCACTGCTGTGACCCGCCAGCTGTCGGCACTTTGCAGTCAGAGCCCGATGATGCTGCCGGCAGGAGATGGAGGGTGTTGGTCAGCATGGGGAGGGGCTACAGGTGCCCAGGGAGTGAGTAGGGGGGCTGAGAAGGGGTGGGGAGCAGGCAGCGGCACCCCATGGGGGTTGCCCTGGGGACACATAAAGCAGACTGGGCTTTGCCCATTTCCAGCAACTCTGTCTAGGCGAAATGAATCCTGCGTGAAACGTGACACAAATTTATTTGGACAATTAATACACCATTGTAAGCTGCCTCTCTTCCTGGGCGGCCTCCCCCTCCAGGGTCTGCAGCAAGCTCTCCTGATGTGGGCAGAGAAGGCACCGGGTGTCAGGGAAGATTTAATTCCTCTCTGTCGAAAATGAATGTTTGGAGCAGGATGTTGGTACAAACTAAAAATAGCCCCGCGGCCCCCAGCCTCGGCCTCCAGCCAGCTCAGGCTTTGCGGAATATTATGATGATTCTCACGTAAAGGAAAGACTAATGGATTTCTTCCTTGAGGCAATTAAAAAGTGATTTGTCACACTCCAAGATGTATGGCTTTGTATTGGCAGATAGGAGGCTGTGAGAGGGCCGGGTGTGTGTGGGGGGTGATGGATGGTGGGGAGGGGTCCGTGGGGCCTGTGCGTGGCTGCGGGGTCCCAAGGGCTCAGAGGGGAGCCCAGGTAAGTGAGGGAGGGAGGAGGTGAGGGGGTGGGCACAGGGCAGGGGTTAAGCACAGGCTCCAGGCCCAGCTCCCTGAGGTCTGGCCCCTCGGCCTCTGGAAAGGCCAAGGGATCTGCAGTTTCCCACTTTTCAGCCCCTTCGAAGAGTCCAGGAGCCCCCATCCCTTCTCTGACCTCACCAACAGGGAGAAGGCTGGTCTTAGGCTGTTCTTACCTTTGGGGGGCCCCTGGCTCCCCTCCTGGTGCTTCCTTCCTTGAGGAGATAATTATAGAGGACAACAGTGACCCTTACCCCCGCTCACTCAAGCTCAGGAAGGAGTCCCTTGACCCAGGAGATGCAGGTCCCCCTCCCACCCCTGCTGCAGAGGGCACGGCCATCCTGACCCCCACCCCGAGTGGAGCCAGGTGAGGGGCTTGCCCAGAGGAAGCCTTGAAATGGACGTGGGGTAGCCTAGGGAAGTTCTCCACTAATTCTGGGGGCCCTGAGTCAGAAGCCCACTGCTGCCCCCCACCCCTGGGCATGGCAGCTCCATCAAGAGTAACACGGGGTGTCGAGCTCCCTCTGTCTCTCAGTTGGCTCAGGGCTCAGCCAGGTGGACACGGTACCATTCATCCTCAACCTCCCATCTGCGCCCACCCTCTTGAGCTCCAGTCAAAACTCTTCCTTTCTCAAAGTGCTGCCCACTTTGGTCCCCCAGCCCTTGTGGGGTCCAAGGCCAGATTCACCTCATCCCCCTTGGCACCGCCACCCCACCAGCTACTTCAGCCTTCCGTCATTCTGTTCTTCCTTCTCCGTGTTATTCATCCTCATCCATCCCCCAGTGGGCAAGTGCACCCAGCTGACCCAGTCTGTGCTGGACTGGGAGGGAAGAGGGTGCCACCTTCAGGGACTCCAGGAGAAGATGAGGGGTGCCCGAGTCCTATGCTTGTTTGTGGTTTTCCATACCCGACTGGTGAGACTCACCGACTGAGCAGGATTGAGAAAGAAGCTGAGAAGATGGGGAGGCTTTTTGGGGGGCGGGGGTGACACTGGTGGTCAAGAAGCCCCTCTGGGGACTTCCTTGGTGGTCTAATGGTTAAGATTCTGCCTGCCAATGCAGGGGACAAGTGTTCAATCCCTGGTCCGGGAAGATTCCACATGCTGTGGGGCAACTAAGCCCCTGGACCACAACTATTGAGCCCACCCACTGCATCCTCTGAAGCCTGTATGCTCTAGAGCCCATGCTCTATGACAAAAGAAGCCACTGCGATGAGAAGTCCATGCATGGCAACTAGAAAGTAGACCCTACTCGCTGCAACCCAGGAAAGCCTGCGTACAACACCGAAGACCCAGGGCAGCCAAACATTAATTAATTAATTAAATTAAAGAAAAAACCCTCCATCAAGATCCCAAAGTTGTGTGGAGAGGAGGGGGTTGCCCTTGCTGCCCCTTCGTGGAGCCAGAGTGAGGCCCCTTGGGATGCAGTCTAGGGCTCGCAAGGGCTCCTGGTCAGTGGTCACCCCAGCACCTCAGTGAAGATCCCCAAACCTCTACTTCCAGTGTCACCTGACCTCTTTTCCTCCACTCATTTCACCCTCCCTCCCTCCTACTGCTTTCATTTCTTTTGTGGCTTTAGACATCTAAGAGACCAGCTTTGTTTGAAGCCACAAGTATGCCAGCAGTTTAGGGGCATTTTGTAGGTAGGTTGAAAAAATAAAAAGCTTTCCTCTCACTCTAAAGCTAATGCCCAGCTCCAAGTTTCTGTGGCTGCCCTGGATGGACACTCAGAAAGGAGGAACAAGGACAGCCGATCGGTTCACAGGGGGTCCCAACCCATCAGAGTCCCTGAAGTGTTGTGGACGGAAGACTCAGCATGGAAGTGCTTTGCTTATTCTTCAAGGTTTATCTAAGAAACTCTTTGCTCTCAGAGGCAGCTCAGTTTCAGAACTTTTAGGAACACGGAAAGGCAGAGGGTGCCCAGCGTCAGAGTCTGTGTTCTGGGACCCAGTCGGTCCCTCTCCCTGGAGCCAAGCCCCTCTCTTCCGAAACCCACCCCTCTCGCTAGATCCCCCAGCCCTGGGGATCTGGGTATACCTCTCCCAGGCCTGCTATCTCTCTGGAGTCCTGGTGGACCAGAACTCATCTCTTATCTGAGCCTGTGGTTCCTATGTGAGGGGCCCTGGAAATTTGAGCTTCTCTGCAGGTTTGCAGCATAATGACAATGTCTGACATTGCTGGAAGGCTCATTTGGCCTGGCACTGTCCTGAGTGTGGCTGCATGTGTCAGCTCATTTAGTCCTCCCAGAGACCCTAGGACGTAGGTGTTGTGATTACTCATCCCATTGTACAGATGAGAAGAGTGAGGCATGGGGAGGTTGAAGAACATAGAGACTTTGAAAGACACACAGTGGCATTAAGGCAGAAAAACAATGAATCCCTTGGATTCCACTGTTCTTTGCTGGGCACTTTGACCAGAGCTCCCAGCCTCCATCCCTCCCTTTCTTCTTTCATTCATACCGTTCTACCACCTTAGTACTTCCTGAGCATATTAAGAGTTCAGACTCTGCTGGAGATACTTCAATGAGTTAAAAAACGAACACATGACAAACACGTTCTGTTCTTGTGGATACAAAGCTTACATTTAGGAGGAAATGATAATGAACATTTAATGAGTCCCTACTGTATGCCTGGCACACAGCTTCAGAGCACCAGAGACTTGACTCAGATAGACCCAAATCTGAATCCTGGTTTTGCCACCATCTGCATGGCCTTGGACAATGTCCTTAACTTCTCAGACCCTCCAGTGCTGCTGGGGGGAACCTGGGGTCCATTGGATGGTCACATTTGTGAGGTCACAGAGCTCCTTGGAGTGGGCTTGGTCTCCATAAATTCAGAAATGTGTGCACGTCCCTAGCTGCTGGGGACCGACCGGCGCACCACTCCACATGGAATCAATAGACTTAATATTTAATAATAATCTGCTGAAAGGCACTTCGGTCAGCTCATCGCATCAGTGCTGCACTAATAACAAATCACTTCTTAAGTTATTAGCCTCGGTTCCTTTCATGAAGCTCTGGTTCACTGTGTGGCGGGGAGGGAGGAGAGTGAGAAGGAGCCCCGCTGCAGCCCGGGAGGCCAAGGTGGCCCTGCACGTGCTGTGTGCTGGGTGCCTGAGTATCTGCAGACGGCCACAGGAGGCGGGGGTTGGGGGTGGCGGCTGGGGACTGGGCATTGCTGCTGAGTCCACCTGGCCCAGGAGATCCGCCTCACTGCTAGGGTCATTCCTGACCACAACCACCACTCAGCCAATACCTGCTGTGTGCCGAGCTCTACATTACACCGTTCCGCTGAAAAATCTAACACTATCTTTATGAAGGGACGGCTTTCTCCAGTTTACAGATACAGAAATGAAGCTTCCTTGTCTAAGGCCAACAGCTCAGAAGTAGCAGGTCTGGGCTGTACACATAGGCCGGGAGGACTCACATGTGAATGTTCGAAAGCTTTACACAGAGGAAGGATCTCAGGGCACAGAGAACATGGGCCCAGCAAGAGGGTTCCAGTCCCAGCTCTCTCACTTCCTCCCTGTGTGATGTCAGGTAAGTGACTTAATTGCTCTGTGCTCTAAGTTTGTCATCTGTAAAACAGGGGTGACAATAGTGGCACCTGCTCCAAAGGATGCTGTGTGGACTAAGTGTGTTGTCAGGGTGGGGCTGAGGCCAGGATGAGGTGTCATAATCCTGCCTGGAACCCCGTGCATCACACATACGTTCTCTACCTTATTCCTTCACAAAGGATGGAGGGGAGGGCTGCTGGGTCCTGGGGTGAGGAGGAGGGATCAGACAAAGTTGCCCCACACAGAGAAGCAGGTAGAGTCATGTCCAAGGTCACAGTCACCTTGGGTAAGCCTGTCCATGCGCCACACCTCCAACCATGCTGAGTCATGCTTCCTCTGGTCCTCTCCACCCCCAGAGTTACTCAGACCTCCATAAAGCTCTGTGAGGCACCATCGTTCTGTGCTCAGGGCACCCTGGAGATGGACAGGACTCAAGGAGCTGGTAGAAAGTTGGGACTTCAAGCAGTGAGCTGAAATCCCTGCTAGTTACAAGCATGGTAGAGGTGGGAGGGGGACCAGCCTGGTTCTCTTTCTATCCCATGCTGGGGGATAGGGCCCATGGAACATATTCTCAGATACTGTCAGTATCACAGGTTGAAGAATGGTACAATCATCTTTCTTCATCCATCCACCCACCTATCCATCCATCCATACACCTACCCATACGTCCACTTGTCCATCCATCTATCTATCCATTCATCCATCAGCTCTTTGGTTTCTTAGATATGAGTGCTGACTTTCTCACTAACCTGGTGCACGTCTCCAGGCCTCAGCATCCTCATCTGTCAACTGGGTGTGCCATTGCCTCTTTCTGGGAGCACTGTGAGGGCACAGGCCACAACCCACATGAAAGCCCCTTGTCCAAACACACACACACTCCGCAGCAAGATGTCAAATACAAATTGGATTCACAGCTGAGTAACCTGGGCTCTTGGAAAGGAGGCAGGCTCCCTGGGTCCCTGAAGGACTCTTACTTGTACTTATCTTTCAGAATGAAGATTTTTACCAAAATATTAACTGTAGTCACCTTTGAATGTCAAGTTTTGAGGCTACTGCAGTTTAAAGTTAGACCTGCCTGTTTTGTCTGAAGTTTCCAAACTTTCATCAACAAGCTTGGATCAGTGCCATGGAAAAGATAATTGAGGTGTTAAAATATCTTCCAGCCATTTCCCTTGGGGGTTAAGCCATGACCCTTGCCTTCTATTTTTTGACTTCCCAAAAGGGAAAGGAACCACATGAAAAATGCTTAAGAACCAGATGGGTCTCCTTGTGGATCCAAAGGAAGTGGATCCTCCCAGCCTTCTTCCAGGCTGAGATTGCAACCCTTGTGTCATGGTGTCAGCAGCTGGGAGGCTTGGGGGCTGCTATGCTCCATGCCCACTCTCCTTGGCCCCAAGATAACTCAGGGAGACCCAGGTCAGGTTTTCTGTAGAGCTGGAAAAGCTGTCCTTGGCTCTGCGAAGTTTAAGTTCAGTCCTGCTCTGCACACTGCAGAAACTCAGGAGCATTAGGGCAACAATTCAGGGAGAGGGATGGAAATGCAGGCCATTTATCTAGGGGGTGGGATCAATGGATGGTGCTGCAGCAGGCAGTGAGCATGGGCTTGCTGAATCCACCCCAGGGCTCCTGCTGTCTGCACCTTGAAAAGCTTCCCTATCCTCTGGGAGCTGAATCTGGAACAGCAGCTCTGCTATTTGCCCCAATCTCTGGCTATTTTCAGTAAGAAAGAGGGATCTGGAGTAGAGTGGGTGGGACAAACAAGCACAGGCTGAATTTTGTGGAGTCCCAGAACCGTAGCTAGTCATGGGGCTCTCAGGTAAATGCCCTCTCCCCTTTAACTGATTGGGGAATAAGCTCAGAACTGGGCCTTCAGTTCCCTGGCTCTGTCTGGGTCAAGACAACATCTTCCAGTGACTTCTAAGAGATGGCCTGGGCTGGACTAGATGAGTGTTCTGGCTACTTTTATGCCCAAGGGGCATGACCCCAAGTCAACCAGGCTATTTTTCTCTATCTCCCTTGACCTTCCACTATCCAGGCACCTCCCCAAGGTCAGGCTCCAGGCTCTGTGCTATGCCCTTGGCTCTGGTCCCACCACACCATATGGCTTCCTTGTTCCAAGAGTGAGTTTAGGTATCTCAGTATCCCAAGGAGCTAACAGGGGGAGATTCTCTGTGTTGTGGGGCCAGCAGAGACTGACCTGGGGCTGCCCATCTTCCACACAAACACGCAATGTCTGAGGGATGATGGCTCTCGGCCACAAACATGACTCCATTCAGATCCCAACCCCTTACTAACTGGCAAGTTAGGTCAACTTTTTCAACTTCAGCTTCATTCTTGGAAAACAGTCACACCTCCTTCATGGGTTTGTTTTGAGACTCACACAAGGTCATCATCGATCAAGCTGACATGATGCCTGGAATTGGTTGATGCAGAGTCAGGGCAGGCCTGGGACCCTGCTCTGAGCAGAAGGGAAAAGCCAGTTGGTAGGGGCAGGAGGAGGCGGGCCTGTGGAGCCCAACGATAGCTCTGGGGGTGGGGAGACTTTCCTGGCACTCGGAATCTCTGTTTGAAAGGCCAGTTTCTGGGAAACAGAGGCCCTAGCAGCTGCATGAGTTGGAAAGTGGTCTGATGCCCACTGATGCAAATAGAGTCAATTATTCAAACAAAGCTTCTGGAGGCAGCCAGCCCAGGGCCTGGTAAGGCTGGAGCCGAGCCTTGTCTGCTGTTGGAGTGCAGACAGGAGAGCCAGGATCCTCATTCAAGGGGGTCCCTGAGGATGCTTAAATGGTCCATGTCCAGAACCCAGTGAGTGGCTGACTCCACTCCACTCCACCTCTACTTCCTCCAGGAGGCAGGTGCCCTCGCTGCTGTGAATTGACCCAGAGAGCCATCTCTGGTGGAAGGAGCTCTCCAGTGGTCATAGGCTGGTGCTGTCGTCCCACAATTTACCCCATCTGGTCTCCAGGTGCTTCCTCTTGGAAGTCACTGGGAGAAGGTGTCTCCACACTGAGCCAGAGCACTGAGGCTCCAGCCCTCATCACTTAAGGGGGGGAAGACTTTTTATTTACTTTTTTTTACTTTTGAAAATGGATTTTTATATAATTTTTTAACTTTATTAATTTTAATGCTTTTTTTTTTTTGCTATACCTCATGACATGCAGGATCTTAGTTCCCTGACCATGGGTAACCCATGCCTCCTGCAGTTAGAGATGCAGAGTCTTAACCACTGGATCACCAGGGAAATCCCTAGTGGTTCTTTATTTGAGAACCCCACAACTGTCTGAGGCTCTCAGGACATGTGGTCCACGTGCTATTAATAGCTCTTTCATAAGGAGACTTGGAGAGGTGACCACTCAGAAACTCAGGTAGAGTGGTAGACCAAATAATGGCCCCCCTCAAAGGTCCCTGACCTGATCTTCAACTCTGGGAATATGTGATCTTCATGGGAAAGGCGGCTTTACAGATGTGACTAAGGCCCTTGAGATGTGAGACTCCCCCAGACAATCCTGGGGCCCCATGAAGTCATGAGGGTCCATATAAGAGGGAAGCAGGAGGATCAGAATTGTGAAGGTAATGTGAGAGCAGGAGCAGAGACTGGAATGACGTGAAGTCACAAGACCAGGACTGTGAGCAGCTTATAGAAGCTGGAAAAGGCCAGGAAACAGATTGTTCCCTAGAGCCGCCAGAAAGAACACAGCCTTGCCCTCAGCTTTCTAACACCGACTTTGGACTTCCAGCATAGAGAACTGTAAGATAATAAGTGTGCATTTTTCAAACCACCAGATTGGTGGTAATCTGTTATAGCAGCCACAGGAAATTCACACAGACCCTTTCCTCGCAGGCTAAGGAAGCTGAGAAATCAGGAGATTTTAACCTCGCTTTCATCCTGGTCTATTCTGATGTTGGTTTCAGCCATGGCTGATAAATGACCATCTTGTGTCAAAGTCACCTGACATAGGTGCTCAGATGACCAACATCCAAATCTCAGTGACCCAGGACTGGAGATGGGGGTCAGGTAAGAGAAGAGAGACACCCTGCACACGCACCCCCTTGTTAAATACTCCTGCTCTGTGCCAGCCCCTCCCTGGGCACCTTCATGACCAGAAGCCTCAGGCAGGGTCACCAGACCTTGGGGACAGATGTCATTCATTCCATTATCAGGTGAGAAAGTACGAGAGATGAGAGATGTTGAGTAGCTTGTTTGGGGTCAGCCAGCTAGGAAATGCTGCAGGTGGGATTAACACGTATCTCTATCTGGCTCAGAGATTCCTGCCTTCTAATCTCCCCCGTCACTGTGACCCCCGCTTTCTTTTAGATCAAGTTTTGCTTTTTCTGGAACATGCTTACCTGAATGGAGGACCCAGAACTTGCTGGGGGTTAGGGGCATATCCCTGCCTCTCCATTCAGAGCTACCTTCTCATCACTGGCCAGCCAAAGAGGTGAACTGGAGCCAGCAGTCCCCAGCAAGTGGAAGCTGGGACACAGGTGTCCATCCCCCCTTGTTCATCATCAAGCCTGTAGATGGAGCTCTGCATGCCATGGTGGCCTCTAGACTTTAATTACTCAACTCCCCTAAGAATAGTGAATAGGACTTCCCAGGGAAGGTGGTTAAGAATCCACTTGCCAATGCAGGGGTCACAGGTTTGGTCCCTGTGACTTCCTGGTCCCGGAAGATCCCATATGCTGCAACTAAGCCCATGCACCACAGCTATTGAGCCTGAGCTCTAGAGCCTGTGCTCTGCAACAAGAGAAGCCACCACAATGAGAAGCCTGAGCACCACAGTGAGGAATAGCCCCTGTTTACTGCAACTAGAGAAAGCCCAGGTGCAGCAACGAAGACCCAGCACAGCCAAAACAAAAAAAAAGCTAGAAAAAAAAAAAAAGCATAGTGAGTAAGTGGACATGTGACATGGATAAGGTGTGACCAGGCATATGAAGCCACATCCTAGAGTGTGGGACCATGCTCTGACAAACTCCGCCTTCAGCTGTAGGCGTTCTGAACCATACTCCTCCTCTTGAATCCGGAATATTCATTAGAAGGACTGATGCCAAAGCTGAAGACTTAATACTTTGGCCATCTGATTCGAAGAGCCAACTCATTGGAAAAAACCCTGATGCTGGGAAAGATTGAAGGCAGGAGAAGAAGGGGACGACAGAGGATGAGATGGTTTGATGACATCACTCATTCAAAGGATGTGAGTTTGAGCAAACTCTGGGAGATGGTGAAGGACAGGGAAGCCTGGTATGCTGCAGTCCACAGGATCGCAAAGAGTTGAACATGACTTAAAGACTGAACAACAACAACCTTCTCTTGCAAAGTGTCAACTGGCACTGTATTCCCCATTCTGGATCTTTCCAGGCCTGGCTAGATGGCTGCAGACATGCCCCACTCCTGGGAATCACAGGTACCCTTCCCCTCTGAAGAATGGGTGGAGTTCACCTCTCCGGGCTCTTGAGAAGGTTGGGAGGGCCTCGTGCCTCCAATCATGACCTGAGGGTTTCCCCCTGTCCAGCTCCCCCAAGTCCTCCAATGCTTGGTCAAGTAGCAGGAGAGGTGAAGTTTGAGGCATCTTGTGTCTTGGGGTCAGACAGACCGGCTATGAATGGTAACTGTACATACCTCCTGGGTGGCCCAGGCAAGTATGGTTTCCCTACAGTTTCTTCATCTGTAACGTGGGTGTAGTGACCGCCTCCCCCCGCCCACCACCAAGTGACTGCTGTATACACCACAGGAGACCCCTCCACAGATGGAGCCCATTGGAGGCAGCAGCACCTGGAGGCTCAGAAGGTCCCTGGTGGGAGGGGTGGGGGAAAGCCCTCCCAGGCCCTGCTCTACTCTTACCCTCCAAGTCCCTGTCTCATGTGGCCCCAGGTGCCAGCAGAAGGAGGTCAGAATTTCACAAATCCCAGGAAAATAACTATTTGGCCAGAGCCAGTCCTGGCCGGGACCAGTTGCCAATAGGGGTGGGTGGAGTCTTATCTCTCTCTGGAGACTCCTGCCATGAGGGACCCCTTATGGGGCCCCTCTTTTGGCTTGCAAGGATATCTCCAGAGATGGGGCTCAGAGATGGGCTGTGGATTTAGGAAGGGTCTAGAAGCTTCCATGTGTGAACACAGATCCTGCGCTGGGCCCTGGGCTGGGAGCTTCGCAGGCGTCACCTCACTAAACGCTCATGTCTGCCCCCCTACTCCATCACGGAAGGTGAGACAGAGGCAGCTTGTGTTCACTTACACAGCCATGGGGGCTGGAGACAGGGCCTGAGACATCATCCGTGACCACTGCGAAGCCCAGGGCAGCCTCTCTCTGAGCCTCAGTTTCCTCATGTGAAAAGTAAAGGGGTCAGACTGAATCCAAACCTGCCAGGGTCATCCACAAAGAGAAATAGGGCAGAAGTGCAAAAGGGCTGGGGGTGGGGCAGGGCCCTTCCTTTCAGCCCTAACAATCTGAGTCTGTTTTTTGTGTTTTTCAATCCTATCCTATTCTATTTATTCTTTTAGCCTAAATGAGGCGGACTACTCTTGCTCTGCATCAGGCCAAGACTGTAAGAATTTCCCTGTTACATGAAGGCCATATGCTTTAATGAAATCACTGTGGGGGAGATGGGGAAGGAATCCTTTGTAATTTTCTCTAGTTCATTTCATAGCATATGTAGATCCTCAAGAAGAGAGAGAGAGGGAAAAGAATGAGGGCGAGTGTGTAGGTCAGAGGCGCCGGCTAGGTGAGCATCCCTACTCCCCGCAAGAACTTCCTGACATTTCTGACCATGCCCTAGGCCACATTCAGCCCGAACAAAGCCCCCCTGACCCCTGTGATCTCATAGCCCTCCGTCCACCCTCCCCAGCACAGACATAAGGAGAATGAACCATCAACAGGCCCGTCCATGCAGGGCAGGCTCCCACTCCCTTGGGAGGGTCTACACTGTGCAGAAGGGGTGACCAGGGGAACAAGGAGAGGTCTGACTCCTGCAGGGCTGTTCCTCGGATGGAAACTCTAGGACCGGCTGTTTCGGGCAATTGTGTCAGAAAGAGAGGCTCCCGGGCTGCCTGCATGTGCCCCTCTCACTCTTGGCCCCATGGAAACGTGACACTGGTCTCCCCAGATGGCATGGAGCTCTGGTGGGTAAAGAATGAGGGAAGGCTGGCCCCTGTCCCATCTCCTCTGATGTCCCCTCTGCTCCAGGCCAGCCTCCCCAGGCTTCGTCCCCAGTCACCCTGGCTCTCCACTGTCCCTGAGTCCCCACCCCTCCTTACCAGGTCCTGCTGGGACAAACCCCTTCCCATCAGAGAACCTGGATTCTTTCTGCTCTTGCCCAGAAGCCCCTGCTTTGGGTATCTTTTGTCCCACCTGTCCTTCAATTTTCAGGGAAGATGTCCTGTCTCTGGGGAGTCTTCCCACGGGCTTCCTGTTCTTATTTCAACTTCTGATATTTTCTTCATCATGGATTTTACACATTCATTTTGATTTTAAAAAATAACTGTTGGGACTTCCCTGCTGGTTCAGCAGTTAAGACTCTGTGCTTCCAATGCAGGGGATGCGGGTCAGATCCCTGGTTGAGGAACTAAGATCCCATATGCCTTGAGGTGTGGCCAAAAAAATAATAAAATAAAAACAGCAAAAACTAACAAAAATCCCACTGTTACCTGCAAAAAGTAACTCGTGCAGTGTCGAGGATGGTGTTTCATTAAAAGAGAAGACGTTTAAAAAATATTGCTTTACATTACCAGTTGGCTTGACTACTAAGGGTTTTTGCATCCCCTTAAATCTTGTGCCTGGGGCTTCTCCCATGGTTCAGTGGTAAAGAACCTGCCTGCCAACGCAGGAGACGCAGGTTCCATCCCTGGGTCAGGAAGATCCCCTGGGAAGGAAATGGCTACACACTCCAGGTATTCTTGCCTGGGAAATCCCATGGACAGAGGAGTCTGGTGGACTACAGCCCATGGGGTTGCAAAGAGTCAGAAAGGACTGAGCGATTAAACAACAACAACAACTCAAACCTTGTGCACAAGCAGAGGCAAGTTCTTTACTTCTCTTACCAGAGTCTGGGCCTCCCAAGTCTGGGCGGTGGAGGCGCTTGTGGGGTCGTGGGCCGGAGGGGCCACACATTCTGCACTGTTCTGTTTGCCTCCCCTTTGGGACTGTGAGCAGCTCCCACCATCCCTGCCTCCGCCGCTCCCCCACCCCAGGCCTGGGCAGTAATTGGTGGGTGCTCTGTAAGTGCCCGTGGAGGGAGGCCCTGGATCCAGGCTGGGGCTTGTCAGGGCCACCCAAGCTGGCTGAGGCCTGAGTGGGAAGGATGGGCAGCGTGGGGACCCAGGGAGGGTGGGCTGACTTC
Organism: Odocoileus virginianus; assembly: GCF_023699985.2. Taxonomy (NCBI): domain Eukaryota; kingdom Metazoa; phylum Chordata; class Mammalia; order Artiodactyla; family Cervidae; genus Odocoileus; species Odocoileus virginianus. Next base: position 33,511,878 of record NC_069684.1, on the reverse strand, counting down.
TCAGATCTTCAAATGAGAATGTAATAGCTAGGTATCTCTGGATACCTGCCGAGATCTTCCCAGCCAGGACTGTTCAAGGAAAACTGAGCTTCCCTCTGCTCCCAGGAGCTGGCATGATGCTGCTCTGGGTTATGATGCTGAAAAACCATAAACTCACCCGTTCTCCAATTTAGCCAGACTCTGCCTGAGGCCATACTGATAATAATAATATTATTATTGAAGAGACTTGCATTTAGAGAAATTGTTACCTTGATTAAAAAAAAAAATACTGAGGACATCAATAGTGTTCCATCCCATGGCTGTGGCTGTGGGGAGGAGGGTCGCTCATGGCTCTGCGGAAGCTTCTGGTGTTCTGCCTGGGGGTAGGATGGTGTGAGGAGGTTGGTCTGTCCTCTGCCTGTGGTGGGCTGGAGGCTTTGGTACGGGAGGGGGCTGAGAGACAACTGGAGGGCAGCCAGGGGAGGGTGGGCTCAGGGGGGCTCTTTAGAACATGTGCTTTCTGGACAAAGAAAACGGTTGAGTGGAGAAAGCTGGGGAGCCATAGCCCTGGCCAGCCCCAAGGGGAGCAGGGGGACAGATAATCACACCTAATGGGATGGGAGTGGCAGGGGAGATGCAGACAGAGCTCGTGTGTGAGACCCAGTTTGCCATGGGCACAGTGCGTTCCCTTATTTCTATATCCAGGGCCTGGTCTGGAAGGCTCCGGGCTTGATGAATGAATGAAGGGATGAATACACGAATGTCTGAATGACCTGCATTGGCCTGTCAGACCTCCTTTCTCTGACTCTTGCTGGTAACATGACACCAAAAAGGAGCCTCAGTGTAGGAGAGCGGAAGGGGTGGAATAGAAGATGAGACTGTTAAAAAAACATTTATCTATTTATTTGGCTGCATGGGTCTTAGTTGCAGCACAAGGGGTCTTCGTTGCCTCATACAGGATATTTCATTGCAGCTCAGACTTTCTAGTGGTGGTTCGTGGGCTCAGTAGTTGTGGCACAAGGGCTTAGTTACTCTTCAGCATGTGGGATCTTAATTCCCTGACCAGGGATCAAATCCATGTCCCCTGCATTGGAAGGCAGAATCTTAACCACCGGGCCACCTGGGAAATCCCAGGAGATGAAATTTAGAATCAAAGACCTGAGCTCAGAGCCCTGGACCCCTAACCTGCTACTGTAGACCCTTGAAGATGGAATGAAAGGATGGCTGTGACGTGCAGCACTGCGGACAGTACAAGCTGGTGATTCCTGAAGTTTCAGACAATATGGAGAGCTGTGTTTAACAAATGAGGGACCTCTCTCAGTAACAGGAATAGAAGAAAATTATCTCAGCTGAAGATAAGCATCTACAAAAAGCCTGCAGCTAACATAACATGTAATGGTTATACTGAAAGTTTTCCCCCAGAAGAGGATTTCTGCTTTCACAATGCAGAACAGTGAGTTCAATAGCAATAAGGCAAGAAAAAAAGAAAAGGCGTATGGATTGATCTGGAGGAAATAAAACTGGCTCTATTTCAGATGACATGATTGTTGACAGAGAGAATCCTCTTTAGAACAGTGGTGCTGGAGAAGATTCTTGAGAGTCCCTTGGAGAGCAAGGAGATCAAACCAGCCAATCCTAAAGGAAATCAACCCTGAATATTCAGTGGAAGGACTGATGCTGAAGCTCCAATACTTTGGCCACCCGAGGCAAAGAGCCAACTCATTGGGAAAGACCCTGATGCTGGAAACGATTGAAGGCAGGAGGAGAAGGGGATGACAGAGCAGGAGATGGTTGGATGGCATCATCAACTCAATGATTATGAGTTTGAGCAAACTCAGGGAGATGGTGAAGGACAGAGAAGCCTGGCATACTGCAGTCCATGGGGTCACAAAGAGTCAGACATGACTGAGCTACTGAATGACAACAACAAAGGAATCTACAAAATCTACCAAAAAAAAAAAAATCCCCTAGAACCATTAACTGAGTGCATTTAAGTCACAAATTACAAGATCAACACAGAAACAGCTATTGCATTTCTACATACTAATAAGGAAAATGTGGAGACTGAAATTAAAAACACAGTGCCATTTATAATAGCTCCAAAGAAAATTAAGTTCTTCAGCATACAGTTCACAAACATACATGATACATATGCTGAAAATTGCAAAATGCAGATGAATGAAATAAAAGATCTAATAAATCAAGAGACATACCTTGTTCATGGGTTGGAAGACTCAGTATAGTGAAGATGTTAATTCTCTCTAAATTTATCAATGGCTTAGTACAATTCCTATCAAAATCACAGTGATATTTTCGATAGTCATAGACAAATGTATTCTATAACATAATGGAAAGACACAGGTTGTAGAGTAGCCAAAACAAAGTAGGAGAAATCACTTCATCAGTCCTGAACATTCATTGGAAGGACTAATGCTGAAGCTGAAACTCCAATACTTTGGCCACCTCATGTGAAGAACTAACTCATATGAAAAGACCCTGATGCTGGGAAAGATTGAAGGCAGGGGGAGAAGGGGACAACAGAGGATGAGATGGTTTGATGGCATCACCGACTCAATGGACATGTGTTTGAGTAAGCTCTGGGAGTTGGTGATGGACAGGGAGGCCTGGCATGCTGTAGCCCATGGGGTTGCAAAGAGTCGGACACAACTGAGCGACTGAACTGAACTGAACTGAACTATATACATACAATACATACATATATTTATTAAGAAAGTGATGTTGGAGGAGGCCTAGATGCATAGATCAACTGAACACAATATAGAACCCAGAAATATCCCCACAAATATGCTCAACCAGTTTTTGACAAGGTATGTAAGCAATTCACTGGAGGAAGAATAATCTTTTCTACAAAAGATGCTAGAGTCGTTGGACATCCATAGACCAAAAAAAAAAAAAATTAACCTGAACATAGACCTCATGTCTTCTGCAAAAATTAACCAAGGATAGGACTTCCCTGGTGGTCGAGTGGCTAAGACTCTGTGCTCCCAATGCAGGGGACCTCAGTTCAATCTCTGATTAGGGAATTAGACCTCACATGCTACAGCTAAGAGTTTGCATGCCACAGCTAAAGATCCCACCTGCTGCAACTATGACCAGGCACAGCCATATAAATAAATATTTAAAAAATTAAACAAAAATGGATCATAGATCAAAGTATAAAAAGGAAAATTGCAAAATTTTTAGATAAGAAATAGGAGAAAATATTTAGGATCTAGGGCTGGGCAAATAGTTCTAGATGGGACATTAAAAAACATGGTCCAAAAAAAGAGAAAAATGGATAAACTGGGCTTCATCAAAATTAAAAACTTTTAATTTGCAAAAGCCCTTTAAAGAAGACAAAAAGGCAAGCTACAGACTGGGAGAAATGTCTGCAAGCCACATATCCAACAAAGGACTAGAATATATTCTCTAGTATCGAGACTGTGTAAAGAAACTTTCAGAATTCAACAGTAAAAGCCATCAAGCAATCCAATTAGAAAATGGGCAAAAGATGTGAATAGACGTCTCAGTGAAGATGATATACAGATGGTAAGTAAGCACATAAAAAGATGTTCACCATCATTAGCTTCAAAGAAATGTAAATTAAAACCATAATGAGACATGACTACACACCTATCAGAATGGCTCGAATAAAAAATACTGACAACCCCAAATGCTGGTGAGGAAGTGGAGAAAGAGGATCCCTTACACACTGCTGGGGGAATATAAAAGCACACAGGCCTTCTAGAAAACAGTGTCTTATAAATTTAAACATGCACCTACCATATGACCCAGCAATTACACCCTTGGTCATTTATCCCAGAGAAATAAAGAGTTATGTTCACAAAAATCCTGTATGGGATGTCAACAACAGCCTTCTCTGTAGACTCCCAAATGGGAACACCCACATGTCCTTCAATGGATTAATGGCTAAACAGTGGGACCTCCACACAATGGAGTATTACTCAGTCGTATAAAAGAGTGAACTATTAATACTGATACATGCAACAATATCTTGACTGTGGTAGTGGCTATACAAATATATATATATATATATATATATATATATATATATGTGATAAAACTGTACAGAACCAAACACATACAGGCATGCAAATAAGAACAAGTAAAAGAAGAGCACTGTATCAATGTCACTGACTCACTGAGTGAGCATCAATGTCACTATTTTTGTGGTGTACTAACATTTTGCAAAATATCACTGCTGGAGGAAGCTAGCTAAAGGGTGAATGGGATCTCTCTGTATTATTTCTTACAACTGCTTATGAATCTACAATGTTCTCAATAAAAATTTTCAATTACAGATGAGAGAACTGCTGGGGATGTTGCCTTTTAATTTTGCCAAATAAGTCATTAAAAAATAATCACCCCATCTACTGTTGCCATACTTTCATAAGAGAAAGGGCATTTTCAGTGTAGAAAAAAAAAGCAGGAAGGTCACAGTCTCGGAATAAAAGATGGTCTTTTCAAAATGAACATTTAGCTTATGAAAAGCTCACCACATTTTTTGTATTTCTCTCATTTCTCCAAGGACTGATAAGAATTCCATCCCATGAGATAAAGGATTGACGACACGCATTTGGGAGTCACTAATATTAAGTGCTGGCTGGTCAGATATGATTCTTGGGAAGGTACTGATTGTGTGTGTGTGTGCGTGTGTGTGTGTGTGTGTGTGTGTGAGAGAGAGAGAGAGAGAGAGAGAGAGTATGCACATGTGCCTTTGTCTGGAGGGGATTTTGCAGTCTCCGGAGGCTGTGTTTAGGATAGGCTGCTCTGATTACAGAAAAGGATGCTCTGGTAGGTTCTATGGACACCTGGGGAGTCAGGGATGGGTACCTTTCTTACACTGGAGATGTGGGACACCTGCATCCCCCTCTCATTTTGATGCAGAGGCTGCATTGGAACTTTGGGTCCTCAGTGTGGGAGCCCAGGACAGCTGGGATCATCCAGGTGAGGGCCACCCTCAGGAGTCAGTGCACCACGACATGGTTCCCGGTGAGATGCCCTTACTGTTCTGGGCAAGTTCTGGGTCCTCAGAGGGTTTCTCTCATGCTGCAGGGAGAAGCATCCCTTTCAGCTGCATCCTCCCTGTGGCGAGTCACCCTGTGACCCCCGTGATTGATGGCTTGATGAGATTGGAACCCATGCGATGCCCCACTCACCCCGCCTCCCGGCCAAGAAGCTCACACTCAGCACTTCTGAGAAAGGCCTCACCCCAGTGCCTGTCCACTAATTGAATAACGCTCAGCTCCGAGTTCTTCCATTTGGTCAGGAATTAGATTTCACCCATCCAGCTCTGGGTACCACATTAGCAGAACTGTACAGAGGAGAGTGCCCGGAGGAGGGAGGCCGCTGTCAGCCTGTGACTGCTCAAGGTGTGCTGACTGACCCCAGTCCACACAGTGACCACATGCCCTTTGAATATAGGAAGTGCCTGTTCTGGAACTTTTCTTGAGTGGACTCTCATGTGGCTGAGGGGCACTGTGGGGGCTGAAGTGCTGGAGAGGCCCATGTCTCACCATCCTCAGGTGGGGTGATGGGCAGAGAGGATGACAGCAGTGGGGACTGAGGTGTCCTCAACCAGCAAGGGGCCTGATTCCACCCTCCTCCACAAAACAGCCACCATGCAGGGAATGGTTGTTTGGCACAGAGCCTCAGAGCCAAAGCTGGAGGTGCGCATGTTTCCTAAATACAAACATGTGTCCCTTCATCCAAGCAAGTGGTCTTGCCATGAATTTGTCCACCCATCTGTCCATCCACCCATCATCCATCCACACATCCATCACCCATTCGTCTATTCATCATCCATCCTTAATCCATCCCTCCATCCATCTCTCCATCTCTCCATCTTTCCATTATCCATCCATAATCCATCCATCATCCTTCCATTATTCATCCATCCCTCCATCCATCCATCTGTCTATCCATCCATTATCCATCCATCATCCTTCCATCTATCCATCCATCCAACCATCCATCATCTAGTACATCCCAGGCATTGGTAGGGAATCCATCAGAATGGTTGCGAGCTCAGAGTTGGAACTAGACTGCCTCGGTTTGAATTCCAGGTCCACCCTTTACTAACTGTGAATTTACCCAAGTCACTCAACATCTCAGCACCTCTGTCTCCTAAACTGTGATGTAGAGAAAGCGACAGGATGACACTCTTGCATGGATTCAAAAGTGAGGTGGTTTAATGTAGGTAAAGAGTTGAATACAATGCATGAGAGAATAAGCCCCCAAAGAAAGTTGAAAACAAACATGGCCTGCATTAGATAGTGGGACACAGGGAAGACAAGATGCCACCCAGGCCCTAAATAAAACTTTAACACCTAAATAAAACAATTAACACTTAGTAAAAGCACTGGACAGAGGTTTCTGAACTTGAGTGTGGGGAGGATTCTAAAGGTTGATCCCATAGAGCAATGGCAGGGCCAGGATTCGGCATTTCTAATAAACCCCTTGGTGTTTCTGATGCAGTAGTCCAATGGACCCCATAGGAGCCTCAGGGCTCCTTACCAGAGTAGGCTTTTCATTTTGAGGTGATTTTGGGAAAAAAGGAAAGAGGAAGAGGAGGAGGCGGGTGGTCCAGGTGAGGGGCTGCAGCCTGAGAGGCAGCCAGCTGCGATCGGGGAACCACAGGGTGGGTCTGCAAGCCAGAGCCTGGTGTTCCTGGTGACAGAGCTGGCATGCCAGCCAGGGGCAGTGGGAGTCCCAAACGGGCAGGGGGCTCTGTGTAGGAGTCCCTTTTTCTCCCACAGGATGAGGGGTCTCTGTAGACTGCTGGGTGGGGAATGGCATGAAGTGGTGTGTGTTGGACAGACCACCACTGAGGACACTGTGAGCTGTAGAGCAGAGGAGGATGAAGGACATGATGTCCCCGAGACGAGCAGGAGATGATGCCAGCAGCTAAGGGCTGGGCAGGAAAGCTGGGGAGGGCACAGCCCTGCGGACAGAGGCGGGGACAGCCTGGGGGAATGTTTCATGGAGAACTGACAGATTTGAGCGGTGCAGGGTGGGGGTGAGAGTGGGTCAGGAGGGAGGGGAGAAGGGTGGATGGTGAGCTCAGCATCACCCCAAAAAAGTAGAAGGTTGGGGCTGCCCAAGTGATGTGTCCAGCAGGTGTGAATACCAGGTCTGCAGCTCAGCTGGCTCAAGGCTGGGGATGGAGGTTTGATCCTGGGGGTGATCCAGATCTCAGGTCCATGTACAGTGAGGCAGGGACAAGGAAGGTCCTGGCTGAGGAACATTCAAGGGAGAGTCACAAAGCCGGGAATCCTGCCTCCAGCTGGAAGAGTTCCTGCACTCCTTGACGGGGCTTCCAGGCTGCCCTGGGCACAAGGGCTCCAAGTGTGTGGGACTCCTTCTGCTGAGAACCCCAGGGGCATGTGACTGGGCCAGAGAGCCACCCGTATGGTTGCCCTTCCTGGGACTTGATTGAAGAACCTGCCTGCCCCTTCTGCCTCCCCCGGCCCCTGCCCGCCTGCCCAGGCCACAAGAAGACAGATGCGCCCTCCCCAAAGTCCTCGCCAGCAAGGAGTGCCTCGCAGCACCGGGACATTTCTGGCACCTCACCTTGCAAATGAGCTGTGGACGACCTGAGGAAACTTCTAATTAGAGCATCTGTTTATGATCTCAGCTTCAACTGCATGTGAACATTTTTCTCCCCTCTCCTTATCTGGAGCAGGCTGTCTGGGGTGGCGGGTGGGCAGGGAGGAAGGTGGGAGATTTCCTTGGGGACCCCCTTCCTCTGGCAGGGGAAGGGGCGGGTCTGCTCTTGGTCCCTCCCCATCCAGGGCTGGCAGGCATCACAGGCAGCTTTCCCCAGAACACTTAATGGGGGTGTTGCCAGATTCTACCTCAGAAGGGAGATTAGTATTCGCCAGGCTCCCTCTACCCATGGGATGTGATGGGTACCATGAATTTCTGCTGTGACATTTGGCTTCTAGAGAGATGGCAGCAGGGAATGATGGACATATTTCATTTCAGGAAGAGTCAACTCAATGGAGCTGTAAGACACATGGTCCTCACTAAGCCAGGCAGGTTGGTCCTTCTCCAGAACCTGCTCTGGATGGGCAAAGGGCCCATCTCCTCCAGGGCAGTTGAGAGGGACCAGGCTCCCCACTTGCCAGGCTACCCAGCCTCATGTTCCATTCACTAGCTGACTTCTGCAGGGCAGGCTGGGGGTGCCAGACCCACAGGATGCTACCCTGAAGGACCTTACCTGCTAGGTCCCTCTGCTCTCACAACCCCATTGCCCAGCACTGGACTCCTGATAAAGTTGGTGAGGATGAGGGCCGCACCCAGAATAAAGAGGCCCACGGAGAGGAGAAAAGACGAGTATAAGGAACGGGGTGGCTCAGTCTCTGGCAGGTCCTCACCTCTGGAGGAGTTTCTAGAGGTCTGGGGGCTAACTGCCAGCTTTAATTTACCAGGTACTTTTTCAAATTGTATAAGAAGCAGAGTCTATTACCAGCCATGGGAATTGCTAGAGTCCCAGTCCCTAATGGATCTTCTTAAATATACCCTGACTCTCTGTGGCTACCAGAATACCTTCTCATCCCCCCCAGAGAAGCTTCTCTGCGTCCTCTGCCCTCTTCTCCAGCCAGAAAATCTGGTGTATCTGACCTTCCTGTTGATTGCTCAAGCTTTGTTTGTTTTCTTGGCCGCCTGGCATGTGGGACCTTCGTCCCCTGACCAGGGATCAAACCTGCATCTGCTGCATTTGAATTGAAGTGTGACTGGATGGCCAGGGAAGGCCCTACTGCTCAAGCTTTGTGATGGTCCCTGGATCAGACCAGAGTCACAGGTGCTCAGAGGTGGGTGTGGGAGGGGTCTTCCAGGCCACCGTGGAGGCCCACCACCTACCACGATAGCACTTCTTGTTACAGACTCTTGTCTCAAACTTCTGCTTGGACTCCCCTAACTGTTTTGGGGTGAGTCTCATCATCAGAAAGAAGGTTCTAGGACTAAAGGATACCATCTTTCTCTCTATGAAGGCAAGGAGTAGGGGCAGAGAAGGGGCATGGAAACATGTGTTGGCTGCCTTGAGCACCTCTGACCCTGAAGGTTTAAGGATAGATCCCATACATCACCCCTCCACCACCATCGGCTAACTGGAGTCAACCACCCAGGGATTCAACGAAGCCCCTCATAAGGTGGAATGTCCTTTTGATTTATTCTTCCCTTTGTAATAATGATCAGAAGAGATAATAAACCCTAAGAATGTGTTAGTCAGTCATGTCTAACTCTTTGCAACCCCATGGACTGTAGCCCAACAGGCTCCTTTGTCCATGGAATTCTCCAGGGAAGAATATTGGAGTGGGTTGCCATTTCCTTCTTCAGGGGATCTTCCCGAACCATGGATTGAACCTTGGTCTCCAGCATTGCAGGTGGATTCTTTACCATCTGAGCCACCAGGGAAGTCCAACATACACTGAAGTGCTTTGTAAACTAAGTTAGCATATCAGTTCAGTTCTGTTCAGTTCAGTTGCTCAGTCGTGTCCGACACTTTGCGACCCCATGAATCGCAACATGCCAGGCCTCCCTGTCCATCACCAACTCCTGGAGTCTACCCAAACCCATGTCCATCGAGTCAGTGATGTCATCCAGCCATCTTATCTTCTGTTGTTCCCTTTTCCTCCTGCCCCCAAACCCTCCCAGCATCAGGGTCTTTTCCAATGAGTCAACTCTTCACACGAGGTGGCCAAAGTATTGGAGTTTAGCTTCAACATCAGTCCTACCAATGAACACCCAGGACTGATCTCCTTTAGGATGGACTGGTTGGATCTTCTTGCAGCCCAAGGGACTCTCAAGAGTCTTCTCCAACACCACAGTTCAAAAGCATCAATTCTTCGGTGCTCAGCTTTCTTCACCGCCCAACTCTTACATCCATACATGACTACTGGAAAAACCATAGCCTTGACTAGATGGACCCATGTTGGCAAAGTAATGTCTCTGTTTTAAATATGCTATCCAGGTTGGTCAGAACTTTCCTTCCAAGGAGTAAGCGTCTTTTAATTTCATGGCTGCAATCACCATCTGCAGTGATTTTGGAGCCCCCCAAAATAAAGTCTGACACTGTTTCCACTGTTTCCCCATCTATTTCCCATGAAGTGATGGGACCAGATGCCATGATCTTAGTTAGCATATAATGACTGCAAAAAAGGAGCTCAATTTTAGCAGCAACTACAGGTGCCAGCCTCTGTCCTGAGTGTGACCATCCTCATCACGACTCAGAAGAACAGCATCATTATACCTGTTTCGCAAGTAGGGGAACAGCTTCAGGGAACTCAAAACACTTGGCCAAGGTCCAGGTAGAAGTGGACCCAAAACTTCCCCTTCTACAAAGAAGCCCCTTTGGTACCCAACAATTCCATCTCTAGGAAACTATCCTGAATGTATAACCAGACCAACATACAGGGCATGTTCAGAAGAGCACTGGAAATAGCTATGAATAACTATCAATAATACCAGTGGCTCAGTGGTAAAGAATCCACCTGCAATGCAGGAGACATGGGTTTGATCCTTGGGTTGAGAAGATCTCCTGAAGAAGGGAATGGTAACCACTCCAGTATTCTTGCCTGGAGAATCCCATGGACAGAGGACCCTGGCAGGCTATAGTCCACAGGATCACAAAGAGTCAGACATGATTTAGTGACTAAATGACAACAACAACAGTAAGTATAAATTATCAAATGACCAACTACCAGAGACTGGTTAAATAAATTATGGTCTATTTGCAGAATGGAATATAATGTGGCCACTAAAAAGGATCATGCAGATCTATATCCATTAGCCCAAAGAGATGCTCATGAAATGTTATGTAAAGCAAAAAAAAGCAGAGTTACAAGATAGCACTAATACAAGTATATTTTAAAATAAAAGTTCACATATTCACGTGCCTAAAAACAGCCTATGAACTTTAAGTTCGTACACTAAAAATATTCAAGGTGTGATTTCATGTGATTTATGTTACCTTTTTACTTTTCTGTATTGTTGGGTTTTTAAACATGGGCATGGATGAGTTCATAATTAAAAAGGAATAGTAGAGCTGTACCCATTTTACAAAGAAGATACTACTAAATGTCCTTTCACCATAGAGGAGGGTTCCCTTCATTTACCTAAAAATATGCAAGCTCTCCTTTGGGGCTCCTTCCTCTGGATTCTAGGGACAGGGGAGCAGGTCTATGACAGTCCCGTGGGACAGCCTTGGTCCCTCTCCCTTTCCATGTGAGATTCTCAGAAAAGAGTCTTGATTTCTTCCCATCTTGGGGTAAAGGAATGAGGAACTCTGAAACATCTGAAAAGAAGGGAGTCTTGGGGAGCCATTTGGTCAACTCTTTCCCCCATCCACCTGCTCTTACCTTCAGCTCAGCCGTTTTGGATGGTCCACATGCTGGGAAAGACTGAGGGCAGGAGAAAGGGGTGACAGAGGATGTGATCGTTGGATGGCATCGCTGACTCAGTGGACACGAGTTTGAGCAAGTTCCAATAGTGAAGGACAGGGAAGCCTGGCTTGCTATTGTCCAGGGGATTGTGAAGAGTTGGGCACGACTGAGCGACTGAACAACAACAAACTCCAAAGAGTCTGCATTAAAGGCTGGAGGACGCTTCTCCCAGCCACAGGAGGGGCGTGCGGGCTCTGGACTCTGGCCAGTGAGCTGCCTGGCGGTCACTGGCTCCCCCCGTGCCCCCTTCCTCCTCCTAGCCCCATTCTGCAGCATGACTTCAACAGGAGGCTTCAGGACAGCAGAACAATTTAATTCCTATTACAGTGTAAAAATTAATAACATTAAAATGTCATGATCATCCCACACTAATTAAGCATCTAATGAATAATTAGCTGTGGACACATCTGACATTTTTGGTCATTAATCTGAGCAAGTGTTTTAAGTTCCAAACAAAAACCCCCTCTGTGGTGGAGCTTGCAACTTTGTGTGCAGTGGCAGAGACATACAAAAGCATCCTGCGTTTCCTGCTCAGCAGGGAGGCAGGAGAGGGGCCAGAGGGGAGGCTGGTGCAGACTGGCCCTCTCTAATTGAGTAGCTGTCCTGGGGAGGGGACGTTGTGAAGACTCGGGGGCCATCAACACCCTGAGCCCCTGGGTCTGAGCCTCTGGGTCCATAATCCCTGCACATGGCTGATGACTCAGAGGCTGGGATCAAGCAGACTGTCTTACTGGGACCTCTTGTCCTTCCAGCTTGTAAAGTCTCAAGGAGGAGCAAGGGCCTGGGGTCATTTAGCAGACTTGCCAATCTGACCCTGCAAAAGTGAAGTCAGGTGTCTGAGGCTCATGGGCGGCATCAGCAAAGCAGAGACCTAAGGAACAATTGCTTGGGATATTGCTGGGGCCAGGACTCCCCTCTTGCTCTCTGGTGCCTCTCACTTCAAGATAAGCTGGGGCACTCAGGCAGTGTCGCAGTTGCAGAGGGACAGCCTGGGATCCCAGCAAGAGCCCAACAGGGTTTAAACCCGGGTGTCAACCCCTGGCTGTCAGATCACCTCTCACTCAGCCCCCAAGATAGCTCTGTTATTGAGTCTCTCAGTCGTGTCCGACTCTTTGCAACCCCATGGACTGTAACCCTCCAGGCTCCTCTGTGCTTAGTACTCACACACAAAACTCCAGGAGGAAATGGGGGCCCAGAGAGGTTAGGTGACTCCCCCAAAGTCACACAGCTGGAAAGCAGCAGTGTCTAGATGAGAATCAGGGTTTCTGGCTCCAAAGTGTGCATTTTAGATGCTGCTCCTTAAACGACTTTCTAATATCTGAAGGAACCCTCCCTAGGTCACAAGAGCAAGGAACTGCTGGAGCCAAATGAAAGTTGCCCACGAGTAAGTGATAGTCATAAGGGCATGTGATCTCAGGTGGAGGGAGCCTTCAACGACCCCTCTGGGTTCTCAAGACCAAGCAGAAATCAACAGACAGCTTGTCCTCCTGGTTTTCCTCCAAGACTGTCTTGAATCTCAGGCATACATCTCAGCTGGTGTGCTCTGCAGCTAACAAAGAGGGAGCCCCAGGGTCCTGCGTGAAACAGCCTCAGCCCCTAGGACCCACAGCTGTTGGATATGTGCCCAAGGTGCCCCCGAGGGAGGGTGTCTTCCCTCCCGCTACTGCTTCCACAGAACCTGAGAATGGGACCGTCTTAATCTGCTCGGAATGCTATTACTAAATACCACACTCTGGAGGGCTTAAACCACAGATATTTATTTCTCATAGTTCTTGAGATTGGAAGTCTGAGGTCAAGGGCAGGAGTACTTGGTTCCTGGTGAGGGCGCTCTTCCTGGTTTCACATGGCCAAGAGAGATCTTGTGTCTCCTCTTCTTATAAAGACACTAATCGCTTTGTGGGTCTCCACCCTCATGATCTCATTAACACCAATTACCCACAGAGGCCCCACCTCCAAACACCATCATATGGGGGGTTAGGGTTTCAAGATATGAGTTTGAGGGGGATACTCATTCAGTCCATGGACAATCATTCAGTCCATGGCATGACCTTACCTGGGAATAGGGTCATTGCTGATGTAACAGGTTAAGATGAGGTCATACTGGAGTAGGGTGGCCCCTGATCCAACATGACCTGAGTCCCTACAAAAAGGGGAAATGTAAGTCTTCCCTGGTGGGCCAGTGGTTAAGAATCCGCCTTGCAGTGCAGGAGATATGGATTCAGTCCCTGGTCCTGGAAGATCCCACATGCTGCAGAGCCACTAAGCCTGTGTGCCATGACTACTGAGCCAGTGGTCCAGAGCCTATGAGCTGCAACTACTGAAGCCCTTGAGCCCATGCTCTGCAACAAAAGAAGCCACTGCAATGAGAAGCCTGAGCACCACTAGAGAGTAGCTAGAGAAAGCTTGCTGCAACTAGGGAAAGCTCATGTGCAACAACAAAGACCCAGCATAGCCAAAAATAAAATAAATTTTAAAAAAATTTTAAAAAAGGAAATGTGGACCCAGTACACACAGGGAGATGCCACGTGACCATGAAGGCAGAGGTGGAGACGACCATCACAAGCCCGGAGATCGTCAGCAAACCATCAGAAGCTGAGAGAGATGCCTGGACCAGATTCTTCCTCAGAGCCTTCAGACAGAACCAACTCTGCCATCACCTTGATCTTGGTCTTCCAGCCTCCAGAGGTGAAAGACAATAACTTCCAGTTGTTGAGCCACTTGGTCTATAATGCTTGGTGCAGCATTAGGAAGTTAACACAGATGTCTACAGGCATGTCTACTATATCTAGGGCAGCTCTCCTGACCCCCTAGAGCCTCCATCGTTGCTAGTGAGACCCCTGCAGCCAGTCTAGAAGCTCCTCTTTCTCTACATCCTGCATCTGATTGGTCAGCAGACCCCATGGCTCCACTGAGCATCCATCCATCTGGAATTGGACTGCTTCTTAACCACACACAGCTCCTCCATGGGCATCACCGTGGTCCTCAGAAGCACCTCCCACTTGGTCTCCAGTGTTGTCCCCTGCAATCTCCCTCTGATAACCAGTGGGATGGTGTTGGAATATAAGTCACTCGTGACCCACAGAACTCCCATCTCACTCTCATCCTCCCTCTAGGGCCTCCCGTCCCCCTGCACTGTAGCACCCTCCCTTCCATGAAGATGCCATGAACACTCAACGCCTTGGCACAGTCTGTTCACTTTACCAGATACTCTTCCAGCTTCCTCTGGCCCCTTTCTCCCCGCTCCCAGGAGAAACCTGCCCACGTGGAGAAACCTCCCCAGTGGGGCCTGTCGAGTCACCTTCAGGAGGTTACACTGCTGTCCAGCAGCCATCACTCCCCCGCTCCAATTTTTCTGCTGCCATTGCTGGCTCCACCCTGTGATTCACTTTGGCCACTGCAAGCGGTGAGGCAGACATGACTTCCCAATAAGCCAGGTCCTGGAGCAAAGCAGATGGAACAGCCCAAACCTTCCACTCAGCAGGGGCAGAGCCCCAGAAGCTGCTATGATTGGAGGGAGAAATAAATACCTGTTCTTAGCCTCTGAGATTCCCAGGCTGCCTGTTACACAGCAAACCTGACTAGTAAGTTGCCTCCCTCCCCTCTCCTTGAAATCACAACTCATCCTCTCTTGGGGACACTCCAGTTCTCCCCTGCCTTTTGCTTTACTGGTTCTCCCCCCAGCACTGAGTCCCTCCTCCACATGGTATGACTGACTGATGATGCTTGTTGCTCGGTGTCATCACCCTTGCTGGGGGATAAGCTGGGTGCGTGGGGCTCTTGGTCTGCTCTGGTCTTCTGCATACTCTTAATGCCCAGAGGTGTGACTGGCAGGAGCAGGTACTCAGTGATGGTTTTTGAGCAATGAATGAATGACAGCATGAGTGAATGAATGAATGAAAAGCACCTTCATGGATCAGTAACGGACACTCTCTACTCCACTACGGAGGAAATGTCTTAGCTACATGCAGGCAGGAGACCCTGAAGAACAGCCAGCCTCTGAGCTGGGAAAGCCAGGGATGTGGTTTCAATTGTCCAGACAAACCTAAAATTCTCGAGTCTGGATCAGAAATCCTGGGAGCCTCAGAAGGCATGGAGAAAACAGGGCAGGCTCCCTACCACCCAGCAGTCCCCCAAGTCTGTGCTCTATCCCCATGGCTCCTGGAAGAGGCTAGAAGGGGCTCCTAGACCTAGAAGGGGCTTCCTCCGCAAAGTGAGGTCAGGGGCCAGGAAAACCTCTGGGCCACAGTCTCCGCACAGGGTCCCAGGCACCCAGGAGTCCCAGCAATGGCTGGGTTCTGGGGAGACAGGGCCCCAGAACCATCACCAGCCTGTTGGGGTTTGTCTCCAGGGCTATGCAGTTCCCCAGCCCCTGCCTGGGGCATCTCCTAGGGAACTGCTGAATGAAACAGCTCCAGACCAATCCAGTAAATTCTGGGGTGGGGGGGTTGAGAGGGGGGTCAAGAAACTGTCATTTCTTTTTCAGGCTCCCCAGGCCTGAGAACTGCTGGGCTTCATTCTTCCACTTCCCAACACAGGCATCTCAGTAACCAGCACTTTAATGAAACTGGGAGCCTTACTTCAGGTCCTATGATAGTAATACCAAGTGTGGCACCTCTTTCTAGTGTGAAGATCAGTTGGAAAGGTGTCTGTCTGGTCCCTGAGTCAGTGTGCTTGCCCAAAGGGAACCATATTGCCAGGAGGAGGCATATTTTGGGGCAGAAGGACTTAAGAATGACAGTCAGAAACTGTGAGCAGGAGACTCACTGGTGGAAAGAAAGAAAATGAAAATGACCCCATGGACTGTAGACCTCCAGGCTCCTCTGTCCATGGAATTCTCCAGGCAAGAACACTGGAGTGGGTGGCCTTTCCCTTCTCAGGGGATCTTCCCAACCCAGGGATAAAACCCGGGTTTCCTGCATTGCAGGTGGATTCTTTACCATCTGAGCCACCAAGGAAGCCCCTCTCTGGTGGGCAGGAGTGCTTTACCCCATTGGTGGCCCTCTCACCAGGAGGCATCCTGGTCCTAAGTGGTGACAATTTTTAATGGGCAACCGTTTGGAGAAGGCAGCTTGCTGGCTGCAGCAGAGGTAGGGAGAGCCCATATTCTCATCAGATGTGCACCCACATGCCCCAGCCTCTGTTCTGTGGCTCGCCGATGGCAGTCCCTGCCCAGAGACCAGAAGGAGACCCAGGCAGCTGCTTGTGGTCCAGTCTGGGCCTCGGGCCTCGGTGCATTTTTACGGCCGAGTTATAAACCTCTGAGAAATGGGGTTTATAATGGAAACTCTGACACCACCAGAAATATATCAGCTCTACTGGGTGCTCTCAGCGTACAGCCCTAATTTATAAACCACTCAGGGATCCCGGGTCATTTTGAGACTTACAGACAGTAATCCAGAGGCAGAGTAAGCCAGGAGGAGAAAAAAATGGCGCAAGCGTCCGTGGACTATGAAGTGTGCAGAGGCCGGCAGCTCAGAAATCAACCCTGTGTCACAGGCTCTGGTCTCTACCCTGAATCCTGGTACTCCCCACCCCCGCCTCCATCCCTGAGGGACCTGGAGGAGGCCTGCGGCTCCTTCATCTGCCCACATGCTGCTCCGGGCATCTTCCAGCTGTGTCTTTAGTGTGAGGATTGGAGAGAGAGGATGAGGGAAGAAAGGGTCTACCACGCGGTTTGACGGAAGATATGTGTCTTCGAGATGTTTTCCAGTGTGTGTTCTCCTTTACATTGAAACAGTGGTGGAGCAAGCAAACTGTTTACCCACCAGAGACACAAGCTTATTTCTAAAGGGGGCAGAAGGCCCTGTGCCCACTCAGCTTATCGCCCGCAGGTCTTGGCTCTGACACCCTGGGGACCAGCCTCATTCCCAGGGGCCACTCTCCTGCCCATCTGCTGGGGAGGGACCCGCAGCAGTGAACCAGCAGCAGGAAGCCCAGCCCATCCTCACTGAGGGCTGCAGACTGGGCCTGGGCAGCCTGCTACCCACGTCCCCCACCCCACCAGCACTTAGCTCCCTGTCTCAGGCCACAGCCATCTTTCCATGCATTTTCCAGCACTCTGATGACCCTCACCTTTTTACTTAGCAACTGCATGTGTAGAAGCAATCAGGATGGAGACAAGGGCCCTGGAGGTAACCAGAGTAGTAGTATAATTTCCTCCTCTTTCCTAAGGACAGGGATGGGCATCCTGGGGCATTCCCACTTACTCCCTCTTCCTGGGTCTCCCTCTCTCCCTGCCTCCAACCTTCCTTCCTTCTTAATTCAGCAATTCCATTCAAGGAATATTTTCTTGGCATGGCAGTGAGCTGGGCTCAGTGCCAGGTGCTGGGGATGCAGAACGACTCGGGGAACCTACGTGTCGTCTGAGTCGCTTTGTGAGAAAAGCAAGGCACTAAAGCAGCCTTTCCTACCCATTTCCACCCACGCGTTTTCTTGCTATTCCTCTTTAATTCCATGTGGAATTTCAAAGTAACTATTATGACTAACAACAAACCAAAGTCACTTTGTGGGGGCATTTTCGAATCACACCAATTCTGCATCCGGCTTTCAGGGGATTCCTAGCTGTCTCTTCTGATGGAGAAATAGACCCCTCCCCAAACCACTGGCATTCACTAGGGGCCACCACGGCCAGTATGGGGGTCTACGAGCGGGAGAGCAATAGACCTGGCACAGAGCATGGGCTGAGTTGCCCTGCTCTTGGGTGGGGAGCCTCACTCCTCCAGTTCCTCTACCTGTAATCCACCTGGTAAGGGTTTCCCAAGGGGCACTAGTGGTAGAGAACCTGCCTGCCAATACAGGATATGTAAGAGATGCCGGTTTGGTCCCTGGGTTGGGAAGATCCCCTGGAGGAGGGTGTGGAACCCCACTCCAGTATTCTTGCCTGGAGAATCCCACAGACAGAGGAGCCTCAAGGGCTATGGTTCATAGAGTCACAAAGAGTCAGACACGACTGAAACTACTTAGCACACATGCAAGGGTGCCAGCAGGTTTTGTGGGATAACAAGCAAAGTGCCAAGCTCCTTGTCTGAAACATAGAACATGGGCTGTCCACAGTAAACCTTCTGCTGTAGCCATTTGTCAAAGGAACAAGCAAAAGCGGGAATCGTGTGAGCAAAGGCCCCGAGGCAGGTCTGGCATTCAGTCAATACTCACGAACGGTGGCCGTGAGCCGGCAGAGGTACCACCGTGTGACCAGCAGGGAGACGATATCAGTCTTTCCAGGAAGATGGTGGGGCATCTCTTAGGAGGGGTGTGTACCTGCCGGCTCAGAGCTCCAGTGTTCTTTGCAGGATGTGCATCAGAGTTCTGTCCTTGTCTGGGTGTAGACGCCCCAGGGAGCCCCCTGGTGACTTACACTCTGCCTCCAGAGGTGGAAAACTGCATGCCAACTCAGTGCCTAGCCTCGAAGCTCCCTCCGCCCCCTCCTCCCTCCCTCCTTTTTGGGAGTGTGTCTGTCGCGGCTCCTAGGAAAATGCAATTTGAGTCAAGCCACTTTCAATTACTGCGATGCAGTGTTCTGAGCCCACGAGGTGATAAAGGGCCGGCTTTCTCTCCTGGGAATATTTGGGGTTTTCCAGGCACCAAAGGAGAGAGGGAAAGGAAGTGAAGTTAACCGCTTCTTAGAGGAACAAATGGTTCCGATAAGATCCCGGGGCTGGGCTGCTGCCCTCCTCATCCTGCTCTGCAAACTGCGGGCACCCCCACCCTTATGTGGAGACTGGCACCCCAAAAGTGGAGAAACCAGAGGGGTGGGGATGAGCCCTGGAGCCAGAGCAGGGGGCGGGGGACCCAGAGAGCTAGGAATGGTGGGGCGAGTGTGTGAGTGTGTGGGAGAGGCAAAGAGTGTGTGCATGTGTATGTATGTGTGGGATCATCAGGCGAGCAGTGTGCACCCGAGTGTGTGCTCCCGCTTGTGTGCATTTGCTCTCCACATGTCACATGAGGTGCACATGGGTATGAGCTTGTGCATACCCGTGCCGGAGGCTGTGGACCACACTGAGTACCTCCCCCAGGGATTCTGAGTCTGGGCTGGGGGAAAGGCAGGTGAGACATGGATACCCACATCCCTGGGGAGTCACTGTTTGGAATGTCCCTGCCCTCTGGCAGAGTCTGGTCTGCTCTCCAAAGTGACCAGGGCAAACATTCCTGCTGGCCATGGAGCATCTTTGTCCTGTGCACTGGAGCAGCAAAGAGATGAAGGGCCAGTGCTCTAGAATGTTCTTGAACTTGCTCCCTCTCTAGTGCAGAAATGTGGCCCGTCCTTTGGTGCATCCCAGCTCTTTTGCTCCTATAGGTAGCACAGGTGGGTGGGGCCACGACACAGACATGGCAAAGGCTGGAACCTTCCGGGTCTGTGTCTTGGAGTAAGCTGGCAGACAGACCAAGTGAATTCCTATTTTTTGTTTCGAGAATATTAATTTTTATTTTTTAAATAAAAATATTGAATAAAATATATTTGTGATCTTGTGGTAGGGCAGGAGTTTTTTTTTTAAACTTTTTATTTTGAACTGGGATATAGAATCTGCCTCCAATGCAGGAGACCTGGGTTCAATCCCTTGGGTTGGGAAGATGCACTGGAGGAGGGCATGGCAACCCACTCCAGTATTCTTGTTTGGAGAATCCCATGGATAGAGAAGCCTGGGGAGTTACAGTCCATGGGGTCGCAAAGTCAGACACGACTGAACGGCTAAGCTTAGCACATAGCCGATTAACAAAGTTGTGATGGTTTTAGGTGGACAGCAGAGGGACTCAGCCATACATTTACATGTATCCACTCTCCCCCAAACTCCTCTCCCACCCAGGTTGCCACATAACATTGAGCAGAGCGCCATGTACAATACAGCAGGTCCTTGTTGGTTATCCATTTTAAACATATCAGTGTAAACATCAGACCAGGTGACTTTCTGAAGGAAACTGAAAGCGGGGCCTGTGCTGTGTGACAAGACTGTGCGGTCCTAGGTCCCCTTCCTCCCTAACACGTGACTGTCTTGCTCACGAGGGTCCCCCGGAAGCCACACGGAAGGCTGAGCCTCATGTGCGGGAGAGCTTAGAGGCTATACCCAGGTGGCAAGGGAGCAGGACAGTGGGGTCAGCGTGCTCCCCATAGCTGGGAGCCAGGAGCCACACCTGGTGATTTCTCTGGGCAAGGACATCTGTGGCTGTGGGATGCTGGGGAGACGAGCCGTGAGGATCCCCAGGAGGCTGACTGCCTGGGCCCCTCCATCAGTCAGGCTGGTTCTCCCTGCGACTGGGGCCCCGACAGCAGTGTGCTTTGCCCCTGAAGTCCTAGGATGTGGCTATTTCTCTGGTTTACTGGGTCTCAGTCACGGCCAGACATGGGTTGTAGGGAGCAGTCTTCTGTTGCCCAGAAAGTCCCCTCTGGTCATGCCTGGAAATCCTTGAGCCCTCTCGGCTCTGGCAGGCCCCTCTCACATCACCATCACCTGGTTTTCTCCTTCCTGGCTGCCTACTCCTGCCCTGCTTACCTGCCTCCTCCCGGCCCTTCCCTCCAGGTCCGCCCCCTCCACGGTTTGGTCCCCAGAGACACAAGTAGGTACAAGCAGAGGCGGCTTAGGGGAGGGCATGTGAAAAGGTCCAGATGGAACCCAGCTGTAGGGAACATGGGCAGGAGGTGTTGCCAGGACAGCGGTGAACATCTCGTGTGAAGCTATCCTCTGGGTTAACCTGAGCCAAGTGTGGACAGGCTGGCCTCCCCACCACCTGAGGGCTCAAAACCTAAGTGATCGCAAGCCTTGCTGAGCCCTGTTGAAAAGGGGAAACCTCCACAAGAGAGAAAGCTGGGATGGTTCCTTGGCACCCAAAATGAAGGCTGGGATGGCCTGAGACTCTGGGCTTGGTCTCTTACCCAGCATAGCTCATAGGCAGTGACCGCAGGCAGAGCAGCCCTGAAGGAGGCTGGCCCTGTGCTCAGCTCCGGGTAAGTCTTTACATGCATGTTAGCATGGAATGTTCCCGGATGTATAAATGGACTATAGAAAGCCAGTTCCTTCCTGGAGGCTGCCCAGTGGACGCAGATCTGAGATTAGAACCCATTTCCACACCCTCCTCTCGTGTTGCTCTCATGATCTGCCCCTGAGATCAGTGGGTGAGGGTGGTGACCGTTCCCCTCCCTTCGAGTGAGGAATTGGCCTGGGCCAGGCCACAGGGACATGCAGGCCGGCTCCCCAGACCTCTAGCTGGGCCAGTTGTTTTCTCTGATACACAGTGGATACACAGTGGATACGCTGGCTGGGCTCTGCAGAAAAATCACTCTGAGTTCTGAGATCTGAAAGCCGTTTGGTGAGCACACCCCTGGCTCCCATGCCCTGTCTCCAGTGACATTTTCCACATTTTCTGTAAGAGGGGCCCAGGCAGGAGGGCCCTCCATGCTGCAGACTGCTTGTGGTCCCCAGGCCAGCCCTGTTGTTCAGCAGAACTTGGGAGCATTTTCCAATGACCGGATACCATTTTACCAGGATGAAGGCCAAGGCTATTGGGGTCAGGCCTGGGGTTTCCTAACAAGCCAGAGGGTGACCAGAAGGCTCCCCTATACTGTGGGGCCCACAGGCAGACACCCTCTTCCTTCCTCCTTTTTTTACTTTGGCCACACCATGCAGCTTGTGGGATCTTAGTTCCCCTGTACATGCATGTGTGCTCATTTGCTCAGTGGTATCTGACTCTTTGCGACTTCATGGATCTGTCCATGGAATTTTCCAGGCAAGAATACTTGAGCGGGTTTCTGTTTCTTACTCTGGGGGAATCCTCCCAATCCAGGGATCAAACCCCTGTCTCCTACATCTCCCGCACTGGTCAGTGAATTCTTTACCACTAGTGACACTTGGAAAGCCCCTTACTTCCCCCACCAGGGATCAAATCCAGGTACTTGGCACTGGACCGCCAGGGAATTCCCTTCCTCCCTCCATTGATGCTCCCTGGCCTGGCCCTCTGTTCAGGCAGGGCTGAGAGCCTAGAACAGAGGAGTGAATGGGGGCTGCCTCACACCCAGAAGCTTAGCTTCCAGCATGATTTTCCCTCTAAGCTCATCGGTGCCAACGGGACACTTGGGAGACCAAGCAGGGCTCACACACCTCTCTTCAGCCTTGGAACACCTTTTCCAAGTGCTGAGCAAGTGTCCAAAGGTAATAAGTGAAAATTTATTACACTTTCCCATGATCCACAGTGGATTCATTTCTGTTCCTTCACTGACTTCAGGTCCTCGTACACGTCAGGTCCCCCTGGAGCATCCTGTGTCCTGCTCTTATTACAACAGCCCGGGTTCCCAGAGCCCCCAGGGCCTGGGGCTCAGCTCCTCCTCCGAGAGGTTCCACCTTCTCAGCCTGTGCCCCGCCAAGGAAGCAGGGGCGCTGTGGCCAGGTCGTTGCTCCGAGGACCTCCCACTAAAGGAGGCCATTTGCAGACTGGAGCTGGGCTCCTGCCCAAACCAGGGACCAAACAAACACTTGGAATTCGTAAGGAGATTCTGCTGAGCTGCCGGAGCCCATCAAATTTTTATTGAATGCATTTCCTCTGGAGAACTTGTGTACTAAATCCTGCCTCGGCCGTATTAGAGGAATAAAAATTCCATGCACAGGCTTGACTGCAAATGTTCCTCCTAAGGGCAGAGGACACACTTTCTCAAAGGCCATTTTTTTTTTTTTTTGCACAGAGGCTGGGTGTGGGCTTATACTTGGCCAGGGCCTGGAGGGCTCCAGAGGGGTGAGCTCCTTCCTTCCATGTGGCAACGGGTGGGATGGAAACCACTCAGCATCCTACCAGCCCACATTCAAGACTCCTGCGGACTTCGACCTGTCACGGCAAATTCTCCTCACCGCTGCACCACACGCTCCAGCCCAGGGTGAAACCCACCATTCTCTTCCCAAGGGGGTTGGGGGAACCCTTGGCTTCCTCTTTACCCTAGTGGCTCAGGTGGGAAGAATCCACCTGCAAGGCAAGAGACCCGGGTTCCATCCCTGGGTCGGGAAGGTCCCCTGGAGAAGTAAACGGCAACCCATTCCAGTATTCTTCCCTGGGAAATCCCATGGACAGGAGTCCATGGGGTTGCAAACAGTCAGACATGACTGAACACCTAAACAACCACCACCCCATTAAGCTACATTCCTGGTTGTCCTCCACCCTCCTAGCTGGACTCTCTCATAATTCTCTTCTGGACTCTGACTTTGTGCGGTTGTCTTACCAGAGAGATAAGTCCCTTGAGATAAGGTACAGTGGGGGAAATGAGAGAGATAAAGCTCAGGAAAGTATTAGAATCACAAGCGGGAGGTCTGCACAAAGTGGGAGATTACTGTACAATATCACACCGAGAACTTGCCAGGATAAACCAACCAAGGGTGATTTGTGGGCTCGAGGCAGCATGCCAGCAAGTGTGGACGGCACGCAAGTTGGGGTTGTCTTTTCTGTTCTCTGGACTGGCTGTGACTTATCCAGACTTCCCTGGTGAGAGGATGGGGCAAGTGGCTCAGAGGATTGGGAGTGGGCTGGGGAGACCGTCTCCTGGCTCCAGGCCTCCTCAGGGACAAGGCAATGCTTGTGAGCAGCATTGTGGCTGATGGCATGGAGTGTGGGCCTGATAGAGGCTTCATCTTTGGGGGGATGGGGGTGCCAGTAGCTATTCTAGTCTGACAGGTCCCTCAAGGAGCCCTTTAGGTGAGTGGCCTCGGGCGAAACTGCAGCCACTTTTCTTTCTGCCTGTCTTGGGGGATGGAATTAACATCCCATGAAACTGAAAGGACAGTGGCCTTTGTGGGCTGGGCTATCTGTCCTGGTCCTGAGTCCCTAGTGGGTAGCACCTGGCTTGACTTTGTTACTTCCCCAGGCTGAGCCCAGGAAGGGAGCCCATCTGTGTTTCCCCAAACTCTCTGGACAGAGGCTCCTAGGCTGAGCTTCCTGACCACCTGGAGGGCGGGTGATGGGAGAGGGGCTGAGGCAGGAAGAGCCTGCTTCCTGTTGTGCTTGGGGTCAGCATCTCGGAGGAGGAAAGCTGGACCGCAGTCCTCTGGGAGACAGAAGGATGAATGGCATGACCTCCAAAGCGCCTTCCTCTAATGGGGACCACAAGCAACGGGCTGGGCAGGCTGCATTCTCTCTGCCCTCATTTCCTGAGGCACCCACTTTGTAATTATGACCGACGCCAGACGAGCCAAGCCTGACTTAGATGCTGGGGATCAGTTCCCAGGGAAACGTTATAGTGGCTGTGAGATTTCAGCATGCCAGCAGTCACCAGGGTATTGAGCAGATGCTGCAGTCAATGAGTCACGATTCCCTGTCCCGGCGTGGGGACACAGACGCACCTGTGCATGTATGAGTACCCAAACACGTCAGAGCTTGCAGGCAGTGATGGGCTCCTGGTCACCATCGATGCACGCCACCCCACTCCCAACTGGGTGCAGGCCACCACATCTGGAAAGTCATATACATAAACTTGCGTGTCCCACATACAGTTCTATCCCAGAAGGAGCGATCCTGGCTCACACACATCTTTCTCTCTCCTGCATGCCTTCCCACACACGGGCTGCTTTTCAAGTACAAAGGAGACCCGGTCTATTCAGACAATCCGTATGAAGCTGACCTCGCGCAAAGACCAGGCCACCACGCTGCTCTGAGCCATCCCTCCGGGTCCCAGATAGTTCTGCACAGGGTGCCTCCCGCTGACTCCCAGGAGCGGGTGAGGGGAGCTCTGAGAGCTGGCCCCGGCCCAGGGGAGAGAAAAAAGTGGCTCGACAGTTCTGAGCAAGAAGAAAGACGCTTTCATCCACCTGAGATTAAATTATAGCCGGGAGGCACTTCTGAATAGGACCAAAATAGATAAGTGAAACAGGCAGCCCTACTCTAAATTCACAGAATCTGCAGTCTTTCCTGGGCTGGGTTATCCTTGAGAAGCTCTGAGAGTATTTCTGTTTGAACAAGATCTAGGGGGTTCCACGTGGAAGAGTGTGATCTTTGTGTTAACAGAAGCTGAAGTGTTAGCAGAAAGCTCCCCGACAAAAACTCAAATCTTCACCTCGCACCCAGTCGGGGGCTCATAGAGACTCCGGACTGGATCCTACTTGGCCTGGAAGGTCCCAAAGCGCCCAGGGCATTGCTTCCACCCCTGGTATGCCAGCAGCCCAGCTGGCACTTGAAATGAGAGACTGGAGGTCAAGGGTCTGACAGCCTTGGACTCCCTGCCACACCGAGGAGGGTGGATGCTGGTGGTGTGTGTGCTCAGTTGGACAGTCGTGTCCAAGTCTTTGTAGCCCCATGGACCTCAGGAGGCTCACCAGGCTCCTCTGTCCATGGGATGCTCCAGGCAAGAATACTGGAGGGGGTTGCCATTTCCTCCTCCAGGGGCTCTTCCCCACCCAGTGATCAAACCCACGTTTCTTCCATCTGCATTGACAGGTGGATTCTTTACCACGATTGCCACCTGGGAAGCCTGGATGTCAGCTGGTGGTCAATGCAAACCACTTCTCTGATTGGAAAAATGGGTGCCAAGACAAAGCATCTCAGAAGGGCCTCTGATGTCTGAGGAATTCATTGCTACACTTCCACCACTCCCCACCTGAACTGTATCCTCCCTGCAAAGAACCCAGAAGGCAACCCCAGGAATCAAATGAACCCTAAAAACAATGATCGAGGAGAAACAGAGCCAAAGGAGAAAAATTGCTAAACAGCAGTTTGTCAGCCCTGAAACACTCTTCTGTCCTTTGTCTCTCACCAGGATGCAGGCTTGCCGTCTGGGTGCAAACAATGATTAGATTTTTAATTATTGATGAGTTTGTATCTCTTACTCCTCTGCAGCAACCAGACAAGAGTCTAATAAGTTTGCAAGGAGGTTTTCAAAGATGGGGACCATTCTTTTGGAGTGACAGCATGTAGGTCAACAGAAACTTGGGTTCCTTGTCTCTTGTTAAGAAACAGGAGTGGTATTGGCCTCAGTCACCTGCCATCCTTGGCCCTCCAACCGGCTCCAAGGGCATACAAAACAGCGCAGGTCAAGCGCTCTGTCCAGGACAAAGACAGCTTGCCAGTCAAGGCTGCTGGGCTCCGGGACCCTCACTGTTGTCCTTTGTGTTTCCCATGTGGCTGCAGGCTCCTGCCTGGGGACCAGAGACTCTATATCCTTGACGTATACATTCCCAGAACCCACCAGCCTCGCTCAACCCCCTTCATGGTTTCAAGTCCCCAGAGACTTCCTGAACTGTCCCCCTTCCCCCACACTGGGAGGCAGTCTTTCTGGTAAATGCCTGCAGCCTGGGAGATTGAATTCATTCTTATTTCCAGGTGCTATACATTCAGATGAAGTTCTTCTTCGGATCTTCTGCCCAGAAAAGGATAAATATTTCTGATCTATAGCAAATGTGTTTTCCTTTAGCTAACATCTTGGCAGGCAAGTACACTAATCTCCCAGGAAAATCTAAGGCCTGAATAGCAAGCAGATTTTTTTTTTCCCTGAGCAAATAGAAATTCTGAGTTGCTTTTTTAATGCTGCTTTTTTTTTTTTTTTAAACAGCAGATCTGGAGAAAAATCACAGTCCATTAAATCTGCATCTCTTGAAAGAAAAACCCAGAAGGCCACCTCCCCATCAAAGGCAAAATGAACAGAGTTTGGAAGTGTGTTTAAAATGCACCAAGGGAGCAGCCGCCATCCTAAATTACCCCACTCAGCCTGTGGATGCAGGGGTTCAAGCATCCCCTACGAGATGGGATGAGAGAGGCCGGTCCGCACTGCACAGCCCGGGAAGTGGAAATAGGACCCGTCTGCTCCTGCCAAAGGCTCAGCAGTGCCCCACCCTGTAGGTGCCAGGGACCCCAAAGTTGAGCAAAAAACATGCCTAGTAAGACCTCAGACTCCCCAAACCATCCTTGATTCACACGCTTACATTTTATAGGCTCCTTCTGTGGCCAGACCTGGGGCATGAAGTGGCCCTCAACTTAATCCCTGCGGGATGGGTAATAAAAAGGAGGTCAGAAAAGGACCTAAAGCGGGTGGGTCTGCTGCCATGGGCCAACCACTGAGCAACACTGAGGAGTGCGTGCAGGCTCAGTTGTATCCCACTCCTTGCAGCCCCGTGGACTGTAGCCCGCCAGGCTCCTCTGTCCATGGGATTCTCCAGGCAAGAGTCCTGGAGTGGACTGCCATTCCCTTCTCACCACATAGAAACACATCAAGGGCTACTCTCCTGTGTCTGCAGGCTACTTGCTTCCACACTGAGTTTTGGAGGGGCTGTAAGTTGATACTATTGGGTTGGCCAAGAAGTTCTTTCAGGTTTTCCCATAAGTGCCTATAGAAAAACCCAAATGAACTTTTTGGCCAACCCAATACATCTTCCATTAGCACTCCATCCCTAGACTAGAGTTATCTTCAAAGTGTTACAAATTCCAAATGAATGAAACCTCAATGAATGTATTAGTGAGGCCACTATTCAAACATCCTTTGGATTAGGTGGAAAAGCTAAAAATTTATAGTGCTTTTCACCAAATGGGGATGAAACTGTTGTAAGGTTATCCTGATGTCCTCATTGTTGCTGTTCAGTTGCTAAGTCATGTCCGACTCTGTAACCTCATGGACTGTAGCCCACCAGGCTCCTCTGCCCATTGGATTTCCCAGGCAAGAATACTGGAGTGGTTGCCATTTCCTCCTCCAGGGGATCTTCCCGACCCAGGGATCAAGCCTGCATCTCCTGTGTCTCCTGCATTGGCAGGTGGATTCTTTAACACTGAGCCTCCAGGGAAGCCAGCACAGAGGAGCAGGCGTTGTTATTTCCACTTTCTTGCCTGGAAATGTCTTTCCATCCCACTTGACTGGCTCCTCCTGTGAGCCAGAGGCAGGTGGAGGGACTGTCTGAACTGAGGATCCCAGGAACACAAAAGGCTGAGCCTCTGTGCACACTGCCTGGCCCAGACCAGGGCAAAGCAGGCCCTTCTGGAACCTTCCATTACTTCCCACTCACTGGGTTGATCTGTCTGCCTCTTTCACTCTAAAAGGGGAGTGGGTGGAGTAGGGAATGGCAACCCACTCCAGTATTCTTGTCTGGAAAATTGTATAGACTGAGGAGCCTGGCGCGCTACAGTTCATGGGGTCTCAAAGAGTTGGATATGACAGAGCACAAACAAAAAAAAAAAGGGTCCACTCTAAACCCAGGGTGATCTCATCTAAAAATCCACAATTACATGTGCAAAGATCACTTTTCCAGGTTCTCAGGGTTAAAACTTGGGCACACTGTTAGGGGCCACTGTGAAACCTGGTAATGAAACCACTATATACCTGGTACAATCTGATAAGAAAAAAATAAATAAATAAAAGGGGAGTGGGTTGCTCCAGTCCATCTCACTTGCATGATAAGCAACACCTCCACCCAGGAGGCTGCTTCATGCCTTCCCAAGTGGGCAACCCACTACCTTGTCTGCAAGAAGGTGCCCTTGACCCAAGTGGCAGAGCACCCCACACTCTGCCCGCTCCCCTGAACCAGCTGGCTGCTACCAGCTTCTGGCTCAGAAGCTCAAGCCGAGCTGGTGAAAGTCCAACACCAACAATGTGGACAAAGAACTCCACCAAAGACAAGGGTTGGACCACAGTGTCCGTTTCTGGTTGGAACACAGAGAGCTTGCAGAAGGGAGGACATTAGGCCTGCGTTTTTCATCACGGAGACGGTAAACAAACCCCGAGGAAGAGCTGCCCATCACCCGAGCTGGCTTCCCGACAGGAAATGGTATGAGTGACTTCGCTTTTAAACATTATTATCCTCTTGAAAGCAAAAGATAAAGGACGCCTTGGAGCAGCCAAATTGCTTTGGCTCAAAAATCATTTTAAATACCATTTCCTTTAACAAGCCTACTGCCTGGGCAACGGATCAACACTATCCATTTTAACCTTAGTCAGTAGGAAAAAAAAATCACTGAAGTGCTTATAATTATTTAGCTCTCTCCCTCTCTCCCCACCCAGATATGTTAACTAATGACCAAACAATGCATACCCAAGTCCTATTTTAAACAACTGAACCCATCAGGGATCATTTTCCCTCTGTGTCTACTATCAACCCAAACAAGGGGGATTTGGGGCTATTTTCAACCATTCCCAGAAAGTACTGGACACAGTCTTCCCCTCTTGCTTAGGTTGGTAAAGCACCAAGTTAGAGCTGGTGTTCACCTTTGCCCTTAAGCTGAACAAGTCTTCTGAAAGATGTCTTTATGAATGGGAAGGATGGAGCCAGTCTGCCTCTGCTGGGGAGGGTCAGGTATGGAAGGGCTTAGACAAAAGCAAGGGTGGACAGGTGACCTCTCAGGATGCCACTCAGATAGAAATGCTGTAAAAATAAATAAATACATAAAGCTTGGAGGTTTTCAAATGTGTGGGTAAAAAGTGTGCTGTGGTCTCCTTTTTGTTTTGGAAAGAAAAGGAGTTTCCATTAGGTTATTTGCAAACAGACAAACAAGCAAAACATGCATAACTTCAAAGTAAATGACTTTCACAGAGAAAAGCCTAGGGGGTGGAAGGGATCCAAGTCTATGGGTTTGTTCTTGTTTGGGTCGAGAACACGTGCACAGGAGGAAGTGTCTTTACTGCTGAAACGGGAAGGTCTGAAGAACTTTTGGGTTATATCCTCGCCTGGAGGACTCTAGGTCTCCCCAAAGAAGAGTGTCCAACCTGAGAGAGGGTGGTACCTCCGCCTGCAGTGCCCACAGAGGCCACGTCCATCTCCAAGGACCTGGCTCAGGACTTCATCTTCACAACTAGATCGGAAGCCCCTGCCGGACACACAGCATCTTAGAGCACAGACCCAGCAGGAAACTCACTTTGGCGCCTATGCCTCTGGTCCCACCAGCCCCTCACAAGGTGGAGGGGCAGCTTTTAACACCGCTCTTGGTAATTACAGTTTTGGCTCCACTGAGGCCAACTCTGGTGCCTCTGGGAGGATCGACTCCTTACAGAGTGATTGCCCATTTTACCTGCATCTCTTACAAAAAATAAGCTCTCAAACTACAGCCACTATGGAGAACAGTATGGAGATTCCTTAAAAAACAAACAAACAAAAAACCCCCCTAGAAATAAAACTACCATATGAGCTAGCAATCCCACTACTGGGCATATACCCTGAGAAAACCATTATTGAAAAGGACACATGTACCCCAGTGTTCATTGAAGCACTATTTACAATAGCTAGGACATGGAAGCAGCCTAAATGTCCGTTGGCAGATAATGGATACAGAAGCTGTGGTATATGTGTGTGTGTGTGTGTGTGTGTGTGTGTGTGTGTGTATAATGGAATATTACTCAGCCATGAAAAGGAATGGCTTTGAGTCAGTTCTAATGAGGTGGATGAACCTATAGCTTGTTATACAGAGTGAAGTAAGTCAGAAAGAGGAAAACAAACATCGTATATTAGCACACATATATGGAATCTAGAAAAATGGTACTGATGAATATATTTGCAGAGCAGGAATAGAAACTCAGATATAGAGAACAGACTTATGGACACAGTAGGGGCAGGAGATGGTGGGATGAATTAAGACAGTAGCATCGAAAGATACACATTACTGTATGTAAAATAGATAGCTAATAGGAAGTTGCTATATAACACAGGGAGCTCAAACCAGTGCTCTGTGACAACCTAGAGGGGGACGGAGGTTTAAGAGGGAGGGGATTTATGTATACCTATGGCTGATTCATGTTGATGTGTGGCAGAAAACCAACACAACATTGTAAAGCAATTATCCTCCTATTAAAAACAAACAAAAACTACCGAAAGAGCAGATACGAAACCAGGAAGCCCAGAGAGGGAAACTGGGCTACAGATTTAGGATCAGAAGAGTCTGATTCTGGGTCTGGGGGAAGAGTTATTCATTCCGCAGTCCTCTGTGACATTAACCAGAATGTTGCATCACTTGGGGAGGAGAGAGCATCCCCTGGGTGGAGAGGGGAAGGGCTCTGCTTTCAGATGCCTGGCGAGGCTGGCCCTTCAGTCCAGCAGAGAGCATGGAGTTCTTCCACTGGGCCCCAAGTGCCCTCTTGTAGCTGCTGAAGGTCACCCCGTGTGCTGAGCAGCAGAAACAAGCTGATGATACTTGTCCTCCCTTCTATCCGGGGGACCAGGCACAGGTGTGTGTATTTACATCCCCACCTCTTCTAGATCATGGAATGTCGGCCAAGGGCCCTCAGCATGGAAGCGTGGAGTGGAGGGTCGGACAGTTGGGGCGTGCTGTTCCCTGCCAACATACCAGCCTCACAGGGTGGCTCCACTCAGAGAGTCTCTGTACACGAAGGCCCTGTTAGCAGAGTGCATGCATCCAGGGTAACTGCTTCCGAAAGGACTCCCACTAGGGCCCCCGGAGCCTGTGTGCTATCTGTGCCACCTCTGGACTGTAAGCATCCAGAAGGCAGCGTACCTGCTCTGCCTGGTCATCCCTGGGTCTGCACTTGGCACAAAGCAGTGATATCTGAGGAATGAATTCTTCTAGCGCATTTGAAACAAGATCTCAGAGCCTGGCAGGTGCTTTGGTGACCCACGGTGGAGCGGATCTGCCGATTCTCTAGGGACAGCTCTGTCCTGCCCCACAAAGACCCCATGAGAAACGCCTCCACTGTGGGGTTTATTTAAGACCTTCCAGACCATACTGTATAATATGTCATCTGGAGAGCTAAATAGGGTAAATAGGAGCCTGGCTAGGGGATGGGAGGGTGTCATTGTCCCTTCCCAGGCCAGGGCCACTACTGGGGAGGAGGGTGGGCAGAGAAGGGTGGGGACTTCCACAAGGCCACATGGAAGGAGAACATTTACAAGCACTAAGCTTTACATAGACGATTTCATGACATTTTTATAAGGTCCCTACAAAACAAGTCTCTTAGCATCCATTTACAGTCAAGGGAACCAAAGGCCCTAGAGGTTAAGCAGTGTGTCCCCAGGTCATGGGGCTGGGTGGCCGAGGAGAAACTTCTACAGTGGTAAAAGGCCATGAGCCTCCTTGGGACGTGACCTCAGACCCTAGACAGTCCCTGGGGCCCACGTCTCCCATCTCCTCCCGTCTCCCCGACTCATCTCCTCACCACTGTGACAGCAGTGCGCAACCCGCCATCCAGGGACGCCTGGGGCAGGTGTCTACAGCGTGGTAGGCAGAACACAGGCAGGTGTGTGATGGGTTTTCATCAGAGGAACAGAGGAGGAACAGGCACTCCCACTGAAGGTGTAAATGAGTGAATGAATGAATGAGGACTGAAGGTTTCCAGCCTGGAATCTCGGGAAACCACAGGCACATTTGGGCCTCAGCTTCTGGCCTGAACTGATTCCTCCAGAGCAGGGATTATAGGGTGTTTCATGATGATGAACAAGCCCAAAGTGTGCACGTGGGCCTGAGTCCAGCAATCCCAGAGATGAGGACAGCTGACCACACGTGTGTGTGTGATAGACTCTCTAGAGTCAGCACTGCTGGGGTCCCCTTGGTCACCTGGGCACAGTGCTTATGAGGCTTCACCGACAGTGCTGGGTGAATTCCAAGAAGGGGGCAGAGGGACCATAGGGCCACAGAGGAGGCCCGCACCCTGGCTCTGGGCCAGTGAGGTCTATTCTGGACCATGACATCCAACCCCAAGTGTTCTGGCCTTCAGGCTGTGAGTGTGGCTGTTGAAGGCCACCACGCTCATGGACTGGCCTTGACATGCATACGGGAGTTCTCAGGTTTGCGGACTGGAGAGCCCACATTCAACTTGGAGACGTTTTCTGGCTTCTATCAAGGGCATCTGCTGGAGAGGCTGGGGGGCAGGGTCTGTGGCAGGACAATGCAGAAAGCTGCTCAGGGAAACAAAAGACATCCCTACAGGGCAGAGATCCCGGACAGGCCCTGAGAGGAGCTGGCAGCTTTTGCTTTCCCTGTCCTCTTCCCAAGAGGAGGCACAGAACTTCAGTGCCTGGTCAAGGTGGCCTGTCCAGGGAAAGGGGCTCCATACCCAGAGGCAGGCCCTTGGGCCTGGGCTTTGCCTGGCCTGCCGTGGGGAGGAGCCCTGGGACTCTGGGCAGGTCCAGTCCCTCTGGACCTCTGTTTTCCATCCTCAGAGGGTGTCCTGTGCTCCCCGGGGCTGGAAGGAGGAAGGGGGAATGTTGTCACTTCCCCTGTCCTCCCCCAGCAATTCTGCAGGCTCTGTGGCTCCTCTGTGAGATTCCACCACGGATGCTCATGGGGGCCGGCAAGGAAGGAGGGTTTTCCTCCCAAGCCACCCGCCTCCTACTGGCTGTCTCCTTCACCACCCCCGAGAGAGAGAGCCACGGCATCAGGTAAGGGGCCGTGGTGATGCCCCAGAGGACCCTCTGCAGCTGCAGTGGGATCAGCGTCCCCCACACCTGCAGGCCTCTTCCTCCCCAGGGCCCCACATCAATTGCCTGTTGGTAACACCCTGTCTCTTGGTGTGATTTTGCAAATCTGGGTGGGCTTTTGACCTTTCTGAGCACTTTGCTGGCATCAGCACCTGGCGGCTGGTGAAGCTGTCTCTCCCCACACCCACCCAGGTGATCAGAGCAGGAGGAGCATGGTGTGTCCATCTGACTTGCAGCCACGTCCATCTTCCATGGAGCCGTGATGCCTGTTGTCAACTTGGGTTCACACAAAAACCCGGCGGGGTCTCATTCATTCGGTGCTTGGCCACGGTTCCCCTCACAACCTACACCTCCTCCACCCGTACCAGGCTTTCGAGTCAGTTTCTGAGAGAAATACAGCCTAAGTATTAATAAATACTGTATAAATACCTCAGTGAGAAAACTCGCATTCCATGGAGCGTCTTGGTCTTCGAGACAGGACCTGGGTGCCTCCTTTCCCGCCTTAGTGGAGATGAGGTCGGGGCTCTGCATCTGCAGGCTGGTCTTTCCCAGGATGGGTGTGTGTATGTGTGTGTGTATGTGTATGTGTGTTATGTGTATCTCGGTGTGTGTATGCATGTGTTTATCTGTGCATCAGTGTGTGTGTGTCTAGCATATGTGTGTATATATATATATATCTCTGTGTGTATATGAATGTGTATATCTTTGTGTATCTGTGTCAGTGAGGGTATCTGTGTATCTGTGAAGATATGTATCTCTGTGTATCTATGGGTGTGTTTGCAGGCTGGTCTGTCACAGGAGGATTGTGTGTGTGTGCATGTGTGTGCACGTGTGTGTGTGTTTCTGTGCATCAGTGTGTAAGTGTATCTGTGACATGTGTGTATATGTATCTCTCTTGCATGTGGGTATATATCTCTGTGTATGTGGGTGTGTGTGTATGTATCTGTGCATCAGTATGTGTGTATCTGTGTATGTGTGTATATATATGCATCTCTGTGTGTATATCTATGTGTGTATCTGTGTGTGTGTCTGTGTGATGAGATGGGCAGAAAGGCTGGGTAGACAAAACAAATTGCAGCCTTCCAGGCCCCTTTGGTCCCTGAGACTTGAAGTGTGAAGCTGGGGGTGATATGAACTCTTTGGAGGGGGTGCTGGGACCAAGGTCTGCACTCACTCTGGTTGCCCCAGCCTGCACCCCAGCCAACAAGAGCACATCCAGCATTGGGACCCAGGCTCCAGGTGGCCGTGGAGCTCCAGACCTGCCTGTGGAGAGGCTCTAGCCACCTGGGCCAGACTGACCAGGAGTGTCTAGAGTGAATCAGATGGCAGATGGGCAGATCCCAGAAGAAGAGGCAGGCTGCTGTGGTCTGTTCTCCCTGGGGGAGATGAGGGGAGGCGGGAGAAAGTGACCATGGCTCCAGGAAACAGGTCAGAAGCCACAAGGCAGGTCTGCGAGTGGAGCTGTGGTGTGTGGACAACTGAGAGGAGCCCAGCTGAATCACAGCAAAGAACCCCAATGAAAGGCAGCTAACAGGACCGGGAACAGGCCAGGGTCTGGGATCTCCCCTCTGGGGCCTGGTTCTAAAGATCCTGGAAAGTGCAGCCTTCAGGACTTCTCTATGGTCCTTTGCTTCTTGTCCCTCAGCCAAAGCTTGGACACCTACCATATCCCGGGCCCCGCTATGGGCTGGCATCTGAATGTAGTTTCTTCTTGCGAGTTTTCTTGCATCACCCCATTAGCAATACTTGCAGGCCCAGGCTGGTCCTCAATGGACATCTCAGGTGAGGCTGGAACTAGGGTGAGGCAATGGACTGGTCTTGTGCCTTGGGTTAAAATTTAAGTAGGTGCCCAAATGCTCATCACTGAGACAAATGCTATTTTAATGCAACTTTTCAAAGCAAAATTAATGCAAAAATTCTCAATGACCTAAATGCTAAAACTTTAAATAAAGACAGGATGATCATCACTGACTTCTCATTTTGCCTTAAAGCTCTGATATGGCTTAGGCTGGCCCCCGAGCTGAGGGGTAGTGGCTCCACCCCAGGTGAAGGTTTATCACCCAAAGTGCTGGCTTCCTAGTCCCATCTGGGTTGCCACAACTGCTTCTCTCCATGTTAATTCGAGGAGACTGAAGCACAGACGGCAATTGCTGAGGGGCATTTGTGCATTTGCTACAGGATGGGGAACACAGGAGGTACAGGTGGCCACGCGTCAGAACAGTCATTGCTACCGTGGATCCCTGTTCATTGAGCATGTACTATGTGCTCCATGGCATGCTGAGTGCTTCACACGTGTTGGGGCTTTTTTTTCCCTTCCCAACAATTGCCCGAGGCAGGTACTATTATCATGTCCATTGTGCAGGTGAGGAAACTGAGGCACAGAGAGGTTAGGCTACTCCCCAGAGGACTACGGGCAGAGCTGGGATTTGAACTCAGAACCTGAGTGTGCTAGGAAGGTGGGCAGGGAAGCCTCTGGTCCTGCCTCGGGGAGAGAAGCTAGGGGAACTTGAGAACAGGATGGTGCCTGGGGAAGGACAGCCCTTATGGGGGAGGAACCGGCCATCCAAGTGGAAGCCAAGGGTGACACTGCCATGACCCTGATGAAAGGTCCACTGAGTCACTTCAAGCACGGGGGTGGGGCAGGGTGACCTGGAGTCTGGGGCTGGCACCCCATGGAAGGTCTGGGGAGCTGCGACAAATACAAAGGGGACAGAGACCATCCTGGAGGCAGCTCTCAGATGCCCAAAGAAGACCTCATTCAGCCTTAGAGATCGCCATGGAGGCAGCTAACTTGTCCCCATGGAGACTCAAGCAGGAACCTCCTCCTTTTACTCCACAAGGCAGGAGCCTTCGTTGTGTGGGCAAGGACTGGGGAGGCCCAAGCAGGTCCTGGGATGTAGGATGTGGGCTCCAGTCTCCACATGTGTGCTGCAGAGAGGTGACAGAGCAGTGGTATGCTGAGTTGGATGTGACAGCTGCTTGTTGTGTTTGCAAAAACGCTGTAACCAGGGCTTCCCTGGTAGTCCAATGGTTAAGAACCTGCCTTGCAATGCAGCAGACGTGGGTTCGACCCCTGATCGGGGAACCACATGCCGTGGGGCAACTAAGCCCCTCACTGTACCTACTGAGTCCATGCAGCACAAACTAGAGAGTCTGTGCACTGCCATGAAAGATCCCACATGATGCAAGAACCCACGAGCTGCAACTAAGACTAGACCCAGCCAAACAAACATTTTTAAAAAAGAGAACGTTGTAACCAATGGCCATCAACTTGGAATCCTGAGATCCACTAGAGTGGGAGTATTTACACCTTGGAAATTGGCAAATAAAACCCATCAGGAATTTGTTTTTGTTTTTCCCTCCACCCCCCACCTCCACCACAGGAGACCTGGTTGTTAAATATTTACCAGCACACCACTGCATTATGGAACAAAGTCTCAACACCTACAAAAATCTGGCCAGCTCTCAATTGGCCATACTAATCACGTGTTTCTTCCCCAAAGAGGCGATCATCATGCCAAACAGGGGTTACGGTCCAATGTCCTTTCTGGGTCTGAAAACACGATCTGTTTCTGGCAGCAGAATGGTCTTTGATCTAATTAAGCTTGACTCGGGCTGCTGTTGTAAGCCTGCATCCTCTGATCAGACACCATCGGCTGGCGGCTGAGTTGCGTGCTGGGGTGGCCGGGAAGCCAGCCTGGAATTTTAAAAGGCTGTGGGTTGCCTGTGGTCTCCATATAGAAGGGTGTCCCAGAAAGAGAGGCCTGGCCTTTGGGAAGCAGGGTTCAAGCCCAGCTCCTCCTGTAAATTGAGGTGTCCCGGGTGAGTTTCCCAACCTCCCTCTGACAGCTGTCCTATGCAAACAAAGGGGTTGGGCCAGCTGATCTCTGAGGCCTTTCAGGCTCTGCAGCCCATGAAGCTGAAACCTCCCAAGTTGAGTGGGGCCTGGCTGGTACCCAAGAAGCCCCTCCTGCAGAATCAGGGTTACTCCCCAGGATCCCTCTCCACCCGGCTGCCCAAAGCCTCACAGGGTCTCAGCAACCCAGATCCTGCTGGTGATGCTGACCAGAGATGGCAGAGCCTGCCCAGCCGCCAGCCTCCAGGGACCCTTCCTTGGCTGTAACTCTCTGCCCCGTGCTGTCCATACTGCTTAACTTTGCAGGAGCAGGGGTTGGCTGAGAAGGTGCCACGCCATTCCTGGGCTCGCTCCAGCCCCTCCCAAAGCCCCAGCCGCCACCAATGGCAGCTGCTCCTGGGAAGCAGAGAGTGTGTCAGGGAGCATCTCGGGGGCTGTCACTCGGTGATGCCTGTCAGGGGCCGGCCTCCTCCCCCCTCTCCCCTGGGGCAGTGGAGCTGCCTGCTCTGGAGACAGGAGACACGGGTGATACACAGCAGACTACAGCTGTGGATGCAGCCACAGGAGAGCCTGGGGTTCGATCCAGGGGTTGGGGAAGGCAGGGAGGGACTGGCCAGGAGAGGTCAGGGCTGAGCTGGAGGGTGCGGAGGAGACCGTGGGGCAGGACCTCTCACTCTTAACTTGCCAGAGGCCACAGAATGATCTGGATCTCTGGGGACTCAACTGGAGCGGGCTGGGTCAGGCATGTCCCATGGGGATCGTGGACTCAGGCTCAGTCAAGGCCTTCGGCTGTGAATGCCAGAGGCAGGGGCTTGACCGAGGCAGAGGGGCCTACTCTGCTGATGGTCAGAGAGGGGAGGACCCCGACGGGGGCTCTGCAGGGCCCAGCAAGGCGTAGGTGACTCTGTAGGGGTGAAGGCTGGGTTTATAACAGTTCAGGAGGGGACAGTGCAGAGAAGGCTGGATTAACAGTAAGGTGCTGGCTGGCGAGATCAGGGTAGAGGTATAAACATGGGAGCATTAGCGTAAAACTGGTACGTGAAGCCGTGGACCCAGGTGAGAGGACCCAAGGAGATGGTAGCTCAGGGATATTCCAAGATCTAGGGCTTGAGGAAAAGATGTGGAGTCTGCAATGAACCAGCAGTGTGGGAGGTAGCCAGCAGTAAAAGAGAACATTCCAGAAAGAGGGAATGGCCAACCTCATAAGTGTCGCTAGAGGTCAGAGGAAATGAGGATGGAGTGAGGTGACTTTTGGGTTCTGCAATGCAGAGATCACAGGTGAGCTCGAGACAGCCCCACCACTGCACAGAGGAGGAGAGCTGAAGGAGGAAAGAATGGGGGTGGGCAAAAATGATGACAAGCAGACACGTATCTGAGGACTCTGCTGTGTCCAGGAAGGAGAGGTAAGAGCTCCCAGGAAGTCCTGTGCACCTGTGGGTTAGGGGTGATGGCAATAAGTCTCCTTCAGGACCCCCAGAACCTTTGCCTGGGAAGAAAGCGGGAGAACCAAGAAGGGAGGTGAGAGGAACATTGATGTCTTTGTGTACGTGTGTTCATCTGTGCACACTTGTATTCACCTATGCACATGTGTTCACCTGTGTATAGATGTTTACCTGTGTATACTTGTGCATACCTCTGTATACATATATTCACACCTGTGCCCACCTGTGTGTACCTGTGCACGGCTGAGTTCATTTGTGTATACCTGTTTACCTATGAATGCCTATGCACACCTATCTATACCTATATTCACCTGTGTTCACTTGTGTACACATGTGTATACCTGTGCACACCTGTGTGCACCTGTGCACATCTACATATACCTGTCCAGCTAAAACCATCTGTCGTGAATCTGGAGTGTGTGATGTATCTCACATGAGAATACTTGTATCCTGGAGCCATCGAAATAGTAACGGTTGTAAAAGCAGCTATGATGTCACATTTGGGGACCAGAGTCTTACAGCACCCCCAGGCAGTCTGATTGCACGAGCTGGGTGCCACCGGAGGCCTGAGCAAGTACTGACGTTCACACATGGAGCTTGTCACCAAAGACTCACGTCTGCCGTTTCACTCTATTAAATTACATCTGAATTTCATTCTTGGCCCTTTGAGTTCTTTCAGAGGCAAAATAGAAAGTGTTTCCTTGAGGCAAACTTTTGTCTTTTGCTTTGGAAACAGCACTTTCCCCTTTGCTCCAAAGAAGATTAGGATATTAAGGACAGAATGTCAGTTGAAGATTACATGAAATGGATAATTAAACAAAAGCCCACATTATAAGCCATCCAGAAGGGAAATTAAGCCGCTTTTGCCTTCTCCCCGTCTTTGAAGGATGCTCTGTCGAAGGGGAGCAGGAATTGTTTGGCTTGATAAATAAAGATAGTAACCAAACTGTAGCACCCATTGTTCTGCCTTTATATTAAAAGCAATCGCTTAGCCGAGCTGACAACACACACCATGGAGGCATAAACCCCTCTGCAGACGGAAGGATTAAGAGGCTGACAAGGTCTGGATAATAAGTCTAATTAATAATTTCCATCCTAAGGAACTGCAGCTCTGGCAGCTTCATTCTTCCTCTGCCTCCCAGTCTGGCCTGGGCAGCCCCGTCCTCTAAGGGAAGGACAGAAGGTTTGCAGGATGGGCCAGGATAGATGGCGGTCAGTCCCAGTGGGGCAGGGAGCCAGGGGGTCCCGGGGGAGGGGCTGCAACAGATGGAGGGCTGCAGTGTGGAGGCTGCTTCTTACTAACCACGCAGGGATCGCAGAGTGAAAGAGGGAGCTGGGTTTGCTGTCACACGGTCGCATCTGACAGACTAGTATTTCTTCATTTGAAAGGTGATCTGGATGGGGCCTTCTCAAGGGACCCCCTCCTCAATTACACCCACCCAACCAACTCCCTGGAGCAAAAATGGCTGGAAATGGAGCAAAGGCATTGGTCAGCCACCCCTGCTTGGGGCCAAGACTGACACAAGATTTCTGCAACCCTCTCCCAGCCCCCAGGGAGGTATTTTATGCCTATTTTACAGACAAGACCTAAGATTCAAAGAGGTTAATTGACTTGCCAGAGTCACGTGGCGAGTAGAAGGCAGAGCTGAATTCAGATTTCAAACCTCGGGCCTGGAAGGACCATGGGTGTGGGGGTCCCAGCATATAGCCAATGAGAAACCTGTTCAGCAGCCTCAAGACCTCCCCCACACTCCTCCTTCCATATCCACAAGGTGTGGGCAGAGCATTCTGCTTCCCCAGAGGACCCCAGGAGCACAGGCAGCTATGATTCCCAAAATGAAGGTCAAGCAGCTGAGACCCGATCACTGGGACTTTCTGGGTTGCCCCCCCAGCAAGGTGACCAGGTGAAAAGACCAACCACCTAGGAATGCCAGAGGAGGGGACCAGGAT
This sequence comes from Odocoileus virginianus, assembly GCF_023699985.2. NCBI lineage: Eukaryota > Metazoa > Chordata > Mammalia > Artiodactyla > Cervidae > Odocoileus > Odocoileus virginianus. Next base: position 33,470,882 of record NC_069684.1, on the reverse strand, counting down.
GAGGGAACCTTCTGGAAAATGCCCAGCGACTTTCCCGAGCGAGGATAATGGCTGCTTTGGGCAGGGGGATGGACATATTTCTCTGGAGGCTTTAGGTGGTAAGGCAGAGACCTTGGCATCGTAAATTGCAATCAAGCAAAGATGTCTGAGAAGGAAATAATATCGGCTCTGCTGCGCAGCCTTGGCAAAGATCCTGAAATCTTAATGGAATTGAGCAATTTTTTGCATAGCGCCGTAAATTCCTAGCGTCTACCTTATCTTCTCATCACGTTCTTCAAGGCACATTAAATGGAGAAAGAAGTGGAAGCTGCTAGTTAGAATGAAACCGGAACATGAAAGCGGCTCCCTGGATGATCCGTCTGAGACCACAATTCATCCCCACGCGCGCCTTCCCCTCCGCAGAAGGCCTTCACCACTTACTGCTTGTCTGCTTCTGTCTCCGCGGGTAAAAAACCTCTCCCGGGCTTCTAAGCCCGGGCTTCGGTCTAATTATCCATCCCATGGTCTGCAGGGGCTCTGCTCTGCTCCACCTGCCTCCCGCCTCCACTCGCCTCTCCTTCAGCACCAAACCCCTTCTGGAACTCTGGCCTAGAACCCCCAGCCCCTGCGCTTCTTTCCAGACCTTGCCCGTCTCCATAATTTGCCAACAACCATCACTTGGTGGGCCATGGCAGCCCTGACTTATGATGGCTATTGTTACTATTACTGATAACCATCACGATAAGGATAACAGGGTCTCATTTCAGCCCGGGAAGGCTTTCAAAGCCTCTGCTGGGCTGGCGCCCTCTCTCCTGCTGTCTTCTCCTGGGTCCAACCAGACATCGGGGCACATTCTTTCCCCACGCTCCCTCCAAGTCACTTAGGGCACCAGGGTCTGAGACACCTGTCCTGAGGTCTCTTAGACAGCCCTGTGCCTAGCCCGTGGATCTGGACCCCCACATGTCCTTATTGCCTGGCCCAGGCCTGCCATGTGTCAGAAAGGCCATGGAAGAACATCCCTGCCCCAGTCTTCCACCCTTGAGTTCACCTCCTCCTCCAGGAAGCCCTTCTTGATCACCCAGTCCATGCTATGCTCCCTTCTCTGGACTCATCGCATTGACAGGCTTTCCAGCAACACCTATTATGGTCATAATAGAGTTTATAGGTCACATAAACTCAGGGTCAGAAATGACTTTGATGCCACAGGGCCTTTCACACATCTCCACACAGGAGATTTCAAATGTTCCAGGCCTGACAGCTCCCTCCCCTCTCCTGTTCTGTCCTTGGTAGACTGGAGAGAGCTCAGAGTCAGTTGAGGAAGGAGGGCCAAGAGTGCAGACCTACATGAGGCATCAGACCCTTCTGTCCTTCTGGACATCTGGACCGACTCTCAGAGATTAGCAGCTCCAGGACTGTGAGCTACCTCCCTTCCCATCTTTGCTCCCTGCCCCTCCCGTGTCCCTTGGGCCGGCCATTGTGGCCTGTGAGCTCCGGAGGCTGGGACCACGTGTCTTTAAGGGGCCTGGATCAAGCCCTGCTTTCCCTAGTCTTTGGGGGGGTCCCATATTCTCCTGGACCCTCTTTTCCTTAGAAAGTCAGGGTGAATTCACCCAGTCCTGACTTTCCTCCTAGGGCAGCTGTGAGAACCCAAAAACTAGATCTGGAGCCTCACCAAGTACTGAGGGCCACCAGGTGCCCAGGCTATGGTTCCCCTGAGTCTTGTACCCTGTGGCCCAGCCCAGCCCACACATGCCATCTGCCATATCCACTCTTGTGGCAGAGGGTACAACATGGGCTACACTGATCCGAGCTGCCACTTCCTCCATGCAGGGTCTGCAGGATGGAGCAGAGAGGGCCCAGCCGGCCTAGGCCAGGGGCCAGGGACCTCTCAGGCACCAACTTGCTCTGTTTCCTGAACTGCATGGCTCAAAAATGCCCCGTTTGGGACAGAGTCAGCCTGCCGGCAGCACCTCCATCTCTCTAAGCTCAAGCAAAGCCTTGTTTGGCGGCGAGCCCGCGAGGCCTTTTTCAAGGGCCACGTGCAGGGCGGGCTCTGGGTGTTTTATTTCCTGACCGATTAGATTTCACCCCGATGAAACATAAAAGCGGTTACTGAGCAAGAAGCCATGAGTACATTTTATGAAGCTATAATATCTTCCATTAAAAAAAAAAGATGAAAGAGAGAGAGAAGGAAAGAAAAGAAAGAAAAAGGAGGAAGAAAGGGAGAGAGATGGATTCCCACGTCTCAGGGGTGGCCCCCTGGTGGAACCCAGCTCATCCCATGTGGAGACGTCCCCCCATTAGGATAAGCCTGGGGATGGGGGGGGCGAGTGCAAACACCTTCTTCCAGCTGCCCCACTGGTCTCGTCTGGTAACCCAGCTCACCTGCAGGGCCACCCTCAGGGCTGTGGGGCCTTGTCCAAGGAGGGGCCACGCTTCCAGACAGACTGAAGACGACGATGGGGGAAGGGGAGAGGCGCTTGGGTTGCAGAAGAGCTGACCATTCACTAGATGGAGTTCAAGTCACTTTGAGGCTGGGAGAGGGGGAGGGACATTTATAACCGTGACAATGCTGTCGCTGCAGAGTAAGTGGAGGGAAGGAGGAGAGGTGCCCTGGCCAGCTTGTCCTGACCAGCCCCACTTTGGTGGGGGGTGTGGGTGTACCATGAGAGATGAAGAGGTGGTGGGAGGTGGGGTCTCAGAGCTTCCCGGGGGTGTCAGGATGCCCCCAGAGGTCTAACCTGGAGCTTCTGGTGTTCAGCTGTCCATGATCCATGGAGCACTTGCTGAGGGTCAGAAGCTGGGCTCCCTTTCCACATGCTCTGTGTTTCATTTATAGGGAATTCTCACAATAGCCCTGAGCATCCACACCATCCTCAGTGCCGTTTTACTGATGAGGAAACCGGGATTCAGAGAAATGAGATAAACCGACTAATGACAGCATCATCAAGCAGCTAATGATGCCATCCCACTATTTTAAGGGGTTCACATGGACACCATCCAAAACTTCTGTCCACTCAGTGCTCTGGGCGGGCACTAAAAGGTGACCTCTGGGCCACACGCAGGTGACCAGGGGGCACATACTGCATGTCCCCCTGCCTGACACCCCCCACCCCGCCTCACCCCAGCTTTGCCATTTCAGGGAAGCGATGAGATTGGAAGACCCTTCCTGGGGAGCCGGAGGCAGTGGCCTCAGAGAGAGGCCCTCACATCCACAGTCAGCTCTGTGCCGATGGACAGAGCTACGCCCTGAGGCCCCAAGGGTGTGGTGTCAGGACACGGCCCTGGCCCCACGAGGTGCCATAGTCCCAGGCCGGGAGGGGAGGCCTGGGCCCACAGCCTGGTCCCCCTTCCCACAGGCGGTGCCTGCAGTGCTGCCCAGATGCCCTTGAGGGCCCGAAGGCCTTGTCCAGAGTTGAAGAGGCCCCAAGGGCTCTGGTGAGAGCCACACGAGGTGGGAAGGATCCCTCTGAAGGAAGGCAGGGCTCCCTCGGGACACGCTGGGGTCCAAGCCTGTATCTGGTGCTGTGAGCAGAGGGCCTTCTCTGGGGCCCTGTCTGACCACCTGTGAAGCTCCAGAGATCTGGTTCACCTGGGGGGCTACGGGCCACTGCCCCCGCCCCTTGCCAGAAGCCGCCCTGGGAGTCCCCTCCTCCTGGCAGAAGGAACGCCCTCCCCACAGGCTCCCCGCTCTGGGTCCTCCGCAGTTCTGCTCTCAGGATGGCGTGGATGGAAATTGACCACGCTGAGAGGGAAAGGCCAACAGGGGGCCCACAATCCAACAAAGGGACTAAGAGCTTCAGTTAGACCCCCCAGGTCTTGCCAGGCAGGTGGGGAAGTGGTTCTCATGGGCATTTTTCAGGGGACCCTGGGCTCGAGCAAGAATAGGGGCCTCCCCCATCCCGGAAGGCAGTCAGTCCTGAGGTGGAGCTTCCCTCTTCTCCAGGGGTTGGGGGGGGGGTTGGGGGCCAGGGCAGCCTACAGTGAGCCCCCTCAGTGAGCTGGCTTCACCCCTATCACCCCTGCACTCCTCTGTGATGACTGCACCCACTGTTTCTGTGGTGGCTGGGGTGGCAAAGCTCAGGTTCAGGCAGGAAGCAGCGAGGTTGGGGGTGAAGGTAGGTGCCCCTTTCCCTGGCTGCATGGCCTGGGACCAGGTGCTCAAAGCTGTCTCTGCTCACAGACTTAGAGAACTGAACTCATGGTTGCTGGGGGTGGAGGAAAGAATGGGGGAAGGGAGTGTGGGATCGACATGTCCACACTGCTCTATTTATAATGAATAACCAACAAGGGCCTACTGTATAGCACAGGGAACTCTGCTCAGTGTTAGGGGCAGCCTGGATGGAAGGGGAGATTGGGGGAGAATGGATACATGTATATGTGTGGCTGAGACCTTCGCAGTCCATCTGAAACTATCACAACATTGTTAATTTGCTATACCCCAGTACTTTGGTTACCTGAGTGAATAGCTGACTCCTTGGAAAAGACCTTGATGCTGGGAAAGATTGACAGCAGGAGGAGAAGGGGGTGACAGAGGATGAGATGTTGAATGGCATCACCAACTCAATGAACATGAGTGTGAGATGGGGACGGACAGGGAAGCCTGGTATGCTGAAATCCAAGGGGTTGCAAAGAGTCAGACATGACTTAGCAACTGGACAACAACAATGCAAAATAAAAAGTAAAAAAAAAAAAGCTGTTTTTAGTGCCTCCCAATAAGAGGTGACAATGGCACTTCAGGGAGACAGAGACGGGTGCCCTAGAGCAGGTCTCTGGGAGGGCAGGGGGCTGGTGGTGAGGGTCAGGCGCGCTGCCTGGTGGGAAGTCAGTCCCCAGGGGCCTGGCTGTGTGGTCCCAGATTGCCATGTTCAGGGTTGTCAGGGCAAAGCTAGAACCCCGCTCCTGCTTACAACCCATGTGTCCTCGAACTGAGAACCTGAATGCCTGCCATTCTCAGAGGTCCAGGAGACCACAATCCCAAGGTTCCCCCCAAACCCCAGGGTCCCTGTATTTGCACAGCAGCACCCAGGGTCCTGCAGGCCTTGGTGTGAGCTGCTGAGGTGGCCAGGAGCAGCCCCCGCTGCCTCTGCTCCGGTGAGCTGATCTCGACAGCCGCACAGCCCAGAATGAACGGCGGTGGCAGACACATAGGGACACACCCCCTGCTTCATTTGAGCACGGAAAACATTCATTAAGCGTTTTAGAGGACAAGGGCAAAGAGAAAAACACTCATTAGAAGCAGAAATAGTTTCCAAATGAGCCATACAGAATCTGCTGGCAAGTCTGGCCTGAAGTGAGGGCCTGGCCTCCTGGGGGAGGAGAGTACAGAAGGGGGTGTGTGGGGCCCAGGAGGGGGACACAGGAGGAGGCAGGGAGGCTGGAGCCTAAGCACTGGAAGATTCCCAAATCGGAGAGGCCACAATGGCAGAGATGCAGGTTGACGCCCCTTGCTGTCTGGCCCAGCCAGCAGGTGGGGCCACACCTCTGTGGCCCCAGCAAGACTCAAGGCCCAGGAGGCTGCAGCACTAACCACGATCAAGGCCGTGGGAGGCAGAGCAAGAAGGAACAGGGAGGCCTGATCCCAGCCTGGCTCCATCACTGACCAGTTGGGTGACCCTGGGTCTCACCCTGACCTCTCTGGGCCTCAGCATCTATCTAGGAAATGTGGCGGCTGAGCTGGGGGCAGCCTATGAGGGCCTCACCAGCTGGGACACATGGAGCCCTCAGTGGTGCTGGTGATGTGAGGAGCGGAGGTTGGGCTGGCCGGGCACAGGGGCTTCTCGAGGTCCCAGGGCAGACCCCTCAAAGGCCCTGGAGAAGTGGCCTGAGCTTGGGTCCTCTGGGGGTCTCGAGATGCTGCCCATGCAGGTGACCATGTGGTGCCCGCAGAGCACGGCAATGACCTTACGCGCCCTCCACTCCAGGGGAGGACTCCAGTTCCTCAGTGTCTGTCGGCTCACATCCTCATAAAATATTTATCAGCAATGGAGAGAGAGAGGGGGGTGTCACACCCTCCCCGAAGCCAGGTCACAGGGAAACTGAGTGCCGCATCAGTTCCTACACTTCCCTCACTCCTCCTGCTCCCCGACCCTCTGCTTCTAGCTGGGGTAGCCACCTCCATGCAGGCTCGGACATGCTGGCCCCTCCCCTGTCCTGGTAGCAGAGCGTGGTAACAGGGGGGATGTGCTGGCCCCTCTTGATCTGTGCTGGGCACTCGGGGCAGACAGAGGAGGCAGGGGGCTCCCTCGGGAAGATGACAGTCTGGTTGGAGAGGAAAACCAGGCCTGTATGGGTGGGATCCCCATAGTGCTGACAGGCCTTGGAATTATCCATGTCACTTTGAGGATCTCAGAGGCAGGAGTGAGCTCGCAGAGGCTGCCTGGCAGAAGATGGCCACTCAGCTGGCACGGCAGCTGCTGGACGGGTGGGGCTGCTCCCAGAGGAAACTCTTCTTTATCCAGAAGCCCTCCTTCCCTCCTTCCTTGTCCTCCAAGCCCCCTTCCTCTCATGGGGGCCCCCACCCCAGCCAGCCTGCTCACCTGGGCAGTGGGGTGTGAGAGGCATGGCCGGTCTAGGCACCATTGGCCAGCAGCATGTCACGGGTCCCCTAAGGGACCTGCTGGCTTCTTTGTTGCCATATTGGCACCAAGCTCCTCCTTTCTCAGCTCTTATCACATCAATACCCTGATACCTTCACTCCCACCCAAGCCTTTTTCTTGGTAATTGGTGTCAGAGGCAAACTTGGACCGATTTCCATCTGAGCCAGTGTCTCATGGCTTCTTTCCTATTTAATAGCAGAGAAATTAAACCTGGCCATGCATCATTATCCTGGTGGTGTAATTAGCATCAGAACAACTGCCCTGAGCTGGGCAACTGCCACACTTGCTCTGGGGCTCCACACGGGCCCTGCACTGTGCCTATTGCTTTGGTTTTTGCTCCTTAACATCCTCCCACCCAGGACTGACCGGGCACGGGCGCCCCTCCCCACATCCATGTACATCCTCACTGTGTCACCTGCTTACAGAAACAAGAATGATGCTTGAGGATGCAGAGGAGAAGGTGGAGAGACAATCCCCCAGGGACCAGGAGAGGAAGGCTCAGATCAGCCCTGGAGAAACCAGATCATGTGATCCTGGCCTTTGGGGAGACTCGGGTTCCCCGGCAGCTGAAAGGTAGCAAAGCCCAGATGCATGTGGGTCACCCCAGGTACATGACCAGCACACAGTGGCCAGGACCAGAGCACCAGGGAGGGGAGGGCTGAGACAGAGGAGCAGGATCCCTCCTACTTCTTTTGTGGTCCCAGGAGAAAGGCGAGGGCAGCCCAGTCTAACAGTGAGCCCGCTCCAGGGGCCTGAGTGACTGGAATCCAATTTGGGGAGCAATTGGCTCAGACATGGCTGCTTGGAGATGTCTGAGATCATGGAAGGAGAGGGAAGGAGATCCACCAAAATTTTAAAGCCATCGAAGCCTGAGGGAGTGGAGACAGGGGTGCAAGAGAAGGGCCTAGAGAGGGAGCAGCCTGGGAGAGCAGACAGCTGGGGCTGCCGGACGGGCTGGCTGGCAGGAAGTCAGCTCCGGGGATGGATGCTCCACTAACAGGAGGGCAGTGGCCAGGCCAGGCAGAGGAAAGAGGTACTCTGATGGGGCCTGAAAGGTACTCTGATGGGGCCTGAAAGCAGAAAATGGCAACACAGGACCTGGGGTTGGAGACCTAGGAACAAGGTCATGAGGATGCTTGGGGTGACAGTGATTCTCTGGCAGCCATAGTGCAACCCTGGGGACAAAGCAGATTCCAACTCCACCAGATCTCTGCTCTCAAGGAGGAACCCACACCCCACCCCTGAAACTGTGTAGAAGACCCTTTGCAAGATGGAGAAATGCCTTAGGCCCATTCTTAGTTACAAGACCTGGAAAGAATCACCCCAGGACCACGTTGAAGGTCCCTTTCACAAGGACACAGGCCTGAGCAATTAGGCAGGTGTTACTATGCCAACCTCCAAGGGGGACAGATCCTGGGAAGCTGACCCTGGTTCAGGTGTCGAGGAAGTTGTGTCTGAAAATTAGCACCTCCTCCCTTGGACAGTCTCAAGTGCTACCCATTAATGAACGTACTGAACCACAGACAGTTATTTCTGGGGACTAAAGAGAACAGAAGTGTTTGAAGCCAAGGGGCTTGATTGGTGGAAGTAAGGCAGATCTGATGGGCAGAGGGCTGGGTCTAGGTGTGGATGCTGAGCTGCTCTGTGCCTAGCAGACATCTTCCAGGCTGCCTTTCCTGGAACCAGCTGCCCTTCTGCACTCCATGGCATTTGCAACTCTCTTCTGTCAGAACACATGCCATGAACAGTGGTGGGGGCGGGGGGAGACTTGCTTTTCCATCTGCTGGACCCCTTCCAAGTGCATCCTTCAGGTCAAGGAGCTCCCCAGACCCCTGGGGCCCAGGCTAAGTTGAACCAAAGTGGATACAGAAAGTAACACCTATGGAGGGCAAGACCAGAGGCAGCAATTCCTGGGCAGAGGCAATAGCAAGAAGTGGCGGTGATGCAGACAGGGCCCCCCAAGGAATGGGTTCTACAGAGAGCGGCTGAAAATCACAGGACAGGGTTTGGAAAGGACCCAGGTCCAGGCTGACTGGGTGGATCCCTCAGACCCTTCCACTCACACAGCAACACCTTCTACTAGGCAAGATCATCATCAACACAACCAATCGGCCAGAGGCTGGGCGGCCTCAGGGCAGTGCATCAGCACCATGGACAGAGGATCCACCAGACTTCCCTTGGAGCTTCCCTTGGAGGATTGGGTGGCTCCTCCCTCCTCTCTCCACACTGCTCCACAGCAGACATCACACATCGATTACAGAGCCCCTCCCCCAGAGCCAGGGGCTCCTGCTCTGCCAACAACAGTCCCAATCAATCCGACAGCGAAAGGTGTGGCTCTGGAAGGCGATTTTACACGCCCGCCGACGACAACGAACCCATGTGAGAAAACAAATATGTGGTTTTCAGCCAAAAGGCTTTTCTCAGTCAGGGGCATGGTGCCCAGCCTTCCCTGTCCTCATTCAGAGGAAACTGAGGTACGCTGGAAGCACCTGGAGGGATTTTATCCTCGCGAGGCAGGCAAGGACTCTTCCCGCCAGAGTTTCTCCTTTTCCTGGTACCTGACATTGCACCGGGCCAACTGCATAGCTGGACTCAGTGCCACACGCCAACATTCCTAAGGAAAGCTGACCAGGGCTCCTGGGCCTGAGGCCGCCGCACACAGGAGCCCCGCCCGACTCAGCCCCCTCCGCAGACCCTTCCCCAGAACCAGAGACGGAAGAAGAATCCAGTCCCAGCCACCTACCTGAAGGAGCCAGTAGCACCTCCGGTGGAAGGTGGGGATGATGGAGGAATGGACATAGCAGCCGTACAAGCACTAGGGAGAGAGGAAAAACGAGAATTCAGTTGGAAAGAGGGAAAGGAGGAACAGAGAACAGAGAAGGATCAAGAAAGGGCCACGCACGCTGCCACCACCCCAGGGAGACCGAGGGGTGGGTGCCTCCATGTCTGGCTCTAGGACCAAGGCTAAGGTCTGGGATACACCTAAGAAGCACAGTTGGGACATCCCAGTGGGCAACACAGATGGACAGCTGGGGTGCTCACCCTTGTGGGTTCATGGGGACACGTGGGAACCCAGATAAGCCAGGGGCCAGGAGAATGCACATATGTGTACATTATGCCCATCACTTTAGGGCGGTTACCCTGGGAGTTACCCTGGAGCTCATGCAGAGAGTCTGGGTTAAGACCCCTTGGTGTTCAGGGAGGGGACTGAACAGACACACCTTCCAGACCTTTCCTGGTCAAGGAGAGCCCTCCCTGGTGGCCCTGGCTGGGAGGAGCTTGAAGGCTAGAGGGCTGGGAGGAGGCAGCACTCCCTCAGACTAACCTCTGGAGCCTGAGACCTCTTGTGCACACCCCCCACTTTCTGGTTTTTATTTAGTTTTCTATTCATACATGTGCTTGTTCTAAGTATCAACCTGCATCTTTTGCAGATGGATCTGGTTTTAAAAAGCAGCTCGAGGCAGGATGAAGAAGGTGGGTGAGGATTCAAGTTCAGGAACAGCATAGAGACGGGACATGAGGAGGATCAGCTCTCGTGGAGCTTGTCTCTGAGATCCAGCTGAGCTGACCAGGACCCGGGGAGGGGCACAAGTCAGGGCAGCACATCATGTAGTGGGCGCTGTGGGGGCCGGCCTGCCGGCAGGGCTGAAAAAAAAGGAGCTAATGAGAACAGTCAGATCCCTCTTGAAACAACTCTCAGAGTCTGAGCGGGAGGAAATTTGTCTTTTCTTTTGGAGTCTCCAATTCCAAATTAGAATGAACTCCTTCTATTTTCCTTGGAGTTCCCCCCTTCCCAAAGCATGGGTTCCAGAAGGGGCAGAAAGAGAAGGCAGGTCACAGAGCCTCAGAGGACGAAGGACAGGAAGGTCTTCCCCTCCCTTCTCACTGAAGTCCCCCAACACCCACACCAACTCTGCAGAGAGCGATGACCGGCAGCTCTGCGTTTACAGCTTTCATCAGTTATTTTTCACACCCCCAAAAAGACCAAGTGCAATTTGGTTCAACTAGGAGTCCATTTGAGCCCTGCCTGTCTGATTAGCAGAGCTGAAAGAGAAATCATTTTGGACTATGGGACTCTGGCTGCAAGAAAATCAGATTTCCAATATGTTAGAACTTTTACAGATTGCTGTCAGCTGGGACTTAAGCCCTGTACAAACCAAACAAACAAAGCGGAAATTAATTTAAACGATTCCCTTGCAATTCTTGCCCACAAAATGTGTATTTATTATTAAGAAGGCAATATTCTTTTCTGACTTTTCTGGTTTTCAATAAACTGTGTTTCTTTCTTTAAAAAAAAAAAAACTATTTTTTTGATAGCTCATTCCTTCCTGCCAAAGGAGCCTTGTGTTTGGACAGTTTCTATGAGCGTTTGGTTGCAGTGGAGGAGCAAGCCACCTGCAACTTACATCAGCCCCTTCATTTGGATGCGGCGTGTCCTTGTGGGCAGTTTCATTGCTTTCAGTCAGGCCATGAGCCGGATGGAGGGAGACATAAACTGTTGGGAGAAGTCTCTCCCTTCCTTTGAAATGAAAGCCTCTTTGTGCACTGATAATCCTCTCGAGAGTTTGCAACGACTGCCCCTCTTCACCTGTCTCTTTTTCTTTCCACCGCTTTTCTTTGAACTTGAAAAGAACATGGCCGTTTGCAGCACCATCTGCCCCTCCATTAACTGCGTTCTGTCTGGGTTGGTCTGCAGCATCCTTGCACCAAGTGCTAGGTAATCACCGAGAGTTTACCAAACACTTACTGTGTTTCCCTCCCATGAGAGCACGGCCCCTCTCCCCAGCCATCCCAGCAACCCCGTCTTGGGCATCCTCCCCTACCCTGAACCATCCAGAACCATCCAATAAACAGAGTGATGTTAAAAAGAAAAATCGCCGTTTCTACATCAAGGCTCATGCATTTTAATCAGAGGAACCCTCCGGGCCTCACTCAGAACCTAGTTAGTCTATTTTTAGATGTTACTCCAACCACCCTGGTGATCTGATGTCTCTGGTCTCCGCAGATGAGAAGCACGATCTTAGAAAGGTGGGAGAGAGGCACCCTGGATGAGAGCAGCTGTGTCAAATGGCATCGAGGGAGGAAGGTCCCCAGGGAGCCCCAAGGACTCAAGAAGCCTGAAGGCATCAGACAGTCCTGCTGGACAGCGTTGTCCTGCCTAGCACACCAGTCATCCATAGCTGACTTGTCTATCTGTATTTCCTGGAAGGGAGCTCCTGGCAGGCAGGACCTTTAAATGAAGGTGGCCCATAGTTCCCCCAAACAGAACCCTCAGAACACTGGTCTCGACAGCCTGGTGCAGGGCAAGACCCAGAGACAATATATGTTTAATTTCTGCTTGTGAGGACTTCCCTGGAAGTCCTGTGGTTAAGAGTCTGAGTTCACAATGCAGGGGGCCTGGGTTTGAACCCTGGTCAGAGAATTAGATTCTGCATGCCACACCTGAAAGACCTTACATGTTGCAACTCAGACTTGGTGCACCCAAATAAATAAATACCATTAAAAACAGAGGTGGGGACTAAGCTTCAGTTTCAAGGAAAACTGACAAGTGTTGGACAGCTATCTTGAGGGAGGCTTCCAGTGCCCGATCTTAGTGAACTAGGGCCAGCAAGGGATGGATTTCAGAGCAAGGCATCCTGCTCATGGGGGGAGACCTGCCATCCACCTGCTGGGAGGGCTGTCATCCAGCCCGGCTGCAAAGTGGGCACCATCCTCTTTCTGTCTCCTGGGCAGCTGTGAAGGCTGATTTCACATTTCTACTGGAGATTCTGAGGAGCTCGTAAGACCCCCAAGAGAAGACACACAAAAAGCGGAAAGTTGCCGAGCTCTGGATCTGGGCTGCCAGTAGAAATCTCCATGTCCTCAGCATAGGAATGTTGTGGGATGCCCAGGAAGGGGGTCCATCCACTCAAGCTGGTTTCGGCAACACAGAGCCATGCCTGCTGGCTCAGGTAGGTGGGGCAGACAAGGAGTGAATTCACAGATTCTCTGACCAGCGGGTACGTGCCATGCTGGGCCGCCTCACTGCATGCCTATACACCTCGCAACTCCAAACCACCCACGGCCCCATCCTGGTCCAGGCTCCCTGGTCAGTTCCCATGGTCACCATCGTCCTCACACTGCAGCCTTCCTGCCCATTTTCAGTCTGCATGACAGAATCATCCCCAAGCCAATCATGGATTAATTGCACACAGCATATCAAATCCTTTCCTTTAACCACTAATAAAAAAAAAGCCATCAAGTTTTTCTGTAGTCATCTGTGTTGTACCAGCTCCTGGTGTTTTTGGATCAGGCTCTGGGGGTCCCTTGGCGGTGGTCCCTGGGGTGAGTTTTGCATTTGGGGGCTGTGACATGATGGAGGGGGAAGAGTTCCATCTGGGGCTGGCGGGTGCTACTGAGTGTGCACGTCTGTGTGTGTGTGTGTGTGTGTGTGAGCACAAGGGATGAGTGCATCCACGTGTGGGGGTGTTTGCAGGAAAGGACACACAGGGCCCCTTGTTTATGTGCATCACATAAAACAAGGAAAGAAAAAGAGAAAACAACTAGCTATTTATAGGAAATGCAGGCGAACATCACCCTTTAGATGAAAGTAACGTTCAAATTAGTTATACTCAAAAAATTAAGGTATGACAGCTTCCCTTTCACATGACAGTTGAGCAAGGAAGAGTTTTTTTCTTAAATATTCAAAATTGCTTGTGTGACACTATAGACTGTTTTTTCTTTTTTTCCTTAAATAAAGAGGAAAGATACAATTAGAGGGGGAAACCAATAGCAGACAAGAGCTCCCTTCACTTTGAAATATATGTTTTGGAAAGGGATGTTTCTGAAGGTAGTGTCAGCCTCAAATCTCCTCAAAGGGATTTTTTTTTTCCCAACAGACTCAGCTGCTGGGGGTCCCCCAGGTGCCAGAGGGTCCATCAGGATTCAATATCCAGTGGCCTCGGTGGACCAAGAAGGAAATGTCTCAGGTGGTGAGATGTTTATTGGTGGGCATGGGGACTGGAGGGGGGGCCCCCTTCCTGTCCAGCTCTCAAAGGCTGCTTCTCCGTCTCCGTCTCCAACTGTTTCTCTCCAACAGGAGCTCAGCCCCTCCCACCCCCCATGGTTTCTTCTACTCTTGGCTTCTGCTCTAGAGAACGGTTGACTCACTGTTCGCAAGCCAAACCAGTGCTTCCCACGTCCACGTGTTCCCTTGTACAACCCCACACCCCAGGGTGGGCTCCGTCCTCTCCTGTGCAAACTCCACCCCTCCTGAGTTCATCTCAGGTCCTCCCTCCTCCACAGAGACTGTCCTGATGCAGCCAGTGGGAGGAATCCCTGGAAATGACACCTATGGAGGCAGGGGGCAGCAGGGGAGGTGGGCTGTGTCTCAGGGTATTAGACACCCCCTCTGCCATCCAATGTTCCCATGAGCATCTCACCTATCACAGGGATTGGCAGACTTTCTGCAAAGGGCCAGAAGTAGATATCTTCAGTCTTGTGAATCAGGTGGTCTCTGCTATTGTTGCTCAGCTATATTCTGGAGGGCAAAAGCAGCTTAGATGACAGGTAATGAATGTGTCCCCAAACTTTATTTATGGACACTGGAATTTGAATTTTGCATAATTTTCACCTGTCATGAATATCATTCTTCTTTGGATTTTTTCCCAACCATTAAAAAAAAAAAATGTAAAGACCACTCTTTAACATCAGAGTAATCCAACTCTATGCCCCGACCACTGATGCCAAAAAAGCTAAAGTTGACCGGTTCTATGAAGACCTACAAGACCTTCTAGAATTAACACCAAAAAAGATGTCCTCTTCATTATAGGGGATTGGGATGCAAAAGCAGGAAGTCAAGAGATACCTGGAATAATGGGCAAGTTTGGCCTTGGAGTACAAAATGAAGCAGTGCAAAGGCTAACAGAATTTTGTCAAGAGAATGCACTGGTCATAGCAAACACCCTTTCCAACAACCCAAGAGACGACTCTACACATGGGCATCACTAGATGATCAATACCGAAATCAAATTGATTATGTTTTTTTGCAGCTGAAGGTGGAGCTCTATACAGTCAGCAAAAACAAGACCTGGAGCTGACTGTGCCTCAGATCATCAGCTCAGTATTGCAAAATTCAGGCTTATATTGAAGAAAGTAGGGCAAACTACTAGGCCATTCAGGTATGACCTAAATCAAATCCCTATGATTATACAGTGGAGGTGATGAACAGATTCAAGGAATTAGACCTGGTGGAGTGTCTAAATATCTATGGATGGAGGTTCATAACATTGTACAGGAGGCAGTGACCAAAACCATACCATAGAAAAAGAAATGTAAGAAGGCAAAGTGATTGTTTGAGGAGGTTCTACAAATAGCTGAGGAAAGAAGAGACGTGAATGACAAGGGAGAAAGGAAAGATAAACTCAACTGAATGCAGGGTTCCAGAGAATAGTAAGGAGAGATAAGAAAGCTGTCTTAAATGAACAATGCAAAGAAATAGAGGAAAACAATAGAATTGAAAATATTTGAGATCTCTTCAAGAAAACTAGAGATATCAAGGGAACATTCATGCAAGGATGGGCATGATAAACGACAGAAACAGTAAGGACCTAACAGAAGCAGAAAAGATTAAGAAGAGGTGGCAAGAATGCACAGAAGAAATACACACAAAAAAAGGTCTTAATGACCCAGATAACCATGGTGGAAACCTAAAAAAGGTCAATTTTCATTTCAATCTCAAAGAAAGGCAATGTCAAAGAATGTTCCAACTACTGTACAATTGCACTCATTTCACACGCTAGCAAGGTTATGCTCCAAATCCTTCAAGATAGGCTTCAGCAGTATGTGGACTGAGAACTTCTAGATCTACAAGCTGGATTTTGAAGAGGCAGAGGAACCAGAGATCAGACTGCAAACATTTATTGGATCATGGAGACAACAAGGAAATCCCAGGAAAACCTCTACTTCTGCTTCATTGACTATGCTAAAGCCTTTGACTGTGTGGATCACAACAAACTGTGGAAAATTCTTAAAGAGATGGGAGTACAAGATCACTTATCTCCTGAGAAACCTGTATATGGGTCAAGAAGCAACAATTAGAATTGGACATGGAACAATGGACTGGTTCAAAATCAGGAGAGGAGTACAACAAGGCTGCATATTGTCACTGCTGTTATTTAATTTATGCAGAGTACATCATGCAAAATACCAGGCTGGAAGAATTATGAGCTGGAATCAAGATTGCCAGTAGAAACATCAACAATCTCAGAAATGCAGATGATACCACTCTACTGGCATAAAGTGAAGAGGAACTCTTAATGAGGGTGAGAGAGTGAAGAAGCTGGCTTGAAACTCAACATTCAAAAAAGCAAGATCATGGCATCCAGTCCTATCACTTCATGGCAAATAGAATGGAAAAAGTTCAACCAGTGACAGATTTTCTTTTCTTGTGCTCCAAAATTACTGTAGCCATGAAGTTAAAAGACGTATGTTCCTTGGAAGGAAAGCTATGACAAACCTAGACAGTGTGTTAGAAAGAAGAGACATCATTTTACCAACGAGGATCCAAATAGTCAAAGCTATGACTCTTCTAGTAGTCACGTATGGAGTTGAGTTGGACCATAAAGAAGGCTGAGCACTGAAGAATTGATGCTTTCAAACTATGGCACTGGAGAAGACTCTTGAGACCCCTTGGACTGCAAGAATATCACATCAGTCCATCCTAAAGGAAATCAGTCCGGAATGTTCATTGTAAGGACGGTTGCTGAGGCTAAAGCTCCAATACTTTGGCCACCTTATGTGAAGAACTGACTCATTTGAAAAGACCCTGATGCTGGAAAAGATTGAAGGCAGGAGGAGAAGGGGATGACAGAGGATGAAATGGTTGGATGGCATCACCAACTCAATGGACATGAGTTTGAGTAGGCTCTGGGAGTTGGTGATGGACAGGGAAGCCTGGCGTGCTGCAGTCCCTGCAGTCACAAAGAGTTGGACATGACTTAGCAACTGAACAATAACAACAACTGAATATATTACACCTCCCCAGCATCATCCACAGGAAGCTCAGAGGACCTGATTGTCTTTCAAACTGGACTCAGTTGTAGGAGTGTGTTTTGGGGGCCAGAGTGCAACATGCATCACCTAAGTGTGAGATCAACAGATATTTGGGCTCCGTGCTTGGCACGGAGGATGTCCTGGCATGTAACAGGTGTTCACTGAGAACAAGGCTTCCTCTCTTGGTCAAACATCTTCATTTTATGAACTAAGCAGAATTCAATGAAATAAAGTAGGGGCAGCTGAAAGCAGTCAGAGCAGGACTGGAGAGGTGAAGCTGCTTTTCATCCCCATGGCCTTGATCACCTACGGAATTTCTTCTCTGGGCAAGACCTTTGCATTCTGCTCTTTGGGGGCTCCCTCCCACAGAACCCCCAAAGCCAAGGCCTGCTGTCGACCTCCTCCTCTGGGGAAACTTGAGCCCAGAATCTTATTCTGTGGACTGTGGGAATGCACATCCCTAGCATCACGAGATAGGCCTCTCTGGAGGAAGGCATCACAGTTGGGAGAATTTGCTTAAATTCAAATTACGTAGAATGAAATAAACTAGAAACTAGAAATTCCAGTTCCTCAGCACTAGGCTCATTTCAAGTAACCACAGGAGTCAGTGGCTCCCTGTCATCATGGAAAGTTCTATTGGACCCTGAGGTTCCAGAGAACATGAGCAGGGGCCCAGTTCAGAGATGCTCAGTGGGGCCCCGTTCAGAGATGCTCAGTGGGGCCCCCTGGAACCTGGGATCCCTGGACCCAAGATTTGGACAAGTTATGGTCTGGGGGAAGAAGTGGAGGCTGGGGTGTTGGGGGGCAGCTCCACTTTGAGGGGCTGGAATGTTTGATGGTTGTTGCTCACAGAGAGTGAATCCCTGAGCCCCTGTGTTCAACACAGAAAAACTCACTCCCCAGTTTCTCCCCCTGCATCCTGTCTCCCCACCAAAGCCTCCTTTAACACAGAGATAATACCTACTGTGTCCCCAGACTAGAGTGTTTACAGCAAATCTCCATCTCTAATCATCTTTATGGGGTTTCCCAGGTGGCTCAGCTGCAAAGAATCCACCTGTCAATGCATGAGATGCAGGTTTGATCCATGGTCACGAAGATCCCCTGGAGAAGGGAATGGCTACCTACTTCAGTATTCTTGCCTGGGAAATTCCATGGACAGATGAGGCTGGTGGGCTACAGCCCATGAGGTCACAAAAGAGTTGGAGACGACTGAGACTGAGCGACTAAAGGACAACAATCCTCCCTATGAGGGTCCCCCTGCCAGCTCCTCTGCAAACAATCCTGCACTAGCCCCCAGCAGCCAGGCCACCAGCAGGGGTGGGAGCGAGACCTGGGTTAGGCTTGTGGCCCACATGCCTCCTCAGTGGCCTGGTCTCAGGTCCCCCAGTGGCCTCGCCTGTCTCTCCCTGGGGAGACGAATATCTCCACAAGGGAATCAGAGCACAAACAGATTTTAAGTGCCTGGTCTATCTCACACTTGAATCTGATGCACACATGACAAAGATGAATAGATTTAAGATGTGTCATGGTAAAGGGGCTTCCCAGGTGACTCAGTGGGTAAAGAATTCACCTGCCAATGCAGGAGATGCAGAAGACATGCATACCCTTCCCCTGGAAGGGGAAGATCCCCTGGAGGAGGGCATGGCAACCCACTCCAGTATTCTTGCCAGGAGAATCCCATGGAGAGAGGAGCCTGGCAGGCTACAGTCCGTGGGGTCGCAGAGAGTCAGACACGAGTGAAGTGACTGAGCATGCACACATGATATAAAGGTGGCAGAAGAAAAAGAGATAATAGAAGGGAAGGGAAAATCCACCGAGATGAAGATTTCATCCTGCTCTGAAGCAATGACAGGGCAGGGCCATTCATCCAGAATATTCCAGGCAGGGCAGATGAATTTTCCAGTTCCAGTGTCTGATATGGTAATGGCCACACTCAAAATTTCGTCACCTGGGTTGGGCTGGGCCTCCACTCCCATGTAATAGGAGGGCGTGTAAACCACACTCCATGTTGTCTGCTCTGTGCCTGGCCTGCACCCTTGCCTCCAGGACCTTCAGTCTTGTGGTTTAGAGAGAGGATTTGGTTTGTATTAATCTAAGATTAGACTAAATGATTCAATTCGCAGGCTGCCTGCAAAAGCACAGGGCCTCAGAACTTGTTAAATAGCGAATTGCTTTAAAATTAGTTTGAGCTAAATGGATTGCAGTCTGATTCGGCCTCCGGGGTTGGGTGACAGGAGAGACCTGGAATATTAGATCATCATTGACTGGGCCTCCAGCCCCACGCCTCTCCTAAGACGATCTCTGATGGCACCTCCCAGAACCCAAAGCCCTGTGTGCAGATGTGCAAATGGGGTCTCAGAGATGTCAACACTTTGTCCAGGGTCACAGAAGTGTGTCCTCAGAGCTGGGGGAGTTGAGGGGCAGAGAGAAACTGATGTGGGGACAACAAACTGCCACCCCTCCCAGATGGGCAGCGTGCAGGAGAGAACAGGGTAGTGCCCAGCAGGCCCAGCACATGTGTGACCTCGCCCCATTGTCCTGCAGGAAGTGCCTGTGAGCCCCTAGTCCCTGGAGACAGGGGAGACCCCCCCCCCCAACCCCAGGCACCTGCGCTGGCGGGAGCTCAGAGGAAGGGCACATAGGACGGGGGGGTGGCACCTTGGGCAAGAAGAAAGCACCATGGAGACCCCCAGGTGGGGGCTCTGTTGGGGGGAGGACAGGTGGGCTATAGCCTGGGGGAAGGAGGGAGGCAGTGCCTCCCACCCCCACCTCAGGCTTCACAGCTCCCGAGTCTGGGTGGGGAGTGGCTAGAAACACAGGCAGTGGATCTTGGAGAAAGGTGCTCAGTTTTCACTCTGGAAAGTTCTAGGCCATCTTCACAGCACAGGCCCTTTCAGTAGCTATGAAGGAACCTGAAGAGGAAGTGAGGGGCAGAGATTAGGGATGAGGGGATGCTGTGTGTTCTGGGAAGTCCCCTTACTTCTGGCCTTTTCCAGGGACTGGAGAGGAGACAGTCCTGACCTGGGGCCACCGCACAGCATCAAACCCACCTGCCTCCGCTCACCTGGGCTCCCTTTCCACGGGGGAGGCTAAGCATTTGCGGGAGGAACCCATCTAAATTGAGCTGCTGCAGCCTAACCACGACATGAGTGAGGAGGGTGATAAAAATTAAATGAATTTTTAGATAAAAAGGCATAAAAATCATGTTTAAAGATATAAATAAAATCGCTTGGAGCTTCAGCTTTATTGTTTTTGGGGGTTTCCAGGATTAATAAATTAGTGGGCATAAAATGGAATAATGGCTAAAAATTGATAATAAGGTAAATTTGGATTTAGGGAAGGAGTTGATCTGAGTCATGAATCTCTAGCTGGAGACCAGGGCAGGTGGGAGGGGGCCATGGGTTTAACCCTCTGTGGTCTCTATCAGCGTCTATTCCCATACGTGACCCCAAGGGTAGAGCCTCTGCCGGGGTCTCTCCAGGTATTTGGCCGCTCTCACCTGCCCACTTTCCCATCTCCTGCGGACCCTGAGCTGGGTCTGTGGGCTCCTCTCCTTCTCC
This sequence comes from Odocoileus virginianus, assembly GCF_023699985.2. Lineage (NCBI taxonomy): Eukaryota > Metazoa > Chordata > Mammalia > Artiodactyla > Cervidae > Odocoileus > Odocoileus virginianus. The sequence continues at coordinate 33,450,712 of NC_069684.1, read as the reverse complement.
CCATCCCCAGCATTTGTCAAACTGCTCTGGGAAACCATGTCACCCAGGGCATTTCTGTTTCTCAGAAGTCCCTCCTGGCACCTGGTCCCCAGAGCCCCCACGAGGGTGTTCATTCACCTATCTCCACACTGGGTGTGCCAGGCAGCAACCCCCCCCCCCCCCCCCCCCCCGTCCCCCACACACACACCCTGCCAGCACCCTCCCTCTCTCTCTATATTCTGATCTGGTCACCTTCCCACTCTGAAGTTCCTGTTCTTTTAGCCTGTTTCACTGTGTCTGGGCTGTTTTTATCCCAAATACTTCCTAAGAGTGCTGGGCATAAATAATAAATAAATAAAGTGAAATTTCCTCTCTCTCATCAAAGTGCATTGCTGAGACCTGTTTCTTGGAACCCGGCCAGGTGGCTGGACCAGATCTTGAACGTGGTTTACACCGATCATGGCCTCCTTCCCCTGCTCCGTCCCTCCCTCCCCTGTCCCCTGCTTCCCACCAGTGGTTTCAGAGCCCCTGCATTGCCCGCGGGCCCCCACCGGCTCTAAGTGAGGACTCTGATGAGGAAAATGAACTCCCCTGAGGAATTATCGGTCTGACTGGTGTTCCCCTTGCCCACCAACCTGTTCAGGCTGACACATCATAACTGGATCTTGCCGGTTTGAGGGTATGTGGTGACTAATTAGAGGGGAGGGTCGCTGAGCCTCTGTAAGGGGCCAGGGGCTGCATCCATGGTGCTGGAAGTTTTCCGTGTGCATTCCCGGGTAGCTGGCCTTACCCTTCTCATCTTGCGTGCCTTGGTCCCCTGTTTTCAGAAGGGAGGCCACTGGGAGCCCACCCCATAGCCCCCAGAAGACATTCAGAGGCTAAGAGCTGCCCAGAATTCGACTGGCCCTCTGACGACTGCCCTGCTCAGCACACGCGGGCTGGCACTTTGGCTGTAATTACCGCTTCGCTCTGGAGCCCGCTAGAACTCAGCTCCCAGCGCCGCCCCATCCAGGCACCCGTGACACCATCCTGGTACCCAGGGCTCCCTTCAACACACGCAGCCGCTCGCAGCCAGGGAGTCCAGGCAAGGAATTCTTGCGTAAAGCAGCCGATGGGGTTTTGTTTATTACGAAGCTGGAGGAAAACGCCAGGACTCTGTCTGGCTATGTTAATGCAAGGCTGGGCTCCCTGCCAAGACATTAAGTGGAATCGAATTCCTGAAACCAGCTTTAATCAGCAGATTTTTAAGGTTAGAATTACTCTCTCCTCTCAAAGCCTTGCCAAGGTTAATTCAGGCCTGAGAATGCAGAATTAATGGGCTGGACAGAGGGAATTGGCCTTTCCCGATTTTTTCTCAAGTTCACAAAACATTCCTACAAGAGAGAGGGCAGTGGAGCAGTGCCCAGCTGTGCAAGGAGCTCCCAGCATCAGGAGATGGATCAGGGGTGGTGTCAGAAACTCACAAATCAGAATCACACCAATGGCTGGATCTGGCTGAAGAGAGATGCCAGGATGGGCAGGGAGTCGGGCTCATAGGAAGCTGAGGGACCCACCAAGCAAGGCGAGCTGAACCACACCCTGGCCTCTGGAAACAAGTGTGCTGAAGACGTCTATGGACCTAACAGAAGCAGAAGATATTAAGAAAAGGTGGCAACAATACACAGAAGAACTGTACAAAAAAGATCTTCACGACCCAGATAATCACGATGGTGTGATCACTCACCTAGAGCCAGACATCCTGGAATGCGAAGACAAGTGGGCCTTAGGAAGCATCACTACGAACAAAGCTAGTGGAGGTAATGGAATTTCAGCTAGGCTATTTCAAATCCTAAAAGATGATGCTGTGAAAGTGCTGCACTCAATATGCCAGCAAATTTGAAAACTCAGCAGTGGCCACATGACCGGAAAAGGTCAGTTTTCATTCCAATGCCAAAGAATGTACAAACTACCACACAATTGCACTCATCTCACACACTAGCAAAGTAATGCTCAAAATTCTCCAAGTGAGGCTTCAATAGTACATGAACCGAGAACTTCTATATGTTCCAGCTGGATTTAGAAAAGGCACAGGAATGAGAGATCAAATTGCCAACATTCGTTGCATCATCGAAAAAGCAAGATAGTTCCAGAAAAACATCCACTTCTGTTTCATTGACTACACTAAAGCCTTTGACTGTGTGGATCATAATAAACTGTGGAAAACTCATAAAGAGATGGGAATACCAGACCATCTTACCTGCCTCCTGAGAAATCTGTATGCAGGTCAAGAAGCAACAGTTAGAACCAGACATGGAACAATGGACTGGTTCCAAATTGGGAAAGGAGTACGTCAAGATTGTATATTGTTACCCTACTTATTTAATTTATATGCAGAGTACATCGTGAGAAATGCTGGGCTAGATGAAGCATAAGCTGGAATCAAGATTGCCTGGAGAAATATCAATAACCTCAGATATGCAGATGACACCACCCTTATGGCAGAAAGTGAAGAGGAACTAAAGAGCCTCTTGATAAAAGTGAAAGAGGGGCGTGAAAAAGCTGACTTAAAACTCAACATTCAAGACGCCCGTACCCGCCAGGAACAAGCAGGGCGGAACGGAGAGGAGCGGGCGGCATTGCTTAGGGTGAGGTCCGGCCCGAAGACCCTGAGAGCAATCGGAGGGAGCTTTTTTAAACTGTGGGACAGCAAGGGACAAAATTAACCGGCCCGAACACACTGCCGGCGGTTCGCAAAACAAAGGGACTGAGAATCTCCAGAGAAGGGCCGGCCCATCCCCGCTGGAGGTAGGAGGCAGGGGGGAGGGGAAAAGGGCAAACTCAGCCCCTGAGAAGCCACCCCCTCCCACACTGCAAACAGGCCCCCGGTTCCTATCTAAAGACTTCCTGAGACCTGACTGGCGGCGCGTGCCGGGGCCGCGGAGGGAAAAAGCGCGCCGTACCCGGGGAGAGAGGGCGCCCAAGCCTCTGGCTGCCTGGGCCGCTCGCCGCGGAGGGAAAAGGCGCGCCGCACCTAGGGAGAATACGCCCAAGCCTCTGGCTGCCTGGGCCGCTCGCCGCGGAGGGATAAGGCGTGCTGCAGCCGGGAGAGTACGCCTAAGCCTCTGGCTGCCTGAACCGCTCAGGCCGGGGAAGGCACAAAACGCAGGAGCAACCGAATCTGCGCATTTGTGGAGTACCAGAAAACTGGAACCGCACTCAACACAGGGCCCGCTCCATATAGAGCAGCCGGGAGCCTGAGCAGTGTAGACGGCGAAAGCACAGACACCCGTGAGCGGGGCAAACCCAGTGTGGCCGGAACACGGTGAGCGCTATCCACACAGAGCGGTGTCTGTCTGCAGCGCCCCGCCCTCCCCGTAGCAGGACTGAACTGAACTAGAGAACCTAAATAAGAGATCACCTCCGCCCGCCTGTGTCAGGGCGGAAATTAGACACCGAAGAGACGGCAAACAGAAGCCAAATAAACAAAGGGAACCGCTTCAGAAAGGACCGGTGCAACAGATTAAAATCCCTGAAGGTAACACCGAAAACTCAACATTCAAAAAACTAAGATCTTGGCATCCAGTCCCATCACTTCATGGCAAATAGATGGGGAAGCAATGGAAACAGTGACAGACTTTATTTTCTTGGGCTCCAAAATCACTGCAGATGATGACTGCAGCCATGAAATTAAAAGACGCTTGCTCCTTGGAAGAAAAGCTATGATGAACCTAGCCAGCATATTAAAAAGCAGAGACATTACTTTGCCGACAAACGTCCATCAAGTCAAAGCTATGGTTTTTCCAGTAATCATGTATGGATGTGAGAGTTGGACCATAAAGAAAGCTAAGTGCCGAAGAATTGATGCTTTTGAACTCTGGTGTTGGAGAAGATTCCTGAGAGTTCCTTGGACTACAAGGAGATCAAACCAGTCAATCCTAAAGGAAATCAATCCTGAATAATCATTGAAAGGACTGATGCTGAATCTGAAGCTCCAATACTTTGGCCACCTGATACAAAGAGCCGACTCATTGGAAAAGACCCTGAGGCTTCGAAAGATTGAAGGCAGGAGGGAAAGGGGGCAAGAGGATGAGATGGTTGAATGGCATCATCAACTAGATGGACAGGAGTTCGAGCAAGCTCCAAGAGATAGTGAAGGACAGGGAAGCCTGGCATGCCACAGTCCATGGGGCTGCAAAGACTCAGACACTACTGAGTGACTGAACTGACCAAACTGAAGATGGTCTCAGAGCCTCCCGGGGCCCCCTGCCCTAGTGACATTCGTTGTTCAATCACTATGTCGTGTCTGACTCTTTGTGACCCCATGGACTGTAGCACACCAGGCTCCTCTGTCCTCCACTATCTTCTGGAGTTTGCTTAAATTCATGTCCATTGACTTGGTGATACTATCTGACCATCTCATCCTCTGTCACCCTCTTCTCCTTTTGCTTTCAATCTTTCCTAGGATCAGGGTCTGGAGAAGGAAATGCTAACCTACTCCTCTATTCTTGCCTAGAGAACCCCATGGTGGCATTTAGCAGCCTATGAACATTGCCTACACCACTGGTCTCCCTGAGCATTGATTTCTTGATCTGATCCACATCCTTCTTGGGACCGATGGTCTGGGGGAGGACATGGGTGTCGGAGCCAGACCTGGGTTGGAAACTCACCTGTATGTCTGGAGTCATAGGACAATGACTAGGGTAGGCTGGGGTGGAGGTGGGATCAGGATGGATTGGGTGACTTTGAGTCTCAATGTCCTGATTAGTACAAGACATATGGACAATGACCCCAGTCCTGCAGGTTTGTTGGACTATGTGTGTTCAGTTGCTCCGTTGTGTCTGGCTCTTTGTGACCCTATGAACCGTAGCGCACCAGACTGCTCTGTCCATGGGATTCTCCAGGCAAGAATACTGGAGTGGGTTGCCATTTCCTTCTTGTTGGACTGAATGAGGATTAAATGACAATGTGTGTGCAGTGATGGACACATAGGAGGTGTTCAGTAAACACAGGTTCCCTCGGTTTCCCCAGGTACGCCCTCCTTCTGCCATCTCAGGGTGCTCTTCCACACAGATAACATCTCACCTGCCCTCCTCCCTGGGATCACAGAGGCTCTCCTTCAGCCGCCCCTGACAGCTCAGGGCAGCCACATGATGGAGACCCCATTCAGGTTGTGTGTGGGGGCATCACCCTCATCATTTCTCTCCAACTTTCACAAATATTCAGGGCTCATTTTAAAATAAGCAGCAGAGGCTGAGCTTCCTAGAACTGGCCAAAATGGACATGGAAGAGGGAGGGGCCAGAGTCAGGAACTCCAGGGACCTGGAGCCAGAAGTCTGCCCCACAGGGATGAGCGCTAAGACCCTCCTGTTGGCTGGGGGAAAAGTCGGGTCCTCTGGGATTCTGTCCAGGTTTCCCTTGACATTCCCAGTTTTCCTCAAGATGGGCTGGACTGACCTTTATGGAACAGATCACATGCTAGGATACACTCCTTCTCTGGGGCCTGGCTATGTGGGGCAGGCTGCAAGGTCAGGGGAGGCCTGGGGGAGCAAAGACCCCACAGCAGTCCCCAGGGCAGACAAAACTGCCTGCCTCTCCTTCTCTCTCATAAGGTGGGGCTCCTGCCCCCACAGCCAACCCCCTCTCCTGCCTGTAAGTCTGCTCTGCGGGCATTGCCTTCTACTCTGGAGGGAGGAGGGCAAGGTGGCCAAGGCCAGACTGCTGCCCTCATATCAGGCACCACCACGTGGAGGAGGCAGTGCAGGGCCAGCAGACCCCCAGGGCACACCTCGGAAATGGCCCCACAGAATCTTCCTCACCCATCACCCCACCCCAAACCTGGCAGCTCCCTCCTGTCAGCCCCTCTGCTCTGCCTGTGTGAACTTCTTCACCGGGCTGGCTTCACAGCCCTCCGCCCCTTCACCACAGGTAAGACCCTAACTCAGCCCCTTCACTACTGTGAATCCAGAGGTGGCCATCCCTCCCTCCGGATAAAGGCCCATTCACTGCCTGCCCACCGCAGTCTGGGTCCCACTTACTCTGTCTTGTTTCTCAGCACCCCCCACCCCATCCTAGCCCCTTGAATGGGGAGTGTCCACTGCTTCCTCAGAGCCTGGCAGTACCAGGTGATAGCAAGGCTATTCAAACATCTCTTGGAACCTTGTAAAGAAACTGTCCTGTTCCTCAAAAAGTTAAACATAGAATTAGCATACAGTCTAGCAATTCCGCTCGCAGATATGTGCCCAAGGAACTGGAAAAGATTCTCAAGCCAACGCACGTACACTCATGCTCATGGCAATGTTCCTCAGGAAATAGTCAGGTGGCCATCCACAGATGCACAGACAAGCACGATGTGGCACAGTCACATAAGGAGTGTGGTTTGGCCATAAAGAGGAACGACTAGTGATACATGGTACAGCTTGGGTGAGCCTCAGAAACAGTGCTCTGACAGAGAACCAGACCCCAAAGGTCACAAACAGAATGATTTCTTTTATAGGAAATATCCAGAGCTGGCAAATCCATGGAGTCAGAAATCAGATGGGTGTTTACCAGGGACTGGGGAGTGATCACTGGCGAGTACAGGGTTTCTCTGCGGGCGATGAAGATGTTTTGGAACTAGACAGAAGCCATGACCGCACAACACTGTGGATGGAGTAGGTATCTCAGAATTGTCCACGTAAAAATGGTTCATTCTTGTGGACACAGTAGGGGAAGGAGAGGGTGGGACGAATAGAATAGCATTGAAACAGACACGTTACCAGGTGTAAAATAGATAGCCAGTGGGAATTGGCTGTATGTCAGGGAGCTCAAACCCGGTGCTCTGTGACAACCTAGAGGGGTGGGGTGGGGTGGGAGGTGGGAGGTGGGAGAGAGTTTCAAGAGGGAAGAGAGATACGTACGCCTGTGGCTGATTCATGTTGATGTTTGGCAGAACCCAACACAGCATTGTAAAGCAATTATCCTCCAATTAAAAATAAATACATTTTAAAAACCTGTTCACTCTAAGTTCTGTGAGCTTCACCTCAATTAAAACAAACAAACTAAAATAGTGGCCCAGGCACAGACACAGAGCAGGGACCCCACTGCACCCCTTCCCCGGTGGCACTGCCTCAGCTACGGAACCTCAGAGGATGGAGGACAGACCGACCCACCTGTGAGGCCACCTGTCCAGTTGACACACACTAGCTGAGCACCTACGCATGCCGGGCTCTGTTCAAAAATCTAGGGGTTCCATGGAGGGCTGGACAAGGCTGACCCAGCCTCTGGGGCTCATGTCCTGGGGTGGGGGCTGGGCCACCGTCTCTGGCTGGCTGCCCAGCACCTGCTATCTGGATTTCAGCCCCAAAGTCGAGCCACCCTGCCTCTCTGCATCTCTTCTCCATCACTTTCTGAAAGGTTCGGCTGCTCAGAGAGGCTGTTCCCTCCTTCTGGGTGTGATGTGACCATCTATATTCCCTCTCCTGACCCTCCACCCCTTGTCCTGCACCTGCCCTGGCCTGGTAAAGGAGAGAGACCCGGAATAGCCTGTAGTTGGGACTTGGCTCAGAGGAAATCAGGGTTTCAGGGGAGGAACATGGGATGTCTGGGGGCAGGGACTCCTTATGCTGGAGCTCTGTGGGCTGAGGATCGGCCCAAACTCAATCCCCTACACCAGCCATGCCAGGAGCCTGCACAGAGAAGGCAGGCAGGCATGGAGGCCTTCCACCCCTTTGAAAAACTTCTTAAGGAGGTTTGGCCTCCTGTTCCTCTATGCCTCCCAATCCTGGCACTGAATGTTCTAGAAAAGCTGTTTGGGCAGAGGACTAGAGGAGGAAACATCCCTCAGGAGATATGGAGCCTAAGCTTTAGAGAAGGAGGGGTGTCCTGGTGTTGGCACCTCCAGGGTGGGGTCCAGACGCCCTTGGGCAATGCCTTGGCAGGGAGGGTGGCCAGCTGGTGCTGGTGAGGCCCACGCACGGTGGAGCCCAGGAGCTGAGCTGCTCTGGGCAGCCCAGGCAGCCGTGGCCACTCCACATACTGTGATCTGCAGCCCTGGAAACCCACCTTCTGAAAACCCGCCCTCTAGGTTCTAAGAGTGCAATCTGCAAGAGTACATTATGTAAACGTCTCTGCCCTGGTAGCGGGCAGAGGAGGGCGGGGGCAGACTGGGGCTGGCTCCTCCCTTGAACAGGCCAAGGCAGGAGGACGATCTCCCTGGACCAGGAGTCTGAGAACAGAGACGGAGGGATCTCAGGGCTCAGAGCTGTGTACTTAAGTCTAGCAGTGGATCCTCCATCCATTAAGGCCCTGCCCTGCCAGGACCTCTGTAATTATACCTGCTTCTCCCAAGCAAGCGAGTGTCTTCACCAGCTTCCCCCATCTGGGGAAATAACTGATTGTCTTGAAGCCTCAGGAGGGAAGTTCCCCGGGGATGGGGCCTGCAGGCTGGATTCTTACTGTGAGATGCAGATGCCCTACATTTAGCTGCTCCCTCTGGGCCCCACGGAGGGGCTCTTGGGCAGGGGAGGGGCTCTCCCCCCAGCCCTGCATTCTACCTGCCTCCTGACGGATCTTCGGGCTTGAGAGAGAGAGAGAATGCAATATTTTAAAGTGTGTAATGACATGCAGGCTGCATGTGGTACAAATTTCCTGGATGTATAAAATGGGAAAGAAACAGGTTTTCTGTCGCCTGCAACTATTCGGCAGCGTTAAAATATGACTCTTCGGAATCCAATATTCTGCTAACCTGCACAGGGCAGTATTGAATCTTGCAGGCAGTTGGGGGAATGGGGGGGGTGCGGGGGGGCACTCACAGCCCCAGGCACCTGTGGCTAATTCAATCCCACCTGTCTTCAACTCTGCATCTGTGCTGCCTGCGAGGCCAGTGGGCTGCAGTGGTTCCCCTCTCCCCCACCATGCTCCTCCACTCGAGGCAGAGCTGAGGCTTCGGGGTCCTGCTTTGTTTCCTGCCGCTGCTGCGAACAGAAATCTTGTGTGACATCACACTTTGCTGTGTTCTGCATTCAGCTCAGCTACTGAGGTCATCTCTCTGGGATTGTGTGTCTCTGGCCACTGCTTCCTGAGCAAGTGACACTGCAGCTGGCTCACAATGGACACTCAAGGGGGGAATTAGCATCCATCCCACTTGGAGGATGGCTCAAGCCTCAGAGGAGCCAGGACTTGTCCAAGTTCACAGGGATTCCGCCCCAGGGCTTGCTGGGTAGCCTCTAAGCTGGTGTTGAGTGGCTGCTGGGCCGAATGGTGGGACTTCACTCTTAGTCCGTCTCCCCAGGCAGAACCCATGGCCTTATGGGTCATGTGCTGACAAGGCCAGAACTGGGACCACTGCCCTGTTTCACCCCTTAGCTACTTCTCCATTTCAAAGCGTGGAGTCAGAGGCCTTTCTCAGCCAGAAGCTGCTCTGAGAGAGGAGGCGGCGTTTACTCAGGCCTGTTTTCTAGGAGAAGAAAGAGGCCTCGCAGTGGAGGGGTAGAGCTCGGGGGTGGCCTTGCCTGTCCTACGAGTGCACTGGCTGCATCCTTGCTCAGCCCAGGGTGGGCGGCCTGCCTCTCCCACTGCTTCTGTCTTCCCTGATGAGTGGTGGGGGTCTCATGTTGGGGAAAACGCCAGTGGCCACCTCCCCCCTCCCCAGTTTGGGTGCAGTTTCAGGTTAAGAAACCTGAGTCCCATCCTGATGACAGATCCAGGCTGGCATCCATCATTTCAGGAGCCTTGTGACATCCAGAGACCCCACATCCCTGGACAGAGCCTCTTCAACAGTTTTCCTTAAAACCAGGCGAACCAGCATCTTCCTGGCCCAGCAGCACCTTCAGGCCATTGCCCTGAGCCTCTGGCCCCACCATTGTCACCCACCCCCTGGTTCCAGACAGGCCACACTGAGATCAACAGTCACGCAGCTTACTGCTTTGTTTGGGGAAATGTTTTGCTTCTCTACCTTGGAGCCATTTTCCATCCATAGGTGGATGCAATAGCAAAACAGCCCAGATGGCAGAGCAAGCAGGGCAGGCAAAGGCCTGCCAAGGGGCCCCATCCCCACCCTGGACACAGAGTGCACCGCCTCTGCTGGGGACCTCAGTCGGGTCAGCTCCACCCCGAGGTCAGGCTCTCTCCCAGCACGTGGGCCTTCCTCCAGGACATGGAGGCTTGAGAACATTCCCGATCCACCGAAGCATCGCATCTTACACCTTCCTGTCTGTGGGCAGAAGGAGCTGAGGATGGAGTGCTTACAGCGGGAGGCCTATATCCGAATTTTGTTCCAGGGAGCCCCTGCCCCACCCCCATGCCTGCTGCTGGTGAAGGAAGCCTGTCCATCCTTGCAGCCCCTCCCCAACCTGAATGTGAGGGCTGGGTGGGGGGCAAGGAGGTAGCAGGGGAGGTGGGGGAGGCCTACGCATGGGTATCTGCATTCTCTATTCTGAAAATACCTGGAGCTGGTGTGATCGGAGAGGGAGAAGAGGATAGCACAGGTGAAGGTGGGGGGAGATCTGCTCACCTGCTGGGGGACTCGGTGACATAGGAAGTTGGTGAGGCGTTACTGAGAGCATAGGCTCTGGAGTCAGGCTGGCCTGGGTGTGAACCTGGCTTCCTTGTACATGTGACCTTGGGAAAACAGCCTAGCTTCTCTGAGCCCAAGTGCCCGTGTAGAGGGAGGGGGAGAAGGATTGCTCTAGCCAACAACCCTGTGGATGCTGGCCTGGGGTCAGAGGGCAGCCCCGGAAACCTGGCACTGAGTTCTGCATCAGCCCCAGCCTTTGACCCAGGAAGCAGGAGATGATGGGGTCCCTGCCCTCCAAGTGCTTCACATTCAGGTTGGAGAGGCTGTCTGAACCCCCAAACCACTCAGATGGATAAGAGAACCCGGGGGTGAGAGGGCGCTGGCACCCACCAGGCCAGGCAGAGTCCTTGCTATCCAGCTGAGACCCAGACCTGGGGAGGGGAACTGGTCTGTGTTCCCAGCGCACGTTGAGTGGAGGTGAGTGGAGTCCAGGCCCCCAGCCCATAGCCTGGTGCCCAGCCCCCTGCCCCTGGGTCTGGAAAGTGAGATGTGGGGGAGCTGGAAGCAGGCAGGGTTGGGGAGGGGCTGCAGGGAGGTTGGGGGCCTGGGGGCAGAGGGAGGAGCAATGTGAGCCTTAAGGGGGAGCATTGGCATTGCTGGTAAGCAGTAGGGGCTCTGTAGCTGTGAGGTGGGGGTGGGAGGGGGTAGGAAGGGGGTGGAGGCCCTTGGTCCCTAAGCCTTCAGGAAGGCTCTGGGTGGGGAACTGTGAGCAGCAGTATCCAGTGCTTACCCCCTCCCACTTAAAATCCTAAGACAGCCCACCCTCCACCATGACTGGCTGTTTCCCCCCTCCTCCCCCCAGCATCCAGCCATCCATGCATAGAATGAGCTCTCCCAGAGCCTGTCTTGCAGAGCAGGGCTCCCTACCAGGGATGGCTTTGCCCCCTCGGGGACACCAGGCGGCATCTGGGACCATTTTAGGTGGGCATGACTTGGTGTTGCTGCTGGCACTTTGGGGGTGGGGGATGCCAGGGTTGCTGCTACATGCCCTGCAGGGCTTGGATGGTCCCCGCCATAAGAGGACCCAGCCTGATGCTCAGGAGCTCTGAGACTGAGTCAGCCTGCTGCAGAGCCCCCTATAGACCCCAGCACGTGCCTGGAAGGCTGGAAAAACAGCTGCTGGGGACTTCCTTGATGGTAAAGTGGTCCACGCTCCCAATGCAGGAAGCCCTGGATCCATCCCTGGTTGGGGAGTTAGATTCTGAAAGCCACAACTAACATCCCATATGCTGCAACTAAAAGAGCCCACGTGCAGCAACGAAGATGCCATGCACCACAACTAAGACCGGCATGGCCAGATGAATTAAGAAAGGAAAAAAGGAGGGAGTTAAAAAAAATCGCTGGCCACAGAGAACTGTTTATATCCCTCTTTGGCAGACCAGGGGCTGTCTTCCCTGGTGACTCAGATGGTGAAGAATCTGCCTGCAATGAGGGAGACCTGGTTCGATCCCTGGGTTGGGAAGATCCCCTGGAGGAGGGCATGGCAACCCATTCCAATATTCATGCCTGGAGAATCGCCATCAACAGAGGAGGCTGGTGGGCTACAGTCCATAGGGTTACAAAGAGTCGGACATGACTGAGCAACTAAGTTTCTTTTCTTTTTTCTTTGGTAGACCAGATGTCTATTCAAGGAATGGCAGGAAACTGAAAGTGAAATTGTTCAGTTGTGTCCAAGTCTTTGTGACTCTCTGAACTGTAAGCCACCAGGCTCCTCCGTCCATGGGATTTCCCAGGCAAGAATACTGGAGTGGGTTGCCATTTCCTTCTCCAGGGGATCTTCTCAACCCAGGGATCGAACCTGGGGCCTCCCTCATTGCAGGCAGACACTTTAACCTCTGAGCAGAGCCATGGGCAATTTGGGGAAGCTATGGATGACAGAGGACTATATGGTTGGATGGCATCACTGACTCAATGGACATGAGTTTAAGCAAGCTCCGGGAGATGGTGATGGACGGGGAAGCCTGGCGTGCTGCAGTCCATGGGGTCACAAAGAGTCAGACAGGACTGAGTGACAAGACAATGACAAATAGAGAAACACCCCCACTGCCACCACCACCCCAGCTCCCAGAAGGGACCTGGAGTGTTTCCAGCCCAGCCACTAATTTAACAGAGGTTATTTTCACAGCACCTCCCAGGGTGGGATGGCTGGATCCCACAGCTGGAAGAGGCCCTTTCTCAGGGAAGATGTTCCTCTGGAGCCTGCAGAGGTGCCCCTAGAGGAGGACCCCACCAACCCAGGCTCAGCTTCCCCTGAACCACTAATCCTACAAGATCATGACTGTGGATGTCGCTTCATTTCTCCTCAGGCTCACATACTCCAAGAGCCGACCTGTGGGCCCCCAGGCCCCTCCCTGGAGGGCGCTTCCCGCCTCAGTCCTTCTTGCCCAGTCTCCTCCCCAAGAGCGGAATTCCCCAAGCCCATGGGAACAGTGCCCCAGGTAGATCCTCACCCTTTCTGATCCTCTGTCAGGCCATGCAGCTTTTGTGATCAAATATTGTTATATTTACCTAAGGATCTGTTAGGAAGCAATTTTTGAGATGATGAATATTTAATGCAATATTTAAATATTTAATAGGAACTTTTTCGAACCTGACTTAATAATCCATGTCACAGGGAGAGGGAAATGGGGGTCGTCTTTTTAACATTGTCACTTCCTCTAGTCCTCTCTGAGGTTTGCTAGGATTTTTTTTTTTTTTCCACGGCAGAGTTTTAATTATACTCAATATTCCAGAGAGAAATTCTTTTCTCATTAAAACTTAACTCTTGCCGACAGCAAGGTGAGCGGGTGGGCGGGAGATGCATGGAGTCGGAAAAATGTCTGGAGTTGAAAGTACTGAGGGATCATCTACTCATGAGCTTGACACCTTCATTTTCCAGCAGAGGAGAGTAGGACCTCCTAGGTAGGGCCAGGCTCACCCGGATGCAAACCCAAATCTCTGGACACCCAGACATCAGGAGCCCCATTTATGACAGTATCTTGACTCCTGAATATTTGCTCAATTCATAGCCCGACTCCCACCCCACTGGAGCCAACATAGTTGGCTAGCTTACACCTCCAACCTCAGGTCCCTTCATTCCTAGCCACTGTAGCATCAGCAATTTGATATTCTGATCACTTAGCAGGTGACCTCAGACCTTCTTGGAAGACTTAAAAAATTCAAACCAAGTGCCAGATTCTTTCATGTGAGGGTAGGTATGACTGAAGGTGTGATCCCTGGGTCAGGAAGTTCCCCTGGAGCAGGGCATGGCAACCCACTCCAGTATTCTTGCCTGGAGAATCCCATGGACAGAGGAGACTTGAGGGCTACAGTCCATAGGGTCACAGAGTCGGACACCACTGAGGCAACTGACCATGCGTGTATTTAACTTGTGGGGCTGTTTTTAATCTGTCATCCTTACTAGATCACAAACTTTATGAGGGGTAGATACATGCCACACTCATTTTTGTATTCTCCGGGAGTGGCCTGGCTTCTGGTACATAGTAGACACTCATTCATTAGTTGGATGAAACCCTGAATGTGCTGTATGCTTCCAGATCTCCATGCCTTTGCATCTGCTCTGCTTTGGTTTGGAAGGGTTGGAGAAAGTCCCATTTCTGGGTGTAATGAACTTGTGTTTGTCCTTCAGGGGATCCTGTAAACACCTCCTCCTCTGATCCAGCCTGGACTCCAAGGCTCTGCCAGGTGGTCCTTCCTTGACACCCATATGCCCCTCTGCCCACTGGCCATCACAACAAGGCCGAGGCCCCACTGCATCTTAACTCCATGTCTCCTCCCTCTCTAGTGGGGAGCATCTTGACAGCAGAAACTGGGCCTCCTTAGCTTATCTAAGGGGGCTTCCCAGGTGGTGCTAGTGGTAAAGAACTTGCCTGTCAATGCAGGAGATATAAGAGATGCAGGGTCCCTGCATCGGGAAGATTGATCCCTGGGTCAGGAAGATCGCCTGCAGGATGCAGTGGCAACACACTCCAGTATTCTTGCCTGGGGAATCCCATGGACAGAGGAGCCTGGCGGGCTACAGTCCATAGGGTCCCAGAGTGGACGCAACTGAAGTGACTTAGCATGCATGCACAGCCTACCTGTCCTGGCCGAGCCCAGTGCTTGGGTTGGAGGCAAGTGACACATGGAACCCTGGCTGGGCAAAGTACACCTTCCTGCCTCTTGCTCTTCACATCCCTTGAGCCCTGCTCAACTTGTCACCAGCAGAAACCACCCAGAGAGGCCCAGTCTGAACCACCAGAGGTTTGTGTCTCCTCCAGCACTGGGTGAGCAGTAGGTCCCCAAGGCTATGCTTGAGACGATCTCGGGTCCTGGGGCAGGCATTGTCCATGGCTGGGTGCTTGGACATGGCCGTGAGGCTGAGCTCCAGAGGAAGGACATGACAGATGAAGAGCTGACATCTTTAGGATGGCAACTCTTTTAATAAAGGTCCTTTAATTATTCAGTGAAACAGAGGAGGAGGCCAATTCAACAAGGAGTGATAGCTTTAATCTCTCCGAGCACCAGTGGTTTACCTCCAAGGGAGGAATCCAGCTTCCCCCTGCTCTCCCCTTTGCCCCTCCCCTCCCACCAGACTCACAGTTTCTTTCTGGGGGTCTGAAGGAGGGCAGGCTTGAATAGCTCATTCGTTGATCACGATGCGTGAGCCTCACCAGACCAAGAACGACATTTCCTGGTCATTGTGTCCAGGCAGAGGTGTGTGTGAGAGGCTGGGCCTCCTGCTTCTGGCCTGTGTAACTGGGGACCCTTAGAGGCTTAACAGGATGTTGGGAAGTAAAAATAGACAGAAAAGAAGGCAGGAACTTGAGAGGCAGGGGAAGCTTCGTGCTGCCACCCCTTTGCCTAGAATTCATTTCTCAACTCTCGCATCTCCTAAAAAACCCAGTCCTGACACTGGCCCATCCAGAACATCCCCTGACCCCTGCTCTGAGCCACCCGACACTAATCTCAGTGCACTGCAATGATTTCTTGACTTGTTCATCTCCCCCACCCCACTGGAGGTTTCAGGAAGGCAAGAGCAGGTGCCAGCCTCTTAGCATAGCCATATGCCAAGCAAGAGCTCAGTCCTGAGACCTAGAAGATGCAGACCTGGGTGCCCAGGGCTAGAGGTCCCCTTTCCTGCCCACTGTCTTCTGGCACAGCCACCACCATCTCTCTGATGCTTCTAAGCCACCTTGATTCAGCATCTGTGAACTCAACAAGCATCTGCTGAGGTTTGCCTTGCATCAGGCCCTATGTAGGGTATGAAGATGCACCGGAGACCAGAACAGACCTAGTCCCTGTCTTCTGGGGCCTACACCCCACATGTGTAGGGAATCAGGCATCAGGGAGAACATCACACATGTATCAGGGGCGAACTGCCTCTCTCACTGGGTTATGAACAAGAGGCTGCAGTGCTCTGTGGGACTATCATGGCAGTAGGGGGTGGGGAGTGGGGAAGAGCTTTGATCTGAGCGGGGAAGGAGTACACTTGAAGCTGGAAACTGAAGTTGTGTTGGCATCAAGACCAGAAGTCAGGGAGAACATCCCGGAGGGGCAGGAACCACAGGCAGGAAGCAGTGCTCAAAGACGAAGGACTGACATTGTGTGTCTGGGTTCAAAAAGTCAGCAGGGAATGTGACACCTGGGAAAGATGGGGTGGTGGGCTGGCCTGGGGTGGTGGGATTCTCCCTTCTGTGCCTCAGTGGGGATATCCTTCTCCATCCCTGAGTGACATAATCAAAGCTCCCACCTAGGCAGTGCTGATTCATAAAAGCTGGCTCCTCAACATGGCCAGAATCCCTGAGGAATCTGGCTACTGCTCCCACTTCCCAGCCTCACCTGGAGCTGCCAGCCTCCTCGCCACCATGACCTCCAGATGGCTCCCATCTATGCCCTACTCCTTCCCAGGTCAGGGCCTCATCTGTGCTCTTCTCTCCCTCTGACACAGTCTTTTAGCTGACCCCCACCTCGTCTCTTTATACCAACTTAGCCCCAGGCTTTCCTAAGAGCTCAGACCAAATGTTCCTTCTTCTAGCAAGTCTCTCTGTACCTGGAGCAGGTCAGGCTCTTTGGTTCCTGTCTGCTCTCCCAGCCCCTGGGCTTCTTCCCAGCCCTCTCCAGCACCAGGATCCTGTCAAGCAGGATCAATGTCTGTTCTCCATTGGAATGCTAGCTCCAAGAGGGGTGGGGACCACGCTCACTGATTCCTCACAGATCTCTACATACAAGCATGACACAGGCATACAGTAGGTGCTTAATAAATATTTATAGAATGGATGAAAAGTGCCCCACAGATCTCGCTTCATCTAATCTTAATAACCATCCCAGGAGGGAGGCAGCTTTAACATTCACATCTCACCAGCGGGGAGATGGAGATGAGCATCTTAGCTGAGTACCTGGTGCATGAGCCATGGAGGCAGGATTTGTTTTTAAATATATATTATCTAGTTGTGTTGGGTATTAGTGTGGCACGTGGGATCTAGTTTCCCAACCAGGGATGGAACCCAGGGCCCCAGCATTGGGAGCACAGAATTGCCACTGGACCACCAGGAAAGTCCCTGGAGGCAGGATTTGAACCTAAGGCTGGTCCTCCTCCAAAACCCAGATTCTGAACTGGTGTGCAATTCCAGACATCCAGTCACATCCAGGAACACAGCGTCCGTTGGTAGGCGAACATGTGCCCTTCCCCCACCCCTGGGGCTGCCCGCTCATCTCTGCATCTCTCTTTATTAAAACAGAGATTCTTTAATCTCAGTCTAATTCTGTCTTTAGGGAAACTCTGTCTCCAGGCTGCCTACAGCTCCCCAGGGGCAGGCGTCTACTTGTGATTCAGGCCGTCGCATCGATCTGTCAACACGTTTGCCTCCTGTATCTGCCATCTCTTATTTATAATCCCGCTCAGATTAATGAATGACAGTAGTTCTCATCACAGGAAATTTGATTAATCAATTTAAGTGCTTAATCACCACAGCCTTGTTGAGTGCTGAACAGAAGGGATTGGGCTTTGATGTAGATGAATTCCAGAAAGTGATGGGAGAGCGGAAACAAAACAGTCAGCACTTCTCCATGGAAACGGGAGGGGTGAGGGCAGCACTGGGAGGTCCTGGGAGGTCCCCAGGAGTCAGGGGAGGGGTCTTTTGAGAGAGGCCTGCTGACTGATGTGGGCATGAAGCAGCCTTCTGAAACTTCTGGAATCAAGGCCTCCCCTGGGTCCTGAGTCTGCCCAGAGTCTGCTCTTCCCTTTGGCTGGATGACAGGAGTCGGTGGATGCAGCAGGCAGAGCCCACCTTGTTCTAGAAGCCAGGGGGAGCAGGCATGGCCAGGCCACCGTGTGTGGGTTGGTGGGGGGTGGGGGGCACGGGGTGGCCACTGCCAGCCATAGTACAGCATCTCTCGGACTTAACATCCAATGAATGAACAACATAAGCCAGAACGTGATCTGTTTCCTATTCTTTGGTACTGCCTGACCTTTATCTGGGCTTCCCAGGTGGCACAAATGGTAAAAAACCCACCTGCCAATGCAAGAGACATAAGAGACAAAGCTTCGATCCCTGGGTTGAGAAGATCCCCTGGAGGAGGACATGGCAACCCACTCCAGTATTCTCGCCTGAAGAATCCCCATGGACAGAGGATCCTGTCAGGATCCCGACTGGAGGCTTTGGTCAAGGTCATGACTCTGCCTGCAAAGCTATCCCTTCCTCTCAGCCGACCCCAACTCTGCCACCTTTCAAAGCTCAGCTCATGACCCCGCCTCCCAGGAAGCTCCCAGGGCTTTGCTGGTGACTCAGACAGTAAAGAATCCACCTGCAATGCACAAAATCCGGATTCGATCCCTGTGTCCGTAAGATCCTCCATAGAAGGAAATGGCAACCCACTCCAATATTCTTGCCTGGAGAATCCCAGGGACAGAGGAGCCTGGCAGCCTACACCACAGAGTTGCAGAGAGTCAGATATGACTGAATGACTAACACTTTCACTTTTCTTCCCTCTTCCAAGCTCAGCTTCAGGCCCTCGGCCTCCACCCCCATCTGTGGGCACAGCCCCAGAGCCCGCACCTTGACCTCCGCTGTTTCACATCCCTTAACTCCTATCTCCTTCGCCAGACAGAGGGCTAAGAGGACCCAGCATCCCTTTAGAGTTCTCAGGCAAGCCCAGCACGGGGCGAGCACACAGCAGGCATTTAGTGTAACACCAGCAGCTTTCACACTCACGGGCAGATTTGCGATAAGGTGTCAAGAGAACGTGACCTTGCAAGAACAGATCAAGATGCTGGAGGTGGGGAGTGGTCTTAACAAACACACTCAACATTATACCCCCATTGTATATAGCGAATGCGGAAAGATCTTACTGCTTTGAATCACAGACAACAGAAAAAGAAAACTCAACAACAGAAAATCTTGGCTGGTAGAGGAACTCAGAGGCTCAGAGAAGATGAGCACCTTGGTCGGGGCGGGGGGCACTGGGGGCCCCCAGGGAGAGACTCATGTTCATCCAAAGGGGATGTGAGTTAAAAGAAGGCTTTGAAATCTGGCACCAACAGAAGCAGTAAAACAGACAGAATCAGTTTTCCAAAGCCACTGGAGGGCAAAGAAAGGTAGAGGAAGCTGTTGCTTTCTGCACATGTGTTAAGGATCTACTTGTTTAAATTCTACATTATTACTTATTTTAACCCCCAAAGAGCTTCATGAAATAACTGTAACCACGGCATTTTACAGCTGAGGAAACCAAGATGCAGAGAGGTGACGTCACCCGCCTTCATGCCATGGGAGGAGGGGCCAAGGGACAGCTCAGAGTCAGCGGGCGGGCCCCTTGCGTCCCAACTGGCTCGGGACCTCCAAGAGGATGGGAGCTGGACACCCCCACCTTTCGGGCTCTGGGACCCAGGGGCAGTGCCTCCCTCTGCTCTCTCTTGAAGGAAAACAAACATCTACCACTGGCAGATAAAAAAGATGCATCCCAGGCTGTTTGTGATCGCTGCTGTACAGAGAAAGGCTAATTTTAGAAACAGATTATTAAAAAATATATCCACTCTGAACAGCATGATCAATCAAGCCCTCAAGATGCAGATCCACCCTGCATTCTGGACCTTCCTGGCCACACAGGGCTCCTCCGGGCTGCGGTCTGGCCTGGCCAGGCCTCCTTCACACTGGGGCCACCCTGGCTCTGCGTGTCCAGACCTTTGCTTCCAGCCTCCCAGGCTCCAGGGAGGATGAACAAGGAGGCAGGGCCTCCTGTGCTGACTGTCTGGACCACACTAGTCCCCAGGTCCTACACCCTAACAACACTGGGGGATGCTTTGGCTCCCACGCCTGGAGTTTAAAGCCTCCTTCCCCCAGGTGGGGGGCATAGAGAGGCTGAGATGCCCATGGGAGGGGTCCAGAGACCCTGTTCTCACTTGTGCTGGGGTGATACTCGGGGGCCTAAGCGGCATGTGTGGAGGCCCCAGGCAGGCATGCCCACTGCCACCTCCCTGCTTCACCACTAAGCCTGGCCTGCTGGGCCTCCATAAAGTCTAGTGGAATTCTAGAGGTGATTACCCCAAGGGACCTCAGAGTTCCTTCAGGCTTCCTTGTTCTACAAGCGGGAAAACCAAGGGCAAAAATGGAAGCAATTTGCCCACGTGAATAGTGCAGTCCGAGTGCGTCATCTGCTCTGCCCCTTGCAAATCCCCAGTCTCTGCTCCCTTAAGGCTGGCTGCTCAGCGCCCTCTCTTCCTTCACTCACACAGTGCGGGGGTGGAGGTCAAGGTCCCTGCACCCTGAGGCTTCCCCCGTCATGTTCCTGCCCAAACTCATGGTGGTAGCAGTTCTGGCTGAAAACCAGGCCAAGAGGAGGTTCAGGTGAGGACCTGGGTTCAGGATCCCAGTCCAGGAATGGGCATCTGGATTCAAGAGGCCCTGCAGGGTGGCTGGCTGAGCCCGGTGACCCCAGCATGGAGTCCTCATCAGTCCCACCAGGCTGCCAGCCCATAGCATGATGCTGAGGGGACTTCTGTGACACCTGCTCCATGCAGGTGCTGACCCAGTATTCCCATTGGATCTGCATGAAAACATCAAGGCCTCAAGCCACCCTGTCCAGCATCTGTGGTCTCCATATTCCCCACCTGAGAGAGACCCTCAGCTCATTGCTGTATCCTGCATCCTGCCCCCTGTCTGCCCACAGGGATCCCAGACCCGGTGCCTTCCCAGGTCTGCAGATGGGGGCTGGCAAGTTCACAAGAACTAGCATCAAAACTATACTGTCTGTCCTGGAATTAAAACCTCATGATGCTGCCAGCCTGTGGGCAGAGGGTCAAGTCCCAGGAACCGGTATTAAATTGACTGGACATCCGGCATAAGGGAGCCAGGGATGAAGGGTCAGACCTGGCTAGGAGGGCCTTATAATCTGCAGGCAAGGGAGGCCAGGGGGACACCAGCTTGCAGGTTTGACAGGAAGAGTCTGCAGCCCAAGCCCTCCCCAGGCTCACGAGACAGCTTCAAGACCTCTTCAAGATGCTGTGGGGTCCTGACAGGGTTCCTCCAGGTGGGCACCAGAGGGGGTCCTCACACCTGTGTACTGGAAATCAGTGTCCAACTCAGCAAGTCATCTGGTCCAAAAACAGCGTTGCCTGGAGACTTCCCAGCCTCGGGCATCCTCTTCTCCCGGACCAGCCCCCTCTCACCTCTGACTGCCCCCAGAGCTCCCAGAAGACCAAGGCCTGGGGCACAAAGGGAGGACACGCCTCCTATCAGTATTCATCCTGGGCTGTGTTCTCAGCAGCTGCAAAGCGGAGAATCTACTCGATAAATAATGGGCAAGAAGCTCGGAGACTCCCCTCCTGCTTGCAGATCAGTGGGTCTGTGGCAGGCTCCAGGGCTGGGACACTTCCCACCTCTGCTCCCTACTGACTTTGTGGCTGAGTAAGAGCCTCTCATGGGGTCCTGCCCAGCCAAGATCCCAGCTGAATGTTGTGAGCAGGGTTCCTCCAGCCCCTTCCAGAAGCCAAGGGAGCAGAAGGAGGGGTCCAGCCCCTTGGGGAGGTCATCGAGAGGGCCCTCTGCAGGGTCCACCTTGACTTCCATGGATCAGCCCTTGAGCCATGGTGAGCATGTGCCCTGGGGCAGGGACTGGGCTCTAAGGTCTCCACATGTCCGCCAGGCTGGGGTTGCTGTGGGCAGAGAGCCCATGGCCTGCTGCTTCCCCAGTGATGAGGATTCCTCTCTTGAATGTCTGCAGGGCAAGGGCCTAGCTGGAGGGATCCCAGGGGAAAAGGCTCTGCAGTCCCAAATTTGGGATTCTGGAACTTTGGAATTCCAGGCTTTAGATGCACAGGATCCTGGCCTGAGCCAGTGGCTGAGAGAGAAGAAGGCCTGGGCCCAGTCTCTCTGCTAGACTCTGAGCTCACTAGGGCAGGCAAGCCGATGTCAGTCATGCTGAGAACACCCAGTAGCCTGGGAGGGTCCTGGAACCTAGAGGGGTCAGCGGGGATTTGCCAGATGAATGAATGGTGCTTTCCTCCCTAGGAGAGCCAGGCCTGCACGTGGATGGATCTGTCCAGCCAGCCGAGAAGGCAGATGTCTGGCCATGTGTTTGGGCTTAGCCCTGCTCCCATGGCTCCTGCGTTCCACCGTGCTTTGAAGGGAGACAAGGTCATGACTGCCACTGCGAGCTGATCCCTGAGGAAAGAGCGGAGTGCTCTGCACACGCGCAGGACTGTCCAGGGCAGGCTTCTCTTGTTTGGAAAGGAAAGGAGAGAGATCGAGCCAAGGGCAGGAATACTAGGGGAGGGCCATGGGGGGTGCAGCCCAGGCCAGATCACAGACCTGTGACCCCTTGCACCAGGACTTTCCCCTTGAGGAGGCCCAACCCACACCTGTGTCCTCTGGGCTGAGAGCAAGGCTGCCTGCTGTCCTGGGACCAGGAGCCTCCATGTCTTCCTCCCCAGGTGTTGACCCTGACACAGTTAAGATAGAAAATTCATATCCCCACAAGGTTTGCCCCCCTGGTCCCCTCTTGAGCCACTCGCCCCCTTCCTAACCACTGCCAGCCACTAATCCATCCTCCATTTCTGTGATTTTGTCATTTCAGCAGTGATCCTGCTCAAGCTGCCAGGAGGGAAGCTTGGAGGAGGCAGAAGGTGGAGGTGGGCCAGTGGCCTCCCCACCCCCTAGCACCCCTTCCTCCTTTTCTGACACCCACCTCCAGCCTGGATCAGAGACAAGCCTCAGGCTGGTCTGCTTCCTGGGAAGTTCCTCCCTTGGGTAGGAGGCAGGTAGTCTGGGGTCTCTGGGAGTGTGGGAGCTGGGGGGCTAATACAAGACTTCACTGTGAGGGGGGCTGCCTGCCTCCTTCTGGCGGTGCTGATTTCTCCCAGGCTAGGGGCTGTCAGGTTTGAAGACCCCCTTGGGACTGGCCCTGGTGCAGAACCTGTAAACAACAAGAGGCAACCCCTGTCTGAGCCGCCCACCTGGCCCACCGCTACCTGCTTCCTGGCAGAGCCCAGTCTGGGCATTTCCTGCAGAGAGTGAAATAAACAAGGCCATAAATAATTCTCTCCTGGTGAAGCTGGAAGACAGAAGGGCCCTAGATAGAGATAACAGGAGATGCAGGGCCACAAAGGGACAGCAAATTTTGTTTGACTGTGTGGAAAGCAGACAATAGAAGTTGGCTGCTTTATGGAAAGGTGCCAGCTGCCTCTCCCAGGGCCATGCTCTGGTTATCGGGGCCTAACCCAGCACCAAAGGGCAAGCCCTGCTTTTGAACCTGCAGGCACAGTCCAGACAGAGGCAGAGCCATGGCCCCAGTCCCCAGCATTCTTGCATTGGTGGCCCCACTGGAAGCCCTCCTCAGCCAGGTGAGAGCCCTTGGTCATCCTCCCTGAAAGGCCTGGTCGGCATGCCCCACTTCCTCCACCACCCCAGGACTCATTCCTCCCACCCTTGCTGGTCCGCTGGGTCATGGTGGAAACACCTTTAGAACCACCCAGACTGAACTCCCTGGGACTCCAGTTGATAGTTCAAGTCCTGGGTTCCATGCTCCTGGCTATGTGACGTTGGGGAGGTCACTGTGCCTCTCTGGGCCCGTTTCTCAACTATAGATGTTAACAACTAGCTTACCAGGTAAGCGTGAGGGTGAAAAGAGAAAGGAGATCCTCCTGGGGCCTGGAATATGCTCATCCAACAGTGATTCTCGTGGCTCCAGCTTTGCCCGCAGCACCCTAATTTCCCACTGGGCAGTCTTGCTTCTGGTCTGCTTCTTGAAGGCTATTCCATCACTTCCTCAGATTTAGGTCCTGTTCTCCACATCTGCATGTGACCTTGAAGAGCAGGGCTGCCTTTGTCTGGCTCAGGGCTCAGGTATTCCCCAGGGACCACTATCTATGAATTGCCTGCGTGCCCACCACATACTGGGTACTTCCTACCATCCACTCCATCATTGGAGGGAGATGAGCAGCCAGCACATGGGTGCTTGCCCTGTGGTGTTGGCAGTGGGGGTGGGTGAGGACAGGGTGTCCCCAGGGGCTTCAGGTATCAGAAAAGAGTTGCATCTCAAAGATCAGAAGGAACGAGAGCAGCCTGGGGGACAGGGAGGGGGATTCTGAGCAGGAGGGTGCCCTGAACAAGGGTGCAGGGGCTAGGGACTCACAGGGGTCCTGATCTGCAGTTGGGCTAGGACCAGCCTGAGAGATACAATGGTGGGGGTGTGGTAGAGGCCACCAACGGGCCTACCTGCCTTGCATTCCGCCCCCCCCCAAAGTGGCCATCTGTCCAGGGAGAGCCCTTGGGAATGCCCCTTCCTCTGTTTTCCCAGTAGGGCTGCCCAGCATGGCACCGGGCCTACTCTAGGAACAGGCAAGGACCTAGACCTGCCACATGCTGGGAGCTGCGGCACAGTGGGAGGACATGTGCTCCAGGTGGAAACTGGAAATCTGGATGACCAAATGACCAGGTCCTCTGCGGTTGGCTATAATGGCCTTCTGGGGACAGCCAGGGCCATCCCACGTACCCCCTCCAAATCAAACTTCCTGGCCAGACTCCTCAAGGATTCAGCTACTGATTGGTCCCCAAGGGGACATCTCTGAGTTCTCAGAAACGACCTAGGGGAAGGAGACCTCATGGGTTGGAAGGGTTTACTCTCACAGACTGAGGTGGTACCTCTGAGTCGGCAGAAAGCTTCTCTCTGTGAATCCCCATAAAGTGTCCTGTGCTTTCACTAACTCATTGATCCACATGTTTTCCCAGGCCTGAAGATTTCTTAACTGTCATCACAAGGTTAGAAGAATTGTGAGTTGGAAAACCATGCAGCATATTAAAGTCAGCCTGAAATATTGCCACAATACACAGAAATATTTTATATTTATTCTCTTTTAGAAATTGTTATAAAGGGAATATAATGAGAATGTTGCAAACGAGTGGAATATTTTCTTCTAACCTGACAATAAAAATATGTCAAAGGGATGCATGAAACTCTAATAGGAAATAGCTGATGGGCCCTGGAAGTGCAGGGATTTAGCAAAGATTTTACCTGGTGCCTTGACTGGCCCACAGGGCAGAAGAGGGGGCTTCAAGAGCAGTTTTTTCCTGTGGGTAAATACACAGAGGATGGGAGGAGAGACAGGGTGGTCTGTGTGCCTGGTCAGGACCTGGAACTGATCAAATATCAGATATGCTCCCAAAGACCTGAAGACATAGAGCCTTACTGAGCCTCAAAATGGCAGAAACATTACCATCCCCATCCCCATCTCCCTCCTCCTCCTTCTCATGATCCCCATTTCCATCCTTCTTATCATCATCACCAACAAACCCCTCATTATCCTCACCATCCCCATCATCATGACCATCAACATCATCATCACCATCAGCAGAATCATCACCATGCCATCATCATCACCAATCCTATCAACACTCTCCTCATCATCTCCATGACAATTGTCATTATCATCATCCCTGCCACCATCACCACCCCATCATCCCCATCATCATCATGACAATCATCATTGTCATCATCACCATCATCAGCACCCCCATCATCATTATCATCACCACCCCCATCATCATCACCATCCCATCCTCATCACCATCTCATCCTCATCACCATCCCCATCATCCCCATCACCATCACCACCCTGTCATCATCACCAGTCCCATCAGTACCATCCCCGTGATCCCCAGTCCCATCACTATCCCCATCATTTCCATGACCATCATCATTATCATCATCCCCATCTTCATCATCCCCATCTTCATCATCCCCATCCCCATCATCCCCATGACAATCACTGTTATCATCATCACCCGCACCATCACCATTATCATCAGCACCATCACCACCATCATAACTGAGCTAATAGTTTCAATTTGTTGAATAACATGCCACACATCATGGGAAGGGCCTTACATAAATGATCATATTTCAACCTCACAACAACCACATGAATCACTCTCATGTTTACCAAATGTGGAAACTGATGTTCAAAGAGGTTTAGAACTTACTCAAGCTCACACACATGTAGGTATGAAGTTCAAATTGGAATGCAGGTCATTCTGGTTCCAAAGTCCTGACAACTCTGTCTCAAATGGAAGAGCTTTTCATTAAATCTAAAAGCAGCCCAACCAGCCTCAGGATGGTAAGGATTCTTCTTCCCAGAGGCCTCTGTGCTAGGTGTATATAAACTACAGGCTGAGATGACTTCAACCATCACTGTTGGCTACCAGAGGAAAGTCCATTTAATAAATGCCATGACTTCCTGCCATGTGCCAGGCAGTGGGACCAACTGAGAGAGTCAGACATAGAGACAACCAGCCCTGAATCAAAATACAAAGACCATACATCAGGAGACACAAATGAAGGGAACTGTTCTGATTCAGCACAGAGGTGGGGGAGGGGGGCAGCCTACATGAAAACAGAGGCACTTGAACATGGCTTAAAACTCAACATTCAAAGAACTAAGATCATGGCATCCGGTCCCATCACTTCATGGAAAACAGATGGTGAAACAATGGAAACAGTGACAGACTTTATTTTCCTGGGCTCCCAAACCACTGCAAATGGTGCCTGCAGCCATGAAATTAAAAGACGCTTGCTCTTTGGAAGAAAAGCTATGATGAACCTAGACCTATGAAAACCTAGCATATTAAAAAGCAGAGACATTACTTTGCTGACAAAGGTCTGTCTAGTCAAAGCTATGGTTTTTCCAGTAGTCATGTATGGATGTGAAAGTTGGACCATAAAGAAAGCTGAGCACCAAAGAATTGATGCTTTTTAACTGTGGTGTTGGAGAAGACTCTTGAGAGTTCCTTGGACTGCAAGGAGATCAAATCAGTGAGTTGTAAAAGAAATCAGTCCTGAATATTCATTGGAAAGACTGATGCTGAAGCTGAAGCTCCAATTGGCCACCTGATGAGAAGAGCTGACTCATTGGAAAAGACCCTGATGCTGGGAAAGATTGAAGGCAGGAGGAGAAGGGAACAACAGAGGATGAGATGGTTGGATGGCATCACCAACTGAATGGACATGAGTTTGAGCAGGCTCTGGGAGTTGGTGATGGACAGGGAAGCCTGGTGTGCTGCAGTCAGTCCATGGGGTCACAGAGAGTCAGACACGACTGAGCGACTGAACTGAACATGACTTTGGAGGACTCATACAATTTCACCAGGTGAATATGGGAAAGGCAGTGTGGAAGAGCAGGGGAACAGCCAAGAGTTCTGAGAGTTTTCAGAATAGGATTCTCAAGATGATGGAGGGCGGAGACCCGGTGGGAAGTGAGGCTAGGGCACCACTGCAGAAAGCCCCGACCTGTGCTATACAGGGAGGGCTTTGGACTTGACTTCGTGCGGGCACCTCCTAAGGTAACCGAGCAGGGCAGCTTCATGAGAGCCCCCTAGTGCCTGTTTGGGGATGGATCCTTGGCAAAGCCCCAGAGGTTGTGAGCCCTGCCTTAAACACACTTCTGCCTCCTCCCCTCTTCCTGAGTCCCACCCTAAGAATCTATTAATGTCACAAACACTCTCTGCACTGATGCTCCACACTGGGCACTGCCTAGGAGCTGAGGTTGGGAGGGTGAGGAAACCAGACAAGGTCCTGATCTCTGGGGATCCACCTTCCACTGCACAAGGACAACATTCCCGGGCCAGGCCATCCTGACCACTTTCGTTGATGTCCTGGCAACTCCGCAGCATCTGATGGGTGCCAATGGCCCCATCCTCCCCTAGGCAGCACACCTGTATGCTATCCTGAACCTTCTAGGGATGTGATATCCTCCCCAGACACCAAATACTCTGATGTTGACCATCTCAGGTCCCCGGTGAGTTGGGAGGAGAGGCTGTGCCTTAGCGAGGTGGATGGCAGCACGGCTCCTCCCATGCAGTGCTGTGGGTCTCTTCTCTAGACCTAGGCTCATCTCCAGACTGCCCTAGAACAGCCCCAAAAGGAAGTGACGGGCAGCAGGGAGCCTTGAGAACACTCTAGAATCCAGAGCTAACTGTCCCCAGGGTCTGACCCTAGAAGACATCTAGTATGCGAGGAGCTGGCTGGTCGGCAGTAATGTGCTCTTTCCCAGAGGGTCTGCGGGGATGATCAGTCTTCTCTGGGCTAAGGAACATGTGCAGAGGGTGGGAGGGGTGCTCCTAGGGGAAGGCTTTCTCAAATTGACATACAATTTTCCTTCGCTAAAAATACATCTGAAGCCAAGCCACTCAGGATTATAAAAGAGACCTGAGATTGAACACTAAGTACATATGCACTCAATGTTGGGAAGGCTTTGACCTTCAAAACTTCTTTTCAATGAATTCCCAAATAAAATACTGTTTATACAGCTTAAAGTGAATTATTGTGTAGCCCACGACTCAATCTTCACATCCTAATTTAGACTCTACAGACCTTTCTGGAGCTTAGCTCTGCAGGCAAGCACAACCATTGGTGAGGACTTGAGAAGGTCTTTCTGAACTCATTGCTATAGAAATACTGAGTTTGGATCACTCACAATCAACTTATAAATATTGCATTCATGTTTCCTGAACCCAAACAGCAGAGCATTAATCTCTTAAGATTAGTGACTCTGTGCATTGGAATTCACAATACACAAATAGGACCATAGCTTTGCTGATATTTGTGGGCCACTTGAATTCCCATGGACAGAGGAGCCTAATGGGCTACAGTCCATGGGATCGCAAAGAGTCAGACACAGCTGAGCGACTAACACTTTCACTTTAGGAAGCAGCCGAAAGGTTGACATCATCCTGGTTTTAATTTTTTATCAAAGATGGCCGAGCTCATTTTCAGGATCCTAATAAACTGCTCTTCTTGGCTGGGACACCTTCTATCCCTGAACTGCTGGTGCCCTCCTGGTCTCTGGGGATGTGGACGCCACCTTTTCAAGCCTCTAAATCGCAACTCCACCTCTGGAAGATTCAACCAGAGCAGCTGAAGAGTGGATGACCACAAAGAACGTAAAGAAAATTTGGCTCCAAATGCCACTGCTGAGCAAAAAGTCCTTAGAGGTGCCCTGATAAATTACCAAAAACACTGGCCAGATTTAAAGACCAAATTTCATTTCAACCTGCCTCCAGGGAGGACGATTCCCAGGTCTTTCTAACTCTAGTTTCACAACTTTACGAGGGCCCTTATTTATAAGTCGAATGCTCGTGAATATGCTGAAACTAAGCACAAAATGATCCAACTCAGAACTCCCCCTCCTTCAAGTCTCAGGTCCTCCTCCCCAAATGTGGTCAGCAAAGGAGTTTTCTCTACTCCTTTCACCGCCTCTCCTTTTTTGCAGACTTGTCACCAGCCCCCAATTACAGGAGCTCTGAGTCAGGCTGATTAATTATGGATTTGCCAAACCTTGAAGCTTTCACTAAAGCTAATCTTTGAAATAATCTCATGCAGATCAGGCCTTGCTCAGCCCCATCCAGGGCCCTCTGCTCTATCTAACAAATAGTATCAATCTAATCAATACAGTTATCTAGCAGATAATGGGCTGCAAGCTGGAAACCCCAGGTTGGTAGTTCTTGGGGCAGATGCTTTCTGCTCGTCTAATATCAGCACCAAGACAGGGGTCAACACGGCCCCCAGCCAGCCTGCCCCTTCCTGGACCCATTCCCCCAAAAGGGGTACCAAGCTTCAGGCTGTGCACCACTCTCTGGCCCCTGGGTACCTGGTGGTTGTGGTGGTGCGAGTGTTCAGTTGTGTCCTACTCTTTGCAACCCCATGGACTTGTAGTCCGCCAGGCTCCTCTATCCATGGGATTCTCCAGGCAAGAATATTGGAGTGGGTTGGGTTGCCATTTCCTCCTCCAGGATATCTTCCCCATCCAGGGATCAAACCTGTGGCTCTTGCCTCTCCTGCACTGGCAAGCAGATTCTGTACCACTTCAGCCACCTGGGAAGCCCTGGGTATGTGGGGATGCAGTTAAAGGGCCAGGCCTGCAGGGGGTGTCCGCATCTTTTCAAACTTTTAAAAGTCAGGCTAGAAATGTGATCCACTCATGGTCCTTAGTGATGGCATGGATGCGGGGCTGGAGGAAGGAAGAACTACCTTCCAGATGCTGAGAGCCCTCTTCACCTGCCGTGTTTCCCCAGGGCCACAGCTCACCCACACATCTGGGGGCATGGAGTGCTCCATCCTCACTGTAGACTTTTCCCCCACACCTGCATCATGCCCAGCCAGAGGGCACTTAGAAAATAAATGCATGTTGGGTGACCAGAAGGCCAAATCTGATCACTGATGACTGACCCAAATTGTCTGCTCCACCCAGAGGCTATCTGGGGTGGGGTGCAGGGCAGGAAGAAGATGGGGCGCCTGCAGCCATGCTATGGCACCTCTTGCTGGACAGTGAGACCAGACTGCAAGGTGCCATGGACCTTAGAGTCCAGGGGTCCCTGGTGCACTCACCAAGGAGGCCAGCAGGTTAGCTGGGACACTGTCAGCTCCCTGTCCTGCCAACAGAGTGAAGTGGGCAGGGCCTGACAGCCCCAGGGATGCCCTTGGGTCGGTGGGGGCCTCTCAGAGCCTAGGGGAGGGTGGTGTGGGGATGGGCTCTCAGCCCTTCTCTGTCCTGTGCTTTCAACATCTCCTGTGCTCTTTTGATACCCTGACCCGTAGGCCCCCAGCAGACTCACCCGAGGACACCTTCTCCCTCATCTGCAAGAACCAAATGGATGGACACTTTTTGCCAAGACACAGCCATGGGGCAGATCCCAAGGACCCTGGCCTTACAGTACCTGCATCAGAAAAGCCCCTCAAAAGTCTGTCTTTCAGTCCCCAACTGGGATTCACAGAGATGAGGGACTCGGGGTCACAGAAGGCCAGGGCCTCTTTCCCCGTAGTCAAGACACCACCTCCATATCCAGATCACATTGCCCCAAGGGCCCCGCCTAGACCCCCAGGAGACTGTGTTGTCCTTCCTCAGGGCTCCCTGGAAGACCCAGCAGCTGTGTCATCTGATGAGGAAGCTGAGCCCCCAGCCACTCCCTGTGGTTACCAGAACCGTGAACCTGCAACCCCCACCCTGGACCCTTGAGGCCAGCTCTTGTCTGCTGCCAACTCTTGCACTTGGCTGGGTGTATAGAGGCCTGTTCAGCAAAAGTGGATGGATGAATGGACGGCTATGTGGATTTCTGCTTCAGCCAGTACCTTCGTCTTTGAATGAAGCAGCCCTTCCTACCATCTCTGAGCAGAAAGCCTCCTTCTTGAATGAGGGCAGCAGTCAAAGCCCATGTCTCAGGATCAAAGTCTCTTAGCCTGGGGACTGTGGTCCTCTGAAGCTCTGCAGACACGAGGATGGGGGCATGTTCTCCCCCTGGGGACCAGGTTTATAGCTTAAGTTCAATTCTCCAATATATTCAAGTTTTCCCAGAAATAAACATGCACTAAGGTCTCATGGCTGAGATTTGATTTTCAGGCTCCCTTGGAAGTGACTGAAATCATCTCTACTCTGCCTCCCTCTGTGCCTCCCTCTTCTCCCTCCCTACTTCTTCTGATACCTCCCTCCCCGAGCAGGAACACAGCATCCTGGGGAGGAAGCTATTGCCACATGCAGACTGATGCAGCGCTGTGTTCATTTCAGGGGAGAGCAGTTTATCAGGCATGGGGCCTTCTTTCCAAGGTGAGTCCCCTGACAGTGTGGAGCTTGACACTGTGGCCATCCTGCCTTATCACTCAGCTGCAACATGATGCTTCAGACATGATGCTTCCCTGGCCCCTTAAGCCACCTGGCACCCCCCCAGGATCCTGGGCCATGACTCCCAAAGGATTTGTTGTTGTTGTTCAGTCACTCCGTTGTGTCTGACTGTTTGTGACCCCACAGACTGCAACATGCCAGGCTTCCCTGTCCTTCACCACCTACATGAGTTTGCTCAAACTCATGTCCATTGAGTCAATGATGCCATCTAACCATCTCATACTTTTTCACCCCCTTCTCCTCCTGCCCTCAATCTTTCCCAGCATCAGGGTCTTTTCCAACGTGGTTCATGCCGTGTAGGACCAACCAGAGGATTTAGCTCATGAGAAATGAACTGTGGCACAGCTAGCCTAATGGCGCCTGTTCTGACCCCACCCCACCTTCTACACCTAAAGGCTCAGCTTCTGGCCAGGACAAGGCTGCTCAGCTAGTGCTGTGAGATAACACAGTGCCCTCCCCAGACTGGCAGAGCCCCAATCTCCCTCCACACTTACCCTCCTAAGTGTGTGTTAGTCGCTCAGTCGTGTCTGACTCTTTGCTACCCCATGGACTGTAGTCCGCCAGGCTCCTCTGTCCATGGAATTCTCTAGGTAAGAATACTGCAGTGGGTTGCCATTCCCTTCTCCAGGGTATCTTCCCAACTCAGGGATCGAACTCCGGTCTCCTGCATTGCAGGCAGATGCTTTACCACCTTAGCCAGCAGGGAAGCCCCACTTACCCTTCTAGCTCATTCAAAGGAAGAAAGCCATTTCATGGGGGAATCCCTTACCATGACCCACCAGGCAAAACAGATGTTTCTAAGATCTGGCTGACAGCATGAAAAGCCAAAGTGGTTTAATTTACAGAGCAGGGGAGATAGGGGACAAAGAGCCCTTACTTGTGTTTCTTTTAAGAAAATTTCTATTAATGCTCATGTGATAAATGACTTTTAAAAGTTTCTTGTTGATTCAAGACAGAAGCTGCTATGCACAGATGGTTGTATCCAAGGGGCTGCCCCACCTCCCCCCCCTGCACCTCCAACCTTTCACCCCCCCCCACCCCCACTGCAGGGAGGAAAGGAACATCCGAGAGAAGGTAACCACCACGGCAGAGGACAGGTCCCTTCATCAACAGCCAAGCAAAATCCCACTGAGGGTGCAGAGGTGAGAACAGTGCCCCCCGCCACCAGAAAGGCATAGTCCCATGCTGGAGCAGACAGTGAGTGCTAACTAGACAGCACAGCTCGTAATGTTAAATTTCAATAGCATCGCATAATCTCTCCCATCACAGTCACCAGCACTGGGTTTTCATTTCACTTCATTTTTCTGTCTCTTTAAAGTGATGCTAAAGAAAATGCTATTTACTTGTTGCTAGAATTTACCTTTCACTGATTATAAGTGAAGATGCACCTTTGCATGTAACTGTGAACCTGTCCCTTGATCTTTCAAAAGAATAAATTATTTTCCTTTCACTTTTGTCTACTCTCTCTAATTTTTCTTGTCTACTTGCAAAGTCTTCCTTTTAGTAAGTATTTTAACATAATTTCTATTCTATTTTCCTTTATATCTTCATTTGAATATTTTTGGTTAATATACACTTTAAGACTTCTAAATAGTCAAATCCATCAATACATTTCATCTCCATTCTTAGTAAGCTACTCTGCTGGAAATTTGAGAAACATCTATTTTTATTTTATTTTGTGTGTCCAGGAGCTTGGTTGTGTCCGACTCTTTGCAACCCCATGGACTGTAGCCTGCAAGGCTCTTCTGTCCATGGGATTTCCCAGCCATGAATATTGGAGTGGGGTGCCATTTCCTCCCCCTGGGGATCTTCCTGACCCAGGGATCGGACCTGTGCCTTTTGTGTCTCCTGCATTGGCAAGCAGATTCTTTACCACTGAGCCACCTGAGAAGCCCAATATTTATAGTTTTTAAATATTTTTATAATTTAAGTTTTAACTAACTCTTCAATCTATTCGGAATTTACTTTAGCATATGGTAAAGATTTAAATTAACTTTCTCTACCTAGTGAGCCATTGTTACAACACTACCTGTTCACTATATTAAATGTTTACATCTACCAAAAGAATGTAGGATTATAGCTTTACCTCTCAATGTAGATTGTAGTTACATTATAATTTTTAAGATATTTTCATTTTTGTTATTTCCTACAGAGTGTGTAATTATATTTTTAATTTCCTCTTTGACCAATAATTGCTTTAAGAGAATATTTTAAAATGTCTATGCATTTATAATCTTTCTGCATAAAATACCTTTTTTATTGAGGTGTAGATGGCATAAAACATTATATTACTTACAGGTGTACAACATAATGATTCCATACTTGTATATATTGCAAAATTATCACCACAATAAGTGTAGTTAACATCCATCATTACACATAGCTACAAATTTTTTTTTCTTGTAATGATTTACTCTCTCAGTAACTTTCAAATATGCAGAGCAGTATTGTTAACTATAGCCACCATGCTGTACATTATATTCCTAGGACTTATTTATTTTATAATGGGAAAGTTTGTACCCTCTGACCCCTTCAGCCCATTTCATCTACCCCCACACCATACCTCTGGCAACCACTGATAAGTTCTCTCTCTGTATCTGTGCATGCATGCTCAGTCAGTTCAGTCATATCCAACTCCTTCTGACCTTATGGACTGTAGCCAGCCACGCTCCTCTGTCTCTGGAATTTCCCAGGCAAGAATACTGGAGTGGGTTGTCATTCCCTCCTCCAAGGGATCTTCCAAACCCAGGGGTTGAACCTGCCTCTCCTGCATTGCAGGCAGATTCTTTAGCACCAAGCCACCATGGAAGCCCTCTCTGTATCTATAAGCTTGGTTTCCCCCACCTAGATTCCACATCTAAAATGAGATCATATGGTATTTGTCTTTCTCTAACTTATTTCTCTCAGCTTGATGCTCTCAAGGTCCATCAAGGGGGAAGAAGGCAAGGTGTTGAAGGATGAATAGGAGTTCACTCGGTAGATACACATGAAAAATATCAGACTCCCTTGCTTTCCCATCCCCGTGACTCTCTCCCTCCACAGCTACTACATTTTTATTCAGAACACTTTTCTCCACCCAACATGTTATATATTTATTTGCCCAATGAATGAATGAATGAAAAAAAGAAAGTACACAAAATCCTCAAGGCATAAATCTCTACCCCCATTATCACAATTGATTCAACAATTATAGACAAAGAAGATAGCGACTTATTTTATTGATAAGGAAGAAGCAGAGATTAAAGAGTTCGACCACTATGAAATCTGTGTTAATTGACAAAAGCAGGAGATAAACTTGAATATGTGGCATCATCTCACAAGAACATGTGTGCATGCTCAGTTATGTCTGACTGCCATTTCCTTCTCCAGGGGATCTTCCCGACCCAGTGATTGAACTCAGGTCTCCTAAATGGCAGGTGGTTTCTTTACCACTGCATCACCTGGGAAGCCCTCACAAGAACAGTAGGCCCCAATGTTCACAGTAGCACTGTTTACAATATTTAAGACATGGAAGCAACCTAAATGTCCATCAAGGGAGGAATGGATAAAGATGTGGTCCACAAAGTCAATGGAATATTACTCAGCCATTAAAAAGAATGAAATAACACTGTTGGCAGCAACGAGTATACACCTAGAGACTATCATACTGAGTAAAGTCAGAGAGAGAAGGAGAAACATCATATGACATCCCTTACATGTGAATTCTAAAAAGAAATAATACAAATGAACTTACAAAACAGAAACAGACTTGTGGGTTTAGAGAATGAACTTACAGTTGCCCTTGCCAGGGGGGAGGATGTGGGGAAGGGATAGTTAGGAAATTTGTGATGGACATGTTCACATTGCTATATTCAAAATGCATAACCAACAAAGACCTGTATAGCACAGGGAACTCTGCTCAAGGTTATGTGGCAGCCTAGATGGGAGGGGAGATTGGGGGAGAGTGGATACATGTATATATATGACAAGAGTCCCTTCGCTGTTCACCTGAAACTATCACAAAATTGTTAATTGGCTATACTGCAATACAAAAAAAATTTTTAAAAAAGAACAGTAACACCGAATGAGGGAAATATCCCAAAATGGTAACAGTAGGGGTGGGGGTGGGAGGTAGCCCCTGGAGGGTGTGTGTGAATGGTTCCATTTTCTTAGCTACACTGCCAGGTGATTTCAACAAAGCACAACAGCCAGGAGAGGCTGGGCACGTGCAGATGGCACCGTCCATGCCTGGTTCTAAGCACTCAGGTAGGCACGGCTCCTGCCCAGGCCCAACCCTGAGGCTCTTTCTCCCTAAGACTCTGCCTAACTCATGCTATGTCTTCATTAGCCTTATTGGCAGTAATCGGCTTCCGATCGAGATTAATAGAGAAAATGTTTCCAAAACACTTAAGCAAGCACTCCCACTCATCTATGCTCTGAAAAGTAATCTTGAGGGGCAACCTGTGAGAAGGGTTAATTGCATTTTCAGACAGAAACCCATAAGGAGCTTTTGGGGCCACTCACACCCGCTGGCCAGCCTCTGAGAGCCAGAAGGCATGTCTGTCCCCAGCTTGGCACTGTGGATTCGGTGGCCGTGGCTTGGCTGCGGGGGCTGCAGGCAGTGCGGATAGCCTGGCGCCATGGGTTGTGAGCTGCCTGGCCTTGGTCTTACCTTCTCCAGGCCATACTTCCCTTATGCATAAAAGGAGGATATTAAAACATTTATTTTAAAAATATTTTTAGTCCATTGTCTAAAAGAGGTATTTTTCATCATGGCAACCTACGTCCTGTCAGGCAGCTGGGAGGAGAACCCCAGTCGATGTACAGAGGAGGTCAGAAGGCTATGCCCACAGTGCTTTCTAGGTGGAAATGTCCTCCCAACTGTCCTTAGAGCTGGCTATGGACTGAATGTTTGTGTCTGTCCAAAATTTCCATGTTGAAGCCTTAATGTGATGGTAATTAGGAGGTGGGGGCTTTGGGAAAGCTTAGATGAAGTCATGAGGGTGGGTCCCCTAATGGTGGGCGTGTGTGTGTGTGTGTATGTGTGTGTGTGTGCGAGCATTCAGTCATGTCCAACTCTTTGCTACCCCATGGACTGTAATCCGCCAGGCTCCTCTGTCCACGGGATTTTCCAGGCAAGAATACTGGAGAGGGTTGCCATTTCCTTCTCCAGGGGATCTTCCTGACCCAGGGATCAAACCCACATCTCCTGCATCTCCTGCACTGGCAGGTAGACTCTTTACTGCTGAGCCACCTGGGAATATTAGTGCCCTTCTAAGAAGTGAGACCAGGAGCCCTCTCTCTTCTCCATGTGAGGACCCAGCTAGAAGGCGACTGTCCACAAGCGAGGAAGACAGTCTGCAAGTAGCTGCTCTTAACGGGAATATGAACCAGGCCCTCTTTGGAGCTCTGACCCTCCTCTGACTCTCTCTTCTTGAGTGGCTCACTGTCATCATTGAACCTGCATTGTGTGGGTACACATCTGCAGCTGCCTTGGAAACTGAGCCTTGCCCAAGTATAGGACCCACAGCACAAGCCTGGGACAGGGTGGGATGGGCTTCATCCACACCTGTCGAGCTCTCACTCCCTGCTCACCCTTGCGCCCCCATGGGTGCCAGCTTTTGCTGCTGTGGTTTCAGATCCATGGCACGCTGCTCCCTTGGCAGTCTGCAGGTGTCTCAGGGCCCGAGGAGGGTATCAGGAAATACACTCTGGTCTAAGGGCTGAGGAAACGGGATAAACCGTCACAGAAGCAGGTGTCCGGCAAGGAGAGAGACCTGATCAGCCATGTCCCACCTGCCCCAAGCTGTGGGGTCCACTGTGATAGTTGACTGTGCATGCACATCCCTGGGAGAGCAGCCCTCTGCCTCACTGGTCCTTAGCTTCTTATCCTCCACCCTGGAGTGAGTGCTAAGCCGCTTCAGTCGTGTCCAACTCTTTGCAACCCTATGGACTGTAGCCAGCCAGGCTCCTCTGTCCATGGGATTTTCCAGGCAAGAATACTGGAGTGGGTTGCCATGTTCTCCTCCAGGGGATCTTCCCAACCCAGGGACCAAACCTGCGTCTCTTATATCTCCTGCACTGGCAGGGGGGTTCTTTACCACAAGGGCCACCTGGGAAGCCTCCTCCATCCTGGACCTCCTGCCTAATGGCACCAACGTGGTGATCACCATGAACTCAGGCAGCTGGGCCCTGTTGTGCTGCATCACCGTTCCAATGGCTTCACACCAATTAATCCTTCCCATGGCCCAAGGTAGGGCTGCCATGGTCTCCAGTTCACAGACTGGGATCTTGAGGCCCAGGGACTTTAAGTGACTTACCCGAGGTGGCACCACTAGTTAGCCACAGAGCCCTAGTCCCTGGGCTCAGCCACGGTGCACACCCTCTGCTTACAAATAGCCAGCACATATGCAGCATTTGGGGTACCCTGTCATGATTCTAAGGGGTGCTCAGGGTCCCCCGATGAAGGCAAGATGAGAACAAGAAAAACCCAATGGTTCTCCCAGGTGGTGGCGAGAGACAGTTGGGCCTTTATCCCCAAGGAGCTCCTGTGAACAGAGTCCTGATCTCCCCAGGAAGTGTCCCAGGAGTCCTCAGAGAACTGGGTGCTCAGTCCCCAGGGTGCTCCAGGCTCGAATCTGGGACAACGCTCAGACCCGACCCATGGGTTGTAGCCAAAGCCCCTCTGCCCACCTGGCTGAGGGCCTGCCCTGAGGCCCTGCCGTGCAGACTGATTCATCCTGGAATGTTCTAACATCACCAGCTAGGAAGCGCAAAGCTTGTGCCAATTTGGTTCTGAAAACTGTTGACGTTTGGACCATGCAGTAACATGCATGGATTTCCAGGAGACTGAGCAGTGAGCAGAAGTTTATCAACAGAGCTCTGCAAATAAGCTGGGTCAAGGGCTTGGGGCACATGCAAGGCGGGGTGTGAGAAAGGGATGCCTTCCTAGCCATGTACTTACTCACTCATTCATTATGGGAGCTCCAGAGTGCCACATGCTATTGAAGGCCCTGGGGATATGCAGCAAACCCGCCCAGCCCCCAGGAAGCTCCACTGTAGTGGAGACAGTAAACAAACAAGAGGATGCAGAGAATCCAGAAGGTAATGAACGCCATGGAGAAGAAGAGACAGGGCAGGGGACGGGCAGTGCTGATGGGAGGGCAGGGGCTGATTTGGCACAGAGGCCCCTCCACCAAGGGGCCCTCTGAGCAGCCCTCGGAAGGAAGAAGATGGGGAAGAATAAGCTGGGTACTCCAGTTGGACAGAGTAGCCAGTGTGAAAGCCCCAAGGAGGGACGTGGCTGGACAGAGAAGACCAGGGACTCACGTCCGCAGGAGGGGCCCAACACTGGAAGGCCCTGCAGGCATGGTGATGCTGTGGGCCCTCCTGAGCTGCGGAGCCATCCTGTGACTTCTGAGCAGAGAAGTGACATGAGCTGATGCCTGCCGCGATATAAATAGACCATGGGGGGCCAGTGGTGGAAACGGCAGCTGCAGTGATGAACCAGAGAAACACGACAGGAGAGGGTTCCAGAATGAGGGAAGTCTGGGGGTGAGACACTCGGAAGGAAGGAAGCACAGTGGGATTTGCTGATGGATGGGAGGTGACACGGAGAGGAAGGGAGGAAAGGCGTCAAGGATATGATGCCTGTGTTTTTGGCCAAACACCTGGAGGGTTAGAGTTGTCATTTTCTGCTTCAGGGAAAACTGCAAGAAGAGGCGTGGTGGGAGGTGGGCAGGGGTCTGGGGGCTGAGTGTGCACTAGTTTAGGCTTGATACATAAGTGTTCAGTGGGGAGGTTGATTACACACTCAGGTTTGAGTCTAGACTTCAGGGGTGAAGCGAAGGCCTGGAAAGGGCCTGGGAGTCAACGCTTACATGTGACATTGAAAACCGTTGAGACTGAGTGAGCTCATCCAGGGTGTGTGTGCAGATGGCGAGAAGGTCAGCAAGGGAGCCCTGCATGAAGCCAGCCAAGGAGACTTCCAAGGGGCCACCAGCAGGTGAGAGGTTAACCAGGATGTCATGGAGTCCTGGGAACAGAGGGAAGACAGCATTTCAAGAATGGGGACGTTGATGGGTGGTGTGGAGTGAGTGCTATAGACTGTGGGATGAGGGCTGCAGACGGATCTCTGAGTGTGCGGTTGCAGAGGCCACTGGTGACCATGACATGGGAGCTATTGCAGGGCTTTGAGCCAGCAGTGACCTGATCCTACTTGCACCTGAAAACCAGTCTGGCTGTGGTGTTGAGAACTGATGGACGGGGTGCAGGAGGACAGTGGCCGGACCCAGACACCCATGGACATAAAGAACCAACAGGTTCACTGACACGGGACGAGGGCAGCAGAGGAGGGGAGCCCAGGATGATGCCTAGGTGCTTGGCCTCGGAGCCTGGGAGGATGGAGTTGCCGCTGACCAAAGGCTGGGTCTGAGCAGGTGTGGCGGAGGGAAGGGTCAGAACAGACAACATTTGAGATATTTGACTAGATGGCCAAGTGCAGCTGTGGAGTGGACAGTTAAATGGTCAATGGGATGTTCAGGAGAGAGGTCTGAGCAAGGATAGAAATGGGAGACACCAGCGTAGAGACAGCGTTTCACATCTGGGTTGGCAGGAGGTCCCCAGGAAGTGTGCTGATGTTATACAGGTAGCTATGGAAATCCCAATAGGGGCCCATAGATAAAGAGGGAAACCTAGGGAACTTTGGGAGACTATTGTAAGTTAACATTCACTCAAGAAAGCTATTGGAACGTCACAGAATGAAACAGTCTTTCTTAACTAGAAAGCCATAAAAAAAAAAAGCCACGAGATAGGCCCCAGGCCATTAGGTGAAAGAAGAATGCCATCACCCTTCTACTGATGTGAATAAGCACTATGATATCTGGGGCTTCCCTGGTGGCTCAGTCAGTAAAGAATCTGCCTGCCATGCAGGAGACCCTGGTTCGATTTGTGGGTGGGGAAGATCCCCTGGAGAAGGAAATGGCAACCCACTCCAGTATTCTTGCCTGGAAATCCCATGGACAGAGGAGCCTAGAGGGTTACAGTCCATGGTGTTGTGAAAGAGTTGGGCACGACTTAGCAACTAAACAGCAACAGCCCTAGTTTGACCTGACAGGGTCAGACCCTCTCCTGCCTGATAGAAAGGAGGACTGAGTGAGTAAGCCTCACGTCTACTGGAGCCAGGTGGTCTTTTCCCCAGCCCCTGTCCTTTGACTGCAAAATCATAACCTACTTGATTCTCAGGGCAGAGCTCCATCGCCCCCACCTGCATCTCTTACAAGCATCCTATCGTAATAAATCTATTTCTTGCCTATCGCTTTCCTCTCACTGAATTCCTCCTGCACCGAGACACAAAGAACCTGAGACTCAGTATGTCCGGACACCAGGTGGAGAGTGATCCTAATTTAAAAATTGTGGGTTGGAGTCCCAAGCAGCATTAGGGTTTTGGGCAGGTTTGAGTCCAGGTACATGGGTTCAAGTCCCAGTCTGAGAAGAATGGCTTCAGATGGAGCAGCAAGTGAGCTCTGGGCATCCCACCTGGTATCAAGAGTCAGGAGAAAGGATCCTGAAAAAGAGTGACCAGAGAGGTAGGAGCAAGGCCAGAAGAAAGTGGTGTCACCAAGTTAGAGCAGCGAATCAAATGTCTGGGCGATGGACAGTGTCAAAGCCTCCAAGATGGACTGAGATGACAAATGTTATTGGGAGGGAGGGGCAAGAGGGAGGACCCAGGTCTTCAGACTTGGTTTTCTAAATTATGGCAAAAAGCTGACCTTATTCTATGATGATCTCTCACTTGACCTTATTTGGATCCTAACATGGATCAAGGTTCCCTCTCTTCACCAGCGCTTCCCAGCAAACAAAGGCCATCGAGATCAGCTACTGTCAAGGGTGGCCTCAGCCTTCAGAATTATCCCTGTCATCAAAAAAAATCTCCTTCGCTTGAGGCCTTTAATTTAATTTCCTGAAATGGCAACCCACTCCAGTACTCTTGCCTGGAAAATTCCATGGACTGAGAATCCTGGTAGGCTACAGTCCATGGGGTCACAAAGAGTCAGACACGACTGAGCGACTTCACTTTCACTTTCAATTCTTTAAAGGGTAGTGATTCTCGTCAAGTCAATGAGCTGCCTTGAGTGACCGGAGCATGGGCACCAAATGCAGCGGATGCAGGCCCACCCAGGACTGGAGCTCAAGTGCACGGCCCGCCAGAATGCAGGAGAGATGCAGAGGGGGCTGGGAAGATCTAGAAATGCCCCTGTACCAATTCAGTCCTGTCCTTACCCGATTCCACCTTACTGAGGAAGTTGACTGTATTTCCTGTTCACTTGGAAATCAGTTGAAATGTATGCTTTCTACTTTCCTTCAAGGAGGAGAAAGCTGTGAGATAAAAAGCTCTGGCCATATCCTCTGCCCTTTGTTGAAACACGAAGCTTTGAGTCACCTTCCCCATCAAAGCGCCTGATCCAAGGCAGCGGCCGAGCTCCCACAGGTGGGGCATCAGCTCCTTTCTGGGCTGTTTTTCGTGACCAGGTCCAGGTTCAGCCCTCAGACCAGCTGGGAAAGTTCCTTAAGCTTAGAACGTCATGCTATGATGTGACTGAAACCAAAATGCTTGGGGGCCCCTCCCCAGGTGCTCTGGAGAGAAACCTGGGCTGGGGAGTTAGATGTTCCCCTCTGAGAAGAAAAGTTATTTATTTCTCACTTGAAAGCTAAATGAGGTGTCCCCATCTCATCCTGGACAAAATGCTTCACTTCTGACTTCACGACCTTGGGCAGGTGCACACGACCTTGGGTAGGTGAGTTAGCCTCCGAGCCCATTCCCTCCCATGGAGACAGTAATCACTTCTGCCCACATGCTGCTGGGAGGGTCAGTGCTCTCTTGCCGAGTGTCGAGCACGCACTTGGCCCAGGTGATGGTGACTCAGCGTCAGCCTTCGGTATTGCTGTAGCCTGGGAGGCACGTGGGACCCGGTAAGCGGAGGACCTCGGCAGGTGGGGTCCTCATGCTTGTCCTTTCCCACCAGGGAAGCCTGGGTGTCCTTCCTCAGGGCAGTGGAAGGACTGGGGGCTGGTGGTCACGGGGGTGGACTGGTGACCACAGGGGCGGGGATGGCAGTCTTTCCCGAGAAAGGACAGGGAGACTAGGAATCTCCAGATGTCTTGGGCTAACAGGGGGCTCCCCCTGGAGACAGAGCTTTCAGACACAAGCTGCCTGTCTTCCCCACTGGCCCCTCCTGCTCCCCTCTGCTCTCCATCCGGGAATACCAGGAGATGAAGAGTAGTCCCAGCCTACTGCCTCTCAGTCCATTGGCCTGTCTCCCTCTCCAGCTCCTGGTAGCTCAAGGCTGGGAGCGTGGAGTCACTGGGCTCATGAAGCTCCCCCCCCAGGCTGCCATCATCACTCTTTGGAGAGAAGGCCACGAGCGGGCACTTGGGGGAACTTAATCACTACCCACTGAGGGCTCACACTAAAGTCCCTGGCTGTGCACCTACCTGGGCCCATTACTGGAAGGGAGAGTGGGCCCTGGGACCATGTCTCAGGAGGAGATTCTAGCCAGACAGAGGTGCCACCTATGATGGCTCCCCACATGCCCTCCCCGCCTCCCCGTGGCCTCCTGTGATGCTTCCATGAGGGGCTGAGGGGCACTGAACATAAAGATGCTGATGAAAGAAGAAGCCAGGATGAGAGAGAGCGAGGGCTGAACAGACCTGCTCTGGTTTCTCTCTGTGCCACTTGCGACCATCTGGTGTAAAGGGGACCCTGATGGCCCAGAGGAGCACCAAACTGCCCCCCGACTGGCCTCCTGGGCAGAGCAGGGATGGACAGAGTGGATTCTAGAGTGTCACCCAGGAGCCTCACGGCCCTGATTCTGACTTTCTGTGAGGGCCAGGATCTCTGGCCGTCTGCTTGTCATCACTGGATGCCACCTGGGTCCTCTGTGGATGAAGACAAGTCCTCCTCT
Organism: Odocoileus virginianus; assembly: GCF_023699985.2. Classification (NCBI taxonomy): domain Eukaryota; kingdom Metazoa; phylum Chordata; class Mammalia; order Artiodactyla; family Cervidae; genus Odocoileus; species Odocoileus virginianus. The sequence continues at coordinate 33,407,121 of NC_069684.1, read as the reverse complement.
GGGATGTAGGACCATCTGTCCTAAGCGCAGGGGTAACCCAAGGCAAAATGGGGTGTAGACTAAGGCGGCCCTGGCTGCTTCCCTTCCTTGGGGGCCATCTCCTGCCCCTAATGCCCTACAAGGGCCTCACTGGGCCAGATACACACCCGCATCAGACTCCCCGTGGCCCCGGAGTCCACCTCTGAAGGTATCTGTTCCCTCTCTCTGAGTTACTACCCCAGCAGTCCCGCCTACCAACAGGTGCTTGATGGTAATTAGGCAAGAACACGTTATTGAAAACCTATGTGTGTGATTGTGCAGCAAAGTCACCAAAATCTGTTCAGAAGGGTTTGCTCGACCAATCTGTCTTCAGTGAATCAGTGTTTAGCAATCATATAATAACAGCCTTCCAAGTGCCATCACAGGGCTTCCCTGGTGGTTCAGCTGGTAAAGAATCCACCTGCAATGCGGTAGACCTGGATTCGATCCCTGGGCTGGGAAGATCCCCTGGAGAAGGGAAAGTCTACCCACTCCAGTATTCTGGTCTGGAGAATTCCATGGACTGTATTGTCCATGGGGTCGCAAAGAGTCGGACACGACTGAGCCACTTACACTCACAAGTGCCATCACAAGCCCAGCTAGGTTTAAAGTGGGAACAAGTTCCAGGGGCAGCTGGTTGGAGCCTGAGATTCAGAAGTGACAAGTGCCTCCCTCCTGGTTAATCCAACTCAAACCCCCAACTCTCAGGCAGGTGTACTTGCTGAGGGGCTAGTTTCTGCACAAATAACTCAGAGATAAAACCAAAGAAGAGTCATGTGCAGTTGTCTGAAAAGTCCACACACCAAAGAACTGCAGCCGTTGCTGGGGCAACAGCGGGCTGCCTAGTCAGACCCGTGTGAGCATGAGCGCGTGGTCACACAGGAGTGGGGCACTGGAAAGTGGGGGGAAGAGGCAAAACCAAGGGCACCGCTGACAACTCCAAGGGCACCTTCCTAATGCCATCAGTAAAAGAATATTTCACACCCTCCCTGCTCCTGGCTATGCGTTTCAGACACAATAGCATCTGGGCTTACATTCCATCTTCTGGGAACACTCAGTCCTAGTTAACTGCAGCACAAATTGGCTCCCTACAGTCTCCTCCTTCCTTGCCAGATTCTGGGACCGGGGCGGGGGGGCGGGGCTGGGGCTCGGAGACCATGAATGCTGGGTCATGCTTCCCGAGGCCATCCCCTCCACGGCCAAGGTCTCTGCATAGACCATGCCCTGGGGGTTCCCTTTCCCATCGTCCTGGTCCAAAGGGATCTGGAGATGGGACCAGATTTGCAGGTCACGGGAGGAATGGGCATGGCCAAGCCAGTTCTGCTGAAGCCCCAGCTCTGCACTCAGGCAGGACCCTCCACCCTGACAGCTGGACCTCTGTCCTGGCTGCTCTCCAAACCTCACACTGCAGCTCTGGGGTGAGGAGCGCTGGTGGTCAAGTCCACTATCAACTGCAAACAGTCCCCACCAGCAGGGAGCTTTGTACGGAGAGACTCTCCCTCCTGGCCCCTGGGAGGTGCCATATCAGCCAGCACCCCATTCTCACCCAACTTGAGTCACGCTTGTTACACCTCAGACCCCCAGCTCGGGGCTAATTCTGTCCTGTTGTTCATGGACGCCTCACACGCACCCACAGTAGTGTTCTCCCCATTTACAGATTAGATAATCTGTAAGTGAGGCTCAACAAAAAGAACTCACACGTCCAAGGTCAAAGCCTGTTGTAAGTGAGGCATCAAGCTTTGAGGCCCTCCTTGGGGACCCCAAGTCTACTGTTTCAGGGACATCAGACTCCACTGTGGAGTCAGGAGGTGGTGCTGGTTGGTGCAGAAGCTTCATGAAGGCCACGGCCAATAACCCCCAATAGCAACTCTCACCTCTCAACTGCAGTGAGTACCAGGTATATATGCAGTGAGTACCAGTACTGCACAATTGCACTGATCTCACACATTAGCAAAGTAATGCTCAAAATTCTCCAAGCGAGACTTCAACAATACGTGAACCGAGAACTTCCAGATGTTCAAGCTGGATTTAGAAAGAGCAGAAGAACCAAAGATCAAATTGCCAACATCTGCTGGATCATAGAAAAAGCAAGAGAGTTCCAGAAAAACATCTACTTCTGCTTTACTGACGATGCCAAAGCCTTTGACTGTGTGGATCACGACAAACTGTGGAAAATTCCTGAAGAGATGGGAATACTAGACCACTTTACCTGCCTCCTAAGAAATCTGTATGCTCATCAAGAAGCAACAGTTAGAACTGGACATGGAATAATGGACTGGTTCCAAATGGGAAAGGAATATGTCAAGGCTGAATACCATCACCCTACTTACTTAACTTATATGCAAAGTACATCATGAGAAATGCCAGGCTAGATGAAGCACAAGCTGGAATCAAGATTGCCTGGAGAAATATCAATAACCTCATATATGCAGATGACACCACCAGAAAGTGAAGAGGAACTAAAGAGCCTTTTGATGAAAGTGAAAAAGGAGAGTGAATAAGCTGGCTCAAAACTTAGGATTCAAAAAACCAAGATCATGGCATCTGGTCCCATCACTTCATGGTAAATAGATGGGGAAGCAATGGGAACAGTGACAGACTTTATTTTCTTGGGCTCCAAAATCACTGCAGATAGAGACTTCAGTCATGAAATTAAGAAAAGCTATGACCAACCTAGACAGCATATTAAAAATCAGAGACATTACTTTTCGACAAAGGTCAGTCTAGTCAAAGCTATGGTTTTTCCAGTAGTCGTGTATGGATGTGAGAGTTGGACCATAAAGAAAGCTGAGCGTTGAATAATTGATGTTTTTGAACTGTAGTGTTGGAGAAGACTCTTGAGAGTCCCTTGCAAGTAGATCAAACCAGTCATTGCAGGCAGATTCTTTACCAACTGAGCTATCAAGGAAGCCCTAAAGGAAATCAGTGCTGAATATTCATTGGAAGTACTGATGCCGAAGCTGAAGCTTCAATACTTTGGCCACCTGATGAGAAGAACTGACTCACTGGAAAAGACCCTGATGCTGGGAAAAATTGAAGGCAGCAGGAGAAGGGGACAACAGAGGATGAGATAGTTGGATGGTATCACCGACTTGATGGACATGAGTTTGACCAAGCTCCTGGAGTTGGTGATGGACAGGGAAGCCTGGCATGCTACAGTCTACAAGGTTGCAAAGAGTCGGAGACGACGGAGCGACTGAACGGAACTGAATTGATGAAGTTCAGTGCTACCCCATCTTTAGGATATTTTTACCTCAGCTCAGTTGTAAAATTAATGGATAAATTATTATTGTACTAAAAAGACTTTTATTTTATGCTGATCATTAAGGAAGGAGGCTTCACACTCCAGCCTGGTTACAGAGACCTGAAATTGCTTATATTAATCTCCTTGTTCTGCAGGAATGGACTCTCTCAAAATGTGTTTTACATTGTTTTCCAATGGAAGGGAAGGCTGTGAGGAGGTGGGGGCTGGTGGCTTAAGAGTGGCCCTGCATTTCCAAGAGGAAACCCTTAGCAAGACTCCTGGGAAACCCTGTGGGGAGCCAGGGCCCTCAGTCCAGGATGGGGTCCCTGGAGACCCTCCAGCACAACGTCCCCCAACCAGACATCACAGATGGCGCTGCAGCACTTCCAATCCGAGAGCTCACGTTCTCCATCAGCTGCATGCCCAGCAGCAGGCCGACCTCGTGGGTGAGCAGACAGAGGGCTGTCGCTGCCCCGGGGTGCCCACCATCCTCTGGGGGAACCAGAAAAGGGGATTACGCCAGGGGATGTTGGAAGCCAGTCTCTAAATCCACGTGGAATTGCTCAGAGTGCCATGGGGAGCAATGCAGGCGCCCTTTGGAGAGGCAAAGTAGAAGGGTAAGAGCCACACAGCAAAAGCAACAGGGGAAGGAGCAACCTGAGGACAGGCTCAGAAACTGGACTGGGATGTGCCCATGGGCCAGTGGAACCACAGACTGGGCCAGAGCGCAGCAGGTATTGAGGAGAAGTGAGATGAGATAGGTCAAAACCACGACATCAGATAAGGTAGGCATCAGGTCAATGAGCAAAAAATGAGGCCAAAGAGACACTTTATGATGTTAAAGGCTGCCATTCCCAGTGAAGATACAACTATTAAAGACCAAATTGAAAAAACAGCAACCTTAATAAAGCGGAAATTAAAGAAGATGAGTGGAAAAGTAGAAACACACTAATGACAGAAGACTGTAATTCTCTTGCTCAGTCTAAGATAGATAAAGGAGACAGAAATATGTGAGAACAGAAATATAGAAGACTTAGCAAGATCAATCGCAATTATTGAAGAGAAAAATTACAAATGAGTCATTACCCTCTGACCCAGCAAGTCTGTTTCTGGAATTTATTCTTCAGATATATTCAGAGTACAAAATGACACATGCAGAGAACTATGCAGTAACGTTTCTTGCAGCAAAATATTAGAAACAATAATACATTATGGTACCTGTACACACTGGAGTATTATGTTGTATTAGAAAGAATTAAAAGGGAAAAAAAGAACAAGGAAATCCTCTATGTACCAAGGAAAATGTTTTCTGGGATTCATCATTATAAACCAAAGATCCATCATGGTGAATAAATAAATGGGCAAGAAGTGTAAGAAAGTGGGAAAGTAAGCATACATGGGCTTCCCAGGTGGCGTTAATGGTAATGAACCCGCCTGCCAGTGCAGGAGACACAAGAGACACAAGTTCCATCTCTGGGTTGGGAAAATCCCCTGGAGTAAGAAACGGCAACCTACTCCAGTATTCTTGCCTGGAAAATTCCATGGGAAGAGAGGCTGGCAGGGGACAGTCCATGGGACCACAAAGCATCAGACCCAATGAGTGAGCAGAAGTAGTATATACTTGCAGCTGTACATAGAAATGTTGGAATAATACAATAAAATCAATCAGCTTTGATCAAAATCAAAACATCACTTAGAATTTTGAGCCATGTGAATACGTGAATGTGCTGGCAGAACACTGACCATCTAAAAATGCCCATGTCCTAGTCCTTGGAGCCCATGACTATGTACTTCCTGGCAGAAGGGCCTCAGCATATGGGAACAGAGTGAAGGACCTTGAGATGAGATGGTTATCCTAGGTCATCCAGGCAGGCCCCAGATAATCTCATGCGTCTTTAAAAGCAGAGACTCTCCCATGCTGGGGTGAGAGGGAGCTGTGACTGCAGAAGAAGAACCAGAGAGGGATGTCCCTGGTGGTCCAGAGGATAGAACTCTGTGCTTCCACTGCAGGGGCCCCAGGTTCAAACCCTGGCTGGGGATCGTAAGATCCCACATACCACATGATAAGACAAAAAAAAAAACCCTGAAGACAACAGACAAATATACAAACAAAGAACCTCTCTGAGGAGAGAAGAAGGGTCAGAGAGATGCAACACTGGTGGCTGTGAGGATGGAGGAAGGGGCTAGGAGCCAAGGACTGTGGGCACCTCTGGAAGCTGGAAAAGGTAAAGAGTTTGCTCTAGAGCCTCCCACCCTGCCCACACCTTGATTTTAGCCCAGTGAGATCCATATCAGACAACCGACTTCCACAACTTTGAGATAGTAAGTATGTGTGGCTTTAAGCCACTACATTTTTGATCACTTGTGGCAGCAGTTACAATTTATTTAATAAATTAATTAATAACACATTTCAATAAATTATTTATTAATAAACAATAAATATTTATCAATAGATAAATAACACAATTAATTATTTTAAAAAATTAAATTGAAAGCATCAAGAAGACATTTCTGGCTTGTCCTTGGTGAGAAGTCCCACCTTGGTGGGTCAAGGTTGAGTGGGCGTACAGCTCGCAGTCCTGCCCTTACCGCGACATCCCAGGAAAGGCCATCTCGTGTTCACCCAAGGACCTGCAGACAGGGTGAGAGCCAGGAGTTCAGATACCCCAGGCTAGGAATGGCCCTGGGAGGGTGCGGTCCTTGGAAACAACCTTGTCCGGTGGACAGCTCTCACACCCTGTGACCACTTGGCAAGAGAGGCCAGGTTTAATGGGGAGGCAAGTTTGTTGCTGCAGAGTTAGAAACTGCTTTGTTCAGACAGCTTTTGAAAGTCTGCCTGGAGGGCCTGCTGATGGCCAGGACAGGAGAGAGTTAGTGACTCACAGCCTGGCTGGGCCCAGAAGGTGCCCACAGGTTCGTCCTGCCCAGACTCTCTTTGGAAAAGCCAGAGCAGAGCTGCAGCAGGAAGGTCAGTGAATGTGGCCGGGGCTTCCAGGGAGGCTGGGAGGCCGGGGTCGTGGGGGGCAGCCCTGGTCAGCACAGTGTCTGGAGGCAGGTCTGACCATGATTAGGGCAGATGGCAACAGGCATGGGTGGAGGGGTCAAAAGTGGAGTGGCCTAGGGCTGGGGGGGTGGGAACCCAGAGTGCCCAGGTCATGGGGAGAAGGGAGGAAGAACCTCATGGGACTTGTAAGCTGGAGTTTTAGTTCCTAAACCAGAGAAGCAAACACCATCATTGGGTTTGACTTGCAGCCCAGGTGTCAGCATGGACCTAAACACTGTGACAGGGAGCCTTGCCCCCCCGCCCTTATGTCATCATCTTCTTGTGACTGGGAGCTGTCATTCTCAACCAGAGGCCTCTGGGGGTATAAGGGTCTGGCCAGATGACTGTAGTACCAGAGCTTTGGGGTCATGACCAGCTTCCATTCATCCTTAAAGGCCTAGTGTCACCTCCTCCAGGAAGTCTTCCTGAGGGACTTTCCTCTCCCCTATCCTCAAGGCAATGGCAACCCACTCCAGTACTCTTGCCTGGAAAATCCCATGGACGGAGGAGCCTGGTGGGCTGCAGTCCACGGGGTCGCGAATAATTGGACACGACTAAGCGACTTCACTTTCACTTTTCACTTTCATGCATTGGAGAAGGAAATGGCAGCCCACTCCAGTATTCTTGCCTGGAGAATCCCAGGGACGGCGGAGCCTGGTGGGCTGCCGTCTAAAGGGTCGCACAGAGTCAGACACGACTGAAGCGACTTAGCAGCAGCAGCAGCAGCATCCTCCCTATGACCACCTGCAGAGATCTCTACCATTAGGCTTATCCACAGTTACTTTTGCGTCTGCCTCCCTCACTAGGTTATGAGCTGCAGAATTAATATGACTTACCATTCATCTTAGTATCACCAATACCTAGCATAGTACCTGGCACAAAACACGTGGTCACTCACCTATTCGTTTATTCTCTAAGCACTTACTCTGTGCTGGGGACTATTTTGTGAATGAAAGAATCATGAATGGATGCTAGTTTGCCTGCTTCATTCCCACGATAGACGATGCTTTGAGAACATTTCCTATTGACAGGGTCCAGGCAAAGGTGCCGTCTGAGTGAGGGGCCACTCAGGCGACTGGTGGGACCACTTGCAAGGTTGGTGTGATGGGTTCTGGACTTCTTGTCCAGTTTTAACAATGAGGTCGTGAGCAGCACCCCAGCTCCCCCAGTTCTCACTCCCCATGCTCTTCACGCTGATGCTCACTGTCAGTCTAGCAAAATATCCTCCCAAGCTTACTTCAAGCCTCACAGAAAGGAAAGGAAGGGGAAGCTGGGAACCCCAGGAGAGGCAGGCCATCACTCATCACAGCTGAGGCCCCACCTGGACCAGGGCAACTGATGTGACTGTGACCTCAGAAAGGAATCTGATGTCCTCCTAAAGCCTGTGGTTTGGAGGACAGGATGGATCACCAATACCAGTGAGGATGGAACACCAGTGGTCAGCTGTTGCCAGGAGCCCTGCTATAGTGTATGGTGAGGAGGGAGGGCTCCCAGGGTCTCCAGATGGGCAGAAGAGAAAGGTGATGGAGAGGGTGCCCTCGGATGGGGGCCGGGCACAAAGAAGGGAGTCCCCCCATGGTCTAAGCCTGCCTGAGAGAGTGGCTGGAGGCAACTGTATTCACTCCCGCACACCTATGCCCTCTGAGATGCAAACAATAACAGCTGGATTAGAGGACAAAATGAAAACGACTTGATCTCAATCATGTGAGACCACTCACGCCCAAGAGCTGAGGCCCCTGCCACCTTAGTCCTTCATCTTTAATGCTCCTGAGAACAATAGTGGAGCAGGTGGCTCCATCGTTGTTCTAGAGAGAGGAGAACTACAGACAGAGGCTGGTGACTCAGAGTCAGCTGTCAGAGTGATAACCAAGGGACTCAGCTCCAGGCTCTGCTCCTGGTGCCAAGGAGACAGCCGGGGTGGGGCAGGGATACTGCACGTGGAGCCAGAAAGAACTGAACTCAGCTCAATACACAACAACCAGAAATCAATCACATTTCTACATGAAGGCAATGCACACCTAGAAATGGGTAAAAAATCAGTATTGTTTATGATAGCAACAAAAATATACCCAAACATTAGGAATAAACCCAGCAAAATATGTGATTTATATGCTGAAAATTACAAAAAGCTGGTGAAAGAAATCAGAAAAGACCAAAATCATTAGAGACATAGTTCATGCTGATAAATTGAACTACAATTCTACATCTACTGACTACATCAGTAGTGTTAAGATGCTAATTCTTTCCAAACAAATCTATAGATTCGATGCAATCTCAATCAAGTTATCAGCAGGATTTTCATTTTGGAGAAATCAACAAACTGATTCTAAAACTTCCATGGAGACACAAAGGGAGTGGAATTGTTGAAGCAATTTCGAAAAAGAAGAATGAAGTTGGAAGACACACACTACCTAATTTTAAGACTTACTATAAAACCACAGTAATCAAGACAGCATGGAATTGGCAAAAGTACAGATATCAATAAGTAGAGTCCAGAAATAGAACTATCCATATATGGTCAATTGATTTTCAACAAGAGTGCAGAGGCAATTCAATGGGGAAAGGACAATCATTTCAATAAAAGGTGCTGGAAAAACTGGATATCTATAAGCAAAAAAAAAAAAAGAACTCTGGCCCATACCTCACACTGCATACAAATATTAATGCAAAATAGATCATAGACATAAAACCCCAAACTAGTAAAAGCAAAGAAAATTCTTGTGATCTCAAGTGAGGCAAAGACAGCTTCAATAAGATTTCACAAGCATGATTCATAAAAGAACAAGTTGATAAATTTGATTTCATCAAAAATAAGAATGAACATCTGTTCTTTGAAAGACACTGTTAAAAGAGTAAAATAAGTCAGACTAGGAGAAAATATTTGCAAATCACATATATGATCAAGGACTTGTAGCTAGAAAGTATAAGGAACTCTCAAAACTCAACAGTTAAAAAAAAATAAGAAAGCAAACAACCCATGGAAAAATGGGCAATAATAATCTGAACAGATATCCTCCAAATAGGTATATGTATGGCCAATAAGCACAAGAAAAGATGCTCAACATCACTAATCACTGTTGTTGTTTAGTCATTAAGTCGTGTCCGACTCTTTTGCAACCTGTAACCTACCATGGATTGTAACCCACCAGGATCCTCTGTTCATGGGATTTCCCAGGCAAGAATACCAGAGTGGGTTACCTTTTCCTTCTCCAGGGTATCTTCCCGACCCAAGGATAGAAGCCAATCTCTTGCATTGGCAGGAGGATTCTTTATCACTGAGCCACCAGGGAAGCCCCTTCACTGGTCATTAGGGAAATAAAAATTAAAATCACAATGAAATACTAACTACCAAATATCTACTGGAATCACTCAAAAAATGACAATACCAAATGCTGGCAAGGATATGGAGAAACCACAATTCTGATACACTGCTGATGGACACATGAAATGGCAATCTTTTTGGGAAACAGTTTGGCTGTTTCTTAGAAAGTTAAACAAATTTACCAGATGATCCAGCAATTTCACTCTTAGGAATTTACCCTAGAGAAATAAAAACTTATGTTTACACAAAAACCTGTATATGGATGCTTATAGTCCATTACTTGTAATAGCCAAGCTTGAAACTGTTCAGATATCCTTCAATAGGCAAATGGATCAATGAACTGCTGTGTATCTGTACCATGGAATACCTACCACTTATAAAACAAAGGAATCAACTGTTGATACATGCAACCACATGTATGAGACTCATGATCATTATGCTCAGCAGAAGAAGCCACACTCAGATGGCTACGTTCCATATGGTTCCTTCATAAGGGGCTCTGGAAGAGGCAATGCTATGGGGACTTTAAATACATCAGGGGTTGGGATGTAGGGAGGGCTTGAGACCCAGGCACAATTTTTGAGGTGATGAAAAAGTTCTATTTCTTTCTTTTTTTTTTTTTATCCCAGATTCTTAATTGCCTTTTTTGTACAAAATCAGGGTTTTGGAATTTCTGTTTTTAAAAATATATTTTATTTTGCCTATGTCGGGTCTGAGTTGATACGCTTTGGCTTCTCTGGAAGCCCAACTTCTCTGGAGTTGTGGTGTGCTCTGGAGCCTGTGGGCTCAATAGTTGTCGCTTGCAGGCCTTTGTGGGATCTTAATTCCCTGACCGGGGATCAAACCCATGTCCTCTGCATTGGAAGGCAGATTCTTAACCACTGGACCACCAGGGAAGTCCCAAAGATCTATGTCTTGATTGCCGTGGTAATGACTAGGCTCCATGCATGTGCTAAAGCTCTCAGGACTAAACACAGGGAGCTGGGGGTAGTTTCTTGTATGTTCTTGAGATAGGCAGGAGACCAAGAATTTCCAGGCCATGTGACTTGGGGCAGGGGTCTTTCTGAGCAGGAGTTTCCTTACCTGTATAAAGCAGATAGTAAAATAACTTAGGGACTGCCAAGGATCAGCTAAAGGTGTGCCTATGTGCTCTGAGTAAAGGGTTCCATGAAACATCTAGATACTAGAATGCAGGAAACTTTCCTCAGCACCAGGGAACCAGCTGGACATGCCAACCAGCTCCTTCCCATGAGGGAGCCCAGAAGTGACCATCTTGAGAGGAATGGCCACTCCGTCCTGGTGGCCTGGGCAGTGTTGAGATGTCTGACCCAGACCCAGGCCAGACAGAGGTTCTCTGCAGTATATGACACCACCAGTCTGCAGGCTACTCGTTCCTAACAGGAGCTTGTGAGGAAGATTTGCTCTTTTTCTTTATAAACTTGGTGGGGGTGGGGTGGGGGTTGGTTTACAGTCATCCCTCATTCTTTCTCTGGTACTGAGTGTCCACCAGTACCAGGGTGGTGCCCCTGCCAGAAACTTGTCATAGATGGGTGTCTATGTTAACTGTGCTTTCTTATTTTCTGTATTCTTGAGGCTCTGGCATCTGGGTCCCTGATGACCTGACATGGGAGGGACTTGCCCCTCCAGTTCTAGCTAATTCTTGTATAGCCCAGGAGTGTGCCTTTCATATGCAAACCAATCAGTCCAGGGCCCATCCTGAGAACCACCTCCTCTCTATTGCTAAGGAAGCAATACTCCTTTGCCTTAATCATCCCAGGGTCAGCACCAGACAGCTTGGACAGTCCTCCACCCAGGGTCCACTGAAATTACTCAAACTGGCCAATCCTGAGCCTGCTTACTCTGCCTCACTGATTCCTTCCAGTGGAAACCATAATAAAGGCTCTTGTCCACATTTTCCTCCTGCTCCTTTCTTCTGACCAGCCCTGGTGCTTCCCCACGTGGCCCTTCACTGCATCCTGATTCTAGGTGCCCAAGAGTACAAGCTTCTCTACCACAGTCATTTCTGTGTCTGCATGACCTACGGTGCCTGATTAAAACAGAACTTGGGAACACATTAAAACAACATCTAGAGAGTAATCAACAGATACAGGCATTATTATCACTTCCATTTTATACAGAAGGGAACTGAGGCCCAGAGAAATCATCTGCAGTGTCCCAGGGCTGGTGAGGAGTAGGGTCATTCTCAGAGCCTCGGTCTGTCTGTTTCCCAAAGCTGGTACCTGCTCCTGCTGCTGGCTCCATGGGTGGCCATGGTGTGTGTCACACAAGGAGTGACACCCACCACCTGGATGCAGGTGGAATGCCAGAAGGAGGCTGGTGTGGAGTGTGGGCTAGGGGGCCCACCTGCAGAGTCCTCAGAGTGCATGGGGGAGGGGTGGGAAGGGACCAACACTGTACAATCCTCAGACTTTTGGCTCTGCCAGAGCTGCACCATAGGTAAGAGGCAGGTAAAGGTGAGTGAGTCCCTAATTCAGGGCTGCAGGCCAGGCAGTAGGTAAGTCTACACAAGTTATGCAGATGCTGAAACAGTGAATGGTGATCAACAGTGCCCGTGTGCTAAGTTAGTTCCCTGAACTTGGAAAGCAAAACTCCTGCAGACATGGATCCCCTCAACTGACCTCGACTGACCCCACCCTGACCCTTCCCATCTGGACTGAGCATCCTGTCTTCTCCTCCAAGGCTTGAGAGGTCCCCAAGTTTCTCCTACCTGCACCCCCTCTTCCCTTGGTCTTAACCTCTCCCCGGTGTTTAGATTCCATACTTTCCTATCTGGACCACTGTGAGGGGCTTCTGTCACCTTCTGGAGAACAGGTTTTCCATCCTGGCTCTCACCCCACACACACACACATGCTAAGTAAAATTGATTGCCCAACCACCAGTTGCCCACACATGTCTCACTGGAGCCTCATCCAGGGCAAATCGGCAGAGAAGCTAGGGTGGTGCTCAGCCAGAGGCACTCAGGTAGAGTCACACTCCTAACCTTCCTGCTCAGCCTGGGTCAGGTGGTATCTGGGAGCCACTCTTCCCTTATATCTCCCCACTCTGGTCAAAGAGCTGGCTGCTTATAAGAGGTGCCAAGGGAACATGTTGGATATGCTGACAGCAACAATCTGGACCCCTGAGCACTCTGGGGCCCAAAGAGAACCAGCAGGGGCTGCAGGAGGCAATGCAGGCCGAGATCAGAGCAGAGGAAGTGACCCCAAAGGGACAGGCTGAAAAGGATGGAGCCAGGAGCCACAGGCCAGGGGAGAAGAGGCTTGGGGTTGGGAAACTTCTTCTTTAGAGACTGAAGGACCATCTCATACTAGAGTAGATGCCAGGGAAGCCCCAAGGGGCTGAAGTGTGAAACACAGGCCGAGCAGCCTCATAGAGTCCCCAACCCTCCCGTCCTTCATTTGGCCTGCTCCCACCTCCTCTCACTCAATGGAGCACCTGTCCAGCGCTGTGAAGCTCCGGGCCTGGCACTGGCCCCACCCTGGCCCCACATGCAGGCCTAGGCAGACAGAAAAGCCCAGGTCCAGGGCGCACTGCCTGACCAGGAAAGGGCGGGTGCAGGGGTCCGAGGCCCTCCAGTCCTGCTTTGGGCATCTGGCTCAGCCAACAGCCTGGTCTCTCTAGGCAGGAAAGGGGAACTGCCAACTGGAAGCAACAAACGCTCCACTGAACTCCCAGCTGCGACCAGAAGAGCGTCCCCAGCAGGTGCATCCTCAGTGGGAGCCAGGTGCTGTCCCCAGGCCATGGGGGCCAGAGAGGCAGGTTGATGGCCAAGCACCCTGGAATGGGAAGTTCGAGGCCAGGATGTGCACCAGGGCCCCAGGACAGTGCCTCCAACTAAGGCTGGGCCGCCTCCGCTTCCAGCTTCCCAGGACCATCCCTCCCATGTTCCCTCCAAGAGGAGAAAGGGTGTTTTTGTTTGTTTTTAATTTTTTGGCCACATCACACAGCATACTAGATTTTAGTTCCCCGAACAGGGATCCAACCTGTGCCCCTTGCAGTGGAAGAGCAGTGTCTTAACCACTGCACCACCAGGGTAGTCTTGAGAGCGGATGTTAAAGCCTTCCCACCTGATGACAGGGACGTTCAAATTTTGTGACATGAGAGTTCTGTTCTCCTTCACCGTGACAATGATGACCACAGAGCAACGTGACACCCCACACCTGCTAGAGCTAAATGTCTCCCGTGTGTCATCCCACTGAACTGTCACAAGGGCCTTACGGGGAAAGGACTGTACCCCTGTTTCCCAGATGAAAAACCTGCTCTTTCCAGCGGCAAGCTGCCCCAGACTAGTGGTGGGGCTGGGAGCTGAACCCTCCGAGGTCCCATGTCACAAACAAAGACAGACACGTGTCCCCTGGGACAGAGGAGGCAGTTCTGGGAGAGGAGACCACGAGGATTCTGAGGGCCACCTTCATAAACGGTTCCAACAACAGAAAAGGGCTTTCCAGGCATTATCTGCCAAAAAGCCAAGTGAGGAGGAGGGAGGAGAAACAATAAAAGCAAAGATCAATTGTGCTGAAGACAAGGTGGCAGGAAGATGGATCTCGCTGGAAATTCCTTCTGACTGGACTCTGCCAGGATCAGGGTATTTTTCATCCCAAGATTAAGCAAAACTCTTTTCCATCATAACCTCCTACCCATCTGTGTCCAATCTCCCACTCTCATTTCTAGAACATGCACATTTAAAAATCTATTTTGCAGCTTTCTATGTGTATGTGTTGGGTGAAGGATGCTGCTTCCTGGCTTAAAGATGAGCAGAGAAGCGCAGGAGGCCTTGGGAAGTCAGAGCACCCCCCAGGCTGGAGGATGTGACAGTTACAGGGTTCAGGGTGCTGGGACCCAGCCTGCTGGCAGGGGGCGCTGCAGTCATGGAGCCCAGAGGCACGGCCTGGCTTGAGCAGAACCAGACCATCTGGGAGAGGAGAAGTCAGGATTCTTCATAAGGACTGAACTTGGAACATGAGGGTGGGGAGAACTGGGGAGGATGATGGCTCCTGGTTCAGGACTGTGAGGATGGTGATGCTGCCGTCACTATGGGAGAAAAAGAAATCAGGCTGGTGGTGGTGATGGCCGAGGGTGGAGGGATGGGAATTAAGAGGATCTCGTCTGAGGGTGTTCAGTGACCGGGATGGGGGTGGGGGCCTGGGGTCACGAGAGCAGGTGAGAGTCCCCAGGGTCAGAACATAGAGACCTGGGGAAGGAAAGGAGGAGGACAAGGGCAGGATCCCCAGGGAACTGGACACTCAGGAGACGTCAGCAAAAGAGTGTGTGTGTGCGCGTGCACGCACACATGTGCACACACTCTCAGTTGTGTCCAACTCTTTGCAACCCCATGGACTGTAGCCCGTCAGGCTCCTCTGTCCACGGGATTTTCCTGGAAAGAATGCTGCAGTGGGTTGCCATTTCTTTCTCCAGCGGATCTTCCCAACCCAGGGATCAAACTTGTGTCTCCTGAGTCTTCTGCATTGGCAAGAGGATTCTTTACCACTAGCGCCACCTGGGAGGCCACAGACCAGCAAAAGGAGACTGGGAACCAAAAAGGTAGCAAGATAATGTTTCAGTGAAAAAGAAAAACGAGAAATGAATTTTTCTTTCTTTTCCTGAGAACAAAAAAGATAAAGAGAACAGTGAATAGGCCAGATCACTACTAGTTTTTACTTCAACTGTTCCTAATCTGGGGGTTCCCAGGTGGCTCAGTGGTAAAGAAACCGCCTGTCAGTCCAGGAGATGCAGGTTGGATCCCTGGGTTGGGAAGATCCCCTGAAGGAGGAAATGGAAACTCATTCCAGTATTCTTGTCTTGGAAATCCATGGACAGAGGAGCTGGTCTCAAAGAGTCAGACACAACTGAGCAAAAGTGTATACATGTTCCTAATCTGTAGTCCATAAATTGTTTACTTTCTTCACAGTAAAGAGGGAGGTGTGGTGTGATGCCAGGGGTGCCTGGAGTCGTATGTACCCCTTGGGCACATGGAAAGATGCTCAAAGTGCACAGGATGGTACAGAACCCCCAGCTGAGCCTTGAGTTTCCAATCAGACCATCAGAAGCACTGGGAGCCGGAAGGCAGGACAGGGATGGAGTGGCTGGCAGAGTGGAGCCTGAGCTGAGCTTTGGGGGGAGCAGAAGGGGTAGAGAGGACACCCCAAAGTTACCTTGAGAGTGCCAACCCCATAGGAGGAGTGGGTATGGCATCAGATCAGCAGGTGTCCAGGTTATCGACCAGCCAAGCACCTGAGAGGGATCTCTCAGAGGGTGGTGTAGCCTCATCTGCCCATGTCCCCGGGGTCTGGTGCATCTTTCTGTGGCAGCTTCTCCCACTGCCTGTTTGTGGGTATGCAGTGGCCCCTCAGGACCCTCCCCAGCCTGCCTGGTTCTCATCACTTCAAGTACTGGCATGTGAGCAGGAAATTTAAACATCCCAGACATCCCCACGGAGATGCTATTCAAACAGCAAGGCTGAAATAAACATATTCAAGTTGAAATGTAAAACGCCTAGAGCAAACGTCCATGCAGCTTTATTTGTTCTGGAAATATTGCTTGCTGCTGTCCAGCTAAAATCAAGTGTCCTGTTAATAGCAAACAGACAACAGGGACCAGGGAACAGTAAGGCGAGGATGGAGGGCTAAGTCCCACAGTCAGGGAGGCATTTGCACCGTATGAAGCCGGGAGGCCCTGATGCCCACGAGGTGCAGCCAGGGCTCACAGCTTGGAGTCCTGGCTCCATCCCCAGCCAGACCCATGAACCATCCCTAGACAGGGGCATCGACTGGTGGGAGCAGGGGCAGCAGAATGCCCCTGTGGCTTGGAAAGCGACCAGTTGTATTTCTAAAGATCTCAGCAGATCTCAGCACCACCTGCTCTGCTCAGCCCTTCTGGATGCAGCATTAGGAGCCACAGGACGGATTCAGGACTCCAATGAGGGTATAGAGACAGCTGGGGGCTGACAGGGCCAGCATTCCCCGGCTCCCATCCCAGAGCTGTGGTATGTGCTTGTGGGTGTGCTCAGCACCAGCCACTTCTCCTTGGGCCAAGCATTCTCCATAAATGAGGGAGCTGGGCTGACAGGTGCCCTGGGGGCTGCCCCATCCTGAGAGCCTATGGAATGGCCTTCTGGCCAGAATGCCACACACTTAGGGCCTGGGAGAAGAGGGCAGGAGGAGAAGGGGATGACAGAGGATGAGATGGTTGGATGGCATCACCAACTCAATGGACATGAGTTTGAGCAAGCTCCGGAAGATGATGAAGAACAGGGAAACCTGGAGTGCTATAGTCCATGGGGCAGCAAAGAGTCGAACAGAGCTGAGTGACTGAACAACAGCAACGGGGCCTGGTGGAGGCGGGGGCGGGGGCGGGGGCGGGGGCGGTGGGACATCCCATCAGGCCCTGAGTCAGAGATAAAGACAGCAACTTCTAAGGGAGGAGAGGCAGGCAGTGGTGCTGGGAAGTGAGAACCCCACAGGGGCAGAGCCCTGTTGGAAAAGGTGGTTTGACCTCAGATTGCTAGTCTTCAGAAAGGCTTTGAGAAGGGGAGCATCTCCCACAGGAGAGTAGGGGGCCCTAGACCTCCTTGGAGGCCTGGGGCAGGGGATAGAAGCTGCGCTAAAGGAGTCTAAAGTCTGGGGAGGAGAGGCAGGTGTGTCTCTGCTGGGGGGCAGCGGGGAACTGGAGGGAAAGCAGTTCAGGGTCCCTGCCACACGCCCAAAGCCACACACTGTGCCCCCCCGATCATGCACCCGCTCACACACCACAGTGATGGATGGGGCTTTATGGTCTGTGATTTAGCACACCTAGACTTGACTATCTCCATCCTAATTAAATTAACAAAAAAATCAGGAGTGACAAAATGGCAAAGATGTACTGATTTATCTAATGCGTGCCCTTGCTGCTTAAATGGGCACAAACTCCTTTTAACTTTGAATGAATTAAAGGGAAATTTCAGGCAGTTGAGCTACTTGTTGGCTAAAAAATTAGCACTGGATCAGAAAAGGCGTTCACTTCTGTGGATCTTTGCACAGTGTGAGGGCCTGCATCACAGTGTAGAAGGAACAGACCCAGACACTCAGGACTCACACCAGCTGAGGACCTCCACCAGAGAGGACACTGGCCAGTTTCTCTCCATGAGAAGCAATGCATGGTGCTGCAAGTGAGTTTATAAACCCCTGTATACATCCATTCCCACCTTTCAATATATTGTCCCCTGTGACCATATGTCCTGCATAGAAATCTTCCCATGGAAGTTTTCACAAAAGGAGGCCACAGCTTTCCCATGCCTCCTGTCTCTTTCCAGGCCCCATGTGGGGAGTGGGGGAGCAGATGAGCCCAGCCCTGAATCCCAGATCCCTTTTGCTAATCTACTGAATTTATTCTGCCTTGTGAACATCGTTGGATGTATTCACTCCCTGCTATACTGGGGGGATAGAGGCAGAGATTCTCTCTGTTCCCCTCTGCACAACCAGCACCCATGGTAGTGGTTGGCATACTGTGGAAACTCAATAATCTCCTACCATCAACATCACCTTTTCCTCCTCTTCCTCAATGTCACTGTCACCCTCATCATCATCATCACCTGGATAATTCTCACCATCCTTTTAGTACTTGCTTATACCTGGACCAACACAGTCTGCACAATGTAGAGTGTCTTGTGTGTTTTTCCTAACAGCCCTATCAAGTACCAGTATTTACCTAATTTTATGATAAAGGCATAATATTCAGAAGGCAGATCCTAATTTGCCCAAAGTAAACAACTACCTTGCATCTAGGTCTGTATAGCAGAGAGAGATATCTGCACCCCTTTACCCATTCTCTTCTTCCTTGAGTACTGGGACCCCCAAGTTTAGTTGGGCATATGGATGCCCTAAAGAATGAAAACTATCTTTCCCTACCTCTTCTGTAGTTAGATCTAGTTGTAATTGAATTGTGGTCAACGGGAGATAAGGAAAAACTATTGTTCTTTCCTTTCTTGCTGTTGGAATGTAGTCACTATGGCTTGAGCTCAAGCAGCCATCTTGCACCATGAGGTAAAAGCCACGTATTAGGATGATGATGCTGGGTTGTGAGAACCTGAGTCTCTGATCAGCCACCAGCTGCCATGCTGCCTCTGGGTTCCTTAGCCAAGTTTTTTCAAGGCAGAGAAATCAAACTATCCTACTTAAGCCGCTGCTGTTTTGAAGTTTTGGTTACTTGCAGCTGAACTTCTCTTAACTAATATGGTCTGTTTGATTCCAGAGCAATGTTTTCTTAACCATGATCTTTAGAAAGTAGCATATCTTCATCACCCTTCCAGGACCTCAGGACAATAGGACAAAGCCCTTAGCATAGTGTCAGGCTCAAAGTGAATGTTCAAAAAAGGCTAACTAGCCACTGTTCTAATTACTCTAGTGGCTGCTGCTGCAATCCGCAGACATGTACCCCTCCCTGCCCAACAGCTGTGTTTAGCAATCCAGAATGACCGCATCAAGAAGGAGGGCAGGAAAGACAGTCTTCATTAAGCCCAAAGTGCTCCCTCCGCACCCAGCATTAGAATGGAGGTCTCTTATTTCAGCTCCAAAAAGAGTCTTCGAACTCTTTGTGCCAATTGTGTATTTATGCCAAAGTCTTACTTAGGTGTGATGGAATAGGCTATAAAGAGGGAAAATTTTTCCAGCTCAGCAACCCCAGTGGATGTGTGGCCAGGAGTGGTGAAATTCAACCTCACTGGGAATTATTTTAAGGACTCCCAAGGAGAGAGACGTGCCAGGCAGATGGACAGTCACCTTTTGGGCTTGCAGGAAAACTAACCTATCGGTCTCCCGAGAAACCCTTTTACGAAAGCCAGATTTGCATATAAATAATAGACATGTCAGAACATATGATGTCTGGATTTGGGTATTTATCTATCCTAAAAAGAGTTGAATGTACAATCTGTAATAATTTCCTCCAACTCTAGAGAAGCTTCTGCAGACTCGGTCCTCAGTACCAGAGTCAGGCAATTAATTAAATTGCCTTTTTCTTCCCTGAAGTGGTGAATGCTGATTAAGAATCACCCTTCCCCTCCTGCTCACTTTGGCGGCCCTTTTTCAGCCTGGCCGCAGCCTCATCAAGTCTGCTAGAGAACACAAGACAGACGGATGCAGACAGGCTTTCTCGGCTCCTGGCTGGGGTACGGCTTGAACAGTGAGAACACAGGAAATGTTTTCCTGGAAGGAGCAGGGAGGAGAGGCAAGCAGGAAAACTGAAAGATCAAAGTGAGGAATCAGAAAGAAGTTCAAGTCCCCTTTCAACCCTGCCACTCCTTTGGACAGCCACTGCCTCTGCCTTTTCTTCTAGGGAATTCTACCAGTTGAGAGGTTCAGAGGTGGTCCAGAATTCCCCGCTGAGAACCCAGAAGGAAGACAACCCATAGAGAGAGAAAGCGCTTGTTTTACATTTTCCTGGACACCAACACTAGCGGACTTTTCTGCTACCAGCTCGAAATATGAGACACCCGTGTTTGTTCCTGGCTCCCGGAATTTCAATTACATCATCGAGGAAGAACCTTCCCAAAGGAAATGAATCTCTGCAGATAATGATCCCTCACAATGGACTTCAAATTGTAATAAAAATATAACTTGAATGTTAAAGGTGAATTTCAATTAAGAATCATATCCCAACCACAATAAAAAAAAAAAACTTATTTCACTGCCAACAGAAAGTCTCCTGCGACATCTCTTTGAAAACCAACTATTTCCGAAAGCCAAGTTAGAAAAACACATGTGCTCTAGGGTATAAAGAAAGCGGCATTGTGTATAAAATGTAACACAGAGAGGTAGATCTTAGTATATTGACATTATAAAAACCAGGTAGCAATGGGAAATAATATTTTTACAAAGGTAGCAAACATAAATGCCAAACCTGCAGGCAAATTTATAGACCCCGTCATGCACTGTGGCATTTCACCACCAGGGTGCTAAAAAGAGCCTGGCAAGGAAGTTGCCCACGGTGGCCCCCCGACCCCCCAAGACCCACAAACTGCTGTCAGAGCACCCCTGCGGGTTGGGCGCCAGTGCTGCCTGCACACTCGGCTCTGGCAGGGAACAGGAGAGACAGGAGGTCAGGAAAAGTGGGAATAGCGTTCTGCCAGGGAGCCAAGTCTGGCCCCAGGGCTTCCTCTCTGAATAACTACAGAGCCACAATCCTTCCCACCAGTTCAGTGCTGATTTGGGCTCTGTTTTTGTCTTTTTTTTTTTTTTAACTGAGTTCAAATTCACATACCATAAAATTCTTTTTATTTTTTGGCTGCAACCCACAACATGTGGGATCTTAGTTCCCTGACCAGGGATCAAACCCATACCCCCTGCTGTGGAAGTGTGGTGTCATAAACACTGGACCACCAGGGAAGTCCAAATTTAACTATTTTGAAGCGTACAATTCAGTGACATTAAGCACACTGGCACCCACTCCAGTATTCTTGCCTAGAGAACCCCATGGACAGAGGAGCCTGGTGGGCTACAGGCTATAGGTTAGCAAAGAGTTGGACATGACTGAAGCAACTGCCCCCCACACATACACACACAGCACACTGGCAATACTGCAAAACCATCAGCATTTCCTAGTTCCAAGACAATCTCATCACCCTCAAAACAAACCCCATACCTGTCTATCACGTGCTCCCTATAACCCTCCTCCAGCCCCCAGCCACCACCCATCTGCCTTCTGTCTCTGTGAATTTACCTATCCTGGATACTTCATAGAGATAGAATCATGTAATATGTGACCTTTCATGTCTGGCTTCTTTAATCGGCATCCCACGCTTGATGTCATCCATGCTGTAGCATGTGTCGCTTCCCTTTGATGAGTGAATGATGTTCCATTATATGGAGAGATCACATTTATTTATCCAGTTTTCAGTTAAGGGACATTTGGTTGCTTCCACCTTTTAGCTCTTCCAACTATTTAATGTAGCTTTGTTCTCTCTCCAAATCAAGCTCTCTCTGGCAGAGCAAAGGGGGCCATTTCCACACAAACCCACCAAGCTGCACTTGCTGAATAAATAAATAAACTGAGGTGCTAAAGGGAACAGACTGAATGCTTCTGCAGCATTTATTCCACCCCATGCCCTGCTGTGTAACAATCATAACAGCTGTGGAATTTCCTCTAATACCACCTTCCAGGATAGACTCAGATGTGGTTAAGCCAGTGGTTGGCAAACTTTTCTGTTAAAGCTCAGCTAGTACATATTTTGAGCTTTGTAGGCAATACAGTCTCTGTTTACCTTCTCAATTCTGCAGTCATACACAATACGTAAGCAGATAGCCAAGGTCATTTTTCAATAAAACTTTATTTACAAAAACAGAGGCAGGCTGGATTTGGTCCATGGGCCATGGTTTGTCAACACTTAGGAGATGAAACCAGTCAATTCTAATGGAAATCAATCCTGAATACTCATGGGCAGGACTGTTATTGAAGCTAAAGCTCCAATACTTTGGCTATCTGATGTGAAGAGTTGACTCATTGGAAAAGATCCTGATGCTGGAAAAATTGAAGGCAAGAAGAGAAGGGGGCAGTAAAGGATGAGATGGTTAGATAGAATCATAGATTCAGTGGACATGAATTTGAGAAACTCTGGAAGATAGTGGAGGACAGGAAAGCCTGGCATGCCGTGGTCCATGGGATTGTAAAGAGTCAGACATGATTTAGCAACTGAACAACAGCAATAAAGTTTAAATAATTGCACCCTTTCAGCCACAGTGATTGGTTCCAAGTGGTCAGATGGCTTAAAATGATCCAATCAGAATGAAGTCCAGGACTTTTTGCTCAATGATTTGCTCTTCTTTTGGACAGTGAATTACATATCTATAAGGCCTGAGCCTACAGCCATCTTACTATACAAGATAAGCCAGCCAGGGCTATAGAAAACCCAGGGAGGAATGAAGTATTGAAGGGATCAAGAGAACATGACCAGAGTCTTGATCAAGCCATGTCTGAACTCCATTTCTTATGTGGACTTTCACTGTCTAACATATGTATTGCCTTTACACATTTATTTGTTTCTCTTCCCATTAAGAGGATTTTGTTAAATGCTATATTCCCAAATGTTTAGCACTTAAATACACATTTATTACTCATTTCTCTTTCCATTACAGGATTTTGTTAACGGCTATATTCCCAGTGCTTAGCACTTTTTATCATTCTGACCATTTGTGCGTGCCCAATCGTGTCCGATTCATTACAACCCCATGGTTGTAGCCTGCCAGGCTCCTCTGTCCATGAGATTTTCCTGGCAAGAATATTAGAGTGGGTTGCCATTTCCTTCTCTAGGGAATCTTCCCCACCCAGGGACTGACCTGCATCTCTTGTGTCTCCTGAACTGGCAGGCAGATTCTTTACCACTGTACCATCTGGGAAGGCCCCAGCACTTTCTAAGTGCTTAGCAAAAAAGTTCCAAATGAATGAATGCTTGGAGACTTTTGGATCTCTCCTGGAGTAGAGGATGAAGAGAGCAGGGACTGAGCCAGGACAGCTCACACTCCGCTGTGAACCTACCAGGCGAGGGGCTTTCCACGTGCTGGGACCCAGGTGGGGGCTTGCTTGGGGTGCCACGCTGCCACAGCAGAGCCTTCTTTGGAATGCATGTGCAGCAGGGGCCAAGTCCGTGATCTCATTCACAAGAGCCTTTAGACTCAGGATAAAGCAGCCCCAGGGAGCAGCGCCCATCTGAGAGGCAGTTTCATTCACGTGGGCAGGAGGTAATCAACGAAGGGCAGACACTGGCTTCTGACTCCAGAGCAAAAACAGTACCAGGTCTGGACAGCAGAGGGTGCCTACAGTCAGATGGACCAGGGGCCAAATCCTAGCTCCAAGAGGAGGCAGTAGTTTCCTCCTCTGGCCTGGAGTATTAAGTGGGTCTGTTCATCTTGAGCTCTTAGCAGGGCAGTACCATCAGGGGCAGAGGTGGTGGGCGGGACAAAGCAGAGTCTCCATCAGTCCTCATGAGCCCCATGAGCTCACCGGCTCAGATGGACCAGGTTGCCCAACAGGGTACTGCCTGCCTCTCTCTGTGGGGCACCCCCTATGCCTCCTCTTTGCAGACTAGTTCCAGGTACTGGGCCACAGTTACCAAGTCGACTGCACAGCCCGTCTGGTGCTCAGGTGCGGTAGCAGCAAGTGCCCCCTCCTCAGCCCCTGGGACCAGCTAGCTTTATGCTTGCAGTTGAGGACGGAATGCAGGGCAGGGCTTTCATTTAGCTAAAGAGCAGGCAGGCAGCTGTCAATGCCGGACAAGCACACAGGCCCAGCCAGAGCTGAAGTCCCTTGCTGTCCAGGGACACCCAGACCCAGCTGCGTGATGGAAGCAGCAAAAATAAATAAATTCATAATCAAATAAATAAATAAAGAGCTGTGTTCTTGCTATTCGTACTTCTGCAGTTTGAGACATTTCTACACTGAGGTGGCCAAGGTGCTGTTTATAAACAAGGCCCAAGGGAGCCCTTGGGTGACCCTTGAAATATTTATTTGGCCTCCCCATTAGCAGTTTAAAAGCCAAGAACCCACAGGCCTTTTGGTCCAAGGCCTTTGGTCCAAGTTGGGGAGGAGCCCATAGCAGGGGGAGTCCCTAGAAGCTCCCACAGGAAAGAACCACTTAGGACAGCCGATGGTGGTCCCTGCCCTCTCCCCTCAACTCCATCTCTGCTAGCATTGGGGGGGCTTAGAGGAAGATGGTCCAGCAAGAGAGCTGCCTTAAGGACTTCCCTGGTGGCCCAGTGGTTAAGAACCCATCTTCCAATGCAGGGGATGTAGGTTCAATCCCTGGTCGGGGAACTAAGATCCCACAGGCTTTGAAGCAACTAAACCCACGTACCACAACTACTGAGCCCGGACATCATGACTAAAGTGTCCATTCACCCCAACAACAACAAAAAATGACCCCACATGCCACAGCGAAAAACCGAAGCAGCTAAACAAACAATAAATATTTTTTAAAAAGAGATATTTACCTTAATCAGCGGAAAGACCATAGGGTGGGAACTATCTGATCCTCAAATTCACAAACAAACCTGAGTCTCACATCTCTTGGCTGGAACTGGGGTCCCCGTATTTATTTATCACTGTCTTACGGTGTGGGTAAACATGGGGATGTGGGTTCCCCACCAAGAGGGGCTGTGAGCTGTGGCCAGGGCAGTGTGGAGGAAAGGTCCCACCACTGCTGCTTGGGGAAGGGAGATGCATCAGGATAGCTGAGCTCCTCGGCAGACTCGCCCCTCCTCACCGGGTGCAGACCCTGCGGCTGGGTTCTTCCCTTGCCTGCTAACACACTTATTACCTGCATACACCTCAGACCCCCAGGGGCAACCAGGGAGTGCCTGAGGCCAGGTTGTCATAGTAACAGTTACTCTTTGAAGGATTCTGCTTCCAGAGATCCTGGGTGAGGTGGCCCAGTGCCCTGTCAGGGTCGGGGGTGCAGTCCATGGTGGGTGGAGGGCGGTGGGGTGGCCCAGGACCGGGTCAAGTGACCCTTTGCCAGCTGGCTCTGGAGGCTGAGGACAATGGCCCTGCTTGCAAGGGTATCCTCTCTGACTGCCCCAAAATTCCCCTTCTCACAGAAGGTCACCTCGGCTCTCTCAGTGCCCCCAGTGGAAATGACCCAGGCCACAAACTCTGCTTCCAGAATCTTCCAGTAACTTCTAGAAACACACAGCTCTACCAAGCAGCCCCTCCCTGCATAGTTACGAAAACACGAGGATGCATGGGGGTTGGAGGAAGGAAACCGCGTTGCGTCTCTGGTCCACCCAGCTGGGCTGGCAGCTACCTGCCAGTTATTTAGCATGAATGGGGGACAGTGGGTGGGCCCAGAGAGCACCCTTCTCCTCCTAGGGCCTCCATCATCTTGGCATCTAACGATTATGCAGATCCTTCACTCAGGGTCTCACATGCTCCCTCTGCTGCCACTCGGCTCATTGTAAACAAGCCTCCTTCTTTTAAAAAAACTTTTTATTTCATATTGGAGTATAGCCAATTAACAACGCTGCAATAAAAATAAATAAATAAATAAATAAATAAAACAATGCTGTAATAGTATCAGGTGGACAGCAAGGGACTCAGTCATACATATGCATGAGTCCATTCTCCCCCAAACTCCCCTCCCATCCAGGATGCCACATAACATTGACCAGAGTTCCCTGTGCTATACAACAGGTTCTTGTTGGTTATCCATTTTAAATACAGCCATGTGTACATGTCCATCCCAAACTCTGTAACTATCCCTTCACGTCATCCTTCCCCCTGGCAACCATAAGTTCCTTCTCTAAGTCTGTGAGTCTTTTCTGTTTTTTAAGTAAGATCATTTGTATCATTTCTTTTTAGAATCCACATACAAGGGATGTCATAGGATAGTTCTTCTCTGTCTGACTTCACTCAGTATGATACTCTCTAGGTTCGTCCCTGTTAAAGGAGCCTCCCTGTTAACCTGGAGCCACTCCACCAAAATGTGTGGAGCATCTATTTCGGGGAATGCCCAAAGACTTCTTGAACCTTCCCCCTCTGACCAGGTGAGGCTGAGACCATCACTTCTGTGCTCAGGGGAGCAAATCAGCGGCCCCCTCCACTTCCCTCTATGCCTGCAGGATTTGTCAGCTCCTTTCCTGTTTGCCCCGGGACTGCAACGATTGCCTTTTACCTGAAATGTGAAAGTTCTTCCATTTCCAGTTTGAGGCTATTACTCTGATTTCCCCTTTCTCAGCAGTCTGTGAATTTTCTAATATGGAGAAAACATGGTACTGGTGTGTGTGTGTGTGTCACACACACACACACTCACAACTTGGCCCAGCCCCAAGCAGTGGTATTGAATGGAGGCTCTGTTAGAATTGCATCTCTACGTGGGAGAGAGCAGTTTGGACAAGGTGCACCCTTGCCGTCTGCACTGAGATGGGTGGTTTTCCATCAGGGACCGGGCTGCTTCCTGAGCAATTTGTCAATGCCACATGCTAACCTGAGGCTGCGGTTGCCAGTGCCAGCTGGGAGGCCATCTCCCTCGCAGGGGCCACCAGTCAGGACTCCTTCCGGTTTTCTGAACTTTGCCAAGCTCAGAGCAGTAAGTCCTCCCTGTTCATCCTGTCCTTAGGAGCGTTCTTTATCACCCCCAGGGAACTGAGGATGTCCAATGGTGAGAGAGGAATAAGTCATTGCTCTCGGCTAAATGGAGGAGTGCGGATCTGCAGGGCATGGCTCCTTTGTCAACAGTGCAAATAATGAAGATTCCATGCGCCGAGGACAATGAAATGAGCCCCTGTACTATTGATGGGATATTTGTACAACTCCATGAGTTATGTTTCAAAACCAGGCTCTATTAAAGATGCCGAACCCTCTTCAGAAGCAAAAAGACTAATATTGCTCTCCAAATAATTTATAAGTTTCCCCACAAGGCAGAAAAGCGAAGTTGTCTGGAAGCAGGCGATCGTTGTTTGGGGTTTCCTGCCGTCTCCGGCTCCTCACTCGGCTCCGCTGGGCTCTGACGGAGTCTGGCCGTAACACTCCCCACCATGGTGCCGGAGGAGGGGTGGATGGAGGCCGAGAGCTCCCACCTGCTGTCTGTGCACAGCATCCATGCCTGGGCCTCACTTCATCCAACGCACGGGTCCAGGGGATGAGAAGACTGAATCCACTGCCCGGCACATCCTGCTTGTCTCCTTATACCTGAGCTATGCCGGTGGTCCTCAGCCACAGCGATTTTGCAACCCCCTCCCCGCAACCAGGAACACTTGACAAAGGCTGGAGACACGCGTGGTTGTCAGGACTTGGGCAGGGAGGGGAGTTGCTACAGCTGTTCAGGTGCTCAGTCGTGTCTGACTCTTTGTGACCCCATGGACTGCAGCACGCCAGGCTCCTCTGTCCTTTGCTATCTCCTGGAGCTTTCTCAAATTCATGTCTGTTGAGTTGGTAAGGCTATCTAATCATCTCATCCTCTGCTGGCCCCTTCTCCCCTGCCTTCAATCTTCCCCAGCATCAAGGTCTTTTCCAGTGAGTTGGCTCTTCGCATCAGGTGGCCAAAGTATTTATTGGAGCTTCAGCTTCAGTCTTTCCAATGAATATTCAGGGTTGATTTCCTTTAGGATTGACTAGTTTGATTTTGCCATCCAAGGGACTCTCAAGAGTCTTCTTCAGCACCACACTGTGAAAGCATCAATTCTTCAGCACTCAGATTTCTTTATGGTCCAGCTCTCACATCCATACATGACTACTAGAAAAACCATAGCTCTTACTATACAGACCTTTGTCAGCAAAGTGATATTGTTACTGGATAGAAATACTCCAGTAGGTAGAGGACAGGGGAAACTGCTGATCATCCTTTGATGTACAGACAGCCTCCACTATAAAGACACCCCCGGTCCCAAAGGTTGGTTGTGCCAAGGTTGAGAAGATCTAGACTAAAAGTCCTCAATGCATTTCCTCCTGCTAGCTATGTGTGGGTGGAGGGAGCCAGCAAGAAACTTCAGAGGATCCATCTGGGACACAAGGCTGATTACAAAGCCCTGAAGCCATCAAGGCATTGCAGAATCACCTTGAGAGCCCAGGGCCGCTTGAGTGACATCTGGCCTCCTTGAAACATGAGGTGTAGCCATTGAAAACCAGAAGTCATCAAGGGTGGTGACTCAAGAGGCCAGGCTCTGGACGGCTGTTCTGGGTTCAGATTCTGGCCCTGCTGCCAACTGGCTCTGTGACCTGAAGCCACTTGTTTACTCCCCTTGAGCTTCACTCTGTTGCCAGGGAGTAATAAGCATGCACACGGCCTCATCCAGCTGCTGTGGGCGCTGAAAGAGCTCACACGTGCAAAGCACTGACAGAGTGAGGCATCTGGGTGCTCCATGACTATAGGCTGTTATCATTATTAATACCGATGACGATGAAACTGACTGAGAAACATACAGAAGGGCTGCTCTTTAAGGCTAAGTAAGAGAGGGAGACACCAAACCATGTGCCCATTATGTCTGCTGCCACTTGGCAGTGAGTCTGCAGTAGATCCAGCCCAGGAAGGGCATGCACGGCTGCTAGGTGGTGGGCCAGGCTGTAGACTTCTGGCTATTTATCTTTGGAAAAAGAAATTAAATGCTAGTTAAACAAATAAGGTCAAATACCATAAACACACCACATTGGACTCCACACGAAAAAAAAAAAATCATCATTTTCAGTCTTTTTTACCTGGATTTGTGTTTATTGGTAGAAAGTGCTGGGCTGCCCCCTATGGAGCCTGCAATGGCCTTGTCAACAGTGGAAAGGAGCAGGGCTAGAGAAGCAGGGGAGGGGTCAGTTCAAGCGGGATTTAAGACAGGAAAGAGGGATTTCCCCTGGTGGTCCAGTGGTTAAGACTCCGCACTCCCACAGCAGGGGGCCCAGGTTCAATCCCTAGTCAGGGAACTAGATCCCACATGCCACAACTAAAGATCCTGCATGCCACAATGACATTTAAAGATCTTGCGTGTCACATCTAAACCTGATGCAGCCAAATAAATAAACTGTTGCTGTTCAGTCACTCAGTCGTGTCCGACTCTTTGTGACCCCAAGGACTATAGCCCTCCAGGCTCCTCTGTCCATGGAATTCTCCAGTTAGGAATATTGGAGTGGATTGCCATTTCCTTCTCCAGGGGACCTTCCCAACCTAGGGATCAAACCTGAGTCTCTTGCACTTTAGGTGGATTCTTCACACTGAGCTACCAGGGAAGCACAAATAAATCGATAAAAAAAGAAAAAAGCCATGAGAGAACTGTGGGGCCAAACCGCATCAGTTGCAGCAGAACTTGAGGGACAGGAAAGAGTAGGGGCCCCCATTAAAGAAGAGAGGTTCCCACTCAGCTTGCGACTTCCCTAGGTTGGCAGCTAAGGTCTGGCTGAGATGTGGGAACAACCCAGGGATTTCCAAGAGGCTCTTACCCATCTCAACCACTGGCTGGTTATACAATTGCAAAAGGCACAAAACCTTCCTGGATCTTTGGTGCCACTAGACATCAGGAGCCCCACCCCCCACCCCAGGGGTGACCTTTGAAAATGTCTCCAGGCATTGCCAAGTGTCCCAGGGGGCAAAATCTCCCGCATCCCCCACCTGGTGTTGAACCATTGAACTGACTAGTCTAGAGGATTTCTTCAGCTCTCAAATTCGAATATCCTAGGAACAGATTCACACTTCAAAAGCATTTTGAAGATGTGTGCAGATTTCTGCAGGTAACTGCTTTCCTGCCAACAGAAGCAGGATGGGGCAGATTCCTGGAGAATCTTGGCTGTTTTACAGCCACAGGAACAATCACGCAGGTGATGAAGCCCAAGAGATACTAAACACAGGGTGGTGCAAAACACAGAGTGGGACAGAGTGTGGGGTACCCCAGGACTCGGAGCAAGGAAAATGGAATTAGACAGACAGTAAGGACTCTGCAGATGGCGAAGATGCATGAAAGGGTCGGAATACATTCTTGATGCAACGCAAGAATGGGAGGTTGGCATCGTTTCTCAACTGATATATTAATTTGTACGCCATGTGATTGAAAACACAGGAGGAAACACATTAAGCAGTAGCAAGAGGTCCAGGGCTTCCCTGGTGGTCCAGTGGTTAAGAATCTGCCTTGCAATGCAGAGGACATGGGTTCAATCCCTTGTCCAGGAGGATCCCACATGCCATGCAGCAACTAAGCCTGTGGGCCACAACTACTGAGCCCATGTTTTACAGCCTGTGCTCTGCAACAAGAGAAGCCACCCCAATGAAAAGTCCACTCGCTATAACTAGAGAAAACAAAGACCCAGAGCAGCCAAAAACAAATAAATTAAATTTTTTAAAAATAGTAAGTGGTCCAACGAGGCCAAGTGTGAAGGCTCCTCCCCCACCCCACTCTTCCCTCTCACTTGGCCAGGAGTGCATCCTCACACAATAACATGTGTCGATAAAGAACAGTCTGTGGGACGTGAAATGTGAAAAGCATTCCCCGTAATGTATGCCTTGCCTCGAATCCGACCTGGATCATAATGGATTATTTTCCTCCATTTCTGGATATGCGTGTTTCTGACGTCTATTTTAAAACCCTTGGGTTCAAATGTACCTTATTACATTTTAAAGTCTTTGGATTGTAGCAGAAAAATGTTCTGCACTATAAAACATAGAGCATAGTTGAGGTTTGATGGGTTTGCTTCTATTTTCTACCCCACAAAATGCTTTCTAAATGCCATTAAAATTTAGCATACACCATAATAACCAAGCTGCATTTGTTCCATGTTTAAGTCAATTGGCTTCTGAGTTTTATTTCTTTCATATACATCAAACCCAATAAAGTTGTTGCCACAGCCGGAGGTGAGGAAGACACCGTTGTTCTGTAGACCGATCCCCTAACCAATCCCCCTGTTCTGTCGCCCCCACAGAGGACCAGGTGGGTTTTAGAGCAGCTGCTGCTTGCAGGGAACAGGATGAATCGACGGGGGCAGAGGGAGAGTCGGGGGTGTCGATGTTGAGAGCCCATAGAGGAAGGGAGAACGTGTAGAAGTGAGGGTGGTCTTCACTAACTCTCACACGTGGAAACTGGGGTGTGGCAGAGAGAATTCAAGTCTCAACTCCGTCCTACCCCTGGCCAGCCAGGTAATCTTAAACATAGGGCCAGGAACAGCCACATCTGAATGCCATCATGGCTCAAAACTCAGACCAGCGTGGCAACTGGGAGTCCCCCATCTTGCTCCTGGGCTTCCCAGGTGGCTCAGTGGTAAATAATCTGCCTGCCGGTACAGGAGACACAGATGCGGGTTCCATCCCAGGGTCAGGAAGATCCCCTGGAGGAGGGAATGGCAACCCACTCCAGTGTTCTTGCCTGGAGAATCCCAGTGGGCTACAGTCCATAGGGTCGCAAGGAGCTAGACATGACTGAGCGCACACACACACACATCCTGCTCCTAGGCCTGGGGCTGAGGGTCCAGTTCAGACCCTTCTCACCACGGTCACTACCTCCTCCAGGTCCCTGGGATGGGGTGAAGGAGGGGCAGGAAGCAACTCACCCAACCTAGGACCTGGCCAAGTCTCCTCCGGTACCTGTGCCTCCACCTGTTCCCCTCTAGTCTCAGGAAACATGCCAGGTCTGAATGAACCCCCAAACGGAGGGAGAGGAGGGGAGGTGTGGGGGTCAAACTCAGCATGACAGGGGTGGTGTGATGGGGAGTCAGGAGGGGCAGTGTCTGTGGCCTGGGCTTTGGGGTAGAACAGCAGGGCTTAAATCCAGACTGTGTGGGTGACCAGCTAGGCAGCTGCGGACAGGAATTCATCTCACTTCACTTCCATTCAATCATCGAACAAGAGCATATGGGATGCCTGCTGTGGGCCAGGTACAGTGTTGGGCTCTGAGCTATGGCAGCCTTCCAGAAGAAACTGGAGAGGACAAACCAAGACAGTACAGGTGACAAATGCTGCCCCAGGGGCACACGGAGCCCCTGTCCTCGTGCAGGGTGGGGTCTGGAAAAGCTTCACCACCTGTAACCTCACTTTGCTCATCCATCAAAAGGGCATATGGGACTGCTTTTATGGATCAGCAGTCTGGACCCATTGAGACCAAGGGTGCCAAGTGTCTGCTCAGGGTCTCGGTCAGGGTGAGGCTCAAGATGTGAGGTCTAGAGCAGAGTTAAGCCCATGGCTGTATGCCAGGTCCACCCGTCCCCCTGTAATAGCCCAAAGCTGTGTATGGGGGTGTGGTTTGGGGAAAGAGCAGGAGAGTGAAGAGCACTCAGGCCTCCCCACGTTTTTCCAAAGGGTCCCCCCATCCTCTACCCAGAGCGGGGCCAGGCTGATGACATAGAGCCCATGTCAGCAGCCGGGCAGTCGGCTGGACTTGCCAAGCCAGCCCTCACCCCAGGCGGGCGCAGCCACCCGAATGTGTTATGACAGGAAGGAAGTACAAATAAACATAATAAATCTGGTGGCGTGGTCATCATGATGGAGAGTCTGGACGGAGGCTGGGGACAGGGGGCAGTCGGGTCTCCTTTATGTCAAGGGAGCTTACAGCCGGCTCTTCCGAGTTACCTGGGGCTCTGTTCTTTACAGCAAATTGGACCTTTCGCTCTGAAAGAAATAATTACTCTCCTAGGAGAAGAACGCTGGCCGTGAATGCTGATGCGACACACAATGTCACCTTGCCAGTCAAAAGAGTTCCAACTCCTCAGCTTGGGTCCCGGCCAACAAACCGTTTCTTTCTCATAATGGAGGTCACCTCTCTATAGAATTTGTTGATGATCTCCAAAATGACAAGGAAGAAAGCTCCTGTCAGCAGGATTTTTTTAAAGAGGAAAGAAAAGCACAGAGATGAAGGCGGGCGGCAGCATGGGGTGAGGGGATGGGAAGGGACCCGGAGATGGAGGCAAAGGTCAGATTTTGCATCATCAGAAGGAAGCCATCTATGAGGTTCCATCCCAGATTAACTTGGGGACCAGAGACCCAGGCCAATGGGCTGGATTGGATATAGGGTGCCGACCCTCACCCAGGTCAGAGGGGGAGGTGGCTTGGTTGGCCAGTCCGAATCAACGCAGGAGACCAGCGCAGGTGCCTACAGCTTGTGTTGCGAGAGCCCTTCACTGTAGGTGCAAAGGTTTAGATGCTGACTTGCCTGGGGAAATAAACATATCCCTGGCCACGCCACTGAAGACACATCGGTGGGGAGGGATTGTTGAATGTTATCATTAGCTCCCAGCAGGAGGAGAGCATCAGCTTCACCTGCTGCAAGTTGTCTGTGGAGCAGGGAAATCTTGGCCCCGGCGGTTGTAAATAATTCCATCTGCTGAGAGTCCAGAAAAGAATTCTAGCTGCGTGCGCGCCCAACCAAGTGCACGGGTGGGGCCGCGGAGCTATTCTGAGCTTTCTCCCAGGCAGACTGTGGCCTTGGCAGAGCAGCCCCTGGAGTGAAAGGGGCCGGGTCCCCACCAGGCTCCTGCCAGCCAAGGTCAGGAAGCTCCTTCCTCCAACGTAATCCCCAGCAGACCTGGCAGGTGGTGGGGGTGGGGGTCTCTACCCCAGGCTGCATCGCTAGGACTATGTATCCCCGTGGAAACATACCTCAAGGCTTAGATCCGCGGACTTAGCCAAGAACAAAGAGAAGCAGTGAATGAAGGTAGGCATGTTGGAATTGACTGATCAGGATGTCTTTAGCCCAGGGGACCCAGATGTACCAAAAACATCACCTCTGTCCTTAACAAGTCCTAAGCCCACCTCCCTCCCCAAACCCACGCTGCTTTCTGGGCACTGATGTTAACTGCTCTCCATCAGACATTTTCTGAGCACCTCATGTCAGCAGCTGGGTTGTGTCTACCTGGGTCACGGTGAGCACGCAGAGAGAGATCAGAGGAGACGGAATGCTGGCAGCTAAGTGTATGATGAAAGTTTGTGAGACCTGTGGAGTCCTGATGACTACCCAGGTCCGAGACTCAGATCCAGGAAGCAGGAAGGCTTTGGAGAGGTGGAAGAAATCCATGGAAAAGACAAATTTTCCCAGGGGTGGCACTTTCCACAAGTCCCTTGACCTGGATCCTGACCGCCCTCTGGGAGACTGAGCCAGCTCCCCTGAGATCCTCAATCCGGGGAAAAGCCAAACTCTGGACTATATATGGCCAGCATTCCCAGAACTGTCTTATTGGCAAATGACCCCAGAGTTGGCTCAAACCAGTAACAAGGGAGCTGCCATTTCAGCCAAAACTACAATGAGAATTTCATGTCTAATCTTAGCACATGATAACCATCTTATGAAGCAACCAAGCCAGAGGGAGAAAAGGGGATCATCCTTACCATGCAGGGCTTCCATGGTGGCTCAGATGGTAAAGAATCCACCTGCAATGTGGGAGACCTGTGTTCGACCCCTGGGTTGGGAAGATCCCCTGGAGGAGGGCATGGCAACCCACCGAAGTATTCTTGCCTAGAGGATCCCCATGGACAGAGGAGCCTGGCGGGCTACAGTCCATGGGGTCGCAAAGAGCCAGATGTGACTGAAGCTACTAAGCATAGCACAGTACTCACCATGCAGGAGTGCCAGAAGGGGGCCCAGTCCCCCAGCCCAGCCAGGGCCGCGCTCTCCCAGACTACCCTGGTGAGGCTATACCCTGGCACAAGGCCCCGTTAGAGAGACTTTGCAGCACATTTAGAATTTTAGAAGCATAGGGAAAAAAAAAAAAAAAAAGAAAGGTCTGAAATTATTTTTTTAATATGAACAGGAGGTTTTAATCAGAACAGGAGAGAGGAATTCCTTTCAAGTAATAGCCTAGTAATAGCACTTCCTAAAGTAATGAGATTTCAGTATTCAACAATAAAATGTGATCTATTCAGGATTCGAGGAAATAAAACTCTGGAGATAATTTTTAGTGTGATTTTCAGATGTCTGAATTGGTGTTACAGGTTCAGGCCATTAAGCCCACCTGGGGGAGGGGCAGCCACATGTATGGAGCTAGAAAGACCTCTTCATAGAGGCAGGACGGCAGTGTGACCTCTGGGGACCACAGTCCCAGGGTCAGTCCTCACAGGGCCTCAAGGCCAAGTGTGAGGCTGCTGGAGGTCAGAGCTGCTCCCTGAGAAGGTCACCCTTTCGGATGACTCTCAGTCTTTCATCATCAGTCACACTGAGCCCAGAGGTCATGCACTCTAGAACCAATCACCACCTCCACCCCTACTCTTGACCTGCCTGGTTGGAGAGGTCACAGTGGACAGGTGGCTCCCTGGCTGGTTCATTCATTCCCCGTGAACACGTGTGCGGAGCCCCTGCTTTGTGCTGGGGACTCTGACGGATGCCAGAAGCAATGTGCAATATGTCCCCTGGCCTTATCCAAGTGCCACAGACAGGGGACCTCATCTTTGCGGCCTTAGTGCACCACCCAGAGGGACACCCTTCTCCCACAGCCCCCAGGACATCCTAATCATCTTTGTGTCTCACTTCAAGGCTGCCCTCAGGGAAGACTTTCCTCACTCTCCCTCCCCCGTAACTGCCGGACTCCCCTCCCTTCCCCGACATAGCACACGCTGGAGATGTGATGATCACTGTGGGCTGCTCGGTTTAACAGGCATCATCCTGGAGGGCAGGGACCCTGCTCTCTGCGGGGTCCCCAGGATGCTGTATACACTTAATAAACATTTGTTTACAAGCAACCCAAGTGAATCTAGAGCCATCCCATAATGGAGAGGTCTGGATACAGAGGTCAGAGTTCAAGAGTCAAACAGAAAATTGGCTAGGCCCCATATGTGACCTGGGGAAACACTTTCAGCTTTTCTGAACTCAGTTCCTCTCTGCAAACTGATGGAGATAAGCTAAACAAACATCTTGGGTTTGGGGGTTCTTTCTTTTTCTGATTTTAAACTTCAGTGACTTAACAGTTCTGTGACCCTCCTCTGGGAGTTGGCCATACATATCTGGATCCTTGTGCTGCTCTGCCTTGCCATACTTGGAGGAGGGCTAGCGAAATGTGAAAGATTTAGCAGAGGGCCCTTCTTCAGAAGCTCCTTCGAGAGACACCCACACCTGGCTGGCTGGCCACAGGGCTGCCATATCCAGACACACAGAGCCCCTCTGGGGTCAGCACCTTGAGGAGACAAACAGCCTTCCTCCTCCCTGCTCTGCAGGATCCCCAAGCAGACCTGCTATCACTGGGCCTAAATCCTCCTAAGATCCCAGAGACAAGCAACGTCCAACGTTAACTGTCTTTCCTGCAGAAATATCACTCACTGGCGGGAATCAAACCAGCTGATCTGCAAACTGCATGCATACCCTGCAAGCCAAGAGTTGGTGTAAAAGGAAGGATTAAGTGAAGTTGGGCTGACAGATGATGTCCTACAAAAGGTCACCCCCAAGATCATCTCTCCATTCATTATTTATTAACAAGCCCTGAGACGTGAGCATTACATCAAATGTCCAGTGTGGGGAAGATGATAAAGTAATATTTTATAGCTGGAGGCCTCTTAAAGGTGTTAACAAAAAGCTTACAAAGTGATTTCAATGTGTTACAAAATAATTTATTAAGAATTCACTGCAGCTGAACATTAAAAAAGATATTAATCACCCAACAAGATGGAGCTAAGAAAAACAGCGCCCCATGTCCATGAGTAATATGATGACTGAGTACCACATCTGCAGTGACCTAGCGCTCAGGTCAGACAAGGGTGTGGGATCACCCACACACGGCCCATGCATTTCCCACTTGGCATGTCTGCATTACAAAATTTCCCCAAATCCTCCAGCTTCTAGACAGAGCTTCCCTAATCTGAGTGGATTGGTGAAAATAGTCAGGTTCCTCCAGTCATATTCTGATGTATTGCCTTTGTTCCAAGAACCCCAATTCACCAACTCTATCCACACTCATCAACTCAACCCACCAACTCCATCCACACCCACTGACTCCACCCAAGACCATCAACTATACCTATACTCATCAACTGTGACCAAAAGGCTAAGACAGAAAAAGTGGAAGTTACAAACCCAGGTGACTGCAATGGGAAGCAGGTCAGGACCACATGAGTACATTGAGTTATCTGGGAATAACTGTGACTATTTGCAAATGGGCTACCTGGCTGTGCCCACGTACGGAGAAAATTTCATGGTTGGGTTTTCGAAGATAGATGGACTGTGGCCCATTTATTTTAGGTATATTAAATTCCCCAGGTTCGATCCCTGAGTTGGGAAGATCCCCTAAAGAAGAGAATGGCAACCCACTCCAGTATTCTTGCCTGGAGAATTCCAAGGATGGAGGAGCCTGGCAGGTTACAGTCCACGGGGTCACAAAGAGTCAGATTTGACTAAGTGACTAACACTTTCACTTTTCAGCTCCTAGATGGTGGATATCAGAGACTCCTCCTCAAAGTGTAGGCAAGGCAGAAGGCAACCCAGGCCACTGGGAATCAAGTCAGAGATGCAGATGTTGAGAAAAGGGGATGGAGAACCAAGGATGGTTCCTGTGCATGGACGCAACCCAGAGGAATGGGGGCACCAGGGGACTTCCACCAAGGGAGTTTTTCACCCCCAACTCCTTTAACTCATAGCAAGTCCTCTCTCGTGTAAGAAATCGATTGTAATGTATAAAAGTTTAATGTGCCCCAACCTTCCAGGTTAATATTTATTGCATGAAATGAGATTCACCTTGACTTTTTAAAAAGTCAAGCCGGTGGAAAAGTCCTTTAGGTGACTGGGTACACAGGACCTGTATATTCTGGCTCCTTCTACGCAGTAAACAACGAGAATCACAAAAGTCCTTGCAGGCAGAGGAGTCGTTTCCTCAGGGGCCCAGGTTCTGCAGCCTCTCCTTCCAGCTTGGCCCATTCTGACTCACCACCCAGCAGGGGTCAG
Organism: Odocoileus virginianus; assembly: GCF_023699985.2. Classification (NCBI taxonomy): domain Eukaryota; kingdom Metazoa; phylum Chordata; class Mammalia; order Artiodactyla; family Cervidae; genus Odocoileus; species Odocoileus virginianus. The sequence goes on along the minus strand of NC_069684.1, from coordinate 33,369,202 downwards.
CCAGAAGGCCACCTTCCCAGACAGGCTTTTCCTGACCGCCCCCACCCTGAAGTTCTCTGCTTGGCTTTTTAAAAATGCTTTATTTTGTAATGGAGTAGAGTTGATTAATAGGCTTCCCTTGTGGCTCAGTGCTAAAGAATCTGCCTGCAATGCAGGAGACCGGGGTTTGATCCCTGGGTTGGGAAGATCCCCCAGAGAAGGGCATGGCAACCCACTCTAGTATTCTTACCTGGAGAATCCCAAGGACAGAGGAGCCTGGCAGGCTACAGTCCATGGGGTCGCAGAGAGTCAGACACAACTGAGTGACGAAGCCCAGCAGCAGATTGACTAACAACGCTGCATTAGTTTCAGGTGCTCAGCAAAGGGATCCAGGTATACACATACACGTATCTATTCTTTTTCAAATTCTTTCCCCATTTAGGTTGTTACAGAATATTGATCTGAGTTCCCTCTGCTTGACTTAACGTTCCATGACGTTGGGACCAAATCTGCCCTGTTCCCTTTCTATCTCCAGTACTGATGACTGGCTTGGCCCAAGCTAGGGGCTCAGGAGATATTTGTGGAGCAAATGAATAAACATATGTTCAGAGAGAAGCGTGGTACACACACCCCTTTTTGTTAACCCTAAGGTGGCAGCTTGCTACACCGAGGGATCGCAAATGCCAAACAAACAAAGAATTCCTCCTATTTTCTGTCATAGGCAATCCCTTGGCCAGGCTGGCAGACAGCACCTGAAGAGCCAAAGCAAGCTTCTATTACTAAATCTTCCCGTGAGCCATAGCCCTTCTCAAGAAGAAGCATCCAGAACAATGCTCTCACACCCACAGCCCTGCTTTCCAGGGGGGCACATCCCATTAACAATGGCTGGTGTCCCAGAGCCCGGAGACCTCAGCCGAGCAGGGACAGATTTATGTGCTGCAGAAAATCACCCTATTAAGTTCAGCAGTAAACTCCCTTCAACCAAGCTGTGCTGTGCCCTGACTGCCAAGTGGCTGCAGACGCATCCGGGGATGAAAAGGTGGCAGATGTGGCAGGAGAGGGGGTGGCCTCTGGCTTTCTTCTCTCACAGCAAATCCCCTTGCCTTTGTGGCTGGCACTGACCAGACACACTGCCAGGCCGGGTGAGGACGTGGGTGAGAGGCCCGGACAGAAAGGAAGAGCTTCAAGGGGAATGCGGTCTGTGGGGCAATGCACAGTCCGTGAGCACTGATCATGTTCCAGCACAGGGTGGGTGCAGGGACACTCTTCATTGTTTATTTCACTGGACCCCAAGTCAGCCTTCCAAGGTGGGCGGTCTTACAGTCTATAAATGGGACTGAGCTTTGGAGAACTGAGATCATTGGACGGACATCATTTGCTCATTTAACAGTAGACCTGAGATTTGAACTGAGGTTTAGGGGGCCTGTCTTCTCAGTCCCATGCTCCACTGCCTCAGCACAGCGGTCCCGTCGGACACATTCTCAGCAGGAGTCACTGTTGGAACCCGCCTCTTTGGCGAACCCCAGCCGGGCCAGCAGGCTGTGCCTCTGCTTTCTTAGCTGTTACAAACCGAATTGTATCCCCCTGAAAATTCATATTTTTCAACATTTTAATGGGTAACGCATTGTAAATATGTGTTACTTTTATTTTTTGGCTCAGCAGGATGCAGGATCTTAGTTCCCAGATCAGGGATTGAACCCATGATCCCTGCAGTAGGAGCGCAAAGTCTTAACCACTGGACCACCAGGGAAATCCCCAAAATTCGTTTGTTAAAACCCTAACTTTGGTATCTCAGAACATGATCTTACTTGGAGAGAAGGTCTTCATGGAGGTAGTTAAGTTAAAATGAATCCATTAGGGTGGTCCTCACCCAAGACAATCAGTGTGCTTAAAAAAAGGGGAAGTTTGGATTCAGAGATGCACCGGGGGGACACCTTGTAAAGATGGAAGCAAAGATGGGGATGCTGTATCCCTAAGGTGAGGAACACTGAGGACCATCAGCAGAGTCCCAGGAGCTAGGAGACAGTCATGGACCAGACACTCCCTCAAAGACTCTGGAAGGAAGAAACCACGACAACCCCCCATCCTGGACTTCCAGACTCCAGAAGGGGAAGAGGATAGATTTCTGTGGTCCAAGCTGCAGAGTCTGTGCTGTTCTGTCACAGCAGCCTCCCTCTAACAAACTAACACACTCGCTCTGAAAAATCCCACCCGAGCCTGCTTCAGAAGAACGCAGGTGTTTTATCTTCTCTCCTCTCACACACAGCCTTCTCGCTTCCCTCTCAGAGTTTCTACTCCAAGAGCACGGCTGGAGTTCCTGTACTAGCTTGAAAGAGACACTTGAGCACAGCCCACAGGTCCATCTGCAGACCACCATACCTCTGCAAATGACAGTGATTAAGACTGTTTCTTGCCACAAAAAGAGCTAAAAACTAATTGCAAAAGCAGAGCAGGCGAGAGAGAAATGAATTCAAAGTGAAGGCTGCAAGAGGAAGGGGACTATGTGCTGGAAAGTGGGGATGGTTCTAAGACTCACAGAAGGAGGGTGGGCTGCCTGTGTCCCCCTCCTCCTGATGCGCTGGGTCCACCGTGAGGAGTACCGAGGGGGCCAAGAGAGAAGTGGGGTCTTGGCAGCCTCTTCTGGGGGGACAGCAATTGTCTTCTCTGTCCTGGGCCTGGGGCCATCGGCTGCCCAGCTCGCCTGTGAATCCTGGTACCCACTGGGGCCCCTCCTCGGCATGGGAGCATCCTTAGGGCACAAGGACGAGAAAAGACTGGCCGGTCTCTGCATCTTCCTATCCCCAGAATCTCACTGGAAAGGCATCACCCGGTCCCTCCCAGGGACAACGGGGCTATACAGATGGAGCAGAAACCCACGAACTCTCGTCCATCACCCCCCGGCACACGGCAAGCCCGCTCCACCCAAGCTCTGCAGCAGAATGAGCCTCCCAGAACTTTCTAGAAGGGAGGCTCCCCCCTTCCTGTGTGCCTTCCGGGCTGCCGAAGGGGAGACTTTACAATGAGAGCTGCAGCTGGTCTGCCGGTCCGCGGGGCCTGCAGCCTCTCCATCGCTTTTCAGAATGGTCAGTGCCAATCAGAGGCTGAGGAGACAAAGTCGGGCGACCTGCTGGCCCATAAACAACGCAGTTCACTGCAAGGAGCCCCGTTAACAAGACCCTGAGGCCTCGTTTAGTCTGGAAATAGCAGTGCTTCCCCTGACCGTGAGGCTGCCGCTGCACGTGAGGGTGGCTGGCTGACATGAGAAGGAAGCTGCAAATCACTTTCCCTTAGAGGAGGAAGAATGAAAATACAGCTATATCCAGCACCTAAGATTTATTTCTGCACAGGTAGCCAGGTCTGGAGGGGCGAGTCCAAGTGTAGAGATGAAGGAGCAGCAGAGGCAAGGGTGGCGAGGCTGTGGGGTGCGGAGGGACCACGGAGGCCCCTGGAGGAAGAACCCAGCTCCACACCCTAAGCAGCCTGCCATCAGTGGTGGCTACCTGAGCGTGACCACATCAATAAAAAATACAAACAGTGTAAAAAGTCATCAAGCGGAGATGAGTTTATTACTAATTACGAGAAGCTTGACATGCTCCGACTCCTCGTAAAATAAATGAAGTCCATTTTTAATATCTGCTTCCATGACTTCTAGATAATAGGCGAATTTACTTCAAGGTCACAACTCATTTATCAAGTCAAGGTTTTTAGCTGAAGACACAGAAAAGCAACTGGACATCCGACCTCCTCCACTGGAGGACAGAAGCACCAGGGTTTGTACTTTCTAGTTTCCTGGGACCACTGACCACAACCTTGCCATCGTCTCTTTACTGGCAAAGAGGCAAACTCAGAGGAGCCTGGAAAAGGCGATGTTTTCTGTGTCCATTCGTCTTTCAAAGATCTGGGCTTGGACCTTCCTTTTGAAAAGAAATTCACGATCCACTCATGCTCCCAGCACACAGACAGCCTCAGCACAGCCCTAAAAACCCAGGCCCCATCTGCAGCCAACCAAAAGGATACTGAGGGTGTGCACAGCCTTGCAGGAATGATGATGGTCCCCCACCATCCCAGGTGGGGAGGAGGCCTAGGGATGAGGCACCTGCTCCGACCCTAAATGGAATCCCACCCAGGGATTTTCCAAACCAGAGGGAGCTCTGCACAGACAGGTCCAGGGGCACAAACTCAGCAGAGCCCAGCAGACAGCATGGGAATACCAAACAGGGATGGGAGGGAAGGAGAGGAGCCCTGTGGCTGGAACAAGGCAGGACAACAGGCCGGCTCTCCACGCAGACCAGCCAGCAGCTGTGTCCCTTGGCAGCACACCGAGAACAGGCCACTGTCATCCAAAATGAAGTCTGAGTCTTGGTTCGGCCATCAGGAAGGACTGCCAATGGAGATGGCATATGGATCCCCTCCCATAAACCTGCTTCTAAATAATAACATTTACCTTTACTGAGCAAGTTGTGCTAATGGTAAAGAACCCGCCTGCCAATGCAGGAGAGGTAAGAAATGCAAGTTCGATCCCTGGGTCAGAAAGATCCCCTGGAGGAGGGCATGGCAACCCACTCTGGTATTCTTTGCCTGAAGAACCCCGTGGACAGAGGAGCCTGGCATGCTAAAGTCCATGGGGTCGCAAAGAGTCAGACAGAACTAAGCCACTTAGCAAGCAGGCAAATAATAACATTTACCTTTACAGAGCAAGTTCTAGGGCCCAGGTGTTTCACACTGAATCCTCAAGCCCAGTCTGGAGGCATGTTTGTTTACTGTTCCCATTTTCTGGGGGTGGAAACTGAGGGGGTGGATGTGTTAAGTAACCGGCCCAAAGTCACTGAATTAACAGGTGGCAGAGTTGGAATTTGAAAGTATCTCTTCATGGTTCTAAACTGGGCTTCACCTCGAGCTATTTTGGAGAAGCAGAGGGATGGAGAGAGGGAGGGACAGAACAAAGGGAGAAGCAAAGAAGAGAAGGAGAAAGAAGTAAGGAAAGAACTAAAAAGAAAGGAAGAGGAGTAGAGAAAAGGGAAGAAGAGAAGAGAAAAGAACAAAGCCCAACATGGTCAAACATATGATGACTGTGGCAGGGGAGACCAGCAGGTTTCCCAGCCAAGGTTCCTGCTGGAAGGACAAGAAGATGGATGGACAGGACAAGATCACACCAAGAAGAAAACCATGACCTCTCACCAAAAACTCTTTTCAATGTTCAGCAACAATGAGCTAAATTCCCTTCCTTGGACTTCAAAATGCTCTAAGGTTGATTGTATGAAACCAACAAACTTTAACTCATTGTATCTAAATTCAGTGAAAGTGCAAAGAACAAATTTGTTTTCTAAGTGCTAAGAGGGGCTTCCCTACCTCACAACGAGCCACAATTGCCTAGGACCCCCATCCACCCACTGCTAGGCACACACAGCCCCCGACCTCAGAGCAGCCTCACATTCTCTTCCTCCTAACTGGCAGCTGTTTCATCACACATCGCTGAACCTCAGCCCCCTAGATAAAGGCACACAAGGACCTACAACTATAGATGAAACCCTTGTCCTTTGAAATGGGATTTCCTGAGCTGATGCGCATCACTTTCATTAGGAAGATTGGCTGCCTGTCCAACAATTGCCATGGTGAACATAATAACAAGAGCTAGTGCTCCTGGATGCGTCCCATAAGCCAGGAACTGTGCTACCTGCTATGCATGCGTCTCACTCCATCCTGACAGTTTCCAACCTAGTCCTCACCTATGAGCCAGAGTAATCTTTTAAAAATACAAATGAATGACAGTCCCCTGTTTAAAAATTACAAAAACCAGCCAATAAACCAAAAAACCCTTCTATGGATTTCAGAGCCCTTTGGAAAAATGGTGAAATTTTTAGGACCACCTAGTCGGGCCCTGCATAAACCCATCCCTCCCAGCCTCCTCACAATCCCTCTCACATTTGTTAAATGGAAGAATGAACATCCCTGAGATGGGAATCATTTTATAAACGATTTTTATACTTTCTAAACAAAGAAACTGAGGCCCAAAGAGCTTAAGCAACTGGCTCAAGGTTGCCCAGCTGGGAGGGGCACTGTCAGGACTTGAGATCCTAGCATCTGGGCAACTTAGTTCTTCTCCCTTGAGGCTGCCCCTCCACCAGGTCACAGCCTCCCTTCTCATCAGGAGCCCTGGATGGCCCCTGGGGAACCAAAGCAACAGTGCTTAAGAAGGGAGCCTGGGGTTTTCCTGGTGGCTCAGAGGTAAAGAATCCACCTGTCAATGCAGGAGACACGTGTTCGATCCCTGGTCCAGGACGATCCCCACACGCCGTGGAGCAACTAAGCCCCTGTGCCACAACTACTGAGCCTGGACTCTAGAGCCAAGGAGCTGAAGTTACTGAGCCCATGCCCAGAACCCATGCTCCAGGAGAAGCTACTGAAATGAGAAGCCTGCACACCACAGCTAGAAGGCATCCCCTTGCTGCAACTAGAGAAAAGCCCATGCAGCAATGAACACCCGGCACAGCCAAATATAAATTTTTTAAAAAAGGAGCCTGGATCTTGGGTTCTCTGCATTGTTAGGTAAGGAAGGAACGCGATGGAGGGAACCCATGGATGTATCCACACCAGCCCCTCCCCCCCCACCCACCCCCCCCAACCGCTGGATGTGCTATGATGCTAGACAACATCATAGGGCCCTTGGTTTTATCCCAAACCTTCTGTGAGCCAAAAACCCCACCAAAGTACCAACAGGCTCTGCACTATTGGACCCAGAAGATGCCAGAACAGATGGAAGTCTCCAGAGAGCATCTGATTTGGCTGTGACCCAGCAGAAGACCGTGCAGGGCAGTGAGCAGGGAGGGCAGCCACCAAGTCAGTGACTGCTGAGCATGGACCATCACAGAAGCCACTGGCTGACATGAACTTGGGGCCCTGTCGCATCCTCAGTCCAGTCCCGAGGGGCAGACACTACACTGGCTCAAGCACAGGGCAGGAAACAGAGGCTCAGAGAAGTAACTTGTCCTCAGTCACTCAGTCAGTAAGTGGAAGAGGCAGGATTTGCATCTGGGTCTACATGACTCCAAAGGCCTGGTTCTAAACCAACCTCTTATCTCTTCCCTATAAAAGCAGCCACTAGGAAGAGGGCAGCCTGGGTACCTGCAGAGCTGAGCCCTGGTGGGCTACAGGAACTCCCTGGGACAGGCAGCCGGCTGGAGGCCCCTAGGCTTAGAGCTTCCCCTTCACCTAGATTTAGGGATTGGAGGAGGAGGAGAAGTCACCCCACAAACTCTGTAGTCTCCACAAGCATCTTGAGGTAGAAAAGGCTCAGAGACTCTGTAAACACAAGTCTCACACACGATCCTCCAGTGTGGATGACTTGGGATGGAGCCAGAACAAAGCCCAGTTAAAGCCCAGAGCCAGATCAGAAAATTTCCCAAAGAGTGAGTGCCCAGATGCGGAGTCGACACTTTGTCGACAAAGGTCCATATATTCAAAGCTATGGTTTTTCCAGTAGTCATGTACAAATGTGAGTTGGACCATAAGGAAAGGTGAGCATTGAAGAATTGATGCTTTTGAACTGATGCTGGAGAAGACTCTTGAGACTCCCTTGGACTGCAAGGAGATCAAACCAGTCAATCCTCAAAGAAATCAGCCTTGAATATTCATTGAAGGACTGATGCTGAAGCTCCAATACTTTGGCCACCTGTTGCGAAGAGCCAACTCACTGGAAAAGACCCTGATGCTCAGAAAAATTAAGGGCAGGAGGAGAAGAGGGCAGCAGAGAATGAGATGGTTGGATGATATCCCTGACTCAATGGACATGAGTTTGAGGAAACCCTGGGAGATGGTGGAAGACAGGGAAGCCTGTCATGCTATAGTCCATGGAGTCACAAACAGTTGCACATGACTGAGTGACTGAAAAACAACAGATGTGGGGTACACAGAGGCCCTGGGAACTGCCTGGGGCATGCACCCACCTCTTCTGTCTACCCAGGATAGGGAAGCAGGGAAACTCTGTGAGAACACCCAAGCCCAAAGGAGCAAGTCTGCTGAAGGAGCACCTGAGGTCCCCAGCCCAGACCATCATCCCACCAAAAGCATCCCTGACATTATTCCACAGTCTCTGCTTGAGCTCTCTCCATTATTCTGGATGTGAGAAGAGGGGTAAAGTTCTTGTCTCTGGGCCATGAATACTGATGCCACCCCCAAGTTCTCCAGGGAAGAGGAGGGAACATTTGAGCTTAGCCTGGATGAGTGGAGCCAGCTGTGCAGCATCTGGAGTGAGGGTGTTCTAGGCAATGGGAAGAGCATGTGCAAAGGCCCTGGGGTGTGGTCAGGCACAGCCACCCTGAGGACTAGCAGGGGAGCTTGGTGTGAGCTGAGGCTGGACTGCAGGCCTGACCCAGCAGGGGTGGGAAAATCACAGGAAGGAGCTTGGATTATATTCTAGGCACAAGAGGAGCCATACATGCATGTTCAGTTGCATCTGACTCTTCCATTCTGCCAGGCTCCTCTGTCCATGGAATTTTCCAAGCAAGAACACTGAATTAGGTATTGCCATGTCCTTCTCCAGGGGATCTTCCTGATTCAGAGATCAAACCCATGTCTCCTGCGTCTCCTGCATTGGCAGATGAATTCGTCACCACTGAGTCACCTGCAAAGCTCCATTAAGAGGAACTACTGGAAAATATTAAGGAGGAAAATATAATTTGATCCACATATTGGCTGCTGAATACAAAGTGAGTCATAGGGAACTCAGGAGGGAGCTTCTGCTGCTGAGGAGGAAAGAGGCGGATGGACTTGAGCAGTATTCAGGGACAGAGTCATCAGAGCTGAGTGATTCAACGGGAAAAGGGGGCAAGATAGAAATCCAGGGAGCCTCCTTGGTTTTTAGAGAAAACGGATGGGTGGGCGGGTGAGGAAGACTTGGAAGGAATGAGTTTGGTCGATATTTACTTAGAAAGAGTCCCACTTTGGGTGTTAAATTAGAGAGGCGATAGCTCAGTTGGTAAAGAATCCACCTGCAATGCAGGAGACCCCAGTATGATTCCTGGGTCGGGAAGATCCGCTGGAGAAGGGATAAGCTACCCACTCTAGTATTCTGGCCTAGAGAATTCCATGGACTGTATAGTCCATGGGGTTGCAGAGTCAGACATGACTGAGCAACTTTCACATTCACTTCACTTCATTAGACCCCCAGGAAGAGACTGAATAGATGCTGGGCACAGGAGTCTGGGGTTCAGGAGAGAGGTCAGAGTTGGAGAAATAACTTGGGAGGTTATGGCATAGAGGTAGCATTTGGTACCAAATACGGGTCTGTTCACTTAACAATGAACAGATAGTGACACTGGGAGAGGTCACATAACTTGGGAGACACTGGGAGAGGTCACACCAGGGCCCAGGCTGACTGCCTGGTCTCTCTGTGTGCAGCCCTTTCACCCGGTGGTGACCCCTGAGTATCTCATCCAGTGTCTGAACCTCCAGATGCTCAATAAACATCTCTGGCCATCTTGACTACTGAGGCTGTCCCTGGGGGTGGACAGGGCTCCCTCTGACCTCAATGTCTGTGCCTTGGTGGGATGGCTTGTTTGGAAAAGAAAGAGATTTTTCACACCAATTTTATGGCATTTTCTCACCAGATTGAGTCCAGCCGGGGAGGAGGGGGAACTTCTGATGGGTCCAGAGTGCCCCTCCAAGTTGGACCCCACAGCAGGCCCATGCCGAGACCCCACCCACTGCCCCTCCCACTAGAAGGTCCAGCTGCCCTCCCAGGGCCGAGTAGGAACTGGCCTACTGGACTGAGGCCAAGAGGCCCAGAAAACATGTGGCTCATCATAGCTGACTACACATCCCTCCCCTGGGCAGGGGAGCCCTGACCGATGGCCGTGAAGTCTCCCTGGAGGGGAAATCAGCCAGGACAGACACCTTCTGACACAAACCCCACACACGACCCCTGGAGCCTGGAATTGTCCCTACCGTGGCCACTCTGTCCCCGTCAATGACTCAACAAGAGAGTAACCTTCAGAAGGCTTTGTGAAGATGTCAGGACAAAAACACTTGACGATGTCAACAGCGCATCTGCTTTTTGGAGTCCACAGCCTGAAGAATCCTCTCATTTATCCTTATTAGGAGGTATCAAGGCATACCCTCCACCAAGCCTCCTAGATCAGGGGTCTCTAAGCTCTGGGATCTAATGCCTGATGATCTGAGGTGGACCTGATATAATAATAATAGAAATAAAGTGCACAATACATGTAATGTGCTTGAATCATCCCAAAGCCACCCCCCCCAACCATCTGTCAAAAAATTATCTTCCATGAAACTGGTCCCTGGTACCAAAAAGCCGGGACCCCTGCGACCTAGATGAGAAAAGTCATGTCCCCTCCACCAGAGGCAACTAGGAAGCTCAGGGTGGACTAAGTGGAGAAAAAAATTCAGTGCCAAGTTCCATGACCACTGACCCCCTTTCTCCACTCTCCCTCTGCTTCAGCCTCTTCTGATTTTCTCCATCTTTCTCTCGCCTCCTTCCTGGCGTTTCCCTCCTCGACTTCCTCCTCCATTTCCTCCCTCCTCCCCCACCTCCTTCTTCCTCCCTCCCTCCTTCCTCCTCCCTCCCTCCTTCCTCCTCCCCACCTCTTTCCTCCTCCCCTCCCTCCCAGAATTGGGGCGATCCTTGAAAGAGGAACCAGCCCACTTATTTCATCAGCGTCAACTCTGACTTCTGTCTTGGCTGTCCCGGAACCTGACGCTTTTCTGATGGTTTCAATTTTCTGCTCTTCGCTTCCCTGCTTTAGAGCAGCAGTATTAAAAATCAGGAGCTCATCGCTCTGCGCTCTGTTCTCTTTTGTATGAAAACTCCTCTCGCACTTCTGTGCTCTCAGCGCACTGCCGTCCCTGTGGTCGGAGGCTCATGATTCGGTAGTGACAATGCTCTGCTTATCCATGCCATAAATGTCAACCCAAATAATACACTGTGTTTGCATCTTACCCTGCACCTCAGGCGCTTACACACAGCTCCAAAGGCATTTAAAAGGTTTCCCAAATGATGGTTGCTCTTCGAAGGCCCTCTGACTGACCCACCCTGGCTGGATATGTACCCAGAAGGGAGTGATGCCCTGGATGAAAGATGGACTCGTTCCCCTGTCTCAGTTTCCAAGTTCATCTCCCCACTTGACCCGCCTCCCCTGGAAGCCCACCTCAGGGTGCAGCCACGGGGCCAAACCACTGACCTGCAGACCAGAGGCCACTGTAACATTCCTGCTGAATGGTTGGACTGGCTCCCTCACTGGTGGGTGACCTCTGAGTTTGGGGAGATGCTGTGGCCCTTTGAACCAGGGCAGCACCATCCATGCCATCTGCATTTCGGCCGAGTCAGGTCTTCGTTCTGCTAGAAGTTTCTACCTGGCTGTTTCCAGCTCCCAGAGTGCCTGGTGCTGAGATTAGAAGGAAGAACGCTTTGCCAGCTCTGCACACTCCCCAAATGAAAGTAATTCTTCAGACATGAGGGCTGTGCCTGAGAAAAGTGCGAGGCCACTTGAACCCTCTCCTGGAGAAAGCGCTTACCTGTCTGTGTCATGTCCCAGGGTCTCACTGCCCAGCCCCATGGGTCCCAGGTGTCCTAGGACAGTGAGGTCTGTACTGACAGAGTGCTCCAAGGGGGCTCTGAGAGGAGCCATAGTGGGTGAGCCCTGCCCTTGGCAGACCTGGAGGACCCACTGAGCTGCCGAGACCGAGAGTCTGAACAGTACAGCCAAAAGACACATTCTCAAACAGCAGTGATCCCTCCCCATCAGCCCAAGAGAAAGAGTGGGACCTGGGCAGGACATGGTGGGACACAGCCCCAGCTCTAAGAAGGTTCTGCCTTGTACAGTAGTTGCATGTGTGTGTGTGTGTGTGTGTGTGTGTGTGTGTGTGTGTGTGTGATGCATACGCACCTGGACCCACATATTCACACCTGCATACCCACACATCTTTAGAATTTCCTTTGTATAAACTCCCCTCTATGATTCTATACCACCAGTTCAATATGAGCTAGCAGTCCTGGGAGACGGATTTCAGCTCAGTACAAAGAAAATAAATGAGATTTTCTGACAGTTGGCACTTCCCAGCACAAAAGCAGGCTGCAGTGAGCAAGGGGTTATGAGCATCTCGTTACAGGAAGTTTCCAGAGGCCAACCTGCCTGCTTCTTGTGGGTGATGTCACAGAGCCAACACGGCCCACCTTATATCTTCCCCCAAACAAGGGAGGGTGAAATGAATAACATGAGAGGTAACATTTCAGGTGTCCCCCAAGCCTGCAATCATGTGACTGTGTATGATTGTGGGCTCAGGACATGGGAGGGTCAGGAGGACTGGGTGTGAAACAGCACCGCCAATTAGCACCCACTCTGGGCACCTTCCCAACTCCAGGTGGGTCACCACACCCACAGTTCCCAGGCCGAGTTGTCCTTATTGTGGGGAAAGAGGTGGAGGGGGACATGAAGGGCCAGGACAGAGGGTGGCAGGAAGCACCCAGGAGGGAGCTCCCCCACCCAGAAGGCTGGGCTGGGGCCTTGCCAAGGGCCAGGGGTGCAGCCGAAGAGGAAGGGGTGGCTCTGAAGGATCCACAGCGGAGGCACTTGGAAAGGTGTGCCCTCACCCTAGAGTTAGATCCCAGGGCAGGCCCATGCTGAGACCCCACTCTCTTCCCTCCCACCAGAAGAACCATCTCCCCTCACAAGTTCTGCGTAGGAGCTGGCATGCTGTCTTGAGGCTTTAAGGCTGGGAAGATAGTGACTCATTATGGCTGACTGTATAGATGAGGTCCTGGTGCTATTATGGGGTGAACATTATCCCCCGAAAGATGGTGAAGTCCTAACTTCCAGCCCTAACCTGTGAATGTGACCTTATTTGGAAATATAGTCTTTGCAAATGATCAAGTTAGGGTAAGGTGATCAGAGTAGGCATTAACCCAAGATGAATGGTGTCTTTATAAAATGGGGAATTAGGACACAAAGACATGCATGGAGAAGATGACGTGAAGACACCAGGACAACACCATCTGCAAGCCAAGGAAGAAGGATCCGAGGCCACCAGAGGCTGGGAGGGGCCTGGAGCAGATGCCTTCCCATGGCCCTCAGAAGGAACAAACCCCACTGAACTTTTGATTGATTCTGACTTCTGGCCTCCCGGACTGTGAGACAATCAATTCCTGTTGTTTAAGGAACATTTGTGGAACTCTGCAGAGGCAGCTCCAGGAAACTAAAGCAAGAACCAACATTACAAGCACCTTAGCCTGATTCTGTCAATTTTGTTTCATTTACAGGAAGGGAAACCAAGGCAGTCCAGCTGGGATCATGGCTCTGTCTCAAGTTACTCATGAGTCAGTGACAAGTGTCATAGACTTTGGAACTGAAAACATCTGGGTTTCAATCTCACTCCACCACAAGCAAGCCTGTGTGACCTTAAGCAAGTTACTCAACCCCTCTGAATTGAAGTTTCTACTTCCAAAAGAATGATAATAAGATCCTACACAGGGTCACAGTATGGATAATAAAGGAACACATCTAGAAAGCTGTCCAAAAATATCCCACGGACAGAGGAGCCTGGTGGGCTACAGTCCAAAATGTTGAAAAGAGTCAGACATGACTGAGCAACTAAGTATTACATGCACTGCACAGAAAGTTGTCCAAGGATGGTATTTCCACTAGTCATGTACAGATATGAGAGTTGGACTGTAAAGAAGGCTGAGAGCCGAAGAACTGACGTTTTTCGAATCACGGTGCTGGAGAAGACTCTTGAGAATCCCTTGGACTGCAACGAGATCATACCCACCCATCCTAAAGGAAATCAACCCTGAATATTTATTGGAAGGACTGATCCTAAGGCTGAAGCTCCAATACTTTGGCCACCTGATGCGAAGAGCCAACTCATTGGAAAAGACTCTGATGCTGGGAAAGACTGAAAACCAAAAGAGTAAGGGGCATCAGAGGGTGAGATGATTAGATAGCATCATGAACTCAGTAGACATGAATCTGAGAAAAATCCAGGAGGTATAGTGAAGGACAGGGAAGCCTGTCACGCTGTAGTCTGTGGGGTTGCAAAGAGTCAGACACGACTTAGCAACTGAACAGAAACAACAGAAAGTTGTGGTACAGTAGTTCGCACATACTAGTTGGCCAGTGTTTCAGATCAAGGAAAAACAAATCTATTCTAGTACCCAACCAGTGCCTGACACAAAGTGTGGACACATGGCACCCAATCCCCAGTGAGTTGGCCTCTGTTGTGCCTCTGAGCAGTGGACCATCTGATTCTCTCCAAGCAGGAACTCTCCCAACTCCACCCAAAAGAAGGACCATGGGATGTATTATCCAAACCAGAATACTTTTGACATGGGGGGAGGTGGGTGATCAACAATTACATGGCATCAACAGATACAGCTAGGAATTTTAATGCCCCGCAGACAAAGCCAGCTCTGTAAATAATCTCACTTGCTCAGAAAAGGCTGCCACCAGGCCCATGGGAATTTGGTGCATGTTATGGGCTGAACTGAGTGCCTTGCAAATTTGTATGTTGAAGACCTAGCCCCTAATGCCATAGAATATGGCTGAGTTTGGAGGTAGCGTATTTAAAGAGGTAATTAAGGTAAAATGAAGTCATTGGAAGTGGGCCCTAACCTAACATCTTCCCAAGTGCCGCAGAGGTGAAGAAGCTGCCTGCCAAGCAGGAGACGCTGGAGACTCAGGTTTGATCCCTGGGTCAGGAAGATCCCCTAGAAGAGGAAATAGTAATTCACTTCAGTATTCTTGCCTGGAAAATCCTGTGGATTCTCCAGAGGAACCTGGTGGGCTACAGTCCATAAGGTCACAAAGAGCACATACATGCCCTAATCCAATATGATAAATATCCTCTAAGAAGAGAGGAGTAGCGTACCGATGTTTTCTTATGAAATATAAGCAAAAATAAACAAGTTGGACCAAATCAAACTTACAAGTTTTTGTCAGCAAAGGAAACCACAATTAAGATGAAAAGACAACCTATGGACTGCAAGAAAATATTTGCAAATAATGAGACCGAAATGGGCTCAATTTCCAAAATATACAAGCAGCTCATACATCTCAACAACAGAAAACAAACAGCCCAATCAAAAAATGGGCAGAAGACCTAAATACATATTTCTCCAAAAAGACATATAGATGACCAACAAGCACATGAAAAGATGCTCAATGTTGCTAAGTCTTAGTGAAATGCAAATGAAAACTACAGTGAGGTACCACCTCAAACCAGTCAGAATGGCCATCATTTTAAAAATCTATAAGTAACATACACTAGACAGGGTGTGGAGAAAAGGGAACTCTCCTGCATTGTTGGTGGGAATGTAAATTGGTACAGCCACTATGAAAAACAGCACACAGGTTCCTCAAAAAATTAAAAATAGAGTTGCCATATGATACAGCAATCCCACTCCTGGGCATATATCTGAACAAAACTATAATTGTAAAAGACACATGCACTCCTGTACTCATAGCAGCACTATTTACAATAGCCAAGACATGGAAATAACCTAAATGTCCACTGACAGATGAATGGATAAAGAAGATGTGGTGTATATGCATATATACAATGAAATACTGCTGCTGCTGTCACTTCAGTCGTGTCCGACTCTGTGCAACCCTGTAGACGGCAGCTCACCAGGCTCCCCCGTCCCTGGGATTCTCCAGGCAAGAACACTGGAGTGGGTTGCCATTTCCTTCTCCAATGCATGAAAGTGAAAAGCAAAAGTGAAGTCGCTCAGTCGTGTCCGACTCTTAGAGACCTCATGGACTGCAGCCTACCAGGCTCCTCTGTCCATGGAATTTTCCAGGCAAGAGTACTGGAGTGGGGTGCCATTGCCTTCTCCACAATGAAATACTACCCAGCCATTAAAAAAAGAATGAAATAATGTCATTTGCAGCAACATGGATGGACCTAGAGATTATCATACTAAGTAAAGTAGGTCAGACAGAGAAAAGCAAATATAAGATGCCACTTATGTGTTGAATCTAAAATATGACACAAACGAACTTATCTATGAAACAGAAACAGACTGACGGACGTTGAGAACAGGGAGAGAGGGATGAGAGAGGGCTGGAGTGGGAGGTTGGGGTTAGCAGACGCAGACTATCATATGTAGAATGGAGAGAAAACAAGGTCCCACTGTATAGCACAGGGAACTATATCCAATATCCTGTGATAAACCATAACATAAAATAATATGAAAAAAAAGTATATGTAATACATATAAATGTATAACTAAGGTGAACATATATTATGCCTGCATGCTAGCTACAAATACTCTTTAAATTCACAGTATACATTGTCCTCAAGAATTGAAAATTCCTAATTAAAATTTCAACAACAACAACAAAAAAAGATGAGATGAGGATACAGACACACAGAGGGATGGCCATGTAAGGACTAAGGAAGTAGATGGCCATCTACAAGCCAAGGACACCCTGGATTTAGTCTCCAGGACTGTAAGAAAATAGATTTCTGCTGTTTAAGCTGCCCAGGTTGTGGTGCTTCGTCAGTCAAATGCGGCAGACAAACACAGCCATTCCTAGTGGCTGAGCAGAGGGCACATGTCCAGGGGTTCTGGGATGGGAGGGACAGAAGGAGATTCCTAGAAAGAGGCTGGAGGTAAATGTTGGGATCGGCAGGCTCGTAAGACAGTAATTAACAGTCACAGGATATTTTTCTCATCGGATGCTTTGGGATATTGTACAAGTCTCCATTTTGCTGACTTTGGAGAAAGAAATGGCGATAAATAAATGTAAAGCACACTGGTGATGGTGTGAAATGATGCTTCATCTAATTATCACCATTCTGTGGTGTCATTAACATATACTCGAGGAGAATGGTAATGACTTTTATGTTTATATCACAGTGCAGATTTGCCATCTTAAGCCCACAGTCTGGGGACACTGTATTCCCTAGGACGGAATCTTACAGACAAACGATAGAATTAAACAACTAGGTAAGAAGAAATGACTCACTGTGGCAGAACTGCAAACAGCATCGTGATATAGAGGAGTACAGAAAAGCCCAAAGAAGACCTGGAGAGTTGAGAAATGAGGAGTAGGTAGCTTTGATGGGCACCCGAGAGTGTTGCTGGAGATTCTTTCCTCAATCACAGATACTGTTTCCTGCCTAATGAGGGTCATGATACAGCGCGCGTGGCTCCATCTCTCTTTGATGTTTAAAAGGACCACAGCATCCCTGGAAGTCACTGTTTTCAGTTTAGGGGAGACTTGGACTGAAGCTAGAACATTCTCCTGTGGTTGCTTTTTTCCAGGTCCCTATTATCTGTGTCTCTTTCTTCTCAAAGTAGAATAAAACTGGAAATATTTCAGTTAACTGACAACTTGACAATTACACTTGGTTGGATTCCGGTACCTTGAAGTTCTCCTGCATGGAGCAGGCAGTCACTCTGTGCCCTCGTGGGTGTCCTAACCTCCACCACGTGCCTACAACACCCCTGACCCTCCCAGGAGGTGAGGAGAAAGTGCGCACTTGATATCACTGCTCCATCCTGCTGTTGGATCAAAGGCTGACGCACAACCCCATGACATCCAGTTGGCCGACTGGCTAGGGTGGGGTCACCTTGCAGAGGAGAAAAGATGGGTGCAGCCAATAGGACTTCCCTGCTTAGGAATCAGAGTGGGAAAAGGTATAAGGAGGAAGTGATTAGCAGCAGATACTGGAATACAGAAGTTGCTTAGATCGAAGCAGGAAGAGCTGAAATGAGGCGACGAGAAAT
Organism: Odocoileus virginianus; assembly: GCF_023699985.2. Lineage (NCBI taxonomy): Eukaryota > Metazoa > Chordata > Mammalia > Artiodactyla > Cervidae > Odocoileus > Odocoileus virginianus. Next base: position 33,351,480 of record NC_069684.1, on the reverse strand, counting down.
CAAGACAAGTGATGGGGAAGGGGAAGCAGATGTCACGGAGAGAAATACGAGAGAATGTAGAAGCCGATTGGCAGTGAAAAGAGAAGCAAGCCTGCCAAGCAAGGCAGAGACTCAGAGACACAGAGAGCTGAACATCACAGAGCATCACAGAGCACAGATCCCTGCCGGCCCCTCCCTGGGGCTGCCCATGGCCTGGTTTTGCCGCGAGGTCTACCCTTCACCCTGTCTGTCAAACCACACTCCTCCTCAGGTGATTGTGTGGATTGAAAAAGATCCATCCACTACCTGACTCTTAGAACCTGTGACTGTGAAATTATTTGGGAACCGGGCCCTTGCAGATCTAGTAAGGGGTGAAGAAGATGTTCTACTGGACTAGGAAGGTCCCCAAGTCCAGTGAGACTGTCCTTCTGAGGGACAGAGGAGGCAAGTGAAGATGGAGGCAGAGGCTGGGGTGACGCACCTACAAGCTAAGGATCACTGGCAGCAACCAGAAGAAGCCAGGGACAGAGCCTCCTTCAAAGCTTCTGGAAGGAACCAACCCTTCCCACACCCTAATGAAAGCACACCAGCTCCTGAGCTTCAAATGAATAATCTTTATTGTTTTAAACCACCCGGTTTGTGGTTTATTTGTTACGGAAACAACACAAGTTGGTCTGAGCCAATCCCAGCTCCTTGCAACCAAAAGGAGAACACTTTAAAAAAGAAAGAAAGAAAGAAAACATAACTGAAGGTCATGACCTGGGGCTGGGTGTAACAGGAGAGGCCTCAGGTGACCTGGCTCTGGATCTGCCAGGCTACCACCCGCTCTGTGACCTTGGTGAATCGGTCCCTTCAGTGGAGCTCAGTCTCACTGTAGCAAACGGGGGCTGAGCCTCGAAGCCCCTTCTTGATGAAACGGACCAGGCCTCTCTGTCGATTTCTATGGAGAAGGCGAAATGGGGACAGGCCAGGGACTAAGGGACAAATCCCGAACTGTTTCTTAGAACCTCTGGCCACTGTCCTCTCCGAGGACCGTGACTCACACAGCATGAGGAGGAGGTGGCTGAATACTTCCTGCCATAAATAGCTCGGGATCTCTTTAGCATCTCGCAGTTGGAGAGAAGCCTGTGGGATCTGAGACCGTTACTGAACAGCTGAGCGGCTCAGGACAGGTCACCCCGCAGAGACGGAGGACAAACGCATCTATGCCGTCTGCCCGATTCACTCTGGGCTCCAGAGCGTGACAGCCGGTGGGTGGAATCAGGACACGGACTCTCGGCTTGGTTCGGCCCCATGGGGCTCCCGAGAAAATCTGGGGGTCAGGAGCCCGGCCTCCTAAGGTGAAGGGGCCTGGGCACCTGCCGGAGTACCATAGCCTTCAACTGAACAATCAGTGCCCTTCGGGTGTCAGAGCTCTGAGAGGCCGCCTCTTGCCCAGCCCTGAGGGCTGGGAGGATGAGCCTACTCCTGGCACTGAGCCCACCTCCATTTCAGAGGCTCCAGCCTAACTTGCCCCTCTCTTTCACGCAAATTCATTAAAAAATAGCAAGTAGCATCAACATACACACACACACACACACACACACACACACACACATATCCATATACATATATAATATACATCAGGTGTAAAACAGCCAGTAAGAAGTTCCTATATGACACAGGGAGTCCAGCCTGATGCTCTGTGATGACACAGAGGGGTGGGCTGGGGGGAAGGGAGGGAGGCTCAACAGGAAGGGGATATGTACAGCAGAGACCAACACAACGTGGTCAAGTGATTTTCCTCCAATTAAAAAATAAATTTAAACACAGGAAAAAGAAATAGAGAAAAATATTTCAAGTGGCGGAAATGGGGTGATGTGGGTTCAAGGGTACAAACTTCCAGTTATGAGATGAACGCATTCTGGAGACCAAATGAACAACGTGGTGACCATAGCTAATATTGGGTTGTATACTTGAAATTTGCCATCAGATCTTAAGTTTCCTCATCATAAAAAGAAAATGTAAGTATGTGAAGTGTTGCATGTGCTAATTAAATTGATTGTGGTAATCACTTCATAATATGCGTATCAAATCATGTTGCATGCCATAAATATATACCATGTTTGTTTGTAAATTATACCTCGGTAAAGTTAGAAAGAAATGAGAAGTAAAACAAAATACTCCAGATTTTCAAACTAATACATGATGATTGTTATAATTCTGAAGGGAGAAAATCCTGTTGGCTGAACCCATCTTTTCACATCCACCCACCTCCTTGGGTGGCCAGGCCAGTGATTTTTAAAAATATGGAGGTGTGCCATTATCTTTTGAAGCTTACCCAATTAAGAGGAAAGCCCTCAGCTGCTTACATTTAAAGTGAATTCTTGGGCTTTTCTTGCTCTGCTTTCAATTCCTCAGTGTGAGACAGGTTGGTATCATCAAACACTTGCCTCCGTTGTGGATCCAGAGACCATCAAGAGGAAGACACTGAGAGACTGTCCAGGCCACTGATGGCCCCTCCATTCTAAGGAGAAGAACTGGAGATCAGAGATGGAGAGTGACCTGTTGAAGGTCACACAGCGGGCAGAGGTGAAGGGGCACCAGATCCAGAACTTGGGGGCCCGTTTCTCTTCTCAGTTTCCAGTTTCCAAGGAAGAATGTTCTGACTCCTGGGCAAGATATGGACTGACTCACCCCAGGGGCTTTCAAGCCCTAACACCACTACCCCACTAAAGCCAGCCCCACATTACCACTGCAACCAGCTCTTCTTCAGCTTCACCCCCAAATGCAATTGTCAGCCAGCCTGGTCCCTGGATTCCCTGGCTTTGAGGGATGAACCGAAGCTGACTGCAAGTGGGAGACCGACCCTCTCCACACACCTGAAACACCTGCTCAGGACCCAGAGATCCTGTTGTTTCTCACTCCCCGTCTCTGCCTCTTCACAGATGTGGTGCGATTGTTCACACCTGTTTGGGAGCAGAAGGCAGCTAGGTCAGTTACAACGTTTCAGCCAGAATGACTTACTGGAGCCCGTGTAAAAAAATCAGACTAGATGGAGAAGGAAATGGCAACCCACTCCAGTATTTTTGCCTGGGAAATCCCATGAACAGAGGAGCCTGGCAGGCTACAGTCCACGGGGTTGCAATGAGTCAGACAAGACTTGACGGAAAGGTGGCGGCAGTAGCAGCAGCATTTAGGACAGGACATGGTTTAAATAGAGAGACAGAGATGCTAATTTAAAAGAAAAAAGTCAGACTAGAGATGACAGCTCCCAGGCATTAAGCACTTATCACACGACAGACCCCAGACAAAATGAACTAGCCTGAATCTTCACAGTGGGGATGGGGAGTCCAAGCAGTTCAGTCAGCCTGGGTGTGGGTTTGAGCCAAGCAGTCAGACTGGGAGGCCGCATGGTTCACCCTACCCACTTGGCCCATCAAAGAGTGAGGGAGGTGTGGACAGTGAGGCCTGGAGTTTAAAAATCAGTGTTCCCATGGGTATGACTTGGCCTCAACCAAGTCACTGTTCTTGTTGTTGTTTTTTTTTCCCCTAGAATTATTTGTAAGGTTTTGTTTGCTTTTAATTTTTACTGGAGTTTAGTTGCTTAGCAATGTTGTGTTATTAACAGGTTCTGCTGTGTAATAAAGTGAATCAGCAGTTTGTACACATATATCTCCGGGTTGGGATCTCCTTCCCATTTAGGTAACCTCAGAGCACTGAGCAAAGTCCCCTGTGCTCTATTGTGGGTGGGCTCAGTCGTGTCCAAGGCAGGTTCTCATTAGTTATCAATGAATATTTTATACACACTAGTGTAGGTATGTCATGTCCAATCTCCCAATTCATCCCCACCTCCTTTTCCCCCACTTGGTGTCCATACGTTTGTTTTCTACATCTGTGTCTCTATTTCTGCTTTGCAAATAAGGTCATCTGTACACAATGTACACGTGTATGCATTAATATATGATGCTTGTTTTTCTCTTGCAGACTTACTCCTTCAGTCTGCATGACCAGCTCTGGGTTCATCCATGTCATTGTGGATGGCACAGTTTGTTCCTCTTATAACTGAGTAACATTCCATTGTATGTATGTGCCAATCTTCTTTATCCATTCATCTGTCAGTGGACATTTAGATTACTTCTGTGTCCTGGCTATTGTAAACAGTACTGCAATAAATAATGGGGTGCATGTATCTTTTGGAATGATGGTTTTAAGTCGCTTTACTCATGTCTGACTCTTTGTGACCCTATAGACTGTAGCCCACCAGGCTTCTCTGTCCATGGGATTTTCCAGGCAAGAATACTGGAGTGGGTTGCCATAATCTTCTCCAGGGGATCTTCCCAACCCAGGGATTGAACCCATTTCTCTTATGTCTCCTGCATTGGAAGGCGGGTTTTCTTTTTTTTTAACCACTAGTGCCACCTAGGAAGCCCAGTTTATATGGTGATGGTGGTGGTTTTAAGTCACCAAGTCACTGACTCTTGTGATCCCATGGACTGTAGCCCGCCAGGCTCCTCTGTCCATGGGATTTTCCAAGCAAGAATACTGGAGTGGGTTGCCATTTCCTACTCCAGGGGATCTTCCCAACTCAGGGATTGAACCCAGGTCTCCTGTGCTTCAGGTGGTCTCCTGCATTGCAGGCAGATTCCTTACCAACTGAGCAACCTGGGGAGCTTCACCAGGGAAGATTTAAAAACCAAAAGCTTCTAAGCTTTTATGAGTGAGCTCTCAGGATGTATCTACCATTGTTGATGCATCAGAAATAGAACAGCAGATCTTGGGAAAGAAGTTAGCAACATTGGTTTTCCCCAAATTGAAAAAAATAAAAAGGAAATCAACTCCAGATAGATTCAGAATTAAACTGTTAATGTCAAAACTTTAAGAAAAGTGGTGATGAACATCCATCTGACTTTGAGACAGGGAAGGATTTTTTTTTTCTTAAAGAAGATTAAAACATGCTAACTGTAAAATAAAATATTGATAAATCTGCCATATTAGAAGTAAGAACTTCTGTTCATCAAAAGATGTCTTGAAGAAACAGAGAAGCTACAAACTGGAAAATAAAAGATATTTGCAATACATAAAAAGGACAAAGGATAAGCATCCACTAAATACAAATAATTATTCCAACAACAAAGAGACAACCAAGTAGAAAAATGGGCAAAGGACTTGAACAGGAAAGAGGAAAAACATGTTGCTGATAATTTTAGGAGGAAACATCTGTCTCACTTTTCTCATGATCAGAAATGCAGATCAGACCAGCACCAGATCCCAGCTGGTATCCACTCTGCTGACACCAGTGAGAGCCTGACAAGGTCTGCAGAGCATAACGAGCTTGGGAATCATTTGTAAACGGCCAGCATGGGGCAGGAGCTGTCAGTGATGTGATCTGTTGGGTTAGCTTGTAAAGATGAGGAGCCGCCTGCTGCATGGGATCTAGTCAAGACAAGTGCTTTGTCACTCCTCGGAGAGTGGAGATGCTATTCCTCTGCCCTTCAATCTGCTCTGCCCCTAGTGACCATCTTTACCCACAGAACGGGATGGGAGTGAGACTCCTATTTGAGTTCTGAGACTTTGGAGTTGGGTTGACCATAGAAGCCAGCAGCTTCAACCTGGCATCTGTAAAAACTCACTTGGGGAGCCCAAATTGCCATGCTGGGAGGGACAAGGTGAAAAGACTGCATGGAGAAGTCCTGGGCTCCACAGAGAGGAGAGGTGCCAGGCCAGCTCCAGTGCTGTGGCCCCAATCACTCCAGCCACCCCCTATGGGCCCTGTGAAAGGCATTCATGATGGGTAGTATGTGTCACAGCAGTAGATAAGTGGTCACCCAGCATGGCCCACTCCTGGGAGAAACTCCCAATTAAGTAACAACCAGGAGACACATAGACACACACAGTGACTCTGAGCAGTGCTGTTTATAAGAGCAAAAACCTGTTGTTGTTGTTCAGTTGCTAACTCACGTCCGACACTTTGTGACCCCCTGGACTGCAGCACGCCAGGCTTCCCTATCCTTCACCATCTCCTGGAGTTTGCTCAAATTCATATCCATTGGGTCATGCCATCCAACCATCTCATCCTCTGTTGCCCCCTTCTTCTCCTGCCCTCAATCTTTCCCAGCCTCAAGGTCTTTTCTAATGAGTCGGCTCTTCGCACCAGGTGGCCAAAGTATTGGAGCTTCAGCACCAGCATCAGTTCTTCCAATGAACAAAATGTGGTCCACTGGAGAAGGTAATGGCAAATCACTGTAGTGATTTTTGCCTGAAGAACCCCATGAACAGTATGAAAAGCAAAAACCTAGCAACAACTAAATGACCACAGGCAAGAGAAGGGTTAAGTAATTTGTAACAGAGACTATAATCGTGGAATACAACTGTGGAATATTATGTAGCTGTGAAAAAGAGTTGACTCTGGCTACACACCAACATAAATGGGTCTCAGTGACATGATGTTCAAAAACAGATGAATCCAAATGACATATTATTTAGGGATGCATGTAGAAGTGATGACAGGAATAACAGGGAAGGAGATTTAAGCATGAATTCAGGACTGTGATGATCTCTGGAAGACGGAGAGCCAGGGAAAGATGGTGCATCCCCAAGGAGCACAAAGGGAGCTGCATTCATTGTTATAAAAGTGAAACCAACTCAGGAACCCAAACAATAATGGTCTGTTGTGAACTAAGATTATGTTTACTTGAATTCCTGATTTAAAAGCAAACCCCTCACTGAACAGATAACCAAGGCTCTAGTTCTACAAAACCACAGGAGGATGGCCAAGATGACCCAGGCAGAGGGCTCCGGCTTTAGCCGATAGAGCATGATGTGTCATCAACCAACTCTAGGTGCCACGTACCCCACAGTAGAGGAAGGTTGAGCCTAGGAAACGTGCCACCATAAAAGGCAGCATTCCCCCAAACACCTCAAGTCACTCGGCATCCCCAAGCTTTCAGTTTTATTTCACAATTGTGTGCTTACCACTTAACACAGAAAGATAAGACTTAGAAAAGATGATTCCTGAAAGGAAAGTTTGGGGGTTTATTATACCTCTGGGTGATCTTTGAAGAAATGAGGTTGTACCCTTTTCATTTCCTATCCACAGGACAGTATTTTAGCAGCGCTTGGGGGCAGGGAGAAGGGGCCCAGGGCCCGGCTGTGAGATGCAAGGAGGAGAACCAGTGCCCGCAGAGCAAAGGGGACTTCAGGCTTTCACAGGAGCAAGGAGACAGCATCTGACTGATGGGCCCAGTGGAAAACATCTCTCAGAAGACAGGTGTGGTTGATGGGAAACCACTAGGGAGGTGACAGTCAGGACCAGGGACACTCAGGCTTTGTCTTCAGCCCCTGAGTTCCAGGTGAGGCCCTCCAGGGACCTATGGTGGCATTTGGACACCATCCTCCCCCCGAACCACTTCCTATTTCCAATACAGAAGCTGAATTATGTTTCCTAAAGGTGGCATCACCAACTCAATGGACATGAGTCTGAGCAAACTCCAAGAGATGGTGAGGGACAGGGAAGCCTGGTGTGTTGAAGTCCATGGGGTCGCAAAGAGTTGGACACAACTGAGCGACTGCAGAACAACAACAAAGAAGTTCCAGCCCTGCATTCTAGGATCCTAAGTGCTATAGGACTTTAGGAGTTCAGGAGGCAGGAACAGTCTTCTCTGTTACGATGGGCACCTTCTGCAAGTACCATGAGTCCATCTCTCCCCATCCCAGACCTCTGAGCCCTCTGTTCCCACCTCCACTCCGCAGCCTGAGCAGGTTTTGAGTCAGTTCCCATGCAGGTCATGGGTTAGCAAGGAAAGAACTTGAATCCTGCCACCTTGACCCCCAGATGGTTCACTAGGAACCCTGGAACTGCAAGAGGAACAGTCAGGTGAGTTCGTGCTGGGAGGATGGAGGGGGTATGCTTCCCACCCCAGGCCCCCCTGGGCTTTGCATCCGCCTCGCTGTCTCTGGACAGACCATGGGGCCTGGAGGACTCGGAGGTTACCTGGTAGCAGTGGCCACCCTCCATCTAGGCCGTCTAAGACCTGCAGCCACTCCAGAGAAGGCCCCAAGGTGTCTTGGACAGCCCTCAGAGAGCAGACATAGGACTCTGCACAGCTGGCTTCCAGAGAGGGAACTGCCATGCGCTCCAGTTTCCGCTTTTGTAAAACAGTTGACAACAACCTATCTCATAGACTTAGTGTGAAGATAAAATGAGGCAGGTGACAGTTCAGGAGGACAGGGCGAACACTTGCTCAACCCAGTGCTTCCCAGTACCATTCAGCATCGTCGCTCCTGTGATCTGCCCTCCCACCCAGCACGAGGGTACCAGACGACACCCAGGCTGGCCAGCCCCCTCTCCCCTCACAGTGGGCGGTCAGCTCCGCAGTGCCTTCTAAAATTTAATTCCGCTTCCCACCCAGGGTGTGAATGCCTCATCTCATTTCTGCCATGGAGATGAGACAGCCACGATTCTGGGTTTCTGGGGAAGAGAGAAGCCCTGGACCTTGGCCAAGCGGCCGGGCCCAGCCTGTCTGAAGATAACACACACACAGATGATGTTTATGGCAGAACAATCACGCCGACATTAGGCGGGTGGCAGCCGGGAAACCCAGGCTGGCAAACGCTTTCACTGTCGTTGGCAGGGGAGCCAGCTCCAAACTGGGCGAAAGCTCAATTCAGGGGAGCCATGGGCGCCCCTCACAAGGACTCATCCTAGCTGTCATTACCCAAAACAACCCCGACCTACTTTGTTTGCTCCTAGGTGACAAAGAGAAAGGAGATATTTTCATTTCCCTGGACATGATGACAGCTGCTCCCCACCTCCTGGAGGGGGTCCCACTCTGCTCAGCACACATGGGCTGGTCCCCCATTTCTGTGGGGGGAGGAGAGAGGTGACATTGTTTCCCTTCCTCATGACCCCACCTCCCTCCCAACAGCCAGACACTCCTCAGCACCACCATGTGCCCTTGGGGACCAGCTCTCTTTCCACTCCAGATCACAGGGCTCCTGAGGACCATGCATGATTGAAAGGCAGGCCTCGACCTGCCCGGGACAGAGATCCGGAGCTCAGTGGGCAGGCTGGCCTACAGTCCTATGGGAAAACTTCTACCTCAGAGACCATGTAGGGTTGAGGAGCTGGGGTCCTGAAAGAATCCGAGGGACTGGTGATAAGAGCCGGCCTCAGTTTGGTCTGAGAAGGAAGTGATCCCAGGGTGAACCGTTCAGGCTACTCCATGCCGTATCTTTATCATCCACTCCCTGGGTTTATAGACTGTGCTTGAGATTGTTGGTAGCGGGGGCTCCCCGACAGCAGGAACTCTGTCCTATTCTCCACTGAAGCCTGAGGGCCTAATTCACGGCTGGGTGCGGAACAGGAGCTGAAAATGTTTGAGAATGAGGTAGTGCAGACAGATGGAGACTTGTGTGGATGGATGGATGGATGGATGGATGGGAGAATGCCTGTGTGCGCACTTGTATATATGTACAGATGAATGTATGGATGGATGGATGACATCTCATGGGCTGTCTATGGAAGAAAGCAACCATCCATAAAGGGCTACTTCCTGCGCCTTCCCTTAGCCTTGGCCTCTGTGCAGAGATATCTCTATGTGTATATTCCTCCTTCATCCTGTTGCCCTGGGGAAATTCAGCAGGTTGGAGCACTTTACATGCCTTCTCCTGGACACATGTTTAAGGGGGAGAGACTCCCTTCTTCCTTAACAGGCAGTACTTCCAGAGAAGAGAAAATGACAAGCTAGAGCAAGAGTTGGCAAACTATGGTCCTTGGGTCAAATCCAGACTCCTGACTGTTTTTGTAAATAAAGTTTTATTGGAACACAGCCACCTCTGTGTGTTTTCAATTCTATGGTTGCTTTTGTTCCATAACAGCAAAGTTGAGGGGTTGCCACAGAGCTCATACAGCCTGCAAAGTCTAAAATACTGCCTCACTGGCCCTTTGCAGAACAAGTCTGTTGACCCCCGGGACAGTATTGTGTGGGTCCCTGGCACTGACAGTGGGACTTGGGTCAAGCCCTGAACATCTGCTTCTCACTCTGTCTGCTGGAAAAAAGACAGAAAACAAGGATGCCTGGAACAGAGCAGAGTGAGATGATCAGCATGAAAGGGCTTGGAAAAGAGGAAAAACAAACAAAACTCAGAATGGGCAAACAGAGCAGTCCGAGCTCTAGAGGTGGCAGGTCTGGGTTTGCATCTTAGACCTGCCACTGTGGGCAGGGCATCGACCTCCGTGAGACAGTTATTTCCACCAAAGTTCGCCTTCTTAGATTGTTCTTCCCTGCCCACTGTTCTGAAATAATCCACCCTCATCTGACTATCACTCATTTTTCAAAAACAACTTTATTGAGATATAGCTCAAAGACCATTCAATTCATCCAATTTAAACCCACAATTCAGTGGTTTAGGTTTATTTATAACCTTGTGCAGCCATCAGTACAATACATTCTCAGTTCGGTTCAGTTGCTCAGTCGTGTCGACTCTTTGCAACCCCATGGAGTGCAGCATGCCAGGCTTCCCTGTCCATCGCCAACTTCTGGAACTTGCTCAAACTCAAGTCCATCGAGTCGGTGATGTCATCCAACCATCTCAGCCTCTGTTGTCCCCTTCTGCTCCTGCCTTCGATCTTTCCCAGCATCAGGATCTTTTCAAATAAGTCACTTCTTCACATCAGGTGGCCAGAGTATTGGACCTTCAGCTTCAGCAAAGAGTCCTTCCAATGAATATTCCAGGACTGATTTCCTTTAGGATGGACTGGTTTGATCTCCTTGCAGTCCAAGGGGTTTTCAAGAGTCTCCTCCAACACCACAGTTCAAAAGCATCAATTCTTTGGTGCTCAGCATTCTTGACGGTCCAACTCTCACATCCATACATGGCTACTGGAAAAACCATAGCTTTGACTAGAAGAAACTTTGTTGGCAAAGTAATGTCTCTGCTTTTTAATATGCTGTCTAGGTTTGTCATAGCCTTTTTCCAAGGAGCAAGCATCTTTTAATTTCAAGGCTGCAGTCACCATGTGCAATGATTTTGCAGCCCAAGAAAATAAAATCTGTCACTATTTCCATTGTTTCCCCATCTAACAATAAATTTTAGAGCACTTTAAAGTTTTCTTTAAAATGGCACCAGAATACGCCGAATGTGAAATGTGCCCTCTTATCCGTTCTAAGTGTGCCATCCAGTGGCATTAAGTTCAGTCACATTGTTTGCAACCATCACACTATGGGGCCATCTTTTTGTTCTACATTTTTTTTCTCGTGGCACTTACATCTACCCGCAAAATAAACAATACATGTATTGTTTATTGAGTGTCTTTTGTTATGTAAACCCCATGAGGATTTGGTCTGGTCTGCTATCCCCAATGCTCGGAAGTGTCAGGACCTGACAAGTGCTCAATAAAGCTTCAAATAAATGGAAGAACAATAGGTCAGCATACTGAGCCCATCACTGTGCACACAGGGTACTTTACATAAAAGGCTTAGGCATGTGCCTGGTGCCTTTGTGAGGCATTTCCAGTCCCTACGAGTAGGCGTCATCCCTCATCACCTGGTGTGAATGTGTAAGTCATGTGGTCACTGGCACGCAGTTGCTTCCACCGGAGGGAGTGTGCTCTTTTACTTCGAAGACCTTCCTTCCAGGTCCTAACTCCAGGCTGGGGGCTAGGAGGGTCAAAATGCAGGAGGGTCAGGAGCGGAACCCCAAAACTCTGGAGGAGGGGACACCATCATCCATATACTGGTCCAGGTTCCCCAGGGGAGCAGAACCAGAAAGACACCCACACACACACACACGTGTGTGTCCTTAGTCACTCGGTTGTGTCCGATTCTGTGTGACCCCATGTACCATAGTCCACCGGGATCCTCTGTCCATGGGATTTCCCAGGCAAGAATACTGGAGTGGGTTGCCATTGCCTACTTCAGGGGATCTTCCCGAACCATGGATCAAACCTGCATTGGCTTTTACCACTAGCACCTCCTGGGAAGCCCTGCAAGTCCTTTTTACCCCCTTGCAAAAGGAGGGGGCCATGTAGTAGTCAGAGTGCACACCTGGTTAAAGGCCGCAGAGCGGACACAGGCCCGTGGCGTCCACCCCTCACAGGCATCGGGCAGCCGGCTCCAGGCCAGGCCTCCAGGGACAGCAGCATGACGATGGACTTGCCAACAGTCCAATCAATGATCTATCATAGCCTGTGTAAGCAACCACTCAGAGAGTCAAATCCTCAGAAACTGTGTTCATTATGAATTGGCTGCTGCTTCTGTGGCTTCAAAGACATAAACCAAACAGAAAGATGGCCTCTGGGCCCCGCCACCGCCACGCGCTCTCTTCCCGAATGGGCCCTGGGAGCTATCACTCGGAGCAAGATGGGAAAGGTGGCTTCCGTTTCCTCAGGACACAGAAGGATGGATGAGAGAAGGACCTGCTCCAGGGGGTCTGTGGACCAAGCTCAGCATTGAGCCTGGATGGTTCACTCTCAGCCACCCTTCCTTTCTCAGGACACGAAATGTGGTGATCATGAACCGTGATCATTCAAGGCTTCCCATGGGGGCACCTTGCCCTGGCCGTGTCCACCTCAACTGCTCTGCTGGTCACTTTTCAATAGAACTTTCTGCACCTCTTCAGCGTTCCCAAGTAATTTACATAACAAGCCCTGTGCCTGGGAATTAACTAACCATTTCTGGGCTCATGTGCTCGTTCTAACTAGGTTGGTTCCCCCACACCAGGTGTCCATGTCGGAGTCCCACCAGGCAGCCCTGGGCTTTGTGGATGGCCTAGGCCTCTGGTGCGCACACACATATGCACACACACTCTGTCCTGTATGCACACTCCCTCTCTCTCTCTCTCCTATACACACACACACACATACACACACACACACACACACCCCTTCTCTCTCTCCCGTATACACACACCCTCTCTCTCTCTCCTGTACACACACACACACACACACACACCCTCTCTCTCTCCTGTACACACACACACACACCTCTTCTCTCTCTCCTGTATACACACACCCTCTCTCTCTCTCCTGTACACACACACACACACACACACACACCCTCTCTCTCTCCTGTACACACACACACACACCCTCTCTCTCTCCTGTACACACACACACACACACACCTCTTCTCTCTCTCCTGTATACACACACCCTCTCTCTCTCTCTCCTGTACACACGCACACACACACACACCCCTTCTCTTTCTCCTGTATACACACACCCTCTCTCTCTCTCCTGTACACACACACACACCCCTTCTCTCTCCTGTACACACACACACACACCCCTTCTCTCTCTCCTGCACACACACACACACACACACTCCTGCTCCAGCCCCAGGCTGCCAGCTAGCAGAGCTGCTCAGTCCCGCCCGGGGCTTCATGGCAGGTCAGCTGCGCTCACCCCCTCCAGTGAACTGACCCACCCCAAGTAACCCCTCCTGACATACATCCAGGTTGGCAGCAGCCAGGCAGATGCTGGGAGTGTCTACTCCAGTTGACCAACCTGGGCCTTTGTTGTTATGTGTCCTTGTGGGACAATGAATGAAGAAACATCCCAGGTGCCCAGAACAGGGCTGCTTCTTGGGCAGGAAAGCCTAGTTATTGGAGTCAGTGAGTCAGTGGTTACATTTAAATTAATTTGATGAATAATTATGCCTTTGAGATGTTCAATCTGCCTTACAGGTGCGCTTTTCCACCACGGATAGCTTAATCTTATTTAACCACATTTTACTCACTACTGAAACCTATGTCTGCCTCTAAAACGCCAAGGTGGCAGAGGTCTCGTTTTCTGCATTATCTGTGAACACGTCTACCTCCCCTGACTGGCAGAAGTCCTGTGCCCCGATCCACCTGCCAGGTCCCCCCCTCCCTGTAGGACACACACATAGTGTGAGTTGCCATCTCTCTGAATCCAAACACTGGCTTCTCTCTGCCTCCATGTGAAAGCCCAGCCTTGGTTTCCAACCCCACCCCCACACCCCCAGAGTGAGATGTTTATGACTCTCAGGTGCAGGGTCATCTTTTTATCCAGAGCATCAGGAAGCTGCAGGCTGGAGCCCAGCTCAGGGGCATCAGGCTGGTGATGAGCAGAGCTGAAAGCATTCAGCTGTTCTGATGGGCATCTCGGGGACTGTGGGCGTCCCAAGGAACTGACAGGTGGCTGCTGGGTAAACTGTGATTTAACCTACATGTTTACTTTGATAAATACGCCGATAGGAACATGCTGCCTATAAATTTCAGTTCTCTGCAAAAGAAAAGAAGGCTTCTGTTTCCAAAGACATGAGTTCCCAGCCCTTAGCTCTGCAGGGCAAACCAGGACTGCACTAAGAGTCTGAGATCTAAATCACTTCCAACTTACTGGGAACTTTCACAGCAAAAAAATCAAAACGGAACCCCAGAAGGGTGGCCTTCGGTCTGACTTGCCCCCCATCTCCCTGTTGGTGATCTCTTGTGTTTCAGACACTTGATGTGCCTTCTTGTTCACAGGGCTCAGGTCCAGTCGAATCATGGCAGGTGCATCTCAGGCCTGGATTCGGCTTGAAAAATGGTTTGCCTAAAGGGAGCTGTATGAGCTTCAGCAAGCAGACTCATCAGTCTAAACTGTCGGCAGAGTACAAAATCTGAGCTTCCTCCTAAGTCACGCTATGACATGTTCTAGTTAGAAGCGAGAGTCCCGAACTCCAGATGCCAGGTGATGAGAATTACTGATGCATTGCTTTCAAAGCAGTTGGTTTTATGGCTTGGCGGGGCTGGCTTGGAGGGTCTGCTGGGCTTCATTTGCATACCGGATGACAGCCGAGGAAAAAGCCACGGGAGGCCTCAGACACGCTTAGCCTCTTCTATCTCTGCTGCCAGTTATAGGTCATTTTAAACTAACATCTGGTGAGTGTACTTTTAAACCGCCTCTGTAGCTTTAATTGGGGATCTCCTGGGAATGTCAGGGGAGGAAAAAAAGAGAGACATCCCCAGGGGAAGATTAAGACATTGGCAGTTCCACTGATGCAAAGCCCTGGAAGCTGCCTTGGCCTGATTTTATTAAACTGTATGATCCACTGTGATAAGGGGGCCCTTTGTACAAGAGAATCTTAATATTAGTGAGATGCTGGGATAAGCAGAAATTCTGTCTCCACATCTGAAAGGACCTATTGCATCCAGAAAGTACCTTCTGTGCCCCAAGATCCAAGAAGGGTTTCCCTTATATGCTGTTGTTCAGTCGCTCAGTTGTGTCTAACTCTTGTGACCCCAGGGTCAGTAGCCCACCAGGCTCCTCTGTCTATGGGATTTCCCAAGCAAGAATACTTGAGTGGGTTGCCACTTCCTTAAAGCAGTCACAGAAACTAAATCTGTCCCTAAAATGCCCCCACGTTGTTGAGGTCACTTCCAAATCTCTTGCCAAGAGCATGGGCCCCAGGGAAAGAGTCAAGAGGCTTCTCGGCCCTGTAGCGGAGGTTATTTTATTTTATTTTTTTCCTTTCTTTTCAGTAAGGATGATTCTTTTAAAAAATATTTATTTATTATTTATTCAGCTGCACTGGGTCTTAGTTGGGCACACAGGTTCTTTAGTTGCAGCATTCAAACTCTTAGTTGTGGCATGTGGGACTAGTTCCCTAACCAGGGATCGAACCTGAGCCCCCTGCATTGGGAGCGTGGAGTCTTAGCCACTGGACCACCAGGGAAATCCCCTTGGTAAG
Source organism: Odocoileus virginianus (assembly GCF_023699985.2). Lineage (NCBI taxonomy): Eukaryota > Metazoa > Chordata > Mammalia > Artiodactyla > Cervidae > Odocoileus > Odocoileus virginianus. The sequence continues at coordinate 33,335,827 of NC_069684.1, read as the reverse complement.
GACAGTTCTTACACGGTACCTCATTAAATAAAACAGGTGTGGCCTTCCACACTGGCCAGTGAGATTTCATATTCTCCTTACACACGCTCGTTTCTTTCAGTGATGTTTGAGACCCTAAATTACTATTTTAAAATCCTGCAACCTCACAGGGATGTATATTTTAAACCGAAATTTTAAAAATGGCCTTTTTCCTCCTTCTGCTTAATGGCACGCTTCACTTACATGAGGCTGTAACCCACTGATGAAGAGAGAAGCGGGTGGGCTAGAGAGAAGGCAGCCCCGCCATTTGGCTGTTTCCATCCCCACCTCCTCTCCTGATAAATGTAAGTTATAAAAAAAAAAAATCCTCCATTTCACTGGAATGCCCATTAAAATGTAAACACAGAGAGAGGATTTTGAGTAGGCTACAAAAATGCTTTATTCAAGAGATTGCAAAAGGCAAAGCAAATCTAAAGTTGATTTTTAAACCTGGTACACAGTATGTAAATATGCAGTGCTCTCCATTCCATAGAGGTACACGGAGACTTGACGTATTTATTGGAAATCTGCAGTATGGTGTCAGGGGGCTGTCAAGAACCTCTGCAAAGATGCCAGCCTAGACTTTTGCCTTCACAGGCTGTCTGTCTGCATCAAACACAAAGAGCCCACTGCCAGGGCTGCATGTGGCAGGAGCCCCATGCCATTTCTCACTGGTAAAATACAGGACCTCTGCCTGGTAATCCCTCATGAAAAGGGAATTTCAGAGCAGAAAGAAGAGTGTGTTCTATCTGCACCCACTCAGGATGCTTTTTGTTCCAGGTGTGACCTTGAATGAAGGTGCACCTCTGTAATCACCCATGGTCTTTTCCTCATTGACAGGAAGGACAAGTGGATTCGACTGATGCCAATTTCCACGGCTCAGTGGTAACTGCCGAGAGCCCAGGCTCATCGGGGAAGCTCGTCATCCCGTTCAGAGTCAAGTTCTGACACATGGTTGCCATTTCTGTCTGAAAACTGCGAAGGGTGCCATCCCCAAGTCTCCTATTGGTTCAGCTCTGGAAAGCTAATTAGCTGTAGGGTGCCCACTGCTGTGATTAAGGGGCATCCTGTTGCCAGTGGCATTTCAAATGGGCATAGGAAGAAATGGCTGAGAAAAGAGAGTGGGTAGGGTGTCAACGTCACTGTGCTTGCTCCCTTTGATGGAATCTCCTGGCTGCCCCCAACTCTCCATAAGCTCACGGTCCTCCAAAGGGCCATCCACGGAGTCTGCTGTAAACTTACAAAACCCTATGTCAGCTTTCCCTGTTCACCATGAAAGGGTAAGTTCATGTCCCTTGATGTCATGGGGGCAACAGGCTGCTAATAGATATTGTGTGTGCATGTATCCACGGATCTGTGCATATTTATATAATCTGTGAGTATATTCTTTATTTTTACTGCCTGCTTTGCTCAGGCTGCAGACAGCTCTAAGACCATCAGCAGCCTCCTAAATTATAGATCGGCTCACCAAGTGCACTGTGTCACTCATTAACCACGTCGTCTCGCAGCTCCGCACAACAATAAATTAAGGAACACAATAGCTGCGGGAAAATTAGGTGAATAATTCTCACATTAAACTACAAAGTTTGGGTTGCCTTTAGTTTTTCTTCCAGGCTGCTCCTAAAACAATCCAGGACCATGAAGAGATAACAGACAGGACTCTAAATTCCAAGGGTACCATCCTTCAGAGCAAGTTAGGTGTGGTTTACATTAAAAATAGAACAGGCTCCCGCAAACAGACTTGTATTTATATAGAATGTTGCGACAACTGTCATTTTACATTAGTCAGAGAAATCCCACAGGACCAGTGTAAGTATTAAATGTGGCAATTTTTTTTGTTTACCGACAAAACATAATAAAAAAGAACACAGCCTCCTGGATGACATTCTGGATGATTTTTTTTTTCCTCTCTCCCTGAAGTCATTCATAAAATAAACATGTGTTCCCAGTCCTGGCGGGCTTCTTTATGAGAGCCTCCTGACAGTGAACTAGGAATGATGGGCAAGAGTGGGCCCTCCCGCAGCCTTTGAGGCCCCAGACCAGCAGTTCCCACTCCAGGACCTTTCATTGCATTTCTATTTGTAGCTCAAGCAGCAACCACAAAGTGCTATCCCAGGATCTTCCTCGAACCGTGTAGCAAGGATGGATTTACAGGGGTTGAGTTATGGGGATTCAGTTATATAGGGATGTTGACAACATGGGGAAAGCCAGACTTCCTGCACAAATGAGTCAGGGAGAGGAATCTAGATCATGAATCCCAAATAACTCATAATGTGCTTCCTGTTGGAGAGCTCCAAAAAGCTCCAAGAAAACAGGCAAATAAGCAAAGAAGGTAGACTGGGGACGGGAATACTGTTCATACAGAGTCAACAGCCTTTGATGGCCACCTGTCCAGGCTGTTGCCGGCAAGACAGCCAAAGAGACAGCAGGCCAAAGGAGACATTGACCATGGCATAAGGTCACCTCTGGTCTTGCCAGGGATGTGGTCAGCTCCCTCTGGCTGGTTCTCAGGGGGTGTGCCTAATACAGAGGTTCTCAAAGTGTGGACCGGGCACCCACACTGTCCCTGTAATGTCCCTAAGAGCAGCAGCTCCCACTTCAGGCCCTCTCCAGTGGGCAGCAATGTTTTTCAAAAGCTGTGTGATGTGATGATGAGGTCACTCTGACAGCTCGTGGAACATGTGATGCTGTGTATTCTTACACTTAACAATTCCTCCAGTTTTAACTCAAAGACAGTGACTATTGATAGATGCAATACACACATAATCAAAAGCTCTCTGAGGTCCTCATTGAATCCTAAGAGTATGAAGGGCTCCTGAGAGCTGTCTGAGGACAGGACAACTGCTGCTGTCAGGGGTTGTGGGGAGCTGGCTGAATGGGCACAGCCAGCGTGGGAGACCTCGCTGAATTTTAACTCTGACCTCGTGAGCCAAATACACTCTGCCTCCCAAACCCACTCCTGCCTCTGGTGGGCACCTGTTGCCATGACACCTCTTCCCCCAACCTCTGGCTGAGGGGATGAACATAACCCCTGCTTAGCCATGCTGGTCTGCACAGACAATCCCTGCATTAAAGAGAGAGAATGGCCATAAGGAAGCCTCTCAGCATGTAATATTTTTCTCTTATAGCTTAACAGCCAATTAGTACAAGTAAATGTGATTGAATAATTGCTTTACACTTTCTACTGCATATTCACTCATCCTGAGTAATGTCCTCATTTAGAATTCAGGTGTGTGAGACTGAGGTCATCTTGAATTTGCAAGGAAAGATCTGATTCAACAAAGAAACATGCTCGAATCCTGTTGGGGTCACTTTGGCTCATGCAGGTACTACTGGTTTCACCCCCAGTCTCCATTCACATCTAGGACCAGAGAAGCCTCAGAAAACGGCTCATACTTCACCTTGCAGTCAAGGCAGAGAATGCCAAGGGACAGAGGGAGCTTCAAGTAGGGAAGGAACTGGCCTCTTTTGCAGAGTTCGCTTTACACAAGGCCTCCTCCTACCAGCATGGTAGGGACAAGAGTACCCTGGGTTTGTTCCTATTACCACTGCCCTTGTGGCTGTGGGCTGGCCATTTGGTGGCTTAGATCCTTGGTCACTTCACTATAAAATGGGGAAAATACGTCTACCTCTGGGAGCTCCTCTCAAAACCGAGTCCCCCTAAAACTGAGTTCCTCTGCTGAGTTTATGGTTGAACCTCTCTACCCAAAACTTTACACCCTTTATTTTCCTGAACCTCAAGCACATCCCCTCAAGATTAAGGAGTAGCAAAGGGGATAATGAACCCATAAACAAGTGCCTGAGTCCCTGTTATCTGAACTAAAAAGGCTTTTGCTTTAGTCTCTAAGACCTCCCTTGAATCTCAAAACACTGGCTCAAGAGTTAATGATTAAATGTTGGTAAACTGTTGCTTAACAGGTGAAAAAAAATAGTTACCAAAATTCTGTTTAAAATATAATTTTAGTCATATGTATTTTTGTATATTTCCAAGTATGGGAATTAATTATATTGAATTACAAGTTTTTAAAATAGAACTTTTGTTAATTGTAAAAAAAAAAAAGAGTTAATGGTTAGTAAATGTGAAGATGCAGAAACAAAAAACAGCTGTTCTGCTGGGGAACTGGTAACAATTTAGACTATAATTCTGCCACATAGCAGAATCACCAAACTTCCAGTTCCCCTAAAGATATGGATAAAGGCTTGACACATCTTCTTATGTTGTTTTTTTAGGAAGCAGAACCCCATCAGATGAAAGCTTCAGACCCCAAGAACATATAGCCTAGACTGGTTGAAACTAGACAACCGATGACACTTTAAACTTCACCTTGTTGCCAACCAATCTGAGAATTATGCCTGAGCTGATCACATGCCCTGCAGCCTCCTCCCTCAAACTGCCTTTAAAACTCCTTCCCTGAAAGCTGTGAGCGGGGTTGGGTCTTTCGGACATGAACTGCCCATTCTTCTTGCTTGGTGCACTGCAATAAATGCTGTACCTTCCTTCACCACAGCCTGGTGTCAGTGGATTGACTTTACTGCACGCAGGCAAGCAGACCCAAGTCTGGCTGGGTAACACTCTGAGGAGTAGAGAAGATCTCATGAGCAGAGCTTCCGCCCTGCACCTGACAAATAGTAAGTGTACAGCCTACCCAAAGTTCTTTCCTTTCCATCCTGCAGGAATGGCCCAAAGCTGAACTGCTTGACCAGCAGTCCAATCTCCAAGTCTGTTCCCTGACTAGAAGCCAGAAGAAAAGGGTTGGGGTAGAGAGGAGGGGAGGGCTGGGACACTCCCATCAGTAACCTAAAAACCAATTATGATGCCTGTTACCTCTGAGCATGGGTCTGGGGGAAGTGGTGAGAGAGACAATTTTTATTACCTATCCTTTTGTACTATATTTTTACCAGGTGTGTGTGCTTTCATAATAAGGTTTGTCTTCATGTTGAAATAATCATTAAATGAGATTTCATTTCATTGTCTATTAAAGCGACATTTTTGCAAGCCTTGGCATTATAAAACTTCAGTAGCAATGAATTTGAGGATACACATAGAAAAGATAGTGGATCACTTCTGTCACCAAAGGGATTCCCTGCAGCTTCCCAATACCACTCCACGAATATGAGGTGTTTAAGTGAGACTTTCTGGATGTTTGGTTTTCAGGGAGGGATGGACCTCTAAGCCCCTTCATCTCTCAGGTTTGTGATTCTAGAGCGATTAACCCTGGGAGAAATACTGAAGGAGTTTTCCAACTGAGAAAATTAAAGTCTGAAAGCAAAACTTTATTGCTCAAAGGTGTGACAATTTAGCATCTTAAAGTGGCAACATTTTAAAAAGCAATCTGAAAATCTCTTAGTTCTAAGTTTGATTTAAAATGAAACAGGTTTTACAGGAAGGGGGTAATGATTAATTATGAACATAACTGCAATGTCATTATTATTAAAAATATTAAATTTAATTATTTAGACAATATTTAGTCACAATTTATGTTCATCTGGGGAATGAGATTTTAAAATCCCAACATAATTAGAAATTGCATTATGTTATTAGAGTTTAGGAATTTATTCAAGATGTTATTTTGACTTGTTTGATTTAACACATCTGCAGCTTGGATTATAGGGGATAATCACACTCCTTGGATTTTTAAGGGCAAATTCAGGAAGGATGGAGATGCATTAATTGGAGTTAAAGCATTTTTATTTTATCTGTGGTGCAGCTTTTAGAGCAAGAGGTCATAAGAAAAAATCACCAAGCACAAGAGGAAAGAATTCTCTGTAAGTAAGAACTAGCATAGAAAAAAAGTTAAGAATCAGAATTGAAAGACTCAGGTATTGGAATGATCAAAAACAGGCATATAAAATTACTTTAATCTATTTAAGGAAAGACAGGGAGAGGAATAAAAGTATGAGGGGAGAACAAGTGAATCTCAAAACTGACTAGGCAGATTTGAAGAAAAAGGTGGACTGAACTCCTTGAAACAAAAATACAAGCCTTAAAATTTTCGAATTCAATGTAATATTAGACAGTCAAAGAGAGAATATCATTTGATATTACTAAGAAGACCAATAGATGTGGAAAATGTTTGAAAAAAATGAACTGTAGGTTAAAATGTGGAAAAATAAACATAGTTTGCATTTGAGAGGGAGTGAGGACAATCCAGCAGGAAAAACTGAGCTTGTCTGAGAATTTTTTAGAACTCAGAGGTTCTGAAAGTTATCCAGTCATCCACAGGTTCAAGAAGCCTGTTGAACCTGTGAATTCCAATCAGAAAATGCAAAAACAAAGCCTTGCCTGATACATCGTAGTGAAAACACAGAAAGCAAAGATAAGGAGACTATCTCAAGTGCAGACAGGAAAAGAGAAATGACAATTAGACGGACAGCTGATTTCTCAACTGCAACAATAAGTCTCAGGAGACAATGACTAAAATTTTCATGTGCTGAGAGAAAATAACTGCCAACTGAAGACTATACGTCCAACAAAACAGTCTTTCAAGAAGGGGGATGAAATGAAGATATTCAGCAACAGAATAAAAACAAAAACAAACCTGAGGGAGTTCACTACCAACAAGACTCCATTAAGGAAGCTTCTCAAGGATGTACTTCAGAAAGAGGGACGTGATCCCAGAAGGAAGGTCTGAGACATGAGAACAAGTGGTGAGAAAGGAAGTGGTGAAACTGAGGTTCCTTATCCCATATACAAGCTCTGCTCCTCCTCACCAGATCAAGGACATGCCTCTGAAGTTCTCCCCTTCATCTGCTATATTATCAATATTTTAGTCTCTACCAGATCATTTACACTTGTAACCAAACATGCCATTGATTCTTCCATTGAAAAATCTTGTCCCTATGTCTCTGACAGCTACCTTCTCATGCTTTTGCTTTCCTCTGCAGTTATCCCTAACTACAGCTATCTCTGTAGTTATCACCACCTTCACTTTCTGCCTCCCAGTTCTCTCCTCCTGGCCTCTCTTTTAAAAAGTGAAAGTGTTAGTCACTCAGTCGTGTCCAACTCTTTGCAATCCCATGGACTGTAGCCTGCCAGACTCCTCTGTCCATGGGATTCTCCAAGCAATGGGTAACCATTCCCTTCTCTAGGTGATCTTCCAAACCCAGGGATCAAACCCAGGTCTCCTGCATTGCAGGCATATCCTTTACTGTCTAAGCCACCAGGTAAACCAACTCCAAAAAGACCATAACCATCAATATTCCACCAAGGTCATTCTTGACTGTGACCTCCTCTGGGCTGAGTCCAATGGTCAGGGCTTGGTCCTCTGGAGTATGACCTGGAGATGACATTTCACCCCTTCCTCCTTGATATTTTTGGTTCACTTGCCATCATAACACTGCCCTTCTCAGGATCCCTTCCCACCCCATGGTCACATCTTCTCCACCTGCTCTCCTACATCTCATCTTTCTCTGATGAACCTCAGGCCTGATTCTGGTGTTTTTCTTCCTCACTCCCTCCCTCATTGTGTTAATTTCCCAGGTTGGTTTCATGGTTCTGGAAACTACAAATCTGAAGTGAAGGTGTTGGCAGGGCCATGCTCTCTCTAATGACTTAAGGGAGAACCCTTCTTTGTTGCTTCCCAGATTCTGGTGTTTTCTGGCAATTCTTGATTTTCTTTGGCTTGAAATTGCATCATTCCAATCTCTGTCTCCATCATTTCATGCCTTCCTCCACTATGTGTCAGTATCTAATTTTCCCTTTTTTGACAGGTACAACAATATTGGCTTTACGCCCCTCCACAATTCAATGTGACCTCATCTTAACTTGATTACATCTGCAAAGGTCCTATTTTCAAATAAGGTCACATTCACAGGTGTCAAGGTTAAGACTTGAATATATCCAATCTAATGACGAGAAATACCACCCCTGTGCTAATACATACACATTCTTACTTCTAGCATGTACTTTCCCTGAAACTTTCCCAAATGTAGCTCTCTATGAGCTAGTGAAGCTAAAGCTTTTGAACTTCTCTTGTATGTGGTCTTTAGGTAATTTTCATCTTCTTCCTTAAAGAAGGCTCTCTTAAATGCACAGGGGTCAAACCCATGAAACCTGGCTCTACCTCTGAAACTCCAAACTTGCGTATCCTACTGCCTATCTGAGCACGAGACACCTCAAATTCAGCATGCCTGAGGCAGCGTTCCTACTCTTCCTCCCTCCACAAATCTGCTCTTCCTACAGCTTCCCCACCTTGGTTGATGGCCACTCCATTCTTCCAGCTGCTCAGGACAAGAACACTCAGAAACATGCTTGATTCTACCCCACACCTGGTACTTGAGAAAATCTATTTGTGCCACCTTCAGATTACACTCAGTATTGAACCCTTTATCACCATTTCCCTGGCTATACCCTAACCCAAGTCACTATTATATCTTGCCTCAATTACTACATTAGTCTCCTAACAAGTCCCCTCTTGCAATGGGATGAATGTTTATATCCCTCACCTCCTTCACATGTTGAAATCTTAAGTCCCTAGGTGATGGTGATAGGAGTTAGTGCCCTTGGGCAACGAGTGGTTCATGAGGGTGGAGCCCTTGTGAACGGGATTAGTGTCCTTATAAAAGGAATCTCAGAGAGCTCTCTCACTCTATTTCTACCTTATTATGGTACAACAAGAAGTCATCAGTCTGCATCTGCAAGAGGATTCTCACCAGAATCCAGCCAGGATGACATCCTGCTCTTGAACTTCTAGCCCCCACTACTACAAGATATAAATGTCTGTTGTTTAAAATCCACCCAGGCTATGGTGCTTTTATTATAGCAGCTGAAATTAAGACACCTTGTTGATCCTTCTTTCTCCTCCTGCAGTCTTTCTCAACACAGTGGTGGGAATCAAGTATAAGGCAATCCTCTGCTATTATATTCAAAGCCCTCAAGCAGCTCTCCGGCGTACCCAGGTGCGAAGGAGACATAGCCCTTACAGTTCACAGCCTGCAGGCTTTCTGGGGCCTGGCTCTCTGCCTCCTCTCTGCTCTCATAACCTCACTCACTCTGCCCCTGTCACACTGGATTCCCTGCCACTTTGAACATGCCAAGCACATGTGTGCATGCATGCTAAATCCCTTCAGTCATGTCTGACTCTTTGTGACCATATGGACTGTAGCCCGCCAGGCTCCTTTGTCCATGGGATTCTCTAGGCAAGAATACTAGAGTGGGTTGCCATACCCTCCTCCCGGGGATCTTCCTGACCCAGGGATTGAACCCATGTCTCCTTCATTGCAGGCAGATTCTTTACTGCTGAGCCACCAGGGAAGCCCCATGCCAAGCACGCTCCCACTTCAAGACTCTGCACAGCTGTCCCTCCCCATCCATGTCCCTCCGCCAGGAGGATGTGGCTCCCTCCACACTCCCTCCAGCCCCAGACCTCAACCCCTCACTGAGGCCAGCCTTGATTACCCACAGAAGTCTGCATTCCTAGACTCCCCTATCCTGTTCTATCATTTTCTCATACTAGTTACCTCTTTCTAACATCTTAAAACATTTACTTATGGAGTATGTTTATTGCTTAGACTCTGTGACCCCTCCAGCTAGAATATAATGTCCATGAAGGTGGAGACCTTTGTCTACTCCACTCATTATGTGTCCCAAGTTCCTAGAACAGTGTCTGACACATCGTGTTCAATAAATATCTGTAGAAATACTGTGAAAATTATGATGTCAATAATTTCTATTTTGTGGGATACTAAAAATCAAGATACAATCAGCATTTTTATAGATGCTGAACAAATGTGTTGGATGAGGAGGGATTGGTGGGAGTTGGTCATGGTCAAGTTCCTTGTGTTGTTTCTTGTATTGTTTGAAGGATGGTCAAACTAGTGATTAACTTTAGATTCTGCTAAGTTAAATATCTATGTCTAACTTTCTAAGGTAACCATTTAATAAAAAGGAATAAAGAAGACAACTTCCAAACCATAGACATTTTTTAAATGAAAAAGTGAAAAACACATAGCTTGATCAATGGAAAATATGGCAAGAAAAGAGGAAAAAAAAGAATCGCACACAAAAACCCAGAACAAATGGAAAGTACTAGATGGGAAACAGAGGATGAGATGGCTAGATAGCACCATTGACTCAATGGACATGAGTTTGAGCAAAATCTGGGAGATAGTGAAGGACAGGGAAGCCTGGCATGCTGCAATTCATGGGGTCGCAAAGAGTCGGACATGACTTTAGTAACTGAACAACAACAACAGATGGCAAAAATGAATTCAAACTGATCAATAATCACAGCCAATACAAACAGACTCAGTTCATAAGTTAAAAGGAGAGTGTCAGCCTGGATCAAAGATAAAGTCTTGTTATATGCTATTTAATACTTGCATACTAAAATGTAAGGAAATAAAATGTTTAAGGTAAATAGATGGAAAGAGATATACCAAGCAGAAAATAGATAAAACAGACTTTAAAGCCAAAAGCATTCCTAGAGGTAAAGAGGCTCACTACATAGCAATGAAATATTCAAGAGGAAGATTCTAGTCTTGAGAAGGTGAACTTGGGACAAAGATCTAAAGGAGGTACAAGAACAAACCTTGTGGATATCTGGAGAAAGAGTGTTTCAGGATTTCTATTATGGAAGTCTTTACCACCCTCTTCCTCATGTCTTGCCTGGATTATATATTTGGAAACCTTAAAATAATTCAGACAAGCCATGAGTCTTACAGAAGAAATAAAAGTGAAAATCAGAGAATATATAGAACTAAGTGACAGTTCAGGAAATGCTCTGATGAAACTTGTGGGTGTGCCCAGAACATCATTTTGAGGGAAAAAATTATACGTTTTTAAAAATTGAATAATGGGTGGAAAATAATGAGTTGAGTAACAGAAAAAATATTTTAAGGTAAAAAGAAAGAGAAAAATGGAATCAACACAAAGAGTAGAAGGAAAGAAAAAGGAAGGAAGGGAGGAAGAAAGAAAAAGAAAGAGGGTGGGAGGAATGACGTGAGCAAAAGAAACCAGACTGGAGCTGAAATTTATGAAGTAGAAAACAAACATACAACAGAGAGGATCAATGAAGTTAGAAGTTGATTCTTTGAAAAATCTAATATTGACAAACCTCTGGCAATTTTTTATCAAGAGAAAGAGAGGGAAGCCACATTTAAATGATCTTAGGAACAGAACAGGCACAAAGTACAGAGGAAACAAGGATTAAAGACATAGGAGAATGTTATAAAGGCTTTTATGCCACCTAGTTTGAAAATGCAGGATAAATGGAAGAATCGCTAGAAAAATGCAAATAACAGAGTGTGACTCAAAAAGAAACAGAAAGGAGCTCCACCATTTGCATCCCTGAGCAGCGTCAGAGTGTTATATTTGCGGTGATGGGACCACAGGCCTGTGGCCTCAGATGCTCTGCAGCTGGGACAGGCAAACAAATGCCTGCAGGTGGTCACCTGTGTCTGTAAGTAAAGTTTTATTGACACATAGTCACCAGTGCATGCCTGAGATACCAGGGCCAGGCACCAAGCTGGGAAAATTGGAAATCTCTGACATGTGGAATGAGACATCTGGGTAGATGTCTCCAAAGAGTCTCCAAAACAACCTGAAATCTCCCAAACCTGCAGAATGGTCCCCTCCTCCCTAGGAAAAACGCACCCACCTCCACCTCCCATCCTAGGAAATAATGTAGAGACCTCAATGCAAGAAATGTTCCCACATTCCCTATTAAATATTGGGCAGACAACTTGGGTTATGTAACAGTACAACACAGAAGGCATGTGCTGGCCTGATAGGAAAGGAGAGATGGCACCCCAAAGGAGCTGCAAGTTCCAGCCAACAAGCTCTGGCAGGAAGCAAAAAAGGCTTGGGGGATGGATTCTGAGGGTGCTTGGTGAAGGGGGCCTGGCCATAAGTGGAACAGTGAAGAACACATCACAGAGATGAGGGGCTCTCTAACAAAAATCTGAGATGTTTTAAACTCTCTACTGGGATGGTTCCTAAAATTGTGCAAAGAGAGAAGTTTAAATGCCAGAATTGCCCTGGCCAATGACAGAGGAAGAGATGAAAGGGCAGAGAAGCAGGTATGTTAGAATGGACATGAGGTTCAAAGTGATTTGAGTGTCACTGTCATCCCCCTGTTAGAGTAGAAGCTGGGTAATAAATGGAATCCTGCCTAAAATCCACTTACAGTGGGTCTGCTGGGTCTGTGGATCCACTGGATGATCATTTTCTCCATCCTCAAATGTATAATTAGGATTAATCTACTTGGATGTTGGCACAGCCCCACATTGGGTCCATAGTCTCTGAGATACAATGAGAGGTAACCAAATCTCTGAAATCTCTGAAATTACTCCCCTCCTCACGCTCGCTAAGGTGGAGAGCCAAGAACAATATCGCATCCAAGGGGAATGGCAGAGGTGACTGTGATCTTTAAAGATCTAAAGGAAGCAAGGGTGGTGGTCCCCGTTATGTCATCACTTAATTCACCAGTGTAGGTCTTACAGAAAATGGATGGATCCTCAAGGATGAATGTTGACTACTGCAAACTCAGTTGAGTGGAAGCCTCACCAATCCACAGCCACCATGCCATATGTTTTTCCTAGATGTCCTTTCCAGATTTTAATACAGCCTCAGATACAGGTCACAGGCTGATTGATTTGATAACTGTGCTCTATTCTATCTGAAAAAGATCGGAAGAAGTTTTCATCCACATAGAACTGACAGCAATATTCATTTACAAGAATAAAAAACTGAGAAAACTGTTAATAGAAGATAATTCCCTTAATCTGATTTTTAAAAAGTGCATATCAAAACCTTAAAGCAAATATTACAACTAAAGATGACTTATTGGAAGTTTTCCTTCTGATATTATGAGCAAGACACAGATGTCCACAACCATCATTTCTATTTGATATTGTACTGGAGGTCTTAGCCAGTGTAATAAGAGAAGAAAAAGAAATCAAAGATATAAAGATCATAAGGGAGGAAATAAAACATTCATTATTTCCAGATGACATGATTATATATGTAGAAATACAAAATATTTAGATTAGCTATTAGATTGAATATAAGAATTTACCAAGGATACTGGATACAAAGTCAAAATACAAAAATGAATTGACTATCTCTATATTGAAAGTGGAAGTGTTAGCCACTCAGTCATGTCCCACTCTCTGTGACCCAAGAGACTATAGCCTTCCAGGCTCCTTTGTCCATGGGATTCTCCAGACAAGAATACTGGAGCACTTGCCATTCCCTTCTCCAGGGGATTTTCCCAACCCAGGGATCAAACCCAGGTCTCCTGCGTTGCAGGCAGACACTTTACCATCTGAGCAACCAGGGAAGTCCCTTCTCTATATTAGCAAATAAAATACAAAAGATAAATTGTGCAAGATAAGATTTAGTGTAGAATCAGAAACACCGACTCTCTGAGAAGAAAACTAACAAAAGATGTACAAAACTTAATACTCTGTTTTAAGATCATTTAGGGCAAGGACCTTATTTTACTTACTAATGAATTTCCCCAGCACTTGGAACATGCACCTGGAACATAATGGGTACTCAATAATTATTTGCTGAATGAATAAATGAATGAATGAATGAACAAATGTATGTGTATTCCCATCATATTTTCCTTCTTTACTACCCAATACTCACTCTTCTTTCAGGTCTCCATGTAAATGTCACTTTCTCAGATAAATTTTCTATCATCACTGTACATTATGTCCTCATGTTTTCATAACCTCTCTTTTGAAGTGTGCACCACAACTGCACTTAAGTAATTAATTGTATAATTGTCCAATGTCTACCTTACCCACTAAAAGGCAGATTCCATGAGGACAGGAAATTTACTTGGTATAAGAAGGAAACCCCAGACTTCTTTAACTAACTTAATGAATCAACATTCCCTGCAATGCAATAAGGTCTTTGAGGTTCTTCAACTGTTCATTTCTACTCATCCAGCACACATGACTCCATGCTGCCTTCATCTTTTCCTAGTTTTCCCTACCACCCTCTTCTTCACAAATCCCTATTCATCCATCCACCCATGCATTCATTCAAGGAATACATTCTGAGACACCTGCACATGCTGGGGACATGCTAGGACCGAGGGATACAGCAGGTAATAAGACACACTACATCCAAGGGCTGGCTTTCACTGGGAGTCGGTGGGCCCACTGAATGACAATAGAAAAGATCTGGGCTGCAGAAGAGAAGGGTTCTCCTTTTTTACAACATTTTATGTAATTCCCCCAAAATAGCTCAAGAAAAACACTCCTCTGCTCCGATTTGTCACATCCAATAATCCTCTCCCATGGAATTCCAATTTGGTGGCTCCCTCGGCTGAGTAGTCATCGAAGAAACCCCATTAATACAGTCAGAGCTCGTAGGAGCTGTGATTCATTTAATACCAAAATGGAGGAGAAAAATCAATAATACTTATCTCTGGTCACACTACATTTTTCTTTAACCAAGGTAAGTGTCTCTCATAAATATTCTCCCAAAATGGAAGTGAAACTCACTGCCCTTCCCCCTCCATTAACTTTGCCCAATGTTGTGTTTCATTCAGTATATATATACAAACGACCCTGAGGAGAGACTCCAAGCCCAGTTGCACTGACCAAGTTCACATCCTCCGGTGAAGCCTGGACTGACCCACTCAACAGGGAGAAGCCAGGAAGCTACGTGTGCCACTGGTACTGAACTGTGCTTTCCTGTGTCAATGCCATGCAGTGTCTGCCTCACTGGGAGGAACACAGCCTGCTCTTAGAGAAGAAGTAAATTCTGAGCAGGAATGGCAACCCCTAGCACTGTCTGGGAACACAGGGGCTCTGACATCGACTTTGCAGTAGATCCCTTTTTTATTTTTTTATTTTTTTCCATTTATTTTTAGTAGTTGGAGGCTAATTACTTTACAATATTGTAGTGGTTTTTGCCATACATTGACATGAATCAGCCATGGAGTTACATGTATTCCCCATCCCGATCCCCCCTCCCACCTCCCTCTCTACCTGATCCCTCTGGGTCTTCCCAGTGCACCAGGCCTGAGCACTTGTCTCATGCATCCAACCTGGGCTGGTGATCTGTTTCACCCTAGATAATATACATGTTTTGATGCTGTTCTCTCAAAACATCCCACCCTCGCCTTCTCCCACAGAGTCCAAAAGTCTGTTCTGCACATCTGTGTCTCTTTTTCTGTTTTGCATATAGGGTTATCATTACCATCTTTCTAAATTTCATATATATGTGTTAGGATACTGTATTGGTCTTTATCTTTCTGGCTTACTTCACTCTGTATAATGGGCTCCAGTTTCATCCATCTCATTAAAACTGATTCAAATGAATTCTTTTTAATGGCTGAGTAATATTCCACGGTGTATATGTACCACAGCTTCCTTATCCATTCATCTGCTGATGGCATCTAGGTTGCTTCCATGTCCTGGCTATTATAAACAGTGCTGTGATGAACATTGGGGTGCATGTGTCTCTTTCAGATCTGGTTTCCTCAGTGTGTATGCCTAGGAGTGGGATTGCTGGGTCATATGGCAGTTCTAATTACAGTTTTTTAAGAAATCTCCACACTGTTCTCCATAGCGGCTGTACTAGTTTGCATTCCCACCAACAGTGTAAGAGGGTTCCCTTTTCTCCACACCCTCTCCAGCATTTATTGCTTGTAGACTTTTGGATACCAGCCATCCTGACTGGCGTGTAATGCTACCTCACTGTAGTTTTGATTTGCATTTCTCTGATAATGAGTGATGTTGAGCATCTTTTCATGTGTTTGTTAGCCATCTGTATTTCTTCTTTGGAGAAATGTCTGTTTAGTTCTTTGGCCCATTTTTTGATTGGGTCATTTATTTTTCTGGAATTGAGCTGCAGGAGTTGCTTGTTTATTTTTGAGATTAATCCTTTGTCTGTTGCTTCGTTTGCTATTATTTTCTCCCAATCTGAGGGCTGTCTTTTCACCTTGCTTATAGTTTCCTTTGTTGTACAGAAGCTTTTAAGTTTAATTAGGTCCCATTTGTTTATTTTTGCTTTTATTTCCAATATTCTGGGAGGTGGGTCATAGAGGATCCTGCTGTGATTTATGTCGGAGAGTGTTTTGCCTATGTTCTCCTCTAGGAGTTTTATAGTTTCTGGTCTTACATTTAGATCTTTAATCCATTTTGAGTTTATTTTTGTGTATGGTGTTAGAAAGTGTTCCAGTTTCATTCTTTTATAAGTGGTTGACCAGTTTCCCCAGCACCACTTGTTAAAGAGGTTGTCTTTTTTCCATTGTATATTCTTGCCTCCTTTGTAGAAGATAAGGTGTCCACAGGTTCGTGGATTTATCTCTGGGCTTTCTATTCTGTTCCATTGTAGATCCCTTTTAAAAAAAATATTTATTTACTTATTTGTTCCTGGCTGTGTTCAGTCTTCATTGCTGCATGTGGTCTTTCTCTAGTTGCGCTAAGCAGGGGCTACCCTCTAGCTTGGTGCATGGGTTTCTCTTGTTAAGAAGCATGGGCTCTAAAGCACAGGCTCAGTGATAGCAGCGCCTGGGCTACTTGCCCCATGGCATATGGGATCTTCCTGGACCAGGGACTGAACCAGTGTTCCTTGCATTGCTAGGCAGATACTTAACCACTGGACCACCAGGGAAGCCCTGTAGTAGACATTTTTCTTCTTCCTTCCAGATATGCCAGCTCCACACACCTTCCCACCCTCTGGGCTTCTTCCCACCCACAATAGGCTTACTAGTCAGCAGGGCCTTTACTAGGAATGGCCCTTATGAGCAAAGCACTGGCCTCTCCCTGGGGCTTTATAAGGGTCAAGAAATGTGCCCAAAACAAGGAGGGCTAGAGACAACCCTATGATACTTAAGTTCTGGTCACACTGTGTTCTTTTATAAGCAAAATCAGTATCTCTCATAAATATCCACAAAAGGGTCATGAAACCTTCTGCTGCTGTCTCCCTGTTCAGCTGCCCAATGTTGTTCTCTATTCAGGGCACACTGGTGGACCACCCAGGTGAGGGACCCAACCAATTTGCCACTAACCAGGAGCATGGGCTCAGATAAGGCATCTGTCCTATGAGTGTCATTCAGCTCAATGCCTTCCAGGCCTTTGCCATCTCCTCCACCTCCTGTGTTTGAAAGCCTCCAAGCATGATGAAGACACATCAGCAAAATTTGTTCCCAGCTCATTTTAAAATCCCTCTGATTGGGCAGTCTACTAGCTAGCAATGTGAGTAAACCTGTAACTGTTTTTACTGTGTGGCAGGCACCACTCTAACTGGTTAGGTGTATTCACTCATTTTGACTTCCCCAATGGCAGCAGGTAAAGAATCTGCCTACAATGCAGAGGACACAGAAGACATGGGTTCAGTCCCTGGGTTGGGAAGATTTCCTAGAGAAGGAAATAGCAACCACTCTGACAAAGATCCGTATAGACAAAGCTATGGCTTTTCCAGTAGTCATGTACAGATGTGAGAGCTGGACCATAAAGAAGTCTGAGAGTCGAAGAACTGATGCTTTTGACCTATGGTGTTGGAGAAGACTCTTGAGAGTCCCTTGGACAGCAAGGAGATCAAACCAGTCAATCCTAAAGGAAATCAATCCTGAATATACCTTGGAAGGAGTGATGCTGAAGCTGAGGCTCCAATACTTTGGCCACCTGATGCACAGAGCTGACTCATTGGAAAAGACCTTGATGCTGGGAAAGATGGTGAGTTAGAGGAGAAGGGGGCAACAGAGGATGAGATGGTTGGATGGCATTACTGACTCAATTGACATTGAGTTTGGGTAAACTCCAGGAGATAGTGAATGACAGGGGAGCCTAACATGCTGTAGTTCATAGGGTTGCAGAGTTGGACACGACTTAGCAACTGAACAAATTCATTCATCTAACCCCCAATGATACTGTCATTCCATTTTGCAGATGAGTATAGGCTGCTACGAGAGAAGGAAATGGCAACCCATTCCAGTATTCTTGCCTAGAGAATCCCATGGACAGAGGAGCCTGGTGGGCTGCTATCCATAGGGTCGTACTGAGTCAGACATGACTGAAGCAACTTAGCATGCATGCATGCATTGGAGAAAGAAACAGCAACCCACTCCAGTATTCTTGCCTGGAGAATCCCAGGGACAGAGGAGCCTGGTGGGCTGCTGTCTATGGGGTCACACAGAGTCGAACACGACTGAAGAGACTTAGCAGCAGCAGCAGCATAGGCTGCTACAGAGAGGTCAAGTAAGCTCTTCAAAGTCACACAGACAAGTCTGAGGTTATTCATTCTTTCAACACGTACAGTCGACAGCTGCCCTCAGCATCTCTGAGGTTCTAGGCCCCAGGCTAAGAGCTGGGGAGAGCACAGTGGGCAGCCATCTTGAGGTCACCTTTATGGGCCAAGCGCATCCTCAGAACCCACCCACCTTGGCCCTCTTTCTCCTCTTGCAGGCTTTCTGTTATCCTTTCTCAGTCACAAACCTTTCTTACCTGGGCTCCCAGGCAAAAGGGCCCTTCCCTTTCCATGGGCTTGGTCCCCAGAAAGGAGAAGGGGAAGTATGCATGATAGGTTCCAGGAACAGAGTCACATCTTGGTCACCACATTTCGGAACCCCAGTGACACCACAGAATCTGTCAGGGTCGAGCCCTGCACAGCACGCAATGAGCAAGTGACACTCTTTCACACATGGCTGCTCCCTCAGTTATTTGGAGGTAACCCTTACTGTACCTTGAGTCTCATGTGAGAAGCCACCTTCTATGAGAATTTTCCTGATTCCCCCAGGAAGACTGAGAACAGCTATCCCCCAACTCTCCTGGAACACGGGCCCTTCCTCACACAGTTATCTTGTTACAAGTTTGTCAGTATGTGCCCAGTTGTGAGTTCCTTAAGAACAAGGGGCCATGCCTTTCAGTTCTACACCCACCAGCCTAGCAGAATGCCTGAAATATAAAGGTCTGTGACTGAATGAGTGAACAAAACTGTTGCCAGTATTTAGAAGTAATAGTAAAGCCATCTCATAAGGGCTCTATAAAAGGTGTAAGTAATAATAACCAAAGTAACAATAATAGGTACCACTTATTGAGTACATTCTGTGTATTATTAGACCTTACACTAAATACTTCACAGGTATTATCTCATTTAATTGTTCACAGTCAGACAAGAGTCCTGAGCTGACAGCAGAGATAAGGTGTCTGCAGCTCCAAGTCCTGAATGTTGCCACCTTGGGTGGCTCAGAATCCTGGGATATGTAGGTAAATCCAACATGAACTTTGGCCTCCATGCTGCTCTGTCAGTCAACCACTGCTGATTGCTTTCTAAGAGAGGGAGCAATGACACTGAAACTTTGAGCATCTTCTTATTCACTCGTTGTACCTGATGACACCCATCACTGACCTGCAGGTCCAAAATCCCTCCAACACCCTCACCCTTGGCCTCTCTTTCTCAGAGTCTAATCATTCCTCTTATAGATGTCTCAAGGTCATGTCTGACCTTCAGCAAGAGAGAATCTCAGGATGATTAAAATCTGGGGATGCTCTCTGAGACTTATAAAGTTCCCTGGGGGTCAGATCTCAGAGGTACAACAAAATACTTCAGGCCTTCTGGGGGTCTGACTGTAACTCAGCCTGATAGGTATAGAATTGGGGATGGGGTAGAATTAGTTATGATCCAGAGGGAGAAATAAGTAACTGTCAGAAATGTGAAAGATTTGTCAATATAACACAGTATAACACTGTTGTTTGTTCAGTCACTAAGTTAGGTCCGACTCTTTGTGACCCCATGGACTGCAGCAAGCCAGGCTCCACTGTCCTTCACTATCTCCCTGAATCTGCTCAAATTCATGTCCATTGAGTCAGTGATGTTATCTAACCATCCCACCCTCTGCCACCCTCTTCTCTTTTTGCCTTCAGTCTTTCCCAGCATCAAGGTCCTTTCCAATGAGTTGGTTCTTTGCAAGTATATCAGTTACTTGAATTGTGAAGCCTAAGTCAGGATTCTATTTGTTCTACGATCATTTAAAAGCACAACTCTCTCACTATTCTCTTTGCACTTCACTTACAGCCTAATGATTCATTTTGTTAAGCATTATTGGAAGCAAACACCTTAAAGATACCTGGGTTCCATGATTAAAAGAAACAACTACGTCTTCTCTGGAAATTGTCATTGAGAACCATGGACAGCACCATAAACCATGATTCAGAACCATGGACAGCATCATAAACCATGGTTGTGAGCCAAAGACAGTGACATGAACACAAGCTACTCCTGTGGGTAGACCAGCCTCCCAGGTCCCTGTCTGGTACTGGGAGCTGTAGTCTTTGACCCAGACAGGGTTCTGTCCAAGCAGTACCAGGGTCTGCCATTCTCGCCAGAGAGAGCTGCTGTTGTGAAAACCTTCCATGGAGCATTCTGCCTTCCGGTACGGGAACAGCTGCCATACGTGTGGAGAGGAACAGATTCATGGGGCTCCCAACTAGAACAGCACCAGGTAACTGAAAGGCATATGCCAGGATCTGCATTATCCAGCTCAAGAATGGATCCCTTCCAAGGGAACAAGTTACCTGTCCTTGCAAATAATCCCCTCTCAAGATTATTGGGGTTAGTTGCCCAGCCTGCCCTGAGTGGGAGTTTAGATTCCTGACACAAAAATACCTTCAGCACATGGAATACTTTAAGTGATTATTTATTGTCTCTAACAGCTCTCCTTGCCCTCATATGACCCTCTGCCCTGCTTCCTAGGGGCTTCCCAAATGGCACTGGGTGGTAAAGAACCTGCTTCAGTAAGAGATGGGGGTTCAATCCCTAGGTCAGGAATATCCCCTGGAGGAGGCCATGGCAACCCATGCCAGTATTTTTGCCTGGAGAATCCCCATGGACAGAGGAGCGTGGTGGGCTACAGTCCATAGGGTTGCAAAGAGTCAGACACAACTGAAGCAACTTAGCACAGATGTACACCTGCTTCTTAACTGCCTACCCAAGGATGACAGATGCCTACAGCTAAGTAGCTCACCTTTCCAGCCTGTCTTCCTGCTTTTTCATATTTACTGTTTCCCCACATACTTCTTCATACTTCCCTAACACATCAAGTAAAATTTATTTAAAAATTCTACAGACTCTAAGACTCCTGAGTGTAATTTGATAATGTGTATCAGAATTTTATACATACTTTGATAATGTGTATGAAAATGAGCCTACCCAAACTCTAGTTATAATAACGTAGAGTAAATATGATGCTATCTCCTCTTCTAGGAAATCACTCTCAAATCTTATGGAGAACAAGAGAAATCCAAACCCTAAACTTGGTATCTAGAAAAGATCTCCACTCTCCTATAACATTGTCTGAGGAAGGGCTACCCAATGCAAGAAGGGCCGATAGGGTTAGGGGAAGATGCTTAAAGAGGATGTCCTCAATGGCAGACAAGGAAAAGCCTGCAGAGTTTAATTCATCACAGCAGGAAGCATATGCCCTAAGGTGCAAAACCAACATGCTTATGTCTGAGACAAAGAAAACAGGATACATAGACTGGCATCAGAGAACTGCCAGGATTCAAGGCTGGTCCAGAGAGCTGCATGTGGGAGGAGGTCAGAGAAGAGGATAGAAGAGATTGAATTGGCAGCATTCCTAAAGCTTCTTATTTCTATTGGCTGGGGAGAAGTAAAAGTTCATGGAAACATTCAATTCCCTGTGATAAAGACCTTGACTGTGATTCAGGGAAAATTCCTGCTAGCCAGAAACAGTGTCACAGATCATCCCCTTAAGGAAATTCCTTCCAAGAAAGACTAAAATAACAAGAAAGAAAAAAGTCAAATGAGTATAACAATACAGAAAAAAGTAGAAGCAAAATAGAAATACATGGATTTAGAACACTCACCAGAAAAATGCCATGGAGCCACTAAAAAGTGTTGGAAAGCATTATCATGAGCTCAGAAGATTAATAAAACAAATGTCTCTTCAAAGTGAAAACTCAAAGCAGAAATACAAAAACTCAGGAAAGACATAACACGGCATCAAAGGGAGGTAAAACAAAAACTCAGGAAAGAAGTAGGAAAACAATATAAAGCTTTTAGAGACATGAAATCATATTGGAAGCAGACCAAAGGAGAGCAAACCTGTTGGAAAACAAGCAAAGGTGAATGGAATTAGTTCTGGTTCTGGGCAAGATAGAGTGACCACACAAAGAACGTATAAAACCCAGAGAGATGCTAGACAGCAATTTGAGGACTCTGAAGAGGAAAGAGCAGCAGACAGACTGGGGGAAAAGAATAAGAATTAGAAATACAACAGAAGCACCTATGAATCACCATCTTTCCTTGAGCCTGGACTCAACACAACTGAGAATGCGGCACCAGCATGTGTAGAGAGCTCAGGAGACGCTATCTAGCTGTAGATCAAGGAGGCAAAGGGGGCTCCTGATACTCAGAGAAAATAAAGGAAACGCCCCCACTCTTTTTTCTGTTCCCTTCTATCCCAATCCCCTGGGAATTTTAAGGGGGTGATGGCAGCAACACCAGGGCCCTCAAGTGCCTGAAACCATGAGAGAAGAGATGCTGCATCACCAGTAGGAAGATCTGAGCCAAACCCCTGGTGCTGTCTCTCTCCCTCTGACCTATGGCTGTCCCTTGATGTGGACGGTCACTGGATCTGCACAACAGAGCAAGGTTAGTAAAGCCCCCAATTTCTGGCCAGAGGACTGAAAAGGAGAAACCCAGGGAGATGGTCGAGAGGGAGAATCCCATTAGGCTGTTCATGAATTCCTAGACTCATCCCTAAGCTGTGTATATATGGATCTGATCCTAAATAGGATGCCAAAGACTTTGAGTTAGACTGGCCACTCTCCACACACAAGACAGCTCCTGGTAGGAAACAAAGTCTTTGAAACAGAATTAATAATGAAATCACATCTCATAAAATATGGTTGGAAATTATAGCTTGAATCCAACTATGCCAATTGTCTTCTAAAGCAACAATATCCAATATTCCCCTTGGGATTTGGACAAAACCCAGAGTCTCATACTGTAATAGTTGAAATATACAGAATATAATCTAAAATTGACTGGTACAGTAAGAACTAGAAAAATTTCAACTTTTATAGGGAAAGATACATAGATGATGAAATTACCTGACAAAGACCTCACTGCTGTCATAAAGTTATTCCAAGAGGTAAGGGTAAACACTCTTAAAATAAATGGAAGCATAGAAAATGCCAGAAAGTAAGTTGAGATTATAAAGAAGAAATAAATGGAAATTTTAGAACTGAAAAGTAACAACCCAAATAGAAAACTCATTTGGTGGGTTAAGTAGCAAAATGGAGCCTACAGAAAAAAAGAGCTAAGTGACCTTAAAAATAGAACAATTGGAATTATCTAATCTAGAAGACAGAGATGAAAAAGACTGAAAACTAAACAGAAAACAGAACCTCAGGGAACTGTTGGACAATACAAAAGGTCTGTCTTTTGTGTCACTGGAGTTTTGCAAGGTGATGAAAAAGATTGTGGTGTCAGGCCCGTTGCGGGGTGGGGGGAGGGTACATATTGATATGTGTGTGTGTGAGTGTGGGTATGAATGTGTGTGTGAGTGTGGGTATGGGTGTGAGTGTGGGTATGGGTGTGTGTGTGAGTGTGGGTATGGGTGTGTGTGTGTGCTAAGTTGTCTCAGTTGTGTCCAGCTCTTTGCAATCCTATGAACTGTAGCCCACCAGGCGCCTCTGTCCATGGGATCCTCCAGGCAAGAATACTGGAGTGGGTTGCCATTTCCTTCTCCAGAGGATCTTCCCAACCCAGGGATCGAACCTGTGTCTCTTATGTTTCCTGCATTGGCAGGCAGGTTCTTTACCATTAGTGCCACCTGGTAAGTTGATATGTATATAAATAATGGGTGAAAACTTCCCATGGATTTGAGAAGTTGAATGAACTACAAACAGTATAAATCCAAGAATTCACAATCAGACACATCATAATCAAACTGCTGAAAACTGAAGACAAAAAAAATCTTAAAAGTGGCGAAAGGAAAATGACATTACTTATAGGGCAGAGGTCAACAAACTATGGTCCATGGGCCAAATCTGGCTCACTATATGTTTTGGTAAATAAAGTTTCATTGAAATATAACCATAACTATGCCTTTATGTATTATCTATAATTGCTTTAGTGTCACAATGGCAGAGTTTAAGTAGTTGTGACAAAGCCATATGGCTGGCAAAGCCAAAATATATTTAATATCTGGTCCTACACAGAAAAATGTTGCTGACCCTTATTACCGGAAATAGTAAATGACTCCAGATTTCTCATCAGAAGTCATGGAGGCCAAAAAGAAGTGAACTAACATTTTTTAGGTGATTAAATAAGAACAATCAACCCAAGATTCTATAAACAGCAAAAAAGACTCATCAGGAATTAAGGAGAAATAAGCTCAATATCAAATGAAGGAAAATAAGACAATTAGCTTCCAGAAGACCTGCTTTTAAAAATTGCTAAAAGAAGTTCTTCAGATAGAAGGGAAATTACATACCAGAAGGAAAATTGGAACATCGGTACTGAAGGAAGAGCATCAGAAATGGTAAACATCTGGGTAAATATAAAAGCTTATTTTCCTCTTGAGTTCTTTAAAAATCTTTTGGTGGTTGAAAGCAAAAATTGTAACACTTTCTAGAGGGATTTTCAATGTATATACTTGCAATGTATTAAAAATCTAAAATATAAATTGAGGAGAAAAGGGACCTAATAGTGGCAGAAATTCTATACTCTACTTGAAATGGTAAAATATTGATTATTATAGATTGATTCTAAAAAAGTTTTAAAATGTATATTGTAATCTGTAGAGCAACTGCTATAAACTGTAAAAAGAGATGTATTAAATAATACAACAGATAAAATAGAACACAAAAAGTTTTAAATTACACAAAAGAAGAGAGGCAAGTGAAAACAAAAGGATAAAAACATAAAAACAAATAAAAAACAAATAATAAAACACATCAATAAGTATATTAAATATAAATTGCTTAAATGCACAAATTAAAAGATAAGAGGCTTTCCAAAACAGATAATAAAAAATATGACCCAACTATATACTGTTTACAAAAAGCTCACCTCAGTTATAATGGCATGGGCAGATTAAAATTTAAAGAATGAAAGAAGATACACTATGTAAACACTAGACAAAAGAAAGTTTGATTGGCTTTATTACTATTAGAAAAAGTAGACTTCAGAGCCAAGAAAATTATTAGGGATAAAGAGGAACATTACATAATGATAAAGGATCAGTTCACCAAGAAGACATAACAATCTCCAACAACAGAGCTTCAAAATATATGAAGCGAAACCTGAAAGAACTGAAGGGGAAAGAAGACAAACTGACAATTGCAACTGGAGAAGTCGATAATTTTCTTTCACTAATAAAAGGAACGAGTAGATAGAAGATCGACAAGCACACTAATAAAGACTGAATAACATATCAACCAATTGAATCTAATTGAAATTCAGAGTATTTCACCCAAAAAGAGCAGAATATACATTATTTTTAAATATACAAGGAATATTCACCAATAAAGACCATATGCTGGATCATAAAACAAACCTTAAAAAGTAAAAGAACTGAAATAAAGTATGTTCCCTGATGGTAATGGATTTAAACCAAAAATCATAACAGGACCATAAAGGAAATATCTCTAATGCTTGAAAGTTTAAAAAAAAAAAACTGTTCTAAATAATCCATAGGAGAATCCATAGGTGCATCCAGAGAAAGTCTCAAAAGGAATTAGAAAATATTTTCAATTAAATAAAGTTAAATTACAGCATACCAAAATCTGTAGGATGAAGCTAAAGCAGTACTTAAAGAGAAATTCATAGCATTAAATAAATCCTTTTAGTAGAAAAAATTCTCAAATCAATAATACAAGCCTCTACCTCAAGAAACTAAAAAAGTCAGAACAAATTAACCAAAGTAGGCTTAGTGACTAAACAACAACAGGGTTAAACGAGGGAGATAATAAATATAAGCAAGAATTGCAAATGAAATTGAAAACAGAAAAACAACAGAGAAAATCAATGAGAGCAAAAACTGATTCATTGAAAGATAAATAAAAATAATAAACCTCTTACAAACCTGACAAGAAAGAAAAATAAGTTTATATTAGGAAAGAAAGAAGAGACAGATAACCTGAATTGTTCTATAACTAAATACTAAATAAATTGAATTAGTAGTTTAAAACCTTCTGAAAATAATTCTGCAGACCTAGATGGCTTTGCTGGCAAATTCTACCAAATAAAAGATGAAATAATATTGATTCTACCCAATCTTTCTCTGTAAAGAGAAAAGGAGAGACCACTCCTCAATTTACATTATGAGACTAGCATCACCTTGATCCCAAAACAAGGCAGAGATAGTACAACAAAGAAAACTACAAATCAATAGAGTTTTTCATAAATGCAAAAATCCTCAATAGAATATTAGCAAGTCAAATTCAGCAATATGTATAAAGGATAATATAACCAAATGAATTTTATCCTGGGAATGTAAAGTTGGTTCTATATTGATAAATCAATGTAATCTACCATATAAACAGTTAAAAAAAAGAAAAACCATACGATGATACCAATTGATGCAGGAATAGCACTTGAGAAAATTCAACATTCATTCACGAAAAGAAGTCTCAGCAAAATAGGAATATAAGGAAACTTCCTCTTCCTGATGAAAGGCATTTATAAAAACTTACAACTAACATCATACTTAGTGGTGAAAAACTGAAAGCTTTCTCTCTAAGACAGGTAAAAACACAAAACTCTCACAACACCTATTCAGCATTATATGGAAGTCTTAGCCATTGCAAGAAGGCAAGAAAAAGAAATGAAAAAGTCATATAAATTGGAAAGGAAGAAGTAAAACTGTCACTATTTTCATACAACATGATTGTCTACATAGAAAATCCCAAGAAATATATCCCCAAAATTAACACTCTTAGCTCTCACATGAGCTTAGCAAGGTCACACGTACAAGGTCAACACATAAAAATCAATCATATTCCTATATACTAGCAATGAAGAATTGGAAATCCCCCCCAAAAAAATTATTAAATACCATTTGGAATTCCAATATTCCAAAAAATTGAAATACTTAACAAATTTTTACAGGACCTGTATACTGAAAACTGCAAAACACTGGGGAAAAGAAATCAAAGCAGACCTAAATAAATGGAGATATACATCACAGTCATGGATCAGAAGACTCAACATTATAAAGATTTAAATTCTCCCCAAAGGGATGTTTAGATTTACTGCAATATCAATAAAAAGTCTAGCAGGAATTTTTGTAGCTATAGATAAGCTGATTCATAAATTTATATCAAATGGCAAAGAACTAGAATACCAAAACAATTTTGGAAAAGAAAAATCACACTGGAGAAATCTAATTACACAATTTAAAGACTTATTACAGGAAGGGAGACAGTGCGGTATTGGAGGAAAGATAGGCATATCAATTAAAGGACATAATATAAAGTCCAGAAATAGACATTAATTAATTTTGATAAAGGTGCAAATTCAATTCAATTCAACAAACGGTGTTGCAACAATTGGTTAACTGTAAGAAAAAAAGTAAGGGCGGGGGGACCTTGACCTAAACCTTCATATAAAAATTAACTCAAAATGGACCATAATCTAAGTGAAATATATAAAATCATACAATTTTGAGAAAGGAATATAGTGGGGAAATAATTGTGACCTGAGAGTAGGCAAATATTTCCTAGACAAAACACCAAAAGTAAGATGTACCTACAAAATGAAAAATTGGATTTCACTGAAATTTCAAAACTTTTGTTCTGTGAAAGGCACTCTCAGGATAATGAAAAGTCAAGAAACAAACTGGTAAAAAAAAATTAGCAAGTCACATTTATTACTCAAAAACATAATTTAAAATGGGCAACAAACTTGAACATAGCATCATTAAAGAGGATACACAAATGGCAAATAAGCACATGAAAAGTCTTTAACATCATTAGCCAGTAGAGAAACACAAATTAAAACTACAATGAAATACCAACACACATCTAGTAGTATAACTAAAAAATGAAAAAATTATAAAACCCCATTCTTACTGAATGGTTTATCTGTTTCTTATAAAATGAATCAAACATCTACCATATGAGATGCAATCTCATTCCTAAGTAATTATCCTAGAGAAATAAAAACTCATGTTCACACAAAAACCTATACATGAAAGTTTGTAGCAGCTCTGGTTCATAGTCACCAAACATGACTTTATTCAGTGATGGGTAAACAAAGGTGGTTCACCCACACAGTGGAATTCTACTGAGCATAACAACTTGGATGAATCATAAGACATTAAGCAGAATGAAAGAAGCAAGTCTCAAAGGTTCCATGCTGTAGGATTCCACTTATAAGACATTGTGTAAAAGACAAAACTATGGCATGGAGCACAGATCACTGGTTGCCAGGGATTCAGGGTGGGGTGAAAGTGTGACTATAGTCAAAATACCAACCAGGACTTGCTTTTAGGTCTGGTAGCTCATTCTAAAGCTCAATAGAAAAATAAACAACCAAGATTTCCAAGAACATTCTGAAAAGTATGAGTAATAAAGGTGGACTTGCTCTATGAATATGAAAATGCATCATGTAACTACAATAATTTGGAGTATATCAGTGAAACACAAGTAAACTGACAAATCATTGGAAAAGTATAGACCATCCTCAAATAGATTCAAATACAGTTGGAAATTTAACATATGGCAGAAAGAGGACATGAGCTTCCCTGGTGGCTCAGTGGTAAAGAACCCACCTGCAACGGAGGAGACGTGGTTGGGAAGATTCCCTGGAGAAGGAAATGTCAACCCACTCCAATATTCTTGCCTGGGAAATCCCATGGGCATAGGAACCTGGCAGGCTACAGTCCATGGGGTCATAAAAGAGTCAGACACAACTTAGTGATGAAACAACTAGAGGATATGCTCATCAACAGGTTAAAAAGCAGATTTATTCAATAAATAGTTTGAGAACACTTGAGTATCTCTCTGGGGAAGAAAAAAATGTATACTGACTTCACTTCCTCTACATCAATAAATTTCAAATTAATGATTGATTTAAATTAAGAATCAAATGAAACAATTAAAGTTCTAGAATAAGTTTTTTATAATTTTAGAGTAAAAAAGGAATTTTCCACTATGGCATACATATTGAAAGTCATAAAAGAAAAGACTAATACATTGGGCTACTACATGTTTTTTGAACTGGTAAAATAAAAAGTTTTTTAATCAAATAAAAACTCAGGAATTACTTAAGATACATATTACAGAAAAGGGGTTAATTTCTGTAATATATAAAGAGCTCCTAACTGATAAGAAAAAGACCAACTCTCTAATACAAAATTTTACTAATATGTGAATACAAAGTTAATAGAAAAAGAAAATATGTTCAACTTTCTTAATAATAAGATAAATGCAAAATAGAACTGTAAGATAACTACTTGTATATGCCAGATGACATGAATAAAATAGTACAATAGTTTAATGCTTGGGTAAGAATGTAAGGAAACAGACACTTTTATATGATGTTGCTTGGAATGTAATTTAATTCAGCATTTATCCATCAGCAGAGTGCTGATTAAATCAAGTGTGGTACATTCATTCTGTTGACTACCAGATCCCAACTCAAGCCTTTTCTTTGCTGTCTTAAAGGAAAACTTCTCTCCTGGAATTCCATGGCGACTTTTGTGCTCCACTAGTTCTTTGCTTATCTATCACTTTCTCAGTAGGTCTTTCCTGGTCTCCCAACTTAACATTGCACCCACTTCCTTGGACACCAAGGAGATCAAATCAGTCCTAAAGGAAATCAACTCTGAATATTCATTGGAAGAACTGATGCTTAAGCTGAAGCTTCAATACTTTGGCCACCTGATGCAAACAGCCATCCCACTGGAAAAGACCCGGAGCTGGGAAAGATTGAGGGCAGGAGGAGAAGGGGATGACAGAGGATGAAATGATTGGATGGCATCATCAACTCAATGGACATGAGTCTGAGCAAACTCTGAGAGATAGTGAAGGACAGGAAGACTGGCATGCAGCAGGCCATCGTGTTGCAAAGAGTTGGACACGACTGAGCAACTGAATAACAACCTTTGTTGTTTCTGCTTTGTTTTTCTTAATGGCGCACACCACCATCTGACTTACTATATAGATATATTTTTCATAAGTTATTGTCCATGGCTCCTCTCCAGAATCCATCAAAAAGATCTACTCTGTCTTTGGCACCTAGAATGATGCTGAGGCATATAGTAGCTGCTCAGTAAAGCTACTTATTAAGAATGAGGCAGCTTTGTATGTACTAAGAGAA
Source organism: Odocoileus virginianus (assembly GCF_023699985.2). NCBI lineage: Eukaryota > Metazoa > Chordata > Mammalia > Artiodactyla > Cervidae > Odocoileus > Odocoileus virginianus. Next base: position 33,305,550 of record NC_069684.1, on the reverse strand, counting down.
AACAATCCACAAGTTATAGTGTTACATTGAAAAAGTAAGATACAAATGTATGAAGTATGCTACATTGCACAAGAGAAAAGAAAGGAAAAAGTGTCCATCACTGGAAGGATCCATGAGAAATGGTAACATGTTGACCTCTGGAGAGCTGATTGGATAAAGGGGGGTGGGAAGTGGGAGAGGGAGATTTCCTTTTTACTGTATAGGTTTTCCACCTTTTCAGTTCTTTATCTTGTATTACCCCTTCAAAGTTGTATGTATTTTATAGTTTAAAAATACATGACAACTTTAAAATATGAAAGTCCTCTAACCCACAATACCAGTTCTATAAACTTATCCTAAGTACATAAAAACTGCTCAAGAATAATCGTAGAAATATGGATAGAAAAATATCTGGAAACAACACAATTACCCAATAGTAGTTTGTGGTTGTTCAGTGGCTAAGTCATGTCTGATTCTTTGCAACCCCATGGACTGCAGCATGCCAGGCCCCCCTGTCCTTCACTGTCTCCCAGTGAAAGTGAAAGTCTCTCAGTTGTGTCCAACTCTTTGCAACCCCGTGGACTATATAGTCCATGGGATTCTCCAGCCAGAATACTGGATTGGGTAGCCTTTCCCTTCTCCAGGGGAATCTTCCCAATCCAAGGACTGAACCCAGGTCTCCTGCATTGCAGGTAGATTCTTTACTAGCTAAGCTACCAGGGAAGTCTTACTATCTCCTAGAGTTTGTTTAAATTCATGTCCATTGAGTCAGTGACACTGTCTAACCATCTCTTCCTCTGCCAGTCCCTTCTTCTTTTGCCTTTATTCTTTCCCAGCATCAGGGTCTTTTCCAATAGTAGGTTAAGTCCTTGCAAAGAACTACTGTACAGCTGTTAAAATACATGTATTTGTGCTGATTTAAGGTTCACAGTATTTTTTTGGTTCAAAATGATACTTTTTGAGGGTGTGTGAAAATGTGTGAGTGTTCCCTGGATTTAGGGGGGATATTTACTATCTGCACATTTTTGTACTGATAGCATTTTTATAATAAATGACTTTTGAGATCAAAACAAAGACAATGGGAAAAGTAACTTCTTCAACAGAAAATTTTATAAGATAAAACATAAAAAATAAGTTATTTCTCTTTATAATTATTTAAAATGTTTCTTTAAATTTCCAAGCTGCAAAAGAAAAAATGAAAATACTTTCATGTTACAGAGAAAATACAATGTCTCTAAATACAATGTCTCTTTCACTCAAACCTTGCAGTGCTGAAGGCCATGCTCTTCAACCAAGAAAGAAAACACTCTTTCTATTATCTCAGCTATTAATTTTGGGCATAAGACAGCAAGAAATCAAGTAATAATGAGTGTGGTTATAATAGTTAACATTTACTGCAAGCTTAATTTGTGCCAGGCACTGCTCTAAATTAATGCTTTTATGCACAGAAACTCATAGAATGTCCCCAACAGCACCAAGAGGAAGGCAGGGATACACCCCACTCCCCTTCACAGATGAGGAAAATGAGACAGATTCTTAAAAAATCATCCTTAGACCCTGCACAGCTCCTGGGTACCATTCTCCCTGGGTCTCATCCCTTGCACTGCCATTACCTGGTAATCTGTCCATCTCTTCGAACAGGCCATGTAAGTTTTCAAAATCCCAGTCAGCCATGGATTTCCAGCCTAGCACAGTTTGGAAACACAGCATATGCTACTGAACCTTTGTTTATAGAATCCATGTGAACGACAAACAAAGGAAGAGCTCCCAACCAGGACAGCCCAGCACCTGAGAGGTGCTCCCTACAGGACTCCCCTTGGAGGAAAGATCTTCACGAGGGCCTCCCAGGAGAGGAGTCCAACCTGCACTCTAACTAGGAAGCACTATGGAACTGTGAAGTTCCCCAGCTCCTCCCAATTTATAGCATGTGCATGCAGAATTACAAATCTTAAAACTGCAGATATTAGAGGCACATATTTCATTACTCTCAGCATTGCATATTTATAATTTAGCGGTGTGTAAAAATTTATAAAGGCACAACTAGTGGTTGGTTAATGACAGTTACTGTGGCAGCCCATATTTAGTGTATTTTTCACGTCACGGAAATCTGGCCTGGGAACAGAATGCCACATTCATAAAACAGGTGATGGAAAGGGGGAGGCAAACAGGCTAGGGTCCTTGTGACAAATGCTCCTAGACTCACAAAGGCTGTCCCCTCTACTGTCAGTGGGAGGCGAGCTGCTCCAAAAAGGAGACCTGAGGGAAAACTCAAGAGGAAGTCAGAGGCATCTCTCGATGAGCCAGATGCATGGGAGCCCACTGCCAGCCAGCTTCAAAAAGAAAAGCTTTCTGATGGAGAATAATTAAGGCAAGAGACCCCCAAGAGAAAGCGGTCGATGCTATTGCTGTATTGACAAATGCATAATTTTATCTTGGAAAAAGAAATCCCCTGCCTTTCCAAAAGTGAGTCCTGAAATAGCTGCCTTTCAAGGACCAGCGTCCTAATTGAGTTTTTATTCATCAGTGGCTGCAGATGAGCCAGAGCTGGTCCTGGAAGTTTACCCCTGAAGCCATGGCTCTGGTCTCACAGATCATCAGTTCTAGGCATTGGGTGACATGGGGCGAGGCCCAAGGGCCAGGAAAGCCTGCAGCCCAGTCCCATCATGGAGCTCAGAACAGCTCAGCCCCGGGTGGGGCTGGGAAGGGGGGGTCTGATGCTGCAGGAGGTAAGAAATGGCTGAGCGGCAGTGAAAAAGGGAATGGAAGCTTTGCAGCAGACACCCCAGGAGCATCCCTCCTGCCCCCAGCACCCATCGTCTCTGCCCTGCCCTGTCCTCCAAAGATGATGAAGAGCTTTGGCTTTTCCTGTCCTATCTATATCGGCTTCCTGGGTGGCTCAGTGGTAAAGAATCCACCTGCCAAGGCAGAAGATGCAGGTTTGGTCCCTGGGTCAGGAAGATCCCCTGGAGAAGGAAATGGCAACCCACTCCAGGTTTCTTGCCTGGGAAATCCCATGGACAGAGGACACTGGTCCTCTAGTCCATGGGCTCACAAGAGTCAGACATGACTTAGCAACTCAACAACAACAGAAACAACATCTATACTGTGGGGAAGAGGAGAGGGGACTTCGGGCAGATGTCATTACATCCATCTGTAGCCTAAGCACTGCCAGGCTCTGCTCAGGTCCCCAGGTTTTCGAGCAGCACTCAAAGTGGTGCCTGTCCAGGCTGAGAGGGATTCACCCCAGGTCCCACCTGGCAAAAACACTATGATTACTGACAAGGGCTGAGAAACCATAAGACCCCCTTGTACCCCCCAATCACAAAGTCAAGGGATTTATTAAGCAGATTCATCTACTTTCACTTAGTACAATTAAAGCAGATCATATTTTCAAACCATCACCCTTGAACAAGTCAAACCACACTACAAATCAAAAAAGAATAATTAAAACCTACACTTCTCACAATACCACAGAGTAAGGCAATTACAAGGCACTTCTAATGAGCAATTTATGTAATTTAAAAAGTCAGACTCATAATATGCAAAGAATGCTTGAGTGAATTACTGCTGGTGACTCCGTGCCCTTTGATCCTCCTGCCTGGGCCCTGCCCGCTGTGACTTCTCTGTCGTCTTCTGCTCATATTTCTGGGCGCCTGGGTAACGGCCACAGAAGATTTTCTGCATCAGCTGAGACTGTGCCTCATACTTAGAAAGCACATTTAATACCGAGTTGTATAAAGGATGGTGGGTAATTGCTGCTCGCATCCAATGTGAGCACTGTATCTCATCTATGATATGCAATTTAGAAGCTATATTCTAGTAAGAGAACTTTATGACTCGCTGTCATGATAAATAAAAGTTTATGGCATAATGGAATTAATATTTACTTTGAGTGCAACACAGACTATTCAAATAAAGTTGTTCTGGAATCACTTTATACCACGAGAGTTGGAAAATGTCGCCAGCCGACAACAGGACTTGAATTCGCTCCCCCTTATCGGCCCGCTGATGACTGACAATCTTTCCATTTTCTGCTTCAATCTGTTTCTGGACAATTTTGTCAACAATGACTGTAGTTAAGATGTTGGTGTTGGGTGTGATGTGTGAGACGTGGAAGGGGGTCTGCTGAGCTGGCAGCACGTTCAGGGGTGGGGCAGGAGGAGAAGGGAAGAAAGAAGCAGGGAGTGGATGGAGCTCTGGGAGGGCTGGAGCAGCCTCGGAAGAAGGAAAAGGACATGTTCTGAGTGAATCTCTCTAATGCCACTGTTTTCAGAAGGGCATCTCTGACTCACTGGACATTCAGTCTGTTGCTTTTATGTGAAGGAAATTTGTTTAAAAAAGAATACTATCTCACACCTAAATTCTGCAGCGGGTGCTGAATTCTCACATAACAATACAGAAAGCAGTTCTCTTACTTATTCCTAAGTAAATAAGTAAGAAATTACTTATTCCTAAATTATAATCTACCAAGGGTGCAGGAAGCAGTTATAGCTGCTCTGAAGTGAGTCAGAATCATGGCATGTTTACCATGAAGCGCCTAGCACCGAAGTTCCAGGACGTCCCCACCACCCCCCAGCCCAGTGTTGCATGGACAGGCCCCTTTCAAGATGCCAGGCCTAATTCTATCTTCATTATCTTGAATTTATACAAGACCCCTAATTGTACTGGCTTAACACCTCATTAAATTGGCATCTACCCCTGATCAGAAATGAACTCACATTTCAAAGCAAAACACAACAAACCCCTAAGTGGAGTGGGAAATCCTATCCCAGGGTGGGGTTGGAACCTCTCAGGGTCCTTGGCATGGATGTTCTTGATGATACAAGTGGGGTTGGGGCAGTGCCGCCTGAAGGTGATGGGAAGGGGAAGGAGATGCAGGGCTTCATCTGAAGGGTCCAGGAGACTAGGACACAAAGGCCAGCTTCCGACCCAGGGGAGCTGCTGGCTGCCAGGCAGGCTGGATGCTCTCCGAGTCTGAGTCATCAGCAGCGGGAGGCAAGTTGCCCAGACTATAAACAAGTGGAGAATTCCAGAGAAAGCAGGAATTAGTGGGGCGGGCCAGAACCCCCACCCTCTCCCCCTGCCTTAGTCCCTATGAGTCACATGTAGGATTGTCGTGATCTGGGAGACTGCTGATGACGCTGTCACAGGGCCAAGTCTGAAGCTCTTGCTCAGACACTGAGATGATTTTAATAATATGTGGATGTAAAAAGTGCCTTTAATATAAAGAAATCAAGTCATGGTTTCAAACACTTTTTGCTAAGAAGAATAGTTTCACGATTGGTCTTCTTAATGACCAATCCATAAACACATAGTGAGCTGGGTAAAGATCCACGTCTTTATACCTCTAGCTCATTTTTTCTTTAATTTTTTAAAAATAATTTTACTTATTTATTTATGGCTGTACTAGGTCTTTGTTGCTGCAAAGGCTTTTCTTCAGTTGCAGTGATCAGGGGCACAGTCAGGACAGTATTTAGTTGTGGTGAGTGGGCATCTCATTGCAGTGGCTTCTCTTGTCTCAGAGCATAGGCTTCAGGGCACCCGGGCTTCAGTAGCTGTGGTTCCCAGGCTCTAGCACACAGGCTTAGTAGTTGTGGTACACAGGTTTAGTTGTTTCAAGGCATACGGGATCTTCCCAGCCCAGGGATTGAACCCATGACTCCTGCATTGGCAGACAGATTCTTTACCACTGAGCCAGCAGGGAAACCCCAGTCCAAATTGTGAAATAGAATTTTCAGATATTTTGAAGATGGGAAACCCAGCCCAGAAAGGGGACAGTACTTCTTAAGGTCACACAGCAAGTTCATAGAGAGAGGCAAGATACAAACCTGAGACATCTGACTCTACTACAGTACTGTTGTTCAGTTGCCCAGTTGTGTCCGACTCTTTTTGACCCCATGGCCTACAACACACCAGGCCTCCCTGTCCCTCAGCATCTCCTGGAGTTTGCCCAAGTTCATGTTCATTGCATCGGTGATGCCATCCAGCCATCTCATCCTCTCACGTCCCCTTCTCCTTCTGCCCTCAATCTTTCCTGGCATCAGGGACTTTTCCAATGAGTTGTTTGTTTGCATCAGATGACTAAAATACTGGAGCTTCAGCTTCAGCATCAGTCCTTCCAGTGAATATCAGGATTGATCTCTCTTAAGACTGACTGGCTTGATCTATTACAGTAGCCGCATCCTTAAAGCAAGTGACCTCCTTAGGACACTGCTGGAGAAAGAAGGAGCCAGCTGTGCATCCAGACACCCTGAACCTGGTTGGCTGTGGAGAATACGGGAATGCTAATAGCTCAGGAGTGCCTCTTTTGAATGCTTTGGTGTTCCCATCTCAACACATGAGTCCAGACTCACCCATCTCTCTGAGATGGTCCCTAAGTACATTTTTGAGGCCCTCAGTCAAGGATTTGCTGGCTGCAGAACCTAGCACAATGCCTGGCATATCACAGGTGCTTAATAAAAGTTTGCCAGATAAACAACTCAGCACCTATTAGGTGGTACTAGTGGTAAAGAACATACAAGCTGGTGCAGGAGACATAAGAGATGCAAGTTCAACCCCTGGGTCAGGAAGATCCCCTAGAGGAGAAAATGGCAACCCACTTCAGTATTCTTGACTGGAGAATCCCATGGACAGAGGAGCCTGGTGGGCTACAGTCCATAGGGTCACAAAGAGTTGAACACAACTGAAGCAACTTAGCATGAACACATAGAATGTATTGATACATCTATAAAAGATTCCTCAGAAGTGATAAAATATACAACAGACTTTTGGTACTCCAGGGCCACTTGGGAACAATGCTCTAGAATTTCCTCTGTAGAAAGTGAGAGGAATTCTGAACCTGTAGATGAAAAAAGGTACCTGTGTGAACAGACTCCCAGGAGAGAGGGTGGCATGCACTTTCTCAGAGAGAGTTACCCGTCCCATTTCAATTAACAGGCAGAGAAAACTGTCCTCTCAGGCTGAAAAAATCCATTCCTGGCAACCCCAGGAGCCCTGGGCAGAACCTGTCTGTGGCCCTTTGTAGAGAAGAAAGCATCTTTGCTACAAGGAAGAGGGGAGCTGTGTTGCACGTGAGCATCCCGGGGTGAGGGGACCAAGCATCTCTGGGGAAGGCCAAGAAGGAATTTAGCCCCAACAGCTGTGCTCAAGACCCCTGCCATGTTTCCCTGACTCTTGCTGTGGACCTACCCCAAAGGAAGCCCACCCATTCCTCAGCCCTGGAGTTCTCTGTCCAACCATATCTCACTGAGTCTTCCTTGAGAACCCTCCCCTGTAAGTTCCCTACAGACACCAGCCTGAAAGTGCAACCACGATGTCTTTGCAATGGTCTTTGTTTATTTTGGATTCCAAAATGTCTGAGTTGATTTTATTTCAATGAAAATGACGGTTCTGCATCACACTACAGACACATACAGAACTGTCCCTGATAAGGGTGATGATCTGGTGCAGGGGATGGGAGGAAACGGTAAACATTAAATCAAAGTGACTTGGCTTCCAGCCACGATGAAGTGACTGATGCTAGACTGCCCTCCCTCTGGAAACAAACATAAAACTCGATGAAAATATCTGAGGCTACTCTTTGCAGGCATTGGACGACAGGCAGTTCAGGACTGTGATCCTGTGAGAAACAGAACACACGAGATGAGCCCTACATCAGCCGGATTTCTGGACCATTACACAGGGAGGTAGGGTCCTAGCTCAGCACGGCAGCCAACCTAATCAGCAAAGGTGAAAATCAGAGTTTGGGACTGCTGAAGCAGACAGAATTTGTAGGTCTGAACCCTGGAGAGAAGCGAGCTGTATAGAAGGAAATCTGCTTGGAGGTTCCTGGGTGGGAGGGGTACTGAGTTGAGGGCAGAGCTGCCCATAAGCAGGGCAAGATTCTATTAATAGATACTGTAGCACTGAAAGCTAAACAGTGGTACTGGAGGTCATGCAGGGCTGCAGGGACCTTGAATTATGAACCAGCCAGATGTGTGAACTGTCACTGGGTACCTGCAACATTCACTGAAGACTCCAGAAAGCCCAGGCTTAAGAGAAAGGACTTCCCACTTGCATAAGTGGCAGAACCTTTAACTAGGTGCAAAACCAAAACAGACCAACCCTAACAAAAGAGTAGAACCAAGTCATCTGTCAGAACAAAAATCAATATGCTTTACAGGAAACAACACAATCCAGACTCCCTACAACATAAGTTCCATAATATCTAGAGTATACCATGTTCACAGATTGAAACTGGTCTGAAAGTGAAGGTGAAATTGCTCAGTCGTGTCCGACTCTGCGACCCCATGGACTGTAGCCTACCAGGTTCTACCGTCCATGGGATTTTCCAGGTAAGAATACTGGAATGGGTTGAAACTGGTCTACAGACTTAATAATCATAATCAAAAAGAGCTTTTTTTAGGGGGGAGAGAAATTGCTTTAACAAAATTAAGATCTTCCTGAATATAGTTTTGTAGTTTCTTTTCCCATGGTCTTCCATCCTGGTCCAAACCATAATCCTATCAGGCATCTGGCACAGCTAACCACTTCCTCTTCAAAGTTCCTCTTCACTTTGCATCCAGGTCATCATACTTTCCTGGTTCTCCTCTCTCTTGGGTCCCTTTGTCCCCTTTTCCTGTGCTGGCTCTCCTCATTTCTTCCAGACTACCAAATGTTTTCGATGTCATAGGGTTTCAGTCTTTGGACATTTTCTTTCCTTTGTACTCCTTCTCTGAGTGGTCATCCATGGCTGATGCTTACAAAAGTCTGTATCTCTGATCTGACTGCTACCCTGAAATTCAGATCATACCATCAAAAGCTTACTCAATATCCTCACTTGGATGTTGCATTTAATGTGGTTGAAACATATGTCCTAATTTTCTACCCCAAGCCCTCTCGTCTCTTATGATTCTCTATGTCCATTAATGGCACCATCCTTTATCCAGTTGCTTAGTCTGCAACCAGTTCACTCTCATCACCTCCACTGCTGCTAAAGTAACTGAGCCACCATCTTCTCTAATCTGGAATACTGAAAAGTGGAGCAATAGTGTAATGAGATAAACAGAGGCATGGACTCTGAAGTCAAACAGCATGAGGCCAAACACTTGACTTGCCACTCACAACCTGCATGAAGTGAAAGTGTTAGTTGTTCAGTTGTGTCTGACTCTTTGTGACCCCATGGACTGTAGCCTGTCAGGCTCTTCTGTCCATGGAATTCTCCAGGCAAGAATACTGGAGTGGGTAGCCATTCCCTTCTCCAAGGGATCGTCCCAACCCAGAGATCAAACCCAGGTCTCCTGCATTGCAAGCAGATTCTTTACCATCTGAGCTATCAGGGAAGCCCCACTAGCTGCATAACCTTGGGCAAAATACTTAATCTCTCTTGGGCTCATTTTCCATCAGTAAAGTGGAGTTCCTATAGTACCTACCTCACTCAGAAGACTGGTACAAAAGACTCTGAGTCACAGGTCCTAAAAGACTCACTCCCTGTGACTCCTCACTTGCTCTGATGAAGCAGGTTGCTGTGTTTTGAGTGTGAGCTACAGAGGTCCACATGGCAGAAAACTGAGGTGGCATTCAGAAAACAACTAGTGAAGAACTGAAACCCTCAGTTCAACAGCTCATGAGAAACTGAATCCTCCCAATAACCACACGAGTGAGCTCAGAAGATCTGGGTCCAGCTGACATGACCGCAGCCCTGGCTGTCACCTGGACTGCAGCCTTGAGAGGGACCCTGAGCTGAAGGACCCAGCTAAACCATGCCTGGATTACCAGCTCACATAAATGGTTAGGCAGTAAATGTGCCTATTGTAAGTCACTGAGTTTTGGAGTAATTTGTTACACAAAGGTAGATAACTAATGGGGCTTCCCAGATGGCACAGTGGTAAAGAATCTACCTGCTGATGCAGGAGATGCAAGAGACACAGGTTCAATCCCTGGGTCAGGAAGATCCCCTGGAGTAGAAAACAGAAACCTACTCCAATATTGTTGCCTGAAAAATTCCATAGGTAAAGGAGACTGGTGGGCTACAGTCCATAGGGTTGCAAAGATTTGGGACACGACTGAGCACACACACAGTATGTAACTAATATACCCTGCCTTCTTGGAGGCACTGGTCACCTCCTGGATTGTTTCTGTCCCTTACCTGTCTCCCCTGCTGCCAGTAAGCTACACAAGGGCATGGATACTATCTCTTTCATTTCTGAATCCCCAGGAACTAGAACTGTGCCATGGCAAGCACTCAATAAATATTTGTTGAATAGATGAATAAATATCACACAGTGATCACACAGTGGGCCTTTTCCTGTGTGACTGTGCGATGTTGAACTGACAAACACCTGGAAGTAATTTGGAAAAGAATTCTTAATCTACACCCCTGATTCACGGTACCACTAGCCATTCAATCAGCCAGCCTGGATCAGAACTCTGCCAGGCACCATGGTGCAGACCGGAAAGAAACATGGAGCAAACCGTCCCCTGAAGGAGTTACAGTTTGGTTTAAAGGAAAAAGTCAGCTCATGAAAACGTGTAGAGGGGTTTGGTTTTCAGTCCTGGACTGCTGACAGAAAGATTTTACATGGAGATGAGTGGATCCTGGTGACACTGAGCCACTAGCATCAGCCATGTGCAAGTGCTGGGCATGTGCTGCCCCACATGTGTAAACCTCCAACCTCCGGAGAGGTAGGTGCCACTACGATCCCCATTTTACAGACAGAAAAACAATGCAGATAGGAGTTAAACAGCTGCTCGTGGTCACAGGATGGGTAAATACTGAAGCTGGTGCTTTGACACTTGAAGGCTGACTGTGAGTCCAGGCCATGCCCCGCCCACACACGATGATTGGCCCGTGCCCCACCCAGACATGATGATTGGCCAGGCAGCCAGGAGGAGGCGGGTGGGGTGTGAGTGGAGGAAAGTTGACACCAGAATGACCTTGGAGACCAGGTCAAGTGTGGAGAGAAGTTATGGGGCAAACCTGTGACCAACGGCCTTGGCCTCAGAGGCCATTAGGGAAAAGACTCTTAGACTCGCTGCCCAGGGACTTTACCCAGGTCCTCACCTGCAAGTGTGATGGCAGAGTTGGAGAGAGGCTGTCTTCCCTTTAACCAGCTTCACAAGGCACAGGGATAAAATGAAATTCCTGCTTATTAACGTCTGACAAGAAATCACTACTCCAGGGACCAGAAAGTTGTATGATTTAGAGCAATCTCTTAGGCAGAGCAAAGGAGAACAGGTGCGCTCTGGGCAGACAAGGTCAAGGCAGCCCTTTCTCTATGGGGCTGGTCTCACCATGGACTATGCATGAGCTGGCTGCTGGCCAAGACTACCTGTTCCTCTGACAAGCTCTCTCGTCCCATGGACACCTACCATCAGGTGCAGTCCAGTTCTGAGGGCCTGAGACCACTGTCCTTTAAGATGACTGCACATCTCTGCAGTTTCACAATGATTTATGAGATCTGTTGAGTTTGCCTTCTTGCTGCTCCCAGGAGAAACTCATTGTAGCCCCAAATGCCTACACTCAGCAGGTGGTCGATGGTATAAACCCCCAGGGGTGAAACCAGGTTGAAGAACACAGCCCCATCCACACACACAGAAGGAAGACTCCACCACCTGAGCTTGCCTCCACCTGCCTCCCCTGCCCGCTCCTGAGCACCCCAGTCATTTGCACTTCTAGGGAGAGCTTGTTCAGCAGTGATATGCTCAGGCACCTCCTGTGACAAGCACCCGGGATTAAAACTGGTACCCTCTGTACAGAAGTGATAGAAGCCTGGAATACTCTGGGCTTGGGGCTCAGCCGTTTCCCCTGGGCAATGCCTGCTGATGGTATCTTTGCAGGCTTTAACACGTGGAAAGCATGAGCCTGCTGGCATGGAGCGGAAAAAAAGGATTACAACTGCCAAATTCTCAATACTATCAAAATCTCCTGCAACTACCTCTAAAGAGGCCCCAAGGGTGTTTCTGAGTTTTTGGAGAAAGATGAACCTATTTGCAGGGAAGGAATGGAGACACAGATATAGAGAATGGACCAGTGGACACAGTGCAGAAAGGAGCAAGTGGGACGAATGGAGAAAGTAGCATGGACACATATACAATACGGTGTGTAAAACAGATAGCTGGTGAGAAGTTGCTGTGTAATACAGGGAGCCCAGCCTGCACTCTGTGATGACCTATGGGGACCTAGGGAGGCTCAAGAGGGAGAGGATATGTATGGCAGCAACCAATACAACTTTGTAAAGCAATTTTCCTCTGATTAAAGAATAAAGCTTTAGAAAGAAAGAAGGGTGGGAGGCACGACAGAGCTCAGGACCTTGGACAGCAACATTAGAGCCGCCGTTGGACAGAAGGCCTGATCATATTCCTGTCCTCGTCCCCAGGGGAAGCCCCAATACCTTGAGGCAATAAGCTGGGGCAATCCGTGTCTGAAGTGCTCCATCCAGAGTCCTAAGTGGGATGTGATCCATTTCCAACCCCCACCTCCACCCCCGCTTCAACAGCATTGAGCATTTTGTTATAACAGATGAAAGCAGACCACCGCATTATGAAAGCTGTAGAGATAGATAAATTTCCTGGTGGATGGTGAGAAAGCAGATGACAGACAACCCCAAACAGGAAGACGCACGTGGATCACAGAACGACCTGGGCCTTCAGCCACAGCCTTCTGTCTGCTCTATAAATCGGCTCGTCGTGACTCTTCCGTCTCGCCTGATGAACGACCAAATGGGCTCTGCTCACACTGAGAGCCAGAGAAATGCTGGCCCAGGAATGGCCTCCAGGTGCAGGCAGGGATGGTTCTCTCGGGCCAGCTGCTGGCCAGCGCACGTCATCCGGGTTGCAGCAGGTCTCAGCGGCAGCTTCTGGAACTGGAGGCCTCTGGTCACTGGGACAAGCTGCGCCTGTGTTCTCCATCCTTTACCAGCGCCCCCACCCCCCACCCCACCCCCAGCTTCTCCAGCCCAGGCCTTCCCAGATCTACTGGAAAGTAGCCAATACATGAGGTGCAGCAGAAGAATTACTGTGCAAATCAGTTGGGCTTTAGAACGCCCAGCAACCCAGTTGGACTTCACAGCCAAGTGTTTGCTGCTTCCTAGGGTGGTTCTTCCCCAGGATTCCCAGGAAAACAGGTCAAAGACTGGCTTTCCAGTGGGGATGGATGTCTATGTGGGGATGGAGGATGGGGCGGGGGTAGGCCGGTGCCCTGCAGGAACTCCTGTGCAGCTCCCAGAGGGAAGCAGAGCTGCAGAAATCACTTGACTTTGAACTGGGAGTCCTCTGGAAGGGAGCTGTGGGCAGGATGGCAATCATGCCAACTCATCTGGGGCAGAGTGACTGAGTTTCCTGAGCCGGCAAATGCACACCAAGCTGTAGGGGCCCCTAACAGGATGGGGAACAGTAGCCCTCAGTGATTTGTAAGGGTTGGAAGGGGTTTAACACAGAAGGATTTCAATCAAGGATCAGTTGGGATCTATCAGGGAATATGAGCATCTTGCCCCTGAGTACAGAGAGTTGGGGACCTGGCATCTAGACTGACCCAAGAAAGAAGCAGTACCATGAGGTATCATCTTTCAGAAGACAGTGAAGTCCTCAGAGTGGATGGCCAGGCTGGGATAGCAGAGGTTGGGCGTTTTAACAGCACCCCAGCCTCTCCAGTGTATTCAAGCTTCCCAGAAAGATCGAAAGAGACGCACATTCACCAGAGTTCAAAACCAAGGTGGCTTCCAGAAAACACAGAATATTGGCCCTGCCTGCTAAATAAGTTCTTTCAAATAACTTTTCCCCCCTCCTTTACAAACCACTAGCATGTGAGTCATTCAGAATTGGTCCCCAGAGAAGGCTGTCCAATAAACTTTGCCTCCAGCTCACATCCCAGGAAGCCTCCGAACAAGCCACAGCTTCAGCAATTTAATCTCCATATATTTTATTTTTAAAATATTTCATTTCTGGCCACCAGTCCTTAGATCTCCAATTTGATTTGGTTTCTATAAATGGATTTTTCATAGTGTTGGTGGAAAGTAGATTTAATTTCAAATTTCTGCAAACTAAAATATTCAATATAAACGTCAGAGTATGTGCAGGCTATCCATCCTCCCTGCGATGCACCCACCAGCTTTGAGATGGGCGTGTGTGCCCTTGGATGGTGTTCTCAGATGTTTCCATTTACAGAGCCCAGTCTAAACAGCGGGGGAAGCTGGCATCTGGTTTTCTTCCCTGCACCACTTTCTGTTTCCAGACAGTTGTTGGAAATGCGCCTCTAGAATTCCAACTAAGAAGCCAAATTTGGGTGACAACCAAAAATGTCTGATGCATTAGTATTACCCGCCAATGGAGCAGATCCAGGCTGGCTCCCCTGTCTACCCTGGTCACTGTTCCTGGGCTAAGTTCTCTGTTCTTCCACTTCTGCCAGCACAGAAGAGTGAAGCGTAAAGCCCAAGGCAGGCTGGAGCTGTTCAGGCAGCTGAAATAACCCCAGGGAGCATCCTGCCAACAGCGGCTAATTCATCACCAGGAAATAACTTGGGCTACAAGACAAGTAGACCATTCACTAGGCGTGGTAGGAGGGTGAACTTAAAGGAACCATCAGCCTACTAGAAGGAGGCATCTAACAGACACCTTCCTTCAACAACTCCTAGGAGTTACACAGTATTAATTCTATTTTAGATGAGGATACTGAGGTTCAGAGAGGCCCACTGTGGCTGCATAATTCTCCGTGGCAGAGCTGTCTCAGATTGGTTCCACAGCTCACGTCCTCCTTACCGTAGCAGCATATCATCGGACACAGGTCTCCGGAGAGTCCCCACTGCCCCACGAGGGTAGTCGTGCCAAAGGGCAGCTTACCCTGTGTCTCTCTACCAGTTCGAGTCTCCACCTCTCCCAGTCATGGGGCACTGCATCTGTTCCTGGAGCAAAGGTCCATCTGGAGCTTTCAGTGGGTGCACCATGAAGAAACTAGACCTGGCATTGCATACAGCTTCCAGCATCTTCCGTGGCCCAGCACAAGTCCATGGTTATAGCAGACTCAGGAGAACATGAGAGCCCGTATTGTGCACTCAGCACCTGAGAGTCAGGAGTCAGTTCCCATCCTGCCTTTGAGAGTCATTTCACCTTAAGGCCCTTGCCTCACCTCCACATCAGGAGAAATTCCAGAACAGTCAAGTCCAAAGGAGCCTCAGGGAACATGCAGGCAAAGGCACAAACTGAGAAAATATTGTGGGTTTCCTAGTGATTGGGACCTTGATTCCTCTGCTCTCTTCAATTGGGAAGGACAAGTGAGAGAGAGCCACTGTCCCCCCGGAACTGATGCAACAGCGGAAAGAAAGATGGTGATGATGATGACGAGGATGACAGAAAATGGATGAGAAGGATATTCACTGACTCAAGAAAATATAAGCTGAAGACAGCAGCAGTTTGAATGTGGAGAAAACAGTTAAAATATTTCTTAATACAAGCTAGAAGATTTAGGCAGTCAGTACCTTGATGAAGCAAGTTTCAACACTTCCATCTGGAAATACAGAAAGGACTGACAGAGGCCAGGTTTGTTTCTTAGGAAAGCCACACACCCCAGTTAACCCTCCCAGAAGAAAGGCAAGGGAAGTGCAGTAACAGGAGCCCTACCCCACAGCGCCTTCAAAATGTAAAAGTCAAGCAGATGAACTGCATCTACCGAAGCTGCAAGCAACCAAGAAGGGGGGAAAATGCTTTATTAAATCACCTAAATGCAGAGAGTCTGCATTTAATGCAGAAGGAAACCGCCAAGTTGAGGGAAAGTATTTTCGAAGGTGGGCATTCTGATTTCCCTTCCATCCACAACTCGCCTCGGTGCAGCGCTGCCTGACTTTGCCTTTTATGGTGACTTTGGTGAAAACACCACACATTTCATGGCAAGTGTACATTTCCCGCTACTTTCAAAGGCATCTCATGTGTCTGCCACTATGTTAACTCCCTGGGGTCGCTGTAAAAATGACTGCAAGCTGAGGTAAGGTGGGGACTTAGAGCAAAAGAAATGTACCCGCCCACAGCTCAGGAGGCCAGACGTCCAAGAGCGAGGCGCTGGCAGGGCCCATCTCTGTGTGTGTCTTCATGTGCTTTCCCTCCCAGTGTTGGTGTCCAAACCTCCCTCTCCTTATAAGGGCACCAGCCACTGAATGAGAGCCTCCCTAAGCTAGTGCAAATTCACCTTGACTTGATCAGTTACCTCCGCAAAGGCCCTGTTCCCAGATAAGGTCACATTCTGAGCTTCCCGACTGGGGTGGGGTGGGCAGGGGAGATACTATTTAACCCCAGACACCCTAGTAGCTCAAACAGTAAAGAATCCACCTGCAATGCAGGAGATCTGGGCTCCACCCCTGGGTTGGGAAGATCCCCTGGAGAACAGAATGGCAACCCAATCCAGTATTCTTGCCTGGAGAATCCCATGGACAGAGGAGCCTGGTGGGCTACAGTCCACAGGGTCTCAAAGAGTCAGACAGGACAGAGAGATTAACACTTCCCATTACACCCATGGTAACTGTGAGGAGTACAGAGAGAAGTACCCTCCTTTCATGGATGAGGGATCTGGGTCCATATTCCTCTTTCACCTGTCTCAGAGAAAAGGTTGTCCTTTCCTCTCCAAGGTGAACCCTTCACCTCTGACCATTTTGAAAAATATTTGTTTATTTATTTGGCAGCATTGGAATCTTCAATACCCATTGTGGGATCTTTTGTTGTGGTGCATGGAGTCTCTAATTACAGCACACAGGCTTAGTTGCTCTGAGCCATGTGGGATTGTAGCTCCTTGAACAGGGATGGAACCCACGCCCTTTACATTGCAAGGCAGATTCTTAACCACTGGACCACCAGGGAAGTCCCCCACCTCTGGTCTTAACCTCTTGCTTCCCTGCATCCTCTGGGACTGGCTCTCAAAACCAGCCCTTCCCCTTAAACCTTCACTTTTGCCCCCTCTACTCATGTTCCCTCACACAGACACACACAGAAGACCTCACCTTGACTTTGATTCTTTTGATACTTCTCCATCTCTTCTGTTAATATCAGATGTCTGACAAGAGGAGTCTGTACCAACTGGCTCCACTTCCCACCCCTCTCCACCCAACCCCTGGCACTCTGGCTTCTGTCCATCATGTGCTATGTTTTCCAAGGGCACCAATAGCTTCTTGGTTACTGTTCTCCCTCGATATTCCTCCCCTCCCTGATTCTGCTGCATGCAACACAATGAACCACCTCCCCTTTCCCAACCCTGGCTTTGCCCTTGGCTTTCCTGCATCCGGCACACTGCCCTTCCTCTGGGTCTTCACCCGAAGTCTTCTTGCTTCTTGTCCTGCCCCACCCTTCCATGCTCACAACCCCAAACTCTCTATTGACTTAATGACTCACACCATAGGCACTCCATTCAGCTAGTGTTCGCTAAGGAAATTGCAGAGATGCATATCCAACACTGATTCTGAATCTTAAAGTCAAATAGAGAAGATAGATTGAATAATCATTGTTGTTTGGTCATATTGTTGTCCAGTCACTCAGTCATATCCAACTGTTTGCAACCCCATGGACTACAGTGCACTAGGTTTCCCTGTCCTTCACCATCTCCCGGAGCTTTCTCAAACCCATTTTCATTGAGTTGGTGATGCCATTCAACCATCTCATCCTCTGTCATCCCCTTCTCCTCCTGCCTTCAATCTTTCCCAGCATCAGGGTCTTCTCCAATGAGTCAGTTCTTCACATCAGGTGGCCAAAGTATTGGAGCTTCAGTTTCAGCAACAGTTCTTTTAATGAATATTCAGGATTGATTTCCTTTAGGATTGACTGGTTTGATCTCCTTACAATCCAAGGGACTCTCAAGAGTCTTCTCCAATACCACAGTTCAAAAGCAACAATTCTTTGGTGCTCAATCTTCTTGATGGTACAATTCTCACATCCATACACGACTACTGGAAAAAACCATAGCTTTGACTAGATGGACCTTCATCGGCGAAGCAATGTCTGCTTTTTAATACTCTGTCTAGGTTTGTCACAACTTTTCCTCCAAGGAGCAAATGTCTTTTAATTTCATGGCTGCACTCACCATCTGCAGTGATTTTGGAGCCCAAGAAAATAAAGTCTCTCACTGTCTCCATTGTTTCCCCATATATTTGCCATGAAGTGATGGGACCAGATGCCATGATCTTAGTTTTTTGAATGTTGAATTTCAAGCCAGTTTTTTCACTCTCCTCTTTCACCTTCACCAAGGGATTCTTTAGTTCCTCTTTGCTTTCTGCCATAAGGGTGGTGTAATCTGCATATCTGAGGTTATTGATATTTCTCTTGGCAAACTTGATTCCAGTTTGTGCTTTATCCAGCATGGCATTTCACATGATGTACTCTGCATATAAGTTAAATAAGCCAGGTGCCAGTATTCAGCCTTGACATACTCCTTTCCCAATTTGGAACCAGTCCATTGTTCCATATCCAGTTCTAACTATTGTTTCTTGACCTGCATACAGGTTTTGCAGGGGGAAGGTAATCATAATGTAAAATAAACTAGAGGTAAAATGCTCTGAGTGTTTTGGACAAAAAGCGACCGTTTTGTGTTGGAAAGCACTCTGGGTGTGAAGGTCTTCATGTGGGCTTGTCTGAGTGTGGACCTGAAAGCTATGATTCCTGTTCCTGAAGCCTGGCTCTGCCACTTACCTGCAGAGGTCAGGTAACCTGTCTGTACTACATATTTCTCTCTTACAAATAGGAATAATAGTGGCACCAAATCCATGGGCTTCTCTGGAAAAGGAAGCAAGATAATACAAATGTGGTGGAGACTTGCCAGACATCCATCAAGGTCATTTCCTTCCCCTGAGCCAAGAAAGACTACATTTCCCACCCTCCCTTGCACTTAGACTGGCCACATGACTAAGCTCTGCCCAATAAAATGAGGCTAAAAGTGATGTATACCACTTATGGTCCTAGCTCCTTCTCTCTTCCCTGTCCTCAGAGCTGTGAAAGAAAGCCTATGAGATGGTGGAGCCATGCAAAGGAAGGATAGGGATCCCTGAGTCACCAGCAGGAGGAGAACCACTCTGAAGAGGTATCTGCTCTACCAGGGTTGAGTGTGAATGAGAAGTAAACTCATATTCAGCCACTGGTATTGCAGGGTTTATTTGTTACATGGCAAAGTCTCAATTATCCTGACCAATACAACATGAAAAAATATTAACTATGGTGATGACGAAGGAGGAGGGATAAAGAAAGGTGGAGGACCTTAGTCAGAATTGCCCAAGCCAGTCCCAAGAACAGTTTGGTACACACATCTTAGAAATCTCATGAACCCAGGCCTGCTCAGAGATCTTTGCTCCCAGATGACTACCATGCCCCATGTCTGCACCATCACAATGAGATAAGACCAAGCTGGAGTCCTAAAACAAATGAAGACTGATGTCATGTCCAACCCGTCTCACATCAACATGCATTCGGCAGACACATGGGTGCCCTCACCCTCTCAGGAACTGTTCACATTGCTCCAGCTGCTTCCAGTTCTCATCTGGAACATCCCCCTCCCCCAAGCCTGTTCTCCTTCCCAAGTTTTTCATGATTAAAACAACGTACTTTCCCCTCATTCTCTAATTTTCCCTGCCCCACAGCTGCTGTTTCTCAGGGCAGGCTGATCTCAGCTAGGTAGAATCAGATGGACTGAACTTATACACATGGAGTAGGTCTCACAGTGACAATCACAATTGTTCTGGACACTTATAGAAATGAGAATAGGAGCAGCAGCTCCAGCTTCTAGTCACTGAAGACCAAAAACCCTGGGCTGAACTCTATACCCACAACCTGAAGTTCTGAGCACACTTCTGCCCTTAGAACCAAAGGAGTAAGCTGAGGCTCAGGAAGTCCATTTAACTCACCTGAGGTCTCACCGCTCTTGAGTATGAGTCTTTCACTCTATCTTCTTTCCACTTAGCCCCAAAAGCCCCTCAAATCTCTAACTTGTAGACTGTTAGACAGAAACATTTGGGGTCACTTAACACCCTCCCCCTTGGACAGTGAGATCAAATCAGTCAATCCTACCAGCAATCAACCCTGAATACTCATTGGAAGGACTGATACTGAAGCTCCAATACTTTGGCCACCTGATGCAAAGACCTAATTCTTTGGAAAAGACCCTGATGTTTGGAAAGACTGAGGGAAAGAGGAGAAGGGGACAACAGAGGATGAAATGGTTGGATGGCATCACTGACTCAATGGACATGAACTTGGGCAAACTTCAAGAGATGGTGAGAGAAAGGGAGGCCTAGCATGCTGCAGTCCATGGGGTAGCAAAGAGTTGAAATAGGCTGGGCAACTGAACAACAACAAAAAAGACCCTTCCCACTCTGAGCCTAACAAACTTTGAGACTTGAGAGCCTGACTCTAGACTGCTGGTCTCTCTAGGAGTCTCCCCTCCCCTCCCAAGAATCACCGTCCCCTAATCACTCAGGCTGCAGGTGCCTTGAGGGCAGAGACCAGGTGGCATTGGTCCTCAGCTTGGTACTAGGCTTGGGATGCAGGAGGCTCCATCAGAATGGTGGTGGCTCCATCAGCACGGCAGTGGAAGCATCAGAAAGAGCCACTTGTGAGAACACATGAGAGAGGAGCAGCTCTTTCCTGGCCTTCCTGCTGTGAATAGAGGACACGAGTGGCCTGTGAATTTTTAAGAGATTTAGAAATGTACATGGTCACCTGCACATGAGTCTCCTACTGGTCCCAGTCCTGCATGGTAGGGACCTCAGCCAGCAGTGGGGCTGCGAACTGAGGATGCACAATTGCCATAGCTGCCAGGTGCTGTAGTCGCCAAGTGTCATTGTGGGACTGCCTGATCCTTTCGGGACCCTGCTTTCACTGCAGAAGGAGGCCTGTGAATCTCTGGTTTAGTAAAAAGAGATGAGGCAGATCTGGCCATTGGTTCACCTGAGTGCTGGTTTCCCTTCCTGTGATGTTTAGATTAGAGAGTTCCCTTGCCCCAAATAAAAGAGCTCAGCTCTTCATAAACTGTAGAATTTGTGATCTGTATTTCAGAAAGAAAAAGAAGCCTTTGGGTATCCATGTAGAAGGGCTGCCACAAGATGGGCAGGAAGTAGCACTAAGACAGGACCTGCTTGAAGAGAAACATGGACGGTCCTGGAGTCACAAGTCAGTAAAACCACCAGCTAGAAGGTTCCTGCAGAGGTGACACCAGGGCAGGGGTCAGCCCACACATCACAGAGCTTCCCAAGTATGTGTCACCATTATGCACCATGAACTCGGTGTGAATCACAGACTCCGCCGGAAAGTTACTCCACATTCTCCCCTCAGGGATGTAATTACCTGACAAGGTTCCATCTGTCTTCTTTTAAATTAAAAGAAAACAAAGAACAGGAAATTGGCCCTGAGGATTCTCACAATCCATTTTCTCATCAGCAGCTTGGCTGATGGGGGCAGGGGCAACCTGGAAGTGAGTTGCCAGGTGCTCACGTGACACTCTATGTCCAACTCAGGCTAGACACCGCCTCTCTGGGACTCATGGCCACTGGGACCACCTGACCATAAAGAGCCTTAGGATGGTGAGTCATCAGGACACTGTGGGGGAGCCTCGAGGAATAATCTGATTGCAAGAGACCTGCTAGAGTTATGTCTTTCCACCACACGTGGGACTGGAAAGCTGAGCTCCACTCACCAAGTCATCCCTCTTTGGACAAGTTCTACAGATTCTCTAGGAAGAAGGACCCAACATCAGGGAGATGTGGCCTGATCAGTGAGACCTGGAGTTAGCATTAAGCCAAGACCTGAGGATACATAATTAGGAGAAGAGGAGAGGGAGTGTTCCAGGCAGGAAGAAGAATGTGTGCAAAGGTCCTTTGACAGGCAGGCATTGGTGAGCACAAGGAACTCAAGAAGCATGTAGATCATGGGGATAGCAGCAGTATATGGCACAGGATGAGGCTGGAAGGACCATAACAACTGCCAACAGCAACCAAGGGCTTACTCTACAGCCCTTATAGCATGCCTATAAGCATTTTGCCCATATTGACGTGTGAGTTTTTTGCTACAATTCCAGAAATACAATCTGTTATTTCACAGATAACAACAGAAAATGCTGAAGTAGCCTTTTTATCAGCTTTCCCAGGGCTGACCTAGGACTGCAGACTGTGATAGGTTCACCCAATCCTCACAGAAAACAAGAAGTCACTGCCCCAGGCAGCTTGGGCAGTGTGATGGCCAAGGGAATGGTGGATTGAGCTTCAGGAGGTAAATGGATTGGAGTTTATCTGGATCATGGACTGACGGAGATGAATGTGTCAAGAACTTCTGTGGTTCTTGGTTTGCATAACTGGATGGATGGTGCTGCCTTTCCCTGAAATATAGGCATGTGAAGATGAAGGTCATGAGTCTGGTCTCAACCTGCTGAGTCTAACAGGAGAAGTCAAGGGGGCAGTTAACTAACCACCTGGAGCCCAGAGAAGAGGTCTGGAGAGGGGGGTGGGATAGAGAAGTTCAGGTCACCCACCTATCGGCAGGTACTGATGGAGGAGTAGGCACGGGTGACATGGCCTCGGAGCAAGTGGATATCAGGAAGGGAAGGTCTCTGTCCAAACCTGGAGAAGCCCTGTACCCCAAAACAATTCAGAATTGCAAAGTGTATTCAAGGACACGAGAAGCCACTTACAACACAGTAGCAAGTAGAAAAGCTATAGAGTGTCTAGTAGCATCTGGATGCCAGTGTATGCAATGTACCTTGTGTGGAGGGTGGGGAAGAGATAAACACACAAACATTAAAAGTGATGTTGGGGGATAGAATTACAGATGATTTACTTTCTTTTTTGCTCTTCTTATACTCTTCTACATAATCATCTATTCAACAAATACTTGAGCACCCTGATTTATTTAACTGGTTCTTTGCTGTCGGAAATTAAGGCTTTTTCAAACTCCCTCTGTTAGCAATACTGTGGTAATGAATACCATCACCTGTAAATCTCATGGACATATGTCTTATTTCTGTCCTGTTCAAAATCTTCACTTGTTCACTACAGCCCAAGACAACAGAATCAAACCTCTCTGTACACAGGATACCTATGTGTCAGCCCAATCTTCCTTTCCTGTGCCTCCTTCTTTACTCAGCCTTTGAGTAGAGTCACTCTCAAGGCTGAGGCCAAACCTTAACAAAGAGGAGTCGTGAGATAGAGATCACCAAGCCCCAGATCTCTGGGTTGAGGATGAAAAGGAAAACGAGGTTCAAGGAGGGTGGACTGAAATGTTATCAAAGGTGACTGAGGGCTAGCCATAATTCTTAAAGGAGGAAACAGCCCCAAAGAATTCCCAATTTACAACATGTCTGATTCTGTATCTAAGAGAAATATATTTGCAATGATTCATACTTTCTGGGAAAGACAGAAAATGACTATCAGAAATGCTTATGAAGCAGATGTTTAAGATTACACACAAAAAGAGTATTCCTTGGATCTGGACACATGGGGCTTCCCAGGTGGCACTAGTAGTAAAGAACCCACCTGCCAAAGCAGGAGACATAAGAGACATGGTTCTATCCCTGGGTCGGGAAGATCCCCTGGAGGAGAGCATGGAAACCTACTCCAATATTCTTGCTGGGAGAATCCCATGGACAGAGGAGTCTGGTGGGCTATAGTCCATGGGCTCTCAGAGAATGGGACATGACTGAAGTGACTTAGCACATGCACACCTAGAAACATAGCTAATTGTTTCAAAACCTGAAGAAAATTAAATTGTACAATCTCTAAATGAAAAAAAAAAATGGCTGAGGGTCCAGTGGTTGGGATTTCACACTTCCAATCCAGGGACGTGTGTTCGATCCCTCATCCAGGAACTAAGATCCTGAATGCCACGCAGCATGGGCAGAGAAACACGCTAAAAGATAAAAGTTGCTGAGAATGCATGTGGGCTGAGGAACGATCAGTCTTCCACTGAGCAGAATGGAGACCGCTGAACCACCAGCCTAGTGGTTCTGATCTGAGGGCAAGTATCAGAGAGGCAGGAGTCAGGGGGAGCCAGGAGGAGGTTTTATGGGGGTGAAAGAAGGTTGGATTGGGCACAAGGGCGAGAGCAATGGGATGTGCAGAGCAGCCTCAGAGGAATGGAGAGCCAGAAAATCTGCTGTGTCAGGAGGTGAAGGGGCTCGGGACCACAGGATCCTCGTAAAGTTCTCTGGACAACAACCATCTGAAGTTTCTCTCCAGAGTGCAGGTGCTTTTATTGTCCTGCTGCTGCTGCTAAGTCACTTTAGTCATGTCCAACTCTGTACGACCCCATAGACGGCAGCCCACCAGGCTACTCTGGCCCTGAGATTCTCCAGGCAAGAACGCTGGGGTGGGTTGCCATTTCCTTCTTTATTGCCCTAGGTGAGCCAGAAAATTCACAAGGAATAAGCCTCCTGAAAAGCCCCTTTGTGTAATAATGGGTCAACTGTCTGCCTCGACTGCATAGCGAAGGGTTAACCGGGATGTCCCTAAGGTCTCTCTGCTCCTAGAATCTCCACTGGAACTGCCCTGTTTAATCTTGTTAAACTGATCATTTTGCTAGAGGAAGCACACTGACTGAAACTGCCCACCCTGGCCAGTAACCATTTGCATGAGTTGTTTTACAACAGGCAGTCCCAGTAAGGAACACGGAACTAATAAGCCACCACCAACCAGAAGAGTTCAAAAAGAGACACCACATGTTCGACCACCTCCCAGAATCCTTCTCGCTGGCATCCATCTTGGCTGAACAAGGCGCGTGCCACCAGGAAGGGCTCTGAGTCAGAACGACTGGCTAAAGACAACCAGGAAACTAATCCCATCACCATAAAACCCGAGACCGTGAGTCATGTGGCAGAGCAGTTCTCCTGGGTCCCCTTACCTTACTGTTCTCAGCCCAGGCGCCCTTTCCCAATAAAATCTCTTGCTTTGTCAGCACATGTGTCTCCTCAGACCATTCATCTCTGAGTGTCAGACAAGAGCCCAGTTTTGGGCCCTGGAGGGGGTCCCCCTTCCTGCAACAGTTTCTTGGGAAAACACAAAGAGCTCCTGACCTGGAGAAATGCTGATTCCTGGCACCATTGGCAAAAAGGACTACTTCTCGTCTGTCCTACAAAGTAGGAATTTGAGTGTAGACTCATCAAACACACACACACACATTTCTCTTACTCTTTCCATAAACAACAATAACAAAAACTATATGCATTTAGAAGACTTTGCAATGACAATTTAAAAGTCACTTATTACGCCATGAAATTCAAGCTGGTAAACTGAATGGACAGTGATATTAAAATATTTCATTAGATGTTTTTATGCCAAATTAAGCTGCTGCAATTATATTGATATTCACAGTCTGCATTAATCTAAAACTATTTTAATACTTTTTCTAATTGGCATGATTAATTCTTTCACTTAAGAAGACACTCATTTTCAAGTTTTTGATTGTTTTCCTACTTTGCTGCTTTGACTTCTCTTTGCTGGAATATTTAATTCACAGGGATTTGTACTCAAGGGAACGGAATCCAATTTTTCAGGGCATTTACTTACCCAGGAAAAAGGTTTTACTCTTGTTTCTCCAACAGTTATTTTCTCAGTGTGGCGGACCAGGCCTTTGACACATTAACTGGAAGCACTTCAATTTATTAAATATATATCTACAACCTTGAAGCCCAGAAGGCCATTTTTTTAAGAGATTCCTGAATTGGTTTGCAAGATTAATATTCTGCCTAGTTATAAATTTAAAAGTTACGCGTCTGTGTTTTAAAAACTGAACTAATGCCTTTAATATAATTTCAGCTGCCAGCAGGGGGCTAAAAACAGAGCAGACCTGTGTTCAGGTGGAAAAACAACTGATGGGGAGACGTGAGAAGAGAATATCTCCATGTTTGCCAGCATGGATAATTTTTCACTGGAAAGTTCATCAAAGGAATCATTAATTCTGTGTTTGTGGAGAATTCGGCTCTTTAAGCCAAAACAAACAGGTCACGTTTTGGATTCTTGCTTACAAATAATTGTTTTTGTTTAGCAGTCATCTCCTCATTTCACTTTAATAATAATAAAAAAAGGATACAAGTTACAGTGCCAATTTCTTTCTCCAAGATGTACCATGCCATTGTTGTATCAATTATTCAGACAATTCCAATCTATCCAGATGCTAATGTCATTAGCCCATGGAGAACCTTCTGAAATCATTTACACAGAAACTGCCTTTCCATGCTAAATGAAAAATATGCAGCTGTAGTCAGTGGAATTTGAATTACAATCCCACCACATGCAGGTTGGTTTTATTCCTGCTATTTATTAAACTGGAAGAAGGTGACGCAGTCAATTACAAAGCTATTACCTGAGCAGTTACTGCAAACTTGTGCCACCTGACAACTAAGATGCTGCCTCCCTGAGAAGAGCTTGCCCTTAACCCCTCTCCTCCATGCCTGCCTGGCACCCCGAGCCCACCTGCCCTCTGTGTTCTCCCACCAAGTGTCCAGAGACAGGCTGCTTCTGCAGAAGCCCCTTTTAAAATAATTTTATTTATTTGTTTTTAGCTATGCTGGGTCTTTGTTGCTATGAGGGCCTTTCTCTAGTTGGGGTGAGAAGGGGACTACGCTCCATTTGCAGGGCATGGGCTTCTTACTGTGGTGGCGTCTCTTGTTGCTCGGGCTCTAGAACACAGGATCAACAGTTATGATGCACAGGCTTAGGTGCTTCTGAACAGGTGGGATCTTACCAGAATGGGGATTGAACCCCCGTCTCCTGCATTGGCAGGTGGATTCTCTACCACTGAGCCACCAAGGAAGCCCTAGAAGCCCCCTCGTAAAGTCAGTCTTCGCTGTCCCCAGTACTTTTATCCTTAGGATAGGAGGGTCTTATAAAAGTAGGGAGACTTGGAATCTTTTCCAGCATCCCTCAGATGAACCAAGGGGAAGCTATTTAGATGAATCCTTCCATTTTCTTCCTGGTGGGGACCATTCAGAAAACCGGACGGCTTCCAATGACCTGCCAGCCAGACGGTGCAGATGAAATTAGCATGAGGCCAGGTACCCAGGTGGGTAAGAGGCTTGTCTATGCCTGAGGCTAGGAAGATCATTCACAGTCTCTGGGTTTTTTTTGGTTGTTGTTTTTTTTTTCTTTTTTTGTGTGTGTGTGTGTTTTAAGGCCAGGCATTTCTGACATTTACAGGAATAAAGGCATCCAAGGATGGCTGAGTGGCCTTGGCAGGTGCTGTGAGTGAGGTTTCTGCAGCAACCAAGGGCTCCTTCTCTGAGGCAGGGCACATTCTCCCCGCTGGGCCTGCCTGATGTGGCACGGAGGGTACCTCCTGCCCTCCTTTCCGACCTGGGGGGCTCTGGGATGATAAGGAGTCCACTGGGCAAGCCCTTTCTCTCTGAGCTGGGGCCCTGCGTCAGCAACAGAGGCTGTGGCTCAGCCTCCTCCTGTTCCCGAGAACAGACACAGCGATTCTTGCCCCTACCTTGGCCGGGCATTTTAGCCTGCAGGCTCCACAGCATCCCAGAGCCCCGCATCGAGGGTTTTGGAAGTACCAAAAACAGATGCTGGAAGAGAAAGCCTGGCCCGCAGCAGGGGAAGGGCGGGGGTGGAGGCCAGGAGGTTATCTCGGCAGAAACCTGATCGTTTTGTTTATGGTGTTCTGACAATGCTCAGAGCCTCTCCGAGCAGCTGCTCCGCGTACCCAGCTGCTTGACATTCTGCCGGGAAGGTAGCTGCGGCTCTGGAAGGATGACTTGTGTGACATGTGACAGCTTTCGGGGCCGCCAGTCCCCTGGTTTCTCTGCTCTAAGACCCAAGCCATCTGTAGCCTCTCAGTTCTGAAGCCGGGGCCCAGAATGGTAAAACAGAAGGGAGAAGAAACGAAGCAAAACAGAAAAAGAAGAAAGGAAAAGAGCAGGAGCCAGACCACCTGTTTTGAACAACTAAAAGAGAAGTCCCTCTGATGTGAAGCCTCATTCTGCCCCAGTCAATCCTCTATGTAGCAGCCGAAGTGAGGTTTTTTAAAACAATAAAATGAGGACTTCCCTGGAAATCAATGCAGGAGACATGAGAGATGTGGGTTTGATCCCTGGGTCAGGAAGATACTTGGAGGAGGAAATGGCAACTCACTCCAGTATTCTTGCCTGAAGAATCTAATGGACAGAGGAGCCTGGCAGGCTACAGTTCATAGGGTCACAAAGAGCCGAATATGACTGAAGTGACTTAGCCAGTGATAAAGGCATTGAGCTTCCAGTGCAGGGGGCGAGGGTTTGGTCCCTGGTGGAAGAATTAGGATCCCACATGTAATGCGGCATCATCAAAAAAATTTTTTAAAAAAACAATAATGGCTGCCATCTATGGGGTCACACAGAGTCGGACACAACTGAAGCGATTTAGCAGCAGCAGCAGCAGCAATACCATTCATGTAAAACATATCAGTAGCTCCCACTGCTCCAGTGCTAAATTCTAAAGGCCTTAACACAGCCCCTTTGTACTCTGTACTCCATGTGTACTAAGTGGCCTTCAAGCCTGACCTCTCATCCTTCCTCATGCCTCAGGGCCTTTGCACAAGCACTCTCTCTGCAGGAATGCATTCCCCCTTCTCATTGCCCTCCCCACTGCCAATCTCAGTGATACATCACTTCTTCCCTGATTTTTAGATCAGATCAGATCCTCCTGATCTAAGATCTTAGCATCTCTCTACTTTTCCTTTACAGCCCTAGTAATAGTTCCTTTCACACAATTGAGTAATGAAATCTGTCTCCTCTTCATCAGACTAGCTATGCTTTTTCCAGTGGTCATGTATGGATATGAGAGCTGGACCATAAAGAAGGCTGAGTGCCAAAGAATAGATGCTTTCAAATTGTGGTATTGGAAAAGACTCTTGAGAATCCCTTGGACTGCAAGGAGATCAAACCAGTCAATACTTAAGGAAATCAACCCTGAATATTCATTGGAAGGACTGATGCTGATGCTGAAGCTTCAATACTTTGGTTATTATCATTTTTTATGTTAATATGTTGAATTATACTGGTTGATCTTCAAATGTTAAACCAAACCTGCATACCAGCAATTGACCCCATTGATCACTGTTTATTATCATTTTTACATACAACTGCATTCAATTCGCTAACAGTCTATTAAGGATTTGTACATCTATGTTTATGAGATATTGGTCTGTGGTTTTCTTTTCTTGTAATATCTTGGTCTAGTTTTTTGTGTCAGACAATACTGGTCTCATAAAGTTAACAGAAGTGTTCCACCATCCTATATTTTCTGAAAATGTTTGGTAAGATGAGCAGTATCTGTGTTCTTAAATGGTTAATAGAATTCACTATGAAATAGTCTTCTTTATGGAAAGATTTTTAATTATAAACTCAATAAATATAAAGCTATTCAGATTTTCTATTGTTGTTGTATAAATTTTAATCATACTTGTCTTTCAAGAAAATTGTCCATTTCATCTAAATTGCCAAACTTATTCATAGTGCCTTCTTATTTTACCTTTAAAGCGTGTAGCATCTGTAGTGATGCCTCCTTTTTTATTTACAATATTTTGTGTTTTCTCTCATTTGTTTCTCAATCCAACTAACTATAGGTTTATCATTTTATTGATCTGTGCAGAGAGCCAGCTTTTGTTTGGCTGTTTACAAATTGTTTTTCTATTCATTGTTTCATTGATTTCACATTTATCTTTACTATCACTTTTTTCTACTTTGGTTTTCATTGGCTCTGCTTTTTCTGAGTTTCTTAATGTGAAAGCTTAGATCATTTTTAAACCTTTGTTGATATGAATTACATTTATTGATTTTAAATGTAAATATCACATAAGCAATTAATGAAAGCATTTAAAACTGTAAATTCTCTTCTATGGTTTGCTTCAGCAGCATCACACAAATTTTGTCATGTTTTCATTTCATTTATTTAAAAATATTTTTTAGTTTCCTTTGTGATTTTTAGATCTTTACACTTAGAAGCATGTTAATTTCCAAACATTAACTGAAATTCTGAATTAATCCAAATTACTAAATCTAAATTACTGTCAGAGAAACAATAACCGTTTAAGTTTAATGAAACTGAGACTTGTTTTCTAGTCTCAAGGTCTAGATTAGTAACTGTTCTAGGTGCAGTTGAAAAGGTGTATTTTTCTATTGTTATTTTGTTTCAAAATGTCAATAAGATCAAGTTGGTAGATAGTGTTATTCAAGTTTTCCATGTCTTTACTGATTTTCTGTCTGTTTTATTCCATACTGAGAAAGGAATATTAATGTGTTCCACTATAATTGTGAATTTATCCATTTCTCCTTTCAGTTCTGTCACTTTGGCACGTATTTTGAAGCTATGTAATTAGGTATACACACATTTAGAACTGTTATGTCTTCCTGATGGACTAACCTTCTAATATGAAAAGTCTTGCCTTGATTTTTAGTGATTTTCTTTGTCCTGAAGTCTACTTTGCTTGAAAATATAATCGTTTTCATTGTCTTATGGTTAGCGCTTGCACACTATATCTTTTTTCTATCTTTTTACTTATAAGTTTTCTGTGCCTTTATTATTAAAGAGTGTTTCTTATAGATAGCTTGTAGTTAGGTTTTGCTTTTTTTGTCCAGTCAGATAACCTCTAACTTTTCACTGAACTGTTTTAGTCAATTATGGTTAATGTAATTATTTATATAATTGGGTTATCTCTATTATATAGCTACTTATTTTCTATTTGTCAGGTTTCATTTTCCTCTTTTTCTTGACTTTTTTTTTTTTTTTGCATATTCCACTTTATCTCCACTATTGGTTTGTTGACCATTTCTCTTAGCTTTTAGTGGTTGTTCTCGGATAGTTTGGCCACCTGATGCCAAGAGCTGACTCATTGGAAAAGACCCTGATGCTGGGAAAGATTGAAGGCAAAAGGATAAAAGAGTGGCAAAGGATGAGATGGTTATACTCAATGGACATGAATCTGAGCAAAGGAATCTGAGGCAGGGGAGGATAGAGGAGCCTGGTGTGTTACAGCCCATGGGGTTGCAAAGAACTGGACAGGACTTAGTGACTGAACAACAACTAGGATTTACAGTGTGTATTTTTAGTCATTGTATTCTATCTTCAAATAATTATAGCACTTCATCAATAATGCAAAACCTTTCAACAATATACTTCCATGTGCCCCATGCTTTCCTTTGTAGTACTGTTGTACTGGAGTTTGAGCAAGCTCTGGGAGTTGGTGACGGGCAGGGAAACCAGGCATGCTGCAGTCCACGGGGTCACAAAGAATCGGATACAACTGAGAGACTGAACTGAACTGTTGTCATACATTTTGCTATTATATATTATTATTTGGGGGGCTTCCCAGGTGGTGCTAGGGGTAAAGAACATGTCTGCCAATGCAGAAAACATAAGAGATTTGGGTTTGATCCTTGGATAGGGAAGATCCCCTGGAGTAGGGCATGGCAGAACTGAAAAGAGAAATGGACAAATTCTCCAGTATGCTTGC
This sequence comes from Odocoileus virginianus, assembly GCF_023699985.2. Lineage (NCBI taxonomy): Eukaryota > Metazoa > Chordata > Mammalia > Artiodactyla > Cervidae > Odocoileus > Odocoileus virginianus. Next base: position 33,274,161 of record NC_069684.1, on the reverse strand, counting down.
CTAGAGAATCCCATGGACAGAGGAACCTGGCAGGCTACGGGCCATAGGGTCATAAAGAGTTGGACACCAATGAAGCTACTTAGCACATAAAAATTACTTTTGCTTTAGACAATCATCTTTTTTAAAAAATTGGGGTGTAGCTGCTTTATACTGTTGTGCTAGTTTCTGCTGTACAACAAAGTTAATCAGCTAAATGTATATTCCCCCTTCTCTTGGGCCTCCCTCCCCTCTCAGTCATCCTATTGATATATAATTCACACATCATACAGTTCACCCAATTAAAGTGTGCACTCAATATTTTTAGTATCTTTACAGCCTTGTGCAACAGTCACCATAATCTAATTCTGGAATATTTTTATCATCCCCAGAAGAAACTGTATTCCCAGTAGCTGTCATTTCCCATTCAGAATACACCCCTTCAGCCCTAGGCAGCTAGTAATCTACTTTTTGCCTCTATAGACTGCCCTATTCTGGGCATTTCATATAAACTGTATCATATAATATGTGGTCTTTTGTGACTGGTTTCTTTCACTTAGAATAATGCTTCGCAGTTTATCTTTACTGTAGTATGTATTGGTACCTCATTCCTTTTTGTTACCATTTCCTTGTATGAATATACCACATTTCATTTATCAGTTCTTCAGTCAATCAATATTTGAGTTGCTTCCACGTAATGACTATTATGAATAATACTGCTTTGAACATCTACGAACAAGTTTTTCCATAAATATGTGTTTCTATTTCTCTTGGGTATATACATATCTAGGAGAGAAATTTTGGGGTCATATAGTAATTCTATGTTTAACATTTGAGGAACTGATAAACTGCTATCTATAGTGGCAGCACTATTTTACAACCCCATCAGCAATGTATGAGCATTTCAATTTCTCTGCATCTGTGCCAACACTTATTATTATCTGTCTTTTAAAAAAATTATGGCTATCTTAGAGAGTGTGAAGTGGTATCTCACTGTGGTTTTGACATCCCTGATGATTAATATTCTTAAACATATTTCCATGTGCTTATTGTACATTCATATATCTTCTTGAGGGGAATTTCTATTCAAATTCTTTGCCCATTTTAACAATTTTTCTTTTTATTATTAAGTTAAAAAATTTCTTTATACATTTTAGACAGTGGTCTTTCATAAGTTCTATAATTTGAAAATGTTTTCTCCTAGGCTGTAGGTCACGTTTTGACTTTCTTGACAGCATCTTTTGAAGAACAAAAACTTTTAATCTCAGTGAAGTCCAGCCTCTCAGCCTTCTTTTTAATCAGCTGTGCTTTTGGTATCATAAAAGAAATCATTCCACAGCCTAAAATTACTAAGATTTATTTCTATCTTCTTCTAAGATTTATATTTTTAGCTCTTATATTTAGCTCTGTGCTCTAGTTTGAGTTAATTTTTGTGTATGATATAAGGCAGGGCCCTAAATTCTCTTTTATGCATGTTGTTTATCTAGTTGTCCCAGAACCCCTTGCTAAAAAGACTATTCTATCCTGGTAGTATTGTCTTGGCCCCTTTGGAGAAAATCAATTGACCATAAATATTGAGGTTCATTTCTGAACTCAATTTTACTTCATTGATCTATTGTTGTTGTTCAGTTGCTTAGTTATGTCCGACTCTTTGAAACCCCACGGACTGCAGCACAACAGGCTCCTCTGTCCTCCACTATCTCCCGGAGTTTGTCCAAATTCATGTCCAATGAGTCGGTGATGCTATCTAGCCATCTCATCCTCTGCCACCCCCTTCTCCTTTTGCCTTCAATCTTTCCAAGCACCAGCGTCTTTTCCAATGAGTCAGCTCTTTGCATCAGGTGGCCAAAGTATTACAAATAAAAAGTATTTGTAATAAAATCTGTTACTGCTTCTACTTTTTCCCCTTCTATTTGCCAAGAAGTGATGAGACTGAATGCCATGAACTTAGATCTTTTTTTTTTTAATATTGAGTTTTTTTTTTTACCATTTTTTTCCCATTTATTTTTATTAGTTGGAGGCTAATTACTTTACATCATTACAGTAGTTTTTGTCATACATTGAAATGAATTAGCCATGGATTTACATGTATTCCCCATCCCAGTCCCCCCTCCCACCTCCCTCTCCACCCGATCCCTCTGGGTCTTCCCAGGGCACCAGGCCCGAGCACTTGTCTCACGCACCCAACCTGGGCTGGTGATCTGTTTCACCCTAGATAATATACATGTTTCAATGCTGTTCTCTTGAAACATCCCACCCTCGCCTTCTCCCAGAGTCCACAAGTCTGTTCTATACATCTGAGTCTCTTTTTCTGTTTTGCATATAGGGTTATCGTTACCATCTTTCTAAAGTCCATATATATGTGTTAGTATACTGTAATGGTCTTTATCTTTCTGGCTTACTTCGCTCTGTATAATGGGCTCCAGTTTCATCCATCTCATTAGAACTGATTCAAATGAATTCTTTTTAATGGCTGAGTAATATTCCATGGTGTATATGTACCACAGCTTCCTCATCCATTCGTCTGCTGATGGGCATCTGGGTTGTTTCCATGTCCTGGCTATTATAAACAGTCCTGCGATGAACATTGGGGTGCATGTGTCTCTTTCAGATCTGGTTTCACTGGTGTGTATGCCCAGAAGTGGGATTGCTGGGTCATATGGCAGTTCTATTTCCAGCTTTTTAAGAAATCTCCACACTGTTTTCCATAGTGGCTGTACTAGTTTGCATTCCCACCAACAGTGTAAGAGGGTTCCCTTTTCTCCACACCCTCTCCAGCATTTATTCCTTGTAGACTTTTGGATAGCAGCCATCCTGACTGGCGTATAATGGTACCTCATTGTGGTTTTGATTTGCATTTCTCTGATAATGAGTGATGTTGAGCATTACTATTGAGTTTTAAACCAGCTTTTTCACTCTCTTCTTTCACCACATTGATCCATATGTCTATCTTTATTGCCAGTACTGCACTATCTTGATAACTGTTTATTAATGTAAGTAAGAAATTAAAATTTTTGAGTGTTCGAACTTTGTTCTTCTTTTTCGAAAGTATTTTGACTCTTCTAGGTGCCTTGCATTCCCAAATTATCTTTATGATCAGCTTATCTATTTCTGCAGAGAAGTCAGCTGAGATTTTGACATGGATTGCATCGAATCTGTCGGTCACTTGGGGGACTATTGCCATCTTAATGTTAAGTCTTCTGACCCATTAGCAAGGGATGTCTTTCCATTCATCTAGAACTTCTTCAATTTCTTTCAACAACATAGTTTATAAGTTTTGTACTTCTTGTCAAAATTGTATTACTAAGTATTTTATTCTTCTTGATGTTATTATAACTGAAAATGTGTTCTTATTTGATTTTCAAACTGTTTATTGCTAGTGCACTGAGATACAACGGAAGTGCTCCCTCCTCTTCTGCCTCCTGGAATATGTTGTCAGTGATTTATGTTACCTATTTTTTAAATGTTTTTTTTGTATTCACCAACAAATCTCTCTGACCCTGGGCCTTTCTTTGTCAGAAGGTTTTTAAACTGCTATCTCTCCTTCTCTATTCAGATTTTCTATTTCTTGAGTCAATTACAGTAATTGATTCTTTCTAGGAATTTGTCCATTTCATCCTAGTTATCTATTTGTTGGCATACACTTGTTCATTGTACTCCTTTATAATCCTTTTTATTTCTATAAAGTTAGTAGTGATGTTTCCTCTTTTATTCTTGATTTTAGTTACTTAGGTCTTCCTTCTATGTATCTATCTGTCTATCTATCTATCTATCACTGTCTATCACCTATATCTCTCTATCTATCCATTTGTCTATCTATCATCTCTCTGTCAGGTCAGATAAAGGTACATCACTTGTTGATCATTTGCAAGAAACAACTTTTAGGTTCATCAATTTTCTCTATTATTCTTTTATTCTGTATTTCATTTAAGTTGATCTTTATTACTTCCTTCTTTCGGCACACTTTGGTGTTAGTTTGCCTTTCTTTTTCTAACTTTCGGAGGTGGAAACTTAGATTACTATTTAAGATCTTCCTTCTTTTCTTGATAATATAGCCATTAAGAGCAAGAGCTTTCTAGGTTGTGGTCAATTATTTTTAAAGAAAATTTTAAAAACAAGAAGGAGAGTATTTTATATCTACCTACATATTTATCACTCCTAGTGTTCTTTATTCCTTTGTATAAATATGAGTTTTCATCTGCTAACATTTTCCTTCAGCCTAAAGAACTTTCTTTAATATATTTTGCATTTTTGTCTAAAAAGGTTTTCATTTCACCTACATTTTGAATAATATGCTTATTGAATATAGAATTCTTGCTTGAGGGTTTATTTTTTTTTTTTAGCAATTTAAAGATGTTTTGTCTTCTACTTGCCATGTTTATGATGAGAAATCAGTAAAAGCTCTTTATTTTGTGATGTGTCTTTTTCCTCCGCCTAATTAAAAGATTTCCTCTTTGTTGCTGGTTTTTAGCAATTTGATTATAATACTTCTCAGTGTGCTTTTACTTGTATTTATCTATTTCAAGTTCAAGTTCATTAAACTTATTGGACCTGTGATTTTTATAGTTTTCACCAAATTTGGGAAAATCCTGGCCTTTGTTCCTTCAAATATTTCCTTCTGACCCTAGCCCTACCCCTAACCATGGTCTGGGTCTCCACTTGGTATTGTTCACTGAGTCTCTGTTATTTTTCTCTTACTCTTTCTTTTCTGATGCTTTAGTTTGAAAGTTTCTACTGGTATATATTCAGGTTCACTGATCTGTTTTCTACTGCGTCTAATCTACTCTTAAGCCCATTGTGATAACTAGACTCTAAAATGGTCCCAACAACCTCGACTTCCTGTTATCCATCCCATTGTATAATCCCCACCTCCTCTTTGTGGGCATGTTAGTAATTTGCTTCTAATCAAACAGATACATCAAAAGGGATGCGAAGTCACTCCTATGATTAGATTACCATAGGTGGTGACTCCAGTCTTTCTAGTAAACTCTCTCTATTGTCTTTTCAGCTCACATCCTTTGGCAGAAACAAGCTTCTGTTTTTGAGAGGCCCAAATGGCAAAGAACTGAAGGTGGCCTCTGGCTAAAAACCAGTTAGAAATTGAAGCCCTCAGTCCATCATCCACCAAGGAACTGAATTCTTACATCACCGAAGATGGGTACATGTAGATCCTCCTTGAAAAGGGAACCCTTCTACACTGTTGACAGGAACGTAAGTTGGTGCAGCCTATGTGGAAAACAGTATGGAGATTCCTCAGAAAACTAAAAATAGAATTACTATATGATCCAGCAGTCCTACACCTGTGCATCAGTTCAGTTCAGTTCAGTTCAGTCGCTCAGTTGTGTCCAACACCCGGGCATATATCTGCACAAAACTATAAATCAAGAAGATACATGCACCTCTATGTTCACAGCAGCACTATTCATAATAGCCAAGACATGGAAATAACCTAAGTGTTAAGTCTCCAAAAACAAATCAATGGATAAAGAAGATGAGGTACATATACACAATGAAATAATGCCATTTGCAACAACATGAATGCAACTAGAAATTATCATATTAAGTGAAGTATATCAGAAAGAGAATGACAAATACCATATGATATCACTTTTATGTGGAATCTAAATTAGGAAACAAATGAATCTATCTAGGAAACAGAAACAGAATCATAGACATAGAGAACAGACTGGTGGTTACCAAGGGAGAGAAGACTAGGGGAAGGATGAAGTGGGAGGCTGGGGTTAAAAGACATAAGCTGTTATATACAGAATGGATACAAAAGGTCCTATTTTATAACATACAGAACCATATTCATTATCCTAGGATAAACCAGGGTGGAAAAGAATATTTTAAACCAAAATGTGTTTAAAATACACGTACAAAACGGAATCACTTTGCTGTACAGCGGTATTTAACACAACACTGTAAATCAACTTCAGTTTTAAAAACAGAAGTTGACCCTCCTCAGCTGAGCCTCCAGATGAGAGGCCCTGACTGGCACATTGATTGCAGGCTATGAGAGACCCTGATATAGCAGACTCAGCTGAATCACTTCTAGAGTCTCAACCCTCAGAAACTGAGGATCAACCTGCCATTTTAAGTTTCTATGTTTGTGGTAATTTTTAATACATCAGTATTTAGCTAATACACTCATCTGATGAACTTTTACTTTAGATATTGTATTTTCCAATTCTAAAAATTCTACTCAGTTCTTTTTTCTGTCTTATGGTTCTCTCCTTACACTGTTCATCTTGTCCTTTAAATCACTGAGGATATTTACAATAACTGTTTTAAAGTTTTTGTCATCTGGAGAATTCCCTGGTTCTCCAGTGGTTAAGAATCCACCTTTCAATGCAGGAGACTTGGGTTCGATCCCTGGTCGGGGAAGTAAAATCCCATATGACGCAGAGCGACTAAGTCCACATGCCACAACTAATGGGCCTACACACGACAACTAGAGAGCCTGCATGCTACAACTAAGACCTGATATAGCCAAATAAGTAAATATTAAAAAAAATAAACTCCTTGTCTCCTAATTCCATATCTGTGCTACTTGAGGTTTCATTTCCATTGATTTTTATCCTGAACATGGGTCATATTTCCTAACCTGTTTAATAATTTTTGATCAAACACAGGGCATTGGGGATGAGTGTGTATTTTGCTGTCTGACTTTAAAGAATATTGACTTTTCTTATGTAAGGCACTTGCATTACATGCAGGTCAACCTGTTCATTTTGAAGTTTGGTTTTATGCTTTGCTGGGGTGCATCTAGAGCAGTCTTTACTCCCGGGAGAGCCTAAGCCCTATTATTAAGTTGTGAGCCTCTAGGGTTTCTATTGAAGGCCCCAAGTGTTCAATAACATCTCTTCACACAGCTTCTTCCAAAAGTGAACATTTCCCAGTTCTGTATGAGCTTTGAGAATTTTTAGCTTACAGCTTCCAGTGGTTGTTTGTGGACCAACCTCACAGAGCTTCACCTTATACAAACTCAGCTTAATATTTAGCCAAAGACGGGGGGACCTACTATGCAGATTTCTGACCTCTTTCTCTGTTTATCTTTCCTCTTTCCAGTACTCTGTTTTACAAACTCCAGTTCCCTTGACCTCCCAAGCTCTGAGGTCCATCTCCTCAACTAAGCATGACCACCATATTCTGCTTGGCCACCCACTCCCATCCCCATGCTACTGGAAATGGCTCCACCCAGAAAGCCAGAGTTTTTATCTGTATAGTCCCCTCAGGTATCCCAGTCTGCACTGTCTGTTTTCCAGAGTTTGACAACCATTGTTTCACATTTTTTTGTCAAGGGTTGTAGTTTCTTTTGTTGAGGTGGGAAGTTTGCTATTAATCTTTATCATTTCCATTAGAGGTCTCTGGGTATTTTTAGAGATGAACAAGAGGAAGTAGGATTGCCACTTGGCTCCATCCTTGGGTTCTTAAACATTTTACAGACACTCAGCTGGCTTACTCATGTTGGGGAGGGGAGAGGGGAGGCAGATGTATCAGAAATGCTCCTCACTGTCTGGGTCATAACCCCTAAATCCCAAATCCTCATTAGCAGCACTCCTGAAAACCCATTCCTATGCCCTCTCAGCAAATAACTTGCCAGTGTGAGACAAAAAAACCTTAGTCCACCACGGATTTATTTATTCTGTGGGTTGCATCAGATTCCCTTTGTATCAAGTGATGTGATTATAATTTCTGAACTAAGACCCTTGATCTGATAGTAGGTCTAGATATTTGAACACAGGAGGGGGTGGTCCCAGGAGACCTTGTCCATCTTAGGCATCTGGCCATAGGGACCATCTTTGTCCCCTCTTAGAGGCCCAATCCTCACTGGATCTCCAAACAGGCTGATAAGTGGAGTCAATCACCTGGGAAGCTTTTAAAAATTACAAATGTCCAAGTCTCATCCCAGATGGCAAATGAGAACCTTGTCAGCCCACGGTGATTCTGATGCAAAGTCAAGGATCACTCTGTCTTCTTGTATCTTATGAAGCCAAGGGACTCTCAGACATGGAAGCTGACAGAAATGTCGGCAAGTCATCCAGAATCAGTCCTGGGGACACGAAGGTCACTCGACTTCAAGATGGGGAAAGACCGAGCTCTCTGAGTCACAGCAATTTGAAGCAGAACAGAAACTTCGTATTTGGAGAAGGTTTGGGCCGACTTCCTCCCCATCCCTCAGCCTGTCCATTTTGTAGATGAAGAGACCAACCCCCAAGGGATTAAGTGACATGCCCAGCATCCCTCAGCCCAGGGCCAAGACACCCAACAAGACTTCCCCCACTGCCTCCCAGACCCTCCTAAAATCCCATGAGTGGCCTCTTATGGCTCTTAGAAAAGAATTGTTACTGCAGCTGAACCTCCATGCAACCTGGCTCCAGGCCCCACTAGCCACACCTGGCACCACCCTCTCCCTATCCACCACTCCCCAAGCACATAGGTCCTCTCTGTCAGAGAAAACCAAGGTCCTTTCCAGCCTTTGGGCATCATGCTGTTCCATCTGAGAATGCCCTGCCCAGCTCTTCACAGCAATGGCCCTCCATGCTGAAAGTCATGGGTTGTCTATTCCTGATTCATTTGGGCTCCTGGACTACCGAAAGCGAGGCACGCACACATGCTCAGTCACTTCAGTCATGTCCAACTCTTTGCAACCCTATGCACCATAGCCCACCAGGCTCTTCTGTTCAGGGGATTCTCCAGGCAAGAATACTAGAGTGGGTTGCCATGCCCTTCTCCAGGTGATCTTCCCAGCACAGGGATCAAACTTGTGTCTCCTGCATTGCAGGCAGATTCTTTACTGCTGAGCTGACCCCAAAGGCCAGGGTCTGGCCTTTATCTGGGGTTTTTCACCCTCAGCACTTGTTTGTCACCCTCACCCCTTGCTGGGGGGTTCTGAGGTACTTACTGCTTACCCCCACCATGTCTGTCCCAACCCCACTAAGTTGGGGGTTTCAAGAGGGCAGAAAATGTACATGATTTCTACACCACTGTGTCTCCAATGCCCAGCCAAGGGCCTGGCATAGCAAGTTTATCATAATATTTCTTGGATGGATAGATGGGTGGATGGAAGAATTATGCAATTAATCAACAACTAATAAGTGACCAAAATCACTTTGTGTCTAACCTTCCAAATGCTAGGAAGGCAAAGAGCTTCACTTGGACGCGGAAGGAGAGTGCCTGGGATTTAGGGTCTCAGGCTCCATCTGTGGTGAACCCCAGAGTGGCGTCAGCCAGAAGACTGGCCAGCATGAGGTTATAGTCTGAACACACTGATGCCAAAAGGCCAGCCACCCTGGTGCCTGGCAGGGCCCCGGTTTCCCCATGAGTGAAGCAATATCCATCCTTCCCTCTGCTGGTAAGCATGTGTCCATTCTGCAGCCCTGCCATGGGGCAGGCCTTTTCTCTCACCCTTCTGATGGGTCTGCATGAGCAAGAGTGAAGTTTAGATTCACCAGTTTCCACTCTGAACCAGCGTGGGAGCTGGGCTCCTCCACCCATGGGCAAAGGCTTTAATATTTAAGCTAGAAGCATCAGCCAAGCACCACTGAAAGACAAGAGCTCAGTTTTCTTGTATTTTCTCCCACATGCCCCTCCAATCCCCAGCCACACCATCAGACAAGACCTACGCTCCCTACTGCATCGCCTCCTAAGTTCCTGTTTATGAGGCAGAGCCTGCTGTGGGGCGGCAGAACAGAAGCAGAGTCTAAACCATGAGCATGCTTATTAACAGTCATCGAGGGCCCAGCCTCTTGGTTAGCACAGGATAGTCCTAACCCTGCCCAGCAGAGATACAGTATAAGCCACATTTTAAATTTCCTAGTAGCAATGGTAAAGCAGTAAAAAGAAACTGGTGAAGCTAATTTTAATGATGTATTTTATTTGGCCAATATATTTAAAACATCATTTCAACATGTAATCAATAGAAACAGGAATGGGTTATTTAACATGACTTTTTTTTTTTTCATGCTATATCTCAGAAACGCAATGTGTGTTTAATACATCTAGCATGTTGCAGTTGGGACAACTGGTGCTTGGGGACAGTCCAGGTGCTCAGGGGTGACAACGTGCCTGGTTGGGACGAGGCACCAGGAAGAGTCCAGTTGCTCACAGGTGGCAAATCTGGCACCCAACCCAAGCTGCCTGAGAAGGTACCGACAGAGAAAACAAGAAAGAGGCTTGAAAGCCCAGCTCCCTGGTCCGTGCAGCCCCGCTTCCTGCCCTGCAGGTGCGGGTGCCATGTCGGTAATCAGGCAAACCCAGCAGAGGAAGCCACACTGCTGCTCGGGGCTCTCTCCAAATACTTGGATTAATTCACTTGTATTTATTTGCTTTTTATAAACAAAAGTCAGACTTAATGCATTCCATTCATCATGAGGAAAGGGCAGTAATCCTAAGGGGATCTGTCAAACAGACGCCCTTTCTGTAAATAAATAAAAAGGTGACTGTGCGGGAAAGGAAAATTACACTGAACTGAAATCTGGCAATTTTTTTTTTTTGCCCCTTTTAGATCCATAAGCCAAAATATTGCTAAGGCTTTTTATAAACAAAGATAATGAGTTGTATAATTTATGTAAATTAAGTAATGCTGCTGCATTTTCTAGAAGTAACATAAACTGCATTATTTATTTGACGTGCCTTTTGGAGTAAAAATAATTATAATTGGATATTATACCTAACAGGTTTCTCCCATTGTTTCCTTATTAGTATTTGTGGTTTTGAATATAAAACACAGAATCACTGAGTTCACTGCAGGTGTGACTTTCCTTTTGCATGTATAAAGCCAACGATGAGCTTTTGAAAAGACAGGAGTCAGATCAGGGCCCTTGACCACAGCTTTTGTGCCCAGAGGAAACTGCCCTGAGGCCTGGGCATGGCTCTGTCAGCAGGTATTTTCAACTAGCAGGGGGTACCAGTTTTTCGGCAGCCTGTGGGATACATCTGATGTCATTTTCATTGCCTGACATCTTCCCATCGTCGCTATTCAAACTATGATTTATGACCAGCAGCATCAGCACCACCTGGGAGCTTGCTCTGAATGCAGCATCTCGAGGCCCCACCAAGACCGACGGAATCAGTATTCCCCGGGGACTTGTATGCACATTAAAATTTGAGAAACCCTTTCTATATCATTTGCAGAAAAGACCCAGTCCCTCTCCAGACCCCAGTTGCAGCAGACAGACCTGCCCTCAGGAAGGCACAGGGCCGGGTCCCCCAAGTCCAACTGTTCCCAGCATCCACCCACATCTCCCCTTGCATCTCGCATATATTGTAATCAGCAGTACATAATCACACCCTGCAATTCTTAATATTATCATATTAGGAGCATTAAAAATGCAAGGAAGGATAATTAAGCAAAATAAATTAAACAAGGATCTTGAAATATGCAGCCTTGGAAATACTTTCGTTGCCTAATGCTTGCTAACATCTGTTAGCCTCCATCACACTTGCTAGCCTTTTTCTGATAGTCAAAGCACAAAATACGATCAAATACCAAATGTAAATAGCTCTGATTCGTAACCTTGGTTATGCAGCAAAAGATGGCCCTAAGGAGGAGGCAAGAACTCTACTGAAAACCCACTGATCTTTGGAAGGACTGTCTTGTTTGGGAACAGAGGTCGGAGTACCTGCTACCCCCACTGCCCATCCTCCCACTCATTCAGGACCAGGGGCAGGGGAAAACAAGGCAAAAGCATCACAGCCCAAAAAGGAATGGAGGGTAATTTACTGAATTTATTTCATCTCATCTCCCTTAATCATGTAAAAACAAAACCCCAAAATGTTCTACATTCTGGTTTGTGTCCAACACAATGTGCAAACTAATTGAGTGTAAAAAGCGTTCCTTTGCATTATATCAGTTAAAGTAAGTGTAACAATTGCTCTTCCTACCCCGGAGCTCTGTTTCATTCCTGTTTTTGTTATAATTCAGTCCATTCACAATATGTCATCGCAAACACTATTTGCAAAAGAAAGTATAAAAAACAGATTCTTTATTTCTTAGTGCATTTATTTTCATTTCCCTTCTCCAGCTCTCCACATTTATCCCGGGCTTCCATCTGGAGGGCTTAAAAAAGTTATAGACGAAGTTACTATACATAATGAGGCGCATGCTCATCTGGTATTTAGCCCAAAAATTTTTATTGCCAGGTGTCGTGAAAGGAAAAAAAAATATGTATATGTATGGCCAAAATGCCATGCTGCTTCACGTTTCCAAACATTTCATGTTATGTCTGAAGGTGTTCATTCATTTGGGAGGGGGGCAACTTGCATGGGCTTCCCAGGTGGAGCTCATGGTAAAGAACCCGTCTGCCAGTGCAAGAGACATATGACACACAGGTTCAATCCCTGTGTTGGGAAGATCCCCTGGAGGAGGGCATGGCAACACACTCTAGTATTCTTGCTTGGAGAATCCCACAGACAGAGGAGCCTGGTGGGCTACAGTCCATGGGGATGCAGAGTCAGATACAACTGAAGTGACTTAGCAGGCAAAGTGTGAAAGCATCCATCATCCCCTACTTGCATGGGATTTACTTAATCGCCTCTGGGGAAAAGGCAAATGTGACAGTTCTTCAAGACGGCAGGAGGCTGCCACACTTAACCCACACTCCGTGGGAATGTTGGGCTCAGATCAATCACCAGGCAGACCACCGCCCCCATTGGGAACCTGAATTTGATGGGTTAGCTCCCCTCCATGTTCACCTCCGTTATTTGGGAAATATAAACTGAGTCCCCACAGTGCTCGGTGCTGAGGAGATAGAAGCTGATCCGCAGACAGGGAATCCAGAGCATCCTCCAAACCACCGTCTTCAGAGCAGCCCTGGGGATGTAGGCTCCAGGGCCAGAGAATAAGATGAGAGCAGAGCAACCCAACCCCGCCCTGCTGTAAAGAGCCCAAGGAAGCCTCATTATACCTACCCTTAGGTGGGGGCTAGTATTTAAGACTCTTTCAACTATTTCCCAGCAATTAAGGAATTAAAGGTCAGCAACAAGCTCCTTTCCTCCTGGACTGATTAGTCCGGTGGAAAGTCAAGCAGATCCTGTTTCTGAGAAATAACTGCTAAGCAGTTCAGGGTGGATTCTTTGGGGAAACTGAAACTAATACGGCATCACACTGACAATTAGGTCTAATTCCATGTATAAAAACACACAGCAAAATGAGGGAGGTTAAATAAAATTTCAGAGTCGGGGCGTCACACCAAAGAAAGTGCTAAGCGTGTGTTTCAGCTGCACTGCAGTGCTCAGAAGGAAGCAGGGAAAGACGGGTGTCTTGGGGTTTCCCAATTTCATCTCCCACAGTCTCCTATGGAAAAGATTACGGTATTTAACCATCTGTCTATGATTTTGGAAAGAGAAAGAGGTCATGGAGTATTCTGAAACTCAAGCTATCAGACAATGCTAATACCTTTGAAATGTCACCATAAAGCAGGCAGATTTTTCATCCTTGCTCCACGTCACTTGGGAGCTCCTTCTGCCTGGTTGGTCCTGCACTGACGGCTGGACGGTCACACCTACGCTGCCTTCAGCAGTGCCTGCTAATCCCCCCTGGCTCCCCGTCACCTGAGAAGGGGCGGAGTCCCAGGGCTTCCCACCTGCTGTCCTCTGCACAGATGCAGCCCACCAGATAAGCCTGGCTGCCCATAGCTTCTGCAAGAACAGGGTCAGGGTAGCATCCTAAATTCCATTGGAGCTCTGAGGTCTCATAGGCATCCATAGTTCCCTGCAAGATTTATCAAACCGTTGAGGAAATTTCAAGCAAAGGGGGCGGTACCCTGGTCTCCACCAGCATCTTGTGTGCTAGAATACTTAGACCTCAGCTGAGCTTTTTAGCATTAAGAATGAGAAATGGAGGGACTTCCCTCTTGGTCCAGTGATTAAGTATCTGCCTTGCAATGCAGGGGACACAGGTTTGATCCTGGTTGGGGGACTAACATGTTACATGGCTCAGAGCTACTGATCCCAAGAGCTACAAGTGGAGAATCTGTGTGCCCAACAAAAGATCCCACATGCCACAACTAAGACTGGATGCAGCCAAATAAATAAACATTATTTTAAAAAAAGAATTAGAAGTGGGAAGACAAAGATGCGGAGATTAAAGGATTGTAAACTCTAGACACTGAGGAATAAAAGCAGATCATCTGTAAGGAAAGGATGGAAGGAAGCAAAGGGAGGGAAAAAAAACACAGCCACTTGGTTAGAATTTATGTTTCCGTAAGTGAAACATTAGGATTCTTGTACGAAGAAGAAATTATTGACACGTGTGTTCCCTTAAGGAAGCCTTCTCAGGAGGCCCATTCCGGATTTAATAATAATCCATATTCTTTCCCTGAAATGGCAAACCGAGTCTCTGATTTCCTTATCACCTCCGCGGATACATGAATCATTAGGCTGCAAACCAGCAGTGGTTCCGTTTATCACATGCCACCTCGAATATTTAATAAAATAAATTCTAGATAATCAATTCGGGAAGAGTCAACATTTCTTACGCTTTTGTAATAAATGTCTCCCTCTCGCATCCATCAGAAACCTGGACGTAAATCGTGGCAGTCGAGATGAAAGAGAAAGAGCCCGGTTTTCTCGTGCTGTCATGTAAACACTTAAACACGGACAAACAGCATTTGCACCCTCCCCACAGCCTCTGTTCCAGGGGCATGTTGGCACATCAAACACGTGCAGGCTGCTTTCAAGACACTTCAAGCCCAAGGATACAGGCAGTAGCGCCTTTCCCTCTTCTGTGAGATCCTTCCTCTAACCCACCTGGTCTCAGCAAGGCCACACACCTTTGACTCAGCTGTCCCTGGACAAGGGATCACCGGGACTTGCCCACCCTCTCAGCAGTACCATGGAACAAAGCCTTGGGCTCATGGGAGAGACAGGACTGGTTCCCAGTTTTCACCTCAAGCTCTGCTTTGCAGGAGGCTCTTCCTAGTTTCTTTAGGTGGAGGACAATTATCCTATGTCACATGAAATAAGTGGAATTGTCAATAAACGTCAGGAGAAAGGAGAGACCCTAGTTTCACCAAGACAAATACAACTAACAATGCTGGCATGTTGTGCAGGAAAGTGTTAATTACTTGCAGAATTATAAGCTAAGTAGCAGAGACACTAGTTTGCTGATGAATGTCCATCTAGTCAAACTATGGCTTTTCCAGTAGTCATGTATGGATGTGAGAGTTGGACTATAAAGAAAGCTGAGTGCTGAAGAATTGATGCTTTTGAACTGTGGTATTGGAGAAGACTCTTGAGAGTCCCTTGGACTGCAAAGAGATCAAACCAGTTAATCCTAAAGGAAATCAGTCCTGAATATTCATTGGAAGGACTGATGTTGAAGCTGAAACTCCAATACTTTGGCCACCCGATACAAAGAACTGACTCATTGGAAAAGACCCTGATGCTGGGAAAGACCAAAGGCGGGAGGAGAAGGGGACGATAGAGGATCAGATGGTTGGACAGCATCACTGACTCAATGGACATGAGTTTGAGCAAGCTCAAGGAGCTGGTGATGGACAGGGAAACCTGGTATGCCACAGTCGGTCGGATCGCAAAAAGTCGGACAAGACTGAGCTACTGAACTGAACCGTGAATACCATCAGGTTGCAAACATGAATCCTAGGATGCACCAGTGATCAAATTTAAGTCTGTAAGAGGACTTGTGGCAAGTCCTTCATCATTCCTCGCCCATCTCTCACAAGTGTCCACAGCCCCTCCTATTTCTTCCAGAACCTGCTGCTGTAACCTTGAACAGAAGTCTGTGAAGTTCATCCACAGTCCAAATCCGGCCCTCAGCATGCCTTTATAGATAAAGCCTTATTGGAACACAGTCACATCCATTCCTTAACTATGTAACCTACGGCTGCTTTCACGTTACAATAGTTGCCATGGAGACCTCTAAACTGCAAAACCAAAACTATTTACAGGTTTCCATGCTATCCTAAAGGAAAGTATTTCTATGAAACCTTTTGTAAGTTGAAACAGTGTAAAGCAAAGAAGCAATTACCTTAGGACACATCTAGCTAACAAAGACACAAAATAAATAGAGATAAAGCACAGGTGCTCAGACCCAGGTCACAACTCTGGCAGCTGAATCCTGAGAAGCTGTATGTGGTTCTGGGGGAAGGAGCTTGGTGGCGGCACTCCCATCACTCAGAGTACAGCTTTCTCTACAATGGTATCTGCAAAACCAACGCTGAATGCTATTTTTGTCTTTTTTCCCAAAAGTGAAAATTGTCTGGATTTCTTTCAGCTAGTGAAAACAGGTGCTAACATAGGTCTTTCATAAAAGTGATGCAGCATAAATTTAACTTTTGAAAAGCAGGGAATTCCTGTACTGTCCAACGCTTCACAAAAGAAACGCATTCATGTTATCCATTCATTCCAAAAGTGTTTACTGAGCACCAGTTGTGTACCAGGTACCACGCCAAGCCCTGGACTACTGGAGGGGACATGGGATCAGTGCAAGAATGGGCTGCTTCAGCTGGAGGAGAGAGGTCGGGGCTGCTTCGTGGTCATCAGCAGTCTCTCTGTGTGCCCTGTGTCCAGAGATTCGCTGTCCTACCCACGTAATGGCCAAGGGCAGAATAAGATCTAATAGGCTCACACATCAGAGCCTATTCAGTGAGATATCTATAAAGGATGCTTTGAGTCAAGTAATGAATTACCAGATGAACTTGTAAAATCTTCCTTTGGACATTTTTCTTAAGATAAGATTTTTAAAACTACCTGCCTAGGACTGAGTCACCAAGGGAGGATCCCACCAACAGCAAGATGATGGCACGTGTCAATCTTTTTCCAAATCCACACGCCTCTGAATCATGGTGGGTAGGGGGTTCGTGCATGCATGCTAAGTCACTTCAGTTGTGTCTGACTCTGTGCAACCCTATGGACTGTACCCAGCCAGGCTACTCCGTCCATGGGATTCCTCAGACAAGAATATTGGAGTGGGTTGCCACTCCCTCCTCCAGGGGATCTTCCCCACCCAGGGATGGCACCTGCATCTCTTTTGTCTCCTGCATTGACAGGTGGATATTTTATCACACCAAAGGCAGATTTGGATTCAACAGAACTTGGGGCAGGACCTGAAATTCTACCCTTCTAAAGGGCTCCAAGTGGGCTGATATTGCTGACCAATGGAACACATGTGGGAGCAAACAGCCATGTGAAAACAGAGGTGTTTCTGTTGGTCTTGGCCTTTGCAGGAGTTTTTTGCAACAAGAAGGAAAGGCAAAGCCTGAAGGGCATACAGCACTATGAGGTGTTAGAATTAAGAAGAACAAAGAGGAAGTTCAAGGACATTTCATCTGTCTGGAAGAAAAACTCCAGAACAGAAAGGGGCTCTTTTGTGAAATTGCCTGCTTTATGGTTCTAACCTTGAGTTCAGGGAGGGCAAGTGTAGAGCAGCTTAGCAGCCACAAACTCCAACAAACACACATGAGAAACCAGGCAACCAGAGCCAGCCACCATCGAAGCAGCCTCCACCCTCCACTGCAAAAGCCATGTGAAGAGCTTCTCTGTTTCTCATTTACGCAGTAATGCTTCTCTCTGCCCCACTCCAGGGAGCACAAAAGCCCTTCACCTCATCTTTATTTCCCCATGGTTTTTGCTGGCCTGTGGGAAGTGGGCAGACAGAGCAATGGGGGCCCGATTACTCTGCAAGCCACATACCTTCTTCCCCTTGACGGTTTCAACTAAACAGGGGCCAGGTGTGACTCTTCTAGGACAAGGCTGGTGATTCATGCTCTCCGAGCACCAAGAGCACTGCCCCACTGGAGACAAGCTGCAGTCACCGATGACAGAAGTAAATTTGCCCAGCAATGTGAGGGAATTGAAAGATGGGCAGAAGATCAATAATTTACTATTCAGTCAAGCGAAGGCCAGAGATATCCTTTACCCAACGCAAACAACCAAATCTGGTCATTTACTGAGGTGGGTAGCAGTTAGGATATATATCATGCTCTTAAAAGGCACCCCCAGTCTCCAGACGAGGCCATAAATAATGCTTACAAATCAAGGCTGTGTGGCCTGGGTAACGTCTAACTTTGCGCCTGCCGAATGTGGAGGCCAAAACAGAGGAAGGCCCTGGGTGAATTTTGACAGTGGTGTTCAAGGGTTTCTGTTGTAATTGAATATGCTAAAATTTCCATTCATGTCCTTGTGGGCTAATCTGCAATGATATTAAGGGACTGTTATGATAATAATTAAATACAAGCTCGGCATACCAAGTTGGCATTCTGCAGCTCCACCTTCTTGGGGAGTTTCTAGTTCAATAAGGCTGCAATCAAGTTTAAAAAGGGAATTGCAAAATATTTTACATGTTGTCATCTACCAGAGATATGAGGAAGGCAAAAACTATAAACGTGTTCCTCCAAAATCTTCCTGGCACCTCCTTCACTAACAAGTTGCTTTCTAAACACTGCTGGCAGGAGGCCTGCCTTCCTCCAGGCAGTGGTCTGTAAGGGCACGGAATTCAGGCTTCCTCAGACCTCCTGGGAGAGGAGGCACCTAGGTCTCGCTTCTCAGAGAGGGCAGGAGGGGCCCCAGGCTAGCAGCATGTGGGTTCATCAGCTAACTAACTGCCAAGAAGTTCTTTCCTAAACCAGGGCCAGTGTCTGTCCTTGTTTTTCTGGTTCCTGTATTGATGATGTGTCTGGAGAGAAACCAACCCAATTCCTCAAGTCTTCAATGAGACCAGTACCCAAGCAGCCAAATCTCTGTCTGCAAAGACACCCAGGAAACTGCTCTGATGGTGAGAGGGTAGCCAGACAAAATACAGGACTACATATGAGCTTCAGAGATGCACCAGATAACTTTTCAGTATAAGAGACTTTCCTGGTGATATAGTGGATGGGAATCTGCCTGCCAGTGCAGAGGCCACAAGTTTGATCCCTGGTCCTGGAAGATTCCACGTGCCATCTTAGCCCATGTGCCACAACTATTGAGCCTGCACTCTAGAGCCTGGGAGGGAAGCCACAAACTACTGAAGCCCAAGTGCCCTAGAGCCCGTGATCCACAAGAAAAGCCACCACAATCAGTAACCCGTGCACTGCAATAGGGTAGCCCCCACTCACTGCAACTGGAGAAGGCCCAAGCACAGCAAAGAAGACTCAACACAACCAAAAATAAACAAACTATTAGTAAAAAGCTTTAGTATAAGTATGTCCCAAATATTGCAAGGACCATACTTGCACTAAAAAATCAATTTTTGTTTAACTCAAGTTCAAATGGGACTGAGCATGTATATCTCATGTATGTGTATGGGTGTGTGCGTGTGTGCGTGTGTGTGTGTGTGTGCATGCGTGCACACTAAATCTGGCAGCCCTACATGTGGAGAGTGAGCACACAGACCCTTATCACCATGGTGAGAATATCCTGTAGCTTCAGGAGTAGTGGAAATGGGCAGTTCATCCCAGGAGCAGATTAACATAACACGGAAATATAAGAAGCTCCTAAAAGACTTGGCTGAAACCAGAGCTAAGACAGGTCATGCAGGGTATTCAGAGTGTTGAGGACAAACTCCCAACCTCGGAAGTGGATGACATCCAGGTCTTCTGCAGCCCATGGTGGCCTGACAGGGCCAGGCTCCTGGGCTGGAGGCTCAGTGAGGTAAGAACTCTTTTCCCTTGACTGGTTGGAGTAACGAGGAAGGGCTGACCAGTGACCAAAAAGGGTCCCATCACTTCCCCTAAAGGCTTTCCTGATCCCCAGTCTTGACTTTGACCAAGGCTTTTGTGCTCAGTGCTATATCTTAATCTTTTCATTCCCAGGATTCTGTGGACCAAGAACGCATCTTCTGGGGATCCAGGTACTTTGGAAGTCAATGAGGCATAGTGATGAGGAAACTGGGAATTTGAAAGGCAATTTCCCAGACAGCCCTGGGAGGGTGTGGTATCTTGACTCTGATATTAACCAGCTAGCGTATCCTTGGATACATTTCTCTGTGTGCTCAGCTGCTCAGTCATGTCCGGCTCTGTGGCTCCATGGACTGTAGCCTGCCAGGCTTCTCTGCGCATGGAATTCTCCAGGCAAGAATACGAGAATGGTTTGCTGTTTCCTACTCTAGGGGATTGTCCTGACCCAGGAATTGAGCCCATGGCTCCTGAATTGGCAAGGGGATTCTTTACCACTCTATTACCTGGGAAACCCCCATTTATTTACCTCCAGAAAATTAATTACTTTGTCAAAAATGAAGATCATGGGACTTCCCTAGTGCTCCAATGGTTTTAAGAATCTGCATGCCAATGCAAGAGTCACAGGCTCAACCCCTGGTCCCGGAACATTCCATGTGCTACAGGGCAACTAAACCCATGTGCTGCAACTACTGAGCCCGCGCTCGCTAGAGCCTGTGCTCTGCAACAAGGGACGCCGTCACAACAAGACGCCTGTGGACCGCAACAAAAAGCAGACCCTACTTGCCACAACTAGAGAAAGCCCACACATGACAGCAAAGATCCAGGAGAGCCATGAATACATAAACACAAATAAGGATCATGGCAGTACCCACCCATGCTGGGTAGGCAAACTGCCAAGTCACTGAATGAGATGGTACTTGTCAAGTGCTGGGTACAGGAGCAAGTATTCAATAGATATTCACTAAATGGTGCATAACATCCTTGCTATTGCATCATCGGCTGGCTGTGGTCAGGGACAAGGGAGCCCCAAGAAGAGAAGTAGAACCAGCCCTCATGAGCTGGTGGACTGTGAACAGAAAGGGTGCTCTGGCCCCTTCAAGATGTAGCTGGCTTATGTTATTTATTAGTTAAAAATTTAATTATATGAATTGGGTAGGGACGTGCCACCAGGGATGCTAAGTAATTAGAAATTAAGGAGAGACTATGGATTGTGTTCCTGAATTGATTCCACCAAAACACACCCAGGTAACAGGAAACTAAGTTTAATGTGTGCGCGTGCTGGCAGAATGTGGCACAAAAATTCAGATGATTGAAAGTCAAAAGAGAACCTCGGGAGACTCTCCCAGCTGCCATTTAACAAGACTGGCTCCCGGGGTTTCCCTGGCGGCTCAGTGGTAAAGAATCCACCTGCCAAGTCAGGAGACACGGGTTCAATCCCTGGTATGGGTAGATCCAACATGCCGCAAGACAACTAAGCCCACGAGCTGCAACTGCTGAAACCGACATGCCCTATAGCTTATGCTCTGCAACAAGAGAAAGCCTGTGTGCAGCAATGAAGACCCAGCACAGCCATATGTAAGTAAATAAATCTTCAAAAGAAAAAAAAGGGACTGGCTCCCTGAACTGGAGACAGTCCTAAGACCAGACACTTTGATCACATCTCTCAGAGTCAGATGGGAAGGGTGGACGAGACTGGACATCCCCAAGACCTGAGTTCGATTCTCAGACATGTGAGCAGCAGGGACAAAAATACCTGCTGTGACTGGATGGCAGGGCTGGGGCAAGGCTCAGAGGAGGGGGTACCTGTGAAGGCGGGTGGTCCTTCAACAGATCCCCCCGCTCAGAACAAGTTTCCGTGGGTGACTGAGGAGCACCTCTCCTCAGACAGAGAAACAAGTTTGTCCCCAAACCATTTCTCCATCGCACAATCAACATACCATACTAAAATGACAGTTTCAAGTTTCTGAAGGTTCCCCAGTAGGATCCTCTGTCTTACTTGCCTGTCTCTATCCTCTCCAAATCACCTGGTATCTAGACACCAGATAACGGCGTTAAGTATCTAGAAAATCTGTGTTGTTTAGTCACTAAACTGTGTCCCACTCTTTGCGACCCCATGGACCCCATCAGACTCCTCTGTCCATTGGATTTTTCACAGCAAGAATACTGAAGCAGGTTGCCATTTCCTTCTCCAGGGGATCTTCCTGACACAGGGGTCAAACCTGTGTCTCCTGCATTGGCAGGTAAATTCTCTACCACTGAGTCACCAGGGAAGCCCAATCTAGAAAATAATATATGTTTATCAAACTGGACAGAACTCATATAGACTCAGAGCGAACACTTCCTCAAGGGAGGAACAGGTGGAGCACTATAGCAATTAAAAACAGGATAATTTCTTCTGGCTGTAGAAGATCAGAGAAGATACCCTGGAAGGTTCAGAAGTTATTAATACAAGGCTGGCAGACGTGGAAAAAAGAGGTTTTGAGCAAGGAACTCTTTATACAATGTAGACCAGTGGGCTCATGGCAAGTCTGAAGAGGAATGGGATGACATAATACATCCACAGACCAAAGCCACACGATCATTTACAGAAGGCAAGAAAAAAATTTGCATTCTTTTTAAAAGCACAGAGTGCCAACACAGACTCATTTGCCCCTTCCTGAGCTTCTGCCACTCAGCTGTTTCATCAGTCAACTCACTTCCTCCTTATCTATTCATTGCCATTTCCCAAACCTGATTTGGGCACCATACATGTTTGTGGCTGACTATTTTAAATATTTCCCATCAGCTGCAAGCAAGATACCTATTTATCTTATTGCTGCAAGCAGAGCTGAAATGATCTGACATCGCCACGAGGCAGACAGTTATTTCATGCCCTGCTAATTCCTAATACGGTAACTACAATATTGCTCCTACTTTTAAAAGAGGTGCCTTTTTTGTTCCTTCTTAATATGTGGCCTAAGTGTCCAAGTAAAGAACCTCACTTCTAATAAGGCTAAGTCCAAAAACATAACCTTGCCTACCACTGCCACGTTCCAGATGGGGCATTGAGCTTTCAGGCGTTCAGTTGAGAAGTCAAAGCAGTTTTTCATTCTTCCAGGCAGCACAAACAGGTCAGCAAAACAAAACTCTCTCTTTACTGCTGAAAATTCCAATCAGAGGCAATGGCGGGCCTTTCTGCAGGGCAGATGATCCAGACGAAGGGATTCCTTTTCACCTCGGAACAGGCTTGGGAGGGAGGATGTGTTTGTCCGTGCTACCCACGGTCAAATCAACAACCTCTGGTTCAAGTCAACAACCCATTGGTTCTAAAGGCAGGATGTCTATGGCAAGGAAAACCTTGTGACCAGAGCAGAGAGAGGCTTGTCCCCAGGGGGTGAGCATCTGGTGTGCAAAGGGCTGGAAGAGACGCTGACATGTTGTAAGTCTGGGCATCTGCTGCTTTAAATCATCTTAGCTATTTTTCTACAGCCTCTGTCTCTGTCCACTGATACTCCCCATCCCTACCTTGCCACTGTCTGGCTCCTCCAGCACCTAGTGCCCTGTGTCTATGTCTTAAGACCAACTCTGCCTTAGACACCTGTGTCCTCCTATCCCAGCCCTCAGGAACCCCGAGTTGTGAGCTTGATTTTTTTTTTTTGGTCCCCACGAGATGGGGAGTGTTCTTGATGACATTACCACATCTTCAGTACCTTCCCCAGTGATAGTGGGTAGAAAGTATTTGACAGCAGGCTGATGAACAAAGGGTATGTGCTGGACTTGACCCGAAACCCCACCAGAATGCCGAGGGCAAGTGCTCACACGGTAGAGCCAGGCAGGTCTTGGCTCAAGTCCCAGCTCCACACTGATTCAGGGTGGGATGTGGAGCAAGGAAGCCCTCTCAAGGCGCCATCGCTTCATCAGTGAAGTGGCTGTAATAGTATGTATCTAGCATGGATGTTTTGAGAAGGGTTGAGTGAGATAGCATACCAGGCATATAGGAGATTCATAAGCCTGCAGCCAGGTGTGGCTCCTGTTATGACAGCAGTCCCCAAACTTTTTCGGCACCAGGGACCAGTTTTGTGGAAGATAATGTTTCCACAGGCCGGGGAGTGGGGTGGGGATGGTTTGGGGATGATTCAAGAGCATTATACTTATTGTGTACTTTATTTCTACTATTACTATATCAGCTCCGCCTCAGATCACCAGACATTAGATCCCGGAGGCTGGGGATCCCTGAGTGATGGGACCCCAGCAGTGAGGCTGTTGGGAGGTCGACAGCCTGGATTCAGAGACACTGGGCACTATCAGGAGAGAGGTGTGCAGACACAGCTGAAGACAGCCAGAGAAGAGCACCATGAACTTGAAAAGTGCTCTTCTAGATGAGCTTGAAGAACATCTCCCTGGGCTGACTTCACCCAGCACATCCCAGCCATGGTGTGGTGATCCCAGGGGCACAGGGTCACAAGATGTACCTCTCTGCTCTCCAGGAATACCCCCCACCTCCCTTCCAAAAACAGCTCGTCTCCCCCACCCAGGCCCCAGGTAAGCAGGCATCAATCTACCTGGTGAGCAGGACCCCTTTCAGGCCTGCTGAGATTTCATCTCACGAAACATTGACACCACAACCACCTTCTTTTTTCCTCCCTGCCAACCTCTGTCATCCCTAGAAACCTTATCGAGCTGGCTTCTCCTTGGCTTACAGACAAGACAACTAATCACGGACCTTAGAGCTCAATAGCCTCCAAAGCAGCTGCCCCCATCCTGGGCCAGGATGAGAAAATCAATGTGCCTCTGAGTTGCTGTCTATGCCGAGGGCCCCAGCCTCTGAGAACAAAAGCAGCCAGGCCTCAAGCAGTTTCGTGAACAGGGCTGGAAGTTTTCCTGGCCTGAGGGAAGGCTTACAGCAAGTGATGTGTTAAATGGTGGATCCAAATATCTTTATCATGCCCTTTAAGAGAGGAAACTGGGCAGGTGGTAGAAAAATCACAGCCCCAAGACCCGGGCAGGGCTGTCTGCCTCACCCAGCAGTAGGGGTAGCTGGTGGGCACCGTGTCTGGCATGATATAGGTAATCAGTCCACAGAAACCACTGGATTGAATCCAATGAAGAAGAAAGTGAAAGTGTTAGTTGCTCAGTCCTGTCTGACTCTTTGTGACTCCATGGACTGTAGCCCACCAGGCACCTCTGTCCATGGAATGCTCCAGGCAAGAATACTGGAGTTGAGTGCCATTCCCTTCTCCAAGGGATCTTCCCAACCCAGGGATCAAACCTGGGTCTTAGGCATTGCAGGCAGATTTACCATCTGAGCCTCCAAGGGGGACTGAAGAAGGAAGAAGGGTCCAAACTGGGAAGCCCCTCCCCTTGTGAGATTCAAAACCCACCCGTGTTCACATGGCAGTATCCCAGGTGCAAAGGACCACCTGCCTACTGTCCCCAGAAGGACCACTGGGCTTCAGTTACTGGTCTAGCTCAGAACAAAGCAGGAGAAATGCCACTGAGAGGTGGGACTTGTCTTCCTTTGGGACTGTTTACAAATCCTGCCCAGGGCAGACAATCCACACCAGAGGACTTCCATGTACACCAGAATGAACAAGCTCATCCCCACAAGTAACTGAGAACAACTCCAGTTCACACTGAACGGGGTACCTTCTTTCACCTAGCAGCACACGAGAGGCACAGAAGAAACGGTCATTCTCAGTGCTGGTGGGAGGGTGGTTGGCACAACCACTCGGGAGCAATTTGGCCATATCCAGTAAGACTGAGGGGCTTCCCAGGTGGCACTGGGAACCCACCTGCCAATTCAGGAGATGCAAGAGATGCAGATTCGATCCCTGGGTCAGGAAGATCCCCTAGAGGAGGAAATGGCAACCCACTCCAGTATTCTTGCCTGGAAAAATCCCATGGACAGAGGACCCTGGCGGGCTACAGTCCATGGGGTTGCAAAGAGTCAGACATGACTGAGCAACTGAGTAAGACTGAAAATTCTCAGACCCTACACCCAACAATGCCAAGTCTTGCACAAGCAGGCAAGGATCGTAACATTGACCCAAACATCATAATGTTGGAAAACTGGAAAGAATCCACAAAGTCCACCCACCAAGGAGGGTCTCAAATGCTTCTAAGTTGAATACTCCAGAACAGTTCAAAGGGATGAAGGACTCTCAGAATCACATGACTAAATGAGAAAGGTAAGCCAGGAAACACTATGGAAGTTACGACACACAGCTCCACCCAACTACAATATCTTCGCTTACAGAAAGCTGCTTCTCACCCAGGAAGCTTCTCCGATTATCCCAGGCCACTCTGAACCCCCAGAACACGCCTCTTTAAAGCTCAGCCTTCCACACTGCTCAGCACTGTTAGTGACTTTTAGGTACGTATATGGCTACCTCCTCAATTTGAAGGTGAGTTCTTGGGACCCAGAACACCACTCCTGTTTCCTCAGTGGACACCACAGGGCCCTCCCTGCACAGGGTAGGGCCACAGGCAGGCGTTTGCTGATCGACTCAGTGGGACAACTCCCCAAACTCACTGGGATCAGCCACCACGTCTCACTGGGTGAGAGCCTCACTCTCACTGTGGGGTCTCCCTGGGGGGCCTCACTCTCCAAGAACCTGCAAACACACCCCCTTGTGATGCTGCCAAGGCTCCTCCCATCACTACCTCCCCACCGCCACTCAAGCCCGGAAAGTCATGGAAACCCGCCACCACCTTGTCCATCCATCCCTTTCCTCGGTGGTCTGAGGGTCCAATCCACCTCCCCACCATGTCTACACATTAGCCTGCAGGAAAGGGAGCCACAAATAACTCCAAACATAAATGTGGCCTAAAAATACCCATAAATCATTCTGATTCCTTCCAGTGACGATTCTAATTTACAACAGGAAGGAAGAAAATGAACACTGGGGCTTTTTTTCCCCCTGAGCTTTGGCTGCTGCCAAGCCAGAATCCCACCCCACTATTATTAATACAACCAGAAGTTCCAGAGTTACATAGCACAGAGATGAAATCTACCAGATGCCCATGGGCACAGGGGCTGAGGGCCATGGTTTGGCTGTGAATTCCCACAGCCTGGGTGGCCCTTCATTAGGGGCTCCACCCACACTTGTCACTTTCTACCTACCCCTTCATCAGGGGAGATCAGAGCAAAACCCTGCCTTCCTCTGATCCCCGTAACAATGGCTAATCTGTTTCCACAATCACCAGCCACAGTCCAGGGGTTGGGTCTGGAGCAGCCTGTTGAGGTAATCTGAATTTGAATGTTCTCTACAGTTGCTTTTTCCTGGCTGTGCAAGTAATGAACCCACGAGAACAGAGGGAACTGGGGTTTCTCCTACCCCAGCTTTTTCTTTGTTCATCATCATAAAGCATTGTTATTAGGTGTTTTTTAAAAAATGCAAAAGCATAAAACAAAAGTTATCTCTCTCTGTGGGGCAATATAATAAAAGCCATTGGATGCTATTTTTAACAGCCATAAAAGCACATGATTAATATAGAAGAAGTCGTAATGACAAAGTGCGTCACAAAGAGCATCAGCGTGGAGGGTGAGCCGTTGAACTCGAGTGGGTCCCAGCCATCAATCCTGATACACTGGAGGACCCAAAGTGCCAGTGGACTCCGGGAGGCCCCTTTCTGGCCACTATGAAATCCCAGGTGGATCGCGGCCAGCTTCTGGTCCTGGTCCAAGACAGGAGCTGCCAGACTCCCAGGGAAGATCCTTTACGAGGACCAGCAAGAAAAGCAAAGAGGGTGCTCTCACTAACTTGCCGGCCAATACGCACCATGATTCAAGTTCTGTCTCTCCTGCTATGACATGTGGCTCAGTCCCTCAAACAATGGAAAAGAGGAACCAGGGGAATGTCTCCGTGGCTCCCTAAGGGTGAGAGCACGCAGGGTCCGGACGATACCAAGGAAACCAGACCGTACCCCATTCTCCCGCAGGCCCCAAACTGAAGTTGGCACAACATCCCGAGATGTTTCTGCAGCGCCCACCTCTGCCCGAGCCCTTCGACACACCTGTTAGCCCATCTAATGATCGTCAACACCTGCGAGCTCCCTGAGGCTGCAACACCCAGAGGGAAACAGAAGGGTCTGTCGGTAGAGGGAGGGAAGCCAGGTTTTGGTTGGGGACCACCGGTTCCCAGAGGACCCGCTCAACTGAGCACCACCTGGAGAGGAAGATGCCACACACAGCTTCCCGTTCTCTCACAAACTTTCAAAGCACCAGTGGCTTCTTGGGATCTGCAGGAACCTTACGGATCCCAATGTATATGCCAAGGACTCTCAAAAATCAGAAACACCTTAGTTAAATCTGATTTCATGGAAATTGTAAATGGAGACTATTAGGGTAAGAAGGTAGGAAAAAAGAGAAACGACAAATGGGGTCTTGGCAAACAAAAATGCCTTTGAACAATAGGGGCCTGGCATCAAATGACCCCAGAGCAATTCCATCCTCTTGCAGCCTGGAAATGACATTTGTGAAGCAAGAGAGCTTTTCTGTTCTTTACCTCCACTCCCTGGACCTTCAGTTTCATGTGGTCCTCTCTGGTCGTTTTGCCATCTTTCCTCTTTTTCCAGCAATACCCATCTTTCCTGTATTTCACTTTCTTCCTGTTGTAGAGAATCATGGAGCCATTCTGGGGTCTGGAAACAACAAATGGTTAAGTTACCAAGAGAACCAAGCAAGAAAAAAATTTATGAAGAAAGATATCATAGACCAGTAAAAGTCTCTACAGAAAAGCAATATTCCACATTTGCTGGAACATAATTTTTCACCTTTTATTGCAGCTCCCTGGATTAACCGTGTTTTACGGCCAGCCAAAATTTGCTTGTGGATTTGGTACCTAATGAATTAAATGTGTCAATGATAGGCTTAAAAAACATCCCCTTAGTAATATCCACCATCTAATCAGGATATACGATGTGGGGGCCTGAGCTCTGCCCTGAAAAGCAGGAAAAAGAGAGAAAGCAAAAAAGAGCCGGGGGTGTTGTCGCAGCCTGCAATATCTTATCTCTTGTGGAAAGATTTTCTGCACAT
This sequence comes from Odocoileus virginianus, assembly GCF_023699985.2. Classification (NCBI taxonomy): domain Eukaryota; kingdom Metazoa; phylum Chordata; class Mammalia; order Artiodactyla; family Cervidae; genus Odocoileus; species Odocoileus virginianus. The sequence goes on along the minus strand of NC_069684.1, from coordinate 33,245,547 downwards.
CTTTTAATCCATCACCCTACATTAGGAAATAAATAAGTTTAACGCAGACACTAGATGACTATGTTAAACGCAGACCAGTGGAAGAACTAGACGCCGAGGCCAGATGCTCTGATTCATTGCCTGCATTTAGATTCCTGCTGGATGGGGAAGAGCCCTACAGCACTTCTTCCCAAGCAAGCTAAGTACCTGATTTTTTCCCATTTGGGCTTCAGCTGTCAAAGGGCTCAGCACCGCCAGGTAATCTGTCTATTCTGTCCACGACCATAGTAAGTTAGAAAAATAGTTACCCGCATGCTCATGCTAAGAGCAGGAGGGCTGTTCTCTGTGCCCTTTACAAAGAACAAAGAGAATTTTCCTGAAAGAGCTCAAGTGTCAACCACAGAGAGCAAAGGATGTTTACTCTCATCCTCATAGCCATGAAGAAAGTGAAAGTGCTAGTCACTCAGTCATGTCCCTCCAGGCTCCTCTGTCCGTGGGATTTCCCAGGCAAAAATACTGGAGTAAGTTGCCATTTTTTTCTTCAGGGGATCTTCCCAACCCAGGGTTCGAACCCAGGTCTCCTGCATTGTAAGCAGATTCTTTACCATCTGAGCCACCAGGGAAGCCCCTCATAGCCATCACCTTGACGTATGTTAGTTTGGAGACATCAAGGAAACAAAGAGCTAAACTCTTCTGGCAGCCGAGGGCAGGTGCTGTGGCAAACCTTCCAGAATAAAGTTCCAGTAGCTGTAGCCTGGAACATCCTTCAAGGAAGATGCCCCTGAAAGCTATAGCACATGGTACACCCACCCTGGTCAGCTCCGTATCCCTCTCCACCTGAAGGCTCAGCACAGAGAAAGGAAAGGCCAGTGATCTGAGCACCCAGGGGACCACACAGGCCTTCGGTCTCCCTCCTAGCCAGTGTGAGACAGCTCCTGACACAAACAGGGCAAAGCAAGGGCTTTCCTCTTTTTTTTTTTTATTTAATTTAATTTTTATTCCTTAGCTGCAAGATGTGGAATGCTGGATCTTAGTTCCTTGACCAAAGATTGAACCTACACCCCCTGCAGTGAAAGCATGGAGTCTTAACCACTGAACTGCTAGGGAAGTCTTTTTTTTTTTTAATCAATATATTTTTTATGGAAGTACAGTTGATTTGCAATATTGTGCTAATTTCTGCTGCACAGAAAAATGATTTAAATATACACACATATACCCTGATGCTAGGAAAGATTGAAGGCAAAAGGAGAAGAGGGTGGCGGAAGATGAGATGGTGAGATAGCATCACCAACTCAATGGCCATGAATCTGAGCAAACTCCAGGAGACAGTGAAGGACAGGAAAGCTTGGCGTGCTGTAGTCCATGGGGTTGCAGAATTAGACAGAACTTAGTGACTGAACAACAACATATATGTATGTGTGTATATGTATAAACACACATACATTTTGGGGGGCTTCCATGGTGGCTCAACGGGTAAAGAATCCATCTGCAATGCAGGAGATGTAAGAGATGCAGGAAGATCCCTGGAGGAGGGCATGGTAACCTACTCCAGTATTCCTGCCTGGAGAATCCCATGGACAGAGGAGCCTGGTGGGCTACAATCCATGGGGTCTCACAAAGTCAGATGCGACTGAACATGCATGCATACATTTTTAAAAATACTCTTTGCCATTATGGTTTGTCATAGGATATTGAGTAAAGTTTCCTGTGCTATATAGTAGGATCTTGTTTATTCACTCTATATATAAAAGCTTACATCTGCTAACTCCAACCTCGCACTCCATCCCTCCCCCAACCCCCTCCCCTTGGCAACCACCAGTCTGTTCTCTGTGCCCAGGATTCTGTTTCTCTTAGATAGATTCCTTCTGATGCAAGCTGGCTGCTGTTTCTCTGCTGCAGTAGAGGTGAGGAAGTTTGCAACCAGGCTTCCTTGGGGCCCAGGGCAAAAGCCTCCATCCCATTCTTTTCTTTTCCTTGGAACTATGAGCCATTTCACAATTGGGCACAGACCACTGACTATTGATCTCTTACTATTCCATTGTCTATAGGGAAGAAAAGAATCACTCTAGGGTGACAGCAGCTAATTGTAGTTCCCACCCAGTGGGGAGGTGATGACTAACCAGCGATTCCATTGGAAATTACAGACTTTCCGCAGTGACTCCCAGCACTTCGTTGTTTGCTGATCACCGTGCAATTGGTTTGTGTCAGTGTTGGTTTCCTCCTTTAAGTCTGCGCTGACTAAAACAATCTGGAAACAGCTCAGCACGCTTGTCACAACCTGTCAGCTGATGATATCTGTCTTGCTCTTACCAGTCTGTATTGAAAACCTTACAGTTCTCTTTCATTTCTGAAAGGCAGGGAAGCTGGAATCCGGGCCCCACTGTGCCAGTCCCTTTCCACTGCAGCCCTGTTCTCACCTTCAGAGAGCTGGCTCCCTAAAAGACCCATTAGACGGACCCTGAAGTCCAAAAGCTGTATTTACCCACTTCCCAGGGAATAGGCAAAGAAGACATCCCATCAGATAGACGGGCGCTGCTTGTCTTGTCCCCTCCAAAGAAGAACAAAGAGACCCACAAGAGTGTTGCAGGGACCCCCTCCATCCCAGAAAACTCATCTATTGGAGAAGATGTGACATTAACCCTATCAGCTTCTCCTGAGCTGAGACAGGATTTGTGATTTGTTCTGTCCGCTTGGTCTTCCTAAACATAGTCACTGACCCTCTGCAGTGTCTTCAGGCCAACTGTCCCCAGATCATAAATGGTATAACCCAGAGAGAGTGGGCATCCGCAGATACCATCATATCCACGGTCAGAACCACAATAGCACCCACCCACTGAGGAAATCTGCCTTCTTCTGGTGACCCACCCTTTGCTTTCTGGGAGGGCGAGGGGCCCTGTCATCCGACACTTCTGGCAGGACATAATCCCACAGGGAACCTAAGTGTCCAACTTAAATGGCCTTAATAAATGGAATCATCATTTTAACTCGCAATAATGAGCAACCTAATAGTGTTTAATCCACCACTCTGATTTTATTAGAACTTGCTCTGCTCTTCATGATGGGGAAAGTCCCTCCCCCCACAGTTCACAGGTCCTGAGGACAGAGAGGGAAAGCCAGAGGGCTGCAGCGGGGCCCATGTGCCCCCCCCCCCCCAATGCAAAGGGAGTGGGGCTTCCCTGCCTGCCAGAGCACACTCAGGAGTGAAAAAGAGCAGAGGGGAAGATCTGAGGAAGGAGTGGAGGCTGGGGCACTACTCTGGGGGGAAGGAGAGGTGGGCTAGACCCCATGAGAGGGGCCCCATCAAGGGAGAACTTGAGTAAGTTTCATTTCTGACTAGAAGGGAGCACCCACTTGAGAGGAGCAAAGAAGTGGGAATGGACCTGAGGACAGAGGGTGATGCAACTGCAAGGAAGATGCACAGAAAAATCAGTGTTTTCTTTTATGTTACCAGCTCCCAGTGAGCACCAGCTCTAGGGGGAGCACGCCATGTGTGGTCTAGGTTTGCTTCTATTTCTACATCTACAACTACATCTGTGCTCAAGTCACTCAGCCGTGTCCAACTCTTTGCAACCCTGTGGATGGTAGCCCACCAGGCTCTAGGTCCCATGGAATTTTCCAGGCAGAATACTGCAGTCGGTAGCCATCTCCTATATCTGCATTTGTATCCATGTCTATAGCCACATCTGTCTCTCCATCCTTGTCTACATCTATACCTATATCTATGTCTACACCTACATCTGTATCTGAATCTATGTCTAGTCTGTATCTGTATCTACATATACTTCTTTATCCATGTCATTTTTTTCATCCTCATGGCAACCCTATGAAGTAGCTACTATCACCATCCCCAACATAAAGATGAGGAAATCAACTCTTTCTAGCCAGAAGGTGACCGAGCAGACGTCACTTGTAATCACTGTGACTCCAGAGCTTCCTCTGAGGCATAGACTGCCAGGCCAGGTTTGAATCCTAGTTCTGCCCTCCTGGCTGGGGGAATCCTGATGCCCTGAAAGCACCCTTCATCCAGCAGATGAGGACTTGGTGGTTTCCTTCCAGGCTTCCTCACTTCCTGTCTGGGTGGAATAATATGGAAGCCATCCAGACCTCCTTATAAGCTCCAGTCGCCCATGATGGTGACATGCTGGGGAAAAGTACTTTTTTTTTTTTAATGCCTCCCCTTCCTCTCTCATGTTCAGACTCCTCCTCCAGCATTTCCTGGGACCACCTGTCAAATAAACTGCCTGTACTGAAATCCTTGTCTCAGGAGCCCCAACTGAGAGAAACTGAACTAGCAGTGACAGTCTAAGAGAGTCTCGGAAAAACAATCCAAGTCCTCCATGGCAGCAGGGAGGGGAACATTAAAAGAAGAAAGGTGAACATCCAGGAGCTTCATTCTCACCAGGGAGGTTTCTAGGCAAGAAACCCTTCAATCGGATAACCTATCTAAAGGGCAGCAACAGAGATGCAGACATAGAGAATGAACTTGTGGACACAGTGGGGGAGACAGAAGATGGGATGATTTGAGAGAGTAGAACTGAAACATATACATTACTGTATGTAAAGTAGATGGCCGGGAAAATTGGCCGTATGACTCAGGGAAAGGCCGTGCTCTGTGACAACCCAGAGGGGTGGGAGGTGGGAGGGAGGTTTAAGAGGGAGGGGACATATGTATACCTATGGCCGATTCATGTTGCTGCCTGGCAGAAACCATCACAATATCATAAAGTAATTATTCTCTAATGAAAAATAAAATTAAATTTAGAAAGAAACATTTTAATCTAAGAAACTAATAGTTAGCAAAGCCAATAATGCTCTGTGCAATATAGTAAAAAGATTATGAGATCAATGGAAAACCTACTGCAGATCATCAAAGTAAAGACGTAGGTGTAAAATTAACATACATCATCTATAAAATAGATATGTGCTTATATAATAGCTTATATGTGTGTGTGTGTCAGATACATATACCCACATGTGTGCACACACACAAGACAGAAGGAATGTCGGAAGATTCCATTAATTGAGAGAAAAAGAAAATTAAATACCTAAGCATACATTTAATAAGAAATTCCCAAAACCTAAGGAGAAAAACTATAAATATCAAAAACACACAAAAGTAGTTTTCAATAAATGAAGAAGAGTAACATGTTCTTGGTTAGGAAGCGTGAGGATCATAAAAATGTCAATCTTCCCAAAGTTAATTTATCAATGTAATATAATGGAAACAAGAATCCCAACAGAGTACTTTTTCTGTGTCTAGAAAAATGTATTATCAAATTCATCAGGAGGGGAAAGAAACACCAAAGACAGCCGGAAAAACTTCAATAAGGAGGACTAAGGTACAGAGGCCCGTCCTAACAGCTATTAACACATTCTGTAAAGCCTCTATATTTTAAAACGTATGGAATCATCATACAAATAAATAGCCAACAGAACAGAATAGAAACTCCAGAAATAGTCTCACTTATATACATAAATTTAATATACAATAAAGGAGGCATCTCAAGTCAGTGGGGGAGGGAGACTGACTTTTTAATAAGTGATGTTGGCATGTGGAAAAAGATAAAAACTGAATGGATCCTTCACACCTTACAGTGGCATAAATTCCAAATGGACCAGAGATTTAAACGCAATAAATATAACCATACCTAACTCTAGAAGAAAATGCAGGTGAATTTCTCTAACCTGATAAGTGGGTTAGAAAACTTTAAGTTAAAAAACTTTCCTAAACATGATTTCAAAAAAGCTAGTGACAATGTGTGAAAGGTATATCTGATCACATAAAAATAAAGCTGCCAGACTGTTTTCCAAAGCGATTGCACAATTTTACATTCCCATGAGAAATATATGAGAGTTGCAAAGTCTCCCTACCCTCCCCAACAGTTGGCATTGTCTGTCTTTTGGATTGTAGCCATCCTAGTGGGTGTGTGGTAGGGTTTTAATTTGCATTTCCCTAATGACTAATGATGTTGAGCATCTTTTCATGTCCTTATTAGCAATTCATGTAATTTCTTTGATAAAATGTCTATTTGAATCCTTTGCCCATTTTTAATTTAGTTGTTTGTCTTCTTCTTTTTGAGTTGTAAGGGTTATTTACATAAAATCTGGTTACAAGTCCTTCATCAGATATGTGATTTGCAAATATTTTCTCCCAATCTATGATTCTTCTTTTTAAAAATTGTTTCTTTTAAGGAGCAAAGGGTTTCAATTTTTATGGAGTCCAACTTATCAATTTTTTCTTGTATGAATCATGCTTTTAATGTCATGGGGTTTCCCCGGTGGTTCAGACAGTAAAGAATCTGCCTGCAATGCAAGAGACCTGGGTTTGATTCCTGGGTCAGGAAGATCCCCTGGAGAAGGGAATGGCTACCCACGCCAGTATTCTTGCCTGGGAAATCCCATGGACAGAGGAGCCTGGCAGGCTACAGTCGTTGGGGTCACAAAGAGTCAGACATGACTGAGCAACTAACACTTTCACTTTAGTGTCATACCTAAGAATGTTTTGCCTAACCCAAGTTTACAGAAACCTTCTCGTGCATTTTCCTCTAAGAGTTTCATACTTTTACCTCTTACGTTAAAGTCAATGATATGTTTGAGTTCATTTTTGTGTACAGTGTGAGGTAAAGGCCTAAACTGGTTTGGGGCACATGCATATTCAATTGTCCCAGTACTGTTTGTTTTCTTTTTTTTTTAAGGGCTCTCTTTTCCCCCACTGAATTGCTTTTGTACCTTTGTTGAAAATAAATTGACCATAAACATAAGATTTTATTTCTGGACTTCATATTCTACTCTACTTTTTATCTTTATGTCAATACTATAATGTCTTCATTGTTGCAACTTTATAACAAGTTTTAAAGTCAGGATATAGTCCTCAAACTTTATTCCTACTTCTCAAAATTGTTTTGGCTATCCTAGGTCCTTAATATTTCTGTATACATTTTAAGATTAAGTTTTTTTCTTTCCATTTTGTTAATGAAAAGAAATCTTAAAATATATACAGAAATACAACAAGCCTAAAATAGCTAAAAATTTTTTGAAAAATAAGAACAAAGCTGAAGGACTTACAGTAAAAAATATTTGCAAGTTATATGATCAATAAAGGGTTAATATCCAGCAAATAGAAATAGCTCATGCAACTCAACATCAAAAAATCAAAAAACCCAATTTAAAAATGGGCAGATGACCTGAATAGATATTTTTCCAAAGAAGAAATGCAGATGGGCAATGGGCACATGAAAAGATCTCAATATCACTAATCATAAGGGAAAGGCAAATCAAAACCACAATGAGATAGCATGTCACATGAGTAAGAATGACCATCATCAAAAAGAACACAAATAACAAATAGTGGCAAGGATGTGGAAAAAGGGAACCCTCGTATACTCTTGGTGGGGATGCAAACTGATACAGCCACCGTGGAAAACAGTATGGAGATTTCTCAAAACACCAAAAATAGAACTACTGTATAACCCAGCAATTCCACTCCTGGGTATATAACTGATAGAAAACAAAAATACTAATTCAGAAAGTTACATGAACCCCAATGTTCATCCCAGTATTATTTACAATAGTCAAGATAGGGAAGCAACCTAAGTGCCCATCACAGATGAATACATTAAAAAGATGCTGACTGATACATATAAATATATGTCACAAACATATATATCATATTATATATATATATATATATATATATATATATATATAAGTCACAAAAAGAATGAAATTTTTCCATTTTCAGCAACATGCATGGACTTGAGAAGCATGATACTAAGTGAAATATCAGACAAAGACAAATACTGTATGATATCACTTATATGTCAAATCTAGAAAATACAACAAACTATTGAATACAATAAAAAAGAAGCAGACTCACAGATACAGAGAACAACTTTTAGTGGTTACCAGTAGGAAGAGGGAAGGGGCAAAAGGCAATATAGGGGTAAGGAATTAAAGATACAAAAACCACTACGTATAAAACAAGTTACAGGGATATACTGTACAACACATGGAATATTCAAACTTTTATAATAATTCCAAATGCAGTATAACTTTTAAAAGTTGTGAATCACTATATTGAACATCTGTAATTTATATACTATTATATACATTTATATATATTATTATACATTACCTATACTTCAATTTTTAAGAACAGATTCATTTGACAATTTCTGCAACAACAACACACAAGCCCACAGGGATTTTTACAGGGGTTGCATTCAATCTTGAAATCAGTTTGGAAATAAGTGCCATCTTCACAATATTGACTATTCTAATTGCTTCCAATCACAGAACAGAGACTGTCTTTCCACTTAACATAAATCTTTAATGTCTCTCTGTAAGACTTTGTAGCACAGGTTTTACACTTTGTAAATTAATCTAAGTACCTTATTCTTTTGGATGCTACTGTGAATGGAATTGCTTTCTTAATTTCATTTTTGGATTGCTCATTTCATTGTATAGAAATATAATTGACTTTTATATATTGATCTTGTACCCAGTGACCTTGCTAAACTTATTTATTAGTGCTAGGAATTTTTTGTAGATTCCTGTAGATAGTCTACATATATAATACAGTCATTTGTGAATAAATATTGTTTCACTCTTCTTTTCTATTCTAGATAGCTTCAATTCATTTTTCTTGCCTTATTGCACTGGCTAGAACCTCCAGTACAATGCTAAATAGAAGTGGTAAGAATAAACACTCTTGTTTTATTCTTCATCTTGGAGGGAAAATATTGTTTCACTGTTAAGTATAATTTAAACTATATCAAAGACTTAAAAATCAAGCAAAAAGGACTCAAGAACCAACTTGAAGAGGCTCCCACTAACCAAAGATGGGACAATTTGAACATCAATAACAGTAGTAACTCCAATGGATTAAAACCTCTTTAAACATATTTAAATCCACAAGTTCATATATGATCTTAAAGCACACACGCAAAAAACTAACTGATTATTGGAGGATGCTAAAGTTGCTGGGAAAAAATATCAATAACCTCCTTATGGCAAAAGTGAAGAACTAAATAGCCCCTTGATGAAAGTGAAAGAGGAGAGTGAAAAAGCTGACATAAAGCTCAACATTCAGAAAACAATGATGATGGCATCCGCTCCCATCACTTCATGGCAAATTGATGGAGAAACAGTGGAAACAGTGGCAGGCTTTATTTTTGGGGGCTCCAAAATCACTGCAGATGGTGACTGCAGCCATGAAATAAAGAGATGCTTACTCCTTGGAAGAAAAGTTAGGACCAACCTAGACAGCATATTAAAAAGCAGAGACATTACTTTGCCAACAAAGGTTCATCTTGTGAAGTCTATGGTTTTTCCAGTAGTCATGTATGGATGAGAGTTGGACTATAAAGAAAGCTGAGTGCCAAAGAATTGATGCTTTTGAACTGTGGTGTTGGAGAAGATTCTTGAGAGTCCCTTGGGCTGCAAGGAGATCCAACCAGTCCATCCTAAAGGAAATCAGTCCTGAGTGTTCATTGGAAGGACTGATGTTAAAGCTGAAACTCCAATACTTTGGCCACCTGATGCCAAGAACTGACTCATTAGAAAAGACCCTGATGCTGGGAAAGACCGAAGGCGGGAGGAGAAGGTGATGACAGAGGATGAGATTGTTTGATGGCATCACCAATTTGATGGACATGAGTCTGAGTAAGCTCCAGGAGTTGGTAATGAACAGGGAAGCCTGATGTGCTGCAGTCCATGGGGTTGCAAAGAGTCGGACATGACTGAGCTGAACTGAACTGAAAGGAAATCAACCCTGAACATTCGTTGGAAGGATTGTTGCTGAAGCTGAAGCTCCAATAGTTTGGCCACCTGACATGAAGAACCAACTCATTGGAAAAGATCCTGGTTCTGGGAAAGATTAAAGGCAAAAGGAGAAGGAGGCAGCAGAGGATGAGATGGTTCGATAGCACCACCACCATTTAATGGGCATGAATTTGAGCAAACTCTGAGAGATAGTAGAAGACAGAGGAGCCTGCTGTGCTAAAGTCCATGGGGTTGCAAAGAGTCAGACACAACTTAGTGACTGAAAAACAACAACAACAATGAATTAATGGGTTATCAACAGTGACTGACATCACAAAAGAAAGACAATCAGATAGTGTGCGTCCCCAATGGAAGAACATTTTGCTGTATCAAAAAGCAAAAGAAGCTTGAAATTATTCTGATCTCCTAAACTAACTCCCATTTTATCAACTCTACAGATGGCAGATAAACACAGTAAAAAGGACACCTTGGGAAAATAGACAGCAAAATCCAGACTGTAAGAAACTCTATAGGACAAATGACCTGACTTCTTCAACAAATTCAGTGACAAAAAGAGTAGAGTAGAGGAAGTGGGAACATATAGAGTAAAAGAGACAAAGAGATAAATCAACCAGTCACAATGTATAAATCTTACTTGGATACTGAGTCAAACTTTGAAAAAAAGGATGGAGTATTTTTGCAAAACTGGAATTTTGAACAATGATTGGATACTTAATGATGTTTAGAATTATTATTAATGTCTAGAGAGACAATTGTAGTGCAGAAGTATTTTTAAGGTGATCATGTACAGATACTAAAGAAGGAAATGGCAGCCCACTCCAGTGCTCTTGCCTGGCAAATACCATGGACAAAGGAACCTTACGGGCTACAGTCCATGGGGTCACAAAGAGTCAGCCATGACTGAGCAACTGAGCACATGCACATATACATCAGGACTTCCCAGGTGGCTCAGAAAAAGACTCCAACTGCATCTCTTGCAGGAGATGCAAGAGACGTGTGTTCAACCCCTGAGCCATAAAGATCCCCTGGAGAAGGAAATGGCAACCCACTCCAGTATTCTTGCCTGGAAAATCCCATGGACAGAGAAGCCTACTGGGCTGCAGTCCATGGAGTAGCAAAGGGTCGGACATGACTGAGCATGCATATATACGTGTGTATATATATACACACATTTATATAGAGAGAGAGACAGAGACAGAGAGATGCCTATATGTATTAGAGATATATACTATAATATTCACTGGTGAAATTATACAGTCTAAAATAAAGTGTGCTTCAAAATAATATGCATGGTGAGGTGTGTGTGTGTGGATGAGACAAGAGTGGTTGCCTGCTGTCTCCCACAGTTGAAAGTGGGTGATAAGTATATGGAATTGATTATACTAGTCTATCCACATTTGCAGATATTTGAAATTTTCCATAATAAGAAGTTTTTAAAAAGAAGATGCTGATGGGATTTAGAGCAAACCCTTGGTAACATCTTAAGTCTTGACTCAGTTCCTGATGAGCTGTGTGACCTTGAACAAATTACTTGATCTCTCTGTCGAAGTAGACACAATATATACAAGCTGCCCAGCATGCTGCAGGCCATAGAATACATATTCTTCACGACTCCTGATGATAATAAACTTGGCTCCCTTTTGCAGGGTTCCCTGCAGGAAACTTGGGCTTCCCAGGTGGCCCTGGTGGTAATGAACCTGCCTGCCAATGCAGGAAACATAAGAGACAAGGGTTCGATCCCTGGATTGGGAAGATCCCCTGAAGGAGGGCCTGGCAAGCCTCTCCAGTATTCTTTTTTTTTTTTCACCTTTTAAAAAAAAAATTTCATTGGAGGCTAATTACTTTACAATATTCCAGTAATCTTGACTGGAGGACAGAGGAGCCTGGCAGGTGGCAGTCCATGGGTTTGCAAAGAACCAGACAAGACTGAATGACTAAGCACAGCACACACAGCCAAAGTACTGGAGCTTCAGCTTCAGCATCATTCCTTCCAATGAGTGTTCAAGGTTGATTTCCTTTAAGATCTCCTGGTTTGATCTCCTTACTATCCAAGGGACTCTCAAGAATCCAGCACCCCAGTTTGAAAGCATCATTCTTCTGTGCTCAGCCTTCTTATGGTCCAGCTCTCACAACCATACATGACTACTGGAAAGACCATAGCCTTTACTATACGAACAATGTCTGGGTGACTTCTAAAACAGTAAGCATCTCCAAAGAACTTCCCTGTGTCCGGCTGGAACCCAAGCCCCGGGCAGACTCTTCTGTTCTTGTCCTTGCCTTTGGTCACATCCCTCCCACAGTGAGGCACACGGCAGGGACTGGCTATAGGAAAATGCTGCCCATGCAGCTCTAATGGACTCCCGGCCCTGACCCCAAACGTAAAACAGGCCCCTGTGACAAGGCGCAAATGCAGTGTCCTGGAGCCACGGCTGCTACTCCTGAAACAGTGCTAAATCTCCGCTCCTGTGGGCAGTTAGGAAATGAGAAATGCCACCCCTAATTGCAGCTCACATATTTATGTACCCACACCTTTCTTCCTGATCTTCCCGACACAGAACGACCTGATTTAAATGCACCATTACAAGTACACAGCCTGGTCCAAAATGTCAATAATAAGCATGGCAACAATTACTATGACAACAAGAGGTTCTGTTTATGGTGTGTCAGACACAGGGGAAAGCCCTTTACACCCATTTCTCAACCTAATCCCACAACCACTTTCGTGGGTAGGTATTGTTACCCTCATTTTCCAGGTGAGAAGGTCTGAGGCACAGCGAAAGGAGTTAACTTTCCCAAGGTCACACAGCTCATATGGGCAGAACCAGCAAGCCACCCACTGCACCCCTTCCCAGCATCTTGCTCTGAATCCCCAGCACATCCCAGGGACCCTCTCTCCTTTTCTAGCAGCAACGAGCCAGGGCATTTTCAGAACCCCTCCGGGAACCATTCAACGCTTCATACAAAGAAAGGATCATTTGAGCTTGATTTAAATTGTTCCTATAGTTCTTCCTTTTGTTGCAAGGGGAGGAAAGAAACCTGGAAAAGGAATGTCTCCCCTGCTTATCTCCCTCGCACACAAACCCAGCGAGAGTGGTAATTGATGGCGAGAGCATAGCAAGGTTGACGGGACGCCAAACGGAACCCCGAGACTCCATGGCGACAGCTCAAGTCTCACGGGAAGGGGCTGGCTTATTACCTTTCAACCCGGCCTCTTCTTCTGCCTTGTTTATAGGGTCTTCACAATTTGGGGGATCAGGAGCAAGGGAGCGGGTGGGGAACAGCCTGTGTCCTCCCCTCCCCTGCCCCAGTCTGGCCACTCTGGGCTATTTATGGAACGATCAGGAAGAAAGGGCTGTCAGGCCTGGCCTGGGCTGCAATCTGCCAGATATGAAAACCAATTGCTTTTCATAATAAATTCCAGCTGGAGCCATAGAAATAATAAGGACGAGGAGAAGGTAACACCAATTTGCTTTATTTGATTAGCTCCGTCTTGGGCGGTCCAACCCTGGCTCCTTTTCATCAGAATAAGGGCAAATTGAAAATCATAAAAGAGGCTTTCTTATCAGGGGACAAACGGCTGGAGAGATTCATATGCCTGAGAGCCCCCCGCGAGCCACACCGGCATGGCTGCTGCGCCTGCCTGTGCTGGCTTCGATGAGTTGATCCCAGAAGCCGCTCCCACAGCCAGCTGGAGGACCCCTTGGCATTGCTGTCACTTTTCTGAATAAAGGCAGAGATGACCCCAGTGGGGGCATGGTCAGCCATGTGCAGGACCACGTGGAGGCCTGCCCTCTACGGCCCTGCGCAGGGTCTCCCCCTGGCGGGTAGCCCCCAGGCCCTCTTCTCCAGGGCCCACTGTCCTCCTGGAGGGCTGAAAGCAGGAGGGGGCAGCTCAAGCTTCCAGAACTCAGAAGCAAAGCTGGTGGCTTTCCCAAGGATGTCCACACGCAGGCTGCTAACCACAGAGCTGCACATTTCAATGGTGGCTGGAGGTCACGAAAGAGAAAGGGCTGCCTGGACCAGGGGATGGTCATGACTAGGAATCGCTCCAGAGCAGGTCTGCAGGGACTCACTGATGGTTTCATTTCTAAAACTCCCAAGGCACGCAGCTTGAAATTCTCTTGTGACATGTGGTGATTTATTCAACTAATATTTACTGAGCAGCTCTCACGGCCCAGGCATTTGTGGAAGGCCAATCTAAGTACTGGCAAGAATAGAGGGGTCCAAAGCCCCACCTCTGTAAAGCTCAGGGTGGGGCGGGGGGCGGGGGGGGGAGAACCTGCGGGTGGAGGAGCAAGAAGCACCGGGGCTGCAGGAGCCCACGCTGGGGTGAGGGGAGGGACAGGGGGCACCAGTGAGCGCATCCTATGACAGCTGGCAGTGATGGGTGACAGCCACTCGGGGACACCTCTCCCAGGACAGAACACCCGAACAGAAGCCTAGAAGAAGGCAAGGGCTCACTTGCGGAAGCTCCCCAGGAAAGAGCTTTCTCATAAAGAAGATAATAAGATGGGGGCCCCATCGGTACTCCTGGGGCATGACCAGAGGGCAGCAGCAAGTAGTGGAGGCATGCAGGCAGAAGAGGAGGCCAGAGAGCAGGGTGGGCATGGATGAGGGGTCCTGAGCAAGGCTGGATTTTGTCCTAAGCATGATGAAAGACACAGGTTACCCAGGTAATGACTGTGTTACCTGCCATAAAAGAGAAGTGAGGAGTCTGGGTTTTAAGGCAGGCATGACACGCAACTGAGCAACTTTCACTTTCACTTCACTTCACTGCCACGCAACACAAGGCGACATCAATGACTACAGACACGTTGGTAAATGCAAGGAAGAAAAAGTAGAGGGTACAGAAAACGGTATACCAGGAGGGTCTTGGCTAGGTTGGGGCAGAGGGTTGTGCCCGCCAACCTGCAGCCCCCCACTCCTCTAAGAATTCTGAACTTGACCTTCGTGGGGATGGGAAGGTTTTAAAGCAGAGTGGGCTTCCCTGATGGCTCAGTGGTAAAGAATCTGCCTGCCAATGCAAGAGTCATGGGTTCCATCCCTGATCCGGGAAGATTCCCACGTGCTGGGGAGCTAAGCCTGTGTGCCACAACTACTGAGCCTGTGTACCACAACTACTGAAGCCCGTGTGCCTAGAGCCTGTGCTCCACAACAAGAGGAACCACCGCAGTGAGAAGCCCAAGCATCTCAACTAGAGAGCAGCCCCTGCTCATGGCATCTAAAGAAAAGCCCGACCAGCAACAAAGACCCAGCACAACCAAAAAATTTTTAAAAAGCCAAGAGTGGGGTGACTTTAGACGTGACACGTCTGCCTCACCCAGGTTGTCTTGTTCTTATACCTCCTCCCCCAACATAAAATCTTGTAAACAGCAAACACTCCATAAATGCTCAATGTGTGAGGTAATCAAGCAACTCAGTGGCTGGAACAAAGGAAATCCTCTCTCTTCTCTTGAAAACAGAACATGCAGAAAGCATCCCTTCCGTTTAAAGTGTTTGGTCACTGAGGAAGCAAAGAGAAAAAGGTGAGAGAGAGAGAGAAAGTGAATGGCCTCCCCATCTGCGGACTCAATATTATCCGGAAGAAATCAGACCTTCCATTCCTGTCTCTGGCTGCAACCCAGGTTTGGGAGGTGAGCCTGGAGGAGCAAAAAAGGGCATCATCGTTCAAATGCCACCCGGTGTCTGGGTCAAGTTTGACCCCACCGACCTCTCATTTGGCCCTAAATAGAGCCGGGCACTTCCACAGACCCTTACTGTCATTTTCCAACACTGATATTTTATTAATAATCCAATGTAAATCTGAGAGAAAATTAATGTGTCAGCTCCTAGCAGGAAGGACCGAACATCTCAATGTGATGGTCTGTTAGAGTTGTCATTTATCATTAGCATGCAATTCAAGGCAAGCTTCCCACGTTCTGGCGGGAGCTTCCGAGACAATGAATCTCTGGGAATTAGCTTCTGGTCCAATTATTCGTTACCTCCCCCGCCCCCCAACACCTACCTAAGAGATAAATTCTGTCTCAGTGGGAGGAAAAAAAAAGAAGAAGAAGAAAAAAAGGGGGAGGAGGGAGTTTGCTATTCTCCTTCCTGGTTGAAATCAATTTTTCTCAAGGAGACAAGGCAATATTCATTTTGTGAGAAGGGAATACAGCTATACGCTAAAGACCAATAAATGGAGCCCTTCTGATGAAAACTTCCTCAAATCAAATGTAGGGGAACCTCTTAATGGGCTTTGTTCTTCTTTCCCATAATCCATAACTATTAAGAGAAAGGGGCAGAGAGAAGACACTGCCAAGGGAGGAGCTTGCGTGAACAGCAGCCGGGGCCACCTTCCAACTGACCCAAAGAAGTCACCGCAAACATCGGTCTCTCCATCGGCTTAGCACACCTTTCCTGCGGCATCACTGTTGGCCCTGGGGGTGCAGCACGGCACAGACAGGCACGCTCTGGTCCTCAGGGAGCTTACAGTCTAGTGAGGAAATCCATCGGTAAAAAACTCATAACAGATAAGCATGTCAAGAAAATAACCCAAGATGGGAATTCTGGGCATTGAAATAGAATTTTTCTGCCTAGGAACGTTTTGTGTTCAACTTTCAGTGAGAAACAGAAAAATGCAATCTGGAGAAAATCAGGCTTCTGGTTCTAACATGAACAGGGTAGTCAGATCAGATGGACGGCAGCTTCTGGAGGCAGATGTTGGCTCCTCCTGGCCGAGGTGACCGGAAGCCCTGCTCGGGCTGACCTCGCAGTCCCGCGCAGGCACAGCCAGACCTTGGGGGTCCAGGGGCCCTTCCACCTTGAATGGAGCCCAGAGTCAACCACACTGTCTGCCCCAGCAGAGCAGTCAACCTCAGCCCGCAGACCTGTGCAAAGGGCCAGGAGCTCTGCATCAAGGAAAGATCCTCTGCCTGGGGGTCCTTCCACAGGCCCCCACCCATGAGGGGGGTGTCTCCCCACAATGCCGGACCCCTGCCACGTCCTCTGCCAGCACCGTGTGCAGCCCCAGCATGACGCCAGCCAGCTGAGCTGTCCCGGCTCCTGTAGCCTCATGAGGGGACCCCGCTCGCTTTGTTTGAGCTCACAGGGTTCTCTCCTTCCACCCGCACCACCCCAAAAGGCCTCTGCTCTTAGTCCCCCAGTTCTCAGAGGAGGAAGCCATGTCTCAGTGAGTCAAGGTCACGGAGCTGCCAAGTGGAGCCTAAACTCAGCTCCCTCCCTCCCTGCGGAGCAGGGTGGGGTGGGAGAGCGAATGCTGCCTCCCCACCCCCAACTCAGGATTCTAGGACCCCACAGGCTTTGACTGGAAACCCCACAGTTGAGTATGGCTGCACCCCTCCCTGCCCGATACGCCTCCCCCCCACACCCCCAGCCAGCCAGCTGTCCTCTCTCTCCTGCCCGTCCTTCCTCTCCAGACCTGGCCTGGACGGCATCTGGCTTCTTCCCATCTTCAAACCACATCACAGGGCAAAGACGCTGCCTGAGCGGATCCCTAAGGGCATCCTGAACCAAGACCTCCTGCTCCACACGGGAGGGACATCAGTGGGGGACTCTCATTCAGGGCACAGACTCAAATGTTCCCTGAGTTAGGAGCCCCCTCCCAGGTGGACAAATCTGCCTTCTTTTGCATACAAACACCTGGGGACTCAGTGATGGCCCCTATTCTGCCCACCATGTCCCTCCTGGGCTCACGAGGGTACCTCCCACTCTGGCTGCTGATGGCTCCCACTGGCAGTGGGCATGGAGCTGGGTCGTTCTGAGCTCAGGAGGGGGGACCCTGGAGCAGGAAACATGTCATCCGCCCACAGCAGGACAGGATCTGATGGCCTACGCCCTCAGCTCTCAGGGAAGCCGTGGGCACAGTTCTCCTGCCTAGCTGGCCTGGTGCCCAGGAGCTGCAGGTGTACCCCGAAACCATCTCAGCTGCCCAGCACCTGAGCCCAGAAGTGATGACCCTCTCTGCCCGACCCCTCACTGGGTCCCAGGCAGAAAAGCTGGAGTGATCACCTCCAAGGCCAGGACTTGAGCCATTACCTCCGTCATGACCTGAACAATGATACTTT
Source organism: Odocoileus virginianus (assembly GCF_023699985.2). Classification (NCBI taxonomy): domain Eukaryota; kingdom Metazoa; phylum Chordata; class Mammalia; order Artiodactyla; family Cervidae; genus Odocoileus; species Odocoileus virginianus. Next base: position 33,227,722 of record NC_069684.1, on the reverse strand, counting down.
TGTTTTTTTCCAACATAAGACAAAAACCCCTGCAAATGCAGCCGGATTAATAACAGAATCAGGGAAGTGACCTTTGGTGCAGATGGAGGGGTGATGAGGCGGAGAAAGGCAGAGGGATGTTCCAGATGGCAGGAGACAACAGAGAAGGAGTTTTCTCACAGGAAAGGGTCAACCTAGGGAGGGCTGCGGGGAGGCGGGGGTGGTCTGGGGATGGGATGAGGCCCTAGGGGCATGGTGGGATGCCGGGAGCCTTGGGGCCAGAGAAACTGGGCAGAGGGCACCGGGCCAGAGCTGGCGCTCACACCTCAGGCCCCTTGACTCGGCTGCACAGGGGCCATGTTCCCCAGGGACACTGATACTTCATCCCTGAAGTTAAAGAACCCCAGGGAATTCTCCACCAGGGGCCCACGGGGCCTTTCTTTGGACTGAAATCAGCCTTTCAAAACCCCTAAAGGGAATATTTGGATACGAGTAAGAATGAGTCCCAGGCTCCACATTTTCCTCAGTGGTTCTCTGTGGCCCCAGGGACATTTTACCCACCTGGGTTCCCAGTTTCCCACAATGAACATATACTGTTTTCTAACAAGAGATAGGGGGCAGTTGTCTCCCACTGAGCAGCTGGATTCTCAGGGAGGTATAAGCTGATCCCCTGCCATCTGTGCACGGGGTCTCCTCCCCTCCAGACACAGACTGCCTCCCTCCCCGCCCCTCCTCTTCTCTACCCCCCCCCCACTGGACCCCAACCCCTAATCTGGTCCTCACTTCGCCCCTGCAGGCCCTGCCTCACGGGCACTTGCCTTCTGTTTCCTTGAAAACAGGGGCCATGTCTTACAAGTTTCTACAGACTTAAGAAAGTCCTCCCGTGCAAGTGTCAGGCTTTCAGCTGGTGACGGTGGCACAAACAGGGCGGTGACGCTCTGATGGGGTGGGTCAGACAGCCAGAGTGCCGACCCCTGCCCTCACCTCCCACCCCGCCCCTAGACCTTAGAGCCACCTCTCCCCTCCACCCCCAGACACCAAGAGTCTCAGCACGGCCTCCTCCAGGGTGAGGCTCCCCACATCCGGGGACATGCTCAGAGACTCACTGAGTCACACTCTTTCAGCACCCCTGGCACCAGAGCGTTCCTTAGCTTGGCATCCACAGCCCTCTGCCAGCTGGGCTCAGCCCACTTGGCCACCCTTTTTCACACGTGGCCTTAAGCCCCAGTGGCCCCCAGGTCATCACCTCAGGCGTCCACGTCTCTGAGCAGTGTGTCGCCTTAGCCCGAAGTCCCTTTCCTCCTCCCCAGGCCAGAGTTCAGAATCTTGTTTGGTTCTTGGAGGCCCATCTCTAACGCTGCCACCACCTCCCTCCCCAGCGTGAGGTCGTGTGGCACCTCGACCCTCCCAGAGCACAGGGTCCCCCAAGCCAGCCCTCCCTGCACTGGCCCTTGGTTTTTATTCCAGTGGGTTCCACGCATCTGCCTCCCCAGAAGGCTGCAAACCCTTGGGTGAAAACCATATCCATTTGGGGAGTGGTCTTCTATGGACCTAGCAGTGTCTTAACTATGGAAGGTCTTCAGAAAGATCTCTGATGGGTTCCTGACCAGGGCTGAGAGCAGCAGTGACCTGTAGGGACTGCTTCCAACCCCAGTGAGGGGATTTCCCTGGTGGTCCAGTGGCTGAGACTCCAAGTTCCCAGTGCAGGGGGATTAATAACAACCCGAGGTTCAATTCCTTGACAGGGAACTAGATCCCACAGGCCACAAATAAGACCCAGCACAGCCAAATAAATAAATGTTTTTTTTTTTTTTAAAAAAGAAAGAGGCAATAAGTCCTGAGCACTAAATGAGCTTCAGAAACTGTGTGTGACATGCATGCACCCATTTGATTCATGCAATGACTCTGGGCAGGAAGTAATACCATCCCTCACCTTCATGGTCAGAGGCCTGAGGCTCACAGTGGTTAGAAAATTTGCCCAAGTCCTCTAGCCAGGTACGAGTGACACCAGGATTCCGGTGTAGGTGGGTCTCACTCCAGAAATATGCTTTGATCACTGTCCTATGCCATTTCCCTTGGAAGATGGTTACAATTTCACAGAGACTCACAATGTGAACCAAACCATTGGAAACTAGGAAAAGCTGTCCTCTATCTTGCCCCCGACCCAGGAGGCATTAAGTGCCCTGGGTGCTAAATTCCCCCACCTCCAGGGAAAACACTCCCCAATGGAAACATGCTGTCCACACTTTCAGAGAGTACTCAGCCCCACCCTCGAGTTGCAGGGCTGCACCATCTGGAAAATCCTTGACTTTCATTCATTACAACCTGAATAGTGCTGAAGGTGTTTTGGTCAATAGAGACCTCTCGCTTCCTCTCTTCCGAGCTCGTAAATCAGAGCCCTATGGTCCAATGGCCATGATGTCCCCCTAATCACCTCACTGCAATATTAATAAGGCTGTTCAATGCAACTGGTTCCTTCCAAATTGTCACATAAAGATTTGGTAAATGTCAGACACATCATTTACTAGAAAACGATGTTTCACTGCCAGGGGAGGTAAGTGGCTGAGAGAATAAGGTAAAAGGCCCAGAGATGACCTTAAGCCAGCTCACAGAATGGAGTTCTCTAGCCTGGGGCTCCTAACTTGGGTCCTTCTCGCCCGGCAGGCAGCAGTCACCCTTGGAGTCCACCAAGCGCAGGACACTGGGCAAGGACTTATGGCGGAGGGGCAGGGTTAGGTTTGGCTCAGAAAGAAACAGCAGTCCCTGTCTGCAGGCAGCATATAACCCTGTTGGTGCAAGAGAGAACTCCTCACGATGCTTCTAGCAAAGTATTATCCCCATTTTAGGAAGCTGAGAAAGTTCCAGAAACATTGGCCCTAATGTAAGCAACTTAACATTTACAAAGGGATGGGTTCCCAAAAGCAAATTAGTGCCATGTCAACTGCTTATACTACAGTCAACTGTACCAGATATCCCTGGGATATAAACCCAGGATCTCTTATTTACTAAACAGTCACTTTAACCAGCTGGAGTTGGACTATAAAGAAGGCTGAGCGTTGAAGAACTGATGCTTTCAAACTGTGGTGCTGGAGAAGACTCTTCAGAGTCCCTTGGACTGCAAGTAGATCAAACCAGTAAATCCTAAAGGAAATCAACCTTGAATATTCATTGGAAGGACTGATGAAGCTGAAGCTCCAATACTTTGGCCACCTGATGCGAAAAGCCAACTCATTGGAAAAGACCTTGATGTTGGGAAAGATTGAAGGCAAGAGGAGAAAGGGACAACAGAGGATGAGATGGTTGGAGGGCACCACTGATTCAGTAAACATGAGTCTGAGCAAACTCCAGGAGACAGTGAGGGACGGGAAGCCTGGAGTGCTGCAGTCCGTGGAGTCACAAAGAGTTGGGCATGACTGAGTGACTGAACAACAGCTGCTCATAAAAGGATTGGGAGGGAATTCCCTGGAAGTCCGGTGGTTAGGGCTCTGTGCTTTCACTGAAGGGACCTGGGTTTGGTCCCTGGTCAGGGAACTAAGATCCCACAAGATACATGGTATGGCCAAAAAAACAAACAAAAAAGAATGGAGGCTGGTCCTACCAATTGGGGTGGACAGCTACAAAAACAGTGATATTCACCACAGCCTAGTTTCTGATGGAGAAAGTGGGAACCACCTACAAATCGCTTCATTGAATTGCTTTGGCAAATGAATCACAGTATATTGATATAATGGAATAGGATACAATTATTGTTGTTTAGTTGCTAAGTTGTGTCTGACTCTTTCGTGACCCTATAGACTGTACTTTGCCAGGCTCCTCTGTCCATGGGATTTCCCAGGTAAAGAATACTGGAGTTGGGTTGCCATTTCCTTCTCCAGGGGACCTTCCTGACCTAGGTATCGAACCCATGTCTCCTGCACTGGCAGGATTCTTTATCACTGAGCCACCAGGGAAGCTGAAAAATGTCTTACAGGACTTGTTTATTGTTGTTTAGTCACTAAGTCATGTCAGACTCTTTTGTGACCCCAACGACTCCAGGAGGACAAAGTAACCTGGCCGATGGGGCTGCAAAGAGTCCACTTTTGCACTGGGAAGGCTCAGGGCCCACTAAGTCTGTGCCTCTGGGATTATGACCTTCTCTGGAGAGGAGACCAAGGCAGAGAAGTGAACCCCAGAAATCATGCTAACTGTCCTGGGGATCCTCTGTGTTCCTCTGGGGCCACCTGGCACATCGCACTGGGGTACAAACCTTGACACTCCTCCTGCGTGGCTAGAATCCCTGGAAAAGAAGTTCCAAATTTCAGAAATCCAATACATTAGATGCTAATTCCTACGGCTAGTCAGAGAAGCTCCCAGGATATTTTTGGTTGGCAGGGAAGAGTGATGGGAAAGGAGGGGGCTATGTGGGAGAATAAAACATCTGACCATTAGTGAGAATTTGCACCATTATGGCACGTCCCACCCCCCCACCAGCTGGCACCCTTTGGCTCCCTCCTGACACTTCTAGACTGTCCTCAAACTCTTTGTGGGTCATGAAGAGGGAGGCACTTTCTGCCACTCTGCTGGCTGTGGGTGGCTAGAGAGGCACCTCGTGAATCGAGGCTCGTCACAGTAGCAGCCTGTGTGGAGGGCAGCAAATGAAGCTGTGGTCTGGTGGGCAGGGTTCCATCAATCCATCCCAATGACTTAGGGGAGCTGTAGGAACCCGGGCAGCTAAACCAGCAGAGGTGCATCTGTTGAATATTCCCACACCCAGAAATCCAGGGGTGCCTCACCAGTCCTAGAACTTTACCCTTGACAAGTCAACCAATACCAGGAGAGAGGAACCATCCCTCCGTGCCTCCAACCTGCTTCAGGAGGCATCTGGACCCCACCGGAGCAGGAGGCGCAGAGGGGACAGGCGAGCTCTCGAATTTTGTGCTGCTATGTACCACCATCTGATACGATGATAATATCTCATGATGAAAACCATTACATGGCAGATTTCCTTTAGGGTTAATTTTAGTAAGTGGCAATGCTTTAGAAAGCCTGCACCATGGACCTTGTTGGGAGTGTGAACACAGCTGCCAGGACACGGCAGCTCCCGGTTTCTCCCTTTGCCACTGGGTGGAAGGTGAGCCACCCCCTGTGACGCCCCTGCCAGCTGGGAGAGGCCTGCAGACTGGTGCAAAGCTAGGCCATCCAGTGGCAAGCTCACCAAGTACCTCCGCTCTGGCTTACAGTCTGACCTTGAGCAGCTATTACATTTCCAGCTAAGCCACAGTCATTCCTGCTAATAAAATGATGCTGGCGAGATCTCAGTCAGACCTCACCTGCAGGGAGTCAGCCTCTGTTCCCCCAGGAGACATTCAAGGATGCTCTGGGCTCTCTGGCTTTATGGCATATGGCATATGTCAGGGGGTCACATATGCCACTGTACATCACGATGGGTCATGCTAGTGGTTGTAATCATGGCTATTCTGTGGTCATGATAAGCCCAGCATCTCTCTGGTCATCAGGGCTGACCAAGGTCTCCAGGAATTTTTCACTCAGGACATCACCTGCTGGACTAGCTGTCTACCCTCTACTGACCACACTGAAGATGGAATGATGCCTTAGTTAAATTTCTCATTGATCCAAGTGAAAGACAGGTCTAATGAATACATTAAAATATATCTAATAAAATAATATTTGAGATTAAAAGGAAGCTTGCTTGCATATTCATGAACCAAGTGAAAACTCAGATGAGCTCTTCTAAGCTTCTTACTCATGGGGAGTCACAGACTGAGCATGTGCTGAGAGCATTTCTTAGCAAATATAAGCCTGGCAAAGGCACATTCACCCATGGATTCATTGAACAAGCACTTATTAACCATTGTTTTGCATTACTGTTTATTTTGTATCTTCACTCCTCTTCGTAACCCTAGGACCTCATGGAAGTAGTAGGCACTCTATTGACTGCCTGTTGATGACACTAAAACACACAACCCCTGTCCCCAAGTTGTTTATATGTAGTCAAGGAGGTAAGAGTCACTTCCTCCATGAAGTCTTCCTGATCCTCCTGGACCATGTTTGGTGACCCTGCCATGCATTTCCCAAGAATTCCTTACTCTCCCTGCCTGGCACCCACCACCCAACACATACAGACACACACACACCCCTGTTTAATCATTTCTATCCTCTGGGGGACTATAAGCTTGGGGAAGGTAGAGAATCTGTTTTGCTTCTCACAACCTGACATATAAATAAAGGGAATATCCAATAAATCATTATTAGATGAATAAAACAAGGAACAGATGGACATATGGGTGAATGGATGAATAGATAGGTGGAAAGGTTGGAAGGTGGGTGGGTAGATGGATGATGGATGGGTGGGTGAGTAGATCATGAATGGATGGGTAAATAAATGGATGGATGATGGATGGATAAATGTATGATGGATGGAGATGGATGTACAGATATATGGATAAATAGGTAAAGGGGTTGGAGGATGGGTGGGCAGATGGACAAAGGATAGATGGGTGGGTGGATGGATGATGGATGGATAGGAAGATGGGATGATGGATGGATGAAAAGGTAAGTAAAGGCAAGAAAAAAGTCTAAGCTGTACCCCATGATAAAATGTACTGAGATGATGGCCAGCAAGGGTAGGCAGGAGTGAGGGTGTTGGTAAGATCTAGAAGGAACTGTCTCCCAGATCTTAAGAAAGCAAATGATTTGGCTTCCTCTGTGCCAAACAGTGTGCTGGGCAACTTATGAGCATCGTGTTACATCCTCTCCAGGCAGGGGTTTCACCCATGTGGGGAAGGAAACCAGGTCCTGCAGATCAGCCTGCTCAACTGCAGAGCCCACATGCAGTGGAGCCAGGATGGAGACCATCTGCTGACATGAGCTCCCTCCACGATGGCTGGAAGACCAAAGGGCATTTCCTGACCCAGCATGGGACAGTGCTATGAAGAAAGGGGTACCCGTAGGAATCTCTGCAGTGGGCAGAGATGAAGTTGCTGGCATGGCAGTCATGCCCCTCAGAACAGAGACAAGGAGTCAGAGTTCTCCAGGGGGCCCAGGATACATGACCCCCTCCAGTCTACAAAAACACAAGCTCCCACTCTCCCCGGGCACAGCCACTAAGTCATGGTGGGGAATGGAGTGGGGTGTCCTAGAGAGGTAATGTAACTTTCCTAAGTAACATTATAGTTGCCAGAGTTAGGAAACAAGAAGATAGAAAGGGAATGCTGCTGCTGCTACTGCTGCTAAGTCGCTTCAGTTGTGTCCAACTCTGTGCAACCCCACAGACAGCAGCCTACCAGGCTCCCCTATCCCTGGGATTCTCCAGGCAAGAACACTGGAGTGGGTTGCCATTTCCTTCTCCAATGCATGAAAGTGAAAAGTGAAAATGAAGTCACTCAGTCGTGTCCGACTCTTAGCAACCCCGTGGACTGCAGCCCACCAGGCTCCTCCGTCCATGGGATTTTCCAGGCAAGAGTACTGGAGTGGGGTGCCATTGCCTTCTCCGGAAAGGGAATGGGAGGAGATGAAAGAAAGCAGAGTCCAGGAAGGACCAAGTGATCCATACAGATCAGATCTCCACCCCCTCACAAGGACACTAGACATCAGGCGACCTTACAGCCAGGGACCCCCAAGGAGCCAGTCCAGGAGATGCAGCATCAGCCTCCCCAGGTCCCAGCCCTTGACACAACACTCAAGGATTCTCTCAAAAGCATCGTCTATTTAGCTGATAGCCCTGAGGTGTTTCATTTAACTGGAAGTCATGGTTGGTCCATTTCCCAGATCTAACTGACATTATAAGAACCCTGCACATCACGTCTGGTAACAAAGCCGTTCAATAACCCAGAGTCCCCACCCCGTTCCCAATCTGGAGAGCCAGCAGTTCAGACAACTTTCAGAAGGCAGAGCCACTGCTGCCTCCCAGGCTAGGTTTATTACTTTGTGTGCGTGTGTGTGTGCATGTGTGTGTGTGTGTGTGTGTGTGTGTGTGCGCGCGCGCGCATGCGTGCATGCTGGCGTACACTTCGGGAGGAGGAAGAGATCCCACATGGCAGTTACTATCCCTTCTGACCACAGGGTAAAACTTGCCAATTTCTTTACCTATTTAATTCTCCCACTGATGTAAGAATTATTATCCTCAAACCACTTATGAGAAATCAAAACCTAGCGAGGTTCAGGTGACCCCAATCCTACAGCTGTGAGCAGCAGAGCCGGGATTCTAACCCAGATCTATCAGGATCCAAGTCCATGCTCTCGCCCATAACCCTGTGCGGCCCTGTTCAGCAGACCTGGCAGGCATTGTACGGTGTGTCCACACTCTGCCCATCACAGTGGAAGGAAGAAGGGAGACCACAGTGGAAGAAATCTGCAAAATTTTCAGTTTAACAAAACTGAACAGGTTTGGGTTTCCCTGGTGGCTCAGTGGCAAAGAATGTGCCTGCCATTGCAGGAGACATGGATTCATCCCTAATCTTGGAATATCACATGCTGGGGAGCAACTCCCCATGCGCCACAACTATTGAGCCTGTACTCTGGAGCCAGGAAGCCACAACTATCAGGCCCATGAGTCACAACAACTGAAGTCCGTGAGCCCTAGAGCCTGTGCTCCGCAACAGAGAAGCCACTGTAATGAGCAGCCCACCTGCCACAACCAGAGAAAGCAGCCAAGATCCAGCACAGCCAAAAATAAAGAAATAAATACAATTATTTGTAAAAATGGGCCAGGCTTGATTCTGAGCAGACTTCCTCCTTCAAAGGGCCACACACTGTGAGTCCCCAGGAGTCACACTGCTCTTCAAAGCTCCCTGAAGACAAGGACTCTGAGTCTGTCTTTGGTTCTCCAGAGCCAGTGGTTTGGGGCACAAGGGAGAAGAATGCAAGAGTCACTGAAAGTGTGAATGAATGAATGAATGAACAAGTAAATAAATGCCATGAATGACAGTGCCGTCTAAAGGTAAAACAGTGGGGCTCTGGGAGAAAAACACGTGGGGTCTAAAGGTCTGCCCATCACCCAGAGCATCTCGCCTGGCACCTGACCTCCTGGGGTGGCCTGTATGTCCACACGATGGATTCTGAAGACACCACGCTGTTCATCAGGGCCAGTGCCCAGTGGGCTTCCAGGGCCTCCTGTCTCTGACCCTCCACCTGGCAGGAAGGATTCCCAGCCAGCATCCACAAGATGCCACTACTGAGAGGTGCGGGAGCCCACCTGATCCCGTCTGAGGGTGGGAAGAAGCTGTCGTGACTGAAGCCTGCCCCTTCTTGTGTCCTACAGCTCCTGACTATGTTCCCCTTGTCCGGGCACACAGGGACCATGAAACCCCAAAGTGGAACGGGGGTGCCAGAGTGGAGGGTTCTGTCTGGATGCAGGGACACCAACCCTTGACCCACTGCCTGTGAGTTGATGTGAGAATGCACGGGACCCTCTCCCACCCGGTGCAGATGCCCCTTAGGATGCCAGGGCAGCTCAGACTATGTGACGTCCTTTCAGAATCTGTCTGAGCACTGTTCCTCCTCCAGAGGGTCGGAAGCCACAGAGCTGACATGGCCCCTTTTCCTGGAGCCCACAGACAACAGAGCAGATGAGCAGCATCTTAAGGACATCAAGTGACCAAACCCTCCGGAGGGTCTCCAGCGATCCTGTAAGTGAGTACTCCTGTGCCTAGAAGGAGGGCATGACCCAGAGGGAATGGGGGGAAGCGGGGCAGGACCCACGTGCTGGCAGGAGGCCAAGGCAGTGACCCAGCTATCCCCCCAGCTGAGGTTCCTGCAAAGGGTGGGTGTATGAACGGAATTTCCCAGTGTGCTCTGCCTTTCTCTGTTGCTCGCCTGGGGCAGAAAACAGATCCCTGACAAGCTCTCCCTCTCTTTCCAGGGGCCTCAGTTTTCCTACTATAACAAGTCATAGGTGGTCTATTTTCAGAACAAAGATGGTTGATTCATCCCTTCCACAAACATTCTTAGGCCCCTGTTATGTGCTGGGCACTAGACTAGGCGACTTCCCCAGCCATGGAAGGCAGAATCCAACTCAGGTTTTGGACCCTGTGTGAAAATTCTGTAAAAAAAATATGCTTGGATGGGGAGCAGCCCCTTCTTGACAAAGACCTGCAGACATGGGAATTCCCTGGTGGTCCAGTCGTTAGGACTCTGAGCTTCCACTGTAGGGGGCACAGTTCTGATCCCTGGTCAGTGAACTAAGATCCCATAAGTCACACAGTGCAGCCAAAAAATAAAAGACCTGCAGTTGTGCATACACTAGATCACACTCTAGCAACAGAACAGCACTGCTCCCTACCATGTGCCACCAGAAGTAACAGCCTCATCCATTCCAACATTCCCAGCAAATGCGGAAACTGACAACTCTCCAGTATTGCACTGAAGTATGAGAAAAGGCTGGCCAAGCAGATGAGATGTGGGTTATCTTCCAGGGGAGACACTCAGTCGTCTTAAGCAAGCACAGCTTTTCAAAGATGTCCAGAAGATTCATTTGTGTACAATCAACATGAAAACACTGTGGATGACAGTGTTTGCTATAAACTTGAAATTGATGTAACTGCACGATCTCTCAAGATGCTCTATGGGCAGCTCTTCCCTGGTGATCTAGAGGCTAAGATTCCATGCTCCCAATGCAGGGGGCTCGGGGTTCCATCCCTGGTCAGGGAACTAGATTCCATCTGCCAGAACTAAAGATCCCACATGTCACAGTGAAGGCTGAAGTTCCTAAGGACCGCAACTAAGACCTGGTGCAGCCAAATATATAAGCAATTTTTAAATGCTCTATAGGGGTCTTCTCGGTAGCTAAGGCACTGGTGGTCACAGAAACCTAAACCTCCTCCCCCAAACAGGATCCACCCAAACAAGAGATCAACAAAGTTAATAAACAAAACAACACACAAGCCACAGCTTTAGCACAACTAGAAGACAGAGACATTATAATGCCAAGTTATCTCTAAATAGAAAGATAAACATACATTTTCCCCATTTCCAGCAAAGCAACTTCTTGGATTCCCACCCAAAATCTTTGTAGAGAGCTAAGGGATGGGAAGGGCTTCCCAGATGGCTCAGTGGTAAAAAATCTGCCTGCCAATACAGGAGACGCAGGAGATGTGGGCTCGATCCCTGGGTTAGGAAGAACCCCTGGAGGAGGAAGTAACCCACTTCAGTATTCTTGCCTGATGAATCCCAAGGACAAGGCAGGGCTACAGTACATAGGGTCCCAAAGAGCTGGACATGACTAAGCACATGCTCACCACTACAAGGGGTGGGAAAGGGTCCCAAAACCACGAGAAGAGAGGAGCAGACAGTGGAGGGCTTAGGAATAAACCACGAGCACCTGGAGAAAGAGAAAGTATAACCTAAGTGGAAAAAAAGAAAAACTGGAAAAAGAATGCAGAACATTGACCAGGGTTCAATAGGTTTAAAGGGAGGGGAGAGTTTAAAGGTGGGCATGGGTAGGAGAGAAACGAGGGGTGGGCACCATCCGGAAAGTGTGCAGTAAAGGGAGAGAAAGCAAGAAACTGACATTTACAAACCTGCAAAACCAAAATAATAAAATATATCCAAGGACACACTCTTCTTCACTCCCCTCCCCCCACCAAAAGTCAACCATTAAAGAAACTGCACTCTGCTACACTGACAGAAGAGGGGGCACTTGAACTAAAAATCACATGAACCACTCGGCCTGTGAAATACAGAGGTGGGAGCATCTTCATCTATATAAAGGCTGCTCAGAGAAGGAAGACGAAAACGAGAATCCAAATATTTCAGCTGATGAAAATTACTCCACAAAGCAGAAGGAACCATACAACCATAAAGCAGAAGGGGAAAAAAAAAAAAAAAAAACGGAAACATAACACTGCAAATGGAATTAAAAACCTCAAAGAAGCATTTGAGAAAACATCCTCACAGCCTGCAAACCAAAAGATCAAATAACTTACAAGGGCAAGAGATTTAGACTGTCATTAGGCTTCTCAACAGCAACCTACAAAGCAGAGCAGTGATGGAGCAGCGTTCTCATGAAACTCAAAGTAAGAAGGTGTGAATCGAAAAGTTTATATCCAGCAAAGCAGGTCTTCTAAAATCAAAGTCATAGGGGAAAAAATGGTTTTAAACACATAAGAACTCAGGGAATAAGGTACCCATGAGCCAGCCCTTCTTAAGACATCTACAGAGAATTAACTTCAGCCAGCAAGGAGATAACGGGGACTCTTTGCAAACGGATTTACAGGGAATTTTTTATATATTTAATTATAGGCCTAAATTAAATAGGGGAGTAGAGAGAGAAGAATAACGCACACATTTTACATGTTTGGTCAAAGTGAAAATAATACAACTACGAAATGGCAGGCAACAAAAGAAAGACAAAAACAGAATAAGCTCAATCATGGTGGTACAGGGAATTTTATATAATATATACACTTCGTACAATGATGACTGTATAGGAAGTTAAGGGATTCCATATGCAACTGACAAACCAGGTATAGAAGCTTATAGGGGACTTTAAACGATTTTAAGCTAATAAGTATCAATACAAAGGTAGCCAGTAGAACAAAATTGGAAGCTTTCTGTATATCAAAAGAAATTAAATAATAAGTGAGCAAAGAAAATGTGTCATGTAGAGAAAGAAGTACAACAAATAGAACATAAAATGTATTATTCATAAAATATTATGAAAATGTTAAGACCAAGTTTGTCAGTCATATAAATATCAGACATATAAGCGATTGTAAACAGGCTTAACTCCCCTATGAAAAGAAATAGGTTTTTGATTTGGCTTAAAAAACACAATTCAACCATATATCACTTACAAGAGGCACACTTTTAAAAAAGGATTTGGAAAGGCTGAAAATAAAGTTAGGCAAAGATACATCAGGCAAATAGGAACAATAGCAATGCAAGTATTACAATCTTGATATACAAGTCAAATATGTAGAATTCAAGGGGAGAAAGAAGCCTAAATGTAGCAAACATATTTCAATACTAAAAAGAAAAAAATTCAGATTTCACAATAAAAATATAATGGGAACGACTATCAGTGCACAAAGAAAGACTAATACTACCTTTATTAGTAGAAACTGTAGGAGATGAAAGAAAAAACAGGTGGAAACACACTAATAATAGAACACTCTAACACACCACTTTTCGCACAAAAGAGATCAGGTAGGCAGAAATGTATGTAAAGATACAAAGTCTAGAAAACATAATCAGTTAAAGCAATCATATGGAGATATTTAGATACCTAATATTAGAGATCACAACTTCTTTTTAAGCGCACATAGATTATCCACAGAAATTGATCATATATTGGGTGACAAATAATCAGCATGTCGACCTTGATGCTGGGAAAGGTTGAGGGCAGGAGAAGGGGGCAACAGAGGAGGAGATGGTTGGATGGCATCACTGACTCAATGGATAAGAGTTTGAACAAACTCTGGGAGATGGTGAAAAACAGGGAAGCCTGGCATGCTGCAGTCCATAGGGTCGCAAAGAGATATAACTAAGCAACTAAATAACAACTCATAAACTAGAAATGTTTCAAAGAATGTTTTCTGATCACAGTGTAGTAAAACTAGAAATTAACTTTTAAAATAAACTATTTTAAAGATACAAAGAAGTATCTCTCTTTTGTGTAAGGGGGGAAAAGGAGAAACTAATAAAATATTAGCAAAAGAAAGTCAGGACAGATAAAGTGAAAATAATATTGGTTAACACTTCTCTGAGTCTACCCGTTTTGCATTGTTTTAACTTTTGCAAGATAGTAATCTTTTATATACTAAAAAGAAATCAACTAAGATGGGGTGGGACCCTAAAGTGGAATAAAAACAAAAGAACCTAATTCTTTTTTCCAAGAATAACATAAGCAGAGTGAATGGGAGTGGGGAGAGAAAGATTAATCTAAGTAAATTTAAACAGAGGATCTCAACTGTTTGACTTCAAACTAAAGCCCAAAAGTGCTATAAACTAATTTTGAACTCTAGTTAGTAGGTTTGTTTTCTTCCATGATGTGGGTTAACTCTTACTTAACTACTTTATGTGTATTTTGGGATTTGGAAAATAATGTATTCGGGAAAATTTCTCCTTTGTTGAAGGAAGTTCCATATATGGAAAGATTAAAGGCCAGAATGAACCTAAGGTATTGGATTGGAATTGGTGTCATTACAAATGCATTGTGTATATGTGTAGAAATAGTTGTGTATATGTGTAGAAATAGTTGAAGGTGTATGTGTATGTGTATGTTTGTGTATTTCTGAGTGTATACTCACACACATGCTTCTTAGTTCTTTCTATCAAAAGAGCAAACACCTAGAAGCAATGATACCAGTAGCAATGAATACACCTAAAATCCAGAAACCATTCTTTACTGAAAGAAGCCAGGGCTCCTTCAAGAGAGAGCCCAGGACTAGCGGGAGGACAGTACAAGGCAACCTTGGAACAGTTCGTTGTACCAGAAAGTGAGGAAATGCTCGAAAGTTGATGGAATGTATGAATGACTGATATAATCAGTGACATGTACAAATCTCAACATCATAATGATGAGAATAATTCTTACACAGAAGAATACATGCTGTACATGTTCCATTTATATGAAATTCTAAAATAGGCAAAACTAATTTATGGTAGGAACAAAATCAGAACTGTGGCTGCTCATGAGGAAGATGGGGACAAGGACTGATTGGAAAGGAACATGAATTAATTTTCTTGGGGGTGATGACAGTGCTTTATATCTTGACATGAGTTTGAGTTATGTGGTGAACACATTTGTCAAAATGTATCAAAGGGTATACAATATTTGTACATCACACTGCATGTAAATTTTACCTAATAAAAGAGCTGTAAAAAATATAGATATATAGACAATATCATGTCTGCCCAGTGTTCAAGGATGCCTACAGCTTACTATGAAATGCAATTAAAAAATAAGATGAATTTCTGGAAGGTATACAAGTCACTATGTTAAAGCCTGCTAAAATGTTAAAGAATCTAGGTGATAAGCATATGGATGTTCACAAAACATCCATTAATTTTCTGTATGTTTGAAATTTTTCAAAATAACATGCTATAAAAAATATCACGGGGATCTGTCAAAAGGACATAGCAGCCAAGTGGAAGGTACTCCCACTGGCCAAAGCTGTGACAATTTAACCACTGAAATAACCAGATTATAAACCATTGAACCAATATATAACCCGCTGACTATAACTCAGTCAATGTAACCCATTGAGTAAAATGGGAATACATGAGTACACATGGTTATAAATAAATGAGTAAAAAAATAAATGTAAGAAAAGCAGAAGCTCTTCAATACAGTAGAAAGAACTAAGCAATAAATAAATTTAGAAAAAAAACCACCATCTGGCAAATATTATAATAATTCAGACAAGAATTATCAATGGATGCCAAAACAAGTGGGTAAAAGTTTAATGAAAAACAAGATATTCACATAGACATAAACTATTTCCTCACAAAATGTTAATCAATTACAAGGGGGGTGAAATAACTTTACACTGAGAAATGTAGCAGATACCATCTTAAGCAACAATCAGTGTTAGCAGCTCCAGGAACAGGACAGCCAGTACCGTGGACCTCTTAAAGGACCCCACATGACTTCTGTGGTCTTCCTGCCTGAAATGCATGTCCTGAACCTAGTCATGAAGAAACACCAGGCGAAACCAAATGAAAGGACATTCTTCAAAATAACTGGCCTGTACTCTTAAAAACAAGGCCAAGGTCATGAAAGACAAAGAAAGACTGAGGAACTATTCCAGATTCGTGGATATTGAAGAGTCATGGAGGGCTTCCCTGGTGCCTCAGTGGTAAAGAGTCTGCCTGCCACTGCAGGAGACACAGGTTTGATCCCTGGTCCCGGAAGATCCCACAGGCTACAGAGTCTCTAAGCCTGTGCACCACTACTGTTGAGCCTGCGCTCCAGAGCCCAAGAATCACAACTGCTGAGCCCACACACTGCAGCTACTGAAGCCCATGCACTCTAGAGCTCATGCTCCATAACGAGAAGCCCGTATACTGCAATGAAGACTAGCCTCCACTCTCTGCAACTAGAGAAAGCCCGCACTGCAAAAAAGACCTAGCCAGCCATAAATAAACGAGATGATTTTGAAAAGGGAGAGAGACGTGGGAACCAAATATGTGAGATGTTAGACTGGTTCTTACACCAGATGATGGTGAGTATGATGATGACGGTGATGACAATGATTATGTTTTGCTATAAAGGACTTTATTGGGATGTAATTGGTTACAGGAAAGAGCCTGTAGATTGGATAATGGTGTTGCATCAGGGCTATTTTCCTGATTTTGATCATTGTACTGAGTTATGCAAGAGAACACCCTAATTCTTAGGAAAAACACACTGAAGCGCTTAGGAGTAATGGGGCATCGTGTCTGGAACTTACTTTCAAACGGCTCAGAAAAAACGCACAGGCATACACGCACAGAGGGAGTGACAAAGCAGAAATGATAGCCGGGTGACAACTGGGGAATCTAGGTGAAAGACAGATGACATTTCTTTGTACTATTCCTGCAACTTTTCTGAAATGTTGGAATTATTTCGAAATGTAAAATCTTTTAAAATATAAAAGAGAAAGAAAATGCTAGATAATGTAGGTTATTCTCTAAGTCTAACTGGTCTCTCCTAGTCCAAAATGGCAAGATGCCACTGACTTGAAAACCTCTAAAGATTGAGAGCTGCTGTGTCCATGTGATAGACCCTGAAGAGACACGGCACTCGAGGTATGAACCAGAAGCTAACCAGGCAGGATGACCTGCAGAGTAGATGGGCAAGGCTCTTGGGTTGAAGACCGAGGTTGTTTCACACGTTACTCTGGCCAATTCCAACAGATTGCTGCTGACAGAGCCCTGAGTTCTCTCAGAGAGAGTGCCAAGGAACAGGCCTGACAGCTGCCTCCCCCTCCCAGCGCTGGAACCACCATCAAAGACGCAATTAATCATCCAAGGGCAAGGCTCCTCTATCTCCTACAGCCTCAGATACAAATCAACCCCAAAGTGTTAATAGATCAACAGTTATCTCTAATACCAAATACAATTTGCATTTGAGATGACATCTGCAATATTTTAAAAGCCAAAGTCTAAAACAACAAACTTGGCAGTTTTTCTGAGTAGCAATTAACACAGTGACTAATCCTATCAAGGAGACGGTAATTGGCATGGAGATAGCCTTTCACACCAGCAGCAGGTTGAAAACCTTAATCCTAACCTCTTTTTAACAGCACAGACTCTGGAGCATCTCTGCTCATCAAGGAAACTAATGCAATTATTAAGGACAAGGGTAATTACCCTACAGCTTTAAGAACAACAAAAAAAGAATTAAAATGTTCAAACAGCAGTCACACAGGAGAAGGATGGGAGACTTGACTAGTGGTTGAAGGCTATTTTCTGTGTCATGGGCAGCCTAGGGTTAGGCTATGCCACCTCCAGACCCTGCCCAGGATAGAGAGTTAACCACAGCTGGTTCTGCCCAGCAGTGGCCACTCCAGGACAACCTCTTATACAAAGGTCCCAAGTGCTAATCTGGTCAAGTAGGAGGTCCCAAGGATGTGACATTTGAAACAGCTAACAGAGCATCAAGCTGGTCTCTTCAATGTCTCTAGAACCCATTGTGCAATTCAAGTTACTGTCAAGAGTTAAGCCTTTTCCTAGATTCTGTCTAAAGTCTACTCATCCTTTAGGGCTCAGCTTAACTTTTAGGAAGTGGTCCTAAGCCACCCCAGTCCTCAGTAAACCCTAAACAATTTAAGCCTTTCTTGTCCAAACCATGAGAGCAGAGGTGCCCCGTTCATTCAATATGTCTTGATTCATTACTGGCTTGATTTGCTTCTCAACAGAACCACATGGTTTTCAAGAGTCAAGACCCTGCCCTGTGCAGGGTTCAGGTTGCCTAACACAAGGCTAGAAGACAGGTAAAGTTCTGGCAATAAGTTGACAGTTCTCAGAGGCTGAGAGACACCCAGTGCTCCATGGGGTAAAGAGAGAGGGTTTGGAGGCTCTTTGCATGTGTGTGGCTGACAGGGTAATTGGAGAAAATTCTGTGAAGCCCACAATAAGGGTTTAACACATGCATGATTGGTGAATCAACAAATGAAAATGTGAACAAACCAACTAGCATGAGTCCTGGTCAGTTTGCTTGGTAGGTGAGCAGGTAGATCTGCTAAGGTCACAGCTACAGACAAAATGTCTGCACAAGCCTCTCCTGAGAGCACTGCTTGGCAGAAGCCAAATCTACACCTGCCATGCTGCCCAGTTGCCTGGAGGGTGTGCTGTTGGCCACAAGAGGACCAGGAGATGCGGAGAGAGGTTTCTAACTCTGAAAGGATGTCACTCTTGTGTAAAATGGATGAGGTGGCATGTTATTGAGCATGCAAACTTCTTACCTCCAAGCTGTGACCAGACCCTCATCATCACTCCAGTTTTGGCTAGCAGCAGAAGGAGGAAATAGCTAATTGAGGCAAGACCCAGACTCCGGGTGTGGGGGGACTTGGCACTGAGAAGCCCAGGAGAGGTGTCAGGGCTTCTGACATCAAAAGGAATGGAGGAGCACTGCTATCAGCAGGGTCACAGAGATCAAGGCAAGGCTTCAGTCTTGGAGGTATTAGGAGCTCAGCATAAACTCTAGTGTGGGGAGAAGAAGCACAGAGCCAGCAATCTGGTCACAAGAAACAAGGATGACAACCTGGTGCAAGGTCACAGTTGAACCAACCACCAGATCGCATGATGCAGAATCCTGAGATATGCACACCTAGGAATAAGGCTGATCCTAGATCTGCCCACTGGAGGTGACAAAACTCAGTTCAAAGGTGAAATTTAAGTTGCTGGTGATTGTGCACATTAGAAAGAAAAAGGAAGTATTTTAAATGGTGTATACCTTTTTATTAGGATGAACGTAGCCTGTTTAAAAGAACAAAAAACACAATGACAGCTCTTCCTCCTGAATTTGTAATACAATATGAAGCAAGAGATATGCCCTTTTCTTCTTACATTCATTTTTATGTAGACCCTTCTGTCTGCATCAGTGACCTGACACATAACATCCTCACAGAGTGTCATTGGTGTCACCTCATGGCATCTTCCAATGTAAGTGTTTTCTTTTCCAGTTAGGTTACAAGCCCCTAGAGGGTGGGAACTGGGTCTAATTCATCACCAAACCATATACAGAGCCTAGCAAAGTGCTAGGTACAAATTGCTACTCCATTAGTGATGATTGTTGATAATTATATAGCAATTATAAATGCAGGTAACTGAGCAAAAAATTCCACTAGGAGGCTGAGTATTCCTCTTCTAATAAAGGATACATTTAATTGTTATAGAAGTGCCTTTCCCTCTCAGGGGGTTGTGAAAGAGAAATCACAGTGTCCAATTCTGAGCAGCAGCCAAACACTTCTTAGTGAGAGGAGGGCATAGAAAGGAAGCAGACACACAGGTGTACAGCCCACGGAGACTGTCCTTGTGGGAGAGATCATCTGGCTCAGAATTTAGAACCAAAAACTTAAGAATAGCCATGTAAAGCCACACTACTCCACCACTTGCTATCCATCAGACTGACCAAATTTAAGGATAGACAATAGCTAATGCTGGGGACTTTCCTGATGGTCCAGTGTTAAGACTCTGCACTTCCAATGCAGGGGCCATGGGTTCACTTCCTGGTCGTGGAAATAAGATCCCACATGCCGTGTGGCCAAAGAGTTAAAGCAACCAGACAAATAAATAAATAAAATTGGGTCTTAAAAAAAATTTTAATGTTTAAAAAGAAAAAGTTATGCTGGCAGAACTGTGAAGCAACAAGGAGTCATACACTACAGATGTGAATGAAAACTGATATAACCACTTTCAGAAACTACTTGGCAATTTTGACAAACAGTAAATAATCCAAATGTTCACCCACATAGATATATATACTCTGATATATTCATATAGTGGAAAATAGAGTACAGTAGTTAAAATTAATAAACTAGAACTACAGGCATCTACATACATGAATCTCATGAAAATATGCTTAAAATCACATTAATGACTTATTTTCCCCCAAAAGAAGATTAAGTAAGTTAAGTCACTCAGTCGTGTCTGACTCTTTGCAACCCCGTGGACTGTAGCCCACCAGGCTCCTCCGTCCATGGGATTCTCCAGGCAAGAATACTGGAGTGGGTTGCCATTTCCTTCTCCAGGGGATCTTCCCAACCCAGGGATTGAACCCAGGTCTCCCACATTGCAGGCAGACACTTTAACCTCTGAGCCACCAGGGAAGTCCATAAAAAGATTAGCAGAATATAAAATCAACATTCAGAAATCAATTCCAGAGAGAAAAACCTCATTTACAATAGCAACAACAAGATAAGTAAGTAGGAATAGACTTAGTAAGAGATGTACAAAACCACTATGAGGAAACTTTTTTAAATACAAAGTATTTTTGGACAAATGAGAAGATGTAAGTAGATCTTAGGTGGGACAAGTCAATATTGTTAGGATATCACTTCTCCCTAAGCTAATTTATAAGTTCAATGCAATTTTGTGGAGCTAGACAAATTGATACTAAAGTTCAGATGGAAAAATAAACTTTCAAGAATTGCCAGAAAAACACTGAGAAAGAAAAGCCTCAATGGGAAAGTAAGGTAGAGGCTTTTATTCCTCAATGTTTTCCCAGCTATTCTTGAAAGTTTAATTAAAACAGTGGTATGGGTATATCAATAGATGGAGAAGTAAAAGAAGTTCAAATATAGATACAGCCACATTTGTAAATTGTATATATAATAAAGGTGGTCTCTGAAATCACTGAGGCAAAAAGGGACTTTCTGACAAGTGTTGCAGCTAACAATTTTAACACACCAAATACAAGAATAATTTCCAAAAGGATCAAAGACATAAATAGAAAAACTAAAACCATACCAGTACTAAAAGGAAATGTGGGTGAATTCCTTTACAATCTGAGTGTAGGTAAAGATTTTATTACTATGATTCAAAAATACATATGTTATAAAAGAAAAGATTGATAAATATGACTACATAAAATAAAAAAATTTTGCACCTGAGACACATTTCAGATTCAAAAATACAAATACATTGAAAAGAAAAGAATGGGTAAAATATATCATGCAAACAGCAACCACAAGAAAGTGGAGCTGGAAATCTACACTAATCTCAGACAAAGTAGACTCTAAATGAAGACTGTCACTAAAGATAAAGAGAGACATTTCATAATGAAAAAAAGTGTCAATGCATCAGGAAACATAACAATTATAAACACATATGCACCTAATAACAGGGCATCAAAATACATGAAGGAAAAAAACTGACAGAAATAAAGGTAGAAATAGACAATTTTACAGTAGTATTTGGAGGCTTCAATATCCTACTTCCAATAATGGATAGAACAACTAGATAGAATATCAGCAAGGAAAGGGAAGATCTGAGTAACGCCATTAACTAACTAACCTAACATCTTTAAAACATTCCACTCAACAACAGAATATACATTCTTCTGAAGAGCATGTGGATCATTCTCTAGGATAGACCATACTCTAGATCATAAAACAAACCTTAAAAAATATAAAAGAATATAAATAATACAAAGTATGTTTTCCAACCACAATGAAATGAATGTAGAAATAAAGAGCAAAAAATGGGGGAAGCTCTCAAATATGTGTAAATTATAAAAGACACTTCTAAATAAGCAATGAATTAAAGGAAATCAAATGATACATTGAGATGAAAAAAAAAGAAAGCGGCAGACATCAAAACTTATGGGAAGCAGCAAAAGCAGTGCTTATAGGGAAATATATAAAAGAAAAAAAAATCTCAAATCAATAACCTAATCTTCCACCTTAAGACAGGAAAAAGAAGAGCAAAGTAACCTTAAAGCAAGAAGAAGGAAAGATACAAAAAACATGAAAGGGAAAGTCAATGAAATACAGAACAGAAAAAAACAGAAAAAAAATTTATGAAAAAATCTGGTTTTTTGAAAAGATCAACAAAATTCACAAGTCTTTAGCTACAATGACTAACAGAAAAAAGAGAGAAGACTCAAATTACTAGAGTGAGAAATGAACAAGGGAACATTACAGTAAGTCCCTGACATACGAACCTTCAAGTTGCAAACTTTCAAAGATGCAAACATGCATTTCCATGTCCAAGCACATAAATTAGTTCACATGTCTGGCAAAAACTGTCAAGCATATGCATACTCCACAAGTTCGTGTGTTTTTGTATACTTTATTGTACAGTGCTAGGTAGAGGACAGTAGTACAGTATCTTGCATTTCAAGCCCAGGATGTCCAGAAGCAAGTGTAAAAGTAGAGGTAATGTAGCTGGCCCTGCTGAGAAGCATCAAGTGATAACAATGGAAACAAAAGAGAAAATAATTGAGATAGTGGAGCAACAAGAAGTAACTAAAGAACTGAAGAGATTCACGAAGCAGGAAAAGACAGGGATATTTCCTTCCTTTCAGGAAGCACTGTAAGTTTTGAGGCACGGAACTTGAATGTAGAATGGAACACGAAGGTTGTGGCAGCCATTCAGAATGCAATCTGTCATCTGTGATGGGAAGAAAAGAGCTACTACCCAGACATCACCGGATCTTTTTTTCGAGGGAGTAGATAGAACTGAATCCAGCAAGGAACCAGAACCTATGCCATCAACATCAGGCTCATGCCTGATGTCAAATTGCAGCTTGCCCTCCATCTCCTATTGCTGATGATCCTTCAGCTCTACCATCTCCCACCTCCTCTCTCTCCTCCAGTCACTAACTCTTCTTGCCTCTTCACTCGATATCAGCTCCTGCGTGCCAGCTGGTGTGCTGTACTACTGTGCTTTTCAAGGTATTATCCTGGAAGATTAAACATGTTTTCTTTATTTTTGTGTTTGTTTTTTATGTATTATCTGCATGAAAAGTATTATAAACCTATTACAGTATAGAACTATACAGCTGATTGTGTTAGTAGAGCAACCTGAGGGCTAGCTTTGTTGGAATTATAAACAAGTGGGACTTCTGGACATGCTCTTGGAACAGAACTTGTTTGTATGTAGGAAACTTACTGTACTATGACTCTACAAACATTAAAAAATATATTATAAAGGAATATTATGAGCAGTTGTACACCAATAAATCAGATAACTTAGAGAAAATGGATGGAAAAATTTCCAGAATACACAAACTACTGAAACTGTCTCAGGAAGAAATAAACAATCTGAATGTACCTGTAACAAGTAAAGAGATTAAATTAGCAATGAAAAAAAAAATACCCACAAAGGAAATCCCAGGCCCAGACGGCTTCACCACTGAATTCTACCAAACATTTATAGAGTAAATTCTTTATAATTCGTTACAAACTCTTCCAAAAATTGTAAAAGGAGAGAACACTTCCCAACTCACTTTGGGATATCATTATTACACTGTTAAGAAAATCAGACAAAAACATCAAAAGACAAAACAACTACTCACCAATACCTCTTGTGGATATGCATGCATTAATCCTCAACAAAGTACTGGCAAACTGAAACTAGCAACATATAGAAAGAATTATATACTATGACCAAAGTGAGATTTACACCAGGAAGTCAAGGTTAGTTCAGCATCTAAGTAATACATCAACTAAATAGTACATCATATAAATAGACTAAAAATCACAGGGTCATCTCAACAGACACAGAAAAAGCACTTGACAAAATCCAAGATGATTAAAAAAAAACATCCAACAAACTAGAAAGGAATTTCCTCAACCTCAATAAAAGGCATCTACAAAAATATCTACAGTTAGCATCATACTTAATGATGAAAGCTGGATACATTCCCTCCAGGATCAAGAACAAAATGAGGATATCCACTTTCATCACTTCTATTCAACACTGTACTGGAAGTTCTAGCCAGAGTGACTTGGCAAGGAAACGAAAAACAGGCATCTGGGTTGGAAAGGCAAAAATAAAACTATTTGCAGATGAGATGATCTTATAGACAGAATATCTTAAGAAATACACTTAAAAATATTAGAACTAGTTAACAAGTTCAACAAAGTTGCAAGATTCAAAGTCAACATACAAAAGTCAATTGTATTTGTATATACTTGCAATGACCAATTTTAAAATAAAAATTAAGGAGATCCCATTCATGATAGCATCTAGAAGAATACAATACTTAGGAATAATTTTTAACAAGCAATACAAAACTACACTGTAAAACCTAGAGAACATTTCTGAAAGAAATTAAAGATCTAAATAAGTGAAACAACATTAACGTTCATGAATCAGACAGCTTAACACTAAGATGGCAATACTCTCTAAATTATTGTTCAGATTCCCATCAGAATTCTATCTGACTTCTTCACTGATATCAACAACCTGATTATAAAATTCACATGGAATTGCAAGTGATATAGAATATCCAAAACAATCCTTTAAAAAGAACCAAGTAGGAGACACACATTCCAAATTCAAAATTTACTACAAAGCAATGATAATCAAGACAGTGTGGTTCTAGTACAAGGATAGACATGTAGATCAAGAGAATAGAATTGAGAGTCCAGAGATAAACACACACTTCTGTTGCCAATTGATTTTCAAAAAGGCAGCCAAAACACTTCAATCAGGAAAGAATAATCTCTTCATCAAATGGTACTGGGACATCTGGATAGCTGCAACCAGAAGAATGAAACTGGACCCTTACCTCAGACCACTTACAAAAATTAACTCAAAGTGAATGAACCAAAAGACAAAATTTAAGAGCTAAAACTAAAATAAAGTAGATCTTCATTACCTTGAATTCAACAAAGCACTCTTATATGTGACACCAAAAGCATGAGCAACAAAAGAAAAATTAGTAAACTGGACTTCATCAATATTTGAAACGTCCGTGCTTCAAAGTGAAACACACAAAAAAATGAAAAGACAATCCATGGAATGGGAGAAAGCTTTTGCAAACCATATGCTTGATAAGGGAGGGACATATCTAGAATATATAGAGAATTCTTACAACTTGATAATAAACAGACAAGGAGCTTAATTTTAAAATAGGCAAAGGATCTGCTTAGAATTTTCTCCAAGGAAACTGTGCAAATGGAAGTTATACAAATATATACAACATTGGAAAAGCCCTGATGCTGGGAGAGATTGAGGGCAGAAGGAGAAGAAGGAGTCAGAAGGTGAGATGGCTGGACAGCATCACCAATGCAATAAACATGAACTTGGGCAAACTCCAGGAGATGGTGAGGGACAGGGAGGCCTGGGGTGCTGGGGTTGCAAAGAGTCGGACACGGTTGGGCAACTGAACAACAACAACCAAAAAAACTATGCAAATGGAAGTTATACAAACATATACAATATCAGTCATCAAGAATACACACATCAAAACCATGAGATATCACTTCCCATCCACCATGATGTCTAGAATGAAAAAGGCAGATGTTAGCAAGTGTTGATGGAGAAAGAACTCTCATGCACGGCTGGTGGGAATATAAAATGGTGCTGCCACTTTGGAGAACTCTGTGTCTCTCAGTTTCTCAAACAATTAAACACAAGAGTTATTGTGTGACACAGCAATTTCACTACTAGGTATATACCCAAGAGAAATGAAAAATATGTCTACACACAAAAAATTTTTTATAGCATAGCTATTCATAAAAGTCATAAGGTAGAAATCTCACAAAGTCCATCAATAGAGGATTGGACAAACAAAATGTGTGGAGGAGCGCTCTCCCCATAAAAAGAATGAAGTGCTGACACCTGCTACAACCTGAATGAGCACTGAGAACATTATGCTAAGAGGAAGGCCACATATCATGCAATTTCATTCACGTAAACATCCAAAAGAGGGAAAGAGGAGACTGCAGGTGATTTCATGGTCACATAAGACTGAGGGATAGGGAGAGGTGTGGGGAGGTAGTGAGCTGACAGCTAAATGACATTCGGTTTCTTTTTAAGGCGATGAATATATTTAAAATTCATATCTGTGAATACACTAAAAACCATTGAATTGTATACTTTAAATGGGTGATTTGTATGGTATGTGAGCCATATCACAATAAAACTGCTGTTAAACACATTAAATTTTTAAGTTTGATGAGAAACAAGATATTCACACAGTCCCCAAGTTTTATCTCATGAGATACTAACTACAAGAAGGAAATAACATCTTTACAGTGGAGAAAACTAGCAGACATCACTTTAATCAAGAGATTAGATAATATCACCAGCAATGAGACAAACAGACATCACGCACCTAGAAGATGGGCTGAGAAGGACGCAACATTACCGGCTGTTGCATTTTGAACGAAACCGTGTAACTTCATCAAACCATGAGCAACCATCAGACAAAGCAGAACCAAAAGGGCACATACAAGCTATCATGTCAAAATCAAGAACCAAAGAAAAAACTGAGGAACTGTTCCAGATGAAGAGGCTAAATGCCACTCCTGACAATTAAATGCAATCCATGATCCTGGATGGTTGGATAGCATCACTGACTCAATGGACATGAGTTTGAGCAGACTCAGGGAGCTGGTGATGGACAGGAGCCTTGGCATGCTGCAGTCCATGGGGTCGCAACGAGATGGACATGACTGAGCAACTGAA
The DNA here is from genome assembly GCF_023699985.2 of Odocoileus virginianus. Classification (NCBI taxonomy): domain Eukaryota; kingdom Metazoa; phylum Chordata; class Mammalia; order Artiodactyla; family Cervidae; genus Odocoileus; species Odocoileus virginianus. The sequence goes on along the minus strand of NC_069684.1, from coordinate 33,201,178 downwards.
CTGAACTGAATATGATCCTGGATTGGATTCTGGACCAAAAAAAAAAAAAAAAATTGTGGTGTACCCTGGTGGTCCAGTGGTTAGGACTCTATGTTTCCACTGCATGGGTTTGAGCCCTGGTGGGGTAACTAAGATCCTAAAAGCCATGGGGTGCAGCCCCAAAAACTGTCTTCCTTTTGCTATAAAGAGAATTTGTGGCACAATTATTGAAATTTCTGTAAGGTCTGAGGGTTAGATAATAGTGTTATATCAATGCTGATTTCCTGATTTGGGTACTTGTACTGTGTGTGCATGCTCAGTCAGTTCAGTCATATCTGACTCGGCAACCCTATGGACTCTTTGTGACCGGACTGTAGCCCACCAGGCTTCTCAGTCCATGGGATTCTCCAGGACTGGGATTCTTCAAAATATTGGAGTGGGTTGCTATGCCCTATGCCAGGGGATCTTCCTGACCCAGGAAATGAATCTGGGAAGCCCACATGTACTGCGCTTGTGTAAAGGTATAGGCTTGGTCTTAGGAAACCTGCACTGAAGTGTTTAAAGGTAAGGGAGCATCCTGTCTACATCTCAAATCAAACATCTTCTGTCAAACATCTCAAATGTTTCAGAAGAAAATTAAAATATTACACATGTACACCATTTCATGGGCTTCCCTGGTGGCTTAGATGGTAAAGAATCATCCTGCAATGCAGGAGGCACAGAAGACATGGGTTCAATCCCTGGGTTGGGAAAATCCCCCAGAGGAGGGCATGTCAACCCACTCCAGTGTTCTTACCTGCAGAATCCCATGGACAGAGGAGGCTGGCAGGCTACAGTCCATGGGGTCGCAGAGAGTCGGACATGACTGAGTGACAGCACACACATTTCACGTATGTGTGTGAGTGTGTGTATCACACACACAAAGTGTGCATGAATGAAAACACAGAAATGATTAAGCCTATACAGTAAAACGGTAACAACTAAAATCTGGTGAATATTTGCACTATTAAGTACAAGTGATATTTGTACTACTTTTGTAAATTTTCAATATTTTGAAATTGTTTTAAATAAAAAATTTAATTTCAAAAGTGTTTGCAATACATGCAGTGATTTGCATAGAGTTTAAAAACACATGAAAGGAAATTATTCACTGTTTAAGGATACATATACACGTAGCAAGAGTACAGAAACATTCATGATATCAATTATCATGAGGGTGGAGCAGAGTATACAACTGTTGTTCAGTCGGTAAGTCGTGTCCAACTCTTTGTGACCCCATGGACTGCAGCACACCAGGTTTCCCTGTCCTTCACCATCTCCCGGAGCTTGCTCAAACTCATGTCCATTGAGTTGGTGATGCCATCCAACCATCTCATCCTTGTGGCCCCCTTCTTCTCTTGCCCCCAGTCTTTACCAGCATCAAGGTCTTTGCCACCTGATGCAAAGAGCTGACTCATTGGAAAAGACTGTATGATGGCTGTGTTTTATTTCTCAAGCTAATGATGGAATAGGGCTATGCATTTCATTATTAGTTATATGTTTATATATATAAAATATTGAAAAATAATTTTTAAGTAATAAAAATCTTCCTCTCCTTCCTCCACCACCCCATCCCTTCCTTCATCCACTATCCTTCCCTCCTCCAATGATGCAGGATTTTACAGAGCAGGAAATTCCCTCCAGCCCTCAGACATATTTCAACAGCACTGAGAAATTCTCAGTGCACACAGAGGATGGATTCCCTGGAGAAGAAGACTAAGGAGGCAGAGCCCCACAACACCCTGTTCTCCTTGTGGAAAAGAAGATATCTCGCAGACGGCGGCTGAACGCTTCTGGAAAGGCCTAGGGAGGGAAAAGACTGCACAGGACTGGGGTGTCTGGGGTTGCAGAGGCAGGTGGTTTCCCAGTCTCAGGAGGAGCCTGCAGGGGAGGCCCAGGTCTGGGGAGCGGTGTGGGGTTCCCACTGCCACCCATGAAGCAGGAATTCCCAGCAATACTAAGCCAGCGGAGCGCACTCCTCCCTGGATAGGAGCCGCCACCATCACCAGCAGGTAATAAAGGATGGGCATCTGCTCGAATGACAACTGGGCCTCTGGACCTGGAAGATCCCGCTGGCCCCCACTGGCTTCCCTGACAGTCATGCTGCAGGAGGTCTGTCCAAGCAAGAGACAAGACCCTGTCTCTCAGGTGTTCAAAGCCGCCATGTCCAAGGGGGTCAGAGCCTGACTCTGCCAACGAACCCCTCATTCATGTCCTGCAGCCTCGCTTCCCATGAGAATAAGGGGCAGGGCCAGGGGAGCAAACTCTCAGGACAAGCTCCTTCTGGAGTCCCCAAATGCAGGGTCAGCCCCTGAGAGTCCTGACTCCACCAACAGTGATGAGCAGAGGAGGTCCACATGGGGGGAGGTCTACACACTCCAACAATTCTACTTTTCATGGCAGAGAAGAACAAGGACAGAGGCTGGGTTCCTGGGCTTGTGGCACCCCCATACCCTAGAAGTCACTCAGAAGTGAGGTCCTTCCAATCCTTTGACCATCTGATGCAAAGAGCCAACTCATTGGAAAAGACCCTGATGCCGGGAAAGATTGAGGACAAGAGGAGAAGGGGGCGACAAAGAATGAGATGGATGGATGGCATCACTGACTCAATGAATACGAGTTTGAGCAAACTCCAGGAGATGGAAGGACAGGGAAGCCTGGCGTACTGCAGTTCATGAGCGTTGCAGAGTTGGACACAACTGAGCGACAGAACAAGTGAGGCCTTCCATGGGGATCCTGAAAATGGATGTGGCCTGGACGTCAAGAACTCCCTGCAAACTTCCGGCTAAGTGGATTGCAGTGGGATTTCTAACCTCTGGAATCTGTCTTCTCATGTAAGAAAAGGAAGTCAAAAATACCCTGGGGTTGGGAGGATTCAGTAAGATAACAAGGGCATCAGCAGGACCCTTTGGGGGGACAACACTGCAGGTGTCCTTTGCCCCTTCGTGTACTTTATTCCTCCCTCTCCCCCTCTCCCAGAAACACACCATGCTCTGGTTCCTAGAAAGACCAGTCCACTCAGCCTCTGAGAGCTGGAAGCTCATGGCTCCTCAGGAAAGAATGCTAAATCTTGACATGAGAAATGCCCACGTATGACAAAACAGATATCCCAGAATAGCCCAGCCTGGGCTTCTGGGAGAGCCTCTCCATCTTTGGGAACTCCGAGAATTCCTTCCCGTGTTCAAAGGCTAACCAAATGGTTCCTCTCCTTGTCCCGGTCAAGCCCAGGCAGAGAGTCCAGACTCCATGTCCCATCTCTGACCAGAAGCTACGTCAAGTCTTCCAGCCCCAGGTGACCCTTCCCACCTCTCGCTCAGCAAGTGTCCATGGTCTGCTTCACTGTTCTTAAATAGTTTCATGGCTTAATCTTCCCACGAAATTTACACTTCTGGAGTTCAAGAACCACATACATACTCTATTTTTTTTGTATTCTCCAAGGTTCCTGGCACAATGCCAAACCACCAGTATGTGAATAATAGGTACTTGTGGACTCGAAGGTAATAAAATACGTGCTCATTTAAATGTTTTAATTAGAAAAAATGACTAAAATTAGATAATGAAAGTTCTGCCTCATGTACCAGATTTGAACTTTTTCTAGAAACACTTTTTTTATGAACTTCACAGGGAACCAAGCAATTAATGCCTTTTCATTACAATTTAGGACCGAAACTAGAATATTAAAATTGCCATTCAGTGGGATGTGCACGAAATGCTAAAACCTCCTGGTGAATAATTCCTGGATATAACGACATGCTATATACTTAAATCTTACTCCTAGACATGGAAAAAGACAGTTAAATCAACTTTGTCCATTTAAATATCATTTTAAGATATCTAGAACCCATCTCTTTATTGCTCAACAACCCTTAGCAATTTCTTTTGCCCTCATTTATTTCCGGTTCCCAAGGGAATCCTGTCTGATTTATTGGAAATTAGCTCCTACAGCTAGTAAATGCTTTAAAACTGTTTTCATATAAAAATCACTCTCAAATCTGCTAGAGCCCTGACACCTGGTCTGAGAGATCTCCTCCAACAACGCTGAACACCCCATACCCCCTACCCTGGGCGAGGCAGGTGCCCTCACCGGCCAGTTGCTCCAGGGAGCAGCCAGACAGGTCTCTAAGGAAACTTACATTTTCTTCACATCACATACATCACAGGCACATACACACTTACTCAGACCCCCTCTGCCTTCCACTTATACAAGGATGGGCTGTCTGTCAGTGTGTGAGCAAGCCAGCTTCCACGCGGGACCAGAGTTGTCCCTAGAACAGTCGCGGTGTGTGGATGAGAGACTGAGTATGATGGGAGCACTCCCCGTGGACGCTGCATGTTTTAATCCACCTGTGTCAGTTAGGGGAGACTGGACCACACTGCAGCAACAACACGGGCTTATTTCCTGCTCACACCACACAGCCGTGATGGCCCCACTGGGGCTCTGTCACACTCTGCCCTCACTCAGGGGGCCAAGTGAGGCAAGCCTGTCTCCATGTGTGCTCTCAAAATCACCCCAGCAACAATGAAAGTGGTGAGGGGCTTCCCAGGTGGGCCAGTGGCTAAGATTCCATGCTCCCCATGCAGGGAGCGTGGGCTTGATCCCTGGTGGGATGACTAGATTCTGCTTGCCGCAACTCAGACCTGTGTGCTCAATCGCTCAGTCGTGTCTGGCTCTTCGCAACCCTATGGACTGTAGCCCACCAGGCTCCTCTGTCCATGGGATTTCCCAGGCAAGAATACTGGAACAGGTTGCTATTTCCTTCTCGAGGGAAATTTCCTGGGCGGTTCTTCACTGCCAGCACCACCTGGGAAGCCCCACTAAGACCTGGTGCAGCCAAATAAATTTTTTTTAAAGTATTTAAAAAGAAAATGTAGTCAATGACTCTGGGCTGCTTAAAATGTGTGCCTTGAAGTGACAAATGTCATACCACTCACATGTTACCAACCAAAGCAACTGGCATGATCAGGCCAAACATCAAACCCCCGAGGAAAAGGAAGCCCCCCATGTATGCCCAAAAGGTGACCAGTGCTCACAAGGATCAAACTACCCAATCCTTCTTGCAAGTGTGCTAGACAACAGTAATCCCTCCACCGTTTCTGTCTGTCTGCCTGTTTGTTTGTTGTTTGTATGTTTTCACCATAAAACCGAATCTTCAGCCTGGCCAACGGGCATCCTCCCACTCTGAAAAGTCTGACAGTTTGCCACATTTTAGCCCTAGAAATCCCTAATGTACTCTTCCTAGGAATCAATTTTAAAAACAAATGGTTGTTATCTAGATAACTACTAGGAATAGAAAGAGAGCTCTTCAAATTGACAAAGAAGGAGGATGGAGGGAGGGAAGGAGGCCTTGGAGGCATAAGTGGAAAATAAAAAATCACAGGATTCTGAGACTCTTAGCAGAGGGAAGAGCCACATCCTTCTCATTGCCTGGAGACACTGCGCAAGAGCTCGGGGAGGGTGGGGGTTGGGCTGGGGACCGCATGCTACTCCCAGGGCTCCAGGCAGATGAAATATAGTGAGTCCTCTTCCTTGCCCTCTCCCTTTCAGCTTTCCACAAATAAAGAGCTATTTTCAGAAGAAACCCTCCTGTAAAACAGCAGGATATAATGCTCACCGCGATAACAAATGTATGTAAAATATCATCTGTAGAAATCATTTTTAAGTTGAGATACCGTTCAAAGGCAAAGTGATCTATATGCTGAAAGACAGTGCTCGTACATCTTGCAGAGAAATGATGGGGCCTTATTCAATGATTTAAAGAACAGCACCATAAAAAAAATAATTCCACATATAAATATTTAAATATAGTTTATTATATTCAATACCTGTCCAAATATATCCTCCATGTAGATCTTTTCCAAATGCACTCAAAGCTGGCAAACTCTAGGAAACTAGAGAGAATCCAAAAAAACATCAGCTAGAAAACTTTGCCATGCTTTTAGAAGATAGGGCTGTTTCTTAAAAACCAAATTACCAAAAAGGTAGCTGTATTTTGACCAGATTTTAAGAGAGTAGGGGATTACAGAGGGAAGGAACTGGATAAAAGTATTTTTATTCATTTTCATGGCATGCTTCTGCTTCCCTGGTGGTTTACTCAGTAAAGAATCCACCTGCAATGTAGCAGAGCCAGGTTCGATCTCTGGGTCAGGAAGATCCCCTGGAGCAGGGCATGACAACCCACTTCAGTATTCTTACCTGGACAGAGGAGCCTGGCAGGGTATAGTCCATGGGGTCGCAGAGCCCAACATGACTTAGCAACTAAACCACTGCCAACCACCACACAGCATGCTTCTAAAGACCACATTTCTTGAGCTAAAATAATATTATTAGGTACAATTCTGTATTTAAAAATAGATCCTTTAAATTGAAGCCACCTGTATTCGCATGTATATGTATATAATGCTTCCATTCATATGTATCTATCTCCGAATCAATGCAATATGGTGCAAAGGGCATAAGAGATTTTGGATACAGCATAGGTTACCACTTGTTCTGCTGCTGTCTTCAAGGGCCCTGTCATTTCAGCATCAGAGATTGTAGAAATCACTAATGAAAATCTGACAGCTGGTGACAACTTCAGACTGAGAGCCTCTTCTGTACAATCTACCCCAAAAAAACAGAAAAGAAAGAAAGAGCACACAGAGAAAATAATTTTCCAAATCTCCTTTCCCGCTCGGCCAGTTATGGAAATTTGAGCATCTACAATGCCTGCATTCTGAAGAGTGGTCCAGCATTTACCTGGGCTTTCTGCTCAGGGGCCCAATTCCTGCCCCACTCTCCCTGTGTCTCAAAGCCTGTTTCCTTTACCTGCCTGTTCTTGTCCCATCTCCAGCAGCTGAACTTCAGAACTCACCTACTATTATCAGAAACATTGACAATTTTTGAGAAACAGATGCAATTGGGCTTCTACTTAAGTACCATAAATTTCAGAAGGCACTTGGCTTTCGTTGCAGATGTGTGAATTTGTGTCCGTAAAAAGGAAAAAATGAAAGAGGAATGAGTTTTTCCTTCCCTTTACTAAGAAGGAAGAAGATGAAGAGAACAATGAGCAGGCCTGGACATTCCTAATTTTTACTTCAAGTGTTCCTGGTCCATAATCTGTAACTAAATTTGCTTTTCTGCCCGCTAACTCTGCAGGAGCTACATTTCGCACCTATTATCCTTTGACGCTATGCTAAATACATCCTGTATCTGATGTTTACCCTTACAACACCCTTCTCTTTGCAGTTACACATCAGAAAGAAGGCCACAGAGCCACCAAACTGCCAGACTCAATTACTGGGTTACTGGTGCCAGCCTATGACTGCTTTTGAAACAAAGCAAGAGGAAGAAGACAAGATCCTAACACCTTTGTTCCTCATCACCGACCCCTGACTGTGAGCCCTCATGTTATATAAGCCCCTTCATGTTATATAAGCCCCTTCATGGTGAGGGGAGCACAGTCTTTGAGACATGAGCCTACTGTGTTACCTCTCCACTGGCTGAGAATTAAAAGCCACCTTTCTATTTCCTCCAAACTCTGTCTCCGTATTTTTTATTCGGCTTCAGTGGACAGAGAGAGCCAAGATTTGGGCAAGCAAAAACTTGAAAAATGGCATGCTCTCTAGAAAGCAAATGACTATTTTGAAAGGACCAGCAGAAGATGCTGAAGTGCTCAAAAAGTTTTGGTACCAGTAGGGATCTGTCATGCAGTGTGGAGTCCCACCCCAGAGCCTCCAGGGACCTGAGCTCTCTGCAGGATGAAATTGAGAGACTAGGCTCTTAGCATCTGATTTAGGACCTCAGTCCACTGCTCATCCAACACTGATCATCCTCACAGTCTCAGCTCCTTCTCCCCCGGGGATTCTGTATTCAAGATATTCACTCCTGGTTCAGATCCTTAACCTGCAAAGAAGTGAGGTATAACCACACGAACCCTCACTTCTCAGTCTGTAGAACACGAGTCATGTGCCTGACCTGGAAGGGCTGTGAAGAAGCCATGATACCAGGGGGCTCCCAGCTCCACACCTGGCCAGGAGCAAGCACTCAGGACCTGGTCTTTCCCAGAATCACCATGGCTCTGGCATGGGGAACTCAATTCAGTGGTCAACAATGGCCACAAGCACAGATGGTCCATCGGAGTTACTTCTGACCCCAGGTTCCAGTTCTATCTAATTCAAGAATTCCGGAATATGAAAGCCCAGGTGGCCCTTTCTATAATGACTGTATTTCCCCTGCTGGGCTCTCTGGCTTCAGCCCCTTCCCTCTTTGGGATTTACCCATAAAGGACTGGCCTATTTCTCGTTGAGAAAATATAACACTCCTGGAGGTCATAGCCACTTGTGAATAAAGCGATGCTGTTCCAGCCAAAGGCCAAGCGCCTCCCAGGTGGTGCAAGTGGTAAAGAATCTGCCTGCCAACACAGGAGATATAAGGGACTTGGGTTCCATCCCTGGGTCAGGAAGATCCCTTGGAGGAGGAGATGGTAACTCACTACGGTATTCTTGCCTGGAGAATCCCATAGACAGAGGAGCGTGGCGGGCTATAGTCCAGGGGGTCACACAGAGTCAGACTCGACTAAGCGACTGAGATCAAATCAAACCAGTCCCAGCCGAAGGCCAAGTGCCAAGGACCTCGGCCAGGTTAGACCCCCACAGCACAGAGTGAGGTTCCCGGGCTTGTCACACCTTAGCCTCAAAGAGGAGAAGGATGCAGGCCAAGGGCCTGGCTGCTAACTCTCTTGCAATATCAGCATCCGAGTCTTACAGATCTCATCCTGCAACCCTGCTAGAAGAGCAAAAGCACCAGGAGGTCAGAAGCAAAGAAGTCAAATGGATATCAACCTGTGATTCTCCAGATAACGCCCCTTAGATTGTTCTAGTAGCTCCTAACAACATGTGTGTGCGCTAAGTCCCTTCAGTCACATCAGACTCTTTGTGACCCTGTAGACTGTAGCCCGCCAAGCTCCACTGTCCGAGGGATTCTCTGGAGAGGCAAGAATACTGGAGTGGATTGCCAGGTCCCCCTCCAGGGGATCTTTCCAACCCAGGGATTGAACTCAAGTCTCTCAAGTCCCCTGCATTGGCAGGTGGGTTCTTTACCACTGGTGCCACCTGGGGAAGCCCCAGCTCCTAAGCAGAGATGGCGCTATTCCCCCGGCAGCCCCTGAAATGTGCTGAAGGTACAGGACACCTTGGATATCACCCATTTCACAGAGGAGGATGTCAAGGCACAGAGACACAGGAACACATGTCTGGGATGATACGGCACATTTCTAAGCATCTCAGGAAGTGGCCCCAGCTGCCTTGATGTCCAGCTGTTCTGTATTGTCCTTCACGCCGCAAGAAGAGAACGTTCTTGGAGAGGTAATGCAGGGCCTCATGTTTCACCAGGAAGCTTATTCCTGGGGGTTGCAAGCCAGTGGTGCAGAAACCATCAAAGACAAAATGCTCCCCCACCATTCCTGCATTTGTTATCACTGCTCCGTCCTCATCCCTCAGGGCTTGCAGCTGCACCAGATGTGGAGAAAATTACATGTTCCCTGAAACTTAATGACCAAATTTAAAGCAATTTCAAACTAATCAGGGTTCTGTTAAGCTGATTTTATTAATTTAACAGTTTTAAGAGTTTAACAAAATGATGCACTTGGAAATCTTTGTTGTGGAAGCTGCATGTTTAGGTGCAGAAGGCATGGTGCTGCCCAAGAAATCCCCCTTCAAATAGAAGAATGGTGTGGAGAGCAAGAGAATAATGCTTCTCAAAAATGCCTAACTACTGATAACACGGTGCATGGCAGAACACCATACCTACCACTTGGGCTGTTAGGAGTAATTTATATGTGGTGCCTCTACAGAGGAAAGTTCATAAGACACTAAAGCCAGAAAAGGAGACTTCACTAGTAACTTTAGAATAATCTGTCAAGTCTGCATTTGCATCTAGGGTTCAGAACAAAGCTATGAGCTGTCCTACCTAGTAATTCTTTTTATTCAAAATAGAAATGCAAAGACTTCCCTGGAGGTCCAGTATTTAAGACTACATGCTTCCAATGCAGAGGGTGCAGGTTCGTTCCCTGGTTGGGGAACTAAGCTCCCACATGCTGTGCAGTGTAGGAGTGGGGAAGGGAAGAGAATTTAAAAAGTAGTTAAAAAATGAGAATGAATGCAGCCTTTAAAAAATAATAATAAAATAGAAACACAGCACCTTTCATTTCTGATGGCGATAGCTGACAAGTTCTTGGCTTCCTTCCCATGACCGAGGGCTCTTATTTAAGGAGCTATATTCAAATGAAGTCAAACAGCAACCAGAACAAAAAGCCAGACCGTAATGGTCCTTGAATCCTGCAGGCACAGTCTGCAACATCTTGTATTTTATAAAGATAAATCAGAAGTTAAAACCCAGATTTAAAAATATTACCCTTGCATCTGTATGGAAGAAAGTCTTCTCATCATTAAAGGACTAAATATGCACCAATCACTAGTTGTGTGACTTTAGGTGAGTGACTTCCCCTCTCTGAGTTTATTTCTGCACTGGTAAAGCACAGATACAATCCTTTACTGTGAGGTTTTGGTGGAGGTATATGAGTGAGTGCTGAGAACAGAACCTGGCTCTCAGTGAGCACCGAAATAATATAAGAATTACTACTATGTGTATCCCTTGGACTGCAAAGAGATCCAATCAGTCCATCCTAAAGGAAATCAGTTCTGAATATTCATTGGAAGGGTTGATGTTGAAGCTGAAACTCCAATACTTTGGCCACCTGATGAGAAGAACTGACTCACTGGAAAAGACCCTGATGCTGGGAAAGATTGAAGGCAATAGGAGAAAGGGACCACAGAGGATGAGATGGTTAGATGGCATCACCGACTCAATGGACATGAGTTTGAGTAAACTCCGGGAGTTGGTAATGGACAGGGAGGCCTGACGTGCTGCAGTCCATGGGGTCGCAAAGAGTCAGACCCCACTGAGCGACTGAACTGAACTAAACTACGTGTATCTGAGATACCTGTGGTTGTCTTGTGTTCAGACGCTCAGTCGTGTGTTAACTCTTTGCGACCCCATGGACTGTAGCCCACCAGGCCCCTCTGTCCATGGGATTCTTCTGACAAGAATACTGGAGTAGGGTGCCATTTCCTCCTCCAAGAGACCTGCCTACACCAAGGATCAAAACTGCCTCTCTTATATCTCCCACACTGGCAGGTGGATCCTTTACCACCAGCACCTGGGAAGCCCAAACTTCCTGGGGTGCTGCTGTTGAAAGTTTGTGCATCAGGTTTACTGCGTTTGTTTGTTTTTCTTTCTTTGTTTCTATTTCCTAAGTTATAGAAGTAATACATTCCTTTTTTAAAAAAATATGAACTTGTCCATTTATTTATTTCGTTTTTGTTTTGTTTTTGGCCGCACCATGCAGCACGTGGGATCTTAGTTCCTTCACCAGGTATCGAACCTATGACCACTGCAGTAGAACCACTAAACCACTGGATCACCAAGGAAGCCCTGAAATAATATATCCCTATTTAAAAAAAAAAAAAACCCTCAAACAACTGGAAGTATCACAAGTAAATATTGAAATTCCCCTCCCCCTCTAACTTCAGTCTCTTTCTCAGGAAAAGTCACAGTCATCAACCTTATGCATGTTTTTCCAGAGCTTCCTTAGGATGTGATTGTAAAAACATATAACTGTATAGAGAGAGATAGAAAGATGTCTATATTATATGTTGCCTACACTGTGTGTACATATATAAAAATAACTTACATTGCACATACTGCATCCTCCTAGATATCATATATTAACATAATCCATATACACTTGTGGGCTTTCCTGGTGGCTCGGACAGTAAAGAATCCTCCTGCAGTGTGGGAGACCTGGGTTTGATCCCTGGGTTGAGAAGATCCCCTGGAGGAGGGCATGGCAACCCACTCCATATTCTTGCCTGGAGAATCCCATGGACAGAGAAGCCCAGTGGGCTACTGTCCATTGGGTCACAAAGGGTCGAACATGACTGAGCAACGAAGCACAGCACATATACACTTGCACGTGCGTCTGTTCGCACACAGGATTTTTAATGTCTTCTCTCTTTTCATTTAACAATACATCACGGATCTCATCCTCTGTTGGTACTTGCAGATATAACTCCTTCTGTTGAATTGCTGCATGGTCCTTCGTGGTTTGTGTGTGGCATACATTGTTTAACCTTTCCTTTACTGATGGGCATTTGGATTTTCTCTAGCATTTCTGTGTTAGAAAACCACACAGCAAAATATTGATGTTCACCTAACAGTGTCTTCAACTTTGCTGTATCTGAACATTTTCATAATAAAATATTGGGAAGAAAAACACGCAGCAAGGTCTCTTGTGTTACAATTTCATGCACACAGCAACCATGAGGAGGGCAGCTGAGGCTGAAGGAGGGCAGGAGTCAGGGATAGAGGATAGATGTCTGGCTTCCACATTTCTTGGTAATAAAAGAGCTTAAAGTGCAATGGTTTTTTATTGCTTTACACCCACTAGGTTGGGTATTAAAAAAAAAAAAAAAAACAGAAAAAAGTAAGTGGAGAACTGGAACCCTTGCTATTGGAGGAATATAAAATGGTATAGCCACTGTGGAAAAGTGTATGTTGGTTCTTCAAAAAAAAAGTAAACATAGAATTACCATATGATCTAAATGGCTCAATAGGTAAAGAATTCACCAGCAATGCAAGAGATACAGGAGACATGGGTTCAACCCCCTGGTTGGGAAGATCCCCTGGAGGAGGAAATGACAACCCACTCCAGTATTCTCACCTGAAAAACCCCAGGACAGAGGAGCCTGGTGGGCTACAGTCCATGGGGTCACAAGAGTCAGTCATGACTTGGCAAATAAACCACCACCCAACCGCCACATGGCATGCTTTTAAATACCACATTTCATGAGCTAAAGAGTTGGACACAGCTGAGCAACTAAACACAAGCACACACCACCGATTCTGTTTCTGGGAATATATCCCAAAGCACTGAAAACAGGCACTTGGACAAATATTTGTACAACCACATTCACGTTCATAGCAGCATTCTTCACAATAGCCAAAACTACTCAGATGTCCATGGACAGATGAACAGATAAACAAAAAGCGGTAGGTTCGCACAGGGGAATATTATTCAGCCTTAAAAAGGAAGGTGCTTCTGGCACCTGTAACAACATGAATGAACCATGAAGACCGCTAAATGAAACAAGTCAGACACAAAAGGACAAATACTGAATGGCCCCACTCACATAAGTTTCCCTACAGCAGTCAAACTCCTAGAGGCAAACAGTAAGAAGGGTACGTCAGGGGCTAGGGGAGAGGAAACAGCCCACTAGTGTTTTATGGGAAGATGAAAGAGTGTACATATATAAAAGTAATTTACATTGTACATACTTCATCCTCCTAGATATCATACATTAACATAATCCATATACATTTGTGGGCTTCCCTGGTAGCTCAGACAGTAAAGAATCCTCCTGCAATGTAGCCCGCCAGGCTCCTCTGTCCTGGGGTTTTTCAGGTGAGAATACTGGAGTGGGTTGTCATTTCCTCCTCCAGGGGATCTTCCCGACCAGGGGGTTGAACCCACGCCTCCTGTATCTCTTCCATTTTGGGAAGATGAAAAAGTTCTGCCAATGGATGGCACTGATGGTTGCATGAGTGAATCATGTATGCCAGTGAACTGTACACCTAACAATGGTTAAAATGGTAAAACGTCATCTTACATTTACTTTACCACCATTTTTAGAACATGAAATGTTTTGTTTTGTTATAAGCTCACAGTCCAAATGTCCCTGCATCAAAACCTCTGCCTCTGACATGGATGGACCTACAGAGTGTCATACTGAGTGAAGTCAGTTCAGACAGAGAAGGAGAAATATTGCATGGCATCCCTCATATGTGGAGTCTACAAAGAAAATGATACAAATGAACTTATTTACGAAACAGATAGAGAATGAACTTACGGTTGCCTATACACACTGCTGTATTTGAAATGGATAACCAACAAGGACCTACTGCACAGCACAGGGAACTCTGCTGTGTTATACAGCCTGAATGCAAGGGGAGTTTGGGGGAGAATGGATACATGTACGTGTATGGTTGAGTCCCTCCCCTGTTCTATGAAACTATCACAACATTGTTCATCAGCTATATCCCAATACAAAATAAAAAGTTTTTGAAAAAACCCAGCTGCCTCAAAGAAGCAGTATCCAGAGAGCTTTATAAGAACTGTACTCAATATCCAGGGACCTGAATAAGATCTGGCCCCTGCCTTCCTGTGTGTCACACCACCATGGGTTGCAGGAGGGAGGGGCAGCCAATTAAATCATCAGTGACAATAAAAATAGCAATCATCCTGCCAGTACAAAGGAGCCTGAGCTCTTCTGAAACCCAGAAGGTAGGACAAACCAACGTTCCTCTTATTTGCTATAATTTTCTGTATGTTTAAAGTACAATAACAATTCTAAATACATGTCTTTAAAACTGGAAAGTGCCATGAAATGCTCTTCAGGAAGTCTGGAATGCCTAGGCTCCCAGATGTTTCGATTTTATGATCCACTTTTTAAAAACGTAATAGAGAGACAAATATGGGGTTGACAACTTTTTATTTTGCTAAGTAAGGAAGTTTAAAAAAAAAATTCCATCTGTCTTCAGTAGTATAGTCAAAGAAGGTATATTTTATGTTTAAAAAAAATGACCCTGGGGGATTTCCCTGATGGACCAGCATTTAAGACTCCCAATGGAGGGAGCATGGGTTTGATCCCTGGTTGGGGAACTAAGACGCCACATGCTTAACAAAGAGTCAGACGGGACTGAATGACTGAACAACAGCAAATGCTTAACAGTGCATCCTGAGCATTGAGATACAGAACTGTCCTTACCAGAAAGAAAAGACGCACCTCTGCCCACCTCAAGTGTTCCAATAAAGATACCTAATTGCCCTAATCTTGCACACTTCACCACAGCCTAGCCTACCAGGCTCCTCTGTCTATGGGATTCTCCAGGCAAGAATACTGGAGTGGGTTGCCATGCCCTCTTCCAGGATCAAACCCATGTCTCTTACGTCTCCTGCATTGGCAGGTAGGTTCTTTACCCCTAGCCCCATTTAGGAAGCCCACATTCCTCACCTGCAAACATGGAGTCATTTCCAATCCCAGCTCAAAATCCCTAAATACTCCCCTTGCCCCCTGGTCACCCTGCCCGGTGCTCCTCCTGCAATGAATTCCAGCCACTCCCAAGACTGTTGCCAGCTGACATCCTCTCTCATGGGGGACCGTCCCCAGTCCTCCTCCCAGACATATTGGCAACGACTCTCCAGGGAGACTCCTGACTTACCCCACTGGGAGACTCTGAATTGCATCCAGCAGGGAAATCCAAAATTACCCCCACCAGGGAGGCTCCAGATTATACCCACCAGGAGACTAGGAATAGACCCACTAGGAATACCACCCAGATATGTGTATTTCTCTACATTCATTGCTTTGTCTGTTTCTTTCCCTTAAACTACAGTGTTCATTCTCTCAAAGTTGGCTTAATGCAAGGAACAGTGCCCACCACCATTTTTCAATAAACAATGCTTAGTGAATTGGGAAGATCCCCTGAAGAAGGAAATGGCAACCCACTCCAGTATCCTTGCCTGGAAAATTCCACGGACAGAGGAGCCTGGTGGGCTACAGTCCATGGGGTCACAAAGAGTCAGACACGACTAAGCGACTAACACACACAGTGAGTGAATAAAAGAGTCAATGACCGAATCTCATGCTAACTAATATAGGTCTTTTAGGAAGATTGCTTCCCCCCAAAAATGATGGTGTCAGTGAAGACTACCCACTTGCACAGTCACACAGTGGGTGGGGGTCAGGGCTGAGTCATCAGCAAGGCTGCCACCCACCATCACCTCCCAATCACAAAGGGATGTCCAACAGGTCAGGTTGCAGGATTCTCATCACGCTTATCACTCCACTGAGAGCAGAGCTAACATTTCCTTGGTGGTTCCTACGTCCGATCCCAGCACTAAGCATGTCTATGCACAATCTCACTGAATTCTCCAACAGTACCAGGAAGCGCATATTGTTGAAACTTTTTCATAGATGTCTATTTTGAAACACTTTACAATTTATAGAAAATCTGCAAAAATAGTGCAAATGTTCTTGTATATCCTTCACACAGATTCCCCAAATGTCAACACATATACCTCATTTGTGTTCTCTCTCTCCAGACACGTGCACATGCACACACACACACACCACACACAGATACTTCCACGTACACATATTGTTTCTGAACTGTGTGAGAGGAAGATGAAGTTGCAATGCCCCTTTATTTCTATATACTGCATAATTATTAAAACTCAGAACGTTAACATTAACATAAAACTATCATCTAATGTATAGACCTCCCAATTTTACCAATTGTCCTTTAGTGTCCTTGAGAGCAAAGAAAAAGAGCAAACATGCGTCTGGCCCAGGATCCAATCTGGCATCACACCATGTCTAGTTGTTATGTCTTTGGTCTCCTGTAACCTGGAAAAGTTCCTCAGTTTTTTTTTTCTTTTTTCTTGAATGACCTTGGCATTTTTCTTAGAGTACAGGCCAATTATTTCGTGGAAGTCCTTCAGTTTGGGTTTGTCTGATGTCTCCTTGTAATTAGGTTCAGGATGTACACTCTGCCAGAAAGACGACAGAAATGGTCCTGTACCTTCTCAGTGCATCGTATCAGAGGCACAGGATGGCTACTGTACTGTTATTAATGACATGAACTTTGATCACTTGATTAAGGTAGGGTCGGCCACAGATCACGACCAATTACAATTTCCCACAAAATTTCCCACAAAATCATAGCAATTTTCTGAGAAGATATGCTGGGACTTTATAAATTCCTTCAGCATTACCAATCTATTCTAAGGAAACACTTTTCTCTCCTCCCCCCTTATTTATTTGTATTAATTTGATGCTCAGTTATCCCAGACTTGACCCGTGGGAGGCCAGCTCTTATGCCCTTTTAAATGTCTCCATCTCTCCTTACTTTCTGGTCTTCCAGGTTGCTCCAAGCTCATCTTGTCCTCTTTATGCCCTAGCCCTGCAATTAACCATAGCTCCAAAGACCCCTAGTACCCCTTACTGGAGAAATTATTTAGCAAAAAAGACATGGGTCCTTGGTTTGCTACTGGGGTATCATGGCTTTTAGGCTTTCTTGGCAGACACAGCCACATCAGTGCACTCACATATATATTTGAAGGTTTCTGTGTGTGCCAAAACCTTAAATTCCAATCTGATATCACGGGACTAATGCTAGCCTTTCACCTTCTAATACATGTATCTTCCTCCACTGATTTGGAGGAAACTGGCTTCCATTACTGACAATACATTTATACAGTTTCTCAGTCTCAACAGAAACAAAATAATTTCAGAACTACAAGTCCATAACACCTTTAAATGCAAAACTACTAATGAAAGTAACAATATATTTGTTTACAACTATTTTTTTGTTATTAGCCTGAAGATATATGGTCAAAAGCTGAGTGCAAAAGTTGCTTGGGGAGCTGGCTTCACCCTCAGCATGGTTTATTATCTATTTGAAATACAGCTAGACTCACTCTGTTTTTGTATTTATTCCACACTAGGTCTTGATGCTTTTTCTCTCGCTTTTTTTTTTTTTTTTGAGTTGTGAAATATCAACATGATTATAAATGTCAAAGAAACACAAAAAGTCATACTCAGAGAAATTCTACTCGTTATTCTTCTGACCCATTCTCATCCTCCCATTCTTTCAACTCTGGTCCCAACCAACCCCATAGGTAACCAATCTCATTAGATTCTAGTTTACCCTTCCTATATATATATATTTTTTTTCTTTTCTTGCTAAAATACACAGATACACGCTGCTGCTACTGCTAAATCGCTTCAGTCATGTCCGATTCTGTGCGACCCCAGAGATGGCAGCCCACCAGGCTCTGCTGTCCCTGGGATTCTCTAGGCAAGAACACCGAAGTGGGTTGCCATTTCCTTCTCCAATGCATGAAAGTGAAAAGTGAAAGTGAAGTCGCTCAGTCGTGTCTGACTCTTAGCGATCCCTTGGACTGCAGCCTACCAGGTTCCTCCACCCATGGGATTTTCCAGGCAAGAGTACTGGAGTGGGTTGCCGTTGCCTTCTCTGATACAGATACATATATACATTTTAATTTCACCTCTTTCACTAAACAACAGTAACAGAGTAAAAATGTTCTTTTGTTTTTACAGCTTTGCTTAGGTATACTTTTTATATCATAAAATTCACCCTCTGTAGGTGTAGGATCTGGTGAGTTTTAATAAAAGTATGTAATGTGCAACTGTCACCACCATCCAATTTTAGAACACTTCTGCACCCCTGATCAAACCCTCCAACCACTCTAGAAGATATTCTACTGCCCTCTAATTGACATTTTTATATCTTAGAAGTCCTCATTTGTTACTTCATAGTAATTCCCCTCCTTTTTTATAGTTGTGTAGTACTCCATTGCTCCAGTACTCTTGCCTGGAAAATCCCATGGATGGAGGAGCCTGGTAGGCTGCAGTCCATGGGGTCGCTAAGAGTCAGACACGACTGAGCGACTTCACTTTCACTTTTCACTTTCATGCATTGGAGAAGGAAATGGCAACCCACTCCAGTGTTCTTGCCTGGAGAATCCCAGGGACGGCAGAGCCTAGTGGGCTGCTGTCTATGGGGTTGCACAGAGTCGGACACGACTGAAGCGACTTAGCAGCAGCAGCAGTGCTCCATTAACTGTATTTACCAATGGTCACTTAACCAGTCCACCAAGTTTTGGAATTAGGTTACTTGCAGCAATTTGCAACTACAAATAATTCTGGAATGAATAATTTTGTGCAGGAATATTTTCATACTTTTAAGGTATATCTTCAGGGTTAATTCTTACCAGTGGAATTTTTGGTCAAAATGCAAACACACAGGTAGTTGTGATAAATATTGCCAAATTTCCCCTCAAAACAATCGTACCTGTTTGCATCCCCAGCAGCAATGTACATGAATGGCCAAAAGGCTGTATTATCAAACTTTGTCAATTCTGCCAAATGACAGGTGAAACATGTTATCTCAGAGTCATTTTAATTTGCTTTTCTCTAATTAGGACTGACACTCAACATGTTTTCATATGCTTAAAAGCCATTTGTATATCTTATAGGTGAATTATCTTTTCATTTCTTCTGCCTGTTTTTCTATTTGGTTCCCTTCTCCTCGAATTTCAATAGTGCTTTATATTTTAAGGATGCATGCTCAGTCCCTTCAGTCATGTCTGACTCTTTGCAACCCTATGGACAGTAGATCACCAGGGTCCTCTGTCCATGGGATTTTTTGGGCAAGAACACTGGAGTGGGTTGCCATTTCCTCCTCCAGGGGATCTTCCTGACCCAGGGATCGAACCTGGGTCTCCTGCATTGAGACAGATTCTTTATTCATGAGCCACTGGGGAAGCCCATATACTAAAGATGTTAATCCTTTATATCTGAAGTATTTTGCAAATATTTTCTCCCACTTTGTCCTTTGTGTTTTGATTATGCTCAAGGTGGGGTCTTTTGTGGGTTTATTTGTTTGTTTGCCATGCCAACAGTGTTCATGTAAAAGTAATTAGTTTTATGTAATCAAATGTATCAGTCTTTTCTTTTACCACATCCAGATTTTGAGCCACAGTTAGAAAACTTTTCCTCACACCTATGTTGCTAGAAAATTCATCCATGTTTTCCTCTAGTATTTTTATGATGTCATTTTTTTATAGTTAGGTCTCAGATTCATTTGGAGTTTATTCTTGTACAGGTGATCTAATTTTATCTAGATCTAATTGTACACCTAATTTTATCCTTTTTCAAAAGGCTACCCAGTTATCCCAACACAATGTATTAAAAAGTTAATCCCTGCTCCCACGATATGCTGCTGCTGCTGCTAAGTCGCTTTAGTCGTGTCCGACTCTGTGCGACCCTATGGACAGCAGCCCACCAGGCCCCTCTGTCCACAGGATTCTCTAGGCAAAAATACTGGAATAGGGTGCCATTTCCTTCTCCACCCACAGACACGACTTAGCAAGCAACTAAACAACAACAAAGGTGGGATTGTGGAATCCCACCTTTGTCGTTGTTTAGTTGCTTAAGTCGTGTCCACCTCTTTGCAACGGCATGGACTGTAGCCCACCCAGCATCTCTGTCCATGGGATTTCCCAGGCGAGAAGACTGGAGTGTGTGGCCATTTATCATACACTAAATTCCATATGTAATTGGCTCTGCTTCTGGACTTTGCATTTGTTCCACTGCTATTTTGTTTCTTCACGCACCAGTACCACACTAGTTTAATTACAGAAGGTTTATCCTTTGTTTTAAAGTCTGGTAGAGCTGTTTCCCCTTATAACTTTTATTTTTCATGACTTTAATGGTTATTTTATGTCTGATTTTTCATATGGACTGAAGTATCACTTGTCTCGCTCCATAAAAAAGCTTTTTTGTATTTTCACTGGGATCATGTTAAAGTCATAGATTAACTTTGGAGAAACTGGCTTTTTTTGATGTTTAAGTTAACCCATCCAAGATCAAGGGATGTCTTTCTATTTGCTTGAGACTACTTTTGTGTCTTGCGGAAGTTGGCTTTTTTTGATGTTTAAGTTAACCCATCCAAGATCAAGGGATGTCTTTCTATTTGCTTGAGACTACTTTTGTGTCTTGCAGAAGTGTTTTAAAGTTTTCCTCAGGTAGGCTTTACCTGTTTCTTGCTAAGTTTATTTCTAAGTATTTTATCTTCTTTGTTGTTGTTGTTCCCTCTGATTTTTATTTATGTAAAAGAAAGCTATTGATTTCTATATATCAAGTTTTCACCCTGCCATCTTAAAATTTCTTTTATTGTTTGATTTACTATTATCATTGATTTCCTATGGTTTTCCTATTTTATTATCATATCATTCACAAATTGAGATGGTTTTGATTCTCTTTCTCTATAACTTACACTTCTAATTGATTTCTCTAATTGTTGATACCTCTAGTACAACTGTGGAACAGTAATGAAGTTAGTGAGCATCTTGCCTCTGTGGAAATGCCTCTAGTATTTTCCCATCACTTTAGGATGTTGACTTTAGGATTCAGGCATACAAAATATTTTATCATGAGGAGAAGTGACCATCCATTCTTGTTTTCTTAACTAATGTATCAGGCATGGGTGCTGATTTCTATGAAAAGTCTTTCAGAATCTGTGGAGATACTTACATGATTTTTTCCTTAAGTGTATTGTTATACCAGTGGATTTCCTCATGTTGAACTAAGTGCATTCCTGGAAAAAATATCATTTGGTCAAGCTGCATTGATTTCTTAGTTGCATTTGATTCAGCTTATGAATAATCTGTTTAGTACTTTTGCATCAATATTTATAAGTAATATTTTTCTATAATTTCATTTTTGTACTTGCTTTGTCAGGTTGAGGAATCAATGTTTTCCTTACTTTCAAAAAAGAATTAATACGTTCTCCTTTATTTTCAATGCTCTGAAACAATTAATAAAGACTGGAGAATAACTGGTCTTTGAAGGTCTTGTAAATTTCCCCTGTGAAGCTGTCTAGACCTGGTGCTTTTCTGTGGCATAGTTCTTTTATGATTTTTTCCAGACTTTTAAAGAAATTGACTTTTTTAGGCTTTCTCTATTGAATGGAGCCCATTATGATACTATATTTCATCTAGCTTTTCATATCTATTTTTATAGAGCTCTGCATAATATCTCATGATTTATTCAATTTCACCTGCTTCAATGATTATGCCCTCTTGTCATACCTTATTTTATATATTTGCACTTTCTCTCCATCTTTTTTATTGTTAGCAAGTGTTTCACCCATTTTGTTACTGTTTTAAAAACAATATTTTAGAATTGTTAATTAGATCTGTTAGTTCTCTATTCTCTAACTTATTTTTTCTGCTTTATTTCTTATTATATTATTTCTTGTGCTCTCTTTTAGTTTATTTTGTGTTTCTTTTCCTAGATTGTTGAGCTGAGAACTTAGTTCATTTGTTTTTCTTTTTCAGTCATTATTCATAAAAGTGTTTAGGAATGTGAATTTTTCTGTGATCACTGCTCTAAATTTAGGGATGTGATTTTTCTTTGATCACCACTCTAAATGTGTCCCATAAATTCTGATACATAGTGTTTTCATTTCATTATCTCTTTTTTGTTCCAAATTTGTTTCCCCTTTATCCAAAAGTTCTTTAATAGAGGGCTTCTCTGTTAGCTCAGCTGCTAAAGAATCTGCCTGCAATGCAGGAGACCCCAGTTCGATTCCTGGGTCGGGAAGATCCACTGGAGAAGGGATACTCTACCCAGTTCAGTATTCTTGGGCTTCCCCTGTGGCTCAACTGGTAAAAAATCCTCCTAAAATGCAGGAGACCTGGGTTCGATACCTGGGTTGGAAAGTTCCCCTGGAGAATGTAACAGCTACCCACTCTAGTATTCTGGTCTGGAGAATTCCATAGACTATACAGTGTTTTCATTTCATTATATCTTTTTTGTTCCTGATATGTTTTCCCCTCTTTATCCAAAAGGTCTTTAATGGAAGGTTTTTTAATTTCCAGAAGAAAAGTTCTGTTTTTGTTAACAATGCCTAGCGTACTGTAAAATATTGCCTGTAATAGTTCTACTTCATATAACTTACTGAAGTTTTTTTGTGACCTAACATATGAAATATTTTTGTAAATATTCCATGTGCACCTAAGATGGTATATTCTTAAGAATCTAGCATCTTAGGTATATGCATATATATATGTATACATACACTCTTCTCAGGTGGCTCAGTGGTAAAGAAACCCCCTGCCAATGCAGGAGACACAGAGACGTGGGTTTGATCACTGGGTTGGGAAAATCCTTTGGAGGAAGAAATGGCAACCCACTCCAGTATTCTTGCCTGGAGAATCCCATGGACAGAGGAGCCTGGTGGGCTATAGTCCATGAGGTCACAGAGTCGGACACAACTGAGCACTCATGCATAAGTGTATGTGTATATATGTATATGTGTATATATACACACACACACACACCCCTCATTAATTATGGTGTTATGTTTTTACCCGCTTGTGCTGAGTGTAGTCTGTTAATAATCTCCCATTATTAGTGTGTTTCTACATGAGTCTCCTCATTTCTTTATATTTTCTGCTCTATAAACATTGTTCCTATGTTATTTAGTACATAGCTATTCATAACTGTCATATAACCATTTTGAATTGCCACGAGCCCCCTTTTTCCCTAAATACATTGACTGAGCACCCGCTATGGGCAAGGCAGTAACCATAGACTGCCATTTATTCTTCCATGTATCTGGCAGCAGTGGCCGCAGATGTATGGACATGGGGATGCCTTTCTGGTCATGAAGACTCCCAGGGCTCTGGTACAGGTGTTTCTCACTGAGGTCACCAATTGTTCTAGAAAGAATTCGTGAGTTCTGGGCTATTCCCACCTGTCCAGCCAGCCAGCATCCTGCAAGACACCTCCACAGGCAAAGCCAAGCAACCTACTGCTGCTGAGAATAGATGCTTCCAGTCCAATTATATTCTTAAAAACTTAACACCACAGAAACCAAGGAAATCCCCCAGGCTATGGTTTCCTGACACAATACCAAGTTCTGTTAGCTAAATTACACAGATTTCTTGTGAGGAGGCTGAGAAGGGCTTCATCCTGCATCCAGAACAACTGCAGGGAGCTCTCTGCACCCCGGTGATTCCACAGCACCCTTTCTCCTCTGCCTTCTTACAGAAAAAAAAAAGTGAAAGTCAGTTGTTCAGTCATGTCTGACTCTTTGCGACCCCATGGACTACACAGTTCATGGAATTCTCTAGGCCAGAACACTGGAGTGGGTGGCCGTTCCCTTCTCCAGGAGATCTTCCCAACCCAGGGATCAAACCCAGGTCTCCTGCATTGCTGACAGATTCTTTATCAGCTGAGCCACAAGGGAAGCCCAAGAATATGAGTGGGTAGTATATCCCTCTCCAGGGGATCTTCCCGATCCAGGAATCAAACCAGGGCCTCCTGCATTGCAGGTGGATTCTTTACCAACCTAGCTATCAGTGAAGCCTCATGCAAATTCGGGCTTCCCTGGTGGCTCAGATGGTGAAGAATCTGCCTGCAATGCAGGAGACCTGAGTTCAATCTCTGGGTAGGGAAGATCCCCTGGAGGAGGAAATGGCAACCCACTCCAGTACTCTTACCTGGAGAATTCCATGGACAGAGGAGCCTGGCAGGATACAGTCCATGGGGTCACAAAGTGTGGGGCACAACTGAGTGACTTGTACACAAGTTCACGCACATTCAGGGACCTCTCCTTCTATAACAGCAGCAAAGCAGAAAGGCACCCTCGTTGAATACAGAAAGCATTTTGGAACCAAAGTCAGTATCCCTTGGCTAAGAGTCAAGCCAGGATGTAAATGCAAAGACAGTCAACTAGACTTCATTGATTAGCAGAGTACCAGACAGCCCCAAGGGAACCTGGGGTTAATCAGCAGATGGGAGGAGGGCTGTGGCTCAGTTCAATGCCATAAAGACACCACGGTCCCTCTTAGCCCCAACACACAGTCAAAATGTTATGGAGAACTTGCCAGCCTAATTACAAATTCTGAACTTTCATTTGGTAGGCAATTAATAGCCACTAGAAACATAAATCAGGGCAGAGACACAAACAGGGAATAGCTGTTCACAAACCTTTCTTAAAATTATCAGCAGAGATACAGGGTGGCCAGCTTTCACATTATAAGGGCAGAGAACTTATGGCTTGGAAAGATGAACACACTTACTGTCTGGACCTTTATAGAAAAATTTGTCAACCTCTGGACTAAGAAGCAAACAATATATTTTTAATATGTAAAACCCATGATTGAGGGGTTGCTACTGCCACTTGAATCAGCCACCCATGCAACAGTCCCCACACCTGTAAATACTATAGCTGATAATATTTCAGCTGTTGTGATGGTTCAAGTTGGCTACGTGCACCAAATCTTGGCTTCCAGTACCACTTTCCAATAAAAGGAACCAGAGCTCCTTGGAGAAAAGACTGACTCTAGAGCTGTGGCAGGAAATATACAAGATGAGCTGGAGCCTGCCACAGAGTAAAGAAGCACTTTAAAAAAATACACAGTGGATATGTCAATGTGACACAGAAAGACGGCCCAAAGATGGAGCAATTTGGGCAAAGAAAGGGAGAATGTAGCACTGCCTGACCCACATCCAAAGCATAAATATCCATCCATCCATATTGATATAAATAAATAACTGGATAAATAATTAGGGGAGAAGAAACAAATCTCCCATGTGAAAAAATTTTAAATAATTTATGTAGATACTCTGCCCTGAAGGAGTGGGGCTTCCAGTTCTTCAATAGAAGGCCCCAGGGCTGCATAGTGACCTCTTTCCAGAGGACAGTATGGAAGGAGGGTGGGCGACAGGGGGAACACCTGGAGATATCTGGTAAACACCACCTCAGCCAGGTGACCATAGTCAACATCAATAAGGGTAAGTCAGACTGATAGCGGGTACCCTCGATACAACGTGAATAAAGTGGTATTGCACCTCTGTGGTGTTCCTTCCCAAAATGTAGGAGCCCAGTCTAATTATGAGCAAAACAGCAGACTGATCACAACTGAAGGACAGTCCACCAAACACCTGACCAGCCGTCCTCAAAACTGTCAAGGTCATCAATAGCAAAGAATATCTGAGAAACTGTCATAGTCCAGAAGAGCCTACGGAGATGTGATAACTAAATGTCATGCAGTGTCGAGGATGGGATCCTGGAACAGAAAAGGACAGTTTACTAGCTTTTACCAAAGAAATCTGATTAAAGGTTTTAACTGAACATAATGTATCAATCGCATGCTTCCCCTTGTGGCTCAGAGGGTAAAGAATCTGCCCACACCCGGGCTCGATCCCTGGGTTAGGAAGATCCCCTAGAGAAGGAAATGGCAACCCGTTCCAGTATTCTTGCCCGGAAAATCCTATGGACAGAGGAGCCTGGTGGGCTAGAGTCCATGGGGTCGCAAAGAATTGGACAGGACTGAGCAACTTCCCTCACTCAATGTATCAATCCCCTATTCCCAGGTGGAGCAGTGGTAAAGAATCTGCCTGCCAGTTCAGGAAATGCAGGAAATGCGGGTTGGCTCCCTGGGCCGGGAAGATCCCAGATGTAGGAAATGGCAATCCACTCCAGTATTCTTGCCTGGAGAATTCCATGGACAGAGGAGCCTGGCAGGCTACAGTCCATGGGGTTGTAAAGAATTGGGCTGGACTGAACACAGAACAATGTATCAACGTCAGCTCATTAAAAACAGTAAAAAATGTACCATTCTAACATAAGACATGAACAACATGATAAACACATGACCTTAACAACATTTCTATAAAGCTAAAACTGATATAAAATGAAGTTTATTTAATTTCTTTTTTTTAACTATGTGCTGCAAAGGCATACAAAGGTTCATTCTAAATATTTGACAAAAACGCATCTCATTCAACCCCACAACAACACAACAGTCTTATGGAATGAGTTAGACAGTGTTCTCTGCTTCTCTTTTGACAGGCATTGTAGAAAACTGGTATAATTACTTCCTTAAATGTTTGATAGAATTCACCAGTGAACCCATCTGGGCCTGGTGCTTTCTGTTTTGGAAGGTTATTAATTTTTAACTCAATCTCTTTAATAGCTGAAAGCCCATTCAGACTATCTATTTCTTCCTGTGTGATTCTGGTAGATTGTGTCTCTCAAGGAATTGATCCATTTCATTTGGGTCATCATCTTTGTGGTCATAGAGCTGTTCATAATTTTTCTTTTCTATCCTTCAATGTCCACGGAATCAATAGCAACAGCCCTTCTTTCTGTAAAGACATGAATAATTTGTGTCTTCTTCCTTTTTTTTCTTAGCCTGGCTAAAAGCTTATCAGTTTTATGGATATTGACAAGGGACCAACTTTCTTCTCTTTGATCGTCTCTGTGCATGTGTGCATTCTAAGGCCCATCAGTCCTGTCCGACTCTTTTGCAACCCCATGGACTATAGCCCACCAAGCTCCTCAGTCCGTGGGGGTGCTCCAGACAAGAATACTGGAGTGGGTTGCCATGCCCTCCTCCAGGGGATCTTCCTGACGCAGGGATCAAACTTGTGTCTTCTACAGCTTCTGCATTGGCAGGTACTGAGTTCTTTACCACTAGTGCTACCTGGGAAGCTTGACTGTCTCTATTGAAGCCCTA
The DNA here is from genome assembly GCF_023699985.2 of Odocoileus virginianus. Taxonomy (NCBI): domain Eukaryota; kingdom Metazoa; phylum Chordata; class Mammalia; order Artiodactyla; family Cervidae; genus Odocoileus; species Odocoileus virginianus. Next base: position 33,173,945 of record NC_069684.1, on the reverse strand, counting down.
TTTTTGATTTCAGGTGAGAATTTTTATTACCTTGACCTTAGAGGTGAGGTAACTGAGTCTGGAAAGCCTTAAGGGAATCTCAGAGTGACCTGACCATTGCTACAACTCACTTTCATCACTATACCATACTGCCTCCCAGCTCATCTGTTCTTCCAGAATTTCATTAAATATTATATGCCATGATCTGGGCTTTCCAGGTGGCACTAGTGGTAAAAAAAAATCCATCTACCAGTGCAGGAGACTTAAGGGATGCAGGTTCAATCCCTGGATCAGGAAGATCCCCTGGAGGAGAGCATGGCAACCCACTCCAGTATTCTTGCCTAGAGAATCCCACGGACAGAGGAGCTTGGCAGGCTACAGTCCATGGGGTCGCAAAGAGTCGGACACAACTGAAGTGACTTAGCATGCATCCATGCCATGATCTGGTCTAGAAATCCACAGATGTACCTCATGCCCCAGAGCAAACACCCAGCTAGGGGGTCCTGAACAGCCAGCCTCAGGATCTGCTTGTCCCCACCCGTGACCCAGGCCAGTGAGGAAAAAATGCAAATGACTCAGCAGATCAGAAGCCTCTGGAGCTGGTGCCCAGAGTGGCTCGGGTGGCTGGGGTCGAAGGGCACATGGACTCCAGCATGCATCCACTCCTGACCTAGAGGACACCCACTGTACAACTGTGTGGGATTCCTGGGGGATCCTAGGAGCACCTCATCTCCTGAAACCACTTAGCTCTTCCAGACCACAAGAGTATCAGCCCCTAGCGTAACTAACCAGGACCCTATGAGGACTTCCCAGAACGGATCCCAGTCCATGTCCTCTGCCTGCCTTTTGTCTGTAGAAAAACTTCAGTCAAGGAATAAATTTAACTAGAAAAGTGAGAAAATGCAGAAAGGAAAACAGTCAAGCAAGACAAAAGCATAATACTTTAGCCATTAAACAAAGTCAAGGACCTTTAGCTCTAACTCAAGGACTATAGGCAATATTCTGAGCCCTGTTCTTTGAGATGTTCTGCAGATACTGAAATCCCCACCAGGTGGAAGAAGTTAACTGTTTGCTGCCCAAAAGCAGGTAGACAGACCCCAGACCTGTTGGAACCAGAAGGTTGATGATGCTGACTCCCGATTACCTCACCACCAACCAATCAGAAGAAGGTCCATGAGCTGACCATGCCCTGCTCCTTGGACATTGTAAGACTCACGACTCCCTCCAGGGTTGGACACAATTCTGAGGGCATTGACTGTGACCCCCATTGCCTGACAAAGCAATAAAGCTCTCCTTTTCTACTTCACCCAAAACTCTTGTCTCCACGTTTCTATTCAGCACTGATGCACACAGGCCATTTCAGCAGCACACAGAAGAGAGCCTTCACATTGACTCCAGGCAGACGGCAAGAGTTAGCAGGTACCTCTGAGTTTCTCAGGGCTTCTTTAGACCCTGAAATCCCCAGGTGACCCCAGGAGCACTCATTTTTCTGGGTTACCAGCTCCATATGCTCTGAATATGGGTTTTTCATCCCTTTAGTGTTGCTTCCATGCCTAACCCCCCTGGCCAGGAAGAAATACCCAACACTCAACTCATTGAGACCAAAAGCATTTCACTTTAAGAAAATCCTTACTGCAAAAATCTCACCTTACAAAATGTAGCAGGGGTGGCTATCCACAGCGTTACCAAAGGATTCCATATTGTTGTTATTGTTCAGTCATTAAGTTGGGTCCAACTCTCTGTGACCCCATGAACTGTAGCCCAGCAGGGTCCTCTGTCCTCCACTAACTCCTGGAGTTTGCTCAAATTCATGTCCATTGAGTCGGTGATGCCATCCAACCATCTCATCCTCTGTTGTCCCTTTCTCCTCCTGCCCTCAGTCTTTCCCAGCATCAAGGTCTTTTCCATCAGGCTCTTTGCATCAGGTGGCCAAAGTATTGGAGCTTCAGCTTCAGCATCAGAATCTTATTAAAAGATTCCATACTTTTCATAAGAGTAGAGAGCTACTCCCCACCCCACCTCTGTGTCCAGTGGGGAGGACTCTGGGGTCAGAATAAACCAAGGAGGATGGGCACCCAAGGCCAGGTGGCAGAGCTGAGGCCCTGGGAGGCTCGGCACATCCTCCAGGAGTAGCCTCTGATCCATTTCAAGGTTTGCCTATAGATCATTCAATCCACAATGCTGGGAGCAGAGAAACTGACACAAAGTGTGGGAAAGGGCTGATAAGATCAATAACAACAAAAACAACACATTTTTGAAATCTCAGTGTTGGTCAGCAGGAAAGAGCTCTCCCTGACACCCAATTTTCTGAAACCGTGACGGCATGAGGCAGAGCCTGCATCCAGAATGGCCAGAGGGACCCGAGGGGACCTCGCCCCATCCCCTCAGCCCCCACTGCCCAGAGGAGTGGGGTGGAAGACCACAGCCAGGGGAGCTGTGCACACAGTGGTGTCCCACCAGCTTGTGGTTTGACTCAGAGCCGGACTCCGAATGCATCTCTGCTTTGGGCAATGCGGAGTGCCCAAATTTTGGTTTAGAAAGTGGGGTTGCTTTTGCAGATAAAGAAGAGATGCAGTCTGGGTGACATGGGGATGGGTCCAGCATCACCCCTTCAACTCCTCCCTTGCTTGTTGTTAACACCAGCAGCACACGTACTGCCATGGAGCCTCACTTGGGGTCCTCAGACTCCCTGAAATCCACAAATTTTGGGGCCAGGGACCTGTTCAGGGAACAGGGATCTGGGCCCAGCTTCTCCACTTACCATGTGAGCTTCAGAAACTTCACCTAGGCAGACCTCGATTTTTTCATGTATAAAACAGGGCCATGTACATATAGGTGTGTATCACGAATTTGAGAAAACTCTGGGAGATAGTGGAGGACAAAGGAGTCTGGCGGGCTACAGTTCATTGCATCACAAAGAGTCAGATACGACTTAGCAACTGAACAACTATATACGCACACATATATATAGCATAAATAACATATATATATATATGTTGTTGGAGGTCCAACAACAAGCATTTATGAAGCATCTACTATATGATTGACTGGTTTGATCTCCTTGCTCCAAACCAGTCAATTCTAAAGGAAATCAACTTTCAATATTCATTGGAAGGACTGATGCTGAAGCTGAAGCTCCAATACTTTGGCCACCTGATGCAATGCAAAGACTCACTGGAAAAGACCTGATGCCAGGAAAGATTAAGGACAGGAGGAGAAAGCGATGACAGAGGATGAGATGGTTGGATGGCATCACAGACTCAATGGACATGAGTTTGAGCAAACTCCGGAAGATAGTGAAGGACTGGGAAGCCTGCTGTGCTGCAGTCAATGGGGTGGCAGAATCAGGCAGGAGGTAGTGACTGAACAACTATGTGATTAGCCCCGAAATACTGTTATGAATACAACTCAGGCCAGGAAATGTCACCACAGGCAGGACAACCCGAGGTCAGGCAGCAAAGACCAGCTGGAACCCAGAGATGTGGGGCATCAGGGCTCAAGGAGCAAGGGGCCAGTGGTGAGCCGGGATTCAGGCAGGTGGCGGGGATGCTGCGGCCATGCGCATGCACATGCGCAAACACAAGGCCCAGAGCTGAACTCATCGGTGTGACGTCAGCCCCTACCTATGAGTGGCGCCCACTCAGAGTTCCCTGCTGACGACGTTGAAGGGGGCTGCAGCCAAGAGTGGGGGTGGGGGTGCCTTCTAGGTGGAAGGCCTACAACCAGGTGGCAGGGCTCTGAGGAGTATCATGGGCCCTGAGAGAGGAGCTCAGCAGCACCCTAGGGCACCCCACCTCGCACCCAGTCAGCGGGAGCATCCACGCAAGTAGGTCCAGCTGCCTGGCCCCTCCCCCACTCTGTCCTCCGCGGCGCATCCCATTCACTCAGGCTTGGAGAGAAAGCACATTTTGGAGAGGTTGGGATTCCGCAGTTTAATTCTGATTACGGCTTAATACCACACGTAGGCCATTTGGCCTGGTGCCTTTCTGCTGAATGTAGGAACATTTTAGTGGAATTGGGTTATCCTGCGCATGTGTGGCCAACTGTTCAAACAAAACGCTCTCTCTGGCTTTTCTTGAAGAGCTTAGCAGGTGATGGGAGAACCGAACACCGAAGAATAGCAATTCCAGAACCAGACTTTTATGCACTGAAATAAACATTACCGTTGTTTATTGACATGCATCTGACGTTCCCACCACATATTCCACTGCATTAAAACTGCCACGAGTCTCAGACCCAGATGTCAACAGCCCTGTCTATTGCCCTCCTCACAGTGTCCACAGGGACTAGAGGGGACACCGGGACACCTGAAAGGTGCCAACATCTAGGCATGAGCTTCACACCCAGGCCAGTGCCGATTGTCTCTCTCACTCTCCCCTACTTCCCTCTTAAACACACACACTCATATGCATGGCCCACTCCAGGAAGTGTCAATATAATTTATGATTTTTTTCCCCCTAAATGTCTATTTTTCCAGGTTACCTTCAGTTCAGTTCAGTTCAGTCACTCAGTCGTGTCCGACCCTTTGCGACCCCATGAATCGCAGCACGCCAGGCATCCCTGTCCATCACCAACTCCCGGAGTTTACTCAAACTCATGTCCATCGAGTTGGTGATGCCATCCAGCCATTTCATCCTCTGTCTTTCCCTTCTCCTCCTGCCACCAATCCTTCCCAGCATCAGGTCTTTTCCAATGAGTCAACTCTTCGCATGAGGTGGGCAAAGTATTGGAGTTTCAGCTTCAGCATCAGTCCTTCCAATGAACACCCAGGCCTGATCTCTTTTAGGATGGACTGGTTGGATCTCCTTGCAGTCCAAGAGACTCTCAAGAGTCTTCTCCAACACCACAGTTCAAAAGCATCAATTTTTCAATGCTCAGCTTTCTTCACAGTCCAACTCTCATATCCATACATGACCACTGGAAAAACCATAGCCTTGACCAGACGGACCTTTGTTGGCAAAGTAATGTCTCTGCTTTTTAATATGCTATCTAGGTTGGTCATAACTTTCCTTCCAAGGAGTAAGCATCTTTTAATTTCATGGCTGCAATCACCATCTGCAGTGATTTTGGAGCACCCAAAATTAAAGTCTGATACTGTTTCCACTGTTTCCCCATCTATTTCCCATGAAGTAATGGGACCAGATGCCATGATCTTAGTTTAGGTTTAGAATATTTGAAATTATTTTGCATTTTCTCAGTAATTTTCAAAAAGAACTTAGAAAAGTGCCACGCACTAGGCCTGGGGAGAGACAAGCTGGATGCCAAAGTCTGGTGGAGGACACTGTGTGCCCGTCCTCCCTGTGGACTGCCCATCCTCTGGGCTCCTGTCCTTCCACACCAGCAAAACACCCAGCTGACAAACAGCCCCAGAGAATCCACGACCTTCTGCTGGTCCCTGGCTCAGAGCAGCAGGGATCATGAGAACTGGGGCTCAGGTCCTTCCCCTACTTCTCCTAAAGTAGTTTTCTTGGCATCCCCTCAGAAGCGGTCACCCGAACCAATAGCCGGTCTCCTCAGCACCAGTGGGTAGGCATCACCCTCCCCTCACCCTACAGTCTGAGAGCAGGGAGCATGTTCTCAGCCCCACCCTTTCTCCTTCTGGAACCTTCTGTCACACAGCAGCCCTTTGGGTTAACACTTCTGTCATCCAAGGCACTTGTAAACCGTGACTTTTTGAAAAAAAGCCTTGTGTGTTTTTCTGTACCCGAGATTTATGGAAATAATTAAGAAATTTGATTACGATTCCGTTGTGGCTGTTTACTCAGAGAACAAACCCTTCACGTGAACACTTCCTGGCGCTGACTAATGGACTCGAGTTTCTTTTTATTCTTAAAGCATAAATTTTCCTTGTTGATAGTGACTTTGTATAGCGGTTGCAGCTGGGGCTGTTTCTACTAGGTTTCTCATCTAATAAGTTCTGCAGAAGAATAACACAGCCGTTCACACAGCCTGTCAGAGCTGCTCCTTCAGGAGATTGGGGCCCGGGGAGCCTGCTTTGCACAACTGCTTGCTGGGCTGATTTTCCTCAGGAGAGGGAGGTTGGGGGTAAGGAAATGCCTCCTGTGGCAACTGACTACAGGGCTTGACAGTCACGGCAATAAGGAAAGAGACGGGGCAGAGCTGCCAAAGGCACCTTGGAGGATGGGGGTGGGGGAACCGCAGTGATCAGTGACCTGCAGTAAAGGCTGGGTTCCAACAGGCTCCACTGAGTCACACTGGTTTCTGCTGGGCCTACTAGGTTCCCGTAAGTCCACTGGAGTCTGCTAGGTTTCACAAGAAGGAAAGTCTTCTGTTACCTTCCTGCCTGCACCCTCCTTCCCACAACCAAAGGGTCGCACAAAGGAGTCAAGAGACAAACAAACTTTAAAAAAATTATTCTCTTTTCTCTCATAACCTGGCACAAAGATTTAAAAAGAGACCCAGGGGACTTCTCTAGTCCAATGGCTAAGACACCATGCTCCCAATGCAGGGGGACTGGGTTCAGTCCCTGGTCAGAGAACTAGATCCCATGTGTGTGTTAGTCCCTCAGTCGTGTCTGACTCTTTGCAACCCCATGGGCTGTAGCCCACCAGGCTCCTCTGTCCATGGGATTGCCCAGGCAAGAAAATGAGTGGGTTGCCATTTACTTCTCCAGGGGATTTTCCTGACCCAGGTCTCCTGTATTGGAAGCAGACAGTTAACCATCTGAGCCACCAGGGAAGTCTTATTAGATCCCATATGCTGCAACTAAAGATCCGACACGCTGCAACTAAGAATGCTTGCGGCCAAATAAATAAATATTTTTTATAAAAGAAGAGACCCAGACTTAATTAAGCACCTATGATAGCCAGGCACTGAATAGGTGCTGTCCCTTCTATATCCCCCTTAATCACAGCTCCACAATGCAGGGATTATAATTCCCAGTTTGGGCACATGTACCAGGGAGCAGAGGACTGGGGTTCAAACACAGGCATGTAGACTCACAAGAGGACAGGGGAGCAGTAAAATGCTGTGGCCGTGGCCTCAGAGGACAGCACAGCTGAGGGGACTCCTGGGGGAACCCCAGCCTGTAGCTGAATACTGAGCCTCACCGCCCCCAAGGCTGTCACCAGCCACGTTTTGGTGCAGGACGGATGGACAGAACTGGCCCATCCTTCCCCGGGAGCAGGGGAGGGATTCTAATTTTAGCTCACAGTGTCTAAAATTGCTGGTGCAGAAGAAGATCATTAAACACGCGGCTGTCCCCAACCAAGGGGACTGCAGGCAGAGAATCTGCAGAGACCCAGCCGTGGGGAGCTTCACTGTCCACGCCGCTGTCCCTCACACCTCACTGCCCAGAGCCACAGGGATGCGGCCACTCTCGGGCACCTTTCCAGGAAGCAACCGTCTTTCCTGCTCCTGAGTACGAGCATCCTCCAGCTCCCCCGGGAAGGCCTGGCGGGGATGAAGACATTAGGCCAGCAGAGATGCAGCAGCCTGGTGAGACAGTGGCTTATAAGTCAAGGACAGGCTCCGATGCTAGTTCTCCTCACCAGAGAGGCACATGCAGAAACTTGGCTGCAGGTTCCTGTTCACACCCTCGAAGCCCTATGCATGGGGACCATGCAAGCCTGGCACTTCACCCTCCCCGTAAGGATGCTCCCCACATCTCCACCTCCCCAGAAGCACTTTGGGATTAATTAGCAGGGGGTGAAGAATTCCATCTCCACAGACTTCAACAGGAACCCCTCCTGTCACAGTCAAAATCAAAGGGTTGGGGGCTTCCCTGGTGGTCCAGTGGTTTAGAATCTGCCAGTCATCGAAGGGGACATGAGTTCGATCCCTGGCCTGGGAAGATTCCACATGCTGCAGGCAACTAAGCCCACATGCCGCAACTACTGAAGCCCGGGCATCCTAGAGCCTGTACTCCGTAACAGGAGAAACCACCGCAGCTAGGCAGCAGCCCCCGCTCACCACAACTAGAGAAAGCCCTCGTGCAGCAACAAAAACCCAGAACAGCCAAAAACAAATAAATCTTGGGGGGGTTGGGGGTGGGGGAAGGATCGCATGAGGAGCAGAGTGAGAAGAGAGGAAAAATAGGGCAGAAACAAACCAAATGTCCACCAACAGATGAATGGATAAACAAAAATCCATGCAAAGGCAGATTGCTCAGCCTTAAAAAGGAATGGAATTCTTACACATTTGACAACACAGATGACTTAAAAATGTGGTGCTAAGTGGAAGAAACCAGACAAAACAGGTCACGTATTGTATGATTCCACTGGTATGAACTGTCCAGAGTAGGCAAATCCACCGAGACAAACAGAAAGCAGATGAGTGTCTTCCAGGAGCTGTGAGGAGGGAAGTATGAGCCAGGGTACTGCTTAATACACTCAGGGTTTGACTCTGAGTCATGAAAATGCTCTAGAACCAGATCGATGTGCTTACCTAACATTGTGAATGCATTCAACGCCACTGAATTACACTTTAAAAGGACTAATTTTAAATAATGTGAATCTCACCTCCATTTAAAAATGTGTATCAGGGAAGGATTTGATTTGGGAGGGAAATAATTCATAGGAAGGAGGTCCTTGAGGGCAGAACTTTTTCAGTCCAGTCAGTACGTGTTGACCACTTGGTCAGTGTTGGTCCTGTGCTTCATACAGGTGGTGGTGGAGGACACAGAAGGAGACACAAATAACGGTGATAGGAGGCAAGTGCTGAGCAGAACGTGGAAGGTAGAAAGTTTATCGGGTACACAGAGGGTAGAGAAAAGAGAGTCAGAGATGTTCTGGGCAGAAGGCACAGCATGAATGGAAGTGCAGTGGTGAATGTGTGCGGCCAGGTTTCTAGATCAGCACAATGGAACAGACTCCTGAGAGCTCATTGCTGCTGAAAATGATGCATGTGACTCCAGGCCTCCCTGGACTGGCCCTGGACACATGGAACAAGGAACAAGCTGTGTTTTCCTCTAGTTTCAGGAGAATGGGTCAAGAGCAAATTTATCAAGGAGTAATGCATTCAAGAAAGGAAAGCTTTGACAGAAAGACCAAGGAGAAACTGACAAATCCACCATTACACATGGGAACAGTTGTAGCACAACTTTCTCAATCATTTGTAGATCAAGTAAAAATTAATGTCACTAAAGATGAATCAAATTTGAATGACTTAACAAGCTTGACCTTGGGGACACATTTAGAGCCCTGCACCCACCAAATGGAGAATACGTGTTCCATGACCCATATTTACTGGAACCAATAATGGGTCTCAAAAACTTCAAAAGGACTAGCATCAGAGAGATTGCATTCTCTAAACAATTATTTATTAATTAAACTAGAAATAAAAAACTAAATTAAGGATCATTCCTGGGTGACTCAGTGGTAAAGAATATGCCTGCCAATGCAGAAGACACAGGAGATGCGGGTTGGATCCCTGAGTCAGGAAGATCCCCTGGAGAAGGAAACAGCAACCCACTCCAGTATTCTTGGACAGTTCCATGGACAGACAAGCCTAGTGGGCTACAGTCCATGGGTCACAAAGAGTCAGATATGACTGAACACACACATGTGCGGAGCCAGCAAAAAGACACTACAAATATCCCTAAAAGAAATCACTTTTAAACAACTCAAAAAATAAAATAGAATGGAAGTTGTAAAATATTTAGAACTGAATTATTAACAAAATACTACATAAGCCTGGGACACAGCTAAAACATATTTGGAGAGGAATTTATATGTTTAAATGCTCATCTCAAAAAGAGGGAAGGTTAGAAATCAATCAGACAGGCTTCCAACTTCACATGTAGAAAAAGGAAAATAGATAAACAATGTAGGGAGCAGGAAATAAATACAAAAGGGAAATTAATAAAATAGAAAACATAAGATGTAAATGTAAATAGATATGAACAACAAAGCCAAAAAGTTGGTTCTTCAAAAAGAACAACACTGTTGTCAAAATTCTGATGGAAAAAAGGCTAACAGTTATCAGGAGCGAAATGAGCATAAGCAGAGAAACATCAAAAATTTTTAAAGTTGTTAGGTGGATATATGACAATCCCGTGGCAATAAATAGAAACTTAAATAAAATGGACAAATTCCATGAAAAAAAAAGCCTATCAAATCTAAGAAGACATAGACAACTGAATATTCTTAAACACCAAAAAAGTGAAGCAGTAGATAAAAATACCCAGCCCAGATGATTGTACCATTTAAACAGTTCTATAAAGAATCCCGCCTGTAATGTGGGAGATCTGGGTTCGATCCCTGGGTTAGGAAGATCCCCTGGAGACAGGAAAGGCTACCCACTCCAATATTTTGGCCTGGAGAATTCCATGAACTGTATAAGTCTGTGGGGTTGCAAAGAGTCAGACATGACTGAGTGATTCTCGCTATACTATATTAAATATTAAGGCAACAAATAATTCCAACCTTACACAAACTATTCCCAAGCATAATTATTCCATAATCTCAAACTAACATAGTTGACACCAAGCCTGACAAGAACAGCATAAGAAATTTAGAGGTTAGTATCATTAATGAATATAAGATGCAAAACTCCTAAACAGTGGGAGAGGGAAGGACTGGGAGTTTGGGATTAGCAGATGCAAACTATTAAACGTAGAATGGATAAACAATAAGGTCCTACTGTAGAGCACACGGAACTCTATTCAACATCCTGTGATAAGCAGTAATGGAAAAGAATATGAAAAATAACATATACACATAATTAATCACTTTGATGTATAGCAGCAATGAACACAACACTGCAAATCAACTGTACTTCAGTGGCTCAGATGGTGAAGAATCTGCCCACAGTGCAGGAGACCTGGGTTCAATCCCTGGATCAGGAAGATCCCCTGAAGGGAATGGCAACCCACTCCAGTGTTCTTCCCTGGAATATTCCATGGGCAGTGGAGCCTGGCAGGCTTCAGTCCGTGAGGTCACAAAGAGTCAGACACGACTGAGCAACTATCATATGCCTTGCTGGCAGCAGAAATGAACACAGCGTTGCAAATAAATTATACTTCAGTATAATTTTTAAAATTATTTTTTAAGTCTCAAAATAGAGACATTTGCAACACATATAACTAAAGAGCCTTACAAATCAAACAAAGAATTCTTACAAACCAATCAATTACTAAAGGCAAACGATTCTCTCTTACATGTGGAATCTAAAAAACAAAACCAATGAACAAACACGACAAAGCACAAACAGACTCATGGATTCAGAGAATAGATTAGTGGTTGCCCAAGGGGTGAGGGGTTAGTCCAAATAGGTAAAGGGGATAAAGAGGTACAAACATCCAGCTATAAGATATATAGGTCACAGGAATATAATTCACACATAGGAATACTTGCATGAGCACATGGGTCAATAATTGTACAAACTTTTTTCTTTTTTTTAGCAAAGATGGTTGCTAGACTTAGCATGGTGATCAATCTGTAATGTATATAAATGTCAAATCACTACATTGTACACCTGAAGCTATTAATAATATAATACTTTTTGTCAGCTATACCTCAATTAAAAAAAGAGACAATTCAGTAGGGGGAAATATGGGCAAAGGAAATGAATAGACAATTTACAGAAGAAGAAACCCAAATGGCCATTAATACACACAAAAGCAGCTCAACCTCACTGACAGCATGAGAAATGGAAATTAAGACCTAATGAGATACTTTATAATCTTCAGGTTGGCAAAATTGTTTAAGTCTGCAATGGGAATGCAGACAAATGGGAGCTCTCATACTAGTAGTTGGGAGCGTAAGTCAATATGATCACTTTGGAGAAAAACTTGACAATATTGGGTGAGTTGAAGACAGATAGAGCCTACCAGCAAGCAGTTGCAGTTTCAGGAAAGTGGGAAAATCTATGCACATACACAATTTCTAGTTCACTTAACTGCTATATGGAATTTCCTAGCATTAACATGAATGTGCTAGTGTTTCTCTACTGGGTGTGTATGTATGTGTGTGTGTGGTGCAGCGGGGGTAGGGGCCGCGGGGGATGGAGAGAATGAGAAAGGATAAAACTTAAGAACGATGTTGCGAGAGGGTACTGGATGGTCCAATTGTTATAGTTTTCAAATGTGCAAAACGATGTTATATATTGTTAATGAATGAATAAATATGTGATAAAAATATAAAAAACACATTGGAATGAAAAGTGTGCATCAGAATAAATAACACCATTCCTGGAACAGGAGGAAGATGTGTGTGTGTGTGTGTGTGTGTGTGTGTGTGTGTGAGGGCATGCATGCTAGGCTTTATTTCTATTCAAAAATATCAAGTGAAATGGGGCAAAGAGTAAGAGCTCATAAAGTTAGGTGCTACAAAAACAGATGTAATTATATATTCTCTATATTTGTCCCTAGATATCATGTTATGAAACAGTCAATAATCCATTTTAAATAAAAATCTCCAACCAATAGTTTGTATATTGACAACTTTTGTCTATCCTAGGGTGATTTTGTAATCTTCACCAATTTTAAGTGATGTGTTCAACTTTTAGTTGTCTTTTAAAAACCAGATCTTTTTTCAGCCACGACTGTTTATTATTCTCATACTTTCAACATTTTTCAACTATGTTGTATTTAAGCAGATTTCCAAATACTTTTTCATAAAGACGGGTGACAGCTCCGAAAAAAAGGACCAAAGGACAACCAGTTTAACATAGGACTGTCCTGAGAAGAACAGTAGCGTTATAGATTTTTTACCATTGACGGGGGGGCGGGGGGGGGCAAGAAGTGCTTGTCTGTATCATGTCTCTTGGTAATCCAGTGATCACAGGCATCACTGGCCCCTTTAGCCCTAAATGCATGATCACATGATTAAACAGGGTTCTTCTCTTAGCTCCCTTAATCATCCTTTATAGATGTGAAATAGACCTTCCTGGCCAAAAAGCTGCAGAAAAAAGTTAACAATTTTCATTTTCAAACAATCTGTCCATTTCCATCTCTCCTGTTTTCCAAAGTTACAGTGTAACTTTAGCACTTCCTGTGGGGTCTGACCTCCAACCCAACCCAGCACATGACCGATGGGCCAGTCCTGGGCACCAGACCGAAGACTGGCTGCTCCGGGTTGCCGGCTCCATAGCTTCGGAATTAATAAAGCTCCAGGCTGCGTGAGGGGTGCCAGCTCAAACATAGACCATGCTGGCAGCCAGCCGCCTGCCCATCAAACCCCTAGCACTTCTCTAGAATCCTCCGATTAAATAAATATTTGGCAAAGCACCACTGGCAAAGTGATAATAAATTCAACTCAATTCCCACCACCAACTGGCAAACTCCTTCAACAACCCAATCCAATCTGTCTGCCTCAACTTCCAAATAGCTAGTAATGGGGCCAGCTGGGGCCTGTGGGATCCTCGGAGCTCTGGGTCAATATCTTATGCCTCGTTATCTGCCAGAATGTCTGAGATAAAATGCAGGACAGCGCGGACTTCTACGCAAGGGTCAGAATGCTGAGGAACTCAAGGAGTGGGGGGTGGGAAAGGCTCTGATTTGAGATGCCCTTCACCTCCCAGACCCTGCACCCAGCTAGACTCACCCTGTAACAGCGTCACCAGAAGAGTCTCAACCACCACCACCATCCCCCTCCTGCACTCATTCAACAGCTGTCACTTAGCCCATACTAGGGGCTTGGCGGCGCAGTGGTAGACTCTGCCTGTCAATGCAGGAGACACAAGAGACGAGGGTTGAATCCTCGGTTGGAGAAATCCCCTGGAGGAGGAAATGGCCCAGTATGCTCACCTGGAAAGTTTCATGGACAGAGGAGCCTGGCGAGCTACAGTCCACAGGGTCGGAAAGCGCTGGCTTCAAAGGTGCCAGACCCTGTGCTAAAAGCTGGAGAACAATAAAGATACGTTCCCTATGAAACAGAACATCCAAGGACTTCCCTGGTGGTCTAGTGGCTAAGACTGCGCTCCCAGTCAATCGGGTTCAATTCCAGGTTGGAGAACTAGATCGTACATGCTGCAGCTAAGAGTTCGCGTGCCACAACTAAGACCCGCCACAGCCAAATAAGTAACTATTTAATAAAGTCTAGGGGAGGGCAGTCATACCAATGCCATCATTCTGTTTCCAGGTCTGCTCTTATCCCAGGACCCTGTCCATCCGTGGCCTTCCCAGCTGCTACCTTTCTCTTATACCCCAGGTATCTCAGATTCTAAACATGAAGCTGATGCCTTCCGTGTTCTCAATTAGCAGTTCCCAAAATAGTTTTTCCTGCTTTCTCCCCCACGTCCCAGTTCCTTTAAGACTGGTCATGGCGGTCCCTCCCTCCGCACTGTGTCCTTGCAGGTCTCCTGGCCACACCCGCCCGCCACCCCCCACCCCCATCCAGCTCTGGTCTCTTACACCTGGATCATTGGCATCCTCTCCAGTCCTGTGTCTCCCATCTTTCTGGGTGATCTCAATGTTCGTGTGATGACCCATCCCTCCCCTCAACCCTCAGCTCCTCAACCTGCTTCCCTCCACCCCAGTGGCGGCCACCCACTCCTCCAGACACCTCTGAAGCTACCGCTGCAAACCTTCCTTCTCTGACCAGCATCTCCTGTCCCTCCAGCTCTCTTGTGTGAGGACGGATACCCAGCACTTCTTGGGTTAAGGAAGACCCAACTTCACTCTCCATTGCTGCCTTTGTGGCCTCACTGCTCTCCTCACCTGGATTAGGGCATGTTGCTATATTTCCTCCTAAACACACTGCCCACCTCACTCCTCTTCTTGCATTTGAAGAAAGAGGAGAAGGGGAAGGAGACAGGGAAGAACGTGGAACGAAGGGAGGGAGAGAGGGACGGACAGGCAGAAGGGAAAAGGGCACACCAAACCCTGGAACTCCACCCTGGTTCCCAACAATGGCACGTTACTGGGAATGGTCTAGGCAACTGCTCTGATGAGTCTCGGGTAAAATCTATCACCTCCTCCCTCCTCCCTTCCCTGTGGGTCCACTTGGCTGCACTCAGATGTAGGTCACATGTCCTCATCCCGCAAATGTCCAACATCACTTCTGCCCCCAGTGCCCAGATGAGACTCGAGCTTACATTTCTCTGAGAAAGTAGGGGTGCTCCCCAACCATCTTCTACCCTGCCCACATCACTTGTCCTTTCTGGCCTCTCTCCTGCCCCAGGAGGAAGGGCATCCTGGCCCCTCTCTGTCCTCCTGCTCCAGCCCCTCCTCAAGGGCTCTTCTCTCCAATTGCCCTCCTTTCTCTGACTTACCATGTTCTACCTCTCCGGTGGGTTATTTCCATTGGTATTTAAATACACTCTAGTGTCTCCATATTATAAAGTTCCCTCCTCGACTTCATGCTCTGATCCAGGTACCATCCCATTTCTCTGCCAACTTCCAAAGCACAATTGAAAAAAGATGTTTCTCTGTTACAACTTATTCCTCTTTATCTCAGTCACCCACTCATGTCATTTCAACATGCTTTCTACACCACTGAAGTTGCCATGTTTGTGGCCACATGTTATGGTCACTTAGCCTTCAAATGATATCACTTTCTGTAGCATGTGACACTGATGCCTGCACTCTCCTTAAAACATCCCCCTTCTCTGTTTCTAGGATGCTGTCCATGGCATCCGGCTTTTCCTCTTCCATTGATAGAGAACATTTTCAGTCTCCATTAGTGAATTCTTCTCTGCTTAACCCCCAAATGCTGGAATACCCTATTGCTATAATCTGAGACCCCTTTCTCTGCCTCACTCCCTCCATAGGTTAATTAACACCCTCTGACTAAATATATCTGT
This sequence comes from Odocoileus virginianus, assembly GCF_023699985.2. NCBI lineage: Eukaryota > Metazoa > Chordata > Mammalia > Artiodactyla > Cervidae > Odocoileus > Odocoileus virginianus. Next base: position 33,158,261 of record NC_069684.1, on the reverse strand, counting down.
GTGCTGATGCTCCCAAAAGTGTATCTGCCCTCCTTGCCTGTATGCTTCTGTATCAACTGCCTTCTTTCCATCTCTTCTTGGAATGCCTAATAGGCATCTGCAACTTAATTTATCCTACAGAGAGCACTTGGCTGAATCCCAGTCCTCCACATCCCTCACTAAATGGCACAACCTCCTGCTCCCTTCCTCCTGTGGAAATCCTTCCCGACGTCTCTTTATCCCACCGTACGTCCAGTCCCCTGGGAGATCTGGCTTGTCTCCACAATACACCCCCTCCCATCCGCCTCCCTCCAGCGTGTGTAGCACAGCCCCTCTTCTCCCCTGGGGCACACCCCTCTTCTCCCGTGGGCACAGCCCCTCTTCTCCCCTGGGGCACACCCCTCTTCTCCCCTGGGGCACACCCCTCTTCTCCCCTGGGGCACAGCCCCTCTTCTCCTCTGGGCACAGCCCCTCTTCTCCTCTGGGCACAGCCCCTCTTCTCCTCTGGGCACAGCCCCTCTTCTCCCGTGGGGCACAGCCCCTCTTCTCCTCTGGGCACAGCCCCTCTTCTCCCATGGGGCACAGCCCCTCTTCTCCCCTGGGGCACAGCCCCTCTTCTCCTCTGGGCAACAGCCCCTCTTCTCCTCTGGGCACAGCCCCTCTTCTCCCCTGGGGCAACAGCCCCTCTTCTCCCGTGGGGCACAGCCCCTCTTCTCCTCTGGGGCACACCCCTCTTCTCCCCTGGGGCACACCCCTCTTCTCCCGTGGGCACAGTCCCTCTTCTCCCCTGGGGCACAGCCCCTCTTCTCCCGTGGGGCACAGCCCCTCTTCTCCTCTGGGCAACAGCCCCTCTTCTCCCCTGGGGCACAGCCCCTCTTCTCCTCTGGGCAACAGCCCCTCTTTTCCCGTGGGGTACAGTCCCTCTTCTCCCGTGGAGCACACCCCTCTTCTCCCCTGGGGCACACCCCTCTTCTCCCGTGGGGCACAGCCCCTCTTCTCCCCTGGGGCACAGCCCCTCTTCTCCCATGGGGCACACCGCTCTTCTCCCGTGGGGCACAGTCCCTCTTCTCCTCTGGGGCACACCCCTCTTCTCCTCTGGGGCACACCCCTCTTCTCCCCTGGGGCACAGCCCCTCTTCTCCCGTGGGGCACAGCCCCTCTTCTCCCCTGGGGCACAGCCCCTCTTCTCCTCTGGGGCACAGCCCCTCTTCTCCCGTGGGGCACAGTCCCTCTTCTCCTCTGGGGCACACCCCTCTTCTCCTCTGGGGCACACCCCTCTTCTCCCCTGGGGCACAGCCCATCTTCTCCCATGGGGCACACCCCTCTTCTCCCCCGGGGCACAGCCCCTCTTCTCCTCTGGGGCACAGCCCCTCTTCTCCCCTGGGGCACACCCCTCTTCTCCCGTGGGGCACAGCCCCTCTTCTCCCATGGGGCACACCCCTCTTCTCCCGTGGGGCACAGCCCCTCTTCTCCTCTGGGGCACATCCCCTCTTCTGCTGGGAGTCATGCCCCAGCCTCTTGCTTCCCAAAATTCACCCTCCACAGCAGGAGAGAACCATAACTTATAAATCTTTAAAACGAAAATCTCTGGTGTGAAAACAAAATGGTGCAGTCACTTTGGAAAACAGCCCAGCAGCTCCTCAAAAGACTGAATGCAGGGTCACCCTGTGACCCAGCAGTTCCACTCCCACACATATGCCAAAGGGAACTGAAAACATATGTCCCTGGAAAAACTTGTACACGAATGTTCACAGAACCAAAACGTGGACAGAGCCCAAAAGTCCATCAACTGATAAGCAGATGAATAAACCGTGGCCTGTGCCCACAGTGGGCTAGTATTCAGCCATAAAAAGGAGCGAAGAATTGAGACATACTACACCACGAGTAAAACAGCACTCTATAGGAAAGAGGCTGGTCCCAAGGGACCATATGTTACATGATTCCATTGATGTGAAGTGTCCAGAACAAGCAAATCTGTAGGGAGAGAAAGTAGTTTCATGGTCGTGATGAAAATTGATTGTGGTTCTAAAATCAACAGTAGTGATGTTTGTGTAACTCTGTGAATATTCTTTAAAAATCACTAAGATGTACATTGTAAATGGGTGAACTGCACTGTACATATGAATTATCTCAATAAAGCTACTGTATTTTAAAAAACCTAAATCAGATTTTATCAACCGCCCTGGTTAAAACCCTCCAATGTACTAAAAATAAAATCAACTCCTTAGTGTGACCCTCAAGGAAGTATGCGATCCTGCCCCTGACAATCAGGAAACCAGGTATCTTACTTCTCTCTCTGGGGCTTACTGTACTCCAAAACTCTGGTTTTCTCTCCATTCCTCGAACAAATCAACAACCAACCCCCCCTCCCATTTTGAGGTCTTTTGAGGTGTTCCTTCTGCCTGGGCTGTCCTTCCCTCTGATCTTTCCACAGCTGGTTTTTCAAGTTCCATCAGGTAAAAGTTCAAAGGCCACCAGGGGCAGGTATTCAATGCTTCCGACACAGAACACATGTAAACGGTGCTGCATCACCTCGTTCTGTCTTCACTGCCATTGTCGCTGCTGGAGCCTGTCATATTAATCATTTATTCACTTACTGTCTTTCTCAATAGAGGTCAGCTCTGTGAAGGTAAGAACTTGCCACTCTTCTAGGGTCCTCCATCCTCAGCAAAGGAAGTGCTCATGAATGATGCATGAATGAGGAAAAAGATCAGAGAAGGCTTCCTGGGAGAAGTGACCGCTGAGCACTAGCGGATGCTGGGAGTTATCCAAGAGATCTGGTGGAGGAGACACGTCGCAAGAAGTGAGAACAGGATGTAAAAGCCCACAAGAAGAGAGCACACAGCACTTAGAAGACTTGAAAAATGGAAAGGAGGATTGGGGAAGGGCAGCCTGGGGCCAGATTAGGCAACACCTCGTGAATCAAATTCCGGAGGTTGGATCTCGCGAATGAGCAGTGGAAAGGTACTCTCATGTGTTAGGTAGGAAATGATATAATAAAAATGGAGATTTTGAAGGTGAATTAGGGCTTCCTCGGTGGTGCATCATGGGAATGCTGGTTGGATGACTGGATGGCATCACTGACTCTATGGACATGAGTTTGAGCGAACTCTGGGAGATAGTGGACAGGGAAACCTGACGTGCTGCAGTCCTGGGGTGGCAAAGAGTAGGATGTGACTTAGTGACTGAACAACAAGGTGGAGCTAGTGGTGAAGGACCCAGCTCTCAGTGCAGGGCATGCAAGAGACACGAGTTCAACCCCTGGGTCAGGAAGATCCCCTGGAGGAGGGCATGGCAACCCACTCCAGTATTGCTGCCTGGAAAACATGGATGGAGGAGCCTGGCAGGCTATAGTCCATCAGGTTGAAAAGAGTTGGACATGACTGAAGCAATTTAGCATGCACTCCCTGGGGGTCTAGCAGTTAGGACTCAGCCCTTTCACCACAGAGGGCTGGTGAAAGGGTTCATCCCTGGTCAGGGAATTAAAATCCCATAAGCTGGACAGTGCAGTCAAAAAAGGGGGGGCATTAGGAAAACAATGCTAGTTTCTGCAGAGAGAAGGAATTGAAGGAGGGCAAGAGAGCGGCCCTGGGGAAGAGACTTTGCAGCAGCTGGAAGGGAGATGATGGAAGCCAGGTCTAGGACAGGTACAAGGAGGGCAGAGAGAAGGAATCTAGTTTTAGGTGTTTGGGAGGGAGAGTGGACACAAGGGTGACGGATCAGGTGTGGGAGCTGAGAAGCAGGAGGACTCAGGTGGTAAAGAGCTCAATGGGGGAGCACACAGTGGAGGGGGAGGGGGATGTCCAAGTGCAGGTGTTCCCTGTCCAGGGGTTCCAGTTCTGAAACCAGGAGAGCTGTTTAGGCTGTCAATCGATATCTGGTTGCTGTTGTTCAATCACTAAATCGTGTCCGACTCTTTGCAACTCCATGGACTGCAGCACACCAGGCTCCCCTGTCCTTCACCATCTCCCGAGTTTGCTCGGACTCATCTCCACTGTGTCAATGATGCCATCCAACTGTCTCATCCTCTGTAACCGTCTTCTCCTGCCCTCAATCTTGGGTGTCATCGTTAAAACGAAAGCTGTAAAACTAATGACACTTCCCAAGAGAAATTTTTTTCAAGGAAGAAAACGGACAGCCTTGGGGCACATCCTGAGGGCCACAGACATTCAAGGGATAGGCTTACAGATAGGAGCTCACTCACAAAGATAAGAGAGAAAGCAGTCAGAGTGTCAGAAGGGAAGCCAGAGAGCACGGTGCCACAGAGGAGCCTGTCTGCAGAAGAAGCAGCTGCTGAGATCTGCAGAGGGTGAGGACAAAGAAACGATGGATTTGGTGATAGGGAGTGTGTCGATGGGAGACTTTTGAGGCCAGGTGACAAGGTAGCAACAGCCAGTGGGAGGCCATGTCAAGACATTCGGATGAGGGGCAGATTGGAGGCAGATTACAAAGACATTTTACAGAAAGATATATAAAGGAGGTATAAAGGGTAGAGTCGAGTCATAATGTTAGTGGAGGTGATGGAATCCCAGCTGAGCTATTTCAAATCCTAAAAGATGATGCCGTTAACGTGCTGCACTTTATATGCCAGCAAATTTGGAAAATTCAGCAATGGCAACGGGACTGGAAAAGGTCAGTTTTCATTCCAATCCCAAATAAAAGCAACGCCAAAGAGTGTTCAAACTACCACACAATTGCACCCATCTAACACGCTAGTAAAGGAATGCTCAAAATTCTCCAAGCTAGACTTCAAGAGTATGTGAACAGAGAACTTACAGATGATCAAGCTGGATTTAGAAAAGGCAGAGGAACGAGAGATCAAATTGTCAACATCTGTTGTATCATGGAAAAAGCAAGACAGTTCTAGAAAAACATCTGCTTCACTGATTATGCTAAAGCCTTTGACTGGGTGGATCACAACAAAGTGTGGAAAATTCTGAAAGAGATGGGAATACCAGACCACCCTACCTGCCTCCTGAGATACCTGCATGCAGGTCAAGAAGCAACAGTTAGAACCAGACATGGAACAACAGACTGGTTCCAAATTGGGAAAGAACAACATCAAGGATGTCATCTTGCTTATTTAACTTAAATGTAGAGTAATCATGAGAAATGCCGGGCTGGATGACGTACAAGCTGGAATCAAGATTGCCGGGAGAAATATCATTAACCTCAGATATGCAGATGACACCAGCGTTATGGCAGAAAGTGAAGAAGAACTAAAAAGCCTCTCGATGAGAGTGAAAAAGGAGAGTGAAAAAGCTGGCTTAAAACTCAACATTCAGAAAACTAAGATCATGGCATCCAGTCCCATCACTTCACAGCAAATAAATGGGGAAACAATGGAAACAGTGAGAGACTTTATTTTGGGGGGCTCCAAAATCACTGCACATGGCGATTGCAGCCATGATATTAAAAGATGCTTGCTCCTTGGAAGAAAAGCTATGACCAACCTAGACAGCATATCAAAAAGCAGCTAAAAAAGATTCGTCTAGTCAGAGCTATGGTTTTTCTGGTAGTTATGTATGGACGTGAGAGCTGGACTATAAAGAAAGCTGAGCACCAAAGAATTGATGCTTTTGAACTGTGGTGTTGGAGAAGACTCTTGAGAGTCCCTTGGGCTGCAAGAAGATCCAACCAGTCCATCCTAAAGGAAATTAGTCCTGAATATTCATTGGAAGGACTGATGCTGAAGCTGGAACTCCAATATTTTGGCCACCTGATGGGACAAATTGACTCATTAGAAAAGACCCTGATTGCTGGCAAAGACTGAAGGCAGAAGGAGAAGGGGACAACAGAGGATGAGATGATTGGATGGCATCACCGACTCGATGGACACAAGTTTGAGCAAACTCCAGGAGATGGTGAAGGACAGGGAAGCCTAGCATGCTGCAGTCCATGGGGTCTCAAAGGATCGGACACGACTGAGTGGCTGAACTGAATTGAACTGAACCAAATGTTTACTGAATTTGCAGGGTGTGCAAGGCCCCCTTCTAAGCACTTGAGAGATACTGTCATTTAATCTTTAGCCAACAACACTGTGTGGTAAGCACAGCAAGGTGAGACCAGCGTCACTTGTGCTTAGTCGCTTCAGTCGTGTCTGATTCTTTGCAACCCCATGGGCAGTAATGCACCAGGCTCCTCTGTCCATGGTATTCTCCAGGCAAGAATACTGGACTGGGTTGCCATATCCTCCTTCAGGGGATCTTCCCAGCCCAGGGATCAAATCCAGGTCTCCTGCAGCTCCTGCATTGCATGTGGATTATTTACTGCTGAGCCACCAGGCAACCATCGTACATTTATCCAGTGATAGAGGGAGATGATGATGCGGGGAGCAGAGCTCAGGTAGATGAAGAACAGATAGATTCCTCTCTCGGATTTCTAAGGGGAACCAATGGGGAAGTTGGTAGCTGGGGGTGTAGTTGAGGACTCCAGTTTCATATCTTCCATTTTGGTTGGAGAAGCAGAAAGTGAGGTCATTTGCAGAGCATGAAGAGGGAAGGTTATTAATGGATTTGAGGTTTGAGTTATCAGAGTTTGAATTCCAGATGTATTAGTTTATGTGGTTTTCTACATACATTTAAAATAAGCACATGGAAAACAGCCATCACTTTGAATTCTTGCAACTAAAGTCAAAGTTTGAAGAGCCAGGGACTTCCCTGGTGGTCCAGTGGTTAAGACTCCACCCTTCCACTGCAAGGGGTGCCGGTTCAATGCCTGGTCAGAGAACTAAGATTCTGCATGCCACATGGCATGGGCAAAAAATTTTTTAAATTACATTTTAAAAAATGTTTGAAGATCCACTTTCCTGAGTCACGAGAGCATCACCATTTTACCCCAGGCTGGATCCCTACTGGTTTCCTCCCCTGAACTCCAGCACACACTGGAGATGAAGAGCAGCCCTTCTTGGACCCAAACTATGCAGTCTATTTAAAACTGAGTGGCCCAGTCATTTCCTTTCAAACTTTTCTTCAGAACCTTATAGATTCTTTAATATTTGTGTAATACTTAACACATAGTAGGATATATACTCTGCATATGTAAATTACCAAGTTTAAAGAAAAGACCCATTAACCCACCCAACTTAGAAACCAGAACATTTCATATAGAGTCGCTGTGGGCATTTCTTTGGGATCAAAAGCCCAAGCAGAGAGATAACCACTATCTTGATTTCTGTTTATAATTTCCTCAAAAAAAATTAATCTAGTTTTACCAGATATATATGAATCCATGAAAGATATATTGCTTAGTTTCCTTCCAACATTTTATTATGAAAACTATCAAACATACAGAAAAGCTGGAATTTTTCAGAGAAAACCCTTGTTCCCACTGCCTAGATCCTACAGTGAACATTTTGATATATTTGTTTGGTCTTATAATTATCCAACCTTCTATGCATACATCAATCCATTTTATTTTCTGATGCATTTCAAAGTAAATTGCAGAGATGACTACACTTCTGCTGGCATATCATTAACTAGAGTTCAATATTGGTTTGTTGGGGAATTTTTAAATAAAATTTACAGAGAATAATATAAATGCATGGATCTCAAATATATCATGGGATGTATTTTGACAAATGTACATATCTGTGAAACTTAAACTTCTGTTAAGGTATAAGACATTGTTATAATTCAAGAAAGTTCTCTCATGTCCTTTCCCAGTAAATTGCAGACACCATCATCCACAGTAGAGGCAACCACTGTTAAGATCCTTTGTCATCACAGATTAGTTTTGCCTCATCTAAGGGTTCATGTAAATGGCACATATAATATGCACTCTTTTGTGTCTGGTTTCTTTCACCCAGCATGATGGTTTTGAGCTTCACCCATGTTGTGGCACGTATCAATAAATTCTCCCTTTTTATTGCCAAACAGTATTCTATCTGGCATGACTATATGACTGCATCTCTTTATATCCACTCATCTTTTGGTGGATACCTGAGTTGCCTCCCATTTTTATGAATAAAGCTGCCAAGAACATTCTTGTACAGTATTTTTATGAACCTATAGTTTCATTTATCTTGGTAAATGTCCAAGAGAGAAATTGCTGATTCATACAGTAGATAAATATTTAGTTTTGTTAATAATAACTTGCCACACAGAAATCCTAAATAGACATATCTCCTAAGATACAGATGGCTAACAAACACATTAAAAAGATGCTCTATACCCCAATGTTCATTGCAGGACTATTTACAATAGTTAGGACATGGAAGCAACCTAAATGTCCATCAACAGATGAATGGATAAAGAAGATATGATACATATGTGCAATGGAATATCACTCAGCCATAAAAAGGAATTAATTTGAGTCAGTTCTAGTGAGGTGGATGAAACTAGAGCCTGTTATACAGAATGAAGTAAGTCAGAAAGAGAAAAACAAATATCATATAATAATACATATATATGGGGTCTAGAAAATGGTACTGATGAACCTATTTGCAGAGCAGAAACAGAGACTCAGATGTAGAGAATGGACTTGTGGACACAGCAGGGGAAGGAGAATGTGGGACAAACTGGGAGATTAGGACTGACATATACACTACCACAAGCAAAACAGATAGCTAGTGGGAAGGTGCCGTATAGCACAGGGAGTTCAGCTTGGTGCTCCGTGATGACCTAGAAGGGTGGGGTGTGGGGATGGGAGCGAGACCCAAGAGAGAGGGGATATATGAATACATATAACTGACTCACTTCATTGTACTCCAATTAAAAACTAAATTTAAAAAAAATTTTAAAAGAATCTGCCATGTATTTTTCCAAAGTGATCACACTACTTGATTCCCCACCAATAATGTATGAGACTTTCCATGATCATCAGGTTTGTCAACGTTGATGTTCTCAGTCTTTTTACATATTAACTGGTTGACTGAGTGTGTTGTGTATCTCATTGTGGTTTCAATTTGCATTTTCCCATACTATGGATTTTTGACAGTTACTGTTACTTTTCATCACACTAAGTTCTACCCTAATCTGCTGAAAGTTTTTAGCATCAACATGTGTTAATTTTTAGCAAATACTTTTTTTTCTGTGTAAGAATTCTTTCTAATTCATGATTTTCTCAGAGACAAGTAAGGTGATTGAGAATTTTTGCTTTAAAATAGTTCCTGCTGGTCATAAGCTGCTGGTGATAATAAGAAAACCTAGTAAATGGTGGCGGTCTTATTGTAAAGAGTAGCACCAGCAATAAAGGAAATAATGTCTAAAGTGTTGACAGTAGGACCTGGTTCAGATAACCTGACATGTAAATGATCTGCTTGCCATAATATTACACACTGACCATAGAACTGTCCAAAGGATAGAAGTGACACTTGGTGTCCATTTCTGTAATCGTCTAGGTCCTGGTATGAGAAAGCTCGGCCAGGCTGAACAAAGCTGTAGGCAGTTTGTGACAAAACGCCTTACACTATTTTATATTTGCCGTAGGGCTTCTTCAGCCTCTTGCAAACAAGATCAGTACCCTGTAACATCTGTGGTACACCTGAAGAATCAGTTCAGGTCCCAGGGAGCCCATTTGGAAGGGAATTCAGTTCAGGTGTCCCCTCACTGTCCAGATGCCCTCTCTGGTCCTCAAAAGCCTGCTCAGGATCTTTCTGTTTGCTCTCACGTGTGTATTTTCATAAACGTCCTTCCTACATCACATTATATCTAGATATCCATGTGTCTCCTTGCTCCACTAGACTCTGAATTCCTTCAATACAGAGACAATCTCTTTTCCACCATGTCTCCTGCTGAGCACAGAGCTGGACCTGGAAGAGGTGTCCAGTACCTGTGGAGCTAAGTGACAGAGAAATGTGGTCACCCACTTGGAGGCACAAGCAGGGAAAACTGGACACAGGAGACATGTGGTCTGGACTTGGGGTGCACCAGGCTCTGAAACCCCAGCACCTACAAAGAGGAGCTTTAGGTGGGGGTTATCCCGTGGGTTCTATTCTGACTCCAGAAAAAGACACCCCTAAATTATACTAGTGAGTGGGCCCAGGCATCACTTGCATTTTTCACTGATCTCTCCTATAAAAATCTTTCAAAGTGTCTCCCGTGAGTCTGACCTAACTCTGCACAGTGATGCGGCAGAGGAAACCAAGACTCTCTGGCAGGCGGTCAGAATCCCCAGCACTCTGGATGATTTCTAGCCTGGCACCTCCTGGAGTGTCTGTGACACCAGGTGCTCCAGAAGGGATCTGCTGCCTCCAGGACCACCTAGGACGCCAGGGCAGGACGGTGACAGCCTTCAGTCTTGTTCCAGGTCACCACCCCCACTATTTAGGGTCCATGACCTACCTTCTCCCTTCTGACAGCACAGGCAGGTCATCCAAGAAATGCTCCCAAGACCCAGAATGCCTTCCTCTTACTCTGAGGGCCCTACATCGACTCTCCAGGTGTGCCACGGCTATCACCTGAGGGCCCTACATCGACTCTCCAGGTGTGCCACGGCTATCACCTGAGGGTCCTACACTGACTGTCCAGGTGTACTGCAGGTATCGCCTGAGGGCCCTGCACCGGCCATCCAGGTGTGCCGCGGGTATCACCTGACGGCCCTGCACTGACTCTCTAGGTGCACCGTGGGTTTTACCTCTAAGGGAAGAAGAAGAGGGTCGGGGAGCCCAGGCCCAAGAACCTGCCATGTCCTCATGCAGGAGGCCAGGGGGGGAAGTAGGGGGCTCCAATCCTGCCTACTGCACATCTCACATGAATGGTCCACAGAGAGGAAGGGACCCCTCCCACCCCTTCCCTCCTCTCCTGGTCCAAGCCCTTCCTTCTCAGACACCTGGCTCCTCTCCTCTGGTTGATATCAGTTCTTCAGAGGGTCAGCTTCACTGGAGGGAGGGACACAGCCTCACTCACGATGGGCTAGGGGTCTGTCACCCCCTCCTTCTCTCCCTCCTGCTAAAATGACCTTGTAAATGGGACACTGGAGTTGGACAGAGGCGTGTGCCTTTCCAACAGGGGCCTAAGAGGCTTTCAATCCAGTCTTTCCTTTTTTTTCTTCTACCAGTGACAAAGGTCGCTGCTCCCAATATAGATATTGGGTTCCACACTGCAGCCAAGCTTCCTAAGTAGTGGACATTTTGGGTTTTTTTCATGAATACAAAATCATTTCCATGAAAGGTCTCCTTTTTTTCATTCCAAACACTGAAAGAGACAGGAGCGGGTTCAAGACATTTATTATGCGTATCTCACGGCTCCTTGCCCAGCAGAAGTCTGATGAACCACTGCGATTCAATCCCGCCGCATTCACCCAACTTGCTTCCAGTATCTATGTAATGACCCCGAGGTGCTCGCCGTGTCTACTGCTGATGCAGTATGCAGATTTCACAAACAAGATTTAGGTTCACAGCTGGTTTTCAGAACAGCTTAGAGTCAAAGATTCAAAATACAGAACTCGGCGAATGAGTTCTTATCAAAATGTCAGAATCGATTTTGCCAGAAAAATCTTGGCCTGAAACATCTGTAAGAGGCTAGAGGGGAGCACCCCTCCCTCTGGCTCATTCAGATGCCAAATTAATCAGGGCAAATGGAACATGACAAAGCTGCGTGAGGCTCCCGGGTTCTCTGGAGCCCACTCAGCCTCTCCCCCGAGAGGGACCCAGTCTCAGGCTCTGCAGCTGGGAGGAGCCTGAGAGGCCTCCAGAGAGGCAGAGATGCTGCTGGGAGCTGAGTGGAGGGAACAGTCACCCAGGCGTGGAGCACTCCTGTCCCCCCGGGGGCCTGGAAACCTCAGAGCAGGGACGAGACATCACTGCCCTTTTCAACTTTCCCCTTTGCCCTGTACAACTCAGACATAGCCTCAACACAGAAAGAGGGGGAAAGTTAGCATGTCAAAACCAATAATATCCAACGAAAACCTCCAGACACATCTTTCCAATGGGCAGCTGCTGCTGCTGCTAAGTCGCTTCAGTCGTGTCCGACTCTGTGCGGCCCCATAGATGGCAGCCCACCAGGCTCCCCAGTCCCTGGGATTCTCCAGGCAAGAATACATGGAGTGGGATGCCATTTCCTTCTCCATTGCGTGAAAGTGAAAAGTGAAAGTGAAGTAACTCAGTCTTGTCCGACTCCTAGTGATCCCATGGACTGCAGCCTACCAGGCTCCTCCATCCATGGGGTTTTCCAGGCAAGAGTACTGGAGTGGGGTGCCATAGCCTTCTCCACCAATGGGCAGCATCTTATGTCAAAAAAATAGACCTGGGGACTTCTCTGGCAGTCCAATGATTGGGACTCCTTCCACTGTAGGTGGTGAGGGTTCAATCCCTAATCAGGGAGTTAAGATCCCACGTGCATCATTACCGAAAAACCAGATCATAAAACAAAAAAAACACCCACCAGAACCCAGGGCTCTTTAACAACCTATAGGGGTGGGATGGGGTGGGGAATGGGAAGGAGGTTCAAGAGGGAGGGGACATATGCGTACTTCTGGTTGATTCACGTTGTTGTGTGGCAGAAACCAACATAGCATTGTAAAACAATTATCCTCCAACTTGAAAAAAATTTAATGAAGAAAACCAGAAGCAACATTGTAACAAATTCAATAAAGACTTTAAAAATGGTCCACATCAAAATAAATAAATAAATGAAATCTTTAAAATGAAAATGATACTGGGAAATTCCCTGGTGGTCCAGTGGTTAGGACTCTGCATTTTCACTGCAGGGAGCATGGGTTCAACCCCTGGTAGAGGAACTAAGATCCTGCAAGCCAATCAGAGTGGCCAAAAAAAAAAAAAAAAAAATAGAGCTGGAGTGGAAACCTGAATTTGGGGGCTTCAAAGTGTCCATTTGCAGATGGGTAGAAATCACACCTGCCCTATGTGTTTCACCTGAGGGCCCTGTCTAGACAGGAGATGCTTTCCACAAAAGGAAGAGCTTTAAGCCATGATAAGGAGAAAGGGGGAAAGGAGAAAGATGTCACGGTCTCATCGCTGCTGAGACAAAGCATGGCCTCACCGGAAGGTTCTTTAAACGCCGGGCGCTTTGACTCTGTAATCGGCATGTCTCCTGCCCAGTGCAGGCTTGTGTTGAGGTCAGAGCTAATTACTGATTCTAATTTTTTTTCACTTCAGACAGAATCATAACACTATTAAGATCTAATACATTTACGGCTGTGATTTTCAACCGGGCAGTATTAAAAACTTGTGAAAGTGACTTTGCAAATTACCAAACAGTCACCAAGCTAATGAAGCAGGACTTTTAAAGTGACTGAGAAATAATTCCTATATTATAAAGACAGCAATCTGTGAAGGGAGATTTGGTTTGAAAAAAACACATTAGAACGTATAATGGAAAATGTTAATCTGCGGTGAATCCAATCAGAGCTGGCTGAAGAGAAAAACATAAGGGAAGCGAAATTTACAAATGAAGTGTGTGCACTTGAACCCATGGAAGGAAAAGTTCCCAGGAAGGAAGCTCCCTCCAGGGCCTCTGGGTGGTCACCTCCAGGTGGTCACCTGGACCAGCGGTCCCAGGAACTTTTCACTGGAAAAGTCCTCCTAAAAGTTCGAGGAGGAAGTAGTGGAGACTCCCCTTAAAAGCACAGGGACCGCCTCTCTGCCCTGACCCCTGAGAACATCCCTTGGACATGTCAGAAATTGGTCATGCCTCCGTGGCTTTCTAAGTTGCAAGGCTTAGAGGCTCTGGCAAGAAAATGGAGCTCACATCATAGAGGATAGTAACACTCAGAGATCTGGCTCCAAGCAACAGACAGCAGGGACACGGCCAGAGTCCAGAGGGGAGTCATCAGGATGGACCTTCCCCACCATCCAAGATCCAGACAGGCTTGCTAGGCAGTCAGGCTGCCCACCGCCTGCTGTGAACAGGAGATGAGCGGAAAGGGAGCAGGTGGAACCAGGCCTGCCTCGGTGCTAATGATGAATAATTACGGTGGGTGCTCCCTTTCAGAAGAGGCTCTCTCAGTAATGAAAACACTTGAGAAGGTGCCACATCACAGCACAGAGCAGAAGAAAACCAAGGAGATGGACGTACAAGCCAACGCTGGCCAAAAGGCAGAGAAGACCCATGTTTCTTGTTAGCATTTGACAGTAAGCACCATGTGTTACTTAGTGAACCAAATCCTCCTTTATGCAAAAGTGTTTTTCTCATTCTTGGCCCAGTGGTTTCAATGGTTGCTCCCCTCCCAACCCCCCATCCCCGAAACAGATTTCAAATCCTATTATACAGTAAACATCTGTGGCATTAATTTTCACCCTGTAAACAAATGCAGGCAGCTGAGGCAGATCATTTGATGAGTCAATCAATATATGAACAGCACACAATGCCTGCTTTCTTTGCTCGGGCAAAATGAGATGATGATTTCTGAGCTCATCTGCAGCAACCACAGCAGGAGAGAGACAAACTTCCCACTTTATGTCCACCCAGGACCCAGGTCCTTTCCCCCGGAACATCCAGAAGGAATGAGCACTGCCCCAGCCCCTGGGATCCATACCCTGCCCTCTGCACAGGCAAATTAAAGTGTCAGTCACTCAGTCGTGTCTGACTATTTGCGACCCAATGGACTGTAGGCTCCTCTGCCCATAGAATTCTCCAGGCAAGAACACTGAAGTGGGTAGCCATTTCCCTTCTCCAGAGGATCTTCCCAACCCAGGGATGGAACCCAGGTCTCCTGCATTACAGATTCTTTATCATCTGAGCCACCAGGGAAGCCTGTATTTCATCCCCACAGAACCTAAGTCTTTGCACCATGTGGAGTGGGGCCCGACCATCCACAGAGAACCCTGCATCCAGCATTGCCTCCTATTCTCCACGTGCATCTGGGACCAGGTGGGAAATCCAGCCCTGTGTTCAGTCCCAAGCATGAAACAACTCACGTTACTGACACTCTGCCTTCACCGACATTAACTCATCTGATCCCTGAACAGACTTAGGATATGGGTGTTATTATCCCCAGCTCAGAGAGGTTAAAAAACTGACTTAAGACCACATAGCAGCTCAGTAACCCTGTCACCTGGGCTGAAGTTGGTATTTCTACCACTGAAGGCTATAGAAGTGAAAATATATCTCCTGCTACATTTGATCACAATAGAGAGGCAGAAAATGAGCAAATTCCCTTAGGTAGGAGGCCCCCAGGCCTCCCACCCCTGACCAGGCTACCCCAGGAGCTGTTTTCAGGGTCAGGCCCTTCTAGCTTCCAGCCCCGCCCCCTCCTGGCCACGGACACTTGTGCTGCTCAGAAGTGAAGGCCACATGTTCAGACACAGACACCCCCTTCCTCCAGGGAGAAGTGCCCCCTTCCAAACTCAGAAGAGAGGCATCTGGGGCCCCCAGTTCCCTGCAAGGGTAGCTGTCCATCCCCCCCACCCCTTGCTGAGGCTTGGCTGGAAAGCAGCAAGACATGACCCCCATCCCATCTTGCCCTGTACAAGCCTCCCGAGGAGACCCTGCCCACACCTCGGCCACATCCCAGTCTCTGGGAAGCTGGCAGTGACAGCAGCCAGTGGAGGTGCCAGGCCAATGGGCCAAGTGCCCAGGAGCCCAGGCTTCTTCCCTCTATCCTGCTCCTCGGAGGTGGGCCCAAAGGGTGCATGGGCCCCCTGCACCCACCAGGCATGCTTGTCCTCTGACATCTGCCAATAAGACAACAGCATTTCTGTGCCCTTCTCTTTGCTGACACTGTGGCCTATGGACAAGCAAGCTGGGCTCTGACCACAGGGACCCTCAGTCAAGCCAGGCAGAGAAGTAAGTGACCTAACATCCTGACAGCAGGACAGCTGACAGAGTGGTACCTGCCCGCCCTGTGGATCAGTGTATGCAGGGGTTGTGGAACATGGTGACCACACTCAGAGACCTGACTCTGTGTGTGGAATATGGTGTGCTGGAACATCATGGCTTAATTGCTCATTTCTTTTTAGCACTGAAAAGTATTCGGGTTTTTTTGGTTGTATCACAGTATATTTATCCAGTCACCTACTGAAGGATATCTTGGCTGCTTCCAAATTTTGGCAATTATGAATAAGGCTGCTATAAATTCCCATGCCCATAAGTTTTCAACTCCTCTGAGTAAATACCAAAGACTGCAATTGATTGCTGGATTGTATGCTTATGAGTATGTGTGCTGGAACATGGTGGCTACACTGAGAGACCTTGGTGACTCCCCCAGTCAAGGAGGGGAGGAGCTAGAGCCTGGGGACAGCAGACACCCAGACTGGCTGGGCAGGCTGGCTGCGCCCCAGCGGAAGAGGAGAACCGTGGGTGCACACCCAGAAGGTGGTGGAGCTGGGACTGGACCCACTCCACCCTCTGCAGGGTAAAGACACCTGGTGGCGAGCGCAGGTGCTGTTCTCTGTGGGGTGAGCTGAAAAACCAGGGAAAACGCCTCATCACAGAAGATACACACAGTGAGTAAGCACATGAAGATGATGCTCCACGTCTCACATCATCAGGGAAATGCAAACTCAGAACAACAATGAGACACCTCCACACGCCTAGGAGAACGGCCAAGATCCAGGACACCCACACCACCAAACACTGGTGAGGATGTGGGAGGAGCAGCGAGTCTTGGTCTCTGCTGGCGGGAATGCAACGCGGTGCAGCCACTGCGGAAGAGGGCAGGTGGCGCGAGTGGTAAAGAACTCACCTGGCAGCGCAGGAGACGTGAGAGACGAGGGTTCGATCCCTGGGTCAGGAACATCCCCTGGAGAAAGAAATGGCAACCCACTCCAGTATTCTTGCCTGAAAAACCCCATGGACAGTGGGGCCTGGCTAGCTACAGTCCGTAGGACTACGGTCCATCGCAGAGTCAGACAAGACTGAAGTGACTGAGCAGACATACTCATAACCATATGATCCAGCAATCAATGGCAGTCCTTGGCATTCACTCAAAGGAGCTGAAAACTTATGTCCACACAAAATCCTTGGGCATGGGAATTTATAGCAGCCTTATTCATAATTGCCAAAATTTGGAAGCAGCCAAGATATCCTTCAGTAGGTGACTGGATAAATATACTGTGATACAACCAAAAAACAGAATACTATTCAGTGATAAAAAGAAATGAGCAATTAAGCCATGAAAAAGACATGGAGGAAATTTAATGCATATTAGTAAGTGGAAGAATTCAATCTGAGAAGGCTCCATACTACACAATTCCAACTATGTGACATTCTGGAAAAGGCAAAACTATGAAGACAGCAAAAAGATGAGCAGTTTCCGGGGGATCGGGGGGTGGGGAGAGAGATGAATAGGCAGAGCACAGAAGGTATTTAAGGCAGCGAATATACTCTTCATGCTTCTACAATGATAGATAAGTGTTATTATACGTTTGTCCAAACCCACAGAAGGTCCAACACCAACAGTGAACCCCAATGTAAACTATGGGCTTTAGGTGATTATATGTCAGGGTAGGTTCATCAGTTATAAAAGAGGCCCCCCTCGAGGGCTTCCCTGTGGCTCAGATCATAAAGAATTTGCCTGCAATTTGACCCCTGGGTGGGAAGATCACCTGGAGAAGGAAATGGCAACCACTCCAGTATTCTTGCCTGGAGAATTCCATGGACAGAGGAGCCCAGTGGGCAACAGTCCATGGGGTTGCCAAGAGTCAGACACGACTGAGAGACTAACACTTTCACCCTCTAGTGGGGATGTTGATAAAGCGGGGGCTGTGAGTGTGTGGGGGCAGGGGTATATGGGAAACCTGTACCTTCCCTTCACTTCTGCTGTGAACCTAAAACTGCTCTAAAAAGTGAATTTTTCAAAAAACTAGGGAAAGGAGCAGGATTGAAATTTGGAGCAACAGGTAAGACACCCAGGAAAGGCAGGGGAAGGAGCACACACATGTGTGTGAGTGTGCATGTGTGTGGTGTGGGAGAGTGTGAGAGGGTGGCCCCAATGTGCCAGCCCTTCCTCCCTCCTCGATCTGACAACCCCAGCCACCCTTCCCACAGCAGCCCGGGAGGACCCAGCCCCAGCGTAGGACAAGTCTGCCCTCCCCAGTGCTAGGGCTCCAGGCCCTGCTCTGAGCATCCCTCTTTGGGATGCGGTGGGTTTCCCCTGTTGGCAAGAGAAGAAAGGTCTGGGAGGCAGAGGGAGGAGGGCTGCGGGTGGGGGTAGGGCTGCTCTGCAGCGCTCACACCAACAGATTTTGTTCTCATTCAACCACTGCAATGATATTCCCAGCAAGACTCCTGATGGGAAGAATCGCTGCCTTTCTTAATTGAAAGATAACCTTCTTGCATGTTATCTCTTCACTTCATTCGTACGTGCGTGCTTTCTCCTCTCTGTGAAGATGAACATCTGTCCCAGCTTATCAGCGAGGCCAGGGGTGGGATGCGCTGCTGAGAGGAACAGGGCTGAGGGCTATCAAGCCTCAGTGCATGGGCACCATGCAGGACGCAAGGCCCATGAATGGCTTCTAGAATCTCCCCCTGCCCGGCCCTAAGGATGGGGAAGAATGACCTGCCCTGACCAAGCATCCCCTGGGATGATATTCTCAGCAGGGCCTTTAGAAATAGCATCTTTCTAAAGATCAGCAGTGGGCAGGCGCTGGGTGTATAGAAAGTGTTCAGTAAATGAAAGCAATGGTTCACGTCCCTGGCAATGCTCTCTGCTGAGAAGGCTGAGGTTCAGGGAGGTTTACAGAGCAGCCCAAGGTCACACAGCTCAGAAGCAGCAGAAGCGGACTGAACCCAGGATGCGCCTAGTCCAATGCCTGTCCTCTTCACTGTAAAAAGCCCCCAAGCACCCTACATCCCTCCCTCCTCAGTGGGAGGCTTCATCCTCCCAGCCAGAAAACCACTGTTAAAAGTCTGACAGCAAGAAAAGCAAATATCATATATTAATGGGTGTATATGGAATCTGAAAAAATTGCGATAGATGATCTTAATTGCAAAAAACAAATAGAGACACCAACGTAGAGAACAAACGTATAGAAACCAAGAGGGAAAGTAGGGGTGGGATGAAATGGGAGCTTGAGATTGATCTATTGATGAATACGTGTATGCTCAGTCACCAAGTCATGCTTGACTCTTTGGGACTCTATGGACTGTAGTCTGCCAGGCTCCCCTGTCCTTCACTATCTCCTGGAGTTTCCTCAAACTCATGTCCATTGAGTAAGCTATATCCCAATTACCAAAAAAAAAAAAAAAAAAAAAACAGGCTGACTGCATGCAGACAACTGGATCTGGATGCCCCAGTGGTGATGACGGTCCCGAAACTTAGGGGCTCACAGGCTGTGGGGTAAACACTGCTCCATCCTGTCAATCCAAGCTCCGGGTCCTGCCACCAACCCAGGGCCACTGGACACCCAGCTGCCATTCCTGTGCCCTGCCTTCCTTGGGACAGCCATGGTCTTGGGGTTCTTCACCTGGCCTTGGCTCCCCCACACCCCCAAATCACTGTCCCTCTCAGCCCAGTGGCTTCCCTGCTACTTCTCATCTCTAGTTCCAATTTCTCTTTAAGTTACAGGGCAGTTCTGCTCCTCCTGTATTAAAAGCCCAATTTTCCCTGCACTATTAAACAAATTTCTTCAAAGATAGAACCTCACATTGAATTAAATCCTTTTGTGAAGACTTTAGTGGTTTCCATAAATACAATAGATGAATAAGCTGGCAGCCTACTAAAACCCTTATTTAAGGTAAGATGAAGAGGAAAGTGGAGTCCTGCACAAGCCAGGAGTTGTGGGGGCGGGGGATCCTCCCTGCCTTGGCCCAGGAAGGAGACAGGCTGGACCCCGACAGGTGGCCTCAGCATACAGCAGGCACCTCAGGCTCTTGGGAATAATATGGAGTTTAAGGAGACACAGCAAGAACAGCCCTGGACCCCAGTCTCTCTGCCGGAAGATCTTGGCCATGACACTGGATCTCTCTCTCCTTCCTGGAGCCAAGTGAGACAGCAGAAAGGAACAGAACTCTGGGAGGAAGACAGCCCATCCAGATTCAAGTGTGAGCTAGTGACTGGACTTGCCCTCTCAGTTCAGTTCAGTTGCTCAGTCATGTCTGACTTTTTGCGACCCCATGGACTGCAGCACGCCAGGCTTCCCTGTCCATCACCAACTCCTGAAGCTTACTCACACTCGTGTCCGTTGAGTCAGTGATGCCATCCAACCCTCTCATCCTCTGTCATCCCCTTCTCCTCCCACCTTCAATCTTTCGCAGCATCAGGGTCTTTTCCAATGAGTCAGTTCTTCGAATCAGGTGGCCAAAGTATTGGAGTTTCAGCATGAGTCCTTCCAATGAATATTCAGGACTGATTTCCTTTAGAATTGACTGGTTGGATCTCTTTGCAGTCCAAGGGACTCTCAAGAGTCTTCTCCAACACCACAGTTCAAAAGCATCAATTCTTCAGTGCTCAGCTTTCTTTATACTCCAACTCTCACATCTGTACATGACCACTGGAAAAACCATAGCTTTGACTAGATGGACCTTTGTCAGCAAAGTAATGTCTCTGCTTTTTAATATGCTGTCTAGGTTGGTCATAGCTTTTCCTCCAAGGAGCAGGCATCTTTTAATTTCATGGCTGCAGTCACCACCTGCAGTGATTTTGGAGCCCCCCAAAATTAAGTCTGTCACTGTTTCCATTGTTTCCCCATCTATTTGCCATGAAGTGATGGGACCAGATGCCATGATCTTAGTTTTCTGAATGTTGAGTTTTAAGCCAACTTTTTCACTCTCCTTTTTCACTTTCATCAAGAGGCTCTTTAGTTTTTCTTCGCTTTCTGCCATAAGAGTAGTGTCATCTGCATATCTAAGGTTATTGATATTTCTCCTGGCAATCTTGATTCCAGTTTGTGCTTCATCCAGCCCAGCATATCTCATGATGTACTCTGCATATAAGTTAAATAAGCAGGGTGACAATATACAGCCTTGACATACTCTTCTCAATTTGGAACCAGTCTGCTGTTCCATGTCCAGTTCTAATTGTTGCTTCTTGACCTGCATACAGATTTCTCAGGAGGTAGGTCTGGTGGTCTGGTATTCCCATCTCTTTAAGAATTTTCCACAGTTTGTTTTGATCCACACAGTCAAAGGCTTTGGTGTAGTCAATAAAGCAAAAGTAGATGTTTTTCTGAAACTTTCTTGCTTTTTCGATGATCCAGCGGATGTTGGCAATTTGATCTCTGGCTCCTCTGCCTTTTCTAAATCCAGCTTGAACATCTGGAAGTTCATGGTTCACGTACTGTTGAATCCTTACTTAGAGAATTAAATTTTTTAATCCTGCATAATGTTTTTATATATTGAATCTTGTGGCACGGCACAAGGAGCTGAGTTATGCTGCTGATGCTGCTGCTACTGCTAAGTTGCTTCAGTCGTGTCCGACTCTGTGCGACCCCATAGATGGAAGCCAACCAGGCTTCCCCATCCCTGGGATTCTCCAGGCAAGAACACTGGAGTGGGTTGCCATTTCCTTCTCCAATGCATGAAAGTGAAAAGTGAAAGCGAAGTCACTCAACCGTGTCCGGCTTTTAGCGACCCCATGGACTGCAGCCCACCAGGCTCCACCGTCCATGGGATTTTCCAGGCAAGAGTACTGGAGTGGGGTGCCATTGCCTTCTCTAGCTGAGTTATGCACCTCCCCCCAAATCTATATCTTGAAGCCCTAACCCCCAGAGTGACTATGTTTGAGAAGGGATTTTAGAAGGTAATTAAGGTTAAATGCTGAGGACTGAAGAATTGTTGCTTTCAAATTATAGTGTTAGAGAAAACTCTTGAGAGTCCCTTGGACTGCAAGGAGATCAAACCAGTCAATCCTAAAGGAAATCAATCCTGAACAGTCATTAGAAGGACTGATGCTTAAGCTGAAGCTCAAACACTTTGGCCACCTGAAGCAAAGAGCCGACTCACTGGAAAAGACTTCGATGCTAGGAAAGTTTGAGAACAGAAGGAAAAGAGGGCGACCGAGGATGAGATGGTTGGTAGGCATCATCGATTCAATGGACTTGAGTTTGAGCAAACTCCAGGAGATAACGAAGGACAGGGAAGCCTGGCATGGTTCAGTTCATGGGGTTGCAAAGAGTCAGACATGACTTAGCTAGCAACTGAAGAACAGCAACAAGGTTAAATGAGATCATAAGAGTGGGGTCCTAATGCAATATGTCTGTGGCCCTATAAGAAAAGGAAGAGAGGGATTTTTGTTCCAAGGAAATCTCACTGAGGACATGGTGAGAAGGTGTCTGTCTGTAAACCAGGAAGAGTGCCCTCATCAGGACTTGACCCTTCGGGAACAGAGACACAGACGTAGAGAACAGACTGTGGGCACAAGGTGGGAAGGGGAGGGTGGGACAACTGAGACAGTAACACTGACATATACACACTGCCGAGTGCAGAACAGATGGCTAATGGGAGGCTGCTGTAACACAGGGAGCTCAGCTTGGTGCTCAGGGGTGACCTAGAGGGGTGGGGTGGTGGGGGGTGAGAGGGAGGTCCAAGAGGGAGCGGACACACGTATGCTTACAGCTGATTCACGTTGTTGCACAGCACAAACTAGCACAACACTGTAAAGCAATTATACTCCAATTAAAAAGAAAAGATCCCAACCCTTCCAGTTTCCAGAACTGTGGGAAAATAAACTCCTGCTGTTGAAGCCACAGGGTCTATTGTATTTTGTAGGGTAGCTGAGCTAAGACTCGTGGGACACAACTTCCAGGGCAGCCTAGTATCAAAAAATGGTGCCTCTCAAACCACGGAGGGTAAACAATGTCCTGTGTCCAACCACATTCAGAATGGTTCCACCCAGGAAGAATATGAACAAAAACAACTTCAAAAAATGACAGGATAGAAAAAAAAGCTACATTTCTACAAATAACTTATTTCATATACCTATGACTTTCTGCATGTCCATAAGACTAAATCAGTTCAATAAGTCACACAAATTGACATCTGACTACTTTACCTAAATCCCTAAAAGTCAAAATTTCAAATTAATCAAAAATTCATTTTTCAGCATGGAGATTCCTAAAAAAAAAAAAAAAAACTAGAAATAAAACTAGCATATGACCTGGCAATTCCACTACTGGGCATATATCCTGAGAAAACCACGACTGAAAACAATACACGTACCCCAATATTCATAGCAGCACTGTTTACAATATTTACGACATGGAAGCAGCCTAGATGTCCATTGACAGATGAATAGATGAAGAAGTTATGGTACATATATACAATGGAATATTAGTCATAAAAAAGAACACATTGAGTCAGTCCTAATAAGGTGGATGAACCTAGAGTGAAATAAGTCAGAAAAACAAATCTCATTATTAATGCATACATATGGAATCTAAAAAAGCAGAACTGAGGAACCTATCTGCAGAGCAGCAGTAGAGACACAGACATAGAGAACAGACTTATGGACACGTGGGGCTGGGGGAGAGGTGGGGCTGGGGGAGAGGTGAGGGTGGGGGAGAGGTGAGGGTGGGGGAGAGGTGGGGCTGGGGGAGAGGTGGGGGTGGGGGAGAGGTGGGGCTGGGGGAGAGGGGAGGCTGGGGGAGAGGTGGGGCTGAGGGAGAGGTGGGGCTGGGGGAGAGGTGAGGGTGGGATGAACTGAGAGAGTAGCATGGAAACATATACGCTACCATGTGTAAAACAGATAGTCAGTGGAAATTTGCCGTATGACACGGGGAGGTCAACCTGGTGCTCTGTGACAACCTAGAGGTGGGGGACAGGGTGGGATATGGGAAGGAGGTTCAAGAGGGAAGGGACACATGTATACCTATGGCTGATTCATGTTGATGTATGGCAGAAGTAAAGCAATTATCCTCTAATTAAAATAAATAAAATTTTTAAATTAAGTTTTTATTCTATCACAAGGAAAGGGGGTATAGACTTGGAGCTAGGGTCACCCATATTTAGGTGTGCAGTAACTGCCCTATGAGAACTCCTCCGGAAACACGAGAAGGTTGGATAAAACAACACCCAGGGCATCTTGATTCCTCGATAGTGTCAGCTGTCGATGTGCATTGTTGCCATGGAGCTGACGGCTCCCTCCTTAGGGGGGCAGCAGGAAAAGTCCCCTCCAAGGTGCAGGTAGGAACTCCCATGTCGGCCAGAAGAATAATCAGAAGGGCCAGATCCATCCATAGACAGGAGAAAGCCAGCCGCTGACACTGAGAAGCCGGATCAGGTGCACAGGGTGTAATTAATTTTGCTTTCACCCACATCTAAAGAGGCTCTGAGTGATGCTAACTCTGGAACATTCAGAGATGTCTCCAGGAAGGTTTTTAGCTTCTCCTGATGGTGAGTCCTTGAGGACAGGATTGATACTCAAAATACATAATAATCGATTAGAATGGAGACCAACACCTGTGCACCAGATCTGACTGTCCACCTAGCAGTCTGAGGGCTCGGACATCACCAGTCTGGAGCATGTCTGAATCTGGGCCCAGCTCACCTTACTGTCGACACCCCTCCTCCCACCTGGGAGCCGTAGACTCGCAGAGCCAGCACCCAGGGCCCTTTTCTGCATGGAAGCCCCTTGGTTTCCACATGCTCAGGCCTGAGTCTTCTCACCACAGCCTGTGGATGGATCAGCATGGAGTCAGATTAGCAGTCCATCTTCCTGTAGGGTCACCTTGAGGGGGAGAGGTCTAGACCCAACCCACCAAGTGGATGTCAGACTGGGAAACCAAGATCAGGGCAGGTATGAAAACACCAGATCAGAATGGACATGTGCAGCCTGAAAGCACCTGGAAAGGCAGCTGGTCAGGGAAGGAGCCCGGGGCCCAGGGAGGTGATGTCACCTGCCTGTGATCATAGGCCCAGCTGGACCGGGGCACTCTGCCCATCACCTCACACCATCAGCCTTCACTGTGCTGTCTCTCCAGAGCCATCCACCTCCCCATGAGGGGTCCCTACCCTTTCCAGGCAAGGGGAGCCACAGCCTCGCAATCGACATGACAGTGACCATGAGAAGAGCCAGAGGCAGCCCAGACAGTACGTCCCACCCAGATTGTCTGTGGTCCTAACGCAAAGCAAGACATGAGCCTGTCCCTGACATACAGTTTCACTTGTCCGTCAACCATCCTTCTGTTATCCCCCCATCCACGTCTTCCTCACTCCTAGTTCACAATGCCCCGTGTGAGCCCAGGATGCCACCCAAATGGGCCTGCCCACCCACCATTCTGCCTTCACAGGCTCCCTCCCTTTCTAACCTCAGGTTCCACCTCCTCTAGGAGGCCTGCCTGCTTCCCAAAGCAAACACAACACAGTGGGCCCCAGGTTACACGTGATGTCTTGCAGCATCCACCCTAGATCAGACACTCGCTTGTTGTCTCCCAGGCCAGGCAACCGCAAGCACCCAAGGAAGAAGCCTGGGTTCTCCTGAGCCCCCAGAGCAGGTTCCTGTAGGCTGAGCTCCAAGCAGAATCCTTTTTTCCAGCATCTGATCCCCTCACAGCAAACCTCCTACAGACACACCGAGAGTCTAGAGAACGGCAGCTCCTGGACCACAGCTTTCAAAGACATCATCACCAAAATGCTCCAGTGCAAGGGCCGGAAGTAGCATTCCCCGGTATGGGGTGTGGATGGTACGCGATAACCAGTAGGATTGTGAAGAAGCAGATAGGCTGCTGCAAACAGAAAAATTCCTTAATGTTCGAGGAGACCCTCTGTGGCCAGCCATTCTGCCCACAGCCTGGAAGGATGCTGGCAGTGGGCAGGGCTCTCTAAGACAGCAGGGGACACCATCATCACAACACAGTAACCAAGCAGCTTAGCCTTGGCTCTGCCCCAGTTCAGAGGAAGCTGTGATAAGGTTCTCAGCTTCAAGCTACTGGAATGAACAAGGGATGACAGGGCCCCAACTCCACCATAGCTCGCTGTATACACAGAGTGAGTCTCTTCTCTGCTAGGAGCTCTGGTTTCCTGTCCTGAAAACACAGGGCCAGGCGATCTCCCCTTGGCTCCTGTACCCCCCATCTGATGGCCAATAGGTCCTCCAGCCATGTACAGAATTGCTTATTCTCCTTCTTCCTACCCATTGGCAGCTTCCATAAAGATCCTAAATAGGGCCTAGCAGGATGTGATTATAATTAAAACAATAAAATATTCATCATCTCAATAATAGCCAGTATTTACTCAGCACTCACTGTGTGCCAGGCTCTATCATAGGTGCATTAGAAGACGGATCTCATCTGAAAAGTAACACTGAGCGTGTTTACAGCTGTTAGTTAGCTACAGCCAGAACCAGGATACAGAAGGACCCCAGCATCCAGCCTGCCCTCCTGTGTCCTCCCCTCTCTGAGAAGGTCAGTTCCTGGGCACCGATATCCACTGTCTTTATGATCTTTCAGAAGGGCCTGGGGACCTCAGCTATCTCAAGGGCTCAGTGATGGATGAGGAGACAGTGATCTATATTTTAAGAGAGATTGAAACATCAGGTCAAAGGGACAACCACCCCCCTCCCCCAAAACTAAGATATCGGAAAGAAGGTTAAAAAAAAGACTAAAGGGAGAAAACATGAGCAAAAGGATCCACTGTGTGTGTCACTCTGGGGGGACACCATCTAAGGCTGCACACACCTGGGTCAGGTCAATAAGAGCTGGGCAGGCGTCATCCCTCTGCCTTCACAAAGCCCTTATCACTTTCTTCATCTATGGAATGAGCCGCAAGTGGTTGGAAGGTTTGAGCCACAGACGCCTCATAGCCTGGATAACACCAGATATGTGAGGGGCTACCCTTTGGCCTAGAGTGGGCCCAAGTCCAGCTGAAGAGCCACAAAAATTAATATTTAATTGAAAAGTGATTTTGTGCATAAACATTCCCAAAGGTTCATAGAACAGCCAAGCTACTTCATCTCCTATCAGTAAATTTTAGGAAAGAGGTGAAGATGTAGCAGAGAGTGGGGATGGTGCAACTTTAAGGTACACTTTTAATTAAAAGAAAAAGATCGGAGCTGTGATGCGGCGTCATAAAGCAGATAATTTTACAGCTGGATGGTCTCCCTCTGATGTACTTGAAAACCATTTTCAAGCGACATAAAGTTTAACATACCGGTACATCTGCCTACCCACTAGGTTCTACATGGAATTTAAAATTTAATTATATTAAAGCTTTGTCACAGTGTGCATTGCAAGCATGCTAACCAACTGGAACTTTCACAAAATCTCTGCAGATAGCTTTTTTCTTTTTTTCTTTTTAAACTCGGTTTGGTAAAAGCAAGTGTTTGACAAACAGTTGATGATTCTGTCCAAAGTGTTTACTGCTTACACAACAAACCATTTGGGACCTTGGTGTTTATTCTCCTGGGTATAATTCACGAGTTCATCTTCTCTTTGCTAAAGCAAGAAGCAGCCAAAGAAATTAAGTAGTCAGGGAGCTGAGATTGACCCTTCGAAACCACGTAAGGTCTGGTTTTGTGTTTTTTTGTGTGTTGTTGAGAGGGAAGATTGGGAGAGATTTACTTATTCTGGAGAGGGTCTTTTCACTACTAGTTTTACATGCAAATAAAAGAATACCTTCTCAGGGTGACAAGTTGTCATATTAATCTGTTAACCACAGGTTGGGTGCTTTCTGCAATTAAAAATGCAACCAGTTCCAACAGAAAGAAACAATTCCTTGCAAACTTGGTTCCAAACAGAGAAGTATAAGGTTGGGCTTGAGAAGCTGGCAGCCTAGGTTAATCCTTAGCTCTGTCATTAACCTTAGCTCTGTGCATTTTTGAGCCTCCCTGAGCCTATTTTACAAAATGAAAATAATCATCCTATCTCATTCATATAGATGGTTGGAAAATTAAAGAAGACAATGTATATAAAGCTTTGAAGCATAGTGCCCTTACAGCTTAAACACTCAAGAAATGGTAATTGTAATTTCTACTGTTGTTATTGTTGTTGCTATAATTTGTTTTTTTAAAAATGCCAATTGGACTTCCCTGGTGGTCCAGAGGTTAAGACCTCACCTTCCAATGCAGGGGAATTCAGAGATATAAGATCCCAGAGATACAAGAGCTCAGAGATATAAGGTTCACAGATATAAGGCCTCTGGCCTATCAAAAAAACAGGAGTCAACAGTTGTAACAAAGTCAATAAAGACTTCAAAAAAGATGCCAATGCTCCATCACAGGTGAGCAAGCCAGCAACTTCATCTGTACTAAAGTAAGAAAGCTCAAGTTGCAGCTGGCAAAGATGCACAATTTGAGCTATCACTCAGGGGAGAAAAAGGAACAGAACCTCATCTTTTCATTCTTGTATCCATCCATCCATCCATCCATCCATCCATCCATCCATCCATCCAACAAGCATCCCCCAACTGTGGAAGACACAAAACTATCAACATACACACTGCCTGGGTCCCCAAGGAATTACAATCCAACGAATTAGACAAGCAAGCAGCAACACTACAGGCAGAAAGA
This sequence comes from Odocoileus virginianus, assembly GCF_023699985.2. Classification (NCBI taxonomy): domain Eukaryota; kingdom Metazoa; phylum Chordata; class Mammalia; order Artiodactyla; family Cervidae; genus Odocoileus; species Odocoileus virginianus. The sequence goes on along the minus strand of NC_069684.1, from coordinate 33,130,002 downwards.
AGGTGGTGGAAGAATAACGGGAAACAGTCCCATGAGGGTTTTGAAGTGGGAAATGTCACCTCCATTCAGAGAATCGAGGCTGGAGGGAGTGAGAAGAGAGCAAAACAGAGCCCCAGGTGTCAGACTAGTCACAGAAGATGTGGAGACATCAGCACAAAAAAAGTATCTTTGTTAAATTTTTAAGTAAAAAAGGGAGTGAACTATATAGTACAAAACAAGATATCATTTTTTAAAATATCCACGTGCATATGTTTGAAAATGTTCACATGTGTGTGTTGGGGGCTTCCCAGGTGGTGCTAGTGGTAAAGAACCCACCTGCCAATGCAGGAGACATTAAGAGATGCAAGTTCGATCCCTGGGTCAGGAAGATCACCTGGAGGAAGGCAGGGCAACCCACTCCTCTGTTCTTGCCTGGAGAATCCCAAGGACAGAGAAGCCTGGCAGGCTACAATCCATGGGGTCGCAAAGAGTCGGACACAACTGAAGTAACTTAACATGCACGCACATATATATTATCTTTAGAGAGAAATGATATACACAGAACTGTCAACAGAGGTGTACAACTGTGGAAAATGTGATGGCAAGAAATAAAGATGGGAGAAAATGTGGAAGGGGCCATCTTTCACATTTATTATGCATTTCAGTACAGTTTGAATCTTTAAAATTCAGCATAAATGTTTAATAATAGTTATTAATGATAAAAACGCACATTCAAACTTTAAGTGATCTTATTTCTTTTCCATCATCATATTTAATTTCTGAAATTTAAATTAATAGTAAAAGAGGGCATGGGATTTTTACGTTTATTAATTTAGGATGTAAGTTGAAGTTTATTCACTTCTTAAAAATTTACTGAGTCCCTACCACACCTAGGCACTTGTCTAGGTTCCAGGGAGCTCAGTGGACAAGGAAGTCAGGGCATCTTCCCCTTGTGTCCCAGATGAGGACACAGACAGTGACAAATGTAACACCAGATGGTAGGAGAGGAAGGGATGGGGTGAGAAGGTGACACTTGCAGAGACAAGTGAAAGACCAAGGACATCTGGACAGAGTGAATCCCAAGCAGAGGAAACAGAGTGTGCAAAAGCCCTGAGGCAGGAACATGCGTGGTATATTTCAACAACGTGGCTGGAGCAGAGTGGGTGAGCAGGAGATGCGCTCACAACACTGGCAAGATCCAGGTCCCCAGGACTCGGTAGTCCTTGAGTTGGACACGAGTCCCTGGGGGCTTCTGAGCCACAAGGTGATATGACTGAATTCCCTTTTATTTTTTTTTTCTGAATTCCATTTTAAAAGGAAACCCTAGAACAGGGCTCTAATGACAGTGCACAAGAAAGACAAGGTGATGTAGATGACAGTGGAAGTAGTGTGTATTATGATGTCAGTGGATTCTGGGTCAATTTTGAAGGCAGAGTCAGTAGACTCTGCTGATGGATTAGATGAGGGAAGAGAGAAAATGGACTCAAGTTGGAGCTGCCATTTCCTGAGATGGGAAAGCATAGGGTATAAGCATCTTGTGCTCAGTTACTCAATCGCGTCTGACTCCTGTGGTCCCATGGATTCCTCTGTCCATGGAATTTCCAAGCAAGAACAGTGGAATGGATTGCCATTTCCTACTCCAGGGGCTGCTCCCAACCCAGGGATAGAACTTACATCTCTTGCAGCTCCTGCATTGACAGGTAGAATCTTTACCATGAGCGACTCCTGGGATGTACCTTGCATGCATGCATGCATGCTAAGTCGCTTCAGTCATGTCCAACTCTGTGCAACCCCATGGACCGCAGCACGCCAGACCTCCCTGTTCATCACCAACTCCCGCAGTTTACTCAAACACATGTCTATTGAGTCGGTGATGCCATCCAACCATCTCATCCTCTGTCATCCCCTTCTCCTCCTGCCCTCAATCTTTCCCAGCATCAGGGTCTTTTCAAATGAATTAGCTCTTCGCATCAGGTAGCCAAAGTATTGGAGTTTCAGCTTCAACATCAGTCCTTCCAATGAACATTCAGGACTGATTTCCTTTAGGATGGAATGGTTGGAACTCCTTGCAATCCAAGGGACTTTCAAGAGCCTTCTCCAACACCACAGTTCAAAAGCATCAATTCTTCGGTGTTCAGCTTTCTTTATAGTCCAACTCTCACATCCATACAAGACTACTAGAAAAACCATAGCCTTGACTAGATGGACAAAGTAATGTCTCTGCTTTTTAATATGCTGTCTAGGTTGGTCATAACTTTCCTTCCAAGGAGTAAGTGTCTTTATTTCATGGCTGCAGTCACCATCTGCAGTGATTTTGAAGCCCAAAAAATTAAAGTCTGCCACTGTTTCTACTGTTTCTCCACCTATTTGCCATGAAGTGATGGGACCGGATGCCATGATCTTTGTTTTCTGAATGTTGAGCTTTAAGTCAACTTTTTCACTCTCCTCTGACTTTCAAGAGGCTCTTTAGTTCCTCACTTTCTGCCATAAGGATGGTGTCATCTGCATATCTGAGGTTATTGATATTTCTCCCAGCAATCTTGATTCCAGTTTATGCTTCATCCAGCCCAGCGTTCCTCATGATGTACTCTGCATATAAGTTAAATTACCTTAATTGCAGGGTATAAGCAGGGTGACAATATACAGCCTTGACACTCCTTTTCCTATTTGGAACCAGTCTGTTGTTCCACGTCCAGTTCTAACTGTTGCTTCCTGACCTTCATACAGATTTCTCAAAAGGCAGGTCAGGTGGTCTGGTATTCCCATCTCTTTCAGAATTTTCCACAGTTTATTGTGATCCACACAGTCAAAGGCTTTGGCATAGTCTTGTTTAGAACATGTTAAATGTGAAGTGCCTGTTTGACATCCAAGCAAATAGAGAAGTCAAAGTCTGAAGTTCAGGGAAAGGTCAGAGTCAGAACTATAAACTTGGGGCAATCAGCAGAGAGATGGCATGTAAAGCTAAGGGCCTGGAACATTTGGGTAGAGGAGCACAGACTGCACTCCAGCCTGCGAAGGTTGGGGAGATAGGGAGACACTCGAAAGAGACTGCAAAAGAGCAGAAGGAGAGAGCCAGGAAAGAGTGGGTTCATGAGAGAGGGGGACCGGTCATGTCAAATGCTAGTCAGAGGCCAGTGAAGTGAGGACAGAAAGGCGAGCATTGGATTCGGTGCCCTTAAGGAGAGTGGAGTGAAGTAGACCAGAGCATGACTAAACTGAGAGAACTGGAGGACAGAAAAAACAAGACAGCCATCCAAGCTGTTTTGCTGCCAAGAGTGAAGCCAAGAGAAGCTTCGGTAGCTTCAGAAGCTTGAAGGAGCTGCAAGGATGACTTCCATCTCTTTTTTTATTTTTTTGAAAATAAGAGAGCCTATAGACTATTTTATGGTGATAAGAATGATCCAGGACTTTCCTGGTAGTCCAGTAGCTGGGACTCCACACTCTCAGTGCAGAGGGTCTGGGTTCAATCCCTGATAAGGGAAGAACTAGATCTCACATGCCACAACTAAAGAGTCCTCATGTCAAAACTAGGGCCTGGTACAGCCAAATAAATAAATACATACATTTTTTTTTTTTAAATGATCCAGTAGGAGAAAACTAAGGCTGAAGGCGAGAGAGGGAACACTTGCAGGAACGATTTTCTTGAGTAGGTAAGGAGGAGAGGAATCAGCATGCAAGCAGAGGGGGCTGGCTGTGGCCAGGGGTACAGACCAGTTGTCCATAGGAACAGGAGAGAAGGCTGCTCCTACGAATGTCAGCACAGGAAGGCAAGTGGCTGGGCTGACGGGAGCAAGCAGAAACGCTCTCATTTGTCCTACTCTCTCAGTGAAATAAGAAGCAAGGTCTGAGCTGACACTGAGGAGGAGGAGACACTGTGAGATGTTTCGCATAAGCACGATCAGAATTGTGCATAGAATCTCTAGGTAGCACTAGGGCCTGGGGGAGGCATTCCAAATTTAAAATAAAACCAGTTAGTCTTGGTGTGTAATTTTATCCGGACACATTGGGCTGCTTGGACGCAAGACTTCAGAAGATACAAAGTTGGACTTATCTAGGCATGAGGTTTTACCTGGTGTGTGCCAGGGAGGTGTATTAGACTTGGCATAGGCAAGAAATAATCTTTTATTGGTTAAGCAACTGAGATTCTGAGGTGTGCTAGTAACAGCAGAAAGCATTACTTATTGTAACTATTACTGCTGGGTTTTGAGAGGATCTTTATGTGGCTATTAAAAATCTCCAAGAATTATAAAAATGTGATGTTGGAAATAGTGAACTAGGGGCTAAAATCATCAATGAATAAGAGACAGCAATGCAAGAAATCTGTGATAATTGCAAGAAGGAAAGATATTGGATGATAAGAACTTGAAGGCACAAGCTGTAAGGGAACAGGAAGTTTTTCAGGAAAGAGAGGATGACAATGGTTTGGGAGTGAAAATGGAGACCAAGAAAGATACCTACACTGTCTCCAGGTTCAGCGATACCTGAGTGTGGGCAAGAAAACTGCCACTGCCAGGAGGGATAGAGGAATGACCTCAGGAAACAATGAATACGCCTGTGAGAGCAGCAGTTCTCCAGATTTTGTACCTCAGAAATCTTTCACATTCTTAAATATTACTGATCACTTCTACTGTCAGCCATGATGGAGTGCCAAGGACTGGATTTATTCTCCCATCTTAAGAAACTTTTTTAAAAGGATGTAATATATAAAACAGTAGTTTTCAGACACTGACAGTACAGGACGGTACAAGTGAAAAATCAATGGCTATTTGAGAAGATCAATAAATTTGACAAACCTCTAGACAAACTGATCAGGAAAAAAGAAAAAAGATACAAATTACCAACCCCAGGAATGCAAGCAAGTATATCACTACAGGTCCTACAAACATTAAATGTAATAAAGGAATATTATGAACAATTTGTAGCAATAAATCCAAAAATTTAGATGAAATGAACAACTGCTTAAAAGACACAACGTATCAAAAAAGATAAACTGAATAGATCTTTACCTATTAACGAAAATAAGTGTGTAGTTAAAAGCTTAGCCACAAACAAAACTTCAGATACCTCCACTGGTGGAATACAGCCAAACATTTAAAGAACAAATAATGCCAACTGAACACAAATCCTTCCAGAATATGAAACAAGGAAATTTCCTATACAATTTAATGGATTTAGCATTGCTCCAATACTAACACCAAAGACATTATAGGGAAAGATAACTGTGACTAATAATCTTCATAACATATATACTAGATCCTTAAAATATGAGCAAATAAAATCCAGTTATATATAAAATAATAATACATCATAGTGAAGTAAAATCATGGTTTCACATTTGAAAATCAATTAAGGTAATTCACCATATTAACAAACTAGAAGAGGAAAATCATATGATCATCTCAATAGGCACACAAAAACAGCATTTGGCAAAATCCAACACCTATTGATGATTAAAAACTCAAAAGAGATATGCAAGTAAGGTCTGCACTCTAGCTAATAGTATTGCACCAATTGCAATTTCCTGGTTTTGATAACATCGTATAGTTAAATAGGTTCAGATATAAAGAACCTGGCTCATAACACAGGAGACTTGGATTCTATCCCTGGGTCAGGAAGATCTGCTGGAGAAGGAAATGGCTACACATTCCAGTATTCTTGCCTGGAGAATTCCATGGACAGAGTAGACTGGAAGGCTACAGTCCATGGGGTCACAAAGAGTTAGACACAATTAAGTGACTAACACTTTCAGTTTCACACTTTCTATAGCTGTGTGATATGTTGTCATTGGAGGAAGCTAGATAAAAGGGTACAGGGAATCTTTGCACTATTTTTACTCTTTGAGTCTATAACTACGCGTGATTAAGAGCCAATCTCCTCCCAAAAATACGTTCAGTAAACCAGAAGTAGAAGAGAATTTCCTTAACCTGATAAAAGGAACCTATTTTAAAAAACCTGCCGTTAGTATCATGCTTAATAGAAAAAGACTGAATGCTTCCCTGCTAATATCAGCAATGAGGCAAGAATTTCTGCTTCACTATTTCTTTTCTATATTGTTTTGGATGTCCTAGCCAGTGCAATGAAGCAAGAGAAAGAAATAACAAGCATAAAGATTAGAAAGGAGGAAATAAAACTCTTTATTCACTGATGCATAATTATTTAGGTAGAAAAACCTATAGCATCAACTAAAACATTACTAGAACTAGTAGGTGAGTTAAGCAAGTTAGGAGGAATACAAGGTCAGTACATAGAAATCAATTGTATTTCTATATACTAGATTCAATAATAAGTAGCTTTTAATACCAACTTACAATGGCATCAAAAAACATTAAGTACTGAGGAATAAATCTGGCTAAAATATGTACAAAACCTGGACAAATTTTGTATAGGTTGGGCTTATTCATTTACAGTTTTATTGAGGTGAAACTCAATAAATGAAAACCATCAAGCAATGTTAAAAGAAATTTAAAAAAACAAAAATAGAGAGATATACCATGTCTATGGAAAGGAAAATTAAGTAGAGTTAAGATATTAAGTCGTTCTAATTTTATCTATACATTCAACTCAATCTTAATCAAAATCCTACCAGGCTTTTCATAGAAATTGGTAAGCTTATTCTAAAATATATGTGGAAATCAAAATGACTTAGAAAAGCCAAGTTAATCTTGAAAATGAACAAAATTAGAATATTTACATTATCTGATTTAAAGATATCTTATAAAGGTATACTAACACAATGTGGTATTGGCACAAACATAGACATATAGAAAAATGCAACAGGATTAAAAATTTAGAAAAAGGCCCACATATATATGGTCAATTGATTTTCAGCAAAGGGGCCAAGGCAATTCAATGAGAAAAGGTTAATCATTTGAACAAACAGTGCTGGGAAAAAAGAACTTTGATCTTTATCTCACACTACATATATAAACTAAGTAGAAAAGATGACAGACCTAAGCATAAGAAGTAAATTTTCTGCAGGAGAACATAGGAGGAAATCTTAGTGATCTCGAGTTTGACAAAGATTTCTTAAATATGACACACACAAAAATTAACCTTTTATAAATGAATCAATAAACTTGAGCTCATCAAAATTTAAACCTCTTTATCTTCAAATAAACCTGTTAGGAAAATATATAAATAATTATTTGTTTGTTTTAGTCACTAAGTCATGTCTGACTCTTTGTGACCCTGTGGACTGTAGTTTGCCAGCCTCCTCTGTCAGTTGGATTTCCTAGGCAAGAATACTGGAGTGGGTTTCTGTTTGGGGGATCTTCCCAACCCAGTGGTTGAACCTGCGTCTTCTGCACTGCAGGTAGATTCTTAACCACTGAGTCACTTGGGCCCCTCAAAGAATAATTACAACTCAATAACAGGAACACTATCCAATTTTAAATAGGCAAAATATATGAATATAAACTTCATCAGAGAAAATATATGGATGGAAAACAGGCACATAAAAGATTATCCACATCATTAGTCATTAGGGATACAACTATACATCTAGTAGATCAGCTTTTAAAATGTTTAAATAGGCAGAGAGCCACCAAGATGGTGAAGTAGAAGGACCCTAAACTTATCTCCTCTCATGAGCACACCAAAATCACAAGAATCTGCATAAGAATCATCCTTGAAAAAGGATGTTTTCCTTTCCTCAAGAGTTGTGATGCCTCAGACCAAACAACTAATTGACAACCCCTGCTTGTCAGCAGACAGGCTTTCTAAAACTCTTTCAAAACTTTCAGAAAATATCTTCTACAACTAAAAACATAAAGAAGGAATCACAATGAGACAGGTAGGAAGGGTGGACCAATGATATAATCAAATCTCATTCACTCCAGGTGGTCAACCCACAAATTGTAGAATAATTATATTACAGAAGTTCTCCCACTGGAGTGAGAATTTTGAGCCCCATGTCAGAGCCCTCAGTCTAGGCATCTGGCATCAGAAAGGGGAGCCCCCAGAGCATTTGGCTTTGAAGGCCAGTGGGGCCTGATTGCAGGAGCTCCACGGGGCTGGGGGAAATAGAGACTTCACTCTTAAAGGGTGCAGACAAAATCTCACATATACGAGGACCAAGGGCAAAAACAGAAATTTCATAGAAGTTTGGGCCAGACCTAGCTGCTTGTCTTGGAGGGTCTCCCAAGGAGGTGAGGGGTGGCTGTGACTCACTCTGAGGACACAGACGCTGGTGGCAGATGTATCAGGGACTATTCATCTGCATGAACTCTCCTGGGAGACATCTTGCTTGAGTCACTAGCAACAAGACCTGGCCCCAGCAAGAGCTTGCGGTCTCAAGAGTTGTGATGCCTCAGACCAATAACTAATTGACAATCCTTACTTGTCAGTAGATAGGCTTTCTAAAGACTTGCTGAGCCCACAGCCACCTTTAGGTACATAAATAGAGATGGTTCTGCCCACCAGAGAGTCAAGACCCAGCTCCATCTACCAGTGGGCACGCACTGGTCCCACCCACCAGGAAGTCTTCACAAGCCTCTAAAGCAACCTCACCCATCAGGGAGTAGCCACCAGAAATAAGAAAACTATGGTCCTGTAGCTTTCAGACTGAATCCACAAACACAGGCCAGATACTATCCTGGGACCAGCTAGCCCCTAGGCTTTGGATGATAACAAGGGAGTGCACCTCTGGGATGCATATGTCTCCTCCAGAAGGTCACTTCTCCAAGGTCGAGAAATATAACTACTACATACATTAAGCTACAAATAGCAATTTAAGCAAAATGAAGCAACAGAGAAATATATTTCAGACCAAGGAACAAGATAAAACCCCTAAAGAAGAACTAAGTGACATGGAGACAGGCAATCTACTTCAGAAAGAATTCAGAGTAATGATCATAAAGATGACCAAAGAATTTGGGAGGAGAATGAATCCATGGGACGAGAAATTAAGTTTCTAACAAAGAATTAGAAAATATACACAAAGAAAAACCAAATAGAATTAAAGAGTACAGTAACTGAGATGAAAAATATACTAGAAGAAATCAACAATAGACTAAATGAGACAGAAGAATCAGTGAGGTGGAAGACAGAGCAGTGGAAATCATAGCTGCTGAACAGAAAAAAAGAATGAAAAGAAATGAGGATGGAAAAAAAAAAAAAGAAATGAGGATGGTTTAAGAGATCTCTGGGACAACATCAACTATGCTAGCAGTCACACTGCAGGGATCCCAGAAGGAGAAGAAAGAAAGGCCTGAAAATATGTGAAGACATAATAGCTGAAAATTTCCCTAACCTTGGAAAGGAAACAGTGACCCAAATTCAGGAAGACAGAGTCACAGTTCAGGGACCCGAGACAGAGTCCCATACAGGATTAACCCAAGGATGGACACACCAAGACACATTGTAATCAAAATGACAAAAATTAAATTTGTAAAGATAGAATATTATTAAAGGCAAAAAGGGAAAAGCAACAAATAGTACACAAGGGAACTCCCATAAGGCTGTCAGCTGATTTTTCCACAGAAACCCTGCAGACGGGAAGAGTGTGGCACAATATATAAAAAGTAGTGAAAGGGAAAAAAAAATAACAACCCTACAACCAAGAATACTCTATCTAGCAAGGATCTTATTCAGATTCAATGGAGAAATCAAAATTTTACACACAAGTAAAAGCTAAAGAATTAAACACCACCAAACCAGCTTTACAACAAATGCTAAAGGTACTTCTCTAAGCAGAAAAAGAAAAGACTACAGCTAGAAGCAGGAAAACTATGAAACGGAAAAGCTCACTGGTAAAGGCAAGCATACAATAAAGATAGGAAATCATTCACACACAAAGCTAGTAGAGAAGTTAAAAGATAAAAGTAGTAAAATCATCTGTATCCACAACAAGAGGTTAAGGGATACACAAAACAATTAGATGGAAAATTACAAAAATCAAATATAGTAATCATGAGGGGAAGAGCACACATGCAGGGTTGTTAAAATGCATTTGAAATTAAGAGATCAACAATTATATATATATATATCCGTTCAGTTCAGTTTAGTTGCTCTGTCGTGTCTAACTCTTTGTGACCCCATGGACTGCAGCACGCCAGACTTCCCGGTCCATCACCAACTTCTGGAGCTTACTCAAACTTGTGTTCATCAAATCAGTGATGTCATCCAACCATCTCATCCTCTGTCTCCTCCTGTCTTCAATCTTTCCCAGCATCAGGGTCTTTTCCCCTGAGTCAGTTGTTCGTATCAGGTGGCCAAAGTATTGGAGTTTCCGCTTCAGCATCAGTCTTTCCAATGAACATTCAGGACTGATCTCCTTTAGGATGGACTGGTTGGATCTCCTTGCAATCCAAGGGACTCTCAAGAGTCTTCTCCAGCACCACAGTTCAAAAGCCTCACTTCTTCGGTGCTCAGCTTTCTTTATAGTCCAACTCTCACACCCATACGTGACTACTGGAAAAACCATAGCTTTGACTAGATGGACCTTTGTTGGCAAAGTAATGTCTCTGCTTTTTAATATGCTGCCTAGGTTAGTCATAACTTTTCTTCTCTTCCAAGGAGCAAGCCTCTATATGCTGTGTGCTTAGTCATTCAGTCATGCGAACTCTCTGCGACCCCATGGACTGCAGCCCGTCAGGCTCCTCTGTCCATGGGTATTCTCCAGGCAAGAATACTGGAGTGGGTAGCCTACCACTTCTCCAGGGATCTTCCTGACCCAAGAATTGAACCAGTGTCTCCTATGATGCAGGCAGATTCTTTACCAGCTGAGCTACCAGATATATGCTGTGTTGTGCTTAGTTGATCAGTCGTGTCCAATTCTATGTGATCCCATGGACTGTAGCCCGCCAGGCTCCTTTGTCCATGGGGATTCTCCAGGAAAGAATACTGGAGTGGGTTGCCAAGTCCTCCTCCAGGGGATCTTCCCAGCCCAGGGATTGAACCCAGGTCTCCCACATCACAGGTGAATTCCTTACCAACTGAACCACCAGGGAAGCTCAAGAATACTGGAGTGGGTAGCCTATCCCTTCTTCAGGGAATCTTCCCAACCCAGGTGCCAGATATATATTCATAGACAAATGAAATATATCCCTATCTATAGACAAATGAAAACAAAAACACTATTATCCAAAATCTATGATACACAGCAAAAGCAGTTGTAAGAGGGAAATTTATAGTAATACACACTTACCTCAGAAAACAAGAAAAATCTCAAATAACCTAAAGTGAAAGTGAAAGTCATTCAGTTTTGTCTGACTATTTGAGACTCCATGGATTATACAGTTCCATGGAATTCTCCAGGCCAGAATAAAGGAGTGGGTAGCCTTTCCCTTCTCCAGGGGATTTTCCCAACCCAGGAATCGAACTGGGGTCTCCTGTACTGCAGGCAGATTTTTTACCAACTGAGCTATGAGGGAAGCCCAAACAACCTAAACTTATGCCTAAAGCAACTAAAGAAAAAACAAACTAAACCCAAAGTTATTTGAAGAAAAGAACTCATAAAGGTTAGAGCAGAAATAAATGAAATAAAGACTAAAAAAAAAACAATAGAAAAGAACAATGAAACTAAAAGCTGTCTCTTGGAAAAGGTAAACAAAATTGATAAACTTTTAGCCAGACTCATCAAGAAAACAAGAGAGCACCCAGATCATTAAAATCAGAAATGAAGAAAGAGAAGTTTCAACCACCACCACAAAACGACAAAGGATCATAAGAGACTACTATTAGCAACTATACACCAATAAAAATGAACAACCCAGCAGCAGACAAATTCTTAGAAAGGTACAATCTCCCAAGACTGAAACATAAAAAATACGAACAGACCAATTAACCAGTATTGAATTTGAATCAGCAATTTAAAACTCCTTTTATTGGAGTTCAGGGCCAGATGGTTTCACAGGTGAATTCTGTCAAAAATTTAGAGAAAAGTTAATACCTACTCTCTAAAACTACTTCAAAAAAACTACAAATGAAGAAATAAACCTGAACTCATTCTATGAGGCCACCATCACTCAAAACCAGAAAAATATATCACAAAAAAGAAAATTACAGGCCAATATCACTGATGAACATCAGTGCAAAAACAGAGATGCAAAAATCCTCAACAAAATACTAGCAAATTGAATGCATACTATACATTAAAAGGATCATATGCGCCATGATCAAGGGGAATTTATCCCAGAAATGTGAGAATTTTTCAATATCCACAAATCTATCAACATGATATATCACATTAACAAATCAGAGAATAAAAACCATACGATCATTCTAATAAATGCAGAAAAGATTTCTGATAAAATTCAATATTCATTTAGATTTTTAAAAACTTTTCATAAAGTAGACATAAAGGATATATGAAAAAGTGAAGTGAAAGTGTTAGTTGCTCAGTCATGTCCAGCTCTTTGCAACCCCATGGACTGTAGCCCACCAGGGTCCTCTGTCCATAGAATCCTCCAGGCAAGAATATTGGAGTGGGTTGCCATTCCCTTCTCCAGAGGATCTTCCTGACCCAGGGATCGAACACGGGTCTCCTCCATTGCAGGCAGATTCTCTACCAACTGAGCCACCATGGAAGCCCAGAGAAAACATACCTCAAAATCACAAAGGCCATATATGACAAAGCCATAGCTAATATCATTCTCAATGGTGAAAAGCTGAAAATATTTCCTCTAAAACAAGGAACAAGACAAGGATACACACTCTTGACATTTTTATTCAACATAGTTTTGGAAGTCCTAACCACAGCAATGAGAGAAGAAAAAGAAATAAAAGATTCCAAATTGGAAAAGAAAAAGTAAAACTGTCACTTAGTTTGCACATGACATGAAGCTATATATAGAAAATCCTAAAGATAGTACCAGAAAACTATTAGCATTCATCAATGAATTCAGTAAAGCTTCAGGATACAAAATTAATACATGGAAATCTGTTGCATTTCTATACACTAACAACAAAACATCAGGAAGAGAAATTAAGAAAACAATCCCATTTACCACTGCATCAAAAAGAATAAAATACCTAGGAATAAACCTGCCTAGCGAAGCAAAAAACCTGTTCTCTGAAGACTATGCCGCTGATAGACGAAACTGAAGATGACACAAACAAATGGAAAGATATACCATGTTCTTGGATTGGAAGAATCAATACTGTTAAAATGACCATATTACCCAGGGCAATCGACAGATTTGATGCAATCCCTATCAAATTACCAAAGGCATTCTTCGCAAAACTGAAACAAAAATATTTAAAATTTGTGTCAAAATATAGAAGAATAGAAAGCCCAGAAATAAACCCAGCATTTACAGTCCATTTGTCGTTGTTGGAGAAGGAAATCACAACACACTCTAGTACTCTTGCTCGGAAAACCCCAAGGACAACAGAGCCTGACATGCTATAATCCACGGGGTCCCAAAGAGTTGGACGTGACTTAGCAACTGAACAATAGCAACAACTTATGGTCAATTAGTCTATGACAAAAGAGACAATTATATACGATGGACAAAAGACAGTCTCTTCAATAAGTAGTACTGGGAAAACTGGGCAGCTTCATGTAAAAGAATGAAATTAGAACATTCTATTATACCATACACAAAAATAAACTCAAAATGGATTAAAGACCTAAATATAAGACTGGATACCATAAAACTCCTAAAGGAAAACATAGACAGAACGTGCTTTGACATAAATCACAGCAATATTTTTTTGTATCCATCTCCCAGAATAATGGAAACAAAAACAAAAATAAACAAGTGGGACCTAATTAAACTTAAAAGCTTTTGCACAGCAAGGTAAACTGCAAACAAAACAAAAAGCCAACCTATGGACTAAGAAAAAGTATTTGCAAACAATGCTACTGACAGGCATTAATTTCCAAAATATACAAACAGCACAATAATGCTTAATATCAAAAAACCAAACAACCCAATCAAAAAATGGGCAGAAGATCTAAATACACATTTCTCTAAAGACATAAATAGCAAAGAGGCACATGAAATGATGTTCAACATCACTATTAGAGAAATGCAAATCAAAACTACATTGAACTATTACTTCATACCAGTCAGAATGACCATCATCAAAGTCTACAAATAATAAATGCTGGAGGGGTCATGGAGAAAAGGAAACCCTCTATACTGCTGGTGGGAATTTAAACTGCTGCAGCCACTATGGAGAACAGTAGGGAGGTTTCTTAAAATACTAAAAGTAGAGTTACCATATGATCCTACAATCCCACTCCTGGGCATATATCCAGAGAAAACTATAATTCAAAAAGATACATGCATCTCAGTGTTCATAGCTGCAAGTATTCACATCATAAACTTCATAAAGAATATATGAAGTTTACTTCAGAGAAAACACTATCCACAATCATAAACAACTCCTCCAGCAGTATAGGTATACACATAAACACACACACACACACACACACACACACACACACAATGAAATACTACTCAGCCATTAAAAAGAACAAAATAATGTCACTAGCAGCAACAAGGATGGACCTAAAGATCATCAAACTAAGTGAAGTAAGTCAGACAAAGACAAATATCATACGATATCACTTACATGTGAACTCTTAAAATGATGTAAATGAACTTACTTACAAAACATAAATAGATTCATAGACATAGAAAACAAACATGGTTACCAAAGGATATAATAGTGTGGGGGTGGGGGAGAGATAAATTAGGAGTTTGGGACTAACATTTATAAACTACTATATATAAAATAGATAAACAACAAGGACCTACTGTATAGTCCAGGGAACTATATTCAATATCTTTTAATAACCTATAATGGTAAAGGTGCTGCAGTCCGTGGGGTCACAATGAGTTGGACACGACTAGGCGAGTGAACAACAACAATGGAAAAGAATCTGAAAATAACATATGTAACTGAATGACTTTACTGTACACCTGAAACTAACACAATATTATAAATTAACTATACTTCAATTAAAAACAGTTTTTTAAAAAGCAGTAGTACCACACTCAAAAAAATGTTTAAGTAAACTGACTATACCAAGGGTTGGCAAGGATGTAGAGCAACTGGAACTCACATGTCTGGTAGGATATAAAATGAATATACAACCATTTCAGTGATTTCTTATAAATACACACCTACTATAACAATCCAATGGCTCCACTTCTGGGTGTTTACTTGAAAGAAACACAACATATGTCCACACAGACTTGCCCATGAATGTTCATACCAATTGTATTTGTAGAAGCCAAAAGTTAGAAACAAGCCTGTGCATCAGCAGGTGAATAAATCGGGGGAAAAACCTGTGGCATGGTTATAAACGACACACAACTCCTCCAGCAGCAGAGTGTGACAACACATCAAGGTGCTGCCCACCAGGGAAGCCCATGAGAGTCTCAGCATGTAGGGTTTTTACTGGGAAATCATCACATAGGCATCTCCAGCTTAGCATGGACTGAAGTCCCAGACTCCAAGAAGGAAAGCAGATGTGCAGCATACACTACACTGTCTGTATAAACAGTTCAGGAAGAGTGAGTCTCTCGTACTGTTCAGGGAAAGTTTAATATGAGAATCGAGACCTTCTTCCCAGGTGGCACAGTGGTAAAGAACCCACCTACCAATGCAGGAGACGTGGGAAACATGAGTTCAATCCCTGGATCGGGAAGATCCCCTGGAGAAGGAAATGGCAACCTGCTCCAGTAGTCTTGCCTGGAAAATTCCATGGACAGAGGAGCCTGGTGGTCTACAGTCAGTGGGTTGCAAAGAATCAGACATGGCTGAGTGCACACAGGTAGGTATAGAGACCTGTTAACCAACTGGGTCCCCAGACACCAGCCAAGGACCAACACTGCCAGCAGGCCTTTCTAAGGATATGCGAGGTTAATTCTTTTCTGCATACCACCACAGACTAGACTTAATCCCCTTGAAGGTTTCCTGTGTAGCCTGTCACACCCAGAATTAACTGGGTTGTGCATTAACTATTTGCACAAATTACCTGTATGATGTCTGTCTCCCTTTTAGGCTATAAGTCCCATCAGAGCAGGCATGGAGCCTGCCTGGTACTGAGTTAAAGTTTAATAAATAAATGTTGAATGATGAACAAAGAATGAATGAACATTGTCTAGCACTAGCCCATGGCAGCTGTTTTCTCTTTTGTGCTTGATTTCTGAGCCTCTGAGAGACTCCCTGGGGAAGGTGGGTAGCCAAAGCAAAGCAAAGTCAGAATTGTAACCCTGTGGACAAAGACACAGCCCGGAAACTTGATGACACCATTGTCCAAAGTGGTCCCAACAATAGAGGCCAAGGCGAGTTCAAAGGGTGGGAGCAGAGCCCTTGGGCTCAACTGTTGAAGATGAACCATCCCAGATAAAAATGGAACAATTTGGGGCTCAACACGATGAAAACTAAAACAGCCCCACAAATCCTCTCTGGCCTTTCCTTTACTTGATGTGCCCAGGAAACGCGGAACAGTCTAAGAACACCCCTGGACTTCCCACAGCATCCAACTGCTAGGATACCCCACATACAACAGGTTCCCACATACAAGGAAAGCCACCTGTCTCCCAAGACCCCTGACTTCCAAGCCCCCCAAAAAGCAGTCTTGAGGGATGACAGAAGAAAAGCATGTAGACAGGCAGATGTAGGAATTTCAAAAATTTGTTGCAAGTTAGGCACTGGCTGGATCTTCAGCTATTCTGAGAAACATAATTTTTAAAAGGATACCAAGGTCTAAGGATTACTTGATTATTTTAACAGAGCCAGATACTTCATGATCAATATGAATTCTTGTATTTTTAATGTGAATCATTATTCAAAATATGTCACTGCCCAGTCAATACAAAAGTTAAAACTCATCAATATTTAAATTTTTCCAATTGATGTCTTATCATTCTATCCAGGGAAGAGCTTGGTGGATCACAGAATCCATTATTTAATCTTTCAGATTTGCAGAGTTCAGAATTAAACACCACGCTGTGTCATTAGCTGCCTGAAAAGTGGCAGATCAAATTGGGGAGGGGGGCAGGAGGAGTGGGAGGGGAAATCCATGCAGAGCTCTCAGTCTGAAGTGACCTCCAAGGACAGGGAGGCATTCGTCCAGTGTCTGCAGGATGGCTGGGCTCCAGGGAGGGAAGGTGGAGAGCAAGGACCCTGGAGCCTCTGCCACATGACTCAGTGTTGGGTCAAAATCAGGATTCCTTAGCTTGCTCAGGTGACCCATGAGGTCCTCTAGAGACTCTTTCCTCCACTTCCAGCCCCCTCCAACCCTACACTCTGGTCCCACCAAACCCTAACCCTCCAATCACTGCAGGCTAGCCCTCTTGCCTCTAGACTTTTCAATATTGTTTCAGCCTGAAATGTGAATTGGCATCCTCCCCTTCCCACTGGTCTGGCTAATTAATACTCACCCCTCCTTGGGAATCTCGGCTTCAAGTTCACTGACTCAAGGAAAGCATCCGTCTGGGATGAGTAAGTGGCCGTCACATAGGCCACATGGGACTCCGTGCTGACCTTGAACATGGTATCTGTCTGACTACTTCTCCATCATCTGAACCCTCCTGTCACAGGGACTGGTCCCATCTATTCCTGTATCCTTGCTTCCCAGGATGGGGCCTGGGACACAGGAGAGGCTCCATCAGTCTCTGATGGATGGATGATTGGATGGTCAGCACCCCTAGAGCCAGCAGATCTCCTCATGGCCCTGAGGCTGACTTGGAGGAGAGTAATTAGGGGAAGGGACAGTCCCTGCAGGTGGTCAGAGGGTGACACCCTCACCTGGCTCAACCTTCCCAACAGGTGTACTCCTCCATCCCATGGCAGTATGGAAACAGAGAGCTGTTTCCTGGGGACTTTACACAGGGGAGCTGGGGCAGCTTGGGGTAGACAGTGGAAGATTGAGGGGGAATTTCCACTCTGAATTCGAATATTTAATCTGATGAGAAAAACCAGGCTCAGAGCTCCCTGAGGGCTCGCAGGTAAGAGGACTAAGGTGCAGACTTTGAGTAGGTTTAAGGGCAATGGGAAAACCCCCACACAAAATCTCCTCCCATTTCCATTCTTGATCCCTGCTTCTCCAAGCTTCCACTGATAAAAAGTCCTTTTCTTTGAGCCTGAGTGTCTTTGTTTGCTCAGAGTTCACTGCTAAATTGCACCAAACCTGAGAGGCAGACATTAAATCTTAGCAACTTTATTCATTCCATCCATACCTCCTGAGTCCCACCTCCCTGTCAGCATGGTGCTTTCCCCCAGGACTCAAGAATAAAGCCCACGGTGCTAACTTTAGAGAATCTGCTTAACATTTACTGATGGCAAAGCCTGAAAAATCAGTCAACAAATCTACTGGGTATCCCCATCTGCAGCATAAAGTATTAAATAACACATCATCCCTGACTTCAAGGAATTTACAGTCAAGTTTAGGGATGGACAGAGAATATCTGTCTACTGAATGAGTTACAGCTGCTGAGGCACCATATCCACGACGCGTGAAGTGTCCTAAAAAGGAAAGAGCAGCTGAATGGCGCTGAGGATGTAGAAGAGGAGGGCATCTGAGCCAAGCCCAGAGGATGAATAGAATGTTCCAGGTGGGGAACTTGCTCCAACAACAGGAGGGAGCAGGAGCAGGACGCATCAGTTGTCTCCACGGCCAGAGGGAAGAATGCAGCAGAGCAGAGGTGTCTGGAGGGTGGGATTCATTCCAGGAGGAGGAAAAGGAGCATGGAGAGAAGGCGGACGGGATCCCAGAACCAAAGCAGCATGGGGCCAAGTGCAGACCCAGACACAGGGCTCTGGACACTCTGCTCCACAGAGCCACCCGCTGGGACCCAGCTGAGAAATTCAAAGAAAAGCAAGGTGCCTGGCAGACCACTGAAGACCAGGCAATAGGGGTGAGGTGGGCGGGCTATGGCCCAGCGCCATCCCATCTCTGACCAACACATCCCTGCGGATGAGAAGCAGTGAGAGCGGCTGAGGCTGGACCAGCCCTCATGGTTCGTGACCAAGTTTGCCCCCTTGGACTGACTGCATGAGACACACCTTCCCAGTGAAGCCCATGGCCACTCCCCTGGCTGCCCCTGAACTTGGACGTGACCTCGACCTCACAGGCTTCTCCAACTGCAAATCCTCGGTTCCCATCACCCACCAAAGGGACACAGCAGCGAATGGGATGGACACAGTCTCTTCCTTCGCAAGGCTGACATTCCCACAGAGGGGACAGGCCAGGGAGGTGAGGGTCACAAAGGAGCATTCCAGGTGCTACAAGAGTGATGGCAGGGTTCTCCAAATGAGTCAGGGGTCCAGAGAAGGAGCCCTGAGGGCAACCCAAGAGGTTAACTAGGAGTCAGCCAGGCCAAGGTCCTGCCCAGGCTGGGTGCCGGAGGTTTATCCAAAGCAGAAGGGGCACACGTGTGCCTGGGTGAAGGTGGCAGGGGAGAGTTGGACCCATCCAGGGGACAGAGAGTGGGCATGCAGAGAGTGGGGAGCACATGGCACACAGCGTCTGTTGCTGGCAGAGCTGTGTCCCCCAAAAGGTGTTGAAGTCCTGAACCCCGGTACCTGTGAATGTGGCGTTATTTGGAAACTGGGTCTGTACAAATGACCATGTTAAGATGAGGTCACTGGGCAGACCCTAATCCAAGACGACCAGTTTCCTAATAAACCGGAAATTGGGACACAGACAGACACGTTCAGAGGGAAGGTGACACCATGAGGGGATCGAAGGACCAAAGAGGAGGGAGCCTTTCACTCCCAGGCACAAACCCCGGCAAGACTAGGGGACATTAAGAGACCCCCAAAGACCTCCCAGGGCATCCAGTCCTGGCTCTCCTCCCTCCATCAAGGATCAATTATTGAGCCTGAGACCAACAACCAAGTTCAGGGAACTCACCCAGAGAAGGGTTTCCAGGGCCCAATGTGTGGGTCCTCCCGTCTCAGGCTGGAACCCCCTTCCCAGGAGCAGAGAGGAAGAGCAGGATTGTGTCTTGTTCTTTGCATTGGTTGACCCAACACTCCAGGAACCCAAGAGTGCACCTTCAAATCTTCAGAAATGCAACCCAGTGATAAGGACATATTCATCAGTGCCCTTGAATCATCAAGGAAAGGGGAATCAATGGTCAATGACCATGGCTCTCATGTACGTTTATCAAAAAAGGAACCACACACATAACCCTATGGATGTTCTAATTCTCTCAACACTGACTGCTGCGGTGGGCGATTACATGGCTGCCCGCTAGTAACAAGGATATTCCAGTAATGAGAACACCTATTTCCTGATCACCTTAGAGAATTACTGAATCCACCTTATTCACCGACTATGTCAGAAATCGTGTCTTCATGTCTCTCTGTGCACAGTATCTACCAGGATGTCCCACTGGTTCCCCACTGGGTCTCATCTCACACAGCGCTCATTGTGTTCTCTTCCATTTAAACTCAGTCCTGGGGCAGCAAACCAGGGTGACTCAACCGCACAGGAGTGCATGGAGCTCTTTGCTCCCCACCACACTTAAGTCCTCAGTCACTGTGCTTAACTCAGCCTCCTTTGGAATACCTTTTTTTCCCTCTAATTGTGGGCATGAGACCCTCGGGAAGCCATGTGGACGCTGACACCACCGGCAGAATCGGGGGCTTTTCTTAGCTGCCCAAAGTGGGAGAGCCTCTGCAAAACAGTCCATACCCTTGACATCCCTCTTGGAAGCAGGTTTGTGTTCTTGGAAAGATCATTTTATGAAACGTGTAATACTGTATCTCATACATTAATCAAAAATGTGGCACAGAGATTTTAATTCTGTCCCTGATAATATCAGAGATGTAGAAAACAATGGAAACAGTATCAGCTGAAAGAGGTGGTCCAGTTAAACCTCTGGGCCCACGTGGGGTGTCTCCAGTCTGTCACTGAGTCCGGACATCTCCACTCCACAAAGGTGTGGGGCAGCAGGGCTGGGCTGGGTAGGAGGCTGTGGTGGACAGACTCCAAGGGGTCCCCAGTCACCCTCTCTGCCTGGAGCCCAGACCCTTGTGTAATTCCCTGCCCTCGGGTGTGAGGAGAGCATATACTTTGCTTCTAATCAACAGAATATGGCAAAGGTGAAGGCCCAGCACTTATCTGTGATAATTTACATAAGACTGTAACTCCAGTCTTGCTGGAAGGTTCTTTATGGCCTTCTTGACTGACACGCTTTGATGAACAAGCATCCAGGTTGGAAGGACCATGTATTGAGAGGCAGAGGGGCTCCATCCAGCAGCAGTGAGGAATCAAATCCTGACAACAATAACGTGAGCTTGGAAGCAAAGCTCACAATCATTGGAAGGATCCTGCCCCAGCCAAGCCTTCGTATGAGACTACAGCCCTGGCTGACACCTCAACTGCGGCTGTGAGAGACCTTGACACAGAGGACACAACCAAGCTGGGCCTGGACTCCTGACCCACAGACATGGATAACTGTGCTCTTTTAAGCCTCAAAGAAGTTGGTAACTTTTTAGGCAGCAACAGATAACTAACAGTCAGAGGGATCTGGGTCCAGTCCTCAGTCCACCACTGACTATCTGTGATCTCAAGCAAGTCACTCGCTATCTTTAAGCCTCAGTTTCTTCATCTTTAAAATGAGGATAGTAATCATACCTAGGGCTTCCCAGGTGGTGCTAGTGGTAAAGAACCTGCCTGCCAATGCAGGAGATGTAAGACATGTGGGTTCAATCCCTGGGTCAGGAAGATTCTCTGGAGGAGGGCATGGCAACCCACTCCAGTACTCTCATCTGAAGAATCCCATGGACATAGGAGCCTGGCAGGCTATGGTCCATGGCGTCACAAAGAGTTGAAGCAAATTAGTACAGCACAGCAATCATACCCATCTCAAGGAATGGTTGTAAGGATTACATGAGAGGAAGTATCAAAATGGTTTAGTATCTTTATGTCCATCCTCCTCAGGATTCCCCAAGGGAGCCAGCCTAATGCATCCACAAAGGTAAGAAATTCACTCCTCTCTGAGAATCAGAATAGCATCAGCTAGGTACTCTCCTTGAAGGAATTGAGAAAAATCCACACACAGGATTTTTTGTATAGCTTAACTCTCTCCTGGAAGCCCAGGTAAGAAAGGCTACATGTAAATTCTCAATGACCAGTATCTTTTATCACTGTTGTGTGTTCCATCAGGTGCCCTGTTCTCCAAAGGCAGAACTTCAGTAACAACAGCTTTAGTGTCAAGGGGCCTCTTCCGAGCCCCCTTTTTTGTGCTACAGAAACAGTGGCCCACCCTCTCCACCAATTATCCCGGAAGACCCCCAGAAGATAGATCTCAGAGTGGCTTAATGACAGCAGCACTTCTTCAGAGTAACAAGCATTTTCCTCTATATTTTTGACTCAGGGGCTCATCCTAGCTAGCACCCTAGGACTCACATTGGACAGGACAGAAACAAAAACACTGTTGCTGTGTCTGTGCTTGGCAATGCTTTCCCAAGGATTACACTGGTTTGCAAAAGAGAGCAGATGCAGGGAGGCTCAGAGCCCTGGTGGTGTGTGTGTGTGGTGTGTGTGGTGGTGTGTGTCGTCCACTTCAGAGCTTTGAGTTCATGTGTGTGCATTTCGGAGACATCTCACCAGCACCTTCTGCACCAGTTTTCATCTGGGTCTCAACCGAGATGACAGCTAGACCTGAAGATGGAATAGAGGGTGTTGGCAGTGTCACAGCTGCTCTTCACTGGTTTATGGGGGGCAGTCACCATACCCAAGGAATTATTTTGATGAAAGTGATCAAGTGCGAGTCAGTCTTCAGAGAAAACAGAAAGCATTTAATCCTTTAATTTCTGGAATTTGAAGTGTCATCAGGGGTCCTTTAAGAGCTCTGTGAAGTCAGGCGATTTCCGGCGCTCTAGACCCCGGGCTGTAAGGGAGCCACGCGGGATCTGGGAAATGCAGAAGTTACTGGCTTAGCAAATTATTTCTCATCCCACACCAAGATAAACTCTCTTCATTACACATGCCACACTCTGCTCTCTGGCATAAAAATCAGCTTCTGAAGTCAGCCTATCTCCTAACAAACACGGTTTATGATACAAATGGGTCTGTATTCAATGAGTCTGAATAGCAAGTTCTGCATTATGTCAGCTCCAAGTCAAGGTCTCCCACCTCAGTCCCTGACACGTACATGGTTCTGGTGCCACCAAACCATAGCCCCCATTTCTGATGTTTAGTGCGTGTTTGCAAAAACGAGCGGAGAACCATTCATTTAACAGACTAGAACATGCATTATTTTTATCACAATGAAAAATTTCTAATGATGTGTAAAAACACAGTCATTAACATCTCTGATTTCAAAATGCACCTTTTGATTAGGATCAAAAGCATCAAAGACCAGGCAGAGTGGGATGCCAAGAACTCAAAATCTAATTTAGACCCATCTACTCCCGAGTAGGGCTTCCCAGGTAGCTCGGAGGTAAAGAATTCACCTGCCAGTGCAGGAGACATAGATTCAATCCCTGGGTTTGGGAATATTCCCTGGGGGATGAAATGGTCACCAGATCCAGTATTCTTGCCTGGGAAATCCCATGAACAGAAAAGCCTAGTGAGCTACAATCCATAGCGTTGCAAAGTGTCGGAAATGACTTAGCAATAAACAACAACAACTCCTGAGCAAGGAGAGCCTGGTTCAGTTGACCCCCCAGGTGACAGGAAGAAGAGGGGCAGGGTTCTTTCCCAGCCATGAGAGATGGTTGCATCCATCCACAGGGACAACCACAAATACGTGGGGATGTGGAGTAATGTCCTAGGACCAGTCAGCCTGTTGTCCAGGCATGGAGGCCCACGACACCTTTTTAAGCCAATGCCTTGAATGAAAATGCTGATTAAATTAATCAGCCTACTAGGACCCTAAGGGGTTGTGGGCTAGATGGAGACAGGGAAACATGTCATAGGAAGAGTAGAGTGTCATCTGAGGATAGTGGCCCAGTGGGGATGTTAATAGCAGAAGGGCACTGTGAAGGGCCTGGAGGACAAGAAAAAAGAAAGCAGGGTAGCCATGGAAAAATGAGGAATTTCTTTAGGTTAGGAGCATAAGAGGCGCTGGTTGCTGAGTGAAGATGAAGGAGGGCTGATCTGTAGGTGCAGGAAAAGCTTGAACTAGCCTCTCCTTCATCAAGGACCCAAATAAACCACCTCCCTCCCCTCCCTCTATGAAATCCAATGCCTGAGGCCCATCACCTGCCCAGGATGGGAGGTGATAACTCTGCACTGGGGTAAATCCGTGCCCACTCAAGTGAGCTAGTTGTCGCTATTTGGGGGGTCAGGATTTGAGCTGGTTGGATTGTTGAGCCATTGGTCACAGGACATCAGCTGGGTGGGACTGTTTGCACCATGGGAACTGGCAAGTGCTACAAGTGAGCAACCCCACCCCCATCTGTTGAACAATAGCTCATTGACCACAGGTAGTAACTACTCTCTAGCAGGGCATTGTCTAATCTGTCAATTGCATTTGTATGTGTCCCAAGAGCCATTTATGTTGATTCCCAAGCCTGTTTGTGTTGGCTGCATTTTGCACTGTAATTATGTAAATAAATAACGCATAGAATAATGAAACATGAGTATAAAAGGAAAGTTGATGTCTTCTGTGAACACTAAGTCAAATACTCAGAAAGATTCAATAAAAGTGAGTTGCCACGTTGAAGAGGATTGATTCAACAATAAAATATTGGGGGAGATCATAAAACTCTAGGACTCTGCACTCAGACTGCTTCACAAGTGTCCTTAGCTCCGCCCCCCCCCACTTTGACGACATCTAAATTGGAAATGATACACAAGGTATTGCAAGGTGACCTGTGAAAAAAAGATGGAACGCACCCACAAACAGCAGGCCCACACTAGGGAAAACCAAAAAAAGAAAAACCTTGGCCTCCAGTTAAAAGACTGCAAAGTCAATAAGTATTTATAGGTTTTGGAGCTTCCCAGATGGCCCAGTGGTAAAGAATCTGCCTGCAATGCAGGAGACATGAGTTCAATCCCTGGGTTTGGAACATCCCCTAAAGAAGGGAATGGCAACCCACTCCAGTATTCTTGCCTGGGAAATCCCATGGACAGAAGATTCTGGTGTGCTATAGTCCATGGAGTCACAAAGAGTTGAACACTACTGAGAGACTAAATGACAACAATAATTTATAGGTTTTAAGTTAAAATTTGCAAGGCATGTATCTATCATGATGATGATTCTCTACTTTGAATGACTTTTTTTTAAATTAAAACCAGTGGGGTCAGCAGCTGAGCACTGAAGGCCACTTCCCTAGGATGGTGGAGGAGGACACAGGGGTGGAAAGCAAGGAAGAGCCAGTAAATGGGACCAGAAAGGGGACTCTGAAGGCAGGAGGCTGTGATGGCTGCTTCCTGGGTCAACATGACTTGGGTGCCCAGACATCTGGTCACAGTATTCTGAGTGTGTCTGTGAGGGTGTCTGGGGATGACATTAACATTTGGATCATGGACTGAATACAGCAGATGGGGCTCCCAATGTGGGTGGGCCTCTCTGATCAGTTGAAGGCCTGAAGGGAACAAAAGCCCTAACCACCCCACGTACAAGGCAAGACTCTGGCCTGCCTGCCTTGATCTGGGGCTTCAGTCTTCTTCCTGTATTCAGCCTGGAATGAAACACTGGCTCTTCCTGTTGACTTTCGGACGGGAACTGCCCGCCCATCAGTTTTCCCGGGTCTCCAGCTGGCTGACTGCAGGTCTTGGGATGTGTCAGCTGCTAAAATCATGTGAGCAAACTTCTTCTAGTAAATACATTCATACACAAAGACATACACAGAGACACACACACAGACACACATAGACACACAGACATACACACATATAGACACACACAGAGTCACACATACACACATACACACTGACACACACACACAGACACACACACAGACACACACAGACATACACACATACAGACACACACAGAGTCACACATACAGACACACACATACAGATACACAGAGATACACACAGACATAAACAGACACACAGAGACACACACAGACACACACACATATAGACACACACAGACACAAACAGACATACACAGAGACAGACACACATAGACATACACAGAGTCACACATACAGACACACATACACACTGACACACACACAGACACACACACAGATGCACACACAGACACACACAGACATACACACATACAGACACACACAGAGTCACACATACAGACACACACACACAGATACACAGAGACACACACGGACATAAATAGACACACAGAGACACACACAGACACACACACATATAGACACACACAGACACAAACAGACATACATAAAGACAGACACACATAGACACACACAGAGTCACACATACAGACACACATACACACTGACACACACACACAGATACACAGAGACACACACAGACATAAACAGACACAGACAGACACACACAGAGACACACAGACAGACAGACAGACACACACACACACACCCTACTGGTTCTGCTTCTCTGCAGACCCCTGCCTAACACAGAGGTCAGCTGGGCCGCAGCAGAAAAGCCCTCCCTCCCTGACAGCTCACGAAAGTGGCCTTTCCCTCCCCTGTGCCTCCTCCCTCCCCTGATCATGGCGCTCCCCTGTCCTCTCTGCCACTGTGGTCTGTGTGTCTGCAGCCCCTCCCCACACTTGAGTTCCAAGGGTAGGAAGGAGCCTTTTTCATAGCAGTTGTCTCCATAAAATCAACCAGAAACAACTTTTACAAAGGGTAAGTCAGTCCATGGGGTCAAATACTGCAAAGGTCAAGGGGAAAGAGGGCAGAGGAAAGGTCCTGCCTTGGCACAAGGCTTGGTTACAGCCACAGTGGGAGGGGCTGCGAGGAGCGAGGCTGAAGAATCAGAAACCACGGCTCATGACCGATCAAAAGAAGGGTCCACGTGGTCACAGGCCCAGGGCTCCCATGGTGATGTCACTATTTCACCTCCCAGACAGCTCTTGACCAAGATTCCTGAGGAGCAGAAACCCCTGTGTCCAAGCAGTTTTACCTCTGCCAGGCATTTGACTGCAGGAAGCACCCACCTCCTCTATCTGCTACATTTTTGAGGCATAAAATATATCGCTAACGTGAGAGAATATCATTAAAGGTTAATTATGAGAAACTTAAAGGTTATTTTTGCATATCTCACCTCTTGGACAAAAGCTGCTTCCTCATTACCACATTAGACTATAAATTAATCTGAAAAGCATTTAAAATGCCAGCAACTCGTTAACTTTATCATGATATGAAATACCATGAATCAGTAGCGGTGGCTCTGGTCTGTCCAGGGAGAGAGGTCAGCCTGAAACCCTTGTTCCTCTCTCTATTCCTGGATGCTCAGACCTCAGTCATGCCAGCCCAAACCCTCCTCTGGACTCAGGGAGCCGGGTCAGGACACCCCAGCCCCTCAAGGAAGCTGTTCACTCTCCTCCCTCCAGGCAGCCCCGTCAGGTTAAAGGAGCCACGTCTGCACTCAAGGTCAAGGAAACAGGTGGGATCCCAGCTGGAACCCCACTCGGGTGCTCAGTCCACCACGACACAGTCCTCTGGCCCCCAGGAGCCATCAGGTCCCGGGGCTTCCTATTGATCCCGCCCCGTCCGTGGCTTCTGACAGAAAAGGATGGTTCTGGCCTTAATAAAGTGAGGCTGAGTTTCCCTGAATTATTTATCTGCACACGTTGCATTTCAGAAGGTTGCTGCTTCTCTTGCTGATGCTACACTTTCCAGGGTGAACAGGGAACCCCGTGGAAGGACCTGGAGGGACTTGGCTGGTGTACTGAAGGCAGGCTCCCCAGGAAGGCTTCCACGGACTGGGGAAAGGGAGACATACGGGGGAAATGAACCAGTACCTTCACTAGGGCAGCCACAAAATGTAAGAGGGCCAAACCCAGAGTGCCACCACCCCAAGCAAGGTAGTAAGTCCTGGAAGATAGCAGAAATAAGCCAGTGGTCCCTGTGATTCAGCCCCATAGCCTGATCCTTTGAGGACAGCAAAGGGACAAGGACCGTGGAGAAGGGGTCCCCCTGAGAATCACTGGGGCCACAGGCCAGCTCCATGTGATCACTGCCACACCCTTCCCGTGTCAAGGACAAGAGTGAACAGGGGTCAGGGGAGGACACATGGAGCTTCGGAGAGACTGGCGGGCTCAGATCACGGATTCTCCACTGTCTTCCCGTACCCTGCCCTCTGCATTTCTTCCAGCTGGCCAACTTTGTCTAATAAACTGGTAATCTAGCAAGTAACAAAAGAGAGAGACAGAGTGACCAGGGGGCTGCTGACCCCCGAGACGTGTTTCCAGAAAGGGGGACAGAAATACACAGGGGAGAGGGAGGGCCCCCAGAGCTACTTAAGAGGAGCCAGCATGTGCTGGGCTTCCAAGAACAGCTGCAACCCAAAGAGACACTCGACCTTGATTGGAGGGGCCAGGCTTGGGGTTCGGCTCTGCCCCTCATCAGCCAGTAACACTGGGCAGGTGGTCACATCTTCATCTTTTGCCCAAACTGGGGATGAGCATCTCCATCTCCACCAGTCTCGTGAGGAAAACACGAGCTGGTACAGCCCCCGCCCCCCAATCCCTGGAGGAGGCGAGAAAACCCACCCCAAAAGGAATGTCAGGAAGATTATCTACAACAATCTGGAGACAGACAGAGGACAAGGTCAGTCCATTCTTCTCGGGGCATACGGTCCTGTCCCTAAGGGAAAGAGAATGGGCTTGAATAAAGCCAGACGTGGGCAACAACATTGGGGGGGGGGGGGGTAGGCAGCAGTCCTGCAGGAAATGCACCAGCCCCAGAATCAAACAGATGCTCCCAGCACCCCTGCATGGCCCCACCCACTACACAGGGTTCAGGGAACAAGCTAATGAGACCCGCAAACCCCTCCTCCTGACAGAGAGGTGCCCGCACACTCAGACTGAAAACAGACACATGATGATGTATTGGGTTGGCCAAAGCATTCATTCAGATTTTTCCATAAGATGTTATGGAAAAACCCAAACAAATCTTTGGCCAGTGTAATAGATCCCAGGAAGCACTACCGCCTCTGGATGGCTCAGCCGCATGGCATCTCATTGACTCTTTGCCACAGCTCTGGGATATGGGCATTCATAAGCCTGTTTTACAGGGGAAAGAATGCTGTGGCTCAGAGAGATGGAGCAACTTGCCTGCTGGCCATCTGCTGTCTCTGAGCTCAGAGGTGGCAGAACTAAGACAGACCCACATCCTGTCTGTCTGTCTGTCTGTAACACCCATACTTAAAATTATATGAGGCTGCTGCTCAGGGGAGTTCTCAGAGGTTCTCTTCCCAATAGAAAGTTCCATAAACTCAGCAACAGTGAAACCAGGGCAACGGTAGGTGTTGGATGCAGCATTATGCCCCCCAAAGATATTTACATCCTAATGTCTGGAACCCGAGACAGTGTCAGGTCACAGGGGAAAGGGGAATTAAGGTGGCGGACGGAATTGAGGCTACTAGTCAGCTGACCTTAATGTGAGGAGAGCATCCTGGACTATCTGGTTGGGCTCAAAGTAATCATAAGCATCTTTAAAAGTAGAACAGGAGGGACTTCCCTGGTGGTTGAATGGCTGAGACTCCACACTCCCTACACAGGGGGCCCAGGTTTGATCCCTGGTTAGGGAACTGGATCCCACATACTACAACTAAAGATCCCCTCTGCAGCAACAAAAGATCTCACGTGTGGCAACAAAAATTGAAGATCCTGCATGCCACAACTAAGACCCAGCAGAGCCAAATAAAGTGGAAGAGGGAGGAGGAGAGGAGACCAGAGGCAGAGAGTCAGAAAGACGCTACACTGTAGCGGTGTAGAGGCTACAGTCTCTGTTAAGAGGGAGGAAGGGGCCATGAGCCAAGGACTGTGATGCTTCCAGCAACTGGAAAAGGCAGTTTGTTAGTTGCTTAGTCATGTCTGACTCTTTGTGACCCCATGGACCCCACAAGTCTCCTCTGTCCATGGGATTTCCCAGGCAAGAATACTGGAGTGGGTTGCCATTTCTCTTTCCAGGCAATCTTCCCCACCCAGGGATCAAATCCAGGTCTCCTGCCCTGCAGGCAGATTCTTTACCATCTGAGCCACAAGGGAAGCCCAGAAAAGGCAAGGAAATGCTTTCACCCAGAGCCTCCAGGGGGACCCAGCCCTGCTGACACCTTGATTTTAGCCCGGTGAGAGATGTATTGCACGTCTGACCTACGGACTATACAATAACAGACATGTATAGTTTAAGCCATAATGTGTGTGGCGGTCAGTTATGGAGGCAACACAACATCACTGCAGTAGGGACGGGAGTCACCCAAGAGTCCCTAAACTAGGAGGAACCCGAGGTCACTTTCTACGGGCACGTGCAGAGGACCAAGCACAGGGGAGCCTGGACAAGCCCGAGGATCAGTGTAGTTGCTCTGGGGTCAGAGGACAAACCATCCTCCTTGAAAAGGCAGAACCTGACCCTTGTTCTAAGAATGCCCGTTCATCTGCCTGAGGTGAGCAGCAGCTGTCTGCAGAATGACGCTGGCCTCCTGGGTTGCTAATTAGATATTACAACGAGGAGACCCACTCACCCCTGCAAAAGGGCTGAATAATTCATAGCGGACGAATTTGAATGAAGCAGCAGAAGGCAAGGAGCCGAACTGGGTCACGCCGGCCCGGCCTGCTCGAGCAATTCAGCTATTAGATCATTTTAAAACAAAAGGAACGAGCTGTTGAAAGGATTAATTATTGGCTTCTCAACTCTCCTGAAGCACAGTGGCTAAAAATCATTGCAAATCGATGTCTATTAAACTGCCTTTGAATATTCCAGCCCTTCAGGAAAAGAAACTTTAAGAAAAGCAGAAATGGGGTGGGGTGGGGAGGCTAAAAATTCTAATGCATTGGGATAAACGGTTACTTGGTCCAGAAAATGGACTTTGCTCCTTGTTAACAGAATGCCCCCAGCAGCTCTGAGAAGCAATGAACGGGTAGTATCAAGATCTCAGAAGCAAATTAAGCCAACACCTGAAGCCCAGGAACACGACCTGGGGAAGTAACAGAATAAATCACTCAAAAGTCTGATAAATTGAATGCAAGAATGAAGGCTGCCTCAAGCTCATTTCCAAGATGACCTGGGTTCCCTTTCCATGGACCCAAATCTGCTCCCACGAGGAACCAGACAGATTCCTTGGCCCACCCACCAACACCAAGGCCAGATCAGGCCAACCCCACACTGGGCTTCAGACCCCACAGCTCCTCAGCCAGTGTCCTCACCGAACCAGCCCCTCTGGAGTCTGGATGTGTGGTAGGAGGAAGGGCTGGGCTAGCATAGCGAGAGCAGGGCCAGCTGGGATCCACAAGCACTAAGCTGGCAGCTTTCTCTCTCGGGCCAGCAGGAGGATGGTCCACCCGCTCTTTTTTGCTGTAGCATCTTGTTGATCTGAGCTGCCATAACCATAGACTGTCCCTTTAGAGGTCACTCAGAGATGGCAAATGGAGTCAACACAGCTAGGAGTGGCCGTCTGAAACAAGCGCTGTTTAGGAAGGCTTCTAAAGGCTTCGGGAAAGTGGTGGCATGATCTGTGACAGGGATGCCTGCCCTGAGCACTGATGGGTCACCCACACTTGCCATCCCAGAATCCAACTCAGCCATATTAAGGAGAAGGTAACTGAGTCCCAGAGAGGGACTCACAGGGTCAAGGTCACACAGAAGGTGACTGTGAATGCCTTGACTAGCCCTCCAGATGCCCCTGGCCCTTCTCATCAGTCCTATGTCATCGGTGATTGTGCGATGCCGCAGCCAAGTTAACCCTCAGTGACCCCGCCCCCTGGAATCCATGCCCTTGTAGGATTCCCTCCCCTCTGTGTGAGTTGGACCCCTAGCTCACTTCTTAGAAACAGATTCCAGCAGAATCAATAAAAAATCTGACTTGTGAGGTCAGACCCCAAAGAGACACCCATGCTCTCTCCCTAAATGGTTATGATGAAGCTGCCATGTTGGAGAGGCCATGTGGCAAGCAGCCCAGGTGATCTCTGGCCATCAGGCAGGAGGAACCAAATCATGCAGAACCACACACACAAGCTTGGAAGTGGGTCCCGCCTCACTCGAGGCTCCAGATGGGTCTGCAGCCCTGGAAGACACCTTGGCTGCGGCCCAGTGAGGTACGCTGAGGCAGAGCTGTCCTAAATTCCCAACCCACAGAAATGGTGAAATGATAAATATTTGTTACTTTAAGACACTAAGTTTCTAGGTAAATTGTGATACAGCAATAGATAACTAACACAGTGATGAGTAAACTCTTTCAGCACGCAGACATGAGTCTGGGCTCTGAGCATGGCCCATGCAACTTTTGACTCTCATGATAACCATCCATTTAAAGGCTCTCCTCTGCTAAGTGTTGTGACATGAACCCCCATAGTTCTCTCTCCCCCTCCTCTCTGAAATGTGTTTATCCAAGGATCATTTTTATAGCTGAGAAGGACATGAGACTTCAGACCATCACCCTGCACAACCACAGAAATAGAAGCGGGGAACAATTGGCCGTGTGTGTGCAGAGTCCAGGGCCATCTGGGTTCCTGGTGAGAGTCATAATAAAAACACCAATAACAACATGCCATCACTCCGTGGCAAACAGAAGAGGAAAAATTGAAAACACTGACAGATTTTATTTTCTTAGCCTCCAAAATCACTGTGGATGGTGACTTCAGCCACGAAATTAAAAGATGCTTGCTCCTTTGAAAGAAAGCTATGACAAACCTAGACAACATATTAAAAAGCAGAGACATCACTTTGTAAACAAAGGTCTATATAGTCAAAGCCATGGTTTTTCTAGTAGTCATGTATGGATGGACCATAAAGAAGGCTGAGCACCAAAGAATTGATGCTTTCAAACTGGGTTGCTGGAAAAGACTCTTCAGAGTCCCCTGGACTTCAAGGAGATCAAATCAGTCAATCCTAAAGAAAACTAACCCTGAATATTCACTGGAAGGACTGATGCTGAAGCTGAAGCTCCAATAATTTGGCCACCTGATGCTAAGAACTGACTCACTGGAAAAGACCCCGAGGCTGGGAAAGGTTGAAGGCAGGAGGAGAAGGGGACGACAGAGGATGAGATGGTTGGATGGCATCATCAACTCAGCGGACATGAGTGTGAGCAAACTACAGGAGATAGTGAAGGACAGGGAAGCCTGGAGTGCTGCAATCCATTGGGTCGCAAAGAGTTGGACATGACTTAGCACAACAACAAGTGCTCCACACACTTCAGCCACAACAGGAGTTTCCCTATTATAATTCCCACTATACAGATGAGGAAACTGAGGCTGCTAATAAGTGGCAGAACTGAGATTCAGATCCAATCTGGCTCACAACCACCATGCACTTCAGCATGCAGTCTCTAAACTGATCCCAGGAGTCTCAAACCCAGCACTGCTGACACTTGGGGCTGGATGATTCTTTCATATGAGGGGCTGTCCTGCACATCGCAGGATGTTTACCAGCATCAATGACCTTTACCTGCTGGCTTCCAGTAGCAAGCTTCCTCCCTCCCACCAGAAATGTCCCCAGACATTGTCAAATTTCCTGGGCAGAGAGGGGGAGGTGTGTGCCAGAGTCACACCCTGTTGAGAACCACTGTTCTCATGGGAAAAATCAGCACAATCTCCAAGACCCATCAGGATGACCCTGTAAATGGTTCTGCTCATGGTCCCACTAGCCTTATGGGTCAGAAGAACAAATAGGCCTTCCACTCAGACAGACGGGGTCTGACTCCCCACTTGGGAAGGTCCTTCAGCCTCAACCTCCCTGTATCCACCTAGACACGCCATCAAAGGTGGTATGTCTGTGTTGAGGGCAGCTCTTCAGCATCAAGAGCAGCTGTGCCTCCCCACCCAGGCTCATCCAGGCTCCACACACACTGGGCACAAATGAAGACATCCAGGGACCCCCCTCCCTTCTAGGATGGGCCCATCATGGGTCACCTGGGGACCCTCTAGAGCCTTACAATCATTTATGCCAAAGCCATCAATTAACCACTCCCTCCATGATTCCAGGGTAGGAAACGTCCAAGTGTTGAGTCTTCTGTCTGCCATCAGGGTGCACCATACCCCCACCCAAACTCACGGTTTTCTGATTGAAATTCACCCTTACAAATGTTGCTGTGCTGTTTTTCCCAATGAAATCAATAGAATCCAATTGATCTTGGCCCCATTTTGCATTCTTCCTACAGTTCTGTGATGGGAGGGGAGCAAGTGCATGAGTACACACACACACACAAACACACACACACACACCCCAGGTGCTCCCGAGCACTCTCTGGGAATCACACTAGTTATCTCAGACACGTGTGACTTGTCTCTCCAATCGGATTAGGGGCCACATTTTCCACCACCTTTGTAACTGCACAGTGCCTAGTACAACCCATGCATGCAGCAGGCACTCAAGAGAGGCTGGTTGAATGATGCTAGGCACACTGGAATTGCATTTCAGTGCCCCCTCTCCTGGCCCCACCTGCTATTCAGCATCCCCGATAAGACAGACTGCCCCTGGCAGTTTCCACGCCACCTCCCCTGAGACAGCACTTCAGTCTGCACCTTTGTGATATCATCTCATACTCAGAGTTAACAAGACCACTATCACAAACCGGATCGAACCCAGGCACCTCCCTGAGTCACAACCAGAAAGTCAAGATACTAAGCCAGCTGCCTGTTGGAAGCCACTTTCCAAGCCAATTAGGGATAATTTTAGGAAAGTAGGTACATGAGATGCAGCGTCAAATGCTCCCTTCTGAAAGGAAGGCTTACCATAGGATCAACTTCTTCAGAGCAGAAGTCTCGCTGGAAAATTATAATGAATACTTGACGGTGCAGAGAAAACTGTTCCACAGGGTTATAAATACTCCCAAGTGTCCCACTATTCCGGGTGGTTAAAAAATTATTTTCAAGCACTAAAGATACTGAAGTTGGGGGAAAAAACCTCAACTGTGAGTCAGAAAGACCTGGGCTGTGGTCCAACTTCCATGGCTGATTAGCTGAGTGACCTTGGGTGGGTCACATAATCTCTAAGACTCAGTTTCCTTGAGCTTAGGGAAGTAGCTGGACGGCTGGGTGGGAGAAAGAAGGGCTTCGTTTAATACATGACTCTCTCTCCCTCTAGCTCTCTCTTGTTCTCTCTCTCTCTGCCCAAGATTTGCCCATTTTGCAGGGCTGTTGAAGATCCCCTGGAGGAAGGCATGGCAACCCACTCCAGTATTCTTGCCGGGAAAATCCCATGGACAGAGGAGCCTGGCGGGCTGCAGTCCATGAGGGTCGCAAAGAGTCAGACACCACCGAAGCGACGGAGAACGAGCACATATGAGGATTAAGGGCCCAGATCTGCAGGGTCTTTGAGAGTTATCGACAGCCTGTGAGGCACTCAGAAACCTTCCGTACCAGTGCGTGGTCTGTGCTCCAAGCAGTTTGACAAATTAACATAACATAAAAGAAATTGGATAGCTAGAAACTGCAAATAAAAATTGAAGCTGTAGTTAACCCTTGGCTGCGAGCATTTACAGACAGGAAAACAAGCACCTCCTAAAACTCCATGAGAAAACCCAAAGTTATGCTAAAATCAACTCTGAAACATGTGCACTTAGAATTCTTTCACCAGGCTGTGTACCCTCATCAGCTTTGGTTTGGGCTCCTCTTAAATCATGTTGCAGCTCTTGAACAAACAACAAACAGCTCAAAGCCATGGTCAGACGCTCCCTGGAAAGGACCCCAGACCTGCCCTCTCTGCTCACCCGCCTCACTACGCCCATCTCAGTGCCCCAGTGCGCAATGTCATGAACTGGGAATG
The DNA here is from genome assembly GCF_023699985.2 of Odocoileus virginianus. Lineage (NCBI taxonomy): Eukaryota > Metazoa > Chordata > Mammalia > Artiodactyla > Cervidae > Odocoileus > Odocoileus virginianus. The sequence continues at coordinate 33,094,272 of NC_069684.1, read as the reverse complement.
CAGAAGAAAACCCCAGCAGACTCGTGGAATTCTCCTAAACTGATGGCCGTGTTACTCCTGAGAATTCAGATACTTCTCTGAGAAGATGAAGCCCTAACTCTCTGGCAGGAGGTAAACTCACAAAGCAATGACCTTAACTTCGTAAATTAATTCCAAAGCACAATTGTTTTCGATCTTCATTTAAAGTCAGCCTTTGTTAATCTAGATTTAATGACATAGGAAATGGAAATTCCCTTAATAAAATAAGTTATGAATATTTATCGTCCCATTTTACCTGAAAAATTGAATAATTCATCAATTAACTTTACTATTAATTATTTAATGCAAAATTAATAAACTGCGAAACTCTTACATACCCCTGCAGACCCTCTGGCGCTGGGTAAGAAAATTAAACACCAGAGAAATGGCATGACTGTGGGTAATTCCAGACATACCCCAATGGGATATAGGGGGTTACAGGTGGAATTTCTCTCCAAGAGGAAGAATTCTCACCTTGGAATGCTGTACCACAGCCGGAAAAAAAAAAAAACCTCAAAGTTTGGTGATTATTACAAAATAGTGTTTCTGTTGTGCATCCGCCTGTCACCATCACCATCAATACTTTTTTCACACATTCGTGCATGGACTGTGATGTGAAGCCATCCCAGCCACAGATCCCCTCGCCCTGGAGGTCCCGTCCTCCCCCGTGGTCTCAGACAGGACCCCGGTGTGAGGAGGATGGAAGGAGGGGGAAACAGACTACCAGGGACAGGTGACGGGGCGGGGGGTGGGGGGGGCGGTGACATCAGCTAAAAGCTGAGCAGTTGGCACTAGGGAGAACCAAAGCTTTGAGTCACTGAACACCCAGCTCACCATGGAGCCTGGCTCACTGAGAACTCTTCTGACTCTCCAAACTCAGAAGGCCTGTCCCTGTAGTAACAGGACACTGATACTTTACACTAGATGGAGACTCAGTCTTTTCATCATTAAAATGGGCACTCACAGACGTCAGTGCAGGCACCCTCCTGTTTCTCCCCTTCCAGTTCGTTCTCTACCTCCAGCGTGCCCAGGATGAGGCTATCATCATACCTGCTCATTTAACTGCCTCACTCAAAACCCTCCCGTGGGGGTCCTCACTATCCAGCACTGTCCCTGAACCTGGAGCTTGGTCTCCATGCGCCTCCCTAACCTCACTCCCACCTGCTCCTCCCCAGCTTCACTACCTGGGCTGCAAGGACCTCCTTCTACTCCTACACTCTCCTGGCACCTTCCCGCCTCAGATCTGTACAGACTCCTCCAGCACAGCCAGGAACAACATGCTTGCCTTCGGCCCCCATCATCCCACCCAGCACACACACACACACACACACACACACCCATCCTTCAAGTCTCCATCCAAAGCTCAGCCCCTCAGGAAGGCAGTCTGACTGTCCCCCTACCATGCCTGCTGGAGAGGCAGCCTCTCACTGCACCCTTGCAGCATCGCCATTGGTGCAAACCATCCGTCTCATTCACGACTCCATCCCCAAAGCCCAGCATAGCACCTCGCACACCGTGAAGAACCAGAAAGCGTCCACGGAAGAAACAGATGAACAGAGCAGACCAACAGCATGAGAGGTGACCACCAGATTCAGGAATAAAAGGTTCACATGCAACCCCACGGGAGAAGACAATGCACCTGCAAAGAGAGCACCATCAACCCCCAGATCCAGGGGCAGCATCTCCCAGAGTGGGTGGACAGAATTAATTATGGCCAGCCTATGACATGGAGGTAGGAGAGTGGCATGTGTGTGTGTGTGTGTGGGGGTGTGTGTGAACACACATGGAAATAGCACATATCCCTGCGCAGGCCAAGTGCCAGGGTAGGGTGACCTGTCTCCTCTGCGCTTGCTCCTCCATTGCTGAACATGTTTTGTGATTTCCTAATTTCATTGTCTTCTTCTCCAGCTTTCCCATATGCCTGGCAGGGCTCTGGTCTCCCTGACACTTCAGCCTAAGTCCCAGCTGCCCTTCTGTGTACAAATCCAGTTCCACCACAGAAAGTTCAGAAAGTTCCTGTTCTTGAAGATTTCTAAAAAAAAAAATAAAAACAAAAAACAAGATCCCAAATTCCTACAGACCTGGTTAGGGCGGTGATGGGAATCACAAAGCAGCCAGTTGCGAAGCACCTTGCCCAGCAAGCAACTATCCCAGCCTCAGGCTCCCCTCTGCCCCCTAGAGTCACCTCAAATTAAACAGTTCAATCAGCCCTAAGTTCCATCCATCCCAGGTGAGGTCAGGGCTGCCAGGAGAGAATTCCTCTCTTCTAGGAGAAATTTTCCTCCACCCAAAATGTTCCCATGGTCCATCTTATCAAATCATTGAATAAAAAGAAGGAAAGTTTTCCCAGAAATTTTTTTCTCTTACAAGATGGCCGTGAAATGGACAGTGTGGGGAATATAATCAATAATTATTTAATATCTCTGTATGGTGACATATAATACTAGACACTGTGGTGATCAGTGCAAAACGTATAGAAATATTGGATCACAATGCTATGAAATAGGAACTAACGCAGTGCTGCAGGCTGATTCTACTTCAAAAACAAACAAACGAACTCACGAAAAATGAGATGCGAGTCGTGGTTACCAGAGGTGGGGAGTTGGGCTCAGGGGGGAATTAGATGAACGTGGTCAAAAAGTACAAATGTCCAGTTATTGAATAAAAAAGTGCTAGACATGTAAAGTACATGATAAATATAATTAGCACTGCTCTAGGTTATATACGAAAATTGTTAAGAGAGTAAATCCCGAGTTATCATCACAAGGAAAAATTCTTTGTTTCTTTAATTTTGTATCTACTTGAGATGAAGGATGTTCACTAAAGTTACTGTGACAAAAAAAAAAAAAAAAGTTACTGTGACAACCACTTCATGAAGTATGTAAATCAAATCTTATGCCATATGCCTTAAAAGCATACAGTGCTGTGTGTCGATTATATCTCAATAAAACTGGAAGACACAAAAGAAAAAAACAACTCAAGTGGCCAAGTATGTGTTGTGTATGCATGTGTGGGGTGTTGTGTATTTGTATATGTTGTGTACTTAGATATACATGTATAAGTGTCCATGTGTGTACTGTGTATTTCCGAATGTGCATATGAGTGTTGTGTGTACATATGTATACACCTGTTTACATGTGTTATGTTGTGTATCTCCACTCATGTCTGTGCATATGTGTGCATGTGTGTTGTGTGTGTATGTGCTTCTGTGTACATGTGTGTCTGTGCACATGTCCGTATTGTGCATTTGTATGTGCGTATCTGTGCATATGTCTGTATTATGCATTTGTACATGCGTGTATGTGTATAAACACACACCATACAAAGCAAACACTCATGTGGACAGCAGGATACACAGTAGAGTTGGAGAACTAAGAAAGATATTCTTCCTTTGTTTTTGGCTTATTTTGAATTTTTTGAAGCCCCACAATAATAGACTAGACAATCTAAGAATAGCAAAGATAGTACTACCTCTTAGCCAGAGTGAGAACAGTGGGAGAATCTCCAGCTGATTTGAGAATTACTCATCACACAGAAAATGATGAACTGCAGAAGTGATCTGTTCTGAGAATACGACTTCCAGCCTCCCGACCCCACCAGACACCCCCCTCTCCCCGCAGCCAACATCGATTTATTAGATCAGAACTGACCGAGGGCAAATACCAGACACCAATCCAGATCAGTTACAGAAACACCAGACAATCCTAATTTTCCAGATTCAGGAGAAGGAAGTGAAGATGATAATAAACTGGTGGGCCCCAGAAAGAAAGCAAGATTCCAGTCAACGGACTCTCTGGCAGGGTAGGTAAACGCCTATGCATTTGTGCTACTTCATTCTCAGAAACAGTCTTTACTGCCAGGTTGCTCTGCTTACAAATGCCAGCAGGCATCCCTGGGGTGAGCAGTCTCCGGCAGGGTGTCTGCACCCCAATTTGCATCACGGGCGTGACTGCTAGGTTGCTTTAGTCATGTTCAACTCTTTGAGACCCTTTGGACCATAGCCAGCCAGGCTCCTCTGTCCATGGGATTCTCCAGGCAAAAATATTGGAGTTGGCTGCCATGCCCTTCTCCAGGAGGTCTTCCAGACCCAGGGACTGAACCCATGTCTCTTACATCTCCCACACTGGTAGGCAGGTTCTTTACCACTAGGGCCACCTGTGAAGCCCCGCAGCCCATATGAGAAGCACCCTGCCTGGAGACTAGGACAATCATGGAAGACACCTTCATAGCCAGGCAGACACAAAAGGCATCAAGGTTCCATTATCAGGTGACATGCAGGGCAAAATGGATGGCCCCGGAAGCCCCCCAGGACTCACAAAATTCCACACAGGGAGAGGCCATGCACCTTGCACCAACACCAGGAATGGCTCTGAGCCAGGGTTGCTGCATTGAAGTGAGCGTAGTGTTGTTGGAGCTACTGGCTTTGGAGTCACTCCCTGCACCCAAGAAGCCTGTGCATCCCAGGGACAGGGTTTCCTGGGTCCTGACTGGCTGTGCATTTAGAAATCTGAAAACTGTATTGTGAGGCATTTCTTTTTACAGACTAAAACAAGAGAAAGAGAAAAAGCAAGACAGTGAGACAGCAAGAAAAACAGAGTGAGCCTAAGAAGAGGAGAGAGAAAAAACAGATGTGGCATTAGTGGTGAAAGACCTGCCTGCCAATGCAAGAGACATAAGAGACCCCGGTTCGATCCCTGGGTCGGGAAGATCCCCTGGAGGAGGGAATGGCAACCCACTCCAGTTCTTGTCTGGGGAATCCCATGGACAGAGGAGCCTGGCAGGCTACAGTCCATAAGGTCACAAGGAGTCAGACATGACCGAAGCGACTTAGCGCACACACACAGTTCTCCATTAGAAGGGCTGAGCGGTGGTCAGCCAGGAAGACAGGGTTTCTTGACATGAAGACAGCATCGCGCCTCTGATCCAGTGACAGCAGAGGGATGACCACGGTGTAGACCCACAATGACAGAGCAAAGGGTGACGGAAATGGGAGGGGGTCAGGGATGTTAACACACTCTAGAGAGACAAAGAAGCAGATGGGGTGTGCAGAGCCTACACTGCAGAGTAGAAGCAAAGCCCACCTGCTGCCTAGGGGCCACCAGGAAAAACAAGCCAGTTTGCCTTCAGAGCCCCAGAAAGACCCGTGCACTGGGAGCATCAAGTACTGGAGAAGCAGAGACTCGGGAAGGGAGGGAGGAAGGGAGAGGCTCAGGTCTGTGCAGAGAACAGACAGACCCTCCCAGGGCCCTACGTACGCCACCTGGCCTCTGCCCCCACTGGAGGCACATTTCTTCTTGCACAAAAGGACCCGAAAAGACCCCAGACTTGAGACAGCAGAGGAGAAGCAGGCAACACGGATGTAAACCAGGAGAGTTCATGACTTGGTGAAATTGCAAGCGCCCTTCCTGCCCAGTTCCCAGACCCCTAGCAGCCAAGCCCAAACCACCAGGCACCTGCGGAGAGATCCTTTGCTGGAGAACCTGAAAGACCTCTGCAGACGCCAGCATCTAGAGATGCAGACTCCAGAATCCCCCCACCGGAAGCTGGCTGCCTCCACTGATAAGCCCACTGGCGAAAAGCGGAGTGAGAGGACAAACTCTCCGTTAGCAAGCAGGGAAGTCAGAAGATAACATCTGAAACTGACAAATCAAGAAAGAGCAGAACAAACATTGAAAAGTCAGGAGGTAAATATCAGAACGAAAAGAAGTGGGCATTCCTGGGAAGTGGGATTGAGCTGTAGAGCAGAGGGCGGCTACTTCTTACAAGCCTTTTCGGATCATTTGATTGATTAAACTACATGCATGTGTGCTAAGTCACTTCAGTCCTGTCTGACTCTGCGACCCCACGCACTGTAGCCCACTGTGCTCCTCTGTCCATGGGATTCTCCAGGCAAGAATACCAGAGTGGGTTGCCATGCCCTCCGCCAGGGGATCTTCCCAGCCCAGAGACTGGACCCAGGTCTCCTGCATTGCAGGTGGATTCTTTACCACTGAGCCACCAGGGAAGCTTCAGATGCCTGTGTATTTGAGTTTAAAAATAAAAAGAGTAAAAGGAAGCAGAGGCTGGAGTCAGAAGCCGGCAGCTGCCTAACCCAGTGAGACACAAGACACAAACACCCACTCCCCTCTCTCTGCTCCCTCCCAGGAAGCAGAACCTGAACTTGCACTCCTGGCTCCAGGAAGTGAGGAGAAAAGTGGAAGTTGGCAGGACACAAGAGGACACACGAACCCCGGAGTGTGACAAACGCCCCATGCCCACTCGCAAAAAGGGCAGTCACTTAAGGCTGTGCAGCCAGAAACCTGAAGGAAGCCCTGGTCTGCTCCCAAGGACACCAGGGACCGGGGTTCTAGGCAGCCAGGACGCCTGCCTCAGCCCCCTTCCTGGGCACTGAGGGGGATCGGTGGCCTCCCCATCTCCTCTGGCTTTGACACTCTGCATCCTGTGATTCTGGGAAACGCACCAAAATCTGGGGCAGTCCCACTTTGATACCGTCGAGACACCAGACATTTTATCAGGATCCAGGTCACAGCTTCATCCCTACCTCATTCAGAAACTTATCCCAACTACTGGGGCCCACAAGGCACATGCCTTCCAGGAGGCCAGGGGCACTGAGGCTCCTCATAAGTCCTGAGCCAGCAGCCGCCACCCACTGCTACTTTTGTCCTTTGGTTAATGATAAGAGTTTGGACTTTGTCAGGAATTTGCTCAGTGCGTTAGGAAATGCTGAAATGGATGTAACATGACACATCATTATGCTAATTTGATAGCAGGTTCCCCAGTTCAGTAGAATGCAAAGGTTACCACGTTGAAACTGTGGCCGACTTGGTTTATTTCTTCTTTTACAGAAGGACAGAGTCCCAGAAATTATCTATTTATAGAGCAGACCTCCCAAACTCTGTTCCTCCATAGTACCTGCCACACACACACACACACACACACACACACACACGCACACACACACACAAGACCAGTCCCCAATTCCCCACTCTGCCTGACCGGACACAGCTACAGAGGCAGCTCAGGGAATCTTTTTTTTTTAATCGTTGTAAAATATATATAACATAAAATTTTCCTTTTATAAGTGCACAGTTCAGTGACATTAAGTACTGATAAATCCACATTGTTGTGCGGCCTGCACCACCATCCACGCACAGAACTTTTTCATCCTCCCAAACTGAATTCCGTCCCATCAAACACTAACTTCTTGGCCCCCAACACAGCTGCTGGCAACAACCATTCTACTCACTGCCTCCATGAATCTCACAGCTCTCAGCATCGCCTATAAGTGGAGTCAGGCAGTATTCACCCTCTTGTGGCTGGTTTATTTCACCGATCAGAATGTCCTCAGAGTTCATCCATGTTGCTGTCTGTATCCGAACTCCACTTCTTTTTAGTTCTGGGAATGTTTGAATCTCTCAGATGGGATCTCCACGTGATCTGTGCAGCTCCATTCTAATCACTTCCCAGGAATAGAGGTTTCCTCAGGAAAGTCCTAGAACTGCCCCAAGGAGCAGATGCCCTAGAGGTGGCCAAAAAGGTCACTCTCCTGTGCCACTTACAGGTGGCACGGAGGTCCTGGCCAAAGAAGCCCACCTGCCCAGGGACTCGTCTGGGGCTTGATGAGACTGGATTTCTGGGTGGAGCACTCTGCCCACACCTGGTCCCACAGCCCAGCCCCTCTCTGCTGGTCTGCACAGGTGCCAGCCTGCTCGCCCACCAGCCTGCACCCCACCATGCACACCCCGCATCTAGGCTCCTGCTCCTCTGTGCACAGAGACAACAGAGGCGGCATGGCCCTGCCCATGGGGAGCACGCTGTCCCCCCGGGGAGGCAAGGCTTCCACACTGGTTATCACTCAGTTGTCAAAAACTGATGACAAAGAACCTGGGCTACAGAAGCTGACAGCAAAGAGGACTCCCCGTGAGCGGGTGTGCCTGTGGGACTCCAGGAAGACCTCAAAGCCAAAGGATGGGCAGATTGGGATGGACATGGGGCACTGGAGGGAAGGTCAGCCAAACCAGGGGACACAGAAGGTGTGTCTGGAGAGCAGTAGCAGCATCCTAACTGCAGTGGGTACTTCGTGGTGGGGAGTCAGAGAAAATGAATGAGAAAGAGAGGTGGAGGAAATGCGCTAGGACCCTGAACACAACACTGGACTCCATCCCATAGGTTTTCAAGAACAACGATGCGATGAAAGGAGTATCTTAGGGAAACCAGGGGGAGGAAGTCCAGCCTGGAGAGGGATGTGGTTGGAGCTGTTCAGTTACCCAAGAGTGATGCAGATGGCCAGGGCCAGGCCACAGAGACAGAGGAAAGTAAGCATGTGAATTACAGTCCAAAACCCTGGCAGAACCAGTGACCAATGCCATGCAGGGGAGGAAGACAAAGCCACGGAGGAGGACAAGCGGTAAGCCCTGGAGCCTTTAAGATGAGGTGGCTCTTCTGAGAGCAAGGGAAATCAGAGAGCAGAAACAGAGCCAGAGTGAGGGCAGGAGGAAGAAGGAAGATGATGAGTTTGAGGTGATACTGTGACAGCCAGGTGTCCAGGAGAGAAGTTCAGGCTTGGGGAAGGTCCACAGAGGGTTAATAGTCAAACCCTGTAGTTCTTAAGAGTCCTGGGAGGGAGAACTTTGGAGGTAAGAGCAGAAGACCCAAGACTTGGTCTCACTTTCAGCATGGGAAAGACCCAGGGTGGAATATGCAATGGACCTGTGGGGTCCTGAGAGCCCAGAGATGAGGGTGGGTCTCCCGCTGAGTCCTTTGGGTCTTCTTGAAACTCAGGTCTCACTTTTCTTCTCCTTTCCCTCCCGACCCCTCCTACTTAGCTGTTTTATTGCTTATTGACCAAGAAGCATTCAGTGTTCATTATAGGAAAATTCCATTAATAGACCTTTGGTGTTTCAGTGTTAAGGTGCTATCTACATAAATCTAATTAATTAATTAGATAATTAATAGCATTTTCCAGCCTCCTAACAGATACAGACAAGATTCCTGGGAAGGAAGTGTTTTCAATTCCATTTTGAGCTTCATGTGTCCCCGGCTTCCAAGGAAGGTTGCATGTTTCCCAGGGGAGGAGAAATAAATTATTGGGCTTGCTAAATTTTGCAGCCCGCCTGCCTGGGCTCTGCTGGGCTCTGCTCTCTGCCCTGTGGGGGAGTGTATGCTTCTCCACACTGCCTGCAACTTGGAGGCTAGATCAACTCCAGAGGTCAGCACAGGAACCCAGAGCCAAACTCACCAGCAAAGGGAGGCTGAGTCTCCCAGGTGGTTCAGAATCAATGGAGATAGGAGGTAGAAAAAAGTAGTGGGACCATTTGCAGGGCCACCTTCACATCCCACACCAGCAGAAGTATAGCCTCAAAGCTAAGACTGTGGGCTTTGCTGTAAGATAATCCTGGGTTCAAATTCTAGCTCTCACATTTGGCTGTGCCATCTTGGACAGATAATACACTCTCTCTGCATCTCATGTCTGGCAGAGCTGCTGAACAGACTTAAAAGCCCATCACGGAAGTGCCCCAGAGCACAGCACTAGGAAATCTATACAAGACAAAAATAAAGTGGAATAAAACCAAATCTCTCCCTCCACAACCTTCAGACTCACTCTCATTCATTTCACAAATATTCATGGAGCACCCACTATGTGTCCAGCAGCGCTGCAGGCACTGGAGAGACCCCTCAAACAAACCAGACAGAAAATCCTTCTTGTGGTACTTTTGGAGGGAAAGGAGGTCAGGTGATGAATAAGTGAATTAAATAAACAGGGGAATTACACCATGTCTCAAGTAGTGAAGGGCGCTCTAGAGAAACAGAACACAGGAACAGAGGAAAGGAATTCCTGCTGGATGGGAAGGGTGTGATTTTTAAATCATGTGTTCATGGAAGACCTCGTGGAGAGAGTGACACCAAATCAAGGCCAGAAGGAGGAGCTGGAAGAACGTTCTAGATGGAGGGGTGGAATCTCCCGATTCTAAGATTCTAAATTCACCTAGCATGGTGGGGAGCGTGGAGTCTCCTGGGGTCTCCCAGCGGTATTATTATAGTGCTGAGCACACAGCAAGTGCCAAATAAAGACGTTCTAAGGGTGATTTTTCAAGCTGCCACTTTCAGAAGGTCCCAGTTGCTGATAATACGATACGGGGCTGCTTCAACAATCTGCGTGCAGCCCTGTTGTGACGAAGCTGCCCCAGGGGCCCCCAGCCCTGGGAGCCTCTTGCAGCACACCTCATTATTAAACAGGTGAGCGGGGCTCCTGGGACCTTCACTGTAATTAGGGCAGGATCTGAGCAAGGGCTCTATTTATAACCCCCAGCCATCAGCAAGCCAGGGAGACGACGAGAGGGTCCCTCTGCAGCTCCTATACCAACATCTATATGTGAACTGATTACGACAATTAATTTAATAGGGATTCCTCCACACAAACAATGTATCATTTTATTAGGAAACTCTATAAATGTCAGTGGTGCAATTCATTTTTATTAATTTTCTGAAATGAAATTAGCAGTGGCAGCGGCAGCGGCAAACAGAAGTTGTATTGCCTCCTCATTCAGCAGAGTATTGGTGTCATTAATTCCTTAATACCAGGAGGCCGGTTTGCATGAACTCAGCAGTTAACTGCACCAATTAATTTCAATACAAGAGAAGGGAGGGGGATGGGGAGATCCAAACTCAACCCAACAACTAATTTAGGAAGGTCCTTGAACAACCACAGCAACTTTTCCGCCTCCTGGGACAAGAAGCTTTCAAGTGTAAACACGGATTGGATGTTACAATACTAATAGGAATCATTCTATCTTTACCCTTCGCTTTCAGAAAAGAAACTCGTCCTTCCAAAGCCTGGAGAGATCGTGGCAAGTACGTCCCAAAATCAAGGACAACAGGAAGCCTGGGGATGGCCCCTTGCAAACAGACCTGCTTGGGCACGGACCCTCATAGCATACAAAGCAAGATCACAAATACTGTCTCATTCAATCCTCATCGTGACCCAGCGAAGACACAATCAACATTGGCCTCTGTCTCATGCATGAAGAAGAAAAAATGGAGCTTTGAAAGGGGCTGAAACAACTCTGTTAAAGTCACAAAAGTACTGAGTGATGGGGCCAAGGCTCAGACCTGGATATGTCAATATCAAAACCCTCATCCCTTCTCTGCCCCCAGACGCCCTCCTTGTGCCTCGAGACAGGAAGGCTCTTGGCTCTATTTATACTCCCCCAAAGTCAAGTGAGTCAGGCACGACCATGAGTGACATTCGCTTCTCAACGGAAACCCGAATTCAGGCTGAAACACGAGGTAGGATCCCCGCCCTGTCGTGCCATCAGGGAGCGACTGAAGAAGGACTCGCGTCCGCACATCTAAAATCAGATGTCTAGCCCAGGAGGCGTGACAGAGAACCTCATTCTCTGGCTAAAGAGAAGCTCTTTCCTTCCACTTAGATTCAAGAAGTGTTTGGCTGAGGAATGAAGGGCGTGTGGAGAGCCTGGAGGCTGCTTGAGACGAGGACCACGGTGGGGAGTCAGGAAATGGTGCCAAGGTGGAAATCAGACAGACTTCCTCCTGCCCAGAGAAACTAGAGCAGCGGTTCTCAAAGTGAGGTCCCCAGCCAGTCACACCCCATCACCTGGGGCTGGTTAGACATACAGAGGATCAGGCCCCACCCGGACATCCTGAATCAGAAACCAGGGGTGGGGTCCAGCATGTTACTGGAGCAAGCCCCCCAGCTGATTCTGATCCCTGATTAGGTTTGGAAATCACTGCCCTGGAAGAAGGTGCCCCCAAAGAAACGAGAGATGAGTGGACCAGGCTCTCCACACTACAGGACACAGCTGTGCTCACAGACAGTAGATGGGTATCACATTCGCTCTCCCTGCCCCAACTCTGACCACCCTCTAGCAAAGAATGTCCTTCTTGGCCTCATTCTTTCTGGGCTTGGCCACAGGAATTGCTTTGACTAATGGATTGCAAGCAGGTGTGGCATATGATGGGCTAACTAGATGGCGCTAGTGGTAAAGAACCCACCTGCCAATGCAGGAGACATAAGAGACCTGGGTTCGATCCCTGGGTCAGGAAGATCCCCTGGAGGAGGGCACAGGAACCCACTCCAGTATTCTTGCCTGGGAAATCCCATGGACAGAAAAGCCTGGCTGGCTACAGTCCACTGGGGCCACAAAGAGTTGAACATGACTCAAGTGACTTAGCACACATGCACCCATGTGACACATGATGCCACATCCAGGGGACTTCACTGTGCCTACATGGCCTGCCTTGGCTGTTAAGTCCCTGCCATTCTCCATGAGACCCAAATGTACCAGACAGGGAAGAGGGGTAGTAGACAGGGGTTGGGGGAAGCTTCTAGGCCTAGGTCCTACAATAAGAAGACACATCAAGTGGTCCTGAGCCCAACCCAAAACCAAAGCCAACCCACAGACCCATAAGCAGGAAATAAACATTCATTGTTATAAGTTACTTAGTGTGGAGATTGTTTCTTACAAGGCACTATCACATCAAAAACTGACTGATACAAGCCATTTGATCTTATAGCAAAGGAAACCATGGCCCCAGAAGGCTGAGAAGTTGAAGAGTTCCTACAGAGGGGTTCAGGATGAAAGGTAAAAAGATTAGAGTCAAACTCTACCCCCACCTGGGAATGCAAATCTCAGGAACTCACCTCCCTTTCCTCAATATCCTCTGATACACTCTTTCAAAATGGAAAATTTTGTCCTCATCTAATGGATGTGTGTGTGCTAAGTCATTTCAGTCATCTCTGACTCTCTATGATCCCGTGGACTGTAGCCTCCCAGGCTCCTCTGTCCATGGGATTCCCCAGGCAAGAATACTGAAGTGGGTTGCCATGCCCTCCTCCAGGAGATCTTCCTGACCCAAGGATCAAACCCCCATCTCTTATATCTTCTGCACTGGCAGCCAGGTTCTTTACCAGTAGGCCACCTGCAAAGCCCCATCTAATGGATGCTAACCAGTAAAAACTGAAATGTCTTGAAGAAATATTTTAAAGAACCTTCTAAACTGAGTAAATATTTTTCTTCCATGGCTCGGAAAGGACAAGCTGATGGCCAAGTGGGCAGAGTGCACACCCTCACCCCTTTCCCTGGTCTCCCAGTTAACAAACAGGGAATTTGGTGCTTCTGGCCAAAGGAAACAGACTGGGCTTTCCACCTCTCAGGTTCAAACCCATAGCCCAGTTATCCTGTAAGCTGTTCTCTGGCTAATACCACTCAAGCTGTTAAACATCTGGGCCTATCATCACTAATAGAAAACCTGTGGCAATTGGAAGACAGTGGCTGTTTTTCCAAAGCTCTAGGATGGAACATACCAAAAACGAAAAAACTGAGAGCTGGGGAGGAGAAGAGGCTGCCTTTAAAATCAACCCTAAATCCCAACGCCCCCATTCTTCACAAAATAATATCACTCGCCCTGACAGAACACAAGTTAGCTGAATCCTCGCCAATTCCCTCTGTTCCCAGGTGGTGAGACGAGTTCGGTGTCCGTGGCAGTTGGCAGGTTCATGGACGTGGACTAAATAATAAACTGCAAACAGCCATGCCTTTCTGATTGGGGAGATCTTAATGCCATCCAGAAAAACTGGACTTTCAGTTTGTGAAACGTGTTGAGATGAAAGTGAACAGTTAAGGTAGTTTCTCTTTTTGAAAGTACGTTTATAGAGAACATCGGTGGCACTTTCCCCAAATAAACTTCCCCTGACAGTCCTGCCTGCCAAGCCTTTCCAAGCACCCAGCTGAAGGATCCAGCCTTAAGCCAGCAGGTTAAAATTTCCAACTTGCATGATGGCAACTGCACTGGTTTTAATCCATCTGATTGCATTCACTACCATGATCTTGGGCCAAAGAATGAGACCTCAGTGTCACAAGCTATCAGGCACAACATGGCATTCTGAACTTGCTCATGAATGAACTGACCAAACCAAGTAATCAATGAAAATCAATACATTTACTGCACATATTCAAAAAACCATGAGATCTGGGACATTACCTTGTCTTAGGGGAGGTGGTTAGCCATTCTTCGTGTTTCTCAAATGTTATTAAATAAGCTGCAATTTCCTGAAACAGAAGAATAAAAAGATAATAACAACAATTAGCTCACTTAGGATCCTGAAAGGTAAGAAGGATGATTTTATTTTATTTTTATTTTTACTTTTTTTTTTCTTTTCTGTTTTCCCAGCCGCCATCCTCTTTTGTGAGGTTAGAAGCTCATCTCCGGTGGAGAAATACTCAACTTGGACTGCGTTTCTATTTTGATTTTTTTAAAAGACCTTTCCATTCAACCTGCCATACTGTAATAATCAAAGCACCGGGTTTCAAAAGATGAGTTGGTGGCAAGGACAAGGATACCTCTCTGTGGAAGGAAAACATCAGACACCATTCCAGCTTATAAATGTCATTAATTTGAAGCAGGAGAAAACACACGCCAACAACAGGTCTCCACTCGTGCAAGGTCAGAACTGGAAAGTTTAGTCGGTCTCCCTCTGAAACTGGAGTAACCTTTCATCATTGTCACAAGGAGCGTTGCCTTCTCTCAGCATAGCCCCAAGCGCTGAGCCACATCACACAAAGATTAAAAAAAGGAAAGAGAGAGCCATATTACAGAGACAGAGACAGGGAGACAGAAAGAGAGAGAGAGAGCGGGGGGCAGGGAGGGTTAACCTTTCCTACTTCTGATAATCTACCGAAGATCGCTTCAGAAAGACGAGCCGTGTCAGCAGAGTTTAAGGCAAAGATGGAGAAAATGTGGGCACCTGAAGGTAAATTAAATATTTATAAACACAACAACATCACTGCAGATAGAATTACTGATTTATTAATCATTTCCATAAAAAGCCAGTGGATGACATCCACATAAGTCATCGCTCGGGCTCCAAGGCATGATATGGCCCATTACTTCCAGCTCCAAAAGGACCTGCTGATGTGAAATTGGCAGGAACTGTAAGTTAAATTAAGGCTGGACTAGTATGCCATTCCCTTGATCTTGGTGATGATACAGCACGGAGCTGCCACCCTCGACAACCAGAAAAATGCAGGGAGCCAGCCTCCCGTCTCAACTTCCTGTGCCACTGGGGTTCCGGAAGCACTCCTGGGGATGGAGTAACAGTCAGCCTCCTCCAGGCTTGGATGTCAGGGCGTGGACACCAGTGCCACAGAGATGCTCAACTTAGGCTTGAAGGAAAAGAGACACCACCAAAACCAGGGAAACAGGGCAGGCCAATGTAGAAAACACCACCAAGGCCACACAGTATGATGGTCACAGGCCCAGATGGGGGTCAGGGCCTCTCATCATGGTGGAAACTGGCCACAACCACAAGCTAGCCATGACCGCTAACCAGAGCCCAAGCTACATCAGTCCTTTCCCCAACAAGCTGGGAAACAGAAACCTATGGCAAAAATAGAGTTGCCTTGTACAGATTTCTTTTTTTCCTCCTCTGGTAGTGCTCTGTGACAACCTTGAGGGCTGGGATGGATTGGAGGATGGGAGGGAGAGTCAAGAAGGAGGGGACACATGTATACTTATGGCTGATTCATACTGCTGTATGGTAGAAACCAATACAACATTGTAAAGCAATTAATTAATGGCCACCTGATATGAAGCGCCAACTCATTGGAAAAGCCCCTGAGGCTAGGAAAGATTGAAAGCAAAAGGAGAAGGAGGTGACAGAGGATAAGATGGTTAGATAGCATCACTGACTCAATGGACATGACTTTGAGCAAACTCAAGGAGATGGAGGACGGGAAAGCTTGGCATACTGCAGTCCATGGGGTCACAAAGAGTCAGACATAACTTAGGGACTGAACAACAACAATCCTCCAATTAAAAATTTTGAAAAATGTTTCTATTGTTGATTTCAGTTAAAGAAGCTGATCAATCAAATCATTCTTTTCCCTCTCCCTGGACGATGTCCTCCCTGAAGTCTTACCATAGACAGATACCGCCTCCCCAGGCTGGCCCTCCTAACTCATCATGACAGGGCTGGCTGCCCATCCTCAGTGTTCGCATGGCACCTGGCACCTTCCTCCAGCACGAAGGATTGATCACTCTGCATCCTAATGGCTTGTTTACTTGGATGGCATCCCCCACTAGTCCATGTACTGCTCAAGGTCAGGGAATAGGTCACCACTGATACATCCCAGGACCTAACGATGTTCTGATAAATGTTTGTTGGATGGATGAATGGATGGGTGGGTGGGTACGTAGGAGGGAGGTATGAAGAGCAGGCACTGTAGAAATAAAAGTGCCTGTATATGGGAGGGATATATGTATATACATGACTGATTCACATCTTTGGATAGCACAAACTAACACAGTATTGTAAAGCAATTATCCTCCAATTTAAAAAATATAAAAAAATCACCAAACTTCAAAATACTGAAATTCTAACCTAATGACTTTTTTTCCAGGAATAAATCCTATTGTCTATAACGCTATGATTTACTTTTTCTAAAAATGGAGATTTCTTGGTGAAAAAAAAGTGTATACATAAGTAAGGGTGTTTGTGTGTGTGTCCTAAGTATGTTGAGTGTTTGTATATGTTTATTACTTAAGATAGTTGAGTGTTCAGTGCTCAGTCAGGTCGACTCTTCGCGATCCCATGGATTGTAGCCTGCCAGGCTCCTCTGTCCATAGGACTCTCCAGGCAAGAATACTGGACTGGGTTGTCATTACCTCCTTCAGGGGATCTTCCCAACCCAGGGGTCGAACCCTTGTCTCCTGTGTCTCCTGTATTTGCAGGCAGATTCTTTACCACTGCGCCACCTGGGAAGCCTAAGAAAGTTGAAGCAAGTGCTTAAAAGTAGCAAAACCCAGAAGCTCCTAGACAGACCTTTACTGGTGAGTTAATTAACTCTGGTCACCTGAGAAGGTGATAGAGTCTGACGGTGAAGAGCACACGCTCTGGAAGCAAACAGACCCAGCTTGGGGGCTGGCTCTGCCACTTACTCACTGTCTGCCCTTGAACATGTTATCTGACCTGTCCAGACCTTGGTTTCCTAGGAAACTGAGATCAAACCACTTCGTGGGTAGTTACAAGGAGTGAAAATTCTTAATACCCTGCCTGGCATATAGCAATGCCCAACAATCATTGATGCCACGATTAAGATTAGAAGGCCTACGTGGTGCAAGTCGGCTCTACAGAGACCCCTGATGAGGTAGCAAGTACCCAATGGTCCAGCTGCCTGTGCTGCTGGACTTACCTCCATCAAGCCCCACCCTCTACTGGCCTCCACCCCCAATACCCACCGTGAATGCTAACATCACAATGGCTCTTCAGAGTTAGTTGGCATCAATCCTTCCCCTTTTCTACTGGAGCCCACTTCGTTGCACAAAGCACTGGGAACTAACAGTGGCTGGAGTCGGGAAGTGGATAAACTGGGCCACTTTTTAGGTACTCATCTACCTGAACTTCAGTAGTTTTGATATCTGGGGGAATGGTCTACACCAACTGGAACCCCTGGGACTCAGGCTCCTGCCCAGGCTAAGAGCTGAGAGCTAAGTGACCTCTAATAGCCCAGAAGGATGGGGGCACAGAGCACCCCAGCCACCTCTAAATTCATCACAATGTTCCAAAGACACAGAGCCCCAGAGAAGGCCTTCGTGAACAGGCAATGTTTGCCCCAACCTGTCAGGGCTCCCCACTACCGCTACTGTTGTACAAGGAGAAAAATTCCCTGGGCTGCTTATTGTATTCACTATTTACTCTACAAATGTTTATTGAGCACCTAGTAGGACCAGCCAGAGAAAAAGACCACATGAAGTCTGCCCTTAAAGAGCTCACAGCTGAGGACAAAGACAAGTCAATGTAATAGTGGGGCTTTCATGTCATCACAGGGTCAACTGTCCCGTCAACTCTGTAACCAGACCCAGTAGGTCATCTCAGGCCTGCCAAGCTGCCGTGCAAACAAGCAGAGGCCCCAGGGAACCACACCGATTCATGGACTGTTTTCGAGCACTGGCTACACTCTCCTCCACTCTCCCCCCCACATATATCCCCCTGGTGGAGCACCCGTCCCCCTTAAGAGCAGCCCCTCCAAGCAAAGGAAACTGAATGCCTAGCCCCAGGCTCCCTATTCTGTGGTGCTCACCTTGACTAAGCCTGAAGCTGAACTTGATCACCAGGGAGCATCACCCTGTTACTACCTGACTCCCATCTGGACTGGGAGTGTCTAGGTCACCTGTCAGATGGGCAGACCATGGGCCAGACTCTGCCTCCACAAACCTTAGAATTTTGTTGGGGAGATGGCTAGGCACATCCCAAAGAACCTCACAGAATAGTAGATGCTAAAGAGTATGAAGCAAAGCGAGACCCATCACAACTCAAGAGTCATCTGGGCTATGAAGGGGATTGATTTCCAAGGGAAGGGGGATTTCACCATCTGTTTCATCGTAACAGCTGGTGCTGGCAGTGATGTCCAAGGCCAGCGAGTGCTCCAGGACTTCACACAGGACAGTCTCACTTAATCTTCAAAACAAACGATGCAGTGGGAACCGTGCCCATTTTACAGGTGGGGAACCTGAGGAGGCACTAGGCAGTTCAGTGACTTGCCCAAGGTCACATGGCTACGCTCTGCAGAAGGAGAACCTGAATCAATGTGGAATGGCTCCAGAACCCACACTCTCCACCACTGATCAGGATTTCTTAAAAGAACAGCTACAATGTGCTCAGAGGGAGGAAAGGAAACCTTGCCCGTGGACAGTCACGCTTCCCCCGGCTCAGGCTAACAAGCCTCCTGGCCTCTGCTGAGCCAGAGTTACCTCACTGCCCCACCTCCCTTCACGGGACCAGGAGCAGTGAGACTAAGCATCCGTGAGCAGGATTCTCCTCTTCCAGCAGGATCAGGCTCCTTTCCACCCCAAAACCTGTGTATGATTCATGGGATCATCTATTTTAGTGACAGGAGAAGTTTCCTATATCCAGGAACCTTTTGTTTTAAATGCCTTACAATACAGACAAAACAGAGAAAAAGAGAGAGATGCTCTAGCTGAAGAGAGAAAGAGGTTTTGAAAAAAGGCATCTTCAGCCCAACTTTCTGGCCCTCACCACTCTTTCCCTGAGGCTCTACCAACCTAGGGCTCCAAGGAGGTCAGATGCAAACACAGAACCAGGCCATCTTGTTTGCATAGGGCAGGAAACAGAGGTCCAGAGACAGGGAGGGACTTGGCCAAGATCACATGTTAGTGACTGAGTCAAACTGGGACTCAGGACTCCCCACCCCAGTACAGGGTACTATTTCCCCCTCACTTGTGGCCTCTCAAACACAAGTCTGGCCCAGGAAATTCACAGAGTCCTCAAACCAGAAGAGAACATGCCCCAGCAAAGTGACAGCTGGGACACAAACAAAATCACATACAGAAATGTTCCCAGCAGCACTGTTCACAATCCCTAGTGTCCATCAACAGACAGACAGATGGATAAACAGAATGTGTTCTCTCCACACAAGAGGTTATTCAGCCACAAAAAGGAGTAAAGTTCTGACACATGCTACAACATGGATGGACCTTGAAAACATGCTGGTGAAGGAAAGCAGACACACAAGACTGCATGTTGTATGAGCTCATTGATGTGAAATGTCAAGAATAGGCAAATCCATAGTGATAGAAGATAGGTTGGTGGTTGCTAGGGGCTGGACAAAGAGGGGCCATGGGGAGTGACTACTAATAGGGGATGTGTCTCCTTTTGAGGAGATGAGATTGTCTGGAAGGAGACAGTGGTGAAGGTTATATGCAATATCGAGAATATACTCAATGCCACTAATGGGAAATTTTATGTGTATTTCACCACAATAAAAACAAGAAGAAAGTGTGGACGTCCAGCTGAGTGCAGCCTGGCATGAAGAAAATGCCCTCCCTTCCTGCAAGGTCGGACCCTGCACCCATAGGGCCACCCTGCATGCCTGCAAGTCTCCTCCAGCTCCTCCCTGGCTCCCTTCGGGTCTCTCTCTTCCTGGATCCTAAACACTGCATCAGTGCCGAGAAGAACGACTCAACTGTCAGGATGAAGGAATTCACTGCAGGATCCAAAGCAAAGACTGTCCAGCTTGCAGATTTTAAATGTTTAGTTTGTCCTTTGGATGTTCAAATAGAAAAACTGCTGCCAAGATACAACGTCTGTGTGTGTCGGGGGGCTCCGGGAATCCCACAGGCCCCTGTATCTGCTTGGCATCGGATTCCATCCCTGCAGACCAGAGAGGAAGGCGGTCCCTCCCCAAGTGAAGTGAAAGTCACTCAGTCATGTCCAACTCTTTGTGACCCCATGGACTGTAGCCCATCAGGCTCCTCTGTCCATGGAATTCTTTAGGCAAGAATACTGGAATGGGTTGCCACTTCCTTCTACAGAGGATCTTCTCAACCCAGGGACTGAATGCTGTATCCAGCACTGCAGGCGGATTCTTACTGTCTGAACCACCAGGAAAGGGAGAACCGCCAGGCATGTAAATTAGCCCCAGAAAGCACAGTGAGCTCCAAGAGTGGTGCAGCCACTGCTGAGAAGGTTCCAGAAGCTAGAGTTCATTCTGGAGTGACACAGCAGGGAAGACTCCCTGGAAGAGGTGGCCTATGAACAAGGTCAGGAAGAGATATGGCGTCTCTCCCACTGAGAAGGACAGAGTGGGCAGGACTGCCTGCCATTGTTGCCTGATCACACGCCATGTCGCTATGCATCTCTGTCATCCAAAGTCATGCTGACTGCTCACTGTCCAATTGCCAGGTGAGGCTGGTCCTGTCTGCCCCCAGGTAATGGGTCTGGCAGAGGACTGCAAAGCCCATCTTGGTGGTGAGCCAGCTTGGGCCAGTGAGGCTCAGAGTCATCATCGGAGGCTGCCCTGGGACTGAGAGATGGCAACACAATGTGCCAACCTGGCTCCCCTTGACCCTTCTCACCTCAGCTCCTGTGCGCTGATTCTTCCCACATAAACTTCCTGACCTTGTTCATAGGCCACCTCTTCCAGGGAGTCTTCCCTGCTGTGTCACTCTAGAATGAATTCTAGCTTCTGGAACCTTCTCAGCAGTGGCTGCACCACTCTTGGAGTGCACTGTGCTTTCTGGGGCTAATTTACATGCCTGGCAGTTCTCCCTTTCTTGTTTTTTAGTGTCTGGGGAGGGTCTGAGTCTCAGTCCCTCCATCACCAGAGCCCTGAGCGGTTCTTGTATCTGAAGGTGACTGTTGGCATAGAGGCTGATGAAAGAATACAAAGTTCTCTTCTAAAGGATGCAGACAGAAAGAGCCTATGTCTGAGCCAACTTTGCTACAAGCTGGGGGGTTGGGAGTGGAAAAATAAAGGTGCACCTGCCATCAAGGCTCGATGCCCTACATGAAGAGGCTCGACAGAAATGTTCTGCAAAGCTCTCCACATCCGAAAAGGCAGCACCCGGCCAACCCATCAGCACCAAGGCAGCACTGTCCAGCAGAAGCAGAATGTGAGCCACAAAGGCAAGCCATGGGTGTGACATTTTTTAAACAGTATAAAGAAACAAGAGCAATTAATTTTAACAATATTTTTTTCAGACTTCTCTGGGTGGTCCCATGGTTAAGAATCTGCCAGCCAATGTGGGGGACACAGGTTCGATCCCTGGTCCGGGAAGATTCCACAAGCCTCGGAGCAACATATCCATGGGGCAGAAATACTGAAGCCTGCATGCCCTGGAGCCCGTGCTCCACAACAAGAAAAGCCATCACAGTGAGAAGCCCATGCACCACAACTAAAAAGTAGCCTCTGCTCACTGCAACTTAGAGAAAGCCACACAGCAACAAAGACCCAGTGCAGCCAAAAAATAAATTAAAATTTGAATAATAATAATATATTTTAAAATATATTCTATACTTTAATCCAATATATCTAAAATATTATGATTTCACTAGTTCTATTTTTTTTAAAGCAGTCATGAGTTATTTCACAGTAATTTCAAACTAAGTTTCCAAACCCCAGAGTGTATTTCCCATTTCTGGTCCATCCCAGTCGGGAGCAGCTGTATTGCAAGATCTGGACAGCTACCTATGGCCACCATGTTCAGCAGAGCAGCTCCAGATACAGACATCACAGGAACCTGCAAATCTCAGCATGCCTCCTGGAGCCAAGCCCCCTGCCTCCACAGGGCTGCAGTGGAGTCCAGGTGTGAATAAAGAGGCAGCCGCAGCAAACCACTGCATTTGAAGCAGGGCTCACTGGCCCCCTGGTCCACCTTGGAGGTGAGGAGCCGTGTCCTGCCTCCGAGAGGCTGTGCCTGTTTGGAAGAGGACATGGAATTCTGAGAGAAGCTGGATTCACCTCCATTTCTCAGCCTGAGCACACTGTCACAGCCATTCCTTCTCCAGAAGTAACTCACTGAGGACACCCCTTACCCCTGCCCAGCCCAGAGCAACTGACTCTCCCTTCAGCAATTTCCTCTGAAGCTGCCCTCAGAAAAAGGACTGGACCCTCCCAGGCCTTCCATCAGCTCTCCCTGGGGCAGTCCATTCTCTATCTGGGTGGCTGGTATCAAGGAAAGAGCAAAGTCAGTCTTCAGGGGTTTTTAGTGCTTATTGGGACAAATTCAACAAACAAACGAACAAAAGCAACAACAAGCTATACAGAGAGATGTTTTGTTTTTTTATTCTCCTGACTCCAATAAAGGAAATACCTGTGGTCTCCACAATCTCAGATATTTTGTACACATGCACACACAAAAAATATACAGATCTTTCAACCAAGGGATAATTTTTTAAAGTTTGTTTTTTATGAGAATTTTGCACAAGGGTTTTATCTGTAAGGGACCGAAGCTGAGGGGGGAAAAAAAAAAAAAAAACAGGACTCTCCCAGCAGCTGGCCCCAGCATCTGCTAGAGCCACAAAATGCAATTATATTACTCCCAAATGAGAAGTAAAAATATCTTGCTTCCAATACTCTTGGTTTTAAGATTCATACTTAATGTCCTCTGGGTATTTCAATGGTGCCAGATCTCTGTTATGTACTTTATTAGGGATGTGTGAATGTCATATTAATGACTTCTAACCAACATGTTTACAGTGGCAGGGAACTTTCCCAGAACCCACTACTCACTGCACTTTTCCAAAAATAAAAATAACAATAATAATTGGCCTTAATTGAAATAAATAAATAGCCATTCCATGCCCTGCTCCCAGTGGCATGCCCCACCTGCTGTCAACAGGGCACCCCATGCATGAAGCCTGTGGGTATCCTCCTCCATGATAAAGATTCCAACACAGGGTTCAAGAGCACCACACCCCCTCTGTATACATCCTGTCTCCATCTTTGAAAGTGAAGGTGTTAGTCACTCAGTCATGTCCAACTCTTTGCAACCCCATGGACCATAGCCCCCATGAACTATAGAGTTCATGGAATTCTCCAAGCAAGAATACTAGAGTGGATAGCCATTCCCTTCTCCATGGGATCTTCCTGAACCAGGTATCAAACCCAGGTCTCCCACATTGCAAGAAGATTCTTTACTATCTGAGCCACTAGGAAGCACATCCCAAAATCTCAGATGGCCAGGCCAACACTCTCTACGAAATGTTCTCGGTCCCCACTCGAAGGTCAGACCAACACCACAAATCATGCTTTTGAAATGACCAGCTCTTGTGATAAGCAAAAGCATATAGAATAATGGTTTACACTTTTATTTATATAAAGGGTAGCATAGTTCTACTCTGACAATTTATGAGGGTGCTGGCGATTAAGATCTCAGGGACCCAAGGGTGTCTGGAGGACTTTCTATGAAATGGTAAGTAGCAATTCAGGATAAATTCCTAACAGCCTAGACTTGTGAAATAAAGCCTGGCTCAGTTGGCTGTTATTTAGATGTGGGAAAGCATTCTCATGACCATCAAAGTGCCAATCAGAGCAGAAACAATGAGCTATCATAAAAAGTCAGAGAAAGATTCAGGAAGGAAGCAGTTCCTCCAGTCTCTCCTTCATTTCATTATCCACTCATTGGTTCCATCATTTGATGAATTATTGAGCACCTACTATATGCCAGACACTACCCGAGGCCCTAATGATACAAAGACATATGAGTGATGGTCTTGGGAAATACAACCGGGAAGACAGACAAAGCCGTGGGATCCAGGGCTATTGTCAAGTGCAAAACAAACGATGAATGCTAAATTAGCAGCATGAATAATGTGTTCATACTGGGAAGAGAAGGGAAGGTTTCTCCAATGAGCCAACGTTCAGAATGGGTCTTGAAGAATGAGTAGGAGGTTGCCAGACTGACAAATGGTAAAGGCATCAGGGAAAGGAAGAGGCCGGTGCAGAAACAGGAAAGTGGGGAAAGCAAATGTGCTGGGGAGACTTTGGGTAACGTGAAGTCTTAGAATCTTCAGGGCATGGGGAACAATAGGACCCAGAACTGGAAGGGGAAGAGAGACTGCGGAGGAAGGAAGATGCTGGGCAAATGAAGCTTTATCCATAAGAGGCAGGGGAGCCATGGAAAGCGTTCAAGTGGAAAGGAGACACAAAAAGAGTTATGCTGCAATATTTTTTTACCATGCTGCACAGCATGTGGCATCTTAGTCCCCCAACTAGGGACCAAACCTGTGTCCCCAACATTGGAAGCACCGAGTCTTAACCACTGAACCACCAGGCAAGTCCCAAAACAGCTGTGCTTTATTTCTTTTATATATATTTTTAATTAACTTATTTATTTTAATTGGAGAATAATTACTTTACAATATTGTGATTGTTTCTGCCATACATCAATATGAATTGACCACAAGTGTACATGGGTCCCCCACATCCTGAACCCCCCTCCCACCTCCCTCCCCACCTCCCTCCCCACCTTATCAACTGTGCTTTAGAAACATCAGTCTGATGGCGCCGGAGCAAAGAAGGGGCTACCAGCCAGAGACTATGATTAAAGCCCAGGAAGGAGAGGGTGAGATCTGAACTATGACAGTGGGGATGGGCAAGGTGGAACTAAGTTGTATTGTTTCAAAAGTGAAAAAGGGGGGGCAGCTTGAAAGCCAATTGACTGGAGAAAATGAGTGAGAGGGAGGCAGTGAGGGCGCTTCCAAAGCAAACAAGCCCAGGGGCTGAATCAACCCCAGATGTGCTTGCATGGTGAACATGGCATTTGTTCCCATTTGGTTTATTTGCCAATATTAAAGACTGGGAGATGGGGATTTGCAGTTCCCTTGGAACCTAAGGGAACCCACATCCCTCTGAGCCTACATCCCTAGAGACTACCAACTGCTTGGAATTGAGGAACCGCCTCCTGGACTCCCCACCTGGCTGATCTCTTCACCCACAATACACACCTGGATCTAGAAGGCAGGCATCTTTGGGGCTCTGTCTTTGGAACTCTGATGTTTCTAGCATTGAAACTGAATAGCTTGTAGGACCATGAACAGTATAGATTATCCAGAAAGAAATACATTTAGATCAACAAATTTTAGAAGAGAGGTATGTTAACCAGAATACTCATTGCTTCTAGGACAATGACATTTGCTGATTTGACTGGACCAAGATTACCCCAACTTCTATTTAAACATTGTGCTGGTTGTCAATTTATTATCTCAGCTCCAATTTCACCCTTATTTGTCCTGCACTGTGACACTGAAGGTGGGCCCTATAAACATTTCTCCCTTGCTGGATTGGCAGGATGTTAGGCTTCTTTAATAGAGCAATGAAGTGCCCCTGCAAGATGATGATGGCAAAACATCCCTTCTGGTGTCTGTCCTGTGTCACTATTATTATGATCATCATTATTATTCAGAGCAGGAGCCCAGTGGCCATGCAGATGAGTGCCAGCCATGTCCCCATGGCATGCCTCCCCTCTAGAGGCAGGCTGCAGCTCTGGTCTACCTGATGCTCTCAAGTAACAGTGAGCCACTTCTGTAGACCACCTGCAGTCCATGGCCTTTGGCAGCCAGCATCCTCCCTGTAGTGACCCTGTGCTCTGAAGAGGTTTGAACTGCAGCCTATGCAGTGGGGAGAGGGCACTCTTCCAGTCCCTAGTTTATTTATTGTCTACTCTTTCTCAGCCTACAGGTAGTTGCTGCTCTAAGAAGTACTAGAGACTTCCAGAACCCTTAGAATTCTCTTTTATCCCTCTGAGCAGTCAATCACCTTTTACAAGTTAACAATTCTTTACATTAAATTTTCTCTGTTCAAATAACCAATATGGCTTCTGTGTCCTGATTGCACCCTGAGTGGTATAAGAATTGTCCACAGCCCTGAAGATAAAATATTTACAACCTCACTGCTCTACCATCTTAGAAGACATTCTTAAAAGTATAGGGGGAATAAAAAAATCACCTGAAGGAAAAAAAAAGATTCTCTGAGGGAAAATATATAAATTGCCCTAGTGATCACTCTATAGCAAGTTTTCTAGACACCAACCACACAGTAGTTTGAAAGGCATTGGAACAATGTGTGTACTCTAATTTGTAAGAAGATCAAATATGCCTATATGGAGAGATAAAAAGCATTTCTTGCAGAATAGAAGAAAGGTACTCCTGTCTCCCTTTGACTGTGTGATCTGGGGAGGTAAGTCACTTGACACGTCCTCACCTGAAATGTGGGATAAAGAACCCGCCTGCCAATGCAGGAGATGTAAGAAGCGCAGGTTTGATCCCTGGGTTGGTAAGATCCCCTGAACAGGGCATGGCAATCCACTCCAGTATTCATGCCTGGAGAATTCCATGGACATAGGAGCCTGGCAGGCCACAGTCCATAGAGACTCACAGAGTCAGACACAACTGAAATGATTTAG
The DNA here is from genome assembly GCF_023699985.2 of Odocoileus virginianus. Classification (NCBI taxonomy): domain Eukaryota; kingdom Metazoa; phylum Chordata; class Mammalia; order Artiodactyla; family Cervidae; genus Odocoileus; species Odocoileus virginianus. The sequence continues at coordinate 33,067,533 of NC_069684.1, read as the reverse complement.
CACACACGTATAACATGGGGTAATATACGCAGATTCTGGGCACACAGGGTTAAAACTTTCAAAAATCAGCTCCATTGAGGTATAATTCACATGCTATAAAATGCAACTCATTTTAAATGCATAGTTCAATGAATGCTAACAAATACATTATGTTATCTATCATCACATTCAAGATATAAAACATTTTCAGCACCAAGGGAAGTTCCCCCATACTCCTTTTCTGTTAATCTCCCTCATACCTCCAGCCTCAAGCAAGCATCGATCTGCTTTCTGTCACTGTAGATTAGTTTTGCCAGCTCTCCAATTTTATATAAATGAAACCATACAGTAAATAGTCTCTTTGTTTCTGGTTTCTTTCATTCAAGTTAATGTTTTGGAGATTAATCCATACTGTTGTGTGTACCAGTAAGTAATCCATTTCTTTTTATCGTAGAGTGTTATTCCATTGTATGGATATATCATAATTTGTTTAGCGATTCAAATGCTGATGAACATTTATGTTGTTCTCAGTTTTGGGCTGTTATGAATCAACTATTATTAAAATTTATTTACAAGTTTGGGGGCAGACATATGTTTTCATTTCTCTTTGGTAAAAACCTAGGCATGAAATGGCTTGGTCATAAATTAAATAAGTGTTTAATTTTATGTGAAACTGCCAAAGTGAATTCCAAAGAAGCTGTGCTATTTTATATTTCTATCATATATATGAATTAAAGTCACTCCTCATCCTTGCCGATACTTGGAACTGTCTTTCCAATTTTAGCCATTGTCATAGAGGTGCAGTCATCTCACTGCAGCTTCACTTTGCTTCTCTCTAGTGACTAATAATATGTAAAGTTATTCATACACTTGTTGACTATATATTTTCTTTTCTAAAGTCTGTTTTAATGTTTGCCCAATTTTTAATTGGGTTGTCTTTCTTTTTATTGTTGAATTTTAATAGTTCTTTTTGTATTTTGGATTTGAGTCCATCAGATTTATGCATTATAAATGTTTTCTCCCAGTTTCTGGCTTACTCTTTCATTTTCTTAAAGGTCTATTTTGAAGAGAAAAAGTTTTTAAATTTGTTTAAAGTCTACTTTATCATTTTTTATTCTTCTGACAAATTTAAGAAATATTTGTCTACTCCAAGTTCTCTGGTTTTTATTTGAAATGTTTAGACAATTTGTGTTTAGTGTCATTGTTGACATGGTTGAGTTTATGTTTACCAGCATGCTATTTTTTTCTGTTTATTCCATTTGTTTTTCTTCCCTTTTCCCACTTTTCTTGGCTTCTATTGGATTAACTGATTTTTTTTATTATTCCATTTATCTCCACCATTGACTTATTAGGTTTGTTCCTGTTTTATTTGTGGTCACTCCAGGATTTACATTATGTATCCTTAACAGAAAGTGAAAGTGAAAGTGAAGTCATGTCCAACTCTTTGCGACCCCGTGGACTGTAGCCCACCAGGCTCCTCCATCCATGGGATTTCCCAGGCAAGGATACTGAAGTGGGTTGCCATTTCCTTCTCCAGGGGATCTTCCCGACCCAGGGATCGAACCCAGGTCTCCCGCATTGCATGCAGACAAAGGCAGATGCAGGCAGACACTTTAGCCTCTGAGAATCTACCTTGAGATAATATTTTCACACTTGTGTATATCGTATGGATTTAAACAGTATGCTTCCAGGTTGTCCCTTCTTTCATTCCTGTTATTGTTTGTTGTCATATGTCTTATATCTCTCTGTGTTCTAGGACCCCAGTGCAGTGATTTAAGCAACTCATTATCTTTCAAAGAAATTTAAAATGAAGAAAATTCTCTGGTACTTACATATGTATTTGCCATTTCAGCACTAAGTCCTCGCTCTTTTTTTATAGCTCCAAATTTTTATCTGGTGTCATTCTTCTTCACACAAACTTCCTTTAACAGTTCTTATAGTATGGGTCTCCAGTATGGGTCTTCAGTTATCTCAAGTGCATGGAGGAGTCTGTCTGTCTGTCTATTGGAAAACATCTTTACTTCGCTTTCATTTTTTAAGGATAATTTCACTGAATATAAAATTCTAGGCTGACAGGATTTTTCCCTTCCAGCACATGAGATATCATTCTATTGTTTTCTGGCTTGCATGGTTTCTGATGAGAAATCTGCAGAAATTCTTGGTCCCACCACCACCTTCTCACTCAGGTTGATTTTAAGACTTTCTCTTTATCCCTTATTTGAAGCTGTTTATGGTGTTCTTTGCTTTGGTTTTCTTTGTATTTAACTTTCCTGGGGTGTGTTGAACTTCTTGTACCATTGAGTTTATAGTTTTCATCAAATTTGGAAAGCTGTCAGGCATTACATCTTTAAATACAGACAATTAGACTTTGTTCTGGCAGGCATCTGATTTACTTGTGGATCAACCTGATCCTCTCCAGACTTATTTATAATCTTTGTAAAGGTGGGTCTGCAGTACCTCTTACTCTAAAATGTTTTAGCCATACTTTTATTTTTCCTTCTGTACTAAATGTCTCCTTTATTCAAGGAGACTCTCCAATCTGGCTGGTCAGAATTTGAACACTTCCGAGTCCTGTATGAGCTCTGGGAATTTTTCACCTCATAGCCTCTAGATGCTTTTAACCCAGATTTTCAGATTTTATCCTTACACTTCAACAGTTTAGAAATCAATAGAACTTTCCAGGGGACCCATGCAGATATCTAGAACACTTTTTCTCTGCAAGGCTCTCTCCTCCCTGAGAGTCTACCTTCTAAATTTTGGCCATCTCAACCTCCCCAGACTCTGATATCTGTCTCCTCAACTCAGCAAGATGACTGTATTCTATGTGGGCTGCCTCCCTGAAGCCGGTCTTGAAATGCCTTGAAACAGAAATACAGAGTGACTGTCAGACTCACAATCTTCTCTTGGGAATCATGGTTGTATCCTGAGTATTGTATAACATCTGAAAATATTTATCTCATGTATTTTGTCCAGCTTTATCATTATTTATGGTAAGAGGACAAATCTGGTCCAGTTACCCCATCATGTGAAAGTCGCTCAGTCATGTCTGACTCTTTGCGACCCCATGGACTATATAGTCCATGGAATTCTCTAGGCCAGAATACTGGAGTAGGTAGCTTTTCCCTTCCCCAAGGGATTTCCCCAGTCCAGGGATCAAACCCAGGTCTCCCGCATTGCAGGCAGATTCTTTACCAGCTGAGCCACAAGAGAAGCCCAATCATTCCCATCATAGACAGCAGCAAAAACCTTATCATGGTTTCTTAGATTTTTGTTTTAGTCTGAGAAGTCAGCAATCTTTGGACAAAAGACAAAGTCAGTCTAAGGCAAAAGGGTTAAAACTTTTAGGGTGTCATTGTGGCCTCAGAGAGACTTCCATGAAGCCTAGGCAGATCCAGGCTTTCTCAAATACCAAAAAGCAGATCGGGAAGATAGCATCCAGGGACAAATGAATCCTGATTCTGCTTTAACAACACCCACCCTTCACCTCTACCCCTGGATGAAGATGTAGACTTGCTGCTCTGAAAGATTCAGTTCAAGAATCAGAAGAGCCTAAAAGAGCACAGATTGTTGTTATAAGTCCTTCCAGAACAGCAATATAAGCCTGAATATAAAACAGAAGTAGTGTTGCAAGAATTTGGCTTCTTTTTCAACCCTGGCAGGATTCTATCTGCACAGAGAGTGTCGCTGACAGCCACACACTGCCAACTCCCATTAAGAACCAGGGACAAGGGACAAGCTATGTAAAAATATCCTGTATCCATTTGGTCTTTGTGTATATACCTCCCTTTGAGATAAATCCTGAATCCCTAGTTAAATAAATCAGGGATTTATATCAGGGTTTGTGTGTTCTCTTCCTACAGATAGATAACCCCACCCACAATGCCCAAAGCTTCTACCTCTGATCTAACATATTAACCAATAGAGCCTTTTGGAAGTGGGTTTTAAATCACTCAAAAAGATTAGAAAAAGGCTTTGAAGGTAGCAGATGATGGCTCTGGTACCTACAGAGACAAAGTAGAGGTGAGCATCTTGCTTGGCACCTATCCTTTCTTGCCTCCAAGCAAAGCAGAGTCACTCTGGGGAACTAAATTTCCTTGCAGAACAAACTCCAACACTTACCCTAACCCCTCTCCATCCCCAGACCCAATAAAACTAATAAAAACAGAAGAAAGCGATCTTAAAATTAACACATCCAAGATACAAGCAGAAACCATTGATCAAAACCTGCTATCTTCCTTCACAGCCGACAGTTCCAGAACAGCCTAACACCCCATAATGGAATCCCATTATCTACAAAAGAAACTCGTTCCGGAGGACAGCCACAAACAAAGACGGAATCAAAGGCAGCAGGCAAAGGGGGGGACTCCGGAGTTCGCCTCTGCTCCCACAGAAAGGGTGCGACACTCAAGCCATTAGAACAGCAGGGAGAAGGCACTCCCCACAAGTTAGGAAACTGAGAACGAAATTAAGGAAGAGTCCAGTGGGGAAGGAAGGCTGGGGAGCCTACTCCTTCCCATCTGTGCAAAAAGCAAAACAAGCTGATTTCATGAAGGGAGAAAATAGTCAACAAATACCTCTCCTTAAGTTCTAGAACTGTCTAAATTCAGAAAATACAGGGGTTCCAGCTAAAGGGGGGAGGAAGATTCATTAGCAAATGCCTCAAATCCTTAATTCGCACTTCAAACAAACAAGTTAATTGTGCAGCTAACAGAGTGTGACTTGATTATAAGCCACTGGTGGCCATTAATAGATGAAAGGTGCTTGGATTTCAGTAGTGTTGGGATTTCATAACCTGCCTTCACAGGCGAAGTTAAGCTTAGTCACCACCTCCATTTGCAACACCTGTGATCATGAGTCCCACATGGCAAGCAAGCACCCCAGCTTTGAGCTTTCAGAATTGAAGAGCAAACAGGAGGAGAATTCATGAATTTTCTAGAGCTAATTGTTCTACACTGCTTTGAAGCACAGTAGAGTTTGGCCTCCGAAGGCCTTAACATATGCATGAATACAGCCTTCCTAGCTGACACACAACTCAAAAGGCCCACTGCTATGCTGCTTCAGCAGGAATTCCATTGAGAAAGCTGAACAGGACTAGGCTCCAATCCTCAGATATTATTGATCAATCATGCAGATGCACTATTCCCAAAGATATAAGCCTAAGTTACATGAGGCCTTAACTAAAACTACAGAAATAGATGCATCCAAAAACTGACCACTGACAAATCTAAGTCAGTCTTTACATTGACCAGGTGGGCCCTACCCTCAGAATTTCTGATCCTATTAAAAGAAAAAGAAAAAAAAAAGATCTTCCTCTTTCTTGCTTCTTGATAATGTCAGGCAGTAATATGAAAGATAAGGAACCCAAAAGCACCATGTTGTGTTCATCTGAAGAGCAGCAGTGGCTGCAGTCAATCAAATATACCTTCCTAAGAACCTCGGGATGTGATGATGCACGTAATGTCAAAACTTTCATATTTTGTAAAAGGCGACTTTGCTTTTCAAAGAGTCCCAATAGGGCAACATCAATAGTAGGAGGACAAAATTGGTCCTTTTCTTCTGGTCATGTAAAAAAAAAAAAAAGAGAGAGAGAGAGAGAGAGATTCCAATAAAAGGAGTCTCTCCCTGTCCAATGTGATGACCGTCTACCAAGTCAACCCCAGTGGATCTGTATCTAGCAGCACCTCCAGGAGAGCAGCCTCAAAGAAATATTCTTATCCTCACTGGTTGGGCTCCATTAATTCCTTGAGAATCTGGGTCAAGCATTATGGGGGATATAAGCCATGGAGAAGACCTAGACTTCTCTTCATGAAGCTTATGATCTCAGAAGACTAGGCACCTAAATTAGAGAGTGACACAAGACCCTAAGACCACTAAGATCCAAAGTGGGTCATGGGAAACCCAGGAAGAGACAGGGCAACGCAGGCTGGAGGAATCAAAATAAGAAACCATAAGGCAGCTGTCCTTGGTACTGAACCAACTTGTGTT